>NC_142617.1:58425000-60915000 GCF_059453375.1 Lepisosteus platostomus | reverse complement strand
TCTCCTAGTTCCTTTCCGATTGCTTTTCTGCTTAGTACACACCCTTGTTCAGGGTGACCTACAATACATACAAGAAATTTACTTTAGGATAACAACACACATGTACATGTAACAAACAAACACAAATTTGCACAAAAGTGCAATCCTGAGCAGAATGAGATAGTAATTTCAATTCAAATAATACTCAGAGTGGATACCAAGATGCCGTGGAGGCCCATTTTCCAAATACTCAAGTGAACTGGAGCAATAAGTTAACATCAAAAGCTTTATTAACAGATATGACACAATCATTGTAACCAACAACTTAAAAAAAGAACAGCAGTTCATTTCTTTCAAAAAGGGTTTCCGTGTACAAGAATTTGTAGTTTATTCTTGAGGATCCTTGCACGAAGCTCATTGGAGCTTGAACCCTCTTTTGTTCAGGCAGTGCCAAAGACTTGAGTGGCTAAGTTCACTGGATGCTATTTATATTTTATGACCTTACGTACACAGTGGAGAGAAGATTCAATATATAGGAAGTGCTAAATATTTCCTCTGGAAGAGATTTTGTCCAAAACGACAGATGGGATCACTGTAGTCTGAACTTTCAAAGTCTGCCGCTTCTGATCCCAAAAAGCAAGTCTAAACACTTTACAATTTCCCTGGAGCTTTTAATATTAGAGTAATACAAACTCCTAAAAGAGTAAAGTCCAGTGAGCCAGGGCTATTCAAGGCAGTACGTTTCGGGTTTTCATAAACAAAATGGAAGCATTTCTCAAAGTTCTGACACTATAACACTGTGTGGCAAACACCTGCACACTGCTCCCCTTTTCTCTGGATTCTTCACTAAAATGCCAGTTTACATTATATTATAAAACCTGAACACTTTGCTCACAGTGCCGCAGAACATTTTGCTCATGGTAAAATAAATTTCTGGCTACAGCTATGCTCTAAAGTAGTGATGCATATACTGTAATTACTGTATGACTGAAAATGAGCTGTACTACATACAGTATTTATTTTCTTTGCAAAGATAGACCCCCCCCCTACTGTGAACTTGAGTTTCATAGATCATACCAACCTTTTTGGCACCTCTGAGGGCCTTATATTGCAATTATTTAACATTGACTTATTTTCATTTATATGTACTCATTGGTTTCTTGAAAATAAAATTAGAAAAAAGCATCAATATCTTACGTCCGCTAAAACTAGACACTCACCAGCATAGATTGTTCGAACAAAGGTGTCTGGAGATTTTATCTCAATGATATCAGAGATGGGGGCAACATCAAGTTTGGCAGCCACTCTTGGAAGAAGGTTCTGCAAAACACAAAAGCAGGAAGTGAATTAATGTACAGAAACATAATATAATCAGAAACAAAAAGCAGACTTTTTATGAAAATATCTGCATAAAATACCACTTGGAGAGTGCACTGAAAGTTTAAATTCAAGATACTTCCGCCACAGATTTGGCCCCATTCAAATGCAATTGCATTAAGCTGACTCTAAAAATCAGAAACTGGATTAAAACAGTAGCCCTGGTACGTAAAAGGAAAGTTTTGTTTCAAACAAATTTCTGATTTCAGTCTGGTTTCAGCTTGAGAAAAAAAAGTTCTTCAGTGTAAACTATGCATTAGCTTTAACATGAAAATGAAGAGAGAGTAATTAAAAGTGGTCTTTGACAAATGATAACCCAAGCATTTTATTAATAAAATGAAATTGTATCCACCAGAAGAGGATGCATTATGTGAAATGCATTCAGCTATTCAGGGAAATAAAGACTAATATCCTGCTTCGGTCAATATGAGTCAGGTTATAATATACAAGATATTGTTTAATGCACTGTAATTCAATTTAAATACCATTAGATCAGCAAGTTGACAGTTCTGTTCCAGAATGACAGATTACAAAACTTGTAATTGAGGATAGTACTACACATATTGTGGATGCTTTCTTAGGAAAATTGAAATAAGCCCCTATCAGAGACATACAAGGTGCATTTTTAAATATACAGGGACAGTAGACTGATTGAAGAAAAGCTTCCCATATTAATAGATGGAATCTTGGGGAAATTTGATCATTTTTTATTCAGATGCAGGACCTTCCACATAAATCATCCTTAATAATTAATTTATACTCGAAATGTACACATTCCAGGCCTTCCTGGTAAACTTTATATAATTTACATATATTAAATACTCATCCATATCCAAAACCAAGACAATGTCCCCACAAAATATACTTTATTTTCAGAAACTTCCAGTCAGACAAACATTCTCTGCAACCTAATGGTATAAAGGAGGAGCACTGGGATCAGAGCAACCAAAAAAACTTATGGACTAAATTCGTTACAAACAGCACCTGATTCGATTCCAGAATGCAGCTGTGTACAATAATGGTACAATAAACAGGTTTTGTACCTTTTTCAGTATGTAGATAGAAAGGCTCATTGTACAAAAGGGGATAAGTGCTAAATGCACTAGACAAGTTCCACTTTTCTGCACCAGAGCTCACAGTGAAACAAATCCAAATTCTGCATTAATGCTTCATCCCGAAATATCATACGCAATTCCATCGCCCTGGCTTCTCAATACTGATGCAATTACCAGCACAAGATGGAACTGCTCAGGAGAGATATACAAGAATTAGTAAAACCAGGAAACAGTAGAAGGTAACTCTCTGCGATTTCCAGACTGACAGGTTTCCCTTACTTTTCCAAAAGCAGAAGCCCCAGCGCAGATGTGTGTGAAGCTGAACTGATTGTGGGTTGCCAGTATCAAGGGGGTCAGCTCCTCTGCAAAGAGAGACAGTACAGTCACCTGGTTAACACTCTGCTAACAAATTCCAATTTACTGGTGCCGACTGAACTGATGAGAGATTGTTGACATGCCTTTCTTGAGCACAGTGTAAAACTCATCAGTCTACTGTAGTGTTTTCTAAACAACATCTGTAACATGCCTACAGTACATCTGTAATACACACGGCTGAAGCTGAAAAGAAACAGGAGTAATTTGCACGCAGTGACAGTCTTAAGAAGTAGAAATTCACATGTAGAAAATTTACAGAAATTAAAGTTTTGCCATTAACATGTTTGTCCTTAGTAAAAATGGGTGTGCTGTGTGTAGTTTAATTAAGAACTGTTCAAAGATTGATACATGCTTGGCTTAAGAGTTTTGACACTTATGAGTCAACCACAGTGTATTACTCTGAGATTCAGGTTTTTTACACCTAGTTTTGATGTTATCTGATTAACAATGCATTAGGACTGCAATCAAAGTACTTGTTAATCCCTAACAATCAACCTGTAATAAAAACAATAACAGTCCCCAAGTGAAGCGATATAAAACAAAATTACCTGGCAATAAACCTTTGTATGCATCATGCTGAGCCACCAAAATCTTTTTAACTCCCTGGACTTTACTTAGTTCTTCAGCAACCTATGGACAAAAACGCAAACTAAATTAATAAATTATGTATTAATCAGCATATACACTGTCAGACAGATGGTTAATCTGCAGCCTACCTAACCTAATCACTTCTTTTTTGACAATGCAGGATTGAGAATATAAATATAATACAAGAGGTTTAAACTTTTAATTCATTATAAAACTGTATGGTAAGGTGCAATTGTTGGACAAAATGTATCTAAAATATCACAGAGAAAATGGGGAACCACTTTTGATGTTGATATGATAAGCAAATCCTTCTTTTTGTAGACAGGTTTTTATTCACTTAAATTTTGTAAAACAAAGAACTATAATCACATAGTTCTGTATAATAAAACAACACCAGCTCATTCCCAACACCAAAACAGATGGTGTCCCCCTCCACGTTTCCAGTCAAGGGAGAACTAAATAAGAGTAAATCAGCTACTGTATACGAGGATCCCTTTTTAAGGCAGGAACCAAACCAAAGCCTCAGCACAACAACACCCTTCCCACAGCTTTGTTGCCAACCAAGAAAGGTGTCTTCTCAGCTCAGTTCAAAAACAGAACCCATAGAAGGAAAGCGCCAATATAATTGTATTTTTTTAGTTGTGCTGAAGGATGTGGTATGTGTACAGCAGTGTGTCAGAGTGTGTTTACCAGCAAACCCACAAAGTTAAAGTGTTATAGGTAACAAGCAGAGATGAGCCAAGACTTCCGTGCAGAACTAACAAGGACAGTGACCCAGGGCTACCCTAAGTGCTCTTAGAATGGTGATCCTGTAACCTGACATGCCATGTAACCGTGACTTGGAGAAAACAGCCATTCAAATCAGTCATAGCCATTTACCTTGGTACAGCTAGTTCCAGCAACCAAGCAGGAGACCTCCCCTCCCAGCTTGCTGGCAGCTGTGATGGCATTCAGTGTGATGGGAGTCAGCTTCTCATTGTTGTGCTCTGCCACTACCAAGGTACTCTGAAACCTCTGGAGGAGACTGGCCTGGAGGGAACAACACATCAATCAACAACAGCTGTATTATTTCCCTGGTTCATCTTTAAGACATACTGTGAGGTCACCCTGCTTATAGAACCGTGCTGCTTCAATCACTCTCATTGATTAGGACTGTTAGACAATGTGTGCAACACAGCAGAAGCATTACAAGCGTCGGCATTCTGAAAATACCGATACACAAATCAATTACCAATACAGCTTGAAAAAAAAATATGAGTCACCTCAACAAATCACAGACGTCTAAAAATAAAGCTGTAAAGCTTCACTGAAAGCTTTTAAAAACTGCTTTTGCAAAGTAACAAAATACCACCCAGCTGCTGGAAGACAAGGGCTACATTTCATTTAATGTCCAGGTGGAAAAATATAAATTCTTATTTTTTCCCCCACGAATGGGAAACGTGTCAGTGATGACAGGGTTGGTGAAATACATGTGCCGTGAACAAACCGAAAATGAAGAATTATTCTGTGGAAAACGTCATTGCGCATTTCAATTCTTCTGGCTTACACAACCACACCTATAGCCTGGACGTATGCAAAGACCAAAATGGGACTTGAATGCGTTTCGTAACTGTTTTGCAACGCTGCATACCTGCAGAACGAGCGATCTCTCTTCATGTCTTGCAAGTCCTAATCCACTCCTTAAATGCACACCTAAATACTATAGCCAGTCGAATTCCCAGGGTAGACAAAGTTCAATACTTAGCGAACAAAGTACATATTATAAGAAGCCTGTAGCCATCGATCAATGCGCACTGTCCCACAAGAGGACACCCAAAGCCTGACCTCTGTCCAATGCCCCCCGAGCGCTTTTCGGCCAGCTGTTACAATTAAGGGCTCACGATTACAAATCTCTTCGCGTTTCTTTCTCTGTCTGATACAGCTACTCACCACTTGTCTCACGTTTTGCTTGTTAACGACTTTGTACATGTTTTACGAGATCTTTTTGAGCAGCAGCTAAAAGACCCCCACTCCAAGAGAGAATCCCTTCTATCGCGAGAAGAAAACAGCCTGCAAAGCGACGAGTGATTGGACCTACAGCAACTTCCGTTCAAATAAACTTTACTTGTACAACTTCGTCGCATTCTCCCAGACAATCCAGCTGTTTGCATAGTTGCAAAGAATGCAGACTTGGCGTGGGTCGGTTGACAATGTAGACAATGTCGAAACCGCTGTAAATACTTAAAAATGTCCGGAGTATGCTCAGTTTTATTTACAGTAGTCATCCAAACTGCGGCGTACTTCATACGTGTAAAACTGCTTACCCAAGTTCAGGACCAGTCCCATTTGCTTTCCCAGTTAAGCTTGACGTTTATAAAGGAACTGGGACAGGGTTTATTCCCTGCTGTGTTTCCTTTCTTCTCTTTTCAGCAGGAAGTAAACCCGTTACCTGTTCCTTTGCACCCCACGCAAGCTGACGCAGCTAGTATTATCTCAAAATATAACAAAAAGAACAACAGATACGACTGAAAGACAGTAGGTCTGATTGGTTTGATTGGTGCTTTGCACGGATAACTAGATATTCAATAGAGCGACTGCAAAGCAGCAATTCTTTTAAACAACCAAAAAATTGTTGGTTGAAAAAAAATTACTTGTGCAGTAGCATCTTCTGAACCTTGCACTACAGGCTAAACAATACTAAATACAGTTATAATGCTGATGATTATTTTACTCTTTGCCCTTATTCAAAAAGCACTATTCTGTGACTCTACTGTAATTTTAGCTATTTAATGATAAAACATACTCCTGATAAATCGGTATTTGGTATTTTGTAGCCTTTTAGTGTTATGGATGTGAAAGAAGAACTAATGATATTAATGACAGAAAGCACTTAACAAGTCAATTAGGTCTGATTGGTAAATTGAATGGATTAATTACTACGACACTTGATCTTAGCTCTTCGTGTGTAGTTTACCTTGAACTGTTTTGTACACACCGATCAATGTGAATTATTGGTTTTTCAGTGAAACTGTTTTTTTGTCACTTAAACCTCTGTTAACTGTGGAAGTTTTATAATAGAAAATTTAAACATTTTTTTCATCTCTCCGATACTTAATGTGTAAAACCATTGGTAACAATCTAGTGTACAGAATGACACAAGTATTTGTTCCACATGCAGTTTTATGTGTATACTTCACTTTACGTCTATAGGAACATCTACGTAATACCACAGAAACCAAACAAATTAAAGACTTTTAACCCCTTCTTTATAATACATTTTTATAATCTTATATAAGACTTAAGTACATTTAAAAAACAAGTAGCTGTAGCAAAAAAAAAGTTTTAAAAATGTTGAATTCCGATGCACTAAACGAGAAAGATCAATCTGTTAAACAGCATGTGCAGACTGTGAGTGTGAGGGCTATGGACTGAGGCAGATAAACTATTTCATATCATATCCCCACTGCCACGTGCACTTAGAATCACACACTGACTCACAGTTCTAACTTAACACCATAATTAAGGTGAAAACGTTCATCCCAAATGAAAAACGTTACTGAAAAAAATATATAGGGCAGCCCACTTCCTCAGCAGCATACAAGAATATCTTTCATCGGAGAACCGGCAAAATGTGTAATAATTACAGTAGTATATACGAAGAACTTATTGCAATAAGTTTCCCCGTAGTGTAAATATGGTTCAAGGACTTGGATATTTTGCCTGTAACTAAATTTATTTTTATTGTTGTTGTAGTTGTTGTTATTTTAACGTGGCGTTTACCTCATTTGTATCGGGAAGTTCTAGATGTAATGGAATTAATTTATCTAAACCTAAACAGCAAAGAAGGACTTAAACAGTTTGCTCATATCTGATTTCTGCAGATAGCGAATATCGCTGACGTCGTTGTCCTGGTTCAGGGTTCCCGCGAATGGTTTCAATTACTTTATTATCAGAATTGACCACAAACTAATCCCAGAAAAGCGACATTCCCGCTAATTCTAATTGGGACTTTAAATTATGTGTGTCTAGGGTGAAGGTCAATGTCAGAGGTGAAGTTGAGGACGGGGTCGCAAATGCTGAAGAACCGGGAGGCCAGCACGAGGTCAGCACAGAGCGGGCGTTTGGGTCCTTTAAGAGGTCTTTCTGCATCGCCAGGTTTCTCAAAGCAGCCTAAGTGATAAATAAATACATCGATACATTGATATAAATGACGGTCTGGTATATAAACTACGGATTATTAGCCTAATATGTTATGTGAGAGGAATGTGTTAAGAGGCCAGACTGAGATTTGTTCGCGTACCTTTTTAATTAGTTTGTTTTTTTTCATAGATGGGGATTATTAGGAGGCCATGATTGGTAAAGGCCAATGGGAAATTTGGCCAGGACGCCGGGGTTACACCCCTACTCTTTTCGAGAAACGCCCTGGGATTTTTAATGACCACAGAGAGTCAAGACCTCGGTTTTACGTCTCATCCGAAGGACGGTGCCTTTTTACAGTATAGTTTTAATTTTAATTAGGTGTATCCATTTCACACAAAAAAACAAAATCGACAGAAAAAATATAGCATCGTGAATTGTTCTATTAATACGAAATCCAAGCGATCGGGGAGGTTATGGTGGTTTATATTTTTTTGTATGTTTTCGCTATTATTTGTTAGTTAACAGGAGCGTTGTTGTGGGAGATCCTGAATGGCTGGATTATGGTTTTTATCAAGAAGTGCTTGATTTTGCTCAACACCGCAAACCTTTTTTATTTTGTGTAAATATATTCAAATAATCAATAGTTATTTCACTTACTTTCTAGTATAACGGGTGCCATTCTAAAATACTAATGGAAATCGAGGTACATTCATCAATGTTACTAAAAAATAACCAAGAATTCTGACATTCGTATACAGAATTGTTATGAAATAACGAATATTTCGACAAATTATATATATATATAGGTTTTATTTTAAAATAATGTTTTATCTGCAAAAAGACGTTTTGCGTATTTTCCCCACGAGGCATTGTACATATCAAATGACATCAAAACCATCTCGTTCATAACCTCAACTAATGTAAATTCCATCGGAGACATTTCTGATTTCAATGACATTCTTGAAAAACAGACAATGAATTTTAACTTTTCAGCAATCAATTCTGTTTCAGCAAATACCAACGCCCCCTGTTTAAGCGCGTCTGTTTTGCTAAAAAAAAGTGTCGCATAATGTATCGAAACCTTATAGCGCAATATACTCCACGTGACGTCACAGATGTATTAATAATGGCTATAGGTTTGTTGTCATAAATATTTTGGGTAATGAAAAACACAATTTACATTTTGAGTGTGATGGCAAAACTGAAACCCAATAGTTCTACAAGAATAAGACCTGCAGTAAACTTTATTGGTATCGTTGTTGAAAAGGGTGGTAGTGCTGATAGAAAGTAGTGTAAAACGACGAGTAGGATCTTGCCGTCTGAGGTAATGCCCTCCACAAATAATGTAGTTGCCCTGTTTTCTGTTTAATCGCCTGGATATATCCTGAGGAATCGGAATCGACTTAATTGATGTTAGCCGTTGAAATAACATGAAGTGTGCTTGTGTCTGCTCCGTGTTGTGCCGAGTGATTTTTTTGTGTTGCAGTAACTACGGTAAGAGACTTTAACAAGGTCTCTCTGCACTCCTCTTATATCAATTTTTTCCCCTTTTTTGCATCTCGTTCTTTTAATTATTTTCAGACCTGTGGAAATTTGGGCCGAACAAATCGGTTTGTTTTTCATAGTACAATTATGAAACAACGGTCGAGAATAGAGCTTTGTAGCAATTGGATTGGGTTCGTCAGTAATATATGCCATGTTTGACATCAGTACGAAAAAACTGTTGTTTCATTAGAAGTTATCTGTCTTCTTTATCCCGGTACCGGTAACACCAGGCTTGTGTCAATACACCAGCAAATAACTAAATGTGAAGGATTGTAAACAACTGCTAGTTTCCTACAGATTACATGAAATGTTGCCTAAGCGCAACGAAAGGAAAATTCCGCCACAACGGGGTGATTTATGATGCATGTAGCGCAACCCATGACGAAATTAACTCATAAAGGAACATGCTTAAAAAGGATTTCAGACGTCTTAATGCACGCCAAAATCGATGACGTCGACCAGTCTTATTACAAGCTTCCTGTTACCCCGATCCTACCAAAAAAAATAAGGCAACCTTTAACTGGCCCATCCAGATGGGGGAATCGATTAAGATAGGCGAATACTTTGAACTCTGCGTCTCCAAGCTATCCGTGTTGATTCCCTTTCTCTGTATTGTTCATTACTAACACGGTACATGTATAATTTATTTTTCTCTGTTGTAAGTGTCTCTGTGGTTTTTAGAGTATAAAATACGATTATTGCTATGTATAAGGAGAAAAACAGATATCCTAAATATCCTTAAGACACTCTTTCAGCTACCGGATACATGATATCTAGACCCATAGGTCTGAACGCGCACGCAATATGTACTGGTGATTTTATTAGATAATACAGATAAATGATACTTAAAAGATTGGGGAAGGAGAGTAAATCTCTGTTTTTTTAAATTGGACACCAAAATCAATAGGTTTTCCAGATAAACATAGTGCAATCTGAGAACACTTTGCGATGTTTTTGATATGTTTGTACTAAGCGTACTTCATGGCAGTTAGAATTGTAAAACGTTATTTTAATATCGTCATTATTCAAATAAGTAAGAAAAACAAAACACTTACAGTTGTTTACTTTGGGTTGCTTAATTGAATAGAAATGCTCTTTTCACAAAACCAGATAACGATTTAAAGGCTATGTGTTTAATGGTTTCAGAATCAGAATCTATGGTCAAGACGGTTTCAAAGAACAAAATGCAGAAAACATTGAATCTGGGTTTTAAACTAAATATGCTTTTAAACTACATGTGCCCATTAAAACCTGTTTAACAACACTTTAAATGAACAGGAATATTGTGAAAACCAAGACATGTATATGAATTGAAGGTACATTTCAGTGGAATGACTGCACATGGTTCTAAAATTAAGAAAAGGAGAACATAACATTTTAACAGTGAAATTCTGAGTTGTGCCGATTATTTCCACGATCAAAATGACGTTTTTATTCTCGGGCCTCGGCGTTCTCGTTATTATTATTTTTAGAACAATGGAATAATAAGGTAAACATGAAAAGATTTTGTTTTACCGATCTGAAATTCAATATAGATTAAGCGAAGTAAGGCACTGGCGGTCGTCGAGACGATTTGCAATAGTTAATATATCCAGCAGAGGTCACTCTGCTCGAACACATCCAAAACATTTAAATATTATACCGATACATGACAACGTATGTAAAAGATTCAGACTTCACAACGATTTTTCATTTTTCATTCATGTTGTCTCACTTGTCTTTAAAAATGTTTGTATGTGTAGCTTGAGATTTCATCTGAAAAACAGTAGACTACGTCTTCTATTCATTCATTCTGGGAAAGAAGACCTAACATGTATCTGCACGACTGTCTCAAATAATTACAGGAAAGCAATTCGCAAAAGATCTTCAAGAGATTGGGAAAAATCAGTAGGGCCGATTAAGAGTAAAATTTCAACCCAATAAAAGTAGTAAAAACTAAAATAATGTAGCACTTTTATGATTAAACAAATGAAATAAAAAATCCTATTTCTCATACTCTAGTAGGAGAATGTTCTTTTCTATTATTATAATAATTATTATTATTCATTATTATTATTATTATTATTATTGTTGTTGTTTGTTGTTGTTAACTTCAAGGTGTAGTACGTGAGATACATGTGTTGACATTGTTTCGTTAACCCCGGGCTCACGTTATAATTACTAATTAAAATCCGCACAAAACGCACGGCCTGTGCAGAAAGAGCCACCGGGCGTATCTGATGCATTGTCTTCTCTTCGCCAATCACTTCGTGGTCTCCTGGCCCCTCTCGGCGCGCCTGGGTCCAAGTTTGCGTGTGACGTCAGGCTGCGTGTGGGACACTGCCGGCTCTTCCCCCTTGCTCTCCAGTCTTAGGATAGAAGTTATCAGCCAGCTGGAGACTGGGCAAGGCAACCTCCTACTTCATTTCTGCACCTATTGCACTGTCCTCAATCCTTCCTGTATGGTGGATATTATTTTCAACTCTTCTTTCTTGGGTGATATGGGGGATCATTCCAAAAGTAAGTCAAATGCTGTGTTTGTCAGCCTATTTCCTTGTTTCAGACCGAGGGACTATTATTGTTTGGATAATTGTCAGCGCTTATTATCATTAGTACGCATACTGAGCCAGTAATGGTTGCATCCAGTGTAAATGTTTTTTTTTTCTTCTTACGCCTTCATTAATTCAAAGTAATTTGTGAGTATCCGGGTTGCGCGTTTAGCGGTGCCATTTTTAGTTAATAGTCTGTTCTGTAAATTGAGCAGCTCTGCTGTCATCTTCGGCTAAGTTGTTTCGTTGTGTTTTGTGTGGGGGGTTAGGTGTATCGTTGACTTGTGTGCGGATTCAATCTGTACCTGTGCTCGCAGCAGCTACCGCGCTGATAAAGCTATTGCACGGGGCGTTATTTTGTTTTCCACAGCGCTGCTTTAATCCAGTTGAATAAAAGTTCCTCAACGATCAAGCTTGCAGATCGCACTCGCACCAGTGCGTTTAAGCATGTGCGTATGTTGACGATTTGCATGTAATCGTTTGCCGCTCCTGGAGGAATATTTCTAACTTGAGACGAAAATGCAAAGCTTTTTACATGTTTGGGTTTTTTTTGGGGGGGGAAATCGTTTCAAAAGGCTCGGTGTGGGGTTAACGAGTAGTGCTATTTTACCTGTTCTCGACAGAGAAGTCCGGAATCGCTATGTGTGTAGGCTGTGGAAGTCAGATACATGACCAGTATATACTGCGAGTTTCCCCCGATCTGGAGTGGCACGCTGCCTGCCTGAAATGTGCGGAGTGCAGTCAGTATCTGGACGAGACTTGCACTTGCTTCGTCCGAGACGGCAAAACGTACTGCAAAAGAGATTATGTAAGGTAGGAGTTTCTCTGTTCAATAACTCTTATGAATATTTTAACACTAGCAAAGATGAACATAATAATTTAACTAATCCGGTGGAGGGGGGGGGGGGAATAGAAATTAGTATGTAACGTATATTAGGCGTTTTTAGATGTCCGAAATAAACGGAAAAATAAGAATGTCGCCATTGAAACAATGTAAAAACTGCGTCCACCTTGTTAAAGCAGCTAGTTAATAATAAATCAAATTGAAAACGTTGCTTAAACTGTAAAAAATAATTTAAAGCATTAACAGTCGCATTCACAAATTGGATGACTTGTTTCGTCTCTTTCTGGTTTCGTGTGATACTTATGTTAAGCATACTAAACGAGGACCACATGTGATATCTAATTTATAATACAGCATTAAACATAACCTATTAGTGGAAGACATTATATTAGTTTGCACTGGGTGCTTTTTGACTGAATGTTCAGATTTGCGGCACACACAGCCTGTGTCATTACCTGGTCATCTTAAATTAAATCTGCTTTTCTACTCGAGGAGCACAGCCTGTACAAACTGCTGCGAATACCTGCTTATTTACTGTTTTAAACCTACAATAATTTAATGTTATAAAAGTATAATAATTAAATTATGTTGCCAACATAAAAAGGTTGACCGTTCAAATCCCGGTTTTGCAGCGGCTTCGTCAACGCAATTGAACTACTTGTTTAATGCTCATCGCCTGTAGAAATCCTCGAAACTATTTTAGGTTTGTTTTCCGCCCTTTTTTTTTCCAGGCTGTTCGGAATAAAATGCGCTAAATGTAACGTGGGGTTTAGCAGCAGCGATCTGGTGATGAGAGCTAGAGACACCGTCTATCACATCGAGTGCTTCAGGTGCTCGGTGTGCAGCCGGCAGCTGCTGCCCGGAGACGAGTTCTCTCTCCGGGACGAAGAGCTGCTGTGCCGGGCTGATCACAGCCTGCTTGTGGAGCGGAGCTCGGCGGGCAGCCCTGTCAGCCCGGGACACATTCACTCCACTAGATCTCTTCACATGGCAGGTAAATTTATTATTATTATTATTATTATTATTATTATTATTATTATTATTATTATTATTATTATTATTATTATGTCACGCCTTAATTGCTCTGAACTCTTTTTATTACAAAAGAAGTTTCTTTTTCGACTACCTAAAGAAACGGCGGCGGTTTGTCGCCCTCATACTCCAACTGTCATTCCTAGTATTAATATCTAAGGCCCAACGGCCTTGTTTTCTAGCTTAAGATGATAAGCTTTTCACAGAAGTTACTGTAAAATTGTATTATTAGTTCTAGTGCGCAATGGGGTCATTTGAAGTACCATATACCAAAGGAAAGACATTGATGCCCCTCGTCGCGTTCGGTTATTTCAAATAGAATAAGTATAACAAAGTTAAAATGCTTTCTTCCACATAAAAACCAATAACATTGCATAATACAACGGATATATGCAATGTTATTGGTTTTCTGCATGATTGCATTTTAAATGCTGGCAGTTTTATTACTGTCATGTTTTGGTTGGTAAAAAAAAAACTAATGCAAGCAGCTTTTGGAAAGTATCATGAAATATAATGAAGTTCGGGCGAAACAAAATGCAAAGAAGGACAAACTTTCCATTTAAAAACAAAACGTTTAGACCGTTGTAAGTACTTATAATCAAGGGCGATTGTCATTTTGATGAACCACCTGGTAATTGTCACTGTATTTCAATTAATCCTTAAATGTAGACAAATAAACGCTCAGTGCAGTTTTTTTTTTCATCTTAACGAATGACTTCGAAATAAGCAGCTACCACAGTCTTTAGTTATGACGATTCAGTATTTAAAAAACGTAGAACTTTCTCATGTTTAGGCACATTAGCTTTTGCAGGAAAAGTCATAAGGTTTCATTCTGTGTCTGAAACTGTAGCTCCGTCAGTCGAGACGATTTTCTTGTAGGATCACTAAGGCCTATGGGGCCTGAGGTTGAAATTTCAAGTTCAAGCAACTACCAGATGCACGCAATCAATGACGCCCTGTAATATGCCGTTGTTTTAGATAAACAACTCTAAATCTGTCCTGTTTACCCTGGGAAGGTGTAAAAAAAATATTTTCCTGCATTCTGTTTGCGACCGAGGCTGGTTTGATGTAGCACTTGCTTTGCCCGTGGTGAAGAAATCAGAGCTCCATGTGGGGAAACCTGCCGCTTGTCTGCCTGTGAGGCAACATCGGCTTTCGTCTGTAGAGGAAAATATGTTTTGCGTCTCTAGGATGTAATTGGCGTGTTTATATGTTTTAGTACAGGCAGTGCCATTACGGTTTGATAAACATAACGAATTGATATATATATATCGCTTTGCCTGAAGTGCTTATTCTTTTTGAAGCGTATTTTACTTTTTTTCTTGGGCACAATATTTTTTTTCCTGATATAGGGTCTTCCTATATAATTCCTCTATCCTTTACATGAATGGACATATAATATGCAAAATATATATATTTTTTTGCTGGGGAGTCTGTCTATTCCTAATAATTTTAGGGATTATCCATGATGAATGTGGTTAAAGCAGGTTCTCGATGAGCTTTGTATCCCTACTTGTTTTATACAGCCAGCATGCATAAAATCTCTCTCACAACTGTATTTGGTCAGGAAAATGGTACTGTATGCACTGATACTGATAAGGTATCATTTATGGAACTACGCGCTGGTCAGGTTTGGCGCTACGTTGCTTTTGTCTACTCGAATCATAGCTAGGTTTCGAAATCGTTGCTATATCGAATTATTGAAAGACGAACCGCGTGTAATCTAGATATACTGTAGGCACCTCTATATCATCGTTAATATACCAGTGCTGAATTTAAAATGTAAATCTCAAATGTTTCTTGAAACGATTTCAAAAAACAAAACCGAGTAAGCTCTATCTTCATTGTGTAATAATATATTTAATCATACGCATTATACTAATAATCTATATTTTAAATAGCTTATATGCAATTCCAAGCATGTAAACTATTTTACTTATATAAACTATAAACATTCTATCATAATTGTGTTTTCTTTTGCTTTTAAACATGAACAATACAGAAATTCGGGAGCGCTATGGGAAATGTTGCTACACACTAAATGTTAATAATGATATGAAGAAATTTCTGCAACATAAATTCTGTATGGGAATTCATCTTTATTTATTTTGGAGTAGAGCCCCCAAGGATGACAGTTTATTTATGTTTTTGCCAGATTACCTTTATGACTAATTTTAGTTGCCATGTGTAATTTACTAAATTAATTCCATAATGTAGTTTTTGACACTATGAATGGCTTTACTACCTTTTATGTCGCAGGCCCCGAAATCTATCACACAACGCAGTGCAAAAATATTTAAATACATTTACATTGTAATCAGAGTTCATTTCTTTCTAAAACACAAGACTTTGATTTGCAAAGACGAGGGGATCACTTTAATCGAAGAAATGTGAAAATAACTCATTAAGTTAGATTGCATTTATAATGGAGGAATTACAAAGCGGAGGTTTCCTCCAGGTGGGTTCATCAAGCCACCGTAACGCCGGCTTTAACGCGCTACTAACATGATATTAAAGTGCTCTTAATTAAATGCGTCTTTTTTAGCGGACCCAGTGTCGGTTCGACAGCCCCAGCTCCGAACTCATGTCCACAAGCAGTCGGAGAAGACCACTCGGGTGCGGACAGTGCTGAACGAGAAACAGCTGCACACCCTGCGGACCTGCTACAACGCTAACCCCAGGCCGGACGCCCTTATGAAGGAACAGCTGGTGGAAATGACCGGTCTCAGCCCACGGGTTATAAGAGTCTGGTTTCAGAACAAACGCTGTAAAGACAAAAAGAGATCCATCCTCATGAAGCAGCTCCAACAGCAGCAACACAATGATAAAACTGTAAGCATTGCACCGGGTTGCACGAAATTACTGCTGTAGTGAGAGAGGCAGCATATTGTGACCAATTTTGAACGCGTCCTTTGGTTCACAAATTTCATTCTGATCCGGTTATTCTTCTTGGTTTGTAGCTAACGAAAGAAAAAGGAAACTAAGTTTTATTTTTTACTTTTGGGCTGTTTGAAGCTTCTCATGGGGACCTGCGAAAAGTAAAACTAGCGCACTGTAAGCAGGTGTTGTCGGTCCTCTTTCACTTCATTATGTTGTTCACTTTACACCCTATTTGTTAAAATGTCCAAATAGAAATTAGGTAACCATGTATCGAGCTTCCTTTCCAATAGTTTGTTCAGGCTGGTGTTCTAAACGTTAAAGGTTTTCAACACAGTCATGTAAGACAGACCTTTTTTTTGGTGGGGGGTGTTCGTAGACTACATGTAAAAAAATAAAAATAGCGAATGCTGCATTCCGTGCTAGAAGAACCTATTACGAGAAATGTATGGAGTTCATTATTGCATAAACGATCATCTGTCCAAATTGAATATCACGCCGCCCCTTTACACAAAGTACTAGGATATCTTTTGGTTTGTGAATAATGCATTCCAAAGGACACCTTGCTTCTGAAAAATGCATAACCTCAGTGTGAATTTAGCATAGCGCTTGAATTCGCCTTGCATTTCGACCAACAGAAATCAGATGGGTTTTTGGAATCCAAGGGCGTTGAAATTCGGATTTTTAAGACGCGGAAAATGTTTAAAACGGTCAATATGCCCTTGGTTATATTAGCGTTTTCTCAAGGGTCTGTTTTTCATTCTCCGTGTCTTCCCCATCCAGAACCTTCAGGGACTCACGGGGACGCCACTCGTAGCAGGCAGCCCGATTAGACACGACAACGCCGTCCAGGGCAATCCGGTGGAGGTGCAGACATACCAGCCCCCCTGGAAAGCCCTGAGTGAATTCGCCTTGCAAAGTGACCTGGACCAACCTGCCTTTCAACAGCTGGTAAGGGAGAGGGAGAGCGAGGGACAGAGAGAGAGAAAAAAAAACATTTTCTTTAATGTCCAGCTTCTACTTCTCTCGCAGAAGATCTGGGGGAGTCAGCGGCGTGGAAGAAAGTTGTAAACTTGCCACACTTTCTCCCCCTGCTTTGTTTTAAAGAATACACGGTTTGCTGCGCCTTTGTGTGCTGCGGTTAGTCATGGATGACCTTGACCTCTACGTGTGCGAACATCTCTAGGTGTGTTGAAAATGCTCAGGTCTCCTGGTCATTATTTGCTGGGTAGCAGGATCATGAGCCTTGAAACTTTGAGCGTGTCCTGTTCCTCGCTCCTTGTCATTTGCCCTCACACCACAGAAATAGACTTCCTTTTTCTTTCTGAATCGGTGAATGAAGAGATATTTCGGAGATGTATAATTTAATTAAAATGCTCATTTTTACGCTCAGCACCTACTAAAGGTGATAAAAAAAAACATATTTGGTCTCTGTAAATCTAGCTGTAAATCTAGGGATGTTTCCAATGTAGTAGCATCGAATACAATGATACAAAAAAATATGTTGCACATAAAATCAGTCACTGAACCATTCTTGTTTCCCATATATTTGTAAATGTAGAATACATTTAAATATTTCTTACGTATGTTATGTAAGGTATTTATGCATATTACAATATACCGAATTTTAATCACAGCAAAATGCTGATCACGCATATTTAAAGAATTTCATCCGTGCAATAGAAATACTGTATTAAGTCACTTAGGTACAGGATTTTTTTATCTGACTAAAATATGAATTCCTTGCGAAATTTGCCCGTCTTCGTATCTGAAGACTGGTAATACTGTAAGATGGGAAATAAGACGGAAAGCCGAATAAGAACAGATATGATATCGACCTGTATTGTATTGTAACGGAAGCTAATCAGGTCTGTTCTCCTCACAGGTGTCTTTTTCCGAATCCGGCTCCTTGGGTAATTCGTCAGGCAGCGACGTGACTTCGTTGTCATCTCAGTTACCAGACACCCCCAACAGCATGGTTCCGAGCCCAGTTGAGACGTGAGGCCCGGCCAAGCCCCGATTCCGGACCCAGCATGCTCCCGCTATACCCTGCATGAGAACAGACCAGCTCATCACAGCATCAAAATATTTTTTATGGGGAAAAAAAGATTTGGCTTGGAAGACAGAATGATCGGAAATTCTTCCGGAAAGCAAAGCTGCCTGGTCAAGACTTTATATACTGTTTCGCATCCTGGGAATTTGGTTGACCAAAAACATTGTTAATTACGCGGTTTGAATCCATCTGAATCCAAGTTACACAGGAAAGAAGAACTCTTGAAGGATATATAAACTAGTCTTCCCGAATGAAAAGCCAGTGGCTCTTCTCTGTTGAACCTTAAACTTTTCCATCATGATGATAATTGTGTCTTGTTTCTTCAACATGTGAGGCATTTTTTTCATATTTCGTTATTGACTTCAAAAATCCCTTTACCGTGTTTGTCTTAAAGAGCATGATTGCCGGAGATGATATAAAACAGACTCTTGTTGTAAAATATTTTATCTGAGTGGACGGAGGACAGATTGTTTGAGCCTCTATCGAACAAAAGTAAGTTATTGTTATTTATTGTCAGAACAACAGTTCATACAGGGAATATTTGATCTTAATAAAACGTGTAAATGCTGCTTATGTCTGGAAACACTTTGTTTACGCAGTTCCAGAAGCGATTTCAAAACTCTTAGACGAAAAGCAAAGACTGACTACCGTTTTGGTTTCTAAAGTGAACAGCGCCAACTATCTTATTAAAATCAATTAAAAGTGGTCTTGAACTGATTTGTAGCTTGGCACTACCACACTCCGCTGAAAGATGGAAGTCAGACTTTAAAGTTTATTAATCTTTGGACACTTCGGGCAACTTCTGAAACAGATTGAAAACGTTTCCCCTTTTCATATCATTTGGTTCTATTTTGTACATTAAATTTCCTTTACATTCTTTCAAATAGTTTCCACATTTAAAGGGGCCACGAGTCCTGGATGACTTCGGCTTTTGACATAGTCTACTATGTATATTGTAAATGTGACAGGCCTGCATGTAAAAAACCCCGCTTGATCTAAAATCTTTCTTTTAGTTTATTTGTTTGCAAATATTAAAACAAACCATTTAAGGAGCAGTTTCTCAAGCGATTTAATTACATATAATTTAAATAAATTACGGGGATTTACTGATTAATTAATTAAAGTGAGAAAAAAAATGAACCGCCGTTATGTTCAGAAGGATATTGCTGTAGGGTGCAATTGTCAAACACTTGAATCTGAGCCCCGGTGATTGATCCGTTCAATTGAACAATCCCTTCGAATTCATGAGACCTGCGAGACAGGAACATTACAAATAATGTCCAAGACATTTTTGTAGAATAAGTTAACCCATCAAAATATTTACAGTTTCGGTAATCACAACCTAGGTTATATGTATCATTATTCATTTTCACGGCGTTTAAATGAAGGGTGAATTCATCTCTGCACGCAAGCCCAATAATTAAAAATAAGCCTAATAAAATGCACCTCAGTATAAACTACGCAAATCTTCGTTTAGGCCCACAGCGAGCGGTAGAGCAATGGATATCCATAGTGCTCTTCAGAAGCATAAAACTGACAACGTGACGCTTCTTTTCGCGCTGGCCTGTTTCCCATCAAACCAGGAGAATAAAACAATAACGACAATAAAACTTCCTTCTGTCGATGTCCTTTATGTTGCTAACCCTTTCAGTGCCGCTGGAACGGGCTGGGGCGTCAGCGGAGCTGAGTGGGTGTGTGAATGGGTGGGGGATACTCCCTCGTTTGCCTTCTCGGTGGATTTGTGATGTGATCAATCCAGTTTCACTTGTTAAGTCACAAGTCTAGACAGAGGACAAGGAGCGGCGGCTTCTTATCTGTGCTTGGCATCACCTGAAAACGATACATTGAATGAAGCCACAACAAACCCACTTCTCTCTTTCCCTTATTGAAGGGAAGCCCAGCTCCCAGGCCACTCTGGCGTGTCCTCAGTTTATTTTCATTCCAGTCAGAATCCGGGCTGGGAATCGCCGCTGGACACGACGTGCCCAGGTCAGCCTGGAGTGACATTTCAAACGTCAACAATTTGTTTCTGAAGATCGGCTTTGTGATCGCAGGAAATAACAGAGTTACCTGAATACTTCACCAGACTCCAGGGCACAAATGGAAATTGAAGACAGAGTTTCATGCAACACTTCTTGTTTTTTTCTTTTAATGTCTTTCATTGTCATTGTAATCCAGCCATTATTAATGCACAAAGATGGTGAATTAACATCCCCAAACAATATTTTAAGCGTGTCACAGTTTTAACAAGTATGCATCTTTAATACTCGATAATCCACGGTTAAACGCGTGTAAAACGAGCGGTAATGACACATTTCTACAACAATATATATCCTTGTACACAAATTATTGTGGTCTGCATGATGTCTGCAATGAATATGACATTAACAACGAAAACGTGTTTCATGTTGACCGGCTTATCATCCTTAAACGCACTGTAATGAATTGTGCTCAAATATTCCCCTTGTCCTAGACTACAGAGCGGCGATGTAAAATATCCACTGTTCCTTTCTCATCTAATAAGGGGGTTTTGGTTTGCTTCAAACTCGGGTCCTCGGCTTCCAGATTCAAGTCATTCCAATGAGAAACAGACCTGAAAAAAAATGGATGTTTAATGGGTGCACAGCCTAGGTCTTTCGGGAATATTGCAGGAAACGAAGCAGTGACTTGGAGATAAGGAACAGCTAAAGATTAACAAAGAGCAGCTTGGACCAGAGCGTGACTGGTCACGCCAGGGCTCCCAGTATCGTTAGGTCGGCCCTCTAGTAAAATAATGCACCGGTACCACACTGTAGTCTCAGAAAAGCCCCAGTCTAACAGTGAGCATAGGAAAAAATCCAGGAAAAACCTGAACTCTCACCCTCCCGCCGATTACATCTTTGTATGGCAAGATTTTGCAACACATGGAAAGAAATGTTTACACAGGTAGTTTATGACTGAACTCTTTGAAAATTAAAAATCGATTACTTGAACGCAGAATGCACTCATACATACATTCCTGAAACGGCTTGGCATAAAACAATCGAACATAGAAAATCGTGTGGCAAAGGTCTGTCATCTTCCTTTTCTGATATAAAGGGTTCATTATCAGTAGAATGAGATTCCTAAACCTGTCCTGCAGCTTCAAAATGCACTAAACGTATTTTAAGGGTTGTGATGTCACGGATTTCGGTAAAGTAGACTAAAACTGCATGCCAGCCTTTGCAGTCAAACGCGTTATAAACCTCTTACGGAACATTTGTAACAGTCAATGGGCTACACAGCCCCATTACAATCCACACGCATAAAAACATTCTCAATTTAGAAAATTGTATTTTGTCTTTTCATTGACGTCGGGTGCCGGCTATGTGTGAATATAAATTACAGGTAATAGTGCTTCGATTTTTAATCTTCCACTTTCAGCTTTTCTTTGGTTCAAAAACTCAAATGAGAGCTGAGGTTCGTTCAGTGATGCGATGCGAGCGCGTCCAGTCTAGGGGGCTGTTTTGAAATAAGGGTTGACACTCGTGTGCGGCTACACGGGGCAGGCAGGTACACCATCCCCGCCCGCTCTGCTATCACTTCTCTCTTCACGGAAACCTTCGAGTCCTGTAGGTGAAGACAAACAACCTGCTTCAGTTCTGCTTCGAAATCGCCCCTTTCTCGATTCACAAATCGGAAAAACACGGGATACAAAGTGTCCAAGCGTGCATTAACTGTTACAGTACATTCTCAGCCTACCTGCAACTGTTCCTGGAAATCCGATGAAGGAGACGCCTCTACTTCAAAAGTCGCATCAAGATTAACAGCTTTATTAAATTAATATATTTGGGGTACTGTATACACAAATACGCTAGAAGGTCATTTTTCCATACTTTCAAGTTTTGATCTTTTAACATTTTAACATTATCAACATATTTCAATGTATAGTTTATCCTCGTACCTCATGTAACATGGAAATGAATAAAAAAAACGGAAAACGGACATCAATGCCTGATATCAAAACCTTTATATTCTCTTTAAACGCTGATTTCCGCCTAATTGATTGGTGGAGATCAACGCCGTCTGCAAACGATTCGTGTTGGAAAAAAAAAATGCTTTTTGCAATTAAGAACATCAATTTATATAAACAGAATTGATGACACCTTAGCGATGACACCAATATCTCTATGTTTGCAGTATGAAGCTATAATATTGGAACAAGGCACTCAAGTAATCCAGAAGGGGCTTTTGTTTTCCGGCAATCGAATAATAATAATAATAATAATAATAATAATAATAATAATAATAATAATAATAATAATAATAATAATAATAATCCTCATTATCATCATCCTTATTATTATGTTAATACTTTACTAAAATAACACATCTATTTTAGTTAATCCAAGTATCCAAGTTTTAACTTTAATCTGGTTACAAAATGCACAAAATATTTTAAGTGAAACTTAATCATTTAGATTTGTTTTATAATCATTAAACAATCTTTAATAAATGTAGCACAAGGACGCGTGTAATTTGAAGTCCACCTTTGATTAATCTTTGCCCTCAATTTAAAGACCCTCATCCGCTCAGAAGTGACATCGGAGGTTGACGAAATATAACCGATTTGCGCGGATATATTTTCTTTAGCCAATCTAAAAATATTTGGATGGTTACTTTGTTTTAAATGAACAAGAGTTCTGTATAAAGACTGGGGGTAACATGAAAAACGTTAAATACTGTTTTAACTTCAGCTGTAATTTGTTTTTAAGATTTCAAAAGGTAATCATTAGCGTTCGGCTACCTGTGCATTGATTCAAACCACGGCTGACATCCACAGTCCACAACTTTTCCGTTTCGGTTCCCATTACAATGAAATGTATATCTTTCGACCCGCACTGCAATAATAAACTTGGCACCACACCACACTATGTGATACATTTTCGTGTATCAAAAGACTTCGAAAACTAGAAAATTTACAATAACGCAATCTGTATATATATAAAATTTAAACTAAAATACATTTTTGTACCGGTACCTGTGTTCAGATATTCCCGCACTTTTTTGTATTTTATTGATTAATGATGGAAATTATTCTTTTTTAAAGGAATTCCTCATTTAATGATTCCTACATCACTAATGACATCAGAAATAAAAGGCTAAAATGAGATTTATAAATTGTTTTCTGTTAGAAATTTGTCAGGAAATAGAAAGAAAGACATTGTCTAGTGTTTCCCATTGTCCTACTATCATTATTATGGTTAAATGATAACAGTACAACAACAGCTGTAACAAAAACGGAAGTATACGGCTTGAACGTCCCTATGCAAAGCGTTTCATTGAATTATCTCGTACTCCACTGACTCCAAGAGCAAGCCGGGGACATTATTCCTACCAAACCTGATTTATCTGATACAGTTACAGTTTTAATTTACGAATTTATTCCCGCCTTGTCTCGTATCCTGAAAATTACAATTCGATAAACAGCTTCCGATATAATACAGTACACATTATCTGGCTGACAAAGGAAAGGTCGCTGAATGCTGAAAAACCCAGATAAAACGCATTCAACGCCTGTAATATGACTCACTCTTGGATAAATATATAGGCATAAAATAATTCTTAAATGACTGTGACATCCTACCAGAACGGAGTTTTTAGTTTACAGCTCTGTAGGAAAGGACGCGCCGTTATGATTCAAACTACTTGTGCCGGTACCTTCCAGTGAAGGTCTGTTCAAGAAATGATCTGTTACTCTTAAGCATCTAATCCGAGAGATTTCTCCTCAATCAAGCAACAAAAAAAGGGAAAACTGGGTTTTAAAACAAATAGGGACTCTTTGAGGGGCGTCAAACCGTGTGAAACCGTTACAAAAAAAAAACTCATCAGAAAAAAAACAATCGAGAGGTTTCTGCGGTTTACAGTATTTGTTTAAATATCAGATAATGTTCGATATCTGGATCTTCTTATCAGCTGTTTCAATGAGGTGTGTCTGTACTTCACATTAACTGAAAGAAAAACAAACAGCCCGCTCTGCTTCTCCCGGGAGCGTAGCAGCCCAGCTCGGAGAGCGAAAATAGATGGTGTAATCCTCACCGCAGGCACTTCAGGACTTCGCTAGCGCAATAATAAATGGTTAAAACCAAAGGGAAATGAGTGCACTTCCCGCGCTGTACGTCGTGCAGGTATCGAATGGCCGAATTCCGTCGCAGCGTTTCTGTCGTGTGGTGAGCTTTTCGTGTGATTTGGCGATACGGGGTCAGAAACTATAATACAGTCGAACCCCTCCACGCAAGTGACTTTTTGAGGGAAATCTCATCCACATAAACACTAGGAGAAATCAAATACAGTATTCATACCAAAAGTCTGAGCAAGTGAATGGCGGTGGCGAACAGACGGCGAAGGGGGAAGCTGCCCTCTGCACAATCTGGAGCCAGGAGTTGCGGAATGAAACAGGACTGCAAATTCCGTCGGGCTGTACCAATGTCTTGCTGAATCAGACCATACTGTTGTAGGAATTTCCTTCCCGCCGATTTAAGAGACGGCTGTTAAGGCCGTCCACACCTGACGACTGAGTAAACCCCCTTCCTTTCGAAGAGGCGTGAGAGGGGAAGGTGAGAGGGCCTGCCTGGGTCTCCATATAGCTGGAAGTCGTCCTGTGAGTGTTGGATCAATAAGGCAGCCAGAATCAAAATCCTGAACAGCGGGGAGAGACCACATTAAACAAAAAAGGGTGGAGAGGAGTAGGGCAGGGGTGATTTGTGCCAAGGGATCCCCAGTCGGGGTAGAGAGTGAGACTGGTTTGGTCGTCCTGGTGTGGCTAGCCGAGTGGTAAATGAACAAAGGACAGGTGACTGAGGCTCACAGTCGATTCGGGTCGGACGCCAAGAGGAGGAAAGGAGAACCTGCACATTTGTTAGAGGGTATGTCATGTTTCCAGGTCTAACTAGAAAGCATTGTAGTCCCTCACTTTTCACACACACACACACACACACACAATCAAGTCCAAATCAGAACTGCAGGTCCCTCGATCTCTGTTAATTTCACACGAGGTGCCAGTACCAACCAGGAAAAGAAGACACGAGGGAAAGCACAAAGAACTGTTGTGGAACACACAAAAAAAGCAGTTTTGAAATGGGTAATGAATAAATTATTTTATTATATGTGATACAAACTTAAATTATGGAATAAATTATATTCTGTTGCAGTGCTTTGTATTGCAGACTTTACATGTGGCATCTTCACACTCAAATGAGGAACCCCAAAAACCTCAAATGGCTCATGAGTACAAAAAGAGAACATTATGTACAGCACCTAGACACATGAACAGTGTAAATTACAGAAAACAATGTATATATAAAAATAATGGTATACAAAATCCAGAAACTTCAAACTCAAGAAAATCTGCCCAGCCTTCCTTTAACAGTGCTTTTTGAAACCAAGTACTGAATATATATCAAAAGAGCTGTTCACTCACAAACCAATTACTAATTTGTTTTAAATGTGCTTTCTATTTTCTGTGTTCTTTTTCCAGTTAAATACCCCAGTATTTCCGTCACCCCTTTTAATTCTATCTGTGACACTGCTGAGAAACACTGGGCAAGGTCATAAGAAAACAGCTTGTCGTGTCTGCTGAATTTTAAGTGCCCGTGTGAGACTATCATTAAACAAATCCTCGCAGTGAAGTTAGCCTTCCATATGAGAAAACACAAAGCAAAACATGATTTTTTTGGGGGTTGTAGTGTAACATTTTTCATTGAGAATTTGCTCAAGCTAATTGGTCTGTTTAGAAAAGACAATCCATTGCACAGAATCAATCATCCTTCTTCTTCAGGAAAAACTGCAGGGCTGCATCCCACAGCTCTCGGGGGAAGCGATTTGACAGCTCGAGGTAGTCCAGAGACTGAGAGACTTTTTCTAAAAGGAGGGAGAGAGAGAGAAAGAGAAGATAAATTAGGACCCAGTTCTGAAACCTTCTAAACAGCCACAGAATGATCCCCCTGGATTCTGTCAAAGGCGATACCTGCATAATCAGGGCCTGCAACAAGAAAAGAAACATGAGGACCTGTCTTAAGAAGGTGACGTGCTGAAAAGCACACTTACAGTAAATGGCAGTAGGGCTGGCTAAATTAATTAGGCCCCTTGTATCCATTAGAACTGATGTATTGCTCATTCATTCCATTCTGGGAGCTTCAGGTGATGCCTGACTTTGTATGTCTGAAAGGTGCTCATATTTCAGACATGTCTCCATTTTTTGTTTGCATTGTATAAAGGCTGTTTCTAAAAAGTGAACTTATTAAGCTATTTTTTAAGAACTGGTGTCCTTATTTTTGAAGTTACGACGGAGTGTGTAATCTAAAAAGCCTGTAACAGGAAAAGCTGTAAAGATGCAGCCTGCCTGGCGTTCTCCAGTGCTGTGCCTCTAAAGGGAATCTGAGCTTGAACCTGTGGTAGCTCAAGCTGTCTGCTTTGCACCGTGCCCAGCTGGTATTTCATTAAGCCAGGACTCCACAATTATAAGTACTACTTTTCCACTGCTAAGGTTTTGTGACAAGATCCTTAAATATTTTAATAAGAAGAATGTGATTCTGCAAAAGGCCAGTGAATAGGAAATAAAAACAATATCACCCATGCCTGTACAATCAGTGTAGAAAATTATGTCTAAATATCAGAAAACTATTAAAAAACAAACACAAATGGCACATCAATAACTTGTAATGGTAACAAAGCTTATCAACAAAAATCCTTTGTGATCTTCATGTGTAATAACACAGTTCGCCCACACAGACTCTCAAAAATAGTCTTTCACAAATGTTATTTTAGCATTACAAATGATGAATGAAATACCTGATGGATATTGGACCTAATAAAAACTAAAAGTACAGAGAGTTGAAATATCTCACAAAGACAAGCACTGAGTCAAAACCAACCTTCTTGCTGGGATGTTCTGTTTTCTGTCTGGCTTGAGCTCTGAGCAAAATCCTGGGGAAAAGAAGACAGTGTTACAGTGCCTTAGTCAGCGCAGAAGGAAGAATGTTTTGTGGAGTTCTGTTACTCATCTGTTAGAGAAGGCGCATACTTGTGAGCATACTGCCAAGCCATCAGTGCCTAAAAAAAATAAAGCCGTGCACTGAATCTTCTTCAAAATCCTAAGCAAACATAAGCAAAAATGCTGTCGGCTAAGCTAAGCATTGGAAGTCTTTCGAAAATCCTAAATCAATCAATATTAGTCTGACAGCTGTCCCAGCAATTCACACTGACTATAGAAACATAAGATGAATGCAAATCCTTAACAAAATTCTGCCTCTCTCATTGAATAGGACCTTTAAATTCTATGTATTGGGTTCTTTCTAGTTATACAAGTTTTACAAGGCACCATGTATTATGAAAAATAGACGTGGAAAACTCCTGACACCTGCAAAGTGCTTTCAGTTACAGTATGTATGTAAACACCTGTGTGTTCATTATCAAGTCCTTTCATCTGGCAAGTAAAAAATAGATTTATCTTAGCTCAGTAATGACTGATTTAGATTACAGAAACAACAATTTATTCAACTCTAATCTTAGGTTACACAAATAATAAAAGGTGAATGTCAACATCTCTTTAGAACACCTGAGAAGCTGTGTTTTATTGATCCAAGGAGGCCTTTTAAGAAAAAACTTTAACACCAAACATATGTACAGTATAGACTTTACTTTTGCTTTCAAACCTGGATGAAATGCTGGCAGACCAGAGTCATTTTGTTTTATTTAATTCGTGCATTGCAACACATATAATCCTCATCTGAGGCTGGTGTAAAAAAAGAAAACCACTTATGAATATCTTCCCTGTTGCACAAGAAGACAACGACCTGCCTAAATACTGCTCAGTTTTTGTTAAACGGTCTGTGCTCACTAAGAAGCCCGCAAGAGAAACAGACCAGGGTGCAATACATCTTTTCAGTGTTTGAACGAAGTGACAATTTTCTCTCTCTTTTTTAAGGAAAACTAATCTTAAAATAAATAATCTAGGTAGCCAGGGAGCAAGAGGGGAGATTGGCAGGGAAGATAAAAAAGGAATCTGTTTACCAGGGAGTCAGCACATGGCAGGTAAATCCGACATAAATTAGCAACAGGCCATTTGTACTGACTGCAGTTCTGAACAGTCAAGAAGCCCAGTTAACATTTTTACCCAGTAGGATGTTGTGGCGAGAAACGTGCAGTAGCACTGTAGTTTACAGCTCAAAGACCTGATGAGATGTACTGAAATATCCCCATTGTGAAACTGAAGCAGATCCTGCACAACAAATATTATCTGCACACTTGGTGCAAGAGAAGTGAACGGATTTGTTCTGAACTTTACTCATATAAATAAATGACTAAAATGCCATTAGAAAATGTTAGACACAGAAGAGTTCTGTCAAGGGTAGAAACCCATAAAAAGCAACTAATATAGCAACCAAGTTACCATTTAATTAGTAACAAGAATTTATGCGTCAAATTTGCTTTTTGACTCGTATCACTAAAGCTGTGGTATGATGTGTAACAGTGAATATTCTGTCAGATACGGATCAGGTAAAGAAAAGCATTTTTTTAACTTCCAACACAGCTTTAACAAAATCAGAGCTCATTAGCAGTTACAAAAGGCGAATGCGCAGTGATTATGCGCAGGAACACCGTGTTCAGAGATTACCCCTGTCCAGGATACGTCACGGACCTGGGGAGGAGGTTTAGCAGGACACTGCGAAGGCGCGAGGCAGGGCCTACCTGTATGAACGTTGCCAGCAGGACGCAGCTCATCTCCTGCTGCAGGATGACCTTGTTCTGGGGGTTGTTGTAGCAGGCGGAGACGAGTGTGGGGAAGAGCACTTTGATGAGCCGCGGGTCGCTGAAGTACTGGAAAGGCAGCTGACACAGTTTCTGCAGCACACTGGGCTGCCTGCCAGACTGCACGATTACCTGGAACACACACAAAGCACAGCTACTCCGTCACACTGCCGGCTGTGAATCAAAAACCCCATAAATCTTGTTCAAAATTTAAAAAATATTAAAAAGGAAACAGAGGTCAAATGGATTTTGCAAGGACTTGCATTCTATATACTAAAAGATAGGGTTACAAATTATTTTTAAAAGGTTCTTTGAACTGGTATGGCCGAAAGCTCAAATGACGTGTGCTGGCCATTCCTTATTTTCGGTCTTAGAAATTGCATTACCATTTTAACATTTGTATACATCTCCGTTAGGACTTCGACTGCAGGCATCACTGTAAAGAGAGCCTGAAAACAGGCCAGCTGTAGGTAGTGTGCACTCTTGAAAGGCTTTGTGGAAGTTATAAGCTGTGTGCATGCCAGGGCTCTACTTCACACTGTGCATGTGGCAGCCAGTATAGGCTTTCCACAAGCAGGACTACATACTTGTGTCTTACATGCTATTTGTGAGGAACTCTATGTTCTTGCTTTGGGTCCCTTTGCTAGTGGAAGTTTGTTTACTGCACCAGACGTGGACGGTGGGTATTTTGCATGGTTGCGGTTCCACTGACAACGGAACAGTGAGGGGTTTCTCCCTCCCCTTGAAGATATGAGCTACAACTCCCCTCAGACTTCAAGTCCTGTTCCAAACGGTCAATAAGGATGTTTACTGCCTTTGACGTTTTGTGAAATGGAAAAAAAAAACCCATCAGTTTAAACAAGAAAACCACAAGAAAACGATATCATTTGGGTGCCCTCCCCACCATAAAATATGTCCTTAAATGTTTTCCCCCTAAAGCACAAGTTGCATAAGCTCTGCAAGTTCACTAAAGGGAATAGTCTTTTCTAGAGGTCTTCTAAAACACAGCCATTCTCAATTCAAACTCCAGTCATAGAGCACCAGTCGATCTAAGGTACTCAAATTGCAAAACAGAATAGCCCAACAAGTCTGCAGCACCTTAGCATCACCTCTCTCTAACTGTTGAATACCCTTCACTGCACAGGCAGAGGGCTGTATGACAGGACTCAGTCTCGCCGGTGGACTGCAGCAGATGGCTCAAAAGCCTGATCTTCCTACCTATCTGCAGAGCTTTACTAGTGGACCAGGCTGGCCCTGCCGAGCCCGAGAGAAGAGAAAAGGAGGATGAATGAGGCTCAGCCCCTGTTCTCAGAGTCATCAGGCACATTAAGAAATGAAGCAATACTGTTAATGGAATCCTCACTGTGCTGACATCCTTTCAGCCACACCAAACCCTTTCAACGCAGTCGTGCTATCCGGCTCACTAATATTAAAATCAAATCACTCCCAGACAAGTTTGATTACAAAGGGACGATACAAAAGACAGGGGTGGGGTGCGAGGGGGGGGCTGACCTATTGTTGGCTCTCTCTGGAGCCTGGGAGGCAGGCTGCAGCGCTTTTTCGAAGATCTGTTAAAAACCGGAGGTCACGACTGTAAATCGTAGCTAGAAAAACACAGCTTTACAGGTACATACACCCAGATCAGAGCTGGGCTCAAATTGAAAACAGAAGGGCCGGGTGAGCCTCCTCGACCACAATGACATAAATTACCAGGATTTACAAGATTTTTAAAACACTTTTAACAATACTCTTCCAATACATTCTCTGTTTAATAATGCACTTTAGGGTTTAAGAGCTTGACAAACAAACCAATAATTCACATTTTTTATCATTTCAAGGTTGGAACACTTCTGGACTGTGTTCTACAGCAATGTTCAAAAGGATCATGAGTGGACGTTATATCAAATTAAGGTCTGTTTTAAGACAAACATGCTGCAAGAATGTCAGGAAAACAAAACCGATCCATCTTTCTCAGGCAGTAAAAGTTCTTTGTTGAGCACATGGGTGGAGCAGATTCATATGATAACCCTGTGCACAGCATCTACTGTAGTCTGATTCGGTTTTTTATTTCACATCCTATGCTGTTAGGATAAATAAACAGATCACAAAGTTAGCTGATTTCAGTCCTGTTTTTTTCACTTTTTTCACATACTCCTTAGAGCAAAGGGATGTTTCTGCCCCCAGTCTCATCCCGCTGAATCCAAGCTGCAGTGCAATCAGTTTGAATCAATAAGAGTTGGGATGTTTTGAAAGGCCGATTCGTTTTTATTGTTAGTTTTTAGAAGACAGAAGGGTTAAGTTGGGTCCTGTAAAAAGTAGGATTTCCATTTTTAAACTATTCAGAATATCAAATCAATCTTTCCCAGTGACAGTGTGGTTAAGAAGCAACTGGCAAGAGAGGCATTAAATAAATCTGAAAATGCGATGCAAAGAAAATTCATCTTTCAGCAGAACATTAAACATTATAATCCATAAAACTAAAGAATAACTCCTTCCCTTGGGGGACCTCAGGACTAGGCCTCACAAATGTAAGCATTCAGAAGTAGAGGGACTTAACACAACCGAGGTCTGTGCTAGGACTGCCTGTGGCAAGAGGGAGGTATGGTGAAGCACAGAGAGCACAGTTCCACAAATCACAGAGCGATCTCATAATCCTCCACGATTCAGTGCAGGAGCTTCACAACTCTAAACAAATTGTCTGCCCTCAAGTGTGCACTGCGGGGAAGACATAAAACAAGACCATCTTGGCAGAGACAGCTCAGAGGTTTGCCTTAACCAGCTCTGCTTCGGTTTTCCAGTTCCTCCTAAGAGAAAGAGAATTCTACTCACTGTTCCCAGCAGTGGATTGCAGTGAACCCAGTCATTCCCTCTCTCCCAGAAGTACCTTCTCTGGCACTCAGGCAATAAAAAGAATGACAACTGTTTGAACCTATGAATCAACCACAATTACAAGGAAGGTAATAAAAGCTAAGTGTCTGATAGCTCGGCACTTATTGAAGTACAAATACACTGGTATTTCAAACAAAGGCACTGCTTTTACTGAAGATCTCACCGGTAAATTATAAAATGTAAGTAAGCTTTAAGTTTTAAAACAATAAATCCAGCAGTGTGTTTTGGGACAATCACTTAAGGAATTACTGAAAATCAGATGAAGACAGATTATTTATTAGTTAAGACACAACCGAACTATTAAGAAGGACCAATAAGAGAAACCTACCACTTTGAACAACCCTTTTCTAAGACATGATCTTTGACTTGACACATGCTCACTGCTAAGTGGCAAAGTGCTTTCACTCTTACTTTTGATGTCAGGGGGCTATAAAAAAACCTAACAGCACTATGGCCCCTCTCCATTATAAATCAATATAGGTCCTTACAGAAGCTGATCAAAAAATCAAACCATCATGAATAGAGAAAAACAAAGAAATACTGTACACAGTACTGATGCACAGAAGAAACGCAATGCTCATGGATTCAATACAATATTTTAAAAATAGATACCTAACAAAATAACAGTAAATGTGGATAAAAATGCAAATGAACATCATGCAAGAGTTCATTACGAAATATGACACTGCCAGAATGAAAACAGTATAAGTTCGTATCAGCTATGACCACCCTGAGCGCTAACACAATCTTGGCAGGGTCGATGTACCGACTTGATCAGCCTCCGGATAGACAGCTGTGGGATATTATGACACTGCTCCTCTGCACCTGCAGCCAGCTGGTGAGCACTGGACAATCACGGTTGGCGTCCATCGCATTATAGACGATAATCCTTAATGCATTAATGACGTTGGTATATAAGGACAGGAGAAAAAGCAGGCAAGACACTGATATTGTTTTCTTGAAGTCATGCCATTGTAATTCTGGCACTGTGTGGTCTTGCGTTGTCCTGCTGGAAAACTAATGCTTCCAGGTGGCTTGCAGAAAAGCAAGACCTGCTGTTGCAAACACTCAACAACGTAATGCCCTAAATGTGCAGCTAAAGCATTCTGGTGTACAATGAGATTCGTCATCTGCATGCTACCCCTGTGAACAGTATCAAGAAGATGAATAATGCAATAACCAAAATAATGCTCACTACAATATCTCCACAGACAAATTCTTCTTCCTGGAAGGCAGAATAATATAAGTTTGCTGCCTTGGCAAAGTAGAGCAGTATTTATTGGCAAAGAAATGCCACATCTTCACATTCTTTCACCTGCAGTAACTTCATCTCCTACATTTCAGCATTATTTTATACTGGGATTTCTCATGTTACAGTCAGTGCAGAGTGATAATGCTTATGCAGATTAGCCAGATGAATGTGATGATCCTGGACTGTCGTGGGCACCTTCTGTCATCACCTTCGGTCACCTGCCTGTCCCTCACAGAGCCAGTTTCCTCCTTTCTCTGGACTAGTCTGCCATTGTTGAAATAGAACATCTCATTCCTAAGCAGGGCACGGCCATATTTTTGCTGTTTTTTTTATTAATTGGAACCATTTTTCTGAATGGTTGTCTATTTAGATAACTTAATTTGGAAATTTTCAATTAAAAGCAAATTTAAAAATAGGAAATTGACATTTATATGTCTCATTATTTCAACATTCAAAGGAATATTATTGCTTAAGCTGTTCATGCAAAATGCAATGTACTGTAAGCTTCCAATGAGTTTTCATAGAGCATTTTTCCTTTACAAAAGTAAACTGAATGGAAAAACTCCTTCAAACCAAAATCTGCTGGTTTTACAAATATGTACAAGCAAACGCTGCAGTGTAAACAAACCCAAAGTTTGAAATTCATCAATTTAATAAAACTAAAAACTCCAGCGAGAGATTAGAAAAGAAGCTGACAAAAAAATTGACTGGGAAAATGCAAAGACTCAAGAATACTGTCATTGCTCCAGGAGAATTAAGAAAAGTAATGATGTGTGGGGTTGCAAGGGTAACTGCAGATATGGAATTGTAACAAACCAGCTCTTGCAGAGATGACTTATATTGATGGCTGCAAAGGTATGCTGTTGACAGAGTCCATTATGGAGTTTAAGATTGCAATACAGAAACTAACATTTCTAAGGCAGATAATGGGTTCATAAGCAAAGAGAAAATACACTGTTCTAAAGGTCAAGCACACTATCGGGTATACACAAAATGGTCTTCACCGATGCATCATTCTTCCAATGAAGTTTAATTGGATCCTTACTGTTAGTGGAGACAAGCTCCTCCACACTGTACTCTTTACATTAACCCCTCTGTTGGGGAAAAAAAATCTTCAAACAGATACGGAGCAGTTTCTGTTACACATTTCTGCGTCTAGACGCTCGCAGAACGTCTGACTCTTTTAGCGCAGGGACACGTCAGTCTTCAAACAGTATCACAAATTTGAGCAACGACCCAAAATACAAAACAGATCCCATCTTCTCTGTAAACGTTTGTTTTACCATAAAGTGGGCACGGTCAAGTTACTGATAAGAAAGCAAGCAAACCACATTTAAAGATGCCGTAAGGGCTCATGAAAGGAAGTCACTGCTGAAAGAACTTATCTTAACAACCTATACCACCCACTGACAGGGTCTTCAATTCTGTACAAGTGCTGTGTAAACTTCCCTGCTCCTAAATCTGCCGGAGGCTTAAATACATTATTGAAACAAAAGATCATTCTTGATCCTGAAGCAGTAAAATTAAAAGAGAACATGGATCTTGGATATCCAGGATGCAACAAATATCTAGTTTGAAAATGCATAATTCATAAAGGCAATATGAACCAACCTTCTGTTATGGTCGACATCTTTCCTGTCAATTAAATATGACGGCACTTATCTGCAATTTGCTTGTGATAAGCTGGATTGGCTTACTGACCAGCATCCTGTCCAGGTTGCCAGGAAAAAGCAGCTTTCAGATAGCAAATGCATGGACTGATCATTTATGAGCAAGAGAACAGACACATTTACATACAGCTCAAGAACAACAAAACAGATTCATCCCAATCATAAACAAAATCAAAATCTAGAAAGCAGTGGCCCAAAGTGGCTAATGTATTAGCTTAGAATAGGCAGAAGTGTTGCATGTAATGATGCCTATAAACAAATATCCAGGATCTAATGGTATTCCTCCAACTGTACTTAAGAATATAGGAAAAGCTATCCATGCGCTGCTAACTGGTAATATTCCAAGCATACCAGACTTTCTGGTCTTGAAGATGATACCCACTGTAAAAAACAAATCACGTAATCATAGACACAAATATCTTACCTCCATTATGTGTGATGCATATGATAATGCTAAACCAACAGAGCATAAAAATTAAATATCTAGATGTTGAGAAGACTGGAAAATGTTTCTTGTAAAATTCAATTTTCAAATCTGAGGTCAGACATTCAAAGCAATGCAAGTTTTTGTGAGAACCGGTTAATGCATAGAAAACAGTACAGATAAGGAGTGAAACTGGTGTTACATAATTAGTGGGGTACCACAAGGATCTGTATTAGGACCATTGGTGCTTTGAATTTCTATCAGTGATCTAGAGATACTAGCGTAGTTAGTAAACTAGTCACATTAGCAGATCATGCCAAAATTAAAGTATTAGAAAACTCTTGAAGTTGCAAAGAAAATTCAAAAAGACAAATTTTAGGACATATACTTGACAGATGACAGAGTGTTACATGAAGGCAGCAGAAATATAATAAACGTAAGAAACATTTATTGGAGTGAACTGTTTTAGTTCTGAACAGAGCAGAATGAGATTACCTGATTCAAGTATTCAGTCAACCTAAAGACTTTCTTCAGAATTAATCGTGAAACACAAACAAGAGGATACAAAGACTATGGGGAAGTGCCTTTGAAAACTGAACAGGAGGCAGTTCTTTACACCAAAGGTTGTAGGTGTCTGAAACTGGGTCTTCTAGCCTGTTCCTAAAGGTAACACCCTTGGCTTCTTTCAGGAAGGATCGATGAAACACTCAAATTGATTAGTTACTAGTTACATGGGCTAAATGGCCTACATTCCTCTGTACAACATTTCTAATGTTTAAAATATACTTTTTAACCAGCAATGTGTGCGATTGGAACTGTAAGAGAAGTGTAACAATTCGTATTACTGTGCCGAGACCAGCCCTTGACGCAATCCTACATGCTGCTGTGTGCTCTTGTCTGTTTACAGAAAAGGCAGCATAAATTTTGCAGTGTAGTCTGACAAGCCACTGGTTCCTTGCTGGTCTGCACAAGTCATGCTTTGCTTCCAGGCGAAGAGCTGTTCAGTAATCTCTGCACTAAATGATTGTTCAAAGAAGTGTACAACATTAGTTTAATGGGGATTAAAAGTACTGTTCTGGCTTTGGGCTGTGAAGCTGAAGAAACGCCTTTCAGAGAATGAGGAAATCAGGGGTTTTCCAGCAGATGAAAAAGGTCGATCATTTAGGACTGTACAGTCTGTCAGTGACAATTGGTATTTTTGTGTCATCTCTCACTCTCAGGGCCGCAGCTGTCCCCTGGCAGCAGTTTGACTTCTTCCACACTCCAATATCTTTCAACACTATCTGGCAGTGAAGGCAACTCTACTACGAGGGTATCTAATAATCACTGCTAATGAAACAGGACTCTTGGCTCGGTTTGCCTTGGAACTCTTTCAGATTTTTTTGGTGTGGCTACCTCATATAGTTCTCGAAGTGTAAAAGTATCAGGCATAAGAAAACACATTTTTAAACTTTAAAACGGGCTTTTGCTTTCTTCCGATAGCCATCCGAAAACCATTTCAATCATTCGGCTTTCAGACCTGCAACATTTAAGAGTGACTCTCCAAGCCATTTCAGAAAACAAAATGTTGAGATTTTAGTTTGTCCATAAAGTTTTTAGCTAATTAAATTTTAGGCATTAGGAAGTGCTTTACTGCAATTGTCTAAAAATCTTGAGTTGTGTTATTAAAGTTGAAGGAGCAGAAATGATAAGTTATTTAAGGAAAGCTGCAGTCTGAAACAAGGAAATGATTTCTTTCTCCAGCTACGTGCTGTTTTGTCAAAGTTATTATTCCTTTCTGGATCTTTTTTACACAGAATAAGACTACGGGAAACAGCCGAATTGTTATTGTACAAATGACGATGCATTACTCATCCTTCTAACAACGTTGCAAGACTGCGCTATTCTGCAAATTATTTATATCTTCAGAGAAGAAGGTATATATCACTCTGGATAGTGGTTCCCCCTTCAAAGTCCTTTTTTATGATCTGCATTATTTCTTGTGCGCATACATAAACAAAACTGGAGCAGCCCGCACTGAATCAGCAGACTCTGTCACCGCTGGGCTCACAGGTCAGTGCTGCTTTCTTGTGCCGCCAGTGCTTACATTAGCATGTGAAAGGCTAAAGCTGTTCCAAATATCCCCTCCAAACATTTATCCTGCTTAAACCCCGCACGGAAAAAAAAATCCAGGAACACAACACTGCCCAGGATCATTCTTGGTGCTCTGGAGTAAAAAAAAAAAATAGTTGTTTTACAAAGATGTAAGTGCTTATATTGTATTTATACAGTATGCCATCCAATGAAAAAAATCTGCTATTGAATTACATATCAGGAAAACTGCATCTTCTAATCCAGCCTTCAAATATATTCACCTTGCTATTATGAATGTGTAGAGTAAGTCTGTCTACATCACAGATGTTTATACCCCATATTCATGTCTGAAGAAAATGTGCTAAAAGTAACCTGATATTTATTTTACAAAGATCAAAGCCTATGAAGTCTATATTTCTGCAGGGACACATTATGTGAATTTGGCTGTAATTTAGCTCTAAGAATAACAGATTTCTGAATTTGTTGTGTTTCTTTTTGGTCAAGAAGCTAATATTAAAATGAATGATATTAGCATTTTACTAGAACCAACTGGTGCTTGTAACAATTTCACAAAGTAGAGACACCGTGGAGCAGCTTCAACGGGTCAGGAGTGTTTTGGGAAAAAAACCTCAGTGCTTTGCCCATATTCCACCTCCCCCTGCTCACATGTAGAGTGTTTTTAAAAAGAGGAAACATGATTTTATGAGAGACCAAGGGTAACGGAAAGCACTTTCCATCACACTCTATGTGACCGGCGTCACTGGCAAGCAGACTGAATTCTCGCATATTTCTGTTTTATTTTATTATATTTCGAGACAGATGGAGCAGAATCTGAAAGAATCTTAAAAAAGCATGCAGGCCCCTGACTTGGAAAGCTGCGATAGGCTGTGTTTACATTACTGCACTGCTCTGAAATGAATGGCCCTGCACTGGCTCAATCCATCTTGCCTTTTTCTGAACGTGTGGTACACTGGCAAGACTAAGACTTTTGACATTTTACTAAATCCTGCTACATTGAATGGTTGAATTACTGGTCAAGTAGCTGTAGGTTATTCAGGAGTGTCAGACTTTATACTGTCAAAATACTTGGTGTTTTTCATACATTTGGCAATTTCTTGGGCATTAGACACAAATTAAAAGGTTTTCTTCCCTAGTCTCAAACTGCAGGATTCACTCATTCCCACCACCACAAAGCACATGTTCAGACTGTAAATAATTAAATCTTACCTTCACAGAAAATATTTTCCCATGTATTCCACATTAGTCATTTAATGTCTTAAAACTAGTACTCAAAATTACTAGACTGTGAATCATTACTCTATATATATCAGTCTAATACATTAAAACTTAATTAACAAAAAAAAAATCTAATTTAATGTGCTTACTGTGTCTGCTGTTTAAAGTACTTTCTCTTAAATATGTTGTGCTGTATGACAAGGATACCCGTGTTCAACAGGAATCAAAAACCATTATATCACTAGAAACCCAACAATGTTCATAACATCTAAGTGATTAATTATTTTAGATTCGAAGCATATACTGTAAAGCACTGTCTGCCACAGTGGAGTCAACCAGCATAGTATACTATAGTTGGTCTTCGATTAAATTGAGGCTCGCTGTATTGTAAGAGGCAGAAAAAGGCAACATCCGCACCCAAAAAAAAATCCGATTGGCAGATCAGTTTTCTTGCCAGTATTTTATTTCCCCCGTCACTTTGTTCACTATGTTGAGGGCGTTTGTAATAATATAAGATGAAAAGTAGCCAAGGGTGAAGTAACACAGCAGCTTGTGTCCTGCAGCTAGGATCAGAAGTTTAAATACTTTGCTGCAACAGATTTTTTAAATTAGCAAATTGCATGGAGAATAAATGAATATGCAAAAGCAGCTATTCCCAGCGTAGTCATTCAGCTAACTTTTTTGTGCATGAACAAAGCTGAATCATCTGTCATCCCCCCTAATTTAATCATCAGCCCCCATTCAATTATCCAATATAATATGCAAATGCAATGAACAATGGCCACCACATGCTAATTATGTACATCAGAATAATTAAATTGGATAGGAGTAGTGGAGGGGAACTGAACTGTCATAAAATGGGAGCAGATTCTTTAATTAAGACCACAAAAATTTAATTAGAATCTGTAATCTGCCCGTAAATTGTTGAATGGCTGTGGCATGCGTGAGGGCATTATTTTTATTGCAACGTTTTCCCTGAAGAGTCCACGGCTGGCACCATGGGACCGGCTTCACTTAACTAAAGGACAGCCAGTTGTGAGACATTGTGAACTGGTGCCAGCTTGACAGACCACGCATGGAAGCCAGTTACGCAACACGCGGTGCACAGCAGATTAATCCTCTCCTGCTCCGTACATGCAGGCTCTGCCACCTCACAACAACAGGTCACTCTGAATCACACAGCTGCTGGACTGGGCGAAGGTGCCAAGGCATTTAAAAAATTTAAGAGGCACCTTTTGTTACTTTTGTGTTTCCTTTTTTTTAAAAAAAAAACCCAACGTGCTTCTTCATTTAATTAGTGAATTAGGAATAAACACAGGGGACAGGACAAATTTTTGTGCAACTTTCACAACTTTCATACAAGTAGTTCTCGATTTACGTGCTCCTAATTTGTGTGAATCTGTTTTATCGCATCTCAAGAATATATACCACTCCTTAATTTACAATAATTAGTTCTCACTTTAATGGCCAGAATATTTGCCAGGTGTACCCAGTTGTATGCTGGGATGAATAGTTGCTTGGGAGACACAAAGGCAGCTGCTCAGTCTCTGTCTCCAGTTCCTCCAGCCACTGAATATCTCCCATCCTCTCACGTTTACTGAATTCATCTAAAAATATCTTATCTATGTGAGTGCCTTATGTTGGCATTAAACAAAATCTAATATAAAATCAATGAATACAAAGCTAGAAACAGTGTGAAAAAGACTTAAAAACGAAGAGTTTCTAAACAAAACATCATAAGAAAACAGGGAAAATATACATTGAATGTTACTTTGAGACTTTAAAATAAATGACATTTAAAAGGCTCACTGAGAGTAAAGGGACAGAAGACAGCTGTGCAGTCCAGATGTGTCTAAGGGTACTCCAGCATTTCTCACAACGTTCGTCACCACCCAAAACAAGTCAGTCATCCCTACACATTTTACATGAAATCCATCAAAATGATCAATCTGTTTAAAAATTAACTTAAAGTCCAACTACATAAACATCTGACAAAAATGTGTGTGAAAGTTTTTATTTGGGAGATCAGGCCTCTGGAGGGATGTGGACCCACAGCGTCGCTCCACCCCAGTTTAATAAATTCCTGTTTGACTTTGCGATCAGGAGTGGCACTTTTCAGGACCGTCGGTCATGTTACAGGAGGGCTACCCATACTTAAAAGCGAAGGAGCCTGCCTGGATTAGCCAGCACGCGGAAGAAGTTAAGGAAGACGAAGGGCAACGCCTGAAGAGAAAGGAAAACAATTTTTCGCACCCCCCTCGATTTCAGGTTCCACCTGTTTGTCCTAATCGACGTTTCAATTCAACACTAATCTTCGGGGGCAGGACTGCACTGCTCGATAACCAGTTGCCGATTCTGTGCAGGTCTCCAGGGGCAGTGGGCCGGCTGAGCAGAAAGGGTTACCTGGTTGTCGGGGTGGTTGACGGTGAAGTAGCCCACGCAGATGATCACCTCGTGCAGTAGCTCTTCGCAGGTGTGGTGGGAGCAGTACCACAGCAGGGAGCTGATAATGTGGCGGAAGGCCAGAGAGAGACCCTCAGCACCTAGAACAGACTTCGACAAAACACAGTAAGAGATAAGCAGCCAGGCAACTGCGAATGAGACTCTCATTCAACCAGCCAACCAAACAAACGTCAGGATAAAGCCCATAGCCTAATTATCTTTGGTTGGAATTTTGCCATTTACCCCTTGGTTGACGAACGTCTCGCAGACCCTTCTACCACATTTTCATGCACAATATTTCCACCCTGTGCCTGCCGGGGGTCACGAAAACCTCAAGTGAAAAAAGCAGGCCAGGATGTCCCTAGAAGAACTGTACAACTTTGCAGACAAAAAGCAACCATGCCACACACACACATATATATATACACATAATCATAAGCACGATAATGACTTGCTAATTTCTCAAAAGTATCAAGATGAGTGGCACTTTTCAGGAACGCATCGGTCATAAGTTATTTCTGTGACATTTTTTGATTTGATATATTCGCAGAAACTCACAGGACTGCAGGAAGTGCACTACAGAAAACGTGTTTGTTCCAGCAGGCTTCTGTTTTGGCCATGGCAGTGCAGGGTGTTTCTTTCTGACCCACGACTTTCCTGCTATCTGAGGAATTTGTGGATGGGTGTTTTATGGTTCAGACAGCAATAATCGGCAGCTTTTGAATGTCGCTTGTGCCCCATGTTTATGGCGACACATTAATTTTAGAATCCTCCAGCAGGGCTGTTAACCCACATTCTTCTCCTGGTGGTGCTATGCCTTGTGGGAAATGGGCACTGCAGTGCCAACATCAGGACAGCATCAGCACAGCATTGCCCCATCATGGCAGGGCATGGCACAGCTTTCTACACAATCCACTGAAACAAGGTGCCTGCATGGCAGAACGAAAGCGATATAGTGTTGGGGCACAAAAGGGAAGGCAGAGCTCAGTTCTGAATTTGTTACAATAATTAATTGCATTTATGCAGCACTTTTCATCCCACTCCGGGAAGGCAAGGCTAGGCTGTACAAGTCCAGGGTGGAATTTAGCCAGGTAAACGAGTTTCAAAACTTGCTTCTTTTCAACCCTGTCACGGGATCGTTAATGACCAAGCAGTCACTGAAACGAAGACTCTGGTTTAACTAACGGATCTCATCTGACGGACGGCAACCGGGTCACACCATGCTGGGACAAAGTTTATTTTGTGAGTCTAGTGGGAAGTGCGCCACCTACTGGTCCACCAACATCATTTCCTTGGAATTCCTGCATCACAATACTGCCTAGAGGCTAGAAAGAGGTCATGCTGCTGACAAGCTATTCTGAGGCTGCATTACAATAAGGCCTAAAACAATGACTGACTAAGTTGAATTCTTAATAGTTCAAAGTTCTTGGAAGTATAACAGGACAGACAAAAGAATACTGTGTACTATAGAAGTAACTATTATAACTATTAACTATTATAGAAGTATCCAATGCACACCATGAAGGCAATTCCACTTTTCCTGTGATTTTTGGTAATAATGAGTTGATGTCAGTAGGTTAATAAACCAAAATGAAAAGCAACGTGTTTGTAATGGATGTGTATCGTTCGCTGTATGACCAAACGCCTCTCACCCAGGTTTTACCAGGCTTGACTGGGAGGACGAAAGCAATGTTTAAAAGAAAAGACAAGCCGAGAGAGGGCACACTGTTAACTCCAGTGCCGCTGAAGGCAGAATGAGCGCTGAGATTCGCCGCTCGCTGACTGTGCGAGGATCGTTCTGCTCCAGGAGCAGACGACACCTGAGACTCCAGCCCCCCAAAAGGGACTCCGGTCCCACAGCCGAAGAGATAGGATCGGCGGCCCTCAGACAGTATTTATTAAACATGTCAATGTGACAGAGCAGCAGGAGGTCAGGAGAGAAACAAATCAAATCAAGTGGGGGCATCTAAACAGCCGCGCAAACAACAATACCTGAGAAGCTGCCTCCAACTGTCCACCAGAGCAAGTCTCTCATTGCTGTTTACATTCCAGACCTGCCAAGCGCACTGGGCTAATTTAGGCCAGTCCGCTTGTAAACCTCTGCATCCTTCAAACAACCCACGCTGACGCCGATTCACAAAGCCAGCCACAAAACATAGCTTTGCTGTCATCTTACTAGACACACAAGACACATCAGACTTTTTGGTTTGCTTAGCATCCTACAGGGAATGTGTGCTTAAAAAGCATTTAAGTACTTGACTGTTATTTCCTGAGCTCATGTCAAAACAAGGCTTTCATTAGCGCCTCGAAGTCAATGATAGGGCACATGTTCATCACTATTATTGCACTGGAACTAACCTGTAGAACACGGGTCTACAGGTTAGTTTACGGGTCTTGTCAAAAGAGGTGATGACAAAATACACAGGCACACAAGGGTAAAAACAAGCAGGTGGCTTTCTCAAAAGGCTATTGGCTGTTGGATCAGGGTCTTTTTTATGCAATACAGTCCTGAAGTTCAAACGCCCGTTGGAAAGTATGATTTTCACAGGCAGTTTGAACAAGCCAGAGAGTTCAGCTCCTACTTCTGAAGCACCTATTAGCTTCCAGAACAGGATAATTTGAACCACAAGGTGATTACAACTTTGGTCATAAAGTGTATTATTTAAAATGTACATAAAAAGTACCTATTGAAACGCTTTGACCAGCAGCTGTTTCAAATACACCAAGAGCAGCTCAGTGGCAACTGATCAGCTCCAGCATAATTATGATGACATTAAAAAATGAATAATGCCCTTGTTTCCTCCCACAAGGTTGCCGATGTAGCAGACAGAGCTTGCTGGCCTTTCTCATTGGGGATGCTTGAGAAGCTATGTCTCCTATACTAATTATACATGTCCACCTATGTTATGACCCCTTGCGCTCTGTCTAACCTTAACAGATTACTCCAGGTCACAGGGCGCACAAGTTTATGTACAAAAGGTTCCCTTTCTTCTGAAGGAAATGCTGCTTCCTATTGAGAAGCTGAGGAGCTCCACTGAGCTGCTCTTTGAATCTTTTGCAAGCTACTGGAGTCAGGATATTTGTGCATTGCCTAATGGCCAAGCACAGAAATATGAGGACCCCTGCTTATGAGACTGAAAGGGTTTCCCCCTTGACAAGACCTTTTGATGGACCAATAGTTTGGACTGTCAAGTTTGTAGGTTATGTTCTTGCAAGGCTCTTTAAAAACACAAAAGGTGGTTTCAAATTTAATGTTTCCATTTAGATGTAAAAAATCGGGCACAAAACAACCACTCTAAAACTTCATAAAACTGGGTCAACAGTTTTTGCATCATGTATTTCTGGAAAACATTTTTAGATTTTTTTTTTCTGCTGAAAAAACATCAGTCATTGTCACTCAGATTTCCACAAATTTCACATCTAACGATATGAAACAGTAAGGTATATCACGGTCTGCCGATTAAAAACGGACTTTTGCAGGGGGGTCATTAAACTTTAGCAAAAAATGTAAAATGTATAAATCGTTAGGGTCCTGAAAACAGAAATAAGCCTGTTGACTGCGGACAGTGCGACAGCCCCAGAGAGAAGGATTCTGGGACTGAGCAGAGGCTTCTGGGAGTCTTACCTGGAATGCTGAGAGGTCCAGAAGAGCAAAGCTGTTCAGGAAGCGAATGCTCTGGATGGCCACCTGGATGACACTCTGGGGGTAACCCTCCACGGGACTGGCTGTGTTGGGGTCCTGCGTGGCCCCGTGTAGGAGGATGCAGTACAGCATGTGCAGCACCCCCACCAAATCTGTGGACTGAAGCAGCGCAGCCAGTCCAGTTGGATCCTGCCGTTTGTTGTCAAATATGCTGGGGGAGCTGACAAAAGCAATGGGTGAAATGAGAAAGCTCAGCCAACTGTCCAGTGTCAGGCATCATTCATGTGCTACTGATGCTGCTGTGCATTTACTTTATTTCAGAAGAGCTACTGTGCTTTTTAAGGCCAGAAAGACGTGCATGTGCTGAACTGTGTGTTCTGTGCAAGGACCCCTAACAGAGCCTCTTTGGTGTTGACATGACAGTGGCCCTGCTGCCTAAACACTGGCATTTGGACTTCAAACAAATTGCATCTTTGTAAAAACATGCATCTGTAAAACAGTGCATTTTAAATATTGACATTATTATATTATATTGTCATTATTTATCCACACACTTCTATTCACTTGGACATGCCCCATGTATCTTATCCATTCTCTGAAACTGCTGCATTCACTGAGCTTGTCTAGTCACCAGACTGTCACTGGAGGACAATCAGAAATCCCGCATTCAGCAAGTAGGTCACACAAAACTAACATTTAATTCACTCTATTGAATAAAGTCCAGTACTAGAAAACGCTACATGTTCTGACCAAAGTCTTAGCTTGAATGTTTCTTGGATTTGAGTTTTGTTTAACATGACAGTTTGGAGTTTTGACCTAACGACTGATGGGGAGTCATTTTTTGACAAATTAACACTTGAAAGATAGTTTCCAAATCTGAGTGGATATGCTGTGGTGGTGTTCAGATATTTCAGGTCATTTAGTCACATGTGCTGTAGCACCATGTCTGTTTCTGAAACCAGAAAGCCCTTCATTGTATTTATTTCAGTTTTCAGTGGTTTACCACAGGGACAGACTTACTGCCTGACCAACCAAGATTTCATGAACATAAGTTACTACACTGCTCTAACTGCAGCATCTATCGGCCACCATTTCTGATGAACGGATGAAAGAGGTATCTATGGTACTGGACGGCTACTGTAAATAATCATTGTTCTTGAGAAACTGAGAATTGCTGTGATGTTGGGAAACCTTGAGCAATCCTCCAAGTTCAAGTGAGAAAGACATCACAAATTCAGCTGTGAAATTTCTCCCCTAAAACTTCCTCAGGGTTTCTACTGCAGCCTGCAAATTTACTGCAGGGTTTAAAACCCATGTTTTTTGCTAACCCCTGTCCCGCCAAACCTTACAGAAGCAGACCAGAGTCAACTTTGTCTAATTCTAATGTTAATGCATTGGCAAACAAACAGGCTTCTGGCAAGCTGCCGCAATGTTGAGCGCACCAAGCTGGACGTATCACTGTGGGATTTAAAGCAGTGCACAAATTCCTGGGTGTCAGAAACCAGAACAGATCTGAGGGGTGGGAGGCTTCAAATGCTTCTGAACGCCAAGCTTTTCAGGTGACAGGTGCTGGAGCTGTTCCCCTTGGCGTCTCTCAAGAAACAGCTGGCCGACTCCTGCAGGTTGGCTACTAATTACCAAACAGACAGGCTAGATGGGCTGAATGATCTCCTCCCGTTTGTAGCTCTTCCTACGTCTTGAAAACCAAAAAGCAACAAACTAGAGAGGGCATGAAAGCGTCTTCCAAATCGGTGACAAAAACATAATTATACTAATAAGATTCAGATTACTCCTACTCACCATCTGGGCAACGCCTGCGTGAAACATATCTGCCAAAACACACTAAAGCTTCCCAGCCGTAATGCAGAAAGACTAATACCTATCAGGGTGTGAAATAGCTGGTCTTCCTGATTATTCCCAGCTTGGCTCAGAGGTCCTTATGTCTTGGCAAAGGACTATTAGAGCTTCACTGAACTACTAAATACCTCAGACATACTGACTGTAGCATGAAAAGGCCTACTTGTTTTTGCCCGAACGTCAGAGCAATTTGAGAAGAGGAGTCCCTCAATGTCCATAATAACAAGTGATTTAACTAACTTCTTAATTAGATTCTGTCTACAAATTAGTGGAAATATTAAATGTAAGGTACGGCAACACATTAAAAAAAAATTACAAACACAGAATGGACCTGAATTTGCAAATAAACACAAGGCCGGATGGGAAAATGTGTTTAATGCTAAATAATCCTGCAAATATTTTAGATCAAAAGCTATCCCACACTCAAAAACAGATGCTTAGCTGTTGTAAGAAATGCTACTATTAGCAGTAATCAGAACATTTTGCCTGTTGCTGTTATAGGCTAAACACAGCAAAGCATCATGTACAGTATGCCAACATTCTCAAGTCCTGAAGCAGAAGGCCTTAATCATGTGCTCAGTCTCCCTACGGCCATGTGTTGCTAAATCACTTGCTGAGGTCTCTGGAAGTGTACAGTACATTAATCCATATAAACTTGGCTGGCTGTCTAGAGAGAATATGACAAAAAGCAAAAAAAGAAAAGGAAAGGAAAGCCAGAAGGCTTTTTTCCAACCTTGGAGACACTCTCCCACCCCACCCCCCAGTCGCAGTGTTTCATGCACACAGCTCTGTCGGCACTGTCAGCTGGCACTCAAGAGCTTCCATTTGGAGCCAAGAGGTCAGAAGTCAGCACTTGATGCCACCATCAGAGACAGAGCTGGAGACGAATGTATCGCCGAGTTTCCACATGGCCTTTGTGTTTGTTTAACATGGCCTGTTCTAGAAAAACTAGATGGAAGTAACAGGCTTTCTCCAAAGGTCCCTGTATGTCACGCACATAGACGTCAAGGATATGTGGAGAAAGGCTACAAATCACCCTCATTCACATCCTTAACTATATTTATACTCATTAGGTGCAGAAAACGTGAACCTAAGTTACAGATTTTGGAATTATTTTTATATAACCAGTTAGTTTTATTATTTAACTAGGCGGTCTGTAATGTACAGGAGGAGTGAAGACTCATAGACATGCTCCTCTGACACACCAACCTGTCTGGGACACAAAGCTGCAAAGCACCTTACTGGTTAGATAGTGCTGACTGGAGGCTCTGTCTGATGAACCTAACCCCCTATCCCAGTGGCCAATTGTATGGTGACACTTAGGACAATCCCAATAATTTTGCCCAGTGGAAAGTGTTGATTCAAGGTTTACTAAATAATGCTTGCATGATTTCTACTGACGTGTGTCTAAGAAATGCTATGAAGAGTTCAGAACAACCTGATGCATTCCAAAAGATCTATAGAGATTGCTTAACTGATTAAAATTTACATCTGCATTTGCAAATAAAGTAGATCCTATTTACCCTAGCAGTCGTATTAGTCTTAAAGGGAAAAAATGGTACACCTTCATCAACAAAATTGACTATTAAAGGGAAATTATGTTAGCTGATACCTTACATGGAAAAGGTCCATAGAATACTGCTTTTGACATGCAACTCCTCACCTTTTCATTATAAATGAGAACCTATAAACTAAGAAAGTGAATTTGAAAGTAAATTCCTGCAGCACAATTAAAAATCTTGAATTAAGTTGAGTTCCAAGAAGCTGCCAATCAGACCTGCAAACTAAACTCTAATAGCTTCTTACTCTGTACTTATGTTGACAGGTGGAGAATGACTGGCTCTAGAGTTTCCTCTTACGTTACTGAAAATATTGTAGTCAATCTGCAGTTATATTTACATTTCTAGGTCTTCCTGCATGTTCCACATTTACAGGAAGAAAAAAGAAAAAAATGCTACTTGCAGGAAGTGCTTTTTATTCTAATGTGATACTACATTCTTCATTTGTTCATGCCAAATCTCTCTAAAGCACCTAATGTTTCTGAAGGTCTTAAAAAAGCTGTCTTTTCAGGAAACAATGGTTATTGTTATTAACAATGGTTATTAAAAATTTAGTTAATTTAGTTTAGTTTGCTAGTTCTAAGTAAGAGGTGAGCAAGATGCTTACCAAGATAATTTTGTATCACTTCATTAATCTAAACACAAGTGCGCCTACAATTTATCAGTAACAGGAAAAAGATCTGTGTCACCCTGAAATAAGAGGGCCTCCTTTCTTTCTAATAGGGAGAGAGCACTTGTGTCTATACAAGTTTGAATTGCCCTAAATAAGCCACAACAAGCTGTGAAACGTCCAAGAGGTGGTAAGAACTTCAAAAGAAAAGGACAATTAGCTCTTTAAGACTCCCTAATTTATCTCCTCTGGCATGGTACAACAGTAACTGCATCACAGCATTGATCCCGGAAGTCGTTTTACTTTATGAAGGGGCAGTTTTTTCAACATTCAACGTTCTGCTGAGGTCAGTATGTATTAAACAGAGCATGATACCTTGTCCCAGTGAATAGTGTTCAAATGATCAGGCTGCACACTGGGTTTAATCAGGATTGTGTGCGGCAGACCCAGGCAATCAATGGATTGTCAAAACAAACACTGGAAAGAAATCTACACAAGAAATGACAAGTAGAAAAGCAAAATGATCCAGTGTCTTTCCCACAAAAAGAGGAGTAAGAGCATATGGAATACTGAAAATCATGAAAAAGCTTTGCCCTGCTACACAAAAACCCTTATGTTAAATCTCTGTCTGCTTTTCAACTTCAATGTTTCTTAAGGTTGTTGCACAATGCAGCTTAATGCATGTGCCACTAGCCTCATTGAGGGAAACAGCTCCCATATTTAATACCTACAAAACTACTTAAGCTGCTATAAGCAGCCACGGGCTAAACTTTATTTTAAATGTGTTTCCTAAATTACATACACCATAAGTAAAAACATTGCCTAATATATAAATAACTAATAAAGAGGTCCTGTTACAGACGAACTCTTAAAGAACGTACCACAATTCCACCTGCAGCTTATGACCAGGCCTAAATTACTCTGCATACAGGTCTGTAGTTTTACTGTGTAGCTCTTTAGAACTCATTTTGTTGGCATTGTTTTTGCTTCCATCACAAAGAATATATGGAATGATACTCTAAAAGATAACCGAGAGACATAAATGATAGATTTATTCAAACTAGGTGCATATCCAGATTATGCAGGATACAACAACAGTCATTTTAAATCCTGCTTTAGTTCTAGGGCATGAATCATTCATTAACTCCAGCCCATGCAAGTAAGAACATGATCTCGATCTCTTTCTCACAGAGATTCGGTGACAGCCATGTTCCAGCGAGTGTCGAAGAGCTGCACATTGATACAGCCCTCAGCAGGTGTAGCTATAAGGCACTGTTGTCATTTAACAGAGGTAAAATATCATTCGATCGCAAATGACAAAGGCAAGGTTCAATCACATGAATCTGATTCTCATTTCTTAAAAAGCAGTGACGAGTTTGTAAGTGTATATTTTTATCACAATCACAGATTTTGGGCTTCAGCCTTAGATTAAATGTTTTAAACATACTTCAATTAGTTATCACTTTGATGTGTGCTTTCTACATACATGCTGAAATTTGCTATTTTTAAATCGTATGGTTTTGGTTTGGTCTGGTTTGGTGTCCTGAAAGCACTGGACTGGGCAGTGTCAAAGAGTCAAAATGGGATTCAACTCACAGTGGCTCTGTATTCAGCAGACCAAAAGCAATCCAGTTTTATGAGGGCTATAAATGCACACATATATCCAAATATAATTATATAACTGATTAACAATAAGGGACTTGGGCTAAAAGCTGAATATCTTTGATTTTCTGTGATTCTGTGATTTTCACACTGTGAAACAAAAAATGCACTTGCATAATCATGTCTTCCTACTGGTGACAATACAACACCGAACGTCCTTCTTGCGCTATAAGCCCTGATCGGATTGGACAGGTGCGTTTCAGCCTTGTTCCACACCAGTAAGGAAGCAGTTCGGTTGTCACAGCTGGACATGGCAACGGGCCTGGGATCTGGGGAAAGGAATGCCCGTTTCTCCGGGTCGGCTCACCGGCTGGTCACAGCGAAGCACAGCTTGCACATCCCATGGAGCAGCGCGGTACCGTACTGGAGAAAGGCGGCCATCTTCAGGTTCTCATCCACTGGGCCTTGCACAGACAGGAAGCAGCCATACAGCTTGTCAATCAAGCCCATGTTCACCACATAGCTGGGGGGTAAGAACAAGAGAACGAAAAGAGGATCGCCACTTTCACATGGAATAAAAATACTCCTTGGAAACATTAGACACACTTCAAAATAAATAACTAAATAAAACCATAGCAGAGCATGAATTTGGTGTTTCTCTGTACATAAATTCAAGGGGAGCTGTCACAACAAGTTATAAAATGCGTGTCTCCTTACTTGGGAAAGCCAGCTTCCCAACATTTCATGATGCATAACATATTTCAGGGGTGTGTTTACTTTATATTAGTTCGAGGTATCTGATGGCCTGGAAACTACAGGATTTTATTATTTATGGTTACACGTGGTGTATACAGAGGTGGACTGTGCACATAAAATGAGAGCACGGGCCAAGCCAAAACACAGAGAGGCTGGTGAACAGAGTTGTTGCAGTCCTGAAGTTTAAGTTTCTTCAGTGGTGAGAATCTGATTAAATGCCCCTTAACCCTATGATGAACAACTCATCCCGTCAGGTAAACTATTAGAGAAATACAGGACTTTGTGCTTGGCCAGTTTTATTTTCTTCAATGATAACTTTCTGCAGACATGTCCAGACATTTTTGGAAAAAAAAAACCCAAAGTGCAATCCTCTGTGCCTAAAAACGCTCCAGTTTACAAGTTAGAACATTAGCACTAACATTCTGCTCAGCCCCTGACACTCACAAAGGGCTACACTGTAATTTGTACCCAAAACACCAGAAATGACATCTGATCCCTCACCTCTAAGGTAAAGCCTCCTGCTGTGTCTTATTACTATAATATTGCTAATCTGTCTGCGTGTGACAGGTTTGAGGAGCAGTCACTCTCCGCCTACTCAGTAACAAATCCCTCGGGATTGTGCCGTTTCCCCGTCGCCAGGCCTCCAACCTCCCAGCGCCGCGGCCCCCGGCCCTCGGGCCTCTGTCTCCAGCTCAGGTATGTCTGCCCCAAGGTGTGTCCGACTCCTGGCTTATCCTCACCTAGTGTTGAATGTCCATGACGGTACAAAGCTATCAATCACAAGACCTCCCACCACGTCAACGCCTATTCACTTCAGACGAAAACACCCTTCTGCAATTTTAACGTGACTTCCCTGGCTCTGCCTCTCTTTCTTTCTTTTTGTTGCCTGCTGTCACCTGAAAGAGGTGCTCTCAAATGCTGGTAACTAGAATCCCCCCATACCTCACCTCAATAGGTCACTTGAACTAAAGACTATGACTTTATCTTCGTGTATTCCTTCATTAGAGCTCAAAAGAAGCTAAGAAATCCTCTTTTTTTCCTTGGGTTTCAGCCTGGGTTTCAACACCTGAAGTGTCTTGGCTAGTTTTTATGGCTATTCGCATATCATACCAGTTTTTATACATGAAAAATAGTGGTGTTAAATAAATTCTCTATGCTTCTATTATAATTTATTTTATTGCTGCATTTTCTCCCTTAACCGTCCTTCTTGTCAGTTTAATAAAACTTGTTGAAATATATCTGAATTCAGATTTTGTGCTTTCCAATAGTATTTGGACTCAAACCGAAACTTTTTTTTTAAAATCCGAATTCTAAAGATAAGCATCCATCCATTTTCTAAGCACGTGAAGTAATACAGAGTCACAGGGGAGCCGCAGCCCAACCCAGCAAGAAACAGGGACAAGACAGGATACACCCTGGATGGGACGCCAGTCAGAATGATCACTTCTCATAAAAAATGAATGATGAGAAGAGCTCAAACATTTTATTACTAATACCGTCTTGGGTCAAACTGATCGTGTTCATCCTCTTTATTTATTGGGATAATTGGCTGACAGGTGTTTCTTGTTGGTTGGCTGTTTGACAATGAGAAGCACTCATAAAAGAGCAATATCAGTCCTGTCTCCCTTCAGTTTCAGTGTTTGGGGTCCATGGCTGAAGGTCCAAATGAGAACTCAAGAACTTTTTGTTACAAAAAAGCAGACAAGACTGAAGTGGCTGTGTGACCCCACAAGATATCTCTAAAAAATCTAATTCTGATAACAACTTTCAGTCCTGTCATTTTATTTTGTGTGTTTGCAATGTTCAACTGAATACTGATGTGGGTGGAAGTCCAGCAAAGCAAAAGATATCTTAATTCCTTGTAGAGTTACCCTAAAAGACGATATATTTTCTTTTAGCCTTTATTTGAATTGAAAAAAAAGTGTCTTTCTTAAAAATGCAGTGTCATGTCTAATAAAGAGAAGACAACCAAAAGAAAACAATATGACATGGGATGAAATGACTTTTAAGGTTATCCAGTAAAGAAATCTGCCTAAAAAACATTTTCCTTTACACAAAGGTATTTCAGAATGGTTTTGCAAAATACTTTGTTTTACCTCAAGCATTTGATAGAAAACAGTGTTGCTGGGGTTTGACTGGCCTACATAATAATGCTCAGCAACAACTATTTCCAGTAGCCAGATTAAAATTTGTTTGGTTTTAAGGTTTCAGATGAATAATCTCAAGAGCTCCTTCTAAGGAAAAACAAACATTTAGCTCCTCACAATTATATGTAAGCATTTTGAAATACAATCACACAGTGTTGCTGAAATGTAAGTACTAAGAAGCAAACCTGCCAAACCTTTAACTTAACAAGCACATTCGAACAGACTCAGTCGCATGCTTTAGAATATAATGCACATGTAGTACAATATTAGTCAACTTCATGGCCAGAAATGAAAAGTCAAAATAAATAACTTCCAGACAGATACTGAGCTCTTATACTATTTTACTTTGTGATACAGCACTGACATATTGTATTTGAGCTGGAAATCTGTAATATTATACTAAAATATTACAACTATGTATGCCATTCTTTAGACCTGGGCTAGATACTATTGCAAAATGCCTGGTGAGGGGAGCTACGCCAGTAGGTCTTTGCATATCATTTTACATACTTATCCATCTATGCAGCCAGCACTTGATGAAAAGTGTCAGATGGGCACTACAGACACTCCGGCAGGACACAGTAATGAGGTGGAGTGCCCAGCTATTTTCCTAATGGGGAGCAGGGATCCAGCCCTGGGACAAACAATCCGAAATAGCTCATCAGACCCGTCTCTGGGAGGTGGGAGGAAACCAAAGCTCTCCGGGAAACCGAACATGAACACAAGAAGAAAATGCAGATTCCACATGGAGAGTGGCGATCAGGGCGGGAACTGCTCCAAGACCCCGAAGTTTTGAGCCTGACACGGCCTTCGTTAAATATACGCAGGTATAATTTATAAGCAAATATCAATCACCTCCAGATTTTGTCATCTTATTCTTACAGCGCTCTGACTGCTCCAAGCCTTCTTGAAGGCTGGTGGTGGCATCACTAGCAGTTCTGCTAGCAGCACGGAGCTTGGTGTACCTGATCAGATCCTGTACTCTACTGTTGAAGGCCTCAGCGCAGGTGGGCTTGATTCTGGTGTCCTGTGGCGATACCCGGGGTGTGTTGGAAGGAGTGCCACCCTCAGGAGGGGAAGAGAGCAGAAAATCCAGGACTGCGGCATTGGTCTGGAGCAGTCCCGTCGTCAGCCCCTCAAAGACCTGCTTATTCACACTCCGCCCACAGATAGACTGGTCTTCATCGGGGACGTAGTGCTGGAGGTGGAAAATCAGGAAGAAAAAGATTTTCGACAAAACCAGTCAAACACACAGGACTTCTTGGACAGCGCAGCACACAAAAAGAAATCCCGGTGTTGGGGTTTTTTATATAGCCATCACTCAAACTTGTTCCTTGTTCTCAGAAACCGACGAGCGATTTCAGCTTTTCAAAGCATTTCCATTCTCACCCTTGTAGGGATGCTTGGATGCACAGTTGCACTGCCAAACTGCCTGCTGTGTTTGTATATTTATTTCGGATCTTTAAATGGGATTAACTGCTGTGATGCAACACCACAGCTCGAGGAGGTGTCCTGCTCTGTCAGTGGGAAATGCACACCAAGCAATTCAGTTGAGGGATTTGCCTGTCTACCACACAGACTGAAGTGGGCACTATTACAAGAAATTTGTTCATCTAATTGTAACTGCTAACAATAACCACATACCTATTCATCATGCTTATTCAGTATCTAATTTTCCCTTTTAAATACTGTTAGTCTAGGAAATATGTGAAGTGTAATTTCATACCATGATATGCAAAAAAAGGCAAACAGCCAAAATTGCACAAATTAAAAAAAATCAAGAGATGGAGAAAAAAGTATCACTCACATAAAGCTGTTAACATTTATTTAACTGTCTAGGAGAGGTTCCTAATCATACACATGTCTGTCTCCATCCTGAAAGGTCCTGACTGTTCCTATTACAGCCTGCCTTGATACATTTAAGACCATTCAAGCACATTTTCACCTAGCAATCCTGATTTCAGAAACCACAATTACACTGCAAACACATAGTGGATCATTTTTCTGATGCCCAGGAAACACAATGAGAGCATGAAGGTCTTAGAAATATCGAGATGACATTATGATTAAAACTAGTGACAACTACCTGTCAGCAGCTTATAATATTCAGGTCCTACATCTTATTTAAAATGTAAAAGGGGTTCATCATGATGGCTCACTGAATCTTGAAATTTGGGTCATTGGACCCTAAAATTGCTCATTAATGCATGTTTGCTTGCTAGCCCTGACAATTTTGACCGGGAAGGAATGACAATAGAAAAAATAACATCTAGAAACCTGAAAACAATCAACTATCACAATTAGCAATGACAAGGACTTGCTCTAAAATAATCATCCTCAAAGCTCGACACCATTCTAGTCAATTCTCTTCCTTGTCAAAAAAACAAAAATTGAATAGCATTGATGGAACAAGTCAGCAAAACCAATGAAGCCTTCAAATATTACCTTGGCCTGACCTAGTTTTGGTGTCCATTAGTGAACAATAAGGAACAGGATCATTTAAACCACAGCATGCATTTTAAAATAAGCCCAATTAAGGTATAGCACACAAATAAAACTCCTTTTGTTCACTTGCTTAGCCCATCAGTCTTAGTTGGAATCTTGTCTCGCTGTAACACAAACAACAACACGCACGCTTTTTTATTATTCATTAGCTTTGGGCTATAAGTTGGTGGTTAAAACTCACTGTGACAGATTATTTCTGGTTGCATGCCAGAAGCTGGCAAGTGAGAAGTCTCTGAAGTATTTCCAGATTGTAAGGGAAACCTTCAGACTGTGTAACTCTGTTCAGATAACCTGGCTAGCTGGGCAGATTCTATACTCTGCTTCCAAAGGCACAAACATGAGACAACTCGCAGACGAGAGGTGGTTTGTGCTTACAGCAGGGGTCCCCAGTCCTGGTCCAGGAGGGCTGGTGTATCTACAAGGCTTTCAGTCCAGCTGGGCAGGTAATGACCTGAATCAACTTGTTTTGTGACCAGTTGAACAGCTCTTCCTAGTTCTACAGGTGTTGGTGCATAAAAGAGACCCGAAAATCTACATACAGTACACATGTTCTAAAGACATATGGTAAATGAACTGTAAGAAACTGTCATATTGCAATCCTGCATACACTTGCCCTTCTCCACTCCACTGCCCAGTGGAGATGGAAACGTCAGCTGTGCTACTATAAGAGCACACTGCACTGCGGCCATTGACTGTCACATTATGAGCAGCCTTGGTACCCATATAGACCTGACACACTGTTATGACATAGAAGCACACTGCCTACCACTCCTGTAGAAAATACAGGACCATTAGAGATCATTCACAGCTATGCCCCAATATTTATTAAATCAAATTGAAATAATTAAATCATTTAATTTAAACTTGTCAGTCAATAATTAGCTAAAATTGTTAAATGTTTATCAACAGATTCCTTATACATGCAGTCAGAAAGGCTGCCTGTTTCTAGGGATGGACTAGAAACACGTTTAGTCTACAGCAGTCCCTGGACCCATGGTTGAAACTCACTGTTCTCAGAGCAAAAAGACTTACTGACTTGCAGAGAACAAGCCAGATTCATTTTAAGTCAGTGGGTCAATAAAACATTTAACCATCTGAATCTTAAGGAAGATAAACAAGTAAGTACTACAGTAAGAATATGTTGGCAAATGTGGAGGCATTGACAGCAAATCTAATTACAGGGCAGGAGTGCAGGCAGAAGTTCATGCCACACACACAAACAGACATGCACAGAGCTCTTAGGGAGCAGGGTTTCTATCAACGCCACTCAAGAGAGGTATCCGCCACAGGCTGCTTGAATTGAGCCCTGCAGTCACACACCTGACCTCTGTCTTTCCAACTCGCAACTGAGTAATCTCAAAAATCAGCAGTGAACAAACTACAACTAACGATTTACTAAAAAAAAATAGGAAAGAAACAAAAACTGTCCCTCCAGTACGGTATGGAAATTGTTGGCACGCCAACTACAGGGCTTAGACAGTCTTATCAGCGTACACGCTTTCAGACCGAAAACGACTGATAATATTAAGATTGTATAGTTTTTCGTATGTACAGTATACACCATTTACTCATGAAAATAACGAGCATATGCACTTACAGAGAGTTTGAAATGCCTGTTGCAAAAAAAGAAAGGTTTGCTTTCTGAAAACATCATTAATGGACACAGCTACACAGAAACCTCTTTACTGCTCTCGTTCCGTGGGGTAAAAATGCTAAGGTTTTTTTCGTCTTGCCATCCTCAGAGTTTGCTTCACAGATGAATCCCAAGAAAAACAACGCCGACCTTGCCTTGTTCAAACTGATAGCAGATACCAGATCAATGTCTTCTCTACGGTACAGTAAATGAAAGTACCTGTATACGGAGCCCCCCCTAAAAAAAATCTCATGTGCAGGTTGAGATTAGGAACACAAAAATGCACCAAAGATTTTTTTCAAGAATGGGCTGTGCATTCTGGCTGGCTGTGTGGATAGGTATCATGGTAGGTAGAACGTACTGTGTTTCAGGTCTGCATGTTTATTCATGTGAAGCCACAATGACAGACTCTGGTATTTGGTATGTCCTGATGCGTACGGCCTGCAAAAAGTGATGAAGGATATCCTCTTATGTGCAACTAGCCATACAGCCTATGTTCTGCCTCCTTCCCACTGCTGAAAGCAATCTGGTGCCAAACAGGTCTGGTGCTATGCGTCTTTCGCTGCCTTTAATTAAAACCGAGTCCATAATGATTATATCCACAGGACAGCCAATTGCACCATATCTCCCAGGTTCCACTTGCCAGAAAAAAAAAACACTAACAAAATCATTAGGAAGGTTTTTTTTCCTTTGAGGGTAAGTAGATTCTTTGCATCGCTTATATTTGACCTAGTTTTTGTAAAAATATGATCAAACAAAGGTGTATTTAAAATCCCCTTTCCTCCCTCACAACCACAGTAGACCTTTCTTTTATCGGAGTGCTCATCTGCATCTGAAAATGTCTAGCCAATTCCAGTGGTGCTCTGCTTAAATTATTCAGGGCACGTACATAACTTTTCAATTAACAAATTGCCTGGCTCATGGAATTATACACCCCCCCCCCCCAGTTTCAGCAAAAGGATTGTAGACTAAATATCTTATGATAGACAGGTCACCAGAAATTAAAAGGGATTCTCTGTGTGGAGAATTTAATTTCTCTTGACGTGGTTTGAAATAATAGAAAGGACCAAGTCGGCACAGAATGGAAAGAAATGAAAGGACTTGCTGAACTAGGACAAACCACAGCGAGCACTACGGTGCAAGTTAGAAAGAACAAAAAAAGACATAGTGACAGCTGAGAGTGAGCTAGACAAACAATAGCAGCCATTCATGGAAATACAAGTGCCTATTCTTATGCCTATCCTTACATATCCACCCAGATTGCAATATAATTTTATTGTGTGACTTTCAGCGGGTACGTACCGTTAACTGATGTATGAGGAGATCCATTAGGAAGGTGATCTTGTTACCAAACAGGATGTAAGAGCAATTGCTGTAGCAGGTATTGCATGCTAGGTAGTAGGTATTTATGGCTGTGCACAGGGTTCTGTGGATGAGAGAACGGAAAATGCACAAATTAAAGTTATGTCAGGAAATTCCTCAAAGTGCAACAGCAGTCTCGAACCAGGCGTGCCTTTTGACTTTGCCTTTGAGTCGGCTGACAAGAGGATATTAAGGGTCTGTGGAATGGCCTATCAGAACATAACAGAATGAGTATACAATTGGGGTCCTGTCAACCACTATCATCCCAGGTTTTCCTTTTTTACCTCTATATTACAACAGTTTATTAAATAGTCTCTGGTGCTCTGCTGCAGAGGAGTAGTCCTTCTTGTGGAATCACCATGAAGGAAAGCCTTAATATGGGCCTTTCCACATACAAGGGCCAGATTGAAAAATGTTTAAAAATCAACATTTTACCTCAAAATCAAACTCATCCTCTGCAGACTAAAACTAAAAGATTTGTGTTTTTGCTGCAGGAATGCACACTGTTTTATTGCGTCACAGGTCTTTCAATAATGCAAGCACAAACCTTTAACTGCAGTTTATTTACCTTCCATGTAATAATTGCAGAGCTTTAGAGGAAAGATTTTCATTAAAAATTAGCCAGTGAACAAGCTTCAATCATTTTTATGTCTGTTTTAAACAATCTACAGAGGAGATTAATGTAAGAGATAATAAGGCTAATTCTAGACTGACGCACTTGCCCTCCAACAACTTTCATCATCTAATAATTTCTGACAACTGTATATTTTAACCAAAAACAGAGTGGCACGTCATTTCTTCTCCTTCTAAGAATGGAATCCGATTTTCCCATTTGAAGGCAGACCATGTTTATTTCAAGCCGTAAACATTTTGATATCTACCATAACCAACACATCTGCTACCCATTTTCAGCAAAACCTCAATGGCGTATTCAATAAAAAAATCCACACTGTGATGTAGGTCAACTGCCTCTGTGGACAATAATAATAATATAAATAATAATAATTTATTTGCAGCCAATTAGAACAAAAATACCAAATTTACTGAGACATATTTGAGATTAGGACTATTAATGCAGCCACATGAACTTAGACAAAAAGCTCATTAAGCATCTACATCACAGTAGGTGACATAAAAGTCTAAACTGAGAAAACATAGCATCCTAAAACATAAATTCCAATCCTGTAAATTGAACATTAGTTAAAGCAAAATGCAAACAATATAATATACCCTACATCATTTTAATAAAAGGGAATAACTTGCAAAAATGTCTGGCTATTTGTTTTACACTTGGTTCGACAGAGACGTAGAACATACATAAAAATGCTTGGCAAGTGATTTCTGAAAGTGCTCCTCATTCCAAAACCACACTATAATATGGCCATGTTGAGCAGTCACCTGAGGCTTGATGGCAAGCGATGTGCAGGAATGGGATTACCTCTCACTCTCAAAACCAGTTCCCTTCAATTTTCATCTTAGGAATGGCTTACACTACAAGCTATAGTTACAGTGGATCCACAAACAAACACGAGAAAATAATTATTGCGATTTTGCTTGTCTCTTAAAAAATATCAAAGCACAAAAAGGAAAGGGCATGGTTGACTGGAGTGATAATACTGCCTCCATTCAGCTGGAGTACATAAGTAACGTGAGAACTCTTCCAAACTGTGCTTTCTGGGCAGCAGACCAGCGGTGAGACCGAGTGATTGATTTGCCTGGAAAAAGAGGCACGTTTGTATACCTTTTGCCAAGCCGGCTTCTCAGCAACAGAATCCGCTCCCATTCTGAGACTCGCTGGCTAAATTTAAAAACCCTATTAAAAGAGTTTAGTCCAGGCCTCTCCATTGTGACTGGTTTTCATATTGATGTTCTCTTGTATCTCCTGCAGCACTGTAGCAGAGGATGTCAAAGTCAATAGGCTTGCCCATTACACGCATGTCTGAAAGCTTCCCTAGGAAATGCAGTGCAAATGTAAGCTTTCAGCGCAGTTGCGGTTTTGCTTGGAACTCATTATCCTTAAGCTACGAAAACAAGAAGTTCTGATAATGGCTTTCAATTTGCCGAACTTGTTTTACAGGTACCTGGTCAAAGGTGCTAAAGTTTCCAGTGCTCTAGAGTGACATTTAATAATGAAACAGAGCCAGATGCACTGGTTGCAGTTGATCCAGTTTCCGAATCATTGGACAGATCCAAAACAGGGAAAAAGGCTTATCAACTGAAAGAATAAACAGTGAAAAACACCGGAGATTGTTTAGTGAATTAACACAAGAGGAAGACTCCTCCAATAAAACTGAGACAGTGTGCTGATCACAGGAGAGCTGTCACAGAACATGTGCTTTACGCTTGCTCCACTACAGAACAAGGAAATCCCCACTCCTGAGGAGCACAGTGAGAAGTGGTGTGGAATGATTTCAATGCCCTGGAGTATGTACGTTTGAGAGAATCATTCCAATTGAGGATGGAAAGCTGCAGAAATGATTATTTGAAATCTACTTTCAAATCAAAGTTTTTTCATTATTACGTTTCTGAAAAGAATATGATGACAACTATTAAAATGCAAGTGTTGTAAGGATTTAATCAAAGAGGATTGCTGTTTTTAGCGAAATTTGTTCTGCATAAACTGACACGTAAACAGTGAGCTTGGATTAAAACAGTCACTTCACGCCACATTGGAGAACTAAGGGGGCTTTATAAAAGCAATCGGTCTTATCAGTTGCAGGTTGTAACAGATGTGCAGCTCAGCTCACCAAATGCTGTGAGAGGCACTAAGAAAACAAAAACAGTCACCTGTGTGTTTACCAAATGATCAACACAGTGGAAGAACTGCTGTGAAAAACTGAAAGTAACAAAACCAGAGGATTTTATATCTTGCAGATAGCCAGTGGCCAGCAGACAATGTGCTAGCAGTATGTTAAGAAATAAAATTAGCAAAACCAAAAAAGGCCATTCACTCCATGTTGTGCGAAAGATAACATACAGAAACACTTTTGCCGGACCACTTCAGTCCTCGAAGGCCACAGAAACCTGATCTTAATTACTTAATTGAACTAATTTTTAGATAAAAGACAAATCACCTTGTATTGAATGTCTTAATTATTCTTAATAATTGAAAATCGAAGGTTCAGCTCCTGGGGTCCTTAGTTGTCTGTCCCTGTTGGAAGCAGATCCCTACTGTATGTGTACTGTCAGCGTATGGCAAGGACATTTTACAAGCTGACTGTACAAGTGGCAAAGACCCAACAGCACTAAGGCGTATTTAACCAGAGTGAGTAGCTTCAGAAAGAAGCAGCACAGCTTTCTTCTGACAGGGAGAAGTGAAGGTGGGATCATGAGAAAAAAGTGGGCGATACAGACAGTATGACGCAGGTGTTAGTGAGAGACTGCTGCCCAAGCAGACATGTCACGTATGAAACAAAATAAACAGAACTGTCACAAAATTGTTCCGTGATACAAAAAAATTCCCGCACGTGACTTGGGGAGTTCACACGAAGGAAAATTAAAAAGATTATTTTTCCTTTTCGGAACCTTAAATCGGGTGTTGGAACCCAGGAAAAAAAAGGCCTTTGTGGTTTGTGTTGAGGAGTGTGCTAGTCGTTCTCTAGGGCTGAGTTCTACAAGACCTCATTAGAAATTCAGAGCATACAGGATAAGGCAGGCCCCAGGTGGCTTGCACTGTTAAATGGCAGATTAAAGAGCGTACAACTAATTTCTTTACCCTAATCTTATTAAGGGAAAAACAGCTGTCAACTGTCACCATTTGAATACAAACCTTCTGTGACAAGAACACAAAAGGCTCTACATATTATTGTGTAAGATACAAGTTACCACTTCTCACACTTGTCACTCTATGCCAATTTTCATCTTTTACTTTGTTTTAGTCATCTTTTCCCTACTGCAATAATTCACCTATCTGCTTTACAGGTCAAAAGAAAGATGTGCATGTGTCAAATCAGGAAAAGAATCTTTCCTGCACTGTCTGTGTGGTATTTTTTAACCAATATGCTTCTTAGACATTTTAAAATCACTCTTTAAGTCTACAATTGGGTGATTCCCACCCAGAATATAGTACACAAAAGTGAATCTTTATGTAAAATGCCCCTTCTACAGTTTACCACAATCCTTTCGGCCATTCAGAACCAGATCGCTTTCAAGGCTGAACTCTGCCATACCCACAACAAAAAATCTTTGGACCATTGAAATGCAAAATCTGGAAACTGACCAAATGACACAGGTGATCAAGATACCTTGGCTTTGCGGCTTGCAGCGCCACAGACAAGCACAGCACAAGGTGCAGCTGCCATTTGTCCCACACAGAGAAGTAGAGACTACACTTCTCTGTTTGAAATAAGCACCTTTCGTTCCTTTTGCTTGTATGACAGCCTTTCCCCATCTACACTTCAACTGTGGAATCTCTTTGTAAAAGGCTGCAGAATCCTGCCCTGGCCAGTGGAGCGATAGACAAGTTGGCACCCTCCAAATCTCCACTTTTGAGATCCTCAAAATCTCAAACCTCTTTTCCCGGAAAAGAGTTTGTGAGAGCGACTTAAACACTCAACACGCATTTGTGGAATCATTATCAAACACTAAAACTATATATCCTTATTTACTGGAAAGGGTAGATCACCTTTTAAGGTTACATTCATAAAACGGAACACAGGAGATTCCAGAAGATTTATACGGGAGCTATTTAGAAAAAAAAAATACTTGGCCCGCCAAAATAATATACAGCACTTTCTCCCTTTTCCTAGTTGCATCTTCAGAAAAGGAGTGATACAGAGCTATAAATACATCTCCCTTCTTCTAACTGCGCTAATCACTGCACCTTATTAATGTGAAACATTATACTCTTCAATCTGATTTGGGAAAAAAAAATCACAGCCTTGCCTTCATCGCTGACAGCCAATGTCAGAGACTTTTGAGAAGCAATTTGGTTGAAGTGACATGCTTTTAGTTCTCATGTTACATGGAAAATATGCACATTTGACCAATGTGTGCCAGTCTATCTGAACGAACCGCATTCCTCTTCCTCAGACAAGAAAGTTCCGAGTACCCTTCTAACCAATGTCTCCCTCTCCAGACTTTTCCAAATTCACATCCGACGCCACTCCGTTCCCCGAACTCGACTCCAGCGTTTAGTACCCCTACTTCCAGCAGCTGCCAGACTGCGCGGAGCAAAACAACGGGCATATTGTTAATCTTTTTATAATAAAGCCTTATCTTGTAGACATGGGATTAAATTTCCGAGCTGCACCACGCTGCCAGGCCTGGAGGAAAGAGAGATGTGGATAATAAGCTGTGTAATCTCCTCACCTACTCGAAACAGCTTAACCTCGTCACCGGCAGCAGACTGACTCTTTCCTTGGAAGGGGACACAAATGGTTAAAACATGTTGTAGGTGAAACATGTTCGCAAAGCACAGAGGCACTGGTCTGCCAGAAGAGCTGCCCAGCTCCACATGGCTCCATGCTGGGCCTCCTAAGTGGAGGTGAACTGGGAGGCCACTGTCTTGACCCTGGGATGATGGTCATCCTATGACTGGCCCCTGGATCACTCCACAGCCCAGATAGAAGTGAGCAGATGGTTTGGGGGAAAAAAATCGAAACGGCAATCTGAAAACTGAGATAAGGGCTGTGCTTTCCAGGATACTGAGCCATAAACTGCTTACAGGCCCTCTTCAAAGGACTTGAGAAGAATGTTTCCCAAATCTGATTTGGTGAATGAATGCAAAGCACGATCTTCTCAAAATGCTTCACGATGGCAGAAGAGGGGTCACACACAGCACGCAGCAGACGAGCAAAGAGCGCCATCATCTTCACCATGTCAAGATGCCAACAAAAAAAAACTTTCAGAATAGGACATATTTTATCATATCTATTTTGCTAAAATCAGGGCTAGAATAAGAGGTTATGGTATACTACTGGAAATGACTGTTTTTTCTCCTTTTTTGTCTGAACCACTGAAATGAGTGACTCTAGGTTGTGTTTTTGCCAAACCTGACAGATAATTTATAACAGTGGTTTGTTTTATCCTTCATGACATTTTGATGAATCTTGCCATTAAACGTTGCCCTCCTCTAAGCTGGTTAGATACTTCACCTGAGAAAGGGAGTGTTAGAAAAAATGCCTGCCTGAGGCTTCAGGGTCTTATGGCTCGCATTTGTCTTTGCATACTTTTTCCCCACTCCCTTGTGTCCAGCCAGCCCAGGGGCTCCGTATACACCATGGGGACTTTTGGACAAATTCCAGAAAGGGATAAATCCATTTTTTGAACAGGATAAAACATTTTTGTCAAGAAAAAAAGGCACCAGTCAGAGTGTGAGCCAGTCTCAGAGAAGCCCTTCTCCTGTATTTTCAGACAATCCCTGTCTTTCAGTATGATTCCAGAGTTCTTTCGTTTGATTCTGCCCTCAGTGACTGAGACATCCTTAATCCTTCTAAGAAATCCACACAATAGTTGTACTTCAGCGGCAGGCCTGTGGTGGGAGGGGTTTACAGAGAAGTTACGAGCCTGTAAATGTAATTGCATCTTGAAATTAAAGCTATTAGACCCAATTTGGTTTCGCATAATATGTCTTTAGAACATAAGGAAGATTACAAGCAAGAGGAGGTCATCAAGCTTGTTTGGTAAGTAGCAGTTAATTGATCTAAGGATCTTGTACAGCTGTTTCTCGCAAGAGACCATGGCACTGGCTTCAAGAACATGACTGAAAAGCTTGTTCCATACACCCACAACTCTTCTGGTAAAGAAGTGCCTCCTGTTCTCAGTTTTAATTCTGAAGAATTTCACTGGGATAACAGTCAAGACCACAGCAAAATACTGGTCACTTGTGAAGTATTTTGTCATCAAATCATGATAAAAGGGTATATACTTTGACAAGAAGCTCTAACGAAGCATGTTTACATTTGTTCATATTTATCGTTATATATTTTTCTCTCGGCTGCTTTGCTGACAGGACCCTGTGGTTTCAGGTGCGGTTGACTGGGAAAAGACTGCAGTCTCCTCTTCAGCAGCACCTGCTGGGAGTCTGAGGAAGCACTGTTCTTGACAAAGGCAGCTTCCCTCACGGGACCAGCTCACCAGCCCAGTTAGTGAAAAATGATGAAAACAAACCGCACAGGAGACACTACAACCTGTGGCTAAAGGTTCCCGAGTAGTTCTACCAACCTTATTTCTCTGGCTCGTAGGAATTATTTTTCCTCTTTTCAGTAGCTCTGACTCAAGGATTTCTGATGCATTTTCTATCGTTAAGGCACACAGCACATAGGACCGATCCAGGGTAAATCTCTCTTCTGAAGTGCTGCATTTGCGGTAAATGTATGTCGACAGAAGAATAATGGGCCTGCTTCAAAAAATATGCCTTCATTAACCAAATTGGGCAAACGCTAATCCTACTTCTTTCACAGGTATCAAAAATTCTTTTCATGATTTTAAGAATGATAATCTGTTATTAAACCTTTACTCTAAGCAACCTGCAGGGACAAGACAATTCATTGTGCGGAAACCTCTGCTTCAGGAGAGCCAAGAGCACATCTCATCAAGGACAGGGCACGAAGAGAAGGAAAGGTTAGTGCTCTGGACTTGTACCTGGAAAGTTGTGGGTTCAATTCCTGGATGGTGCCCTGCTCCTGGAGTCTTCCCCCAGGCAATTCACTCAGACTTGATTCAGTAAAATGTCAAGATGTATAGTTTTGGACTAAAGTATCTGAGAACGCATGGCAGAGTCATGGCTTGAACTGGGAACTTCATGATTAGAGAGAGGCTTTATGTTAAATGCAACAGTCCTGACTGTCTTCCACCCATTTTTGTTCACAACACAGTGTACTCTACTTCCAGGCACGCATCGGTTATATTGACTGCAGTGACCAAGCAGTGTTAACGGCTGTGGGCACGCTGCAATCAAAAGAAAAAAAAAAGCAACAACCACCAATTGTCCTTTGTGACTGACCTGGAAGACCCCTTGAAAACAATGCATTTAGTAACATCTGAGTTTCAAGAAGGGATATCGGCTTCTAGAGCGTGTGGAAAATACTCTGGTTTGATGTAATTTCTACATTCTGCAGTACTTGGTATTTGAAAGCTATGCCCAGTAAACACAGTCATCCCACTGTCTTTCAGCACAGCTGATTTACCCCCCCCAGCACTCTGCAGGGCTTGAGCACAACTGCAGCCACAGGAGCACAGCGACACTTTGCATCCACACACACTCGCATCAGCGCAGCTACACAAAACACGCCTGACGCTCTCAACTGTCATTTGTACCGCACCTTCGCTAGCTGCTCGCTCTAGGCTAATCTTGCTTGCTGGTGTATCGGTATCTTACATGTATGGGGTTAGCTCTAAGGAAGGACCCGAGGAAGGACACAAAAAGGAGACATAACGGTCTCTGATAAAAGTACTTAATTGCAGGATGTTCCCAGTCCATTCTTTATTTATTGGGGACTGTTCAGGTCAGTCTTGGGAAGACACGGCTGTTCATGCCTATTCCAGGGCATTCCTAAGACAGTTATTTATGTAGCCGAGAGCTGTTCCTTCTTACTGGCCACATCTGACCTTCATTTCCTCCAACCTTGTGCCTCCCAGCTCTCGAGGGGGAACGCCACAGCGCCACAGCAAGATATTAACATTGTTTCGCAGTATAATTAGCTCATTAATGTAATGGTAACAAGATGGAAATCAACTCTCAGGAGGGAAATATTCCAGAGCAACTCAGCAGTTGTCTTTATGGTAAATCACTCAACTTATTTAAAATGAGACAATCAATATTGCAGCATCAGAGTACACAGATAAACTTGTGCACGCCGAGGTTACCGTCTCAAAGCCCATTAAGCTCCAAAGCCATCTAGATGAAAAATAATGATTACCATGTAACAATATGATGTCCTTGTCTATATTGCACATGGGGACGAACCTGGCTGGCTTCCTGCAACTCCGGAGAATCCTTCGACAGTTTCTGTAACACTCTTTTCAACAGCAGGGGCAGCACAATGTATTCTGCAGTGCAGCCTGTCTATGTTATTGTTCAAAACCTCGAAATCACACTTTTTTATTCGGGAAACTCAAGTGCTAAATAAAATAAAAGAAGACTTGTTTTTTCTGTAAGAATGATACAACAGGAATGCATCATGAAACTTTAGACATTTCCTAATAGTGAAACAAGCAGAAGCTTTTTTAATGTCTTTTCCCTACAAAATACTAACATGATTTAAAAGAAAACTGGTAAATTTGTTTTGCTAAGTGAACAAATGACAGAAAGCTTAAAAATCTGCGCTGATGGTGGTAAAGTGATGACAGGCGTCTCATGACATTTCCTTAAAGAAACACCAAATTGAGTTGCCACCCAAGATGTTCTGTTTGGTTGTTTCGTTGTGTTTAAAGCACAGTCATTTGGCCTAAGTGTGCATCTCCCCGGTCTTGGATTGATGCACCCTGACAAGGTTATCACAGGACCAGCACAAGGCACAGACCCTTTCAGGAGGTTACAGCTCTGAGTCCTGCTGTGAGATTTGCCTGAGTTTAGGACAGTTCTAAAAAAACCTGACTGTGTGCAACTTTAAGTCTACCCTAGCAGCTTAGGATCCTCCAAGCCAGCTGATAAGAATAGCTCCGAGAAGCTGGCCCCCTTACAAACACCACGGATCGTGACTCCCTGTTCATTTTCTTGGCCACTTTTGAGTCCGAGCTGTCAAATTAGCCAGCTGTCGCCACAACCTCCCAGGTGGCATAACTGACCGGGGTTCACTGCGTTTAGCGGAGCCCTGGGCTGCCACACAGGAGCACCCACTGGGATGGCGCTCGGTGCCTGTGATCTTGCCACACTGCCCTCGGGAGCTGCACCTCTCCATATGAAAGTATGCAGCTCGGAATGAGTAGCAAACGTGGGACACGGCTCTGAAAAAAATGCGTGCATTCTACACTAGTGAGAGGGTCAGAACACGAAAGCTGTTGAAAAACTGATGATCCAAAACTGTGTACTATGTAACAATGTATATAATAATATATACATATGCACAAATTGCTTACTGTGCTTATATTCAAGTGACCCAATTCTCTTCTTCTTTATTTAATGTTTGCATTTAGTCCTGTCAATCTTTATGCATGTTTATTATAATTCTTAAGAGGACACTTGTAGTAATCCCAGCCGGCGCACACTCTGTTTTTCCAACAAGTTAAGGCAGGGTAATCACGCTGTAATGAAAGAAGGTAACTCCGAGGCCATTCCTTTATCATTACGAAGGGCCAATCCAAGTTTTGACTGAAAACTAAGGATAAAATGAAAGAAATGCCTCTTAAGAAGACAGCCCCCCCCCCCCCCCCCGAAAATGTCAAGAGGATCTCTCAATACAGAAAAAAGGTTCCCAATTAACACAACTAGTCCCAGCTTGCAGGAACAGTGCAATTGTCTGTGAAGCAGCCCCACCCTGGACGCAGAAGTTTTCACGTTCATTATAATACAATAGCTTTCTTCATTCTGCGAGACTCATGGTAAAAAAAATGCAATAAAACTCAAAGCAATAAGAAAGTAGTGCCTATTTTGACATTAACAGGGGGAAAAATAGAAGCAAATGCTAATGAGTGAATTGAATGGCCAGATTCCATTAGTGCCTGCTTCCTGTCGAGGAACCTGGCTTCTCAGAATCACTTACCTCTCAATTAACAGGCATGTTAAAAAGCAAGAGGCAGTGATTCATAAAAAATTGACACATTTCTATAAAATGTTTCTGTGACAACACAACAAGATGCTCCCTTTGATGGACTGAACACCGAAGGAAACCAAACAACTGCTCTAAAAATAGTCCAAATATGGAGACCGCAGCACTGAAATTTCACTCAGTTGTACACGGTAATAATTTGATGTTATTTATTTTTTGGAAGGTCAGGCAAATACCACTTTATATTAGATAGTAAAATGAAAGAGCTCAATGAATGGGTATCTTACTATAATCTCATATTATATTACTACTACATACTAGAATATTTTGGAAATAAAATATGTATTGCTCCAAGCTAGGCACAGAGTTCTCTGTATTTATGCAAGAGTGCATTTATTGTCTTACAATCGTGTAGTGTTCTTCTTTTTATTAGCTATACAAATACAATAAACCACAACATCAGGTTGAAGGATAACTAAAACTATGCTGCTAATATTACTTGAATATAACAGAATATATCTGTTATATATATATGCATACCTGAATATAACAGAGCAACATAATATACTGTACATAAGTTTATATAAGTCTGTAATTCGATTTTTAAAAACCAAAGTCCAATACATCTGCAAGTGTCTGGATGCAAAGCATTCCATGAGCCCTAAGAGATGTTTCAATACCAAATGGGATAGATGGGCCACATGCCCTTCTCTCCTTCCTCATCTCCATTCGCTTTTTTAATCTCCTTTTTCATGTTCCAGAAGCCACAGAGCGAAAGCAGGAAAGAAAAAGAAATCAGTTTACTGTAGCTGACGTGCTGTTTGTGTGTAAAGAATGCTGGCTTTATTCGAGCTCAGGCCCAGCGAGCCAAACTGGCAGTACTTACTTCAGAGGAATGCGAGGGACTGCAGTCAGGGAAGAGGCTGCCGCGACTACCTGCAGAATCTGTTCCAGGGCCGAGAGTCCTCCTCCGACCTGAAATGCTACTTGATCTGCATTGTTCTGCAAGCAAAGAACAAGAAACACAGTCAGGAACAGCAAGCTGGGCCAGAGTATCAAATTATTTTCACAGAGGAAATCATTTCTTTTTTCTCCCTTCCAAAAGGGGAGCTGAAGTGAAACCTGAAGCAAAGTAACCCCCCAAGAATTCCTGTTAAACCTCAAAATCCCCCCTCCCAACTAACAATCTGAAAGCAATACGACAAAATATCTACATATTGTAACTACATATATTCAGAATCGGAATTGTTAGCCAGATCTGCGGACAAAAATATAACACTGCCAAATTTAAGTATTTTAATATTTATTTTTAATGGAAACAGTAAATACAAAAAATTCAGCCAGAGTGAGCATTTGGGTATGTTTTAAAGAGCACGTTTAAAAGAACTCCGGAAGTTTTGAACATGTCAACTATAGCACAGGAGAAAAAACTGCATTGCTAGAGAGGATGTATAAAGTCAAAGAAATGAGACTTCCATCATAGAGTAATGGAGCAGAATATCAGAACACAAGTACAGACACACACTGAAGGTGCTCCATTTAATTTATTTTCAGCTCATTAGTTTTCTATTTAAAAAAAATATTTTTTATATAATTTTTTTTTTATATTTCCAAATATTGGAAAGGCAAGTATTTTTTCATTATGCAGTATACCCAGCAAAATTATTGGTGGAAAACAGCTACAGCTATCAGACATCTAGATCAAGTAAATAGTGCAGAAGGCTAATACAATCACAGACTGTCATGACCACGCCTTGCACAGCAAATCTTAGGCCCTTTCATCTGGGCATCAGTTAAGACTACCTGGAATCAAGTGCAATAGAACTAAATTATCCTTTATTCCCACAGTTATTAACCTGCTTAATATGGACAACTTTTGTGTAGAATTTACTATGTTACTTTATTTACACATTTCTGTCTTTCTCATCATGTACGTTTCTTATTTGTTAACGGTGTTGTGTCAAACAAATGACAAAGTTCAGGTGTCTGTGAAGCAGAAGTCTCTTTATTCATATGCAGATGGAAGTCCGGCTTGCAACCACCAGACTTAAAAAGTAAGTAGCTGAAGATGGTCCTTTACACCTTAAAACAAAAAGAGTTACTATGACACATTCTAAACAAATGATAAAATGGCAACACCTGCCAATTAATTATATCCAAGCTGCAGACTAGACAACAGTTAGTTCGTTTCATATTATGGGCGTACAGCCAGCTTACCAAATACATGCCCCTTATCTTACTGACCAAGGACAGGCAGCATCTTTATATATATTTGAGCACAAAGCCTACGTCAAGCCACTAGACTGCATAGTTTGCAAAAAACTACAAAAACAAGAAAATGATATTATCATCTCACTTCCTGGGCGGCTCTTTTATCTTCTTCATTCTTCCTTACTGTTCTACCAATTATATTCTGCCTCTAGATAAGAGATGTAGAAACCTTTCCCGTTAAATCATTTTTGACCTCCATGATCCCTTCAGAGCATACAACTAGCACAGAAGCAGCAGCTTTAGACCACATGTTTTTCAAGCAGGATATTAACAATATGATCATAACGAATAATACCAGACCCACAAATATGTATTGAACCAGAGACCCCCCCATATTCCCAGCACAGACTGTAGCCATGCACCAATGCCCCAATCATCTGGATTATAATTATGATATTTTTGTCCTTCATCATAGCTATGCTGTGCTAAGTTGTTTATGTGCCCAGGATTGTGTGGAATACAAGTACTGCTTAGTCTTCACTCACCTAAACAGCTGTCTATCACCCTAATAGAGGATGGCCTAGAACTGTGTTTATAGCAGGGAGCATACGTTTCGTTCCATTCTAATACATTTAAGTTACACTCAGACTAAAAGCAGAACTATTTACCCATGCCAATAACCCTCAATAATCACCTCTATCAAAGGGGATTACTCCCATGAGCATCTTTTATAGCAATACAAACCCAACATGAGTTCTGATTATTTGTGGCTGATTGATAAAGTATTGATTCCATATCCCCATTTATCAAAGTAAAGCTCCTTACACTTAACAGGCACACTGTCGGCCCCCCTCAGGAAGCTCAACTAACACAAAAACAGTAACAACATAATTAATGTTCACTCAGTCTCTGGTGCAGTGGCTCAGTGGCAGTGTGACGCGTAGATCCAGCGATCTTATCCTGATGGCACTCAGATGGCAGAGTTAGTAGTCAGTGGCACTTGATATGATCCCTCCCCAGCAGGGTTGCAACATCTGGCAGGGTATATCTTCCTCACCCACACCCACTCGCCAGGTATCAGGTCGTGCCTTCCCTCTACTGGAGGTCTCCAGGCGTCCAGCACCTGTTCACCAGCCCCATGCACTGCTTCAATGAACAATAGACAATACTACAATAGAGAATTAACAAATTCAATGATCCATTAGCCAGATTTGGCCCTCCAGGAAGTTTGTTGGTTGGCCCGTGATGATATCAAACAGGCTCTGTTACACAGTTCTGTTTGATCCAGCCCGCAGGCTACACAGGACAGCAGGCAGAACATCTACCCATGGTGTTCCTTCAGTCTGATGTGTCGTCGATCTTTCAGAGTTCTGTTCCTTTGTTCCACTGTTCCAGCAGACTGAGGGTGATCTCAGTCCATCTCACCCCGAACAAGGCAGCCACAGCCTGACACACTTTCCCTGTGAAGTGCATCCCTTCATCATAATACAAGCGGCAGGGCAGTGCCCACCGAGAAAACAGATTATAAGAGCCCAGGTTTCCTTCTACAATTGTCAATTTGCCAGTGCATGAAAGGTTCCTCAGGACCAGGCCTTTTGAGCTGTTGCACCCACACCTGAACTGTAGCTGAGTTCCTTTGATAGGCATCACATCGAGATACCACATAAGTGGCTAACGCTTCAAACCAGGTCTCTACCCAGTTTTGGGTGACCGGCACACCATTATCTATCTATCACATAAATGCTATTTCATACAGAAATTCCTTATAAATGCTGCAGGGCATCCCAGCCCAATAGGTCTGGGGTGTCCCCCACCCACATCAGTAGTTGAAACTGTACATCTTTTCCCAAGCATACTGTGACAGCTTGTATTTGCTTTAAACACAACCCTTGCCCCCCTTCTCCTGTAGCCTCCTGTTACCCGTTAGAAAACTTTATATCACATCTTTATGCTGTTTTATTCTAAAAACAGGACAGCTGTGCTCCTGTGTCCCCCAGTTACTGCAAACTATGATTATTTCACTTTTATTTAAATCCTTAGATAAATTTAGGAAGGCTACAAAGGGGCTTACTAGATTAAATCTATTATTTCACGTTTCAGCTTCTGACATGTTCTTTAAATATGAAATCAAGCCTCTTTCTTACAATTTCTCCAAAAAACGCTGTTTTTTTTTAGTAACTGCACACCAGCTTATTAGTAGTTTTATCTTTGGGGTTGTTTCCCCCCTTTTCCCCCAGGGCTAGTTAACACCCCCCCCCATCTGGATATGCCCAATCAAGAGATTTATCCCAGTCCTCATTATTTTCTTGAAGGGGTCTTATAATTTGGTATAATATTAAAGTCGCACTATAATTGCAACAAACTGGCGGCTCCTTTTTCTCCTCCTTGGGAGTCTCTTCACCTCCCATTTGCAGCACTCGCACCTCTGCGTAATGCTTCGCGAGTTATTAAATCAAACCTGTCTCCGCTCTCCGTAATATCAGGAAAGCATAGTTGTACATTCTTGGCAACATCAGGTTTTAACCCACTCAAGTAAATTTGTTTTATTACTGTGGAAGTATCTTCATTCACTTCCTTTTCATCGGCTAACCTCGAGTATACTATCCATAAAGCTATAAACCTTTCTGTAAAATCTGAAACATCCTCACTTCCTTCTGCTGACATGCTGTTACTTTTCCAATCAGTTTTCGGTGGGTAACGCTCTTTCAAGAATCTCCACACTAATTCCCACGCTTCTCCCAGATTCTCTCTTAAGGCGTTCTATTTCTCCTTTTGCCTTTTCTTTTTCTGCAGATATAACTTTGTTTCGTTCAGCCATCGCTTTTAGCTTTTCCGTCAGGGATCTCATCCCTTTCTGTTTCTCTATGATATTCTGTTGAATTCTCAAATATTCCTCTGAAATAAAACCCTTCTCTGTTTATTTTTATCCCAATGTTCATACGCTTTTCTACATTCCTGTTCAGACTAAATTCCGTCTGACAGTCCATATTTCTTTTTAAGTTTCACTTTGCATTAATCTAATTTCTTTTTTTTCTGACACCCAGTCGGACACCTCCACTAATTTTTTTTTCCTCACACCAAACCATGTTCTCGTCTCACACGCGCCCCGCGGAATCCCCCAGTCAAGACAAACTGACGAACTATCACAATTCGGGAACACAGACCAGGTTCCAAATCCTGGCTTTAATAACACACTTGAATCCAGTTACCACCCTCGGCTCTTCTGCGAGTACCGTTCGAGTTACTACCCTCAGCCATACTGCAGTCGTGTACCAGGATACAACACCTAGGTTTTTCCGTGTATCAGGATACAACACCCGACCAGGATACAACACCTGGATTTTTTTTGCATACTGGGATACAACACCCGGTTTTACACTATTCCTTCAGCAATCCCTCTTTTTCTACCCCACCTTCACAAAACAGGTGTCTACAAACACATACACCATAAACTCATTATTTTGTACTCGCTTCAGCTTCAGAAAAACCCCCGACAGCAACATGGAGAGGATAAGGGACTTTTTAGAAAAGAGGAGTCCTTACCTCTTTTTAGAAGTGGCCGCCTAGCTTTTCCTCTCCACCTCTCTGTCAGAGTCCCCTCAGCTGGGAGTACCCTGCTCCGCAGCGCCAAATTGTAGTGTCAAACAAATGACAAAGTTCAGGTGTCTGTGAAGCAGAAGTCTCTTTATTCATATGCAGATGGAAGTCCGGCTTGCAACCACCAGACTTAAAAAATAAGTAGCTGAAGATGGTCCTTTACACCTTAAAACAAAAAGACCTACTATGACACATTCTAAACAAATGATAAGACGGCAACACATGCCAATTAATTATATCCAAGTTGCAGACTAGACAACAGTTAGTTCTTTTCATATTCTGGGCGTACAGCCAGCTAACCAAATACATGCCCCTTATCTTACTGACCAAGGACAGGCAGCATCTTTATGTATATTTGAGCACAAAGCCTACTTCAAGACACTAGACTGCATAGTTTGCAAAAAACTACAAAAACAAGAAAATGAAATTATTATCTCCCGTCCCGGGCGTCTCTCTTATCTCTTCATTCTTCAACAGGTTCATGTTGTGTTAAATGTATTGTGTATTGTTTTGTGTCTTTTACCTGTCTGGAAAGCAAATTTCCCATTTGGGACGATAAAAGTAAGTATCTGTCTGGTATGTTGCCAACTGGGGCTTTATGTCTCAGCTCACTGTGATGACCTCTGTAACCCCACGAGGAGGAAGAGCAGACAGGTTTCTCTGACACACCCATCCTTCGAGCCCTTCACCTTCTTGACACGTCACAGGCTCCGCGGCGACATACCGCAGGTTCAGCGCTGATCAGAGGAGAGGCACTCTCCCTCACGGCACCACCTCAAGCCTGCAGACGCCAAGAACGCCCAGGATGACTAAAACCTAACCCTGCCATGAGCCAGCTGTGTTCAGATTGTGTCTGGAGAGCCCCCGTCACATTCGGCCCATGACAAAACCTGGTTCGGACTCTGACTCTAGATATCTGGATCGTTGAGCTCAAGTTGGGCTCCAAGCTGCCCCAATTGGGAGCCTAAGTTGTCTTTTAAATTAAAACTGACAGAACATCATGCTTTGCAAAAAAAAAATTATCATGTGTCATAAAATGTATAATAAGATGTTTACAACATCAACATTAAACCACCAGAGGTCTGAGCTTCATATATTAAAGAGAAACTGGAGTTTCAATTTCTCGAACAGATTATTGAATCTCAGTAACATCATAAATTGCCGGTATCGCAAAATTTTACAAATTCTGGAGTAAACACAAAATCGTGAACCTTGCGAAAGTACCTTGTAGTTGCCATGTTTTGGACAGCTCATGAGAAATGTGACCTGAAGTGGCCATTCCTGCTCACTAGTTACCGCAATGACTAATGTACTATGGTGTATGAGCAAACATGTTGTATAGCAGAGAATCCACAGCAGAAATGTTCCAAAACGATCTGTAGTATTTGTATTTGTCGGCAAAACAGACCCGAAGTCAACAGCAAGTTTTCTATTGGATTAATGCAGACTGCAACAAAGTTAATGTATTCTGGCCTATCCCAGAAAATCAGTTAATCTTTTTTACACAATTTCAGTAAAAATAAACATACAGCAGACTGTTAAGAGGGCGGCTACACTCTGTGATGTGTAGACTCCAAAATAACGTACTGGAGGAGGCAGCAGGTTAAAAAGGCAGCTCTGTTTTGAGTCAAAACACACAGAATGTGCTATACTGAACAATGCTACCTAATCCTGCAAACAACAGAAAAAGAAAACATTCCCATTGTGCAAAAACACACTTGAAATTGTCATGTTTAGTAAAATAAACAGCTTGACTAAATAAACTAATTGCTATATGGACTATCTTCTTCCATTACAAACAGGTAAGTTTAAAGTGATGTTTACATTACTGACAAATTTACTTACTTCCTCAAATTCCTTCAAGATCAAGGCCTACCCTGAACTGACAGCAGTTTATGAAGTCCTATAAAAAAAGGCAAAGGCCTTCAACAATTCTAAATAGCTCCCTTTTGTTTTAGGAGGGAGGGCAGCAGAGCAAAGACTCAGACATCATGGAAAAAAACCAACACAGATCATCTGCTACCAATCCATAACTAAATATCTGAAACCCAGAGTGCATCCATCCAGACAGCAGGGTGCTGAAAGAAAATGGAAAAGAGCAAATAAGACAAGCTTTGTCTTTGCTGCCTAATACAGCTATTTAAAGCCGAGCACTCCAAGAGGTTTTGCTCTGGAGATAAGCAAGCCTGAACACATTTTTTGGAGAATCGGAGGAAGCGTTTTTGAAAAATTACACATAAGCTCTTTTACTGTCAATCACAAATGCCACTGGTGTAATTCTTTATCATCTGGTAGCCAAAATACCTGTGAACCCTCTTGGGGTTAAGAGATCAAGTTTCAAACAATAACATGCACACAGACAGCCTCCTATTCCTTCCCCCTGAGTTTTACCTGGGGTGTGTGCAGATTACACACACTTTCTCCCACAGGAGGAGCATGTCTGGGGAGGCCAGGAGGGGACACCAAGCTGCTCTGCGCAGGCTATTTTTATGGCACCCAATCAATACGTCTACCAAAGTGAGTGGAGCTTAGTGTGGTCTTAAACCCACCCATCAACCATCAACAGGCCTTCTTAAAAGCTTTTTGTGTGCTGGAAATGGCTTTATGGCGGCTTGTTAAATGGACCTTTGGAAAGAATAAGGTGGTTTATGAAGATCTTTACAACAACCATTGCCTTCTAATGAGTGTGACCTAAGGGGCTGGGGAATGCCCACCCTCACTGCAATGTCTGTCTTAAGGGTTCCTGTCACAGGGCAGCCTGGGAATGACATCCATGTTGGATCACTGCAGGCAGACAAAACAGCTCGGGTGGGAATGTCTGCTAATGGCGCAATTTAGTCATCTACATAACCCCCAGGGCTCGTGCCTCTATACAACAATTTAAACCCTTTAGACAATGATAACATGGCAAAAAAAGGCCATTGGTGTTCATGCAAAAGCCCCAGCTGGCTTTTAAATGTACTCAGGAAATACTGGCTGTTCAGGCAGCATTTCCTACTGCCTTCTCTGCATCATGGATATGTTGGGAGGTTGCCGACATCCCCATGATGTGATGTAGCTGTCTTAACACAGAGAGCCACGTGAAGACGTTCATCCACTAAAAGTCCGCTTGTAACAACACTGCAGGGGAAAGTTTAATTAGTCATATAAAAATATGTTTGCATTTATACAGCACTTTTTATCCAAGTGGTCCCAAAGTGCTTCACACTTTTCACCACCTACTTGCCTCACTGAAGTGCAGCCGCACCTGGGAGTCGCCCAACAGCCATTCTGCACCAGCAGCCCCAGCGAGAAACTGCTGCACCAGCTCAATTAAGGGGGAGCTTTATTCACAGTGGAATTTACATAAAAAACAGGGTGGAAAACCCCACCCAGATAGTCACAAAATAATGATTTATTCTCCATCCCCCATCATGTACTTTTTATGTTAGTTTGGACCAGAACAGAGGGAGGAAAGGTAAATAAGAAAAGGATTGAGTGCAATTAATTTTCTCCCAAATGATGGAAAGGAAATAGATCTACTGTATCATTCATTATGCTGTCCACTAGATAGTATAGTGCAAAAGTATTAAAGTGAAAGATAACTATAGCCACATAACTTTCTCCTTCATTGATACTTGAACTGTTTATGTAGATATTGAAGAAGACTTATGGCCAAAACATCTGCATTTCATAATAAAAAGAACTACAGAAAAGGGTAAACTGTTTGTTACAGAAGTGACTGGGACCTTATATAATGAAAGAAGTGTTAACATACAAGATTTAAACCAAACTTTTTTAATGAAAGCAATCATCTGCAGCTTTTGAGCAATCACACCACTTGCTCCGATAACCAGTGGCCAAAGTAAAGAATGTTCAAATAAACAGATTAGGGACAGAGATGTAAAACTTCACTCCATACGTCTTTGTGGTATCTGAGCATTTCCTGATTTGGAATGACTTCATCACGAAACACTCAAGCCACAGAAAAAGAAATTATTGTTACAACAAACATTCTCTGCCATCTAAACACTGAATTGCTACATTGTATTTGTAGTAATTTACTCTAGTCTGACCAAGCCAAGAGTCATGCAAAAAAAAAAAACCCATATCAGAAGCAAAGCTGAAACTGAGGAACTTCAATTCTGAAGTTTGTCTGGCTGTAACACCGGACCACAATCCAAAAAAAGGCTGGGTTAAGAATTAAGAATGGCACGAGGCCAAGCATACAGGAGAAAAAGTGTGGCCTTGTTAAAAAAGCTCCCATTTACTGCCCCGTTCAGGGAGTTAAGCAGAGTTGCTTTAATCTTCAGGCCATCCCCGAATGACTGACTCAATAATAGGATTAGAGGCTCCTTTTCGGGAATGTCGTTCGACTAAAGGCTAGAGGGAGGGGGAAAAACAAGACAGCCCCAACCTGAATTACATGGCCTAGGAATCTTATCCAATTATTATCTGGAGTAACTGTCATTACACAAGCTAATCAAAAGGGCAAACAGCTGCTGATCTCTGGCGATGACAGTGCCAGTATAATAGCAGGTGGGCTGGATGGTCTTGCCTTTGTACTTGTCTTCCACAAGCCACTGTGATTAGCTGCCAGTAAATTGTGGGGGAGGGGATTCCCGACCCTTTCAGACCCCAGGCAACAGATGGGGAACAACTGTCTGAGAGTTCATTAGAGGAGCTGGGTGGGTTTCAGTGCAGCCCATCGTCCGCATCTTCTCAGCACCTCCAGCCACTGGCGTGAGGGGGCTTTATACAGGCTAGTCATTCAGTAAAACAGTCGGTTTTTGCAGAAACAACAGACTCTAGGAGATGGGAGATGTTATTTGCAGGCAAAACGGTGCCGATTTCATTGTTCAGCTTTCAAGCAGCCTCTTCAGTCTCAGCCCCTTCTGATCCTCTGTGCTGTGCAGCACAACCTTAAACAACCTGTATTTGCAAGAGGATGTCAACATTTCAAATGCAAACATTTCATATTCTGTGTTCCTCAACGCTATGAAGAAGACTCTCCAGGTAGGGTCAATGAGAAGAAGAAAGTCTTCACGCTGCAAATGTTTTCTGAGTTTCTCATTCCCAGCAGCACACTACATGACCAGAAGGAGGTACTGGTTCTAGAATCTCATTTCAATGTGCAACACGTCCCCCCACAGCACAAAACTCATGTACAGCACCCAAGAACTGTACGACATTATGCAAAGGTTTGGGGACGGCTAGTGTAGGTGCAATTAAAAAAATCTGTATAAAGCACACCAATCCTCTTAATAGCCTTTCTATATACTGATTATTTCAAATGCTTATTGCTGAAAGATGCCCTCAATTCACAGAATTAAAAGGCAGAAAGGTGTTATTGATTCTGAATCAATGAATGTTTTCCCTATGTACAACGATACCTTCTTGTTAATGAATTTGTTCAATTAAAGCCAGTGTAATATTCAATGAAGAGACAGACCAGTAGAAAAGTGTAGTCTTAATACACTTTGTGCATAAGAAAGGTTACAAATGGAAGGAGGTCATTTGGCCCATCTATCCCATTCGGTAGTTAGGAGCTAATTGATCCAAGGATCGCATCCAGCTGTTTCTTGAAGGAAGTGCTTTGGCTAAGGAAGTGCCTGCTGTTCTCGGTTTTAAATGCACTGCCACGCAGTTTCTATTGTGCCCTCTGATCGGCGTTTCTCCCTTCGTTCTGAAGAGGTCTGCTGGGCCGACTTTATCGGCGCCCTGGAGAACTCTTAGTACTTCAAACAAATGTAGCTGAATGCTGCAGTTTTTGCAAGACCAGTAGATGGTTAACAATCCCAGACTAATTAACAATCGGTTTCAAATCGTATACAATTCTGAACACTGGGCTCACACTCAGTAACACCACGGCGTCACAGAATCAAACAAACTACACTTACCATGTAGACAATTACAAACTAACTGGTAGAGCTGCCCAGGCTCCAGCAACAGCGAGTTCGATGCCTACAGCTTGACCTGCGTTTATGGAACAAATAGACCTTGATCTAAGGTGTAGATCAATTTTGGTTACATATTCAATTTGAGGTCTGAATCAAGGAAATCTTTCTTCTGCATATATGAACCAGGAGATATTTAATAGACTGAGTGGATTTTTCCAATAAAGACTCATGTTGGCAGTGAATCATTTAACACTAAAAGAATCCAAACTAACTGAATTATAACAGATGCAAATAAACTTAAATTTTGAATGTACATATATAACATATGTCTTTACAGATAATAAATATCATATGCCTATAACGCAATGAGGTAAAAGGCATTGTAGCAAAATAAGACTCAGCTTCCTTTAAGAATAATGGGCTGGAAATCGCACTGAGAAGTCCAGTCAGACAAATCAGGTCTCCAGTCAGTGATATGTAAGGAGGAATTGGGAATTCATCATTAATGACTCTTTGAGCGGAATGTGCAGCTTCCGAAGCTGATAACAGTCACAAAGACTCTCATTAGACAGCCTTAACATGAATTGTTAATGAACAACAAACAAAAACAGCAACACAAGGTTAAACTGGTCAGTGAAATGTGATTCTTGTGATAGAATGTGACATTTGCCAAGTCAATGCAGTGACAATAAAGGTTTTTAAAATTCTGCCATATTTAATAATAATGCATTGCATCTATATGTGCATTTATATAACCCCTTTCATCCCCAAAAACTTTACACGTTGAAGGGGATCAGTTTCATCCACCACCGAAGTACAGTACCCATCAGGGTGACTCGTGGTCATCATAGTGTGCCAGAAGCAGAAATTGCTTTCACCAGTTGAATTAAGGGGGAAGTTGAGGAAAGCCACACTGGACACTTCCGAAGTAGAATTCAGCCAGGACACCAGGATAAACTTCTACTCTTCCAAAGAGCACCATGGGTGGGATCTTTTAATGACTGAGCATTAAGGACCGTTTAAGTTCTCATCCACAGGACAGACAGAAGGAATCGAACAGCAAAACAATATGCTACCTGATTTCAAGGCTACTCTGGTTCAGAAATAACAGACACTATCTGGCCCACTGCTATGGGACTGAGCTACAGTAAGTAATATCTAGTCAGTGTATTGCCAGACCACTGTGAGAACAGGGGCAAAACTGCATCCTGCAAACGGCACCCCACAGCTATTATGGTCTACAAAACAGAAAATAGAAATTGGATGATCAGAAAATGGACATTTGTTTATTTTCATGGATCAGTACTGCAGAAGTCCAATGCTATTGTTTCAATCAGTTTTCACATTCTTACCACAATAGTGAGCTCCATATCTACTGTTTTTTTTATCACACAAGTCTATTTGGTAAAGTGGAAAACTACATCTTCACAAATTTCACCTTGCTAAAACAGTGGGAAGGTAGATATACTACATACCAGAAAAGGTATTTCAACATCACAGCTTCTACTTTCTCTTGAATATGATACCTGTTGTGATGCAGGACAGATGCAAGTGAAAACATCAGCATTTTCTTTTTCATCACAATTTGTAAACGCTGACTGCATATTAAGCACTAAGATAGACTCTCTTTCAAGACACCTCTAGTCTGACTAAAAAAAAACAACAAAAAATAAAACTATCCCTTAAGAAAAAAAAAGGTTGTCAATTCTGCAATCAAAAAATAAATGCTTTTAAGCAGAATCTAGGTCCTATCAAGGAACTTTATTTTGTATTAGTGATGTGTGGATCTGGAAGATAAATTCCCTGTCTCTCATGGTTGGCTCAACAGCCCTGAGGTGTTCCACTTCATGCTGAAGTCCTCAGCAGAATTTAAACATTTTAATTATGAATGTTTCACTCAATTAGAAAATGTAAGAGTACGTAGCCAGAATTGAAGAAACTGCCTGTGTTGTGCACACGACAGGCTCTGAAACTTGAACAAGCTGCTTAAGCAGGCGTGGAATGCACCATATTCCACTATACATGCTTCTGGGCTGGTTACTACTTTATGGATTCTACTCGCATATTAATGTGTACATTTATAAGCCCATCAATGCTGTGCTGTTTGAATGCATTTGTTCACAGGCCCTCAAATGAGACATTTTCTTCCAAAGTGGGGAATAGAAAATCAGAAGGCATGCAGAATAATTCTGCAATCCACATTATTGTGAGCCACTCACTACACAATTATTTTTGCCTTTATTAACAAAATGTCTTACAGTAAGTAAGCTGACTGAGGATCTTCTACACTGAACTCATTTAATTAATGCATTTAATTATTCACTTTTTTTCTCAATTCATAGCTTGGAATGGTGCCCCTAACTAGACATACAGTAGAAATCCAGACGTCTAGGACATCTTTAGCCCCCACTGAAGCAAAAATGAAATTCTAGTTCTGATCGAAGACATTGGAGAACCCGAAAACATCTGTCCTCAAAAACATAAACCCAGCTAACGACACCAAGGTGGCACACTCATTCAAGTACTGTTTAAAGGCAATATTGCTAGGTCATAGTGATCCAGGCAAAGGAGCCACAGACACCAACACAAAGGGCGGCAGAGGTCAAGTGACAGGGTGAGAGAAGGGGCAATCAGTAGGACAGACACGCACTCAGGACTGGCAGACTGCAATGGAGCAGAATTTAACAGCTCATGGTCGCTGGCAGATTAAACTTGGGGACTATGAGGGCGTGCACGGATCTCCAGCTCCACCTGTGTGGGATGCAGCTCAAATGCATGGGAAAGCAAAACCACGTAAGTAGGCTGTAACGAACAAAAGTCAACGCAGCCGAAGGTTAACCTGCGCCCGTCATATTTAGCATTGTCAAATAAAACCTCAGCAACATTTTTAATACATACATTTAGACAACCAAACCAATTCATCATATGTGATTTTAAGCAAAAGGAGAGAGGCATCTGTGTAGTTCACATCATATAAATCTGCGGGCAAAGAGGGCCCGACTCCAGTTATTCCTAACTGACTCCAGCTATTCCTAACTCGGGACTCTGTGGAAACTGATTTGATCAGCCGCCTTCACTCACTGGGCTTGTTTGCAGGAAGATCAGATTCCACAAATGTAACTTTATCCCTTGTTTCAACTCCAAGCTCAGTCACAGCCATTTATACGAGAAAGAGACTTCTTTACTGCTCTGGGATGAGCTTCTCACTACAAAGGAAAATACCCAAAGCCTTTGCTTAAAAAAAAAATAAGAAAAAAAACATTTGAGAAGAAGGCAAAGCTAACTTAAATCTACATTTCTATACTGTAAACAGTATTCAATTAAGACAAAACAGTATTTGCTTTAAGAGCACACCTAACGTCTTCCTGAAAGGCACTCTACTAAAAGAGAGGCTTGAAAGATGCTCTCATAACATCACACAAGTTGTACATAAAAAATTATATTAAAAATAAACTGAGAAGAAATTCAGTGATGGTAAAACTTGATTTACATTATGTGGATAGCACTACTCCAAAGACAAACCTTTGGTTTCACATTGAAATACTGTAGATTAATGAGATGTTCCTCATTATAATTTATTTTATTTTTCCTCATGCTTAAAACCCCAATTAAAATGATGGCACGGGCTGCACAGACTGAAAAGCATAAGATCTCCAGCAAAAACGTAATGAGGCTTTTTTTTTTAATTTACCAGTTTAGTTCTCTAGGGACTCCTTCAGTGACCTTTCTTTTAAATAAACATTTAGGGAAAAAAAAAGAGCCACAAACTTCAATACCATGTCTGTGGTGAGAAACGAAAGGCTACTTTATGTGCAACTGACAACTATTTAACTGACAGTATACAGCAAAAGAATTCCTAAACCTTGTCTGATACTTTTATTCTAATCCTAACAGCGAGGAGTGTCAGTGAACTACAACAAGCTGTTTTCAGGGGACTACACCAGGATAGGAAAACAGTGAGGACATTAATTGCTATGAGCAGAGCCACCTAGTGGGTATGCCTCAAAAGATCACTGCTGTTGAGAAAACAGGTTTCATTGACTTTTTTCAGAAAGTGTTTATTTCAGAGTCAAGGTGATTGAGGAGAGACAGTGAAGCCACCTCACTCACTGGTACTTAACATCCATCGTCAGGCAAACAACTGTTAAAATCCAGTGCTTTCTAACAGAAATGTGACTCAGATCTTTTCAAAGCGCTTTGAAAACCTTTTTTCAAAGCATGAAGTGAAATATGTAGTTTATTTGTGAAAATGTTATGCTGAAAACCGATACTGCTCACGTATGGGAAGAAACGTCTCTGCTTAACGAATGTGGTCGTCTTAAAACATTGTCTGATTATTCACTTAGGTCAGTGTTGAGTGATATTAAACCAAATTGATTTATTTTATTACTGATGGGTATAAATGTTTTTAACATGCAAAGAACTGTTGAAAGGTTTTCAGGCACTGCCCTTACTATAATAGGAAAAAAAACATTAAAAAGCCATTTAACAGTAGTTAATGGAATTAAAATTAAACTCAAGACATGCAGAAGCATTTTTGGTTCGTTTTGTAGGCAACAGATCACAAGTCGGTCTTGGTCAGCAAACGCAATCGAGGTGTGTGAGGTACCCCAGACGAGACTTCAAATTATTAATGAATTATATTGTGCTTTCTTAGAAAATGGAGAAGAAAAATCTGAAAAATGAGCATTTTGTAGCACAGGAGCCCAAGGCTGTAGTTTTTTCACATCCATCAGCATTAAAGCATTTACAAAAGCCTGCTGTGGCTCCTGACGTATTGTGCGTTTTGTTGCTTTCTCACACCGTGATTGGTAGATAATACAAAAACAAATTCTCTAAAAGAACGCCATTTGCATTTTCGAACCTTATTTCAGACCTCCTTTTCAACGAAGGAAAGAAATGCGGCTATTTTTTCCTGCTCACGTTTGCATTACTGGTCAGATCCAATCGGGCTCCATCGAGCCCGCGGCCAGCTGGAAGCGAGGCCGCTGACAGGAGAATCCGTCCTTCCGCACAGGAACAGCGAGCCACCCATCGGCCACAACAGAGACTCGGCTCCTGACAGCTAGCAAATGAAAATGTAAATACTGGCCCTGTTCCGAAGTTCTGAGACCCAACAGTTTCTGACAGTCCCTGCCGTGTGATAAACACTGTCCGTCTCGGGCTACCTTTTATTTGAAAGCTATGACAAACATTTTGGCTGAAATGTAAATACGTGAGCTCATGACTGGTAAGTGCAGATCTGAAAAAGTTATCTGAAATTTGGAAAAACAAAAATCTGGTTTGACACAAAATAAACCATTTAGCGGTCACAGAGGGAGCAGCGCACAGAGGTCAAAAACTTCTGCGGACGAACTGAAGGAGGGGGAGGGGTGGGGGCGGTCAGGTATTGCTGAAGATGTCATTTTAATGAGACGAGAAGGGCACATTCAAACTATGTGACAAGTAGAAAAACGTTTCAGCCAAGTGAGACAGCGAACATTTGACTGAGGCGTGCTTTTGTCCCGAGCTGCGAAGCGAGACGTATTGGTAAATAACAGATTCTTGACACCAGGCTGATGGAGGTATGCTGTTTATTTTTCTTTGCTCAGGGATTAGAACAGGAAGCCGGTGTTGCAGGCCACACTGCTGCCCTAACTCTGTGAGCTGACACTCTAGATACAAGAGGGAGCTTAAAGAAAGGTTACCTCTAGGCCTTGCTGCAGGCCTGGCACTGAACAACTGCTGGGTCCTTGTCTTGGCTCTACATGTGCTACAGGACTACATTGTTCCAGATGCCGGCAAAGGATGAGATGTTGACAACTTTTAATACGTCTTTTGCATAAAAGGGCAACTCACTAATGTGGGTGGTGTTGGTGGGTAAAAGAAAAAAAATAAAATAAATTAATATATTTAATATATTTGCCTGCTTTTATCCCATCTAATGTTCTATGCTTTAGAGCACAGAAAAAAAGAAACTGTCCCTCAACACAAGATGGGGAACAGGTAAAAGTTTATTCCATGCTGAAAAGAAAAGAGACACAAGTGAGAGGGTGTGAGGGTACAGTAACACTCAAACTGTCTAACAGGTATTGGCAATTTCACCTTCCTATTCCCATTTCTTTATTCTCTCTTCTAATCTCATTTTTTTACCAGACACTGTGATGCAACAGCCTGGATTTTTACTTGCCATTTGAACTAAATGATATTCAAATCAGCGGCACAACAAGCCAGGAAACCTTAACTATTTACAGGGGATGAAGACAGACCACAAATCTAAGTGCCCATGTCCAATGTGCATTTTTATAGCTCACACAAGACACGAGTGGGACGTTTTAGGCACTTAAAAAAAAACCAAGTTGCAATACAATCTGCGACAGGATGGATTTAAGTCGCTGCTCAGCTTTTGACTACAGTCACAGCAGCACTTCTAATTGGAGAGGAGGCCCCAGGCTGTGTCCACCCCCTAGGTCCACTCCTGTCCCTGCCCAGCTCATTAGCACAAACACATCATCTTAACACACCGTCAGTCTATCCGACAGCTTGTACGCTTACTGCTTCCTGCCTGGCTCCCACTCACCCCCCCCTCCCCACTTAAACCACTCCATCACAGGTGCTTCTTTTTTCTCCCTCTCCTTCCTCTCTGCCTCTCCTTGGGGAAATTCATTAACAGCATCTATCCCCTCCCTCTAGTCAATGATTGGCACCATCATCTTTCCATCCTCCGCCCTCCAACATGCGAGATGTGTCTTCTGATTTCTTGACCCGCGAGTTAGCAGGAGAATTACAGCTCGCCACTAGAAGCGACTGTATATTTTCCTCTTCATAAACACTGTGACAGCTGCTCGAATCAGTCTTCCCTGACCTTATTGATCAGGACATGCTGGGAGTAATGAGACTTCACCAGTGACAGGGTAAATGGCCTCTTGCTAAACATAATGTGCAAAGGGAGCTGGAAGTCTGAACAACAGCTGTACTTGCTTATTTGTTTAAAGCTAATTTCCCTCTAGTCATTAATACTGTACTTTTAGCACTCAATTCTATAATTAGCTGCTTAGGACTATGATACCATTTAACAAAGGGTTTTCTAAGACAATAACATGGCTGCTTGTTGCTCTCCTGATTCACAGAATTAGTCAGTCTTCTTAATATCACTACAACAGCATCTTTGCCTTAAAAGACACTGCCATTTCCCAATAACCGTGATCTTCATTTTTAAAACAAGCTGAGACTTTTCAGTTCTGACAATATTTGTTATTCGTTGTCTTTGTTACATAAAATAATCACCTGCAACGGGATATGCTTAGGATTTAGGAAGACACTGTACCAGTTCTCTTTTTATGGGGAAGAGACAACGTTTTAATTATTTTATTAGATGTTCTATATCATCTGACTTCTGAAACAGAATCCATACATACAATATTTGACATACAGTAGATTTGTATATTTCATACATGTATATATGGTTCTTATAATTATAAACCTTATGCATGCTACAAGCAGTAGTCTTACTGTTCAATAATTAGTAAGAAGTACTGTTCACTAAGAAACATGTTTGGTCAAAATCCTCTGTTTATTTCCCCAGTGCAGTTGGTGGAGGCTGTAACTTTTCAATGAGAAAGTTGAGTGTGTTGCATTCCTGCAGACCTCAACAGTGACATCTGAGTAACAGAAGAAGGTGCAGAAGAAATGCTGAATATCTTTGTTGATGACATCAAGAGGGCAGAGTGAATAATCCAAAGTGGTATCCAGCCAAATTGAATTTGTATGGACAATTAGCTTATAGTTCTAGCATTCTAACCGTTATGTCAAAATACATTTCAAATTTCAATTAAAAAATCAGCTTGTGACAAATAAGCAGGGCACCTTCCAGGGAATGTCCGAGGATGACTTACTTGTTCCACATTGTTCTACAACACGAGACTTGCTGTGGGTTTTTTTTAAATTGCTCCTGCCATTAGGGGGCAGGAAATAAGAAAAAAAAATCACATTCAGGGGCCTTGAAAAATGAGACTTTGAGATGTTTCACATTTTGAAGAAATGATTTCCCTGGCAGTTTGTGTAAATGTCATACAATGACATGCACTGTCAACAGGTGACCGGACGCAAGCTCAAAGCTGCAGCTCCTTCTCTCTGTAAAGGTTCGTGAGCAACAGATAAGAAGCTCAGTTGGGCATGCTATTATTTCTTTCTTATTTTGGTCGATGTCCAAATTAGTCTGGGTATTCCATTTACTACTGATGGCTCCAGACATTTTAGAGGTAGCTCAGCAAACCACAGTGAATCAAGTCATTTTTTTACTCCTACCTATTCAACTGACCGTATGAAATAAACACTTGGGCCATTTCTGATTACCGGTCAGGAGATGACCTGAAATGAAATGGGTGTTCGATATAGTTGCATATGATCGGACATTTTATTATTTTGCTCTTCACTAGATAATATAGTCAATGGTGTATTTACTATACAATGCTTTTACTAAGTTGGAAAAATCACAAGACTCCCTTAATTTTTGTTTGCTTCTAAAAAAAAGCTGCATCAACAAGTTAAGATTGTATATTGTACTATTACTAAAATGCATTCTTAAGGGCATTTTCTAAGCAAACACATAATTTGTAATGTTGAAAGGTTAGAGAAAATCAAGATCATGTAAGCAAGGCATCCACTGGTGTTCCACAGATTCAGTTGTGCCGAGATCATTTTCTGATGTCTGATAATTCAAAATGGATTATAATATAAAGTCCTTGTTGAAGAGCCATATTAATGTTCTTTAAATAAAACCTGCTACTGTTTAAATTAACATATATGAGAAGATCAGTACATTTGTTGTACCTTATTCGGCATTTCCCGAACAATTAAGTGGGGCCAGAGATCTTTTATATCAGTAACATCTATTTTTTTTGACAATGACTACCAGATCTGGCCTTCAATAGGAACAGTCTGGTAGAGAAAGACTTTAGTGAATACTAGCCACATTTCTTGAAAGGTGCTGGGAAATGGGTTCATTAGGAGATGAAAATATGTTTCAGGGATGAGTGGGGATTTCAGTACCATAAACTCATCTCAGCAGACAGGGACTGAGATGTGAGCTGTATTACAGCTTGAAAAGCACTAGTTGTGCTCAGTCTCTGTAGTACAGGAAATGATGAAAAGGAATGAACGGACTTGAAAAGACAGAATCATCACAGCTGCTGTATGCATTAAGACACGAAACAAAAGCAGAAGTGTAATTACTTAATTAGGGGAAAAAATCAAAGCCATCTTGGCTTCTTCACTGCTAAAATTGCTTGCATTACTTTGCAAAACAGAAGAGAACTGGAATAAAAGAAATCCTAAAAATATCCTTTCAACCTCTATGTTGGACTTTTGTTCTTTTTCACTGTAATTTTTAAGAACCCTTGTTATGCTCCAGCAATGAACCTCTATCGCAGCACTGGGTGTGTACCTCAGGTTGTCTGTGAGGAGTACAGAGCTGATGGAGTCAGGTTACCTGTTTCTCCAAGATGCGGGAGGTCTCGCCCAGAGTCCTGTCCAGGCCCGACACCTTGTTGCTCGGCCACTGACCACTGTCCTGCCCCTGGAGTTGTTTCACCAAGTCCTTCACCAGTCGCTGGAGCCTGAGGAGCCAATGAAAGGATATTTCTCACAAACAAGTTGCGCCTTTTAACAAAATGATTGAGTCACAAATTCACAGTCCTGCCCGGTCTCCCTGGCAATCACACCCAACAGAAACGTTGTCTCTCTGGGGCAGAAGACTGCAGCAGTCAGCTGAAGCAATTCACACAGCCCCACATGTGACCTGGGTACGTCAATGTCCTTTGTGAATGACAATGTGCAAGCATCAAAAGCAAAATTAAAACATACAAATATGCTCCTGGTATAACAAGGAGCAAAAACAACATATAAATAACAGCCCCATGCCACATTAAAATGAGTTTTCTAGACACATGGAATTCTCCAGTTGTCTTATGGAGCTACCACACTCATATTATCCTACACGACCAAATGCATTAGGGCGTTCAGATGCATGAGGCTAAGAGTATATTTGTGTGGCCCAGATTTGGCAACTAGTGTTTCTTAATTTTTTTACTATGCCAAGGCTCCTTACTTTAATGAGGCCAAGCTCTGTAAAAAGCATTTAATGTACATTATAAATCATGGCCTACTGAAGGACTATGTGGGCCTAGAGCAACCTAAGTAACCTTTATAAATGTCCGCCTCTAGTTTTAGGTGGTGAAGCACAAAGGTAAGCCTGCAGTCTTGATTACTTACTTGGCTTTGTATGGAGAGTCAGGGATGTGAGCCTTTGCTTCCAGAGAGGTCTCATACTCTTTTCCCCTGGAGATGAAGAAAAACAGTTACTTCATATCCAAGGGAGAAAAAACACCCCCCCCCCCCCATTCTTGATAACAAGACTGTTGAGAAGATAAGAAAACACTGGGGACAGGAAAAGGTCATTAAGCCAAACAAAGCCTGACACTTCTGTTTATTTTTCCTGTCTCTGCCTTCCAGCTTGTACTACAGACCTCTTTTCTTTCGGGCTACTTGGAAAGAAGTGCACAGAAAGCTAACAAACCACATGAAGGGCAAGTTTTGCTCTTCAGTGTATTCCGGTCCGGACTCTGCAGGGCAGTCTAATCCCAGCTTCAGGAAAACAGGTGTTGATGGAAGCAGGCCCTGTCTGATGCACTTTCTGTGCTTCTGCTGGTGATGACAAGTTATTACACCAAATGAAAACGAGATCAGTGGGAGATGCGGTCAGTAACAACAACCAGGGCATTCTTCTGACAACAGGAATAAAATAAAATAACGAGGAAAGAGACCTTGGAAGTTGCTCAATTACAACATTCTCATCATTTAACAGTGTCTTCTGACATATTGTTGTTGTAAGCCTAAATGTCCTGATAAAAACCCTGGCCTTGTAATAACAATTAGCACTTGAGCCAGAGTATGGCAAGAGGCGGCTGCTTTCTCAAGGGGTTGAGTAGGGAGCTGTCTTTTACTGGGCCCCAGGATAGCTGATAAGAACAGTCAATGAAATCCTGCCAGACAGTCGAAGGATTTACTGTCAGCAACCAGGAGATAAACCGAAAAGGTTTCAGGAAGATGAGAGGTTACGCTGTAATATATTCCCAGAAAACTAACCCCCGTCTGTCTGAATTCATTTTTTTGGTCAATGAATGAGTTTCCTTTGGACTAGTGACACGATGCACAAGGTTAGACAGATGAAATAGGAAACGAAAAATAACAGAGTATATAAAGCACTGAACAAAAACTGAAATACATAGCTGAACCCGTAATCTCCTTACTCCATGAAATTAGATACATGAAATAAAGAAATTACTAAATTCCTTCCTAATGCTGCAATTCAATTTGCATAGAACAAGAACGCACATCACTGTGTTGTGGGATTAATGAGTGGTATAAGGTTAGATTTTTACACAGACATTTTGCATCTTTTGCATAGCTTACTGTGAAATTATAGAGTTCTTTGTTTCTTTAGTCACCCCCATTATAGCCAACCACCCATTATCTGAAAGCTCCTTGTCCAGAAGAGAGTGACGGTAGCCTGAAAGCCATCCCAAAAGCACTGGGCATAAGGCAGCACTGAGAGCAGGTGACAGCTCTTGGCCTGCATGGGTTTGCAGGGCCAAGAGAAAGGAACAATTTAGAGACACCAATTAATCAAGCTAGTATTTCTTTGGAGGTGGAAAAAACACAGAGGATCTGGGATAAAAAAAAACCCACATGAATGAGGGAAGACCATGCTAACTCCCCAAAGAAGGATTCCCCTATATAATAAGCTAACTTATATGCCACTGTACATCCCCATCTTTATTACAGGCCAAGAAATACCTACCAGCCAAAAAGGCACTACTGAGGATCCAAAAGACAACTTTGCTGCCCAAAAGAAGTTACCGAAATACCCACTCAAATCACAAACTGCCAATGGCCATTCACATGTCATCTAATCCCCCAACTTTAAGGTATTGGAAAACACAAATAACAGGGCTATTTTATCTTATTAGAATATTTTATTATTTATTATCTTAAAATATTTATATACTTTAATATATTGAATCTATAATATAAAGTTTTACTATAATAGAATTCATATATTTAATTATAACATAATTAATAGAGCTATTATTTAATTTGATAAATTGAAGAACACCTTTCAACTTGGTTGTATTGGGTTATTAAATAATTTTTCAAGTATTATCAGTATACACCACTTTAATTTTACCTGCAAGATTCCACTCTGACCAAGTCATCCTGAAATTTTGCAGTACAATGTCCTGCTGTTAAACCCAAAACTACCACTGAGGTTTCCATTCATCAGCTTGTGATTCTCCAATTTGTCATCAAATATGCAAATATTTCCGTGATCTGGTTTGTGGAAACAGAACAAGCTTGCTTTCGCATGTTGGCTGCTTTTCAGTTTAACCTTGTAATATCCAGAGATGATTAAAGAAATATACAATTACATTTTAAAGAAAAAAAAAGGACAATCAATCAATTTCTTAATTGATTAATAAGATTGATTAATCTCTTAAACCAAACAACACTATAAAGTAATACTAAAACCAGGAATAAATGTATTTAGAAGTTCAAGCAGGTAGTTGCATCAGCAAGCGTAGGCTGTAAAGGAACAGGTAAAGGTTTATTCCATGCTGAAATGTTTCATTATCGGTTCCATAAATGTATTTATAAACATGAAACACAATTCTTCCTGTCAATAATATTAAGAGACAAGACAGAACAAAAAATATATATTTCGCCGTCACATCATGGCATGATTTTAAAATACAAAAAGGGAGTATCAAATTGTTTTGGTAGGACTTAATGGAATAAATCATTAATAATCATAAAAATATTCAACTAAAGTACATCCCATTTCTAAGAAGTGTTGACATGAATTCCAAACGCATTAGTTTCCTAGGGTCAAATGTATTCTTCAGATATTTAAAGGAAGACTAACTGTTTTAACCTAACTTAAAAAGAAACTCATTCACTGGAAGTGGGCTCACCTGTATTGGAAGTATCTGCACTACTCTGAAAATCTCTTTGCAGGAGAATGCTCCCATTGAACTATACAACTGGGCCTAATCAATGGCGTGGCCTCAAATTTCTAAACTATAAAGATTAAAGGGGAACACAAAAACATTTCTTTTTAAAAATGAGATAAACTACAACTTGATCGGGGATAAAATAAGAAATGAACCTAAACAAAGCATCTGTGGCACTCCAGCAGTTTCGATGGGCGCTCCACAGTTCCTCAAACATTTTCCCACTCGAGTGACTCAGGCTCTTCCTGGTTCAACGGCAGAGAACGGCTGTCAAAACTTCAGCGGGTGACGTCGCGCGGCCGCGGTTTGGAAGTGTTCATGAGAGAGAGCGGGGCATGTTTCTCGCCCGCTCCTTAGTGAAAACCCTTGACTGAGCGGACCTGTTCAGACGCTCATTGGAGGACGTCTGTTTGTGCTGGCGGAGGGCCAGCGCTGCGGAGGAGCTGAGACAGGACCACTCCAGAGGCTCCAACATGCCTGGGACCAACAGGTGGAAGCCTTCAGCTGTCTATCACTCTCTGCAAGACCTCCCTTCGCTGCCTCCCGTCGGCACTGGGAAACTGGCCTGATGCCAGCAGAGCCCCCGTAGTGGAGGTTAATAGAAGAGATGGGGCACCACTAAGCAATAATCTAAAGACAGCATATTTTAATGGTGTATCGCAAAAAAAAAAATGGAACTGGAAAAACTAGAGCAAAACTGGAAACCGACAATTACTGTATTTCTTTATCTGTTTGGGGGGAAGAAAACCAGACAGAATACTAGCCCTGTGCCAAAAACCCTCAGGAGAAGTGGCAACACAGTAGAACAAAAATAACTTGAGTTCTGATGAGCAATATTTTATTGCTGCTGGGAACAGTTACCTTACTTTGTAGCCTGTAATTATTAATACTTAGGTATGTTGATTCCCATAAAACTCCGCATGAATGAGGCTATATTGGCGATTCACATGGGGTGCATTATTTTACCCCTGAAAAGAGTACAGATATGAATGGCAAGTGCAATAATAGTTTGTCTCATAAATTTATTAATAACTTGATGCAATAAAAACAAAACTTTAAAGGCCGCAGTAGTTGAGTGTGAAGTAAGACCTAAGATTTTAACTGCATTATTTCCAGATGTGCAATTGTTGTGAATGAGTTCTGGGGCCAGGTACTGCAGATCCATGAACTCCTCTGGACTAGCTGCACTTTAAATGAAAATGCACGACTAAAATGAAACGTTACAAGAAATATACATGCAACATGCAAGAAATACATGCAAGAAATATATATCTATTACTTTGAAATACTTTACTCTGGTATTGGATGTCTTTGAAAAAGCTGTCCACTTTTCTCCCTTTTAGCTTGCAAAGCTAACTGCTGAATTGAAAAATTTACGTTAAACAGATTAGACCACCAGTCTATATTGCCTTTCATCGCTTTTCCCGCCTATTCAGACATTTTAATTATTTATCAGTGGCCCTCCCAAAACGAGTCAAATGAACAGTTTCTGAATGAAAAACCTTGCTTTGGTCGGGCTTCTTAGGGTAGGGAGAGACACCATCCCCATAACAGCGGGGATGGTATTTAGAAATCAATTTGCTGAGCAAATGAACTGTAATTCAATAACAGGGAGGCTCCGGGCACCATAGCAGGCTTTAATTACTGCTGCACATGTGCAGAAGCTGAGCCCCACCAGATCACGCAAGGGAACAGGAAATCACTTTCGCTTTACACCACAAGACCTGTAAAGGAACACAGATGTGGCATTATACTCACAGATCCCATCAAATCCACTCAAGGTGGTCCCTCAGCTCCTTTCCAGAATATGTGATAACAGAGTTGGCACAAAAACAATCCTATACAAATTAGGTGTATGTTTGGACGCTAAAGACAACCAAAGATGAGGTTTCGAAAATCAGGGAATAAAACTGAGCTCTTCTCAGGCTCTAGGATTCTGGGGCTACCAATAGAAAAGTGAAAACCCCTGGGGGGGGGAGGGATACATGCAAAATGAAACCTTTTAGCTTAAGGATCATCCACGCTTGAAAAACAACACTTTTCCCCCCACCTGAAAACAAAGAAAAGACACTGCCAAGAACACAGCGCATTAATAACGTCAATAAAAAGATCTGGATCCAGAGTTCTGACAGTGTCTGTATGTAGGTCTGACCGTTCAGATCTAAGGCAGCACTGCAAAGAAGGCAGCTCATTTATGACAAAAGCTCATCCCTTTCTATATACCTTTGTATGGAAATTGTATGGATCATTTCCACACACCAGTGTTCCCGACCACTGGCTCTTACATTTATGACCCCTCATAAGAATACTCCTTTACACAAAACGTTTATAGTAGAGTGTGTCGGGAATGGGATTTCCAGTCCTGTGGTTGATGCCCAAACTCTGGGCTCCTTCAACAAATGGCTGGGTGAAATTCCACATTCTCTTAAACTACCAAAGAAGCAGGATGGGCCGAGTTGATGGCCTCCTCTCATTTGTAATTTTTCTTATGTTGGGAAAATTACACCATGTTCAAGCTCAATACTTTGTTGCAGCAGACTGGGTTTTAAGGCCCTGCAAGTCACACGGAGGAGACTGGGGAACACTTGCTGCAAACCTCCAACCAGGGCAAAATATATTTTCAATTGGCTCATGCAGAGCCGATACCATCATTCACAAGTGCACGATCTAGTGATTCAAACTTCTGCTTCTCGGCTGCTAACGGTTTTTGCCTCTGTACCATTCATTAGCCCGTTATCCTTTAAAATTGTGTTGCTGCCATCGATTCTAAAAACACAATGGGGGCAAAATCAAATCAAAGCCACTTCTAATAGTTCTTGCTTTCATGATGAGATCTTTAAAAATAACTCAAGACACAATCTGTTCCATTGTGTGTACCGATAGAAGGACACGTCCAGGTAAATAGCAGATCACACAGGTGCAGAATAAAATACTTGGCAACTTTTTGTCTAATGAAATGTTATGTGTACAGTTTAGTACTAACAGAGCTAAAATCATTCAGGGGCTATCCCTTGCATTCAAAGATGATCATCTTTAAAGATTAAAGGGGTTGATAAAAACAACTGATACTAAGAATTATTATGATATTAAAATATTTTTTCCCATTGTTGCTATAGTATTCAGTATTCTACAGTGTGCTTCCAAAACATCTGAATACTAATCTTTACAGATACTTAAACATCTAGAACTAATTGCTAAAATACTTCAGTACGAAATGATCTGTTCGCTACCTTGTTTCCACAGTCTTGTTTTTGATGAAATTCATGAATTATGCGAGTTAATGGGTTTTATTAGGTGCTACTGTCCTCGTGACATCATGAAAACAATCAGAGTGGTTTTGATGCTGAAAAGTGGCTTGAAAACAGGACTCCTGGTCTCCTGAAACATTTCCTAGCCAATGTTCCTTGAAAAGTGGCATCATCTTCTGCCAGCTTTACTTTGCTCCCCGAGAATCCAAACTGAAGCTAATGCCCTCAGACAAAGGGAAAAGAACAGATCACAACACAAGGACCTACTGTACTCTATGAAAGAACGTTCTTGGCATTTGAAAAATAGTTCATTTCTGAAGTATACCAACATTAGAAATATGCATCACTGAATTTTCAAGTAAGGGTGCATTTGAACATATTAATCAAGTCGATAAAAGCAAGAAAAAGCAGACAAATCTGTTCAGTTTTCACATGGGGCTTTGACAATATCCTGCCTCCTCATCAGTGTAGATATTACACTATTCTGCTGTGACAGGTTTACACTCCTAGAGGTTAAATGGGGAGCAATTGCTAAGCAATATATTATCTGCTACAGCAGTCTGAGTTAAATGGGGTAGGGTTATAAATATTAGTAATCAGTTTAAGAAAAAAAAACACAAAAGCTACAATGCAGAACTAATAATCAATTCATCATGAGCTGTCCCTCCATTCACCTTTACTGGCAGTGCATACAGACAGCTCATACCATAAAAATGTGCCTGGTAGGATATGTATTTATAAAGTTGCTTACATGAAAATGACAGTACACATATATCTACTTTAAAGGTACCGTGAACACTTGTAATCAGTACTCAAGAGCTATCAACCAAGCACAGAATAAAAGGCAATTAAATTACGGCTGCTGGACTTCTCACAAATATTCTTGCAGGTGGTGGCTACAACTGTGGGTCAAAATGTTCACACCATGCCCACAGACCTGGTCAAAAAGCTAGTCTCGCCAGACTTTTTTTGGTAAGATTACAGGACATGGCCTGTCTTGAATTGTGGAGGGAGACTCAAAACTTCTTTAGTTAGAAAGAAGGCATGTGGCTGAAAACCTGAAACAGCGCATCACCATTTAAAGCAAGAGAGAACTGCACTTATCCAACAAAAGACAAGGCCACTACTAACAACCAAAACAGATCTTAACAAAGCTTTCTACTATATTTTCCAGAGCACTGATGACCGGCTTGTTGGCACACCGCTGATCTGGCTTAGACTAAGCACAGGAATGCTCTACCCCAACAGTTACAGGATCTGTGGTGTCAGGTTTGCGAGCTGGATCATTTGGTATGAGAGCAAGGACTACGACACTTTCCCATTCTTTGTCCGGTTCAATTTATCGAAATACTGTAAGGAACAGATCACATGACCACTGCTTCCTCCCCCCCCCACTTCTCCGGTTTACAAGAAGCCACGTTCACTCAGGGACGGTGAGTGTCTGCGATCGCCTTTTTCGCTCCACCAACAGAGCTCCCTTTGTAAGTGCGTCTCTTTCCGAAGTCAAGCCAAACACTGCAGACTCTGTTCCCCGGAGCCGAGTTAGACATGCACTGCACAAACCCACATGTCACGCATCGAAGGGGAATGGAGGTGGGGGGGGGGGAGGGATACATGCAAAATGAAACTTTTCAGCTTAAGGGATCATCCACACTTGAAAAACGACACTTTTTCCCCCCCACCTGAAAACAAAAAAAAGACACTGCCAAGAACACAGAGCATTAATAATGTCAATAAAAAGATCTGGATCCAGAGTTCTGACAGTGTCTGTATGTAGGTCTGACCATTCAGATCTAAGCCAGCACTGCAAAGAAGGCAGCTCATTTATGACACCACTGGCTTGAGGATCTCTTACATTTATGACCCCTCAAAGCCTTTTACAGTAGGTATTAAGTGCTTATCGCAGCTTGGTGAGGGGCTGGGAGTGACTGGGAACAGATCCTTCCGACGTCGTCACTTGGATCCGAGCAAAGCAGACTGGAAGAAGAGGGAGCTTTGGCAGAGTAACAGTTCCTGTCCGACACCATTCCGGCTGCTGGGATGCAGAAAGGCCACTGTGCTTCACATTAAAGGTCGGATACTAAGGCGATGCTCCCGAAAGCTCAAACCACAATACAAATGCACGTAATTCCCCTGTGCCGATGGGACCTCAAGGCACTTGATCAGAACAGACAGGATACGGCAGTTCAGGCAGGTAAGTCATGTTTTTCCACTCACAGCACCTCCATGGTATCATGTGCTCAACAAGTTTCCCCCCCTAGCCGAGATTCTTGCGTTTATACAGGGCTATTTTCAAATGATAATCAGATCCATCCTCTCATTTGGAGTTGGCCATCTGGTGAATTTGGAACTACTGACTTCAGTTTTTATTTTTCAAACATGCTGCCTATTTAAAATCCAATGAGAGAAATGAAACCTATTCTTCGCACCCTGACTAACTGGCGTCACTGTCACAGATTTGCACCGGCAGTACTTCCTCCCAGAAACACGTGTGCGCTGGGGTTTGATTGTAGAGCTCCACGTAAGCAGGTACTTCACAAACACGCGCCGGAATAATCTTCAACACAGATAAATGCGATTTATAATGAAAAACAATCCCCAAAACCCCACAAAATTCTCAGATTAAGACTGCCTTGAAATTTCATGACTGTGTTCATATTTGTGACGGGCCACCAAAGAGATTTGAGATGTGTTTTATTGGGAAAGTTTGTGCTCTTTACAATCCCCCACATGAGCACAAGAGAACACATTAAGATTAACCGTGAAGCCTCACATGGCTGCAGGGAGGCTATGACACGGAGACATTGCAGATTATAACAGTGAGTGATTGGCTACGGCACAAAACCACATACAATTCAAATCAGAAATACTATTGTTTGAGTCTTCAAAATGGCAGGAAAAACAGTGAAAAATGCACCCAGCGGAGAAGAAATCTCCGTCTTGGGTATAAAACATTCTGGCAAGCACGCAGGCATTAATCCCGCGGCACTGATAGATCGCTTGGTGTTGAAAAGCAATGTCAGGTAGACTGTATGTTTCACAGTTCAGTTAAAGATTCATTAAACATGTTAGACAAGTGCCTTTGATTCTGCCCGACTCGAGGCAACATGATCCAGAACCTTAGGATGCGGTAATGTCTTCCAATGAAAATAACTACAGCCGGTGACACCTCAGTCACAAGGTGAACCAGGGCGGCCCGCAGTGAGACGAGCTCGGACAAGCCCGTGTCATTCCTCCCTGCTTCCTCTTTAACGCCCAATGACAAACGGCTCATCCGACAACACACTTTCCATTTCGCGACTTCTTCAGCCACCACCACCACCCCCCCCCCGCCACCCCCTTGTTGTGACAGGCAACAAAATTGATTAAGCCCAGCCCTGGGATCTGACACTGAAGCGCGTTGCCTTCTATTTGTTGATTACTATTGATTTTCTTTGATACTTCATTTAAAAATCAATAGCCCGGAGAAGAAAAATAGGCATGGTTTACACATACTTTAACATACTATTGTACACTGGAGGATGCTGCAGTTTTGGCAGCACTCTGGCAGCCAATTATGAGAAAAGCTCTTAACAGGTGAAAGCAGGGGCTTCAGATCGATTTCCAGTTTTCTTCCCCAATCACAGAAAGTGGCTATAAATTAGGCTCATCAGTGTTATGCTTAAGACAGCCATGAAGCACATAACTTTTTGCTTTCCATTCGCTTGTTACTCATAAAAGCCGCGCTTGTTGTGTTTCGGCGCATTAGGTTTCTTCCCGTGAAGAGTAATGCCCCTGGAAGAAAGATGGCTGGATTACCTGGAGCTCATCCGAGCTCGAAGCTTCTTCGCTTTCTTCCTCGCCTTCTGCTTCTCCTCCCCGTCTTTCACCGTCTCCACGGCGACAGAGCTGTCGGTCACGATGTCCACGATGTACTTCTTTAAGGACAGGTGTTCCTTTAATCAACAGAAGTAAATGTCAATGGCCAGCTTTCCTTAAGGGTACATTATCAGGGCCCGTAGAGTATTTTTTCCCAAAAGTTTATTTTTTCCGTTCCACTTTCAAGATGAGTTTTTCCATGTGTCGGACAATTGTTTTTCAAGACTGTTAATTGATCTTTGCTCAGAACTCTAAAACTCATCACTAAAAGGTGGCTTTTTTAAAACAATATTTTATTGAACTGGGTACATTAATTAAGAACAAACTCTCATTTCCAATAATAATAATAACTCAGAGACCTGTTTATACATCAAACCCCTTACTGATCCTGCTCAAGGACAGAACAGCGGTGTCCCACACAGCGTCTGAACTCCGGTCTTGAGCTCAGAGCCCGAACAACTAACCCATACACTCTTGTAGAATGCTATCATGGACTGTTTAAATTTGTTTAACGAATAGCCCGTTTATAAAATTCTTCTTTTTGAAAATATACCTAAAAACTGAAACCACTGGACTGCAGTGCTACAGTTTCCCACATTTAAAAAACTCCTACTATAGCATTTAATATAACATTTCAAATGGGAACTTGAGTGTTCTGATGATCTTATTCTTGTGTAACCACACAAGCAGCCTGGTTTCTGCAACAGTCTCTATAACATTGAACTCTTCAATAAATTGAATAAATGGTTTTATCAAGCTTGTAAAAAAAAGATGGGCTACCAGAATTAAATTAGTATCCGTTATTGTTTGGTTCTTTAACTAGAAATTCAAAGTTTTCTTACTCGCATGCTCTTAAAATATTTTTTCTCTGAAGTATATCAGCTGATGGTAGCTACTTCTCAGCAGGACTGCAAAGCTCTGAACTTACATCACTTGAAAAAAGACCCCGGATTTGTACTTTAGTTTTTTTTCCCCTCAATTGCCCAGTTACAGTTGTTCTAAGCACATTCAAATTTAAATCCTTGAACCGGATTACTTCAGCAGTGTTCATCAAATCATTAGTCAGGAAATACTACAATTTCTGTGTGCTTACTTCTATCAATTACTGCCTAGGGTTGCTTATTGTTTAAACTGTACAATTTAGCTCAATGCTGGGGAATGACATATTTATAAAAAAAAGAAATCGTGGCCAGGCATGACCTCATTAGGTACAGTATACAGTGTGAGTAAGTCCAGTTAAACAGGCCATGGCTTAGGCATGTTTGTAGGAGGTTTCCCCGAAACTGAAGGGTGAAGACTGGGTCTGCTCCTACCCCATCACTTGGTAATACATTTCTCACGACGCACCTCACAGACGGCACTGGAGGCACTTGGGCTTTTTCCTTTCGGCCTCATTTTTCTTCAATGAAAGTATCAATGAAAGGGAACGGCACATCCTCGTGCCTTCAAAGTTCCCGAAACTTCCCGAAGGCAAGAGTTTGCGAGACTCGAGAGTTGCGAGAAACACCCCCCCCCCGCTCACATTTCACAAAGCGCGTCTGCGTACCAGAACGCGCATTTCCCCGGTAAGACAAGTCCAGCATATCGGCTCGGAGTCCGCCGCATGCACCGCAGCCCCAGCCTGGCTCAGGGGGGTCTCTCATCGAGCGGCAATGACAGAGGGGGGCGAAACTTAACCAGCCTGCCCCGCTGCGGGGGGAGCCGCTCCGGTCTTTCTCATCACGGCTCCTCCTGGTTGCCAGTGACAGAAGAGACAAAACCCGGGTTGATCCGGCTCATCTGGCCCCTGAAACGGACACCACCTGAAGGAGGGTTTACCACCTCCCCTCAGACGCAAGGTGCAGCTAAGCCCCTCTCCCCGCCCACCTGGGCCCTGCAGCCCAGCAACAGCCGTCCGCCACCGTCCAAGGGAGGAGGAGGAACGGTCCGGCAGACAGTCTCCAGTCCCGGCATGTCCCCTCCCCCCCCGAAACTCCTCCAACTCTGATCTAATCTGGAGCTTTAAGAGATGGCTGGAAAGAGCACTGGAAAGTTCAACAAGCTTATTCATCCCTCAGCCCACGGGGGCCAGGAGAGCTCAGAGCTGTCAGAGCCTCAACAAGAGAAAAGAGCAGTGAAGCCACTGCAGAGAGTCAGAGCTCAAGGTGTTTCTCAGAGTTCTCACCTTTCACGATGAGCACCGTGGATTGATATCACAGGATCCTTTGGGGGGGGGGGGAGGGGGAAGAGAATGACAAAGAGCATGGGGTAGGAAGTCTTGTTACTGAGCGGTACAGGATGACACCAGCAACAAACAAGCCCCCCATAATACAAATTGACTTGATGTATAGAAAAGGACTTCTTCAATCAGTCTAGCCTCCCCTATTGAAAGAACAGGTGTTTCTCTCATTGTGCAATATATACATTAGTCAAGGCCGAAGCGAGAGGAACAAGGCTGTCAAAAAGTCATTGTCCCGTCCAATTATCTGGTGTGTCGTTAACACTTGATGAAATTTTGATCTCCTGCAGATAAGCTGGAGGGGGGGTGTTGGTTTTACTCTCCATCAGTCCGTAAGGGAGTATTCTGGAGATACTTGCTTTTCTTTTTCTTAAAAAAAAAAATCACTACGTAATCTCCACAATTCATTCTTTATGCCAGCTTCTCTACAAAACCTGCAGAAGGTCCTGCAATACTGTCGTTTTATATTGAATGCACTTCTTTGTGTTGGTAAAGAGTTTCCATTCTGCCAGGAAATAAAGCTCAATGTGCTCGGAAGCAGGCTGGATTTTTGGGTTTTATTTTTCCAGTGTGTAACATGTTCCTGCTGTGTGGATATGGATTTGCACATTAAGAAGTAGAAAGGCAGTCCTTCGTGGTGAAGGCTGGTTATAACCCTGTGTGATCTACTTGTAATAGCCCTAAGATCATGAGACTGTCAAATAGCAGTTAACCAAGGAGCAACATAAAATCTGAAATCAATGAGTTCTATTTATTTTTCAGGCATATTGATTAGCAATCCAATAAGGAGCAATGGCACCTTGTAAGGAGAGGGGCAAAAACATGGCTCTTAACTCATTCACTAGATGTACACAAAATTTCAAAAAGATTAAGTCATTGTAAGAAGATACAGGAAATCTCAAGCCAAATCAACTCAACAGCCTTAATAAAACAGCTTTACAAGGAAATCTAAACACTTACACAATTTAGCTACAGGAGACCCACCTTTAAATGCCACAGACACTGCTGGCTTTGTTTATGGAAGTATTGTGAATATATTGATTTGTGCAGCATATCAGAAAGATCCAAGACAGATATGAGGCGCTGCTTTCTCTTTCAACAGAGAGGAAGCAGATGAACTTTAAAGAGTCAAAAAGACTTGACAATAACCATTCACTGCAATGAGAAGAAGGCTGCATGCTTGCCACCCCTTCCTTAAAGCAGTCAAATTGTGTAAAAGTGTGCATTTGCATTATTTCTGCTATTATTTGCATTTCAGAGAGTGATTTGCAAGGCATATTATATTTCCGACAGGCACTGCATATACTTTCCGCTGGCCATCCCAGAGTCCCTAGGGAGTGGTCTGCTGAAGACTCCAGGCAGGAACTTGCCCAGCTCCTCCTAGAGAGACAGATGTTCAGCAATCACCCTGACAGGGGATCCAGTGCTCGCCTTGTTTAAGTAATGGGATTGTTCCTCTTACAGCTTTAAAAGCAAAAGAACCACAGAATGGACATCTTGGGACATCACACACTATTCCAGAAGAAGCTAGGTTGTGCTGCCACTTTCCAGCTGGTAGGAGCATTAGAATGCTTTGGCACGCCAAAGCTCATGTCTAAAAACAATTCTATCACACACTAAGACATGCATTGCTTGAAAACACACATTCAATGTCTTGAAGCAAATGAAATTCTGGGAATTGATTAGGCCTACTTATTTCATGACCATTTTATAGTGGGGAGCTCAATGCAATTATGTATAAATATAACAAAATTCTTCAAATACATGCCATGAGCACCACCACACAGTTGTTTTTGTTTATGGGCAGAAGGATAAGGGGTTAATTTATGGTAAGGATTCATTAATGAGGCATTCCGATTAAGTCAGACACATAACTTTTGTACTAGCTGAGAAGTCAAGAGAAGTATGATCCCCAGCTGTCAGAGATGAATGGCTCTGCTGTGTGAAAGAGACAATAGGACTCAGAGGATACCCTGAGGCACAGCAGGCTGACAATAACAGTGTCTGCTTTTGGTCAGGGTAATATGAGAGATTTTAAAACATCACACCTACAGTGGCAGTAAAACTGTCGTTTTATTATCTCATTATGTCAAAATGATGTGTTCACCTATCTCTTCTCTTTTGTGAGCTACAAAAGGCCTCTGTGGACAGCTTCTCCTGTAGTGAGAAGTGAAGGATTTCATTCCAGTTTCCACAATACAAGGCTGCTTGGTTCTGCTCAAAAGATCACTGGAGATCTCTGAAGCCCTTGTCAAGCCGGCTATCCAGTTACTAAGGGTGTCCGTGTTACAGAAAAAAAACTTAGGAATTTTTTACACTGTGGAAGTTTTTAAAGAAAAAATATCACATTGTTAGCGCCTTTACCAAATTCTGTGCCATTATTTGTCGAGTGGCCTTTTTCATGTTCTCTATAGTATATCAGAACACAACGTGCAAACAATAAAAGCCCTAAAAGATGGTTTAACGTATAATCTGTTGACAATCAGTAAAAGATAATATGGTATATATTAAAATAGTACGGACCACTATTGACGCGCATACTGTATGTGGTCCACTTCGTTTTAAATACACCTCTTCGGGGCACGAAAACTTGTGAACTGATACAGCTCAACTCAAGAGCAGGGCTGTCAGACTCGTGTCTGGCCGAGCCCAGTGGCTTGATCTTGTTCAGGTTTCGCTCTACACCAAGTCGCCAAGTAAACTATTAACATTACTTCCCTAGATCGTTCAATTTGATTGCTTAAAACATTCAACCCCTCAAATACGCATGGTTACCCACAATGCACTTTGAACCATGCAGATAGCTGTGCTTAATTAATAGCATTAATATGCAATTAATTGAAAAATTAGACTGACTAAGTGAGCACAGGGGGGCCGCCACCCAGAAGACACCGGGGTGGCCTGCTGGCAGGACGGGACAGCTGGGGCTCCACCACCAGCTAGCCGCTAGCACGCAGCAGCCAGCAGGAGGGTGGGGTCTGAAGTTTGGGTCTCTCCGTCCCACAGGGGGATTCCGGAGAGGAGGTGGGGGGGGGAGGCAGGGGACGATTCAAGGGTCCCCCCCTCCCACACCCTGGCAATTTCAATTAGGGCCGGGGCCGCGGGCAGGGGATTTATGAACGCGACCTCTAGCTCGCAAGCGGCCCGGCGGTGCGACCTCTCACACCCCCCACTTCATCAAGCGGCGGCAGCCCGCCCCAGCAGGGCCCCGAAACGCAGGGCTCTCGCCGGGGAAGCGCAACGTGTCTGAGATTGATGCAGACACGGCGCTGAAGTGTCAGCGCTGAGAGGTCAGCTGTAATTTTTTTGTACAAGGTCAAGGGTGAACAATAAAAAAAATCCAATATGTCAAACTTGAGGGGTCATAGGCATAGCATATATAATATTAAAACAGGACGGACGACAAGTAATAAGCGTAAGTACAGAGCGCATATTGAAAATCCAGGCCTTCACATATGCTGTATCCTCCTGAGGCATCGATCCAATGCTGTTGATAATATCGCTTTTTTTCCCCACCAAGTCCTTAAACTGGGAAAATATTACTAAAATTCAGAGCTCAAAGACCATAACAGCTCCATGCAATTGAAAAACTACTTCATGACCCCTGCGCAGTTCAGCCAACTATCTTAATTTTAATTAAAAGTCTTTCATTCTGGCAAGACTTATGGAACTCGTGGCTGTAAATGAATTGGCAGCACCATGAATAAAGTGATATTGCATAACGTGAAGCGTGCATGCCTAAAAAAAATAAACTGGGATTTGCGTAATCTTGGAAAGATTTCTTTAAACATTCAAAAAACTACAAAATCAAGACTAAATTGGAAAACAATGCACATCCTCTTTGGGGCTTTTGGACTGAGCTGTCTGTTAATTTCATTAACTGAAACTGCCGAGGCGCATCTCCGTTAATATTTAACTCCTGCCCGTGTCATCGCTTTCATGGAAGTCAGAAAACGTATTTAAATCCGTGCTTTGTGTTAACAGTTACCTTTCAGACTCGATCTGCTATTTCCCTTTGACACAAGAGGCTGCGGTTTCCTTTCTGCATCATCTCCCCTGTGGGCCAGGTACAGTACACTGTAATGAACCTCAGTGCCTCCTGAAATTTTCTTCATACTTCATTCCCTGCCCTGGATTACGCCTTCCCTGCTAGCAGCAGTATGGCTTTCGTGTCAAGGGGAGTGGAGGGGCACGGGCTCTTAAATGAGACACCACTGGGTTATTTTCATAACCCGAGTTCCCTGACAAAACACATCAGGAACTGCTCTTTCTGCTTTAACATACTGATGCTGTACTGGAATTTCCCATAAAATACGAGACACTGCCAGTAGGTATAAAAAAGAACTGTGTTTCCACATGGTGTATTTAGAGAACTGCAAGGACCCTCTAAAAAAAAGGACTATATCTCAACCAGCAACGTTTAAGAATATTTCTGTAGCCTGAACCTGAGCAGACTGATCAACCCTTTATTGTTTGGTCATATTCTGTAATCTGTTATTCTAACCCAGCACCTGGCTGTTGTTTTTGATGAATCCATTAGTCATTAAAATCACAGTTATTTGTATACATTAACTGTGCTTTATGCATTTGCTCTAAATCAATTTTTACCATTTCCATTTCATGCGTCAGCTTCAGCCAGATGATCTTAGAAGAAATGATGGACTCAGGCCTCTTTTTTTTCTTTGTTTATATTCTGAGGATCAGGTTTTATGCCAAGGTTAAATGCAGTTCTTTCAATGTCACTAGTAATCATACTTTATCCAACAAAAGTGTCTAACTCACCTTCTCTGAACTGTCTCAAAGGCATTTTATCTGCCTGTTCCCTGTTTCTCTGCCTGGACATGCACAGAGTATGCTCACATGGTAAGAAGCAATGCAAGAGGCCCAGAAGGCCTTTAGAATATTGCAGTTTATTTTTCACCTAAAAACAAGGACAATTTACACATTTGCATATTAAGATGTGTCATTTAAAAGGTCACAATCATGACCACTTCCAGAAGAGGGCAGCTGCATGACACCAGGACATTGTTTAGGCCACCAGAAATGTGGCTGCAGAAGGGAAACTAATGAATTAGATCAGAGAAGGGAAAAGCATTAGAGATTACCAGTGGAAGAGGTTAGAATGAAGAAGATGCCAGGGTCAAAGGTGATGCATATACCACCATCAGCTGTCAGTTGCACAAACAGTGTGTTGAAATGGCCAACCTCACACTGCAGGTCAAACCTGAAAAGCTTCTTGCTGTAATGGCTCAGCCATACCTTCAAACACACAATCGCAAACAACCGCAAAACGCGCCAAGAAACAGCTGTAGCACCATGTTTCATCAGTGTTCCTCAAATCTCCTGTAGTTTACCGTTCCAATGTACTTCTGTATCTAACTATAATCATGTACTATAATTTTTGTTTTTGACTACAATCATGTACTCCTAGTCCATATTTAAGTGTTGTAGCAAGCATGTTTTCTCCGACGCTTTGAAAGCCCTCCAGGGCCTTTCTCCCATTGTTCTCAAGACATCGCGGTGAAGCAAGATCCACATTTCACAGTGGATTTAACCCACTTCATGTTTTTCTTAACTGTAAAAAAGCAGCAGTTACTACATCAAGATGATCCTACTGTAGTTTGAGTGGAATTGCATCAACAGATATACACAGTGAAACTACTGTTCAACGCCCTACTCTTCTGTTTCATTACTGTTTGCTGTTAAAAAAAATTTAGAAGTCGGCAGATCACTAAAACCTGCAATGGATCCACCTGTTAGGAGACTCATGTTGTGCTGTATAAGAAACGTACCACTTCCTCATCGGAGAGCTCCCTCCCCTGGATGCTGCTGCTGTCTCTCACTGCCTGCTGGTGTTTCTTCCCTTTGATGTGGCTGAATAAGTGCACCTCTGAGGTAATCTGCAAAACAAGTCATAGCTCTGTGATCACCAGGGCCTGCCTCTATACACACAGAACCGATGGAACAAAAAAGACTTAACTATTCCCAAAAGCCTGGCGACCACAGGATATCCACATCTCCACAGAGAGAACAGAGCCCCTGAAGTCACTTAATGATGTGCCCCATCAAGATTTTCCAGTCACCGTGCTAAATGTATCGACTTGATCTGAAACCTGAACTGTCCACTTTCTGCTCTTTCATTTCCCCTGTTACAATTGATCATCTGCTCCGTAAGTCACCAGCCTGATCTGTCCTGGAAAAAAAACAAGTCTGTTTTAAGAGCTCTGTTCTCTAAAGTCAGCTGGGAGAGCAAAGAAGACAACAGAGAAGAATAGCTGACAAGTGAAGTCATTGTTTAAATCAGTTTATGGCACAAATCTTCCCCTTGAGGATGAACTTTAAGGAATTTGGGATATTGTTAGTCATAGGTCCAGATAACACTGTTTTATAAATCTGGCGTGATCTATGGATGTTACCCTAGCATTGTGGTCATACTGTATGTACTTTGTCTCTGACCTTGCACTCCTACCCTGTTTGTAATGCTTATTACTCACCTAAAAGAGATGTTCCAGCTTGACAAGGCACAACCCACTGTGAGGATCTCCATGTTTCTGCTGGTTTTTTTTTTACTTTGAGAATGAATTCTGTGGTTTTGAGATGAAAGCAAACTGTTCCAAAGTCTCCTCAAGTGTTCAAACAAATTTGGAATTTTACAAAAAATACTGCGCCTTTTTTTTCCTCGGCTCACGCTGAAAATGATGCTCTGTGGTTAAATAACTTGCTCCCAGAAAACAGGTCTGTGTGCTGACAAGCTCATTAAATACCCATTTGTCACCTTAATGTCAGAGTTTGACTGCAGTTGAAGATAAACCGTCTATACTATTTGGCAACGATTCTATTCCAGAAATGCAAGTGGATGGAGACTGCAATAAGAGTGCTAATAATAGCAAGTTTATAGCACTTAAAGAAAAAAAACAAACTGTGAACGAAACTAAACTGAATTGCCTTCCTTCTTTACCGAGAGTGACATGTATTGTTGAGAAGATGGATTGTCTTGGTGAATGCTAAGAAAGAAAATTCACCAGTATTAAAAACTAAAGATGCATTTATACAAGATGCTTCAGTGTTTTAATAACACACTAATTCATTTGGCTTACACTATTGTTAACTAGTGCTGCTCTGATTTCAACACCTGTTTTAAATGTGCTGCTTAGAGTAGCAAAAACAGTCTTTGCACAAGTGAGATGTCAGTGATGAAAGCATACCTATTCGTTTGAATTGAGCCATCTGTCTCAATGGGAATATTCCCCAGTTAAACAATTACAGATAATAATTGCACTTGAAGGATTGCCTGGGGCTACACGGATCAGTATTGATTATACAGCAGTCTCTTGGTCTGTTCTATTCTCATCACAGCTAAGTAGCTCAAGCTCTTTTTTATTTGATCTTCTTGGGATTTGTACAAGGTTTTATTTCCACTTTGTTCCACCCCAGTATGTTTTAGTGTTCACTGGAATCAGACTGAAAGGGCCTCTCTGGCAACAGCTCCCTATTTTCACTTTGAGAAATGATTATTAAAGTCTAGAGGTAGAAGTCTGCATCCTACACTGCTTCATGTCTTAATTCAGTGTGAGATGCCTCTCCTGACACTTGCGAATATTGTACTTACTTTCTGTTATCTCTACGAGATCTTTACATGCTGTATATCCATTTATTTCCCACTAAGGCAAATTTAGAGTTGTCTTCAGAAAATACTGTTATTGTTTTGTCCTTGCCAATATCATACAATAGCTTTCCCACCGATACAAAACATCTCAGAGATCAAACATTAAACGACTGGAGAAAAATGCAAACATTTCGATCAACCTTCCCTGTTCACTTAACAATCCAACACTGCAAATGAGCTGCAAAACATCCAGAATGTTATCCATGCCGGCTTTAAAAAAAAAAACTTACAAAAATCAAATGAGAGCAAGAAACACAGCAGAACAACAATTCTGTAGAATGACCAGGTCATTCTCTCACAGAATGGAACAAAGCACACTGTTAATATCATTAAGCAGAGTGCTTCTGGGTGACCTAAAGATGATCACTAGTGTCAGACGCTGGCCAAGGGCATCTGACATTTTTAACAGGATTTGATTCTCTCTCCCTCCCTCTCGCTCCTTTTTTTTAATCTCAGGGAGGTCTGAAGCTCCAAGGTGCCTCAACCTCGTTGCTGTGAAAGCAGCTCTATAAGAGATAAATATGCCTCCTTCAGATTTGTCACATGCCATTTCTATAATCAAGCCCAGACCTGCATTTCTGTCCAAAGGTTTATATTTAATTAATGTCGTTAAAAACGAATTTAGACACATTCTCCTGCAAAACTACTGTCCAGTCAACAGCTTTGTGGGTGGTGCATTTAATAGTATTACAACAAAAATGCTGACAGGTAGGTACTGCAAGAACCTCAAACTGAAAAAAGCAAACAATATAGTTAGGAATTGTTTCTCAGTGAATGTACTTACTTGCTCACCAGTTGGCCATTAGTCTATAAATTTACTACTATGCAATTTAATCAAAATTCACAGCACCGTTTCATAGTGCCAAGCAGTGCCAGCAGCTGAAACAGAAATCATTAGAACTGAAGTACCGCCTACAGATTACAGTAAATATCAGCAGCATTAGAACAGAAATACATGTCAGTTATAGATGAAATTTCTGAAAATGATTAAACTGTCCGTGCTATAAGCAACACATCTGAACTTTTTTTGAATGATTTATAAGGCTCACCCAGTCCTGACTTGGACATTTCTGCTTCATATATTTAATCTGCCTAATTAGTTTAGATGCATTTTTCTTTGTGATTACTGATCATCATCATCTGCTGCATCTGTGTGAGCTGATTGGTTTTAAATGAGAAATTTTAATTAATTGACTTCTCTGGTTAAATAAAGTGATGACACTGAACAAAGAAGTTGAAGAGTTTTCAGATTTGTTCTTTATACCTTTGTAACACCACCCCACAAAAACATTAGTATTTGTCTATGGTTTGGCAGTAAATGGAGGAAATCCTGTAATAGTTGTAGGAATAATTTATAGTGTGCTTTTCATTCCAAAGGAACCCAAAGCACTTTGCATATATCAGGGGACACAGTTCACCCACCACTGCAATACAGCACCAACCTGGTTGCCCTACTGCACAGCAGATCAGGTAGGAAAAGAAAGAAATTCCTTTACCAACAGAAGTGGGGGGTGAAATATAGGGAGCATGCGAAGATTACTTTAGCAAGGACATTAATGTCAACACCTTCACTCTCACGAACAGTGCCACAGGATCTTTAATGATCTGGTGCCCGAGTACCTCGGTTTAACATCTTATCCAAAGAACGGTGCTATCTACAGCAGGTCCCAGGTCACAATATTGGGGCATGAGTTTTGAAAAAGCTCAGAAAAGCGCCACCTGCTGGTCCATCAACATCACTTTCAGCACCAACTAGGTTTTCCTAAAAGGTCTCCCCATCTCTTTCGTGACCACACCAAATTTTGATTCAATAGTTAAATGAGTCAACCCCCTCACATTTCATTAGGCTTTAGTGAAAAGACTCTGATAGTTCACAGCTCCTCAGCAAGCAACACATCAGCTCTAGAGCTGAAGCTTTACTTCTCTACTTCCTGCTTACCGTGACATTACACAGAGAGCACTGCTTCTTGCGTTCATAAGGTGTCAGTTTTGGGGCGTAGTCCGTGTTGTTGTGTCTGCCACTGCTTAGCTCTGCGGCCTTCTCCTTTCTCTGCTCAATCTGCTCCATGTGCCTCCGACTGCTTTCGTCGTGCTAGGGGAGAATTTGACAGAGGACGTCCAACATGTAATACAATCCGCTTTAAAGTGAAAGGGGCCGAAAATTCTTAAGTCGTGAAGTAATGATGGATTTTAAGTTGGCTTCAGAGCTAGTTTAAGAGGACAATTCGGACTTGCCCAGCCCTTGAAAGCTGGTATTGGATAATACTGTACAAACAAAAACAAAAGCATAGGCTAACAGAAATGTAGTTCTAGTGGCGAAAACAGAATGCGTGTTCCCCAAGAGAGCGACTGCATTAAAAAAAAGAAGCACTAAGACAGAAAAGGGGTGTCTTTATGGCCACCTTCATGTCTTAATAACACTCTAGAGTCCTGCCAAGAAAGAATCTCCCGATCAGCCAGCACTAACAACATTTTGCGAGTGCCATGAAAAGAGGAAAAAATTAAGAGCCAAGACTAGCATTTACTGCAGTGACCTGAGCAGAACATCCAAGGGTTTAAGATGTGCGAAATAAACCACGACTTTTACTGGCTTTGCATATACTTGGAATACTGGATGTTGCACAAACATGCAGGCCACCCTGTTAATTGGCAGGCTCTCCGGCTTTGTGCGGATGGTGCACCTTGAGCTGTATCTTCTTCTGCAGTTCCTCCATCGCCTCTTGCTGAGCTGCGCTCAGGGCTGCCAGTCTCTCCTCCCGGTCTCTGTCATGGGGAACCACACAAGGGACAGTTTCAGGACAGAAGAGCACAGGACTGCCCCTTGTCTTCTTTCTGTCACACAGTCATGGTGGCACACGATAATAACTCAGGTCTTCCTCTGCCACGCACATATGGCTTTATAAGCCTGATATAATTTAACACAGGACCTACCATTTCTATTAACTTATTCTACTGCCTAAGCACAGCAGTCACTGTGCGAGGCAAGTGTTATGAGTTACAACACCTTGTAATGTCATGGCCAGTTATGCCCTATAATTCTGCCATCAGCGAGAGAATAAGCATTGTTTAACACGCAGCAGACTTCTTTGCCATCTTCTTCACTGTGCCACTTTCAACGGTAAAAAAGCAATTCTCTGGGCTTCATGCCCGGCTCCCAAAAATATGCCAGCTGTGCTGTTTTTTTTCAGATCCATATACCAAACTCATTCTAGCCCCAGACAGCTTGCTTAAAACGTCTAACCTGAGTTTAACTACATTAAGGTTAACATAAACATACGACACAGTCTTATGTGTAAAGCAAAACTCAACTTGCACATTATCTGAAACCAGACTGTTTAGAATATAATCTGCACGTACAAAAAATATATGATACGAGCAGAGGACAAGGCTGGTGAATCACAGTACTATATTTTTCACTAGGTTGGATTTTCCATTTTAGTCTGGGGACTCTCTGGTAAGAAAGGATTTTTTTCGGTGATGACAGATCTTTCACTTTCTAAACTGGGAATGTTTTTGATTTCCGTGCCCAGTGCCTGACTGCTTGTGCCACCCCCCCCCCCTCCAGCGAGGAGTCTGCTGGCACGGACCTGGCCCTCTCGCGCGCGGCGTCCTCCCGCGCCCGCTCCTTCTCCTGCCTCTGCTGCTCGATGCGCGCCTCCTGCTCCCGCCGCCGCATCAGCAGCTCCTCCACGCGCGCCTGCCTCTCGGCCTCCAGCGCCCGCTTGCGCTCCTGCCCGCAGGACGACACGACAGGACGTCAGGGCGCGGATCAGCAGCGCTGCCCGGCCGCGCAGGGTGAAATCAGCAGAATGGTCATCAGACTGTCACTCTAAAACACACCCATCCCCATGGGGGGGGAGAGCACTGTTCAGCAAGGCCCTAAGCATCTCCGCGTGTTCCCACTGATTTTCAGAAAAGAATCTCAAATTAGCAAAACAGAAGGGCAAATAGAACACTTTCCCCAGTTCTGGAAGTTTTTACTGCACATTAAGTGATGTCCTGCTTTGATAACCATTTTATTCAGCTCTTTGTGACCCCTGACCTTTGTTAATGAACATATCTAGTGTCCTGTGTATTTATTGTCACGTATCTAGTGTCCTGTCCTGTGCGTTTATTGCTCTGTACTACCCAATTGCTTGTGGTTGTGCGAGGATGTGTGTGATGGTCAGCTGCCTGACTGTTCTGTGATGTTCAGTACTGTGCACACTGTGTGCTGTTGTCTCTTGTGCAGTGATCAACCCAAGGGAACGGCGCAAATAGGAATAACAATGTACACGTGCATTCGGCAGATATATTCCTCTCTCTCTCTGCGGTGTTTCAGAGAGAGTACTGGGGTGTTGTGAAGTGGGGGCACAGCGGGGCGACGGGAAGTGGGGCGCACCTGCACGGCCTCGTCGCGCGCCTGCTTCTCCTCCTGCCGCCGCTGGCGCTCTTCCTGCAGCTCGCCCAGACGCTGCTCGTACTCGTTCAGCTTGGCCAGCACGTCGTGCCTCTTGTTCTGGGCCTCCAGAGTGTTTATAAACGCAATCTCGTTCACCTGCGGCGGGACGCAATGTTAGAGAACGGAGGCCGGCGGGCTCGGCCCAGCGGATCTGCCTCAGAGTTTAACAGGCTGGAAGGCCTCCAGAAGGTGCCGCCGCCTCACAGCAAGCGCCTGTCAACACTGGTGATTTTTTTAAGCTTTTGCAGATCCACATCTGTCTGAGAGAGAGATTTGGTAGCATTTTCATTTGATCCCCTTTAACGCATAAAAACAATGCATTCTGCCCCACGTGGAGGAGTTAATGAGACAGAAACTTGGAAAGGCAAGCTGAATCGCAGAAAGACAATAAACAGCCCCTAACTCTGTTTACTGTGTGAACCGCCAGCAAATTATTAATTTATTATTAACGCTTCAACTTATTCTTTATTCAGTGTCATCGCTTTATTTAATCAGAGGTCAATTAGGTAAAACTTCTCATTGACAGAGACGACAAAACCAAGCAGCAGATGATGATGATAATTATTATTACTGCCTATGCCAGTATAGGCTTTCTATTTCTGAAACAAATAAAAATCAGAAATAAAACCAGCATCAGGAACAAGATTTACCTTACTGTCTTTTACCGTGTGATAATGCAACTTGGGCGCCCTTTTGAAAGTAGTGGATATTATCGCAAATGCAATTTGGATAAAAACCCTCAAAAGAACCAAGAAAACAAAATGAAACTCAACAAAGCCCAAGCTGCAGAAGCATGATGCTAGGTCTCAAAGAGACGCCAGATTTTCTGCTCTGCTGGCTGACTGGAACACATTAGCAGCCTGGATTTTTCAGCTCAGTGGTTAGCAGCCAGGATGGGGATTTGAAAGGACTTGGTGGGGGTAGCAAGTCATGTTGCCGTTTTCCTGAACCAGGACGCTTTCCCTTCCTCATTCTACAAAGAAGCTTTGCAATCCACTTGGAACTAATTAACACCAACCTTTAGGCAGCTCCAACCCACAAGGGGCAAGGAAACCAAGCTCCAAGGTAGAGTACAAACAAGAGTTTAAACACCTGCTTCTCACAGTTTTTGGAATTTCTTAGTGTGATCATATTAACCATGAATGTCATAATTAAAAAATTATGAAGGCTGACAATAGGGTTTAGCGATATTAGGCTTGTACAAGCCACATTTTTCCATTACCAACTAACAAACTAGCTTACACTTATCATAGTTATCTTCTAACTGACTAAATTCTACCCCATTAAATTTAATTTATTTATGTTTTTTGGTAGCCTTTGTTTCCAGTATGATACTTGAGTAATGGATCCTTAGTAAAATTTGCCTTAAGTAGTAAAAGTACCTGGGTTGGGATATATTTCCCTTATCTGATGAGGTACACAATGAATTTATAATTCTACTTAAGTCTCTTGGGCTTTACCCCCACTGCAGTGCCATCTAGTCTTTTTAAGAGCTGCCAGGCTGGGCTTTCACAGCCTTTACTTTTTTTGGTATTTGGTGTTTACACCAGCCTACCTTCACTTTGAAACTTTGTCACTGAGTTACGCTTAAGAAAGTGTAATATTTAATTCTGTTTAGAAGAAGTAAGAAAAAGAATGGCAACCAAATGCAGTTACTTTGACAACGACAAATCCAGTTATTGGTTTAGGTTGCCACCTAAAACAGCCCCACTTGAGACATCAGGAGAGTCATTCCATTTCACCTCCACGCTCAGCATTCACCTTTGCTTCCTCCTCTTGTGCCTTTTTCACGATGGCCTGGAGTTGCAGCTCCCGTTTAAACTCTGCATGCAGCAGCTTCTCCTCCATCATCCTGCGCCTCTGTTCCAAGAGCTCCTCCTTCCACTTCCTCACCTCCTTCTCCTGCAAGAGGGTGACGCAAACAGAGGTGGGTGAGACGCGTCCGGGCGTCGGCAGGGACGTGACCCCCTAGCAGCGCATGCTTCCTGTAGCCGACGTCGGTACAGCGAGACACTGATCTCCTACACATTCCACCGGCAGGGCTGACCGCCAGAAAAACAAACATCACCGTTCACTCCGTCTGCTTGAAGCATGTGTTTGTGCAGTTGAACACGCCTGTTTATTCCAAGACTCAAGCAGAAGCCCCTTCTACCTTTGCACTCAACTTTCAGGTAGAATGGAGCACAAAAAGAAACCTGACGGAGAAAAACTGCCGTAGGTTCTGAGAAGGTACGTTTGAACAGGAGCAGACATTCTGGTGTGTTTACTAAATGATGAAGGTCACGATAACAGATTCACAGAAGGCACCAACCGACAGGTGAAGGTCCTGCCCTCTGTTTCCGGCCTTTAACTCACCCTCTCCAAGAGCTTCTGCAGCTTGTGAGTTTTTTCCTCTCTGAGTTTTTCGCGGAGCTGCTGTGCCTTCAGCTGCTTCTCTTCGTGTTTCTTCTTAGATTCCGCAATGGTCCTGCCGACCAGCACCGAAAACAAGGTTTAGTCACGCCCGCTGTATTACAGTAATGGGAACAGCTGGGAATGAGACTGTCGTAGACGAAAACCTGACATGCAATCTTAGATGACCCCTCATTTAAGATTATTATTGATCTGGCACATAAAATCTTAGACGACCACTGTCACCCACTCTTTTTTAGAATATACTCTGTAAGAGGAGGTACCAGATCAACTGTATGAAGACTAAGAAAGTACTTCCTTTATATCTAAAAGTATTCAAATGTAGACTAATGAATAAAATGTTTGCAGGTAGGGCTCTTATTATTTTTGATGTTTTTAGACTGGAAGCTCATTGTCTGTTTTTAAACCTTTATGGTACTGAAAGATTTAGCGATGCCGCGATTATCATAAACATTTGCCGATCACACATTTCCAATTCAAAATACTTAATGAGTGCAAATACCTATAATATGCCCACAGAGTGCTAATTATTTTCTGGTAAAGGGAAAATTGCCATCAACTATCACACTTGAAATTTGTGACATGTAGGACAAATTTCTAATTTAATGCAGGCCTTGCTAAGAGAAAAGGGGAAAACGGTATTAAAGCAATTACATGTGTTACTATGCCTGCAAATTTTGGATGGAATGAACAGGCCTCAGAATAAATACCTAAACAAAGCAGCAGATATACCATAATTCAAGACAAGACTAACTGTATTATGCACTGGAGAAAAAATCCTGTAATTTGATTATCATCAAGATGACCCGGTGATGATGCGTTTAGGAAAACCAAAGGGGGCTTCACCTTCTACAAAATGCATCAGGAATCTTGGCAGTCGCTTATTTAATATTCAAAAACCCATAACTGAGCTGTTTTCCTTTAAGAAAAATCAATAACCTCTTATTCTACAAAAGAATGAAACAAGGTGTCTTTTAAAGATGAAAAATATTTTTGTTTGCCTGCTATTTCAAAACTTGCTAGCTCTGAGCATTCACATGAAAGCTTGCTTTGAAAATTTAAATATTAATATTCATGCTGTGACACAAAGTTTCTGTGGCTTCACAGGATCCTGAAATGCAAACAGACGTATCACGGACAGATCATCATCACATCGCTGCACCCCAGCAACCTGTATATGCATGGTACTAGCTAGGGATGTCTTGTCTGGTTATGTCATTTGTCATAATAACTTAAATCACTTCACAAGAGAAAAAAAATATTCTAGGCTGTCAGCGTACTCTTTGCTCATCTATCTGAGTGGAATTCCATGGAGGATGCACATAAACTGCAGACCAGAATGCGGTGCCCATTCGGTAAGACAACCAACAGGTGTAGAATGTGAAGCACACCAAAATTAACGTCTCGGCACAGAGCAGCTTCAGACCTGAAAGCTTCAGACTGAAATTGTAGGAATTGTAATAAATCCAGGAAAGTATTGTTGAAATGCAAATTGTTGCCTTTACTTCCTCCGAGCTTTCTCTCTTAGCTTGGCTTGACTCTGGATTTTCCTGACCCTAGGCTGGGCTGCCCTGGCTCTTGACTTATTTGGTGCTGCCGGCCTCTTTGCTGTTTTGGGGCTCTTGGCGGCCTCTTTTGCTGCTGCTGGTCTTACAGCTGGCTTCTCAGGCTGGGTGGCTTCTTCATCTCCTCCACCCGCTTCCTGCTGAGCTTGAAGAAGCATGGAGCATCGGGGCTCTTGGTCTGCGCCATGGTGGTGTTGATCTCCAGGCTCCACATTGTGGCTGCCAGCTGCCTGGGATTCTTCAGGGCAGCCAGGGAAACACCTCCACCTCCTCCTCTCTTAGAGGCTGCTTCTCTCCTTGGAGGCAGACAGACCCTTCAAAATGAGCTCTCCCATGCTGGGTCCTTCCTTCTTGGGCTTGGTGTGGGAGGGGGCTGGAGCCAATTTCTTGGCCTTTGCTGCGTACGTCTCTCTCTGCTGACCCAAGCAGACAGCGGTCTAGGTGCTTTTGTTCCATATTACAGCCATGTTTGATCTTTATCAAGTGCTGAAGTCTATCGTTTTGCTTTCCAGTTGAAATGCAGTGGTTGTTTATGCTGTTTGACATTTTAATTTAATTGGAAGAAAGGACTTTCAAGTATTACAGAATATTCTCTACCAGATAAGTGGAAACCTATCAAAAGTAGGACCGACTGCGGGACATTATCATGTCGTGAACTACAATAACAGAGCAGTATCAGTGAAAGGGTACTTTCTGCATAGTCAATTCCAAGAGCGTCAGAGGAGAAAAAAATAGTTCTATTGCTAGAAATAGAGAGCCACAAGAACTGTGCATTGCAATTCCATTTCATTCCACATCAAACTGAAATGCAATACAGTCTATTTACATCCTTGCATTAATGTTTCAGTTGACGTGTCTGCTCTCAGCAACCAAAGCACTGAGTGCTCAAATGACTGTTTGAAAAATCGCTATTTTGCAGGAAGACGAATAAGCAAATGACATACCAAAGTACTCCAAAAGCTCACATATAATACTATCATCATCAGAGACGTAGCAACAGAGGAAGAAGACCCTTGTGTGCTTGCTAATCCTTATGATCCTGTAGCTGCATTAGAGGAACTAGTATGCAGCTGGATATAGCCAAGTAAAAAATGTATTGGTTAGTTCAGAGATTAGAGTCTGGTTTGGGCTGGGAATACGAAGAGCAGCCAAGTATAGCCACGCTGACGCTAACCCCAGTGTGCCTTAGGAGTAAGGCGCAAACCCACCGCTTGCGAGAGGGAGAGGAGAGTTTCTCGTGCATGTGAATGCCATGGCCTGGGGGGCGGGCTGGCTCCTCCTCCACAATGTCCCCCCAGGAGGTGCTCTGACGCCAGGGCTCGCGGGCTGCGGGGAGAGAGAGGGAGAGAGAGGGAGAGAGAGGGAGAGCACACAGTGAGAGAGAGCGCCACGCCAGGAGTCTGCTTCCACACCAATTCCATTGACAGCGCCACACGTCGGCCTCACACCCGTTCTGCTTCAAGAGCACTCTGAAGTCTGCAGATTTATCATGAATAACACGCTTCTAATTAAAAACTCTCTCAGTTCCCCCCCCCCCCCCCAGAGGTAAGACTTTTTTTCCTCGATCCACATGACTCTTTTTCTAATATTAATGCGTACAGAAGGAAAGCTGAACAACGGTGTGCGCAAGAAGTTGGAGAAAAGACCGTACTGACCTTCGTAATCGGCCAAGACTTCATTCCAATCCATGTTCAAGCCACAGCAAGACATACTTCCACTGCCTATGCTGGCCTGGAAAAGATACCAGTGACAGGAGAGGAAGTGAGTGGAGAATGTTCTGGAACGAACTCGGCTCCCACCCCCTCAGAGGGGCTGACAAGTTTTGGAAACAGCCCTTTGCTGAGGCTCCAGACTACTGTCGTCTCCCATTTTTTTAACCACACACTGCTGCCCACTTACACCAGGGAGTTTAGTCCGAGCCTTGTACATTAGACAAAGTGTAGAACCTCAGAATCGTATTGCACAACAATCAAAAAATGCAATGTAATCTCTCTTTCAAAGAGAATAAAAACAGCAAATAGATGTTTCCTCAGTACAGAAATGTTCCTGCCATTGCTGCAGGGCTTTTTGATGAAGTGGATTTTTTTCTCTCCTATTAAGGAGTGGGTTGACGCTGTATGTGTTGATGGGAGGGGTTGTTTTATCCTGGTTTGTGATTGTTCCTAAAAAAACAGATGTTTTAATCCACAGGAGCACACCGAAGTGGGCCCTGTCCTCCCAGAGACGCCAGGAGGGCTCTTACCGAGAAGTCGCTCTCGTTGTCGGTCTCGAGGTCGTTGTTCTCCTCGGCCTGGATCTCGCGGGTCAGCTGCTCTTCCTCCGCAATAGCGCTGGCGATGGCCTCCTCGTTGGCCTTCTCCAGACGGTCGGCCAGCTCCTCCTTCTTCGCCAGGACCTCGGCCATCGTCTGGGTCTGAAACCAGACGCACGTCAGCTCGCGAACCTCCAGCCAGCAAAGAACTAAAACAAATGTGCCTTCCTACGATTAATTATGAAAAAAAAATCAGGGGTATGTACTGTATGTGACCCAGCTACTGCAACATTTCCCAACACTGAGTACGAAGGAATGTTTTCATTTCCAAATCACATCTTCAACTGATCTCATGAGAAAGGGTTTCAATAAAACACAGATCAAAGTGCTGATCTATACTTGGTGCATTTTAGACCTTGGGGTATCATACGACCCACTTAGTCTAGCAGTTTTCCATGTGGCATCAGTGGGCTTTATTCTATTCACAGTCAAAGGAAATATTGTTGTAGTCACAAATAATAAAAGCACGACGGGTTAAAAGACCACGATAAATTGACATCTGCTCATTTCCTCAAAACGCTCCAGTTATGCCAGTTAAAAAAAGATTCAAGAAAAAAAATGATAATACCAACAAATGTATTACAGTCAGATCTAAACCATACCAATAGAAATATATTGTTAAAATTCTTAAAATAACAAAGTTATTATAAAACATTTCTAATATGTATGCATTATGCATCTATACTAAACTCATTTAAAATATCAATTTGTTCAACACACAATATAAGGCACAGCAAACCTAAAGTTGTTTTTAAAATATCTGTTTTCATAAGGATTTACACAATGTTTCTAAAACTGCACTATTAATGAAGTAAGTTGCATTGTGCCCCAACGCAGTAACACAAAAGGACTAAAAAGATGATAGAAGTAAATCACATAATGAAGAGTGTAAAACCAAAAGCAGTCTGAGACGTTTGCGCTGTGAATATGTGGTGTAAGGAGGCAGAAACAAACATGAATGAATGAGGGGTGTGAATGGAGCTTAACCTTCTGGGACAGCAGGTGACCTTTCTCAGCTTTCAAAAGACATTGCATTTTTTTTTCTGCTTGACCAAAGCAATCAGTTTGCTTATTTGCAGGGCTTCACTTAAAGTAACAAGACTTTTATTTATTGAGGACACAACACAGCAGAGGAGGGAAGAAACTCACCGTAGCACTACAGTTCTTCAGGGAGTTGGCTATATGATTCAGCTAATGAGAAAAATGAGAGAGAGCTTTCTCTCAACACTGTGGCTGTTCGTCTTTAACAAGCACCGCTGTGGAGTCTAAACACTGAGGTACTTATCTGAGCCACCCAGAGAGGTGTCTCGGTCCCTAGAACACAAACCAAAATCTCCTTTTTTGATCTTGGTTTAGATAACGCTCCCTCAAGACCATTAAAAAGCCATTTATCTCAATACTTTAAGCAGGCCTTCATATTGAAGTCCAAGTGCTGCCAAGGAATCTTTGATGGTAGCCATACAGTCCTAGGGGCCAATGCTCATTAACCCTTGAGATGCTGTGCATGCCATCAAATTCACTTAATAGACGTCTGAAATGTTAATAATGTCAGAATGAGAATATCTGGGCCTAATTAGGATATCCAGTCACAATGCACGTTAAAAAGTTTAGAAAACATAAAATCTCATTCCACTTGCCTGCTTCGGTTTCACAAAATGCTTTCCACCTGTTGTCTAAAGGAAGTGTTAATGGCAACTAGCTGCCTTAAAAGCATGTCTGAATCTTTCAGCAGCCATTTGCAGGGTCAATGCAGGGCTAGTCATGAACGGCAGTGAAAATGCTGTTCTGTTGAGTTTAGTGAACCCCTTCCTTTACAAGCCTGCAAATTTCTTACACCCAGGTTTGCAGACATGTACTGCTACTGTACGTATTCATGTATCCATGCCCCCTCTCTTTGCTAAGAATCCCACCGTATGGTAACGTGGCACAGAACAAGTGGTCTGTAAATTAAACCACTAAATAGCAGCCAGTCACACTCGTGCTCTTTGATTTTGAGAAGTCGGCTTAATGTCCTCGACGCCCTTTCTCTCGGGGTAATGCAATATATCATCACCTCTCCCCCGCTCACACCACGCACTCGCTCCCATGCTTCTCCCAGAGACCAGAAGGCTCTGCCGGTAGACTGACCGGCCGAAAACAAAAAGTCTCCAGCACACTTCCACGGCACAGGGTGCATGCAGCGCGTCTCAAGGCCGGGGGGGCGGGGGGAAGGGAGCGACTCCACATGAAGAGGACTGCAGAGGGTGGAAGAAACCGAGCGCTTGTCTTGTAACCCCAGCTGAGCGATCGATCGAGTGTCGCTTACATCAGAGACAGGAAATTTAAGACCAGCTCCTCTCATCTGGTAGGGATCCTCCTCGCCAGGGCGGCCAGCCTACCGACACTTGTACTCCCAGCAGGCAGCAGCAGGCCGGCCTGTCAGTTTGACAGAGCTCCTGTCAGACCGCCCCCGAGAGGACGCCGAGCTGCTCCCCTGTAGGCCCCGGGCTCCTAGCCAACCGCCCCGTCCGTCTCGGCAACGGGACCACTCCACCCCTCCGGCCGGCCACGTTTATTTTTTAAGCAGGACAGCTCCCACGGCGGGCCCGGCCACGGCGGACAGCGCGAGACGCGGTCGCGGCCATCCGATATCGGAGCCCGGCTGTGCGAGGCGGGGTTCATTCATGTTTTGTTTAGGCGGCGAGGCTCCGGCGGGACCGACCCCCTGCCTCCATCCATCAGCACTCACAGTGGAAAGCTCTGTGGGGTCCAGCGCGCTCTCCAGTTTCACGGCTGCAGCGGGAGTCTGCCCCGGGCCAGATGCTGCGGCGGCGGTGCCCCCCGCGCCCTGCGAAGGACAGAGCGCGTCTGTGTGGATCTCGGGAGGTTCGGCCTCCTGCGGGGGCGCGCTGCCAGGCGGCTCTGAATCCCCGGGACTGTCTGCTGTGGACTGCTGTAACACAACCCTTCATTAACCAGGCACACCAAGGGCACCCGCGCAAATTATCGGTATTGATTTCTGTTAAAGCCCCGCCACTTCGAACAGGAACTTTCCAGCAAATAAACAGTTGTATCTTGATCAAGCCAGGTTAAACAGCGAGCACGTGACCGAGAGGAAGCGGAACGGGGAGATGTCAAAAGGCCGTGCCAGAGGGCGGTGGCCCTGGGTCTCGCAAGCAAAATGAAATTAAAAATGGGAAACATGAAACACAGGCACTATGACACACAGAATAATGAACATGATGACACTATGCAACATCAAATTCATTATTCTTTAAGAGCATTCCGCTGTCTAGGTTACCAGTATCTTCTATAGTTAAAACTCACTGCAAGCTGTTAAAATACCTAAAGATAAAGTATCAAGCCTCTTTCCAAAACAAGATCTAACTTTATTATTATAATACAGAAAAAATAGATCTAATATATCTTATAATATTTGGACAATCTCACTATGGAAAATGTCATACTCTCGATACATTTACAGGGCAGGTGCATTCACCAAAGTACAATGCTCTCATAAATAACCTAAACGTTACTGCTGAGAGATCCTCCACGATAGTGTTTCTTTAGATGATCTATTTTCTCATGAAAGGCTTTTGCGATTTGGTGATTATGAAGGCAAAAATGAAGAACTGGCATAAAACTGTTCCTGTCCCTGTCACTTCAGGTTTGATTCCAATACCGCTGCCAGCTGACTCCCCTGCGGGAGGCAGCACTGGGTACCTGAATGACAGCTGGCTTCTGACTGTCCGTTTTCTCCTCGGCAGTGTCGGGCTCTTTCTGCTGGCACGGCTCCGGGGGGGGCTTGTCTTGGTTCTGGGGCGAGGGGCCATGCTGCAGGTTCTCCTTGTCGCTGTCGTCTTTCGGGCTCAGGGGCGCGGGGGCAGGGCTGGCTTTGGGCACCACGGTGGCGGATCGGGGGCGCGCTGGCCGCCCCCTCTGTACTGTCTCCCAGCCCTCCGCGTCCTTCCTTCCTGCACACACAGAGAATGTACCGACACTGCAGTTTCTGTGTGCCCTTTCACCTAGCACAGGGCAGCACCAGCTAGAAAGGCGAAATCAGATCTCTTACAGGTGCTACTTTGAGTCTCTACACTTTTTAATGGAAAAGGTGCATGCGGGTAGAGAAGCCCAAACACCTCACTTTAAAACTCTATGCTCTGCCTTTCTGTAAAATTCAGGTCTGATTTCAATATTTTGCCCCCCGTCCTTTCTGATCATGTTGACTTTGAAGCAGAAATGACTGTCTCCTTATGTTACCAGCTGCTGCACACATTAGGATCACTGAAGCCTCATGTTTGGATAGTTTAAAATCAAAGGCCAGTTTTTATTCACTTGCGTCCCCCTTCATCTGAATACAATTAGGAAAGGCAATAAAGAGAAAAAAGTGGAATCAAATTTGAAAATGTCCTTATTTAAGCTTGCCCGATTATCAGATTTGATGGACCAACAATGCTTTTCGATAAACCCCCTGGAATAAAAGTTTATAAGTAAATCAGACAGGCAGTAAAAGTAGAGTCATGTGAAAAAGAAAGTAAACCCTCTTCCAATTCAATGGTTTTACAGTTCAGGACATAAATAACAATTGTCTCATCCTTACCAACGTCTATAATTAGACATTTCTAGCCTCAGATAACAGAACACGTAACAGATTTCACTATGTCATTATTTAATCAACAAAAAGTAAGCCAAAATACAGAAATCATGTGGGAAAAATTAAGTACACCCTTACTGCTTCCATAGGAATTAAGAAGGTAATGAGCAGCCAGGTGCTGCTAATCAAATGCACTTGATTAATTGATCATCAGGAAGTATGACCACCTCTATAAAAGCAGAACTTTTGGCAGTTTGGTGTTAACACCACGCCAAGGAGAAAAGACCCCAGCAATGAACTCGGAGAAGCAATTGTTGCTGCTCATCAATCTGGGAAGGGTTATAAGGCTATTTCCAAACAATTTGAAATCCATCATTCTACAGCGAGAAGGATTATTTACAAATGGAGAACATTCAAGACAGTTGCCAATCTTCCCAGGAATGGGCGTCCCAGAAAATGCTCAGAGAAATTGCAAAGAACCCAAGAGCTACATCTAGGGATCTAAAGGCCTTGGATAACATGTAAAATGTTAAAGTTCATGACAGTACGACCAGAAAAAGACTGAACAAGTATGGCTTTCATGGAAAGGTAGCCAGGAGAAGGCCCCTTCTCTCCAAGAAGAACATGGCAGCACGGCGAAGGTTTGCAAAGTTGCATCTGAACAAACCACATGATTTCTGGAACAATGTCCTTTGGACAGACGAGACCAAAGTGGAGATGTTTGGTCATTATGCACAACGCCATGTTTGCCGAAAACCAAACACAGCGTAGCACCACAAACACCTCATACCAACCGTTAAGCACAGTGGTGGAGGGGTGATGATTTAGGCTTGTTTTGCAGTCACAGGACCTGGGCACCTTGCAGTCAACGAGTTGACCATGAACTCCTCAACCCCATTGAGATGCTGTGATGGGACCTTAAGAGAGCCGTGTATAGACGAATGCCCTCGAACGTCATTGAACTGAAACAATGCTATAAAGAAGAGTGGGCCAGAATTCCTCCAAAACGATGACTGATAAACTCATACAGGAAACAAGTACTTTAAGTTATTGCTGCTAAAGGTGGTTCTACAAGCTACTGAATTATGGGGTGTACTTAGTTTTTCACACATGGTTTCTGCATGTTGGCTTACTTTTTGTTAAATAAATAATGACAGTGGAATCGGTTACTGTATGTGTTGTTTGTCACCTACGTTAGATTTATCTAAATTTTAGGACCTGGTAAGGACCAGGTGATTTTTTGTTATGTCCTGATATATAAAACCATAGAACTGAAAGAGGGTGTATTTTCTTTTTTACATGACTGTATATCTATGATCTATGAAGCCTTATATATATCTAGACAGAAGAAAAACATCAAGAAAGATTTCAACATCCCAGCATCATGATGATGATGATGATGATGATTGTTTAACCACTAAAACTTGCTATTTGGAATTTAAAAAATACACAGATATAACTTCTGTGGAAAAGGCAGTCAGATTGAGAGCACCATCTTTAAGGCTCAGACACTGGTGGATGAAAGAATGTTTTTTTTTTAAAAAAAAAAGGTCTGCAGCAATTAAAAGCACGCCAGAGAGCTTCCCCCCAATACGCAATATTTCAATGGAGAAAGGTCCCTGCCTCGTTCGCACAGGAAACCCCCCGGCCCTCCCAGCGACAGAGCTGTAAATGTGACAGAGTTTAAGCCGCTGTGAAGCTCACCAGGTTTCTCTGTGGGACAGGGGGGCAGGGCGTGCGAGGAGGACAGGGGGACCCCGGGCCTGGCGTGGCTGGAGGCGGGGGCAGACTGCGTGCACTTCACCCTGTCCGCCCAGCTGGGGCCGCTAGGAGCGAGGCGCGTTGCTGCCAAAGTGGGTGGTGGGCCCCTAGAGGAGGAGGAGGAGGAGGAGACTGAATCAGGTTATCATACCCCCACCCCACTGCAGCACAGGGAACAGACCACTGCAAACCGAACAGGGAAAAGGACAACAAGAGCACTGCACTGACAAGACTGAAGGTTCTGACAAAGCTGGCCCGTTGTGGGCAGCATTCATTGTTCTCCTGGCATTTTATGCTTAATTTGAATCAGTAAAAGAGAAAACAGAACAATGGGTTCTAATGATACCACATCTTATTATACAACGTTGAATGACTGATGTACAGTAATTGCTCGTTTAATAGCAAAGGTAACAGTGGCTGAGGAAACTAAGCCTTCATGCAAATACCAGCTGCCACTGTTTTCAAGACTGTAGTTACACCTTATGCTCCTCCGAAACCTCCATTATCCTCGTGTGCTGCATTTTATGGACAACTGAAATGTGAAATTGGGCAGTCACAGCTAGAGAGTAGTTCAAGTGAAAAACGTGAAAGTTGTTAAAATGTGACAAAAGTGAAAGAAGATAAGCAGAGCACTAGACAATAAAAGTCAATCATTGCAGACTAATAATTCTTAGGACTCTGAGGATTCTTGAAAAATGTCATCATGCAGAAAGCCTTACGTTTATTGCAGCTGTTATACAACATTCTTAAGCATCTCAGGTGGAGGAATAGGAAACTCCTGTGCTAAATTAAGTTAAAAGTTCAAGATCATTTATGTATGCTATTATTCCAACCACATGCGAATCTTAATCTCTTTAGATTTACTGTAGATGACAGTACTGTAACACTAATATTTGCAGACTGCCAGAAACAAGTTCCGGAGTGCATTATGTTCCTATCTGACTGCTTTTTGCAAAAAACATTAAAGAATCACGGCCTCTAAGCTGTTTGTGACCTGTAAGAATACAGCACTCTGCCTGTTCGGAAAGGATAAATGGTAATTTTAGTCGACAGTACTCCATTATAATCAATATCTATTTCCTGCAGCGTCAAATTACAAAATAATGTACATATTGAACCAATGTTTCAGCAGTCTTTAACCACAATTATATCTGAACCGCCCTTTGTTTCTGTGTTTAAGGAAAGAAAATCCCTGGAAATCACATTAAACAAATGATTTTCTTGCAGCTATTGATCCTTCTTTTACTAGAGGGTGTGCAACGTCTACCAGGCAAACACCACCAAATTAGTGCTTGGACATTTTAGATCTGTAATGGATTTTTTAACAGTTTAATGTGCTTTTAATCTAATTAGGAATTTTATTGTTATTTTTCCCCCTGAAATCAGCAATTATGATTTAATGGCTACAAACACTATCATCAAACGTCAATGTATGACCTGGAATTAACACTGTGCATTGTGTAACACAAGCTGAGCACAGCAAAGACCAGCAGACAGACCTACAGTACACTTCATTCATTCCAAATACAGTTCTAGAGAGCCTCTTTTCTCTTGCAGCATTTCTTTTCAGTACAAAGTAGTCAAGCTAAACGGGGTTAGACTACTGCAAAAAAAACTAACAAGGAAAAGCATAAAATTGATCTTTTAAAAATAAAATAAACCACAGTTGAAGAGTTGTTCATTTTTCAAAACATGACTACCCAATGGTTAACCAATTTAAATATAAGAAAGGTGTAAAACCTACAAATTAAGAACTGATTACAGTAAATTGAATTTACCACACTTCGGCATAGCTGTGCCTTTTATGTTATGAAGTACAATTTAACAGCGGAGGTAACACAACTGGATTGTGAGCACCAGCTGGAAGCCTTACCCAAAGTTTAGGGACCTCCGCGCGCTGGGCGATGGGTTGATTCGATCAGTGGACGGGCTAGATATCACGTGACGCCCAGGAGACATCTTGCGTACTTCCCAAGCCAGAGACGTGGGTCTGAGACGATTACAAAGGAGTCAAACTACTGTGAGAAAAGCATCAAATTCTAACTGGATTGTCCATCTATCAAGGCAGGGCAGCACAGTTAGACCTGCCCTGAAGCTATGCCATCTGGTTTCTACTTTATGATGTAGCCTGGATAGCTCATCGTAACATTCAACATGTTTAAATTTCCGATACCTTGTGTACTGCAATCAAAGCTTATCCTGCTGGTTAGAGAAAACTATGGATTTTAAAATGTCTCTCCCATTTTCTACATTAACTCTCCCAAGCATTCAAGAAAGAAGTCCTGTAGAGTATTTTCCACACAATGAATATGTAATGAGTCCGCACAATTGGGAAAGATTTTCCAGGTCCCTATGTTTACAATGCCATGAAGAAACATTTACACTGTCTCAGCAAATAAAATAAATGCAATTGTTTTATTATATATATGCACACACAACAGTATTCTTTGTATGTACTGTAAATTAAAAAAAACTATTTCCTGTATGTTCTGTTGATTTTAACTTATTGACATTATATGTGACTCGCATCACTTTTTATCATGAACCCCTCTCTTCATGGAAGTGCACTTACAACCAAGAACAGGAGGCATGTCTGCATGCGAAGGGTTAAGGGAGTATGCAACAAGCGTCCCAGACAGAAGACCATACACTGGCTTCCTGCAGGAAATGGCAGGATGAGATCCTTGGATCAATTAGCTACTAAATACCGAACGGGCCAGGTGGGCTGAACGGCCTCCTCTCTTTAGTAACCTTTGCTTTTATCTGGGCATCTTTCCCTCACAACTATAGTTAAGAACACAATAACTTTGTGTCATTTAGGTGACTGGTTTTCCCCATGGGAAAGAAAAACACTTGGCCACCAGCATAAAGAGTCACAGCAAATGGGTATGTCAGAGAAATGGACTGAGAAATTTACACAGTACCATTATTGATTTACGGTAAGTCTTTAGTAAAGAAAAACAAGTTTCATGCCTCTGTCTGGATTCTAGTACTGAACTTCATATAAGGGTAACAAGTCAATGCATATTCATAGACTTAACATGTTCTATTTGTCAGTCTCCATCAATTTATGTGTTCAGCAGTCATTCTAATCTACTGCCAAGGTGAGGCAGCGAATTTGCTGACTCTGAACTGGCTTCCCCTCAATTAGCAGCACTGTGCTGTTTATTAGTAGACACACGGGCATTGCCTGTTTTGGCTTTAAGCGTTGTGCAGATGAAAATACTCAGTTTCCCACTCCAGGAATCTACCTGTTCTGGGCATCGGTTTTCTCCAGCTTCTCCTGGAGCTGTATCCAGTCAATTAAGGCTTTGAAGTCCCGTACATAGTTGTCCAGCATCATCAGCACCTCCTGAGGAAGAAGGAGACCAGAATAGCACATTGATAAGATGGAACACCGTGACATCTCCCTTGGCTTGTAGCATTCAGCTTCTGCAAAATTCACCAGTTAGGAAGAGCTTTCCAAAAAGCTGATATGAATGGGCAGTGCTGACAGCGTTTGAGAGAATTTAACACATCTTATCTTGACTCGACAAAAAATAGCAAAGCACCTGGCTTTTTTACTACCCAGACGCATTCCTGGAAAAAGCAGAATATTTGAACATCAAAGAGAAATTAAACTGAAAAAAAAAAATGTGCTTTTGGAAAAAGCAGGTCATTATTAAAACAGTTTAAGCAGATTATGTAAAGATTTAAACACTCGGTCAGACTAAGAAGATAAAAAAATCCATTTCATGTTTTGCCTCCATGTCTAAACACAGACTAGGCTGTACTCCAGTTTAATCTCAGAGCTATTCAGTGATAAAAGAAAAGTGTTTAGAAGATGACACTAATAGCAGAGGCAGAGTGGTCCTTGGACTGAGATCCCAGATTAGCTGTCTGAGCATTGTCAGAGCGTTTTAAAGATCTTGCACCCTGTCACCCTAGCGACACACTATGCCAATACTTTTGGTTCGACAGCAGACAGATGGGTATACTGAGTGCTGTGCTTTCTCATTCAGAGCAGGAAAGAAAGATGCAAAGGTCACAGAGGTTATTTCCCTCTCAAATTTGAGACTGATGCCCTTCAAGGTCTCAAAGCGTACTTGGCATTTTCCCTGGAATTTCCTGCCTTTTGAGGACGCCTTAAAAATGGCAAACTAAGAGCCGAATTTGCAGAGTTTGTAAACTGCAGTGAATTCAAACATGCCAGGATTACATAACAGCCCTTGCCCCCTCGAAAACTAAAAGTTTCAAAAAGCTGATTACACGCCCTGCCTCAAATAATTAAATCCTAAAACTGTAAGGAAGTTGGGAAATGCGTCTTACTCAAGATTCATTTCCCATGCTTTTCAAATACACTTGAAGGCCTAAAAGGAGAGGGTAAAAAAAAATTACAAACCGCACTGAAACAATATTCCTGCTGGAGAAGAAAGGGCTTGATACCACATTCTAGGCCCCCACCACTGACCACCCCACCCAAAACCCGGAATACAGTGAACCTCCCTGACTGAGCACGGAGAAAAGCCATCTACTCCTTACTCAATGGCCCTGTTTGGGGGGGAAAATGGCCCGCTGGGTTTGAGGCCTCTCTCGCGGGCCGCCCCGGAGCTGCAGTAACCCGAGCCCCCGGCTGCCGAACAAGGAAGCGCAAGCGAGACGGGCAGCTGGAGCGGGCTCACACTCGCTGGGGCGCGTCTCTCCGGCCACACAGCTATGAAGGCCATTTTGTTCAGGCAGGCCGGGGGAGAACAAAAGACCCTCAGAAAGCGCCTCCCCGGCCCCGCAGATCACAACGTCTAGATGTACAGCTAAAATTACCAATTAGTTCACCAATTGGCTGCAACGAATTCGATTGGTTTGTAATTAATTCTAGTTACTGGCGCGTAGAGCAGGATGGATGGCGCCATCCCTTTGTCCTACTGACACACAATACAGGAGAGCTGGACCCAGGGGAAGCTGTGGACATCAATAACGCTCAGCAGCTCACCTACAGGAGCAGCGCTGCCACGGGGACAGTACAGCGCTCTGCCGAAGGGGAAAGGGGGAAAAACTTCCAACCACATGAGAAGGTGCAGACCAAAAAAAGGGATCTTTTTTTTTTTTTTGCTCTCTCTCTCTCCCCCCTCTCTCTCTCTCTGCCAGGCTGTGAGAGCGGGAGTGAGGCAGCCCCAGCGGAGGTCAGACAGCTCATTGATACCTCTCGCGCTGAAGGTCAAGTCTGGCACGCAGGGGGGGGGAGGGAGAGGGAAGGTGGACGATCGATGGAGAGATAAAAATAAAAAGGTGAGTGGGGTTTTTTTTTGTCTTTTGAACAAATGAGTGTCTCGGAAAAGTAAACGCAGATGTGAGTCAATGCGAGAACCTTTTCTTTTGTACGATTTGTACGATTTGTTTAGTAACCGTTATGACGATTATCAATATTATTTCTTTTGCTGCTGCAATTCTTAACTCCGTCAGAGGACTGCTAGGCAGAGTGCAACCGGCACCCAAAAACTCAAAACGGTGATCTTCCACGCCTTTGGGATGCCCTTGGCTTCCTCTTGCACTATTAAATGAGCAACTGAAGTTTGGATAGCAGAGGCGTGCTCTGGAATTCTGGTCTTCTTCTGCTTTTTTGTTTTTCCAATACATTTGCAGATTCCTTCTAGGAAAACTGCAACACTTAAAAGGGAGCAAAACAAATACAACCCTTTAAGAAGACGCTAGGCAGAAACTCTTGAAGAGAAAACAAGATGATTTATTGGAAGGATATGGGGAGTGGTAATTGGAAGTAAAGCTCTTTGGTGCTTTTAGTTAACAGGCAAGTCAAGCAGTGCAAGATGTGACAGGCACCACCAATGCATATAAGATATAAGAGATAGTTAACAGCACCCAGGTCCTGCTGTGCGTTCATTCAGTAGTGTTCTGGATCTGCAGTTGCCTATAAGATACAGTTTGTAGTTGTGATGGCTGCAGTGGCACAATAAAACTAATGCTTCTTGCATGTGCAGTATTAAAAGCTATCAGACAATTTCAGTACAATCCACAAAAATATCAAAGGATGTTCCAAAAGAAACTTCATCGAAGGGCTCAGGGATTGCAGAACGTCAGTACTTACTAGCCAGGCTTAGTAATTTTCCTACCAGGAATGGCAAAATTAAAGATGGTCAGTCGGAAAAGCAGCAGGTCACTCATTTCTATGCAAGACCACACTTTGAGCAACTAGAAATACAACAATACATCATGCATCGATTAATTGTGCTCTGTCTTTTATATAATGTATCACATGAAAGCAATATGGTTTGTGAAATACGATCAAACGCCATGCAGATGGATTGCACACAACACCCCACCCCCCGCATAAGGAAAAGCATCTCCTAAATGATTTGCAAAAATCCACTTCTCCCACCATGTGTAATCTTACAAATTTTTAGGGATAGTTTTTTGTGCAATTAAAATGTCAAAAGGCTGATTTTTGTTGGCCAGAATAGTCATATTGCATCATGACTGTAATGTAATAAAAAGTTAGCTCTAAATAAATGCCCATCTAAAGTCAGTTTTGTCAGGATTCCTTTCTAAATATCTCTTATTTTTCTCAATTTTATATCCCAGCAAGGAAAATACCAACTCCTACTCTGCCAAGTATAGCATAAATTATGACTCTATTAGAATGAACACTTGATAAGAGCTAATTAGGCCTTTAGACTCTGGGTTAAAGAGGTTTCAGCATTATTAAAATAAAATAATAAAATCAGCTTTACCAGCCTCATTCAGCGAGAGTGGCTCCTGGCGTTTTGTATGTTGAAAAGCTTTTGCTGGGACACTCAGAGTTGTATGTAGTTTTATCAATATTTAGAAGGCAAATAGCTATAAGCATCTAGCTTGTTTTGACGGATCTCATTCCCTTCTTCACAAACCAAAATTCAGCTCTTTTGATATTGAAACACAGTAGAATATTGGTATTAGCTGAAACTGTCAAAAGAGCACCAAAACAAATTTAATTCAGGGTCTGATGTGCTTGCAACATCATAAAAAAAACAGATTTACATATTGTATATCCTTCCCATTATTGGTAAGAATCTCAGAATTGATTAAATTAAAAAATTCCAACACACATTTAACTTGTGCCTCCTAATGTTCAATGATCTTAAAATAAATGGATCAAAAAGTGAACTTTAAAAGGGTGGTGCACTCCCCCACCCCCCATCACCAGACTTCGGTTTACAGACCGCGGCGCAATGTTTGTGTTTGTGCACGCTGCTTGAGCACACAATGCAGTACTTATAAAACTCCAGGGTATCGTCAGCTGAGAGAATCAAAGCGCTCTGCTCCCCCTAAGGCTAATTTCGCCATTTATCAGGGAGTCCATTAGCCTGCAGCATGCGCAGGGCGACAGCGGAGGCATGTGTTCGCGGTGGCGAGCGCTTGAGCGGGGAGCCATTAGAAGGAGCGACGGGAGCGAAGCCCGAGGCGCGGCCCGGCCGGCGGAGGGGGAAAGTGTACACAGCAGCTGATCCCCTTGCGCTGCCCCGGCTGTCTGCCTGCTAACCGCAAGCCAGCTCTCGGCAGGCCGACCACAAGCAGTCAACAGAGCCTCGGAGCACCGGCACAGAGCTGAACATTATCCTCCGTGACACTCCAATCGATAATCATGCACACCGCCGCCTGGCATAACAGAAATGTAACGGGTATGTATACCTGCGCAAAAATAAACAAACAAGCTCGGCAGAAACAGCCCTCTTGTTCCGAGATACCACGGGAACAATGAAATAGCCGAAACAATAACGAAGGTTCGCGAAAAATGAAAATCCTATCAACTGACAAAAAAGATTTTTTTCCCCCAAAAGAGCACAGAGTGCGCACCACGCTAGTGGGTATTTTACTGCTATGAGCACCATGCAATGACCTGTTGTCTTTTAACCCGGTGTCCATCCATACCTCTGTTTAACAGCTTAAACAGAGGTATAAACTCGTCGTCCTCGATTGTTTGAGGGCATGCGGCTGTAAAAATGCATTTTGTAATGAGAAGTATGCCAAGGGCTCTGCAGGGTTTAATCAACAGGCCCTGTGGTGGGACAGGATTCTGGCACAGCTTTGTTGGTTGAAACTTCAGGCCTTCTTGTTTCACTGAGCCCATGTCAGATGGAAGCTGGATTCCCAGCGTCTTAATTTTGGCCTTTTGATCCATCAATTATTTTACTTTGTCTTTTCACAGCCCTGTGCTTTATTTAATTATACTACTGATTTCAGCACACCTCTCTCAAATAACCCGTCTGATCTAAATGAACAACAAAAGGTACATGGACTCTTTAAAATCCAGTTTGTGAAGCAAATTTAAAGCTCCCAGGATCTCATGTACTATGAGAATAAAATCCTAAAATGGTACTTTTAGGAGTATGAGGACCATCAAGTCCACAGAGACAGTCTGCCATCGTAGGCACAAATTTGCCTACAGGTAGGACTTTTTCCAAAAACCAGACAGTACCGGACACGAAGGGTAAAAACATCCTAACACCAGAAATGGTATGGATTATTAAATACAAAACACAGCCAAAGCAAATTACACAGGTCATTGTAAAATGAAAGAGTGTTTTTCACATTACAATCACGTTATTGTATGGCGATTACACTTGTAATGCCAAACTGTCTTTAGATGAGAGTACAAAAAGCTGCACTCTCTGATTTTTCACATAGAGCTGCATGTCTACGCACGGGCTCATGTCAGATCCATGTGTGAAAACGACAATCTGTACTTTTAATTTACTGTGACTAAACTCACTAACGTTATTAGGCATCAAAATGTAATGAATAAACTGGTCTCAGGCGCATAGCTAGCAGCACTTGCGTAGCTGTAACTGTGGGTGCAGATTTCACAAAGGCTGCACAGAAACAGACGGCCCCTCTGCACAGAATGAAAGAACTCAGATTACAGCGCTAAAGGGTTAGTATTCCGATCTAACGTGAAGTTAAGCTGTCTTGCAGGATTTAGGCTCATTAACAGCCCCAAGATGTCCAAAGAGCATTTGACACAAAGCCCAGACAGAGTACCTCCCCTTCACCCGCGACTGCTTTCAGTTGCACAAACCAAAAAAAAAAAGAGTAAAAGCAGATAAACAGCATATTAAACCTTAACCCTGCAATTCATTATTTTTGCATCAATTTAAAACAAGAGCAATTAGCTGAAAACACTGTCCACTGCTGTTGAACCTTGCTACTCCTCACCAGGTAAATACAGGCAGTGAACTGCAGGAAAGCAGTGATTCAGGAGCTACAGCTTTTATTAGATTTCAGAAAGGTAAAAGAGGGGGGTTTTTTGAAAATGGAAATGCTGCTAACACTGCGTTTACCATTTAAGAAAAATAGATGTGCCACACTATACAGACTGGCTAAACTTCCCCTGGGGGCACTTTCCCTCCGGTGTGGTGAAAAAAAACGATATTAGCCATTAGAAAACACCTTTCAGCAATCTCCCACCCACACTCTGTTTACACACTGTCATCAATCTCCCCTTTTCCACCAGTGCGAGGGGAGCACAGTGATAATTCTCTCACCGGGACGTGTGTGCTGCACTCCGTTTGACATAAACCAGAAAACAAAAGGAATGTGCAGGAAAAAAAATGAAGTAAAAAAAATCTCAACAGCGCCATCTACTGTTCTAAACAAAACCCCCACCAGGTGGGAATACCTCCTTCTAGCCGATGTCTGCAGTTACACTTCACCCCAGGTCAGTACTATTCAATGGGGATTGTGAATCTCTTTCACTGAAGTGCTCATTCTTCTGTCGAATTCACGTGGTGTAACGCTACCGTTAACTGCTCCACAACTAGGAGGAGCAACCCTGTTGACTCCTGAAGATCAAGTTTACATTCTTCTTTCTCCTTCAGCTGCCTGAATAAAGCAGCCCCTTGCGTTTCTGGCAGCTGAAGTCATAACCGTGTCAAAGGCTGGAGGGCCCGGGTTATTTAGCGCTGTGTCCCAGACACCTCCGGGTCGCACCTTGCATTCCACAACGCTCTGGTCCGACTCGCACGTGACGTAGATCTCGTCCACGGCCCGGCGCAGGTTGTCGAAGAGGAAGGCCCAGTAGCGGGCCCTCAGGTCCACCTTCCGAGGCTGCCTGGCCTTGGTGGGGCTCTTGTCCGCATTCTTGTCCAGAGAGACCCCTGCATTCTGCAAGAACAACACCGGAGAATTTCCCATGTATTAAGGCCATTTCCACGCTCTGGATTATAAAACATGTAAAACCGTCATGTCTCCAATCCTCATCTTTAAACCACCATTTTCTAAAGCCTCTAGAGGTTTTTAAATTTAAACTGTGATCAATTAAACAGGTGGTATGTCACTTTAGGTTATTTAGGGATTGCCTGGAACAAAATTCAAAATGACCTCCAAGAACCAATATTACCTTCACTGAAGCAAACTTAGCAAGCATTAAGCAAACTGATCAATTGCTTATATAAGTGTTCCTGATCTCTTACTAACAGGCGATGTTGGATGACCTATAAGAATAACTGGATTGCGTCTCTAAGGGACCAGGGTTGGAGACCCCTGGTGTAGATACAATTAGTCAATCTTTACTGCACCTCATCGACATTGTTCAGAAGAATAGGATTTTGGTATTTGTGTGCATCACTGGAGTAATTTTTCATTACTTATAGGAAAATACCCTTTACAAGGTCTTTAAAGGGTGGAATTCATTTAGGTGTTCCATTTCCTCAATTTCCAAACCTGCTCTAATTACAGTGTCGAGGAGGTCAAATGTGTTATTTTAAAAACTCAACCACTTTCTGGAATAAAATTGTATCTGATGATTACAAACATACAAAAAAGCAGCCCCGAGAAAGCAGACAGCAAGAGACTGTCCTGGGGAGCTCATGCGAAGAGCTGAACATTCGTACTCACAGACTCTTTCTGCGCTGTTTGTTGAAACAGTGTAAAGGGGGTGAAATAAGCTTGTCTGGAGACAAAGAGGTGTGTTTGTCCTCTTACTCCAACAAAACCCTTCTCATAGTGAACTGCTTTGCTCTCCCTCCTCAATCAGTACAATACCACAGAAAAAAAAAATGTCCTCTCCTACATCAGAACAGAAATGAAAGTATAAATCCAGAACTGAAACAGCCGTCATCCTAAAGAAACAACATCGTTTAGACCCATGAGGGCTTGCAACTGTGGAATAGCTAAATCCACTTAGCAAATTAGCAACTTCCCATGTTCAGAAGGACCGACGAAGAGACCGCTTGTCTACTATGCAGTCCGGAACACGGAGCAGGGCCACCTGGCAGGACAGACACAGAGACCCCTCGTCTATAAACCGGTCGAGAACACGGAGCAGGGCCGGGTCTGGCAGGACAGACACAGAGACCCCTCGTCTATAAACCGGTCGAGAACACGGAGCAGGGCCGGGTCTGGCAGGACAGACACAGAGACCCCTCGTCTATAAACCGGTCGAGAACACGGAGCAGGGCCAGGTCTGGCAGGACAGACACAGAGACCCCTCGTCTATAAACCGGTCGAGAACACGGAGCAGGGCCGCCTGGCAGGACAGACACAGAGACCCCTCGTCTATAAACCGGTCGAGAACACGGAGCAGGGCCAGGTCTGGCAGGACAGACACAGAGACCCCTCGTCTATAAACCGGTCGAGAACACGGAGCAGGGCCGCCTGGCAGGACAGACACAGAGACCCCTCGTCTCCTGGGTAGCGGAGAGCAGGACGGCGAGTGCAGTGAGGAGGCCTGCAGGCAAACCAGCTGGACGCCAGGGAGGGCCTTGTGCTCAGACATTTGGAGGAACAATGTTAGAAGTGGTGGCAGACAAGGAGCACTTAAAACATTAAGCCTGCACGGGTCTTTTCCATGGCCCAAAGTTTTTAAAGACACAAATAATTTATCTACTGAAAATGGAATTATGGGAGCAAAATCATAACACGTCTGCTTATACAATACTTTAGTGTTCAAATTAATACTTATATATAGTTATCAATTACAAGCAGTCAACATCATAATTTATGATGAACCAGAACACCAAGAAAGACCGGCTAACATTAAATACAGAAAAAAGGCAAATGGACACGTTAAGCCACCCATGGGCAAAATACTAGAACTTCCAAACGCGTCGATCTTGCAGTAGAATACTGCCCTCTTTGAAAATGAATAATACATGGGCTCCAATTAATTCCCGAAAGGGAAAACATTCAAGTGTCACTGAACAATCTGTTGCGATTTTTTTTGTCACCGGACCGTAGACGGCATTGCTTCCGCTTATATGGGTTTAGGACTGAAGCGGAGATCAAAAGCAAAACGGCACAGAAACCAACTTTAAAAAGAAATAGGCCCTTCTCCCTCCCTCCCAGCTGTCAGTTTTCAAGTGTATTATGACAGCCATTGTGGATTAGCTCACTGACAACTACAACCCCACCGCTGCAGCCTCCACATAATTAGCCCTTCGTCTGTCAAGACCCACACAGGTTCTAAGGACCGCGGCCGCGGCTCAATGCGCCACATTCCGGGTCGCACCGCCATGTGGGCTCCGCTAACCACTGGGGGCTCTCCTGGGGCTGCGGGCGTCACGGGTCCCCCTTCCCATTCTGATGCAGCAAAACGGGAAATCGGCTCCCTTTCCGAACCCAAAGCCGCCGGGATGGAAACGCGGAATCGCGCTTCCTGTCGGCTTGGCTCTCCGGGCACGGATCACCCCTCCGCCGGCTGAAGGCGGAAGCAAAGAGGGCAGACGGCCAAAAAGTGTGACGCGCGGCGGTCACCGTCGCGAGCGACCCCAGAGCACCTTGAAGCCACCCAGGAGGAGCTGGTGACAGAGCGTGTTCAGCGTGCCGGCGTAACCCAATATGAACGGGGGAACAAGGCAGGGCCGGCTAATGGAAAGGTCATGTGGAATCCCCCGGGTGGCGGGCCAGCCTGACACGGCTCGTTTGTCACGGTTCAATAGCTGCCACTCCGGGGAGAGGAGGCCTGCCTCTGGGACCGGCCGCTGACTGCACAGCTGATTCCCAGCATTTTCCCCTCCATTAGCTCCTTCGAACGGGGTCACAGAAACCTGCTGGAGCCCAAGCCTTTCAAGGGCCCTGCCGGGCCAGGGCAGCAGGCCGGCACGCAGCAGAAACGGCAGGAGTCAAGAGGGAGGCCGGCGACGTACAAGTCCTGTAAATGTACAGCGGTCCCCCACTTCACTGGAGGATAGCGACATTGGTGCTTCCGATACAGTAAGATGAAAAGGTGCCATCCCTTCAGTCTGCCAGAGAAAATCACATTCTGCTTCAACTGTATAAAGGAGAAGTACAGTAGGAAATGTTCCTCTGGGGTTAATAAAGGTATTTTTGTACAATAGAGACAAAAAGCAAATTAAAAAATGTGGCAACTTAAAGTACCTCAAGCCACTTCTTACATTCTCCTACAATTGAAAGGCTCCTTTTTCATAAACTATGGCTCTTTTGATGTTGCATTGACTCTGCTGGGGAGGTTGAAGATGCTCTAGCAGTCATATTTCCACTGCGTCAGCCGATCAATATTCAGCTGTGTTGCTCATATGCTGCTGCCGCAAAGATGCCCTTTTGGCTTTGACACCAAGTACAATTTGGGAACAAAACAGTGATTTAGTCATTTTCTTTGGCGAGCTGAGGATGGGGTCTGTCCACTGGGACTGACTGGGTAATCATGCACGATCACCGCCTGAGAGGTCTTTGTCTCCCCCTGGTGGAAATTGGGGGTGAATATGGGTTGGGAATAATATACAGTACATCCACAAAAGTACAAACAGAATGAAGAAACCACACCATAAACACCTGATAAATAAATGGATGATCAATTTTAAATTTCACTTTCTCTATTATATCCGCATCACCATTTCATGATTACATATGCCAAGAGACTGTTTCATTAAACCATTTGAAGTCATCAAGATTCTAATTTCCACATTTCAGTAAAAATAGAGCTCCCTATACAATAGAAAAATACATTCTGCTTTCAGTGACTTAAGAAGATATGACTTTCAATTAAGGTCGACACAGTGGTGCCCAAGATTTGAAACAATTCAGCTTTAATCCGTGGCCGAGATAAAAATCTGAGTTTAATTTTTGCGTAGAACTTTAACTTCCTGTTCTGTCTCAAAATGTCTCACTTTGTCCCAGTGAACATGAAGTGATATGTTCAGCCTAACTGTAATCACCACAAAAGGGCCAGAAGACAGGATAAACAGACTACAAACCTGCTTTTTGTTTCTGTGCAGCCCTGCACCGACTCGCTGTGACCTTGGATTGCCGGCGGACTGCGTTTTGGATTTTCCTGTAAAAAAAGTGAAGCAGAATTAAGGAATCTTACCTGGACATGTGGCGGAACTGCAAAAAGAACCAATGGGCAAAACCTCTACTTGATTCTGCTGCAGCACGAGAGAGAAGCGAGATAAAAACTGGGCCTCCCTTATACAGACTCTGCAGCTTCAAAGTGTACCACGGCCAGAAAAGAAAAGTACAGTCACCTTTCGTTTATTAATAGCAGACGGCTATGGTTATACTCTCCGCTGCCTGATGCGGATAAACTGACAAAACATATTTACCTCAACTGTGAACGTAGGCCACACAGAATAGCAGACTACTGAGCAACCTTGTGAAGATTTTAAGTGCCTGTTTGTTTTTTTGTAACAGATGATCACCTGTTACTGTCATTATGATCCTCAGGTAAGTAGCAGGCATTAGTAAGATTCAGCCCTTAATGAACGGCTGTGTCTTGTTGAAATGAAGCCGATACCCTGGATTCTTGCAAGAAACTAAGATCAATTAGCTACCAGCAACCAAATGAACCAGATAGGCCAGAGGGATATAAATGAAAGGAGGTCTTGTCTCTTCTCTGCCTAGGAATCTAAGGGCTCTTTTCCTGAAATTTCACATCTAATGTTAAGCAAAATACTAAAAAATCTAAGCTGCTCTATTCACATTTAGAAAAAAAAAGAATTTTTTTTTTTTTTGCTTGATTTGAAAAAAAATAATTGTAAAGCAAATTCTGTTCCTGTTGTGAAACCAAGTAAATCCGATGCGGGATTGTTACCATGGTTGATCTACGCTGCATTAATGGCTTGTTCTTTTGGAGTCTCGACTTGTTGTGCCTACAGACACTCTGTTGTGAAATCTCTCCTGAATTGCTGGTTTTCAATTACAGAAAATTCATTTAAAAAGATGCATAGGATTTTCAAAGAAATCAGTTTCTCTACCATGATAAGAATTCCTTGGCAGCATATCAAGACCGCACTGACCATTGGCCAGCGTAGCCAATATTTTTTAAAAAATAATTGTCCATTAAAATTGCAATGTTTCTTGCTTTCTTATGCATACCCTTCGAGCAGGCCCATTGAATACCATCCAGTTATTGGGATTACTTTATGAACTAGGGAGGAATTTTGCATTTCTTGTGGACTAGGAAAAACCACCTTTTGCAATCAACAAGTTGAGGCGAATACATTACTGAATCATTTCTTTTTCTGTTAACCTGTTCGTTCAAAATGTTCTGCTGCATCATACCTGTAGAACTGTTTCCACCTGGGTTTCACTGCCTAGTGTATAGGCCATGTGTCGGGCACAGGTTGGGCACTCACTGGACATGAAACTGAAAGCCTGGGCTTCTGCCTTGAGGTTGCTGCTCCTCACTCACAGCAGTCCAGTGAGTAAGTGCCCAACTGCACAATCGAGTGCAAAGGTAAGCTTTTCATAACACACAAATCCCTCTAATGAGAGCACAAAGTGAACAGTAACTCCAGCTACCAGTAGTCCTGCATTGATCAAATAATAGCTTATCAATAGCTTTGTACCACTTTTTGAACTCTTCTGCACAAACATATTGTGCCAAAAAAACACTGCCAACTGTTCGACATCAAACTCCTTTGCTATGGGCTAAAACACTGCAAATGTAGTAGGATTTGGCTGTTGGGAATATTTACTGGAACAGGAACATATTTTCATTATGGAGACAAAAACAGATTTTTTTATATTATATTGTCTTTTCGTGGCGGGTCATGAATACTACGTCAGTGTCACATACAGAGTCAGATGTTATCATAAACAGAGTTGGGGAAAAAAAGGAAAATCAACCAAAGACTCACAATACAATAAACAATATTAATAATTATACTGTTAAACATCATCTTAATATTTCCTTGGTATTTATACCAGTTTTATTTTTTCCCCAAGGGAGTTAAAATGGATAAGAAGACTGCTCCATGTTATCTATATTATTCTAGATACCAAGGCAAGAAAATCTCAGTCAATACAGTTTTTATTTAGTTTTGTGAAATAACCTGCTTACAGTAATCAAATGTGATCAGCTGCATCTCTTCAGCTTAAAGTAAAACACATGTCCTAGAGCAGAATGAACCGCTGACACTGAAAGGCACAAAGCCTCAAAGTTATTTTTTTTCCCCCCCATTAAAAAACAAAAATGTCAAACACTTTCCACCTCAAACCAGATGCAGACCTCAGGATACTACAGAAAGGAGTCAAAAGTTATGTTATGAGCAAGGGTGACAGATGACCAAATGAGAACACGTTTTCAATTATGGAAAGTGTCCAGCTACCATTTCAATTGCCCATTAAATTCGTTTTGAAAGGCCGGCGAATCACAACTGATGTTCATTACATAACAATCAAGCCTGTCCCTGCCACTGTTTCAGGCAGCAGCTCCAATAAAGCAGGAGGAAGAAAGCCAGACTGTGCTTGTCTGCCGAGAGAAAACACAGCGGCTCTTTCAGGACAGGAGGGCTTTCTGCAGTAAAACAGGCCCTCCCTTTGAAGGGTCATCTCTTATCCCTATGGAAGCAGGGGACTCACTTGCACAGTAACCAGACATCTCAAACACATTACCCTTCAATACAAAGCCTGTTTATCGCTTGAAGATGCAAGACCTTAATGCTGCTGAATTTACTGATGACAAGCCCCCCATCCCCATTTACCGGTGTTCATGCAGTACAAAGAACACCGATTCTTTCGACCACTATCCCACCCCTTCGTATGTATTGATTTTGCACTATCTGATGGTGTAACCTGACCGGCAGTAAGCCCTTTCCCGGGACTGCCCTTAGCCGATGGCTGCCCCCAATTTCAGTTCCCTCTCTTTAACCATGTACGATTCCAGATCTGCTGACAAGTCCTTGATAATCCAAGCATCAGATTATTTTGGAGCGAATGGCAGAAGGGGCACTATAGGAAGGAATGGAAAAGCCCAAATGCTTCACTTGCGACTGTCAGAGTTGCAGTCAGTTCCATCATTTGAACTCGGATTCAACTCCCTCGAATCAAAGACGAACCACTCCAGTTGAAACTCGGACTCGATTCCGATTCTTCATGATCAATCTGCGCAATTATAATTCCAGTCACGCATATTTTCAGGTCCCTTTTAACTTCATCATTCCAATTCCAGCTCTACCTTCAGTGTATGGAAATTTGGTCATTTTGTCTTAAAATATAAGGGACATTCTTGTTTTTATTATTGCCTTACAGCAATACAGCAACAAAGAAAGACTAACCACAATATGATGTGCATGTACAAATCCAAGAAACACAAGAGAAAAAAACTGCCGAGATGACCAGTAGCACGTATTGCTTCAAAAAGAAAGCCATGCGTGCAGACAAAGATCACAACTGTTCAAACCACTGCAAACCACTTGACATCTTTCCCCAACATCATGGCACTTACAGACAACCGCGCCTATGAGCTGACTCAAAAAGCAAGAAAAGTGGTTGTCATTCCGCTACGCAATTCCTCGCCCAGTGCAGGGTCAATCACACGATCCCAAATCGCCTGCTCCAGTGATCGTCTGAATTTTGAACAGGTGCACTGACTACTGAGCCAGGCTACAACAGGAAAACAACTTCTTGGATTTTTTAAAAACAAGTACAACCAGGTTGATCCATTCACTAAAAATGCCAGTTACAATTCAATTCCAAAGCTTTGTTTTTTTTTCCTCTCATTTCCAATCCCTTACTAATTCACACCAGAATCGGAACTGACTTCTGAGATATGGACTTTGAAAGTCCAGTGCTTGACTACCTCCGGACGGGACAGGACAAAACCACTCACCATCGTCCTCCTTGTTCTCCAGAGGCACGCTCCAGGCAATCAGGTTGCGTGCGGTGCGGCCTTCCTCTGCCACAATCTTCCTCACCTTGTCATGGCTGTTGGAGCGCTGGAAGGAAGCCTGGAAAGAGAGGATGCCATTACAGAAGGCACTTAAAATGCATTAAGCATGACAGTACTGTCATTCCTCATGAAAACAACACCCAACAAGAAAATGTATTGGGGAATTTTAGACATAAGAAGCTTTGGCTTAACACTCTTGGCTGAGGATCGACTACCTGACTTAAGGTTGAGGATTTTATAAGGTGAAGACGCATAAAGCACGGGTTTGATTTGGGGATACAGACAATAATGCAGAGTCAGAATAAGGATGAAAATAACAGCTGTTTGGCAGAAAGTATATGTTCAATGAAAATTACAAAATAACACAAATCTATGCAAGTCAAGAGGATCAAGGAAATCAAAACAGATGTTACATGGTCATGTGACTGAATTAATTAAGGTCCAGGCAGCTGAGTAAAAAAAGAAAAGCAGTACAGAGGTAAACACATGAGGTTGCTCCAGGTTTTCTTATTAGCTTTCAATTAACATCACATATGTGAGGGGTTTCCTCTCCCAGGAGGAGACAGACCTAGGGAATTCTACTGATTGGTGTATCCTGTTATTTAATTTAACTTTCACACGGGCATCTATACAGCTCATTATCAAAACATTTCATTCAGTGTGGCCAGCTACACATTGCTCAGCTCTCTGCTCGGTTCAGTGGGATATGCAGAACTTTGGCTCCCCCTGGAGTGCACATTAGGAATATCAAGTAAAGTGCCAACACAAATTTCATTCTAATAATAATAATTGCTTACACTCATATAGCTCTTTTCTGGACACTCCACTCAAAGCACTTTACAGGTAATGGGGACTCCCCTCCACCACCACCAGTGTGCAGCCCCACCTGGATGATGCGGTAGCAGCCATAGTGCGCCAGAATGCTCACCATACATCAGCTCTCAGTGGGGAGGAGAGCAGAGTGATGAAGCCAATTCATAGAGGGGGATTACTAAGAGGCCATGACCGGTAAGGGCCAATGGGAAATTTGGCCAGGACGCCAGGGTTACACCCCTACTCTTTTAGAGAAATGCCCTGGGATTCTAGATTGCCTATAGTCCGATTTGCATTCCTTCATTCATTTTGGCACACGCTTTGAAAATTCCAACCTTTTTTGTAGGATGTGCATTAACATTTCAATGAACAGATATGATAGGTAAATTCATTACTGCAAATAACATTTATCTTTAGCAGGACCGATGAACAGGTGGTCCACTGTAAAAGTACATCTGTACCACATGCTCTGTTCAGGGTAGATGCTGTCTCAATTATTCTTTGGAAAGATAGCATGCTGCCCTATTTCTCTCATAGAGCCTAGACAAGCATGCACCTGCTCACTGGTCTCTGAAACACAGATGTCACGTCAACCCAGCTTATCCCACAAGTGTGCGATGAGGGTCATGTCTGGCAGGTAAGGCCACTGTTATGAGCAGCATGACTGTGTGGGTTTCGACAAATGGGCAGAAGGTGAGGTCCCAGGATTAGACCAATGTTGCACTGTGCAGTGGGATTGCCTGCAATCTGCTCAAGTGCAGTTCTATAGCACTTAGACACTCCTGGCCCAGCCACCACAACTGAGCCTCCCATTCGAGTGGTCTGTGGTGCTCATCAGCTGGAGTATCAAGTCTGTATCAGGATGCTCAACACAAACCCTTGATTCACTGCCGAAGAGGACTTGACTCGGCTGTTGGCGAGCACCAGCGAAGCGGTTTCTCTCACCACCTTGTTCTGTTGCCTAGACAAACGCTGCTGAGCTCTGGCTTTGCCTGATCACCTGACTGGAGAACAATGACTGTTTAAACAGCCGCCTCACAGCTGAAAGGCAGGTGTTCCTCACTACATGTCCATAAACTGAAAAAGCTGCTTTCTGCTCTACAAAACACAGATTCTGATTAACAGTAATCTTAAAACCAAAATAGCTAAACTTCTTGTACACCACCCAAGAATCATGTTCCTGCATTAAGAAGGAAAACAGTGAATACCACGGGACAATGTGATTTAATAATATTTTTCATCCTGAAGAATTTGAGACTGCTTCTTAGGAGGGGACCCACTTCAACAAACTTGCAGTTAGATGCAGTAGCCATCTGAGCAACAGACAACAGCTAATCTGCACCAGGAGCCTCGCTACACAACACTGCAGAAGAGACAAATTACTTGTTAAAGAGGAACTGTCGTCACAATTTCTCAGACCAGTTATTAAATCTCAGAAACAAATTGAACACAAACTCGTGAACTTTGTGAAAGTCATGTATGGTTGCCATGTTTTCACTAACCGTTGGTCTGCGCGGGCGAGGGTTAGAGATTGCCAGAATTGTGACATGAGGCGGCCGTTCCTGCTCACTAGTCACTGTAATGACTAATGTTCATGCCATGCACGAGCAAATAATTGCAGGTTGTACGGCAGGCATTTCACCGTAGAATTATTCCCGTGTGATCTGCATACAGAGTTAACAAGTAAGTAGTATCTGTCAGCCAAACAATATTTTTGCAATTTTTCGAATTGATTAAAAGAGATGCAGTTCCCCTTTAAGGGAGTACTTGAGGGAGGACAGACTGTACAAGCCCAAAGTGGAATTTACCCAGGACACTAGGCGTAACACCCCTGCTCTTTTGAGCAGTGCCATAGGGCCTTTTAATTTAGTCAGAACCTTGGTTTAATACCAAAGCACAGTGTCTCCCGTCACCATACTGTGATTTAGCCTGTAAACTCTGATGCAGAGGGAGCATCGCCACCTACTGGTCCTTTAAAAACATGAATATTGCTTTCTTGCTATGTGCAAGTCACTCATAGCATGATTCTCCCTCCCAGCCCCCATTTTGATAGAATTATTTATATTATGGTGATGAATACTAATTAACTCTTATTGTTTCACTATAAGGGGAGGTAGTGGAATAATTGTGGATGTGGAGACATCCAATTCCACCTTTTTCAGTATATAATGTAGATATAAATATGCATAAGCCCATAAATGTAAAACAAGATCTTAATATAATTCCAACTCACTCAGCATCATAAAACAAAGAGAGCTAATTAATATTCATTCCCATAACTTCTAACAACTGTATGTATGGGCGGATCTGCGCCTGTGGCTGGAAGGTTGCCGGTAGCCCACAGCCGGTAGAGGAATCCTACTCCGTTGGGCCCCTGAGCAAGGCCCTTAACCCCAACTGCTCCAGGGGCGCTGTACAATGGCTGCCCCTGCGCTCTGACCCCAAGCTTCTCTCCCTGTCTGTGTGTCTCACGGAGAGCAAGCTGGGATATGCAAAAAGACAAATTCCTAATGCAAGAAATTGTATATGGCTAATAAAGTGATCTTATCTTATCTTAAATTACATCGTACACCCGAGACTTTATGAATCCAACTCAAGTTTTAGAAAGAGATGACCCAGATAATCCCAGTGTCCCAGACCTAGTACAAACACCTAACATTAAATCTGAAATTAGTAACGATCTGCAGGCCCAATATAATTCATCTCTGACACGAAACTTCCTTTTAATGATCTCACTGTTTTTTAATCTGACAATTTCCAAGTATCGGGTCGAGCAACAGAAAAAAGAAACGCGCTTCAGCTGCTGAGATTTCTTCAGGTCAGCGAGTTGTGGTGTGTAGTGCTCTGAAACATTGTGTTTCTTCTTTCAACTTTCCAGTGTGGAGCTTTTACTTGTTCCTCCACAGCCAACACACGCTTGCACACCTTCCCACATGAGCGTTTTCAAAATATGAAAATGTACAGTAATATATGCCATACTGTACATTGATTCCAAAGTTTTCCACGGCCTGTGATACCTTCTTAAACGCATGTGGCTACATAATCTCAAAATGCACAGATATGGTTTCTCTATGCCCCACAAGATAAGAACCACTCTCTTGTAATGTACTGACAAATCATTGTTGATAGAACAAATCATTGTTTATTCACCAAGATGCCTCAAAGGGAGCACTGAAGTAATGTCTCGTGAAGGCACGCTTATTAAATTAGGCAAAAACAACAGTTTATAACTGAATCATCCAGTCATCCTAGACTGGAGCACAGCCAGGTAAACCGTGATCTGTAAAGGCACCTGCTCTTGTGGTTATTTTATTTAACACTTGCCATGATTTATGACAATCATTTGTCAAAATGCAGTGTTTTGCAGCAATTCTTTTTCTTCAGCTCCCTGAGTTGCTGTCACGTACAACGACACCATTTTACACAAACATATATACAGTATTTAAATCGAATTTCAAAGCTTAACAAATGCCAGCCTTTTCTTGCTTCAAGCAAAACCAAGTTCATTACATCTTATTAGGTCAGGGAAGCTCAGAAGTCCATTCACAGCAGGCTGTCCTTGCCTCCTCCGATTTTATGTCCAGTGGCTTGATATACATTAACTGACCTACTTAGCAAGAAGCAAAACCAATGCAACCAATGACATGGCAGCATTCACCCTAACAAAAGGATAAAGAATAAATATAGTACGACATGATTCTGGGATATCCAAATGCTGCAGACGCTATGAAAAGATTTCCCCAAAAACGGCATGTATTTCAAGTCAAATCAGCCTAGCTAACTAACTCTTCTTCCTGCCCAGCGCTAGGCAAATCATCAATGGGACAAGAAAAACTGAGGAGTTTTGTGTCCCTCCAGAGCCCAAAGCCTAGTTGTGCTCTAAGAATTAACCGTGACAACGTGGGATTAGTGGAAGTCCCTCCTAATCCCTTTACTCAAGTGCAGGCCTCTGCCACCTGTCTCTTTAACACCCTCACAGGAGTGGATGGCTTCTCCTTGCCCCCTTTCATTTCTCCAGACAAAGCGCACTCGAGAAAGGTCACCGGTCTGCCGAGCGGCTCCGCCGTGCAGCGCGACAAAGCGACACTGCAATGCCGACAGCAGCAGGCGGGACACAATCTCGGGAATGGTGCCTGGAATCGGGTCAGGGGCTAGAAAACTCCAGAGCGCGGAGGCATGCCAGAGACAGATTAAAGGCTACGTACGGAATAGAATGCGGGTTCTTCCTCCGGATCCAGCCCTGACATGCTTCTGCCCAGCGGACTTCAGGCAACCCGTTTCCCCTCGATGGCATTGCTGCTCATACTAGGCGACATCGTCATCTGACTGCAGACCAAAATAGACTCCCACTGCGTGCTCTTCAGGCAAGTTGTCCAGCTGTGTCAACTTTTCCGCCAATCGCAAAGTAGAGTGCTTGGTACTCAGCAGGCGCGGAGACCTTCAGCCCTGCCTGCTCTCGGAGAAAGCGGTGCTGAGCTGAGCTGAGCTTGCAGGGCCTGCGCTGCTCTGCGGCTCCTCCTGTGTTTACAGCTGCTGTCACAGCACAGGGGCACCGATTTCCAGCCCCTCGCTAGAAGCCGTGAGAGCAGCAGGCAGCCATTATCAGCACCCGTCAGGCCCGCAAGGAGAAGCCCCCCTCCACAAGGTAAGACGGTCGCGGCTGAAGAGGCCCCCAGTGTTCATCTGCCAGCTCGAGTGACACTTGAGGCACACGCTACGCGTCTAAGCCGGCGGGAGTGAGCCAGGGACTCCGAGGCCAGTCTGATACCGGAATGCATGAATCACAACCAGCTGGCAGAGGAAAACAAAACAAAAAAAACGCAGGAGCTGCCGTGCTCAGGGCCCTGGTGGGTTGTGCTTTGAGCATGTGGTGTGTGATCGTGTGGGCTACACCAAAGGATCCCCCACACACGGGGACTCGATTTCCATCTAGGAGTGCACATAAAAGAGCATCTATCCGAAGTAAACATGCAACAGTCAGGGAACACAGGATCAGGGAATCTTATTTCCAGGGCATTTAGCGACACCGTGAAAAGGCCGTGCATGCCTACTTTTCAATATAGACTTCATTACCTGACCCTGCAGCTTGATTCCAGTTCTCATCTGTTGCATTTTAAAGCTCCTCTGCACATGAGACTGTACTGGGCATTGTTATGGGGTTCCAAGGGCTCTTTGTGAAGCTGTGCACTTGCACAAAAGAAAGGGAGTGTTCTACAACCAAGATGAAACTTATAAAGCTCTTCTTGTGTGTGAAATTACAGCTTCTTCTGTACACATCTTAAGGGTCCTCTTTTTCAAATGCAAATCTTCAAGTGGGTAGGAAATCCTGAAACAACACTGCTGGCTCTAATTGCTCACTATTCTCTGCCCAAGGACATCAAAGATGCACAAATAAGTGATACACGGTCACAAGTAACGTAGAAGGTCTATTTTGATTTTAGGCCTATTGAGATACATTTTATTTCTCAGCACATAACATCGTTTAATTTTAATGTTAATAAACATCAACCTTCTTTCAAGTTTTTCCAATTCAGTTTTAGAATCTGAATTAACAATGAAGCAAACCAGGGGACACCTACTGTACTTGCAACAAGAGGCACGTCTTTACTCAAAAGGTGTTGGGAGTGTGGAACAACCTACCCCGTGGTTGAAGTCAATACCCTGGCGTCTTTCAAGAAACAGACGGATAAGATCCTTAGATCAACTATCTGCTAACCGTCGTATGATCTACTGTAGATGAGCTAAACGGCCACGTCCTGTGTGCAACCTGTTGTACTTCTGAAGCGGATATGGGTTCACACACAGAACAGAAATCAAGAATTAAAAAACAGAACAGCTCTGCAAGCATCTGTGGGGTTATATAAAAACCCTCTCTGACCACTCACCAACCTACACCTACTGTCTAAAATACAAATAAGAGAAAGCTATTTAACAGTGCACTGGGCAGGAAGACAAATTACTTAACTAGGCTGATTGGCATTTTAGGTCACTTTTTTGGAAAATGTTTTCCAGAGCATTTGAATATTCCAGAATCATGTTCTACTACATTTTATCAGCTGCAAGGCCCCCTGGGCATGTAACCCTTGTGAAAACACTGAACTCTTGTTGAACACCATCAGGTTTTTGTATTGCAAAAGAAAATAAAGTTATTTCAAATTCATGCTTGGAGTAGGTTACAGGAAGATTACATATTTTTCTCGTCTTAAACAACCTTCATGTCCAATTGGAATTCAGCTGAAGTTGTTTCATTCGTGACACCAGGTATTTAACTTTGAGGGTTAAGGGTTTTTCATCCTTTAAACCAGGTCTGCATAGAATACAGTGCTCATGCTGTCTTCCGAACATCTCGAACTCCGAAAGCTTACAACAGAATAACTAAACTAACGACTAGATAGCCTTAACCTTTTTTTTCTTCTGATCTCACCAACATCCAACTTCCAAATGAACTATTTTTGGCATAACGTCACCCTCATACTTTGTACAGTACTTCCTATTGAAGGTTTCCACAGAGTAGGTGTTAATCTATGAAAACGCGATGGCTTTCTTATGACAATTCAGAATGATAGTAATTCATGCGCTCTTAGAAAGCTCCCAGCAGAAAGGTTGTCTCAGTGCCAGGGGAAATCACACTACGGAAATGCAGTGGGAAAGACTGACACATTTAATCGTGGACGTCAGGTTTTGCTGTTGCTGTTGAGAAAACGTTACCAGCATCGCCTTTGCCCAACTTCAACCTCCAATCACAGTTGCTCTGCGAAGTGAACGCAAAGGGAGGAGGAAAACGTTCAAATGTAGGTAACATTCAAGTTCAAAGACACATGTAGGCATTTTATCAATGAATTGCTTTACAAAATAAGTCAACATTGTGGTAAATGTGGTAAATTAAGTGAATGTTTTTCTTCAGTGCTGCGTTCCACTTCAACATTGTTTCATTATTCAGTCAACAACGCCAACTGTCCCGAAAACTGCTACTACTGTGTGGAAGGGGGGCCTGTCAATATTTCACCTAAAACCCTGAGCTTCTGCCCGGTCATTGTTAGTGTTTCCCGAATTCACTCCCTGCGGGCGTCATTCCCATATTCTAGTCCTTCATGACATTCGTACTGCAAGGCGAGTGCACGCTTTTGCAAGAAGAGAAGGGCGTATAGAAAATGAGTTGGAGGTTCGCTTTTTAAAACAAAAAGAATCAGACCCTGGTTAGCCTTGTGATGTGATGCCGTGCAACAAAACCGCTAGATGAAAATACGGGATCATCAGAAATCTGTAGGATCCAAAGGACAACTCCACAAAGTCGCTCCCGGTCTCCTCTCTCCTGAACAGCTCAAATATAATCACCCTTATTTAAACACGCATGCTTTACCTTTGCTAACTAAAACATAGCAGGTGCACACATTTTTAATTTGTCTTTAAAAGGGGAAAACGCGTATGGGGGAAACAATAAAGCAGTGCATGAGGCCAGCATTACACAGACTACTGTATACCGAGTCATATCAACGTGATCAAGCAAATATCTGCAAACTCAACCAACGGGAGGCTTTACCTTCAGGGCGAGGTTGATGGGAGTGTTCCTGCCTTTGCCTCCTCCATGCGATGATCCCGAGCTGTTGCTCCCCGATCTCTCCCTCCCATCCCCGCCTGGGCCCGCTCTCTTCCCCGCTCTCTCCCTGCCATCAAGCGCCGGGCCGAGCCGGTGCTGGCCAGCTCCACGCCGCCTGCCTTCGCTGCGGCAGTCCTTAGACATTGGGCAGGCGACGAAGCTTTTCTTTGTGATTTCTGAACAGGACGCCGATAAGATTTGCGCCTTAATGTGATGAACTGCAAACCAGTGGCAAGAAAAAAAAACTACACAAGGCACAGCTGACAGCTCCTAGACAACCTAAAGAGAAGCAGGAAAGATTCTGACGCTTCGGTGACAGGCACAAAGATTAACCAATGACTTATAAGCTTTAGACAACAGGGCGGGTATAAGACGTAAAACAGCCAATCAGACATAAGAATAATGAGGTCAAAGGCTGTTAGGGTAGGTAGAACCGTGGCAACCAGGTAACCGAGGGAGGTACTACGTAATATGCATTTTGATTGGTTGATTTACGCAGCAACACAAACATTGTAAACAAAAACTGTTCTCGACTGTGACGGTATTTTTCGGAGAGAAGTATTTGCCTACTAATCTAAATCGATGTGAACTAGACATGGTTGAGTAAGAATTATTCCACAGCGATCAGAGGATCATTCAGTATTAGAAATCAAGTGTACTGAACCGTAACGTTAGAACTTTAGAAATAAACTGTAATTATTTATTATTCGCGTTATCTCGAATACATCAGCAATGGAGCATATAAAACGGATTTTTAAAAAGTCATAAAACATCGTTTTAGCATTGAACGTTGAAGATTTTACCACCGATAACTGAATATTAAAAAAAACACTCCACTTTTTGTTTTATTTACACCGTTGAAATGGGAAATATCGCTGCAGTAATCCCATAGGCAGCTGTTAGAAAAATAAAATGGAGAAAATATTTTTTTTCCTGGCTTCGTCAGGTACAGCTCTTAGAAAAAAAATTGCATTGTTGTATTTCAATGAAAACAAAGAAAACGACTCTTTCTTATCGGAAGTGACGCCAGGGGTGTCGGGCGCATAAAAAGTGGGGTGTCCGCTTGGGTACTTTTGTTCAAGTTCATGGTCAACTGTGGGAGACGTTGGCACGTAAGGTAACTATCTACAAGTACAGGGGTTTGTGCAGTGAACGTTGGAGCTGTGTTCTCGGCGAAGTTCTCTGTGTGCTTGGGAAGTTAGGACATCTCTAAGCCCTGACTAGCTACATTAATGACAACAGGCTGTGAGCTTGCTCCCACCGCTGCGCTGAAGTTTCGTGGAAACAGACCATCGGTTTCCAAAGACAAACCGTGGCATCGGCTTCGGCTGTCACCGATTAGTTCGTTTAGTGCAAGGTTTGCAAACTAACGGTGACATTTAAATATCGTTAATCGATTAATGTCGACACAGCTTCGTAAATGCCCTGAGCTAAAGCAGACGTTAAGAAGATTGTAACAATCTCTGGTTGTCTTTATTTGTAGATGTCCAAGTTGGACTTTAGTCTTACTGCCTCTAGGGGATTTTGGAATGCCCTATTGGATTTTAATGACTTAATGGAAAGCACCAGAATCACAAACCATTTTAAATTCCGAATCACGACAATTTGGACTTTATTCTCATTTATAAGGTGCGCATAGGTTCATTTAAATGTTGAAAATATTTTCTGCCTACTACAGCTGATCTTGTTTAGACCAGCTCTGCAGGATGCTGAAGTCTGCGCCTAAACCGATTACAAGTAGCCTAACGATGCATGCGTGGTATAGGAGTGACACGCTTAAACTGAGCGATAGGTTTAGTTTCAAGATTAAACGTATTGGTTAAAATATATTCGTGCGCTTGATCTGTTTTGAGGATCCTCAATTGAACTGACCGACTTCTTACTTGTCCCTGTGCTGAAATTCCACCAGGTGGCACCCAAGTCCTGGGAGTGTTGAGCTTTGCTTATAAGGGGTTTTTGTTTTCAAATCTTGCAGATCTTACATTCCAGTTCTTAGAGAGGATGAAGCGCATTATCTTGACTTGGGCACTGTTTGCACTCTGTTCATGCGCCTCTGAAAACAAGGCCAGCACCTTCAATGCTGAGGATCCTGAGTATGACGGGAGCATCTTCTTCAGAAATGAGGTAAATGGGTTGAGTCTCCATTTTGTATCCCGTTCAGGGATTATTTTGGAATTATTTAACATTTTCTTTTAGATATGATGGATATTTGGTGCGGTTCTCGTACATCACTGTTGGATCAATGCATTTGATTCCAAGGTTAATTCTAGTGGCAACATTTTGGGGGGGTTTCCCTTGCAAGTGCTTTCTCACATTTCACACTGTTTTGTAACCCTGAGGACCAAGATGAGATCGAGAAGCTCAGTCCAGAGGAACAGAAACGGAGGCTGGCAGTAATTGTGAAGAAGATTGACACAGATTTGGATGGCTTTCTAACTGAAGGTTGGTCCACTCCCAATGCATCGTGCATGTAAAAGTGAATATCTGCATCCATTATTATTTGTGTGAACCCATATATTCTCTCCATGGCTGCATGGTGTCTAGGATAATTGGCATCTCTAAACTGGCCCCTGTGCGAGTGTGTCTTGCAATAGGGTGTCAGTCGTCTGCTTTGTTAGGCTCCAGATCACAATAATCTCATGTGTCCCTCTCTAAACTAAGCAGTCACTGAAATTGAATGGATCTGTGGGCTGGTGCATTTGATTTTGAAGTCTCCCTTGTCATGATAAATTGAAATAAATCACATGGCTGTTTCAAACCCCTCCAAATTGTGACCCTTTTTCCCCACTTCCCCAGGCGAGATCAGTTTATGGATACAGCAGGTGTATAGACGATATGCTGTAGAAGATGTGGCAGAGAAGTTCTTGGAATTTGATAAAGATGGTGATGGGGCTGTATCTTGGAAGGAATACACCCTGCTGGTACATGATCGCATCATTGACATGGACGAGGATAAGGTGCCAGAGAACTCTGAAGAAAAATCTCTTCACTTTGTAGGTTCCGTTTTTTTCTTCAACTTTTTCGTGCTTTGGCTTGGGGAAGTCATGTGATGTTGTCTGATTTTTGTCCCCTTAGTTGCACTTGAAGGAAAAGCAGCGCTTTGATCATGCCAATACAGATGGGAAACCCGGTTTGAATGTAACAGAGGTGCTTGCTTTTTTGCATCCATCAGAAGTGGACCATATGTCCGTAAGTTTATACTAATTACATACAATATGTATTTCTGTATCCGTTCGCACAATACAATTCCAAACATGTGTGACTCGTGGGGAAATGTCTGTAAGGTACTGCCCACATCCATTTGCTTGATTTGGACACTTGTTCAATTGTAGAAGTATGCCATCGAGGACGTGTTGAATGAATACGATCGAGACAACGATGGGTTTATCAGTCTGCATGAATTTCTAGGGGATCTTCGAAGTCCAGGTAAGTTATAACCTTATGCATAAACTTAAAGCTTAGTTTCCTCCATGTCAGGTGCTCTAGTTTAGCTACTGCCCATCAGCTGGGTACAGTGCCTTGCAAAAGCATGCAGATCCTTGATGCAAGTTTTCAAATGTTGCTGGATTACAAATGATACTTGCACATCTTTCCAGTCAGGACTGTTATTGCAGGCTCACATGCTTGAACAGAAAAGGGCACTGCAATGGCTCAAGTCAGAATATCCCCACTGAGCAAAAGCCACAAACTAAATCCTCTGGAAAGCAGAAGTAAATTGTAAAGAAAGGAGATGAAAGTTCATGATATTCTGGTTTGTTTCACTGTGACGGTAACCACAAGTGTTTTAGACCAAGTTAAGCGGGCGACTTTGAGCCCGCAGCTGTCCTTTGCTGTGTGTTGGAGTTCTAATTGTGGTCTTGTGGATCTGTGTGTGTGTTGGATCAAAGATGGAGTAAATCAATCGCAGTGGGAAATTGAGGAGAAACTGCGCTTTGTGAACCTCTACGACCGGGACAACGATGGCAAACTGAACTATGAGGAGCAGCTGCTGTGGGTGGCACCCAATAGTTACGGCACAGCAAGGGAGGAGGTGAGGCAGCCCTCTCAGTTCAATAAAAGACCTCCTGCTGCAGTGCTGCAGCTTCTCACACTCTAGGATCTTGATGTTTGAAGAATTCATGCATGCTTGCAGCAGAAATACAGTTAAGGATTTCTCTAGCTTGTCACAATCGTCAGATTTAGTATTTTATTTAATTTGGTGGTTGTTACTAAAATTTGCAACTGGCAGAGCAGTTATAATAAGTCATGAATGTCTCTGTTAAAACAACATCCTAGACTTGGAGTATGACCGTGATATGAGTGCAGTCCACTGAGCAGCAGAGCCAACATTCCAGGGAAAAAAGCACAAAAAAACACTTCTAGAGTCCAGTTTTCTGTGCAGATTGGCAGCTTGTCACATGTTTTCTTTGATAACGTATTCTTTTCAGAACAACTGTATCATTATATCTGTTTGCAAGTTGAGGTTCTGTAATTCATTTCAGTCTTTTTCAAGAGCTAGTGCTGAAACATGTTTACATGTTTGGAAACTGCATTAATCTAAATTACTCTCCAGAATGTAAATTCAGGGTGATCAAATCTTTAAAGAATTCTGGGATAATTGAATATACATGTCATGAAATATTAAGTATTATTTTAGAAAGTGTATATGAGTCCTTTAAACTCTGATTCCATTTTCTTAGTATTGTCTAAGAATGGTGTGCAGGGTCTGGTTGACCTGAGTGCACTTTGTTAATTGAAGACTTTCACAGTAACAACATAACTAACACGACACCGTTAACTTGATATGTTGATGGAGAATAAACTGTGTAGGAGTTGCTGAATTCAGTTAACTGAATTTAAACCCAGCATCCCTGTTTAAAATAGGAGTGGAGACTAAAGGGATTAACAGTTTGCTCTGCATTTCTATTATTGCACGTATCGAATGCTTGTTAATGTTAGTTCAATAAGAATTTATATTATTTTATTACAGTTCAGGGATGGTCAGAATGTTTGGCACATCTAGAATCCTAATTTCATTTGTGATCAGCAGGGATGATTTTAACAAGGTCGTTTCACAGCTGTTTTGGATGGCAGTTAAATGCATTTTTTTTTAAAAAAAAAAACAGGCTCTCCACCTGATCCAGGAGATGGACCGGAATGGGGATGGCAGGTTATCGGAAATGGAGATCATGAGCAACATGCAGACATTCATGGACAGCGAAGTGACCGACTACGGCAGGCAGCTCCATTCTGTGCATGATGAACTTTAGTTTCAAATTTTATTTTTTTATAAATAAAAATGCACTGTTTTTCCCCACTATAGTGTTAATTATTTTGTGTTGTGGAAGCCCAGGTGTCTACATCATGAGCTGTAAACAAGAAAGTAGGCACATCTTTTCCAGCCTGTGCACACTGACATGTGCTGGTTGTCCAGTCGTGTACAGTGTGTTTTTTTAAAAACTGAAATTAAGAACTGTTCTGCTCAAATATGGGGCAGAGTGGTGGCTCTGTGTGGCTAAGGGTCTGTGCCTGTGGCCTGAAGGTTGCTGGTTCAAATCCTATATCTGGCAGAGGAATCCTCCTCCGTTGGACCCTTGAGAAAGGCCCTTAACCTCAACTGCTCCAGGGGCGCTGTACAATGGCTGACCCTTTGCTCTGATCCCAAACTTCTCTCCCTATCTGTGTCTCATGGAGAGCAAGCTGGGGTATGTGAAAAGACGAATTCCTTATGCAAGAAAGTGTATATGGCTAATAAAGTAAAGTGATCTTATCTTAAAAAAAAAAAACATGGAAAAGTGTGAGGTCTAATATTTATAAAGTGGACTTCTTTTCAGTGAAGTTTTTATGCTCCTAAATAAATGGAAACTACAGGAAGATAGTTCATAAGTTGTTTTTTTTTAGCATGCTTGTTTTACGTTTACCAGGACTTGATTCTTTGCAATTATTATTTTAAATTTGATCAATGTAATGTCGTATGAGTTATTAAACTTATCCTTTTGCTCTTCATGATACAATCAATATCACTGATATTGGGGGAATACTGATAGATTAACTGTGCCTTACCCACCTCAGCTAATGTTACAAAACAGCTGTCAGTTCTAGGCTTGTTGGAAAGGTGTCAAAATAAGAAATGAGTAATACACAGCATTACTCAATTCTCGCCCCAGAACATGAATTTCCGCAAAGAGTGCCTAACCAGAGACCACGTTGCATCATTATGCTTTTTGTTTTCTCTATACTTGCTCATACTGTACATGGACACCTAGAAAAGATACGGTGAAGATCCCAGGAAAGTTTTTTTATAATGCACTTTCAAAGAGGAAAAAATAAGTATTCAGAGCAAAGAATTTTGGGAACCCCTGTAGTAGTTTGCCTAGCTATCTAAATTTTTTGGTAGGGCAATTGATTGACATAAGAAATCATAACGAATTGCTGTAGGCAGGGGTGCAGAAAGGTTTTGAACAATGCTTGCCAATTAGAATGTAAGTGAAAGGTTTAAAAAAGGAAACTATTTTTAGAAATATTTGATCAATTTCTCAGGTTTTAAATACTACACACCACGTCCACGACACTTTGTACCGTGCTGTACGGAAGGAAAATAAAGGATATTACAACCTATCGGCAGGGGTGTCATAATTGACACCATCACTGCTGTGACTTGTTTCTGCGTTTTGCAAGCCTTTCCTGGTAACGACTTGCACAATCAACTGCACAGCTCAAAACATGTTTAGCTTCTGTGTTGTAAAAGTGTTCAATCCTTTACCTTTTTTTAACAAATATACACATTTTCCCAGCACAATTTCAGCACAGAAGTCCTAGCTGCTGTAGCATTCAAATAACAATGCTTCGGTTTTATTTGCTGTCTCTCAAGCACCCTTCTGTGGTCAATGACATCATTTGACAGTTTCTTCCTCATTTCAGTTTAACCAGTGTACCACAAGCAGTGTAGTGTAAGAGGGGTTTTGTCTTTTTTTGTGACCATCTACCTACTAAGGAGTGAGTTTACCTTTCTGCCTCAAGCACAGGGAGTAATAAGAGGGGTTTGGATTTTTCTTTTTGGACTTCAAACTTCACCTTTTGAAATTACTGTGCTGATAGAAGAAGGATTTTCTCCTGACAGGATGACACAGCTGCAATTCAAAGATGCTTTTTGGGTAAGCAATTTCACTTTTGTTCAAGTGTTCAAGCGATTGGGGTTATGTGATAACTTAACAAAGAAGGGCTGAAGAAAGAAAATACGCTTCAAAAACAACCACTGGACACAAGTCCAATCAAAAATCATTGATATTTGATGATATTAAATTCTGTTTTATTTTAATAGTTTATGTTTTGAAATCTCATGCTTTCTGTGTTCTGTCTGCTCAAATGTTTCATAGGTTTCTTTAAAGTTAATGGTAAATGGTTAAGCATCCAGACTAGGGAGTGACCGTTGCTTTTAAGAACAACGAATCCTGCCTGCGTTGTTAACAAATATGTACAATTTGATGTAAAAACGTGTTAACAAAAAATTCATAAAACGATTAAGAAAATACATAAAATCATATTTTCGTTTAAAGTTTCTACAATGCTAAAATACAGCAAATATAACAATATAACCTCAACTCCCCAAAATATACTAGTGTACACTCCTGTCCTATTCACTGGATAATACAATTTCAAAGGAGCTTACTGACTTTTAATTACACAATTCCTATTCTCTGAACTCAACGGTATTTGAAATGTTCTGTGTGAAATGTCCTTTAGCCTGCTGCTGTGTTACAATACTAATATCTGGAAAGTCAGTACTTCCTCCTAAAACCTTTCTATGGAAGAGGCGGAATTGAACCTGAATGTGGTCTTAACTTTCCCTACTTCTCTGGATGTAAATTTAATGCAAACTCTGTATATGGGGTTAGATTTTCAAGAGTTCCAATGTTAGTAGTGTGGGATGCATATTAATTGGAGATATAAAATAAAAGTATTATTTTACTTTTAGGGCACAAGCTTATATTAACTCCATGGATGGAAAAGAAATGTGAAGGATCGCATTCAAAAGATCATGCTCACAAAGCTCTGTCTTTCTCGTTTGAAGGCAATTGTAAAATAATTTTGGTGTCTCTCTTAAAATTGCTTGATTCCCCTCCCAAAAATAGAATAGTAACTACAAGAAAATCCATTCCTGAGTATACAATTGTCTTTTAGTGTGGGTGTGATTTTGATTTTGATTTTGGGTGTAATTATCAAAACCAACCCTCATTAGTTAGTCTAGCGATGAGTCTGATGCAAATGTTTCTTTTGGGCTAAACAGATTAATTGTAGCAGGGAAATGCTGCTTTTATAATGTGTATAAGGCCTTGAACAGCAAGCTAGAGGAGCAAAGGAGTGCTTTAAGGAAATGGTTTTAATACCAGCATTATCAGGGACCCCTTCTATGTACTTGGTCATTATTTGAAGCGGTCTGTGTGCAGTTACTTAGACTCACATTTCCTGTATATGGCGGTTTGGCATTAAGCATGCTGGATTTTTTTTTCTTTCTCTTTGAACTTTCCTTTTAAACCATTGTCAGAGCGTTCATCTAAAAAGCAACAGTCACACTTCTGGGTTCATTTGCATCAGTGCTTTCGTACAGTACAGCTGCCCCCCGTGTTTCTTTGTGAAATGGAAGTGTGTGGCTGATGCACAAAGAATCCTAAGTGTGAAAAGTAAAATAAAAAAAAACTTTTTTTTTACTTGTATTGGCAATGCAAAGCTTTTTTGATAATAACATTAAAGACTGGACAGGGAGAGTGTAGAACTAGTGAGGAGAAGAGCTTTGGGTTTTCATATACTACTGAAAGCTTGTTTAATAATGAAACAGAAATTCTGCTACCTAGTTACTGGAGAGGGACAGATTCACGTCTAGCTTCTGCTTTTTTTAATACACTAAACTATGTCCATAAAAGGATTTTTTTTTGGTTAAAAAAATACTCTAGTCTAGAACAACAAGTGCTTTTCTAAAAGGATACATTTTTAGGGAAAAACTAAAGCAAACACTCCTAATAACCACCAATATGAAACCGTTTTTTTCTGATAGACGGCCTTGTCATTTCAGGGTCTGGGTGGGACATTGCTTCTTTATAGTCCACAACAGCCCCCACCCTGCTGGGAGTGGGCTGGCCTCCTCTCTAAACCCGAATGTGCCAGGCCAGCAGATACAGTACTTCTTGGGTCCTGGGGCAAAGCCCTCACACCATTTTCAACCCAACCCCTCTGCTGTCCTGTGGGTGGCACTAGGATAGTAAAAGAAGAAAGAAAATAATCCTGAAGCTTTGTCATTTGCATCAATCCTTTTTCAAAGCCAAAAGCAGGTCTTAACAGAAGAGGAAATGTGACGAGAGGGGATTCTGTTGTAGTAGAAGTGCGTTAGGTTAAAGCGTTTCAAAACTCAAAACAGTATTCTATAGAGGAACAGTCAGTGTAACATTCTGGTAGGATTAAAGCAATTCTGTCCATCTAAGTGTTACGCCGGGCCCAACAAGGTGTTGAAACAGGCTCGGCAATCAAGATAATTTATTCGATGACAGTGCTGAAGAGGACCAACAGAGCTGAGACTGAGGAAACAGCTTAGGCAGTAGCTGCACAGATGAATCAGGCAGAGCAGAGACTGAAGACTACTGAGAAATACTGCTGAGAACCTGAAACTGAGACAAACTCAAGACAGAGTTAGTGACTCAATGTCTGAACCCTGAGGAATGAGTCCTCAGGGCTTAAATACTGTGCGAGGTTCCCTAATTGGCCTGATAGGCCCGGCCTGATCTCGTTGAGGAAGGCCCCAGTGAGTCTCCAGCATGTGCGGATTGCGCATTGGCAATTGGTGGAGCTGATGCGGCAGTGCTGGAGCTCGTTGGGGCATAACACTAAGTATTTACATTTACATTTGGATAATGCTTATCTGCAAAGCCACAATTAATATACATGGAAATTATGTTATATTATAATTATATGTAGAAGAACAGCAAGACACACCAGGGTTATACTAATGGTATACAAAAAGCACCATCAATTGCACTGTATTACATTTTTGAATTATCAGCTTATTTCTGAAAGTACGAGTGTGAAACAGTCCTCAGATGCATAAATAGAACTGATAAAGAGAGCAAACATTTCTGTCTCCATCACAACACGCCAGAACAAGGCATGGTTTGCAGGAGTTTTTTTGCCAAAATTGCTGTAGGCAGGCACACAAAAAGTATTTAATTGCTGTTTAACAATTTAAGTGTAAGTGAAAGGTATAAAAAAGAAAACTGTATTTTCAAGGAGGCAAATGGCCTGAAAACGTAACTATTAGGCTTGATTGTTAATTAGTTATTTTTACCATGTTTGACTGGCCTGGTCTTGCACGCATGCATATGAGGAAGTTAATCTTTAAGTGAAAAAACAATTTTTTAAAAAAAAGAGTTCCTTCTCCATGTCCAGTAATATCACTGAGCAGATTGCACAACACAACTTCGGGAGAAGGTATGTTCCTAAATTCTTGTCATCCGGATATTGTATGTTGTGCAGAATACTGGAGATGCGAAAATAAAATAATCCTGTCAGAGATTGGTATAGGACAAGTCAGCAAATTAGGAAGTAATTAAGATAGCACCTGAACTAACCTTTTCTCAGTTCTTTTCTGGTTCTCTGTGTGTTTTCAGCGCTTGTGGTTCTTCGTTATTGTGATTTTCTTGCACTTCTTAGAGTGGATGTTTTGACCAGTAATGCCAGCACCTGTTGTTTTTGCTTTGCATTTTATTTGCCTGACTGCCATTAGAAACAGAGCCCAAAGCAAGGTTCTGGCTCTGTATATGACAACAATTTTAGAGTTCTTTCCTGTTTTGGGGTAAGACTGTACTGTCACGATGTGCTTCTGCTGCAGGGCCAAGATTTCACCAATAACTCCGGTTATGAGGCTCTGCTACAAAGGCTGTATGATGGCCGGCGAATGTGCAAGGACATGGAAGATCTTCTGAAGATGAGGTAAGCACTGCCTGTGGACTTCTTGGTATTTGCCCTTTTAGTGGATGGAAAAGCAAGTGGCGCTGAGCATTGAGTGTGTCGGTGAACATCACTGAACAGCTGGATGAGACTCTGGGATCACATAGCTCCTAGCAACCAATCTTGAGGCAGAAGGATGGCCTTCCCTCATTTCTAATCTTTCTTATGTACACCTTGACATCTCAACTACTCTGGTTACATTAGTCTTCCCCGAAGTGTGGAGAACAGGGAGGTTCAGTTGCATACTGTGGAAGACACCAAGTGCGAACTGGTGCTTGGACCAGAGTCTAAACTAAACGTTTCCTTAAGTAGCAGGTCACTGGAATGCAAGAACATCAAGTATGAGTAACTGTCACAGTGAGCTAGTCAGGTGGATAATTATTTTTGTCTGTTTAACAGTATGCTGGCTACTGCACGTGCAATGCCTCTCATTGTATGAAACAACTTTTTTAATGAATATTGTTATGAAAATGGTTGAAATCAGCAATTGACTGTGCGGTTTACTCATTAAGTAAAATAAATATTGATAACCCCCAACTTGTAAGTGATTTCTCCAGAATATACCCAAAGTAGTTGGTATAATTAGAGGCACGTGAATCTTTTATTTTTTGGCACAGCTGTGGTGAAAATAGTAATAATTCAGATGCACTTGGTTAAACAAATGTTTATTAACAATGACAAGAAAAACACTACACTACAAACAACAAAACATAAAACACACAAGTTATACGTTTACAGAATGTACAAACAAGGTGTTCCAGAAGCCTAACATTCTGATCACCCAGGAAAAAAAACCCAGACTGCTACTATGTATTAAACTCTTAAATAATGCCTACAGAGGCCGGATAAGAAGCTACCTTTTAAATAAATGCAATACAACCTGCAGTTAAATCTCTCTCTCTGCATACCACAAAATAAATGGGAGCCTATCTCCCTATTCCGAAAATGTACCCCAAGCAGGAAAGACATTTCTAACTGAGGTGTGTTTTACCCAGGAAACACAAGTTCCCTAAAAACACAGAATAGCAGGCTCTCTCTAGCAAGGTTCAAATACTTAGCTCCAGTCAGATTTTGTCTGGATTATGATAACAATAAAAAACTTTATTTTATATAGCTCCTTTAAAGGTGGCTTCTCAAAGCTCTTTACAGGATGACGACAACAATAAATAAGAAGAATACACAAGATGAAACACAATTACAATGTATAGTGGAGACCGTGGATTATGGTACTAAGAAAAGCAGAGGGGTGAAGAAGGGAACCAGTTAAGTAAAGGCTTTTCTGAAGAAGAGGGTTTTGAGTCTGGATTTGAAGGAGTTTAGAGAAGGTGACTCTCTGATATCCTTGGGGAGAGAGTTCCAGAGCTTGGTGGCATAGCAGGAGAAGGCCCTGTCACCCATCCAATGTAGACGGGCTTGGGGGACAGTAAGGAGGGCAGAATTTGAAGAGCGAAGGTTGCGAGGTGGGGAGTAGGGCAATAATAGTTCAGACAGGCACTGAGGTGCCAAGCCATGCAGAGCCTTATAGGTGAGCATGAGGATTTTGAAGTCTACACGGAATTTGACTGGAAGCCAGTGCAAGGACTCCAGGATAGGAGTAATGTGAACACTTGCACTAGACCTGGTCAGGATTCTGGCTGCTGAATTTTGGACATACTGCAGTTTGTTCAGAGTAGATTAAGATACCCCATCTTTTCATCCACAGTTAGTGATGGCATAGGGCATAGTCTAGTGATATTTCTGAGGTGAAAAAAATATGTTTTGACAGTATGCTGCACATGTGGGCATAATGAAGTAGGGGCTCTCACCTGGCACAAGCTTCAAGTTCCATCTCGTCCTCACACCTCTCTTGTGATCTGGCCTTCCTTCTCTCCTCTCTCCTCATCCTCTGCTTCCCTCCTTTTTCTTTCTCTTCTGTGGTCTGAAAGTGATCTTATATGGAGTTTTTCTCAACTGCTCTTTGATAATCATTAACCCACAACTTAATTAACTAGGTACAGTAAGGCAAACTTTACAGTTATTTTTTTTTACACCCCACATCTCCGCAAACAGCCAGGTGTCACACGTCCTAGTCACCTATAGCTGTAACAGTATTTTGTATACTATTTATATACAATTTCAGCCTTCATCTGTTTTCACAAGGAAGTCCAAGAATAAAAATGAATACCAATTCATTTCAGGCAACCACAGCCCTCAGCAAGGTTCTACCTTGGGGAAAAAAAAGTGCACAACATCGAATAGGACAAACCAGATAAGAGAGCCCAGAGCTTGGTCATGTCACAATGCAGTTCTTTCCGGGCCCTATGCAGACGACACGATCTGGAATTGTGAAGATACACTAGGGAGAAAGTCATGCAGGAAAGGGTCTGGATACAGGGGGCGTGTCCGAGGTGAGCAGGATTCCTGGGGAAGCGAGTCCGGGCAAACAAACAAAGCCAAAGTCCAAACGGGGAATCCACATGGAAGAATAGAGTCCAAGGCCAGGAGATCCATCCAAGGGTTAAAAGCACGAGCTGGGTCAGGACCGGCGGGGCAGGGAATCGGGAACAGAAGGTTAAAACCATAACAGAGCGAGAGGCAGCAGGACCCCGGGCCCTCATGATGCGGAGTTCAATGAGGAACCAGGAGTGAAGTCCGCGTCTGGCTTTTAAGGGGGAGCGGGAATAGGGAACAGGTGCAGACAATGGGAGAAAACAAGGAAGGGCTGGAGCGCCCTTAAGAGGAGGGGTTAGCGATCGTGACAGGTCACACTCAAATCCATTGACCCCCTCTCGTACCACAGATTGAGTGTGCGTCAATGCTATGTGAAGGTCCAGTCTTCTGAGCTCTGAGAGTGAATACCAAAATGCTTTTTTTGGGCCTGTGTTCCCTATGGATCAGCTGACACTGTTTCAAATCCTGAATGTAACACAGTATCCACAGTTTTCAGGCCAAGACGAATACCTGCAAAACACCAAAATCATATTCTGTCCCTTTAGGTTTTTTTAATACAACTGATAACATTTTCGAAAAATCTTTTTCGACTGGACAGGCAGAGAAGCAGAAAAGCTTTGTCTGTAGTAAATCAAGACAATCTACTTCCTGTTAATCCCATAATAAATACAATAGGCCTGTACTGTACTCTTGTGCAGATGGTTTTGGTTCTGTGAATGTGACTTGATTGGACCCTCTTTCCCTTTCCTCATACAGGGCTCAGGCAGAGGAGAAGTATGGGAAGGAGATGGTCACGATAGCCCGCAAGGCTGGGGGACAAACTGAAATAAAGTAAGCTGTTGTCTTTTTTTTGCTGTGGTTCAAAAAGTGAAAGTGTTTAAGAAGAATTTACCTTTCTGTTGAGGAAAACCCAGAATAGCAAACTCATTGCTTATCATTATTATTATTTTTGTTACAACTTGGGTAGGAGCCTATGATGGCACCACAGCCTCATCTTTGCCGTGAAGAAGAATTAGTGATTTTACTCATTTACTCAACAGGGCGGGGCCTGTTGCTCTCAGAGTGTGGGCTAGTTTTTAAATAATGGTGACTTCCCACCCTTCAAAAGGAAATTTAAATGGCTCTAGGTTTGTATTGACCTGTACAAAAACACTGTAGCACAACACTTTCCTTTATTAATTACTGTTGTTGTTCATTAATACATTTTCTTAGCAGAGATAAGCTCACTTTATTGGCCATATACAATTTCTTGCATTAGGAATTCGTCTTTTCACATACCCTAGCTTGCTCTCCATGAGACACACAGGCAGGAAGAGAAGCTTGGGCTCAGAGTGCAGGGTCAGCCATTTATACAGTGTCCCTGGAGCAGTTGGGGTTAAAGGATTTGCTCAGGGGCCCAATAGACTAGGATTCCTCTATGTTGTCATACAAATGACAAAGTTCAGGTGTCTGTGAAGCAGAAGTCCCTTTATTCATATGCATCTGGAAGTCCGGCTTGCAGCCACCAGACTTAAAAAATAAGTAGCTAAAGATGGTCCTTTACACCTTAAAACAAAGATGACACATTCTAAACAACTGATAAGACGGCAACACATGCCAATTAATTATATCTAAGTTGCAGACTGGACAACAGTGAGTTCTTTTCATGTTCTGGGCGTACAGCCATCTTACCAAATACATGCCCCTTATCTTACTGACCAAGGACAGGCAGCATCTTTATATATTTGAGCGCAGAGCCAACTTCAAGACGCTAGACTGCATAGTTTGCAAAAATACAAACACAAGAAATTGTATTATTATCTCAGATCCCAGGTGCCTCTCTAATCTCTTCCTCTACCAGTCACAGGATTTGAACCGGCAACCTTCCAGCTACAGGCACAGATCCTGAGCCACAGTGCCACCACTCCACCTCTAAGCTCACAATGTGACCTGTATTTGTCGTTGTCCAATAGGTACTGTATGTAACACTTAGTTCTAGTCAATGGCATAGTAATGCTAGCACAAGCGGGAAGAGCTTGACTCAGGCAGTAAGATCCAGACCAGTGTGGAGACAGAGAACACCAGGCAGCAGAGGAAGCAGTGTGTGTGTGTGTACAGAGAACAAGAGAAACACCGAGCAAACCCCACTAGCAGCCAGAGAGTGGAACACTCCGGAGAGAGTTCTTCACAACACAGTTACTGTGCATCTGCCTTTATCTCCTGAGCAAGTATTGCTCTTGTCTTCCTTTTGTCCAGGTTGTGGAGGACAAAAGAGTGTAAACATGTTAAAAGAGTTTTCCTGTTTATATGGTGAAAGGTTCCTGCTGTTTTGTGGAGTGTGAAGGCGGGGCTGATATAACTCCACCCAGGCTTCCCGCCTCATCACACAAGTTTCTCCCGAGCAGCACTGGGCCTTGCCAAGCTGGACCCACTCTGCTATAATTGTGTGCTGGGGGGGGCTGTGAATCAAGAAGAATCTGAGGAAGGAGGAATGGCAGGAGGGCTCCAAGGACAAAGAGTCAACTGACTAGAGCAGTAGAAGGATTGATAAGAACTCTGCTGTTTCATGCAGCTGCCACTAGACAGCGAGGACAGGAAGAAACACCAGGGAGTGTCAGTGATGGGCTCCTGGGTGCTTGTTATCTGTTCTTCCTCTTGAAACCTTAACTGCTTTTTTCTCTCGTGCTTGTTGTGAGCGCTGGAGGGTATACGAAATGGAAACTTGCTGACGTATACAAGGAGTGCTAGCACGGTGGGCAGTGTGAGCTAAAGAGAAAGGATGTACATGGGGAAGTAAAACAAAGCAATGCCATCCGGGAAGTCGCATCTTTCACTCTTTTCAAAAATAAAAGTAGCCTGAATGGGAAAAAAAACAAATGATATACAGAAATGCTGTAAATTGAGCAACATGCATACAAATAGATAGTCTATCACGACTATGAAATCACTGAGGGATTTATTTTTAAGACAAACCTGATTTTGTACTGCATGCCACTGAATGATGTTATTATACCATCGATCCATTTTCCAAGCCCCTTTATCCAGTACAGGGCCACGGGTTATTAGTCTATTATAGATACATATTTGTCCATTCATGTGGCATTTGCATGCTTGGATCACATTTCTTTCCTACTGTCTCTGCATGTTACCAGCTAAAGATGTAGATTTGCTTTGCTTTCTGAACAATGCGAGTTGCCAGGTTTAGCACCAACGTAGCACCAGCAAAATTTCTATGAGAATATTATCTGAAAAACTACTTATTTCCCTACATTCCAATGTCAGACAGTATACATCTGAGCTCATTCCTGATCAGTCTACTAGAAGCAACCTTCACTTCACCTTTTTTTTAACTCCACTACATTGGGGATGGGACCTTAACTCTCCGGTCATAAATTATGCATCTAAGTTAGAAGGTCGGTAACTGTTCTGCTTCCACCACTGAACTTTCTATCACAGATCCACCTGCTGTCAAAAAAAAAATCAGCTGATCCTATTCCATATCTGATCGCTTTTTGGGAAAGTGCATCACATAAATTCATATTCAGCTCGCTTGTTTCAACCAGCGACATAGAGAGAGCAAGTACATATATTTAAATGTGCAAATGTATGACAAATACAGCATCATGCATTTGCATTGTGCACTTGTATTAGATTTTAAATCATTTGTTCCATACGGAGGCTGTCAGCTATCCTAGCAGATATAAATAGGGAGCAAACTGTCTTAAGCCAGGAGTAAGAAAGACAGTGGTGCTCGTCCTGTTGGACTCATGTAGACTGCAACAATGACTCAGATAACTCACAGCCCCAGTGGAAAATTGTCTGTTAAGCAGGAAGGAAGAGAGGTACAGGTTTCTCTTGGTTAGCCAACGCCAAATGTACAATCTTTAAATAAGCTACACATTGAAATATGGGCAGTGCAGACTGCCCATGCTTGGTGTTTAGGTGTTACAATTAATTTCATGTAGCTGAGACTCCCACAACATCATGTTTACTCCCCATATCATGATATGATATTTTTCAAACCTCAGCTTCACGTTTTTCCTCCATTCTGTGTCCAGCAATAGACATTAATCTTTTCTCTTACTCATTCTTTTTGAAAAATCACATACAGCTAAGAGCAGTCTTTTGTATACATTTTAATGCTTGAGTTATGAACATATTGCAAAACACCCATCTGAAACAATTTTCCAAGCCTTTTTTTAAATGGTTGTGTGCCGTATCGTCTCTTACTTCTTATATTGACTGTCAGATTAGAGTATGACCTTAAACTTGTTAGTTTTTGTGACAGAAGTAAAGATTTTAAACTTATATTCCTATAATTACTAAAACCAATGTTAGCTCACTTTATTGCCTTGTTCTTGTTTTGCCAGCACTTTGAAAGCATCCTTTGACAAACTTAAAAGAGGTAAGCCGGAAATCAACTTTTGATTATTGTTTGTTCTTTGCTGCGTTTAATTTTTTCTCACTTTTGTGGTTGATCATAGAGCTCTGAGACTCTAATGTTGTTGCCCTCCATTAGTGCGTGCAGCACGAGATCATTGTGAAATATTCTTCCAGAAATCGAGAATATTGGGAATCTGCACATCCAGCTGGCTGGAATGTTGAAGGAAGAAGTGAAAAGAATGGAGCAGTTCAGAGAGAGGCAGAAAGAGCAAAGAAAGAAGGTGAGCAACCCTGTGTCTTTCCACATTCCCAGTACATCTGGGCACAGTAAGGAAGACAGGTCTTAGGAACATTTGAGCCCTTGCTGTGGCCTTATGATGCACACTGAGATGATATTTTTGGACTACAGTTGTTGTTTTTTTGTTCCTGTAAATTTTGTTACTTTTTTCCTAATATCAATTAAGTCCACATCTAATCCCAAAACGAAGTTAACATGAATTATTAATGATGTTATTGTTATGTAATTTTTCATCCCTCCTGTATTTCCCGGCCGTACATTCACTAAGCTTAAACCTCAGTTGCTAATATGTTTCCAACTCTAGCATTTGGCATTGAATGCACAGGCATATTAACAAATAAAGCCAAAATTGATTGAGTTTTGACTGTGTTATGCACTGTGAGTACTGTTCAAACAGATCAATTAAAAAAAATACTGTACAAAATATGATTTTCTGGAGTTATTATTATAACTAAAATATATAAAATTTCTATATTGTCCAAAAATTAACCCCAGTCCCTCTCTCTGTATTTGCAGTGAACTATATGAAAACTGATGAATGTGTAACAGTTACCCAAATTAATATTATTGGCATGACATATATTACATTGTAACTGATGCACTGGAAAAGCAGCATAATGTCAAGAAGGTTTTAGAATAAACTGTCAGACTCAGGCCTGTTTTCAGCAATGTGTTGATGAGCACGCCTGGGTGGCAATATACAGTAAATTTGGCAGTGCTGAAGAGCAGTGGGAGTGATCTCTTTTGTGGTGGCATTCACAGCTTGCCTAGTTGGTGGGTGTAGAGTCGTGAAGGGTTGTATAGTCATAATTGTTGGATTGCAAATATAGCTAATTCATCATCTCCATATGTTCTGTCTTGTCAACTGAAACATTTGTCAGTTGAGAAAGGTGCTATATGTTTTGTGCCAATTCCTTCATAAATAAGACGAGTTAAAATAGAGAATTTAACAAGAACATGTATACTTCACTGGAGGGATACAATATTTCACTGGAGAGAGGAAACCTAACACAAAAACACTTTTAAATCTGGAAATGAATGGCATTAGTGCAAATTCCTCTGGAGCAGAGTTCAGAAATCAGAGGAAGATGAAATGGTACATAACAGTAACAGCAAGTGAATGTATTTGATTAAAAAATGTTTACTTCAGAATCTGAAGTCAGGAATGGAAACCTGTTTTCCATTGTATCGTTTTCTGTCGATTTTATTTCTTTCTCTTCTGTTGCAGTTTGAAGGTATTATGGAAAAAATCCAGAAGAGTAAAGTGTCCATGTACAAGAAAACCATTGAGGTAAGCTGTTCTGGGTAAGAAAGGGACTTTTATGTTAAAAATATACTGTATTCCGTATATTGAGTAATGCAATGAGTAATAGCTATTCTTACCATATCAGTTGCTCATGGTCATAGTTCCCACTGAATTAATCTTCTTGACTATTTACAGCGAAGGATTGGCTATGGGTCCTGTCAGAACTCAATTCACTTTGCAGTACATGGGAGAGCTTCGTTGATATGTCTTAGGATTAGTGGAATAACTATAATTGTTAAAAATTGCAGGCCACAAAAACAGAAAATGCTTTTCACACTCAATCAGTCTCAGGCAGGGCTTGTTGCTCTTAGTCTCGCTCTTTAATGTCTTTAACATTTCACAGGAATGCCACAGAAATGTCAGTGGAATCTGAAACAAAAATGTTACCTGTTTGTTTTTTGGTTTCAACCATCCCGGTTCGACAGTTATTTTGAATCTGGACGTGTCCTCAGTAAAAAGAGGCCCTCTCGTGTCCTGAGGGGCATGGCTGTGTGTGTCCATGCTTGTGCATTCCTCTGTGCTGCCATGTCACAGGCTGCAAACCTGACCCACTTGTGAAAACAGCTCCGTGCACCTGCGGGTGCAGTACCCATGTGAGGAAAGATGCTGCTAGCTGCAGGGTAAATTTCCTGCAGCATGTGTTTAAAATGGGAGGTATTAAAAACATTGTGGCCACTATCACTGGACATACTTTACGGGAAGATCTAACAGGTCTTTGAAATAATGATAAGTTTGCATGAAAAAAGATTTCAGTGTTTGTGCCCCAGGAAGCTGTCACTCTGCCAGATGCCTTGTTTTTTTGGATGAGACAGTAGGAAGCTGTTCTACAGGATCTGCAATCTGGGTTCGATCCCCAGCCCTGAGCACTAAAATATGACTAATTCTCCAGGTCTTACTGACAGCTTGGTGCTTTCTCCAGTGAGAAGTAACAACCCAGGTACTTCATGAACACACTTATCAATGTTGTTCATTTGCCCTTATTGATATATTAATATTTGAAAATACAAAAAATAGAGAGAAATTCTGCAGGGTTACCAGAAGAAAAGGTAAATATGGGATCTCAGCTGTGTGACGTTGATGTGGCTTCCTAAAATCAGATATGTTTTAGAATCATGCACTGTGTTACATATAGGTTACAAAACAAGAAAATGATTCTTTTTAATAGGATATTATTAAGGCCTGTGTTTTTTTTTCACTTGGATTTCACCCGCAATGTAAAAGAGGAACCACAGTCCGTAGCGCTGTTCAGTTACACAAAGTAAACCTAAAATTGAAAGATGATACAGTTGCTGAAGTGAAACACAGCCAGGCATTTTCACTGAGTCAGAGCGGAAAACGTGCCTCCCTGTTTAAGGAAGAAACCCAGGAGAGAAGCTGAGAGCGTGCGTGCCTGAGCCACAGTGAAGAGTGCACTGCTTCTTCATGCAGGAACATGGAGCATCGGCAGAGCTTTTCATGGCTCTCGCCTGATGTGTGCCTAATACAGCGAAAAGCTCTACTGTACCTGGAGGAAGGCAGGAGAGCACAAGGCTGTCAACCTAAAAGAAAAAATAAGGACAGCTTCACCATAATAATACATTTCTGAGCAACCCACAGAACTGGCATTTTACTGGGGCCAAGAAGAAAGGTGACACTGTCTGTAGATGATGTAAACATGCTGAACTCTCCTTGATTCAGGGTTTCTTAGTGTATTTAGACTACAATGAATCAAAGCTTCCAAACCATTAACACCAATAAATGTTGCAATAACCAGCACTGGGTTATCATCAGATAAGAACTAACTTAATGCCCTTAAAGATGGCAGCCAATGGTCAATGTGAATAGCCAATACTGAAGCCGGAAATGTTAATCTGGGTCAATATTTTTCCATATTTACCTCCACTTGTTATGCAGAGGTTGTGCACAATAAGAACTTGTATGCAATGTGCAAGAGGAAAGTTTTGTTATTTAATAATTTAAACCTCCTTTTTTGTCTCAAGTCTTAACTGTTAAATGGTTATAGGTCACACACACAAAGATAATCCCAAGTGTTGCTTAGGAAAATTTAGGGATTTTAATTTGGGGGGGATTTTGTTTTTCCGTTTTAATTTAACAGAATTATTTTAGCTTACTGATCAACAATACGAAAATAAAGTTGAGATAATAAGTAAGTCATCAATATTTGCTTCAAATCCCAGCTGAGATCCAGCACAGCAATCTTCTGTATAGCATCTTCTGCAAGGACAGTTTTTCTCCATGTAAAAGAATAAGTAACAATAATAAGGAATAATAACAAAATAATAACAAAAATAAAAGGTGATTTTTGACCTATCCTTGTTTCTTGCTCCTTCCGGTGGCAAATGGATTATTAAAATCTATCTGGAAAACTACCTTCTGGTTTAAGAAATCAGCAAAATGACTAGAACATGATTCTGGAAGGCTATCATGACACATTTGGTTTGCATAGGTTCATGCAGATGGTGTTTATAATTAACGATGCCACATATTTAGAATTTGCTACATTCTCCCCTCACCCTCTGTGCAAAAGAAAGCGCCCTCTGTTCCACCTCAGTTCCCTCCTGACTTGCTTTTGCAAGTTGCAGTGGTTTGTGTGCACTGAAACCGGACGTGTTGCGTGGCTACAATATTAAGGGGTTTGTAGCTCCGCTTCCATAATTAAATGAGAGCAAGTTACTCTCGGGATCAGAAGTTATGCTGTACAAGTGTGCACATTTTATTTTCATGCTGCCCACTCTCCAGTTTCACACACTGCTAAATCTGCAATATGCTTCTACATCTGATCTTGCAGCAGTTTCCTGTGAGCTAACAGTTGTGATCAAGAGCTGACTGATTTACATATTTTCTTTTTTAGTTTTTAAATTAGCATGTTAAGACATCAAAGACAATCTAGTCATGTTCTCAATCTATTAGCTATTTTTTTAATTGTTTGAGAAGTTATTTAGTCCTCTTGGGCTAAATGTAGTAGATGCACACAACCCATTGGAGTGGTAGAGATTTCAACATTGTAGCTAGCCTGTATCGTTTCCTGTAGGATTGTATTGCTAATTGTAATTTAAACTGCAGCACATAAATGTTGATAAAGTCCACAGGTGAAAGCCTCAGAAAATATCTCCTGAAGACATATGTCCTAGGTTTAGCAAGCAACACGTGCTTACAACTTACACCCTTTTCCGTGAGACAGTATACTAAACTGATTTTAAGATAAGTGGCATTGTGAGACAATTTTAAGGATACAGACATCTTCCTCTTTGCTCCTTGCTGCAAAATTTTAAGAATGGTCCTAAAAGCCAAGGATGTTCCACTTTTAGGAATTTTAAAAAGGAATTTTAAAGACATTCTCTGCCATGGTACTGTCAAATTCAGTTCTGATGTAAGTTAACTAAGCTCAACAACTAAGCATATATGATAAATATAATGTGTCTTTAGGTTGAAGAAGCAGATTACTGGGACACTATACTGTAAAAAGGCACCATCCTTTGGATGAGATGTAAAACTGAGGTCCTGACTCTGTGGCCACTAAAAATCCCAGGGCGTTTCTTGAAAAGAGTAGGGGTGTTACCCCAGCGTCCTGGCCAAATTCCCCATTGGCCCTTACCAATCATGGCCTCCTAATAATCCCCATCTATGAACTGGCTTCATTACTCTGCTCTCCTCCCCACTGAGAGCTGGTGTGTGGGGAGCGTTCTGGCGCACTATGGCTGCCGTCGCATCATCCAGGTGGGGCTGCACACTGGTGGTGGAGGGGATTCCCCATTACCTGTAAAACGCTTTGAGTGGAGTGTCCAGGAAAGCTCTGTATAAGTGTAAAGAATGATTATACTATTATTATTGTATTTTTCTTCCACAGTCCAAGAGGATTTATGAACAGAAGTGTAAGGAAGCTGACGAGGCTGAACAAGCTGTTGAACGTGTGAGCAACGCAGCCACAGCTACCCCAAAACAGACAGAAAAGGTAAACTGCGCCACCTCTGAGCATACGGCAAAGTCAGCTCGCTGGCCTGGTTTCACTGCAGTGAGGGCAAACCGTTACACTTCTATTATAATCTGCTAAGTGCAGTTTTAAATGAAACTATTTTTGTTCTGAACCATGTAGAAGAGGTTATGCACGGATGTCTCCCCTGTTGTAAAATGTTGTGCCTTTAACTGAAAAAGTATTTATTGTATTCTAAAATCGAATCTAATCAGAGCTGGACAGTGCAGACTACAGGGCTATAATGTGTGTATAGGGAAAAGCTTCTTGGGGCTCATAAACACAAGCTGTCTCAGGAATTAAACCTTAAGTTCAAAACTAATTTGTCTTCCTTTTTGTGCGGCGCTCTGTTGTGAGAAGGGACGATAGGTGCTTCACTCTCCGGGCGGAACCCTCTGCCTCAGTCTGGTCCTGACTGCGAAGCTGCTCCTAGGAATAACGGTTCCTGTTTTCTCTGTCTGTCCAGGTGCAGAACAAGGCAAAGCAATGCAGGGAAGCGGCAAACGAGGCCGGTATGTGGTTTTCTGACTCTCAGAAATGCATGCTTTCTGTTCCCCTCCATGATCCTGCGCACATGGTTGCACGGCTGTGTGTGATCCTCATCATGTGTTCCCCCTGTCTGCGCTCGGCGTGTTCGAACCAGGCTGTTCCCATGAATGGCATTGCCATGGTGCACTCTGCTCTTGTCAGATCTCAGAAGCTTGTTGAATCTTCGGAAAGACAGGATGCCATGTTCCCCGTTATCTCCTGAGTTATCTCCCCTTGTCTTCCAGTTAGGCTAATACTGTATGTATTTGAAAAGCACACACTCTGACGAGGAGCACTCTGTATGGTACAGAGTAAACAGTAATCAGCCCTTCCAAAACATGCCAGATGTTCACAATAAGACACTACTTGAAGAGTAAAGGAGGAGTCGAGAGACAGTCCATTCCAGGTGGAAAAAAACAACTCGTATTCTTCAGTACCTTTTCTGTTTGCAAAGTAGCAGAATGGCAGATAAGCAGGTCTAAGCCGAAACAACATCAAGGCACCCACAGTGCAACAGCACAAAGCACAGAATTGAAACACTATCAAAGGAAATTCACATGTGTCTTCTTTGCACTCCATCAAATTTGCACTCTGGAAGCACTCTGAAAATGCTTCCAGAGCACTAACTGAAGCACTTAATCACCATGATTTCCTGTCCTTTCACAATATACTGTACTGTATATCTGGAGATCAGAACCAATGTGTTCTTGGTTTAACAACTTAACTGTTAAGACTGTATGGGCTGTGTTAGATAACAGACAGATACATAGCTCAAGCAGAAGTCACTTTTATTCAAACTAAATCTATCAGAAGATAGTGTTGAAAGCTGGGAGGGGATTTCCACTCAGCCCTTTACTATTTTAGCTTGAAATTTGTTGTTCACTTTCTGACAGCCATCTCTATTAATAATTCTGTCATGTGGGTCTCGTGGTGCCTCTCACAGTTTTACGTACATAAGCACAAACACATATATTTATATATCTGGTTTCCATGACGCTAAATAGCAATAGGTTTATCAAGAAAATATTTGCTTCCTATGTTGGGAGTCAAGCAAGTACCCTTAGTTAACATCTTTATGTCTCCACTTAGGTATCTGGTATTTTATGTTGGAAATGCATACATTATTATAGCGAAATGATGATTTAGATAATGATTTATAATGATTTTTGATTACTAAAATCTGGTTTAACAGGCAGTGATTTCCTGGTTAGAGGATGGTAAAGGCAAATGTGTTTAGAATTATGCAACAGATGTTGACAGTTGGCCTCCTGTCACTGTACACTACTGCTGTCAGTTAACCAGAATCTGAATGGAGCTGAAGATTTTCTTTCTGTCCTCTTGTTATTAACAGCTTTCACTATGGCAGTGCAGCAAAGGTCGAAACCTGATAAAATGACCACAGGGCTGTTTGCTTGCATGCATACCACACCTAATTGAGCCCCTGCAGCCACCCCCCAGTACGCAAATAACAACTGGCTCATTTGCCTTCACAGTTTGTGGCTTTGTGCAGAGTCGATGTCTAATATGGGATGTCTGCTTTGACAGAGAAGCAGTACATGTCTAATGTGGAGCAGCTGGACAAGATTCGTCAGGACTGGGAGAGCTCTCACATGAGCACCTGTGAGGTAATTCTGCCCGCGAATGCCTTGAATTTACAGCATTTAGGCACCCTCCTCCTGTCCCTCTCTTTGAGGAAAGCCAGCTTATTAGAAAGCTGTGAAATAGCTTTAATTTGCACAGTATTGCAACTTCTTGTTTCAGTTTCTTTTGCAGTCTTTGAAAGAATAAAATATGCTGAGAAAGCTTCCCACTGTAAATACGAATGCCTTACATTACAGCATAAAATTACATGTCAGAGAGAAAAAGACATTCTGGATAAATCTTGCAAGGTGCACAGATATCTTCCTAGTAGTATTTTGCACACTTATTTGTAGTGTTAAGGTTGGCATGTGGTGCAGTTGGTGGCGTTGCTGCCTCACTGTCCTGAAGGCTCTGGGATCAATTTTGCACATGGGGTACTGTCTGCATGGAGTCTGTATGTTCTCCCCAGGGTCATGGAGGTTTCCTCAAAATGCTTTGGCTTCCCTCCACAGTCCAAAAACAGACAGGTTAATTGACTTCTAGGAACACTGACCCTGACGTGACTGTGTTTGTGTCTGTCAGTTCCCTATGATGGACTGTAATTTGGCATCCCATCCAGGCAGGTACCCTGCCTTGCGCCCTTTGCTCAGTGGGATAGGCTCCGGCTCCTGAATGGGATGGCCGTGCCGTGCCGCCTCTTATCACTGTCATTTAAAAATGGGAAACCTCATTGAAGGTATCTTGAGAGGCATTAAAGACACAGCAAGCTATTGGCTCCAAAATGCACTTGTTATGGTTTAATACCTGTGATCAGTGTACATTGGTCCGCATAATGTCTATGAATTCAGACTTGGTTACACAGCTTAAGTATCGACACCTCTTATCACGCACCTACACTTTCAAAACCTAATTTGGTTTAGTGCTCTAGTACAATGTTGCACGATTTTCTGGGTGAAGATTTCACACCTAAAGCACTGAAAAGTCCCCAGACTAGAAACAGAGCTCTTACTTGCTTCATCTGAACAGCTGGCTGTTCAAAGTGAAGACAGGCCGAAAAAAGTCAGTGGGATGCTGCTGTTTGAGAGCAGTTAAAAAGGGCAATACACTGCAGACTGGATATCTACAGAGCACTAAAAAGAATTGTTTGTTTGTTGAGGCGGGTAAACATTAACTTTATATTTCCCTTAAAAAAGCAGTACCTTTTTTATCTTTCCTGTCACAGAAAGTGTTTCAAATTTCAATTTTAAATCAAAAAGAGGGCCTTCCTGGTCAGCCTGCATGTGCCAGGAGGACAGTGTGGTGCCCGCAAACATTTTAAGATCATTTTTGTTGGAGTCAACAACAATATTTTTTTCTGATGATCATTTTAAACAAAGCCTTGTTTTCCTGTTATATTTATGTGCTTGAAATCACATTACTGCTTTCATTTTGTTGTTAGCTTTGGTATACATGTTTTGGGAGACTTTTGAAGAGCATAAATATATAAATAACCCTCTGTAAGACATCTTGCAAAAAAATGTAAACATCCTCAAAATCCCCAGTGAATAGTGACTAATACATCTGCTTTGTTCGTGGAACATTTAAACATTTTCCATTTAATGACATTGACTACACAAACAGTAAAAGTATGCAATCTTTTTGGGTTGAAGGTTCAGAAACATATGGAGATTGTCTTATTAAAACTACAGAAAAAAGCTCTGTGTGTTTATGAAAGATGTAGTCAGTAAGAAATAAATAAAATAGTTTTACTGAAGTCCTATTACTAAAGTGTGACTTTCAGTGTTCCACTCAAGCTGAAAACCTTCTTGTTCAGTTCATGTGCACTCAAGTGTGAAGTTTAAAACACCCTGTCCCTTGAAAGAAGACACCTTTGTGGGTATTATATTTGTGGTTCATATTTCTGTTTTAGCCACACAGAAAAGTTTACAACTGAAATATAAAAATCAACAGAAAATATTTCACAAAGATAACATGAAAAGATCTGGTCTGTGAATCTTTCAGAACAACAGACTACAGAATGGCATTACTGCACATGAATATACACAAAGCTATAATAATCATTTGTAAATTCATTTCTTCAGGTGAAGGATTTCCTCCAAAGAAGGCTCCACATGTAGTGCAGAAATGTAGTGTTTCTTTCCTTTTCTTTGCCTTTTATCATTTAATGAACCTTTACCTGTTCCTTTGCAACCTACACATGCTGAGGCAGCTCCCTACTTGAATATGATTAGTACATTTCATTGCTAAGCCTTCGTGATTGATTAGAACTTCTCCATCACTGCATTAGCAGAAGATAATGTACAGACATACACTAATTACAATAAATACAATTGTCATCCACCTGTGGGTTTTTATGTTTTGAGTGATATCTGATGAATTTGTCTGCTTTCAAAATTTTTGCACGGGTATTTGCTCTGCTCAGACAACCAAATAGCTTACTTTAGATATTATTTGGTTATGTTTGATCATCCGCTTAGATTATGACTATTTTATTGAACCACAAATATCTATACATATTTAAGCAACAGAAATCCTGTATTGTTGCATTCTTAATGTTATTTGCTCTTACGACGTCTACATGTTGGTGCATGGTGCAGAGATAAATATAAAGTCTAATGTATTGTATTTATCATCTTTATAATTTATGATTATAGGGTCATGGAAATACAACAGCTTTGTAATTTCGTGTACTGTAGATGTTTATATACTGCCCATTCTATTTGATCTGTATAAATCTCTGTATCTCTAAGTCACTGTAAATGCTGTTTCATGTTTGTTTTTAAAAAATGCAATCCCTGTCACAGCTTTTATTTTAGCGGGGTATCAGCAGGACTGACTCGTTTATTCTGTCTGCGTTTCAGGTCTTCCAGCAGCAGGAGAGCGACCGGATCAACATTCTGCGGAACGCAATGTGGGTCCACTGTAACCACTACTCAATGCAGTGCGTAAAGGATGATGAGGTCAGCCTGCTTCAATCTTTATTTAATTTAGTGGACATCACCAAAGCAAACATCAGACCAGAGCTCTCTCGATATAACCTGAGGAGGTTCCACAGTCAGGACAGGACAACACTAACTTAAAACTTTCATTTTGGATGTGCTCAGACAACCTCTCAGAGCCAACTGTTGCTCAGCGCCAAACATTACATTTGCTTGATGAAGTTTTGACTTTTTTTGTTTAATTTCATAGTATTGAATTTCAGCCCATCGGGTTTATAAATCCTGTTTGAAAATGTGCTTATTAAATGCAAAAGATAACGTGTGTTGGAACATGGTCAGTTTCAAGCCACGGAGGTACAAATAATCATCACAGCTCAGAAAGAACGCATCTGTATCAATATGAGACCCAGCTTTTCAGCCTTGCCTATGTCACATGTGAGTTTATTTAAGGTTGTGCAGAAATACAGAGTGGTTTTGTGACGCAGCCTGGTGTGATGTTGTAAAAGGTGCAAAAATAAACTAAGCCTCTTGTTCTGCTTCTGGTAGCTACCAGGTAACATTAACAGAAGAAACTGACACCAAACCCATATTAAGACCAGTTTTAAATTCAGTAAAACTTTTACAAAAACAATACAAAAAACATGTTTCAGATTAATTATATCTAACAAATATTTTTCCTTGCTGAATGCACCATACAGTTGCAGGGTAGTTATGTGCCCCAGTCATATGCTGACCTTCTCCTCAGTGTGTTCTCAGACACATTTTTCATGACATTTAAAAACAGAAGGCTCTAAAATCAGACATTTTTCAGCATACAGTAAAATTAATTCTTAAAATGAATACAGTATTTCTAAAATAGTAATAGTATAGTAATGATACCACTACTACTAATAATAATAATTCCTTACACTTATATATCACTTTTCTGGACACTCCACTCAAAGTGCTTTACAGGTAATAGGGGTCCCCTTCATCACCACCAGTGTGCAGCCCCACCTGGATGTTGTGACGACAGCCATAGTGCGCCAGAACGCTCCCCACACACCAGCTCTCAGTGGGGAGGAGAAAAGAGTAATGAAGCCAGTTCATAGATTGGAATTATTAGGAGGCCACGATTCATAAAGGCCAATGGGAAATTTGGCCAGGAAGCCAGGGTAACACCCCTACTCTGTTCAAGAAATGTCCTGGAATTTGTAATGACCACAGAGAGTAAGGACCTTGGTTTTTCGTCTCATCCGAAGGATGGCGCCTTTTTTACAGTATAGTGTCCCTATCACTTTACTGGGGCATTAGGACCAACACAGACCACAGTTTGAATGCCCCCTACTGGTCCCACTAACACCTTTTCCAGCAGCAACCTTAGCTTTCCCAGGATGTCTCCTATCCAGGTACTGGCCAGGCTCAAACCTGCTGAGCTATATGCTGGCTGGTAATGATATTCATTAGAAGTCTCCCGTCATAGTACTGATCAGGCCTGAAATCTGATAAGAAGAGGCTACAAGGCAGCATCATTGATGATAAAAAAACAATGAATGACTCATTGAACTAATTTAGATATCCTAATGTCTTGCAGGTGACAATATACTTCAGCTTCTTGTTTCCTGTTATTGGGGAGTTATGAATTCCTTAATATAGCACCCTACCCTGACATTTTTTGGAGAATTCTCTTTCTTTGCTTTCTTTCTCTTTTTTTTTAAAATGCCATGAATTTAAAATACATCCTGTCTTGCTTGCAAGTACAAGCTGGGCTTAGTCAGGTCTAATGAGACTCTGCTTGTAGCTTTATGAGGAGGTGAGGAAGACCCTTGAAGCCTGTGACATCGCTACAGACCTGGACTTCTTCATTCAGATGAAAAAGACCGCCTGTAGTCCAGCAGGTACACTTATCATAATTATTACTTTAACAGCAATGAGGCGCAGATGAAACTATTAGAAATTTTCAGTTTGTTGATCATGTACATCCATACTTACAAGCAATTTAATTGCAAAATGTTTAAATTCCAACATTTTTGTCAGAAAGCTTTGACTGGACAGCTACTTAAAAGTAAACCACCTGATTTACAAATTTGGAGAAAATCATAGGATAACACCTTTAGTTGATTACACTTACAGATACACACGTTGTCTGTTGAAAAAGTCACTATTTTACACAGGTGAATCGTGAAAAAAACACTGAAAAAATTAGTTATAAAGTTGTACCAGTAATTGAAATTGTTTTTGTGAAAGCTGGTTTGATTTTTTTACAACCTTTTTAGCCAAAACTCCTTACATAATCATAGCTATTTCCCTGCCCTTGCCTGAACCCCTGCTGCTTGCATTAAAACAAAATGGCATTCTTTTCTTTATAACACAAGTGCAGACATTACAGTATTCAGCCAATGTCACCAAGATGTGATAACCTGCCAGGCCCAGAAGGAATCCCACGAAACAATGATTGTACACCATGCACAACAGATGAAGAACACCAGAGACCACACTGGTAGTGGCATGAACATGATTAATTTCCTTCCTTTTTCCCCAGCTCCTGTTGTGTTCGAGAACTATTATGACAGGGAGCCCTCTGCTGACAGCAATGGCAGTGCGCGCTTTGCAGGAGGAGTGATGAAAAGGTCAGAAGAGCACAACAGCGACGAGTCCTATGATGCTGAAGTTTTGTCAGCTGGAGCAACTTTTGTTTTTAAAAAAAGGAAGGATGGTTTGAACCCATTTGTGGCCCAGTGAAAAACAAGCTTGTTGCCATCTGTGGCTGTGTTTTGGTGAGACAGGAAGCCTGCTGTCCCCACATAGAGGAAGCTCTTGACCAAACAGGAAAAGGAAAAAAAAAATACAGCGCTTGCTATTATCAAATTTGCCAACTGTGTAGGAGTGGAAAGGAAATGGGTCCCAAATCCTGGTACTGCGTTACACTGCCTTTATTTTCATCAGCAGTGTGGTTTTATTAACGAGCGCGCACGTTTTAATGGTTTATTAGCCCCAGCGTACTTGCTGTTCCCCAGCTGACAGCTAACACTGTGGCATAAATCTACACCAGCAAGATTACAATCGCTTTCCGCCTTGAGTCTGGACAGCCTGTCATCACACCAGAGGGCCTCTGTGTGCAGGAGGAGCGCACAGTAGGACAGGAGTCTAAAACTGGTAATACCTGCCAGGGTACCGTAACTCTCTCAGCAACTCATCTTTCCTGTAATAATTAGAAGAATTTGATTCAAATAAAAATAAATGTAAAGGTCACTTTACCGTAAGAAGGAAAAACAAGTTTACAAGAGAGGACCTAAGTTAGCACAATTTTAAAACAAGGGTTTAGAATGGAGTAGAAGATACAGGCAGCCCACGTAGTCCTGGCGACATTTTTTGACCCGAACATGTGAAATGCAGATTAAAGCGTCTTGAAGACCTGCCAGTACTCATAAGTCGATATGGACCAATCAATCGACAACTCACAAGCAGGTCAAGAAAATATATATATGTTGTCTTGTGCTGGGCGTGGGGGTATGTCTGAGGCCGAGGAGAGCCGTAGTCATCATTCCCAACTCAGCCTTTCAACTGCACAAAGCGGGTTTGGTTTGTATTTGACGTTAAAGAGCTCAGCGGATTCACGCCCTTTATCCAGAAAGAAAAGAGAAATGTGAGATTCAAGGACAGAAGAAACATCATACTGTGTTCCATGCTTGCACCTGAATCTCTTCCCAGTAAGCTTCTCTTTGCAGTTTGAATCCATGAGTGTAAAGGGAAAAATACTATGCTATACAGGAATACTCTAATTCCTGTATCTTTCTCAAATTTATTCAGATGACAAATATTGACCCACAAACTGGAAAGTACATGACCTCACATGGAAACACATGGGGGAAAAAAGTATTGAATCCCCTGGCTAAAAACATCAATTCCAACGCAATTTAATTTGAAAGTTTTTTTTTTTTTTGCATGGCAACCTTTAAATAAAAAAAACCCACACAAAGACCTTAAGATTTTAATGAAATATAGGTTTCTTCACCGTTTTGAAAGTTCATAATGATAGATGAGCTCATCGCAGATGACCCTCATTCATTGTTCTTCTCTCGTATAGATTTTCAGACCTATTGCAAGGGAACTGTGGCTCCAGGATGAATGTCAATGAAGTTTCACAGCCTGCAGCGTTGTCAACCGGTTTGTACCATAACTGTTCTTCGGTACCCGACGTACTGCGTGCTGAGCATATAGCAGTGCACTGTGAGGTTGAGTTAAGGCTGACAAGGTTAGCTCGGTTCAGGTTCCTCTGGAGAAGCAACAACAGTCTGTCCCGTGTGCATTTAGTTACAGCTTTCTGTATGGTAGCATTGGACCTGTGGCAAACCTCAGTACTGAGAGCACACGGAATAAAATATGACATCGATATTGTAAAAACTAAGAGACAACGCAACTCGTGCGGAGCAGAAGCTTAATCTACGGGAAATGTAAGCTGAGCCAACTGACATACTGATAAAAACACATCATAGGAAATATGTTCCTCGATGTTTTCTGTTTATAAAACGAATGGCAAACTTCTAAATTCCATGATTCAACTGTATAGATCTAAAAAGGAGGGTGTAACACAGAGAGTACTTGCATTGTGAATTAGTTAATCAAAATAGTCAACAACTTACAAGTGTCATTTAATGTTTATGTTTCTAATCACACATCTCACGATCTTAATACTTGGTTATCTTGATGCTTAATACAGCATTTAAGATTCGCCAGGATGTCTGCATATAAACCACCAGGGGGCACTTGAACTATTGAATTTCTGCACGGTTGGTGTAAAAAAAGGGTGACTTAAAGAGGGGTGTCTATGATGATGTATTGGTTTTTTTTTAAAAAAAAAAACACCGTTCCGTGTAGCTTCAGAGGTTAGGAGTGACCGTCGTGATTCAGTCTGGAAACTAAAGTTCTTTGTTTTTTGCACGCTAGCGGAGAAGGCAGACGGAGTGTACGCCTCTGTCCCGGGTTGTGAACGCGGAGCTGCCGTCCCAGAGCCTCCCCTGTCCGAGTGCTACACCGTTCTGTACGAATACGTCGCACAGGTGAGGAAGGCGCAGAGGGGTTTCTTTTAATACAAGCTTGGAGCACAAGGTTAAGGTCATCTCTACCCTTTTAGCTTCGTCTACGTTTTTCTTTAATAGTTCTTAACCGTCTGGTAATTAATCTTATACTCATTCAGATCCCAAAAAGTCTTCCCCTTCTCGTGGAAACTTGTAAGTCAGCATTAGTGTTACAGACCCCAGTTAGCACCACTCCAGGACTTAACACTCAGTAGTCCAAGATTAGTGCACATCGGGGTCTGTGAACCTCCGTCTTAAAAGTACAACCTGAAAAGATGGGATTTTTTTTAACTGGTTAGGCTGTAATGAAAGTTTAATAAAGTCATGAGACTAACCCACTGAGGCAAAGCTACTTAATTGGCCCGTATTGCTCAGGTATATATACACAGTATATAGACTGCAGTCCAGTCAGGTAGGTAGCCATGGCCGTACAGACCGTAAAGGCCCTGTAGCACTGACGTCTTGTCACGGCTCTCCTCAGAATCAAGACGAGCTCTCCATATCCGTTGGGGACGTGGTGGTGGTCATCGAGCAGGGCGAAGACGGCTGGTGGACAGTGGAGAGAAATGGGCAGGCTGGCCTGGTCCCTGGCTCCTACCTGCAGAAAGCCTGAGGCGGGTGTCACATTTTCAACGAGCTCTGTGCATTGTGTACTAAATCCCAGCTAAAGAGACACAACACTCGGATTATCCAGACCTTCTTAAACAGTCGCCCACTTGAACTGTGACTGAGATGCCCGATTTTTCTACTTGTTTTGTCTCAGAAATCCCTGGCCTCTTGCTGCTAGAGAGAACAAGGCTCGTTACTCGAGAGCCGGGTGACATGCAGATCTGCGGGGTGATTTAGTCGAGCGACGTCTGTGACGCTAAAGCACTGAGGAAACGGCCACCACCTCTCACCCGACTTCGTCTTGTCACAGACTTTAATTAGTCATTAGGGTTTTTCACTTAATTGACTGGTGATGTCCGCTGAAATTGGAGATCTTAATTCCCCTGGTTAGTGAATCCAGCGGGTTGTGTTGAATGTGGGTCACAGAGCGCCTGTGACAGTTTTAGAGGATTTTAACTTTTTCCGTGCGAATGATTTATAATCATGACACAGCAGCCAGAACTCTGTATAAAAGCTGAAGGGAGACCGTGTAAATGTCCCTGGATTACGTGTACTGTTGATATAAAGTTATATTTCAGTGTTTTTGTATCATAAACTATGAAGCAAACAAATTATTTTCCTGCTAAAATGCAGATACAACTACTGTATGTGGTCATCAGTTTTATAGGAAGGTTCTATAGTACCTGGCTTGAACATGATGATACATCTCATCCCAGAACCCCTGCTAATTACCGACTAGTACAGCTCTGATTTCCTATGAGAGTTTTGTCATTCCTGTTGCTGACCATACATATTAGATACGACACAACTCTCAAACTGTTTAACTTCCGACTATGGGTTTCTTCTGTTAACCAGAAATACTCCAGCTGGACTCCTACAATCATAATGAAGGAGGTTTACAGAAGGTCAGGGAGTAATTTCTTGGTTTCATTCCATTCCAATTACACAGCATGTTTAAGTTTTAAACACAAGGTAAAAAAAAAAAACACTAAATTCTAATATCGTTGTCACTGTATTCGTGAGATGAGCTTCAGGGATCTCTTTAGGACTGTAGGCAAGCACATCCTGTGGTGCTCTGGTTTAAAAGCCAATTCCTAAGACTATAAATCATTTAGAAAAACTTCATAATGTAGAAAAATGTACAAAAACACAATACTGAAGCACATTTACACTTTAAATCAAGGGTCTCAAACCCAGTTCCAGGAGGGCCGGGTCTCTGAGCTCAATTAAACAATTAATGTAATTAACTATTTTCTAAATAAGACATGCCTGTATATAGAATTTTTCTTAAGGTGATTTACAGTTGATAACACAAAGACGATCACTTAAAGGTAGTTGCCTATAAATCATCTCGGAGTCTTGTTAAAATTATTACAATGTTAATTAGTTCATGATAATTACATACTGTAGGATGTAACCTGACCATAAGAGGAACAAACACACAGAAGACACTAGGGTTTCTCGGAATTGTGTTTGAGACCCCTGGTTTAAAGTTTCTAGAAGAAAATGACAATCACACCCGAAGAACACATCAGCCAGTCCTTCCAGTAACATCGTGTACTATTTTGCTATGACGCCTGGATAAAGACGAAAGGATTAACTGCAGTGTCACCTCTACATTTATCACTGCCACAGCAGGCAGAAAAAGAAAATGTACACAAAGCTACCTTTCACCGTCTGCACTGAAAACAAACAGGTCCTCACAACCCCAAGACCTGCTGGCTTTTTAATACAGCACAGTTTAGCTGTAATATTTTTAAAAATGCTCATGAAATGATAGAATTGGTTTTCTTCCCAGGATGTTCACTTTTATGTGTGACATCTGTGGAAAGTGCTGGTTACGGACTTGAAATGAAGGGACGTGCGTGGTGCAGTCTTTAGGGGTTTGTAGCTGTAAAACAGAATTGAATATTACATTTGCCCTTGCACATAAAGGCTGGAGAAAATGGCAAACTCCCCTGTGGACAGAGACAGAAGTGAAACTAGTTCCATTTTTGGATTTAAAAGACATCATAAACACCTCCCAGTCCACATTCCAGATATTTTGACATAATACCACTGATTAGCTTCATGCCACAAAAGGAGGAGCAAAGAGTAAGGAAAGTCCTGAACTCCTGCCTTTATTAAAACTGTTTATAGCTTTTATGGAACAACTGCAAAGAAACCTTATCTTCAGAATAAAGGTTTGGGACCATAGGTCAAGTCAGAGATCATTTTTGCTCTTGCTTGTATTAATAACTGATTAGTATCAGGAAACTAAAATCAGGAGGTGGGAGACTGATCTGACAAGAGCTCTTGCCTGGAGTGCAGGTTGAGCTCTGCTGTCCAGATGTTACGAGTTCAAGCCTGGGTCATGTCATCAGCAGTGACGTACAGCTGGCTCAGTGGCACCAGGGCGCTGGTTAGGAATAGCTGACCAGAAGCCAACAGTGGCTCGTAATGACCTCGGATGAAGGAGTGCCTCTCCCATCGTGTTCCCTGCGTTGCAGCTCACTGCGGGGCTTGTAGTGTGTCAAAAGTAAATGGCTCCATGGCTGGGCAGATCAGAGGAGATCATTCTTCATTCCCCATACGCTATGAGCTGAGATGTAAGGATTCAAAATTCGGTGGGTATATCAAAATAAAGGCTTCTGTTCTCAACTCTAAATTCTCAAAGCTCTGCTTGTGTTAGGGGGCAACAGTTCACCTGTTTGGTAAATGTTTCCATTTGGAAAAGAACTATCTACAGTAGGCACTTTGTTTCCATGTACTCACCCGATGTTAAATCTCACCTTGTTAAACAAAGACAGTGCCATCATTACAGGGATTGAGAGAGCATTAAACAGACGTATAACACAGCCACCTCTGCAGGGTGATTTCCGATGAGTCAAACAGACTGTGGGTAACATCTCAAGATATTCCTGTAAGTCTAATAATACTCTTCTGAAGCTCTCCAGCAGTCACCAGGGTTTAGAGCATTCGTCAAGTTCTCTGAAGGGACGTGGTTTCAGGATTCATAGCTGAATCCAACACCTGACAAAACATATAGTTGGCCATTCCAAATTCCAAATAGACCATTCAATTTGTGCAGAATTTAAACCAAGAGGTGTTTTGTTAAAATCATAAAATGCACTAATAATCCCTTATTTAGAATTATGTGTACTATTCTGATATCCATGTTATAAAACGTCTGTGGAATCCGGAGATTATATACAGTATTGCATCACTTAATAATGGAATGCCCCATGCTGAGACTAAAAGTAATGAATCTTTATAGTCTGAACAAAATTGGTAAGCCACCCTAATGGACTTCTTCAGTATCAACAGTGAAACACAAGCCACAGTGCACAAATGGAAAATGAACGTTCAGTACCTCTAAAACTGCAAATAGGAGACTTGGCTTTACACAAAGGATTGTTGGTGTCTGGAACAAGCTACCCTGCCATGTCAAAGGAGAGACCCTTTCAAGGAAAAGCTGGATGAGGTGCTTGGATAAATTAGCTTCTAGCAATCAAACAAGCTAGATGAGATAAATTGCCTGTTGCAAACCAGGAGCTTATTTCTCCCGTTCTTTAGGTTACTAATAGGAAGAGTCTTGCAATCACTGTCTAATGCCTACAAGCTTATAGAATAGGCCTCACTTCTACACAGGTTCTAGTGGTTTTCAATGCCCTAATCATGACGCATGGATTTGTTCCTTTCCTAGAGGTATAATTGCAAGCAGAGGGATTACATTTCCACCCAGGGTGCAGTCTGGCATGCACCTACCTCAACAAGTACAGAGCCTTTATGCTCACAAACAGGTGAAAATGTATTTTGATCTGTCTGGATCCTTGGTGTCCAGTTACCTTAGCAGATCAGTAAGATAAGAAAGCTCTCTGGAAAATGAGTCAGGACTACCCACTCACCCTGCCTGGAAAGCTCGGGTCTGCTCAACTGCTCTGTTTCAGGTCTGTTGCACTCTTAAACAGTCTGCATCGGCATCAATAGCTAGAGCTTTTGCTGGAGTGAATTTAAAGATTAACAACATTTTCTCCATTTGTATAATTCAGCGCCGACCAAGGTCGGAAAGTAGAAAAGTTAAATCAACCGTTCTGAAAAATGTATACAAAGTATTATGAAGAAATATTTTTCTCCAACACCAAGTTACCCACGTTATATACTGATAGCTCATTCAGTCTTACTATTTTTGATTCATGATACTTCAGCATTATCTAATTATGAACTACAAACTTATGTCCCAGCTGTAGTTTTCAGGAATTATTACTGAATCAAGCATTATTTTCTTCTGTTTAAAAGACAGGACTGTTAGGTTAAAGGTTAAATGTTAAGACACTTCCAGAATAAAAAGCTGGTATTTTATAGGAACAAATGGCACGATTTGAAAAAAACTACATACTATCCCTGGGAAAAACGTGAACTTTAACCCCTTTCAGGACAAGGGTATTCAGTCCCCGACTCCTACAATAAGAAAGCATTGAGACAATACACCATTGTGAATTAGCTTGCTTTGTCTGCAGAGAAGCCATGGAACTATAAAGGCATTCCTAGAGTTTGCCCTATGGCTGTGCAACTGTTTTGTTAAAAAAAAACCCTAAGTATTATAAATATTATAAATCTATTTATAATAAAATACTCCTGGAGGAAATACACAGTGCTTCTAGGTAAAATGTACCAACACTTGCAAGTAAAATCTGTATACATATTGGATAAATTGAATGCTTTGTGGTCACGTTTTGTATTTTCATCCTCTCCAAGACCTACCTTGACGCAAACTACGCTTTCTGACTGAATTTATGTTAAAATGTAAATCACGCAGAACTAAAATAACAGGACTATTTCCAGCTCTTTTGTACCCAAGCAATATGAGAGTCTCCACTGATGAATTCAACTCCAATCGGTCACTGAAATCGCTGCTGCCGGGGGGAGGCACACACTTCCAGTTTCTCATGCCTGAGAAGCATCTCAAATATGCGAAACGAACTACAAAGGCAGACAGAATTTCAATTTTAAATCCTGACCTTCCTGCATTTCAAACAAAAAGACTTGCTGTCAGACAGACACCAAGTAAAACCCTCCAGCACAGAACATCAAGAACAAATAACACCACACAAAGTAAGCAACATGACTTGTAAATTTGTTCTTATTTTGTATTTCATTTACAGAGATTTATTTCATTGAAACCTATTTACATTTATTTCCTGTTTTACATGATAGTGTTATTCTACACAGCTACTTTTGTCTCAAATCAATTTTAAAATCTACTTCTTAACAGTACACCCCACACACACACACACAACTTCAAAAGAAAAATTGGACTATCAAAACTAAACATTTTTAGTACAGAACATGTAGTTTTTATAGATTAATCCCAAACAGCCAATTTTTAGAGACATCTCAAACTGTTAGGTGAAGGATTACTTCAAGAGCTTGAATCACTGATCAATTTAAAGTTTGATTTCCTAGATTGGAAACAAATCTATACAATCCTTTATCTACATACAGACCTCACGATACACTGAAATTAGGCATACTCAAGAAATGCAGACTGGTGATGGGCAGGGACTGTTAGGAATTGTACACTGCAGTAACACCAGGCACCCTACAAACAAATGGGAGCTCCCCATCTTTTGTATTTACATGTAGTATTAAATATTTATAAAATATTTGCAAAGTCCTACATATAGTGCAAACTGCCACACAAGCAAAAAATAAAATTCAGAGTATTTTTTTAGCTTGATTAGCAGACGTCTTGTTATTTCCACTGCCCTGCAGGTTCACTAAGGAGGGACTGTGCAGCAAATTTCTTACCTGGCAGACAAAAGAGCCGACATTTTTTTAGTGTTTGTTGTTTGGTATTTTGGCTAATAGCGTTTCAGACCATGTTAAAAGAAATGTTTAAATTAAAATACTGTACCAACTTCCAAGCACAGAAATAAATAATTTGCAGCTGTACCCATCACCAGTGTACACCGTAGGCAATCCTGAATTGTGCAAGGTGTGCTTTAGCTCACTAGAAGAGAAGAAAGCTAGCAAGCGCCTGCCCTCTCGAGCCTTCCCACACAGACAGGACGGCAAGCCCGTGTCAGCCCTCCTCCTCACGCATAGGTGCCTCCGGTGATGAGCAGCTCGTAGGCGGGGTCCCGACTCCTCCGGCACAGCACGACGCAGGCACACAACATGCCCAGCATCTGGGGTGAGGGAACAACAACAACAAAAAAAAAAAAGAGGTCAGGAAAGGACGGTTCGCTCGTGGAATTCCACACGGTACCACGCAGCTCGGTCCCGCCAGCCGGCCTCCCAGCGTCCCGCACACAGGCGGCCCACGAAGGGCCCGCTGGCAGGGAACGCAGAGGCGAGGGGGGGGGGAATCCTTTTGATTTTGAATAGCGAACCAGCGCCGATTTGGCCGTGGAGCAGCTCTTCTTTAGAAAGCCTCCAGGACAGAGGGTTACGAACGGGGGAACGAGGAAAGCATTCTAAAACCTACCGCCCAGGGCAGACGCCGCAACCAAATCGACTGCGGCTTTCCAGAAGTAAAAGAGCCCCCCCAAAGAGGCCTCTGGAATTAAAGCAGGCTGTACTTGAACAGCCGTCATTGGGCCACAGGAGAGCTTATCCACAGCCCCCCGAGAAATCGAGAAATCAAATTACAGACGACTGACCCGCCATCAGCAAACACCGAACATCGCAAAACCATTCCCCCACAACACAGCATTTACAAGCACTTACACAATCCATTTTTGTGCCATCCAATCATCAAACACGTGTTCATAATAAAACTGAAAGATTTTGTTGTCTATTAAGAATCCATGATATACTATGGGGGGATACTGTAGAACTGCAGTGGTTATTTAATCTGACAGTGCAAGTCTGCATTTAAAAAGTAAAACAAATGTGCCTTTTTGGAAGAATTCATCACCACTGGATATCCAGCTGTGATCAGTGATCCACTCATGCTGTGCTATTGCCCACCCGTTTTCACAGGCATGAAGGAGGTGAAATACAGGAAACAATGCAGATCATGTTACAATGTGAAACAGGACACCTTTTGTTATTTACTGATACTCTATCCCACAGCTCAGTCCCTCAAAAAAGCAGGGTTTAAATGTCCTACGCTCTCCCAGAACTCAACAGGAGTCTGCACTTTTATCAGGAGAGAAACAAAGAAAATATTGGTCTCAATAAAACAATTACTCTTTTCTAGTTACTATAAAAATCAAGTTGATGTTTATCTAAAGGGTTATTAAAGTACCCTTTTTTTGTTTACCAGTGCGTTAAATAGATATTCAGAAGTTTTTCTTTAGCTTCACAACATAAAACCTAAAACTAACACCTACCTTTACTGCACCTCACAGAAAACATTGAGTATACAATACACGATAAACATGGTTTAATTTACTGTGTTGTTTACTCATTGAAAGCAATTAAAATACACACGGTATTAAGTAATGGAACAACGTAGAGATTATAGAAAAATAGTTACATCTAAGTACCATCTGATAAAAAATGCACAATGCAAAAAAAACTGAGTGCAGATGTGCCATAGTGCTGCTGTATAAATAATTCAGCATTTTTTTTAAAGAGGGTGGAAATGTACTGTACCATATGCTGGCCCTGTACTTTGGGTTCCATTTAATTTGCCTGAAAGTTTAATTTCTTATTTCAGATACTCTAAGATATCCAGACATCTTTTTAAGCCAATGATGCCTGCAAGACTTCTAATTCATCAGATTTGAAACTCTCGAAGTGAGAAGTACCTATTCTCGAGGAGCCCCAGCTGAATTGCCCAAGAGCCGAGATGCGGTCATGTGCAGACTCGACACAATTGGGTCAGTGTACAGGCTCAAGGCCTGCTCACAAACCGTCCTGCTGGCTGGAATTAGTGCAGCTCGACTTCCCACTCACAAGGTCAGAGGACTTTCCATGCTGAAAGGAGCTGAAGTAAAATCTTCATTTCTTTCCCCAACATGTTCTTTCCTTATGATAATTAGACTGGATTTGTTTGTATAAACGAGCAATTTTCCACCTAAATTTGGCACAGCCTCCAAAAGCTGTTGGAGGATTAAAAAAAAACCCAAACAAAAACATATAATGCAGAACAATGTGCAAAACAGATTAACAGCTTATTTTTAGATTGTGGTGACTGGAACTAAGTGAAGCATGGCTGTTTTTTCCAAAATAACGTGGCTTGCATTTTAAGTTTAATATGTATAACTCAGCAGTTTACCATTTGTTTTTATTCAGCTAATGACAGGTGTTTCCATGTTTAACAGAAGGGATAGCTTTGTCCTTTATTTTTTTTCTCATAACCTCACCTGGATTGCTGCAAATGCCAGTGCTGCCCAAATGACATACATCATAATCTCCTTCAGCTTCTTCACAACAAGGGCTTCACATCCCTGGAAAGAAACATCATGAAGGTGACATTCCTGGGTTTTATCACTGCAGTTTAAAACGAAAGCATCACTAGTGTTTGCGAAGTTAATTCACAATCCGCAAAGCCACACAGTAGCTATGCCCCAAGCATTAATGCAGCACACCCCACCCTTGCGTGATGAGCAATATCCAGAGAATGCTGTGCACCTTTGAAGTTGCCTGATGAGGTCATGCGAAGCAGGTGCTGAGCTGGGATCTGATAATTACCCTGCCTTCTTAGTCATTTCAAATAACGATATGGGTGTCTGGTATTGTGCTCAGTTTCTGTTCGTGCCACACCAGTGAAAGACTATTGTGAATTTAACCCTACACGCGGTTATCTCTGGTTTTCTGTATTACAAGACGGGTAGCATTCATCTATGACAACTAAGACATTCTGGGAGACTAGAGTCTATAGCCAACATAACTGACTCCTCTCCCCACACCATCATGCCACACAGGAAGGTGTGTGCAAATTGAAAACCTGCGCACCCCACAGAAACAGAGAAAACATGCACGGACCCAACATGAGTCCTTAATGAGTATCGCAGAAATGCAGACCAGCTGGACCTCGCTGAATCAGAAAAGACTCGAGCAAAGCCTGCCACTCACTCACCTCTGGGTACAGGTCTCCGGGACGAGCCAGAGTGCCTGTGCAGTTGCTAATGGTGGATTTGCAGCAGCTCAACGGTACACTGTTGTTCCTGGCTTCTTTAAACCACCGTGTGTTCTTCCAGTCAGAGTAGTTGTGGATTCCACAGCAGTGAAGCTAGAAGACACAAATTCAGATCTGAGAGTCATCCTACAACCCAGTTTAACATGTTTGATTGTATCTCCTATGCCAAAGGCATTTTCTGCACTTTCCTCCTTTCAGGTTTAAGAAAATGTCCTACCCAGAACTGAACCTTTTCATTCTTGAACAGAGAAGATTACAAGGGGGCCCCAATAAAAATATTCAAAATCCTCAAGAACACTGACATGGTCAACAAGCAGAAAATACATGGAAAAGTGTTTAAAAAAAGAGAACAGTAAGGAGTTCTTTACTCAAAGAATTGTGGGAGTATCCAAACGCTACCCAGCATTGTTAGGCTGAAGGTGATACCTTGGCTTCCTTTAAGCCAAGAAATAGCTAGATGCAATCCAGGATTCAAGAAGCTACTGAACACCAAACTGGCCCTTGCTTACTTGTAAAACTTTAAAAGTCTTTTTTCTTACGATCCTCCAAAAATCACTGTACTGTCAGAACATTGTGTACAAAAGTACCATTGCCATGAATTATAATTTTTAAATGGGGATGCATTCAGTGATGTATGACTGAGCAAACTCACCTGTCTCTGTACATAGTCAATAGCACGGCTCGCAGCATCTGTGTTTGTGCCATTGTATTCATTGTACACTTTCTGAATGGAGCTGTCCACCTCATCTTCCACCTGTGCAAAGCCAACAAAAACACCATTCATCTGAAAGATGCATCAAATTCCAATCCCCTCTTTAATTTATTTCAATCTTCTTTGGAAATGCACAATGTTATGTGGCTTGGTTTTTCTCTCACATTTATGCTGTGACGTTTACAAGAATGCATTTTCCCTTTTGATAATGTATCATGCCAGAACACCAAAGCTGTTCCGATCTTCTCTGTTCTTCCAGAGAAGGAAGCGATTAGAGATCTAGCTACTACAACTACCCCACCCCTTTATTTGCATGTCAGATACTTCCTCATCCATTACAAATAGTTGTTTGACTAACTGGGGATCTTTAGGATCAGGGCTGAAGATTCCTGGTTAGACCACTGCAACTCAGAAAGAAACATTAACGAGATGTGTGTGGGCCTGTATGTAGATCATGTCTTATTTGCAGCATTTATAGATACAAAATTTTGTTTTTAATAATAAGAAAACAAAAGATTTTAAGATGACAAAGGATAATATTTGGTCAGCACATTTTGCTCTTTGTGAATCAGGCAGAGCCTGAAAAGCAACTGCAAATCTTTTCCATCAGTAACGAGATGTTCGATAGTTACGCTGTATACATGTAGAGGCCTTAAACTCAAAGAAATAAACCAGACACACATCCCTGGAGGATCTGTGGGCTCAGCATGTGAAAGAGTCCTTATTCACGCTTCAGCACTGGAAGAACATTAACGTCCGTGTCTCGTCTGAACTGGGTTAATGCATCCCTGTGAAACAAAATACTCCCCGAGACTGAATTCACAATAAAACCCATCAGACTGTGTTTGGAGTTAAGCCTAATTCCAGCAGAAGCTGAAATGCTTCAAAGCTGTTGTTCAATTAAGGCTTCAGTATTTTACAGTGAACCCCTGCACATTACAGTGTATCCTTTCAATTTAGAGATTTTAACTCCAATACTCCACGTAATCTCCTAGGTCACGGAAGCTGTTTTTCTTTCTAAACACAACTCTGAAAATAGATTGATAAAGGATCCGTGTTCCTGGCCTAAGTACTTAAAAGAATCTTTGCAAAACATTACATTGTTGACTACAGTGGCAGTATCGGTTAGCAAATTTACCATGCCTGTATACTGATAACAGTACTGTTACGAGATGTTTCTAGATCGAATAAAACTTGATTCTCAAGCAGCTCAATAGAATGAAAAAAAAGCCCAGCCCATTCTAAATATTTACTCACCGAAACTGTACTCACCTTTGCTCGGTAAATATATCCAAGAACCACCACAACTACTTCAGTTACAAAAACCAGCAAGAGGATGATCACAAACTACAGGAGAAAAAGAAATAGAATAAAACATTAAACAAACAGGACATTCATCTTAGAATCTTTAAGAATCAAGAAAAAGAAGACCTGGGTGTAACGTGAAATCCATGGTATTTGTCAACTGCTAATGTTTTTTTAGAAAAGTTTTCTTGTTTTTTTATTCCCTTATTTTAACTGGCAAGACAAGACTGGCAAAAGAACAAAGCTTCATTGACAGAAATGACCCATACCCACTTATAAAGCAGGACATTAGCTATGGAGTAAATGATCCATGGTACATCAGCAGAATCCCTCCTGTCATCTGAGCCCATAACTGGACAAACAAACTTCAGTTTCAAACTTCTTGCAAAATACACGTCTATAATTCCTCCGCATTCACTTCTTCAGCAAAACTGCCTGCTAATTGAGGCAAACTATTGCATTATTGTACAGAATCAGAAATCACAAGAAAAAACATCTCAAAGGTCACGTGTCTTTAAATTCAAACCACAGCCCCACAAAATGTTCGGTGTTAGGATAGATACAAAGAGGACATTGAACATGGAAATTAATACTTACATTTACGTTTGTTTTGTGTACCAGTAAGCAGAAACCCTGCTACACTACCCCTGCTCAGCAATAAAGATGGGATAAATGAGAGGATTTATGATGAAACATGCTGTGCGACTCCAGTGAATTCTGAGGGGGAATCTGTTCAAATACCCTGACTCAGACAGTTTTTGATGCCAATTAGATTCAGCATATTTACTTGCTTGCCCCAGTGAACTGAACTTCCTGCTTGAAAAGACTTTAATTCAGTTCTCAGGTTTCAGGCCTGAGTGACAGCTCACAGGCCTTGTACCCAGCTCGTAACTCAAGCCTGTTGGCCACTGATAGATGAGAAAAAAAACACTCTGTAACGGACTTACAGTCGCCAGCCCACAGCGGCTCTCTCTTATTGTGGCACAGCATCCGACCAGCCCGATGATGAACAGAAGAGTCCCCACGGCGATGATGACGACAGCGGGAATCAGCGTGTACACGTCTTCGAAGAAATGGTCATAGTCGTCATACGTGATGAACACATAGGCGCCAACGTAGCACAGAATCCCTGCTGCTGCCTGCAGGAACAGCAGAAGGGGGCAGTGATGGAACAGACGTTCAAGTAGGGAGCCGCGTCGGCATGCGTAGGCTGAAAGGAACAAGTAAAGGTTTATTCCACGCTGAAAAGAGAAGAAAAGAAACGATGTTTTGCCCATGGGGCCTTCTTCGGGTGTCATGGAACAGAGCAGGGCAGATAATCGCCCCCACGTAGCTCAGGGATCCCCATAATTTAAAAGAACAGCTTCCAATTCTCCCCTTCTTTTCACCCAGATGGTAAACATCAGGCAGAGTTCCCTTCCTCCGTGACCAAACCAACTGATGCATTCTTTGGGGTGCCTTTTGCCCCCAGATAACCAACAATCAGGATATAAATCTTATCCTCACAAAGTATGGACTCTAAAATCCCTGATATATCCAACCATGTCGAAAAAAATCTTAAGAACAGAAACTCCAAGGAGTTCCAAAAAAGCTCTTTCAACACCCCACACTTCCAATGAACTTAAAAGTCTACAGGCAGCTCAATGTTTACTTCCCAGAGTAAATGACATGTTCTTTTACAACCTTGTATTTCATCAGCCTACACAAGGCTGCCTGCTAAAGAAACGTAGAGCAAACCTTGAGCACACGCTCAACTTCTGAAGCAGCCAGCTTTAAGCAAACCAGCTATTAACTATATAACCATTTTTACCACAAATTCAAAACAAACATTAAAGATTAAAACACAGCTTAAGGAATTAACAATGGGCAAGAGTTGAATTCCTCCGAGCAAAAAAAAAAGGTTGTTGGTGCTAAACTGCACCCACACAAAGCTTAGGGAGAGAATCCATGGTGAGCACATCGGCACCATCCAAAATACAGGTGTTGTTCCGGTTCACATCCACTAGAATAAAGATTATCTGTTGCTGAATGCAGACAGGCACCTCATGATCATAACAGAGCTCATCTGTTCAGCCACAAAAACCTGCAAAGCTTGCTTGCATATCAGATAGCATCGCAAGTCAGAGCGCACACAGACGAGCCCTCCCGATTCCAACATTTTCCCTTCATCAGAAAATGCTTCTTGGGGGTGGGTCTTGTGAATAAAATGGAAATGCACCCAGCAAGAAAAATACTCTAGGCTCCACTTAGCAAGCCATGGGCCACTTCAATGACTTCCAGAAACTCTACTCTGAAGCAAACTAAAAAAACCATACAATAGTGCAGTACAAAACTCATGCTGTAGCACTGCCCCCTCTATCCAGAACATAAGGAGGGTCTGAGACCAGACAATTTCTCCATCCCTGTAGGAGGCGCCACTTCATCACTGGCCATGGAAATTCAAATCAAAACAGCCAATCAGAAAAGTGAAACACACCGAGAAAACCGTGAGAACATGAAAGGGCAACATGCAGACTCCACACCAGAGGAGCTCAAGGTCAATTCAAAGTTTAGACCACAAAGCTGTAAAGCACCTGTGCCTACTGCCACAACATTATCCCCACCACCTAGTGAACACAGCATTGTCCCACAGACAGTTAAGAAATAGCAATGTCTTACACTGCTAAAAAAAAGTGCACTTAGAGTATTAAAGGGATTAAATGCAGTGGGCACATAATGTCTACTTTTTGCAGAGCCAAGGAAACTATCACGAAGCATTATCTATGCAGGATAGTCCTTATACTTCTAGAAGATGCAAGGCGCTCTTTGAAAGCTGGAAGTGCAGTAAAAGAGAACACAGCATGCGAGCTCTGTGAAGAGCCACTAAAACTGGGGGCCACTTCTGACAAAAGAGCCGTGCTGCTGCTGGCACAGCGCCGACCGGGGCCCTTCAGCTACTGGCAACACTGCGCCAAAACGACCTCTCCAGGCCACGGCAAGATTCCGGCTCTCATCGCCCCCAGGACGCGCTCCGATTAGACAGCTCAAGACCGCAGGATCAGTCGCCACTCTGACTTGGAGTGTGGGAGCACAGGAACTTTCCACACCGCCAAAAAGATGTGACAAGGAACATGCATGTGCACACCTTCAGATTTCATAGACGTTTTGACCCTTTAGCGCTAAAGTTCCAAATCTATTTCCTAATGTTATTTTTTATCGTCAATGGAAAACTGAAAAAAGTCAAACATTTAAAAAAAAACATAGCAATGCAGGTTCTAAAGCACAGCACCTCACTGTTTCCCTTTGTGAGGTATATTTAGAACCAGGACAGACACTAAACGTAAATTTAAACATAAAATCCCTGTCTTTTGAATGAAAAAGGATTTTATCAGCTGTTTCCGAGTTATTTGGGTAAAGGACATTAAAAGCACAGTATATTAGCAAAACAAAACATAAAATATTTTTAAACAAAATGCCTCTGGATATGCAACCCTTTAGTTCCCTGCACCATTCCACTTTAATATATGACAGAAGCAAATACTTGAACAGCTACAATGTACTGGTTTAAAAAAAATAATGGGACCATAATCTACCACTGAGTGACCTCTACTGCAGGACCAGCTGGAGCACATTTCAAAATACACAGACATCTGATGTCTAGATTACTTGTTCGAGAAGCAGATACCTTTATTCAATAAGCATCAACGTGCCTTTCTTTCCTTAAAGCTCCTCTGGTCTGAGAACAATCGAGAGAAAGTTTCAGACTTCAGCTGTCATGATGAATTGTTGTTTGCAATAAAAAGGCCCCTTAAGTTTCGAAGGCCAGGGCATGAATTTTAATGCAATGGTTAGTAAAGCTTTCTGTTAAATACACCCCCCTTCGTGGACCCAGGGAGATGTTCTCAGAAATGAAAAATGTACTCTCTTTTATCAGTATAAATGTTTATACAGTTCATCACTTAATATACTGTTACATCACTTGAGCAATCATTTAAAAGCTTAGCACTGGGATGTCGTGATTACAGCTTTCAAGCGCAGCTTTGTGGGTTATTTAGAAAGTAATCAAAGAGATCAGCACTAACACACGTTACCCCTAACAATAAGGCAGCTGTACATTCACAAACTAAAACCCATTACCTTGGACCTTTGAAATTATTCCACATCTAAACTCCAAGTTTTAAAAAGCCATTTTGAAAAAGGCACCGATCAGACGTGGCTTTTTAGACACATGCCCAAACTGCACCCTCACGGAATCTGCTTAGCCGCTAATGCTTCAGGAAAGCTCCTGCTTGTTACAAAACATGCTTAAACCCTGTAACAGACAGCCTGTCTCGGAGTCAGATATACTGCCTGTCAGGGGTGCCTGCCTTTCACAAATGTCTGCGCTTAGTATTTGATCCCAACCCAAGATGGTGATAAGAAGCTGCAGATAAGAACCTTTTAAATTAGAGAAACTGCAAGCCGACTCAGAAACAGAATCTGCCCATGAACCTAGTACCTGACACCGTCTTTCAGTGCTAGAGACAAGCCAAACCTGCACACCTTCTAGAAAGCGTTATAGGGATAATCCAATAATCTGAAGGAGGTTAAGAACTCATAACTGCTGTATTCCAGGTCCTGTCACTTTCTCTAGCAGGAGTTTGTTTGTTTGTTTTTTTTGCTTTGCCCTTTCTCATTCATCAAGTCCTGGAACTTGTGACGATACCTGTGTGGAAAAAGCATTATTGTAACTGAGCCACTCCAACGGGTTCATGAAAACCGCGCGCTGTTGGGGCACTCCGAGGTGGCAGGAATTGCAGCTGTGGACAACAGGTTCATATTCATTCCAGCCAATTACATACCACTTTGTCACACTAAATGATCCCAGGGCTGTGTATCTAAATCCACACTGGACAAACTGCAGTGTGTCCAGAATTTGGCAGCCAGAATCCTGATGAGGTCACGTGCAAGGGATCACATTACTCCTGTCCTGGAGTCCTTACACTGGCTTCCTATCAAGGTCTGTGTTCACTTCAAAATCCTCCTTACTCACCTATAAGACCCGGCATGGCTTAAACACCTCAATACCTGTCTGAGTTATAATCTCCCTACTCCCCACCTCGCAGCCTTCATTCCTCTGACTCTGGTCTCCAATCTGGCCCCCAAGCTCCTCCACATCTATGGGAGACAGGGTCTTCTCCTGTTGTGCCCCAAAGTTCTGGAATTCTATCCCCAAGGATATCAGAGAGCCACCATCTCTGTGCGCTTTCAAATCCCAACTCAAGACCTTCTTCCTCAGAATATCTTTCACTTCATTGGGTCAGTCCGCTCCTTCCTTCCTCTTCTGCTTTCTAGCTCATTTAATTGTGCCTATTTTGTTACCTCTTCTCCTTAATAAACTAAACTAACTTAACTAAATAAAATAGATATTAATATTATTGTTGTATTAATGCAAGGAACGGGGGCGGACCCACTTTATCCACCAGTATGGCACTGAACAGCTTCAAGCAGCTGTGCACCATGTCTTTCACAAATGCCAGACGTCGGGACACAGGACACTGGGAAACTAGCGTCTCGCTGAGCCCTCAGTATTGCACTCCCCTGTGCGCTGGGAACACATCACCCATCGTCCTAGCAAACCTGCACACAGGCCGCACGAGTTAGATGTATGAACGGGTCGACTATCTCTTGTTACTGTGCCGTGCACATCGCAAAATGTTACTAAACTGCGGCTCAGAGGCAAATGCTGTGTGGATTCCAACAGCCTGAGCACGGAGGGCCGCAGAGAATCGCAGGACTTTCTCCTTGAGGTAGTCCCCCACATCGCACAGCCCGCCAAACGCAATTCACGGCTTTAATAAGAAAATCCAGGACAGCTCCTAACATTCCTTTCGTTCCTAATCGCGGAGAGATCAAGGCACACATCCGGTGCCGCAGGAAACTCGCTCTGATCCACATAGCGCAGCTACAGCGGACTATCACCCCGGCTCTGCGCAGCCCCGAAACGGTCATGAACAGCACTGCCAACACCGGGCACTCTGAAGCCGGTGCACCGTGTCGGGGAGAATCCCTTTACCCACAAGAAACATTTTCTATTGCATCGTTTTACCTTTCTGGACGTTTGGTCTGGTGTTCTGAAAATCAGCCTGCCTGCATGTTATGATGAAGGTACACCCCACCTGTCCATTTGCACCAGGTACTTCGCTCCCTGCTTCCATTTTCATATTGAGCTACTGCCGCAGTGCATTGCTATCAAAATAATGCCCATCTCACCAGCAGCTGAAACGCCTTCCTGTCCCACTTGCGCTCAATGTTGTGTGTATACCCTGAACGTAGCCGCATGGAAGATGTATAATCAGACGTCTACGTGGTGAAAAAACGAAATCTTGTTCTAGTGGCGATCTAAATACATAATACGCACAACCTTGTCATCCATTGCTCGTCTAGATCACGGCCAGTGCCTCCGGGCCTGTCCATAGTTAACCTCGATTCGCTGCGCAGACCAATCCTTACACAGACGCACTCCAAAAAAAAAACACCTCCTTACCCAGAAGATTAGGTTGAGGAAGACCAGGACCGTTTTTGACGAGGTTATGCCGCACTGTCCCATAGCTACCAACGCGATTCCGCCGGAATTCGGGTCTCGAAACGGTATTTCTTCGCGCAAACCGCTAAAATGGCTGTCCGCCGCCTCAGCTCCGCTGTCCCGGTCTGTCTCCCTGCGCCTCGTGAAAACCCCACGGCCAGCTGGCTCGCGTCACGTGACGAGATGAGGTCATCCTTTCTGCAGCGCCGTCCTCCCCCCCCGGATTTTAAGGCGAACTGCAGAACTGATGCCCTTCTGAGACTGCCCAACCCACGACCGCTTTCACGCTCTTGGCCTCTGAACTCCCGCACTGACGGGAGAATGAGCTTTGACTATCTCACGATGGGATTCTATTGTTTTCCTAAACACACTTAAGCGCAAATCACGTGGAAAATTATAGTCCGTTTTAACGTGTTCTGCTGAGGGAGGATCACACTCCGAACTTTGCTAATGAACGCTTTGCTGTATCTAATAGTAAACTCGGGAATGCCTCTGTTTTGAAACGCTTCACGAAGTTTGACCTTTCTGGGCTTAAAGAGCCTTCTTACATGGAATCTCCTCACCAGTTAGAGGATGCATATTGTGCTTCCTGCTCCGTTCTGGGGATGCAGGAGAATCACTGGAATAGAGCTCAAATCCCATCGCGGGAGTCGGTAATGAACTGGCGAGTCCTGTCAAATATGCCCATGTTGTTGTAATGCAATTTACATTGTGGAAGGTTGGGCTGTCAATTTAGGACTTCACAACATCGTGTTGATGGAATCAAATCCGTTTTATTTACACAGATGCATAGAAAGGCAACCATTGATTGTGATAGTTCACTCCAATGCCTACTCTGGGACAGGTTAGTTGTGCAAATTCTGTCCTTAAATGCCAGCCACCTGTAAGTGATACACCTACATTCTAGGGGTAAGTGTTTCCAAAAGACAGAAAAAAGAGTTGAGGTCATCCTAAAATAATTTAATTCCATTATACATTGCATCCAAATGCACAGTGGCATGAGCAGCTTAGCACACACAACAGAGCTCCACACCTCCATCTAGTGGTCAAATATAGGCCCCACTCAGAGGAGTGAATGTTGTCTATTGCAATAAAAATGCCCCTATCAATTAAATTATTGACCATAATACAAACCACTTTCTTGATGTGATTATCCCACACGTATATGAACAGTTTGTTTACCACAGTGTTGTAGTGTTCGTGATCGGTGTTTATCCCTTGATCATAATAAAGAACGTGGTTATCTGTGTTGACAAAACCAGGATTATAAGAGCTGTGGGCACTGTTATAATAATAATAATAATAAACTTTATTTTATATAGCGCCTTTAAAGGTGGCTTCTCAAAGCGCTTTACAGGATGACAATAACAATAAATAAGAAGACTACAACAATAAATAAGAAAAATTTCACAAGACAGGACACAATTATAATTACAGCAATACAACAATAACAATAGAGGAGACCGTGGAAGATGGTATTAAGAAGAGCAGAGGGGTGAAGAATGGAACCAGTTAAGTAAAGGCTTTTCTGAAAAGGAGGGTTTTGAGTCTGGATTTGAAGGAGTTTAGAGAAGGTGACTCTCTAATATCCTTGGGCAAGGAGTTCCAGAGCTTGGGGGCATAGCAGGAGAAGGCCCTGTCGCCCATACAATGTAGACGGGCTTGGGGGACAGTAAGGAGGGCAGAATTTGAAGAGCGGAGGTTGCGAGGTGGGGAGTAGGGCGATAAAAGTTCAGACAGGTATTGAGGTGCCAAGCCATGTAAAGCCTTGTAGGTGAGCATGAGGATTTTAAAGTCTACGCGGAATTTGACCGGAAGCCAGTGCAAGGACTCCAGGATAGGAGTAATGTGAACACTTGCACTAGATCTGGTCAGGATTCTGGCTGCTGAATTTTGGACATACTGCAGCTTGTTCAGTATGTGTCCCTGTCACACAGCCTTCGACTGACACATTCCACTGGCCTAAGTGATTCATTCTTGTACACACACAATCTGAACCTTAAGAATGCACCTCAACCTCTGGCAGGAGTAGATACACTTGTCGACTTTGGATGTAAATAGATAGGGTGAGAAAAGTCTTCCCCAGAGTTATGGTGTCCTCCCAGCCTGACTCTGGGAACTCCCATTGACTCAGGACCCCTGTATGAAAATCACCAGTATAAGTAATTCATTCCATACTGGGCCCTCCTGGAAATAGAGTGCAAGTCTACAGATCATGCTCATGAAATGCAGAACTTAATTTCTCTGACTTCCCTATTTGGTGGTCCAGTGGTGTTACAGCCCCTAAGTCCTGGGTTCGATTCCAGGTTAGAGTGCCTCCTATGCGGAGTCTGTGTGGTCTCTCTATGGTCTTGTGAGTATTTGCCTGGTGCTCCATTTTCCTCACTCCTTCCCAAGACATGCAGCTAAGGTTAACGGCGTCTCTGAACACAGCCCTTACCAGGAGTAAGCAATATGGATGAATGGACAGGCCCCCAATCAACTGTGCTGTAATCCAGACAGGTTCTTACGATATAGCTCACACGAGCAATACAGCAATACATACAGCATCATAGAAAATGGAGGGAAAATGTCGCCAGAATATTAAGACTATTACTAAATACAATATTTTAAACCAGAGACAAAAGCCTAATTAAAACATGAACACGATTTTGCCTAAGCCAGTGCCTGAGAAAATAGTTTTGAACTATATTCAATGTACATTACAAAGCAATAGAGATCCCATCAACACGGCAGCAGGAATTCATTCAATCTATCCTATTTGATTTTAAATTCATAGAAAACATACATGTGCCAACAAAGAATGTGCAAAAATGAATGTCCGGGGACTTTTTACCTTGGAAAACTAAACATTTATTTTGTTCAGTTTCATTTTTTCTAAGGCTATAATAATGCATGGAATAAAAAAGAAGCAATATTCAAATGAGATAAAAAATAAGAACACAACACTCTGTTTCTAGCTAATTTATATATAGGAGGAGAGTTTCCCCTGTCACCAGAGGTTGAAAATTTAATACACAAGGACATGTCTGTAAGGAAATGTCTATAAGGACATTTAATCTACATCTTTCGACATTTATGGTCGAAGCTCTTAGTTCTCAAATTTTCCACTTCCATTCTTCAAGTAGGGAGCTGCGTCAGCATGTTTAGGCTGCAAAGGAACAAGTAAAGGTTTATTTCATGCTGAAAAGAGAAGAAAAGAAACAATGTTTCTGCTGTGAGTGCTTCTTCAGGTGTCTTCAGGTGTTCTGTTTCATTTCTTCTCTTTTCACCGTGGAATAAACCTTTACTTGTTCCTAATTACAATTCTGTCAAGTTGCAGGCAGTCTGAAAATCAGATTCCCCTTCAAATTTTCCAAATCTTTGGATGGAGATACACTTAGACTAGCTGCAACCTAAGAACATAACGATGTTCTGTAGAACAACACGTATTATTTATTCTCTGTGTCGCACTTAAAATCAAACCCTGTGTGATGAAGATCTCCTTTGCAATTATCAGTTAATTGCTTCTCTGTTTGAGTTGCCTGCGATAGGTTGTGTGTGCATCACGTTGCGGTTTAGTTAATCTACTTTTTATTCTTAAATAAAATCTTAAGTAAAATATGTTTTTAATCGCAGTACATTTTATGGACACGTTGTCTTTATTTTGTTATTCTGCAAACTCTAAGTAAACTACTGTAATTTAATTAATCCGACGACCGTTGTATTTTATGTGCGAGGATATAGACTCCATTGGGAAAAGAAAGTGACCTGGGATATTGTCTCGTGTTTCATGGATGCGGTATCTAAAAAAAAACAAGTTGCCATCAGTACTGAAAACAATAATCTAGTTCATTGACGTCTTCGATTTCATTTTTTATTAAACACACCCCGTTTAAATTTAAACAGTCTCTAGATAAATTTAGATTTTCAGCACCTGAAAAGCACTATAATGTATCAGGCCAGTAACATCCGGAAGGAAACGTTTCCCGTCGGAGCGTTTAAGCCAACGCGCTGCTCGGTGTTTATTGACGACTGTCTATTTCTGCACATCTGACAGCACGTCTTCAGTGAAAGGTATGACTGCGAGCAGATAAAAACAACTCATAAAGAGTTAATGTGTTCGTTCTTGTTGGTACTCAAAATTAATTTAACTGATTAAAGTTTGCTTTTGCTTAGTACAACTGTTGAAAAAGGTACTATAATAAATTGTACTGTACAGTACCCGAGGCAGGTAACATAACTCAGCTTTTTTCACGAAAGGGAAAACTTTAAAAATGATTAAGGCATATATGTATATGAAGTATGTGCATAATAAAGACATATTTTAGTGTTGTTAATCGTAGCGACATGTATGGTAGCACCGAGGTTATTAGCATGACTTGGCATTAGTGCTAGCTACAGGTTCATAGTCCACAGTATAACGGAAAACTGAATTCAAACTGACATTTAAGTGGAACAACAGGTCCCTGTAGCGATCCTTTACCTTACGCATTTAAGGAGAAGATCTAAATTTCATTATCATTGCACAGTGTGGTAGGAATCATGCAAAAAATAAATAAATTAAAATCCTATACTGAGAACTGGAAAAGGAGCAATAGGTTTTAACGTCTGCTTTCCTTTAGGGACACTGTTTCCTAACTCATGCTTTGCTACTGTTGTAGTGAAAATTACTCTCAGGACACAGGCATACTGAAGATCTTTACTTTTATACATTTCTTAAGATAGATAAGCGTGTGACATAACTTTTCTAGCTTCTCTGTCCTCAGTTCTCTGACAAATATTTATTTTGACACCGAATAACACTTTGCCCCTGCTATCTGTCCAGGTCATAGTCCTCCTCATTCCTTTCTCACTCAAGTCATACATTTGAGAGAGAGACAGAGAGAGTCTTTCTCATCCCCGGGGGAGGGGGGCAAGTTGTTGCACAGCAGCAGTGTTGGTGTAGAGACAGACAGAAGAAAAAAAACAAGAAGGACAACAATATACATATTTGCATGGAAGGTCAAGTGTTAAGTAACGATATGGCTACAGGTATGAATGAGAACTTTAATCTGTTGGTTTTGGAGATGGGGAGTCTGTATCTGCTTTCTGATGGGAGTAATTGGAAATTATTAAACAAGAGGTGTGAAGGATCGTCGCAGATGGACTTTGCTTTACACACAACACGTCTATCATAGATGGAGGAGAGGGCTGGGAGATCAGCACCAATGACCTTCTGACATGTTTTCACCAGACTGCCCAGTTTGTTCCTGCTCCTCAGATTCAGGCTGCCAAACCAGCAGATCAGGGTAAAAGTTACAACTGATTCAAGGAAGGACCGGTAGAACAAAATCAACAAGGAATCATCGACCTTAAAATGCTTGAGTTTCTTTAAGAAAAAAAGATGCTGTTGACCTTTTCTGAGGAATCAGGTCAGTATTGGCTTTGAAATTAAGCTTGGAGTCCAGAACAGTCCCCAAGTACTTGCATTGTGCTACCAGCTCCCCTGAATCTCCCCCGATGTAGGTTAGGGTGGGAGTGTTGGTGTTTTTCCTGAAGTCAATTATCATGTCTTTGGTCTCGGACACATTTAGCTTGAGGAAGTCCTGTTCACACCAGGTGCCAAACACATCAACGATTGGTCCTTGGCTCCACTCGTTTGCTTGCAGCAGGCTAACAATGACAGAGTCGTCTGCAAATTTGATTATGGGTTTTGAATGGTGATGGCTCTTGCAGTCGTTTCTGTATAGGACAAAGAGTAAGGGAGATGATACACATACACATTTGTACCGCGTCGTCCAGTTTTACCCCAAAGATCACGGAGGGATCATCATTAGCCTAATTACTGTTGTTCAGTTGTCTCAGCAGTTGGACACAAGTCATGGACAGCCCAGAGGAGCCTCTCCAGCAGACACAGACAGAGAAGGAGAACCAGAGACAGGCCAGCTCATCGCACACCCAGCAGGTGTGCCGTTTCTTCTCCCAGGGGAGGTTCTGTCAGTTTGGCAAGAGATGCCGGTTCCTCCATCAGAGAGGAGTGGAGAGCAGGTCCCACCTAGCAGCAAACAGTGATGTCAGCAGATGTGAGAAGCAGGAAGAGGACATCAAGAGTGATGCCCAGGACTCCAAGCAGGACCATGGTGCCTCCGAAGGTCTCAAGCTCGGGGGTGTTGGCCAGCAGACGTCCCAGATCCGCAGGGCTGCCCCGTCGATGAGAAAGAAAGACAGAGCCAGAGTGCCGTGCCGCTACTTTCTGTCCGGGCACTGTGTCATGGAGGACAGGTGTCGGTTCTGGCACCCGGAGCAGGTGCCTCCCCTGGGAGATGACGTGCTGCCCGGGCCGGGCCCTGGGCCGCGCCCCACGAGCCGGCCGGCTGCCGCGAAGGAGGAGGTGAGGCTGAGCGAGATGACGCCCGAGATCGGCAGGCAGCTGCGGGAGACCGAGATCAGCCAGCTGGCCAAGCGCTTTCCTAAGGACCAGCTGATCATCCAGGAGAGAGAAGATGGCCAGCTGACGTACTACAGAGTTACCGTGCAGCCCACTGATCCAGACTGGGTACTTCTTCTTCTTCCTCTTCTTTTTAGAAGCCCAGAGCAATTGATAACATGATGATGATAACATCCCATACCAAATATTGAAGAATATATATTATGTGTGCAGAACCAGTGGATTGTCTAAATCTGCATTTGACTTTCAAGCCTTTAGTGCAAAGCTGGTGTGAAATTCAGCATATCAAACTATTAGTCATTAAATTAATGAAACAGACATATAGAGCAAGGAATGCGTAAGAAATGGTCCCCAAGGCCCCTCTAGGTGAGGGGGACCAGCTGCCCAGCGGTTATATCCCTCAGCTGGACTGGGAGCACCTGGGAGTCCCCTGGGAGGAGCTGGGACTGTTGATGGGGAAAGGGAAGTCTGGTCTTGCCCTGCTCAGCCTTTTTCCATCACGACCCTCACCACGTGGACCAGGTTAGAAAATGATGCCGATAATGATGATGTTGTACTTATTTTGCAGCCCTTTGACCTGAAAGATATTGACCTCATGGTTAACTTCCCACCATCGTATCCAAAAGAGGTAAAGACTCAAAAATATCCCCGACATATCCCTGACAATTGCGAATCAGTTCCACAAGATCCACCGTAGTTACATCAATGCTCTTAACCAAATGAAAGGAACACAGCAACACAGGGATGTACATGTAGGTAGGACATGAATTGATTGCATGTCACCAGGACTACTCAGATATGATCAAATGTGGATTTTATTTTAGGAAGGCTGTCTGGTTGTGTCCTTATCAAGCATGGTTTAATTATTGTGGGTTAAACTGATATGACTGTGCATGGTTGTTATGAATAATGGACTGATATGTAATACTATTATTTATGTAGTCAGAAAGTTCTGATAACCCAATTGGTTGAGATGTTTGAAAAGGGTATCCTCTTTTTGTCTTTCCAGGTGTTCACACTGGAAGTTCCAGAGGATCAGGATTTGCCTTCTGTTATGGGAAGGTGAAAGAAAAAGCAGCCCCTTTTCTGACACAACTTATTTTTTGGTTAAAATAAATGCACGCCCAACACCCGACATGATACGGGCAAGAAACAAGTCCTGCTTTCCTTATAAGAACGCCTCCGTGTTTGTCCCTCCCCGCCCCGCAGCCACGTGTGCCGGGCGTCGCGGGATTGGATCCAAGCGAAACACGCGACCAATGAGCTGCTGGGGAAGGTGGAGCTGCTCTTCCGCCCCTTCCTGCGCTGGCTGGACCGCAACCTGGAGAGGCTGCTCACCGAGGGGGCCAGGCTGGTGAGCGCACTGAGGAGAGCGTGTCCGGCGTTTAGGCGCAGTGAATTTCGCTGGACCCTCTTTGCAGAGGCGCAGCCCCCCTGGACAACAGAGTGAAGAGTGAACCAAGGGGCACATGCAAAGGATGTAGCTGTAGATGGGGAGGGTTTACGTTTAATGTTTCAAGTTTATTTCAGGTTGAAAGAATGATTATGATTCACCTTCTTAATGTAAACGTTTGTGAACGTATGTACAGTACAGAACCTTTATCTCCTTTTACTGGCGAATCTAAAGGGTTTTTTGTTTTGGTTACATGCTCTTCAGGTTATTCTGCCCTACCACTCTCACAGTAAAATCCTCTCATGTGTGTTTCTCTTTAACTCCGTCACGGCTTCACTTGTGAGCTGCTCGGGGGCCTCAGGCTGTCTGTTTCAGACTCTCTGTATTTGTCTCGCTGTCCGCAGCTGAAGAGGGATATAGATGCTGAGCGGTCTGGGATCGAGTTTGTCCCGTACCAGCGCCTCCAGGCTGCGGCCAGCAGCGACCGGCCCGCGGAGGCCCCTGAGCCCTGCGGCAGCGGCGGCGAGGAAGGGCACGACAGCACGGACAGCCGCAGCGACTCGGAGGAGAGCGAGGAGGCAGGCGGGAACGGCGAAGGCTGCGATGAGGAGGCCGCCGGCCGTGCTGTGGAGAACGTGAGGAGTGGGGAGCCGAGAAAGGGCACCGAGGTGAAGCTGATGGGTCTGCAGCTGGGCGAAGGGACGGCCACTGTCACTGCCAGCCAGATCACCGTCTCCCTGCAGTGCAACAGGTACAAAGGCAAACCCTGCCTGAAGGGCTGCTCTGAAATGTGCAGAGCCCCTTTCCGAGTCCACGCTCTCTCTTTATGACCGTGAATTACAAACCAGTGAAATCTGATCATACATATCACTTTTTAGACCTCTCGTTAGACTTGTTTGGAATAGTGTACATGGCGTTGAAGGACCAGTAGGTGGCGCTTGTCCCTTGGAACCCATATTTCTCATCCAAGGTCCCAAGTGTGGTGACGGGAGACACTGCTCGGGCTGTTTCACATTAAACCAAGATCCTGATTACTTGGTCATCAAAGATCTTATGGCATCGCACATAAGAGAAGTGGTGTTAACCCCAGAGTCCTGGCTAAATTAGACTTTGGTCTTGTTCAGTGTGGCCTAACTTGATATAACTGGTGAACGGTTAATTACTTCTCCACTTGATCTGCTGCTCAGTGGGGTTCTGACCCAGACTGACACAGCTGCTCACCCGGGAGCAGGAGTGGTGGAAGAAGTGGGTCACTTCCTCTTTGAAAAATTCCTTTCAGATCTTCAGAAGGCTCGGTATAATTGCAAGGACTTGTTATTATCAGTGTTATCGTTAAGTGCTTTGGCATGTACATGCAGGAGTGCCTTTGAAACCATCTCCTAATAAACAGCTGTTAATCTGTTATGGTAATGACACGTGAGTAGATTTAGAGTGCAAACTGAAAGGACAGCCCAGCACCGTCCAGACGAAGGGTCTGGACCAGGGAGACGTCCCCCGCGCTGCAGCGGTTGTGCTGTCTCTCACGAAGGTGCAAGGTGACGGCGGACCTGACCGTGAGGGGGGAGCTCCCTTGCGCCGCGCAGTGCGAGAAGTGCAGCTCCGGCATCAGCGCCGCGTTCCGCCCCGGCATGCTGCACCGCTACAGCGACGTGCTGGGCTACCTGGATCTCACGGCCGCGGTGCCCGTCGACCTGGTGCTGCAGGACTGCCAGCTGCTGGTGGGCTGTCTCGACTGCTCACAGGAAGGGCCCCTGCAGGTACCCGGAGCACAGTATAAGACTTCCAGGGGGGTTGACCGTCTTGCACTGTTTCCATGGGAAGTCCCACGAATAATGTTGAAGTTGCCCCTAGGAATTTATAAGAAAATAATTATAATGGAGTATTTGTGTTGTTTTATATATCTGTCCACGTGCAGAGATTCTGCCGTATGTGAATGAAAGGAGAGAAAGGATAATGAGTGATGCAAGGATACTGCAATAAAAAAAGTAAAGGTAAAGTTCATACCAGTGTCATAGCAGCTCATCGGGCTGGGAGAGCATGTGACCCCCATGCATACAGCTGGAAAGACTGGAGCAACTGGGGTGAAGTACCTCACTCAAGGTTCACCAGCAGTGTCTGCAGAGCGGACTTGAATCTGCAGCCTATCCGTTATGAGCCTTAAGGTCTTAGACAGTACTGTGTGTTGATATTTCAAATCTCTCGGATAATTAAAAAAAAAACCACAACACTTAGGTTTTACAACCAATAGAACATTCTTAACTTCCTCCTTTCTCTGTGTTTTTTGCGATATAACCTCCACGCCTCTGCTGTTCTTTTCCCAGAACGTGTCATACGGACAGAACAAGGAGGTGAACTGCCAGCACTGTCACAGCAAGCTGAGTATATTAGTCGAGAGCACCAGGTTCCAGTACATCCAGCCACGCTCCAGAAGCCAAGCAGGTCAGATTGTGTTCAGTGGGTACAGTATAGGATGTGACCTTAACATTAACATAGTTACATGTTTTATTAATCGTACCCTAGTCTTGAGATATGTACAAAAAGGTATAGATATTTATGTATTTCTTGGTAGGTAGTCATGAAAGTTTATTTGCAAAGACTACCTAATAAATATGAACATCTAAAAAACAATAGTCATACTGTATCCCATTAAAAAATGCTTTTCCGATCTTCCACACATCACCCGCCGTGCAAAAAAATCTGGGTGTAGTCTGTTTCTGATCCTACGAACCCAGAGACAGATTTCATTTCCCATCAGAAGTCAATTTGAATGTGAGAAAGCAGATCTTGCAGTGCGCTTTTCCTGACTTCGTTGCCCTGGTTGCTCCCTGACTGAAGGGCACGGAGACGGTCTTCAGCACAGGCAGAAGCGCTACCCCAGAGATCCCGCAGTGCAGCCTGGGAAACAGCTCCCCGCGAAAGGCACCTGCAAACACTACAAGCAGAGTCACCGCTGGCTGAGGTACAGTACGCACAGAGGAAAGGGCGCTTTCCATGCAGACGCCTGGTTCTTCACAACAAACATACATTGTGACAACTGGTTTAATGCTTCACGGTCTGCGCAGACAATTATTTCTAACATTGTATCGTTGACAAATGCTATTGAGGATTTGTCTTTGGCTTCATCTAGTGTCAGCTTCCTGGTCATTTCAGTCCTTAAGAGTTTCAGTACTATCCCTCGGGATATCAGCCACAAACAGTAGCTTTCCCTGTTATTTCTGCTGCTTTCAGAGTGCTTTTACCATGCATTTTACCTTGCTTGGCACAGTTGTTTTTATTTAATTGCCATATGTCTCCATGTTTTACCATAATTTTACTCTGGTCTATGAAAGCTACCATGGCAAAAGATGCTCAGTTTTGATCGCGGTCTGTCGTTGCTCATTCCTCGTCTTCCCCCGTCTTGCAGGTTCCCCTGCTGTGGCAGAGCGTACCCGTGTGATCTGTGCCACGACGAGGATCAGGATCACGAGATGGAGCTGGCTACCAGAATGATATGTGGCTATTGTGCAAAAGAGCAGGTGACTCCTCCCGTTCCACCAGAACCGTGGGCTCTGTTGCACTTTGCCTCGATTCAGAAGAAAATCCACAACCCACATCCAGCAGCTGCACCGGTCTGTAAACCAGTGACCTATAAATGCAACCTTTAGGTGGATTACGAGCATGTCTCACATACAGTTTTGTTTCAGTTCATGTTAAAGTAAATAATCTGATTAGATGATTGGACTCAGTAATGACCCCCACTGTGAGAAAGGTCTTTGTGCCCTAAAGGAGCATTTGGCACTCTCTTTCACCATCTCATCCAGTGAGCACAAGCCATATCGGCGAGTTCCAGCTGCAGCTGGCGTGCTCCATTCCGAGTTCAGAGTGAAATCTGGACCGTTCTTTTCTCGAGAAGGAAATAAGGCACTGGGGGGGGGGGGGGGTCATCAATACAAAATCACAGTCCTGTGAAAAAGCCTTTGCCACCTTTCAGATCTTCTGAATTTTTGCATATTGTCACCGCTGAATGTGATGGTGGAATGGGCCAGAATTCTTACAGAGCAACGTGAGAGACTGACCGCCAATTAGAGGAAGCATTTGGTTGTAGTTATTGCAGCTAAACTTAGTGCAGCCTGTTACTGAACCTAAGGGGGCGTTCACTTTTAACAGGGCTGTGGAATGTTGGATGAATTTGTTTATGAAACAGATGAATCAAGCACCAAACGTTGGTGTTATCTGTTCACTCAGGCCCCCTTTATAAATCTCTAGGACCCACATAAAGCTCTGATTACATTCAGAGGTGAAAAGATGGAAAAACGGAGAACACCTGAAAGGGAGTGGATACTTTCTCAGGGGGCTGTATTACGTGGCAGACTCAGTCTGGTTTGGTCTCCACAGCCTTACAGTAACGCCAAGCCATGCGTCTCCTGTGGAAGCATGATGACGAGGGGGTTCCAGTCCAGCCACTGGGAAGGGGGTCAGGGCTGCAGGAACAAAGCGAAGATGAGCAGGTACACCGCGGGGCAGGACGGAGGAGGCTCTGGCTTCTCGCGCGTGGGGATTCTCCAAGTCGCGCAGCAGAGCCGTTGGTTTTACAGAAGGTGATCAAGTTAGACTCTTCCTAAGTCTTTTTTTTTCCCCCCCTCGACAGGAACGACCGTCAGAAATATACAAACGTGGCAAAAACTGTGTCCCGCAAGGCAAGGAGTGTGCAGAACTGAGAGATGCTCGAGAAAACCAAGGTGGAATTGTATTTGATTTAGTGGTGGGACTGAAACATTAAATCCAAAGAGACTGAAGAAACCGTATGGCACCTTAGAATTATATTTTGATTTTTTGTGATATGAGTCGTGTCATATCAGAATTGTGAAATAACTATTTTTCAAACGGTGACAGAAAAGATAAAAGATAAATTTTCTGTTCACAGTCTGGAACCATGTAAATCACACAATACAATACAGAGCCGCCTGAATCTCAGTTAAAGACAGAATGTCAATTATATTTATGGGATTTATTGCTTTGCTTCAACTTAAACTGTAGAGTTATGCCACATTAAAAACAGGTATTATTAAATTGTATTTGGTTTTGGGCAGAACAGAATTGTGGAGACATGAGTTTAACCCAAACATACTTTTTTGCTAATTAGGTGAATTCATAGAACTTTAATTGAACCTCAGACATTTACGGTCTAAAACGTGGTAAACCAGCAGTACTAAGTTTCTTTAGGAATTTACAAGATTCAATGTTTTTATCTTGCACACATCACCCCCAAAATACATTAAGACTGAAAGTCTGTGACACAGATGCACAGTAGGTGGACATTACATTTTATAAATAACCTTCATTGAAAATTTACCTTCTTGCTTAACTAGGGCAAAAGCAAAACAGCTTTGGAACTTAAACGATTTCCAAATATAGGTGACCTGGCTTTTGCAATCTCTGACCAAATCTCCTTATTTCTATAATACACTGACCTCATTTCTCAAGCTTTGGCAATGGACTCCGAGCTACATTAGAACGGCTGTAAAACATGAGTGCATCGTGGCTATAAAAAGGAAGGCTCCTCTAACTCCTGCCCAGAGAGAAAGACCCTGAAGACAACAGAATGAGCGCGATGTGGAATAAGAGCGAGCTCCTCCCTGCCCCGCCGTTCAGTAGCTCCTCAGGCCTCATCCTCCAGCCCTTTTGGGACTACATCCGACTTCAGCACCACTCCACCGTGAGCTCGCCATTTTTCCCCCTTCTGATCACTTTATCCGGTTACTTCTTCTTCAGCTTGCCGTTCCTAACCATCGACCTCCTGGGCAAAAAGCTGCCCTCCTTTCACCAGTACAAGATTCAGCAGGCGAAGCAGCCCACTCTGCAGGAGATGGCTACGTGCCTGTGGAGGGTGCTGTACCAGTACGTTGTGTTCGTGATCCCCGCGGTGGTCATCAACTCTTTTCTCATGCCCTCGCCCCCTCTGCGTGCCACAGCGCCCTCCGTCTTAGAGCTTGGCAGCGGCGTCCTGGGATGCCTACTGCTGTTCGACTTCCAGTACTACGTGTGGCATGTGGTCCACCACAGGCACCGCTACCTCTACAGGTGCGTGCACGCCCTCCACCATGATGTCACAGCGCCTTTCGCCCTGGTTACGCAGTACCTGGGCACCGCTGAGCTCCTGACCATCGGGTTCTGGAGCAACAGCAACCCTCTCCTCCTTGGATGCCACCCTCTGACCTCCTGGCTCTTCACTCTCGTCAGCACCTGGATGTCGGTGGAAGATCACAGTGGGTACGACATGCCCTGGGCTCTCCACCACATCGTTCCCTGGGGACTCTATGGGGGAGCGCCAGCCCACGACGTGCACCATCAGAAGCCCCACGCTAACTTTGCCCCCTTCTTCAGCCACTGGGACAAGGTCTTCGGAACGGCCATCAGTGCAGATGCTGCCAGCAGCTTCCCAGACAAGGAAAAATGAAGACGGAGCGGACCGGTGTGAACACACCAACATCCAGTACGTAAACACCACAGCTTTCTGGAATGGCCACCATTCTCTTAATGCACTTTTAATTCTGGATCAGGTAGTTGATTAAACAGTTGTCTGTGATTAATAAAATGTTTTGTTTTTAAAGCTTGTTTTCCCTGTTCTTACACAATGCTAAGAAATCAAAATGCTCTCTTTCAGTCACCTTATCATGCATTAATCATGCAATGCATATTACTCACAGCATTTCAGAAGGCAAAATATCCAGTGGTTTCTCTTCAGTGTGTTGTAATGCTTGGAAAATACTTTCCTATAGGGTAAAGTCCCTCTCAGCCAGATGCAGTTCCACTTTTTCACCAAAGGGTGGCCATCCTCTCCATTATGTGGTTCTCTGCTTTTATTAGCAGGGTGAGGAGAGTAGAACTGGAGTATTATAATCATATTATATTATTATCATGTCTACTGCGTGCTTTTAAATACAGACTATGTTCTGCATTACAGTCAAACCAGATATATAAATATGTTGTAAACCCAGAAAATACACACTTAAGGGATAAAGTCAATGTAAGACTATGAAATAATTTGTATGGAAGCACAGGGTGCAGCTAAACAATTCAATCTGCTGTATTAAAGCTCTGAGAAAGTCAAAATGGACAATAGATTATGGTCAGGGTATATTAAATCTTTAAACTGGTAAGAATGACTGCAAACAGGACCAGTACAGGAAAAGGTCAGATGGTCCCATATATTACAACTGTCGGACAGTTTCATGTTTGTATTAATTACATTTATTTGGTTTCCTTTTCATTTCAATGTACCCTAAGCCTTTGTAAGTTTGCAGGACAACAGAGCTAATATCAATGCTTTATGAAATAATATTAGGACATAACATTAATTTCTTACCTTGGATTACTCTCCACAGATGTCTTTTTCTGTCTATTTTGTACATTATGTGAAAACAAATTCATTGTTATACATATTCACTGAGCTGTCCCCATCAATACTGCCTTTCAGAATAAGCAAAGGATTTGGCCCTGGGAAATGAGACAAGTTTGAAGTGTTGGAACGCAACTGGAACATCACAAAGAACATCACAAAAATGAGTCATCACTGAGGTGCTAGTCTCCCCGGTGTGTGACAGTGCTGCAACATAACAAGAAACCCTGACACTCAGCAGCATTTCTGTAATGCTCTGCAAAGTCACTTTACAACCCTGAGGGATGCATGAAGAGTGAAACATAAAACCAACTCTGTTCCATTCTGCTTTCCTTTCATGCTCCCGCAAAACCTCCAGACAGACAGAACTCTCTGATGGAGTGTTGTAACAGAACAACAAACGGGTTCCAGATTTAGAGATATCTGTCGATATCATTCCCCATTCGGCCCTGTTTTAAGGTCAAGGAGGCACGTTCCCTCGCGTGCACTGTCTTGTTCCTGAGCTCAGCTCAGATCTTATCTGCGAAAGGATAGCGCTTGTAACCCCAGCCGGGGCCATACGAAGGATTCGAGCTCATTGTTATTTTGCCATCACTGCTAGAAGAGAGAGTATGAGTCATTTCTCCTTCTGATGCATCACACCGAGGAGATGGCACATCACTTAGCAAGTGCCTGGCCCAGGATTCGAGCTCAATGTGTTCATTTGGATGCTTTCACCAGAGCATGTAGCTACAACTGGTGTAATAAGGCCGCTGGTGTCGCAGGATGTCTGCTTCCTGTCACATCAGGTGCTTCGGTAACAATATTTGTAGCCACGGGCATTTTCTGATAGATGTGCATCAGATAGCTATGGACAGCAGAGAAACACTGAAGTGCTCTGAGAATTATTAAATCGCTTAAAAATAAATATTCAAATTTTGAAAAAACAAAAAAATCAGCTCATACTGCACTTCACAACTGGTTCACGTAACTAGCTTACATGATCACTTCATAACCATTAATAGAGAAAAATGACAACATGTATTTGATGACTGAATGCCAAGTATGTCAAGAAAGGAGAAATGTGGTGTATTTGACAAAACAAAGTTTGTTTGTGGGCTACTGCAAAACACAGTATGCCTTATCCCTTTCCCACTCTTTCACAATCAGTCTTTGTTTAAATTGGGGTGATTTTAAAAATTCCTCAGGAAATTAATAACCATCACCTTCACATCTTTGATCTGAGTTCTCAAAACTGAAAAGGAAAGAAAAAAAAAAGAACTTCAACACATTTTCTTCCTCAGGGCCTAAGGAGAGCAGTTCTGACAGCCCCTCCTGCAGGTCCCGAGACACTCGTGCTGCGATTAGCTTTGGCCTTCAGCGCGCACTGCTTCGAACTGGGTTTTCATCAGCTCTTACTGACAGCCAGGAGGCAGGGCTGGAGTGGAGCCTGAAAAATAAAGCTCTCACATCGTCATTAAGGCTCCATGCTGCAGGGCTCTAACAGCCGAAGCTAGTTATTAAAATACAGCTGCTGGGATCCATCTCTGTCAAGACAAGGGATTAAAAGCTGTAAGCAAGCAACATTATCACCTACGACAGCGCAGCCAAACTGTGTGACTAGCAGCAACACCAGCTGATATTTTGTGTCAAGGGAACACGTAATTTGCTGTAGCTCAAATAGTAACTGCATGCCCATGCATTCTGCATGTGTCATACATGCAGATGTTAATATATATTTAATGTTCTGCAGAATTTTAAGACTTATGTCTTGCTAGGAGTAAAGCCAGAAAGAACTCCATTATATGATGCAAACCTCAGTATTTTCCGTGTGGTGCACAAGCTTCAAAGGTCACAGTAAAAGTCTTAAAGGCAGAAGATCCATGTCAACTCAGTAAAAAAAAATTGCAGGATTTCCACAGGACAGACTGGCTGAGAACTCCTCTAACCCACTAAACGTGACAATCTCTTTTTTTACTAATTTATTATCACAGGTTGTAACTGTTTCGAAGGGAAAAGCCCATCCACCCAAAAGAGAGGCATTTCTACCTTTACATTCCCATCAGAAAGCTGACAAGTCAGCCCGATGCAAGACCGGCTCTTCTGATAAAACACTTAAGCAGGGCTAGATTTTGGTGTTCGTAGGCCCTAGGCACTTTCACTCCAAAATGTGCAAAAAGAGGGGTAAATCGAATTACGAAGATTGACTTGATGCACTTTAAACTACCGTAATGACCGGGGGATTCACACAGAGTGAAGCTCGCACAAACAACACGTTTAGTTACCTCCGCCCGTTGGACTTTGACAGACTGAAACTCCTCGAAGGGGTTACACACAAAGGCTAAGGATTAAGGAGGGGCACTTCAGTTTATGGCGGGTTAAAAAGGACAAAGCAGCAAACACTGACAACTATTTACAATGGTTCCTCAAAAACCCTCTAGGCTATTTACACTGACCTCACGTCCAGCCTGCCTTGCGGGCGCTACACTGTTCTAACGCTAAACACGTCATCGATGGAGCGAGTTGAGCGCCCATCACTTCGATACGTCTAGTTTCCCGAACGGCCGCCAGAGGGCGTATGATTATTGATTTGGAGCGCCTCGAGTCGATCGCAAGCATGTTGTTTCAGTTCGGTTTTCGTTAGTCGCTAGTGTTTCCCTCTTTCGTAGGTCCTAAAAATTTCGTAGGCCCTAAGCACTGTGCCTACAGAGCCTAATAGTTAATGCGGTACCGCACATAAGTGTAAGATTACACACAAGCACATTCGAACGACACAAATAACTAAGGGTAATGCGGCAATTAGTGGGCACTTCAGCTCCACTGCTTCCAATTCGCAAGTCCGTGCGCTCAAGGGCCGACGAGCTCGGAAACACGTGGTCCCCTGGATGTGTGTGCGTGCCGCCGGTCTCCCACCCTGCCGGCCCTGAAGCGCGGTGAGCAAGTCTACACAAGGCAACACAGCGTCAGAGAAGACAAGGAGTCTGGGTGAGTACACTACCAATAGCACAGCAGCATAAAAAGGGAATAAATGGGGAAAAAAATCAATGCTGAATCCCGACCCACAGCTGGTACCTTAGCCAAGGAGGTTTTTGACAATATTTAGCAATTCTTAAAGGCATGAGCACATATTGCCTCAATTCTAAGGAATCTCATATGCTGTTGTACCAATGTATTATTTCTTATTCCAAAGATCATGTAACAATAATAAATTCAAATAATAAAGGAACCATAATGTAGTGTTTCTTATTCCAATACAGGAGTGGACAAACACTGAAGTTATCCATTGGCAGCCAAAAATGAGGAACCGACTGAGGAACATCTTTGCTGCAAAGTGTTCTGCTTGTCAAAGGGAGTTCTAACTGCTTTCCTTTCGAAACTCAATTTTTTCTTCTTCTGGGATGCTGTTAATCCAGAACCCTCAGGCTCTTTTAGAAACAGAACCAAGCCCTTGCAGCTCAACTTCACACCCGTGCCTAAAACAGCACATCTGCCAGCTGCAGAAAAAGTATTTCATGGGAAAGTGCAGCCTTTTAATGTTTGAATGCAATTGCCCGCGCATGAGGTGTATGATTGCCACAGACAGAACACAACGCCCTCAAAGCTTGCTTTCCCAAACCATGTCAGAGGAATTCTAGCAGCTCCCTTCCAGAGTCATAATCACGACTTCTCCTGAAGCGGGCATCAGTAAGTGCCTGTAAAAGATGTCACAATTAACAGCCGAACACAACAGAGAACTAGTTACGCACCTTTAAAAGCTCTCTCTTTACACCTCTGCAAACCGAAATAATCTCTGTGAAAAAAAAAAAGTTAACAGCCATTGAATCAGACTTAAATTCAGACAGGAAGCTATTCAAAACCAGCTTTTACTGAGATCTTAGTCTTTCCATGGTGGGTTTTTTTTGTCGTAAATCATCTCAGGACAATATGAAATTCTCAATAGTGGGAACAGCTTTCAACAGAAGACAATGTTACTTCCCCCAGACCAGAGAAGGAAATCTATGTTACTTTTCAAAGTTCTGTTTCTCTCCAACTCTCATTACTCATAACACTGAGTTGACCTTGGTTACCATCAGAGAAGTTTAAGATGTAGTTCAGCAAAGCAAGAAACACACAGCTGGATAGCTGAACCAAATGACACTTAAAAGAGCGTCTTCACACGCAGAATTCTCAGAGGCCTTCTGATAAATTATTTCCACATTAAAGCGCTCCCACTAGCTGCAGATTAATCTTGGCATACTCCGTTTCAACTGTCATCGGGCTTCTGCTTTTTTTTCCTCCTCAAGTCTCCCTTAATATGAAATACAGTTAGTATTTTTTTAATTACCAGTATTGGGCTAACAGTAACATTTTTGACCAGCAACAAAAAATTCAGAGGTCCCAGCGTGAAAATGTTAAAGCCTTTCGGCTCAGGAAAAACCAAACTACAAAATATGCAGAGATGTATTTGTGTTTTTGCTAAGCCCTAAATTACCGATGAATGAGTGATGAGACAATCTCAAAGGGAAAGAAGTTGTGGTCCAATCTAAGCATTTCCTTTAAACATTCAACAATCGTATTCAGCAAAACAACCATTTATTTTGCTAAAAGCACGTGTTTAGATGTCAAAGCAGAGGCTTGGTGGCTCCTGTTTTTCTGTGTGCAGCCTTGGTAAACATTCTCGATTTCAGGAGAAACCCTATACCCAGTTTTTCAGCTTGACTTGTCTATTTCTTTTACATTTAATGGAGCTCATCAAATGTACAACATTACAAAGCTGTGTTTACTTGCAGGCTTTCATCAGTCACAGTTTAATTGCGTCACACCGCCTTAATTATGACCCTCGGCGTTGCTAACCTGACTTGAGGACAGCACCTCTCATTTCCCCTTATTACAGATTCCCCTGGGGCCACCAGCATGGCTGAACTACCGGAGGATCTTCAGCGAGCCCACGTACTCCGTGTGCCCACTCCCCCCTCCCCAGTGCTGCAAAGCGAAGGAACGCGTGGAATAAACTGACTGGAAAACACAGGAAAGGCCGGCTAACGAAACGTTAAATGCAATCTGTATCCCCTCCAGAGATGGTGCGGCCGTCAGAGTAAATTGGAGTAGAAGATGGCATGACTCTAGAAGACCGGGCCAGTGCGTTAAACTAGGGGTAACACAAGGTTTACCCCCCTGGGGGTGGATGAGTTGATGACAGGCCGAGTGAATTCAGTCATCTGAAGGAAATCACGCTGTGTGAACAGCGGCACATGTAGCCCACATTAAACAAGGACAGCAGGACAGAGATAAACGTCTGCCTCCGCACCTTGCAGACGCAGGGAAGGAAAGGGGGTTCTGGCAAAACCGTTGGTAGAAAGAGACCGAGGCATTTTCTAACAACAAAATGTTAAAGAATTTAAAGAAGTCAGCAGGCTCCTGCTAGTTAATCTCGTGTCATATTCGTTATTTTTCTTTGACAACGCAGAAACAAGTATTTAGGGAAGAAAAATGAAATGACTGAATCCTGCTGTCACTAGCGATAGAAGCCATCACAAAACAGACCCGTTTTAATGTAACATTTACATCTTCATACATTTCTTTGAGACATTAAAGAGCCGACTGCAAGCAAAAGAGCCCCAGGTAACATATCTGCACGTCGTTTCAACATGAGCAACAACCTTATGCATTGTCAGCAAAAGTTAAAATACCTCTAAGGAACCCACACACACAGCTGTACAAACACACAAATAGAAGCTGAAACAAAGAGGGACAGTGGACCTACCAGGAGAAAGACACTTGTCACCTGAACAATCAGTCAGGGATCTTCACAAATAGTTTAAAAACTCATTAAAGAATCAAGAATAGATACCAGGGACACAATTCTAAAAGCACTGGAAGTTTAAAAGATGAAAGGAAACTGCAAAGTGGAGTAAATTCCTTTGGGCATTTTCTCAGAGAGGTGTACTGTTGAAGGTACAGGGGTATTTTATTACAAAATAGGGTACCCGCCTACACAAGTCAAGGAGGGGGTTTTCACAGCAGGTGGAAACCCCCTGACATTGTGTAAGAGCCCTGATAGATTGCCAGCTACCAAAACAAGTTTCGAGGGCTCACGATGACATGAGTTTGGGTGGCAGGAAGGGCCTGATCCAGACGCTCCTGTGGAAAAGCATCAATTGCTCCAGGTTTGGATATGCTTGTTTTAATATTGCAGAGGCCCTGTACTTCTTGATCTGAAGACAGAACACTGTTACATAATTTAAACTTAATTTGCCTTCATAATTGTGGATAAGATGTGAATAAAACAGTGTTACTGGTACTGTGCAACTCTGATGTACTGCAGCATAATGAGTTCCAGTCTATTATACAAGTACAGGCATCCTCAGTTGTATAATAAAAGGTGCAAGTCTATTTGCTGATTGCTTGTATTTCCTATTGTTAATCATTTGGAGTCAATGAACTAACAACTTTGTCGGCGGCTCCTTACATTTACACAGAGTGAAGGTATTGCAGTCGACCAAAACCCTCAACCAGCATAGTCTACTGAAGTCAACAGAAGTGGGAAGTCATCTTGAAAAACATTTTAAAAATTCAAATGTGTTTAACTGGTAAAACAGTAATCTCCCACAATGTGCTGGTTTTAAAATTTAGTGGTTGTTTAAAAAGTGGTTGTATATGTATTAGACAAATTGTATTCAGCTGAGAATTAAAAGTGAACTATGAAGAGGGAAAAGATTTGTGTATGGGCTGGTGAAACACCAGCTGCTAATGAGAAATCGGTTCAATTCCTGCAAAACCAGCTAGGTCATGTTAAGGCATTCTGCTTGCATATGACCTAAAGATGCCAGTATAATTGTGCATCCGAGCACATTAAGCATAGATCCTTAGAAAGACTGAATATCCCCTTATAGATGATTACACAACAGGATTATATTTTAATTGCGACTAAATTACTCAACTCCAGAGCTGGACTCATGAGCCCCAGAGCTGCAGAGCAATGTTACTGCTAGATAAATGAAACACTCGAGAGTCTATAGCTTGTCTGGAATCCAAACTTGATAACGGGAATAAAATACCCTGGAGTCTATTCAGACACTGATGATGTAAAACTCACTACTTCATCCTTGACGGATTTTCATGAACAACAATAAACCAACCAGTAGAACCTAAAAATCAGTCAAAATGTAATTTGAAGCTCTTTAGATAAGATATTATGCTTTGGCTTGATTTCACATTTTCAGCTCATAAATCTGTGGAGTAAATTAAGGAAAAAAAACATGAAACCCAAAAGACTTAAAACACGTCATGTATTTATTAATTCCATACTCTCCAATATTTAAAAATTCATCACATCAAAACAAATAAAAAATTGCCTTGTAAGGCCGGGCTTTAAGCATATTTACAATGCAGGATTTTATTTTAGACGAAGGGTTTTCAAATAAAATTTCAGCACTCTCTCAATGTATTCAATGTTCATTTTGAAATCGGGACAGTGAAATGGAATAGATAAGTCAGTTTTCCATTTCTACTCTTGATCTCATGTGTGACTCAGGAATAGATTAAGAACAATGGCTAAAATGAAACTGAAAGTTCCTGCTAAGTCCATATAAAATATTAAAGTGTACCTTTATAATATTTAATAAAATATTAATGCATGCTCTTGTTTAAATATTGTACAAACATGTTAGCGATTTGCCCGATGTTTTCTGTTGGGTGCATCTTGGCGTAACTGATGAACTGACGACGAAGCTTGCGTAGCTCAGCCATGTTGAGACTTCTGGTCAGCTCTATGTGCGGAGAGGTTAAGGCAAATCAAGTAATAATGAAAATGCAAAGAACGAAAATGTCTGGGTTTCAACTTACAAAGACCCTTCAGATGAGTGACGTTCCCCAAGAAAAGAGAAGTATTTACGTATATCATCAGATGAGCAAAATGCAAATCTCAACATCCCCTTATATATTTATGATATATTATAACTGGATAAGATATGACATATTTATACGACAGATATGACTACCTACATCACGCACAGGATAACTTTAAATGAAATAAACAAACTGATCATATAAGTCTAAAGCATTTTCTGCTCACACCTATATTGTGACTGACCTGGACAAAACTACACACCATCATTTTTGTGCCACAAAGAGACATCTGGTATAGGATATGCTCAATGTAAAAGATGGATGAGCCATCAGTCAAGGAAACCATATAGACGTCATAGGGCTCACCTGACAAAAGAGAGGCAATCTTGTGATGTTGAATTCTTTGTTCCTTATCTTAAATGCTTTTTCCTGGCACTGATACTGAACATGGTGAAACAGTTCTGGGCAAACTGTCACAGCACTGCTTTAATGCATCCTAAGAAATTAATTGCCTTTTGAGCAATAAAGGTTTCCCGATTACAACATTCTATAGAATTCATATTTCAGAGTGATATGCCAAAACCTGGCTAGTTGCATGACTACAAGCTTAAGGCCAAAAGAAAGTACAGTCCACAGCATCCAAGTACTAGGTATTTGCCTAATGAGGCCAAAGACTCACTACTTTTGCCAAGTAAAGATCCACGCGCCAGGTGTTAAAAATCCCCTGTAATGGAAGTGACAGTAAATACTTGGCCAAAGATCTATGTCATCAAAAAGATTAACACATAAAATACAATCCTTGTACTGTAGTTGCAAAAACGCTTAGGGAAGGCTCAGTGAGAGGTTGTTTTAACCTCCCTGAAATCACATCTTGCACATTTGAGAATTTGTAGACAGATGCTTCCTATGTCTGAGCTATAAAAAGATGAAAAGTACAGTAAAGTACTAATGGGAACATCTCGGAGAACCCTCCTGAAATCAGGAAACTGCAGTTAGCTGACAAAAAGAATCTGCTGGCATGTCACAGAATAAGTGCTGTGCTTCAAAGGGTTCATTATGCTGCAAAAAGCTGAAAACCTGACTGGCAGCTTTGTGCATCACTGCCCCCAGGTGTGACATTATGTGAGGATAAGAAATCCATTGGTATCTTTTTATTGCTTTAAAATTGTTTTATGGCCCTATATCAAACCTCTGGGGATGAGCCCAGGATATTTCTATTATCTGAAACATGTGGTACAGTCCCTGCAAGACAGCACAAAGACACAAAGGATATTTTTTCTGTGGCTCCAGGTACAGCTAAGACCTCCCCTGGGACACTAGTCTTTTGAGCATTCAAAACAGCCTAGGAGAAATTTGAGAGCAGAGACATCATAAGAGATAACCAGTACTAGGTAAAGTACCAATACATTCGAAAGCAGTTTCTACAGTGTTGCTAGACGCCTTAATTCTTTTGTGACTAAAATGCAGTTGTATCTAAACAACCATTCACATGACAAAGCAGATGTAAGGTATCCACAGAAAAATAACTTACACCTCTTATTAGACAGTCATTGACAACAAGTTAATAAAGAGCTTATAAACTATTCACTTTGACATGCCATTCAGTAACATTTAAAGGAATGCAAAAATGTGTAGAAAGCAATTACCACAACTTACAACATTTCATCAGAAACAAAACCTACCATGAGCACATCCTGGGTAACTTTGTCTAACTCGTACAAAAAGTTCGTAGACGACAGTGGCTGCTACAGTGGACAATAAGATATACAAGGTTAGAAAGCAACCAGGAAAGAGGTTTGAACATGTGTGAATGAATCACAAAGTACTCCTGCTGAAACCCATCTGGAATGGATACAGCTGACAGGGAGGAATAATAAATTGAACTGCTTATGAGGCACAGTTTTAAGAGCTGTACCTTGATTCTGATAAGTACGGCAACACGTCCTCATGTACTGGTTGCACGTGATTTTCATTTCTTAGGTTCTATCTCCTGATACTGTATATCTCTTAAGTGCTAATAAAAACAACTTATTGTATTTTATTGTATATTGTATATGAACAATAAAAAACAGCTATGTTGCCATTGTCTCAAGTAATCTGTTTCCCTGAAAGAACATTTCTGAAATGCAATTTTTTTATCATAAACTGCAATGACTAAGCCCTACAATCTGTACTACTCAAGGTGCTCCGTCTCGGGCTGGACAGAGGCTCTAGCAAGAACAACAGAGCTGGTCGAGGAAGGTCACTCACACTTTGTGTAGACTGGTTAGGCGGAGGTGCTTTTCTGTGAAAGATGGCATCGGAGATTGCTTCAAATGGCAGTGTGTCCTCTTTCTGAACAGTGAAGAGAGGGCTGTCCCATCGGTTCCTAGAGTCCGGAGTCTCAAATCTCATAATGAGGGCATCTAAACTACAACAGCAAAAATGAACACTAATAACATGTTGTGATGAAATTTGTTATGTGAGGAAGTATTTCATTGTATTTATGGCCTCCTAATAATCCCCCTCTATGAATTGGCTACATTACTCTGCTCTCCTCCCCACTGATAGCTGATGTGTGGTGAGCGTTCTGGCGCACTATGGCTGCCATTGCATCATCCAGGTGGGGCTGCACACTGGTGGTGGTGGAGAGGAGTCCCCATTACCTGTAAAGCGCTTTGAGTGGAGTGTCCAGAAAAGCGCTATATAAGTGTAAGCAATTATTATTATTATTATTATTATTATTATATATGACAAAGGTGAAACTTAAATCTTTCTAAGCTTCTGGCAGGCAGATCATTTCCACATGGAAATGTCACATTGAGGGAGAATAGCACAAAACTTACAGATTACCAATTTACAGTCCTATACATCAACTGACACTAATTTATAGGACTAGATTACAGGCATCAGCGCCAGTGAGTGATTTTAGCGATTTGGGTAATATTGGAAGGTAACATTTACATTATTTAGGCAATTAGCAGGATATCTTCTGTAGATTTTATGTATGCTGAAAATCAGTTTGCACTATCCAAACTAAAAATCCAAAGCAAATGAGGAAAAAGTCATAAATTGTACTTTCAAAGTTAATTTTTTAAATCAAAGATTCCTGCATTGTATGAGCTACTTCTTATTTTCCACCAAGTTAAATTCACCCAAAATTGATAAAACCCCTAAACAGTGGTCCATTTACACAAAATGAGTAAGGAAGTGAGCAATGAAGGAATTTTTCTGGCAAAAACACCTTGTTAATCATCTCTTACATTTCCTGGGAATACTGCTTTTCTACATCTCCACACTTATTCCAGGTAGAGCTGACTTCTGCTGATGTCAAGCAATATACCTAAAAATCAATTAATACAGTACATGAGTTTCATATTATGCTATGGATATCAAATGCAGAGAAAATAATTGCCTTTTTACTTACTGGAAAAGAACAATTGTTAATTCCAATAAAGGCATAAAATGTATGCATTAGAATAACAAAACTCTATATTGCTTATGTTTTGGCAGTAACAAGGAATAAAAATGACTAAATCCACATTACTTTAAGCAATAATCTTTGCTAAATCACATAAAATCAAAGGGATAAGGTATCAGAATGCTTTGTAGAAACTTACATACCAGGCAATGGGGAGTTTGCGTGTGTTTTATTAGACAGAAAAGTTCATATCTGTAACCTAAAAGAAATTAAGGACACTGATGTTAAAACCAATTTTTTATAGTGATGGACTGGGGAATTCTAAAAGCTGCTGTTTATTGACTGTACAAACTTGGAGTCAAGTCTCAGACTGATCAATCCCAGGTGACTGGTTCTGTATATATTGCTCTACAATAGTTCTGATGCCGCACCAACTAATTGTAGAGTTAACATTAACCCAGTCTCGCAGGGAAAAAACATTATTGTAATTGCACAATAAAGCTACTGAAGAAGTTGTGATTTTTCTGGAGATTTGCTAGAATACATCTCCAAGGCAGTTTCAGAATTCAATAATTTTAATTGCATTTTTCAAAACAGACTGTATTTGAATTGCCATGTAATTTAAAGCCACAATTGCCTTTTCTCTTTTGATCAACACTTCCAGGAATTCAAGGTGAAATAACATATTGCTGATCAAGGAAATAAAAAGTTACATAAAATATTTATAAAACATAAACTAACATTTATAACAGAGGGTTATTCCTTCTTGCTCCTGTTGATGAAAGCATTCTAATCTTAATTTAGGTTTTAATAAATCTTTTACAAACATATCTAGCAAGCAAAGCCACAAGTGGCTATGAGGTTCATGCTAACATTGAGAATTTGTAAGAGTTATGTTTTATAATAGAGGAATAGATGAATATACAGTACATAATGTGCACATCTATTTTAAGATAAGATCAGATCACTTTACTGGCCATATACAATTTCTTGTATTAGTAATTTGTCTTTTCAGATGTCTTTTTTAAGTATTAAATGTTAATCTTCTTACATTTGATGGAAATCCTTGGCTTAGCACAATAGTATAAAAAAAATATGTTGATGCTTGCAAATCAAAGACAAAAATCACCAATCTGATGGATTAAATATTAGAATCATTTTAAAGAGAGAAAAATGGTTGGTGGACTATATCCAAATATACAATTTTCAGATGAATCAGTAAAACAGCATGCTCAAAACATTTCCTCTTTCACAGGGAAAAATAATTAGCAGTTCTCTTGTGGCACATTTGAAATACCTGTCTGCAGCTAAAGTTCTATTTTAATTAAATACTGACACCTTGCCTAACGAGAATTTAAAGAAAAGAAACACATGACAAGGCTCTTTGGCTGCTGAGTTGCCTCAATACAGTATAGAGCGATGTCTAAATGATGTTACAGTACATTACACTTCCAGTACAGCCTTGCAGTTGGTTTTTTGCTAATTATTACTCCACTGTGATCAACCAAATACCACCCCCCTGACCCTTTCAACTGAAGTATAGAAAGGACATTTGCTTCAAAATGTTTGTACCGTGTAACAAAATGTTGCAGATATCAGCATTTAAAGTCAAGATTACTGAATAGCTTCCAAAATATAATATTAATTTCTTTGTTACCTTTAATGTAATTTAGGGAATCCAGAATGACAACATCCTCTTTGTTAACCTTCCTACAGTACATAAAGCACAAAACTTAATCATTAATCCTTTTTGGTTTTCATCTTTACAAATCTTTTAAAACAGTATTTTTTTATCTCTGGTTTCACATTAGTATCATGCATCTCAACAGAAGTTTCTCAATCAGAATTCTCATCTAAACAGAAAAACATGCAACAGACACAGCTCTTATTTTTCACTTGCCATTCAATATAATGCCAAAAAAAACATTTGGGTAACACAATGACACTTTACTACCATTACTGCAGGAATTGCAAAGAAAACAGAAAAAAAAGAATAAAGAGAGATTCTGTGTTAACATGAGCAAGAGCAAGATAGTGAACTAAAAAAATGGCATGGTCCAAAAAGTCCTCAGTTCCGTCCATGTGAACATCATCTCAGACACGGAATCTTACCTCTCCACCTCAGCTCGCAGGGCTCCTCTCAGATTCCTCTCTTTCTGGGAGTCTGTGTGAAAGAGGCACAGGCAGTGTGGTCAAAGGGATCAATTCTAATATAGTATGCAAAGAACAACGCTAAAACTTCTCCATGGACTCACAACTTGCACACATATTCATCAGGCAGAGCGACACCCTGTTCACCGAAATCTAATTCCACACAGCTCTAGAAGTCTCATGACCCATAACACCAAAGCAAGAGGAGAAAATGATGGTCATTTCAGCTATGATTTATGTCTCAAATTGTTATACCAAACTTAAACCTTCTTGTGTATTTTGGGGTTGTGAAACCACAGCCTCAGGCGGTTTTCTAAGCAATAAAAGGAGCGCTTTCAGACTGATCTCAGAAGCCAAAGAAGGCTAGTTCTGATCCGTACTGGGATGGGAGATCTGAAAGGAAAAACAGATCACAGCAGTAAGAGGTGGTGGCACACATCCCTCTGGACCAGAATTTCCAAACCATCGCCACAGTATGGTGATGGGGGACACTGCTGCAGGAGTGCCACTCACCTTCAGCTGAGACATGGCATCGAGGTCCTGACCATTTCATTAAAGTTCCCATGACACTATTCTTAAGAACTGGGGTGTTAACTCCAGTGTCCTGGATAAATTCCACTCTAGGCTTGAACAATCTGCCCTATCCAAAATTTCACTTTTATTCAAATGCTGAAGTAATTTCTCACTTCTCCCCCCGATATGTGGTGTAGTGGGGCTGCTGGCGCGTAATGGTGTGAAAATCAGTAATTGTACCTATGCAGCCGAATGGTCTCAGCAGCCTCATGAATTGTTATGCACAATTTAAGGGCATCACCAAAACATCTTTTTGTGTGGACCCTAATTGGCTTCTGAGTAAAGAGAAAATAAGGAAAAGTTTAGACACCAATTCCTTCAAAATGTTTTCCATCTCAACTAGCAGCTATATAACAATAAAATAAATTCAAAACATTCTATTTGCTTAGCAGTCCAGGCCATCTTGTACAAACCTCTCTCCACTCCATGCTTCAGTGTGTTCTACCTACATACTGTATGTCTCTTATCAATGATCCTAGGAGAGAATTATGCGTGTTGCTTGGAAACAGTATGAGAATTCTGGCCCCGGTGTATTTTTGCCAGAATTTACCATGTAAAGAAAGCTGCAGGAAGCCTCGCTTTGATTATTTCACTGGCATTTCTTGAAAGCAGATCTGACAATGAATAAATAAATGTCATGAATTTTGGGCGAATACATCTGCATGCTGCCTGTGTAATGATATGATTGATGGCCCAATCAAGATCACATCCCTGAGCGCCACTTTCAATAATCACAACAGGGAAGAAGCCGCAGAGACCGGGAAGCACAGACTGCTCGTTTAGATTAGGAAATGTTCCAGTAACAGACATATTTATCTGAAAAATGCACTATTGAAACTTATGCTCAGTTTAAGCATCAGGAAACAGACTGAAAACAATGCCAATATAAAAGTCACAACGATAAAGTATGGGATTATAAATAGGATGGAAAGCCAAAAATAAACATTTGTGTAAAAGTGGTGTTTAAACCCTCAGTAAAAGAAGCAGCTGACTTGTGTCCAGTCGGCACGTTTAAGAAAATATGTTTTCAGTATGGTCTGTCAGTAATATGAAGCTATGGAACACTATCATATCGATGCCCGGCAAAATTCAATTTAAACTACAGTGCGTTTAAACAGAGAATTGGCTTTTACGGTTTAAACAGCATTTTCACTCAGCGTAAGCGGTCAGTTCGGATTCCTAGAGAGAACGTACATGTACTTTCTACCATGAATTAACTGTTAGTTTTAATTCCGCTTAACGAATCGTTACCATGTGCACAAGACGAAGTAAGACGTGTGGTGCGTCAAGCAACGCACCGACCCTCACCTGCGTAAACACTGTTCTTATCCACTCCCACTGTCTCGTCTCCCACCACATACACCTTCCTGTCTGTCTGGCTCAGAAAATACTCTTTTAATTCCTGGGCTCGTCTGCTTTTACCGCTACAAGGAAATCCACACATCACGACAAGCGGCATTTTGATACTTTTTACAGAATCGAGACCACTTGTCTCTACGAACTCCGGCGTCTGCAGGCAGTCAGTCAGGAGGCAGCCATGTTGAACCGGAAGTGTTTTCCACTCAAGGGTTATGGTGGCCAGGATGGCCGTGGTAGCAGATGGTTTCCATGAAGTTAGCGTTTTTCTGAGCCACAAATGTATAACTACTGTATTGTTTACTGTATTTATAAATCGAATTTATAACACGGTTTGTGATTTTGTGTTGGCATAGTGGTTTCTTGGTACTGCTTCTTTCGTCACGGAAGAGTTTTTTTTTTAATAAAATTATTATTACATCCATCTTCACATTTTCAAACAGCTTTTCCAATTCAAAGTCATGGGTTGCTGGCAAGCTATTGGGGCAAAGATGGGGTACAACCTGGATGGGATGCCAGTACATCACAGGACAGACAGACAGACAGACAGACAGACACAGACACAGGGCTAATTTCTCCAGAAGCCAATTAACCTACAGGTATGTCTTTGCACTATGGGAGGAAACCCACATGAACATGGTGAGATCATACGAACTCCACGCAGATCCCAAGTCTGGAAGTGAATCCAGTGCCCCACTGATCCATTGTGCCGCCTGTTATTAATGCAGAACTGTAATGTTTGTAGACAGTGGTTTTTCAAGTACTGTCCACTTTCAGAAAGTGGCTTTTACAGTGGCTCTGACAGTGATTGGAGAGAACCGGTTTATATGCAGTATTACTTTTAAAATAGTAATTCCCTCCATTCTCAGAAAGGAAAGCAGGTCTGCACCCTTCAAAGGCCACCAGGACACGTGCAGATTTAAGCACTTCAGAAGGAGAGAGGAAATTAGCGCACCCAGAGAAAACCCACCCAAACAAACATGTTCTGTTATACATTTGCAAACACGGCTACCCTGCTCTATGTGAGCGTCTTGCAGCCGACAAAGTGACGTGGGAGACACGCAGCTGTTGCACACCTCAGCAAAAAGCCACCACCAGCCAACTTTCCTCAGTCATTTCCGTGTTGTTTACCTGACAATCCTGGATTTTTCCCACAGTTTTAAAGAATGATTTTTACTGGACTAGATCTATGGGTTAGCTCATTTGTAAAAGCAAATGCAAGTGTCAGATGCAAACATTTAAGCATGTAAAAAATTGAATAAATACATTTTGAATGACATAGTATGACAAAGAAAAACAGTCTTCAGTTATTTGCTTTTAAAATTGCTGCATTTGTTCTAGATATAAAATGTAAAAGGCACCACTGTACTTTTTGTCTAAAAAGTTGTTATCTTGGCATTTTAGATGATCCTCAGGATTTGCACATTTTTTATGTTACTATAGAGTCAATGATTTGACTTCCTAGAAAAAAGGAGTTAATTATATTTACTTACGTGTGGTCTGTGTGTGTTATTTTTTTCTAGACGGACAAATCACTGTCTCTGTGGTCATAATCATTATCACGATTTTAACTGAGAATTTTTAAAAATCTAGCATTTAAGTTTGTTTGACTTGTTTGATTGTTTTTCACGGAAATAATCTGAGCTCAGCTACTTAAAAAGAAAAAAAAATCCTATCTCTTTAATTAATATTTTAGTGGTCTAATCCAGCAGGGTTGTTTCTAGAGAGATGTATTTGCATCTCCAGAATTACAATACTGAAAGTGCTGAGAGAAGCGTTCCATCATTAAACCAATGGTAAAGGGAATCATTTAAAAGGACTGTCTTTAAAAGACAGCTGATAACTGGGACTGGAGAGACAGGGGAGAATTGATGGAAGATGTTAAAGCTCTGATGGGAATGAAGAATTCATACTTGTCAATATGTGAAGGAGAAAAGAAACAAATGGGGCATAGAAGATGCGTATTTGAATGCTGAGTGAAGACATATTCAGGTCACCAAAGATACTCTTTAAAAAAGGAACATTAAGCACAAGTTTTTGTTTTCTGCTTGTTCAAATGAGTAATGTTTAGGTAAATCATATTCTGGTACAATCTAGATCTGGAATGACCTGAGCTTAGAGAGAGAATTGGCCATCTTTTATAGTTCAGATGTGTAATATACAGTACTGAACCCTTCTTCTTTTAGAACGTGGGAGTAGATTAATAGTGTGCTGTTGTCTTTCTCAACCAATGCAGGAGGACTGGTTATTTGTTTTTTGTTTTTACTTCTTTCCAGGCGGAGGTAGTTTGGTTTAGTTCTAATACAGCGTTTTGAAAGATCCTGTCAACTCCACATCACGGACACAGATTTCCTGGTTTGAAAAGAAGAGCAAAAGTCATGCTAATGCAAGTAGCTCATTAAACTACACAAAGAGTTCAGCTAACTCATTACAACCCATACAGTATATAACTATTGCAGTAGATACAGCCTTGCAACTGGGGACATACATCTAAATTGGTTTCTAGCAAGAGGCTTAATAGTAATGCAGGTACAAGATCACCTTTTCATTGTGTATTTAAAGAAAAAGACAAAATGAAAGTCTTTGCTAAGCTTTTGATGGATTAAGTTAAAGAAGATGAGTGGTTTAGGTTTAGCATACTGTACATTAGTCTAATTCTTGTTACAAAATCAAGAGTACTTAATGCTGAAAATATCAATTTTGCATGGTATCTATAGCACTAATGAGCTCTACAATATTTTCCTGTACAATTCTGAAAGAACAGTGAGATTAAATATTAATATGTTGGATAGTTAACATTTCCAAATGTATGTATTTAAAATATTATTCTGGGGGCTGCTTTAGGCATTAGCCTTGTAGATTCAGTGAGACTGACATTTCACATGTAGAGCAAAAAGTCGCCACCAGCCAGCTTTCCTGACAGTAATTTCCATGTTTTTCACCTGCTGATTCTGGATTTTTCCCAGAGTTTTAAAGAATCATTTTTACCGGACTAGATGTAAGGCTTACCTCATTTGTAAAACTGAACGCAAATATCAGATGCAAAAGTAAGCTGTCTTCAGTTGTTTGCTTTTAAAAGTGCTGCATTTGTTTTAGCTATAAAATGTAAAGGACAGACTGTCTTAGACAGCCATTTCCCCTTTCTCTCTCCACAATGGATAACAGTATCTGTAAGCACGGGTGGCACTCCTTCTCTGCAAATCATTGTGTCTTTATTCAAATAAATAGCTCTTAACATCTACAGTAATGCACAAAAGGTCAGAAAAATATACAGGTATAACTTGCATCCCCTTTTTTAATACATAGATGATAAATCTTAACAATATTACAATAATCATAAATAAAAATAGAACTGTTACAATAAATTACAAATAAAGCATTTGGCGAACCTGTTACCCACTTGTAAATGAAAACCTTTGGAGATATCTGCTGTCAGTCCTTAAACCCATGTACAAATATTTGCTGCACGGGCCCATATTTATAACCATCGGGACTGGAGGTGGAGTCTTCATCATTTTCTGTTGTTCTGAATGTAGTTTTCTAATATCTTCATTAATAAACCAGTCTCCTGTAATGATACATGATCTTACAGTCAAACAAAACAGCAATTGCACAGTTTCATCATGTTTAAAGCATGGCAATGAAAAGCAATTTTCTCTCTGTATGGCTTCTCTTCGCAAGATGCATTGAAAGAAGCATTGGAGAATGTGTGTTCACTCAACTGAAGTGAATCTTCATCAACACTGAACGCATAAACAGCATCGAAAGCATAAAGTCTAAGCAGGGACAAGATAAGGATGAAAATCGACAAGCAGTGACACAATAACAATTTCTATTCAACGTTCCTTGTCAAGAAAAACAAATTCCTATCGAAAGAAAAACTGAGCTATTGTTTATTCAGCATAAAACGGCATTCTCCCTCTTCTGAAATTTATTTTTAGCACTTGAACATAAATGGCTGCAGACTCAGTGAAGTGAGATTGTGTGGATTGCACCTTACAGCACGTCCTATCTTTAGGCTATCTGTGATTCACTCACTGTTTTTTAAGAGGTCCACAAACTTTCAGGCTATTTCACTCCAAGATACCACATTTGATGTTGTATCCGTTGGTATCTTTCACTAGGTTTCCCAAGGGTACCTCACAGAAACGGTGGAAGATCTATCCATTCAATATAAAGCCCGTTTCATCCCCCCCCCCCCCCCCATTAATTAGGCGCCTCTTTTTTCACGTTGGTGCGAAAGTGTACCGTGAAAGTCGCTAAACGTTTTTCGACGGCGCTGTGTCAAACCCTCTCTCTGCACCCCTAGTCCCCCCGCTTGTTGGCTCTCTTACTTTCGCGCTCTCATCTCCGCCTCTCTTGACGAAGTCAGAGAGGCGCAACCTGGCTTCAGCTAGGTGTGTCCAGGCAACAACATTCGTTTTTCATTCATTTGTTTGCTGGTTCACCTGGTCATTAGAATCCGTTTTCCCCCGCGAGTCTTGCAGCTGAGTCTGCAGCGCGATTTTCAGCACCTCCTGAGTGATCAGCTCCCTCATGTCCTGGGCGCCCCCCGGGTTCAGCGCCACTCGGATCGAGCTCACAGCGGGCACATCTGGCGGCTCCAGCAGCGGACTGTCCAGGACGCTCTTTTTACCCATGAAGTGCCCTACGGGTTTAATGTTAGGACCAGCCGATGACATACACATTCCCACAGCTACCGTTCTGCAGCGCATTGATTTTTAACATCAAAATCACCATCGAATCTGTCCTGCTCAAGCAAGACTGCACTGGGCTTTGAAGTCTGTGCAAGCACGGATTTCTTACGATGCAGACTGAGAGCTTACTTCGAAGTAATACAATGAGGGCTTCTGAAACTGCCACACGATTTAAAAAAAAAGCCAGTCTCCTGAAATTTAAATCAGAGAGGAAACTTACTGACTTATATAAATTCGTATAATATCAAGATACCGGTTGATAACAATGAATAATATATCCCCAAATATATAAATATTTAAAAAGAGCAAGTGTATAAAATATGCATACTGTATATAGTACGACCAACATCAAAAACATCTTAGAGACGCATGGAGAAAAGACATCAACTGAAGAAAAATATGGACAGACAGCTGACTTATAAAAACAGTAAAAACCAACCTGTTGCCCACAAATTCCCCCGTGGGTTCACTTTGATCTTGGCAACTTTATTTCTGAGTTCTGTTAGATCTAGGCTCACTGAAGTAGTCAGGGAAACGTAGGAAAACAGCAGCAGGTACGTGAAGACCCCCAGCTGACAGAGTCTGTTCACCGTAACTTCAGCCATCTCTCCGCTGAAAACGCCACGAGTGGGAGAAATGTCTGTCCAGTTTCTTATGGCTGCCGTCCTGACTCCTTCTGTCTCGGAAACGGTCTGTGCAGAGGTCGAGCTCTTCTTCCTTCGTACTCCACCCGTCTCATCTTGGTGCTCTCCACACTTCCACTTATATACCCCCAATGGGAGGGCTTTGTTTCAGATGAATAAGAAAGGGGTGACTTTTTACTCGCGTGCCGGGCCGGGCTACTACACAAAACTAGCGGTCTTGATCCGTTTAACCCTTTCCTCGCCCGTGCCGCCTCCAGACCGCACCTGGTCACGCTTTCCGTGCAGTAGCACCTGTTACATAGATCACTCCGAACAAGCGATTGTGTCCTGATTTAATGGAAATGTAAGAAAGAAATCCAAGACGCGTAGTTGTGAAGATGTATCAGATTGTGAAAGCACTCCGGGCTGAGTCGATAAAGGAAATACGAAACTAAGGCAATTTTTAAGGAATAAATACGATTATTAGGGCTTCTAATACGGCAAACATCAACACTGCTAGCAGAAACAGATCTGCGTTTTCAAAATCCTAAGTATAGAGGAAACGTGAGTAGATGCAATGGGGGTGATCTATTCTATTACTCATTGTTACTTTTATGGTGGATATGAAATAAATGAAAAAAATAGGTCACTGGTCTGAAGCATATACTGTACAACGCTCAGTAAGCAGTGCAGCTCAGAGGAAACATAGCATTCCAGAATTTCATTGGAACGTATTACCGCCTAATAAAAAACTGCAACTACAAATAAGTTCCTGTAGTGTGACATTTAAAACAAAACCCCACTATCTGTAAATCAGAGTAAGACAGTGATCCTGTGTGAAATTAAAAACAATGTACAAACGTGTTCCCTTAATGCAATAACGGTTTAGCACAGGTTGGCGTTAACGAAAACACATTCAGGTAGAGAAAGTAAAGCTTTTATGTTGTTTCAACACAATTTGATTAATTGGTTAGTGGGGACTGAATGTATTTCTCCATTAACACTTGTCGGCAGACTGATCGCGCTAACATGTGAAGGCATAGGTGTTTCTCACCAAGCAGACTGTGAAGCGGCACGAAGGGGGTGTTAAATATCATTCGGCACAAGACACATCCTTTCTTCTTAGACCTACAGTAATTTAGTCAGACAGTATCACGTTATCTGATTAAAATGTAATAGAGCTGCCTGTTGCCTGCCTCTATATGCCATCTCTGGACCTTTGAACTTCTTACTAGTTATCCTCAATCAAATGTTTTACTTGCCATTCATTGTACATATAGAAAATGTTAAAACGTAGGAACAAATAAGCTAATAACTTCGCCTATTTTTACTATGTTCTTATCACAAACCTCTTTCAACACCAGCACAAGAAATTCAATTTTCCTATTTCCGGTAATTTCCGTTTCTTCTTAAAATATTCTACATATTTAAGGGTTTGTGCCCCAGAAAGAAGAGCCCAAATATGCCCAAAGAGAAATGTAATTGCACGATAAACTGTTTATCTTGTATTGATACCTTCCTGACAGGCTATTATCTGCCCGTGAAGCTCCGCTCATATTATTTACAGCCACTCTGCTTTGCCCAGCACAGCCATAAAAAAATATTAACATAGCAGGTTAAGGTAGCAATGAAAATGTGAGAGAATGAGACGTTCTAGCCAACACAAACGAGAATAAGTTACACTGGCTTGATGTTGCCTGCGCTTTTTAACTTTATGAAGAAGAAGCATATCATTTTAAGGTGTAAACTGGCACTTAAGTGCTTCAAAACACACTGACTGGGGTCATACTTCACTTCTCCAGTGTTTGTACCAGAGTGCTTTTAGCCCTGAATAAAAGTCAAAATCAGCGTTGTAGATGGTCTGTAGTAGATTATTGGGTTCAGTGGTCCTGTCATCTCCACCAAACTAACTCCAGTTGTCCCTCAGAAAAAAAATGTATCTCATTCACTTAGGTGTGAACTTCCTATTACCAGCCCAAGAAAACCTGCAAAACTCCCCCCTGGGATTGTCACTTACCAAGGGCTACAGGCTGATGTGTTTCACTACAACCGGCTTTTGAACTAACCGCCTAAACTGAACCTGAATCCTTTCTGGGAGAGAACATATGGAGTTGATTGTGAATTTTTTGTGATTTTTTTTCTTTCACACTGAAAGAGGAGAATCCCATGCAGATGAGAATTTCCAAACATCCAAGACGACTCCAGGGAAATCCACGCTGCCTGTGCTCTGGGCATCACGCCTGACAGAAGAGCAGACAACAGGGGCCCAGGGATTCAAACTGAAAATGCAATCCATTACCAGCCACAGCACATCCCCCCCTCCGAGATTCTTCACCACAGGAGGCGCTGCTGTTTCCCCTGAGCGACAGGTTATCAGTGGTGTCTCATGTGTTAGATTTCTCCCCGTGAAGCCCCGGTGTGTCTCAGTATCTCAGTGCGGCAGCACACACTCATGGCCGGCTGCAGAGAATAAGTCATCCTGTGTAGCCTTTCTGCTAATTGGATTTATGAGTAAGGAAAACCTGCCGATTGTCACAAACACTGAAGCTGTAAATCAGAGTTCTCCCTGTCACTGCGCATTCCCTTCATGTCTCAGTGCTAAAAATAGGCTTCGTTAGCAACAGCTTTGCATTCTGCAGCTCCATCCATGACCTTTGTGATCATGCTCTTGATGACATTTTTTCTTAATTTTCTCTCTCCAACGTGCTCCTTTATTTGGAGCTGTCTTGGACAAATGCTTTGGTATTTATATAGTATAATCTATCCACTTTTGTACATGTAAATATTGTGTGCTGTATTTTTTCCACAGCACTTATTAATTGAAAAATTAAAGCACTGAGAGGAATTGTCCTATATATCGAGTAGATACCCACATTTCAAATTGTAATTTAAAATCAGAATAGATTACAAAGTCTCGTGTATGCAGGGTAGCTGTGCTGTGCCAACATTGCAAAACAATTAAATAAATACAGCCATTTAAAGAGGAATAATACTAAACTAAACAGTTATTTTCTTGGAGGCAATATTATGTTTACAGAAAGCAATGGTAATTTGCAAGTGAAGCAGAGTTAACAAGCCAATACAATCAGACACATCTTTCTTCAGGGCTCACAGTGTCACTAAGTATGAGTCCGGCTCTTTTAAGGTCACAAAGAATAAATTAACGTCGAAAGATCAAATGCATCTTTTTCAGTGTTTCTGTTTTGAACTGTTTATATATAATAATAGCTGATCAATACATATAGGTCATTACATGTTTTCAAATAGAAGCATTTCACCAGGTGATCCAGCACCGAACAGAGTGTGAAAGAGTGATTGCTTTTTCACGTTTCAACCCTGAGGAACATCAGCTTGCATTATATTTCAGTAGACTGGAGAAAAAGTCACCAAGAGATTACAACATAAAGATATCATGCCAGCTTTGAGACTTATTTAATAAAAACAGAACCCATACAGATTATTGGTGTTTTCTATCAGCAAACTCCAGGATATGTGCATCTACAGTTCAGAATGTTACGTGAAATATCTGAAATTTGAAGATAAGTTAAATGAGTGCAATATGTTATCAGGTCAATCGAATATAAAAGGTGAATATGTTTTACTTTCATTTTGCCGATATTTTGTCTTCCCCTTGGTAACATTCATGCATGCACTTAACAAAGGAGAAAACAGTAGATACATATATTTTACACAAAAAACTACAAAATATTAAACTAGAGTGAATTAGAGTGGCATCTCATTCAGAGTATAGTCCTGTCTCCTGTGCTTTTGGATTATGCTCCTGGCTTCCAAAATCCCTCAGAGGAATTAGTGGTTTTCTGGTAAAGGATAGATGACAGGCTAGCATTGTGATTAAATGAATTTATGAATATTGTTAAGATAAGGAGATCAGATCATCTCAGGGTAATTCAGTAATGACTGGACTCCCCATGTTAATTGGTAGATGTGTGGGTAAATGATCCTGATATTGAAACAAAAAACAAGACGGTAAGATAATTCATAGAAAGGAGAAAAAACATCATGTTGATGTCTACAGCATCTTGAGTCCTTGTCACTTCTTGTACCTTCAGGGAGAACACCTTTGTGCGCTGTCTGACAATAAGAAAAATATGACAAACTGAATCACTATATATACGACTGGAAAGCACTCCAAGATTGTAAATGTCTATGTAAAGATACTGCATATGTTCCTTTCACTGCATGGAGACAAAACCATTCGTTTTTTTCAGACTTATCAAATTATTTCTTTTTATGTGTAAAGAAAAGCAACCAAAACAGAAAAGGTAGCCAAGCAACCTGAAGATGTATTATACATAGTCCCTGCAAAGAAAACAGAATTTACTAAAGCACTGGCCCTATCCAGGTTTGCAGTTCTTTATAGCACTGGGTCTTATCTAGTTGGCGCTACAGTGGTGTGAAGAAGTAAGTACACCCCATGAAAAGGTTTATCTTTTTTCACATTTTTGGACAAAAGGATATTTGATCGTCATTTCAACAATACTGATAGATAAAGGTGATCAGAGTTTTAAAAAATCACATTGACAAATCACATTTTGCACTCATTTGTGCTATTTAAATCAACAGAAATGCAATTTCCTTGTGCAGAAAAAGTGAGTACACCCCTACATTTATCATTGCATCAAATACCTAAAATTAGAATCAGGTGCAGAAAAACAGGTGCAAATGATTAGTACATCCCCAGAGAGTAACTTGGAGGGCACTGCCTTATATAAACATCACAAAGCTGTGGTCTGGTTTGGTTTAAGCAATTGAGGTGTGAGGCTACATCATGCCAAGATCAAAAGAGCTCTCTCAGGCCCTCAGAAGAAATAAATGATGTTGGACCTACAGTATGAGTCTGGGAAGGGTTTAAAAAGCCAGTTACAAGCAATTTGTAGTCAATCACTCATCTGTCTAATGGATCATCTACAAATGGAGAAAATTTCAAACCACTGGCAATCCATCCAGGCCTGGTCATCCCACCAAATTCAGCCCAAGAGCGGACCGAAAGATGCTCCAGGAAGTCTCCAAGAACCCCAGGATAACAGCAAGGGATTTACAGGCAAGTCTTGCCTCAGTCAATGTCAAAGTGCATGAGTCAACCACCCGAAAGGGACTGCACAACTTTGCCCTACATGCGAGGGCAGGAAGGAAGAAGCCTCTGCTCTCAAAAAAGAATATAGATGCACGACTGAAGTTTGCCAGACAACACCTAGGTGAAGATCAGGACTACTGGAACAATGTGCTCTGGGCGGATGGGAAAAAAGGTAGAGCTGTTTGACCACAGTGCCAGATCTCATGTTTGGTGAAAACCAAAAACTGCCTTTGACCAAAAGAACCTCATACCAACTGTAAAGCATGGTGGTGGAAGCATTATGGTTTGGGGCTGCTCAGGGCCTGGGCAAATTGCCATCATAGAGTCAACCATGGATTCCACAATGTACCAGAGAGTACTTGAGGAGAATGTGAGGCCATCTGTCAAAAAGCAGAAGCTGAACTGTGACCCAAATCAAGCAAATCTACAAAAGAATGGCTCAAAAAGAAGAAATGGAGGGTTATTTAATGGCCACGTCAAGGCCAGATCTTAGCCCCATAGAAATGCTATGGGAGGAGTTGAAGCAGGCAGTACATGCAAGAAAGCCCTCAAACATCACGCAGTTTAAGGAGTTCTGTAAGGAGGAGTGGGCAATAATTTCTCCAAGTCGATGTAGGAGACTGATTGACAATTACAAGAAACGCCCACAAGTGATTACTGCCAAAACGGGCAACACCAGCTATTGAAGCTAGGTGGCGTACATATTTTTTCCACAGCAGACAATTGCATTTCTGGCTTTTTTTGTTAAAAACATGATTGCAAAGAATAATTGTCATTGATATTTGTTAAATTAGATCACCTTTATCTTTCAATATTGTTGAAATGAAGATCAAATATCCATACATGCAAATATGTTGGAAAAACACACACCTTTTCAAGGGGTGTACCTACTTTTTCACAGCACTGTGTCACATTAAGCAATCAACAGCTGCTACATAGATTGCAGCCTGAGGTGCTATAACCCAATCAATGCCTAGACAGCTCCGCACACCACATCCTTCAGTTACTGTCAATATTCTACAAAGGCACATGTTACTACTGTGCAATGTGTAGTAGTGGTGAGCACTCTTGACCCTTATGTTAAAGACTGAGGGTTCAAATCTTAGGCAGATTGCTGGAGAAAAATACTCTGCTGTAAATATTAGTGCAAATGGAAGGTGCTTTAGATAAATGTCAGCCAAATCATTAACTAATATTAATAAACACTCTTTATTGTACAAGTGTTAATGCATACACGGATGTCTATTTGGAGCTTTTTAAAGTATGAAGGTAGAAAAGGAAAGTAAAAGTTGATTAAATATGCAAATGATATTTGATGACAATGGCATGTGTGGTTTACACTTAATAAAGCAAGCAAGGCTATCTGTATATTTCATGTTTTCTTCTACTAAAGGTTTATTATTTTCAAGACACTAGCATCCGCTAGGAGAGATGTTTACCTATTACACGGATGCTGTCATTGTTCTATGGTGTTTCAGGTGTAGTCAGTTTTCATCACTGTGGTTTGAAACTGTATTTTTCTGTAAAAAATAAAAGATTGCAAGCTTCTGAGAATTTAAGGAGAAATGCTAAAAAGTGACAGGAAAACATTTTAATTTGCAAAGTCATTCTGCAGTCTGCAAAATCAGTCTTTGTTGTTCTGTCTCTGATAAAATGATGAAAAAAAATTAAGAAAGTTAAAAACAATTTTCAAAGTTTCCATTTCAATTTCCTGCAGTTATCACTAGCTTATCCTACCAATAACAAGGACAAACATTAAGTTATTGTTTTTAAATGTAGCATATTTAATGTTGTGGATGCTGTTAATCTTATTTACTCTTGGTGCATCTTAAATCATTCAACACCTAGAATCTCCTCCTGTGCCTTGACTAATCTGTTATTAATCTTGTCACTGGAGAGTAACGTGTACTCAAGGAACACGTCGTTCTCTGCTGCTTACTGTACGGTTTTATATACTTTTTTTTCTACCAAACAAATCCTCAAATTCTACTGGCCATTATCAACAGATTTCCATCACCACATCTTATTTTTTATTGCATTAGTTGTCAATGAACAATAGTGTTTGATGTATTGTCTGTTTACAATATGTAGCCGTGAAACAAAAGCATGACAGATCTAAGAACATAACTGTAGATTATGAAGGAGCACAAGGCCTACATTCATAAAGCTGTTAACTAAGACACAGGCTGATAATGCTCCAGTCTACAATTCCTGGTCTTGTAACACTGTGCTATTTTATGATGATCTGAAGATTAGCCCAACACAAGCCAGAATTACACTGTGGACAGGATGGGGGGAGAGAATATACAGATAGATACCAATTAACCTGAACACTTAAAAACTCCACACAGTGACATATTTGAACTACTCATTTTATATTGAATGTATATGCTCCTATGCTGCCAGTACTACAAGGCCCTTCTAACACTCCTGGAGGTATACAGTACGTCTCTCTCATCAGATTTCACACTTGACCTCACCAAGATTTGAATCCAGGTAACCAGAGGGATCCTGGAGTTAGGAGGCAATAGCTCAACCATGCCACTTATAGAAAGTGTTATTTCAATTACTTAATCTCTATTAAAAATCACCTCTCCTGCAAAATATTAAAGGACAGCAATGTATTTGTAGAACTACAGTCCTTAATAGAACCAAAGAGGGAATGGATAAAAGAGGATGTAACAATCAATAAAGGGTGCATTTTCCATTTGTTCAATGTGCTATAGGAGGAGAGGGTGTTTAATCGGTATAGAGCACAAGAAAGATCTGGAGGTTACCCAAAACAATCACGATCTGAAAGCGCACAAATCTTTATCTTTTACAATGACCCTCAAGTATATAAACCTCCAATCATCCATGATCAAGGAGCTGTTTCTTTATTCTCTAGTGTATGAGACTGAAGCATAAGCAACATACAGAGGACACACATTAGGACTTGAAATATGTCATCAACACTGCTTGCAGACAATTTTACATATCAAACAGGAGGGCAGACATCCACATCAGGGATATCGCCCAAATGGACTCCACCAGCGGTGAAGCAGTGGTCATCTACCAGCTCTGTTGGTCATGTCAGCTAGATTTCAAACTCCAGGCTCCCATAGAAGTTGCTCTTCTCCCAGATTAGTCTAGGCAGTGCCACCACAGTTTCCCGTTTTAGCCTCCTAAAGCCAATTCCTTTTTTTAAGAAGTAAAGGTTTTAAAATATTCCACAATTATTCCAGGCTTCAGGTGGTGTAACAATTCCAGTAATGCAGACTCATTACTGTAAGGTCCTTGAAGGATAAAATCATATACTGTACGTCTCATGTACTTCCTCTCACTAAAACAGCAATGCCAATGAGACTCATGAAATCTTTCACCAGTCGAAGCCAAGTAACAAGTTAAGCTATCATAATAAAGATTTTAGCCAACAGCTAGATGGGTCACACAACCTTTTCTTTTTTTACTTGTATTGTAGAATACATTTCAAACTATGACAAGAACTAAAACAGCATTCACATGGTGTAATAAACAATTGAAATAAACAATTCACTTGTTTAAAGAATTTGCCAAACCAGACACGTACAGTATGTAATTTTGCTATGAAATATACAGAATTGTTGCATAGAAAGTGTTTGCTTTCAAAGCCAAAATAAGCTAATTACACATGCTTTCGGCAGCTAAGGAAAATCGCCATAACTTACCTGGCTGATTAACAGCACATTTTATATATCCTAAGTAATAGGAAATATGGAACTTACAAGTAAGCAAATTACTTTATTAACAGGTAACATTTATGTTTTTATCACTTGTGTAAGTTAAACAGTTTCCTAGCAAAATGAAAGTGAAAAAATAGTCTAGATTCAGAGAAAATGGAAATTCTTTTATTTTTGTTTTCACAAATTAGGCATCTGATAACCTTGGGACATTACACTTCCTTGCAGTGTTTCAGAGGCTAAAGGCGGCTGAATTTTGACTAACTCCAAAGCCGGTCTTCAGAGCTCAGTACTATGTTCAACTATATGTGCATGGGCACTGATGCTACATCAGTTTAAGCTGCTGCTGATGTTTTAAATATAAAAAAACTTACATGACTAAATTTAAAAACGTATGACAGACAAGTTGGTTCCTAACATATATGGAAAAAAGAAAATGGCCAAAAATGCAACTGGGGTTGGCAAAAGGCAGCAAATGTGTAAAAATTACAGAGCATATCTTAATTAAGACCGAAGTTTCCCCCCAGGACGACAAAGCAAATGACTTGTAGAGCTTGGAGTTTAGGTTGGATACCGCTGCCTGGTAAGGCTCGAGTAGAAAAGCAGTCTTTGACTCCGAATACAGCTGTAGGATTTCCAATAGTAAACTGAATTTGTACATTACACAAAATCTCTTTCTAACACTGGTGATGTGTCTGTAATGAGCCCGGCAGCAGCTCCCCTGATGGCCGGCTCCTCATTCCCGGTGGACCAATACGAAGAGACCCAGGAGGAATAAGACCGCATACTAAGTAAAAACAAAACAAGCATTCAGAGACCAGGTGCAATCACATCTACTAGATAATTATTTAGCACATTACACAAGCAAAAAAACACTGAAGTGCCTACCTTGAATTTTGGGTAATCATTCATGAGGATGGTAACAATTCCTATGTATGGCACAAAACTAAAAAGAAACGTAAACGGCATTGGTTTTAATTGACTTGCATTAAACCATCAACTTGCATGATACCATCAACAGTCACTCCGCTGAACTGTTTTCTTCTTCATTTTATAGAAAGCCACAGACATCTAATCATCCTTAAAAAAGGCATTTTAAAACTATTATTGCTTCCAAAGATAAAATAGGCTACCTCATTGTGGTGCTATATCTCATGCCCCAAAAGACAGCACTTCCTTTTAAGAGGAAAAGCCCTCTTTACCTCAAGTGACAGAAAGTGCAGATTTAACCTTAAAAACTTTCTGGTAAAATATTCGCCAGTAAAATATAATAAATTAAATTTTCCTATTGACATGACAACCTAAATGCTTTGTGAAGGAAGCACAGGATCAGTGTTAAGCGTGTGACCATGAAGCTGCTTTATAAAGCAGTTGATAGGCTTACCCTCTGGCTCGGCCCACAACATCTTTCTTCTCCAGCCAGTGCTGCCCCTGCTTGTACAGTCCTCTGTCATCCACTGCATTGTTATCACCTTTGGTCAAGAACTTAATGTCTCCGTTTTCTCTAAGGAACAGAAATATAACACCATATTGATGAAAATGTACAAGATGAAAAAACAGGTGTGACAAACAGTCCTCAAGAAGCTTTTCCAATACAGGGATTTCAGTGAGAATGATTCATTTAAGTATACTAACTGGACAGACCCATATAACGTTCATGCTAAAAAAATGCTTATTTTGTGATTCACATAAGACAAAAACTGTATACATTCCCTTTATTTATGGAAGTGTTTAAGATTTTAAAAGTGAGTCAAACAGCCACCCATCAGAAAATGAGTTATAAGAAAACAATGCAAAAGCCAATTACCTGGGTAGTCAACCTGCAGGTTTTCCAACCCACTGCAGAATTTGTACGTGTCTCCTTAATTAGTGAAGAGATGCTTTATATAAATACTCATTAAGGTATGAAAAACAGTCAAGAGGACCAGAAGGGCTGCATGCTGAGACATTGCTGTCAGACTTGATATATTAACGCCAGCAAAGATCAAGATGACCATGTGTGATTTGGTGACAACCATTTAAAAAAATATTAAAAACGGTTTTTCCATGTATTGACGTAGACAACAAAATTCTCCTTGCATTTCTGTATTTAACAACATTTTGTCAGTGATTGTAGAAGATCAACAAAAATCTCTCCATAAAGGCTTTGAAATGTAAATATTATCTACTCAGCTTTAGCATCAATATTAAACTAAATGGGTTTATAAAACCATTTTAATAAATGTTACCATCTGTTTGGTAGTGTGGATCGGAGTTTTCCACCTCTCACCATAAAGGGTAATCACTGATCACACAGCAGATTGTTTTAAGATGTTCAGATAAAATGTACAACTTACTTTTCGTGGATTTTAAGAACTCTGTGTACTATAGGAATCTCTCTTCCCTCTATCCTAAAGACCACAATTTCGCCAACTCTGATGGGATCTTCTACTCTGTTGGTCAGGAAGAGTAGATCTCCCCTGTGAAACGCTGGCTCCATACTCCCACTACAAGCAATGACAATGACAACACTCAAAACAATCTCAGCATTGCATCTGGATACAGATATGGCATGAGTGAATGACAAACAAGAAAGTGGGTTTATAACCTCCTTGCATCTTCTCATTTTTTACAAACAGCAGTAAAAACAATTTCAAGTTGTCAAGTGGTTTTCTCAGCAAGACCATAAGTAAACTCAAATGAAAGGCGGCTGTATGGAATTCTATTTCAATAACCAGCCAATTCTGATAGGCAGTCCATTTACACAAGCTGTTTGATTTCCCACACAGCAATATAATACATGACTAGCACTGTACATGGAGAGATACATACCTGGTGCGCATCCGTACACAAAACATTGGAAATTTATTCCAAATTTAGAGAAAAATAACATGTTATTGTTTTGCCATGCCAGGCGGTGTATTAGCCTAACTGAAGCCACTGATACTTGCAGCATTATCTCATATAAGACTGGTAAAAGTTAAATGTTTCACATTATAAAATGTTTTATTTAATTCACTCATCTTTTTACACTGGTCCACATAAAAGCATAGTAGGATATCACCTAGTTGCCATCAGAATGCCAGTGAAGGAATCCACCACCTACCTGAGTACAACCACAATAGGACTTTCACTGCCTGTGACTACCATCAAGCCTTTCCAGATCATCAGTGCTGAAGAAACAATCATACCAAAGTTCAGTACCTGGTAGTAGAGCTGAAAGTTGAAAACAGAATGAAAAAAGTTACTATTTCTGTTTTAAGATTTAACATTAAAAAACATTTAAGTAATGTACAAATAAATTCAGCAAATAAATGCATTAGACAAAATAAGAGTCATGTTAATTTAACTACATACAACAGATTAAACAACACTAAACCAGAAAATTATTTTATTTCTTAAATGTTTTGTTTTGGGGGTATTTGCTCAGCTTTACAAAACAGATCTCCAAGTCATTCCTATAAAAGAGAATTATGTTTGCAATTAACTTACCTGGTACAATAATGGAATAAACAAATGCAGAAGGTTATTCATCACAAAGGAGGGTAATAATACAAGAGCTGGTGTACTTGCAGCATCGAGATCATTAATTTCAGAACAGACAAAAGCACCAGTAGAAAAAAAACATGGTAATTAAGCATCCAGGATGGACTTAAAACCAGATGTAACTGAATCTCCAGCCCCAATGGTTTCTGTTTCAATTAGACCCTTAATCGCCAGTGCGAACCGATTTCAATATTCCATTTGATTCCTCTTTTTAAATGCTTATGTGCCGGTTTCAGAATAGCTGCATGCATGTGTTGTAGCTGAAATATAACCAGCTTGACTTAAGCAGAAGGACAAACACTGACTCTCAATGTCACTCCCATCTGTATATTCATTATCAACTGATCACCTGTTAAGAGCTGCTGAACCAGAAATAAGGGAGTAATTTTTAAAATGAGAAAACACCAAGAGACGGCATCATTCTAAGCAGATCAGTTAGAGGCACCAATGAGCACTTGTGAGCGCTGCTAAGCGGAGCGGTGGCTCTGTGGCTCAGGATCTGTGCCTGTGGCTGGAAGGTTGCCGGTTCGTATCCTGTGGCCAGCAGAGGAATCCTACTCTGTTGGGCCCCTGAGCAAGGCCCTTAACCCCAACTGCTCCAGGGGTGCTGTACAATGGCTGACCCTGCGCTCTGACCCCAAACTTCTCTCCCTGCGTGTCTGTGTCCCATGGAGAGCAAGCTGGGGTATGCGAAAAGACGAATTCCTAATGCAAGAAATTGTACAGGGCTAATAAAGTGACGTTATTTTATGATTAAGAGCCCAGTTGGCACAAAAACCAGCAGAGACGGCTACCTCATGATCAGACCTTGAGAACCATTGCCTTACATCATACTAAAATAGCAGTAAATGGTATTAAGTAAGTTTTAAAAAATGCGCACACATACACGTGCAACGCAAAGTCTGACTTAATTATACTGAATTATTATTGAGTATTGAATTGACTGCATCGGCTGTCAAACTACAGCGGAAGCCTTGGTGCCTGAACTTGCTAATCAAACTGTTTAATGAACACTTCCGACACCTCACCCCACATCTCACATACACTTAGGTATTTAAAATGACTTATTTTTTCGGTGTGTAGAACACAAAACAAATCAATAAATAAACCATTTTTAGGGTTTTAGGCAACTGTATACAAACATGTTGGAAAATAAGTAAATATTTTTAAAATGCACTACTCAGGTCTATCACCCCCAATCACTCATACACCTGCAAAATGTACACCGTCGATATAATACACGAATAAGACACTTTAAGTCAAAAGGCTTAAAACGCACTTTGGGCTATTTTAACACAAGGAGAAAAACACCACCAGTGGCTCCACTGGTGCAATATGTAATAGAAATCATCTGTTTAATCACTTAAACTACAAGAAGCCCAATTTCCTTTATAAAGTTACAGCATCAGCCCACTGTTCTAAGGCGACGTGTTCTAAACCGCGTACAAACCCGCTTCTGAACTCCGATATTTCAAACCTACCTGGCGTTTATTCATGCGCCGCACATCATCGAGGAAATCAAGAGACAGCATTTTAGCAGATATTTACTACTTCCGATCAGCTTAAATCAATTTGAGATTTTAGTACAAAAGACAGAAGAGAACAGAAAATAAAACACACATAACGTATTACATGCAGCTTTTCCGGCGTTTCAATACCGGAAACCCCGCCTCTTTTGCTCGAACTTTATTGAAAGCAGAAGAAAGGGACAGACAGTCAAGCCCGATACAAAACAAGAAAGTTTTCAGAGGACAGGTAACTCGGTTTACAGTATGTAGCTTGGTTGATTTCGGCAACTAACTAATCCACTGATCTTATCTAATCAGTTTGATAGCTGTTTTAATTACTGCTGTTCCTAAAATATTTGTTCTCTCAATCAGTAATCGTAAAAACACTGTAATCCTTTTGCAATTTTGCCATTTTAAAATATAACCACTGTTTGTGTCGTGCCTATCAATTGTTAATGCTTTACAAATGTTTGATATTTATTCTGTTTCTCTGTACTCCCAGTACTCGCTTGCTCCTGGGCCTAAACAGCGTTACTCTTGAGATCACATCAGCTGCCAAAATGACGCTTTTTCCTGGTAATATCCCCCGGCGAGCCAGGACAGGGTTTACAAACAGGGACAGGTTACAGACACCCGTCCAGAACAGGGATAACATGCAAGCTCCGCACATAAGGCACCTCAGGTCGGATTCTGGACCGAGGATCCAAGACAAAAACTGTGCAGCATCGCTGCTTTGTCCCCCAGCAATTAAAACCGATTAATCCTGCGTCTGTCAAAATTCACCTTTAGTTAGTTGTCTAAAGCCATCATTTTGATTCTTTAAAGGGCTTTAAAATTGACAATTTATGGCAAACTGACTAGACTGGGAATTTATAATAGCTTTCTTAAAAGTCTAAATCAGCTGTCTGAAATCAGCTAGCACTGCTAAACCAGCCAAACTCCAGAGATTATGAGGCGTTTCACCGCTGTTTCTGTCTGTTGTCAGTGTAATAAATTCATTTAGTCTGTGAATTGATATTTGGTTTGGCGTCTTTGGTTTCTCATCTTCCACTTCGGATACATTAATTTATATAAGAAAGAAATTGATCGTTCCTCCCCGGATATATTTCGAGTGGTAAAATATCTTTATTTCTGGTGCTAGTCATTCACGCAGCTGCTGGATTGTAATGCGTTTTCCTGTCGAAATGCGGGTTTCTTGTTTCTAAAACTTCTTTTTTTCCTTCCTTCGACGGCGCTCTCCGTGAGAGGTGGTACGCCGCCGGGACGTGATCCCTAACCGGCTTACTTGTCTTGCGGGGAGGCCTGTGCCCTCCTGGTTGAAGCCTGACCGACAGAGGACAGCGGCCGGTTCCTCCATCGCGCCCGCCGCCGGAGACGGAGCGCCCCTGGGCACGTGCCGGCGCCCGCGTGAGGCTGGGCGCGCTGGGGGCCCGGGTCAAGAGGGGGTCGAATGCTTTGTGCTCATAAAGGCTTTAGTAAACATTATGGACAAACATCCTCTGTAGTTCACACCTGAAGAAGGCTCCACGGCCGAAACGTTGCGTTCTCCTTCTTCTTTTTTCTCAGCATGGAATAAACCTATGACTTGTTCCTTTGCATCCTCTATAGTTGTCAACACACAATGCATTGTATTCTTTTACCTGTGTGTACCCTGGCGAGGACGGGTGTATGTAGTCCTGACGTGATCCTTCTTGCCTGCCGAAATATCGAAATTGACCGCCGCCTACCCCCGTGGGTTGGGCCGGCTGTGGACACTGGATAACTCATTAACATGTCTGAGAATTAACGTTGTGATTGAGAATAATAATTCCTTACATTTATATAGCGCTTTTCTGGACACTCCACTCAAAGTGCTTTACAGGTAATGGGGACTCCCCTCCACCACCACCAGTGTGCAGCCCCACCTGGATGATGCGACGGCAGCCATAGTGCGCCAGAACGCTCCCCACACATCAGCTATTAGTGGGGAGGAGAGCAGAGTAATGAAGCCAGTTCATAGATGGGGATTATTAGGAGGCCAAAATTGACCACAGAGAGTCAGGACCGCGGTTTTACGTCTCATTCGAAGGACGGCGCCTTTTTACAGTATAGTGTCACTATACTGGGGCATGAGGACCTACAAAGACTGCAGGGTGAGCGCCCCCTGCTGGCCCCACTAACACCTCTTCCAGCAGCAACCTTAGTTTTTCCATTCATGTACTGACCAAGCTCACACCTGCTTAGCTTCACTGAGTTGCCAGTTGTGAGCTGCAGGGTGATATGGTTGCTGGCTGTATAGGTAATGGGGATCCCCTCCACTGACCACCGATGTGCAGCTCCACCTGGATGATGTGACAGCAGCCATAGTGCACCAGTACTCTCACCACACGTTAGCTCTCAGTGGGGAGGAGAACAGTGATGAAGCCAGTTCAGAGATGGGGATTAATAGGAGACTATGATTGATAAAGGCCAATGGGAAATTTGGCCAGGACGCCAGGGTAACACCTCTACTCTTTCCAAGAGATGACCGCAGAAAGCCAGAAGCATCCGAAGGATGTCGTCTTTTTACATTATAGTGTCCCTATTGCTATACTGGGGCATTAGGACCCACAGACCAGAGGGTGTGCGCCCCCTGCTGGCCCCACTAACACCACTTCCAGCAGCAACCTTAGCTTTTCTCAGGAATTTCCCATCCAGGTACTGACCAGGCTCACACCTGCTGAGCTTCAGTGGGCTGTCAGTTGTGAGTTGCAGGGCGATATGGCTGCTGGCAAAGAAGGAACAAACAACATTGTTGCACTAAGCAAGATTGCATTTCCCGCAAACCTTCTTTCCGAATGACAGGACTGACCACAATTGGACCAGATATCCCCACAGGACACGAGTCTGGGGTTCTGCTAAGAACTGCAATCCTACAATATGTAATCACAGCTGTTTTGTTTTCAGTTCCTATCCTAGACTTGCTGTTGTTAAAGGTGATGTGTTGGCTAGTGTTAAAACAAAAACAGAAAAAAGGGATGGTTCACAACATCTTTGGAAAAAACGTGTTTTAATACGAAACATGCATAGATTTCAGAAGAAGCCTGAAAAATTGAAAAATCCAAAACACGCCCAAATCACTGAAATAATGCTCTTTCTGGCAGCAAGAGACTTTTTAAACACACAGGGAGAAGATTATGCAAAGGACACTTTTTTCTGACGTGTTTTTTTTTATTTGCAGTAATCTGAAGTAAACAATACAGCAAGGCACAGAGGCCAACGCAGGTTAAATACATACGTGATGACCTGGGACCAGCTCTCCTCCCAGGGCTGCCTGTACAAGGTTCTCTAAGCTACTGTACACATTATAAAAAAGTACAAATGTTCCTTTTTACAGGCTGTATATAAAAAAACACTGAAATTGGAAAGAGCATTATCTCAATTCATCAAGATAAATATTTTAAATTAGCCTCTTTTAAGTAAACAGTAGGAGCATTCTGGATTTGAGAAAAAAAAGGAACACTTAGAAACATGTGGAAAGAAATGCACAAGGTATACAGCACTTAAATAGGAAGTTCACATGAAAAAAGTCAATATGACTATAAATATACATCTCCAAAGTAATTTATAAAATTGAGTAATATGGGAGATAGGATATTTAGAGAATCTTTTTTCATTTAAATGGCAACAATACAGTACAATGACCTCCCCTAAAAACATCTTGCCACCACGCACTTAGTGTGCTTCATGAAGGTAGAAATGACTATAAAGTTCTCGTTCACCAAAGCACATCGTGACTTTCACGCTCTCCTGCATTCAAACGTCAATACTTAAATGTTGCATCTTATTTCCTGCCAGGACTAAAAAATCTCAAGCTCAACACAATTTCAGTCTTTTTTGTAAACCGATTTAAACTCAGTCCCAAACTGGATTCATCAACGCATTCGCTGATGTACCTGATCAGTTTTTTTTTTGTCCTCTACACAAAAAGTATTTGATCAACAAATGTCATAATTTCTTTGAAAAAGAAAACCTTAAAAAAAAGTTATCAGGCAGACTGAATCTGGAAACTTGTGAATTTGTACCACACATTAGAATGAATACCAGTGGTACACTAGCAACATTTCCTCTCACATTTGTAATTCATAATTTTATGTAAATGAAGATAGTTGGTCTAAAACACTGGCAGCACAGAACCTTGAGGAGCCACTGTCCAATCAACACCTTATGTGGTTAACGTAAGTTTATATTTGTTATGTTATAACAGAAGTAATAAGTTTGGAATTCATGCACATTTATCCTGCATGGAAATATGCCACTTTGGTTACAAGAAAGGAGTTTTGGTATGGAGTGGGCAGGAAAATGTATCTCCTCTACAAACTGCCAGCTAGTTATTCTTAACATGGGGGATGTGTGAAAACCCAAGTTGTACTGAATATCATTTGGTCTTACTGCTCAGTCAGAGTGCGGGAGTCTGAAAAGCACAAAGAGACTGTTTCAATGTTCTTTTCCAGATATAGGTCTTAAAGCACTGTAACTTTCTGTCACTTTGAGGTTTTACAACAAATGTGCCGAAGAGCTTACATATTAAAAAAAAAAGTTATTGAGAGCCCTTTAGGGATAGGGTATGGGCAAACGTAAAAAAATAACTGCAATCTCTTTTCAATTTCAACTTACATAATTGAGTAATATATATAAATATATATTCTAAGCAGACATGATTATTTCAGCCTTATTATTGGAACATTAACTTAATTTTTACATTTTGTTGTACCTGGATTTCTCTGAGGTTAAAGCTCAAATGCACCAGAAACATGTCTCATCATGTTCTCAGGCCTTATAACACCAAACAGAAGAGGAGGGAACTGAAGTACCAAATGTGAAAGCTGCTCAGAGACACACAGCGGTTACAGCGTCCTTGTTTGCCCCATGGCGTGGAGCTGGTAGCAGCTTTTGTGTCGACCACTTCTCTCGCTCACTGATCGGGTCCTGCTTCCTCCGCCCGAACCGGCGTTCCGTGAGCCCGCCGGCGAGCGCCACACGCAGCTTCGCCCTCGGAGGCCGCGCCGCAGTCGTCGGACCGCGGCCCGCCCGCTCCCCCCGCGGCGCCCAGTGGGTCTGCGTCCCTGCTGTCCGCCCCCGGCTCCGCCCGGTCCCCCTCGTCCTCCTCGTCCGGCTCCTTGACTTTGTGGACGATGAAGAGGTGCCGGCTGAGGGAGAGCGGGGAGGTGAAGCACAGGCCGCAGCGCAGGCACTGGGAGGTGCTCTCGTCCGTCTTGTGCTGAGGGATGTGCCCCTGGAAGTCGGCGCTGTCCTCCGTGGAGTAGCCACACTTGGAACACCTGTACTGCGGCTTCAGTCTCTTGGCGGGAGAGGCAGCCGGGGCGGCGTCCCCCGCTCCTCCCGGAAAGGCTGCCTCAGCGGTTCTCTTGGCCACGTGTGCCTAGGCCGAAACATTCAGAACCATCACTCAACCCAGCAGGGACGAGGCTCGGGAGGAAGGACGGGCCTCACAGCTCCCACGGGTGGTTTCAGAGAGTGAAATTCTGACCTCGTTAACCAACCAGTCACACACCCTTTAACCCAATCCATGGTTCACATACTGTATCCCTCTCTGCCAGCACGGCCGCAAAATAACCCGAACTAACCTGCACTTCCTTCTGAAAAACACAAATACAAAGGCTTTCAAGGCTTTTGCATGGGTTACCAGCTAGAGAGGTCAGTGAGAGGTCAGACACTGGATCGCTCTGACCGAGACCACACTTCTAATATGGGAGGAACAGCATCCAAGATGCCAACTTCTCAAGTGTACACTTTTATTAATTATAACTTTATGAGCGATCTAAAAGAAAATCAAAGTGCTGAATGTCATAGAAGCCTATTTTTAAAAATAGTTCTAAAAATAATCCAAGATCTTTGTATAAAACAAAGAGCTTTAACATTGTACAAAGAAACCAAAAAATGTTGCAGAGCCTTGTTAGAATGTCAACATCTAAACTTAGATTTTAAAAATAGGTTAAAAACCATTTATGCTGTTGCTTAAAAAATTATTAAAACATAAGCAATTTTAAGATAAAGAACTTTTATGGAGACCCAGGGTGTTGTCTTCACTGCTAATGTTAGATACTTTATTGATCCTGTGAGGGAAACTGCAGCATTCACATAAGATTAACATTTATATTTAATTCATTTTTAGCTTTCAGAATAGCACTATATATGCAAGGAAGAAAGGGAAAAAAAATTGGCCGCTAAAGAAAATCAAAAAGTGAACCATGATAAAACACCCATTGAAGTTCCCGAACTATGTGAGGGATAAGTGTGAAGAATAGAGTCATACTACCTCTGCAGAGTTTTTATTCTGGCTGTTGTCTGGAGGGGCTAGTTTTGACATCTGGCTGAAGTCTGGGTTTTTAATTCCATGCATCAGACTAATGTGGTTCTTCAGCATGAAGTGTTTCGTGAACGTCCTCTTCTCATCTGTGCAGTACCTTAATCCATATAAAAAATGAAGCACGGTTACACGCGATCTCATGTTTGACTTTAAATGCACGCTGAACAGAGATACATGCTTACGAACTGGTGTGCAATAACCGCAGCCTAAGCCAACAAGACGGAACTGAACACGGAATCAGAAAAGGGCGAAAAAAACAGGACTCTGCTCAGATGGGATTTTTCACCTTTCACCCTAAACCATACGCCAGGTTCTCCGTTAATACCCGAAATTGAATACTGACTGAAAACTTAAAATCATTTCTCAAAATAAATGACTTGGCTTCACAATAGCCAAGATTCCACAACACGTAAATCAAAACCAAAAGCAGAACGCAATCCCTCTCCTTCTGTGGCAGGAAGAAGGAAGCCACGACCGACCCCCGCTGCGGCCCCAGTGCATTCCCACCGCACTTGGAAGCCAGGCTGGCGAGGCTGTGAAACTCACCAGCAGGTGTAGCTTTTCTTCTTTCCGTCGTGGTCGTTGCGAATGTGTCGTCGTAAACTGGTGGAGGAATTAAACGACCTGTCACACTGCCGGCAGGGATACCTCTTCATTGACTGGCGGCACCAAGAGAGAAGATAAGATTAAAGAAAAGGAGCTACAAAGAAAACTGAAAAAGCAGAACATTTAGATTTGAAATCTCCACTTACATTTTTTATTACAAGGATAAGTACTTGATTCAGAAACATAATTGTGGCCTCTGTCCTTGAAATTCATCTTTAAGAAATTGTTATTATTACTAATTAACAAGTCTATGTTTTAAGAAAAAAAACTATCTTCAAGATGAAGAAACATAGCCTGTTTCTTTAAATGCCCATTCATTGCTGCTTACAGCATCACTGCACAGAAGTTGCACTCGGTGGATAACTGCTCCTGTGACACTTTTATTACAGTTACATTACTCTGACATATCTGCATAACGAAAGAACTCAAACACTTCTTGAGACTGAGCTGTTCTTCCTGGATTGGGTTTAATCGTAATGGGGAGAAGCAGAATGAGTACGAAGGCCTTATTCATGGCTTTCAATCAGGGACTCGCTTAAAATTCTAATCAAGTTCCCTGAAAATATGATTAATGTTATTCTCAGGCAAAATGCATTAACTGATGAAAATGTGGGACAAGTCTATTTTAGCTATGTTACACAATCAAGAGCGTAATAAGTGAGGCAGAGAACCATCTGTTCCCTAATGCGAGACCTGAATACAATTTTACTGCTTAAATGTATAATGGACAGACTAAATTCCGTAGAAAAGGAATCCACTTGCTTTTCCAATAGAGTAAATGTCCAAAACCTATAAATGATCTAAGAAACAATGCTCAAGTTCAAAACTGAAACCTAAAACCCCAAACCAAATAATAAGATGATTAAATTAGAGACTAAATTATTACTGCTTATGCTAATATTCTGTGTGACATGCATGATGCATGTCTTACAGACAAAGCTTCTTATATTGGGATCAAGTTTATTTTTTTAAATAGGAAAAAACATGCATAACAACAAAACTACAAGGAATTACATAAAAAGAACATGTATACAAATAAAGTAAAACTAACAACGCTGTTCACCGAAAACTCACAGACACTTGGCCTGGAAAAGCAGAGACCAGATCCAAAGCTCTGAACCTGCACTATTTAATTCAGCAGATGACAATGTGAATTGCTACCATGAACTGAACAGCATTCATCGTTAGCCAGAAGTGCAATGTGGCCATAATGGGTTCAATACAGAGTTTAAGGATAATTTCACTGTGGCTGTAAAACCCAGTAATAAAATTTTAAATTGCATTGCATTGCATTAAAACCACTCAGCAGGTCATCATTAAGAAGAAATACACATGGATCAGTCTTCAGATCACTCACAAAATAGACGCTACACTTCCTACTTGTTTCATTATGTTGCAATATGGATAGAAGTACCATCAATATTACAAATGGAGTAAGAAAAGTATATGATGATTCTCATACAAAACCATCTACAAGGAGTCGCATATGCTCTTTAAGTAAATGTATGATGTACTGTTTGAAGACCCTGTTTATTTTAGTCCTTAAACACATTTAGTTAAATCAGTGGTTCTCAAACTATGGTACGCGTGCAATGAATAATCGGGACGGGTTTTCATATTTTCTATTTTAATATGTGTCGAATATGCAGCCTACGTACTACGATACAGCGCGTGATAATACTTGAGTGGACACAAGAGCTACTATGTAATTATACACCATTCTATAGGAATGCGTGCTAAGAACATAAGTGACCAATTGTATTTTAAAAAAAAGTTATCTCCAGCAAATGGGGAGGTAGGAGAATGTGTGTGACTTTGGAACAATGCGTGCTACGAACGCTGGCAATCTTGTGAGCACAGGAAAGCGTGATAGATAAACTGTTCTAGGTTAATTTGAGAAAAATACACTGAGCGTCTCTGTGTTTCGCTCCCACGCGCATGAAATAAAAACTTCTTTTAACTTCTAAGATGGACTCCTGAAACGGAAACAGGGAAAAATGCAAGCTTGCGGATTGCTAAAGCAGGTAAGCCCCACACTACTTGTGAAGAACTTTGTTTACCATTGGCAAAAGAGCTGACACATATTATGTGTGGAGAAAAAGCTGCTAAACAGCTCGACCTGCTGCCCCCTCTAAAAGACACAGCCACTCATAGAATTATTGATATGGTGGATGATGTCAAAAGTACGCTGATAGAGCTCGTTAAGATGAGCAGATGCTTTTCACTGCAATCAGGTGAGTCTGTAAATGTCGTCGGTTTGGCCAATTTGCTCGTTTATGTTAGATACGAGTTTGAGGGTACCTCCCATGAGCACTTTCTGTTCTGTAAGCCGCTACTAACAGGAACTACATGAGAGCCCATATTTCAGCTTCTAAATGAATTTATCGAAGAAAATGGCATCGACTTGATAAAATGTGTCGGAGTTTGTACAGATGGTGCTAGAGCAATGACAAGCCGACACAGCGGTGTAGTTGCACGAATTAGAGACGTTACTCTAGAAACGAATGGACACATTGGAACATACACCTCGAGACCTGTGACAACAGAAACAAAGCAACATATCAACAAGACCATGAGGATAAAGAGTATGCAACAAATGTAAAACTGAAACTTTGCCAAAATAAAGCACATCGGATGTAGACAACAATAGGCTAAAGGTATGCATGCATACATGCAAACCTTTGTATACTGTCCAATTCAACTATTAGAAAGTAATGGTGGAGCAGGAGGAAAAATATTTACACATTAATGTAGACAGTTATGAATTTCAGAGCCATACAGTGAAAAGGAAGGATCAATCGACTTCTAAATGAGAAGGTGGCAAAATATTCTAATGCAAACAACACAAGTCTGCACGGTAGAAGAAGGCTTCATGAAATAAGAATTAGGAAGAGAACAGAGATCATTGTCAAACACTTCACTTAAAGTATTGATGCCTTTCATCAACCAGTTTAGGTCAACAAAACGTTGGTTTCTTGTCCTGTCTGCCTCTACTAATACAGCTGGGTGTTGCTGTGCAATCCGATTGAAGCACCTCACTCAAGGGTACAACAGCAACGTCCTCATCCATCACCATCCCTTCTGCAGCCAGATCTCTGCCCTGCTCCCACGTGGAGGATCCCAGTCACCACTAGCTAATGGCAGACTGCTGGCGTCTGCACAATCACGCTTAGCCCAATCATGTGTCGGGCAGGCGGCCTCACTAGCGAGACAAAAGAAGGGGGGGAAAAAAAAGTACCTTTCCGTGACTCTTCTTCATGTGAGACACATAGGTCTCTCGATCAGGTAGCCAGTGCAAGCAGTCCCCACAGGTCCAGCCCGCATTCTTTAAACTGAATTTGCTGGCCGCCTTCTGCGCCGCAGGCCTCTCCTTTTTGCTGGCTGGGGGGGCAGCGTGTTTAGGGGGGCTATTGACCTTCGGCTGCCCATTCACCGGCACGACTCCCTGGCTCCCCGGAACAGCCTCCGGCGCGAGGTGCACACTTTCGTCCGCGGCCGTTTTATACACCCCATCGTGGACCACCTGAGAAAAAGACTTGACTTAAAATACTGCAGGATGGGAAAGACGGAAACCTGCAAGTTTTATAACTCCGTATCTGGCATCAACCGAGCAAGACACATCCCTGGACATCCTCGGTGTTTATATAAAAGTTAAAATATGACTCTTTTGTCAAAGAGCTTCAGTCCACAATTATAATTCAGCCTTAAATAACACACCACCAGAAGATCATTACTATGTGACCCTAAAATATAAAAGCCACAACAATACTCCTAGTAATATCCCCTCAGTCTCAATCAACGTTTAAGGTTAAGCATTCAGTTCTGATTCCAAGCATTTTCTATACAGAAACTAAATTAGAAAAAAACGTTGGTTTGAGTCAATGTAGAAACGAGCAGAGAGAGAGAGCAGAGAGAGGTGTGAGATGCCTTCAGTTCAGCAAGTCAGCTGGGAAAAGGTTCTCAGAGATTCCTGCCACGTGTGAAGGCAACCCAGAACAAGGTTTGTGTGGCACTACAAACCTTGAAATGCTGCATCAACAGCTGTTTCTGTATGAAGACCAGCTGGCACTCTGGGCACTTGAACACACAAACAAGCAGCTTACTGGAGTTCTGATGGAAGTGCTGGAATAATAACTTCTTCTTTTTAAAAACCGTTTCGCAGGAACATTTGTAGATGAGCCTGCAACACGAAGAACCTTGTTAAATCAACCACTGTAAAATGCATTCAAACGAGTGAAAAGATAACTTTTAATTACATTAAAAGAATTTCAGTTGCTCAAGTGCACTATATACACAAAAGTTGAATAACAGGCACAAATTAGCTCAAAATATTAAATATGTGTAATCTTAACATCAAACACATCCATCCCTTATCAACATGCTAATTGAACTCTTCATCTGAAAGACATCTTAGAACGAATTATCACCTTGTTAGAAGAGCATTGATAATTTTCTAAATATTAATTGTTGCAAGCAAAACATACTAGACATCCCAATAATAGACAACAAGTTTGCGCGTTCTGGCAGATGGACACAATAACCACAAGGTTCATGGTTTGTTTGTAAATATGCAATACTGAATAACTTTATAAAGGTAGGAAAGAGGCGTGGATGGAGATGCAGTTAGCCGTACGTTTGACTTACTGGGGCGCTGCCTTGGAAGTTTCATGCTTGTTCTTAATGTGCACTACGCTGCTGTCGGGAGATTTAAACGCCATCGGACAGATGGAGCACTTGAAAAACACCTCGCAGTGTTTCTCCTCAATGTGAGACTTCAGAACATAAAAGGACATGAAGATAACGTCACAGTGAAGACACCTGCAAGAACACAAGCAGGCCCAACTGAAAGAAACCAGACCAGCATTCTGTCTCAATTCCACTACAGTTACTTCGAGGAGCTCAAGGTGCAATTCTGCTGAAGGGGGAAAAAAAGAGAGGTCTGATACTGACCACCCACCCGCTCAATCATGAGCAATTCAATCTATACAAAAAGGTGCTTTTTAATGCCCCATAATTCTTTCCTTTCTGCACAGTCAGATAAACTATGATGCAAGGGTCCTTTCTGTAGAGATGCATACACGCTGCTGAGCTCACTGTCGGGGCTTTTGTTATGAAATGATGCAATACTGGAAATAACTATGGAAACAGATGTATTAGAATAAAGTAGGCATACAATGCAAATTGCATTAAGCAAACATGCACACGTAAGCAGGATTCATTATTACAGAAAATACGCAGACAGATGAATACATTGTTCGGAACACTAATGTTTGCCTAACAGCTTCCTTTCATTCTCCCACACATTGTAAGAACAAAATAAAAGGGACATACATATGACTGTATACCAAATGATACATATACCTGATGAAATGTATATATTCATTAAGAACAGTGAATAACTGAACAGAAATGTAAACCACTACCTGCAGCATCAGATACATATCTTTAACATAGTTCATCAACAGCAGGGGCTCAACACCATCTGAGTGAAGGTAAGTAAAAAAGGGATTCCAAGCACACTGAAATCAATCGATCTGTTAAACAGCCACTATATTTCTTAAGAGGAGCATATTGTGTCAATAAGCTAAGTCATCAATCATGTGATGCCGTTTCTCTGTTCTTCCCATAGCAAATAAGGTAAGATTATTTAAGTCGGAGGAGCAGCAGTAAAAACTGCAGATTTTTTTACAAGGTGGAATGAAAAATGAGTGGTCAGTGTTGAAGAATAAGGTGAAAAATGATCTAGCCTTAAATTCCCAACTGTGTTCCCAACAGTTGAAACTGAAATTGTTGATTTTTTAGGCAGTACCAAAACATATGAAATTAACTGCTGAGTGGTTTCTGAGCAGTGCTGGCGAACATCAGTTTCTGACAGGCGCACGGTATATGGGATTGGCTGCCGGGCAGCAAATCACATTGGGCCATGTCAACACTTGATCATACACTTCAATATTTCACAAAGTTTATTGTCTACACAAAATATACTCCTCTGTCATTTGAATTCTGCACTACATACCAATTCCGTCCGCTATTCCCACGCTTAGTTCCAATACAGTACGTACCAAACTGACGTGCGGTTCGATGCGCAATGGCTACATAATTAAGCAAAAAAAGGATTCTGGGACACTGCGAACACGGATGATTTCTTTGCTCTCTTTACAGCAAGTAGGGAGCCTAAATCAACTAAATGAACGACGATCACACAAAACCTTAGTCCTAAGCCACAATTAACAGCAAAGTTAACTAAACATCCAACTGCCCTGAATGACTGTTTCCCCCTCCAAGGTGTCACCAAAGCTCCATGTGCTAGCTTACTTACTTGTAGCCAAACTTGCGCGCATAGTGAAGGCAGTTCTCCTTGACGTGCTTCTGGAAGTCTGCCGAGCGGCTCACAGCCCCACACTCAGGGCAGCAGTAAGGCGACTTGTGTGCGTGGATTCTCTGGTGAGCCCTGTAGCTGCACTTGTTCGGCAGCATCATCATGCACACTTGGCATGTCTGCACAAGATGAGGAGGCACAAACAAGCAAACTGCAATGCAGCGCTCAGTCATGTCACACACGTCGTGGAGCACGTAATCATTAGAAGCCTTACACAACCTCAAGGCTAGCAGAAAAAAAAAACAGCCCTGTTTTTGTTTTCGTTGTTTTTTTCCCCCCTTTGCACCCATTCAGCTAAAACCCATTTCTACTACTTGCTACAGATTCAATCCAAAAGCAGAGTGAGACAGCTCAATAATAAAAATAAAAAAATCAAAGTGTTGCAATGCCTTTCTCAATACAACATGAAACGTCCACCTACCAGGCCGTCCGTGTTCTCCGAGGACCTCTGGTAATGACCTGCAAGGGAAGGGTAATCGGAAAGCTGCTTGCTGCAGTCCAGGCACCTCAGGCCGTGCCGAATGATTCTGTCTGGGTACAAAGGCATGACCGGCTGGCTCTTGGTAGGACTTGCTTGGGCCACAGAGCCAGCAACGAGCTGTGTGGCCTGGGGGACTACGGGGGCGCAGGAGCTGCCGGGAGCGGGCAGGAACATCTGGTCCGAGGAGATGGGCCTCATGAAGAGCTGGGTGCACTGCATCACAATCCCTTTGTTCTTGTGCTCCCGGGCGTGCGCCAGCAAGCTGCACTTGTTAAAGAACAGCAGGGTCTTCGCACAGTGCATGCAGGCCACCTCGATGTGCACGCTTCTCCTGCCATAGTGGTACGCCAGGCTCCTCTCCAGCCCGAAGGAGTCCCCACACTCCAAGCAGCGATAGCCCCGTGCCGGCAATCGGATGTTACACTCTGGGGGCGGGCAGAGGTTAGGAATGTAGGATGGCACAGGGTTGGCCGCATTTAAGAGTCTGTTCAAGGTCCCTACAGCCCCACTGGGCGCAATCGAGGGTGGGAGCTGAGGGGCAGCTTTTTTGATCTGGTGCACCAGAGGAACTGAGCTGCACACCATGGGAGAGGCAAGCTGGGACGGGCTCTGGCGCGGGGTCGTGGATCTCGCACTGACCGAGGCAGCAACACTGTGAGGGACCAGGTTCAGGTTGGCCAAGTGGACAGCTTTTGGAAGGAGGCTGCTGTTGGCAGCGCTGGCCACCTGGACCATCGCGGGCTTCTGCCGTTTTTGCTCCTGCTGCTGGACGACATTCACAACCCTCATGATGGCACTGCTGGCTTTCCGAAAGGGCGCTGAAGGGTGCGATGTAGCGTTCTTGTTAGGAGTCCCTTCTGATTTGACACATGTGGTCTTTGAAGCTGCCACAGGTGGCGGCGGTGCAGAAACCGGGGGTGTGTTTCTGTGGTTGGTTTTACTCCTTCCGTTTTCAAGAACAATCTCACTGGTAACATCGTGAGAAGGGGGTGTACAGGCTGCGGGCCTGGATGTCAACTCATCACCAGCGATGTACTGGGCTGGGGACATTTCAGGGGGAGACTGGAGCTCTTCCAGCTCCGAATCGGGTAACACACTGGTGACAGTTCGCTTGATTTGCCCAGAAGAGGTTTTGATGGTCTTTATTCTGACTCTTGGGATAGCAGGAGGGGAACCGGCCGCCAGAGAAGGAGATGCTTTGCCACTGCTGTCACTGCAGACACTCATCGGACTGTCTGGCTGCTTGTTAGATCGCTTCACTACCTCCAGGGGACTCCTTGGGCTCTTTGGAGACTTGGGCACTTTAGGATTAGCCTTCACACGCTCCTTTACCGATACGAAGGGGTCTCTGGATATGGGCAGCTCCTCCTCTTTTGGAACCTCTGCAACTTTTTTGGCGTTCAGTGCCACCAGCGCTGCCAGGCAGGACGACAGCTTGGAGTTGGCTGGTTTGATGCGCTGGCGAGGCAGAATGGAGGAGCCTAAACTAGTCTCAGTGAAAAAAGAATTCTTTGGCTGACCAACATTATTGCTGTGAAGATCATCAAAGGGTAACAGGGGGCTTTCAAGAAAGCTGGCCCTTTTAACATTTTCTTTGATGCCGTCTTCCCCCTTCTGTGGTGTCCTAAACTCCTCCGATTGGCTGTTTTCCTGGTTTTCAAAGCAGTTTCCAGCCTCATTCATTGGTTCTCTCTTAGAGCACTGGTCAAACATGCTGTACTCCGGGACCTTTCTCAGACTGTCCAGGACTGAGCGCTCGGCAGACACAAACATAGGAGCAGCGGGGAAATAAGGTCTCTCTTCCTGTGGTGGTCTCCCGTCGATTCCGTTATCCTGGGATTCCTCGGGTTCAGGGCTCGAGATGGGACTAAACTGGGACAAGGACGTCTCCCTTTCAGCCTGGAGGGTGTCCACTTTCTCCAAGAAGCCTCTCGGGTTATCCCCGTTCATGAAGGGTGGCTCAAACTTCCCACAGCTGCTCTGGCCCATGTGGTGGGGATCCGCGATGGTACCTGAACTCCGAAACCCATTATGTAACAGGCCGTGTCCAAGGTGACCACTGTCCTTCTCGGAACCGGACTCAAAGGACTCTTGGCGGCTGGTGTTCTTCACAATCACACTGACCGCAGGGACGTCAGGGGCTGGGATCGCATGGTGGACAGATATGTTCTCGTCCATGCATATTCCAGCAGGTTTCAAATGACCCTCAGCTTCATCATGGCTGGCCTGAATAGCCTCTTTGGCATCCAAGCTGGTGGCATCAGGGATGTCAAAAGCAGCCAAAAGGTCATCAAAATCTGGGGTCTTCATGTCACCCATGTTTGGAAACCTAGAAAAACCTGCAATTTAAAAAACATAATATTACTAGAACAGTAACATATTCTGCAGTAAACAAACTGCCCTACTATATTTATTATTGTCTAATCAACAATTGTGTAATCAATTTATTTAAACAAAAAAGAGAAGTGAATCCAGAAAATGTCCTTTCCAACCTGACAAACTCATCAAGACCAGATCAGCAGAATTCGCACCTGACTTTTTGGAAATTAACATTTATTGTGACTGCCTGCTAAATTAAGAACTACTTCTGTCTTACACAGAAGAATAAAATGTTTACACTCATTGTTAGCGATCCGAACTGCAACACTGCATTATATGATTTAATGTTAGTGTCTGGTCTCAACACGTCACGTCATTTTAGAATAGAAATCCCAGTTATCAGAATTTCCATGAATTGCAATTTGGTAAAACCCCATACTGGATCATAATGCTCCCCATTACAAAACGAACAATACAATTTAGAACCACACTGCCCTTACACCATATAAAATATGAACAGAACACATGATTTCAGGTGTAAAATGTAGTCAAAAACCTTTTTACTTATTTACAAATACCTTAACAAATCAGTGAAATAATTAAATCTCACATATCCTTCCTTTATTATACCTGCATGCCCTTCAATATCAGGGATATCTCTCATTTTGAAGTGGCAAAAAAACAAGTTAAAAAAGGTTTTGCCTTTTCCCAGATACAGGTCCCGATGACTGTTGCTCGCAGAAAGCATGTGGAAGCCTGCAGCAAGTTCACTGTGTATGAATTATCACACAAAGAATGTAATAAAACCTCCGGAAAGTTAAGCAAATTTTCCAGTGACCTTTACTGTACAGTTCATCCTTTTAATTAAGAAAGACGACCTTCTTTATTTATGCAATATTACAGGCGATTTAGTTTTAAGAGCACAAAAAAAGATTAAATGCAAGAACTTAGCCAGCCCTTTGTCTCCATGTTCGAAAAACAGTCACTGCAGCTATTTTCTGTACAGCATCATCAGCTGCAGGATTTAACTCCATGCAGCACCACCAACCAGATTCTGCAGCCTTTTTAGCTTGGCGGATTTTTTAGTGACAGTTGAAATGTTAAAAATGAACTGCATTATCACCTTCACTTTTTCCTCCCCAAGAAATGCTCAAAAGGAGATTTCGCCAATGTTTTAGCACCCAATTTCAATCTACAGCGAAACAAAACCATATTATCTTGTTGTCAGCACAGCCCTGGCTCTTGTCCAGACTTTTGTGGGACAGCTCAGTCTTTAGCAGGAAATGTGCACTGAAAGGGATCTGCATGTACACAACACAGACTGTACTGACTTTACAGTTGAAACGGCAAAACCCACACACCCTGACTACAACGCTGGAGCTCCGATTCTTGCTTTTGAATTAATGTCAGTCTTGTGTAGGTTTTAGAGTTCACAATTGTTTGTTTGTTTTTTCAGATCCATGGCAGGAATCTCTCATTTTCCCAGTGAAGTTTCAGAATGCTCAAGAATAGGTTAAGGAACAATGCTTTACTTCCTCTTTCCCTTGAGCTGTTCTGATCTGCTATCGGATTCCTTTTGTACAGATGTCTAAGCCCTGGTCTTCACAGCCACCACATTCTGTGGTGGTGGTGGAGGGGAGTCCCCATTACCTGTAAAGCACTTTGAGTGGAGTGTCCAGAAAAGCGCTATATAAGTGTAAGCAATCATTATTTTTATTATTATTATTCTCTGCCTTGACCAGAGCACAAAAGATGAGGGAGACTTGCTGCAAATTGCAGCGGTGCCTCTGTCACAAAGTTCCCTCTGCTCTCACAAGGATCCCCAACACCTGTTGCTACAAAGTGCAAAAGAACGAGCCCAGCTCGTTCAGCCTGCACGCTAGCAAAGGCGTGAAAGACGGTTAACACTCATGAGGAGAAAGACAGCAGACTAGAAGCAATAAATAGAAAAGGAGAGAACGTGAATCACAATCACAAAAGAGCTTTGTTAGGAGAGTGGAGATGAAGACACCTGTTTCAAAAAGAATCACTTCTGTGAAAATAATTTAATTGGCACAGGTCTTGATTTACACATCCAGCATGTCTTGTTTTTTTTTTAACAAGTACAAGAACTCCAACTTATCTGTAGTTTTCTTACAGCTTTTCCACACTGACAATCATTGTGGACACACCTCCACTATTTATGCTAAATCATGACCTACTTCTTTAAAAAAAAAAACATAACCTGTATAAGAAGGCATCATACTCTCTGTTACAGAAGCAGTAGCATACAGGTCTAGTCAACACCATGCTCAGAACACTCTATAAAACAAACACCAGAAAAAGATAACAAGATAATCGGTAGATTAAAACATCAAACAAACTAAAACAATATTCATCATAATACAGCCCACATTTATGTAACCTCTCCATCCTACAGTAGGCGAATGCAGGCGTAAAATGTCTACTAAACACTTAGGAAGCAAGCACAAGTGGATTACTAAATTGAAACCTGCAGTTCTGGTTACTTTTCACAAAACAGAGATTATTTACTGCGAAAAAATCTGTTACAGCAAGTAGATGTGCGTATCTTTGAAGTCTTTTCTATTTTTCTGCTTCCCACGTATTTAATTCCCAGCTACCCGGATTCTGAGAAATTGGCTTATATCTTTCTTTTCAATCATCCTTGTCCAAGCAGAGACACACGGCTGCAGAAAGAGCCTGTGAGCTCTGCAAGCTGAACCCACGGGTGCCATGCAGGAAAGGACAGGAGTGCTGGAACTTTTTAATTTTTCACCACTGGACAAAAAAAAAAAAGCATGGCATGACAATTTCATTTTCCACTCCATCTGTAAACCAATGAAATGTAGCAACAATGGAAAAAAAGACTTAGGAAACTGATTAAATGACAGGCAAAATACAAAACAATGCTTCTCTGGTATTTAAAGTAACAGGAAAAGCTTCAATGGTACTTTTAGTTTCATGACAAAACAAGAGAAAGGACCCTTTCAGTGATTTCAGATTTATTCACCCAGCTGAAGCACAAGGTACAGTCAACCCCATGCATGAACACATGACAAAGCAACAAAAAAAAATCAGCTCAGTTTGCGGGGTTTGCGGAGTTTCCAGGGCACTTAACTTAAATACGGACTTTTTTTTTGTATTTCTCTGAACTCTCAAAAGCGTCAGACTGAGAGCAACTTAAAAATAAAAATGCTAAAACGACTTCCTGGAAAGAAAAAAAGAATATGTAATGACTTGTGCACATCTCTCTAGAACAAAAAGTAAAAGCGTGGCGATTAACCACAAAATACTGCACGGCGGTGGATTTATCGATTAAGCCATCCTTGCTAAGACTTGATCTCAAGGCTTCAGTTTTTCCAGTTTAGAGTGCTGAGTGGCCACACCTGGGATTTGAAGTATGCTACATGTAACATGAAGGATTTCGGTTTCACAGAACTCATTAGTTTCCAAGTCATACGCGTTGTCCCCCCTTACGGTTGTTCAGAAACCCCAGTCCCAGATGTTGTGGTGTTCTCGCACAACAGCTTCTCAGTTTATCAAGGAGGAGGTGCTTGAAAACGCGCCAGAGGAATATTCTACAGCAGTTTCGAGATCTGGAAGAAACAGCAGTTGTTCCTATGCCAGATATTCACTCCTACGTCTTTACTACGATTACAGTACGACCATAGGGCCATAAAAATCCATAAAGAAACGAATTAAAATACACGAAGCATGCCTATGTCATTACAACCACAAGAAAAAGCAGCAGTGCAATATATTACACAAAACACAAAATCGAGGCAGGTTTTAAGTTGCCTATATATATATATGTTCAACTTCCAGAAAAATTCATACTTGATGGCCTACGTAAAAAAAAATTGTTTTATTCTGATTAAATATTTTTCTATGACAAGTTATTTCAGCAGCCTTAATGAGAACGAAAAGCAAAAAAAAGATTTGCTTAAGTTCTTCAGTAGTCCATGAACTATGCGTTTTAGGCAAGCACTTCGAATCCGCTCACAGACTGCATACAACCAAGATATAAATAAGAAAATATAAAAGGATTTTTAAGAGTGAAAACATCGTCAACAACTCGACTTGCAAAAGACTTTTAAAGAAACGTCAAACAGAACAATCCGGGAAGTTTTGGTTACAGTAAAGCAACAAACCCCAGATGTTTCATTCTACGCGCAGGCTGCAAAGCCACACACCAGAGGGTAAAGAGCAAAGTATGTATTTAGTTGCGAATGTAGATACTTTATGCAAAACAAGAAAAGAGACATATTTACCATTTGGATCCTGTTTATTCACCGTAGAAAACGTGCAGATTCACGTGATCGCATGGCTGCTGGCTTGGAGTAAACGTACATTTTCACGATTATTCCAAACTAAAGCGAGGTGACATGACAGACCCTTGCCATTATCACAATTTTAAATAATACGTGAGAATCACACTGTTCATATCATCGCTCTATTCCCCGCCTCAATAAAATAGCTCCAAAACCCAGCTGCACATATATCGTACCTTTTTAAGGCCCCGAGAGACGCTTGTAAATTTTAACTAACTACAACAATATGCATTTAATGTTCATTATTTGTTGCCAACTACTTCGATCACGTCTACAAAGTGCTGCTTTCTGTCGCCAAGTCATTTAGCTCGGGTCTACTTTTTTTTTTAAAGAGAAGTTTCTCCGTGCGTTTCACACGTAGACGCCGTCCATGTTGACATGAGAACACCGAGAAGTTAGCAGTGGAATGCAAATGTAATCACTTGAAATGATAAAAAATATATATATATTATTTTTCTAACCCCCCCGAGGCACGGCCTTTTCGATCGTTTTTAACTTGCTCAGCTAATTTATTTGGTTTTAGTTTTCACTTCTCTGCGGATGCACCGAAATAACATCGGTTTCTCAGCGGTTCATTCATGCTTTTCGAAGTCGCAGATTTCTTTATTTCCTTTACTTCTTTAAAAAAAAAATGTTGTTCCCAGTTTCGCCCGTTTCTCGCAGCCCTTCCTGTCTCAGTCAGAGATTAAGCTCAGTTACTGCTCTTGCTATCAGGACCCTAAGTACAGCTCCAGCAACGCTCTTTGCAGCCCAGCGAAAAGAAAAACATGCCCACACAGAACTAAAAAGCACCTAAAATATGCCTGGGTTGTATTGGTTTAACTGGGTCTACTGCCACTAGCATGAATATGAAATAAGTGCTTGTTTAATCATTTCACTCCGGGGGAATGTTGTAATGGCTGCAGTGCAAGGGTTGACCTCCATTGTGCCTGATTAAAAATCAAGGCTCTCTCTCAGCGAAATAGTGGAACATACGGTGCTTTAAATACTCAATTTAAATAATATTCAGATTCCCAAACCTGTTATATGTCCTCATAAATAAGTGTTTAAGTGCAATTCATAGTAGTTTTGCAGTTAATTATATTTCTGCTAACACACACAGGCAAGTCATGGGCAACCTGAAAAACAAGAGATGTATACATTTTCTGAAGTGCAAACTGAGAAAACAAAATACATGACAATTTCAGTGAAAATTATTGTATTAGATTACAAATCTGTAAACATCTACGGTATCAAAGTCCTCCCTTTCTGGGGAAAGCTCTAGGTTTAGGACTATTAAAGGATTATTATTAATGACTGAAGTCAGTTATACTGACATTGTAAACACAGATCCAGTCTGCTCTATTTTCTCATGCAATGAAGTAATTTGTTGTTACTCATGCAGTTACGTGTTGTTAAGAGACAATAAGATTATTGGAGAGTAGACATTTTGACACTCTTATGATCTGCAAGAATTTTAACCAATGTTGTCAGTATGGACAATGTGCAGTTGGAGGCTTGTGGTGTAGGTTTCATACACCACAATTCTCAGAAGGATACAAGGAGCCTAAAATCTGTGTAGCAAACATCATGTCATTGTAATTTTAAAGGCAGAGAGCAGCACCTGTCATCTGAACTTCAGGACAAGGTACAGGGCCTGAGGTGGCTGAGTCTTATAGGATGAATTTAGTATTGTGTCAATGACATGACACAGTGTTCCTTACCATGACACTCCCACCACCAGGCTTGATGGTCAGAACGAGTTTCTTCTGTTGGAAAGCAGTGTTTGTTGTCTAAAACACTGGCCAAAAAGTTGTACCGTTGACTCATCTGACCAGAGAACGTTCTTCCATTAGCCTTGCGGATTATTCTGTTTCTCTTTTGCAAGATTGAAACAGGTGGCAATTTGATTTTTTTAGAGAGCAACTGGTTCCTTTCAGGCTATCCTCCCATGAAACCCATTCATGTTTAGTCCTTTTCTTATCATTGAGATATGAACTCCAACGTTAGCTGCACTGAGAGAGACCTGCAGGTCACACTAGATGTTACTCTAGGTTTTTTTTTATGATGTCTGAGATGATTGTCTGGGTTGCTCTTGGGAGCAACTTGGCCAGTCCCGATTTCTACAAACACGTTTTTCAATGTGCAGTTTATCAGAATGAGTGGATGAAACCCCAAATGTTTAGAAAGGGATCTGCAACCCTCTCCGGACTGATGTGCATTAGCTACTATTTTTCTGAAGTCTTTTGAAACCTCTTTTGATTATGCCCTGATGGGTTCCCACTGACCTATACAATGTAGAGCACTTATATAAGACAAGGCTGCCCAAACTCAGTCCTTGTTTACTTGTTACTCAATTATTTAGCCACAGTATTCTAATTACCCTCCTTAATTGTGCTAGTAAATTAGGGGTTTACCAATTATTTATCATATACCAATGTATCTTAAAAGTACTGAACTATTCAAAAACCACATGAGGCTCTTACACTGAGTCACGTTCTGGTCAGTCCACGAAAGACACTGAAGCACAGTGATTTAAAAGAAATGTGAAGTGATTAATTAAATGCATTAAAACAGAACTTTCCATTACATCCATGGTGGTACTCTACAGTTTGAAATGGTACCTGTACCCTCTTCATGAATGAATTTCCTGCTGTTTCTTCTGTTGTCTGTCCATTTATGTGCAGAGGCCTTCTAGAACAAAATGACATTGATTGAAAGTTCAAGGAAAACTGGCTTTTATGTACAAAAAAAAATGCAATAGTTCAACACTTGATATATGTTTTTAATAATACACTGATGGAGAGCAAGCTGTGGTATACGAAAAACCCAAATTCCTAATGTGAGAAACTGTATGGCTAATAAAGTGATCTTATTTTATCTTAAACAGTACTGGTGTTCTGATAACCCATCTGTGTGAGCCTTCCTGATATCTGCTTTTTCTCTGACATGCAGAACATGTCTGTGCAGTGCTTTGATTTCCTGAACGGAATACATGGACCCATGATTCACATCTGAACACTTATTTAAATCAAAATCTTTGTCAGCAGTTCCAGGCACAGGCTCTTTAAACCCTGTGAGGTGAAGGATTAATCAGCCGTGGTCCTCATTACTTTTCTGTTACATGTTTTATTTCATATTTTCATACTATTATGTTGTGCAACAGACCAGACCATCTTTGTTTCTGGCCCTTGAGTTGTTTTACACATCCTCCTGCTGGTATGTTTCAATACTTGTTCAATGCAGAATCACAGTATGATCAACATTAAATTTAAAGTGGCTTCTTCCTTGTATCGACAAGATTGCAGTTTTGCAATACTTTGTTTAGAACCTGTTTTTGCTAATTAATTGACTGCAAATGAAGAATGTATTGTTGTTTTCATAATGGCTAACCGGGTATAAATGCATATATTTCAGTATTTTAGGAAACCTCTTGAAGAGAGGTACCAAAATGAACGTGCAGAATTCTGTCTAACCACAAATCATTGCAAAACAAATATTCTGTGTGTTTAGTTCTTTGAAGTTGAAAGATTCAATAAAAAAGGAAAAGTTAAAGCAAGTGTAGGTGCAACAGTATGTTCAGCCTGAGAGTGATTATTCCAATAATCTTTTAAAGTCTCTGGGATAAAGTGTACTTCATATTCATATAGCAGCCTTCATGCCTATATAGCAGCAAGCAAGAACAAAAGTACAAGAAAAACGTTTCTGATCTACAGCAGGTATGTGTATGTTTTTACTGCATTCAGAAATAATGCCAGGATGTTGCTGAGTGACAGCACAAAGTTCCAAGAGCAGACCACAGGCGTTACTTCCTAAAGGGGCAGGATGCTGCTTACATTAAAACAGCTCAAATGCTGAAACAAAAAACAGAAAAAAATGAGCAGAGAATGTTTTGTGATACAATGCTTTTTCTGAAGTTCAGATAACTTGTTTACTTTGAACGATTTGTTTTCCTTTATGTTTCAGTGAGGCTTGTTTTCTTTTTGACCTCTTGTCTCCACTTTTGTCTCGTTCCTGTACAGTTTGTGTGGTGCACCTCTTGTTCTTAGATTTATTCAGTCAGCCAAGTGCCTACAGAAAGAGAGCGAGATTTTGTCATCCTACAAAACCAAAAAATAAGGAATCACATTTTCATCAGTTAAACATTTATTAATATATAGGCTTTAGGCGGTTGAAGGCCTGGGAAATGAAATACTGTAGTCCGAAACAAAATCAGCGTCTCTTTGTGGAAAAGACGGTTTTAGAACCGAAGGCAGAGCACAATTACAGAAATAATTAAGCTGAAAAAGCCTAGATGACAGCTGCCCTAGATATTCACACAAGATGTTTCACCTTTAGAAAATCATCTGGGTAAAACCAGGAGTGGGAATCATGCTCTTATCTACCCATTTCATTATTGCCTTTAAAATATTATTATTGGTGATGCAATTGCAAAGAAACTGTCTCATAAATAATAACTATAACAAATGATGCAGAATACTAGTCGAGTGGTTTCTGTTTCACTGAAGGATCCATAGTAACCAGATTGTATTAAGGATACTAATAATATACTGGACAAACGATAATTGTGGAAAGACACACAGAGCTGTATTATCTGTTGTACTGTGATTTAAAGTATCCTTTATATTCTTCTTAGAGGCTTTTTTAACTACAATTGAAATTAAGACCTTGGTTTCTAAATAGAGGCTGCTAAATGTTCTTTCTTTTTCCTGCTCCACCCTGTACTCAATAATTTGAGGCTATGAGATCAAACAGTAACATTTGTGTATGAATGGACTCTTATAAGCTGAAAGAGATAAATGCTAATGTCACTCTTCCTGAATCCACATCTATCCTCATTAAGATAAAATTAATCTGCACCAGGTTAATTGTAATCTTCTAAATTCAACCATCAATCATTTTTTAAATTAACACTCTATATTTTGGCTTTGTTATTGAATAATTGACTGATAGCACTCTTATTTACATGTTGTGTTAGCATGATACGAGTGTATATAATAGAATATACATGGGCATTGTGCTGATTACATTAGCGTGGTCAGTTATCCCGCTCTGAAAGTCATTCATTATATACAGCCAGCACAGGAAGTAACCTTGTCACTCAAACATAAGTAATAACACAGGATTTTAAATGGCCTTAAATTTTGTATCCAGATATAGATGGAAAATTGAATCCCTAAAGTACTTTTAACTTGTACCTTTGTAATCCTTGCTTTAAGAGTTTGTTAAAGTTATTATTAAGTATAAACCATGCATTTAGAGCCCTGCTCCTACAGACAGCTGGTTTTATAGATGGCCATTATATCACTATTTGCAATTTAATTATCATCAGTTGCAGGTAATTAAAATTAAAAGATGTACTGTAGAGATTGTTCAGGATAGAAGATGCCTGCTGTCACGGACCAGAGTTCCAGTATCGGTAGATTTCTGACATGGTGTCACACATTCAAAGGCTGATGTCACATGCTAAACTGCAAAGTAAAGCCTGGATGTTCAGTATATTATCAGCGTATGGATTGCATATTCACAGCAACTGCATAAATGATCAGTTATATGCAACACGTTTCTCTCAGGTCTGCCTTGCAAGGCATTGGTACTGTTAGAAGAGGTTCGAGTGAGGGGCTGCATCAGTGTACAATCTGCTGAGGATCAAGCACGGGCTAATTCGTCACTGAAATGTAGAAAGGAGGGGAAAACAAAGTGTTTTAGCAGTTGGGCTTTTAAAAAGTAAATAAATAATTTCACACAAATTAACAAATTAGTTGAACAAAGACTCTGGGGTCACAAGGGTTTGTAAACCCTGCTCTAGCTCTTGAGTCTCCCGTGACCTGGCTTCACCAGCAGGGGGCGCTGAAATGTAGAAAAGTGAGGTGATGCTTTGAAGTAGTTTTTCTATTAAAGAAATCTACCTGAGATGAAAAGAGCAATTGAGTAAATGTCTTTTTTTTTATTTTGTCAAACTTTGCTCAGTCATGATTTAATTTAAATAACAAAACAGGGAGACCTTATCAGATTTTTTGTATTATACTTTTATTGATCACTTGCTCTTCATATACAAGTTGATCATTCAACATGCATTATGTTTATGATATTGAAAGTTTTAAACACTGATGTCAATATTTTGTTTTCATTTTTTCTTTTGCAAAATTGTCTTTAGGTGGTTGGATTGTTGCTGGTAAAAGTCCTAGGAAGTTTTCAGATTTCAGCTTTCACATAACTCTGTAATCTTAGTGAACCCGCAGATTTTCAGAATGTTTTTTTTAATTCAGCCAAATACATTTATTTCTGACATTCCAAACTCAGATGAAGGGACATTCTTCGAGTTTATTAGGTGTTTACTCACCTAATTACCCTGTTTCTTAAAGTATTTCAAAATAAGCTTTCACATTCTTTAAAAAAACATTCTATTAGAATGTATGAGTCATTAAAAAAAGAATTAGAAATGTTCGGTTATCTTGACCTTGTAATGCTGTATTTACAGTGGAAGTAAATGTTCTCTAAAAAAGCTAATTGAGAAGAAAAAAACTTTTTGGTAAAATAATGCTTTTACAAGACATTATGAGAGACTCTGAAATTATACTGCTGTTTTTTTCTCTATGGTGTTCTGATATATATTTAGTATTCTCTTTAGAAGACTGTTTCATTCAAGAAATACCACAATGAAATATAATTATAATTACAAGACCCTTTTCTTGTAAGATATAAGTAAATTTGGTTCTTTTTTAGAGAGAGAGAGAGATCACTTTATTGGCCATATCCAATTTCTTGCATTAGGAATTTGTCTTTTCACATACCCAAGCTTGCTCTCCATGAGCCACACAGACAGGGAGAGAAGCCTGGGGTCAGAGTGCAGGGTCAGCCATTCATACGGTGCCTGTGGGTCAGTTGGGGTGAAGGGCCTTGCTCAGGGGCCCAAGGGAGTAGGATTCCTCTGCCGGCTGCAGGGTACGAACCTTACCTACAGAGCCACTGCTCTGCCCCACCCTGCCGCACTTTTAGTAAGTAAGCTTCTTGTAGCAACACCCTTTTAGGACCCTTTGAGTAATATACAAGAGCCAAGAACCAGGATATATTGGAATCCATGTAAATCTATGTATTTTTCATTTACATCATTCACAAATAAGCTAACACAGGATGACATTGTCTCGAAAGCGTTCTTTCCAGACCCTATGCAGACGACACAATCCGGGGATAAGTGAGGAAAACACGGGGAATAAGGAGTCGGGAATGAAAACAGGGGACATGTCCATGGTGTGCTGGTGATCAGGGGAGGTGTGGCTGAGGCAAACAATCCAGAACTGAGTCCAAGGGAGAATCCAAGAGGAGGCAAAAGTCCAAAACCGGGCGGTCCGTGCAAGACAAACGGGATTAAAAACAGGAACTGGGTCAGGACCGGCGCAGGAACGGGAACAGGAACTAAAAACTTGACTGGACCAGGTGCTTCCAGGTCCCGGACTCGCCTGGTACGGAAACCAATGCAGAGCCCAGAATAGAGTGAGCGCCTGGCTTTTAAGGAGAACTGAAAAGGGGTCTGGAACAGGGAGCAGGTGCGGGAGCTGAGTAGAAAACAAGGATGGGGTGGAGCGTCCTTAAGAGGAGGGGTTTACGAACGTGACAGACATGGGTGATAAAAAGACTCTTTTACTCTGCCATTTAAAAACACATGATGTGTAACAAATAAAACACATCTCTCCCCACTGCTGACTCTCAGAAATCAAGGATATGAAGGTACAGTACAAGCACAACAGTCAGAATAATGAGCATACTCAAAGGGAGCCCCACCCACTGTGACAATGTGACAAGAGGACAGACAATGACCAGATGTTATGGAACACTCCTCAATGAAGTACAAAGCCATCACAAACTCCAGGAGTGCAAAACCCTTCTCCAGATCAATTTAGAAGACAGAGAACCCCTTCCAACTTGAAGAGACAGAACGGTTGCTTGATGCGATGACACAATTCTGTGGTTTCGATCAGCAGTGAGAACAGAGTAAAGTGGTGAGGAAGTGGCTCGAGATTCTGTTTGGCCTTGACAAGCTTGGCTGAAGGTAGACAGCCAGGTCCACTCAAGTGGAACAGTCACGAACCTGCTGTGAGCCCGAGTCTATTTTGCAGTTCTGCTCCCAGTCCTATAAAAAATACATTGCAGCCATAAAAAGTGTTCAAAGAAGAGAAATCCATTATAATCCAGAGCTAAAAATAAATGTCCTACAATCTCGACAGCCTTGAGCACAGAAAATTATGAGGGGCTTTATGTAAGCATTCAAAAATCAACTCCGCAGTGAAACAGACATAAGCACACAACTGGAAGAACTGAGAGCAAGAGGTGTTTTTTACAGAGGGCAGTGAGTGTTTGTGTCAAGTTAAGTGCCCAGCAGTTAAGTTGAAGGCATCTTGAAGACACTGGATGAGATCTGCAGATCGATGATCTCCTAGCAAGCCAACAAGCACGGAGATTTGGGTGGCCTCTTCCCATTCGTGACCTTCTTACATTCTTAACAGCGGTGGAGGAAAAGGTGGTGGAGGGATACAAGCCGATGAATTCTGGGAAGGAAGAGTGAATGACCGGAAGTAATCCAGGGCAGAAGAACAAAGAGCAGGTCGCTGGCTTGAGTGAGGAGGATGTCCTTTCTCTTCAGCTTCAGTTATTAAATTCATTGAAGGTGACCTTACCTGGAGAAATTGTAATTTGTTCAGTCCTTGTGATAGCTGCCTCTTCTCTTGCAATATATATATATATTTAAATTGTCATTTGGTTTTCTAAATTGCTTATCACCCTCTTCAGGCTGTTTATCTCTGCAAACTACCTGCTTCTAATAAAAATGTCTGACTTTGCACTTGGCAGCCCTTGAGAGCTCCCTGGATTACAGGAAGGTGGCAATGCATGAAGATTAATTACACAATAATACAGCTGTTTTAAGTAGGGTCCTTTGGCGTTAATGCCTATACTTGTTTTATTTTAATCCTTTATTCATGAGCACTTGTGGTATTTGACACCATTGCTTAGAGATTTCCCTGAGGCAAGGCTGCACATTGAATTTCTAGACTGTGACAACCTTTCCATGGCTAGATGATCTGACAAAATTACCCACAATTTGCTGTCTGGACATAATTCCTTCATTAGCAATAATAACTGATGAGTTTCTGAAGACGTTTGTGATACCTGCATTACAGATGTGGTTGCACAATGCACCCAAGAGAGCTCAGAAATAATTAAATATAATGTACTGTGTAGGTTTTGAATTTCATGTATTCAGAGCACCCTGTTTTGAGCAGGCTTGGAAATGCTCATGTATGACCAGTGGGGTCCTATTAAACAAATGTAAGGTAGATGATTCCAGACATAATTTACTGTACATGTTAACACAAGAAGAGAAGAACAGCATTTCCAGAGATAAAAGCCAAGGTGATTTCCTGTGACATGATTTGACAGAGGTTTTTGATACAGACATATACAACAAACTATAGCAATTAAAGTTATAGCAAATTAATTCCAAAAACTAAGTAATTCATTTGTTGACTGAATAAGAATATTTCATGAATAAAAAATGCCACTGTATTCTGGAGTTAAATTATGATGTTAAAGTAATACTATGCACCACTATCAACAATGCAGTTCTCATCAGGTACTTCCAACAGCTTAGGTACAGTAACAGCATTTCATGAAAGGAAATAATTGCTGTTGAGAAGTGTGTTGAATACCTTTGAGGCACAGATATTTAAAAATACCCTTTCTTGACTCAGATCCATTATTCAGTTCTGTTAAAAATCATAAGAACCTGAATGCTGAAAATTTGAATTTGAAGAAGTATTGAGTTTTGCTAGTTCAACGTGATGACCATAGTTCTGCATGAGTAAAATGTTAAGACAATTAAGAGCCACAGAAAAGTAATTTTCATTTTCAAAACCAGGTCTATGGCCTTTAACCTTACAACTTTCTGTGGCACAATATTTGTGTGCAATTTATTTCTAGTGACGTGTTCTTTCGATTGGTAATAAAATTACCATTGGTTTAGAACAAAACTATATTATCTCACGCAGAAAGAATGATACTTTGATTTAGTCCTCAGGTCAGTGTGGACACATAGAGCTGCTTGTATTCAGAGAGCTGATGAAGACATGCCACATTTCATTAGCAGCTTAGATGAAGCAATGTCGAAATCTTACAATCTCTGTTAGTTCTGCTTTTTAAGCGAAGGACATTCACTAAACATCCAATTTCCTTGCATCTCTGTTTTTGTCATCTTTAATTTTACAGCAGCACCATTTCGGTGTGGCACAAGAACCCTTACAGATTATGTAGTCAGTAATCCACAATGCTGTCAATGAAGAGGCACAAAACTGTCTGTGGTGTGAAAACAGAATTAATGCAATAGATGAAACCTTCTCTGTAAAACATCAGCTTCTCAATTCATTGTGACGGGCTAACTGGATTTTGTATGCAGTTTGGCAAAGACAGGGTTAATTCAATGCCTTGGTCTTTCAAACAATATTAGACTGCAGACAACATGTTGGAGTAATAAAATAATTATATACTGTTAATTTAACTCTTTTAAGACAGGCTTTCTCTGGCTATATCAATTTTTTTGAGTGAGGTTTTGAGTACAGTACAAAATTCACATGCCATAAATAAATATTGAGCACAACAGAGTCAATATCAATGGATGCTCAATTGAGCTCTTTGGGCACATACACAATGTTATTTACATTTTAAATAGCAAGCAGATACTGTAGGTTTGTTGATTGTGTAGTCCCTTGGGATAAAAGAAGCATACTGAGCTCAAGTAAAAAATGCCAGGTGTTCAGTGTTTGTTATGACTGGCATGATATGATTGACTTGCTGCCCATCTGTGAGAGATGTTGCCTGGAGAACAAAATATTCTCTAGCTATCAGCAGCCTCGCCCAGAGAAACCAGGTCACTAATTCTCTGAGGGGCAAGGCATGTCCTAGAAGAGGGAGACTCACCACGCTAATCAAAGACTGTCAGGTCCACCTAATCCACTTGCATAGTCAGTTTCATGCCGAAGCAGCTTCAACACAATAATGACTATAATAATGACTATAGTTGGTGTTTTTCATTAAAGCGATCGACGTGCGCTTGGAGAGGTCTTTTCGAAGGTCCTTAAGGAGATTACCTTGACAGTTGAGAGACTAAATAATCTTCTATGGGCCAGGGAGAATCTGAGATTGATGCAGTGTTTTATTCCGTGACAATGTGTGTGGAGACATCGCATGGTGAGCGTTGTGCAGTCCTTACCACAATAATGCCTTGGGTACAGACTGAGGGTACTCACTGCTTGAATCAACAGTATTTCTATTCCTGCAAACCAATCAAGCAAAGTCATTTTTCACATGCCAGCGGTTCCATGGTGTAATGGTTAGCACTCTGGGCTTTGAATCCAGCGATCTGAGTTCAAATCTCGGTGGAACCTGGGCATTCTTCTTGCCAGCAGCCATATCACCCTGCAACTCACAGCAGGCAGCCCCACTGGAGCTCTGCAGGTGTGAGCCTGGTCAGTACCTGGATGGGAGTCCTCCTGGGAAAAAACTAAGGTTGCTGCTGGAAGAGGTGTTATTGGGGCCAGCAGGGGGCGCTCACCCTGCGGTCCATGTGGGTCCTAATGCCCCAGTCTGGTGATGGGGACACTATACTGTAAACAGGCGCTGTCCTTCGGATGAGACGTAAAACCGAGGTCCTGACTCTCTGTGGTCATTAAAAATCCCAGGGTGTTTCTCGAAACAAATTGGGGTGTAACCCCGGCGTCCTGGCCAAATTTCCCGTTGGCCCTTATCAATCATGGCCTCCTAATAATCCCCATCTATAAATTGGCTTCATTACTCTGCTCTTCTCCCCACTAATAGCTGGTGTGTGGGGAGCGTTCTGGCGCACTATGGCTGCCGTCGCATCATCCAGGTGGGGCTGCACACTGGTGGTGGTAGAGGGGAGTCCCCATTACCTGTTAAGCGCTTTGAGTGGAGTGTCCAGAAAAGCGCTATATTATATAAGTGTAAGCAATTATTATTATTATAAGATCTCCCAATGCTGGGATTACAATGGTATTGTATCAGGAAAACAATATTGCCATGATCAGCTTTTGCTCCTAACCTTAACCTGAATCCAAAAAGAACACAGGTGGGCCCAACTCAGCAATGCCATCGAGACCTTTGATCAACCATGACTAGCCAGCCTTTGCCTGCTGGCTGCACCTGCACAGGAAGAGTGGTGAAACATCCCACAGCAGTCTACCCAGAGGCTGATACGGTCTGTGCATCAGTGTTCAGGAAGGTCATACTGCTTTTAACTTTGTGGTGTTTTCATTTTGACAATATGTTATGTTTCATACTGAAACTTTCCATGATTCTTTGGTCTGTATTTTTGTTATTTAATATTTTATTTTATGTGATTTTGTTAGATATCCATGGGTAAAATAGTTGTCCATTAGAGCTGATTGCTGTGTTATTTTGTGCATCACTGTGTGAAATAACTGGTACAGTTGAATTGTGTTTGTTCACGTCTTAGAAGCCCTCAGGCTCCACACCGAGCTTAGCTCCAGAGAACAGTCTGTTGTTGTATTTGTGACTCCTTTACTCGTTTGTTTTTAATAAAACATTAGTCTTTGCTTCCAGATCAGACTGCTGGGATCTGGGCAAAGCAGTCTTTGCTTGAGCCCACACCAGATTCTTCATTTTAACCGGGGGCCCTGGTTTCCATTTGAAACATATTCTTCTGTTTGGCTGTGGAACAAGTTTTCCTGTTTTTGTGGAGATGTCTAAAAGATCTATCTTCCAGGGCACCCTACTAAATTCATCAGTCGCTGAAAGATGTGACATCTACTCGTCTGTCCACTAAGTGATAGCTGAGAGTGACTCCCAGGAGCTCATGTGGCGTGACTCAGCCCTGTATTGTATCCGTCCTGCTGCCAGTCTTAGGTTGCGGCAGATCCGCAGGCCTTTATGTCCTCACTGACACCTCTGTTACATCAGTAATTAAAGCTGTGATGTTGACCCGCTGGCAGGAAATTTACAATACCAGCGCTGAAGTCTGAAGGATATTGGGACAGGGATGTATAGGTCTTATCATGGTTGTGTCTTCTGACGCGCATTGACGCAAGGCTGGCTGAAAGGGACTGGGTGGACGGGGAGGAGGTGGCAGGACCTCGCTCGTGTCATGAAGGGGAGATGAAATCTTAATAGGTGAAAAGAATCCTGTTCATGCTTAGTGGCCGCTGTCTGATCATTTCTAACATAATAATAAGACTGGCAGTATCAAAACTAATAATTGCATTAATTCAGTTGTTTTTTTGTATATTAGGGGGGAAAAGGAAAATCACGTTTCATTCACTTTCACAATGCAGCCTTTCTTGCTGTCTTTCTTTCTTGTCTGAAAAGATGATTTGCAGTAGTGACCATGTTTCACGAGGAAAGAAAGGCCAGCGAGGAAGAGATTTAACTTGCGTCATTCGTAATAGTGATAATTGCTAATCTAGTGAGGTAGCTCTAGCCCAGATACCACTGTGCGCAAGAGGTTCCTTCTGTATTTATTTGCATTAATTCTTTTTCTGGTGAGGCAATTCTAAAGAGCTGTTTTACTCAGCTGCTCCCATTTTTTTTTTGCTGTTTTGAGATTTTCCTCTCCCTGCAACAAACACACAAATCACATAGCCTATAATTTATCACTACACGTGTCCTTGTTAAACAAAACAAAATCCTAAAGTACTCATTCAGACCAAAAGGCCCAAACCATAGACCTCTATACTTCTAATTTATCTTCCTGAGGTGAAATTGGTCTGCATGTTTAATTGGGTAAGTAGGCTTCAGTATATCTCACTTTGTGCTTAGCATGTTTATTCCCAAATTGTTTTGTGCATGTTCTTTGACAGGGTGATCTTTAACTTTTATTCACCTTCACTGTGTTAATTAGTTCCTCTGAAAAACAGCTGAAGTATCTGGAACACTTCTACCTTGAATCCATACATCAGGGAAAAAGTTTAAAAATTCAAGATGCCACAGGCATCTAGTGTACATTGATATATTAACATCCAATAAACAATGATGTCCAGGGACACTGTTAGCTTGTAGAAACTGATACAATATGCTGGTCAGAAATGCCACGTTTTCTTCTCCTCACTGGAAAATAACCCGTTGCCTTTCCTGTCATTTGGCCTTAACAAGGCATGAAGAGCAAGTAAACTCAGGAATGCTTCATAACTCTTTGAAAAATAGACTTTATAGTATCTATGGAGAACAGACTGCAGCCTGGTAGGTTTTACTCACAAAATAACTTTAAGGGACCCTGTTAATGCAATAGCTTTTAACTGTTCAAGGACTGAGCTCACAATACAGACCATTGACATTAGGAGGCGAGATTTTTTTCTGATTCCATTTGTGAAAAAAAATGCTCTTTTGCATCTTTTGCATTGGAAGTTATAATCCAATAAAGCCTCCCGAGATAAATATTTCATTTGTATACAAATCCAAACTGTTCTTCCTGGCTTCCAGGAGATACAAAGGGTTCAGTGGCTGCTCATCAGAAATAGTCTTTTTGAAGAAACGTTTATGATTTCTGAATTAATTGATGGTTTCATTTACTCATTCCTCGCTCTCATGTTTGTCCTGGGTAAAAGCCCACATTTCAACCTGACGGAAAGCTCACTGCTGTCAAGAGTCAGACCTGGCATGTTTCACTTGAGGGGCGACTGATTCTCAAGTAAAGGTGATGTGTGACGGCTTGTGCCCCCGTCATTGAGCACAGCCCTGACAATTAAGCCATCATTTAGCAGTCTTGCATGCCAGCAAGGGGTGATTTTGGAAAGGATTACCTTGCCATCTTTTATATTTGTCAGGGTTTTTTTTTTCCAGAAGCCACAATTGTCACACACAATAAAATGACCTTTTCCCATGATGATAATTTCCTTGGACAGCTCCTTCCTACAATTAAAATGTCCTATCTTTATTGTGTGATTCACTATCCAGATACCCCAAGGCCACATATTGGAGGAAGAGTTTGTGAGTTTCAGAACTGAGTGAATTAAACTTAAATGGAATGGCTTGTTAAATTATTACCTTATACTGCTGGAATCACTGGTTTCAGTGTAACAATCCCTGTTCGCTGACATGGGAGAAGGGGTATTTTTATAATAGTCTTGAGAATGCCGGAGGATTTAAAAGCTACATGGATTTGGATGATTTACCTTAAACTCCGGTGTTAGGCTTCAGAAAGCTCTTGAATCAGTGACGACAAAAATCATCGGCTTCACAGCGATACGGAGATAATGGTTCACTGAAATAGTTAAAGCGATGAATGAGCATTACCACGTAATTTGCTCATCTTTATTTTATTTCAGTCATTTTACTGTCAAGAGAGGAGACAACCTGATGGCTTCAAGATGCTATTTCGAATGTCATCACTTGACAATATAGCAGACAAAGCAAGGCCATACTGCCTGGCTTATCTAGAACAGTGGCAGCTTCCCTGATGACCCTGCTGTTTGACGAAGCTTGGATGGGACTTCATGAACTGGAGATAAAAGTTACTCAAATGCCACCTACGCTGTGACATTTTATAGCCTGTGATGGCGTTTGTGCCCTCTGTCTATCTGAACACAGATACCATGTCCTATGAATTACAATGAACTTCACAAGAATCTTCTAAACGTAATATTTCATTTTGGTGACAGGTACACTGTAAGTAATGCAATCACATACCCTCTGAATACTGTTTAAGGCTAAACCTTTTGTTTATATCCTGTATGTATACAGATATAGATAAGGTAGATAGCTAGATTAACAGATTAACAGCCCTTTGCTAGCACATTAAGCTTATATCAATCAATCATTCAAGGTTTATTTATCAATGCATGAACAGTTCAGAATACAGCGGTGTTGTCAGTGCTTTGAAATCCTTTGTCTGCGAGCTCGTTAAGAGGGATAGAAGAGTAGAAGGACAGGAATTTATAGGGATAAAATTTCAAAGGGAATTTATAAGAAAAAAAATAGGATACAATAAATGACACAATTGCAGTTTACAATACAATTAACAGATTGTGTGAAAATAACACAAGGATAGGAGGTATATAGCGCTCTTCGTATGTGTCCAGAGAGTGACAGGATGACAGGGGGGCGCCGGTGCAGCTGTCAGTTCAAAGGGGTAACTGCAGGCGTCTGCTGTGGTTGGCTGTTTAGCAGTCTTACTTCCTGGGGGGAGAATCTGTTCTGGAACCTGTTGGTCTTGGTCTGTATACTTCGGTATTGATTTCCAGATGAAAGCAGAGAGAACAAGTTGAGGTTAGGGTGACTGGTGTCCCAGAGGATAGACCTGGCCTTCTTGAAGCATCTAACAGAGTAGATATCCTCCACGTTCATTAGCGCAGCTGGTAGTGTTTTGTGCTATTTTCACCACCCTCGGGAGTGCCTTGAGCTCTCGGGCGGAGCAGTTACCATACCAGGCAGTGATGCAGACGGTTAGGATGCTTTCAGTGGTGCACCTGTAAAAATGTGTCAGGATGTTGGACTTATATTGTTTATATTGTACTGCACCGTTTCATTTGAAATTCCTTACAAGAAAGAACATTTTATTGTGTTTAGAATTCCTAAATTTCAATAATAAAGCTGTCTGTGCAGTGTGAAGGAACTTTTATGCATTCTATTTCGAATTGCCATTTTGCTACACCTTCTTACATCCTTCTGTCATAACTCCTGTATTGCTCAGAGAACGAGGAGGGGCAGGGCAGGCCAGACATTCAATATCTGAAATGCTGCAGGCTCCACAGCACCTGACAGGAGAGTTTCAGAAGATTGGGAAACTTCCGAGTCAGGTGATTGTCAGAAAAGCGAGAAAGCTCAGGCCAACCCATCTCAGCCCTACCGCTCAGCCCTGGGCCGTGACATTAACCAGTTGTGTGCTGTCAGTTGGTTAAATGTCATAACCCTGGATTCAAACTCATGATCTCTGGATCCTAGCTCTCAATCTGCACTTGGATTGTGCCTCTTTGCCTGTTTGAGATATGGGGTTGAAGCTGTCAATAGCAAAGTTTAGATGATTTCAAAACGTTAATCGAACCAACCAGGGCAGATGATGACGAATACATGAAAATAATTCAATGTCAAACACAAGCAATAGAGGATACACTTTCATTCTGTGGGTTATGGACTGTGTTTCGGCATTAATAACAGTATTTAATCTGGAATCAGCTACCTTTACAAAAATAAAACGTTTTTTTTTCTGTACATTCACACAGGAAACATTTCTGCATCACAGTTTTGAATTAAAAACTCACCACAATCACTTTTTCCCCATGTCCTTAAGTAGTTTGTAATTCCCTCTGTTGTAAAGATGAATAAGATGATCCATTAAGCTGCCCAGCCCAGGGACATCTTGGTATTTGAAGTTCTAATATTAACTTTAATTTCTATTTTTATTAATTTTGCATGGTAACCATTAGCATGCGTTGAGATTTTACTATAATTGTATGTTCTGAGTGTTGAAACCCTTTGTTTCCTCTCTTGAATCTTTATGTTCTGATTATATTAATTGCTGTAAATCAGAGCTTCTTACATCCTTAAGTCATCTCTGCTCAGTGCAACATTTGGAACCCTGTTAATTCACATTTTAAATATAGATATTTTCTCAGATTGAAGCTGTTCAGATTGATAAATATTTCATTTTATTTAAGTGAAGGGGAATTTAAACTAAGAGTCTGTAGACTACATTATTAAAGCAAAACCTAAACAGATCTGATTGCTAATAATTATTCTTTATTGTACTAGCCCATGGTAGGTTTCTCTGTCATGCTTATGCCTAAATAGCTTAACTCAATCCCCACCCTCTCTCCCTCCAAACATTCTGAGTCCTCAGATTAAAATACAGTATATAACTTGAAGTAGTTCAGGTGGGGAGCTGCATGCGTAGGCTGCAGAGGAACAAGGAATAAACCTATAACTTGTTCCTTTGCAGTATATACCTTACTGAATACCAGATATGCAAACTGAGACAAATTTCTAGATAAACTCTTCAAAACTGATAATGCATGCTTTTCTGCGCTGAATGACATTGAGCCTACATATATACTTCTCTATATCTGGTATAGAGATATAGAGTATAGAATATAGAGATATAGAATCTATATAGAGATATGGAATACCATATCTGGTATTCATGTACCTGGGAGTGCACATCGACGATAGACTGGAATGGTCTAAAAACATCGAGGCCATCTATAAGAAGGGACAGAGATGACTTTACTTCTTGAGGAGGCTCAGGTCCTTCAATGTATGTAGTAAGATGCTTCATATGTTCTATCAGTCGGTGGTAGCGAGCGCTATTTTCTACGCAGTGGTATGCTGGGGCCCTGGGATTAGAGCAGTGGATTCTAAAAGGCTGAACAAGCTCATCAGGAGAGCAAGCTCTGTCATTGGGTCTGACCTGGACCCCCTGGAGGTAGTGACTGAGAGGAGAATGGTGTCCAAACTAGAGGCCATCATGGACAACGTCTTCCATCCCCTCTATGACAGGCTTGCAGAAATGAAGAGCACGTTCAGCAATAGACTGATTCATCCACAGTGTGACAGGGAGTGCTACAGGAGGTCATTCTTGCCTTCTGCCATAAGACTGTACAACGCATCCACCTTGCGTCTGGGCAGAGGCTACATTGACAGTGACCTGTTTCTGGACTGAACGCATCTACACATCTACTGCTACATCTGTTCTCTTTCTTTTCTTTTCCCGTTTACAACTGTTTTTTGTGCAATATATGCCAGGGACCTGTGCAATACATTTATATTTATATTTATATCTATATCTATATTTACATCTATATTTATATTCATATGTGTGATACAATTTTTCTGCGTACTGTTCTGATCTAGTTTGTTCTTTGTGTGTCCTGGACTGTGAGTAACTCTTTTAGTGCACCCCTCACTGTACTGATTGTATTGTATGTATTGTACTATTATTATTATTGTATCATTCGTTACACTGTGGCTGTGTTGTCTGTGTTAAGCTGCTGTTGCACTGCAATTTCCCTCACGGGATCAGTAAAGTATCTATCTATACTTAAGATGGCGTTGTGCTGTCACGAGGAAAACAATTGCACAAAAAGGCTAAGCGTTCGCAATGTTAAACTTGCCTATACATTTTAAGTACGTTGTTTAATGTTTACATTCTGAAACACAAAATGCATTGCACCAGGACAAATAAGATTAAACTACTTTGTAAAATGTGTAACAGTGAGTTTTGAAGCCTCCACTGGTTTTGAAGTGTATTGCACTAAGTATCACATAGCACACTGGACAAGAAGCTGTGCAAAGCTCGTTCTCTGAAGGAGGTGTTTCCACATTTATTCACACTGATCAGAAGCAGCTTCTGGTTTGCGTCCCAGCAAAATGATGGTCCTTTAATTTGTCTTTTATTCTTTTAATTTGTATCCAGTACTGATTAATTAGTTAAGTTGATTGTGATTTTAAAGGACTGGGATTTTTCAGGCTCAAGGTTGGGGACATCTCATCTGAAACAATGCTTAATCAGCATGCTCATCTTTAACACATAATCGTTCAGACCAGCAAATTCAAACACTTGTCAAGGAGCTCAATTACAATCACAAATCACTAAACATATAAAAAAATTACCACACTGTCTATGATCACACTTCTAAAAAATTGAATCAGGAATGCTGGTGTTTTTGTTTAATGTTTTTTGGATGTTGTACCAGAGATGTTGTCAGTGATATTAGGATTCAAAATCTTCAAAGGCATTGATAAAGTCGTCCCAGCAGACCCCTTCATTTGAAAACTGAAATACAAGCCAGAGCACTCAGGTGGCCACTACAATGTGATAGTGCATTTAAAACCAAGTACAAGAAGCACTTCTTTACTCAGAGAGTTGTGGGAGTCTGGAACAAGCTGCCCAGCCATGGGTCCTGGTGTCTTTCAAGCCATGCCTGGCTGAGAACCTTGGATCATGTCCTAGCTCTCAGATGAGCCTGTACGATGAGCCCATGTGGATGAGCTACATGAAGCGTAGTTCAGGACCCTATGCAGACGGTATAATCCGGAAGTAAGTGGAGAAGGACAACAGCGAAAACAGGATGAGGTTCAGGACGGGAGGACAGACAGGGGGGCGTGACGACGGTGATCTGGTGCTCGGGGGGCGTGGCGTAGGCAAACGAGTCCAAACAGTCCAAGAGGGAAATCCGGGGCACAATCCAAGGTCCAGGAGCCGGGAGATCCATCCAAGACGGACAAGGTTAAAATCAGGAATGAGATCTAGAACAGGAACAGGGAACCAGGAAGATAAAAACAGGATAAGGCGGCCAGGTGCTCCGAGCCCCGGACCCAAATGGTCAGGACGCCGTGATGGAGCCTATGCCAATGGGTCTCTGCTGGTAGGCAGGCTTCCTGGCATCCATCTTCCAATGCTGAATGAGGCATAGTGGGAGCGCCAGGCTTAATTAATAACAGGGGGCAGGTGCACGTAATAAACTAAAATACGAAAGGGTCAGAGCGTGCTTAAGAGGAGGGATGACGATTGGCCAAGTAACCATTTGAAACTATATGTTCTTAGACAATCCAGTTTATCCGATTAAGGAAACTAGACATTAAAAATGAATTCAGCTGCCATTTGAAATGTGCTACCTCTAAGTTCTGTGTACTCATGACAGGCTACTTCATCTTCTTTCCATCTTCAGGCAGAACACAGAGATATTTCTGTCTGTTGCAGATCAAGACTAATCGGGGGCACTGTAAGACGTAATCTGAAATTAATTTAGTGAATCAAAATATGTTCTTTAGTCTAAATAACACAAACCTTTGAACAGCAACCTTTGTACTTCATCATCAAAGAATGCCTTCAGTAGTGGACCACAGTGCATTGTAATGCTCTGCATATGAAGTAGGCTTACAATGAAAAAAGTAAGTGAATTAGCCTTGGGATGAGTAATGTTGTATAATTAAGAACTGTACATAAAACAGCACAGTAAAATGAATTATGCAAACCAATAAAACTTAATATTGAAATAGAGGAAACCAATAAACAGAGCAAATTAAAGTTTCCTGGCTTTCTGGTTCTTTGAAAGATTCATACTATGGCCTCGCAGGTATTCTGATATTCTGGCTTTTAATCCTCTGAGCTATCACTTAAAATGAAAATTTGTTTAGCTGCCAGTAGAAATTTATTGCCGTTGATTGAAATTCGAAAAATGCTGCTTTTTTTTCCCGGGACTGTTGGTGAAAACGGTAAAAAACAAAAACCCGTTTCCAAACCTGAGTCTCAGTGGCCACCGGATTCTCAGGTGTCGTCTAAAGGCATCTTGTTTCTGCAGCAGTGCACAACACCCTGAGATTGCAGAGTTTCATCAGCAGAAATAAACTTTTAAATCGGTGCATAAGATCAAACATTATTTAAGATGCTCTGTGAGGTTCAAGAAGAGGAGAGTGCACAAACCTCAGGACCTCTGTAGCCTTTGGTTTTCCGGGAATCCCTTTCTGAAACTTTGCTATGCTGAACTATACTTGTGAGCTCACTCTCCAGCAGGTGCTCAGTGGCCACGAGTGGTTTTGTGCAGAATTGTCAGGAACAGGTTGGTCTGCGGTGGCAGAATGTTTCACATACTTTGCCTCATCTTTCCTTCACTGCAGCGTGCATTCTCACTGCAGAGGTCAGTGCCCATCTTGAATGTCCGGACGGGCATTGCACCTTAGCCACCCATTTCCACGAAATGCCAATGGGTCTGTACCCATGAGCTGGAGATAAGGTTCAGCTGGTGTCTTTCCATGCCAAATTCGCTCTGTGAACCTCATTGTTTGGTCACGACTGCTCAGGGTCAGCCATCTTTAAGACTGGTACTTGGTACTTACTACAGACGGGAGCCCTCTTGCTCTGGGCTGTATTTGCAGCAAACAATGGCATTCCCATCTTTAGGATCTTCCTAGTTTACTTACAGTATTGTAAACACCCTTATTAGAACATAAGTAAATGTAAATGCAAGTGCAGGCCATTTATCCTACTGTATAAGAACTAGTCATTTGCCTACACACGACTAAGATATTCCATTGTAGCATCAAGCATATAATTTGAAAAGACCTTAGTGTTTGTACCTGCACAGTATATGTAGGTAATCTCTTCCATACATTCATAATTCTCTATGCAGAATAACAGATTGCAGATGACAGGATCCCAGGAATACAACACAGGCATAGTTCCAAGGGAATTCATTAACATTTTGAACACTGATCATGAAAGTGAACAGGTTTCATCATGTAACCAGTAAAGGCATCTATATAAATTATAGAACAAAGGTTTCTTATCTGCTGGTTTGAAGATGACATAAAAATGTAATTTTGAGTGTTTAGATCACAAAACATTTTAAGCCCTATTAAGGTAAAATGCATTCTTTTGTCTTCTTGCATTGCATTAACTTTTATTATCAGGTAACCTTTGCCGAGAGAGAAGCTACTGCCGACCTGATTAGTTTGTAATTCAAGTCAACGGTCCCGTAGTCTGTAAGTATTGTTCTGGACTATCACTGATTATAACAAAATAACAAATCAAAGAAAACAACTCTGTCCACCTATTGTGTCCTCCATGCGCCCAAGATATAACTGTTGAGAACTGACCTTTCCTTCAAACAACATTTCCAATTCAAATGATTGTTGATGTGCTGTTCAAATTGTTTTGAACGTTTTAGCTCTACTTTAATTCAATAGATTTACAGTACTGACATGCTTGGAGATATACTTTGTTTTTCAGCCAAAACCAAAGCTCTGTGCATGTTCTGGAGACAACAGCAGCAAGTTTACAGATGCGCTTTCATTCTTTGATGCTTCTGTGTTTGATTGTTCTTCAATGTGCAGGTTTGTAATTTTGATTTAATTTTTATTCTACGTCCTGTTTTGTTCAAAGTGCTTTGAGATGATTGTATTTAAAAGCCTTTTATAGTCTAGAGAGTATTTTTATTGCTGTTGTTTAGCTGTCTGAATAAGTGCTACTGTGCTGCTTAAGAGATTCATTGCTAATTATAATATTTTAATTGAAGGCATTTTAACCATGTTGTTTTCCAGTAAAAGCAAAGGTTTCCGGCTGGAAAATATATTGGGAATACAGAAAAGTACTAGAAAAGGCAAATACTTTTTTTGAGTATGGTCTGTGACATGATTACTTGTTTCATAGTAAGCAGAGCAAATATCTAATTTTCCACGCAGAAGTAGCAAGAATCAATAAAACACAAATACTGTAGCAAAAAACATCTTCACAAAAGCTCAAATTTGTCTGCCTGTTTTCGGCAGTAATGATGCCTTCATCACTTGAATAACTTTTTGTGTGTAAAGAGTTTAGAGTCCATTTTCATTCTCCTTGTCTCTTTAATTTTACCTTGGAAAATAAAATCCCCAAAATTGGCCCACTGGTATAAATCAAAGACCTGTGAAACAAAGGGCTGTATGCTGAACATTACCAACTGACAAAGTCCAGTTACGGGACCAGTTTTATATCTGTGGAAATGCTCTTTCCTCTGAGCTCCATTGGTCTTCATGGCATTTGAGCAGGGGCATTAATTTTTACGCTTTATGTTTTTCACACGCTCAGTCGTGTCTTCGTTTGTGATTTATTAATGAGATTGTGCCTTTTGTTTATGCCACATTGGTTTTATTACTGACCTTGTCTCCGGGAATCATCTCAAAGTGCTTCAAGCATTTGCTGTGATGGACAATGAAAGGATTCGCAATTGTATCTTTCAAGATGTAATACTTTTCTCTATTAAAAATGACATTTTATTTGGCACGGTGGAACGGCGATTAGTACTGAGGCCTCGGTGTTGGGGTCTGGGTTTGATTGTGGGGTGTGCCTTCTGTGTGGAGTATGCATGTTCTTCCTGTTCTCATATGGGTTTCTCTGGGTTCTAACCACTTTAAAAATACAGGGTCGCAGGGGAGCTGGAGCCTATCCCAGCAAGCAACAGGTGCAAGGCAGGATACACCCTGGACAGGACGCCAATCCATCGCAGGACACACAAACAGACACAGACACTCATACTAGTGACAATCTTCTTAGAAGTCAATTAATCTACCAGTATGTCTCCAGACATACAAACGCCTTGCAGATAACACCCCAGGAATTGATCCCTGGGCCCCAGGCTACAATGCTAACCACTGCGCCATGGTTACCATTGTGCACCATGCATACTTCCTCTTATCACAAGCCACGCGTTTGCTGTGACAATATTATACATATCTGCAAGGAGAAATTGTTTAACATGGTCATTTTCACAGGAGTTTATGTTTCAAGGCGTCGCCAATGTTAATGGGCGTTTCTTCTTAATGCGGTGAGGCTGTCAGTCTGAGAAATGACACAGCTCTTGTAAGAAGGGGCCCGACTTGAATGTCGAAATCCATTTACACCAAGTGATGGATCATAAGATAAACAGAACAAAGAAAATCAATAAAAACAACTTTGAAACAAAGAGATTTGTGTAGCTTTATGACCTACAACACATTTCATAGGGTGGAATTTAGTTCATATAAAAAATAATAAATGTGGCTTTATCCTTTCTAGAAACAATCTGTTCAGTTCTGTTGAAACGTCTGTATCAGTGATGGTTTTCTTGGTACTTAAGTCCATTTCAACGGCTATATTTCTACCGCTGGATTGGATTGTGGCTAGCTGTTGCACTGTGGGGATATCATTGAAATTGAATGGACCACGGAGAAACAAGAAAGATGTGATATGGAGTGATAAAGTAAGCAGAAGGGTGTTTTTGATGACACCATCCAGAAAATGATGACAATAGAGCAACAAAAATGAAGATAAAAAGGTTATAATAGGATCTGAAAGAGGTCTTCAACCTGGCATGTTAGATTTTAACACTTCTCTGACTTCCTGTGTGCTTATCTACTGTGATCAAAGTTGTGAGTGAGTAACACTATATGCTAATCAATGCATCATACTGGCTGTAAATCATGATGCTAAAGAGCTTTATTCCCTTCCTCTCAGGAACTCCCCGTCCTGGAGTTCTGCTTATGTATCATGATATTGTCCTACCATAATCCTCAGTGAGGGCTATATCTTGTCATCTGTTATAAAAACTACTTACAGTCATTTCACTTGACATGCATTAGATCCAGTCACTCACAGTCCTCTGATTGAGACATACTGCACTTTTCATTTATCCCTTGACTCATTCCAGGCCTCTCTTTTTTCCCACGAGTACTTTGTTTTTGACTTGCAGGGAAGGCATCTGTCCATGTTAACTGATCGACAACATCTCAGAAATATTTGGTTGTCCTTTAGACAAACGCCCTCCCGGTGTGGAAAAGATTAAGCCCTCGGTTACACTTCACCTGCTGATCACTCATTGTCTAATCTCCCTTCTGCTATCTTGCAAGTAACTGGAAAGATGAATCCTGCTCACCTTTGCTCGTTCTCTGGGGAAAATACAAATTAATAATAATAATTGCTTACACTTATATAGCGCTTTTCTGGACACTCCACTCAAAGCGCTTTACAGGTAATGGGGACTCCCCTCCACCACCACCAATGTGCAGCATCCACCTGGATGATGCGACGGCAGCCATAGTGCGCCAGAACGCTCACCACACACCAGCTATCAGTGGGGAGGAGAGCAGAGTAATGTAGCCAATTCATAGAGGGGGATTATTAGGAGGCCATGATTAGTAAGGGCCAATTGGAAATTTGGCCAGGACACCGGGGTTACACCCCTACTCTTTTCGAGAAGCGCCCTGGGATTTTTAATGACCACAGAGAGTCAGGACCTCGGTTTTACGTCTCATCCGAAGGACGGCGCCTGTTTACAGTATAGTGTCCCCGTCACTATACTGGGGCATTAGGACCCACATGGACCACAGGGTGAGCGCCCCCCGCTGGCCCCACTAACACCTCTTCCAGCAGCAACCTTAGTTTTTCCCAGGAGGTCTCCCATCCAGGTACTGACCAGGCTCACACCTGCTTAGCTTCAGTGGGTTGCCAGTTGTGAGTTGCAGGGTGATATGGCTGCTGGCTTATACAAACAGCTCTTACTGGAAGAATTATGCTTGTAACGGAAGTGTTCTTTCCGGACACTATGCGGACGACACAATCCGGGAAAAAGTGAGGAAGCTCTGGGGAAAAAGTCATGCAGGAGATGGAATGAGGACAGGGGGGCGTGTCCATGGTGCGCAGTGGTACGGGGGAGGTGTGGCCCGAGGCAAACAATCCAAAAGTAATCCAGACGGGGAATCCAAAAAACAGGCAAAGTTTAAAGCCAGGCGGTCCATCAGGAACAGACGGGTTAAAACCAGGAACCGGGTCGGAAACCGGCGGGGGGAACAGGAATAGGAACAGGAACAGAGACTTAAAAACATGACGGAGCCAGACACATCAGGACCCGGGCTCGCATGATATGGGAATGAGATGCAGAGCCCGGAACTGACTGAGTGTCTGGCTTTTAAGAGGGACGGGAAGGAAGCTGGAACAAGGGGCAGGTGCACAGAATTAGGTCCGAACTGAAAAGAGCTGGAACGTCCTTAAGGAGGAGGGACTGCAATCGTGACAATGCTTCTTAGGCCACAGGTATTGTGATATTCCTTCTAATATGAAAATATATTTAGTACTCTCTCATGACGGCTGGTAATGATTAGGAATGTATTGATATTCAGGATTTCTATGGTGCAGTATTCATTTGTAAGAAAAAAAACACCCTTTGGACTTCTGCTTCCCTGAAGCCATGTTTCCTGATCCTGAAGTTCTCGACAAAGTCAACCCAGAGGACCATGCAGGAGTATAAGCAAAACAAGAATCTGAACACGCAAGCTGAAATTAAAACGGTGTGCTCATAGGATTGAACCTTCAGTGTGCTTCATTACAAATAAGATTGTGAATGTCTGTGACAAGCTACTAAGTCATAGTGTTTACAACGATTCCCTGGAAACTTTCAGGAAAGAGTGGGATGATGTCCTTGGTATGATAACGTATCTGACAGCCAGATTCTACAAGCAAACCGAAGCTCACTGCTGCCTCCTCTGGTTCGACACTTTTCTTATGTTCCTGGGCTATTGTGTTCTGTTGTAATCACTTGCTATACATAAGACTACAGCAACTCAGAGCTTTTTAAAAAATAATATAAGCATACTAATAAGAACTTTCTGGAGGTACCCCAGAGCTTTCAACATGAAGCAATAGTCACATCAAGCTGAAGAGGAGGAGGTTACCTGGGGGGGGGTCTACTGGCAAAAGACTCTGAACCTTACAGTGTATATTTGAATCAACCACTATGCTTTAACACGGCCATGGTCGTGCAATAACTCTTGATTTAAACTGCCTCTTGTGAGCAGCTGATCAACATCACTGCTCCAGTTGTGCTGGGAGGACAAACTGGTTTTCGTCCTAAGTGAGCACGTGCTTACGTAATTGAGGCAATAATTCACTAATTCAGATCAATATGCTCATTCTTCCCAGGAATTAAGGTGCTAATGATTGACAGAGACTAATAAAATCTCATGGAATGCAGTGCAGCATCATTGAGGTGGGTCTGAAAGCTGTTTATTAACAGAGCAACAGCCCTATTTATAATGCCATTATAAATATTATTTATTTATTATTTATTTAGCTGAGAACAGCACGGGGGGCGGGACTTCGGGACTGTATATAGTGGGGCAGAGGCTGGGAGATTAATCCCTGTGTGTGTTAGTGTAGGTGCAGCGCTGTAACCCAAGTCTCTGTGTGTGTACCTTTCCCTGATTCGAGTTAATAAATCTGTTGTTCAACCTCATTCGAAAGTCTCATGCCTGCTCCATTCCGTACCGAAACTCGCGTTCATTACAATATACTGTGTATCTGACCTAAGACTGCCTTAGAGAAAACGTATCTTAAATGAGAGATAGAGCATATGGAGTATTTGCTCAGTTTGATAGTACATATGAGTTGTGTTCATAAGTGTTTTAACCAGACTATGAATTAAAAGCTCAAGAACAGATATCATTTTTTGTCATAAGAAAGAACTTATAAATGATAACCTGAGTAATTATTTTCTTTCTAATTTCATTTCAGGATATTGATTGAAACCAATCCAAGTGTTTCCAAACAACCCTCTCTGATTGTTTTGAAAATGGAACGTGCTAAAACTTGAGCAGCCTTTTTAGCATTTGCATATAAAAGCACTAAACCCCAGGGAACTTTGTGGTTATATGCTCCAAAACATATCTGTTTTTCTGTTGGGAGGAGTTAATACAACCCTTACTGTTCACATCAAAAGTGCCTTGAATTCACATGTGTCTTAAAACAAATCTGGAGATATTAAGTCAATTAATTTTAAAATGATCAATTTGACATTAAAGCTAAATGGTTTTTATAACCTATTTTAACCAAACAGCACTTTCTTAATAGAATTCAAAGGAACAAGTAAAGGTTTATTCCATGCTGAAAAGAGAAGAAATCTCTTTCACCAGAAGAATAAATCTTTCACCAACTTCCACCCGTCCCTCAAATATACAGTTAACATATCGCCCACTACTCTTCCATTTCTAGACATCAACTTTTCCATCAACTACCCCCGACTCTGCACTTCAGTCTAGCACAAACCCACGGATTCACACAGCTATCTCCTGTATAGCTCATTTCACCCCAAACACGCTACAAACTCTCTCCTTTTTTCACAGTTTTCCAGAAACAAGCCCTCAAAATGTACTCCTTTTTCATCAACAGAGGATACCCCAGCAGTGTTATTGACAGGGCCCTTGCCCGAGCCAAAAACACCCCTCAGACCATCAACTTGAGCAGGAACTCCTGCCGTAACAATTTCATTCCTTTAGTGCTTCCCTACCACCCCAACACACTTCCTATCCCCAGGACTATTCCTGACAACTGATGATCCCTCCATTGTGCCCTCTTTTCTGACCACCCCATCATCTCGTATCGCCAACCACCTAATCTGCGCAACCTTCTTGTTCACAGCTCCCTTGACCACCCTCAGCAACCATCCACACCAGGTACTTTCCCTTACAACAGAGCTCGCTGTATCACCTGCAAGTACGCATCTAACACCACACTCATCCAAGGCCCCTCAGGACAACTCCGGATCACCCAGATGGAGTCTTGTACCTCAGGCAACCTTATTTACTGTATCTCTTGCAGTAAATGCCCAGCCATCTACATTGGAAAAACAGGAAGGAGACTCGGAGACCACTTCAGAGAACATGTTAGGGCTGTGAAGATTAAAGATCTCTCCAAGCCCATTGTCTCTCATTTCAGCTCTGACGGCCATGATCACACTAATCTCTCCGTCTGTGTTCTCAAAGCTGTTTTTCCTAACTCCCACATCAGAAAGACTACAGAAACTGAAATTATCCTGCAGCTAGGATCACACCTTTCCCCATCTCTCAACGACAGACTCATTTTCTTCTAAATTCTCTTTATTCATTGTAGGTTTCATTTCACACCTCTCTACACCTATCCTGACTTCACACTTCCTAATTGGCCTCTTTCTGTCCCCTGCTCCCACCTCTCGCTCCTCCTCTCTCCCAGCTTTTGTTCTCCTATGCTGCAGTACATTACCTTTGCTGTCTGCCCTGTCTCTCTCACACCTGAAGAAGGCTCCACAGCCGAAACATTGTGTTTTCTTTCTTCTCTTTTCAGCATGGAATAAACCTATTACTTGTTCCCTTAAACCTTTACTTGTTCCTTTGCAGCCTACGCATGATGATGCAGCTCCCTACTTGAATTTTTTTTTATAAGATGTTACTATCTTCTTTATTATGCTTTTCAGATGAGTTTCTAAGACAATAACAGGATCTTTGCATCTTTGTAAAGCTGTATCACAGCTTTCAAATATATACTCAATAAAGCCTCCACAGCATTTTCAAGGCAGTAAAAACAACATATATTGTAAAACACTGACATCTAGTGTACAAAGTGGAAATGGTTTGAATAATTTTATATCTTTAATTATAATAATAATTTCTTACAGTTATATAGCTCTTTTCTGGACACCCCACTCAAAGCACTTACAGGTATGGGAACTCCCCTCCACCACCACCAATGTGCAGCCCCACCTGGATGATGCAACGGCAGCCATAGTGCGCCAGAATGCTCCCCACACATTGGGGAGGAGAACAGAGTGATGAAGCCAATTCATAGATGGGGTTATTAGGATGCCAAGATTGGTAAGGGCCAATGGGAAATTTGGCCAGGATGCTGGGGTTACACCCCTACTCTTTTCAAGAAACACCCTGGGTGATTAAAAATTAAAAATCTCTGTGAATTTGACCACAGAGAGTCAGGACCTCATATTTATGTCTCATCTGAGGGACAGCACTTTCTTACAGTATAGTGTCCCTGTTACTATAATGGGGCATTAGGATCCACACAGACCACAGGGTGAGCATCCCCTGCTGGCCCCATTAACACCTCTTCCAGCAGCAACCTTAGCTTTCCCAGGAGGTCTCCCATCCAGGTACTGGCCAGGCTCACACCTGCTGAGCTTTAGTGGGCTGCCAGCTGTGAGTTGCAGGGTGATATGGCTACTGCCTTACATAAATGTCCAATTGTTCAGCAAAAAAATATCAAACACCAAACAAAAGAAAAAAATACATCTTGCCGGTGTTTAACCAAGTCATTCTTCTCTCCATGGAATATTATTTAAAAGGCTGGGATGGAGTAATATTGGGTCTGAACAGATTATATATTTGTTTTTTGATTTGGAAAACTATTATTGCTATTATTTTAGCATTTTATAAAATATTTCTCTTGCAGTTTTAGTAACAAATGTGGCACAAAACACTACCCACTACAAAAAGCCCTGCAAAAGAAGTGGAACAACAAAATTAAAGTATTCTAATGTAATCAAACAAATCAAGGACTTACCCAAAAATAAAACATACCTGTATATTGTATTGCACTTATCATTCATATTACTTCTATACATATCATTATCACAAATCCAAATAGTCTGACCGTAAATTATTTTTTTCTCTGCTTTTGGAATACTTTTGGATGGCACAGTATCAGTACGAAGCACAAAAGATATATCAGTACAGATTGCCGTAATGCGGAAAAACCTGATCATCCACGTCAGAAGGTGGAGTGTGTCAGAGTCTCCACGCAACCACTCGCCGCCACACTCCAGCGCGCTCTGCTCACCACATCCACCTCTTATCCAGCCACTTTCCCCCTCTTCTCTCTACTGACGCCTTTCTTCCATGCCTCTCCAGGCTCACTATCGAGTTCTGCTTGCCTCAGCCACACCTTTCTCGCCTTTCAATAACCTTCTGGTTGTTGGATATTACTCCTTGGATTTCTGATCTTGGCCCTCCTACTGACCACTGACCTGCCTAACGACTTGGACTTCGGTTACGGGACTCTCTCTCTCTCTCGACCCTTACACCCACCCCACACTGGCTCCTAACTTTCCACCTACTGGTCCCTGACAGTGGGATTTTGCATGACTAAATCGGTCCATTTTTTAGAGCCCTCTATCAATGTTAGAGGTTACTGGAAGGCAGCCAGCTTGAATCTGGCCTCTGGAAGCAAATTGCTGCCAAAGATAAAATAAACTGTTTTTCCCTCAATGATTGTGACTTACTCATATGTAAAATATCTAGTATCACGTTACGACTTCAAAGGGATTCTGTGATAATTCTTTATCACCTAACTAGATGTTAGATGTAGTTCCATCATAAAAATAAAACCACAATCTTTCTTTGGAAATAAACCCAGTTTACCTCCCTGCTCTGCTCTGAGATATTATTTCAAAAGGAAGCAAAAATAGTCCTGGTTTTATACTTCTAAATGAGTTAGAGGTCTATGTCTATACAGCTACACAGATTTCTTAAAAGCCAATTTTGTACTTGCTGAAATGACATACAATGGGAAGAGTAAGCACTGAAAACAATATCTGGGTCCATCCACTCTCTCCTGTGCTTAACAACCTGCAATCATCGCTAATTATGGTATTTTATTATAAGTACTTTAGGCCACAGTTACTCTTCATCTCTTTTCAATCTCTGTAAGGAGGCCCCTTTGCTTCAACATCCCCTCTCTAGTCATCCAGAGTTCTGCTGCCTGCCTTGTGATCTCTCTGCTTCTACTTTGGACTTTCCAGTTGCTCCCTGCTGCTGCAGGCATGTTCAAATGAGCACGTATCACTCTTTCCCCACCCTTCTCCACTCGCTTATCTCTTTTAATACACTGTCTTCTCCTGCCTGCTCATACCCTATTTATCTGTACATCACTTTGCATAACCATTATCTACGAAATTGGGATACTTCTTGGAGCAAGCTCTGATGAACTCCTGTAAGCTGTCTTGAATAATATTGTGTGCAGATTACATTTTTAAAAATTAGATACCTAGTAATAGTTATTTGATAGACGTATCCCGAAAGTATGTGGTAATGTTTAAAGCAGTTATTGTCTGATAATCATTATATAATTATGTGATCAACGCAGTGTTATGGTAGCAATGCACTTCCATAGTCTTCAGGCTTTGTAAAGGCAAAAGTCAGGCTTTTCTATGACCTCCATAAAACCTCATAAAATTATCACTGAACAGCACTCAGTGGCTGAAAGTCTCAAGTCTAAACCTGCTGTGCACATTCAGGAAGTCATTTCTTAGCTTAGTAGTTTATAAGAGCTTTGTCTGCATAATTATTTTAAATTAGTATTTAATTGGTGCACATTAAGGAACACTAAATCACATTATAAATATCTCTATTGCAGTTACAGTTAAGAGTCAGTCAGTTGCTTTTACTTTTGTTTCCTAATAATTTCCTAATTCCTAATAAAGTCTTCTTTGAAAAAGCACAATATAGGAATATAAAGCTATAGAAAGTTTGCTGGGGGCTCAAACAATATTTGTTGGCTGAAACTTAAAGAGTCCATTTTCAATGACAGCACCTAGCTGATTTACATACTGTAGAACTGGGAAAGAATATTACAGTAAAAACTTCCTTCTCTACTGATTGCATCATGCTAAATGATTTTGAAATGTATCACTATATACAGTATTTACCAAGTGCTAGGTTTTAGGTGAATTACTGTTTTGGAGAGCCTGGACTGAAGAAGAAAACGTGTTAAATTAACATTTGAAATCAAATGCATACACATGCTCAAAGATGAAGGCTACCTGACAACAAGATTAATTTACTCCAACGCTTTTGGGAATATAATTTGATGGCAGCATACCATTCTGAAACAGTTGTGCCAGTGCCAAGATGACTACCTTACCTTCTTTCTCGAAAAGCTTTCAGTCTTCTGCTTGAGAACCTTAAAAGTAGGAAAAGTTAATGGAAAACCCAGTACACTTCAAAGATTTCAAGCTGGCACTGTTTGTTGACATGCGGAGATCAGCCAAAAGGGTCACTGTGACTTCAGTGTAAGACATCTGAATATCACTGTGGGAAAAAAGTGACTAGTGAGGACTTGAGGAATGTGCTCACCTTCATGTTAAAAGCTGTAACAGAGAGGTCAATTTCCCTTCTCAAACTTCGAATGGCTTCTGTTTGAAGAGCTAATTTGCCAGATAAACTCAGCAAGCCAGTGTTTAAAAAATAACTCCCAATTTATTATCCCTTTCTTAGCAGCTTAGAAAAATCCACACAACCTTGTGTGATACTTGAATTTGTAATAATTAATTTGTAATAAATATATATGAAATAAGCATATTATCAGAAATATATATAAATTTGAGGTGAAAAGTACTTCAAATATTTTATAGATGAATTTGGACTTGTTGTAGAGGTTTTTCAAAAATATCTTTAGTTTTGTGTTTCTTTATTTTGGTTAATATTAAAATTTTCAAAAGTTCTTAAATAAAATACATAAAATATTTGTAGAAGAACACCCTTTTGAATTTTTAAACAGATCTGCATCCTTTCAATGGCGACTTCAGATCTGCATCTGGGTTAAGGGTATATTTTTTTCAAAAGGATTTTTACTGAAAAGAATATTTTGTAATTCAGAAAAGCTGGAATAGGTTTAACTGTTTTATTTGAAGACCTTGAAAACAACTCAGCTGAAAAAGGCTTTTGTGAGAAGGTCCTGTTTTTAGGTCATCAATGTGATTCATTAACCACTATAAACACAGTTAATGACCTAACAGAACACAACAGCTCTTCCCATCCAGTTCAGACACCTGTGTGCATTGATGTGATATAATTTGCTTCATATTGGTCTTTTCTATCTCAGAGACAATGCGCTTTTTCAGTGAAGGTGTAATGGAAAGTTACTGAGAAAAGTGTTTTATCCTAAAAATGTTGTTTACGGACAGAGCTGTGCTGCAGAAGCAGCTGGATACTGGACAACTCGTCAAGGGCACGGGATGTTTTAATCATGTTTATCTCTGCTGCTTGAAAAAGGGAGCATGAGAAACCATTTGAATAACTGCTCTTCTTTGCTTAAAGCAGAAACCTAGAAGGAATGGAAAATCACTGCTTCACCTGTCCTTGAAGTGTTGCATCAGCTTAAAAAAGATCTAAAACAAGGGGCTCTCCTTGCTTGCTTTTGAATCAGCCTTTACTTCTCTGCACAGACAGTGATCACTTTTTCCCATATTGCAATATGAATAAAAACCTTACTGAGTGAATGAGAACACCTCTCCTGGCTCTTCTTTGATAAAATTCCACGACAAAGGCAAAGGTCTTATTTATATTTAGCCATCTATTTTATCATACGAACAACTCACTGCATCACACATTAATTAGGCAGAACTTTTATAAATAATCCCACATCTTTTATGAGTATTGAGCTGCACTGGGCTTCCTGGCTATTTCCATGTGTCATTCTAACTTATCAGTTTACTCCATGCTGGAAAAAGAAGAAAGAAAACACAACTTCTGACACCCAAAGAAGGCTCCACAGCCCAAACGTTGTGTTTTCTTTCTTCTCTTTTCAGCATGGAGTAAACCTATTACTTGTTCCTTTGCAGCCTACACATGCTGACGCAGCTACCCAGCTGAACTCTTTAAACTTATCTGTTGAAAAGAAATTTGAACTTCAGGCCTTAATGTTATGAAGTAATTGGACAGCATAGGTCAGAGGGTACAAATCTGAGGGTACAGTGCTTTATAAATGGGGTTCCCGAACATGACGCCCTTAGCAAAACTCAGAAAGTCACTTTTGCAATTGAGCTCCATTTTTGTGAGGTGGAAGAGTGCTTCTGTTTTCGCTCCATATGATGTTTAAATGACTTCACTTAATTCCAAATGTTCAGTGTATACATGGTCACACTGAAATTATTCCAGATCTTTCGAAACACATAAAACCTTCTTGACCCTGTATATAGCTTAATATAGCCACAAAATAGTAAAAGCACAAATAACAAAAGGAAATTACATTTAAAAGTTAAATGCAATATTATCTGTGGAGTGGCTGTCACACAGAAGTAGAATTCTTCCATGTCTCATTAAAAAGAACAATGGAAAACATATCAATACCAATAATCTAATTATGCATATTGCCTCCTATTCACTTTTTTGTCTCTCAATCATCAACCCTGCTTGAGTACACATTCTGATGTTTCTAAGCATGCTTTTACAACAATAGTAAAAAAGGTGTATCCTAAAGCAATTAAAAGTGCTTCCTGTTAATTAATAATAAATCCTCCTTCTGGTGTCTTGAGGCTGATCCAAAAGGACAGAGTTTTGTTCCAGAGCACCATTTTCGTTCACAGAGTACAGTGCACCTGGAACAGAGAAGACGGACAATGGGTACGTCGTAGTTTCAATTTTACTAAATGTTAGTTCTTTTCCCGAGACTGTGCGCATATTTTGTCTTATTTGTTTTGAGCGTGTGTAATAGATTCGGACCAGGAATAGTTTTATAGTGTTATACCACAGTGTAGATTTTTTTACTACAAAGTGCGTTCTTTTCATCTTGTATTTTGCGCTGTTTTTTTAATGTAAATATTTCGAGGAACAATCTTAAGTGGTGCGTTCTTTTAATGGTAAATTACTTGTCAAATGTAGTTTACGCTGGCGTTCGTTGAAAACAATCCCAAAGCCATATTTGTAGTTCACGTAGTTTAGTCTGATTATAACTTTTTTCTCTTCTTCAATGAATATGCATTTGTATCTTTTTCATGACTGTATGTCAATTTGTTTTTAAAGATTTGAAATCATTGACTTCACTTGACAATTCTGATGGTCAAGGCAAAGACAACCTTGGATTTGATCTAAATGTAAGTTACAACGAATGGATTTGTTTGGATTCATTTTGCACTTTGCAAAAATTACTGGAAACATTTTTTTTATTTCAGGAAGAAGGTCAGTCTTGTAGGGTTAAGACGTACCCTACCCAGACCTCCACATCGTTCTCAAGGTACTACAGCACAGTACAGAGTTTCTTTTTTTAAAACCTGTTAACAATGCTGTGGCAGATTAACCCAATACTCTGAACAGGTGAATGTGTATCTAAAGTTCATTCGTTTACGATACCTGAATATAACATTATGGATAATTCTGATATGCTGCTATAAACAAATTAAGCTAATAAGAGTTTCAAGTTGCTTCACCGTCTAGTACATATACTGTACTGCCTTTTCTTTAGACAAAAAAATGAAACTTTTTTTCACTTAAAGCTGGCATCATCGTAAATTTCTGATAGCTTAGCAAGGAGCTATCCTTCATCTGGTGCATTGTTGAATTTGTTCATCTATAGTTATGCAACCCAAAATCTGTTTTTGACTTCATTTAACATTTCTTGTAGTGGAAACGACACCGACCACGCTGTGACTGAACTGCAGGTAAACTGAAAGTAAAAACGCTGGCACCAATTCACTCCTAGCATTTGCTAGAATTATTGTAAAAGTGTTTAATACCATCTACAGGGAGAAGGTCAGACTAATGGGATTAATAACGACCCTCATGAGAGCTCTACTGCACATCGGTATTGGAGGTAAATACTTGTTCTCCGCACGTCTGTGTTTTTTTCGCTGTCCCATTCTGACATTAAGCACTTGACACACGAGAACAGAAAACCTCTGAGATTGTATCTTTCCCTGTCCCTTTCTCGTGTTGGAAGCCTGAGTTGCTGTTTCTCTTTGAACGTGCGCAGTAAATGGGCGGACTATCATGTTTTCCGAGATACCGCTGTAGCAGAAAACAAAAATATCGTCGGAGTTAAGGAAGATGCGAGATACCGAAATTTGGTGCAGTCCGCTCCCTGCAAAACCCAGCGATGAGCAATCATGAATAACCTGCTCTGTGTAGGTGTGTGCTGTGGACACATTTAGGTTATATTGAAAACTGCAAACTGTATGAAAACGTTTTGTCAATTTGTATCTGCAACGAGGGCTGAATCATTGTTTCATCTGTTTATAGCAGTCCACACACAGACACAAACACGCAGGCAAGGGCCAATTAACATACCAGCATTTCTCTGGATTGTGGGAGGAAAGCAGAGTACACAGAGCAAACCCACACAATCACAGGGAGAACATACAGAAACGACACGGACAACACCCAGTACCTGGACAGAGTCCCAGGACTGCAAGGCAGCAATGCTAAGTACTGCACCACTGTGCTGCCCAGGTTATTTTTTCAGAAACTTGATTTAATTCCACTGAATTCAAATGTTTACAGGGATATGCGACTTTTTTTTTCATGCAAGGGCTGCAATATTTTAATATGAAGATGCTTTCTTTTTTTTTTTTAGTAAGATTTCCCAGCCATTTTCCAAAGCTAAGCGGTACTGTAAATCTCGTGGTCGACTGATAAAGAACATCATTCTGGCAGTGCTCGCTGCAGGTAATGACAATAATCTGTCACTGTAACTTGTTTTGATGTTTTGTTTTGAGTCTCGGTTGTTAAAATCCCCTCTGCCCAGCTCATACTAACTTGGATGTACAGTACATGCTAGTTTAGAAAGCAAATGTATGCTCTGTATTTACTGGACTTGCAGTCCAACACTAAGTCTAGTGCTGGAACACCTAATATAGGAAACAAACATTTGTGCTCCATCCAGTTTCCTTTTTAACAGCTCTGTGGTTCCAATAGCTGAAAGCCCTGTAAAAGTTGCACAGTTTAACCCAAGAATAATCAGTCACTTAAAAGGAAATGTACGTTAAGATACAACAAAAACAAGACTTATAACTAACAACAAGAAAATTAGTAGACTCAAAGCAAGGTATCATTTGAGCCTTCGGTCACTACACACAGAACACTCCAGTTTCTGAGGCAGCATGTCCTGTTGTACAGGGGTGTTGTTTGAGTTGTTGACCAGACTGAAGTAGAAAAACACTTATATATATTATTGATGGAATATATATATATATAATTTATCTGTATTCAGCACTACAGTGTTGGTTCAGGTGCATTGTGTAATATGTCGGCTGTTTTAACATATCTTAAGCAGCTCCAACAATTACAGCTACACATCAAAGGACAAGACTTGGGACAGGACTTAGCAGGTCAACTCATGTTACATATCAAAGGACAGCTACACATCAAAGGATAGGACTTGAGACAGGACCAACCGGTCAACTCATGCTACATATTAAAGGGCAAGACGAATACACATGAAGTGGTGAAACAAAACATCTTCCTGAGATCATACTGTGTATAAGAGCTGGGAAACCCTTGTGGTTTGTCTGTCCTGCAGGGCAGACCCAACGCACGTTGATGTCAGTATTAAGCTCAATAAAACAACTGAATCCACGAAAGACTGTGTCCTGCTCCTTGGATGAACAATTTCCCACAACACAGACAATATCTGGTGACTGTGCACTCTTGCACACTGACCTTCTCTGCTTTTTGTTTTGTCAGGTTACTTGGCGTATTTCATTGCAGCCTGTGTGCTGAATTTTCATCGAGCTATAGCTCTTGTGGTTCTCACAGGCCTGGTTGTGTTCTTCAGTCTCTATGACCTAGTGAAGAAGAAGTGGGGGAAACAAATATGCAAGTGCTTTAAGCCTGTTGGGCAGTGTTTCAGGAACAACCTGAGGTGGATGAGATGGTGAGCTGAACTCTTGTGCTCGTCTGTTCATTACCGGCTTTGGGATCCATCTGTGTAATGTTCCCCATTACTTTTCAGAAGCCTTGAAGAAGTGCAAAGCCAAAGCAGAGATAACAGGGGATGGAAACAATGTTGTCATCGCAACAAGTCTGATTCATTTCACTCTGAACAAATTGCAGGCTCTTTCAAATTGCAGACTCTTGCAAATTCTGGTGCCGCACAAACATGATAATGCGTGTTTTTAATGTTGTCGGAATTCCGAGTTAGTTCAGCCTCATGTACTTCTATTCTGATTCTGGGATGCAGTGCAATGATGCGTTTTGGATTAATCGTCTGTGCATGGGTATGCCAACTATTTGGGTAAAAAACTTGTTGATCGCCTGATTCACCTTAGTCAGCTTCTTTTCTGCAGGGCAGTGTGCTCAGTGAGGAATGTATAAACTCAATGTATCAACAAGAACACCTTTTTTCGATTCCAAAAACCAGGAGCCTGATTTTTAAAGAGCATGTCAGAATACTGTAGTTCTGAGTTTATATACACAATTTCTCATGCTTGTACCATTGCCTACTGTATATCCCTATGAGTCTTTTACAGCTGCTTTGGGAGTGAGAACATGAGCACACCATGAAAAGATGATTTGCTCGCAAAAAAAAACTACATCCAATAGTTAGTTGTCATCTTTGAATTTTACAGGGTATTCATAGTGATTGTTCTGGGTCTGCTGGTGGCCTGGCTTGTTGTGGACACATCAAAAAGACCAGAGCAGCTGATATCTTTTGCGGGAGTCTGCATGTTCATATTGCTGCTCTACATCTTCTCAAAACACCCCAAAAAAGTAAGTTTTATGTTGTTTTTTAGCTCTGGGTGAAATGGCTACTTCATGGGAAGTGACTTAGAGTAGCAGCCTGCCAGAGTGAATTTCAGACCCACTGCTTTAGTTAAAGCTTGTACACTTTTCCAGGAACGTGAGGTCATAGTCCAAGAACGTTCCCATTGTAGGTCTGTGTAGTTTGTGATCTGTCAAACTTAACCCCGTGTTTAACCTTTGGATGTCTTGCAGTGTTTTTCCTTCTCTATCACACTTTGCTCTTGATATTTAATTGAAGCGGAACAGCTGATTTCAGATTACTGCAAACTGTATTCCAAACTGGTTTAATCAGATCTTGCGAAAGACCAGTCCATTTTACTTAAAGATTTTGACGTCTTTAAGTAATGTTTGCAAGCCTTCTAGGTACTGGCTTCCTTCTGAATATTACCCAGTCTTGTCCTTAGGGTCTTGTGTCTGTGTATCTTTCTCAGTCGTAGCTTACAACAGTGTTGTTCGAAATAAATATAATCTGTAACCTGCAAGCTGGCTTTTGCATTAAGCTCACTATTCAACGTCTTCAAAAACATGGGGAAAGAAAGCGTACAAACAATCAGTGAAGCCTCAACAATTTCAGTCTTTATTTCTTCTCTTTCACTAAAAGATCCTCTGACAAGTGAAAGGTTTCTGTGCATTTCTTACCTGAGTACTTGTGCAGCAGTCTAAATCTGGAATATTACGAGTCTGTTGCAGATTTTCTCAGGACTCTCATGTTTTGGCTGTCCCACAGGTATCATGGCGAGCCCTTTTCTGGGGCCTAGGTATGGAATTTGCTCTTGGCCTCTTCATAATCAGGACCAATCCAGGATTTGTGGCCTTTGATTGGCTTGGAAAACAAGTACAGGTATACTACCCAGTTATGACCACATTGACACAAATACATAGCAAGCTAGGGGTCGTTGTTCATCACAATTTCTAATATTAGCAGCAAGTCCTAGCCAAATGAAGTCATACTGCAAGATGCTGTGTGCAGCACTGCACAGTAAATAAGACCTAATGTCTACCAATGCATGTCATAAAAGTGCAAGTGGTTTGATGTTCTTTTTTAGTGTTTTGCTTTGAAAACAACAAAGGAAGAAATACCATATTGTCAACCACACTTTTTTCATTTCTTTTAGATATTCCTGAACTACACAACAGCTGGGTCAGGATTTGTTTTTGGAGATGCCCTAATAAACCAAGCCTTTGCGTTTCAGGTCAGTAGTTTGATTTTTTCAAATAACAAATTCCAAGGTATTGTACTACCCTGGAATACTCATAGTCACAAATCATGGCAGAGTTCATTAACCTGCTTATTGTAAGGAGCTCTTTTGAAAATAGCCCATTTAATAAGAGGTGGTTACAGATGTGTACCTTGACAAATCCCCTTCAATGTGAGGTTTCTGTCATGTTTTGTGTGAATTTCTTATTGTCTACCAGGCATTGCCTATAGTGGTTTTCTTCAGCTGTGTGATGTCTGTGCTGTACTACCTTGGATTGATGCAGTGGCTGATTGTGAAGGTAAAACATTGCTGTTGTTTGTCTGCTTCAGATCTGTATCACTATTTACAAGCAAATACTAAAAGCCTGGCTCTCCACTTACAGAAAAATATTTGAACTTGTTCACACAGATTGCATGGATAATGCAAAAAACAATGGGGACTTCAGCCACAGAGTCTCTTAGTGTTGCAGGAAACATATTTGTGGGACAGGTAAGGCTTTACATCGCTGGAAATCCTCTAGTTGAATAGATGGGTACAATGCACATTCACAAACATGCAGGATAACAGATTGCATCAGTTCATTGCTTATGAAAAAATATACATTTGCATTTTCCAAAGCTATTAAACAATTTCATGTATAGTGATGTTGAACACAGATCAGACAGTTGTGGTTTTTGTTTTCTGTCAGACTATAACCTGTCTACATATCAAGTCATATTTGTTTTAATAAGTAGAGGCTCATTGAAGGTTTGATGTATGACAGATATCTGTCATACCCTTAGGTGCAATCTTCAACTGCAACGTATGAATGTTCTTGATCTTCCCTGTATTTAAACTCCACTAGAGGTTTACAGTTTAGGCAGGGAAAAATTAAAAAACAACAGCATTTGTTGTAGCCTTTCATTCCTCTCACTATATTTTGAACACTTAAAAAAAAAGTATTTCAAAACATCATCCCTGGTGCTCACATTTTGCTCATATTTTATTTTCCCCTGCCTACACACGCAGTATAAAGGTTGCCAAAATCAACAGGAAGTAATCGTGTTAATTCTTGACTCCTTGCCTACATTAAGACCGAGGCGCCCCTCTTGATCCGGCCATACTTACCCGAAATGACCAAATCTGAGATCCATGCTGTGATGACTGGAGGTTTTGCTACCATTGCGGGCAGCGTACTGGGAGCCTACATCTCCTTTGGAGTGAGTGTCCTGACGGATATGTTGTCGTAGCCGAGCTAACGCACTATAAAGGCCAAATGTGACCGTCGTTTCTTCACCTCCTAGATTGACGCCTCCGCCCTGATTGCTGCGTCTGTGATGGCAGCACCGTGCGCCCTGGCTCTAGCCAAGCTGTCCTACCCAGAAACTGAGGCATCCAAGTTCAAGAGCGAGAAAGAAATCAAAATAGACGTTGGGTAAGGCTCTTCAGCTCCGGGAGGCCTCTGGCTTGACAGCGCAGCGCTATCGTTAAAAGAAAATGCTAGCCAGACCCAAATGGATCGTTGTTCGAATTCCCTGAAGTAGGCTACCAGCTTGGCATCACGCAGGCTGGGATCTCTTTCTGGAAGTCATCTCTGTCTGTGGGGTCGTTTTAGTAGCCGTTTTAATTTTTGACTTGCATCATTCATTAGTTTTGTTATGCCCAGTCAACTTTGTTTTCTCATGTCTCAGCTTGCAGCAATTGTATAAACCCCCCACTCTGCACACAGGGTGAATTAGTACAGTTTCGGCACCACTTGCTTTCAACACATCCCAAGGGCAAGACTGTCTTGTGCAGGAGGATCAGAGCTAATTGGAGGACAGGTTGCAAGAGTCGCTGTGTCGCGGAGAGCTGGGACAGCGCTGTCAGACTAATCCCACCCCACCCTCTTAGAGAATCCCAGTCACAGTGAGCTAGTGACATGACCCTGGATCAGTCTTTGTTCTCCTGCCAGCCACTCGCAGTGACATACAGGCACCGATCAGAACTTGAGCTCTCTGTGTTGATGCATATAGGCAGTCTGGACAACTTGCCAAGTTAGAAACAAAACAATTCTTTCGAAAACGTGGATCTGTTTATTCAATTTCAGAGATGAGAAGAACATTTTGGAGGCCGCCAGCAGTGGAGCTTCAGCCTCTGTTAGTCTCGTAGCCAATATTGCTGCCAACTTGATAGCTTTCCTGGCCCTGCTGGAGTTTATGAATGCAGCTCTGAGGTGGCTGGGAGGGATGGTCAATTACCCTAAACTCACCTTCCAGGTATATCTGAACTGGCGGCACATCGTCTGATAGCCTGAACGTTGCACACCATGTTCACAGGATCACAAATCCAGTATACAATTGCCGACTTAGCTATTGAGAGCTGCATCTGAAGTATTCATTTTGTGTGCTCTAAATAATGTTACCGTATTAATCTAACTGTTATTGTAACTTCATACTCAATTATAACCCTTATAGCTTTATTGAACCCGTATTCATCATAGCCAGTGACAGTTGACATGTTCCAGGTCATTTATGATCAGTACTTAAATCTTTCACACTACATAGGTCTGCTAAGATGAACTAACTATCCATAACTTTTTTTAAACCATTTATGTGTCTTCATGACCACTAATTTTGAAAGCTTTATATCTGGCTGATCAAATAAGAGATCTTCCAGACCTTTTCAAGTCTTTGGTAGAACCATCTCCTTTACAGTGTCATTTTTCTCTGTGGCTAAGGATCTGTGCCTGTGGCTGGAAGGTTACCGGTTCGTATCCTGCGGCCAGCAGAGGAATCCTACTCTCTTGGGCCCCTGAGCAAGGACCTTAACCCCAACTGCTCCAAGGGAGCCATATAAATGGCTGACCCTGCACTCTGACCCCAAGCTTCTCTCCCTGTCTGTGTGTCTCATGGAGAGCAAGCTGGGGTATGCGAAAAAAGACAAATTGCTAATACAAGAAATTGTATATGGCCAATAAAGTGATCTTATCTTATCTTAACTCATCGGTCATCTTGTTAAAACAATAGAGAGTGGCTGTGCCAAAGCTGGATCATAAAACCAATTGGAAGGTGTGGAGCTCTGGACAGAGCAGTTGTAAAGAGTGCGTCTTGAGTCAGAAATGTGTCTTTCTGCTCCACAGCTCATATGTTCATACATCTTCATGCCAGTGGCCTTCATGATGGGCATACCCTACGAGGACTCCTTCATAGCTGCGGAGCTCATTGGCACCAAGCTCTTCCTGAATGAGTTTGTGGCTTATGAGAAGCTGTCTGTCCTGAAGAAAAACAGGCTTAATGATCTTGACAAGTGCATCAATGGAGAGCTGCAGTGTATCTCAGTAAGAGTTGTGTTTAATTTACTAACTAATGTTGAAAACCTGTCATACAGCCTGTTAATCAAGGCATAAAAAGGAGCTCTGTGTGCATGCATGTATTTTAAATCCTGTAGAACATTAGGAGAAAACATAACTGATGAAGTATTAATGGAGGATCAGGTCACAACTTTGTATATGACACATGACTTGGCTCTTTTGAGCATCTCATACTAAATATTTAATGACTGCATACTGATATTGCAGAGTTAATTAAAATTTTAATATTGACCAGGAAAGGCAATATATGTCAGAAACTCTGGGAAGGACTAATCTGAATGTGCTTTCTCACAGGTCCGAGCAGAAACCATCTGTACTTATGCTCTCTGTGGGTTTGCTAACTTCAGCTCGCTTGGAATCATGATTGGAGGACTGTGTAGGTGAACAGGTTTTGAACGGAGGAATTTGTCATCCATGCCATCATCCCTGAAATGCTAAACAATTTGTGATTCAATTGCTTTGTTGCCTGCATCGTCTCATTTCCGTTCTTTGTACGCAATTGCCATTTGCTTCAGAATTAACAGAGGTGTCTTATTCGAAAGCTTAATGATGCTTTTCTGCTTTTCTTGTCCCCTGCCTCCTCATGATGGAAGCTTCTATAAGCCCTACCAGAAAGAGTGACATCGCAGAAGGTGTTCTCAGAGCCCTGTTCACAGGAACCTGTGTATCTCTGGTTAACGCTTGCATTGCAGGTAAGGCTGGGCATCCTGCGCCCGTGGGAATCCCAGAATTCCAGAGTGCAGTCTTGATGTGTGTTAGAGAGGCAGAGGCAATGAAACACCTGTCCTTCATGGACACACTGGTAAGCAGGTACTCAGAGGTCCTTCAAGTACATTCCCTCTGACAATGGACGTTATTCTTGGATAAAAGGTGAGCCCTTGGAAGATATTCTGGTTTAAGACTGGGAAGAAGAAGGCTCACGTGAGAAAGTGTGTACGAGTGAAAAGTGTGTTAAAGAGGAATTAAAGGATTGTCTGGAACCATCTGACTTTGCACCTTCTGCTGATGTAGGTGATGAATATAAATTCAATTGGAATGCCATTATAGGAACCAAAACATTAACTGTATTTCTGTGGTCTTCCTGCGTAAAGGGTGAATAAAATTTGAGACCTAAGGACCTAGTGATAACTGAATATTGAGCATCTCCATGTCTTGACTGTATTTAAACAGGTGCTACAGCTTTAGCTAAAGATTTTTTGATAATTTTTTAAAATTTAATCATACAGTATGCCAGCGCTCGGGACAGACATTATATTCTTAAAGCTGAAAATAGATTACATTTTGTTTTAAACACCCCTCTGGCACAAACTACAAATAGAACATTTCATGTAGGCAGAAAGGCCGCCTTGTGTCTGTATCAAGGATCCAACTAGGACATTTTGAAATTGCCACAATCTGTTTAACTTTGTTTTTTCAGTTGCATAATAACAGTTCTCTTCTCTTGCTTGCAGGGGTTTTGTTTGTTCCACCAAGTGACTGTATTCGTGTTTTTCAAAACTCCACCTTCAGCAGCACGACCCCAGACCTCGATTCCTGCTGTTTGGATCTTTTTCAAAGGTGAGATGGGGAATAACTTCCTTGTGTGTTGGGTGACGTTTTACTGTTCAAGCACTTAATCCACTGAGGTAACAAGTTAAAAAGGGCAGCAAACCTTCTTGAAACAAGGAAATCATTGCTTTATTGTAACACTTTAAACTATTGGCCACAGGTTCCAGATGAATTCAAATTTAAATGCGCAGAACTAGCACCTGGCCATCTCTAGCTCTTCCTCTGTTCATGGAAGGCGTTTGGTAACACATGATGTAGGAGCTTTACATGAACAGTTCACGTTGAGGGAACACCATAATAGAATGTAGTTCAGCTGGGGAGCTGCGTCAACACGCATAGGCTGCAAAGGAACAAGTAATGGGTTTATTCCAGGCTAAAAAGAGAAGAAAGAAAACACATTTCGGACGTGGAGCCTTCTTCTCACTTTCACTCTCACACCTGAAGAAACGTTGCATTTTCTTTCTTCTCTTTTCAGCTGGAATAAACCCATTACTTGCTCCATAATAGAATGTAGCTGACTTCAGTTACATGCATGGTGAATGTAAGAAATCCTGGTTTATATCGTGTATAACTACTGTGGAATTACTGACACATTCTGAAGTGAAGCTGGAGTATCCAGCTGCTTTCACAGTCACCTGCTGTTTATACTGTACGTGGGTGTCTAAGCTCTGAAACCTATGTTCTATTGCAGCACCTCCTGGATCAACGGCACTGCAGGCTTTGACGAGGCGTGGAATGGAGTGCAGAATGCTGCTCAGTATTTACTCAATTGCTGTAACCTCTATAACAGCACTGCTTGTACTGCCCTGTAAATGTTTCCTCTGTCGCCTGCATGCGACCCCCTGTGGTTACCATTTTACTCTCCCTTTAAGATGGTGAAACAAAACTGCCACCCTTCCGTGCTTTCATCCACCCCCCTCTCCATCTGCACAGTGTTGGAAAGACACTTTTCCATGTGGAACTCGCAGCAACCAGCAGGCTGCCCCAGAAGCACTGGGATCAAGGCAGGACTGAACACATTTGCCTGTCCATTTGGATCGATATAGAGATCCTGTTTTCCAATATACGTTGTTGTCAGAGTTTCCACACATCCACGCACTCGCCGCCACATTCCAAAGCACTCTTGTCACTCCAATTAATCTATTAACCAACCACCCTCCCCCTCTGTCCTGCTTAAACCTTTCCAACACACCTCTCGATGCTCACTATTGAGTTCTACTCACCTGAGCCACCCCTTTCGCCGCCTGCTTGTCTTGCTACCTTTATTGGATAATGAATACGGCCTTCCTCTGACTACGGACCTGGCTCGTGAATCAGACTTGGAGATCTCTCCAGAATCCTGGTTAACGAATACTGCCTTCCTCTGACTACGGACCTGCCTCGCCAATCGGACTTGGTTTCCAGACTCAGCCCTCTGGATAACGGATCTCGGCCCTCCTTCCTGACCACAGTGTTGTTTTACGATTTGGACTTGGGTGCTGGATCACGCACTCTCTCACTCCTGCTCCGCACAGGGTCCTAAACTACGCATAATGACAGTTCTGGGATTTACCAATAATATTCTCAACTCTTCACCTTTTGCATTTTGTTTTAAATGCACTTTATTTATAAAAGCTTGAATGAAATTAAAAAGTATTTTTTAAAACCTTTTATTTAAAAATTTCCAGCTGTGCTGAAATTCAGTTCAATTTGTTTTTATTTGGTATAGTGCCCTTGTCATAGAAGGACTTTGCATTTTACAATGGTCAATTAGTATATTATAAAAGGAGTAATACACAGAACAAATGCATTAGCATTTGGTATTTAACAGGACAAAACAAAACAAAAGAGGTTCAGTTTCTCAGACAAATTGAGAGCAACTGGTCGAGAGATTTAGTTTTTATTTTCTTTTGCAGTACTGGTCATATCATTCATAATGCATTTTGTGTGCTACATGATCAGCCTTCCCTTTCTGAAAATGCACATTTCATTGTTGAAATTAAATTATTGCTTTTCTTAAGTTTGTTTAAAGGTTCTAGTATACATATTCCTGTACTAATTAAATTGTTTTTCATTAACGGTGTTTCCCTCCCTGTGTTATCAAACTGCATGTGAATCTGTCACAGAGTCTGTCCATAGGCTATGAAAAGAGGGAGTGTTGTGTAGACAGAGTCACGTTGCAGAGTGAAAAATCAGTGTGTGGGCAACAGGTGTCAAAGACCATGTTGACTTTAAATTTGCATAGAATGGCCAGTTTCTTGGTGAGGGTGGTGCATTTTGTGTTTCCTTGTTCTTGAGCTCCCCTCTGATCAAAGGTCTTCCTGGTGCAGACACTGGTTAATTATTATTATTCTTATTATTCTTATTATTCTTATTATTATTATTAATTACCACACAGCTCAGAGGTGTCTGATCGCAAGACACTTCTAACTGCCTCTCAGGTGCTCCAGAACAGGCTAAGAATAGAAAATGCATCGTTACACCAGGTTATCAATGAGCTACCAGCAGTTAGCTCTGCTGACAAGTCATTAAAGAGACACTTCCATCCCCTTGAGAACGGGTTCTGAGACCATGCCAGGGGGCTTCATGAACCCCATACTGGAGGACTTATGGGGGCACTGACAGGATACAATTGAGGGGTGTCATAACCGCTGCATGTGGTACATCCTTGGAGAGAAACAAGTAGTGAAACAGCAATCTAACATGGTCAGGCAGCACTGGGAGCAGCAAGGCAGCCAAGCAAGGTAAACAAGCAGGCAAACACAGTCCGGGAGCGAACTCAGGAACAAAGCAAAGATCATAGCCGGTAGTAGACACAGTAGAAAGATACCGTGGCGGAGTCAGGAGTCCAGGAAACACAAGGTTGGAAAAACAGAAACTTTAAGAAAGGCTCTGAACCAACACTACACCAGAGTGAAGAGCACAGCCAGACTACACCTTTAATAACCTGAGCCACCTGATGCGGGCATTGTCGTAAGTCCCATGTCTGATTACATACCCATTACAACTGGCATGACTGACAGGTGAGTGGAGGTGTGGCCAACTGCCGGGGCAATACTAACTCACTCCACAGCTTTCCAGCAGGGTTGAGCATGACACAGGAGACACAGACTGCAGCACTGCACTGAGGACTGGACTCAGATATTAGTTACTTTACAGAGAGCAGCGGACAAAGACCCCAGCATCATCTTCCTCCCCCGCAACCAAAGCTGGATTCGGAAAAAAAATGGGTAAGCAGAGAGGCATGACAGGATGCTTAAGACCACTGAAGGACCGCAGAGTTTAATCCCTGACTGGCTTCAGGAGATTAATGCTGCTAGACTTTTCCTTTGGGACACTGATGACGAGCAGCAGGGTGAGCTAGCATTGGCAGTCGGTTATATCACCGTCCGATCCATCTCCCGGGGCTGGTTGCCCCAGAAGTCAATTGACAGGAGATCCGGACCACCTGGAAACAATCTTAGGTCATGCCCATTTCAGATGGTTCAGAAAATACTTGGAGCTGACAGCTTGGGGCTCTGTCACAGAGTTCAGTCTCTGAGCCCCTCGAGTCCATAGTTCCCGTTTTCCTAACTTTGCCTGACTTTTGCCTGCCTTCCTGACTGCTGCTGTGATTTGTACTTCATTCCCGGGTTCCCCCTTGGCTTGCTAATTCACCCTCTTTTGTTCTGGACTTGTCCTTGCTACGAACTGCATGTTGCCGGGTTTCCTTGATTTTGACCCCTGCATTATCCTGACCGTGGCCTTTGGATTCCCCCCTCTGCTTTAGACTGTCTCGCCACTGGCTTTGACCCCGATCTCGATCCCCAGTTGTGCTTGTCCATGATCTTGGACTATGCTCATTTCCTGGTTTCTTACCCTGCTGCATCCTGCTAGCTGTGCACAATGCTGCACGTCCCCGAGTCCTAGCAGGCTTCAGCACCACTCAGTCTGCATACAGCTGCCTGCGCAGTTCCATGTGTGTGTGCGCGCTGCCCATGTACTGTAGTTTCCTGTGTGTGCTGACCATGTAGTTTCCTGTGTGTGTGCCTCTTGCCTGCACAGTTCCCTGTGTGTGTGCGCTGTCCATGTAGTTTCCTGTGTGTGTGCCTCTTGCCTGCACAGTTCCCTATGTGTGTGTGCTGACCATGTAGTTTCCTGTGTGTGTACCTCTTGCCTGCACAGTTCCCTGTGTGTGTGTGCGCTGCCCATGTAGTTTCCTGTGTGTGCTGCCCGTGTAGTTCCCTGTGTGTACTGTCTGCGTGGTTCCCCAAACTTGCATGGTGTTTAAAAATAGAAACACACATACAAATCTCGATCTTAAATTTTTTATTTGTTGCACTCTGTTGCACAGAGGAGTCATCTCTGTAAACACAAGTTTAAGCTATGACACATCAGTATGTACATTTGTAATGAATGTAATTATACAAAAGCCAGAAGGCAGAACATTATTGAACACTGTATAACAGTGTTAAGGACTATACTAAGCATAGCCCAAACACACAAAATACTGCAAACATACCACTTTACTTATTACCAAACTACAGACTTTATTCTTTGTTTAAGCCAGGGATAAAACTGATGCATTTTCTTCTGCCAACGTCAGGTGTCATGTGTATTTCCTTCAAACACTCTTTTCAGAAGACAAATTTAGCCATGAAGCTGGAACATGACACAGCTCAGAACCATTCGCAGTGGACATGCTGAAAGATGCTACTTGGAAAGATGCTATCACAGTACAAAACAGAAATGGCAGCTTTTTAAAAAGCATTCTTATAAAAAAAAAAAACATAAATCAAAAGCCCACCCGCCACTAAAATATTGCTCTGGAAAAATGAACAGGAATTATACAAGCCTTAAAAATATGCCAAAAGGGCCTTTATCCCATACTGCGGACTGAACCCAAGCACAGGAGCCTTTAATAGTGTACAGTTCCTATTCCTTCATTTTTCAAGCAAAAATGCCACACCGGCCATCTTCATGGTGAAAGCGATAATGAAGGAAACTCAAACTAGCATGTGGCCCTGCAGATGTCGAACACACCTTGAAAAACATGAAGCGGTCAAATATGAACTCTTAATTCCTGACTCTGAACATGCTCCCAGGAATGGTGGTGTGAAGGGTCCCTGTTTGTGATAGTGTACGGTAGCTCAGGGGACTCAAGCACACATAAAACACACCAAACAGCAGTGTAAATTGAAGGCGAAGGGGCTTTCCTGGCTTAACTCACAAACCTTCACAAATACACAAAGGAAACCAAACCAAAAGACTTCTACAATGGAAATCAATCCCCGGACGACAGGTAAAGATGATGCTGCCACCACCACTTTTCTGACCAAAACCCCCTTATACAGGGAGGCTGGACTACTAACGTCCCACAGACACACACTTTCGTACACAAAACCCACTAAGTAACCTCACGTGAAAATGCACACGTTCCAACAAGAGTTACACAGGGTGAAGCATTTACAATCATTGAAGTCTCTGAGGCCCTCTTGTGGCAGCCACCCGATCACTGCAGGTCACTGCAGACGTATAGGGCAATGTGCCATGATGGGTTACCTGGAAAAGACCCCAGGTGCTGTCCAGAGAGCAACCTAGCAAGGTGCACGGTTCAAAACTTCAGAAAAGGGGGCATTTAGGACATTTAAGATATTCTACTGAAAGGAGAAAAGTCGTTTGAAAAAAAAAACAATTAACCAAACAATCTGTTTAACAAAAAAGACCATTAGAAGCAAGGGGAGGTGATTTGACCCATCTAGTCCATTGGGTAGCTGAATGATTTGGTGGGACTCTTGGTGCAAAGCAGTATAACCGATTTCAGCTTCATGCAAGCTGCAGAAATCTCTGGAAGCAGAAAAGTTTTAACGGTCCATGTCAGTCTGCTGGGTTTTACTTACAATTAGGTAACATGCAGGAAATATTCAGCACCTGCCTTAAATACATGAGTCTGCATCTTAAAACATTCTGAAATGGGTCACATTACCATGTAGTGGGTCTCAGATTGCAAACCTAGTGGTGCATGTGAAGGATATACACTTGAGCTCACAATGTAATGAGCATTTACACTGTTACTTTTGGTCAGAATTATATGATGTCTATAAAATATATGCACGGATAAATACATTTATTGCATTTGATCCTGGTGCAATTTGGCACTGTGAAGGCAGTGATAGTGGACTGAATGCTGCTGGTAAATACTGATTAGGATCATTTCTTATCCTGCGGCAGTGTGACTGCTGAAAGGAATATGTCAGGACTCAACTGTTAGTAGGGACTGCTGTTCAGCATCATCATTTGCTTTATTAAAAAATGAGTAAAGAATTTTTGTCGAAACAACATGATTGAGTGTCTTAAAACTGACCTCAGAACATTTTTAGCTTGGGATTGCTTTCTAAATTTTCTAGACTTTCAATTGTTTTTCATTGTTTACAGTAAGAACAGTACTTCCTTCTCCTTGTTGAGTTCCGCAGAAACAGCATGGCAAAGTAACCACACTCAAATCATCTTCCTGCATAAACAGCATCCGTGATGCTGGCAGGAAGAGTGAACATTGATCTGGTTAAGGAGGCAGGGCAAATGCACAGAGCTGACGATGACAAGATGAGCTGGAACTTTGATCTTAACCACACAGCAGCGCAAAGGGATTTACGCAACCTGTAGAGCAGAGGGCAGTATTCTGTCCTCTGCATAAATCAGAGAGAAAAATGAACATCTTGTGCTAGCTAAGTGAGATGTCATGCCATCAGCTACCTCTGGTACAGGATGAACTGTGAGATGTGAGGTTTCATATTCATGAAAAATATTCGTATGCAGCCTGTAGCTGTACACAGCATTCCACTAAACAGAAGGGGAGGGTTTCTAAACAGTTTTCTTGCACAACATCAAGCATGCCTGCTGACCTTCGCACCCTGATCGCTGCTGTCACTTCACTTTAGAGACAGAGTTCGTGGCCTGTGTTTCCCGTGTCTCAAACTACCTTCAGACAATACTCACACAGCCTCACGTACTCAACCACACATCACCTCTACCCATCCTCAAGAGTGTCTTTCTGTTTGCACCTTTGCAAGGTTTGTAAGCTTGCGGCCTGGTATGTGTACTCCGATGGTATTGTCTGCTTCTTCAATTCCTGGACATCAGAACGACTCTACATGGGTCTTTTACAAAGGCCTGTGACTTTCGACACTCTTCTAACTAGCAGGAACTAGAGTGCTAAAAAAGTTTGCTTTTTGCAAAAGTTGTTTGCTCTAATTTTCCTGTGCATTGATTTATGTCTGTTATTTTGTCTGTTTCTAATCCCTTTGTGTGCTTCATGAAAACCTGATGAATGACCTCCTTGCTGATTTCTAAGTCACAGCCAAAGTCTTTGAACTGGGCTCTGAACATGTGACTAGTGCACACAGAGAGGTGAGCGATCTCTGATGAGATGGCCTTGTCTGTCACTATCATGGCTGGTGGAATGGGATGCCTTCTTTTACTTCAGGCAAATCTAAAAGCAAAAATACGATGAGTCTCAAGCAGACAGTTTCGTTAGATAATTCAACTGACAGTGTTAAGAATGAGCCGTTTTCCATATCTCCATTACTGCGTGCGCTTGCGTGCCTTTTTTACCTCATTCGGACAGATTTGGGAATTTCCACAGTTTTGTGCTTGACTGGTGATGTGCTGTCGCTCGTATCGGACGTTTCAGCCACCTGTGGGCCGGTCAACCCCCTCCTGCTGGTCTGAGGGCTGACAGCTCCTTTCTTCTGCAGCTGAGGGCTGGACAGCACCTTCCTGCTAGTCTGAGGGCTGACCGCTCCTTTCTTCTGCAGCTGCGGGCTGGATGTCCCTGCTCCAGCCTTGCGGTTCGTCAGAGGGCTCCGGGAGCCCTTGATTTTGCTCGGCTGCTGCTGTGTATCCGTGCCCTTGAGAGTGCGCAGAGACAGCAGGCCGCAGTAGTAATTGCACTGGTGGAGTGTGATGAACTGCTCAAGCAGACGTGGGGCACAGCTATCTGCCAGACCCTGATAGCTGCAAAACAGACGGAGAATCACCGCACGTTAACAATGTGCAAACCTGCAGATGGGTGGCTCATGTATCATACCTGAAGTTACAATTAGCAGCTTAAACACATGACCTGCATGAGAAGTATGTAAAGTCTCATTATAAGGCACACCCAGGAAGCCATTCAATATCAAATATTTAATACTCTATCTGTAAACAATTAGCTTGTGTCTGACAAAATAAAACTGAATCATTTAAAGTGGATACATTTTAAATACAATATTTGATAATACTTATACAAAATACAATGCATTATTTCCTGCAATGACATGAAGCGTCTCTCTTACTTCCTGTTACCATTTCAACATTTTTAAAACTTTCCTTTAATGACATCATTCCCTTTAATTCTACTTCTTAACTGGCATTTTGTAACACAATAAGACGAAAGTGCTGTGCTGGTCTGTACATGACTACTTTTCACACAGCAAAATCCCTTTTCTTCCTGTCCCACTACAGATGAATCCTCCACATTCATTCGATACTGCTCTTGAACAGACTTTTGTTTCTCCAAATAATTTGAATAGCGGAAAAAAAAGTGATCTTTTTTCATACTTGTTTGTGAAAACCATCACCAAACTTCTATCTGTCATTGCGATAGTATGACTTACCATTTATTAACTTGTAATATAATACCCTGCTATTGTGAGAGAGTGAAAATGTATACATTAATCTCCTCAATTCCTTACTATCCTGAAAATAGTCATGGAAAAAACACCATCTTGTGTTCAAGGAATGAATGAATTCAAGAATTCTGAAAGAGAATGCTGATGTTTCCTGAGAGGTGATTTAACCCTGCATTTCACAGTGACTCAGTATAAACTCTTTCTTATGCAGTGTCATAAACCTTTGGTTCTCTCAGGGAGACTAAGGGTCTTTAGCCTTTGGTATGAAATAACAGGCATATGCTTCCATTTATAAATCATTCATCAATTCAAATTCAGATTTGTGGAAGACAACAGAACCAGATTAAATCACCCAGACAACTAAAGGTATTTAATACTGTATCAGGGTGGCACAGTGATGCAGGGGTTAGGATTGTTGCCTTGCGGCACCAAAGACCTGGTGTTCAATTCCAAACCTGGAATTGTTTGTATGGGTTTTCCTCCTGGTGCTCCAGTTTTCTCCCAAAGACTAAAAACATGCTGTTAAATTAATTGGATTCTGGAAAAAATTGGCCGTGGTGCGAGTGTGCGTGTCTGTGTCTGTCCTGTGACACACTGGTGTCCCATCTACGATGTATCCCACCTTGTGCACATTGCTTGCCAGGATAAGTCCTCCTCCCCCGCGACCCCGCATTGGAAGAGGTTTAGGAATGGATATTAATTACATATTAAGAGATTTATATGATACCTGTAACATGTCTGCCCTGAAATGATTTTGTTTCATTTTGGAACGTTGACCTGGTAAAGACCTCTTACTAAATATGAAGACATTTCACTTTATTTTTGAGCAGATGCCTCTTGCCTGCAGTCCCTTACGCTTAGTACACAACACAGACGTGAGCAATGTCCCTTCCACCAAAAAACAGTTCATTAGGAAAACATTAGAAAACATTAGGAAAAAACTTATACGAGTGTAATCTCTTTGTGCCATAAATATATACAACCCCTGAATCTTGGAGAATGGTAAGGCCTCAGATATTCATTAATAAGACAGGAGGTCTGCTGAATACATCCTATTTGAACATGCGGTTTCAACTACATTATTTTCTTTAAGAAGAAGCATTTATTATGGGACCCAAGTGCATCCAATGTTTTAACTTAGACGTTCTGTGTACAGGCACACACATACAGTTTGATATACTGCTAGATTTACTGACCCTTTTGATTTTGTAGCAATCCCAACGTTTGTAATCTTCAGACCCACTCCTGCAAAAATGAAGAAAAGGTTGTCTCATCAATTATTACAACAGACTAAGGGTTACAGTGACCCATGGAGGAATTAGCCCTGAATCTATCATTAGCAGTAAAATGAAATAATAATTATTTTTATGTAGTGACTTATACCATATGCCTGCTTGTTCAGTATTATACATTTAGCTCTGTTCACCAAAATCCTATTGTCACTTATGCAAGCTAACTGCTCTGCTGGTGTCTTCACATACCTATAGAGAGGAAGTTTGAGCTCATGACTAATCTTAGCTAATATGCTATTTGCATGTATAGTACATACATTTTCCAGCTATGATTTCTCAGCATCTGTAATGTACAGTTTCGCTGGTATCTCCTCTCACCTTCCAAGTCCGTGATCAGTAAGTTCCCGTTAGTCCACTGGTAGATCCAGTGCTGGAAAGCAGAGCATTTCTGCTCCACCTCCGAGACACTCCTCAGGATGAGACGCCCCGCCTCATCCCTCATGCAGTACTTCCCGAAGCAGCCTCTCAAATCCGCCTCCACTGTGGCGTAGGGAACAGTGTTCGCAGGCCGATAGATCAGATGCAGGGGAATAATTCTGTGACCGAATGAGAACGCAGGTGAAGGAGAATCAGATCATAGTGACTGCCAGGCCAGCGCCACTGAGCTATGTAAACCGCAACATAATCGTGTTCTAAGAATCAATAGCTGCTGCTTATCAGCTATGTCAGCATTGAAGGAGTGGTACATTTTGAGTATACTGTACCGAGATGAAAAGCATCGAGTTTAAACGAAAAAAAAAAAGCGGTCAAGCCACTGTCCGTACGGCAAAATTGAAAACTTTTGCCTGGGTGGCAAGACGGTGTTGTTTGAGAGGAGACTGTTCCCGACTCCAGTTTAAATGAAGAAGGAGTGTTTTCCTTGGGTTTAAAAATGTTTATGTCACTTACTCCAGTGCTGGGCCGAAGTTTTCAATCACCCTTGTCTCGGCAGCAAAGATCTTGCAGTACTCACGGGCAGTGTTTTGTATTTTACATTCCTGTAAGATAAGGGAGTAACGTTCATCCATGTTCTGTGGAAGACTACAGAAACAGGAAAGCAGACACTGCCATCTGTATATTACCACATGTTCTTATCTGTGGCTGTTGAAAACTACAGTTCGTTCTTGTTTAATTCTGCTATCACACATTGTTTTCATCTTTTTTTCAGTTTATATACCAACAAAGAGATAGGATTTATAAAATAAAGATTGAATTTTTAAAAAACATGGATTTTTTTTTAATTATTGTACTAACACAATACTATATTAACTACATTTATTTGGCAAAATATTTGTTTTGAAAAGCTTAAATGTGCAAATATTCCTTGATGATGGGCCACTACAATATGTGCTTATTGTAATACGATTTTGATATACTGTAAAGCAAGTAAGGGAAATCCCCTTGTTCACAGATTATGTGTGAGTGGTCTATAGCTAAATACAGTACAGTCTTACCCCCACATAAAACCCATTGCATCTTATATCCCAACAGATGACTGGGTTTCTCTTGAACAGCTGCCAATGAGTAATATCCAAGTAGCTAGTTTCTTGTTATGAATAGGATTAAACAAGACACTCTTAGGAAATAAACCATGAGCTGTTAGAATATGAAGCTGATAATGTGGTATCACATTGTGTTTATATTAGAACTTTATGTGGGGGACAGGGTATTTACACAATCAGAAGGGAATTTTTAATTCATTAAATTGAAAACAAATTGTCTGATTGAAGCCTGTAATCTTCTTAATATGCAAATAGCAGAGCAATGGGAATATTTGACCATCTAGAGAACACCTACAGTCACCTCGGGCATCACCGATAAGACTAAATATCAATTCGTTTTTATAAGCCCTGAAAAAATGCACAAGATTTTTCAAGTCTGCCAAAAAACCTCTGTTTAAGTTGTCCAAATTTTAACACAGCGTCTAACTTCAGACTGAAATTCTTTTTGAGTAGTCTTTTCAGGGTCTAACAATCAAGGCCGAAACCGATCATTAAGGCCAACAAGAAGCGCTTGTGTTGGTGGGGGTGAGGCTGCCTCTCTCACCTGCTTCGTAAACTCGTGGTTTTTCTCGATGAGGTCGTTCTCCTGCTTGGTCCCATATGCAATGGGGTTTCGGACTTTAATGATGCAGGTGCTGCCCGACTCGAATATGGGGTCTAGTCCATAGATGACCTTCACCCTGCTGGCTTTGTGCGTCAGCCCTTCTCCGAGGTGCACCTCCTCCGTCATGATCCGCCCAAAGAACTTGTCCCCCCAGTGCCCCGACTCTGCCAGGCCCTTAGTAAACAGCATCGGAGTCATCTCGATCTCCTCCCCCACTACGCCACATGAAAAGAGAAGGGGAGTTCAGTTTTCATTCAAAGGAACTTCATTTTCAGAAGCAGGCAAGTGTCTGAGGTTGCATCCTGCCACCCGAGCTCAATGCACGCAAGTGGTTAGACGTCTTCTTAGCATGAGCAGTTCTGCACATGGCAATAATTGCAAGTGCTCCTACCATTAGCATCTACAGGCGCAGTGATCAAGGAGTAACTTTCATATTGCACGGTTTGTGCTTGTTACCGCACCTTCAGGTGAAGGCATCTTCACAGGCACTGGCTGAAAATGTCCTGCTTCAGATTCTTGAAGAGGATACTGCTTGCACTGTGAGCCTTGAACTCTAGACTTCTGCTTTTCGGGTAATCTGCATTTTGAAATTATAAATCTGAGCAATATTATCTCTCTAACCACAAAGCTTTTTAATGACACAAAATGCTGCAATCAGTCAGCTCCCCCTAAAACAAATATATGCTGTTGGCTCTTTTTTCGTGGCTTGTTTGTTTTGCGTATTGTAGTAAAACTGTTTTTTTTTTGCTCACCTTCTACATCTTCTCGCAAAAGGAAACCCGACAGCACTGGAAACCAGGAAGAAAGGGCAAAATAATTAACTCAAAGATTTGCAAAATTCAAAATGAACAAGTGATTTAAAAAACAAAACTACAAAATTACAAAAATAAAACATAATTTCACATGAAATGTGAAGGCTTCAGAGTCTACCAAGCAAAAGTTAACAGGTTTATTACATTTTGATTCATATCCCACACAAAATTATCTGCGGTCACAAAGCCTACCCTTAGAAGCTAGAACATTTCTGGTACTTGTTTCAGGTTATACTGTTCCATCTCATATCCCCTCTGCACATACCCTCTACATACCCTCTGCACTCAGTAAGAAATCTGTGGAATCAGCTCCGTATTCATTCTTTATAGAGCATCCGTAAACACCACAGTCCTTACTGGACACCTGGACAATGGCGAGCGCTACTTGACCTTCGTCACCTGAGCTGAAATACAAATCCAGAGCACGTATTGCACTTATTATCAGATGAATTGCCCGAACGTTCACACAGTGTTCTAAGAAATTCATAAACAGTTTTAGGTGAGCAGTTTCTTGTACACAGTGCATCAAGTTTTTCAAGAGCGCGTTAGCTTGAGAGAAGCTGTATGATTCTTTAACTTGAGAGAAGCTTGTGTGATTACATAGTATTTGTATACGCTTACACCCCCATTTAAAGGTAGCTATTTCAGAATCAGTACAGGTAAACAGGGGAGCTGCAATTAAATTGCGGACTGCAGAATAATTCTGTATATGGGATTACACAGTACACAGCAGGGCTGCAGGCATATAATGACTGCTGTGTCAGCAGTAGATAATAAGGGCCACCTCCCACATGGAATGTGCTTTGGGATCCTTTGGGATGGACAGCATTGTGTCAATTCCAGGAATGAATTATTAATTAATTCGGTAACCTCCAGCCGAAAGCTGGTGTTACTACAGGGGATGTTCTGGTGTGGGCACTGCAATGAGCTCAGAACAAGCTAGTAAATATCCCTCTCCTTCCTGTAACAGAGCAGACTCCCTGGCAGTGGCTCAGGAGGCTATGCTGGGAGGACAGATGTGTTAAGGCTGGCAATGTGAGCTTTGGGAGCACCTAATCCCCGTACAGTGACATGACACCGGATTGAAACAGTTTGCTCCAGATTTTGAATCCCCCCCGGAACAGCTGAGTTTTCATGCACATTCATGTTAGACGTTCATTCGGCCACCAGGGGGGTCCCTACTTTTCACTTCCAGAGACGTTTGGCTGACGCTGCAAGGCTGCCCTGGCGGAACAGATATAGATTTACTGACCCAGGAGCGCTCGCGTATGAACATGCTGATGAGGAAATCAAGTCGACTCGGCTTACAGCACCGCGGTCCCCCAGTAGCCTTACTGTACGGGTCATGGCCCGTCTGTGTCACAGCTGTGGGCTTTATTATTACACAGCTGCCATCCCTGCAGTGCAAATCACTGAGGGGACGGCTGCCGATTAGGAAACAAAGTGTTTCAATTACACTGAGAAAGAATTCGCAGTCCTGGGAACTACAATGCTGTATCAGACTTTAAAAACTATTGTACACCTCTATTCCTTATCCACTGTCCTAACACCATTGTTCTAAGGAACTGTCTGTCTAAATATTAGATTTTTAAACAAATGCCACAGATCAACATTTTTGTGTCTATTATTCCTCTTCATTTAATGAAGAACAGACATAGAAATGATGTGAATCATCCACATCTGGCAGTGTGGCCCTGTGAATTGTATAGGTTTTTGTAGAAACATGTCATGTGGAAGGCTGATACATGGCCTCAGAGTTAGTGGTTAAGAACTGGACAATTATCACTGATTTAGTCTTTCTGAAGGACAGAGAACTCAGTGTCCCTTCAAGGTTCAACTGTAGACATGTTCTTATAAGTGTAGGTCAGCTCGCAGAGTATGATCTGAAACGCATGTTGAAACCACACAGAGACATGTGGTTTGGGGGGAATCACAGAAGTGTTGCGTGTCAGCTCACCTTTGCATGAACTACTGTATCTAAAGCGAAAGTGCAGTGTTACTATTTACGCAACAGATCTTTGTTATGACAAATGATAATTGTTTTCTCTGTGATTTAGCAGGTCGCCTCCACAGTGAGTTCTTGATGGGTGGTTGTTTAACACGAAAGTCATCATATTATTACTCTACTTTTATTACCGTACAGGTTTCTGTTTCCCCTGGGGATTGTTTCGAATCCTTCTCAGATGCAACATTTTCTTATTACAGGTGGCTGTTTAACTGAAGGCTTGGGCTCTGGGATGTAAAATAGTGAACACTTGGTGATCTACCTCCTTCTCACTTCTGCAATTTCCACTTCATCTCTGGACCACTTAATAGTGGAGTCGCTGAGCACGTTGAAGAACTGACACCAGAGTTTCAGGTGACCAGATGCATCCGAGAAGGGCTCTGCCCGGATCTTCCGGATAACCTGAGGAGCTGAGCAGAGAAAGAGTGGGCAAAGTCAGCTGGTTATAGTCAGGATCAGGTGATGCAATATGTGTGCTTTCTAAGATGCATGCCATTTCCTCTTTCCATCTCTTCCTACGCTGTTACTAACGTATTTTCATAGCCTTCATGTTATGCCTACAACGTTCGTTTAGCAAAGACAATTCAAGAGTACATCACCATTTTTAATGAATATGAATTAAAACATGAAACAGATGGAAAGGACTACTGAATATTTAAACAGAATACCTCTCAAATATTTATATACATTTCTAAATAGAAAACGACGCGATTCATACCCTGTAATTAAATAAAGAACACAAAAAATTACAAATGAGAGGACACCATTCTAGCCTGTTTTGTAGTCTTCGCTTTGTTCTATTTTATGATCGTTTTGCATCCTATGGTCCCATCGGCCTAATCAGAACTGAAGCAGAGACCGATTCAAATGTTTATGAGGATATTTCAGCCAACAGCTAGTGCCTCCTGTCAAATAACTCAAGCTTCACCACACATAGACTTTACAGTTGGATAACAAAGCAATTCGATTGCAGTGACCAAATGGGTAATACAGTATCAAAATCAATGTTCTTGATTGGTTATCACAGTCCCCAGCGAAACATTTATGGTATGAACTGAAGAAAGCAGATCGCAAGTGCAGACTTCACAACCTGGAGTGTCTGGAGAGATTGGACTTGGGGGAGTATTCAAATATCTCTCTTAGGAGGAGCATAGGAACCTTCTGCAGACCTACAGGAAGCACTTCCTTGAGGTTATCAAAGCCTACTTTTCTGATTGATTAATTTTTCGGATTTTCTGATCCTATGTTTTATGATTGGCTGGATCATAATCACCATGCTTTCTGAAATACAGATAATGATTTGTGACCTATCAACACAATACTGACAATCATGCAGGTGTTCAGCTTATTTCTACCTATCAGAATATGATTCTGGGTCATTTTTATGCTAAATTAACAGCTCTTTGAGGCAAGAGTAAACGTGCAGGCTACAGCATGTTTAATAATAGAACTTCCTCTGTTCTGTTATGTAAAATTGCTTAGAATGAACTTTTGAAATGATGCAGTACTTTCCATTGCTAACACCTCTACCTCCCACCTCTGAAACGTGTAACACAATAAGCTGCAGGACGGCTGGGGAATACGATTTAGAGTTTTAAGACAAGATTAACTCCTACACTACTCAGATACAGCATGCGTTGCATAGTTACAGGTATCACCAGGCACCTCGCCATACTTCGTGTCAGGATTTCTGAAAGGGGTGAGTTGTTGGACCCCTGTGCAAAGCCATGAGCACGGTCGCTGGAGCAAAAGTAAATCCAAGTTGTTAGGCAAGAGCGAAGTCAAAAGTAGGAGAGTCAGGTCGAGAAGAGAAGGCTGCGGAAGACTTCAGTGTGCAGTGAGTGTAGGTAGGCCGGTGAAGAGTGTTTAAATATTGAACTAGTTCCTGGATGAGCATGTGTGGAATTTAGTACGCGTGGGAATGCCAGGGCACTTACGGGAGAAGGGACGAGTCGTGACACGTTGCAGTTGGTAAAAACTAGCAACAGCAACAGTGCTGTCCTGTACAGAAAACTATGACTATTTTCTACTAGGAAAAAACCTATTGTTATTGCCCCCAAAATGGCTACCACCAGCTTACCTTTGAAGGGGTCTTGCTTCTGTTTCTCTTCAGTTGGGGCATCAGGCTTTGAGTCCTTAGTGGAATCGGTCCTCTCGTCCGTTTCCTCAAATCGTTTGGGCACCTCCAAGGTGGACTTCTTCCTGCTAAGGTTCGGAGAGCATCTCTCCCTGGGAGGCGTCTGGGGCCCGGGGGGGGCCTGCAGGTAGGCGGACTTGCGCGCCTGTCCTGGGGACATGGGCGCCGCCTCCTGGTCTTGCGAAAGCCTCCTCCTCTTGGGCACCTCCTCCTTCTTTGCCTGGGCGTCCGGCAGCCCCGCCGCGCCCTCGGCCTCGTCGGCTCGGGGCTTTGGAATGAAGATCTTGCGGCGGGCCCCGGAGGCCAGCTCCTCGGGGGTGGCGGAGGGGATGAGCGTCAGGCTGTCGTGGCGTTGCAGTTTGGGGCTGCTTTCGCGGGACGGCCCGGACGGGGGGGTGGTGTCCCGCCCCACCCTGTCGCCCTCCTGCGTGTCCGCCAGCGGGGTGCTGTCGACACGGATCGAAGGGACGGCCGTGACCCCGGGAGCCTCTGTGCCCGGCGGGGCCTTCGCTGCGAGCCGTCGGGCGGCGGCTGGGCTCGGGGGAGGCGTGCTGGTGATCGAAAGGCAGACTATGTCAGCGACGGGTCTGTCATTTTGGAGTTTTTCGGCAGGGGGGGCTGAAATTTCGCCAGCGACTTCTGCGTTTTTTTCTCTGTCTTGTTCCATTACAGCAACATGTGGAGAATGGCTTGGTGATACACGCTGCTCTTTCTCATCTTCCAGAGCTGTTGTTCGAAGATAGAGAACCGTTGAAAGCTGGTTTAGGGTTTCTAAAGACAGATTGTTTGCAACCGCGGGGATCTCTAACGATACACCTGTGGCGTTTACCTTGGTGCTTGCCTCAGCAGGGAGGGAGTCTTTTTTTATGTTCTCGTTTTCTCTTTCCAAAGATGACACTCCAGCGCTTTTTGCAGTGTCAAGGTCTTTCTTGACATCCCGGAGGAGAGAGGATAGAGATTCGTCGTCCTTTGCAATAGGCTGGTCTTCTCCCGAGACTGAAGATTCAGGTGTAGGAATATTGTCCATGCACATGATCGAAACTTGGGGAATCATAAAAGCAGGTGCTTCTTGTTTTGTTTGGGAAGCAGATTCAACTGATCTTGGGGGCGTTAGATTCATAGCTCTAGGATCTGGCTTATGAAGCTCAATGTTATCTTCATGGTTTATAACTATACCTGGGAGAAGACTATTGCCCATGTCTGTTCCCAGCTCTGCATTCTCTTTACTTCTTTCTTGTTCTTGCTCTGAAATCTTGCCTTTTTGATCTGATTGAGTGAGAATATGATCCATCCTGACATTTTCACTGTGGGGAGCTGCAGCTGGAATCTCTGGCATTCTCTCAGCATTACTGGATGTGATAATCATCTGGGAAGCAGGCCTGATGTGTTTCAGCAGACTTGGCAGCTCAGGAATAGTTGTGTTATCTGCTTCAGCTGTCTGTATTTTGGGAGCACTTTCGGTTTGTGAGCCCAAGAATTCTTCCTGTGAAATACCATGTGTTGCTTCTTCTAGCTTTGGAGCACCTGAAACGTTTAATTTTGTAACAAATAAATGGGTTTCTGGAACAGAGTGATATTCTTGTTCTTTGTCGACAAGATTCTTTCCATTGTCCTCAACTATGTTCCCTGGGACTGCTTTGTTGTCCTTCTCAGCATTGTCTTCTACTGTGGGAACAGTGATAGGCTGGGTTACCAAGACTTTATATGCAGATGTATCATTCTGTTCAATCTTTTCCATTTTTCCTGCTGTTTCAGTTGGGTGTGAACTGTCAATGTTGACGATAGTTGAAATTCCTGTACATCCGGAAATGTCATCTTCAGTCACAGGCTCTGTATGTCCCTCATTTAATTCCTTGGTAGGGGACTGTGTGCTCTTTCTCAATTCATTTGTAATAGATTCTCCATAGCTGTGCAAACTAAAGGATTCAATCGGCCCAGCTCTGACATTCTCCAGACCTTCTGTGATGGAAATCTGAGGTGGCATTTGTACTGTCAGTTTATGGGATATGTTATCCTCCTCCTTGCCACCAGGTGTTTCATTCATTTCTGTCTGTATCTGGCCTTTCTCATCCTTGAACGAAAAACAAACAGAAGCTTTTAATTATGCTACACATGTCATGCACACAAAGAAATGTCATTTTTAATTATTAATATTCATGATGCAACAACACTGGAGTATTGCTGCCTGTTACAAAAAGCTAAAATAATTGTTTGCAATAGTATTACATCATCTCACAGGATAGCACAGGTAATAAGCAGGAAACATGAAGTGTCTCTCATTATACTTCACAAATATTTAACTGGTTATGAGACATACCAAAGATATTTTATGGTCGACGTATCTAGACATTTTGTCCCTTTAACTATCCCTTGTAACTATGATGTTATAGATATGTCCTAACTGTGCTGTCTCTAAGATCCAAGACTGTTGATAAAAATAGTGATTTTCAGCAGCACAAGTTCTCCTTAATACATAACACAAGGTGTTCAGTATTTTGGCCTATGACAACATGGAATTTCCTGTAGCCGCAAGAAAACAAAGACATATGGGAAATTCAAGAAGTGCAATGAAGAATGAAAAACAAGGCACTTCTTTATGTAAAGTGTCACAGGAATGGAACTACCCAGCCGTGCAGTTTAATAGGACTCCTTAGGATTGTTCAAGAAATAAAGCAATAGCTTACTGTAGCAGTTGTGAAATTCATTATGATCACATGTACAAAAGGCAGGAAACAGTGAAAGATACCTGTACTTGACAGATTTGTTATGTAACCAAGCTTTAGAATGTGAACAATGTAGCTTCAAGCTAATATTTAATCTGTGTACTTGATGGAAAAAAAAATACTAGTTTCATATTTCATATTTATAATCCATCTAGAAGATTATGCATGCTCCCAGTACTGTACATTTGATACTACAAGATGAGACAGGTGAATTGCAGTCTGGACTTAATATGAGCAGAAGAGCAAAGTTCAGTTAAACTAGAAACAGTAACTTTCACAATGAATAAGTACACAAAAAACAAACATCTGAATCTTCTGTAAAAGTGCTGTAGATCAACTTTCAGTGCTTACAATTAAGTACAAATAAAATAAACATTGTCGGAACTGATTTTATCTCCAAAGACACTGTTTAACATCTGTGATTTATTTCCTTTTTTTCCTGTTGGATTCCAACCTGCTCATTTGCATTGATCCAGTTGTGCTCAGTGATTTTTCAGACTGTTCATTTCAGTACTTAAAGATGATCAGGGTTTTGGCCATAGCATACCAGATGAGGTAGATGGGAGCTAACAGGAAAAGATATCAAGAAGTTAGATCTATATATAGCAGCGTGACTCTCTTTTTCCATCTCAGCCTCTTGCATGAAGTACTCATCAGCTAGCCATATTTATTGTTGACTGCTTTCATCTTTTTTGGAGCCCTCCTGGTGTAAGACCAGCTGTTTGATGAGTCTCTGCGATCTTGCTTTCAGATGCCACTGAAAAGTATCTATCCATCAAATACATATCTCAAATGTGCCCCCTTGTCAGTAGGAGATTTCCCTTCAAATACGCACACAAATAACGTCTCTCCTGGCCTAGAGTTTACTGCGATGTGTTTGAAAAAATAAGCTGGCAAGGAAATAGATTTGTCTGGCTCACATACTGATCAACTGATTGTACAAGTGAGTTAGCTGCTTAGAAGATGTGTGTGCATAGCTTTCTAGCCCACATAAAACTATTTTTACGAGGGAACCTTCCCATTTCTGGTCAATGAGGTTGTAAAAACAGAGTTCTAGGATGGGGCAAGAGACAGCAAAATGTTCCTAAAAAATTAGACACATTATGAAATGCGTTGGCAGTATGTATTCTACCCATGTTTGGAACAGCTGTGACAGTGGCATAAGTTGGTTGCAAGAACCTGTTGTAAAACAGCCAGCTGATGATGAAGTGCTTCTCCTCTGTCATGCGTGACTATATAATGTCTGCAACACAGTTTAAAATAGAAACAGCATTTCGTATGTGTTCTGATGTCACAGAGCATGCTCTATTACAGCATTTAGTCCTGTTTGGTCCACAACACTGATCATGATGCTATTTTGAAAGAGTTTGTTTCTACAATAATAAAAAGTGAAATCTAAAAACAAAACTAGGAAAATCAATAACTAAAAATGAAACTTTCTATCTGAGAAAACCTCAGCTGTTGAACTCTATCAGATCATTGTTTATATCTCTTAAGGCAAAATGTTTCTGCTAGTTTTCTACCCCTTTTAGAGAATAAGCATATGAGATCAAATTATTTCCTTCATTATACAGTTGCAAGAATGTGGCTGATGAGACAAAATGAGAACCAGCACTCTGAAATGATGTTGATACAGAACAAGGCAGCAGTGAAATAAGCAGCAGTACATGAGTGATTTCGCTTTGGAGCACAGGCTCTTTCTCTCGGCTTCAGAAGATGCCTGTCTAAAAACATAATGAGAAAAATACAATAGCTAATTGTATGAACAAGTGTTCAGGTCTAATTTCTCGGGACTCCGAGCAAGTGCTCTAACGCTTGCTATACAAATCTGTTCTTCAAAAACGCTGGGAGCTGTGACTCCATCCTGCCCACCCCACGTTCAGCTAAAAGAAGTTTATTTTCAGTATATGACCTGCTGTTTGAAAAATGCTACTCTTTGGGTTTTGATATTGTAAAAGGAAAGGGCTAGTTGATCTGGAAATAACTCATCTGTCTTATTCCACAGAATTAACAAGAACTAGAATGGTAAACACATGCCTGATTAAATCTTTGATTTCCTTATACTCTGTTACCACAAAAGCTCAGATTAATAGCTCCCTGCATGAAAAATCAGTTGCAGTTCCATATTGAAGTGAAACACCACAGAATGTTGCTAACCAGGTGCTGAATTCTCAGAATCCTTTTTTTAAGAACAGATACTACAGTTTAATGCAATACAGTATAGATACAGTGTGTAGAAACAATATAATTATAACTTTTTATATCTCACGTGTTGGGACAATTTTAGTCCTGGCCAGCCAGAGTAAAGAAAGTCTCGTGGAACAGCCTTGATTACCTTTTTATACAGACTTGCAGCAAACGCAGTCTCTTCAATTAATTTAGCAGGTAATTTGTTAAATTCACTAAAGAGAGGGTCCCCCGTAGGCTCTGAGAGTTCTGGTAAGCTTCATTTTGTATTCTAAAGGGTATCTTAATTGCTACATTTAACTAACAACCTGATTAAGGCATAGGTAAATGTTCCCTATCTTTACAGATGGGAAAATTAAGTGTGACTTTTATAACCTGCTGGACTGAGGCTCTAACTCATTTGGTATACATGAATATAGGTACATACTATATATTTACTCTGTGTACTGGATGGGAGCTCTTTCCTGTCATATGTCTCTTTCCTATAATTTCATCTTTATTGTAAAGCTGGATATGAAATTTTCTTTTAGGATGTTTTAGGCTATGACCTCAAAATTGTTTCAGTGGAGTAATTTAGAAGACACCCCCCATAACACGGACGATGCTGCAAGCATTTGGTAGCTAGATGACCACTAAAATCTCATTTCTTGATCTTGTAATTGATGTTTTTTTCATTCTAATTGATTGCTATTGCACATCTTTATTATGAATTTCACAAGGGATCACCGATACTTTAAAAGGTCACAAAGCGAGAAATGAATTGGTTGCACTTTCATTTAAATGCTTCCCCCCAACACAGTGCTCTGACTTTGAACATTACCGTCTTTCAGGTGTGCACATTTTTGCCTGTAATTGATTATTTGAAAGATACCCAATAGGCTTAGAGCCAGTTTCTAAAGAAAGTACTCATTGTATAGCGAAGAGCAGAACAGTGTGTGGAAAGGGTTTATTTTAAGACCCGCAGGAGAGAGAAGAATTTGGAAAATGTGAAGAGGTCCTGCTATGCTTCTTAAGGACCTTACTGAGCTTGGACTAAATTCTCTTGCTCCTGATATCCTTACTCCCTTTAGTCAGAACGTGATGACTTGGGGTATTTCTGAATACACAAAACAGGTTCTCGAGATCCTTGATCTCGATATGCCATCTGGTCACATGCTATCGTGCTCTTAACAAATCCACAAGGATGGGTGAAGATGATTTACTACCGTGAACAACTGAAACATCTGTGAGGCTGACAGGCTGTGACATTTTCATTTCCTTGGGAAAAATAATCGGTTTTGTTTCCTCTTTGCTTTTGTTATCATTTCACAAAATAAGAAACCTTGGTGTCTGTCAATACGTCACCTCAGGTTTCACTTCAACAACTATCTTCATTCTAAAAAAACCTCAGGCTTGTGAACACAAGGGCATTAGAACAGTTTCAAAAGAAGGGAGATTGGTGAACCCATCTAACTCTAGGAGCTAATTCATCCTTGGGTGAAGGACCTCCGTCAGATATTTCTTGAAAGAAGCCAGGGTTCCAGTTTCAGCAACATGCTGGGTAGTTTCTCCCAGGCTCCCACAGCCCTTCGTATTAAGCGCTGTGTCCTGTTGTCAGTTTTAAATTCACTTTCCCTTATCATTTGGATACGTCCTCTGGTTTCAAGATAAAGCACAGAAGGTGCACCCACAGTCTCAAAAAAATCTCAAACAGTTTAAAAAAAACAGAACCGGGCCAGCAAAAATAAGCAGGAGCTTTCTCATGCATAAATATTCATTGAAACATTAATTGAAAAAGAATGTAGAAAGCGGATGGGAATGTGTGGGTGATTAGTTTGGCTACTGGCTTTTTTATTACAGCTTTTTAACAAAATTACAAAAGAAAACGGGAGAATGGAAGAATTGGTGTGTTTCTAGGGTTGTTACAGAAATCTTCCATGCACCTACCCTTCAAAAGCAGACTGCTTTAAAGTCTGAAAGGGATGTAATTATCAATTTATTTTTCTAAAATGAGAACATTTATTTTAGTGAAATAAAAGCTGCTTGTTGCATGTTGCTTGGTGATCTGCCTAACAAATGGACAAGGACAGCAAAGAGGTTTGCTAGTTGCAGAGGAGATCATCATAGAAGCTGCAGCTAACCACCTGGGCTCATTCAACAAGTGTTTTTCACTGTGCAGGTTTTTGAGTTTTGCTGAATGATCCTCAGTCGATTAAGCGCGCTACCTGAAAGAGCCTGGAAAACCTCTGAATCCTATTCCAACGGCTCGTACCTTGAACTTCCGCTAGTGGGTGATGGCATTGCTTTTATTTCCTCTCAGAAAATGGAAACCTTTTAACAAAGAGGAAGTAGGTGTTGGAGCTGCCAGAGCAGGCTGTCCTTATGCTCAAGACCTACCACACAAATGCATACAGATACTATCCATAAATAGCACTCAAGTGCCTGTTGCATTACTCCATGAGCTGACACTGTGACAAAGCCCACCGCACACCTCAGCACTGATACCAGGCTCTTACCTCACAAGGCAGGGATGTCGACACTTGAACATCGATTTGCCCATTCAAACGGTGATTCAATACGGTCTCTTCCTCCCACGACGTCTCCATTTCCTGATCTGTACGATTCACGTTATGTGCAGCGGTAACTGATGCATCTGTCTTCATGGATTCTTCCGCAGGAGCATTTCCTTCAGGCTCAGGTTCTTCTTGAGCTGGTAACTTGATGTCCATGTGTAAGGTCTCAGCAAGTGGCTTATCACCAGATTCCGACAGTACTGCGCACACAGTGGGGGGTTTGTATTCCTCTAGCGCTGGAGGATTCATTTCCGACGGAACGCTAGGTGTAGCTAAACCAAGCTCATCAGGTTTCTCATCCACAGATGTCAGACTGCTGGACCGCAGCATCTCTGGGCCGCCTCTTGCTTCGTCGCTGTTCTCGTTCTTGCTGCCAAAAAAAATGTCTTTCAGAGAGAAATATACCGGACTGACTGGGGGTTGGGTGTAAGGGGGCTCTGGCTCCTTGTATACACCTGTTCCTGCATGTTCTTTCACTTCTGAAGTGTCGCTGCTCTCCACAGTCTCTTTTGCCCTTTCTGATTCTGGGCTTGCCCAACCGTTGTCTGCCTCCATCGCCATGAAATCTTCTGGTGGCAAAGACTTCATGTTCTCCTCCAGCGCCTGCGACCGCAAGGAGTCCGATAAGTATTGTGCCAAACTAATTCCTCCTTCGCTTGCCTCGTGTTCGCCACGGGCCCCCCACACTGCCTCATCACGACGTTCCCCCACATCCACTCCATTAGAGATCTTTTTCTTCTTTTTGGCGAGGAATTCTTTATCGGGCGGCCTGGTGGTAATTATCTCCACCGTCTCATAGATGTAGGCAAGGAACTCGTTGCCATTCTCTTCTGCCCCTTCCTTGGGTGAGTCAGTCCCTTTGGAACCCGCCAAGAAACCGTTGGGCAGCTCCTGCGCGTTGGCCGCCTGATCCTTCCCGCCCGGAGTGCCGTCTTGTAGCCTGAACTCTGCCACCTCCTGAGCGGGCCCTTTCACCTCGTCCTCTCTTTCCTGCAGGGAGGACGGTGACCTGCTCCTGGCTTCGCCAGGCAGCCGGCGTTTCCGCTGCGCCCTGTCGGGACTCGCTGTTCGCAGCTGGTCCACACGCTCTTGGAAGGCCTCCTGGCCCCTGCCCTTCTTGCGGCTCTCCTCCAGCTCTTTCTTTTTGACCGCAGCCTTCTGCTTGAGTTTCTGAAACCACCTCTGGTGGATTTTGTATTCGTTCATGGTGCCGACCTCCAGGACCCCAGAACAGGACACGATGCCCTTGCTGTTCCTTGCTGAGGCCTGATAGATGGCAGCATCATCTTCGGTGCAGCTGTGAAGGGGAAGAGTTAACAGTGGTTATCATTTAGAGGAACCACACTAACTTCTTCATCAGTTGCCTTTATCCAAGGCGAATAAAAGCATATTATGATCTGGAAACTTCCCCTGGAAAACGTTCCTGATGCTTTGGTGAAAGCTCAGGTGTGGGCATTCGACTCCCAATCTGAAGCAAGGATAAATTTAATTTGCCTGAAAAGCACATCCTCAAACACCCCCATGCTCAACAGCTTTTCAAGCCAAATTTGTAACATTAAGATTTCCCATTTTAAAGAAACAACGAGAAAGACAACACGCTTCAATACACAAGTGCAGTTTTTGAATAAAAGCAGAGCTTGGATGCATTTTGAGCCTGTGTGCTGAGTATGTACTTGTAAATGTGGAGAGTGTGAACTTTCCCATTGTGGAAAATTTCATATTTGGGCAGGCCACAGTATCGGTCCATCTCTGCGTCATCTTTATACCAGGTCAGCTGAGGCTCTGGATAGCCTGGAAAGAAAACATGGTATAGAATAAAAGTCAAGCTTTTTTTTTGGAATGAGAATTTATTGTATTGAATTGTATCCTATTTCTTCCTTTTTAAGAAAATGGAAAATGGAAGCAAAAAATAAATTATTTCAAATCTTCAAAGTTGTCAAATTTAAGGTTTTGAGCCATGAGCCACTGAACAATTCTTATCCCCTGGATATATGATAACAGCAGTTGCTTATAAGCCTCAAATAATCTAATAATTGCCCAGTTTTTACTTGCAAGATTAACCATAACTGTAATGATAGATGTAAAGGCAAAGTTTTCCATTTGGAAAAGTAGCTAACTTGATGATTAATCTCACTGTCACCAGGACATCTCAGTATACCCTATGTGGGTTTCATTTCAGAAAATTTCAACTTAACTGCCAGATGAAATCATAGTTTATGAATTAATTCTGTTATTCAACTGCCCTACTCTTAACTTTAAAACCTCAGCTGTTTCAAAGGGATTAAGGCTAAACGCCTTTTATCACATGAATGGCTCTTACATTTCATTGAAAGGCGCTAATAAAATTAAACATGATTTTTGGGTTATTCATGTTTCTTAGCAAATAATAGTTCATCTTATTTCTAATATGAATTAACACACATTCATTTCAATGCTGACAGCATGAGCAGAATATTTTTAAAATGATATGGCAGGACACAAAAATCAAAAGAACAATTCATACATTCAAGTTTTTTTTCTTTGGCAAATTTCTTATTATCTTAATCTACTCTTAACTGTGCTCAAATGGATATGGCATTTAAACACAGACATAAAATATTAATACACAATTCCAGACAATCATATAAACTAGATTCAAATTCCAAGGAATGCTAGCAGTTAGAAAGATCAAGAGAATTCTTTATTTATGCAGCAGTTTAGGTCAGATATAAACTTACGTTGAATTTTAAAAAAATCAGTGTTTCATTAATATCCTGTAATATAGTGTTTACAAATTTTTTACAACCAATGACCAGATGGTAACGACACATTATCTGATTTTCTTTTATTAAAACAAAATATAATTGACAGTTTTACGAACGTCTGGATGTTTTAAGACGTAATTGTCAAGCCCTAGATTACTGTCTAAATATTTTAAATCAATACAATTCATACCTGCTTCCTGAACTGAACAAACATCCACTTTTAATTATGGGCCATACAGTGTGTTATAGTCAACTTACATAATGGATGGTGATAACAGAGTAAAAAACTCCAAAATGAAACATGGTGCTGTCGTTAATTCTTGACAACAGCAAATCCCTTTCATGTGTTTGTAAATTTTCTTCAGTTTCCCATTAACTTAATACTTGATAGCACTCCAAATTGTCTTGTAAAGTTTTGTTTCAGTCAACCTGACACACCAGTCTCAATTAGTGAATTTAATAACCACATATTAACTCATTAACAACCTCATTAACAACAATAGCAGGTCAAACGTCTAGGTAAGTAATTGACAAACATATATTTATACCTATATATAAGGTATATTTATACTTTATAATACAAAACCTACAGTATGTGACCCAACCAATTGGGTATAATATATTCAATAGGAAACTTTGGAGTCTCGGAGATACTGCTTTAACAATAAAAGCATGGAATACCAAATAAGAGATGTCTTCCATCCATTGTTTATTTCATAAGACATACAGGTATATACATTTTGGAAAATAAAACACCAACAAAAACACCAATTATAATAATCTGCCATGGTTCTGGTGTCACTGGTGCCAGGGCAGTGAATTAATCTAAATGATGGCGAAATTACCAAGCACATACAGTACAGTGGCTAAACAAACCAGGCACAACCAACCCGGGCACTTCTATCCCACTATTATACCAAGCGTTTCTTCCATTAATTCCATAATTAGTTTATCCTTCTTCTGCAGCAGGCTCAATTAAAGAATCAAATTTCTCCTGCACCAGAATGAAAGTGCCTGTGTAACCTCCTTCTAAATCAACACAAACAGTACTGTAGAACTGTGATTGGTCAGTCCCCTGGTGAACAGAAGATATTGTCTGCAATACAGCTAATCTCACTAAATAATGCCAAGACGCTTAAAAAGGCAGCAGAGAGGGAACTCAGTCATTGATTTAATACAAACATATGTTCACTGTCAAACTTTTAGTAGGGACAATAAAACACTTGCTTGTCTGGGAGCTGAGAGGTAAAGTTTCTGTAACAGACTAGAGCAGCCAAGAATTGTGAAGTGTTAAAAAATTTAATCTTTTACCCATCAGGGTACAAACTGCCTAAAGAGTTCAATATGTGGCAACATCTCAGTAGTGTGGTGCTACAACAATAATGAATTCTGACAAAGACCTGGTAATATACAGTATCTCTAAAGCCTGCATAAACTAAATAATTTAATGTCATGAATTTAATATCTTTTGGGGGAAAATAATAAAACTTCACTTGCTTATTTAAATCTAAAACATGGCCCCAGACATACAATATTTATCCTTGCACAGCTTTTTTATTAATCAGATGTAAACTTTTCTTATTAAAGTTCTATAGCTGGATGATATTAAAATTGAGAATACAGTTCTCAAGTTGTTGTTTTATTCTAACCTCACTTTCTGAATAGCTGTCTTCACCAGTTCTCACCACAAAGCGAACTGTTGTTTGAGTCACAGGGGAGGAAATTCCAGCAGCAAATGCTAGAAGCAGTACAAAGAGAAGAGTGTTTTTTCCAAAGACAGAGGCTTTCCCCTCCGATGAGCCCAGATACGGTACCTGAGACAGTGCAAGAGAACTTGACGTTACAGTCCTCCGACACTGCCTTGGATTTCAAGGTGGTCTCAAATGTTGGCTGCGTTTCCTCCGTTAGCTGAGCCATTATGCTGCAGAAGGTGCTCCTGCAAAAGACAAAATAGTCCTAGTCATCTGAAAGGCTGTGATCTCAAAGGGAAGACGATGGCTTCCCCTGTTTCCTGACACTTCACCAGCTCAGAGAGAGAATGACAGATCCTTACCAGACTGCTCTTGTCTTGTAGAAGAGCTGTACTGTACTGTATGTGACACAGCAGCAGGTACACAGTGTGGAAGACACAAACACAGCAGTGTCTGGGGTCTGGATCTTGTGCATCATGCTGTGTCTGCTGCAGAGACTTGTGCGGAAGGTTATTAGCAGACATGCAGCTGCAAGAATGCACAACTCCACAACTCTAGTAGGTTTGGTATTCAAGAGTATGAAATATACAACTGCTTGTAAATTTACAGACCTTTCAGACCTTAATCACTACGTTTCTGTAGTGATAAAATTACAACATATGATCTCATTGTTTTGTTTGTTTGTTGTTACATAGACTTTGCACACACCAATCAGAATAAGGAATATAACAGAAACAGGATTGTTTAGAAAGCATACTGTAATTTACAATTAAACAAAAATGTCAAGTTAGGTGCATGGTACAGTACCTCCATGAAAGACCGGCCTGTTCTTTGTTACACAAATCTAAACAGAAATTGTGTGAGCTTCTAAACTACGGTTACTTCTTGTCTTCTCTGTTGCAATTGTGACACAGATTTGTTTGATATTATCTTTCAAAATGAGTAAGGTGCTTGGGAAGAAGAAGACGGTCTAGAATTTCAGAAATGTAACTCAGGTAAGCATAAGCTGGAACACATACAAACCTGACTATGTTTTATTCTTCAGGATTCTTTAAATTGCAAGGCAACATGAGGACCCAACATTGTGATCTAGCAGTTACGATAGTTGGTTTAACAAGAGGCTAGGGATTTGGATATTTTGGATCTTTATAAACAGAACAAATTAATAAATGCAAGAAAGGGCTTCCTTCCTCCCCTCAGATTTTTCTCTTCACCTTGAATTATAAAGGCAACACATATAATTCTGGAAATTTTACTTTCTTTGCGTGCTCTTGGTAAAAATATATTTGACAAATATCAAGAAAAGAAAAGCACAACAATGAAAGTTAAATGATAAATGTTGTAGAATCAGAGTAGAAATCCATCATTATGGTAATGGTATTTCTGTCCATCCTGACATTTTCTAACTGCTTTATCAGGGTCGGGTGGAACCAGAGTATATCTCGGCAACCAGTAATTCTATCATTTAATGCAAATAATATTCCTTTTCATTCTTCTTTATTTGAAATTTTCATTTAATGCAGTTTTCAAAGCTCCACACAACATGTTTTGAAATTAAAATCTCTCTTTGTGTATTTGTCTTTCAAGCTAGGCACATAAGGAAAACTCCCATGCACATTTTGTGTAGCGAAAATAAAGGTATGTGAAGTCTTCACTAAACAGACACACAAACAAAACATTATGTTATTTTTTCTTCTCTTTATATAGTAGGTCAGGAGTGTTTCATTGAGTCATAGCTGTGGAATGGTGAGGGTCAATACTAAGTGTTAAGGAAGAGGCTAAATTCAGAACAACTGTAAAAATGATTGAATATCTACTTTTAAAACATGGTTAATTTTCTCCACACAGTATGAGTTTTATTCTGATGTTAAAATATTGTGTTTTTTTTTTCAACCTAGCACAACACAGAACACGGACACCAAAGATCTCACTGTGACTGAAATATATCAAACTCCTGCCTTGTACCACTGTAATCAGGGCAACTAAATCAAATGATTTAATTTACCAGGAGCTGTGTAGTGTATTCACACTTTAGTAAAATGTTAGTTTCAAATCAATTTTGTAAAAAGTATGGATTACCTCAATGGCTTGTAGCAAGAATACTTGTGGCTTGAGTAGCTAAGCAGGAAGAGAGCAGACAGATGCAATAAGCCTCACAGCCATACCAAACAGGCACAGACACTGAGCTGCTTTCATAGCGATGAAATCCCATCATCTGGGCTGACCGGCATTTTGCTGAAACTTCGGTCTAAAGTTGAACTCCAACAGCTGTATTTTAATGTGTTGTTAGGGGTTATTTAGAGCACTAGATAACCCATTTACTTTAATTTTCAAATTAACAATATGATGCATCATTGTATTAACAGTAAAACATATTCTATTTCAATTAACTGCTCAGTACCAAAACATGTTCTTACTTGCACAATAAAGCATCAGTTGTCAAGCTTTTGTCAATTACAGCTGGTTGCAATTCTGTGTTGATTTGCCCTGAGCCACATGAACTAATACTTTCAGCCAGCACAGTTAATATTTATGTACAAAGAAGCACATAAATACATTTCTGCTACATTTCATGCAGGCGAATCTCCAGTGAAAATGCTTCAGACAGCAGTCTGTTTTGGAGATGGACATAGTGGAAACAGATGGCAACAGACACCAAGACATGGGGAATCTATGGTTTTGAAAACTGTTGAGTACCAATTAGATACACTTACAAGTAGATGTAAATTAAGTACAATTTCAGAATAGAACCTTACACGTATTCCTTTCTCTGCCATTTTAAAATACCGCTGTGAATTTTTAAATATTTATTCTTCTGTTTGAGACACCTATATAAAAATAAGCGCTGGTATTATAGGTAACAATACATTGTATCCTTGTTGAATTTTTAAAAGAATTCTACCATTTATCAAAAGTAAGATTTAAAGAGGTTCACAAACACCATACGATTCATTTACAAATATTATTCTTCATACACTAGATATTCACTGCAATACATCTTATCCAAAATCTGTGGTATAAAATACATTTAATAACATGCTGTTCTTAGCTTTCTACAAAATGTACTCTGTAGCACCACAAAGGCATACCTCATATTTGACATTCTTAAGAATTACTGTTATTTTTGATTATTTTTATTATCTTTACATTCACTTGCACTGCCAATGAGGAGGAAGATACAGTTATTAATATTGTGATTAAAAGAGAAGAAAGAAGGCATTGCATGTTGCTAGAACTTCAGAACTTTACATTGGACCCGGAAAACTGTTATTTCTCCTTAAGATGCTATTAATGCTATGAAAGGACATCTTATTAGGACCGATCATGAGAGGCACAACCTCGCTTTTACTGGTCTTCTCTGGAGAGAACATGCCACTGTAGGCCGTGACCGTGGATTCTTTCAAACCCCGGCCTTGCTATCGTCTGAAACGCGGAACACATTTGCTTCTTAATAAAACAAATCCGCAATCGCGAAAAGAAAAAGATCGAGCGGTTGAAGAGGTCAGAATGTTTCTAACAATAAATGTCGATTTAACGCGGCTTGGATTCGGACACCACATGCAAAGACAATCACAGCGTTCATCCAGCACAGCCAGGGACAAGGGCTGTACGCGGCCAGGCGGAGTGTACAGTATTTCTCTACTCCCTGGCCATGTTTGTGAGGTACATTATCTCTCAGCCACACAATCTCCTATTGACCACTGCTGAATAAAGAATTGTGTTGTTTTTTTTGGCCAAGGAGTGGGATTCTGTCGTACCTATTGAAAACCGAAACCACAGGAAACAGAATGAATTTGGCATGCGCGGTTTAATGAATGACTGGGGGGGTGGTGTTAATTATTTTTTTCTTCCATCGAGTATTTGCTACAACCCAACAACACGGTATTCATAACCAAAACGGAACCGCGGGTGGCTCCTTCGACGGCTTACGACATTCACGCCTTTACAAATCGCACTTTTAGCCGACTTAGAGAGCGAGAACAAGGTTCGCCGGGCGGGAGTGACGTCGAAGGGGCACTGTCACTTCAATTCAAGGTGCTTTATTAGCCTGACCGAGGGGTACAATCAGCGTTGCCAAAGCAAATGACAGTCTCTCTCTCCCTCTCTACCTGTTCTCGGGTCTGACGCTCAGCAGGTAGTTGCGGCTGTCGGCGCGCGCACTGGGCGCGGGGGCCTCCTCCCCATCCTGGCTGGCCGAGCTGCTGAAGGATAACCTCCCGTTTCCCGAGAAGGAGCGGGACATCGGCCTCCTGGAACCCATCTTCCACACCGGCGCAGGCTGTTCGCTGGGACACCCAGGGACTCCCTCAAAAACCGAGGCTTGGAGGTCTCGACGCGCAGCAGAACAGGGGGGGTCGAGTTCTCTTTAATCCACTTAATTCCAGGTCAGTCCGACAAGTGTCACCCGTTAGACGGACATCAGCTGGAAGAAGTAAAAGAGGGAAAAAAAACGTTACAAAATGAGTTTCCCGGGGCTGTAGATGTTGCAAAGCGGGTTCGAGTATTTTTTTTTGTCCCCGGGAAGAGAAAGCAATAGCAAAACACACCTTAACACCTTTATAACGTTCGCATTTTAAAGCAAACAACCCAGCCAAGATACCCCCGGCTTTCCTCGAACTTGCCGTACGCTTTGCCCTGCTTTTCAAGCTAAAAATAGGCGTCTCGACGAAACAATAGAGTTACTCTGAAAACAAACTCCAAACACCCTGCCCAGAAACTTTTGGAACCGGCAGCGGCTACCGCCGAGTGAAACTTAGTTTTGAATGGGCCGTCCATATGAGATTTTCACTCAAACCATGCTTATTAACTCACCATTTATTTCTCAAGCCCTTCGGAGACAGCCCGCAGCTCCGGCGCAAAGCTCTGCATTTGTCAATCACACACGAGCACGCGCTGCCTGGGGCGCGCTATTTATAGCAGGGCCCACAAATAGACACAAGTGCACATCACATTTTCCAAAACCTGCCCTCAGACCCCTGTCTGCAACCGGGAGACCCAGGAAATCTGAAGGGCAAGAAAAACTGCAAATCTCTGGGACAGGCTGTTGAAAACCTATTAGATCAGACACATAAAGGGCTTCACAACAGAGGCAGGTTCACACCAGGAGAGAAAAACCCCAACAACAGCTGGCACTCTTCAAATGTTGATAGCCTGAAATTAATTCACAGCGGCCCAGGACACTTTCTTGGGACTGGTCTGTCCCAAATCGTTTATGCGTGTTTTAAAGCACAGGGGGCTTTGTTCTTTTGCAATGTGGCCTATTCCAGCTCTGTTGAGATGGCTCTTCTGGGGCACTGAATGAAGGCAGACCTTTCATATGACCCCGTCAATCACTGCTTGCGCACCGCCCTCGGAAAGCCCTTTAACACGGGCTGTAGATTCTGGCGTCTGGTCGCTGCGGATTCATTTTCCAAAACACGAATGTACTTGTTTGTGTTGCCCTGTCACACAGGGGACACTGTGCACACTTGTACACTGTGATCAGTAAGGAATTCCAGAGCTGACAAACCTTGGAATGTGTTTCACAAGTGTAGAACATGCCCATGTGCTCTGTATGGGGACCAGGAGGACTGTGTGAAACTGTGTCACACAGAACCTCCAGAACACAGGTTTAATGAGGTGTGATTCATGAATTGCATGTGGTCGAGGGATTTTCATCTGGAGGGATCCTCAAAGCTCTTGACTTACAAGAGGGACCTGCTGCAGCCCCACCGAGCTGACACACAGCTGCCCCCAGCACAGCAGGTCAGGGGCAGGAAGGGGAAATTATTTTACCAATGGCCTTGCAAAAAGCTGGCCTAGACATGAGAGCATTTAAAAGACTGTGGATTCCCAATGCATGTAAAACTATAGGTGTAATGATGCTTTTTTCCTCTGTATATTAGACAGCAGTGGAATCAACCATGTCTAGAACTTTACATCTGACCTGTATGAGATATAACATCCATCAAATATTCTAGGTGGGCGAATAAAGGGTATTTTTACTAGCCTTATGCCAGAGAATCGGCGAGGGATGACTGGGAGGTTCAGTATTACCTAAGGTTGTACAGATACTCTCCCTTTCCATAAGCCCAACCTTCTTACAAATGACAAACGACACTAGTCAATTTAAATTTAAATTTAAAAAAACCCACAGAAGCTAAGCAGGTGTGAGCCTGGTCAGTACCTGGATGGGAGACCTCCTGGGAAAAACTAAGGTTGCTGCTGGAAGAGGTGTTAGTGGGGCCAGCAGGGGGCGCTCACCCTGTGGCTCATGTGGGTCCTAATGCCCCAGTGTAGTGATGGGGACACTATACTGTAAACAGGCGCCGTCCTTCGGATGAGATGTAAAACCGAGGTCCTGACTCTCTGTGGTCATTAAAAATCCCAGGGTGTTTCTCGAAAAGAGTAGGGGTGTAACCCCAGCGTCCTGGCCAAATTTCCCCATCGGCTGTTATCAATCATGGCCTCCTAACAATCCCCCTCTGTGAATTGGCTTCATTACTCTGCTCTCCTCCCCACTGATAGCTGATGTGTGGTGAGCGTTCTGGCTCACTATTGCTGCCGTTGCATCATCCAGGTGGGGCTGCACACTGGTGGTGGTGGAGGGGATCCCCATTGCCTGTAAAGCGCTTTGAGTGGAGTGTCCGGAAAAAGCGCTATATAAGTGTAAGCAATTATTATTATTATTATTATTATTATTATTAAATGAATACTGTACAAACATCCCACACCATGACACGCTGTAACTATATATTTTTTGGAATTCATGTATCAGAGTTTACTTATCAAGGAAATACCACCGTAAGCTTACACAAAACTGCGATAACGATGCAAGCAGTACCGATTCACCTCCCCCGCGGTGCCAACCAGTGAACAGGAATCAGTCTAGAATTGAACCGAAGGGTGTCATTATTTCCGAACCGTATATCATTGCAGAGAACCGCACGCTTTTTCTTGACCCCCCATCTCCTCCACGTGCTTCTTGTATTGCAATTCGTGTACGCTGAAGATGTCCATTTTGTAGTCCTTATGAATTAAAAACTTAAAGGTGACTTGTTGTTCCACGACAACCGCAATACTCCCAGGTTACGTTTGAAAATATATTAGTATTATTTGGATAGCACGCCAATTTTAAATTTGCCAAAAGGCGCTACAATATTTTTCAGTTATTCATTGTTTTGCCACGCGTTAACAGGTGATTACAGTGTTAGCTGTCACAAAAGTTTTCAGTTTTTTTTCTTTCCCTGTTTGAACAAACCCCTCTCTATATAGGGATTTTTTTAAACAAAGGTAATGATAGTTCATTTATTATTAAGAATAATTATCATCAAGCATCTTATGCGGTAGGTCAATGGATCTGTCGCAAGCAGTGTCCACCACTGATATCATACTTCACTAGATATTAGATGACATGATTCTGGGGATCCCTCCAGACAGCCTCCGAAACCCCAAAATAAAGAAATCGAGACAAGCATTTTAAAGGCACTTGCACTCCAGATTATACGGGACAGTGCTAGACAAGTGACTTCCTGAAAGTGGAATTTTCCCGAACTCAAATTATGAGGCGAAATGGTTTTGCGATACAGCTTCTGGCTTCAGGGCGATACTTTACAACTGACTCCGGAGGTTTGACGCGACGGGAGTACTTTTTGGGTCGCTGCTGTTTGAAATCGCGGGATTAAAAAAAAGGTCGTCTTTCGTGGGACAGGTAAATCTGTTGCTTGTGAGGGGTACCTGGATTGAAACTATTTAAAAACGTAAATTCTTTAAAGCTCCTTAAATTCTTTAAAGCTTCCTTTCGGTGAAGTACAAGTTGGTTTAGAACGCAAACGTAGTTTATTCATATTTCTTTTATTCTGCTTATAATTTGCTTGGTAAATTTGGTGTGCCACTGAGGGAATATTGAAACTGTTTTGATAACCAATGTTATGATGTATATGTTACAGTGTCATAAAACGTCAAACCTTGGTAACCCGACAGTGGTTAAAGCGCCAACGAATGAAATGTGCCACAAAAACATGTGTCTTGTTTACGCTTTATGAATGTTTATGAATACTGTGGCTCTTGGCACAACCTATATGACGATAACTGTGTTGTTCACGTTTTACGAACACAAGCCGATATCTTGAGCAGTTGTAACAACAAATAGAGAGTTTAACTCGTTACACAGACGAAAGACCCCAGCTCCGAGACTTTTGCTAATTTTGTTTACAAACATAATGATACATGTGGAGAGATATCTAAATAAACACAACATTAAATGAGAACGAACATAACCGTCTTAGTCACTCTATTTTAATTTCTTCTTCATCTGGTGAACCGTTTTTTCTGGGTTTCTGAATATTGCCTCATAACCTGATTTTGAAGAAAAAAGACACGAATATGTGTGTGCGATGACACTGTATTAAGTACAAACTTCAATTTCAGATTAAAATGGAAAGCCTTTATCAGTTTGCCGTTTTTCCGTTTAATGGTTACTTTCAAGAGTCCAGAGCTGGCTCACGTGTGGAGTTCCCTCTGCGATGGTCCCTCTGAAATTGTCACATGTACAGACCCCTTGCAGCTGGAACTGGCCGGGCTGAACACCTGCGAGCTCAGTTTGCAGGGCGGGCCTGAGTCAGGGGGGTGATCTGACCTAGCGCCCTGCCTAACAGTCCTCAATCCTTTCATAAACAGGGATTTTTTTCCATTCCTGATTTGCAGAAATACCTTGTGAATCCTTCGTACAATCCGCAATGAAAGAGCTTTAAAAGTCAGTTTGAATATTCCGATCACACTGGAAATCGTTGCAGGAGTACTGGATGCATGTGGACAGAAAGAAGAGGAAAGCTCCTGTGTTGTACACACGGTTTAAAAAAAAAACATATCAGGATGCCTCTTCTTCAGCTTTTTAGTGGGCTGCAGTTTGGCCTCTTCCAAAATCTTGATACAAGGCGTGCTTATCTTTTTTTTTTTAATAGACAGCAAGATGCCTTTCGGAAAAGTCTAACTGTGACTATCTTCGTTTCAGTAGCGTGAGGAAATATGCAGTCTCATGGACCTTAACCACACAGCCCACTTCTGAGAATGACAGAGGAAGATCATACGCGGTGCGTAGAAGCTCTCCGTTCAGGTGAGAGACGATCATGATACATGTTAATTAACCTACAAGGAATGGGTGAGGGTTTTTAAATATAGCAGGCTCTGCAGAAGAGAACCTGGTATGTCCTGTGAGATTTGATTAAAACAAGTATACATCTTTTTTTTTTTGCTCGATTTTAAGTTACTGTAGGAATCAGAAGGCTAAAAATGACACCAAAACATAAACAAATAAAAGCATGTACTCACACTTTGTCATAGGGACTGAGTAAGCCTCTGGAGTCTGCAGTAGGTTTTGACTTTAAGAAAGGGTGAGAGCAGAGCAGGTGATGTATTGTTGTCTGCCCGAGACTAGTTAACATTTTGTTTAACCACTTAAATATTAATAACACAGCAATGAGTCTGAAAGATTTGTCCTGACCAGTGTAGAAGTACTGTTGAATTGTGATTTTTTTAAAACTTTTTGATTGTTTTGAAGTTATAATTTGTATATCTGCCATCTGACCAATATCTTCATTTCATAAATATTGCTGCAAAGGGTGGATCATAAAGCTTTTCAAGCAAGACGTACATTTTAAAAAATTTTAATTGAGTCATAAATCATGTGGTTTTGGTTAGTTTTGCTTTGTTTACAACAAATCCAGACCACAGAGAATCTGGTGGTACTGCTACATAACCCAGTAGTATTATTAACGTAATATTTAGATGGACATTTCATGTATATTCCCTAATTGTGTTACGCAGAGGCTCCATATATACAGTGCCTTCAGAAAGTATTCACTTCGAATTGATTATTTCTCGTGCTGCTGTGTTGCAAAGGCAAATTAAAGCATATTTAAATGGATTTTTTCCACTCCTGTAGACGTAATTCTCTATAATGTTAAAATGAAATAAAATATTTAGATGTCTTGAGAAATATTACAAATAAAAATCTGAAAATTACTTAATTGATAAGCATTCACCCCCTTTGTTTTAACAACCTAAATTGGGTGAGGTATTCAATTAGTGTACATGTGTGAATCTCAAATCCACATGTGTTCAATTGCTTGATTGCACAATAAATATCACTGACTTTGTGAGGTCTCACAATTGAAACAGCAGATCAGATCAGTCCTGCGGTCATGAAGACCCAACGAACTGCCCATGGAACTTCGAGATGACGTTGTTAGGAGTGATAAAAGCTGGAGAAGGTTATAAAGAGACTGGCAAAACTTTAAACCTTCCTAATAGCACCATGAAGTCCATTGTAACAAAATGGAAAAAACATGACACAACCCAGACACTACTAAGATCAGGCTGTCCTAAACAATTGAGCAACCAGACAAGAAGGGCAACTGTCAGAGAAGTGACCAAGAGGCCAGCTACAACACTGACATAGCTCTTTGGCTGAAATGGGAGAAGCTGTCCAGACATCAACAATCTCTTCAGCCGTTCACAGATTCGGCCTCTTTGGGAGAGTGGCTAGAAGGAAGCCACTTCTGAGAAAGGCCAACATTAAGTCATGCCTGGGGTTTGCTAGAAGCCTTGTGACAAAACCTGAAACCTCTGGAACAAAATTTTGTGGTCTGATGAGACTAAAGTTGAGCTCTTTGGCCTGAAAGCAAAGCGCTTTGTGTGGTGCAAGCCAAATACAGCCCATCACCCAGGTAACACCATCCCTACCGTCCAGCATGGTGGTGACAGCATCATGCTCTGGGCTTGCTTTTCAGCAGGAGGAACTGGAAAGCTTGTTGATATCAAGGGCAACATGGATGGAGTCAAATACAGGCAAATCCTTGAGGAGAACCTGTTTCAGTCAGCCAGAGATCTGCGTTTAGGGCGAAGATTCATTTTTCAGCAGGAAAAAGCACACAGCAAAAACTGTCAAGGAATGGCTTGAAAAAAAGAAGGTTAGTTGTTCTGGAATGGCCCAGCCAGAGCCCAGACTTGAATCCAATTGAAAATCTGTGGTATGACCTGAAAATTGCTGGCCACTGACGCTCTCCATCTAATTTGGCAGAATTGGAGCAAATTTGAATTGAAGAATGGGCAGAAATTCCACACTCCAAATGTGCAAAGCTCATACAGACATACCCAAGAAGACTCGTGGCTGTAATTGCTGCTAAAGGACTATGTACAAGGTATCGACTCGGGGGGATTCATACATCTGTAAATGAAAAATATCAGTCATTTCATTCTGGAGAAACGAATGTTCTTGAATACAAAATATTTTTTTATTCATAAATGTGTTGAATTTATTGTGTTATTGAAGGGAGAAAAAATATTTCAATGGGTTAAAATTTGGAGGTGTAACAAGAACAAAATGCAAATAAATTCAAGGGGCTGAATACTTACTGAAGGCACTGTACATGTAATACTCGGAGAAGCATGACGCATGCAGCAAAAACAAAAAGCATTTTGAAATCTACATTAACTCCAGTTGTTTGTTTTACTCAGCATTTGATTCAGAGTCAGCAGACTCCTGTTTTGTATGACAAAGGGTTTTTGTGCAGGAAGGAGACTAAGACTAAAACAACAATCTAAGGAGAAGAAAAACAATTTGTTAGGAGTTGTTGCTTTTTTTAAAGAAGACTATTCTGAAAGGCATGATTTGTTCTTGTTCTTAGAATTACAACAAGCTGTAAATCTGGCAGACCAGTGCTTCTGTTTTGAAGTAATTAACAGCAGGAGTACTAGTAGGTGAGAGAAGGAGAAGTTAATAAAAAGCACAAGTCCAGACATGCCATTTTTCATCACCAGTGTGTTGCAATAGCAGTTTATTTTACAAAAAGCTATAGAGAAATTCACACCAAAGAGTTTTTGGAAAGTACTGTGTGCTGGACTCCAGAGTGATTGGGGGAAAAAGCCGCGTCTCCAACGTCAGCATGTGAAAACCATAGTGCGAATAAACTGACATTTTCATGCAGCCTCACACGGATGGTAATAATTAGTGGTGATAATTTCCCGTCACAGAACTATTTTTGTGTGTTTTTTTTTATTTCAAATGAATGCAAGGGCGACATGGTGGCGCAGAGGTGAGCATTGCTGCCTTGCAGGTCTGGGGCCCTGGGTTCAGTTCCAGACCTGGGGTGCTGTCTGTGTGGAGTTTGTATGTTCTCCACTTGTTCATGTGGGCTTCCTCTGGGTGCTCCACAGTCCGAAGGCGTACTGGTTGGTTAATTAGCCCTGTTGTGAGTATGTACGTCTGGTTGTACCCTCTCCTGGCCAGGGCATGCCCTGCCTTGTGCTCTTTGCAAGCTGGGATAGGCTCCCACTTCCCCATAACCCTAAATTGGAAGAAGTGGTTAGAAAGTGGGTGGATGGAAAGTGGTCTCAGAAATGTCTGGGGTTTGACTGCTGTAGTTTGTTTTATGTATATGAGGTACTGAATTGTTTTCAATTTTTCAACAGGCAGTACAGTATAACGCAGGAATGATTGGCTTTGGCTGTTTCTAAAGTACAATGCAGTGAAAGTTGTTTTACGTGCCAGAGTGTGTGTGCTTGAACTGCTCTGGTTGCCAGGAAAAGCAATGCAAATCATGATAAAAGGTATGTATTTGTTTGTTTTTCTCTGTGTTATTTATGTTTTTCTGAACAGCAGTGATGCTTTTAAGAGTAGCAAGTAGAAGCTTTCCCAGGACTAATCCTGGAATTCCCCACTCTCTTGGTTTAAATTCCAGTTTAGTTCTATATTCATTCAGTTAATCCAATCTTTAGTTAAACTATTTATTTAAAAAAATATATTTTTATATTTTTCAGTGGTAAGAGAAGTTAAGAAATTGTGTTCGAGGTTCGTTAGGCTTAATTATTCAATTCAGTTAAGAGCTCGGATGCATCAAAAATTTAGAAACCACAGGGGTACTCAAGAACTAGGACTGCAAAACATTAACTTAGATCTTGCTTTCAGCTTTGTAATAATTGATGGGTTCGTTGCAATTTCCTTTTCAGACATTGTGATAACAGAGCATCCAGTGTCTGTGTGTGTCCCACAGAACTACCCTGTAACCCTGAGCTGTCGGGCAATAGGGAAGGGTACCCTGCAGTACCAGTGGTTCCAGGCGGAAAATGAAGAGGTGAGCAAGAAAGGAGGACTTTTTAATGTCTGTGTGGGTTTTATGTGATAGGAGTGATTTTCTGCTGATACCTAGGTTTACTATGGCATAACATCTTTTTAAATAAAAATAAATTTACTCTAAAATTGACTTACAAACATGTGCATCTGAGTAATTATTTACAAGTGGAAACAGATAGCGTTATTACAATTATCTGTTTTGTTCTGGTATGTTTCTTAATGGAGAATTATATTTCTGAGAACAGAGAGGATCGTCAGAAGAAACTTTAAGTATGTAAACACGCACATATATATATATATGTCCTGTCTTCTTTTTTAATTTCTTTAAATAAACAAGTTGTTAATGGTGTTCAGTAACACTGTTCTGATTGTGGTTAACCGCTGCTTAGAAATCTTGTTTGTCTTGTAAGTTGATTTATTGAGCAATACTTGACAAATTTGGTTTACTGGTAGCTGGCTATGAGAATAGATAAATATTATTTTACGTTATGTAGCAAATAAAGCTGTACAAGCAGTTTCCCAATGTCAGCAGAGTTAATATTTTGTATAATAACTTGGTTGGAGGAGATTTTTACGAAGAACAGTTGAAAAGTTGGTCTGGTTCTGGGAAAGCAGTGTTGAAAATTCTTGGTTATTGCCAGTTTTCAAGGTTGAGCAACAAGTCGGTTATCAATTTGCACTGAGAACAATAAGGGTACTTTGATGCATGAAGCAGATTATACAGGTATTTTGTGTCGTGGTGCCCACAGAAAACTGAATTGGTGTGTATTGTACATATTGCCCCTGGGGAATGTTCTGCCTCTTGTAGATGTCATGTGATTGAGCAGTGTGAGAAGAATCTAGCCTTTTCTTTCAGAGTGTGAGTAACTTTAGCCAGCTTCCTGTCTTCTTGCACATTAAAAAAAATCTTCTTTGAAAGTCAACTTTCTCAAAGTTGCTAATCTGATAGTTTTGTCCTAAAAATGTCCTTTCCCCTCTTCCTCTTTAGCCACCCAATCATTCTTCCAGTGCAATCGCAATCTTGTTTTCTACAAAGTGAAGATAACATCCTTTGCGTCATGGTCATCTGACATCATCCTTTATGAGGTTTAATGTACAGTAGCAGGTCTGCTGGAGCAGTTCCACGAGTAGCACCCCCTTCCTGGATTCTAATGAATGTTCATAAACTCCGTTATTAAAGATGACAATAACACATAAACACTTTTTGTTGTTTTTCAAGGTCCCGGGGGCAGCTCATCCCGACCTGGTCATGACTGCAAAAAAAACCCAAGTGTACATCTGCAGGGTGAACGACCAGCACAGTAACTGTGTGTTCAGTGACTGGGTGAAAGTGAAAGTCCGGGACGTCCTGAGGCCAGGTAGGGAACATTTCTGCTTTGATCTCACAAGGTGGAGACAAGTGTGAGGAGCTGGAATGTTTAGAAACGTCCACATTTATGCACATTTCAAAAACACTTTCTTAAAATCCTTTGATTCATAGTTCTCCTTCTGCTGGCTGACTACCATTCTGAGTAACGACTTGCTTTTGTACAGTTGTGTATTTGTCACTGCTGGTTTATCACTGCCTTGCGTAAACAGCTGAGGTTTTTTATCCTATGGGATGCATGCACTGCCTGCATACTTTTATTCTTCCTGTCCAGAGTGCTGTAAGCATGTAATGCATTCTCCCTCTGTGTGGCTCACAGGGATTCCTGCTCCATGGCTTGGAGAACCACATATTGTAGCCCACCCCACGTCGCTGTCTGTCAGACCCGGGGAGACAGCAGCACTGCAGTGCACTGCTTTCGGCATCCCTGCTCCACACTATCAGTGGTACAAGAATGGTAACCTGATGCAAGGGGAGACAGGAGAAACATTACTAGTAAGTCTGCTGGAAATTCACTGATAAAATGTGGTGCATTCATTAGGGACTACCTGCTCTAGGGTATATGGACCTTGGTTTTAAGTGAGCTCCTTGAATCTGAAAATGGACAACTGTATTCAGCAGAGCAGGATGGCCATGTCTGTCTGTGTAATGGACCTGGGGCGTTGCCTGTCTTGGGGGCCTGTTTTGACTGAGTCACTGTCATGTGAATACCGAGCCTTGTTCTTATTGGCTGGCTGGCTTCTTGGGTGGCGGCCTTGTTTCGGTCCAGTTTTGGGGGCGAGGCTGCGATTTCCGCATGTGTTTTGCAGTTATATTTGTTGAGCCTTAGTTGTCGTCAACTCCTTGTTTTGTACCTGGATGTTTTCAGTAATTTTGTAAGTAAAAAAGCCCGGTTTTTAAACACCGTGCCCGATGGGTCCAGTTACACGTTGGACCACTCAGGTGTCAGCTGTGACACCAGTTAAGGCCTCTTTCCCATCTGAATTCCACTTTTGCAGGGCCTGGGCAAGCTGCATTATCGCCAAAGCTGTCAGTTCACAGAGCTTGTCCTCCCTATACGATAACATTCTGAGAAAGTTGTGCTAGCTCTCCTCTTTTGAAATAAACGAAGCTTAGATCATATTGTTTTTATATCTTAGAAATTGTGGGCTTATTGCCCATTCTGTATTCTTCCATAATTCTATGGAAAATTGAAAACTACAATTTGGACCTTTGATTATTCACTGATTAATCCAATACTACATGTTACTGTACATGAATTTGTTGCTGGGAAGACAAAATCTGTTATTTGCTTAAAATTCAGTGCATGATTACTATTTCTCGTCATTTTTCAGATCAGGAATGCAAATAAGAACCAGGAAGGAACATATCTGTGCTCTGTCTCAAATGTGCATGAAGAAAAATGGACGGAGCCAGCCGATGTAAATTTAGGTAATAAATGGATTTTGATCATTTTGCTACAGTTTTGTTTTAGCTTTTGACAATACAACAGCAGTTGGCCGTGTGGACACAAATCAGAGGGAAGGGAAAAGTCCTAGTTTGAGAAAATATAACTTTGGGTTTCCCTGGCCTGGTGCTTCAACTCCCAAAACGTCTTTTACATAGTTTTCTACATCCTGGCATGTGTTAGTGTCACTGTACAAGAGCTCCACCCTTTAAATACCTCTCGGCTATAAAAACTAAGTCAACATTCAGTTAATAAATCTTTTACAGTGTGCCAGGAAAATATTGTGTAGCTTGTTTTGCTTCCCTTTTTGTCTTTTTTTTTGCTGCCAGGAAATGTCCTTTACTTGAAAAGCTTCATTTTGAAGACATTGGAATATAAATGTAATATTCCACTTTTCTGCAGTGGCACAGAAAAAAAACTTTTTTTTGTCTTAACCAGAGTATAAAGTAACCGGATTATTATTCAGTCAGAAACACTGCCACCAGACAAAAGTGTATTTTTAAATAATTTTGTGACATGTTGTATTGTAAACTGACATGTCCTCAAAATGCTACAGTATGTAAGAGCTACAGTCATCAGAGCTAGTGAGGGTCCCACGAACAGAGCCCATCATCGTTGTTGACTTACTTGAAAGCTGAATCATTAGTGCTATATATGCTTAAAGCCTGTTTATTTGTGCTTGTTAAGAAGCATAAATGCTATTATACATGTTATTTCTGAATTTCTAAAAATTGGTGGTAATCTCAATTTGTTAATTTTATTGCTTCATTAAATGTAAATGGTGTGTGGAGTTGGAGTTCATCACTCCCTGCCTTGAAAGCCATAATCAGACTTGTTGAACAATGTCTGCCTCTTAATTAAACTGTAAAAACATGATGAGAGAAATCCAGTTGTTTTCTTGGCTACGTCATTCTTATTTGTGTCCAATCTCTTCATTTGGATTCGGAAGATATACTTGCTGTGTCTCACATCGCATGTTTTATAAAATAAAGACAAATTGTCTTTTTGTAGAATTTACGAATTGTGCCCTTTTAAACTTGGCAGGTAGTGTACTGTATATACTTGGAAAAGTTGTACTTTTTCCTCTTTTAATATTTTTGATGGCAAACACAAAAAGGTGGAGCATGCCTTGTGTGATAGCCCCTTTTGGTATAATTCCTTTTAAAGGGTATTTCCATTTGTTCAGAGGATAAATGGTACTTTCCCTGGTTAAAAAAAGAAGTGCATGCTTTTTTAGGAAGTTGGAGACATCTACTTAATCTGCCTGGGCGAAAGATTAAAACTGAAACTAGCACCTTACAATATATACTTCTTCTTTTTTGGTGGTTTACAATTCAGAATATGACACAAAAAAGACGGACATTAAACTGCCATATTTCTATGCTACTGTTGGACATGATAAAGTATCAACCCCTTAATTTATGGATTCACTGTATAATGTTTGTTTTTTCCAAAGTTAGGAAAAAAACAAGAGTTTTATATTTTTTGACCTACATAATGTCTTTGGCCTTCTCTCATTTTTTTTTCCTCCCTCACAGTGCTTCCTGATAAGCCCACAGCAAAGAAATTTTATGGTAAGTCTAAACAGTTTAAGAAGAACAGAATGAACTCTGTGTCCTTTAATCTCTAGATATGTTTTTTTTTCTTTTGCTATCCTTTCAATTGTGCATTCTTAGCTGTTAGTTGTTTTTTCCCTACTTTATTTTTGGTTGTTATGATGTCCTGACATTTAAAATTGTGTTGCCCCTGATTAATCAGGATATTTACAACACAGAAGTAAATGTTACAGACTTTTCTTTTTCAGTTGCTCTTCTTAAATAGCAAGTGTCTGTTTTTATTTTTTAAGCAATGGTAAATGTTTAGTGCCGTTTTATTAAACATATTTAGATTACATAGGTTATAGAGAGTAATTCATTGGGACATTAAGAGCTACAGGCTTTTAAAGAAAGCAATGCCATTTGTTGTGTATTTTGAGACTGTTATGTTTTGGAATATGTAAACATATCTCTTGTGTCTCAAAATACACAACAAATGGCATAAACACACTTATGGACTTAATAGAAAGCGTGATGTTTTTCTTGCGGGATCACATGTATTGAAAGCCACTTACATTTCCACAGTTTGGTATTTCACTGGAGCAATTTACAGGAACGTGCTTGCTTAAGGGTACAACACCATTGGGATTTGAACCCTCAACTTTCCAGTTACAAATCTAGAACCATAACAGCTGCTCCGCACTGCTGGAGTGTAGGTAACTATCAGGTAAAGGATCAATCTACTAAGCAGCTGGAGTGAGGTGGTCTCATTTAGTTTGTTTCACTCCTGTGATTTTTTTTTCTGGTTTAGCAACTGACAAAGTGGCTCTCCTGATTGGCAATCTGAATTACTCCAACCACCCCAATCTGATCGCGCCCATGATTGACGTCCATGAGCTGGCCAACCTCCTGCAGCAGCTGGGCTTCCGCGTGGTGTCCCTGCTGGACCTCACCAAGCAGGAGATGTGTGCCGTGATCGACGAGTTCCTGCAGCTTCTGGACAGGGGCGTCTACGGTGAGCTCAGAACAAAAATGAAAGAGTACAGCGTGAAAACTGTGAAGGAGCAAACGGCAACAGCAGGGCCAGCAGCTGAACTGGTTAGGCCAGAATTGTTTTTTTTTTTTGTTTCTCAGGTTTGTTCCATCCAGCAAGATCTGGAAAAATGGTTAGTTCATTCCAAACGTGCATAAACGAAAGTGCCAGATTTGATCTTGTTCACTTCTTATTCCATCTCAAACCTTTAGTCTTTTTTATTTTCCTGTGCTCAAAAGGGGGTCTTAACATTTTAATGAGTACAAATTACTGTAACAGTATGTCTGTCACACCTGCTGAGGTCCCTAGTGGGTTGAAGATTTTGACATTTTGAGAGAATGGGAGGACTTATCCTGGTGTGGCCTCATGGTTTGTTGTTTAATGGAGCATATGACTGGATATTTCCCTTTTAATTACTTCCCTTTGGCTTTGTTTATGTCCTTCACGAATCCGTGGTGGGAAAAACAGAAACGAATGATTTCATTTCACTACGCAAACGTACTTTTAAGAGAATGACATCATTTCCAAGTGTGTGTGCCTGTCAACATGTGTGTGTGTACACTGACTGCATAGAAACTACCGTGAACTCGGCAAGCTGCATGAACTATATCAACGCGAGGTTGTCAGCTGACCATAGCCATCCTCAGGTCTCAGTCCTGGAATGTGCACTCCAGTCGTGCACACTGTTACCTTCACCACAGCCTCAGCTGAAGACGATCCTTCTGGAGGAATGGGAAAGCGTATTTGAGAACTGAAAGATACTTTTATAACAGCACGGCGTATGTGCCTGCTCCTACGACTTGCAGAGACCCGACCTTATATGGCGTGGGTTCCTAATATTTTGGCCTGTGACGTACTGTATGTTGCTGCCTCCTCGGCAGCTATTATTTGAGCACGTGAGCTGTGAATCAGTGTCGAGTGATGTCGCCAGTTTGAGCGTTACCGTTTTCTGTCTTTCAGAAGACCGAGGCACAGTTCGTAACTGCTGTAAACCTTTATTTCACCTGTAAGTTTGACATGAAGAACCAGGGGTACAGCACTGCTGGCAGTGCACTTTAAATTCTGTGCCTTCTATATAGACTTTCTGTCTATTTTAATCCAGTCAGACTGTTTTCTTGTGTTATAGTCGCCACATCCTGGGGAAAAAAAAAGACCATGAATGCTGGGGTTCTCTTGTCTTTCAAAACTTCTGTGACTGGAGCTAATTTTTTAAGTGCCAACACACTGTGTACTTCATAAAGAACTGGAATCCTGAATTGATTACAGTGGTTTTAATTACATTCTGCTGTTGTATTTATTGTCTGCCAGTGCAGTTTTGAATCATCTCTACTTTCAGAATGCTGTGGCGGGGGAGTTATTAGGCTGAGGCCAAAATGTCCTCAGTCACTATGGTCTTTCATGTTGTACTGTTGGAGTACAGTGTACCTTTTATTTTTAGGAACATGTAATAGGTTTATTCCCTGCTGAAAAGTGAAGAAACAAAAGACAATGAAGGCTCCACAGCTAAAAGGGGTGCTGTATAAATGGCTGACCCTGCGCTCTGACCCCCAGCTTCTCTCCCTGTCTGTGTGTCTCATGGAGAGCAAGCTGGGGTATGCGAAAAGACAAATTCCTAATGCAAGAAATTGTATATGGCCAATAAAGTGATCTTATCTTAAATCTTAACCTATTACTTGTTCCTTTGCAGTTTACGCATGCTGACGCAGCTATCCACCTGAAGTACTTTTTATTTTTAGACAACTTTTTTTCGTGTTGCTTTGATTTTAGAGGACAGAGTAGGGATGCTCACTCCCCTCGCCTTTGAGAAATTTCCCCTGCAAATTAATTACGTATTGAAAAATTGTTTCTGAACGAAATGTACCAGAATGTTAGTACAACTGCAGTAGAAATGTAGCATTTGTGATCCTGTTGTTGAACAGTTTTAAAGCAGAACAGTCTAATGTTTGATGGAGGTATTTTCTGCATGCTTTAAAATGATTACTTGAAAATGTGAAAAAAATAGTTGTTTGCTCTTTGATTATATAGAAAGCCCCATAAAACTGAACCAATCTAGAGACATTCTGACAATGTTGCCGATTAATTTAGAACTCTGAAAATCTGCAAAAGGACTGGTTGTCTTACTTTGGGCTGGCCTTCGCAGTTCTTGGTTTGGGTGACAGAAATAAGAAGCGCAGCTCTTTAAAGTGGGAGGCAGCCATGTTTAGCACAGTATTAGTCATGTACTCTAGCACTTCCATAGGGAACTACTGGAATGTGCCTTTTACGTCTCTAGGACTATGATTCAGATGATTTCTTTTGTGACACTTTATTTTTTAGGAAGTAAGCAATACATCAAGCCATGATAAATACATGGGGTCTTACGCCAGGGTTTGCAACTACGTTTGTCACAGCGTTTTGTGAAATTTTGCCGCGTGCTTGTCAGAATGGGGATTTGCTGTTTTTTCTGCTACCAAGTCAGAGCTGGTTTCTGGCACTGTAACACGTACTGCATACAGCCAAACCAAATACTGGGACTTTCTGTAAGCAGTGCCTGTTTTTACAATCCTGTTAACACTCACAAGCCATTGCATGGGACAGTCTACAGCATCATAACAAAAGAAAGGCCGCATACATTTTAAAAGTTTGAAAACTCATTAAAAAACAAGCTAAACCTATTTCCTTTGAAAGGAGCGCAGGTGGTCTCTTTCATAGTATTAAGCAACATCTACCCTTGGCAAATGAAGGCTGCATACTGCACTGGACTGTAGGGCCTCTTTATCTAGGTGCAGCGCTGGTCGTTTTCACTGGAACATATCCAAGGAAAATAATTAACAGCGCTAACTCTCATGAGCCTTCTGCTCTGCATCTATTACATTTCAACATCTGTTTTGCATTTTGTACATTTGTTGTGATCCAGTAAGCTGTCTTTAAAAGCTGACTTGTGTTTGTGTGGTAAAACTACAGTCTTACAGTTGTTGCTGCAATAGGTTAGCCACGGGTTAACAATGAATGACGTCCGTGGTGATTTTGTTTAATGATGTTTTCAAAGGATGAGGAAGGGGGAGCAAATCTACTTTGTGCCTAGGGCCGTAAAAAGTCTGAATCTGCCCCTGGTGGTAGTATAATATGTTCCAGGGATCACCTTTGTGTACAGAGAGCAAGGAAAGGCAGCAGTTGTTTTTTTATATACTGTAGTACATTGGAGGAGATATGGGGAGATCCCATAGAATGTACTGTAGATACTGGGAAGTTAGTTAGTTTGACTTGGGTCTGAGCTGGTCAGCATCCCAAAACAAGAAGACTGATGCTCTCCGTCGCTCTTACTCATACAGATAGCAGAGCTAAAGGAAAGGCTGTGTCGTCTGTGTGTCTCCATAACGGCTTAAATTCCATTTCCCTGTGCCGCTTCCCCTTTTGTTAAAGAAGTAAAGAGCTTTTCCGTTTGGCTATTTTTATCTGTCAAATTCGCATGTAATAGCAGCTCCTGTCATGTAAGAGTGGATGGCAGTATTACTCATTTGTCTGTCTACCACAAAACTCTTGTTTTTTATCAGGCATCTGTAATGACTTTCTATAGAGCAATTATAGATTACATAATTAGTATGTTCGTACACAAAGGTGTTCAAAGGTTAGTGCTACCCTCGATTGATGTATTCCCTTTGCACTACGCTTCAATACATGAACAAACTATCAGTAAATGAGTAGTTGACACTCATGAGGGAAATAAAAACTGCAGTTCTCTTGATATTTGTTTCAATCTTGCCATTGAATTTCAAAAGACAAAAACAATTGACACATTTCAACCATGTAATGCAAATGTTGTGTATTTCCTGTGGCTTTTAAATTCAAACAATTATCACTTAAAGTCTAATTATACCTATTAACATTTTCCATTGTCATGTAATCAAGTACAATTAATGTAATTAGCATTTAAATTTAATATCAATACAAAAGTTTTAGTCACCAATTAATTTCTAATTGTTAGTTTTTAAATCAACTAACTAATTAATATAAAATTCACTGATGATAACAAAAACAGATCATACAAACATCTCTCATCCCAGATCCCCATAACAAGTACTATGACTATAAATAGTTACATCTATACACACGTTGTAATTTAAATTCTAAAACAATTAAATGTTACATTAAAATTTCATCCTATTACTATTTAATCCTATTTAATTCCTATTACATTAAAATTTAATCCAAGGTCCTATATATATTAAATATATAGTATGCTATATATTTTATACAGGTACATGCAATATTTGTATTACCTTTTGCTTAATATTATAAGAAATAGTTATTAAATTTCTACAAGTTCATAGTACTTTATTGGATAGACCAAAATTGACCTTTGGTATGAGAATACTCTGGGCTGCTAATTGAGTGTATTGTATTTAACTATAGGAGAGAGGAGTTTTTTTGTCAGCCCTGCACTTGAATTGTCTATTGGGAAAAACGGCCTTGGAAGCATTGATAGACATAAACAGAACCTGAAGCAGTTTGGACTTGCGCCCCGTGTCTGCCGGGCCGCCCACCCGCGGCCACTCTCCGAGGATCAAGTGGTTCTGAAGGTGAAAGGAAAAAGAAAGAAAGAGGGTTAAAAACAACGTTGGGTCTAATGCAAGCGCAGGGCTCTCTCTCTCCCTCTCACTCTCGTTCTTCACTTTCCCTCCCCCTGCGCAGCCTTGTTTTACTATGCTGGCCATGGTTATGAGTGTCCGGGCAGAAACTACTTGGTTCCTATAGACGCCCCCCAGCCCTACCGCCGGGAGAACTGCATCAGCGTGCAGAGGATCATGCGGAGCATGCAGGAGAAGCGCACTGCGCTGAATGTGGTCCTGCTGGATACCTGCAGAAAATGGTGAGTCTCAGGACTCTGGGGAGTCACTGTGCAGAGCTGGGGTGTCTGGCCCTGGTCCTGGGGGGGGTCTCGTTCCAATTAGTGTTATAAGACACCGATGCTAAAGATAGGGCACACCTGTACATTATTGATGAATGAAGCAAGTCCTGAATTCATTAGAAGAACTGTGGTTCTTAAGGGTGGCATTAAGACTTTGTTTCTAAATGATTTCCCAGTTCCCTAAGTTAACAGTTCACCTGTTTTACTGATCACACATTGTGATCCAAGCCATTGGAAATTGTTGATTTAATGGATAATGAGTTAAACCTGCTGTGTTTTGACTCTCCGAGACTGGGACTGAGCACCCCTGATGTAGAGTGGATACCCTAAATCTGCACTTGATTAAAACTTGCTGTGAACCGCTTTACAACAGGCAGAGCTCAGCCTGAACATAAGTAGTGATTTAAGGATTGAAAAAAATTCCACCTGCAGATCTTTTGCTCTTTTTTTAACATCTTTGCAGTTTTCCCTAAAAATGATTCAGTTCCTGTAAATCAGTTCCTATTTGTGTGTCAACTCTGTTTTTACGTGCATTCTTTTCTAGGTATAACCAGGGGTGTGTTCCATCGGAGATCAGGTCTTTGGCACCTCTAGGCAACACTGTATATGGATATGCCACGTAAGTGCTGTGCTGTAGAGTTCAGTATTTCCACTTTTTATTGTTTCAATTATGTATTCACTCTTGAAACTGGCTCTTAATATTAACATTGTTCTGCCTAAACTGTTCCGTAAAAATATTTAGTCTGCATTAAGGAAGGTGTGTTATTTAGAGGAACGTAGGATTTTCCTTTTTTTCATAACTAATGTTATGAGATTGTTGGTACAGTTTACAGCACAGTTCTGCTCAGCTGCTCTGATAAGGACTGACCATGACCATGCTGGGTTTCTGTAATGGTGTAGTTTATTAGGCACTTAACAAAATATAGACTGCCCACTTCTACATTTCTGTGTGCAAGCTCCAAATAAAATACAGAGGGACATTGTTATCAAAAATAAAGGAAAACAAACCCAAAAGCAGAATAAAGGGTTCTTCTACATGGGTGAAAATAAAATGGGTATCATTCTTGAGGCAGGAACTCCAGTACCGTAACACCAAAATGACCAGTGATCTAATGCGTCTTGCAGTGAGAAAAACCTGAATTCCCTCATAAGCCTGACTTCAGAGAACAGGTGCACTTCTCTGGATCTGCCTTGACATCCTGCCTCGCGCAGGCGCAGGATTTGTGCACTCGTGCAGGTCAAGAACTTTGCCCCAGTAGCGAGATCTCCACTTTTTTGTTTCCTATTTTATAGACGTACTGTATCTAGAAAGGTGATGAAGGGGGTTTGTGGCGTGGAAGTGGGACCCCGTGCCGGGGTGTGATAGCCCGGGCTCAGAGTTGTGTCGTTTGCCATTCCAGGTGCGAGGACGCGGAGGCCTACGAAGTTCAGGACGGGGAGCGGAGCTCGGGCATCTTCACCAAGTACCTCAACAAGCACATATTGTCGCCGGAGAAAGTTACTCGCGTCCTGGAACGGGTGCTGGAGGGTAAGGTTCTGGATTTTACTCGTCACCCTACGACAATTTGTGCTAAGGCAAACTCTCTAGTGTTAAGACGTTAAGAAGATACCGTGTTAAACAGAGGAAAGCAAACTGTGAATTCCCTTGCATTTCAGCAGAGGTCAACAAACAGCTGGCAGGCGGTTTGTGGGAATTAGTTCCCTCGTCCCCTCTAGTGGTCAGAGTGTATGAGAACTATGGGAACTTGATTCCATTAATTATGCTTTTATTTTATCAGAGAAGCATCTTCAATGAGTTTAAGATTTTCTGTGTTTATGCGGCGGCATGCTCCAGAAAACTCTTTTTAGCCGGTCATTATTCAACATGTTAATCCAAGCTGCCTAGGGGAGAAATTAGCTGACATGCAGGACTGCGGTCCTGTTTATCAGCTTGAAGCGAAGGGGGCTGGCTGACACCCTGGATGGCTTCGGTGCAGCAGTTGTTTTGTTGTTTGCTGGGTCTCTGTGGTAACATGACTGGGCTTTGTGTGACCGGGCTGTGTAAGGGGTGACCTCATTCTCTAGAAATTCATACCGGCGCTGGCTTCCAAACTGCGGAAATGTGAGAGCTCCAGACCTCGGGATGTAGCTCCGGCCTGCACTCTCAAACAGCTCGGCTGCACCTGTCGGGTGCAGGCCACAGGCCCGGCCCTTCACTGAAGCACCAGGCTCGGGGGCCCTGGTGATAGGTGAAGCTGCTCTTTACCGAAGTACAGTACTTCAGACGCGGTGTAACATGGACTGTGTAGATGGGAGAAGAGTAAAAACAGAGCGTGACACACTGCACTGGAATGCGGTGGTGATGTTTGAGATGTTTGTGCCAGTGCAATGGAGGATGCCTTCAAGTGAGACAAACCACCCCGCAGTTATTTGAAACGCAGCACCAGGTTCTTCTGATGATCCTTTACACTCCTTCTTGTCACGGGGCCGCTATAAAAGACGCTGTCTCTCTTTTTAAAAGATTTATTTAAAGAAGAAGCAGGGAAATTTTCCACTTTTTTGAAATGGGAGAATTGTCATCCTAAGGGTTCTTTAAAAAAACCCAAAGCAGATTCATGTTCTTCTCCTTCAACTGCAGTATTGTCATGATGTGTTTTTGCTACATCTCTGGAGACATATTAGTGAGCTGTCCTGCCTTATTAATATTGTTTGGTAATAGATGATGTGACATCAGAAAAATATGAGTTTTTGCATTTTTAATGACCTGTGAAATGTTTGATGTCCGATTATCATATAGTAATGGAAATAGAGCCGTTTAATGTGAAACTCCCTTGTTTTCTTATCAGTAGCGAAACATGGCTATCTTTCATTGCAGTGTGCTGTATTTGAGCCGAGTTTTAAACAGCTCACATTTAAGCACTGTCCTCACACAGAATCGTTTAATGGTCTTAAATCGGACGTGACGCTGGCACTGAACGACTGCTGTGTGGTTAGGTTTGACTGATTTAGAAATGGAAAAAAGCTATTGAACTGTAATTCTCACTGATCTCTGATGGTTAGAGAGTGAAGACAGCTTGCTTAAAATATTACTAAAGCTTGTGATGTTACTGAGAAATGTGTGTTTACATTTTAAAGCCAGTATCTAATTTCCTGTAGTAGTCCTCAGTGTGTCAGCCTTTTGATTTTGCAACAGTTTAACCCAGTAATGTCCAGAAACATTTCTTGTTTACCGTTGTTAATGAAATCTTTAACAACAGCTTGCTGTTGTATAAAACCTCAGAATCTGAGTGTAAGAAAGATGAGAGTCATACATAATATTTAGAACTGTGGAGATATAAAGATACAGTTTATATGATTTCTATTTTAGTTAGCTTATCAGGGTTATTTAGAACCTTTAACTGAAAAACAGAAGGAAAACATTGTACCAGTGGAAATAAATAATTTAAAAACATTATCAGTAAACCTTTACCAGGAAATAATTCTTCGGCTTACATGTGCTGGTCATAATCAAATGCCAACATATATTTAATATGTAAGGTATTAATATTTACTTGATTATATCATTGGTTTAACTAAACCACAGCTCAGCAGTGTGGAAAAACATTCACTAACCGAAGGGATAAACTATCCCTGATGTGTTGTTCATGACTCGTCTCATAACACCAATCTTGGTACTGTGACTCTAAAGGTCAAGTGGGCTGAAACATCTGTGAGTACATAGTGATACAGCTGATATCTGTATTAAAAGTGAAATTGCACAGTAAGTCATTATGTGTATGAACAATTAATCTGCAGAGTAATAACAAAATTCACCTGCTTTTTCCATTTGTTTCAAAATGATGGTGTATGTTTATCATCTTTGACACTCTTTCTGAGTGTGGGAAGGTGCAGAAGTAATTAACTTGAAATGAATCTGCATTGATTCTTTTATACTGTAGCCAAGTATTTTATCTGCTCTGCGTCACAGTCCCCATGTTTGAGATTCTGTCCTGTTTCCAGATCTTGGGAGAGACCCCCTCATTACTGGAAAGCAGGTGATGGAGATTAAACACACACTAAAGGACCCCCGAGCACTAACTGACCGAATCTGCACTACTGGACATACCATGGAGCTGCAGCTGAGAAACCTGTACTGGAAACACACGAATGGTGAGGGCTGTCGCTGCTGTAGTACTGCCAAGACGGGATTTTGCCTTTGAATTTGAGGCATTTTAAGATCCCTTGGGAGACTCTTTTGTCTGTGTGTGGATTGCAGGTATACAGACAAAGACCTAAACACACGTATCCACGATGATGTTGGAACAGTACAACCTCTGTTGTAAACCTTCGTTTTATTAGTCTAAAAAATAGCTCAAATCATTATTTTTTTCTTCCAGTTTGCTTAGGAAAATTGGACTCATGAATGATCTGGGAAAGGAATGGGGGAGTGTAGGTTTATCCAAACGGAAAAGTTTGCTTTTTTCAGTTTACATGTGATGGAAAGATCTCTACTAATGCTGTCTGTATAAATGCAATTTATTTCAGACTTTCAGTGGGATATTGTCAATCTTACTCTGCCTAATTGAGGTTCTCACTAATGGCCCTCTTTCCTTTATATCTCTCGGACATTGAACAGCAGAGGTGCTTTCTTTAATTAAGGAGAAATGAAGGTGTCCTGCAGTTGCTCTAGAGTTACTAAAATGTTTTTATTTTATTTATATGCTAAATTGCTCATGCAAACACACGAGAATTATCTTCACTTTCAATTTACTTGCCTCAGTGCAAACTTCCTCTTTTATTTGGTTTCCATTGTTAGAAATAGAACTGAGGTGTTGCCTGAAATATGAGGAAGGATTTCATATTGATTAAATCAGAACAAACAGAATAAGACCTGCTTTTTATCAAGGAAACAATGGGGAATTGTTGCAACTGTTTTGTCTCTCAAAACGATTCAGTGTAAATAATAATAGATGTAGCTTATTATTATCAACTAGCAAATGCATGCAAGAAACCAAAGGCAAAAACATGATTATCCATAATATCGAATCTGTGTTACATTTTTGGATGATGCTACAATATCTCACTTGTCCTTGCTTGACCTAAAGTCGCGGATCCTCAATTATGCAATTTCAGCTCCTCAACAAAGTGTATTCCTAATAATAACAGCAACACTAAACAGCCTCTGTTTTGCCGTCCGGGAGAATTCCAGTTCCGTGGCATTGACCGGTTTCTGTGGGATGTGGGGTTGCTTTTCCAGAGCTGCCGGAGAGGCGGGTGCTGGTGTTCCCCTGTGGCGCGGAGGTGGAGCTCAGCTTCTCGGCCCTGTTCTCCAACGTGATGATCGCGTTCGCCAGCCTGAAGCGGGCGGGGCGCGGCGCCGCGGACTGCAGCCTGAGCCTGCGCAGCGAGCCCGTGAGTGTGCGCCGCCTCTGCACACAGCGGCACCTGGCGCGTTTATCGGTGTAACTGAAGAAAACCACAAACCCATTCGCTTGCATTGAAGTGCAAACGTGGGAGTTTTCATTTACCGGTCTACTTCTTGTAATTACATTTTTAATGATGTCCGTTCCAACTGCTGTTGTGATTACAATCTGACCGCAACAGACCAACAATGAAACGACATTCAAAATCTGCATTTTCTTCTGGACTTGTACGTGAAATATAAATGTGCACAATATAAGTGGGACACCCTGTCTAGAGATAGGTGTTTGTGCTGAAAAGACAGGGAAGGAAAGGTTATGAAGCTCACGGTGGAAGGCTCACCCCTCTAGCATCACCAAGAGAAAAAAAACATTCAGTATTTGCATGACCGGGCTGTTTTAAAAACTATTTTTTGCTATGGCTGTGAAAAACAGTGTGGATCATTCATGCACTTTCAGACTGACCGAAGATTTGATACTTTCGACACATCGCTGTCGACGCTGCTTTTTATGAAGTCCTTCTGAGAGGAAAAGGCAAAAAATATATCAGTAGAGCCACCGGCGGTTACAGCACCTTGCCTGGCTGGCTTCCTGTTCAGCTCGTCGTTAATCCCTCCAGTGTGCCGCTGACAAAGCCGTCTATGTTTCCGTACTTGACTACAATCTGGGCTGTTAGCGGCAGTCGGACGTGTTTTCCAGCGGAGGTTGCGGGTCGGGGGGGGGGACGCGAATTGCTGGATTCCCCTCCTCCCCCGCGCGCAGGGGCTCCACGCTCGGCCCCCGCAGTCCTGCGCGCGACAGCAGCCCCAGCCTGCCCCGCGGGTCTGCGGGGGCTGAAGGCAGCGTTAGGGGCTTATCCCAGCGTCTTCCTCACTTCACACAGCCGGAGTACGGAACCCAGCTTGATCCAAGTGACATCCCCACAGCGGCAAACACAATTCTGCAGTTTGCATCCAGGAGTATACCGAACATTTAAAACTTTTTTTTTGGGGGGTAAATTAAATTCTGTTCATAATGCAAAGGGAATACATAGAATTAAATGTTTTCATGGGAAAAAAATCCCAATTTTTCTACAATTTCAAATTAAACAACGGTGGTGCTAGGCATGTCCAGTTCTGTCCCTGGAGGAAAGGTCATTTTCCACAGGCTCGGGAATAAGATTGAACTTTCTAACGGATCCCCTTTGTGGATTCCTTCAGGAGAATCCCGTCTGTGACCTCCCCTCAGTGGGCGCTCGCAGATTTCAGTGTTCTGCTTCTTTGATTCACGTTACCTGCACCATGATGAAAGAGCTCGTTTGTTTCTCGTTCTTGTTTAAGTCATTGATTTCCATTAAGATTGTGAAATGACAAGAACATGGCACTAAGCCAAGGCGTTACGAAACTGTAATGAGGCAAGTGCTTCCTCAGGCACAGAAGAGCTGAGCTCCGTGCGAATTTCACAGCCGGTGATGAGAACTCTTAGCTCTGTGAACCCCAGCGTCAGGGGCAGAGGCCTTAAGGCTGGTTTCATTATAGCATGGCGACCCCTAGAGGACGAGAATGGAGTTGCAAGCAGTTAGGGAAATGGCGAGCCGGGGAAATTCTTTTACTACTTTGTATTGGGGTGTTATTCTTAATTTTAAAAAAAATTCTTAACTTTTCCATTTTCCATTTCTTTCTGTGCTCCACAATAATTAAAAGAGCTAATCAAACCCAGTGTGAATGTTTATTAAACAAAGTCATGTATATGCCATTTCCTTTGGGGTGTGCTCTTACATGGGGATTAATATTTCTATAATATAAATCCCTAACACTTTCACTTCTCTCTGTGCAGGCAATGGAGGATGTGTTCTCGAATATGGAGGACAGGTCGGGTGGGATGGATTCTTTGCTGCTGAGTGGTGCTGATAACCCAGACAGCAGTCTCAGACTGTGTGGCCTACAGAACCTCCAGGTAGACACGTGCACATACAGCAACTGTACAGGCTGGGGCGGAGTGTGCCGGAACATTTCAGCACAGTCGTTTTGTCCCGTGTGGTGCACCTGAGTTTTAACTGCAGTGCAAGATGAACTGATTGAACCTGTTGAGAGTTTTTTCTAACTTTGACTGTTGTGGTAAATTATAGTGCCTTGAGTAAAACATGTGAGAATGTGTAAACATGGCTGATTATATATCATTATATGGATCACCAACAAGTGGTATCTGTAAGGGGTTGCTCCTAGCTTTTTGGCTGCCTCATATGAAAGTGTTAACAGTAAAAACTGGAGACGATATTCTGCTCTTTCCCTCAGGTATATTACTACTGTTATTGGACAGGCTAATAATAGTATACCACAATTCTTTTGTATGCCTAGAGGCATTTAGATAAAGAATGTCATTATGAAGGGAATGTGCAGGGCATTTTTTTTTGCTATTGTTCAGCTTATCCACGTGCGATAATTGGTTGTTCTCCGACTTTTCTAAAATGGCCCTTCCTGTTTTGCAGAAATCTTTAGTAATCAGGTTGGATTTGCACTATACAGACAATGACAGCAAGCTCCGGCGCGTGGAAACCAGGGAGGAGGACATCGGCAAGCCTCTGGTGGCCAGGAGCGAGCTGCACAGGCGCGGGCAGGGCAGGGGCCCAGCGGTGCGGGAGTGCAGGGCGGCGGGCGCCTCCTTCCCGAGCGCGGAGCACGCGCAGGCGCCCCGCCAGCCCCTGCGCCGCCCCGGCTGGCCGTCCACGCGCAAGGCCGAGAACGCGCGGGACCCGGTCTCGAAGCGCCACACCGCGCAGGGCAACGAGCCGGAGGAGAACGACGAGAACGAGCCGCTGGACTGCGCCGCGTGAGGCTGGAGCTCGCCGCGCGCCGGTCGGGTGGCGCTGCGGGGGGTCGCGGGCTGTTCCCGTTCACGCGTGACTGCAGAAGGCAGCGCAAAGCGGCCGGTGGCGGTCTTTGTCTCACGCCGTGCAATTTTTCTGGCTGCCTCTGTGAGAAAGACACCCAGGCTTGTGCTTGAACCCGCAGTCAAGAATTACCTGTTGTTGCAGGTAGAGCCTGTTTCAAAATCCAGGTGTTTTCTAATGAAATTTCCTTCTACAACAGTACAGTTACAACTTCACGTTATGACTAAGTTGTTTTATATTAGACCCATCTACACACTTGCTATACAAATCGAAACGGTTTAGGGAACGGGAGAAAATAAACCCATCGAAATAGACACTATTACAGATGCATACAGATGGTAAGGGTGGCGCTGTGAAGCACTATATTACACATTGGCGCAGAGCCTCTGTAAACTTCATAGGCTGTATAGAGGTCTCATGGACTAGCATGGAGCCTTACAGCGTTATCCGGTGTGTGGGATGCATTGAAAAGCATTTGTGCTTCATGGAGTATATATTTATTATAGACTAGTAGCCAAAGTTTAATATTTAAACCTTGTTTATGATGTTTTCAAAACGTTAGAATTGAAAGGATTTCATTATACAACGATATCTATTTCAGTTGACCTGTGCATGTCCTCGTTTTTGGGGGGCCAATGTTCAGAACTAACTTTTGTTCGCTGTATTTCATATTTAATGATCCCATGGTTTTCCTGTCCACTTTTCCTCCAAATGTTATTGAAGGACTAGATAGTACTGTGCCCTCAAGACCTCTGTTGAATGGTGGTCTTCGCAGGAGAGGTTAGAACTGCGTGTCAGAAATGGTAACATTTCTGAGGGGTCCTCAGTATTTAAACTGTTTTGGGGTGACGTTTAATTGTTTATCGTGTTTCTTTTTTAAATAGTTGTATGTAAATATTCCCAGTTTTTATATAGAACCCAAATTGATCAAATATATTCGTACTGATTCTGGCCTGCATTCAAATCAGGTTGACTTTTGTGATTGTTTCGGAGCAAAAATAAAGCTGAGTAATGCTTGTCTTTCACCTGCCTGTCGTCGCCTGTGTCTTTCTGGGGATGCTATTGTCGCAGAGTGAAAAGGGCGGGTGTGGGAGGCGCCAGGTGTGGACGTTAATTGCACGAACGGGACAGTGACACCCTAGCATTCCTGCAGTTTCACGCCCCATCCTCTGCGTTTCCTGCTGTTAACACAGATGCTGGGCAGTTACCACCCCATCCAGGGGTACTGTGGGGCTGCAAACAGGCTTGACCGGCCCTGCGGTCGAGAGAGGGGCCCTAATTAAGGACAGGGGGCAGGTGCACAGTGCAGGTAGAGAGATGTAGAGAGATGTCATCTCTGCACAGCCATTTCCTGAACGAGCCCTGGGCAGTTGGCCGGCCCACACCCAGAGACAGCACAGGGACACCTGCACCCGGCGGAGCAGTCGAGAGCCTTGTCAAGAGGGCTTGATGAAGGCCCCGGCAGAGCAAGGCGGCAGCTCTTCGGAGAAGGAATTGCAGCAGGTGGAGCCAGGAGAGGACTCCGCTTGGGAACTAGGGCCTGGAAGCTGTGTAGGAAAGGCCCAGCACTGTCCCTACCCATCCCTTACCCATATAATAATCATTCCTTACACTTATATAGCGCCTTTCAGGACTCTTCACTCAAAGAGCTTTACAGGTAATAAGTATGCCCCTCCACCACCACCAGTGTGCAGCCCCACCTGGATGATGTGACAGCAGCCATAGTGCACCAGTACTCTCGCCACACACCAGCTCTCAGTGGGGAGGAGAGCAGAGTGATGAAGCCAGTTCAGAGAGGGGGGTTATTAGGAGGCCTTGACTGGTAAAGGCCAATGGACATTAGAGCAACACCCCTCCTCTTTTCAAGAAACACCCTGTGATTTTTAATGACCACAGAGAGTTAGGACCTCAGTTATATGTCACATCTGGTGGACCCCCCCACCATCAGGGACTCAGGCTTCCAGCGTCACTCAACAGGGACCCAGCCTCTTGAGCCAAAGGGAAATCACCCCTCAGCCCAGCGCCTGTGGCCCCTGCTATTCACAGGGAAGGGCGGTGACGTCACCGCGCTGGTAAGCCAGCCCTCACAAGCAATGGAGGCCGTATGCGGTGCAGGATTTTTGCAGATCTTACCATATGCATTCCAACTAAAAAGCAAAGCCTTCACCTACAACCAACAGCACGACTTCCCCTGGAGTGCGGATCATTGTGGACGAGTTGGGGATGGAAAATCTATATGAATTAGGCCTTTAAACATCTCCAGGTGACAATGGTCAAATCCGACTCAGCATAACGACAGAATGGTTAAGAGTTTCCCATTGAACCAGACACAAGGCATTGATTTTATTTTGATCACAACATTAATATTTAGTTGCAGCTAATTACTACCATACAGCAGATTGGATGTCTTACAGTCACGGGGGGGCTTCTGACGCTTTTGCGGAAAAGATTAGGATTGAAGACCCCGCATACTCGTCAACCCATTCGTGAGGTGGTACTATCTCCGACCTGTGTCGACGCTGCCTCGTCAGTAGAGCCACTTAGGAAAATAACTTCTCTTCTTACGCGCAACGACTCGGACGAGAAGGTAGAACGCTATTTTAATGTTTCTGTTCTTTAAAACCAGTATGATACTCGAAACAGCGCGGGACTGTGCATTCTGCCCACAGATTGTGGAAGACTTGTGACTGATGGTTAAAAACGTGTGAAGTCTTTAACAAAGCATGCGGAATTCCCGTTGAAAATCGCAGAACGAAGCTGCGACTAAAGGTGGTGGATTATTTTTAAACAGGTGCCCAATAATAATAATAATAATAATAATAATAATAATAATAATAATAATAATAATGCCCTTTAACACTTGATTGCCCTTCCCCTGTTAATGAACGGAATACTAAACTTTTATTGCAGGGTTACGTAATACACACTACCTGTTGCTCGCTCATCTAGATGTGTGCTGCTGTAGAAGGTGGATAATGTTAGCGCTGTGAAACGCATTTGTGTCGGTGTGAACTACACGCTGTAGTAGGTTTTTGCTGCATTCTAGCGGATTTAGAAATGAAGCGCACTGAGGGAGCAGGGAGCTGCGTCAGCACGCGTAGGCTGCAAAGGAACAAGTAAAGGTTTATTCCTGCTGAAAAGAGACGCAACGTGTCGGCTGCGCGGCCTTCTTGGGGTGTCGGGGAATGCACAGTATGTGGTATACGACTCCCTGCCAGCCCTGGCGGCGGTGACCGTCTTCACTTTCGGTGGTAGACGGCGGTGGAACAGTTCTGTTGCTGTCTCTTCACAGCCTTGCGTTTTCTTAAAAGACTTCACGAGATAATACCTTCGGACCCTCGTGCCCCTCCGGCGGGGGTCGGCGCTGCGCCTCTGCCCGCGCGGCGCGCTTGTGAAGGGGCGCCCCGCGCGCCGCTGTCCTCGAGCCCAAGTAGCTCGCCGTGATCGTATAGTGGTTAGTACTCTGCGTTGTGGCCGCAGCAACCTCGGTTCGAATCCGAGTCACGGCATTGTGGTGAAACAATGTCACGGCATTGGGCCTGATCTTTTCCTGTGTTTTAAAAAAAAACATTTATCGCATTTTTGACGACGCAAGTCAGTGTTTTCACTGATACTTTGCGAGCGGGTGTGGTGTGATTCGTTAAGACTACCATTTTTGCAGATCCCGTGCATGCAAGCGCTGATGCTTAGCACTTTCCATTTTGTTACGGTTGGTTAAGGCAAAAATCAAACAAACAAACAAACAACAAAATGCAAAAAAAAAACACTTGAACGCCGTCGTTCAATTGTTTTGCTATCAGTAGTCAGATTTTTTAAAAAAATTAGGTAATTTAAAATATTTTAGTGCTGTTCGGCGGTAGTTCTTCCATTCTGAGTCTGCGTAGGCTGTTTCCCCTCCCCCTTGCATATATTATGTAAATAGCACCTCGCTTGGCTTTCTGGGTAAATGAAACCTAACGTGTAATGTCCTACGTTTTCGCTCCTCTAAAAGCTCTATTCCTGTAATGTTTGAAGTATTGTACAGTAAAGCAATTTATTATCATTTTGTGTCCTCGGTAACAAGACTTACACTTACACACCACAAACCTAACGCCTATGTTGTGAAGTGCGGACTCCTGTTCTGCGAGTTGTAAGGTTAAGACTATACTTTCAGGGATCATTTCTATAGTTTGTGACTTGAGAAATGCGTTTCTAAAGTGTTTGGTCTCGCCAACCACGATGAGGAGTGAAAGTGTCGTCTTCTGAGCGCGAAGCGGACTGGGATTGTTGCTTCACGGCAGCTGATCCCGGTCATTGATGACCGTTCCTCTCCCCCTTGTGGGGACTGGAGGAAGAGGACACATTCTGAGTGGTTGGTTCTTCTTAATGGTTGAAATAACAGAACAAGTACAGCACTAGACTGCAATAGATTCGTTCGTAAAAACGTTCTGTGAAGACGTTATTTACTAGGTGCATTGTGTAAGGTAGCAGTCCCTGTTGTTTGGTTTTAGTGTGAAATGTAACTTTTTTTCTTGTTGCAGTGATAGAATACCACATTACATTCTAAACACAGTTTAAAAAGATCATCTCTACACATTTACTGTGTTTGTTTATAGAATGTAATGTAGTATTCTATCTAGCCTGAACATCGGTTCCTTCCTTGTTCTCTAGGGTCATACAGACCCTTCCTGGTCGTTCACCAAGTCGCTAACTGCGTGTTACGAGCGGTTGCTCAGAGCAGTGCTCTGCCTCTGCAGTAAGCATCTGAAAGCTTTCTGTTTTCTTGCAATTGAGTGAGAGAAAAAGAGCAGAGAATTCGCTTCCTGCCGAGTCGCTCCTGCACCGTCGGTGAACTGCTTAAGCAGGGTAATGTGACAAACGGAACTTAGCAGCTGGGCGGATAACTGTATAGTCCCGGGAAGAGGGCAGTCAGCCCCCAAAGCAACCATAAACCAGAACAGCATAATCTCCTCTGATAACCCGTGAGCCTTCGTAGAGTTGTACTGGGAAAGATGTTTCTCAGGAGGTAGGACTACTTTTTTTCTTAAGCCTTTGCCTCAGGGTTATTGGAGCAATTTAACTTGAAAGATCAGATGCAGCCACGTACAAGTGAATTATGTCGGTCAACTTTTAAAATTGAGTTTTTGGAGAATCTGGTGATATAAAACAATTCTGTATCTTTTTATTGCCTGACACAACTCTTTTGTTATTTTGTGATCACTGAAATTAGTGCATGTATGTTCGTTTTCCCATAGTCTTCCACAGAATACACAGAAACAGCCGTCTGGATGTATCTCGCCTCTGTATCTGACCATTGCGCAGATCCTGTGCTCAGGCCGTGAACAGAATCGCGCTGGTTACATGCTTGCACATTATTCTTCCAGTTAGTTTAGCGCACTGATTTGACACTGATCTGTTCAGTCACCAGGCTGTGTTGCTGTAGGACACTGAGGGAGCAATCATTTGCAGTGAGTTTCTATGAAACAGGTCAGTTGTAAAAAAAAACATTATTGTCTTACCTGAGCATCAGCTAAAGAAAGTGATGGATTTGGATTGACTTTGAAGTCCCTGCTTGATTTCGGAAAATGAACCTTTAACTCGAGGAGCCTTCTCTGCATGTGGCGGCAGCACGACAGCCAGAATCTCGCGTCGCCCTCTCTGCTGCTTTTCCTAGCGGAATGAACGGTCTCCTTTTATAGCTCACGAGCTGACGCCCCTTTACCCTGCCTCTGAAAGCCGGGGTTCCCCAGTCTCTCCGTGTGCTACCGCACCACGTCAGCGGGGTCATCTGAACTCGACTCGCTTTCTAGCAGAAGTGAAGTGGAAGAGCGATTGGTACAACCACGGAGAGCCCAGCGATGACAACACAGGAGTATTATAGCAACAGGCTCCTCCGCCCTGGTGCTACACTATGAAGAAGCTGTGTTGTGTGCGCTACAGAGAGACAGGAGCTTGATGGGAGAAAGACAGAGCCGGAGGTCATTTTCCGTCCTTAAAAAAGCCATTTTTTTCCCCCAGCAGTCCGTGAAGAGGATTCTCTTTCACACAAGCGGGTGTTATGTGCTTCACGTCAGTCTGACAGAACCACAGTCTAATGGCTTTGGCTGCACTTTGCATCCTTAGACCTTGTATAGCACCGAGGTCAAAATCTGTCCATCCATCAGAAGAATGGAACAAATATTTTACCTATGAAGGGTCTACTGACACAGGAGGGTTAAAACAGTTCAAACTGTAGACACTGTAGTTACACCTGTAGATATAGTGGTCCTTCACAAGACTCTGTATTAGAAAGCCAAGCCATAGCGTTTCATAAGCATTTGTGTTTTAAGTAGCTATGTCCCAGAGACACCACCAGGGGGCGGGAATGCAACAGGAGCATGAGATAATGTCCTCGACTAAGCGCAATATCAGGGATAACACATCAGTCCAGTTTAATTAACTTTACACTGCTGAGTACTCCAGTGGATTTACCAGCTATTTTCCATTGAGGTTAACAGTGCTGAAGAGCAATACTCTTCTGTTGCAGAGATGGCATTACACAAAGTAGGTATTTTCCATTTTCATTTGCTTGGCACATTGAATTATCAGACGAGCCAGTTTTATGTTTATGTATTAAGGAGGCTAGAGCTAGCCTTGTTACAATCACAAACTGATCAAAAAAAGATATCCCTCTAGGTTCAGCCATACAACTACTTACAGTGGATTCAGACAGGGTAAAAATGAACTTCGGATGCATGTAATATTTTGTGGGCAAAATCATGTCATTTTATCTTGGGCAAAAAAAAAACATTTTAATCCAAGTTATGATCATTTTCACCTCAAAAAGAATTCCATGCACTGACAATTCAGAATATTAAGTATATGAACCTAAACAATCTTAATCATATATATGCACATACATATAATTTTGCTTCCAAAGAGGTTCCTTGTTCCTAGTAAATGTATCCAATAAAGCTGTAATTAATGCATTATGCATGGAAGGCCAATAAATAAAAGATGAAACTCTCTTCACGTTTAATGGTTCTCCTTGGCTGACATGTGTTTGCTTGTTTTTTTCCTCTCCTGCTGCTATCTCGGAGAAAGACAACATTTACTTTTAAAGAAAAAGAAAAAAAAACAACAAAAAAGGTTTTTCAACAAGAAGAAATTTAAGACAAATATACAGAAAAGCGCCGGATGAAGTTTCTTTCCCTTATCCCTTGTATACAACGATCTGGGTGATCTGAGCAAAGGCAGGCCAGCTCTTGAAGTACTGGAGATGTTCACAAGAGTCCCGCACTGACGTCACAGACTCCGGGACCCGGGTCCGGTTCTGGTTCCCTTGAGAAATGGAAGAACATGTAGTTCCCCTAAATTCACCTCCAGAGCCAAGGACAGACTGAGGGAGTGTTGTGGCGACAGCTCTGATAACAGCTTAATCGTCGTGGACTCCCCCTTTATGTTTTCTGTTGGCATAGCTAAATTTAGGTCTTCGTGTTAGAGATCATCTCTGTCAGAATAAAGACGAAAGATCCCTGAAGACATCTTTCAAGTCCTTACAAGTCTCACATTCTTGAGCTGCTCTTGGATTGGCCTTGCTCAGATGTGTTTATACCACAGGCTTGAGCTCTGCTTCATTTTCATTTTTTGTTATTTGTATATTCCTTTTTACATCCTCTCCATAGATCTTTCCCTCAGGGAGTTTCATTTCGCTTTACTTAAAATATTAACCCCTGGCAGCACTTGGACAACCTATTATATGACATTCCATCGACTTACCCAGCTGTTTTTTTTTAAATCAGGCAGCATTGAATCCGCAGCGATCTATGTGTCCACTGTTTTATTTATCACAGTCGAGTTTTAATTTGTAAAGAAAACTACCGAACCTCTGATTTCAGTCGAATTTCACACCAGGGCCAGTGCTTAGATACCTGCTGTAGTGATTTCTTATGTCTATGGGAGTACGCAGGACGATGTTTGCATATATTTTAGAGCACAAACTCTAAGGCTGTTTTTTTTTTTTAATTTATGCGGAGAACGAAACCAAATCAACAGATGAGATCGGATAAGACCCGAAGAGCACTGAGCTCGCTGTTGCCTGCAGTGTTTTGAGCTCCTTCTGTCGGTTCTCTTCATAAACTACAGCTATAGCGGCTGCGACTATAATCCTAGCATCTTTTTTTTTTCAAATCAGCGCTCACAGATGCTGGTGCCTGCCCTGATATGTAACAACTGAAATTAAAGTACCTTTTTATATGATATGTGCTTTTACAAAAAAAAAAAAGATACAAGGGTTTTTTTTCCCCTTCCCCTGCAGTGATGCCAAATAACGTTACGGCCCGAGCCTCGTCTTACATCTTTCATAGCACAGAACACACAACAGGTTATGCAAGACCAGGGCGTTTAAAGACTGCGCAGTTCATTATCTTATAACCTCAAACCGGTTAAACTTTAACATTTTTCATCAAGATGGTGCGGTCGACATAAACATGACATATAAACGAACAGAGACACGCAGCTCGATCGCAGAATAGCCCAGACCGTGCCTTGACACTGAACATCTGCGGACAAAGAGCCGGGAGGACAAAGACCTTTTATTCACCTCGGCGTTAATGGCTTTGGCGCTCTGGGACGATCTTTGTGCACAACAAGCGTCTCTGAGAGCATGACCACCCGCAGGGACACGAGGTGTTGTTACGTTGTATCTTAAATGTGCGCCCTGGCACACGGAAACCCAAACTGACTCGGACGCGTGAGGACACGCGGAGCACGAAACCAAATCAACAGATGAGATCGAATAAAACAGATAACAGATAAGATCGAATAGCATCCCGGACTGGACAATCCGGGATGCTAAGGGAGCCGAGGGAAAAAAAAAAAACACTCGGAAACTGGGAAGGCGCTGGACGGACGAAGCCGTGTGTGTAATAATAAACGATGCCTTTAACCCGACACGTTTCAAATCCCCAGCGTGGCAAGAGCACGGACGAATGCCGCATTTCAGCGCCCGTTGCCTCTGAAGGTTTCCGAAGGAGAAGGGGAGCCTATAGACTCTCGCGTAGCGCCCACCTACCCTTGCAGGTAATTGGGCCCCGAGTGTGAGCGCTTTCCTGACACCTGATTGGGCCGCGGAGGTGCCGCCGAGCTAAGGCCGCTTCTCATTGGCCGGCCGGCACGTCACTCCGGGCGCCGTGGCCCGCCCCGCTCGTCAAGTAGCGGGCGGTGAATGGTGAAGGTTTCACAGCAGCTCGATACACTGTACTACAGCGCCGAGCCGCGCTCCGACCGGGGTCCCGAGTTTATTTCACGGTTGCGCACAGGCGCCGCGCAGTGCGTTCGCATCCTGAAGGGGAACGATGCTCACCCCGTGTGTCGGGGCTGCAAACGCTTCTGCCGCCGTTCAGCTGGGGGAGCGCAGGAGGTGGCTGATGTGACAGTGTTTCTATGTTGTGCTCAGTCCGTTATTGTTCTGGTCCCAGACGCAGCCCGAGCAATTGTGCGAGAAGATGTTGAGCCGACTGATGAGCGGCAGCATCAGGAATCTGGAAAGAGAATACAATTGCACCGTGAGGCTCCTGGATGACACGGAATACACCTGCACGATTCAGGTCAGTTTGAAACAGTCTCCTGCCCGCTACCTGGCTGTGTTGAGCACTTAACGACATCTCCTCCAGCTAGCGCTGCAACAGAACAGGTTTTTGTCACCTTTGTTCAGCACAGATGGGAAACGTGCTGATGTGGTGGTATTATTATACACCTGCACCTCGCGGGTCTGGTACCGCGGAATCATTGATAAATCTTAACGCGGTCATTCATTATTAGGTGTCTAGCGCAGCATCATCAGCGGATACGCAAAGTAGGGTAACTCCTGCGTGGGGGTTTGGGCGAAATGAGAGTATTCCGTAGGAGAGTGATGCGTTTTTTTTTTGTGTGTGACAGACAAGGCATACTGCCTTCCTCACTGGACAGCGCTAGAGCATCGTTCATTCTTCACATCCAGATCGGTGACAAGTAATCGGTGAAGTACAGTATTCAGGGCAACTTTGGCTGGCTGGCGTGATGACCTACAGCTGTCAACGTTTTGTCTCTTCGAAATGCCCGAGCGTACGGCCTTAGATACAACTGATTGGTTACAACCGGTGTCCTTTCTGATAGCTGGGCACAATAGTTCCAGACAATACCAAGGGCGCCCCAGTGACACGGTGCCATGTTTATAAGTACATTTAACCGGCTGTCCAGCTAAGCCACGACGGCGCTCTGACATGTGTGACCTGATAACTGATAACGCCTCCTTTATTTAACAGGGGAGCATGTGAATTCATTATAAGAAGGTCGTTTAGAAAGATATGGGATTTGAGGGTTTTTTTTTCTAAACAAGCCTGTGACAAACCTGATACCTGTGTTGATTTAGAGGTTGCAGATGTGGTGTGTTAATTTCGGTGTTGAGAACTGTCACAGAGCACCCGCGAGCGCTTCTGTCTGGGGATAAAGCAATGCTTTCTGCAGGCGGCTACTACGACCATGTGTGAGACGGCATGCTTATAATAATGCAATCCATCTTTGAACATCTAGAGCCCTTTAAATGCCAGGGACCCGTGCGCCGCGCTGTGCAATGGTGCAATTGATTAGAAGCCTCGTCAACACGGGTTTTGCAAAAGTGTAAACTGATAGTGGAAAATGAGGCTTCGTCATCCAGCATGGCAGTTCAGTGAATCGCTCAACCTGGAAACCTCTGATGACTTTCTGTTGTGGTTGCTTAGGATTTGATCTCCCAGACCGCTTCATTATCACAGGCGGTTAATAAGCAGACGCCACAGCGGTGTTATACAGGGGATGGAATTGTAACACAGGCCCGTTTTCTGTTCAACAGGCATTCAGGCGGGCTCCTGTCATGAGAATAATTATTTTCATTCTGAAGTTTGTACGGAAAATCAGATGGTTAGTGCACACTGAGCAACACAACATGCAGGACCAGGTAACATGCAGTGATATAGACGTGTCTGTTAGAAGGATTTGCTGTAGAATAGGAAAGGCACTCAGAATACCTGTGGAAAGGTACTGTATTGACCTTCCTCCTTGCAAATACTGTACATGTCTGATCTTTATTTCATTATACAGCATTTTTCAAAATTAACGACTGATTTCTGCTTTAGTTTTTGTGCCTGAATGTGCTTTATGATGTCAAAATAGGAAGCCTGAATTACAGAGTAAGCTATTCTTGTAGAATTCTGTATTGGAAGAAGCTCCTAAATTACCCGTGCCTCCAGTATTTGTGTGGCTTTAAAAGGGGCTGTCTGTGAGGGTGCCTGTGGTTTAAAATGACATTTCTGCTAATCTGCGTGGATTTAAATAATCCCCAAATGACTACATGATTAGGAGAAATGAAAATGCACAGTAGCACAGAACTGCACATAAAAACACAGACCTTTTTTCTGTTTTGTGCCTTGTTTTGTTAATGGGATGGGTCAAGGTCTTGTAAGAACAGGGCTGGCCATGAATATGGATCAGTAAGAGAGCGATGTTAGAACTATGAAGAGGATGTTTAGGATGTCAGACAGTAGTATTATGCAAAGATGTAGTTAATGTGTCCATTGAGCCATAGAAATGTATTCTCTTGATTTTTAAAAAAAAAATCATCTTCATTTTCAATCATCATAACCCTGGCTTCTGTGCCGAGTCTAACCTGGAACAGGAACATCTCAGCGAATAAGCAGTTTGTTAGTGCCTATGCATAACAGTAACTAAATCTGAAAAGTCTGGAACAGTAGGCACATAATAATTGCAACAGTAATGGTAATAATGTAATTAAATAGTAATAAGGGCTAAGAAAGAGTCTGCAGTTATGTACATCAATAAAACTTAATTTACTGTATTCAGTGCGTCTCAGCCCTGAGGCAGAGTGGCATTTCTATTAGAAATATTAATTGTTTGCCTTGTAGTCTGCGCTCCTTGTGCTACTGAGACGCATTGCCTGGAGCATGGCGATGTCTCGGTCCCTGGTCTTCAGATTAATGCCTAGGGAAGCCGAGTAAGGCAGGGATCAAGAATCTGTTTGATTGCTGCTGCGAGCGCCCATCAGCTCTTAACCTGTTGCCCGCTGGCTATAGTGAGTCTATGTGGTGCAACGGCTTGTAATGAGACAGAATGGGGGAGGACTGAAATTTAATGTAAAATCTTCCGCTGGTGTTTTTCGCACACAGGTGGGTGGAAGGGTGAACTCAGTGTCTTGGGTCCTTGTATTTAAAAGGGGTTTAAGCTTTGATGGTTAAAGGGGAACTGCAACGCTCTTTTTACATGTCGGGGTTAGCAAGAAACGGAAATGATGACCGCAATGAAAGTAAAATGTACTAAAGACTTTCAAACCACAGCAAAAGTAAAATGTACACAATAATTTGAAAAACCTCCAATTTGCACAATTCTTTTTTGGAAATTTCGGGGTATGCGCCGCGCCCTCTTCTGCGATTGAGAACGGGACTTCTGGTGAGGTATTGTGGCCCTATGACATTGTAAACAAGCAGGCTTGTGAATACAGCTCTTTTAATCCAACAGAAATATTGCTCTCGATTTTGAGACAGTTTTGCCAACAAATACAACTTACTTGTTAACTCTGCATGCAGATCACGTTGGAACATCTCTGTGGTGAAATGTTTGCTGCACAATCTGTACTTATTTGCTCGTACATTACATTATGCCAGTCCTTACAGTGACTAGTGATCAGGAAGGGCCAGCGCAGTTTGTGGGAACTCTCGCTTGATTTTTCTCGCAAGTTGGTGATTTTGTGCTTAATTTGAAATTTGTAATAATTTTCTATAATGTCAATGAATTTATTTTGTTACCGTGATTTAATAACTGGTCTGAGAAATTAGGACTGCAGTTTCCCTTTAAAAACATCGTATTTAGTGTGATGTGCTGTGACAAGACAAGTGTTGTATCTGCATGATGAAGATTATCCCTCAGCGGATCTGTTGAAACGTTTACTGCAGGGTACTAGTGATCTTAAGCAAGAGCTTCCTCCTCCTATAGGTTTCAGAATGAACTCGTTTACTGTGAGAAATGAAGAGGCAGTGACAACACGAACAAAGCTGTGATTTTGAATGTTTTGTTTAGACAAGTGTGGAACATGCTGGTTTTCCTTTCAGCAGCTACTGGGCTACACACTTAGCTCAAGGGTACTGATGGGCTTTCTTTATTTCTTGTTCTGTTGCTTCTAGGGAGGCTGTGGGAATTGCTTTGTTTCAAGTTCAATTTGAAAGACGCGGAGGGGTACAGTGGGAATCAGAACCAATTAGATTCAATTGTGGTATTCCTGTACGTCTGTTCTTGGAAGCTGTTAGAACGGTCCTTGGTTTGCTGAATCTCATGGGGGGGGGTTCTTCTCCTCACTGTTCACACAGTTTCTGTGCCGTATCTCCACTCACAGCTTTTACCCTCTCCGGATACTGCATGCATTCGACAGAACAGCTGTCAATGTGTTGAGCTCCCTTTTCGGGAGCAATCTGCTGAAAAATCAGTTAGCTTTTTCGTCAAGAAGGAAAAATGAAGTTTTGCATCACTCTTTAGTGTTTTCGCATAAATACTGGTGTGAATCGCAGGCTCCCCTTTGAGGGCTGCAAACAGCAGAACCCAAAGAACTCTTATCAGGTCGAGCAGGAAGCGTATAGTAAATTTCCCCATATATAGACATCTCCTGCAAAAATGCTATACATGCATGCATAAATGAATGAATAAATACTTTTAAAATGTTGGTTGAGATTTCCAATAAAGGGCGTTGCTGCAGGAATGGCAAAGATGAGCTCCTGTACCTGCTGTTGTTCATTTTGTAGGATGAGCTTCCTGTATGGTTCCATAGTAGTGATGATGTAATTGTGACTGTGAGCTACAGAGCACAACGTGCTACTTGGATACTCTGGCAGTGTGGACATGTGGCTGGTTTCTCCCCCATCCACCTCAGAGAGTTTGCCTGTGTGTAAGATGGCTTTCTGGCTCTGGCGGAGGCCTTTATATCTGTTTTATGTAGCCTATCCCATGCCAGGCAATAAGTGTGCCAGAGACGCCCAGGATTTAGGCCCGCCCAGCTGGGGACTGTACATAATCAGATCTAGGTCACCCTTTCTCTCCAAGATATTTTATTCTTACTATCAGCTCAGAGAGTCAATCCCCCCTGGATCTGTTTTCATTATGATCGGTATCTGTTTTCTAAACTTTAACAGTTGTTCCAAATTCTAATTTTTACATATCTATCTTTCACAAGTCCCTGCCTCTCTGAATTACGTTGAACTGGTGTAAGTAACGTAATATGGGTAAAAACGTTGAGTGTCTTCTTTCTCTCCCACACAAAGAGCCTGTATTCCGCTTGCTAAATAACATTTTACACTATGCATCATGTAAAACCGCATGGCTGTTTTGTTATTTCTTTAATTTCACTGGAAAACATCTGTGTGCCGACAGTGCAAAATCATTAGTTAGCATCATAATTAAACCGCATGTCATTTTGGTCAAGTAAGGGGAAAAAGTGAACAAGCAAGCTTGCAAGGAGTTAGTGAGCTCCCTGTGTCCAAAGCTGCTGCAGAGGGGCGGTGATTATGTATATAGTTCTAGACTGACTGCTGGTAGATCATATTCTGTGGTTTCTTAATGCACACTGCCAATCTTGTATTTATGGATTGGCTGGCTTGAAGTCCTTTCACTGTATTTTTGGAATGCATCGGGAGTGATTCTCATTATTTGTCCCTGGGGAGCCAGCTCAATTAATCACAGAGAACTCTGCTGTCCAACCCTCCTCCCAACTTCCCTTGGTTTCCCATTCTCTGCTACAATATCTTATATCAGGGATTGATATTTAGAGGCTCCTCACATCTCTAGGTCACATTTAAATAAATAGCTGGCCAGCATAGCCTGCCTGCAGTAATTGCACAAGCAGAAGTCCCTTCGCAGCCCCCACTCCAACCTCCTTCCTCTACTGCACTGCTGGGCAGGAGTTCAGCAACTGGACCGCAGTCAGCAGCTGGGCCCTCAGTGTGTCACTGGCTCACTTGGAGTACCTGTAATGGGAGCCGGTCCTGACTCCCAAGAAGTGTGTAGTTTAGGACCCTATGCAGACGGTATAATCCGGAGGAGACTGGAGAAGGAGAATAGGGGAAACACGGTGAGGAATGGACGGGATGACGAACAGGGGGCAGTGCCGACGGTGATCCAGGTGTATGGGGGTAGCGGCGGCGAACGAGTCCAAATGATGGAAGTCCAAATGGGAAACTAGGGCGCAGTCCAGGGTCCAGGTGCCAGGAGATCCATCCAAGACAAACGATTAAAACCAGGAACAGGATCAGGGACAGGAACAGGAAGAAGGAAGTTATAACCAAGGTAACGAGGCCAGGCGCTCCGAGCCCCGGACTCAGCTGGGTCAGGACACCAATAGGAGGCCAATGCCCTCAAGCTGCGGACGTGGGGCGAATTGATGCTAGGCGGGCCTCCGGGCATCCGTCTTCCAATGCAGAGCCCTGAGCTTCAGAGGCACCGGGTTTAAATAAAGAACGGGGAACAAGGGACAGGTGACCGTAATAATGGAACTAAAGGTCGGAGCGCCCTCTAGAGGAGGGATGACGATCGTGACAGTACCGGGCAACACACCCTTTTTTACAAACATGGCAAATGACTAAACTGCAGCACACATTTTTATCTGGACAGCTGCCTAGTGCCCAAGACTCTTAGGTTGCCTTTTCTGATTGAAATTCAGGATGGTGTTGTAGAAATTATAGTTGTGACGCCAGTTATGGAAAGAGATTTTCAAAAAGGTGCAATTTCACTTTTGAACTCTAAAGATCAGGGGTTTGTGCGTTTGGGAGGGTCACTGGAGTAGAAACCCATAGCAGACTCTAGTTCCAGGGGATATCCAGTAAAGTGTCCACTTGGGAACAACTGAGATATCTGTATTTTATGACCTTCAGGTTAGATTGGTAATGGATGCAGCGTACAGCTCCTCTGTTCGTAGCAAAGCCCCGGAACTCCAAAAACGAGCAGCTGCTGTTATTTTGTTTTGGTGAAACCCATTGGCTTCTGAAGCACACAGGTCTGCAGCAGAGCACGGGGCCGCAGGAGAACGGCGCTGGAGTGTGGCGTCGGACCCTTTGAAATGCTGGCTTGTGCTTGTGGGCCCCACGACGTGATTGAAATACTGGTGTGTGCTACAAAAGAGTTGGTCTCCCTCCGGGCCCCGGGCTGTGTCTCTCCTCGCCCTTTGTCTTGGCAATATTCTGCTGCAGCTCTTCCTTACTCCCTCCTTTAACAGTCCAATTCTTTCCACGCTGCCTGAATCCTGATTCACTATTTAACAGGAAAGAACAACAGCAACTCCTCATTCGCCTCTATGAAATCCCTTATTTGGTAACTTGTGTAGACACTATATGCTATAGCCCTGTAGGACTATCAATACTATAGGAGTTCATCTGACGCATCATGACATCATGGCCTAGGTCCCAGCTGGCTCCCAATCTTGTGGGATATATGGGAAGATCTGTGGCAGTCAGTGGTAGGTGGTGATTAATACAAAAGACAAACTAGGACGTCCTTGTGAAATGCAGGAGTGTTTCTTAGTGGCAGGATTGAGGTTCAATTTTGGGATTTAAATCAACTGCAGTTGTCTAGTATCAGTAATACTTTAACTGTGTTGCACCATTTGTAGGTGTTCATTCTATGTGGTTTTCCACATATGGTGAAATTTGTTTGCAACAGGACATGGGAAAAGTAAAGATCTATTAACCTAATCACTGCACTTCTGTGGATTTTGCACTAAAGGGGATACAGTATATTGTTTTTCATAAAAATGCTTTAATATAACTGTAGAAACATTTCTTCAAAACAAGGCCGCTTGTGTTGTTATTCATATAGCTAATGGTGGTGGTGGTTGGAACAGAAACCTGGTCAGGAATAGATTGGAAGTGTGTTTCTGGATTCGTTGGTCCTGTTGCCTGCCCTGTGATCTGTAGTGGGCAGTGCTTGGCTGTTGGCAGCTGTTCGGGTTATTGCCATGAGTGTCTGAAGCCCAGCAGTAGGGGAGGATCAGTGCACAGGTCAGCAGACCTATTGATCAGCCTTCAGCTGCCTTGATGATGCACACCGAAATCATTATTGCGCAATTACAACACACTCTGCTACGTTATGATGCAATTGAGGCAGTTTCTGTAAAACCGATCAAAGGAAAAGCATCACATTTCCACTTGTGCAGTCCTGTAAATGTGTAATTTATATAAAAAATATACACTAAACCCTTTTAACAGCATTCTTTGTCTGGGCATATGTAAATTGTTTTTTCTTTTTCACATGGTCTTTGAATGTTTAGATTACGTGTTATGGTACAGTATGTACACTGTTGTCATCTGTTGGGCATTTACATCATTACATTCAAGTATATTTACTAACCCCATCTCTGCGCACCATCTGGTTATAGGTTAATATAACATGTGGTTTTATAATATAAATATAAAAAAACTTATATTTGTAAACAGTTGAGGCAGAGTTTGCCTATGAGGCAGAAAACGGTATGCATTCTAATTACTGACTTTAACTGAAGTAGTTATGTTGTAGTTAATGAATTATCGTAACAGTTATGAAACCACCCCCCTTTCTATTGGAGGAAATCGGAAGGCATGTGATATAATTACTGCTGTAGTCGCTGAAGAAATATAAAAAGCGAAGGGATTTTAGTTCATTTTGAACTTCCTGTCAGATTTTTTCTCAAGGGGGGGGGGGAGTTGAGCAAAGCCTCTCCCATTTTTAATCCCCAGAAAGGGTCTGCAGCCCCTTTAAGTAGATTTATGCCTAATGGCTCAGGCTTAATTTAGAATACAAGTAGGATGTATCTTCGCTGGGCCTACTTGCTTATCAGCTTTAACAGTAATAATACGCCAGAGCTGAATTTCTGAAAGACCTGTCTTTCTGATTATTAGAGACCCTGAAAAAAACCTTCAGGTCTCTTAATCCATAAAGTGAATAATTGTTATGCTAAGCCCTAAGCAGATTTCTCTGTTCTGTGAGATTGATATTTGCCATATGGTAATAATAATAATAATGACGACGACTATTGATGCCTTTGCCATGTTCATGGCTCTGAAGTCACGTTGTTCAGCTTTGTCATTCAGTTTTGGAAAGAGGGCAGGTGGCTGGCACAATAAAGAGACCCTGGCAAATTAAGACTCAATAAAGAGTCTTTTCCCAGATTGGAAATTGTCTTCACGTTCACTCATTCTGCTAATCCGTGGCGCTGCTAAGCTTCGAAAAGGCAGCGATGCTTTGTCAGTGTGATTGTCATAGAGACGCTGACCTGGACTGACTGCGCAGTAAAACCAGATGGACAAACATGAGGCCGGACCATGCGGAGTCTAAAGCCATTTGGGATTCAGGAGATGTTAAATACACAGCCGTATCAGAATCACTGTGTGTTACATGTGGTTTCTCGCAAAAAAAATAATTGAATTACCTTCCCTGATTAGCATTTCACATGTTTAACAGGTTCCATACAGTTATAATTAATACAAGTCACCTTCAAACCTACTGCCACTTTGTATAGTTGTTAATGCCCAATTATTGGTACTCAAGCATCAGAATGAGATTTTTCTAATTTTTAAATAGTCCTTTGATATCTTTGATACCTGAACCTGAATTATTTTCTTTGTGCTTAAATACTGCTTTTCATACATGAATATATAAGAAATGTCTCAAGGTAAACCTTTTTTACATAAACCAGTTTTTTTCTTTATGATTAGTGCCTTCTACATGACTAACTACTAGTTTCTATGCATCACATGATGTGGCTTCAAATCCTTTCTACAGAAAATTAAATGTAGCCTTAATAAATGGTTAGATGACATTTTTTCTCACAGTAGCTCTGCTGGTGGTAATGTTTATTGTGAGAACCTGGAGCTGGGAATGGTGTGCGCTCTGTTTTCCTGTAGGAAAATAGGGAGCTTCTCAAGTTTACCACAATGTCCCAGGAAGCAGGCTGCCCTACAGCCACTCCAGAGGTCATCGCCAAGGTGACCGGGGCGTGCATCTGAACACCGTGCCAGGTCTTCTGCTGTTGCCACGGTGACTCCCAGGCAACCTTCTCAATACTCTAGAGCCCTTTGATTCCTACATCCCAGAGCACAAAAAAGAACAATGGTCAGACAACCGCACATGGAGCGAAGGAATAAGAGTGAGGATAGAAATAATTATTGGAGAAGCACAGACTCTACTTTATAGGATGGGTCCCTTAATGTGAGCCTATAGGACGAATCCTAACTCCTTTCTGAATTTGTTTGACCCTGTGGGTCAGCAGTGTCATCGTGTGCTCTGCCCTTGTAGTGGCCTGGGTTCTCTCCTGTTCTGAACAGGAGTTCTGTTTCCTGGGTCTCATTCCCACGTTAAGTAGCTCTTATGTCTCTTGTTTCCATCTGACACCTTTTGATAGATGACATGCCTTCCGCCAGCAAGAGTCATGAATAACCCCCCTGCTGTGACACTGTTCCTTCTTCCATGTTTTGTGTGAAAAAAGTATAAAAGGATATATCTGTTTTTCCCCCTCCTTCTGATTTGTTCTTTACTCTCTGGGCTTCATTTTGAAACCTGCAAATTTGGTCCATACAGACTTAACTCTGAAAGAGCCTCTCTCCTGCTGGCTTCTGGAGTCTGTCCTTGCTGGGAACCAGCAGCTACTTCAGTGTTTTGGTTGGTTGGTCTGATGACCAATCCCGTTCAGGTTTACTTTCATGCTTCTGATTGGTGCATCTGTCCAGTGGTTCTCCCCCCCAAGAGGTTCAGAGTTAGAATGAGCTCATCCATCATTAAAAATCACCTGTCTGTATTCTCTGTATCCAGGCCTAAGGACAGTCATGACCGAAAATTATTCATAACGAGGTGAGGTCCAGGAGGCCACAGGCAGAGCACCAGACAGAGGCAGTAAAGCTCCCTGTGTTTATGGTATAAAACTACAGCACAAAGGTTGGTGTTGACAAAATACTATATTTTTTCTGAACAAACAATAGTGCCTTCTATAGTTTTAATGCTCTGGCCACAAGGGTTGTATACATTTTCTCGACCATTTTAGTAACTGTTTTTTGATTTTTCATCTGCAGGTTTTGGTGGATTGATGTGTTTTTTTATCCTGCAGTAGTGCTAAACAAAGCTGGGAGACCTGCCAGTGACGGCCATCTTTGCTAGTCCCAAACTCTAATAAAACCTGTCGACTGTGAAGCGTGAGGGACACAACAGATTGTAACAGCTCTTGTTTGTTTTGCTGAATGGCAGCACAGCTCTGGAAAAGCAATGGAATTGCTCAAGGGGAATAAAGACACAATACTTTTGGATCTTTCTCATGTTCCTCTTTCTGCTGTTTCATCCCTTATGACAGTTTTCAAGGTCAATTTACCACTGGGCTGCAGCGTTTCTGTTATGGTTTTACTGTGATCTAGTAAAGCAGTGTGAAACTATGGGAAAACCCAGAGCATCTCAATGGAAAGGGCAAAACTCCTATGATACATACTGTACACACAGTTATAAACACATTTTCACACCCATTGCAAAAACCCTTCTGCTGGTGTTCTGTCTCTCATTAAGGGAAATGGAGAGGAGGCTCGGAATCTCCTGGTTGTCATCCATGGGCGATTGTGTTCTGAATGCTTTATTGTCCAAGCTGAATGTGGGGTGTTCTGAAAGTGCTTATGTTTCGCGTGGCGCTATGTCAAAAGGCCCTTCTGTGTTTCATCCAAGTCTCCATCTTGGCCGTCAGCTTCGCCGCGGACAGGACGAGAGCCTTGAGTTCCGAACAAGAAACGTGAGAAAAAAGAGGCAATTATCTCACCCTGGCCTGATAATGTGCTTACAGCAGACGCACAAAACCACTTTAAGAATCATGGGTACGTGTTATGTCAAGTACTCACGGAGTGTGTTAAAACAAGAAGATAGAATTGAGAATAGGTGTTGAGCTACTCCCGGCTGTGATAGGCTTCTATCCATGAACCTCAGGGCTGTCTGCTTCTGACCGTTAAGAGTTTGCATTCATAAGGAGCAAAGCGCTGCCTTCTGTGTGGTCTGTCATTGGAATTGCCAGGCAAAAACCTGATGATGAGGAGAGAGCAGCACAGGCCTAGGCCTGGTTTGGTGTTTCATCGATTAGTCTGCCCCTTGGCACCTGAGCTGGAGTCCCGACAGTGCTGGGGTCTGAAGGGCATGCACACCTGTTGATCTTGCAGACGGATGGACTCTCCTGGCTGAGCAAGCAGTTTCTGCTTGCCCACAGGGCGAGAGGGGAGCTGTGTCGGGTTCTAGTGAAGGAAACAGTCCGTCAGCCGTGATGAAGGGGCTGCCTCTGACAGTGTGTGTTTTTAGAGATCAAACAGCCGCAACTGTTGCTATGCCAGATATTAAAGATTAAAATGTGTGCCAGGCCTTAATATTTCATGAAGAGTTACTTCAGTGCACTACAACACTACGAGTGGCTCAGCCTGTTTACATGCGTTATGTGGGAGCAGTGCTGTCACAGGCTGCCTGCAGCGTGTGGCTGCTGCCCCTCACAGGACATCATGGGCGCCGTGTTACAGCAGGGCAGAGAGGCGTGAGCGCTGGAGCAAATACATGTTTCAGCGCCGTCGTTGCCTTCTGCGTCTCCCTGTAGACCACAGCCATTAGCAGACCATTTTGCCTGCCCTTCTTGATTTCACCTGGTCTTGTGTGACCCATTAAATTGTGATTTAATTGACTCTAAGCGTCTTGGATTTTAGTCAGGGTAGGGAAGGCGATTGTCCTGGACCAGGCAGTTTTAAGAAAATCAGAACTTTGGAGCTTAGAAATCTCAGCACCCAGCTAGATATTGTACAGTATGTGCATTTCCATGTAGCTGGCAGGGGAGTAGCAAAAAAAAAAAGGAGCAGTTTTTAAAAAAATGCATAAATTCAAGAATTTTAACATGTAGTGGTATACAAGTACAGTAATTGAATCTGCTCAAGACAGTACTGTACTGTGCCTTCTTGGTTTCATGGTCCTGACGCTGGTTTCCTGCGTTATTGTGTTGCGCACAATATGAGATTCATAACCAGCACATCTGAAACAATGGTAAAAGCTGCATAAAATCATACCTGGCAGAAAAAAAGACAATTCCAATAAAATCAAGAAGCAGCCTGCTGGCGGATAGAACTTGGAAGACCATTGGATACTAGACCACGCCTGTAAATAACCAGGAAGCTTCAGACTGGCTCACACTGTGTTGCACTAATGGACAGCCTCAGAAGCAGCGTCTCCTGATCTGTTTGCAGGAAAGAAAGGAAAGAGAAAAAAAGAGTGCATTCTGCTGCCGTATCGATGGCAGTTTGTCACATCTTTTATTGTTTTTGCCTTGTATTGGGTGTGAAACGCAAGCAGAGCCCCGAGGTAAAGTTTTCAGTCAGGCAAGCTCTTGAATAGAAATCATTTCTGAGCTGTGAAGACAAAGAGGAAGCACAAAACCAAAAAACCCACGAGAGAGAGAGATAGAGAGAGAGTGAAAGGGGTAGCCTGGCAAGTCTTGCGCCCAGTGCTGCACTCAGCTCCGGCAGACGGCGCGTTTAGGTGCGATCAAAAGAAGTGAGTGCCCCAGGCCAGAGCGCAATTGCAATTTATACAGATTGCACAGATGGTTTGTGATCTTTATTATGTGCTCGAGTGGCAGTGCAAGGCGTTTAACTAGGTGTGCAAAGAGCCAGAAAGCCTTGGAGGAGCGGAGAAAGAGGGAGCACAGCTAACAACGTCTCGAGGTCCTTTAGGGGGGAAATTGCTCAGCACTGATTGTGCATAAACAAGGCTGCGCTTTTGCGTATGCGAACATGGCACGTGCCGTAGTAAAGGCCTCTCAATAAAATCAGAAATAGAAAAATATATCTCAGACGCTGAAGTCTGAATACAGCTGGACTTTTCTCATTTCTGTTGACTTGGAGTAGCTCTGACTCGCCACGAATCTGAAGCCCTTGTCTTGTCTTTTCTCTTCCTTGCTTCATGCCACCCTGTTACTCCGCTCCCTCTACCAGCTCCCTATTAACTCAAATTAAATGAAGAACTAAGGTCTATAACTCTTGCTCTTACCATTTTGAGGCTCCCATTCTTATGAGATGTATTGTTGGACCTGTGCGTTTTTGCAATGGAGGGCGTCTTTTAGTGGAGTAGTCTTTGCTGCACAGAGACCCAGAAGAGCTGGAGCACAGTCCTCACTATGTGCAAGCAGGTGGCATGGAGTTTAATACAACTCTTGAATTAGCACATGTTTTCCTTGAGGTCTTAAGACATGACCTGCTCCGATACAGGGCATGAAGAGTTAACCATGCCTTACGGGTGCTCATAGTAACAATTCCTTGATTTTTCTATTGTGTTTTTCATCTGAAAGGATCTAGAAGCACTTTGCACATAGGAGGAAACCCACTTCATCACCTGGGTGATGCACAGCTGCCATAATGCACCAACAGCAACACTGCACAGTAGAAGAGAAGTAGCAACTTACTTCACCCATTCAGATGGAACTGTAGGCAGAACAGATTGCGCAATCCAGGAGTGGAGTTTAGTTAGGACCGCGGATAAACAGCTTTAGTACTCTTACTGGTGAGAGACTGGCGGGGAGCCTGGGCCTATCCCAGCGGGAAATAGGCACACGGCAAGGTGCTCCCTGGACAGGATGCCAGTCCATCCCAGGACAAACACTGACACACATGCACTCACAGCAGGGTCATTTTTCCCAGAGCCCAATTAACCTACCAGTATGCTTCTGGACAGTGGGTGGAAACCCGAGCAACCACAGGAAACGCATGGGAACACGGGGAGAACATACAATCTCCAAGCAGACAGCACCCCGTTATTGAACTGAGGACCATTATTGTGTTGAGAGGCAGCAGTGCTAGCCACAGCGCCACCATGCCACCGCATACCGGAACACTGGTCTGGAAATTGTGATCCCTAGGGAAACGTCCCACCTACTGGTCTAGCAACAACACTTTCAGCAGGAGCCAGGCATTTTTTAGAGGTCACCCATGCCAGTGTTGACTAGATCCAAAGTTATAGCATCTGAGATCTGTTTAGATCAGGCTATAAGGTGGTAATGCTGCTATCAGCTATGGTTAGCCGCAGTATTCCTTATAAATAGCTAATGAGGGGGTATTTAGCAATGCACAAAGCACATATATAACTTGGAACTTAGTTCAAGGAAGAAAAGCTCTGAAGCAGAAGTGCACAGGTACAGTACATTGCATTTTTGAAGAAACATAAATCACCAAGTGTGGATCGATGCTGTAGTTCTTGGTTTCACTGGAGAAAGCACTATTTAAAGCTGATTATTGTGTAAAATCTCCCTTAGAACTGCATTCTGTCCTAAGCCGTGGGACTTTGTCAGTTCCTTGCAATTTCTGCACAAATTATGCTGTGCAAAATCTAAAGGATAGCAGGGGATTATAGCTTCATATGAGGAACATCTGTACACGCTTTGCATTAAATCATACACTGAAAGGCAGCAGTGACGTCATATGGATTAAAGAGCTGAACCCTGTGATTCTGAGCTATTGCTGAAATATTGGCTTCGGCGTCTTTCCGTCCTGTCGGTCAGCCTGCGTCCCACCGACTCAGGGGCATTTGGCCGTGATCTGCCCCTCCAGAACCTCCAGGGCATGTTTTCCTGGGGCCTTCACTTGGAACCAGCCTCATGCTACAGACTGTACAGTGAGGATGATTAAACGTCAAGATGATGGTGGATTAGAGCTTCAGGAAAAAAAACCCCGATCTGACTTTCTTTTTTAAAGATTTGTCATTCTGAGAATCCTGCAGTAAAACTGGATTTGGTAGTATTTCAGCATAACAGGAAGGGAACTCTCTTCCATCTTATTTGAGTTTTCTGTCTTTCTCACCTTTCTTGTCCTACTCCCTCCCGTATCTTTTTTCTTTCTCATGAAGGATGTTGTGCTCCCTTTTTTTTGCTGTCTTGTTTCTCTCTCGGTGGCTCTCTCGTGCAATCTGCTCTGCTGTGGGCAGCCGATCGGAGCAGAGCTTCTGCTGCAGTGCTGATGCCTGACTCCGATTGCTCCTGGGATTCTCCGATCTCTCCAGTTGGGACACGTGCAATGGGAAGGTCCCAGGACGCTCACAGATTGCGGTTAATACAGTGTTAACGCTCCATTAAGTTCACATCAAGGGGCTCATTGGACCTCTGTGCACTGACGCTAAAGCTCTCTGTCCTCTCCAGCTAGGAAGACATGCTGTGCTTCGGTGCTGGAGACTGACACGCAGGCTTGGCTCTGCACAGCTGAGGGTATCAAGGTCCTCATCTGATCCCAGACGGAGAAACATTTCAAATGATAAAATGAAATCGCACATGATGGTTTTTTTTTAAACTAAAAGCTTATTTATTTATTTGGAGTATAATCCTTCTGCCAAGTGTTTTTTTATCTCTTCATGTAGAATTGTTGCAGACCTAAATGCCCAAAATCCATTAGGAGTCAACACCAGTATACCTGAGAGTCTTTGCTTTACACTCCGGTGTGCCTCTGTCTAACTTAATGTTTCCCCTCTGGCACTGTTTCTCAACTATGCAACAATGGGTTTAATTACAGAGCTCAATGAGTCACATTGATAGTTGCACAGTTTTATTATAATCCCATCACATCTAAACTATTAATTATATACTGGGTATTCGTGAACATTTAAACGTAACAGCATTATTTAAATCACATTAAACTGAGAGGAAAAAAGGCTGTATAGCAGGTCATGACCATAATGCATCTGAGGGTTCTCTCTTTAGATTTGGAAGTAGGCATTTATTATCCACAAAAAACTTTAATTAACAACCAGTTCCTTGATTATTCAAGTCTGATTAATTAGTCTAAGACTCGCATAAAACATATGATTCCTTTCAAAATCTCTCTATTTATAAGAACAGAGCACAGCAGCTAAAATATATATTTTTTTAATTTCATCCTTGCCAGCATAGTATCATATCTGAAGGACTGTGTAATTTTAATACATTTTCGGTGCTTTCTTTCATCCATCTAGTGTTATTCAAAGTTTCAAGGTCTTTAGTTATTGCCTTATTGTAACAATAGATACTCAAACAAATGATTAAACAGGACCTAATCAAAAATATTAGGCAGATAAAAGACCTATTTCCACATAATGTATATTGCAACTAAACATCACTATGCCGGAAAGACCTGTAACAGCCATTGGGATGACTTGTAAAAGACTAGAACATCTGTGACAGAAACAGATAATAAAGCAAACATTATAGCACTTCATAAAACACTCCAATATGAGCACATCAATCAACAGTTAGGCCAGATGTGGCTAATTGAAATGTTTTTAGACTTGTGATACCTACAAAGTTAAATGTACTCAACATACAGTACTGTAAGTCATAGTGTTCTGCAGTGGGTGACCCCAGCTGTTGTTGCTGTGACTCTTATTGTAACAGAATAAGCTTAGAGATTAAATGCTGAAAATTAGAAAGAAAAAAAGATGTGTTTCGGCTGTGAAGTCTTATTAAGGAGTATATTGTATATATTTTTAAATACCACAGCTTGATTTAAATTTTGTAGTTACATTTCCACATTCTAAAATGCTGTTTAACGTTTTTATTGCTTCTCCACACTGTCTAGATTAGAACATTTAATGATGGGTCAGTGCATCAGCATCAACACCATTTTTGTTCGCACATACAATAGCTTCTTGAAGGTCCTATCTCTCCATTGAATATTTATAGTTTGTCTAAAATTTCTGAATTGTTCTGAATTTCTTTTGGAGCTTCTACAGTAGGCTAAACCTCTTATTTTTGTAGCTTCTACTTACTTTTTTTGCATTAATTGATTTAATACATTGTGTATTAGCTGTACCAGAATGTAGATCTTTGGCGTGGAGTATGAATACAGATCCTATGGTACTCTGCTAATGGCTTCACCCCAATTTTAGAATTCACTCCTTATCTGTACTTTTATTTTCTATGTTTGTGTAGGGAGCTGCATCAGCATGCGTAGGCTGCAGAGGAACAGGTAAAGGTTTATTCCATGCTGAAAGGAAAAGAAAAGGGACACGTTTTGGCTTTGGATACCTCAAAGCTCACCCCTGAAGAAGGCTCCACAGCCAAAACGTAGTGTTTCTTTTCTTTACCTTTCAGCATGGTACAAACCTTTACCTCTTCCTTTCATTTTCTTCCCAACAACCATGTCTTAATCCTAATGCATACATTTAATTGAATGCCTATTTAGTAAACTTTAAGATTATTATTTCGTGAGAGATTTTATCAAATATCCTCTGAAATCCTAATAATACCACACCATGAGTACTGTATGTATCCGTTATTGCTGTTGTTTCTTCAAAGAACTTACATGTACAAGTTCCTTAAGCAAGACCTATCAACCCTGAATCCACTTTGACTATCCCCTAGAATCTTACTGCGATATGGTTATTGCCTCGTGATTACCATTTCTATAGCGGCTAGTAGCCATGTTTACCATTCTAGTTATAACTGGTTGGTGGTTCTTCCCAATCTATGTGACAAAAATTAAAGTCTCCCATGATGACATCTTTACCCACATAAATGTGGTAGAACTGTATTCTACCTGAATTTGCTGGAGAATACTTCTAACACTATACCTTTTGAACGTTTTTTTAAAAGTCTGACCCATTTAAAATCCAAGATCCTTGGTTCATCTGGGGTAACTTTCAGTGCCTGAATGATCTTTTTTGCCACCTCTTTCTTGTCTCTTCAAAGTACTGTATATCTGCTACTGTTATTTACACCATCTAGTCACCATTGTTGTTTGAGCGCAGCGTTTCAGAGATTCTCATTTCAGGATCACTTGCTAATGTAGCAGCTGGTCTTTCAATATTGTCTGTCTTGGGTTCTCTTTTTGGCTCTATTTCTTTCCACCTGGAGGAAACCCAAGCAAACACATGGAGAAACTTCACACGGCTAACACCCCAGCACCGATCTGAACCCAGGGCCCCAGTACTGCGAGGAAGCAATGCTAACCACTGCGCCACTGGGCCGCCCTCTGCCTCCTACCATTCAAATAGAAATATATTTGACTTTCTCGGTAGATCCTTGCCCCAAACCGACTGGTGACTGTCTCTTTGCATCTGTATAGATGGCCTTTGACATTCAAAGGTTTCCCTGAAGCCCTCTTCAGCACACCATTATTTATGGATATAACATAAAATCTGTAAAGGGTTTAGGAAATAAACATTTCATGTTGTTCACCCCTGCATGTGGGAAGGATTCCAGAGTGATTTAATCCTCCACCTCTGTTCAGAAAATGTGCTGTTTATTCCAGTGTGTTTTGCCTCAGTGTGAAGAGAGACAGTTGGCTCTTCACCTGCCTTTGCTCTCACCTGAAATCCACCATCTCTGGATGCAGACTCAGGGTTGGATATCTCACTTGCAGTATTTCTGGGAACAGAGTTCTCAGCCTGGGCTGTCAAGTGGAGTTATCAGGATTAGATTGCTGGATTTCAAATCTTTTGACAACCTGGGACCATCTTAGTTCATCACTGTTGGTATGTCCTTGTAGTGCCTCTTGCCACTGGATACCTTCATGACTGTGGGATTTGGAAGTTCCTCTCTCCGTATTAGAGATCCATTTCCAGTGCATTTGTTTTTTCTGGGGAAAGTTGTGGCAGTTCTCACTGTTGTCATGTGGCTGCTGGGATCCTTCCAGAATCACAGCCCTAGGGGCTCTTAAAAGTGTTGTCACGATCGTAAGCCCCTCCTCTTAAGGACGCTCTGGCTCTTCCTTGTTTGTCCTGATTTTTTGCGCCTGCCTCCTGTCTCAGCCCTTCCCCTACAAAAGCCAGATGCTCCCACCATTCCAGGCTCAACTTTGGAAGATGGACGCCAGGAAGCCTGCCTACCGGTGAGTCCAGGAGTGGCTCGACAGCATAGCCTTCGCAACGGCGACCTGACCATCTGGGTCCGGGGCTCGGAGCGCCTGGCCCCATAACCCCTCTTAATTCCCCCGACCCCTCGCCGGATCCCGCCCCGGCTTTTAACTTTGTCATGTCTCTGTTATGGAAGGACCACTCGGCTCTGGACATTTAGAATTCCCTGGATTTTCTTACGGACTCCCTTTGGACTTGTTTGCCTTGGCCATGCCCTCCCAAGCACCAGCGCACTGTTGACATGCCCCCCTGTTCTTTTTCCAGCCCCAATCCTAGTCTTTTTCCCCGTGTTTGTTGCACTCCCTTCAGGATTTTATCGTCTGCATAGGGTCCTGAAAAACGCTTCATGACCGGTGTTTTGTGTGAACCCACCCACCTGTTTTGGCAAGTGTAAACCAGTGCTGCACTTTCTCTGCAGCGAATGTTCCCTGTGATTGTTTTAAAGAGTGAGCAAACTGGGGTGTCTCATGAGCACAAATGTGTGCTAAGTGTTAAACCTGGGCATGCCCAAAAAGAATGTACAAAAAAATAAGATTACTGGAAAGTAAGATTCACTTGTAATCTACTTTTATTTAGTTTGCAATGCAAGAAGAACACTTATTGTTCCATATCACATAACTATTTATTTAAATTCAAATAACACAACAATATTTGCTTCAACCCTACATTTGTCTTATTTTAGGCTTATGGAACAACATATTATTTAATATTTCCTATATTTTATTTATAGATTTAGACCCAGTGGCGCGATCATCGTATTCAGAGAAATGATTACAGAAACGAGGCTTAATCATTTCCGAAACTAAATGCAACATAAGATATGATGTAAAATTGCTGGTCTTTGTCTTTGAGTTCCCAAGATGTACCGCCTGTCCCCTCTCCGAATCCCAAACAGCTGGGGATCGCGCACATCTTATCCTGCATAGTTTTGAAGAAGAGAAAAAAATCACTGTGCTCTGGGTTTTCAAAAACTAGAAATGCAATAGGAACATATGTGGTGTAGAGAAGCCATGAAGTGTAAATGAGCCTGGTGTGAGGCTGTGTAATTTAAACAAAACATTTGATGACAGACGTGGTCCCTCTGGTGCATCCTAATATTCTGGTATTACCAGCCAATCAGTGCCATGGTGAGTCCTGTGTGAGGCCAAAGGGGTGTCTGCCTCTGAAGCACGATGAAGGACAGACGCAGGAGATCTGGACTGAGCTCATGGCTGCAGTGCACACGTCTGTATCCACAGGGCTGCAGCCAGAGTTTGCACATTAAGCAGCAGTTCCACGTCAGCACGGCTATCTGCGAGCGATGGGCAGAATGGGTGATGGATGGCGTCCTGGGCATTGTAGCTGGGCGAAAGAAGAGGAGATCACGTTGAAAATAATTTCCAAGAACATTTTCACTGCATCATTATCTCTTTTAAAGAAGATGTCAACGAACCTGAATCGAGTTAAATAACTCGTGCAGTGTTGTCTTTTATATAAACAAGTGCTTATGCCAGTTATATGCTTGTGATTTGCATGGAAAACTGAAGTCTTTAGAAGCTTATTAAATTCTCTCTACTTCTGCCATGGAAATTCCTTTTATTACCGAATGGAGATGTATTTGTTTAATGACTCATTAATTTGAATCGGAGGCGTCTGGGGTATTGTATTAGGTTCAACATGACAGCACATTACTGTTTTTTTATTTTTTGTGTTTTTCCCCAACTCAGTGAGGCATTGGCTTGTTTTATTTCAGGAAGCTGTGGGAGTGCAAGGAGCTATTCTGGCTGTGCTGTTCCGATTCAGTGTCTTTCTTTCTTCTAGAAACCTGGATTTGTGTAGCTGTCTGTCTGTTTGTTTCAAACATAGAAATGTTTTCAAATTCAGAAATTTTTCTATCGCAACATAATTAGGAATAGTGAGTACAACCCTAGGTAGCTCATTAAAGGCACTGTCACTGTTCACTACTTGGATAGCCCTCTCGGAGCTTTTTGAAGTTTGCATGATCTCCGGTACAATAGACAATCTAGAGTCACAGTGCATGAAAGGATCATTTTTAAATTAACATGTATAGAAAGCATTTAGAACATCATCTTCAAGGACCAGAGATCCCTTATTTGAGCACATTTAATTCATCGATACCTTTCAGGTGTTTCTGGTCTTTTAAAACAGGTGCCTTAGGGTGATGTGTGATCTATACAATTAACCTTACTGGAGTGGCCCAGTCTAGCCCAAGGGGTGGAGACCCCTGATGTAGTGTATGAACAGATTGCCCCTAAATATGCAGTAAGCAATTCAAGCTCCTGTCCAGTGGGGTAAATTTATTCATGCTAGTGCATGAGTCACTGCTCAGATACCCCACCCTTGTGTGACACTAGCTACAGTAGCACCATCCCCAGATAATTTATTGCTTTTCCTTTGTGTCGCTGACACAACACTTTCATTCTGAAAGGTAGGAGATTTGGTTTTGTGGGCCTGCACTGGCTGATAAGGACTGAAGCGAAGGATAAATGGTGCCTCCTGGCTCCACTCTTCTGTAGTTCCTATTTCCCTACCCTGTCCCTGCCATCTGTTTAACCCGAGGAGTTAAAACAAACAGTGGATAGATAATGTCACTTCATTGTGGTTGTAGAAGCCCAAGTACTACTGTAAGCGAGGGTTTTTCTGGGTGTAAAAGTATTTCAGCACTGTCTTAATGAGGACTGCTGCTACTGTTTGCATTTAAAAAACTTTTATGCTGCCACTTGATTGATGCTCAGGCTGAATGAAGACACAGGCCCAGTTCTGACATTTATAGATTAAATGGCGTCCTCAGCAGCGGTTTCAATGCACAGTTACAAAAGCCCAGGCTGGCTCCCATTCATAATGGACTAGTCATATTTTCTGTAAGCAGATCAATACCGTTTGAAAGAGAAGAAAATTAGCAGCCTGGGTGTGAGGAAAGACTGCAGTCTTAAGATTGAATTTATTCACCGAGATCCACTGGACGTGGAGAGGCTGGGGAAAAAAATCTTTCACATCTCAGTGTTTTTGAGCTTTGTGTGTAAAACCATCAGTCAGAGGTTAAGATATTGACAGAGGGTGGAATGAAAGTGCTGATATGTGACAGTGCATCTTCCAGTTAAAACAAACATGTTACAATTTTTAAGATATAAAAGTAGATGTATGCATACTAGTATTGCACTGACTTTATGCATAAACATGAGTGTGGAGAGGAAGATAAATTAAATTATGATATAGATCTGATATTCTGTTGTTAACAAAATTATAAGACTGTATCTATCACGATACCATTATCAGTAGTGTATGTATACGCATCTATGTATCTGTACATTTTTTTCTAAACGTCTATATATATAGATGTATTCTGAAATATGTATTTTGGTATGTGACTATATCTGTATTTCTCTTGCCTGCCATAGCTGCAAGCAGATGTGTGCGGGGAGGTGAAATGCAGCGTGCCTGCTTGCTGTCTGGCTGACTCTCTCTCAGTCTCTGGAGGTTGGGAGCATCAGAGGCTCTGAAAATGAGCAGCTGCACCCTTTCTTAAAGTTGTGCCAAAATAAAAAAAACAACAAGCTGCTCAGCTTTTTTATAAAACACGTTTTTTTTTGCTCTCTATATATGATATCAAGTCGTATATTTAATTCCGTTTAATCGTCATCTTTGTTTGCTGCTGTTGTTGTTTTTTTTTGCCTTCAGTGCATTTTTCTGACAGAGTCAAGGCTGACTAGGTTACAGTGCATTGCTCTGTGGTCTTGTCACTAGGCGGCCTGTAGATGTAGTGGAGTGCCCATTGTCCAGAGAGCCCCCATCTGCCTCTAGTCACACTTCATAAGTGCACACGAGAACTAGTAATGCAGATCGGGGGAAAATGGGTAAACCAACTGGCCAAATGATGCCTTACACTTGCAACCATTTGGACATCCCCACATAAAGGCTTCGAAGGCTTCCATTAATGTGACCGAAAGCATCCTTTTCAAGCCCAAAATGGAGGTTCTGGAGGGGTATAGGACAGATTCGGGTCCAGGAATCGTTCCTGTTGCAGCCTAGGCAGAGCCAGAAAACCACGTTCACCTTAAGGAACCAGTCTTCCCAGCTTTGTTTTCACTCTGCAGTGTATGTAGACTTTCCCTTCAAACCCTGATGCTGAAACTTTGATGCCTTTTCTCTCCTGCAAGAATATTATTACACGCCAGTACGCTCCCTGGAATGTCACATTAATCTGAAATGTCTTTGATTACTGGAAATGAAGGCCACGCAGATATAAATGATGATTACTTGACTGATGTCCCTGAAGCAGGAGGTGGTCTATTGCAGTGTACCAAGCCCCCTGCAGGATAGCAAAAGTAATAAACATACCTTCCGAACAGAAGCTGATAACTGTGTATGAATAATACGGTCTTCCCCTGAAGTATTGAAATGAGTCCGTCAGAAAAAAGTCCTAATCTTATACCTGCCTGTCCACTCTTGTATATGGCAGCAGACAACTCCTAGTGCATAACTTAGAGCCTTGTTGCTTTTTCCAGTGGAATTTCTGTCTGTAATACTTGATCCTCTGGCTAGACATGTTCGCTCTGCGTGATCCTAAAGCAGGAAGGAAGTTGAGCTGCTCCACACTTGTGTTTATTTCTGAACGTAGGTACTTCTGCTGAGAAGGTCAAACTGTATCTCAGCCCTCCTCCATGGGAGGCACTAGGTGAGGACCGTGCAGTCTGAGGTAAGATCAGTGCACACGACAGTTACAGTGGGTATAGAAAGTCACCACCCCCTTTCAAAACGTTCACCTTTTGTTGCCCTAAAGCCCAAAAAGATGACAAATAAAATCAGACTTTTTCCAGTTTTATTTACAAGTTGTACCTTGCAACATCCAACTTAAAAAAAGAAAGCAAAATGTCTGAAAAAAAAGTAGAATAACTGGGTTGGGAACACCCCCTGAGTTCAGACTTGGTGGAAGCAGCTTGAATTACAGCCTTGAGTCTGTTTGGATACATCTCTACCAACTCTGCACACCTAGAGGGAGGAATATTTGCCCATTCCTCCTTACAGAATTGTTCAAGCTGAGTCAAACTGCGTGGTGACCCTTGATGGACTGCCCTCTTCAAGTCATGCCAATGATTTTCGATGGGATTTAGGTCGGGGCTCTGACTTGGCCACTCAAGGACATTCACCCTGTCCTTCAGCCACTGTACAGTGGCCTTGGCGGTGTGCTTTGGGTCATTGTCATGTTGAAAGGTGAACCATCTTGGCTGAGGGCTGCAGGTTTTCTTCAAGAATTTGCCTGTATTTTTCACCATCCATCTTCCCTTCTATCCTGACAAGTGCCCCAGTCCCAGCTGAAGAGAAACACCCTCACAACAGGATGCTGCCACCACCGTGCTTTACTGTAGGACTGGTGTTCTTTGGATGTTAAGATGTACTGAGTTTTCGCCAGACGTACCGTGTTGCATTCTGGCCAAAAAGTTAGATTTTGGTCTCATCTGACCACGGCATTGTCAGGGAACCTATAGGAGGAAGAGGAGGATCCTCATGCATGACTGGAATCCCACAGAACGCAGAGTAGCAAAGGGACGATCCGAAAGACGAAATCCAAAGGCTGGGTCGATAAGGGAGGCAGAGGGTCCGGTAACGAGAGATATCCAAAAACAATCCAAAAGTCAAAATCCAGAAGGCGAGGTCAAGAGGCGGAAGCAGAAGATTCGTAACGGGAGATCAGTCGAAAGGCTTGGAAACGCGCACTGGAGAATACTAAGAAAGGCTTCTCAATAGTGAGCGTGGGAAGGTGTGCGAAGGGGGTTTAAATACTGAAAGGAAAGGGGTGTGATTGGATGATTGGTTAGGGAGTGAGAAATCTGAGGAATCTGATGCATGTGAGAATGTGATGGGTTCAATCAGGGATGAGATTGGGAAGCAGAGGTTCCGGGAATGTAACGTCGTTTGCGAGGGAGAGTGTGGAATGTGACAGGCATCTTTAAGGTGCTTTTTAGCAAAACATAAACAAGACCTGATGTGGCTTTTTTTAAGGAGTGGCTTTTTTCTTGCCACCCTCCCATACAGCCAGATTTGCGGAGCGCTTGTGATTTTGTTGTCACATGCACACGATGACCAGTCTTTGCCATAAAGGACTTTAGTTTGTTCAAAGTTGCCATCAGCCTCTTGGTAGCCTCTCTGATCAGTCTCCTCCTTGCTCGGTCGTCCAGATCTAGGCAAGGTCTGGGTGGCGGCATACGCTTTCCACTTCTTCATGATGGTCTTGACTGTACTCCATGGGACACCTAAAGCCTTTGAAATCTTATTATACCCATCTCCTGACTTGTGCCTTTCCACAACTTTATCTCAAAGTTCTTTTGAAACCTCCTCTCCACTCATATTGGATTCTTTGCTTTGAAATGCACTTCCGAGCAGTAGAGTCCTCTAGAAACAGCTGCTTTTAATCTGAAACAATCAAAATCTCCACAATTGATCACAGGTGGGATTAGTTTATTGCCAATTAGTTTGTTGCGTGATCTGTAAGGTGAATGGTTATACCTGAGCAGGTTTACAAATGCAATTTTAAGGGGGGGGGGGGGTGTTCACTTATCCAAATAAGGTTTTATTACTGTTGTAATATTAATATTAATTTTCAGAATGCTTTAGAATTTTATTTTCACTTGGTTAATGTACGTAACTCATTGTAAATAAAAATGGAACAAGCCCAATTGAATTTGTTTTTATTTTCAGTGTGTCATACAACAAAAGGTACACATTTTGAAAGAGAGTGGTGACTTTCTATACCCACTGTACGTGTGTGTGCAAAAAAAACACCCATTCCTCTTGCCTTCAGGTTATTCTGCCCTTAGTACCCATTTGATGTACTTTGCTGGTAAAGAAAGTCTTAAAGACAAGATATTGCAATAAATATGTTATTGAAGCATGAATGAATATACAGTATCATAAATTCATAAATGACTTAAATGAGTTTTTCCTTTCATCTGTTCAAATTGCTGTGGCTTTTGTTTTGGTAGAAATAGACAGAAATACATGTTCATAGGTAGTTTTGTGAAATATGTCAATGGTTTACAACATTTTTATTCATGTTATGATTTTTGTATGATTTTAATATTATGATGAGTTTAGACCTGTAGCAAACTCCAGTCCTTTTAGATTTCTGTATTTCTTCCATCGTTTTCAATGGCCACCAAATATTTATCCTCCACCTACTCTGAAACAAATTCTCAAATCTTAAAGATCTTTTAATTTACCTTGAAGGAGAAATGTGCAGTCTACCCAAAGAATGAAGAGACCTGAAGAGATAAACGCTATGAACAGCTGTCACAGAAATGGACATTTCAGCCACAGGCTTTAGCTCAGCTACACAGCGCAGATGAGTACTGAGCTGAGCCTAATGTGCAGTAAATGAAAAGCTTAAACTCCAGTAATTAACCGCTATCTCAGAATTCACCTCCAGAGAAAATAGTTTTGTCACACAGCTCCTACTGACACTACCTCCTTCAGTGAATGTGCCAACGCTAAGACCATGAAGATGTACTGGCTTCCTTAACACCTTATTTCCCAGAAGCATGATTAATTAGCGCTGGCCAGAGCAACCTGGAGATTTCAAAACATCATTCTGAAAGTCACGCTGCCGGAATTCCATTGATGTGTAAGAATAAGTACATCAACATGAACACATTTGAAAGGGCTTATTTCATCACATGGGTTAACTTCTTTCTCTTTCCATGAAGTAAAAGGACAGTGTTGTCTCAGAACACAAACAAGAATGACGTATCAGGGTAGAGTTCCTCGTCTTAGCCGTGTTTTTCTAAACTCACAACAGGCCCTGACTGTTTTACCCTCACTGTGGTTTGTTCAGCTATACCAGTCTGGGAGCTGCTGTGCCTTTTCTGTAGCCCTGTGAGAGTCAAATAGAGGTGTGACATACTGTAAGGCTGAAGAGCAGAGTCTGTGCGCAATTGTATTCCAAATACAATACAATACTGAATGCCCTGGGCAATGCTCTTCAAATGTGAATCTTGTAGGCTCCAAACAAACACACCCATCTGGAGCCCATTCCAGCAGGGACAGGTCAACATTATTTCAGATGTTCACTCACACACATACACACTGGTGTTTGGACAGCATTTATTTGTGCACTGCGGAAAGAACTGGAGAACATGATTAAAACCCATGCAGACTGCCCTCCAGATATAGTACGCCTGACAATGTTTCCTTTTTCATATGCAAATGCTTTCAAATTTTGTTTAAATTAAAAGCAGTGCTCATTTCCCAGTCTCTGCACTTGGTTTGAGAGGTTTTAGGCTTAAGTATCTTGTATTCTTGGTTTAGGAGTGGAAGAGGGAAAATTCTGTTCAGGGAAGTAACTGAATTTGTTCTTTGCCATTCCTAGAAAAATGACCTTCCACCATTAACTTTCTTGTTGTGTCTTTTGGTTATACAAAAGACCAGGACAGAATGCTGCAAATGGTTAACCCTCTCAACTGTAAAAATGTAACCTCAGATTCTGATGAAACTTTTGCATGTTGTAAAAGCGTGAAGCTCATTTTGTTTTCTATTGGAATAAAGCTTGAGCAATCGTCTCTTCTTCACTTTGGAATGAGCAATGAATATAAAGAAAATTGGTAGTGGAAGGCTGAAAACAATAAACAGTGTTTCTTTGTTGTCAAGATCAGACAAGCCTTGACAGTGTTTCTGCAAACAGTCGATTGTTTTCATTGGGCTCTTCTGCTCCCAGTTCAGTTCCTTGCTTTTCTGGCCCTCTCTAGCTCTGTGCATGAGGCTCTGTTCCTGAAGAGAACCGGAGTTATTTGGAATTGCTAAGTCCAGCATGCACTGTTCTATTTTTACCCTCCTTCAGTTATTTCCATCTGTGCAGGTGTGGAGATTGAACGAGCGGGCAAAGTGAAGAGTTATTTTGTGCAATTTCTGTGGTAGAGCATAAGAATTGAGCATGCTGCCTGTCTCTGGTGCTTGTTCACAGTTGTGTGTTTTGAGATCTGTTACATGACAAGATCACACCGTCTCTCTCTTTTCTTTTAGTTCCTCATCTGTCTTTTACTTTTCTCACTGGTTGAGAGAGAAGGTCCGGAGCCAGTCAGCATTTCTTTTTTTTTCTTGTGCGTGGAAGTTTGACCGAGACATCTCTGTGAACTAGTTTACCCAAACAAAATTTCTCTGTTGTCTCCGTCATGCCCAGTAGGGCAGAAGAGCAGGCACAAAAGAAAAGGCCAAAGTTTTCATGTTCCCATTCACAGGCCCTCACTTCAGTCTGAAACGTATGGTCAGAAGCCGAAAGGCTGAGAAACATCAAGAGATTTCTTTTTCAGTTTTGCTTACACTGGCTTTTAACAAAATACATTGCTGTTTAGCTGCAGGTTATTAAGGAAAATGCATAGCTAAATATTTGCATATTAAAGATTTAATTTCAGATAGACTTCTTAGTTGATTCCTCTGGGGAAGATTTTGGCTAGAAAACAGCTGTCTAGAATCCTGTTCGGGAGCAAGGAAAGTATTTAATTTCAACTTCTGTAATGGAAAAAAAAACAATATTTGTAAGACCAAATGAAATTCAACCAATATGACAAAAAATGTCAGTAGGCTTAAAAGGCTTTATACCCCCTCCAGCAACAGGCTACCTGTTTCCTTGTGTTTATCCAGCTCTATTGTACCTTAAATAGGAAATTAAAACACAAGCCTTGGTGCATGAAGAGGGCTAGGAGACTGAGATGACACCTGATTCAAGGGTTCACAATCCCCAGACACAGTGAAAAAGTCAACCCAAAACCTGACAAGTCAGCCCAAAGCTTTAAATCAACTGTAAAACACAAACCAGGGAATTCAAATGGAAACTAAAGGGAAAGTCCTTTAAAGCTAAAACAGGAGACACCTCTTCACACAGAGGGTTGTGAGAGTGTAGAATAAGCCAACCTACTGGGTTGTCAAAGCCGATACAACTATTGATTTCAAGAAGCAGCCAGGTGAGTTGTTATTAGGTACAGTAGCAGCAGCCAGAAAGTTAGATGAGCTGACGAGCTGCCTTTCGATTGCAGTCTTTCTTTTGTCTTTAAATGAAGGGTTCTGGGATTGCAGCTGAATCGGTCGGAAAGTTCAGGTAAATGAGAGGCACAGCTCTGGACCTGCGTGGTGCAGCGCAAGCATTTTGAAAAGGAGGACTGAAATAGCAAGCTGAGCTTCTTCTGCAGTGGCATTGAACCGGTCCCCTTGACCTTTGCTTTCTCTGCTGCCTCACAGGAGCTCCTCTGAGAGAGCTACCTCACCCCAGGCGTTAACAGCCATCTATTATAAATTACTGAGCAGTGCTGGGGAGTTGGTGGACTGATTGTTGCAAGCCCTAAGGACTGTTGTCAGGATGTTATTGAACACATCCCTTTAGCTGTCCTCCAGTTGTTGACATTAAGTCATCCTCCTCCACTTCTTCCTGTGGCGCGTGCCTTTTACTGTATGTTTATCTTATTTTCTGCTCAAAGGCAACACACTTGACCATGCGCTTACTGCAGCTACTACATTATTTTAAATCTCAGATGCGTTTTTTTTGTGGTGCCATCACAAAAAGTTGTGTCAAACTCTGAGTCACTTACAGGACCATGTGGATTGTGTGCAAGTTTTGCAAGTCTAGAGAAAGCAGGATAGTGTGATGAATGGATTAAACTACTGTATATAATTGCCAGACACACCCTCAGGGCGCCTCCATTCCTACCTTGTTTTTGTCACCTTTCTTTTTTTTCCAGATTTGTTTAAAAGGCCACAGTTTTCAGTTGATGCAAAACAGAAATTCTGGATTCCTAAATCCAGATTAAGAACACATCTGAAATAATCCACTTGAGGGATCAAAGGATGAGGTGGTAGAAATATTTTAATCTGAATTAGCATGCATTTTGGAGGTTCAGGTCGTCTCCAGTTATGTATTCAAAAGGGTTAAGTCGTGAATGCTTGGTAAATATGATAAATGTGAGATCTGGAGGATAAGAATTGGGCCCAAAGAGCATATTTAACCATTAAAAGAAAACAAAGGCATCACCAATCTGTATGTTATTAAAAACCCTTTCGAGTATAAACCAGGCACGGATGAAACACATCTACACGGACAATGTTCAGCACTGATTATAACATTGTGTTTTTGCTTGGAAAAGGAAACTCATTTCCTTAATTAATAAGTGAATGTGAGTTAACATTGGCCATAGTTTTTCTCATGTAGCAGCAAGGGCAAAGCTACAGAAACGTTCTTTAATTTGGAAGAAAAAGCAGTATGCTTCTAACCATTTCTCCTTTATGAAATAAACATTTGAGTTTTAATAAAAGCATCCAGCCTCAGAAGTTGCAGGCAAGTTTTGGAAACTTAATGAGAATTTTAAAAACTGCAACGCCACAGATATTGAATCACATTGCTTTCATGCCAAAAATCCTTCAGCAGGGCTGCCGCCTTTTCAACAGTTGCTCCTGCACCCACCATTTTTGACATACTGTAGGACTGGAAATTAGTCCTAGGTCATTTCACGTGTCCTCTTGTGTTTGCTACGTCATGACATATAGTACCAGGAATAAGAGTTTCCCTTCTTGCTTTCTCAAATTGACAAAATGTGAGGAATTGTGCTTGGGCACATACCTAACCACCCACTATTTTTCCAGCTGTATGAAGGAAGCACCAGACAAAAACCCTTTGCCTGTAGTGGCTGAAGACTTGATCCCTCTGTGTAAAAAGGCTACAACCTGAAGTGTTATATGAGAGACTGACACGTTCCTAGGAGACTGTCATGGTTGTTAGTCTTTATTGAAATATTCTACCATTTTACTGTTTTTCTGTCTTTTGAGACAAGCCTTGGTGCCAGCAGTACCTCGGCTACCAAACCAGGTTTTCCAGTGAATTGTTGAGGCTTCAGCTGCCACAGTATGAATGCTAGGTCTAAAAGTAAAAAAAACAAAGTAATAGAGTAGATGAGGTGGTGACTCATGCATCAGTGAATACGTTCTGTGTGTTTATTTATACACAGCTGCTCTTCCTTAAAAATGAGGGATGTGTGTTATCCTGGGAACAGGCATTTACCATTTCCCCTCTTCTTAAGGAAAATAAAGGTTTTGTAAATATCACAAACCACACTCCAACCACAGCGGCAACTGCAATTTAAGGCAATTAATGAGTAAAGGATAATTAGATAGTAATTGCCTAATTATGGCAGTGAGCGTGGGAGCCGGGCGAAGAGAGGATGGGATGTGTGGAGCCAGTGTGCTGTACGTCCAGAGGAGGAGGAGGCCAAGCTGCAGTGGAGATTACTAATGAGAGGGTGGGGGCTGCAAAAACTAGCCGGAATGAAGCGGCCAGGAGCTTCTGTCAACATCTGACTGATCTCCTCCTCGGCAGGATCAGGATCAGGGGTAGTGCGCGGGCAAGGGGTGCGCTGGGGGGCTCCTCTATTTAGAACGAAGCAGCCTGAGCGCAGCACTGTGCCTTGGAGCTGACTTTGTGGACACTGGCAGGGTGATTGCTGAAGCCCCTGTCCATGCGTCAGTGCAAACATGTCTCCTGCATTTCTGAACAAAACCCCCAACTGCATGCTGCTGCTCTAGCACAAGATAATGTGGGTAAGGAGGAAGGAGTCTCCAGGGGTCAGTGGAGTTTATTTTAGGCGTTGGTAGTTACATAGTGCACATGTCCACTATATGGCGGTGTTAGTGATTTAATTTCTAAATTGTCTTGACTTTGGCAGAGCCCCATGCTCACGAATTGTAGATGAAGCTTTGAGATTCTTTTTTATACCATATTGTTTTCCAAGATCATTGTGGCTTTTCAGAGTATGGTTTACGCTTAATCCGAAGACTCAACATTTGGGGTGAGGAGGATGAGACAAATGTGCTTTCAAAAACTAAAGATAATGGCTTTGACAAACTGTCACAAGACAGGACTGATCCAGGAACCAAGTATAAAAAGCAACTATTTCATCTTAATACTTGACTAATCCTGGTATAGATTCCAATGAAGCTGGTTCTCTTAATTTATAATGATTTATGTTTCATCCAAAATTGGGTATTATTGCTGTCAGACTCCTGGGGATACTTAAGTGCAGATAAGTGTGTATTCTTTAATTACACTGTAGTTAAAACATTAGTCTACTAGAGTTCAAGCTCTCTGAAACTGACTGTGGTAAGAGCTGAATACGCATTTCAAATAGTATTTCTAAAATTTTGTAACAACACTGATAGTGATAAGATTCTAAGAGCTGTGTACTTAACCTTTATTCAGTGGAAGTTCAAATGAATGGTGTGAAATCTCTTGTGAATGTCCTATTTTATTAATGGATTCTGCTGATTTCTCTCTTTGGCCTGTCTCTGTGTATCAAGAGGAATGACATGTTGTTTTTGTCTCTACTGCAGGCTGGCTGCCTTTCTAGAATTTTTATATCTTTCGGTGTATTTGATTCTGAGAGTGTGGGGATGGGATCAAGGCCAGGCTAGCATATTCTTTTGTAAATGGGACGAAATGGGGTTTGCTGTCAGTGCTAATCGAAGGGGTAAGCATTCAAGACTTCCAAGAAGATAACATCTCAAGCCACTTTTTTTCACATCCTTGCGCAGATGTCCCTGATGTCTTTAGACACCTGTGAGTCTAGCAGTGTGAGCAAGCTTCAGAGAAAATGTTTTCCTTCCATTAAGAGAAAAAGAGCCCTCACTTCAGAATACAGCTGTACCCTGCTTGTAACCCACTTTAATTATACCTGTCAATCATGCCAGACTTTAGATTGCAGCGGTAGAGTTATGAATACTGATGACTGTTTAAACATATGGTGAAATTCTGCTTGTATACCAGCAATGTTACTTCAGTAAATTCCCACAAGACTGGAATTCTAAAGCAGTACTGAATCTGTGGTTGGTTACCTCAAGGTTAACACTTTTTTTACAACCGAAAATATAGAGACTTATAGCAGCTTTCAAATAAGAGAGGCTTTATTCAGATTTGCATTTGGCCAGACAGCTGTCCTGCATTATTTTCCCTTTCAATACTATCTGGTAGATATGTACACCTAATCATCTGCATTTTTTAAACTGACTGTTGTTCCTCTACCCTGAGTTTTAAATATATGGCTACACATTTTCTCATGTGTATTTTTTCTGTTCACAATTTAAGAAATTGGCCAGTACTCCCCAGAGCAACACATTTCAATAGTTCTTGGCATCTTGTTTTCTGTGTATCTTCTGTATCGGTGTGCGGGGAGCTCATTTCCTTTTCTCTGCCTTAGTTTACACTTATCCTGAAATCGCTCCATTGAAAAGTCCCTGTGTCGCTTTTAATGATGAATCTGAAACGCACTCTCAGATAATAGATTTTCTCAGCTTGGTGCTTTGAGTTAAAGTAACAATTCAGTTGCAACATTAGTTCTTGTTGGCTGTCGGGATTTAGGGCAGGGATTGTAGAGATTTGCTGCACCACTGTTGCTGGTTCAGGGACGCTTGAATTACAGTTGGTTGTAGAGGTACTGTACTTTGATTCGAGAGGAGTAAGTCACAGACCAGTCAGGCTAAGATGAGCAGCACAAATAATGTTTAAAAGCCCGATTGTGCGTCCTTCAAAAGCAACACCTACACAAGTTGTCATCTCTCCAGGATCAGAGAGAAATATTTTATAGACTTCAGCAGAAGGATACTGTCCTGGACTCCAGCAGTCTTTTAGTGCACAGCTAGAGAAATAGGGGGCTAATACTTCCTGCCATGCTGGAATGTGCTGTGGTTACACATTACCAAAGCCATCTTTGAAAGCATGTGGCAGCTCTGAGCATGCACACTGTCCAGCCAGCAGGTGTACTGTTTGTGGTCAACAGGGCACAAGGAGCAGAGAAACAATAATTAAACAATTAAATAAACAACTATTTATCATGTTGAAGCATCTTCTCAACTAAAAAAAAAACGTCTTACATTTAGCATTGTACACCTTCCAGAAACAGTAAAAACCTTCATTGTTAATGTACATCTGCTCAGTCCAAAGTGTTTTAGTCCCAAAGGTACCAATTGTCTGATTGCCAGATTGAACCACTTTGCAAAAACACTTAAAAAAATCGGTTTGCTCACTCTGACGAGAAGAAGCAAGCATTTGTCTGTATCCAAATCATAAAGCTCCCCTGAGGGGCGCTAATACGGTACATTGTTACACGTCACGTCTCTTTTGAGAAACATGACGCTAAAGCAGAGGGGCAGCTCTTCCCGCACGGCTGGAGCTCAGTCGGCCGTTCGGATGCGGAAAGGAAAAACTCTATAATAGTGTGGTGCAGCTCAGGACTGGCACACATCTGACGAATTGGCATCTTGTTTTCTGTGTACCTTCTGTATGGGTGTCACCCGGGGAAGGGTGGAGTGTGTTGAAGGAGGGTCCCACACGGGTCACATCTGGAATTCCAGCTCTGCATCTCTTTCCTTCCAGCCAACTTTTAACACAGAAGTGAAACACCAGTTTTCAGGTACAGAATGGCAAACTACAGCATTGACACCTGCCTTTCAGACATTGTTAGCTGCTTTGTGTATTTTTGTCTCTTTGGTTTTCCCTATGATATTAACAGTTGTAATATGACGAAGAGAAAGGTCGCTTTTTCCCGTTTTCAACAAACCTTACTGTCGCTGCAGTGCTAGGGTTGGAGCAGCGTACACAGTCAATGGGACAGACTTGTTTCATGCTCACATTTCATAGAACTCAAATACTCAGCCCCTCAGCAACTGGACCAAAGAGGGAACAAACGTGTTAAACTGAGAATGGGACAGGGCAGTGAAAAAAAGAAGAAATGGAAAACTGATGGTTTACCTAGAGGATGTCTGGTGTTCAACGAATCAGACACTGATATGGTGTGCTTTTGTTCAGTTTGTTCTAGAATTGCCAGCAGAAACTCACAATGCTTTGAGTGTAGGAAATTAGACCACGGTAGGATTTACATTTAAAGCACCAGATACATGATGCTTACATTTTCAACAAACCTTACTGTCACTGCAGTGCTAGGGTTGGAGCAGCGTACACAGTCAATGGGACAGACTTGTTTCATGCTCACATTTCATAGAACTCAAATACCCTGTTGCGTCTCTTAGATCCAGCGCCGCCTTCATCAGAATCGGGGTCACATTGAAAGTAAGGAGATCATAACTCTTTGTGAGACTTGTGCTTTCTCACGAGACGTTTTGATGTTTACTGTGATGGATGTGCCAGCGATATGAAATTACACTTCAAGGCAGACATACATTATCAAAAGAAACATAATAGGGAGTCGTGTGTGCAGTATATTATACCTGTAACTTGGGGAAATTGTCTCTGAACCATGCAGGGATGTTTATGACCATTTATCGCGGTACTAATTGTAAACTGTTTGGAATAGACATATGAATGTTACTGTTATTTGTGGAGCTTCCCGGAGTTGTAGTTGAGACTTTGTGTATGCTGTAGAAAATATGCTGTATGTTACTGAATATTGTTACAAATGGGGGGGGGGGGTTACGAAAAATGGTTGATTTCAGGAATTAACTAAGTGGTTTAGTCAATAAGAAAAATAATTATTCATAACCCCCAACTTGTAAGTGATTTCTACAGAACATACCCGCGCAGTTGGTATAATTAGAGGCATGTGAATTCTATATTCTCTGGCACATCTTTGGTGAAAAGTGTAATAATCCAGGCACATTTGGTTAAACAAATTTAAATAAAATGTACAATTGTTTTTGCTCAGGGGATGCCCCACATCTCAGCAAACATCCCCTCTGCTTTGAAGCTAGAAGTGTTTACACCACCAGGTGTCACATACTTCATCTAAGCTCTTAGAGACACTTCCTAGTCACTTATAGCTGTAACAATATACTGTATTGCTTAATCTAATATTTGTTGGTATTGGGAAGTCTGACAAGTACAGTAAAACCAAGATCATGAGACAGAAGAGGAGAACAAATAGAAATACAGGTATTGCAGTGATATAGAAGGGAGTAGGACAATCCTGAGCAGAACACCTTGGTGCTGGTGTTGGGGGTGAATTGGTAGTGGCTTTGATGCGGAGTATCCTGTGGAGTGCTAGCCACTGACAATGGCTTTCTCTGGCCCTTGGTTTCACTGGTAGTGTGGTACCTTATTGTCTCCATGGCAACATGGCTTCTTTCACCATAGGTCCTGCTAGCCCCTCTAACTGCTTGACTCTTTCACAGCTGCAAGGCCTCTTTGCTGTCCTCTAAGATGCAAGCTTTAGGATGGGTCGCAAAGTTCCGAAGAGTCTGAGAAATTAGACCAAGCGCAGTGCTGATGAGCAAGGCGGAGCAGTGGCACTGTGATCTGTGCCTGTGGCTGGAAGGTTACCAGTTCGTATCCCGCTGCCGGCAGAGGAATCCTACTCCCCTGGGTCCCTGAGCAAGGCCCTTAACCCCACCTGCTCCAGGGGCACTGTATAAATGGCTGACCCTGCGATCTGACCCCCAGCTTCTCTCCCTTTCTGTGTGTCTCATAGTGAGCAAGCTGGGGTATGTGAAAAGACAAATGCCAAATTCACAAAATTGTATATGGGCAATAAAATGATCTTATCTTATCAAGACGTGTTCTGTTGTCTGATGTTGTACGGTATTCTGGTTTCTGAGCTTGGTGATCGCATCCTGCCCAGGATTCAGCACAGCTCTGCATGCAATGGGGTGTAGGTCCCCAGCTCTCTGAACTGGTGGGAGGTGGAGGAAGAGTTGTGTAACATCACAGGAGGCTGTTTAATTTGTTAGTGTTAATTTGTCTGAGGAAGCCCAGGCCCCAGCTGTCCCTGTGCGTCAGAAGCTATCCAAGTTCGTTTTCCATTACTCCACCTCTGCTCATTTTGACACCTGTGTGGACAGCTGGAGACCCAAAGGCATTCACTTCATTTGCCGGTCTTCCTCTGTGAGCAGACGTATGAACAGAAGGCACGAACCAGGATTAAAGAAAATCTTTAAGGGATTCTCCTTAGTCCTCCAACCATGACTGGTGCTCAGAACTCATCTGGACACTCGTCCTCATGTAGCTGTGATTTAAAATAGCATGCTACATCCACGCTTGCAAGTCAAGTGGTTGGACTTTCTCCACACCGTCCTTGTTTGTCAGGTCTGCACTGGATGCTTCCTGGTTTGATGTGGTTAGCAATGTTTCCCTTCCTGCGGTTCAGCTCAGGAGTTTTTCTTTTCCTCAGGGGCATGTGGTGGCTTGCAGAGATAGCTGAGCACTTCAGGATCACACAGACACAGTACAGGAGGCTTAGGGATCCTTGTCTTCTTGTTAAGTGAATGATACATTGTCTGGCCAACTGTAAACTGGCCAGTGAACAGGGAGAGGCAGCCCCTCAGCAACTGGACCAAAGAGGGAACAAACGTGTTAAACTGAGAATGGGACAGGGCAGTGAAAAAAAGAAGAAATGGAAAACTGATGGTTTACCTAGAGGATGTCTGGTGTTCAATGAATCAGACACTGATATGGTGTGCTTTTGTTCAGTTTGTTCTAGAATTGACAGCAGAAACTCACAATGCTTTGAGTGTAGGAAATTAGACCACGGTAGGATTTACATTTAAAGCACCAGATACATGATGCTTACAATAAACAGGTCATGTTGACTTGGATATCTTCCATTCTGTAGTAAAAACTAAGACGTTGAGTTGTGAAAAGCAAACAAAGTACACACATCTGAATAACTGCAATAAAAACTCATTTGTGACTGCAACCTCACCGGGGGAGGGTGACGCAGACCCTGGTGAGTAAGCACACTTCTAAGGGCTTTGTATAAGAAATAACCAGTCAGTCGTAAAGGTTTTGTGTTGCTATCAATTTCTGTAATCTAAGGCCTTGTTACACAGCCTTCTGACAGGTGGGTGATTTTTGTCATGATCTTTAAGTGCCTGCAATAGAACGAAACCCAGTGCAGAAGAAAAAAAATATCACTTATCGCAAATCACCTTGCGAAAAGCAGCATCACTGACGTTACAGTAATGCATTTCAGAAAAAAGCTCACTTCAGGAGGCTTAAGTGTTCCCAGTGTGACCATTTCCCTGAGATGAAGCGTCTGTGCTGTCAGATGTAGTGGCTTAATTTCTCCATGATGAAATTGCGGCCTTGTTTACAAGCCCGAATACCGATAAACACTAGAAAGCAAAACCAACATCAGTGTTCGGGGCAAATTTCTGCTTGTTGGTTTCATAAATCTCATGTACAATTACCTGAAGGTGAAAACAGTGCTTTAGAATACCCCACCATTGTGTGTTCCCATGTTCTGGAACCCCTGCCAGTGCAAATTAAACTAATTCAAGCAGGAACAGATTGTTATTTAGAAGCACAGATCTTATTTTTTGGTGTTACTTTGCACCTGGAGTCTGGTTAATTACGAGGTTTTGAAGTTAAGTTTAAAAGATTGTTTGATTTTTTTACGCGTGATCACTAAATCCCCCCTTTCACGAGAAATTGTTTCAAAAGATCATGCCAAACGTGCATTTGTTAAAAAATTGTATTACTAAAAGTTCGGATCTTGAGTGCTTCACAATCAGCATGAAAATGAGTGTCAAGTGCAGAGTCAAGAAATCAATTCTGAGGAAAACTGTGAATAAGCAAGCACAACTAATCAATTCTGAGGAGCACACTAGGGTTGTGTTTGATTAGAATTCCAGTTCAATCAAAACCCACAGAACTGCACCTGCTTTATGACTCCAAATTGAATCCAGAATTGCTCCACGACGACTCGGCCACTGCAGGCAATTACCCATCCCAGCAAACCTGTTCGCTTCGGTTCTTCAGGAGTGAAGACAAGCGTCACATTTAATTTACCAAATCTGTTGTAGGTAAGTGCGACGCTGCCGAAGCGAAGCGTGTTCCTGGGAAGGGTTAAACCGTGGTCCAGTTTCCCCGGTGGAGTGAAAACACAGCCGTCTCTACCCTCGATCTCTCGTCGCCCCGGGGGGAGATCAGTTCTGAAATTAGCTGGGGTGCTAACAGGGCCCTGCATTTTAATGACTGTCACTTGGCTGGCTGTGCAAGGCACTCCCTGGAGCTTCAGAGAGTCTACATGTGTGGAAATGTGTATATCCTGAGTGCCATTCTGCTGGGTTACCGTGCCTGCGGTGTTCAGATCTCTGTGTTTCCCTTCCTGCTCTCTACATCTCATTATTCTGGACCTTCGGCCCTGTTGTCCACAAGATTTAAGAGCTCGTGAGGTCTGGGTGCAGAGAGTTGAATGCCTAGAACCACTTTTGCGCTTATATAGTCGTATAACTCTTATGGAGTTGTACAGTATGCACATGTTCTTATCCATCAGTCCATCCATCCATTTTCTAACCACTTCTTCCAAATCAGGGTTGTGTGGGAGCCCATCCCTGCAAGCCCCCACACAACTCTGTTGTTGTGTGGGAGCCTCCATCCCAGGCAACATGTTCTTATGCGAACAGTTAATGTGTGTGGGTTGACATTATGGCATTAAATGACATTAAATGGGCAAAATGACATTATGTCCATAATAGTCTTGCTGCTTAGTTAAGAAGTGGATGTAAGGAACTGGATAGATGATCACTTTTTTTTAACTTGTGATTTTAGTTTTTTTTTGTAAGTGCCCTAGTGCCACCTAACCAGCAGCAACACACCAGGCTGCCATTGACCTCTAGACACCAAGAAAACCGTCCCAGAAGTTCTGTACACGTGTTCATTCTTTGTGTATACAGTGTTACATAACAAGGCTGACTTGTGTTTTTGTTGATCGAGATTGTACAGTTTCAGACCTCATTAGCTAAAATAGAGTCTCCTTGTAGGCAGAACCAAGAATCTGTGCTTGTAAGGTGTGCTGTTTGTATAGTCTTTGTTAGTGCAATCTGTTGAGATACAGAATTTAAAAAAGCTATAATAAACACAGATACAGAGGTGCATTCAGTCCTGTGTTCACTCACATCTGCCCCTGAGAGGGGATTATAGTCGATTAGAGGCGCGTTTGTCAATTAAGGATATAACAGCTGAGCGAAATGGAACTGAAGGTCTCATTTTGGAGGATTAAATCCGACAGCTTTTTCACCAGCATGGTCTTGCAGGTTTTGGAGAGAGAGAAACACACGATGCCCTGTCTTTTCTTTGACAAGTTCAGCGGCCCACTTTCCCGGAAGATTCTTTTTTGTCCGTCTTTCTTTTGTGCCTCTGGTGTGTCTTCCACATTCACATCGGCTCGTCGGAAATGTGATGTGATGGAAGGGAGGTTGTGGTTTTCCCCGGCCTTCAGGTACTTCGAACGACCTTGCTGCCTGACTGGATCCTTCGCTCTGAGTTGATCTGTCACTTGCTGCTCAATCACTGGTGATTAAAGCAGAGAGGATGAAATATGCAAGGGTGCTTAATGGAGACGATGAAGGCTGACAGGTTGTGCCCCACTTCTCAAACGTCCTACCCTAGATAACCCTGTAGTTTACTCTGAGCGACAGTGACAGGATTAGAGAAGTTGGACTCCCAAACTCTAGCTTCTCTCTCTCCTGCTCCTGGTTTCTGTATGATTCAGCATCTTTGTTAAAAAATGTTTTTGCATCGGGGGGGGATAGATTGCACCATCAGCATGCACAGCTGCAATAGTGCAAGGCGTAAGAAAAGTAAATCTGCAAGAGGAAAAGAGAAATACAATGAATTAAACTTGTCACGCTGCCCTTTTCAAGAGCTGTTTGGCAGAGGGAAAGGCACAGGTCACAGGAGAGCGAATAGAAAGGAAAGGGCTAGCTTTGAAAGATGAAAGTTATTATGCATGAGAATGAGGCAGAGACCAAACTAGCAAGATTTAGAATAGGGGATTCGATTAATTTAACTGCAGTTCACGAAAAAGTGTCTCGGTAAAAATTGAAAGGGCTTGAATAGATTTTGCAAAGTGGCATTAACCCGTTAACATTTAATCCTTGTTCTGAAACACGTGGCGGCCTGTGCTCTGTTTTTCTTGATGAAATCCAGTGTATTTCCTAGATTCAGGTACATTTCTAAAGTATGGAGTTACCCTTAGGGTGATGAGGACGTTTTATTGCAGAGCCCCTGCTGTAATTTTCAAGTACAATGGGGTGCTGTGGGAGTGAGTGAAATTAATCTCTATTTCAAGATGAGAAATATTGAAAAAAAACCAGTTTAGTAGTCCAGTTGTGAAGGGGGTGGGATGGACAGTTTAGGCATCAGCACAGAAGTCAGAGCGGGTGATGAAATCACAGAACTTGATTGATGCATCCCTACATCTCCTTGGAGAAAATCTCTCCTTTGCCCTCTTTTAATTGCCTGTTCGGGAAGGAGCCATGCAGAGTTCCCTGCAAAGAGAAAGCCACCTTCTCTCTCTCTGACAAATGGGAAACGCCCCCTCCCCCCTGATATCACTGTGTTTTAATGGCCAATATTTCTCGTTCACGTTCAGCAGTGGTGTCACCTGTGGGGAACGTGACTTGTGTTAATGTGGCGGCTCTACCTTCTTGCCCCCCAGAGACGAGGTATGTATCAAAGCAGCATGCTGATGCACTGTCTCGCGTGTGTTTCTGCATCCTGCTGCTGTGACACTTGAGCTCATCATACTTCATACTCCCTGACTGTTTTTTAGTAAGACATGTTGTCTGGCATGCTTTGGATGCAGCTCTTTTGAGGACCTGTGTTTTCACAATAACGGCACCTGTCTTGCGTGTGTTTCCCCGTTTGTGCCTTCACGTTCTTGACCAGAGAGGTACACCTCAGGCTGTCTCCTAAAAAAGGCAACAAGAAGCAATATCTTTGTCTCACACTAACAGGATGAATGCTTATATGGTATGTTCAGTGTATTAGGTATGTTAGCATAAAAGGTTAGTAAAATAAATGATATGATCAGACTCCTAGTCGTTAATTGCCTTTTGTAACTGTAGTTCACAAACCTAACCCAAAAAAGGGAATATTTGTTTTACGTTGTCTTTTAAAATGCAATTTCATTCTGACATTTAAGTGGACTGGGAGTAAACCACAGGTTTGGACATTGTCTGAATTCAGTTATTCCTTTTACGTCAATGCCTACACATGGGGCTGTAGTCAGACCAACCTTGACACTGCTAGTGCAAGGAGAAAGCAGGGAGATGACCAGACAGCCAATTGTCATTCTGGGAAGCCCTCTGATCTCTCTGGTGGTGTAATGTTAAATTCCGCCACCAAAGAAGGTGGAGAAGCTGACAGACAAGGCATTGTCATCGTACTGTAGCTTAGCATCTCATCACTACTGCCAAAGGCCAGACCCTTTCAATCACAGCTCTGGCAAGTAATGTAATTTCCCCAGCCCTCATATTGAGAGATCAGATACATCCATCTCTCGTGAAGAATTTTGCAGTCTAATAGAGAGCTGCTGTCTTCAGTAGTTCACAGCCAGGTTGTGTAATAGAATAAAAGAGAGCAAACAAGCTCTTAGTCTTGAAGTGGAGTGGAGTCACATGGGTGTGCATGAATTTTCCTTTTGCCCAAATTTGGAATAATGTGATATCTTCGGGCACTTTGTTAATCCTCTCCATGGAAAGGCTTTCTGCTGGACTGGTGGAAACACCAGACACGTCAAAACTAGATTTTTCAGCAGAATAGATCTTTTTAGACGTAAATACAAACCTTTTAAGGCCATTGTCTTTCTTTGCAATTAAAAAAGATGTACAATAAATAACTCTTTTTCTGATGTTGAGAAAGGTTTATTTAGCAGTTAGAGCTTGTGCATCAAAAGAAGAGTGATGTTCTAAGTATGTGCAATCAATCGCTGTGTTTAAGAAAAGGAACAGTATAATTATTCAGCATGAAAATATTTTACATCTCTGAAAACTGGTTTGATATTTTAAAATATATCTTCAATTCATGAGACTTTTAAATTAGTAACTTTGCTCAACTTACATACTTTTTCAGAATTAATGAAAATCAGCCCAGTAATATACAGATAAGTCTGTAAACTTTATTACCAGTGATGTGCCTCTATCACATTTTCTTAATTAAGTCACATGCATAAAACATGCCCGGTAATTTCCCGACACTGAGATTGGAAATAGTCCTTAAATGTGCAAAAGACCTGAGAGTGTGTGAGAACAAACAACAGTGGAGTGGTGTGAAAACACAGGGAGGCGGAGAAGCAGGAAAGTATTCAAGCTGGTGTGTTTTATCATGTAAGAGTGGTTTGACCTTATGATGAAAACTTTTTATTGCAAAAATATCTGTGTGGGATTCACTTGGCTAAGTCATATAAAAAAGAGGACTTAGAATCTAAGAATTTTGAAATAATTACAATTGAATATAATGTGATTAACTGGGTGAAAAATACGCAGTATTTGTATTGTATTCATTTAACAGTTGATTGATAGCACTCACTGTTTTGATAGCTCTCTGATTTATAGCTCTCAAATATTTGCTTGAATATTTAGATTTAATTAAATTAACTTGCAAATTTGTTAAACCTCTGGTCTCATGTTGTTCATGCTTTCTGCATTCGCTGTTTTTGCCTAAATGTCAGCTCTTGGTTTAAATGAACTGTGTAACAAAAAATCTAGAGAAGCAGACTTATTTGCTTGTATAATATTCCACTGTATAATATTTCACTGAACTTTTAAATTGGTGGCATTTTGATTCAATTAATTAAAACACAATACAATTCAATTAATTGTGTAAGAATGCTCAAATACTGGTTTTCTTACCGGCTGTCTCACTGGGTGTAATTACTTCACCTTTCCTGAATCTTTGATACATGTTTTTTTTATAATGGCATTCTTACTTGAATAATGTTGTTGTTCTTATATGTTGAGTTCTTTATGGCTTAAAAACATTTTAAAGAAAGTTTTCTTAAATGGGGAATAATAAGTACATAATTTTGATATGACTTAATTGAGTACATCCTGTTAATGCAGTGCCCTGCAAAATTATTCACACCCTTTTCATAATAATTCTTTTTCTTGAATTTCAAAGGATTTACACAATCCAGGAGAATGACAAAATAAGTTAAATGTCAGCAAAACTACGAAGACAAATTAAAAACTAATATACATGTATGTTGATGGCATACATATTCATATTGACACCCTATGTCAATAGTCTGTAAAAACTCCTTTGGCAACAAGTAAAACTAAAAGTCTTTTTGGGTATGTCTCTTCCAACTTTGCATGTTTGACTTTTTTCGTTTTATTGTTTATCCTCCCTTTTAAAAAAATATATTTATGACTTTTTTGGGGGGGCTAAAGTTGTTTCACTGTTGCAGCTCTATTTGCAAATCAGTTAGGAATTACACAGTTACACAGTTACACAGTTGTACAGTTGTACAATAATACAGTTACAATGGAAGCTGAGTACTGTCTCTGTGGGCAGATTGTCAAACTTATAGGTTTTTGCTTATAGGTTGCCGGGACGACAAAAAAAGAAGAATAAAAATCCTATGCTAAAAATATTTTTTCTTCTATCTTGGATATTGCTGAGCGACACAGTATTTTTGCAGGTGTAGAGTGTCTTTAAAAATTCACCAGAACTTCCTTGTCAGCTCTCTGTTATGTTGAAAATGCATTTATTGCAGGGTGCCTTTGTGGTAGGGCATGCTATGATCTGGCCCTGTTTTTGTGCTGTTGAGTTGTGGAAGAAGCAGCTCTTGGCTGAGTATCTGTCAGATCCTTGTCCTTGGGGGTGCTTGTGCTAGCAGGCAGTGATTTTTGTCTTTTTCAGGAAGAGAGGGAGTCCAGGAGAGTGTTTTGCATCACTGTGGACAAGGAGCAGCTGGCTAAATGCTTTCACTTTGTATTGGTACCATCTGTGGATGTACAGTATGTGTATTTCTGTGCTGTAGGAATGCCTTATCAGGGTTTAAGCTACTGTGTCCCACTGATAGTGCACTCTGTGTGCTGAGAAGCTGGTTAAAGTGAGCAGGGCAGAGCAGAGCAAGATAGTTTGGATTGCTGCAGATTTAGGTTATTGTTATTACAAATAATAACAAGATTTGTCAATGAAAAATTACCCATTAGTAAAGAGCATGCCTTCAAGAGTTATCAAGCCCTTTGCCCTCGGACAGCACTGCTCTCAGTTTTTTACTTTCCTATTTCCGGGAAATGGAGGGTTCTCACTGTGTAGCACTTCAATCCATTTCTGATTTTCTGAGCAGGTGACTGTTATGTAAGCCAGTGACAGATGCTGGATATTACAAGGTTGTGACTGTATGTTTGATTAATTCTAACATGAACACATGAAGTTAGAGTAAATGTTAATATTAGGCTTCGTTTCATCATCAGCCCAATTTGTACATGAGTCTGGAACTCATAAAACACAGCAGTCGCATGGACATCTGAGCCCATCTGTAGAGAAACTGGGGTGGGCAGGAGATGGTTTCGTGACATCCTCTCATCTCTTCCTCTTTCTGCCTCCCTCCCTCTGTCCTTCCCCAGCTAAAATTCCTCTTTTCATCCAAGGCTGCAGGCTCAGAGATGGTCCAGACTAGTGTCCCCAGAAACAAAGGAACACAATCTCGGGTCTAGCTGTGAGTGAAATCTAGCTGTCACACTGTATTCCGGTATTGCTGAAAGTGTGGCCTGTTAACTTGTAGTTTTGGTTCTAATATTCTGTAGTAAAGAACAGTTAATAATAGATCCCAAATTGAGGGTCCTTTTGAGAGGCATTTTATAACCCCCCATCAAGTCAGAAAGGGCAGAGATCTTGCTCTGCATGAGAAGAAACATCAAGGGTCAAATGCTTCCCTCCAGTCTCTGATGAATGCTGGGGAAAGAAACAATTTTCTTTTGGTTTTTCATTTTATCTTTTCATTTCTCAAGCACTTGTTGGAACGCCTCGTGCTCTGTGACAGGAATGATAAAGACCCAGGGAGGCCATTTTGGAGGTGAGCGGCACCACTGCTGCTTGTGTTCTGGCAGAGGGCTAAAGCAAGGCCGTCATTCTCGTTCGATATTGCACGACGGAAAAAATGTGAAACATATCGGTTTCAGATTGGCAGCGGCAGAGGGGCTGCAGCAGTCAGGATGGAATTTATTCACGTTTCAGTTATTGTTAAATGGTGTGAATTAATTTGTTTTTGTGAGATGAAGACTCAATTAGTACTGCACAACAGGTTTCAATAACCTGTCTCTTGGCTATAGATAACTAAGGAATTAACATGATTTTTCCTGTTTGCGTCTAGACAGTCATTTTCAATACTGAAGGTATTATTTCAATAATAGAATACTTCAGTCTGTAATGAGGCAATAGCTTCACATCTGGGTTTTGCAGCTAGTATTTTGCAGACTAACACTTTGATCCTGTGTAGCTTGTGAATGAAAAACCGGCAAAGAAATTCATTAGCAGGTGCACAATGTGGAGAAACACGTTTTCCTTAGCACGTTTTTGCTATGAATGAAGTCTTAGTTACTATCTAAGTCTTAGTAGATAGTAAGAAATTCATTTTGCTCTGTATAGATGCAAAAGGAGGTGGAGAAAGCTTTTCATGACACATTGAATACATTTCATGACAAGCTCCCCTAATCCATCCATCCATTTTCTAACTGCTTTGTCCAATTCAGGGTCGCGGAGGAACCAGAGCCTTTTCCAGCAAGCAGCCATCGCAGAGCGCACACTCACACCAGGGCTAGTTTTCCCAGAAGCCAGTTAAGCTACCAGGTTGTCTTTGGAGTCAGGGATGAAACCAGAGCACCCAGAGGAAACTCAAGCAAGCATGGAGAGAACATACAAACTCCATACAGACAGCACCCCAGGCCCAGAATTGAACCGAGGGGCATAGCACTGTGGGGCAGCAATGCTTACCACTGCACAAGCATGCCTCCCAGCACCCCAAATAAATTTGAAAAGTTGGCACCTGTGTTGGCATTCTTTCGTTTACTGGCCTAATTAGTGCCTCGAGAATATGGGAGGAAGCTGTATAACTTATTCACTCTTGATGTCGCTGTAGCTTTGATTGTCCCACACAGAATACATTCAGCAGCTTTTTGGATGTGCTTTGTGTGTACATGGGTGTTTTTGAGAGGCACAAATTAATGGAGAAATAAGGAGGAGCTGAGCAAACCGCACGAACTGCGAGATTTCCCCTCTGTGCTGCGGGCCTGGCGCGTGTTTTCTGAGACGTGTCATCCAGAATCATTTAATACACAACAGAGAGAAACAAATTATTTGAAATATAAAGCAGAGAGCCTTAGATCTGAAATGCAGCAGAGCAACCCTTACCATCCTTTACCCGTGTTTGGATGCTGAAGGCCTCAGTGGGCCAGTGTGTAATTCTGTAGAACAGGAGGCATTTTATTTTCCCAGAAGCCCTCACAGCTGGCCGTTTTCCTTTCTTTTACAAAACCGAGCTTTTCCCCAAAACAACACCCAGGTAGTTGCAGTAGGGTAGTGAACACGTACTTATTCAAATTAGACTTATTTGGTTGCTGCTTATGGTAGTGATGTATTCTACATGGTGATGTGCACTGGGATGCTGGGTATTTAATGGAATGGTTTGAGAAACCTTCTGCCTACTTAAGTATGCAAATCAGCTTAGGTATGTTGTTGTTTTTTCTCCTGGGAGGATTACCTAAAAGTAATGCAGCATTTAAATAAATGCTTTCAGAAGTGTCCTGTAAGTAAGTTGTAGCAGAATTTCTGTAACATCACAGTGCTTTGCATTTTTCTTGTTTTTAGGTGCACTATGCAATTGACTAAAATAGCAGTTACATTATCAGAATAGCAGACATCCCACATAATTCCAGCAAAATTCACGTCTTCAGTTTTCCACAGATATCTTACACGTCTCAGTGCTGAAAACTCAGCTTGCTCTCTATACATTGATGTGAGTGTATGTGGAAAAACTGATTTCTCTTCATGATTTAGTAGCCTAAAACAGTATGCAATTAACATACTTGCTTTTTTTGGTAATGCTATGTGTTATTTATGGGACATAAATAACCTTGAACTCAAATGATTATGTGTGGGCAGTTACCCATGAATAATGTTGCATAGTAAGTGTGGTATATTTGTGATTATTTTTGTTCTTTAATTTAGCTAAATGGTGACACCATTGTTGAAGGTGCTTAAAATAAACAATTTCCCAGTGCCACATGAAAGCCAAAATAAAATAACAAAAAGGTTCATATGCTCCACTACTAACTTCAGCTGATATTTTATTAGACTTTTATTTCCCTAGTAGCAAGACCCTTAAAGTGTGGTGTTAGGTGTGATTGTGTTTTGCTGTCCTTGATTTCACTTTTTTTTGCCCAGCGTAATCAGAAATAGTCATGACTTCATTTAGCTTAGCGCCATATGTTAAGACTGGGAAGGAGGGTGGTTTTCAGACACCCCTTGAGCCTGGGCATTTTGTTCTTGCTCTCAGAAGGCTTTGGCACTGACACAGAATTCATTTGTTCTTGTCCTTCGACGCCTCGAGAGCTTGATCTGGTGAATGAAGGAAGTGATAATGGAGAAGATGCATAAAGTCACTAAACTGGGACTTTCATTTCCCTGCTGATTGTCTATAGCTGAAACCTCTGATTGATGGCTTCCTCAGCTTGCCCCAATTTAGCCTCTACTTGTGTGCAGACCTCAGTCTGACTCTTCTATTCTGTGCTGCAAATTGCTCCGAATAAATCATACCTTTAGCTGTCGAAATATCTCGTCTTCAAAGAAAAAGAAAACAGCATTTGTATCCTTATCAAGAAAGAGTAATTCCTCTTGGAATGCCTAATGTATTCTGCATGTCAAGTTGTCTGAGTTCTTCTTTGTAAGTGTCTTAAACTTGTGCCCTGATTTTACCTAAATGAAAAGGCACGGACTTGCACAGTCTCTGTTGTAAGCTTAGTAATGAATCGTGGTATTGTTACAGTGATCACTGACATCACCACAGCATCAGGAATCAGCCTTCAGCAGTGTTGGAGACTGAGAGCAGTACCAAGGAATCTGCTTTGATTTCTGCGACTTTTATTTGAAGCCATCAGTGGATTTTTACTTGTCTTGTCGTATGAAGCATGCTGCACAGAGGGCTGAATTGCTTCTCTCCTGTGGCTAAATTAAACGGTGTTGTAAAAATTACTTCCACACTGTGTTTGGTCATGTGAAAGTGTCCTCAGGTCACATGAGCTTGTTTTTGCATTGCATTGCAAACTGGGGAATTAAAGAGTTCAATGGAAAGAGTTCAACTTTCTCTGTTTGAGCTAACAAGAGCAGCCATCACTGATCCTTGCAGTATAAAACTGAAATACTCACTAATGGAATTTAACAAGCTCAGATGATGGTGTCCTTAATGGAAAGGGACTTGCTTTCTCATTTGATGAGCTATTGTGTGCAGTTAGCCGTGCTGTCTGGAGATACACAAGCCTTTCCACTGGGACTGTTGCAGGGAGTGCAGGAACCTGCAGAACAGCTGAAGAGAGTTACCCCACCTCACCCTGTGCTTACAATCAGATTCCAATCAGCAAGTATTGAACAGGAATCCGGAGAACATTTTGTCCCTCATGAAAGTAGATAGAATCGCCTTGCATCTGCATAGTCATTGCACTAACGTACCCTGTTTCCTCTGTGTTTCTCTTCTCTGTCCTTTACTACACTAGGCTGTTGCAATACCTTGATTTACTATAGTAAATGTTCAAAAGAGTAGTATTGCCTAATACTGTCACATCCTGGTACAGTGTCACTACAGTCTGGTATACTAGTGCACATAAAAAAAGGCAGTGGGAAAAAAAATGATAGTGTAGGGGAAAACAATAATAAAATGGCAGAAGTGCACTGCAGTTTTGCAGGGTATCCCTTTCACTACGGATAGCCAATGGTAATGTGGTAACTCTTACTGTACACTGGCACTGCCTCTAAATCATTTTGTCGAACTTCATTTCAGGAGCTGCGGAGACAGAATAGTGTGTTAAGTCAGGCACCACTGACGTCTAATTCTGATTGCTGCTGCAAAGCGCTGATAGCTGCAGCCCGGTGGGGAGCTGAGCCACACAGCAAGCGCCAAGAGTGATCCCCCCCGCTGCTGGTGCAGTGGCAGTGACATCATCACTCTGAGACTGCCAGGCAGCGAGCTGGGACAGGAGCTGGAGGCTGCAGCGTAACACTTCCTCAGACCCTGCTGTCCAGGGCACACTTCCTTAAGCCGAAGAAACTGACTCTCCTCCCTGCACAAATGAGCCTCAAGAATAATGTTATGGTCCTGCACTTTAAACTCACTGTGCTGCTGTTGGGTACATTCAGCCTCTGAGTATAAGTATTGACCAGTCAGGCTCTTTTTTTCCTTCTGTGCTGTGAGCGCTCTTTCTCTGCTCCTGCTTATCCTGTTGGGTTGAGTTCAGATCGACTCCCTGTGCCACCAAGGACAGGGGAATTAATTAGTTAAAACACAGTTGGACACAGTTGCAACCCTAGGGAGGGGAACAGACCTGAAAATAATACAAACAAATATGCTGCGCATCCCTGTTGGAATTGATTTGTCAAAAATTAAGGGTGCTACCTTGAGCTGTGCAGTTATGCTGAGGGCAGAGGAACTGTTTGTCCAAACCAACAGCAGAACTAAGAGAGTGAGCAGCAGTAGAGAAGAAGAAAGGACAGTTTTTTCCCTGTGCTCTGGCCTTGTCTGCAGTTGGCACAGGTGCTCCAGGGGCTCAGTCATATTTGCTTTTTATGGGGCTTATTCAGTTATGCATGCTATTTCTAGTCAGCAGACTCAGGCTGCAGGCCCCTCTCTGAATTTATCACTTTGTTCTGTTTGAGCAGAACAAAACGTCATGAGAAAGGCAGGGACACGGTAAGTAAAGGTAAACCATTTTTTTATAATCCAACAAGCTACACAAAGAGAAAAATCACAGAACGTCATTTCTCGGTGCTCTCCATAGATGATTTGTAAACTATAAATACATACTGTATTTACATGTACTAACAGAGATGAGAAATGAACAAGACAGCAGAAAAAAGAGCCGCAGAGAAGACTGGAAGGATGATATTTGAAGAAATTCTGAAGGACTGCCAGGAGGCACATCTCGAGCTAATTCTTTGCAAAAGGTTTTATTGGCTACAAAATGATCCGGTGACATCTGAAAAGGGGGAGAAATCAAGGAGTGAAAGCAGCCTGGATTTCTAAAAAGCTCTCCTAACGTAGTCAATTACCATAAACTTCACATTTTTCATCAGAGAAGAGTGGAATGAATTATTAACTACTCTGGGGCTCTTTATTTTGTGAAGATGCAGCGCCTGAACAAAGTGCTTTATGTACTTGATTTTTTTAAAAAGCATGGAGCATGTGTGTTTGACAGCAATGTTTGTTTCTCAGATTGATGGAGTTAATTGCTCAGGTTATCTGGAAATAAAATACATGTTTGTTTCACTGGCAGGTTTATAGGTAAAATGAGCTTTAAGCCCCACTGGCAGTTTTCTACATAAGATCTATTTGCTTGTGCAGTGAATGAACATGATCTAGGTTTGTGTTTGATATTTTTAACATTTTGCCTAGAAACTCTTGTTTTAAAATTTTGAGTGTTCGTTTTCCCTCCCCATGACTTTTCCCTGTGTCATCTTTGCACTTATAAAATGCTCACACTTAGAGAAGAGAATAATAAGAGAGCAAACTGTAGGTGTGACATCACTTGAAGACTGAAGAAGCTAAAATGCCAACGGACTGGACACACAGAAAGGTCCCTGGACTGGGGCCAAGTGTGTGACCAAGGAAAGCCTGCATTCGATTGAATCCCAAGGGACAAGAGAGCATGCAGAGCCTCATGGGAGATGGCCAAGAGGAGGCCAGGCTAGTTGTGGATTGAAAAGCACTGTTGAAGTGTTTGTAAAAGATATACTCCATCCTTGTGCCTAGTAGCCCATCGGGTTAGAGCTCATTCTCCTTTATGTAGTATTTACAGGACTGGGAATGGGTTGGACACTGCTGCCTGTATTAACAACTGTGTGGGTTTCATTTCACAACTATAGTGAGGAGCCTTGTGCCCCGAGCATTAATGTTTGCTAGATCTGGTAGTGAGAATTACAATAACAGAGCAGCAACAAGAGCATAGTGTAATATAACACCGTTAAACTGTGGTAAAAGCATGGTATAGTGCGGTGTAAGCCATGGCAAACAGCAGAGTGCATAGACTGAGTCATGGTGAAAAACCGCTAGAAAAACCTGGAAATACCAGGACCCTCTTGCAACACACAACATAATGGCGATGACTTCCACCTTCTTGCCACTGTGTGCTCGAAGTTGTATTTCTCTAGTTTGCAGAATGGCATGTATAAAAAACCCTGACTTAGCTGAATGCTAATTTGCCAGGAGATGTTGCTGAGGAGACTATTAAAAATGATAAAATGATAAGATTTTAAGTGTTGAAATCAGAACAAGGTGCCTTACAAGAACAAGAGATGCACTGAAGTGGAGATGAAAAAAAAAAGAGAGATGGGGGTTATTTTATCGCCTCTGCCTGTAACACATTCAGAATTCCTCGGTATGCCTTGTTTGTTTTGGAAAAACACTGGAAAAAGGTGATCAAGCCCACCTCTATCAAGCAACAGTGAAATTTCTCTTTTTGTTGTTGTCATTGAAATGACATGTGTTCTCCAAAAAACAGTGAAGAGTCAGACCTCATCTTCCACCTATTCTGGCTTTGACATTAGTTTAGGTCCGGAAGCAGGAATCTACAGTCCGGCAGATTTGTAGGTCTCCATTGTCATCAAATAAACAGGTAATTTTAAAATTAAGCAATTTAGAACGATTTAGAGCTAAAATCTGAGTGTTCTTCAGCCCTCAAGGAACAGAGTTCTCTTAATTGAATAGAAGACGAATCTGATTCATCAACAGGACACAGGTGTTGCACACCTTTAAAAACAGGTAAGACTAACTGGACTGGGGCTGTCCAGGACCAGTGAGAGCCCTGCCCTTGCGAAACGTTTCTCCAGTTCCAGCCTTCATGAGTCTGGCTGCTTTCCATTCCAGCTGAACGCTTAACGTCCTTGATTGAAACTTTTATTAAAGTAATGAGTTACTGGAGTCATTGTTTCAACTGCTAAAAGATAGTGTATTTCAAATATCATAAAATTCTACAGGTATCCAGAAAATGCTAATAGCTTAAGGCCTGGAAACAGTCCTAATTAAACAAATGATAATTCGGTTATAGGTCAACTTAAATGACACCCTGAATGAAGCAGGAATGGGGTGTCTTTCAGAGATTTATATGATTTTTTTTCTCTATAATGGTGGTAAGTTTTTCAGCCTTTAATGTTTTGGGAGGCATTTCCAGGTATCCTGCTGACCAAATTGATTTTAAATATGTCTCTCTATGAAATTGGGTGGGGGACAGAATTCAAACTATCCAGTCGGACTTCAAACCTCACCCGGCACCCCGTGGAGCAGGGCTCTTCCCGGAATGGCCCTGGAGGCGAAATGAGAAACCTGGTGCTGGGGCGAGACGAGAAGTAATTATAAATAAGTACCTTATGGAGGAAGAACGATGATGTGGCGGAGCTCGTTCATGCTGTTAACTTCCGCCACCTCCTCGAGTCTATTTATTGCAGAACCACTGCCGAAAACCTTATTAAAATGCCTGCAGCACCAGTATTTCCAATCTGTTTTCAAGCAAATTCACACGCCAATATGGCCTGCAGTTTAGAGACTTGACTATGATTACCAGATTAGAGGCACAGAAAAGGACAGAAGAAATAATTTGGCGCAGATTTCTGTGCTTTGTTTCACCGTTCCTCCTTTGTATTTTTTAAAGAATAAATATGGCATTTAAAATCGTCTTAATTATATTCTGATAAAAGATAAAACAGATTTCTGGAATGAGATGAAGAGGGAATTTATTCTAGCCGTAACTTTGTTTTTTATTGCTATCGTCATAATCTATTCACAATCAGATTCCTCCAGGAGGCAAACATATGCAAAGCATTTAGCAAGATAACTAGGATGTAGCAGCCAATATTGTTTTTTCAAGTGGTTTTGTGGTACAGTTTATTGAATATGATGAACTGTTGTAAGACAGATATAGGTGTATTATTAGACTAAAGCATGAATTGTGATTTCCTAAATTAAATAAGCCAAGTACAGTTAATGATATTCTTCTTTAATGAAATACAACAGTGAAGAATATGGTTTCTATGGATTTAAAGAGATGGAGTCAGAATACCACTTAGACTTAATTACTTCTGTGCATACAGTGGAACTGCCTAACTGCTTTGCAAATTTCAGTTTTATTTGGAATTCTGTCATAGCAAATTTACTGCTCTTTTATTGTTTAAGTTTGTCATGTAACTTTCATATTCTCGATTCAACTTTCAGGCCAACTCTGGCTGATCATCCGTGTTTCTCTTAGAGTTTCGAGAATGACAGAACAATGATTTTCTTTGTACATTGACCGTCACATTGGAGGGTTAGTTTCAAACCTACAAGGAAGCACAAACCAGTTTATGGAACCAGAGTAGCTGTTGAACCTTTTTGTATTGACTTCATGAGATTGTCTAGTTTGTTTCCTGTCAGATGACAAAAACTGATAAGGTCCCTTCCACCAAACAGCTGGTGAGCAGCTGGTGTGTTGCCTGTTGTTTTAGGTTGCAAACTAGTAGGATGTATTACTTCTCAAAAGAAGACAGAGAAGGCATGATACAGTTACCAGCAAGCATTATTATTATAAATAATGAATAGAAATATTTTCAATGTGAATTTTACTTTTTCAAATACCACTGAATTTCAGAGCTACTTTGTTATAATAGTACTGTATATGTTTAGCAAATTTAGTACAAGTCTAATTTTAACAAGATCATCAAACCTCATCAAAAGTTCCATGTAATCCGCACCAGTGCAAATCATCTGGGTCATGTGGAGCTGCACTGCTTGGAGTCCAAGTCTGGGCAGGGAACCTGGATTGGTCAGATCTTAACAGATACTTGTTCTGGAGCCTAGTGCATAAGGAATGTTCCATGCTCAGAAATGTTGGTATAGGGCAAATGTAGTTTAGACCACATGACATACAGGGGTTCATGCTAGTATTCCTCAGATGATCTTTAGGTTATGATAGAGTGGGTGCAAACTACAAAAATACCCCATTGCACCCCATACCCCAAGAAGAAGCGATTCTCATCTTTACAATCCCATCAAATTGATGTCGGTGAAATTGGTCCATTGCTTTAAAAGCATCGCAATGCACACAAATGCAGGAGCTTTTTAATGTGAGCACATCAACATGAGTCTCCTCTGGAGAAATTTAGCTTTATCGCCATCCACAGAAGGGCCACTTACAGACTCCTGGTACCTGTATATAGTCATCTCACAGAATGAAATGATTAAGCCAGAGGAGTGGATAAGCACAAGAAGAAGGGAATTTTGAAGTCAAGATTGCTTGAATAATGCTGTGGGGATGTAGCCTAATCAATAGCACAGCAGAAGCATTTTTAATTTTTCTTATAGGCATTTTGCCTATAACTCATTGTCTCATTAAAGAGTCATTTTTGGAGTCAATCTGAAAAGTTCCCTCAGCTAAATATTGCCAATCCAATTAAATAAATGTAAGAAGTTTCTAAAACCTATGAAATGAGCTTGTTTATCCAAGTACCATGCATCTTAGCCAGTTGACGTGTTAGGTGTAAATGTACTGTACACTAAAAGGAGCAGTTTTCTTTTGCTAGATGCTTTCAGGTTGTCCTTCAAAACCTATCTTTGTTATTGCAATTCCACACTTCATAGACAAGTTGAATGTTCTTCATGGCTGAAGAAGACATAGATGCAGAGGTGTTGCTCTATAGCAGTTTGCTAGAAAAGTAATCTACTGTACCAGTGAGAGATTCTGAAATCTGAAAACAGCACGAGGAAAGGTCTTCAGTCAAGCTATGCACTGTACTATTAATGGCAGTGATGCTGTTTTCACTGGTGCATTTTAATTTTGGTTATTGTTATTATTGGGGCATGCTGCTGTATATACAGCACATAGCAGATGTTACACATGAGATGGATTATATAAATCGTGTAGGAGGCTTTTGCAAGTTTCATCTGTAATGGAAACTTTTGCTGAAGGCAAGGAATGCCCTTCCATGCCCTTCAATGAGGTGCGCGATACATGCAGGACTTTATCCTACTGTAGAGATACAGGACAGTCTTTGATTAGTAAGAATGCAGCACATTTTCTTTCCCTAAGCAGCCTCTCCTGTAGATTGCTGGTGGGCAGAGACTGCGCAAAACTTCACTGTAATAAGGAATATAGGAAAATGGAGTGACAGCAGCAATTGGCCCAAATGATCATCCCCCAGGGCATTTCCATTTACCGTTTTGTCAGGTTGAGAGAACTACTGTATGTTTCTGCCTGAACACCTGGCTGCAAACAGGTGCCGCGGACAAAACACAAGGCATGATGTAGCCATTATCTGGCACTTCTTTTAAAGATCCATGTGGATCCAAATACTGACTGATATTTATTTCAGACGTTTGCTTTTGCCTTGTCACATTTTATGTTCTCTTTCTGCCTGTGTGAACATTCCCCCCAAAAATGACCATGCTTTGAGCCAAAGATTATTATTATTATTAGCTTTATTTTATATAACACCTTGAAAAGTTTAAAAGTTAAAAGTAACTTCTCAAAGAGCTTTACAGTTAGAGAAAAAAAGTTAACAAGGAGAAGATTAACAAACTTAGCACAACTAACAATTTACTGGGTGTAAAAAGATGTTGCAACTGCAGGAATCCTAATCTGATCATTTTGTAGGCTGATTTGGAGAATCAGTGTATAACATTGCAGTGTTGCGATGTTATAACCTACAGTCCATGTGTACATCACACATACGTACTACACAGTATGAGCTGGCTGTTAAAGGTTTCTTCCTTTTTTCTTGACTAAAACTTTAAACTGCGTGGAAGATTCATCCTAATGGTAGTGTGACTCTGAAGTATTGCTAATCCCAGGAGAAATTCCTGTCTTTAATAACACATGCTGTAGAAAAATGGAACGGACAAAACTCTTCTCAAAATAAAAATAAATAAAATAAAGGCTAATTCAGGGTGACAAACACCACCCGAAACTAAAAGAAAGGGAGGGCTACCACCACCTCTCCCATAAACAAACAAACTCATGCGCATTCAGACATATTCAATTACATTGTAATTCTGTGATGCACAACAGCACTATTGTATTTCTGAAACACTTGCAGCTGTCTCCACAGAGGCCACTAGTGGGGATCCCATTGTCATTGCTCTCCTCAACCCCCACAGAAGTAACACCACTGTGACAGAACTGTTTCTCTGAGAAACAGATGTTCTGAGAAATAGACAGAATGATGTGGAGGACAAGGGCAGGAGGAGTGTTTGGGGAGCCTCGCTGTGTTTCTACAGAGTCTCTTAATATCTGCTTTGAATTTAATGATCTGGAAAGGGCTGTAAACTATCACGTGTTTCATCTCTCCTTTCATGAGCACACATTGTGTTTTTGCTGTTACTTGACACCATCTGCTCCAGACATAAATCAGAACAAGTTGTACTATGAGATAATCCCCATTTCCCACATATCTTGTGTCTATGTCCTGCAGAGAACTACATTTTGAGAGCAGTATACTTGGTTCCCAGAGAAGGAAGGGGGTCGTTTTTCTGTGGTTCTGCAGAGTAAATCTAGATCCATTGTCCCAGCTACTTTATGTTCAAAAACAGGTTTAATGAGCTGCAAAATAAATGCCAACTATTTTTTTTTGTTCTAACTGCAAAATGTTTTTCTCTGCGTTTTTAAAGTCGATATGTGTGGGAAGCGACCCACAAAATCTGTCAGTATCACTGATGTTCCTCATATTTCGGAGCTCACTTTAATTCTTATGGACAGATGTAAAACTTTCAGCTGATGGATATGTGTGGAAGACTCTGCTTTTCAATACTGAACAGAGAGCAACACAGATATCCAGGAAACACTATATGGGGATCTGAGGAACTCATGAGGATTTGGAGTAGAAAATGATGTGCAGTACAAAATAGGGCTGTGTCAGGCTAAGCTTTTTATATTATCTGTATTGATGAGTCAGAGACTGAGGGTTCACAGTGACCTTCAAGCCTGGCTTTTCTTATCCCTGCAGTGCATAGACACCACACTCCTTCGTCCTGGATCCTGTGACAGGGTCAATTGTCTGTTACTGATTTGAACTGTAGTGCTGCCTCTGCATAATGAACGCAGTTTTCAAAATTGTGCCTGTCTTGGCTTTTTTAAGCTTTTTCCTTAAAAACCTGCAAGGCACCAGCAGGGCAGGTTTCCTTGCTCAAGTGAGTAGTGATGAGGGGTTGCAATAGACGGGATGTCATTATCCAGTGCCATCATTGCTTTAGCCTTCCTGAGAGGTGTGTGCTCTACTATAAAGATAGTAACTAAGCTCAATTCAGGACATGACTCCTGGAGATGAAGATGCCCTGTATTTACTATTGTCAGACGCAGGGGTACTGTAGCTGGGTCTAGGAGAAGCTTCTGTATTTGCATATGTATTTACCTATGTGCTGTTCAAAGCTTATTTGCCTGGGTGATCGGGGCAGAAATTGCAGTCATTTTGTATGTTATTTCGTGACATATATTCACTCGCTACCAGGTGCAAGACAGCAACCTTGTCTTGTAGACGAAGTTGAGAATAAAAATAAAAGAAGATGCTACACTTCCTCTTCTTTCTTTCTTATCCACAAAAAGAGCATCCCTTACCTCAGTCAAAGCTCCCTAGAGAACGTAATGTTAAATGGGTGGGAAAGACCATGGCTGCATTGATGACAATGTAAATCACTGATGTTTGCTTCCTTGATTTAAAATGAATATCTTGTACTACATGCATTAGGTGTTACTATAAGTTAAATGCAACTGCAAGGTTCACAAAGAAACCCCACAGAGAGCTATGTAATGGAGCTCCCACATAACAAATCGTTCAAGATGCTTCCCAGGTAGAATGGCGTTTTCCCAGTGTCATTTATGGATGTAACTCATATCCGTTTCTCTAATGCTTATAGCGAAGGTTTTAAGGTACAGCTTGAGAAGTTTTGAAACTAAAAATCCTCTACTAGACAATTGCCCACTATCTTGTGATCAAAACATGTAAGGATCAAAATTCTTGGGATCCACATGTAAGGATCAAAACTCTGGAGAATTATAAAAGTCAACCTCCACTGACTTTTAGATCCGAACTAACATACCTGCACGAACATGGTTACTTTGCATTCTTATAGTGCATTTTTTTCACATTGTAATTGTGTTTTTGCTGGTTTGCATTTTTATTCTAAAAGTTGTGTGTGTCTGGGGGGGCGTACTCCCAACATTTGCAATTCAGTCAAATGATGATAATGAAAGCTGAACTGTTTGCTCTAATTTCTAATGTCACCATCAAACTACAACTGCACAATCTGCTTTTAATGGCCATTATCTTATCATGGGCTGTCTAGCTTTAGGGTAGTGTGAAGTTAAATGAAAAGGATTTTGAAAAAGATTAAAGTTAAAATTATAGAGCTGAGTCATCATGGGGGAATGAGGACGGATGGGGCTGTCGTTTTGAAAGATCTTTAAACTTGTGATGAATTTGGTACGATAGGAAGGTGTTTCAGACATTTTTAAAAGTGCATAGATTCACTGCATGAGGCATACATCCTCCAGACATTTTATTCTGTTGGCCTGCGTGTGTGGCTGAGTACTTCATATTAGTGTCTAGTGCAGGTGCTTGAAAGGAGAAATCTTCTGCAGGCTGAGACGAGGGAAATGTTTCTCTGTGAGAAGAGGGGGAAGGCAGCTCTTTCTCCAGTTCATCAGAAAATCGGGATTAGTTCCATCTCCCTGCTCACGGACTGGGTCACTCCAGTGTCTGGGTGGAGCCCAGAAGCCCTGCACTCACAGCCCGCTTTGTGCGACAACCGTTTGTGCAGGAATCATCGCAGCCAGGGGTATAGAGCCATTAGAAGGAAAGCAGTCCCTCTGGAAGAGAGGGCAGCGTCCCCGAATGGCTTTTGAATTATAAATAAGATCGATCAGATCGATCTATTGAGCTGTCCAAACCCGGTTATTATGGCTACAGAGTGACAATATATTATGTTTTCACTTTAAAAACCCCCAACACAAATCCATGTTATCCATATTTTTTTGTCCTAGCTCAGCACAGAGCTTTCATCCTCTGCTGTCACTAGCTTGACAACAACAGGACATTCAAGTTCAAGTTTATTTGTCATTCCAGCCATATACAAGTATACAGTGGTGCAAGATATCGTTCTCCAGGTCTACACTGCGAATTCAGACAAGGCACTGACTAGCCAATACTATAGACAATGTAGACATAGACATTTCTGACATAAAGTGCAATGTGCACAGTGCAATTTACTTGACAGGATTGTGCAAAGAATTGTGCAAAGAATACACCAGACAGTATGTCTGACATTAGGCAAAAAAGAACTAGGTTTCCAGATTTGGAGTAGGTGCAGTAGGTACCAGGAGCTTGTTAAGGAGCCTGACAGCCTGTGGAAAAAAGCTGTTACAAACTCTGGTGGAGCTGGCCCCTATACTGCGATACCTTTTACCAGATGATAGGAGTGTTGCAGGAGGGGGTGGGAGGGATCGTCTACAATACTGGAGGCCTGGTGTGTGCAGTGTTTGTGGTAGATGTCCTGAATGGACGGAAGGGAGGCTCCAATGATGTTTCCTGCCGTTTTGACAGTTCGTTGCAGGGACTTGGGATCTGAGACAATTCCCAAACCAAACAATGATGCAGGTTGTCAAGATGCTCTCGGTGGTGCCTCTATAGATGTGGAGACAAAGTCAACATCCTGTACTGTTCCCAATAAAACATGTTGAGTTCTGCAGTGGATCTGAAATCCACTTTAACAGGGGCACTCTTGTAGCTTGGTGGCAATATAGACTTCACCAGATACACCACCACTGTATGGTGTGGTGTGAAAATCATGAGGTGGAAAGGATTTTACACTATAATGTCATAGAATTACATTTCTTTTCTGTTTTAAATGGCAAAATATTCCAGAAAAACTATACATTTAAAAAGAAGTTCATAGCTAATGTTAAATCATCAAATGTGTTGAGCATATTTCTTAATTTTTTTGTGACTTTTTGAATTAAATATATATAGTTTGGAGGAATGTGATCTTGGAACCACAGGGAACAAAACGAGATGGTATGCCAGTCCATCACAGAGCACACAAGCACATATATAAACACACAGAGGAGAATTTATAGATGTTCATTTATCAGTGTCTTTAGAAAGCAGGTGGAAACTGAAGTGCCTGTCAAACTTCTACATTAACATGTGGAGAATGGGTATTAATTAGTCAGGAAATAAAGACTGCGATCTAATTTACTGTTGATGTAAAATTGCTGGATTGTAATTTCCAAACCTTAAAGTAAACTAGAGCTACAACACCTAAAGACTTCTATAATGAATTGCACTTCTTCAAATCTCCTAACCTCAGTCCTATGTACTGCCCAGCAACTAACTTAATTGTTTTGTAAAACATCCCCTGGGCATTTAATGAAGATGTATACCACTGCAAGGGATCTCTACCAGGGAACAGCTAGGCTCTCTGTCTCATTACTCAAGCATTCATATCTGCCACAGTGGATCAACAAAGACCGGAGAGCCCCGCTTTTGGATTCTTTCAGTTTGTTCAAATTACTTTCAAGGTCCCTAGCAACAAACTTAGAGACAGAAGTACAAAAAAGGCTGGACCCTAATCCATCCATCCATTTTCTAACTACTTCTTCTAATTCAAGGTTGCGGGGGAGCTAAAGCCTATCTGGGCAAGCAGCGGACACAAAGCAGGGTACACCCTGAATGGGATGGCTTGTCCATCTCAGTGCAGACACACAGACAAACACACACACTCACAACTCAGGACAGTTTTTTTCCAGAAGTCTACCTACCAGTATGGCTTTGGACTGTGGGAGGAAACTGGAGCACCCAGAGGAAACCTGTGTGAACACAGGGAGAACATTCAAACTCCACACAGTTAGCAACCCTGACCCAGGGCTGAACTCAGGCCCCCAGCACTGTGAGCAGTGCTAACCACTGCGGCGCTGTGCCACCTTATTCAAATGTGTACATTTCTCCAAAGCTATAACCTGGGCCATATCAACGAAAGCTCAGCTGTATATCAATGAAAGCTTAGGTTTGTGCCTTTTAATGACATAATTCTGATGGGTCTCGGTGTTGTCACTGTGGCGTGATGATGACTGTAGCTCACCCTTCTTTTATTGTGTCCTGCAATGATTTGGCTTCCCGTCCAGGATGGATCCCATGAGCCAGTGCTTCCTTCCTGGGACAGGCCTTGGGCACCACAACCCTGAATTGGATAAGCGGATATTGAAAGCGATTGACCTTCCTTTTACAGGTGTGCTATAGATATGTCAGAATATGTGGAACACAGTGGCGCAGTAATTTGCATGGCACACAGAGCAGGTTGTCTTCTTTCCACTTACAAGGAAAGAAGACAACCTAAAGAAAGATAGGGTGCAGGACTTACTGTAACTGGACTTACAAACAGATGTAGCCATGTGCAGCAGACCTTCAGGAAGTACTGCAGTAGTGCCCATGGTATCCTCATCGCGTGAAACAAACTGAACAACTCATTTGCACACCATCGCCCTGTTTGATTCTGCAGGACTGCACCTTGTATTGAAGAGACACTTTTTACACTTGTATGGATTTTGGATGTGAAGTCCTGAAGACTTGCTTATGCAGTCCAAACTTTTCAGAGAGCATTGTGGGAGCTCTGTAGACTGGCGGGGAGGCTGATGGAAGGCATCCGATGTCATCTGCCATCTGGCAGCCTGTACTCTTATCAGCAAGTGCTGGAAAGCCATTTCTCATCTTGTGTTCTCTCATCCTTTTAAGAAAGGTCTGTTTATATGTGTGTTTCACAGGCCATGTGCTTGTAAAATCTTTTAATAGACTGACAGTGAAAATCACAGATGAATTGGCCATGCTTTATTAACATGTCAAAAAACAACACTTTACATACACACTCTTCTTAAGTATCAGGGGAAAAAATCACATAGTAATTTTCTATAGAATTAATTTTATATATAGTTAAAGTACATTCATTAGTGTATATATTAATATATGTTATATGTTAATATATACTTATACTGTATATACATACATTAATTTATAAAATGTGCAGTTTTCATATCTGATGTCCCTAGTAAATAATTGATCTGTACCTTTGAATAATCATTTTGTATTATAGGCTTATAAAAATGATTAACTAGGCAAAAGTACAATTTTCTGTTTTTATCAGAACGTATAAGTTCAATACTAAACTAAGCCATGTTCGAATGGGAAAAATAAAAATATGGGTACTGCAATATCCTGTATTATTTTAGAATAAATTGTATTTTGTCCTCCAGGACAAAATACTCATACCTACCTAATGAGTAGGTATCAATGAAGTGAAGCCTTTCTTTAGAAAGGTCTTCACAGAAATAAACTTGACAATCATAGTTATGAATGTCTGTACTGTGTGTAGGAAGTGAGTTCACTTTGTAGCAGAGTGTTATTTGATTATCTATTGTAGTGTCATAAAGACAGAAGCAGACATAATGGATGCAAAAACAAAGAAACTCCCCTAGAAAATGAAAGCCTGGAAGGCCTTATTTGGTCTTGAAAATGTCAGTTGGTTTTAGTTTTACCGCAAAGTGCCAGTTGCAAAGAAGGAGCACTGTCCTCATATTAGAGCATACACTGCCTGTGCATTAACACAGCTTTGCTTGATTTTTTTAACAACATTGCATGTTAAGCTAGCTGGACGTGTGATACGGGAGAGGCTTAATGTTATGAAGCAGATGACAAATCGTGTTTCATTTTCACCGAGTTGCCTTGTCTCTTAGAATTTAGCAACCTGACGTAAATTTCCCTTGGTTGTTATCAAAGAGGGCACAGTTTCCGAAAACAAAGCAAAAACAAAATCTGGGCCATTAAACTGGTCTTTTTTGTTTCGGAGCACTAAATCCTTTTGTGTGTGACCAATGAGATAATTTCATAATTTCTCAAGCACCAAAAGCAAAAAGCGCCAAGCAGCCTTGCATGGTAAATTCAAAGCTGATCTGTGGAGAGAGCAAGCAATTGTTAAAGGTCACTTGGTTTAAAAAGCATTCCTTTGCACAAAAAAAGGTCTTTCTTTGTCATTGTTTTGGCAATCAAACACACATGAGAGCATGCGTAAAAAATGTAAACTCAGCAAGAGGTCATTTGGGTTTCTCTTGGTTTGGCATCAAGAACTGTTCAATAATTTTCTGTACGTGGGTGGTATAATCTTTCTTTTTTTTGACTTGAGACCCAAAGAAGGCTCCACAGCCGAAATGTTGTGTTTCCTTTCTTCTCTTTTCAGCATGGAATACACCTTGAACTTGTTTCTTTGCAGCCTAAGTCTGCTGTCGCAGCTCCTTACTTGGTTTACTTCTTTGTTTAGTTGTAATGGACCCTCCTCTCAGATGGATGAAACAATGGAATACAAATAAATAACTACTGTATTGTTGGTGCACTGATGTTTTTCGAGCTCTTTGATACTCTCACTGAAGAGGTCTATCCTTTTTGCTCCTTTTTTTTTGCCTTATAGGCAAAAGGTCCTTGAAACCAATAATTGCGAGCTGTTTGATTCGGGTTAGGCCTTAGTTCTTCTGGTTGTCTTGCAGTTGTCAAGCCTGTTGTGCACTAAAACTCTTTCCATTTCCTCTCTGTTCCACTGCAGACCTACAGCAAGACCAGTGCCTCCAATATATTATGTTTTGTGCTTTTTTATGTTTTGGACAGAGATTTCAAATGATCCCCACTTTCTGCAAATATATTTCAGGTCCTGAACTATATACATGTGACTTAATATGCCTGGCAGTTAAAATGCAGTGCTTTATTGATAAATGTTTTCTTCATCTGAAACTATTACTCCTATTATTTAAACAAGATGGTAGTGTATAATGTGAATGGACCTGTGCAGCAAATCAGCTGAACCAAGAACTATTTTTATCTATGATCAAGATTGGTTTTTCATCCTCATTTCTTTTCACTTGGAGGGCATCTCCTATTTTGTAATTAATTCTGTTTCTTCTTCCTTTTGGGGGGTGTGGGGTGTGTAACATTGACACAGATTAGTGTCCTTTGTCGTTTGAGTAGACAGATTGTATTAATGCAAAGGACCTATGTCAAGACAGCTCTGTGCTTACTAGGATTTTTGTTCAGTATATTAATGATGGTGTTTAGCCAAAAGTCTGTCCAGGTTGAGTATACAATAATCATAGTTTTCCTTGAGCAAGACAGTGGATTATGACAGAGGTCGACCGAAGTGTCTGCCATTGAGCTGGGCGGTCAACTGAATCAAACGCAGCTTTAAGGTCAGGAAATGGATATTAATAATAACAGAATATTCTAGAAAGTTTTTGTCCCTTTCGAAAACTTTTTTGTTATATCTTAATCTGCTGGTTTCAAAGAATAATCCACAGGAAACTGGATTTATACATCTGTAGTTTTAATTATCTTTCTCCTGCAGAAAGCATTGCACCACTTGAAAGATATCCCTAACTTTGCCAGGAATTCATATTACCTTGATTAATTCATTCACACTTCCTATTTGAGCAAGAATTAATAAGAAAACCGCAAAGCAGAGCAACACAAATACGTGCTGAAAATAACTGTGTGTCCTGCACTGATGTAGTGTCCAGGGTGTAGTCCCACTTTGTGTCGTGTGCATTCAGGACAGGCTGCAAGTGGTTGTGACCCTTGCCAGGAATTATCGTCTTTAAGATAATGGATGGATGGAATATCTTGCTCAAAACAAAAATGAGTTTTAGGGGTGCACTCTCGCACTGCTTTTTATTAGAGAAGATTAGCTCATTATTATCCCTGGCAGGCCTCCAAATGCTGGTGTAAGACTGGCACAACATGAAATATGCAGAATGAAGGCGGTAAAGAAACATTGGAAGGACTCAAGGAATGGCAGGAAAAGAGAGGCACACGCAGCATCTCCCCAGAAGGCTCTGTGAGACAGCTAGGGTCATGGGAAATGAAAATGGGTTTTCATGAAGCTTTTCCTGAGTAGTAAGTCCTTGGAGCCAACAGTGAAGGGTGTCTTAGGTAGCATAGCTCTGAAATCTTTTTTTTGCTGTATAGGGGTATAGTATGGAAATGATCATTTGTAAATGGATTATGTACAGTAATTAAGGGTACGCTCTTGTGATACAGTGTTGTTGGAATGGATGAAAGGTAAGTCTTGCTGACTCCACTTGTCACCTGCTTCATCTGTTTGACTTGGCGATGCTTGTATTCATTCATCTCAATCTGGGAAGTGCCTACAGCTCACCTCTTTACCTTTAGCAACTAGTTGAATTCCTGCAAAGAAGTGAACCCCCTCCTTTTTTCATCCAGTGTTTGTTTTCTGTTTTCAAAAAACGTCTCTAATTTTTAAATTTCTTTTTTCTTTTGCTATTAATGTGAGAAATAATCTCTTGTCCCAGGTTCCCTTTGAACCATGCCAAACCAGATGGTCTTTCAAGCTGTTCTTTACGTGAATAAAATATACGACCATCTTGTGCTTTTTAAATATATGTGATTAATAATTGATGGGCTGTTCTGACTTTGGTTATCCAACATTCAATGGCCAGAAGTGAAGAAGCTGCACAGTTCAAGCCTGGAGACCCAGCTCTGCCTTTCAATGAATGGGCCTCAGGGTGTGACAGCACATCCAGAGTTCAACAGTTTAACAGATCTGAAATGCTGATTGTACGAGTCTTTTGGACAGATTCTGAGGTAATAACTGAAGGTAATAGGGGCCAGCTTAAAACCCAGAGCAAAGATGTCGCAAACCAGGCATTCAGTCATTAAACCAACCACTTTTTCCAGAACTTGAGCACTTTTCTTCAGCAGTCCTGCAATTAGGCTCTGCTTGCTTGACAACCCAAGAAAATGGCCTCATTTTGTAGTAATGGGTTTGTTTATTCAGTTGTGATGGGTCGAGATGTATCCTTTAGAGTTTTTACCGTATTTTACATGTCTTGACTTCTGGTCTTATTATATGTTAAATGTAACACATATTGTAATGACCTCTAAAAATGAATGCAAGCAAATTTGTGGCTAGACAAATAAAAGTGGTAAAACAAAAAAAAGGACAAAATTAAATTGGACTTCGTAGCTATGTTGTCTTGTTCGTCTCTGCAGTTGTGTGCTGTCGCTTTGCTGTGGTGTTTGAAATGCCCAGCAGGATGTATAGTGTGGACTTTTGGTTCTGAAAATAGTGCATCTGAGTGCCGATCTTTATGAGATTGCAGAGGAGGAGAGCCCTTTCGGTACTCTAGTTAGAGCATTTCATTTCACCAAGGGTCATGCACAATATTGCAAGCATGTTGTCTGAAATCGAGAAGGGAAGGGGAAATAGAGATGACCCGAACAGTAAATAACACTTTAAATTCAGGGCTGAATACAAAACACGAGACATTAATGTCATTTCCATCTTGGAAACAAACATTAACCCTGAGGTATCTGCTCACATAATAGTGTGCCAATATCCGTATTAGTATGCTAATGTAAAATTATTTAATACAGCACATCAGGCCATAGGCAGTGACTAAATGTCTTGAATGGGCCCCAAAGACGTTTGTGCCGGATAATTGTGTGTTCAGACTATAAAGCACAATGTGAATTCTGTTCCTATTTCCATGTTCAGGCTTGATAAATCACAAAATTATGAACAGCATGTTAAAAAGCCAGCTCTGCTGCAGTAGATACATAAAGGCAATTCTGCCTTAGAGTCCGCCTTGCGGTCTCAGTGTCTTGAAATACTATTTCACAGTAACATAAGGCCCATTCTCTTTTGGGTCACATTGACCAAGCTGTAGCTGTTTAATGAAGAACGTTTGGTATAATTAATAAATATATTAACTGTATGTTGGAGGATGCTATGCATAACATGATCTTTTAAAACAGACATCGTGCATCACCTGTAAGTGTGAGGAAGTGACTTTTCTCAAAGAGACAGTGGGTGGTGCACTGTGAGAAGCATGAAAGATCATTCTTCCATTGATTTATGTCACATTACATAGAAATGTGTTAACTTGCTATAGTCCTGTTGCACAGCACACTTTTCCTGTGTTTCAGTCTGAAAACAGGTGGTTTCCTTGTTTCACTTGATGGTGTCTTGTGTAGTGAGAAGGCAGCGGATCGCTGAGAAGGTCTAGCCAGGTCTGAGAGGCTGTGAAGTGAAATTCGAGGAGAGAGGAGGGATTGCACTTGGGATGGTGCTGCTGGGGCAGAAAATGCTTTTTTTCTGTTCTTTTCCCTACCCGAGAAACTCCATTCCTCTTTTTATAAGTTGGTTGTGGTGTTTCTCAAAGCATGATACTTACACTGTGTTGCCTGCATGTGTCTGTGTGTGTGCTGTATAGTGCATTTGCCAAAGGGCCTCATAAGAACATCAGAGTAAATGCTCACAAATTCAGCCATTTTGAGACCGTTTGGATTTTAGTAGCTAAGAACATCTGGCTCTTGAAGGAAGTAATGTTATACAACATGGCTGTGTAGCTTGTTCCAGGCTCCTACAGCTCTTTGCTCATGAAAGAGTAAAATAACCCCTGCCCACACACAATCACAGGCGGATACAGAGTACAGAGCTCGTTGAAATGACCCCTTTATCCTAAAGATGTGAGACACAGCACTATATATAGGTACTAAAAACAACATGCGCCATGGGTAGGGCACTTTGCTTGCGGTGTTTATTTTTAATCATCTGACGTCTTTTGAAACTTGCCATAAATCAATTCTGTGTGGGCAAACTGATAAGAGTAGCTCTTTTTTCATTCACACAAAGTAAAAACTTTGCAGAGTCTGCACCTTGAATATGGCCCAAATCTTATTGTCACACAATTCACATCTGCCTGGCTTCCTGGGAGACAAACTCTGGCCAGCATCCATCTTATATTCAGTAATCGTTTGTCTTTTGACATGACTCTGCTGTCCTGCCATGCCTGAAGTCCACATTCAGAATTTGTAGACCTTTTCTGTTGGTAGGGCCTTCATGTCCTAACAGGCTACAAAGGATTAAGTTAAAAAATTGAGTTGTACTGTACGTATAGTACAGTGGTCCCAGTTACAAGGTTTAAAATATTTCTAGTTTGTAGTAATAAATCAACCTAAGCATAGAGGACAATGAACACCGTAGCTAAATTATGGATCTATGATTGTTAATTGTCATTTAAATGGGGAAATAAACAGTGGAAATGATGAGCCCTAACTATGAAATAACTATGAGGAACCACATCAAGGTAAAGTAAATGCAAAACCACACCAAATCATGAAAATACTATGCAAATATCCTATGGCCTGTTTACACTCTTTGACTTAGTCCACAAATTGAAGAGACTACTAACCACTGCTTTGATGCACATGTGAGATCAGTACAAGAATGAGACAGCAGTCGAAACTACCGTTAAATTAAACGTCACACAGAGATACTAATATCAGAAAAGCAATTGTTTCCCCAGTTTTCTTTCAACAGGAGAACAAAAAATATTTATTCATCCTGAAGGCAGAGTCAGAACCTCTCTTTGATCTTGCAAGTGTCTGTGTGCTTGAATGCAGATGCTCAAAGTTTTATTCCTAAAAGCAGTTCTCCGGTCACCTTTGAACTGTGTGAGTTGCGTGGAAAAGGAGAGAAAGAACGCTGTTTTCTGAACCGGCAGCCCTTGTCTTCTTTAGATTTCTGTTTTTGTACCTTTGTTTCAGTTGCACAGTAGCTGCTGTCTGCAGAGAGGCTGCTTTCCAGTTCTTTAATCTGCCTCTTGTTTTTAAAATATGCACCGACACCCACTGTGGATAATTGTTCCAGCACCACGTCTCATTCTGCCTTGCATGATTGCAGATCTTGCTCTGCAGTTGATCTGATAATCCCCCAGTGAGTCTGCATATATTCTTCTCTGCTTCTGAGCTGAATGGTACCTCTCCATTCATAAATTGCCTTTATGTCTGGCATAGTCAATTTTTTAAAGGCCACGTTTTCCATTTGAAAAGCTGTCTTCTTTTAAGGAAAAAGCAAGCAAGGTAAATGGAAATTGGCCGACTTTAGATTTCCTCTGAGGAAGGCTTGTAGTATGATGTGTTGAAGATGCCTGTTGTACCCTTGGTGTTGTTCCAAAAGTCGCAAAAAGTGTGAAAAGTCTTTTTTCTAGGAGATGGATATTGAGATAAATTGGGATGCATGATTAAGAAAGTATTTTTATATTTGGGTAAGCACAAAAACGTTTGAGCTGTTAGGATGTGTCACGATTATAGTCCCTCCTCCTTAAGGGTGCTCCAGCCCTTTCACTTTAGACTTAATTCTGTGCACCTGACCCCTTTTCCCAGCCCACCTTAAAAGCCAGGCGCTGACGTTCAGCCTGGCTCTGCATCTGGTTTCCACACCGTGCGAGTCCGGGACCTGGAAGCGCCTGGTCCCGTTAAGGTTTTAATCTCTGTTCCCGTTCCCTGTCCGCCGGTTCCGACCCGGTTCATGGTTTTAATTCCTTGTTTGGATGGATCACCTGGCTATGGACTTATTCTTGTGTTTTTGGATTCCCTCTATGGATTACTTCTGGGTTGTTTGCCTCGGCCACACCTTCCCCGTGCACCAGCGCACGGATTGTGTCGTCCGCATAGGGTCCGGAAAGAACTGTTCATTACAGGATGCTCCAATGGTGTCCATGTTGGTGTGCTAGATCTGTGCTTTGATTGATAATCTGGACCTCTGGAATGCCTGTGTTCAAATCCGTCAGGGGTTGATAGTCTCATTGTACCCCGCAGACATCAATCAATTTGATACAGTGACTCCAACTAGGGCATATTTGCTTTAGAATTATATGATGGCAGGAAATAGTTTGGCTCAATGGGATGGGTGACGTCTTAGCTATGGTATTATCTCGCGGTATCCCACAGTGCACGGCTACAAGCCTTATCAGAAGTAAACACAGTGTGGCTCCTCTGGGGATTTGGACGTTTCTGTAATGTTTCTTTGAGATTGTTCAGAACGAGCAACACCATTCTGTTAGCCATGCGCTGCTTTCAAAGGTGAATGTAACTGAGTTGTGTTTCAGTGTTTGAAAAAGAACAGCCAATCTTATTGTTATTTTTTTTTATTTATTGCTGGGTTAGGCTCAGACTTCCCCTGCTGAATAAGGAAGTTTAGAAAATGGCCGGATGGATTATTACGATTTTTGTAAATGACTTGGAATCACCAGTTTTATTTCGACCCTTTCTGCTTGGCACCATCTGATCTTAGTCTCTGCCTCAAGGCTGTGATTCCTGTAGTCAAGTACTCTTCTAGGATGACCATGCTTCTTTTGACACTTTGCAAGTTCCACAATGCCTTGCGGGAGAGTTAGTGCTGACTGGAGGAGTGATATGTCTCCTGCTGATGTCACTGCATGCCTACCGATGCCAGACAAGCCGCAGGCAAGGGTTTGTAGTTTTTGAAAGCCAAAATGAACCTGGTCAACTAAAGCCCTGTTAGTACTTGCTACCTGTGGCTTTTGAGTGGCTATTATAGAAGTGCAATGTGGCACTCTGGGGCATGTTGTTTTGACCTATCACTCATTTTTGGGAGCCTTTTGTCTCATATCTCGCAGTTTTCCTAAAACTTGGAGGTGTCACATAACAAACCACAAATGTGTTCTTTCACATCTTGTCAAATCTCTGTTGTAGCAGTCATGACCAAAAGAGAGAGTTTTTGTTTTGCTTCAGCTCCATTCAAGTATTGAACAGAATTATTTACTGAATGAACTAAAGAGACCAAGGATTCCAGACCCTGGCTGCATAAAACACTACACCTTCAAACACCTTAAGTATTAAATATACAGGTCCTCTAAACGTGGCTGTTGACCTCAGCATGTTTTACACCCACAAACATAAGGGATATATAAGGAGACATCTAAGGGGAAACTTAATTTAGGGTGTTATAAACCAACAGGGCTGTGGCCTTCAGGGTCAGAGTTAGCTGCTGCTGATGCTGTTTATGAAAACATGGTGAAAGCACAACTCTAAAACACATGGTAGAGCTCACTGAGGTCTAGAGTATCTGTGCTTACCATGGTAGCAGTAAAGGAGGAGCTTGTGTCTGCCTCACTGGGGAAGTGCAAAACCTCCATCACCTTTCTACTGGAATGATATTCACAAGGACTTGACAAACAAAACTAAACAACACAAACGCTGAAATCTAATTAGAAATGTAAGCAGTAGCGGAGAGCTACTTGCCTGGAAGAGCTATTACATTGCTAATTTAATTCAAACTGCTTGTGAAATTTTGGTTTCTCTGATTTATTTTGAAGTTAAATGCCCTTTTAGTGGTCATGATGATCATACTGTTTTTATTTTATTTTCTGTTAAAATGCATTACCTTTGTCAGTAAATGACAGAACACTAGATAAAAGAACAGCTTTTCACAATACTTCAGACAATTTAATTGCGGGATTTCTGATTTCACGGCATTGCAGATCACAAAGGAACACCTGCAGAGTAACACTGGACTGTACAGTATGTCCAGCTGCACTCCCTGTCCACCATGTCTCTCAACAGGGTCTCTGTTGGTTAGTTAATGGCCAAAGAAAGGAGAACAGCATTTCGTATCTTATTGGAAATAAGGGGTGATATCAACTGGGGCTAGTATCTTATTTTCCTGGGAAAGGATTTAATTAATCCTGTCCCTATACAACATATTAAGGGAGCTTGCAAACAGAGGGAAATTAATCTATAATTTTGTAGGTGGCCTTCATGCTTTAGAATCGATTTGGAAAGGGCTATCTTGATGACTTGAAAGCTGTGTTCTATTGTTTCAGTCATACATAAGCCTTCTTATTGTCTTGTGGGAGTCGTCTGCCTTTCCTTGGTCCTCTACACATTGTCAGCCCAGCCCCAGCTGGTGTAACCTTGTCCTTATCTGAAACAGCAGCGCTGCAGTAAAGCAGGATGAGCCAGTGGAGAAAAGTAGGGACCCACATTGCTTCAGATGCCTTTGAAAGAGAGATTTGATGCAGTTTGGTTCCCTCTGCTTAACATGTCCTTGGGTCTTACCACCGAGCATTTTATTACAGAGTATTTTCCTCCTCCCTGTCACGCAGAGTTACTAAGCACAGCAATAAAATGTGGCTCTCTCAAACAAAATAGGCCTGCGGTAGGCTTCCGTCAGGTTAAAAAAACAAAAATCCCCAAACATTTCCTTCAATATTCTGACAAATGTCATTAGGTGACTGCATGCTGCCTGAGATGAGACAGCCTCACATGGTTCTCTTGGTCCTGAGTTTGTAGTTTTGAGTTTTCCCTGGAATTTATGACCATTTTTTCTAGATTTCACAGACAAGGATGTAGTTTCGCCTTCAAATGTAAAACAGCATATGGTTGTGTTGGATACAGCTAACGCTGACAAAGAAGTAATAACCTGATTTATCAGGACTTGCATTTGCTTTTTTGTCCATTTTCCTTATCTGCAGGAGAACAAGCAATGGCATTATGTTTACACCTACACAGAAGGCTTTGTGCATCTTAGGATCACTAGATATGATGTGACGTGACAGCATTTCACTCATTTGAGATTTAAGCATGGCTGCAAAGCAAAACCAAATAGACTCTCTGTCAGACCCCTCTGCTTTGAAGCCAAGAGATGCACATATCTGCGTGATTGGGACCGAAACCCAGACCTCAGTATATGCCCTTGAGTTTCTACGCTCAGATAGCCACTGAGCTGAGCATTTTGAATTTACAGGATGAGAGTATTCCCATGTAAATTGCCTGGATAAATGGATACAGAACTCAAGGACAAAAAGAAGATGTCTGTAAGCACGAATGATGTTTTAACTCCAGGAGGGGAGAAGCTGGTCTTTTTGGGTAAGAGTTAGTTTTTAGATATTTAACTAGCAAAGCAGAGCTAAATTCAAAGCTCTTTAAAACAATAAAAACTAATACAAACTCAGGTGTTATGTCAACAGAACAGGCTGGGGAGAAATTTCTGAAAACATTTAGGGCTGACACACAACTGTTAGTTTTCAGAAAGCCACTTGTTCTCAGCTTGGGTTGCAGCAAGCTGGAGCCTTCCTGGGCAGTGCAGAGCAGAGGGGAGGAATCCATCCTAGGCAGGACACCAGTTTCTCTCCGCCCAGTGCAAACCCAAATGTGCACAAGCGCACCGAGTCAGCTTGGAGATCCAGTCTAGCCACGGGAGGAAACATGAATGTGGGTAGCAAGTAGAGCACCTGGCAAGAACAAGGAGAACTGGAGACCCAGGACACAAGAGCAGTGAGCTGACCGATACTGCACTGTGCAGCCCTGTTGTGTAAACAATGACAGGTAAATGGGATTTGAGTTCGGGAGTGCTGTCTCCCTGTGCTGGAACCTTGTTCAAGAGCACCACGAAGCAAGAGGAGAACAGAGGGAGATCTATAGAGTGAGAGCCAGGACAGGGAAGTACAGTATGTGCATTTGATAACCATGACATTTTAGCTGACAGGTAGGAACCAGTGATTCAGAAATTGGATAAAGACGAAGGCAGTTCATTCACGATCTCGTTCCTCGATTTACGTAAAGGGTCCCCCTCCAAAGTGGATAATTCCCGATTTTTATGCAAGTCAGAAGCGACCTTTTCTTACCCATTGCGTGAATACAGAATCGCCATCCGTGTCTTTCATAGATACAACTATTTTCCGCTATAAAAACATTTTAAAACCATATCATTAGAATAATCTGTGACGGACTGGCATCCCATCCAGCGTGTATCCTGACTTGTGCCTGTTGCTAGCCGGGACAGGCGCCGGCTCCCTGTGACCCTGTACTGAGTAAACCGGTTTGGAAACGGGTGGAGGGATAATTTAGTATGATTAAAGGACAAATATAAACTTAAAAATAACGATTAAATAATAAATGAAGTATTGGACAGAGAGATGATTTGCAGAGGATGCAGAATGTGCTCGTGACCACAAGCAGGACTAATTGGGAAACAGCAGCCCGGAAGATGGCGACTGTTTTACACTTGCTGCACAGCGTTCATCCACGGAAAGACCCCCTCCCCCCCCTGCCTGATCTTTTCATATCTGACACAAGCCTTCCGTGTTATGTGTGACGTAAAGTCAAAGTATGCCGAATCACATGTAGGCTGGGGAGGGATGGCAGTTCAATTCTAACTGAGCCATCGAGGTCCACTCCTGCACCCCGCTGTCCTTTTTGTGTGCTTTATCAAGTAGCCGCTTTCCCTGACTGATAAAAATGAACTCGTCCACTGTGACTCCTCATCTCGTCGGGCGAAAGGGCTACTCTTCTTCCTTTTTTACATAATGAAGAGCCCTTGGGCCCTTCTATTGGAGGAGCACCCGTGGGTGAAATGGCTTTGTGAGCTGCGTGAAGCAGAATCAACTTTTTCATTCACATCATCCATATGTATAAAGTAAACGCCATCAGAACACATTGTATTCTTACCGTACAGCTGTGGCATGAAATCTATTGCTTCATTGTATTAACAAGCAGGTACGTCTTAAGCAGGGCAGCTTTTGCTCAAGTTTCAGGTGGCTGACGGTAGATTCACATGTTCTGTAGCTTTGTGCAGATACACTCCTGGATCCTTTGAAACACATCTACACCCAGATATACTTCTACATCCTTAAATAAACATGCAAAAGGCAACTCAGTTATATTTTTTTATGCATGGTGCACAGTTGTTCACCAGATATGCTTTAGTGTGGTATTTAAGCTCCTTGAATCTTAAACATCGGGTGTGTGTCCTGGTATCTTAAGTGCTGAGAGCTGGGTAAAAATACTGCCAGAATATGTTTTTATTCTCCAGTATAGGAGAGTATGTTGGATGCAAAGGTTAGTATAGGGCTGACTGCAGGGTAACTGTTCCATGCAATTTAAATATGTGTGTGTGCTTCATGCTGCCAGGTGTACTAGGGAGTAATCTTGGCATCCTCTCAAGAGACAGTGGTGTGGACTTTGGCAATAAAGGATATTCTGAAGCATGTGGGATTTTTGCAGGCAGCTTTCATTCTGTACTTTCCAAGAAGACAGTTTTTGCACACGCAATAGAGTTTCCAGGGTGTGTTTCCATTCACTGTCTGAATGAACACGTACATGAGGCAATGCAAGTTCCCCTTTCTTCTCATGCTTTTATAGTCCAGAGGGATTATGCTTTCTTACACATATTTTTCTGTGGTATTACACACGCTGTGTACTGTGTCTCAGCGTACACTTGGTGGATCCATGTTTTTTTATACAGTACATGATATTACATTTACACTTATTCGTTCGGCAGATGCTTTTATTCAAAGTGACTGACAATTGCATCAAAGAACAGCACCAAAAAAATTATTATGAATAAAACAAAAAACAGTCAGTGCAGCATGAATTAAATGATTATATTCTGCCTAGTGTAATTATGCTAGTGTATTATTAGACATTATATAGATAGACTGGATCTTGGTTCCAGGAAATTTAAGCATGTTGTCTTATTTGTATGTTTTGTATGTTGTTTATTGACCTTGGCATATTTGACCTCAGCTTTGCATGCCTGCAGGACACTATTATGAGGAGTAGAACTGGCATTCAGTGACCCATATACCCAAGGACTTCTTATTACTTTTAAGTGTTCAGTGAAGAGCAGAAATAACATGCTTTTGAACATTCACAAAATAATCCATCCACAACTGGATTATCCATCCAGTTCAAAAGATATGATTTCATCTTACTGGACAAGGTTCTTCTGATGGAAATTAATAAATGCCTCTATTTACGCCAATGTTATGGTTATTATATTTTTAACATGCTTTTAAAACAGAAATTCACATGTCATGATCAAGAACACAGGCAATACAACATACTGTACACAAATATACATTTTTCCTCATCAAAGAAAGAATGCGACCCCAATGTGTACTGTGTAATGTGTACTGTTTTAAAATATTGTTCATATTAAGCTACATTTTAATTTGTAATAGTTTAAAATGCCTTAAGAATGTAAATAAATATTTTGAGTGGCTGAAGAGAAATCATAAGCGTTTTTATTTAAACTAGAAAATCGGTGGCTGTAGAGTTTAAGATTTTTAATGGTTCGAGCATCATTAATGCCCTAGCAATATTCATATTGAAACTGTCTGAGTTATGCTTTGCAGTGCAGGTTATTTGATTTCAGATTCATATGTACATAAAGCTTACAGTGATTCTGTAATGCTTTTGTGGTTATTATTTCAAATATCCCAGTTTTTTAGCTTGTCTGGATGTGTATAGTACAGTATGTCACTCAAGACAACCAGTTGAGCCATAAACTATAAAGCCTAGTTGCAACCAAGACAATGGCACCTCCTTTTATAAATACTGAAATGAAAATGTATTTCATTTTAAACTTATCGGCTACAGGAATTCACTGCACTCTGAAAAACATTGAATACTTCCGACACCTCACGTTAAAAGGCAGTTTTAAAGACCTGTGGAACAGAGATTTAGAAAAGAAGAAATGCAAAATGCATTTGCCTTCTTTGATTGACTCTCAAAGTGCGCACTGATAAGAATTTGCAAGTAAGTGAAATAAAAATAAAACTTTTCTCTTAGATCAAAGTACTCCAAAAGAATTCATAAAGATAAAATGCTGTCCTTTTTCAGACGGGCAGCTTAATCCATTGAGTGGGTAATGCAGGGCTAATTCCTCACGTATGCAACTTGTATTCAGTGACTCACTTGAAACACAATGAGACAGACTCAGCAAGGCCAAGCAAGCACAAAGCTCTTGTGAAATCTATTAACTCAGTAAAGGATATTACCTTTTAAACCTCATAAACTTTAAAGAGAGAGAGAATATAACAAAGAAGGTAAAGAATGGACTGCATCTTTTCCCAGACATGATCAGTGTGTGAATTATGAACAGAGCATTCAATGTACTTGTGAAAAAGTACCTTTATTCTAAACATGAATTCATGCCATTCTTGGTACCAGCACATTACTAACAGGTGGTGTACTATTCAACAGCCTAGGAATCAGCTCCATAATCCTGTAAATAAGAGTTTCCTGGTTTTAAAATTAAATTATATTAGTGGGACTGGTGTAAACCTTTATATTCTCAAATTAGATGTTTCATGTTAAAATCAACACACAAGGATCAATGGATATAGAGGTTTGAGCATGGAACTGTTCTCACTGTGCATTGGCTACAAAGGAACAAATAAAGGTTAATTCCACGCTAAAATAAGTTGACAAAAAGAAGAAACCCAGTATTTGAATTATTAAAATAACTCTTCTAGTGTGTCAGGCAGGCAGTGTAGGTGTGACTATGTTAATTTGTATAGTCTGAAAAGTGGGAGGTAGTTATAGTAGCAACATTAATGTTAAATTCATTTTTTCCAAAGGCATAGATAAAGAAAGCAGCCAGGCCAGAGCTGTTCTTAATTGCTCAGATCCTTAGTAATGCTGGGAGGTATTATATCAATTGTTCATAAGGAAATAAGAAATGTTACTCATAGACTGTTAACTTAACTACTCCAGCAGGCACTCAAATAGGGGTAATACTGTACACATTGACTGGGAAGTTGCTAATATATAGGATGACATAAATAATAAGGATGACAAAACCAAGCAAAGTAATTATAGACTTATAATTATAGAATACTTTTATGACTCATGTAAAGTTTAGAAACAACAACTACAACTAAACTAGAGGATCATCTATAAGGCAGTAGGATTCTAAGACAGATCTTGCTTCACTAACAAGAGTTCGAGTTCTTTGAACAAGCAGCAGCAATCGTACAAATAGAGCACGAGATATGATATACTTAGATGTCCAGAAATACTTTGATTAAGATCTTCATAAAATATTAATCCTTAAATTGCAGATGGTGCACATCTCCAGATTAGGAACTGATTAATAGATAGAAAGCAGAATGTGTAGTTAAGGGCTGAAAGCTGCATTAGGACCACTGCATTTTTAATTTTACCTCAATGATCTTGATTCAGGTATGGTTAGTAACAAATGTATAGATTATTTTGAAATACAAGGATTAGCACTGTAGAAACTGCAAAAGAAATTCAAAAATACAGAAAACCCTAAGGAGATAATATGTAATGTGTTACATTCAGGTAACAAAAATAGGAATTATAGATATACTTTGATCTGTATTGTCCTGTATCTATATAGATATAACTATATAGATACAGGACACAAAACTTCAAGAAGCTGTTAAAAAGTTTGGAATATTTATCATTTTTGCTTTGGACACAGTTTGACAAAGTTATAAACTATTCATCAGTGATAAAAGGAATTTATCTAATCCTTCCAGTCTCAGCTGATAGAAATCGGATGAACTTAATGGACCAAATAGTTTCCTCTTATTTGCAATCTTTCTTATGTTCAGGCTTAATGTTTACATTCTTCACCATTAGGTCAGATCCATCTTCATTCATACTGGCCAATATCCAGGCCTCACGAGCCTCATGACCAGTTTCTACATAAATAAGAAAGTAAGATCGGTTACAGACAAGAGGAAGCCATTTGTCCAATCTAGGTCAATTGATTGCTCGTAGCTACAGTTACTTATTTGAGAATTTCCCCCAGCCAGTTCTTGAAGGCCGCCAGGGTTTCAGCTTCGACACTGTGGCTGGGCAGCTTGTTCATGAATAGAAAAAAAGCAGTATGTGTGATTCATAAACACTTTTTTTCCTGTTAAAGGTTAAATATCTCACTGACGGAACAAAGCCGCTGTATCTGTTCTGTTAAACATCCTACCTGACCTGATTATGAATTCTCCTTGCTTGCTTCCTGTGCTGTGCACTGTGTATATCTATGGGACCACAACCAGAAGACACTGGAGTCACGAGGATCGGGGCTGGAGAGTCCAGTTTGAAAAACTGGAAAAACCTGGAAAAACGGTGATGATCAGAGCTATGCAATTCAGTGGAAATTCTAATCACTAAATGGAATAGATTCAGGGCTGAGCTGCTTGAGGAATTCCCTGGTACTCTTTTTTCTTTCTGTTGTTTGTCCGAGATCACTTATTGTTTCTGAATCCTGCCAAGAAAACAAAGGAATAAAGAAAGCTTCTTGGCCTCAGATCACCTGTGCTGTGCACACAGGCATGTGTGCTGAGCCACAGACATGGGTGACCAGAAGAGAGTCATACAGGAGAACCTCAAGGATAGATGTGCCTGGTAAAAACGAGTGTGTGGGGGCTGTACCATGGTCAGCTGTGCACTACTGTAAATGACATACTTGTATTTAATCAAAACAGAAGCAGCAGTGTGGAATAAAGTAGTTATATAGACACACCAAAAGAAAAGAAAAGCTGTCTTCAAGAATCAATAGATCATAACCGGGTCCGTCCCTGGTGTCTTGCCTACATTGGTTAATCGCACAGTCCTGGCTAAGCCGTGTTGTTGATATGGTTATCAAAAAAGAAATTTACAGTTTAAGCAAGTTTTGATCTTGCTAGAGCAATATGTGTGAAGTGTATTGTTTGTTTAAGCATACAACAGCATTATCCCCACATCCCAGTGGTCGGAGGCTCAGAGCCCTAGCCAGGGCTAACTCATCTCAGGACTGTTACCACTAGCAGAGTGTGCACTGGTCAGGCTCCATGTTCTGTCTTGCTTATCCGTCTTTTTCATTTTTGTAAATTACTGATCTGAAGTCCACCTCAATCCATTTTCATAAGGAACACAGTCGACTACTATCCACGCAGTGGATAGTTCTTTAAATTCGCAAGTGACGTGGTACTTATTCTTTAAAACAATTGGTAACTCCTGCCCGGTAGTGACTCTGCTTTGTCCTGATTACTGTCTGTGCGACTTGTCTCTGGTTTCTGTGTTGGTATTAGAAACCTGCAATGACATTGGTATATCCCGTGGATCACGGAGTGTAAATTGACGGGCTGTACTCCAGTGAAGTCTGGAATATAAAAGTGTTCACAGAAATGGGTATGCTCTTGGCAAAATCATTACAGGTTGAGGCCATTTAATTAACCTAGCTGATTAATCCACTTGGTCAATTTCTGATATTCTCTACATCAGTTACTCTTTATTTGTAATAATATCAGTGGTCTGGGCTCACAGGACACCCCTTCTTCACACACGAAGAAGGCTCCACAGCTGAAACGTTGTTTCCTTTCTTCTCTTTTCAGGATGGAATACACCTATTACTTGTTTCTTTCACACTTGTAATGTTTGTTCTCATTCAAATTACCTCATTTACCCTAATTATCGGTCACCTCAATGTACGAATGTTTGTTTTTTTTCTATTGTGAGGTTAAAATGTTGTAACTGTCAAAGTAGAAACTGTCACTGGCGCTTTCTATTTCTACAAAATGTGTGACTTGTGCAGACACTCCCAGTGTGGCTTCCACCCTCGCTTAGGCTTACCAAATACTTGGAAAGCTGAGCTGTTGTTTCTGGGGCAAATCTGGTCTGAATTCTATTCTTGCCTTCTGTAGATGACCCAGTTACTCTGTGGAGAAGCTCGACAGTCTCTGTTTATGAAGCATATGACACTGTTTCTGGGAATCCTCCCTTCTCCCCAGAGAAAAACCAAGCTGCTGTAATGTAGGAAAGCTTATGTGTTCCTTTTATTTGGGCACTATGTTATTTTGACCAGGGGTGGAAATATGGAGCACTGACAGATGATCATGAGTTCAAATCGCAGGTGGGGACACTGCTGCTACAGACTAGAAGCACAGTGTCTTAGCCCAATTGCTCCAACAAACCCAGGTGTAGAAATGGACATTGTACCTTGTATGTCAAAAACTAGCTAACTGCATTCTCTGCAGGTCAACTGTGGGCCAAATCAGTATTAAGTGAGTTGCTGAAGGTGTTATTTCCTAACAGGACTGTTACAAGTCTTGTGTGTTCCACACCAGCCATATGTTCTAATATTCTTATCTCATCTGTATGATCGTCACTTCTTGTGTTGTACTGGGTGATTCAGAGTTACATGCCTTGGCATGTTCCCAAGTAGCACGATTAATCTGGGAAGCGAAGAGGGTTCAGTCAGAGAAGCGTTTGGTGAAAATGAGAAATGTATGCGTTCACTACAGAAATACATGTGTTTGTGCCAGTGAGGAGAAGGTGATGCAGGTGATCTGGAACTACCCTTCAGATTTCTTTGCACCAACTCTACACGCGCATGTTCTGCCTCACTGTGTGTCTGCGTTCTGCTGCAGCCCCTCTCCAAGCCATCTGCTCAGGGAGCTAATTCCCCAGGCCAGGCCTCTTCCTGCTCTCGGTGTCCCCCGGGTTTGAGCACTCGCCAGCATGCTGACATGCCTAATCACCTCCCCCCATGAGCCTCTTCAGTAGATGCTGCCATTATTTTTCTTAAACCAAGAACATAAGAGGGCGACAGATTCCGATTTGCTCTGGTGAGGCAGTGAAACGTCAATTTTAAATGTTTGCTTTTATATTCCTCAGGCTTTTTAAATCTTATTTTCATTATGCAAGAAACAGATGGAATTTTTTGGCCTTTCTGTTTTAAAATAAGGGCCATAAAATGGGTGCTCAGTTAAGAATAACTTTCCCCATATACTTGAATTTGATATACTGTAAAATTGCAAAAGCAAACATGCCTGTCTTCTTTAAATAAGTTTTCCTTTCAGTGTTTTGGGATGAATTTGCCATTGACAGAAAGGTCTTCTGCAAATCTGAGCTGCAAATCCAGATGCAATAATGAAATGCTATACTTGAGTACTGAAGAGGAGATACCACTCTGTTTCTTCCTGCATATTAGTCTGTTGCAGCTGATATTTCTGAATGAATTTCATATCTTAGAGGTAGATATCTAAAAAAATTCACATACTGTATCATATCCACTAGCTTCCCATTCTCAGGCTTTGGGTTCACACTTTCTTTAGCTTAATTATCCATGGAAACCCCCAGTGATCTTAAGCATAAGCCCACCCTATATGCTGACAGAGTACTGCAAAAGCTTTGCTTTCAACAAAATGTCAGTGACCTTGAACAGAAGTTACTCAGCTATTATTGAGTTAATAGTCCCGAACAAATTAAATATTCCAGCCACACATTTACTGGCTCTGATGCTCTGTGTGCAGAGAAAGGAGAAGTACATTGATTTTAATGTAATGATCTATTCTTGGATCTGAGCTGTTAAGGCATGCTTAGGGCATGATCTTCTGTGCATGTACTGGATTGTGTAGAAACACCGTGCAGTGTTAATGCTGTCAAAGGTTCATTTTAAACTGAAAAAATAATAATAATGAAAAGAGTGCATTTTTATTTTGCTTTTAGATGGCAACAGAAACCTGCATGCTGTAATAGGTGTGCAGTGTGGCCTGGATACAACCAAAATGCTGGTTTAATATTGATTTACAGACTAATTTAAAATCAATAAAACACAAGAAGGAGTCATTAGATAGATTTCTAACTGCTAGTGTTAAGAATAGGTTATCCTTCTGAAGATCCTGCTGCGTGATTTCTGTGATACATTTCCATTAAAGATCTTTCTAGATGACCTCTCACCAAATGGGTTTTCTACCCCATTATGTTTCAAATCGTGGATTCTTGAAGTCTCTCAGCTGTCCTTTTTTAAATCTTGATTTACAGTATTTGAAACTCACTGCAGTATCCAGCCATCTATGAAATAATCCCATGAATTCTGTTAATGATTTCATAGTGCAGAACATTTTACAAAGAGCACATTCTCACAGTCCTTCTGTTCGTATTATCTCAAGGTATTTTTGTTGAAAACCTAATACAAGGCATCACTCATTTTATTAATACAGGCGTAGCATAAGGTCAATGAATCTGTGGAGCCTTCTTCACATGTGAGGGAGAGAGGGAAAGTAGCAGATAAATAAGGCATAGGAGAACAAAAAAGGAGAAGGTCGGTGGGGGCGGAGAACAGGTGAGAATGAGTGTCCAGACCCAGGGGGAACTGGAGGAGAGTTGTGGGAAGCCGAGATCTGCAGATGAATGGACAGAGGTGCTGTCCAGTTCTGCCAGCTCTGATCTCTGCGTCGGCGTGCCAGTCAGCCCTGAGGCGGCTCCCCTGTGCACCCGGAGTGACAGAAAGCCAGCTCTGCCTGGATGGTGGAGTGGGCTGCCTGAGCAAGGGGCAGCACGCCGCTGCCACCGCATGTGTGATGAAGCTGCAGTTGCCGCCCCAGTGCTGGAAGAAAATAATCTTGCGGGCTGCTGCTCCTGCTGGCTCTCCCAGCTGTCGTCCCTTTGAACACCACTGGCGTTCATGTCGTGAAAAGTCATCCAGCCCTTTTCACTTCTCCCAGTGAGTGCCTCATGTCTCCCAGACACGCTTGAGGACATTAGAAACACTGGCCAGATCCAGTCTGCCTTGCTCCACAGTCCTGCAGGTATCCCAGGGGTTCAATTGTTTATTACCCGGAGGAAAACAGTGGTTTTGACCACGTTTTGACCAAGGACTGTGTTCAGAACTTTGGACCAAAGGGTAGTAGGAATGCCACAGACATCTAAACTTCGTATCTGAACGTGATTTTTTATCCAAAATCGCTCCAAAATTGTATCCAAAAAAGCTGCCCAAAGTTTTAAGTAAAAGCATAGTAAGACGCGTACTTGGTAAGTGACTTTGGATAAAAATGTCACCCCCATAAACGAATAGTGCCTAACAGAGTGAATTCATTAAGTAAGTACAAAATGTATATGATCTTTGAGAATCTAGGACGATGGCTGGCTCTCTCTGCTTTCAAAAATGTTTCATAATAGGATAGGTCTAACTTATTTTACCCTCCTCTGTACTACATTAGTAGGACTTTAAAAATGACAGCTCTTGTTCGTTAAGCTATTATCAACTGGTTAAGGGGGATGAACTATATGTCCTTATTAAAATAGTTACATTACAGTTTTCTCTACCACTTAGTTTTTTATTCACAAACACAGACATGAAGAGCATGCAATTAGCTTACTGCTGTCAGCTAATGATAGCTGCTGGCTTGATATTATCTTTCGAAAGATATTTTAAAAGAATGGCATTAGCATTACTGCTTAAGTATTATAGTGCAACGTAGTGCATTACTGCTACATGCATTAGTAATACTTCTGAAAATTGTTAGAACAAGCCCATATGAACTGCCAAGCTGAGAAAACGTACCGTCAACGTGATCTGTGATTTGAGCATGTGTTCTTGTGTTCATTATGGTTTGGTCAGACGTGACTTACTGTAACAATTGGTCTTCTGACCATTTGACACTTACAGTACATCTCTGGATCATAGGAATCATCTGCTAATAAATCCACACGCTGCTGAAGTTCATACGCTCTAATCTCTGAATTCATGACAACATTTGCATTTTGGGTTGACCATCATACTTTTTGTCAAGTTGTCTCAAACTCCACTGTTCCCTTCACAATATAAATGACTTACTTGTCCAAAATGAAGGCTTACAGTATGAAGAGAACAGGAGAGTCGTGATGCAATGTCCACAGTGCTTCTTTGCTCTTTATGGCTAAGGATTACTGCTGCTCCCTCTGCTAAACTTAACATTTTGGAGAGACTCCGTAAACTCATTACATTTTAATTATGTGAAATGTTAGAAAGGCCTATCTCCCTAGGGATTCTTTTTGTAGCATCCTTTTAAACATCTGAAATTGAAAAGTGTGAATAAGTTAAAGGGCGCTATTTAAAAAAAAATCCCACTACTTTCTTCGCAGTTATTACTCTATAATTGCATATAATTTATGACCTCTTAATAAAGTATTTATTGTATTAACTATCTTCATTTTGTTGTATGACAGTTAAGTATCACAGTTAAATGAGAAATTCACAATGAGGAGAATGAAATGAGACTGAAAATAGATTCTCCTGTAGCTGTATTCAAAGCTGCAGTTTGTCAGAATTCAATATTCAATATTCAGAATCTTTCCCTATACTTGTACTCTGACCAAGTACCATGTGGTCACATTGAATATATACATACACACTGACTAGATACAGGGACTCCTTTTAAATTCTCAGTGTCCTGGCTCCTCAGGATACAGCTCAAAGTCTTTATTTCGCTAGTTTTTGTAGTTGAAACCATATAAAATGTCTTCTCCTTGAAAGAACACATAATGTAATTGCTACTTTGGCATATTTTCTAAACTTGTTTTTCTGTAGTTCACAGATGAGCTTCTCCTGGTGTTCCAGGTCGATATCAGCATTCTGTGCAAGAGAAAGACTTTCTAAACGGCACAGGGGAAAAGGAAAGACTGTCATCATTTGAATTGAATTAACTCTCTGCAGTTGGGCTTTTAATTATAACACCAACACAAAATATTGTTCCACGTTGCTGTGTTTGTTCACTGAGTTGATGTAATTTCCTATAAGCTTTATCCCATCTCTACAAACTTAATTGAATTGTGTCTTTGATGGATGTTTCTTGAATATTCCTCTTCTCCCTGTTGGGGAAAAAAGCATGCTGAAAGATTCATAAAATCAACAGTACACAAGACCCAAGGCCTGTTGGCTCCATCGGAAGTACAGTGACTCTGTGGACCCCAAATTTACTTAGTTTTTAATCAAGCTAAAATTGTAATCAGAATTAGGAACTTCACAATGGTACTCTGACATGAGCAAAGCTTGTATTACACACATTAATTCTACCACAACAGAGTATAACTACACACGGTATAATCAATGAATTGTCCTGAGGCTCAGTATTCACATTTCAGCTTCTGCTGACTTTGATGGGATAAATCAGCTGTTATTTTGCTTGATTTATTGGTGAATTTTAACATACGGGGCAGATCTGGTGGTATTTCACTAGAAAAACCCTTTTTCATTTTTTCTCTGATTGTTTAAAGATGTTCTTTGATTCTGTGTCACATTAGTTTATTTTCCTTCCATCATTTTATAGAGCTCCTGTGCCACAGTCAAATCTTCAGCCTTTTAGAAATACAAACACGCAATCAGAGAAATTAAAAACCACATGTATCAAATAGAATTTGACTTCTCTTCTTTTGACTCATTGAAATGACTCCTTCTTTCTTTGACTTTTAATCAGAGACTCAGCAGACTGATTTGTTCTGTTTTATATTACTCCACATATCTCTGGGACCTTGCAATCAGATTTAATTGATACTGAAACGATCACCACTGCCTGTGGGGGAAGTGCGATGAAGCTGGTTTAGAGGGGAGCTCGGGAAAGTGAAATCAAAGGAAGGCAAAACAAGACCCCAAATTAGAATCGGGCTGACTCTGAACATCTCCTCTTCCCATAAATCAACGTCTTCTTGCATCTTTCTTCATGTCAACCAGCTCTTTTAGTCTGGCACGGACCTGCGCGTTCAGAACGTTGTCAGCGGTCGGCTCAGAGCTGATTGATACACCCATCTTCGTGTTGCTGTGCGTCAGTCTTACCTCAGAGAGATATGTAAGGGGCAAAAATTGAATCAAGATAATAGATTTACAATTTTTGAAAATTTGAAAGTGTGAGTGGTCAGAATAACAATATAATTCTCAGCGTCATACCTATGTAACACACTATAGTTGCCCAAACATCCCTTTTAAACTAATGCCGGAGGGAACTCTATATTATCATCTTAGAAAATTCCCAGAAATACTGTTATTGACTTATGCATCTGGGACTGTAATTCAGCAACAGGTTATATGTGTCTTCCTAGGGCCATCTTGGCTAACATCCATAGAACAGACACACTGCTAACAAGGGCAGCAGAAGAACAGCATACTGTAGGCATTAGTGCACTTTTTTGACATTACAAATGCAGAGACCTTGGAAACAAGCTGGAAGACCACCAAATCTGTGGTCTTGTCTGCATAATACTGTACAGAGGTAAACAACTGCTAACAGGAGAGATAACACTGGGACAGTAATAGCAATTTAAAAGGCAAACTGAATGTTATGACAAATACATCAAAACATAGAATTGAAATCAAATTGTGCAGTGCAAGTAAAAACTCGTTTAGAATGTGGTACCCAATTTTGGCCGTCACGTTACAAAAAAGATATTACTGCTCTGTAATCAATCGGTGGCCAGGCACACACCTGGGCATGAATGAATGGCCTTCTGTGATCTTTATAGTCTTGACCAGAGAGGCATATAGTACGAGAGGACCTGATTTAAGGACATAGAATCCTCAGAGGCATTGACATGTTGCTGAAACCTTGTCTTCTTTCAAGAAACGCCTGGATCAGAATTAGCTGCTAGAAACCCAATGAGCTAGATTTCTCAAACAGCTTCCTCTTGTTAGTAACATTTCATATATTCTCATTTCTGGCAGCAACAGCACTTCGAAGGGTGATGCATTCACGACCTCAGCAAGGCTTGGCCTGTTTAGTACTTCAGAAGCACTTTCACTGGATGTTGATGTAGTGAACCAGTGGGTGGCATCTTTCTGTCTGCACCCGGAAGTCCAAACTGATAGTTATTGTGGTACAGTATAGTGTTGAGCACTGTGCAGTACTTGGTGCTATTTTTCGGATGAGAGTCTCAGGACATTAAAGACCCCACAACACCTTTCGAAGAATTGATGTTTTAATTCCAATTCTGTGGTCCAAGTCAAAAACATTCTGTAAAATCTGTTCCACATGTTTATTGTCAGCATTAGTATGAGGGTTTATACAAACCTATCAATATACTGTAATATTAAATACCTTTACATACTTGTCAAGTTCCTCAGATGATTGGACATGATTTGACCGTTTGCACCACATTTGATCAACTTCAGAAAGTTATGTCCTCGTGACATGTTTGGTCATTCCAGGAAGAGCAAGTACTATAAGTGTCCATAGGCTCCAGAAAGTTAGGCACACTTCTAAATTGTTTTAAATTGCCTTCCAGAGTGCAAGTGTTTGGAATATGACTGAATTAGACTAAATGATAGGGTATTTATTGTTGTATTAATAGGTTTATATGGAGTCTTTAAGATTGAATTTTGCTTCCTTTGCCTTCTTCATCACTAAAATCTCCCTTGAAACACTTCAAATTTGTAGTTAAATAAAAACTACATAGGATAATTTGTGCCTCTCCAATGGCACAGTTGTTCCACCCAGGGGAACTTCCTCATTTAGGAAAACCTCGATGTTCTTAAATCTGTCTTTGCATTCTGAGTTCTAATCATCTCAAACCAGACAAGTAAAGGAATAGATGTGTCTTTGTTTCCAGCGGGTAAATGGCTATTTAAAAGATTATCATAAATAATAATTTGCAATGTTTGTGGTGAATGATTTATGAGGTCTGATGTTTGAATTTCTGTAGCCGTCTGAGGTTTTACTCTTTTGATTAATGTTGCACTGCAGTCTAAGGAGGGGATCAGGAGAGAAGAGATCAAGCAGAGAGAATGTGAGAATCTGTCCTGCTTATTTCTGCATTTTAACCATGCTTATATCATGCTTTTAGTTTGTTTAGCTTTTGCTTCTGATAGTTTGTATCATACAGTTCCTTGCTGCCTATAATTTGCTGTGCTTCTATCATTGTTGTAATATACTACACTTTACTCCCATGTTTGCAATAGTAACTAGTTCTAATAGTAATTATTATTATTAAGAAAAAATATAATATTACAATATGTACTTATTAGTTCTAATTAGGTCTGATTATTATTAATAACAATTTAATAATTCCATATTTTGGTCTAGACTGTGGTATAGTTAGTACACTCATCAAGTTTATACTTAGAGGATTAGGAAGAATAGCACAAGCAGCAGACGCAGAAACAGAAATACCTCGCAGGTGATGGATTAATGCAGACAGGGGCAGGGATTTGCAGGAAGGTGGCAAAAACATCAATTATAATTACAGCTACTTACAAAATGAAAAAGATGCTTAGCTCTTTTTGTTGACGCATCATTTACTTCTTTGAGACAATGTGGGGAATAAATTACAAAGTCGAATAAAGTGTTAAAATTGATCGTTAATAGTTAAGAGATGCTACTGTTTGCTAAAATTGTAGTATGGCATAATACGGCTTAGTTTAGAATAGAGTGTAGGGTATTGGTCAACATGTTATAGAAAAGACATACCTGCTCTGGAATCAGTTCAGAGAACGGCAACCAGGCAGACTGAAGCAACTAAACTGTTTCAGTGTAGAACACAGGAGATTCTAAGGGGACCTAATACAAGTACTCAAAATCCTCAAAGTCAAACCAGCGGGTTTTGATCATTGAAGACGATGCCCCGGCATCTCTCAAGAAACAGCTGGATGAGATCCTTGGATCAATTAACTAACTTCCAAGTGGGCTAGATATACCCAGAGAGGCTTTTGTCCTGTTATTGTTCCTACAGTATGCACTGTGCCGTGGTATTGTATACCTTAAGCTTAAATAAAGCAAGATCAAGTAAAATCCCAGCTGAGTCCTCAGGATGTAGGAAAACCCCACCGGATTGAACAGTTTTCACTTTAACTGGGAAAATAGGTTGGGTCACTCTTTGGCGAAAATTGCCACCTTCCTCCCTACAGCTGCAACTTGATGGTCCAGGTAAAGAAGGGAATATGTAAAATCCCTTCCTTACACGCCTACGCTACGCAGTTGTGTGGACTTGCTTTTCTTCCTTCCTGCAATGCAGGGCTCGCCAAGGTCTGATTTGGTGTGACTGGGGTGGGAGGGGGTGTGCGGATGTCAGGAGGCAGCACGTGTGCTGGAGAAGCGCAGTGGCCCGTGCAGAGCTATTTTTACACAGGGGGCGGTAAGCAAACCTGTCGGAGAGGATCGGGGAGCCGCGTTGACATGGCCACTCCAAACTGACGTGGCCAGAGCTCGTGGAGGGGCCCCGAGACAAAATCGTCATCTCAGAAAGGTCAGGCAGCTCCAGCAGCTATTAACAAAGCTGGGCCAAGAAAGTGCCAATGCGACAGTCTTCTCCAAGGCCTTTCTCCATCCCACGCTCTTTCTTTAAGCAAAGAAACTGAAGAATCACCTCACAGTGGCGTCACTGGAGAAATTTCGAAGTTACCGGGAAGCCTGATGCTCACCACTGCAGAACTGCGGTGGCAGTATCTCAGCCTGCGTAATAGCTGAAAACCGAGGCTTTGAAAAGTAAGGAAATATTTTGAAATACGATCTCTTGGAAGGATGGTTTTCTTAGGGAATTCAACATCTGCTGCTGGATTACAAAATGGATAGCCTGTAGCAGAAATATAGGTGATTGCTTTGGAGGAGGGACTGAGTGAAATACAGTAAAGGACAAAAGTCTGTCCACAGTTGTAAATCAGGAACTAAGGTCAGCACATTGAATTAATTGGTGTAAGAATTATTTTAAATGACTAAAACATAACGACATTATAAATAAAGACATGTTTTAGCAATATTTGAAGTGGCTCAATATGTCTTCATTCTCAAAACAGGTCTGATAAAAGTTTTGCATATTTGAAGAGTTCTAGATTTTTTTTATATGGGGTCAGGTGCTGCTGATTTCCTGACTTTGTGCAGTTCCAGGTACTGTTGGGATACTTTTTTTTCTTGCTTTGGCATCATCTGTCTTAATTCTTCTATCAGTTTCTGCCTGGTTTCAGGTACAGGGGTGACTAGATCAGTGATGAGAAGACACGCAGTTTCTCCACCTTCTCTGCATAATAATTTCGATGTGTGCTTTGGGTCTTCTTGTCCTGTTGTGCTTTACTTCATTTCTTAAATCGTTTTTTACCTTCAGTGCACATATAAAAGGTTTCATCTAGAAGGCCAAAACAAAACATTATAAAAACCACATGTGTATTGCATGTCAAACTAATGCAGGGTGTGTCATCATATGCCATACAGTATCTCGATGTTCTGTGTGGGTGGTGCCCACAAAAGTAAATGGATATAGAATCATTGATAGAACATTGTGAAATGTGTACAGGCAACATGACAAACAATGTTTGTACTTTGTACATATATTTTATTTCTCCTCTATAATGGTGTTAATTTCTTGCTCTGGACAAATCCCATGTGCTATATGTACTTTAATGGAAAATGGGGGGTCAGTAGTCACAAACAGGTGATGTTAATAAGTGCAGCTCAGACCTGACCAGAAATACACTGTACCAGCAGCCCTCTGCCAGGAGAAACTTGCCAGATTCGTATTCTGTGATGGTGATTAATGTCCTCTGGGGTCTGCGTCAAGACCACTAAATGGATTTCACTTGTCATCTGAGCCAAGTTACAAACCCAGGCCTCTAGGGCTGCATGAGGTTTGCAGAGTACGTCTAACAACCCAGTGCTTTAATTTATCATTCCTCCTCTTTTCAGAGGTAGTTTCAGCCATAAATGAGTGTGGCAAAGATACACAACTTTCCCAGTCAGGTGGAGCAAGAACAATCATGAGTGTTATTTTCCACTGTGTTTCATCACAGTGACAGCGCTGTATCCTCTTGTCCCTTCTGTTTGTATGACTGGATGAGGAAACACACCTGTGCAGTCTGTTTTTTTGTTTTGTTTTTTCTTGTCTGACTTCCTACTTTCATTGAGAAGAACTATTTTATAATAAAGAAACCGGCAACTTTTGACAGGCTGTTTTTGCTTAACTGCAATAGAGCACCAGCTGTCTCACCTCTGGTACAAGAAGGTGCATCGTTTTTATCACACCATGCAATGGACTTACAATGGGCTTTGAGTCCCATCTTTCACCCACTGATTTATTGTTATATGGCTAATATCCCAGGGCACATAATCCACAAACATCATTAACATCATACACTTAAAAATAGCCATTGGGAAGATAGAATAAGGCCTTTTTAAGGTGTAAGGTGAAGGGTGTTTGAAATTATTTTGACACCATCAAAGGGTTTTGAGAAGTTGCACAGTCTATACATTCTACTGTTAACTTTCTTTGCTGTTTCCTTTTATAAAATTATTACATGTTAATAAATCACTAAAATATGAGGCTCCAGATAAAATCCTTTAAGACATATTTTGCCCATTACTCCCGTAAATATGCTGCAGATAATTGTGTTTTGTTGTCCTCTGTTACGCTAAATTTCCTCAATGTGATTTATCGTGTGAGGAAAAAAATGCAATACTTGCCTTGGGATGTGGAAAATCTAACAAAAACTTGGAATAAGCTATGGCATATAATTTTGTCTTGAAGGGATTCTAGAGATACCATTAAAACAAGTTGAAATACATTAAACAAATTCAGACTTCAGACTGACTGGGTGAGAGGCATATGTTTCTCAGCTTTCATGCTTAATTGCCAAACTGTCACATTAGAGAACTCTGATTATTCCAGGTGTGTGTTTGTTTGTCAGGGATGATGCTAAGCAGTTGTGGATATTATAAGCAAAGACACATTTGACAATGACAACTCGTAGACTTAACAGCTTTATAAAAGCAGAGATAGAAAGTCTACTGAAAGGCATTTCTATATTCAGTGCAAAAACAATGCAGAGGAGAGGAGGAATCACACACTGTGAATGTTCACTCCCTAGTCTCCTGGAGAGAACCTGAGTAAATATCAACAAGAATAAATACGGCATGTGCTCATGCATATTTCAGAGCAATTTCTATGTTCATCATTTAACTGTTATCTAATTACAACCTGCAGCTGAATGTGCATTTAAGAAATACTCTTCGTAGTGGGACATTGACAGTATAGTGGTAAGGAGGAGTGGGCCAAGTCTCCTAAGAACCATTCGCTTTCTCCTGCTGGTACCAAGGCTTTTCAGTTTTTTACCTTTAATCCTTTTTTCTGTCGCAGAGATTTTGCAAAAACATTACAGATACCTATCGCCATGAATTAATTATTGATTAGACCAAGATATCTCCAGCGGTTGTCGAAATATAAATCCATTCTGCTGTTGGTGATTAAAATCTACATCCCTATGGCTATAAATAGGTTTGCTGCCCCGAGCAAACCTACATAAGGCAGGAGCTTTTGAACAAAATAACCCAGATTTGGCAATCATAGGGTCTTCAGTGACTGCGAACTGTGTGTGATTGCAGTTTTGTCCTTGTCTTTTAGCGGGATGCGAAGGGACAGTATCTGTTTGACCTCATCTGCCACCACTTGAACTTACTGGAGAAGGACTACTTTGGAATACGATATGTGGACCCTGACAAGCAAAGAGTGAGTTCCTACGCAGCACTTCCTATTGTGCTAATGTAGAAAGTTTGTACTTAATTTTAAGTCTTTATTCCAAACATGACTTCTAGTTTGGTGTAAGATGAGTTTAAGATACTGTACAGGGATCAGCATTATCCCCGTTGTAGCACAGGACTGTATAAAATGTACCTCAAGCACTAAGAAGTTTGAGGGTGATGGACAATTATTAAACTATTAATTATTAAAGATCATACAAAGGTTTACCAAACTGGAGTTTCTACATTATTCTGTACGTACTGTAAAACAACATTTATGTTCACTATAGTTATTTAAGGAATTCTAGGAATATTTTAATAATTGTAGTTGTATCTCTGTTTAACAGATTCCTCTTTATGGTTTTCTTTTCCAGTTGTCTCCTTCTCTCTAACAAATAGAGAGGTCACCTGTTCTCAGCTTAACTGTTGTTTATACCAGTGAATTTCTCAGTGCCCTGTTGAACGAGCAGGCTTTCATGAAAAATGTACAGTATCTGTTCCTTGAGTAAGACCTTGGTCTTCCCACTATGGCCATTAAGGTCCATTGCTGCAATGTCACGCTTAAGTTAAATTTTGTTTAAGTGTCTCTGAGGAAGTAGCCTCTGTGGTGTAAACGTTCAAAAAACAACAAGTCGAATTAATCATCCGTTAAGAGATATCTCAGTGCCCTTCGCTATTGTGAAAATCTTAGAGGAGAGGTGATGAGCTGCAAGGTTTCCTCTAAAGCCTGGCTGGGATTTAGCATTCCCCAGGAAAGACTGTGCCCACAGATCAGCACACTTTCAAGGGAACAAACTGCCTTATTAGATTCAGCACCAAGGTCAGCGTGGCGCTACAGGGAGCTGTGCAGTGTTGCACACAAAACCGCTGTGCAAGGTTTCCTTGCTTTCTTCATAGAGAAAAGGATCTACCCTCTCAAAGAACAGAGGGCTCGCTAAAGCAGGTGTGTGCGCTACAGAGGGAGGGCTGATGTTACAGTCCCTTCACGTGGGAAGCAACAGATTAAACTGTCTATAGTTGCATCGCATTAACCAATAATGTTCTATCTGGTATCATTCTGTCGAAAGTACTTTTAAGAGTAATGAACTGGCTCTGGTTTGCTATGACAATGTACCAAATGGGTATCAGGTGAGAATATGGCACTTAGATGAATAGCACAGTCCGATCTGCCTTTCTCCACTGATTCCAATATGAAATGTACGTACTGCCCCCCCCCCCCAATGGCAGGTAACTTGCCAGAAAACAACATTTGAAAAAAGGTATCTTTAAAAACACTTCCTTTCATGTTTCCCTGAGAAGCTCTTGATCAAGAAAAATCACATCAGTGCGACATAAATAAATATGAGGGTGGTGCAGTAGAAGCTGAGTAAGAGTGGCCTGCATTCACAGATAAGGGCATTAATCAACCTGTGCTTTTGTGTAGTGCACCCTCTGATTTTTATGTCACCAGCATGTGGTGCTTCAGTAGGATTTGTATGCGTTAAACAAAACTCCACATGCAAACTGCATTTGAAAGGCAACCGAATGAGAATCAGCTATTGTGCGAATGATTATTCTAGTACCAGCATACACAGGGTAATCAGAAAAACCATAGGAGACGAAAAAAGAAAAATGCTAGACAGATTGCAATGCAATGTTTATACTGGTTATGTGGAAACAGATAACATTTGCACTAAAGAGAGCAGCTGTTTAACTCAATTTAATTCAAAAGAATCAAGACCGATTGGCTTGAAACGTTGAGGACTTTTTTGGACGCTATGGTAGGATCAATATACAGTAGGAATGACAGATATTAAATAGCAGTAGTAATGACTCTGAGGACCAGATACACTATGTGGATTTTCAGTGCAATTTGCAGTGCATTACACAGTTAGAGAAAAGCTAAGCATATAAATAAGCCAGACATGCTGTCAGTTTCAGGTTTATAGCTTTGATTAATATACCAGTCAGACTATTGTGCTTCTGGTGGTGAGTTGTTAATGATATCAGTCCTCACGTGTTTCTGTCATTTTGATTACTGTTGTGCTTTGTAAGTGTTGCATCCACTGAGGCATATCTACAGTGCTGATCTTACTCATTTTTTATTTTGCAGCACTGGTTGGAGTTCACAAAGTCAATTGCCAAACAAATGAAATGTAAGTCATCTTTGTTCTTATCAATTAACTATCATTATTATTTTTTATGACAACTACTGAAAAAATGTAAATAATGAAATCTGACTCATTTAGACCTTGAAGTATATAGGGATTTTTTATATTTGCAATCATTATAAATTATGCTGGTAGCCATATTAGGAAGATTTCTTTGCCTTCTTCAGTTTCAGAAGGAGTGTCAGAGGTATCCTCTGTTTATTAAGAGCCTATTTACAATTAGAACCGAAATCAGTCTTCATTAAGGAATCAATATTCCTTTTGTGACATAGTCTGTCTGTTAATAATGAAGTAAATAGTGTCTAAAGTAGATTTGTGGTGTAGCTTATATAAGGTCAGTTTTACAGTACACTTTGTATTATATCTGTATGACTCTGGTAAATGTTAGTCTCTTTAAAAAAACTCTTTACATGTGAAAATGATGCCTTGCTTTTTGCTTGCACACTGAATTGTTACAAAAAATGTGTTGTTCGACAATGAAGCAAGGTCTTAATCTTAATCCTGGACACAGTAAAGGCTTTCCTTTGTATAAAGGATCTGCAGAGGCTCAAAATGTATGAAATGTCAGAGTGTATATCAGCAAAAACTAATTGATGGGCCAACAGAGAGGGAGTCAAGAATCCCCTCTATTCTGTTCTGATATAGCTGTGCCATTGCAGACTCTCATCTTAGACTAAGTCCGGGAAGAGACCGTCTTATTCACCAGATATGTCAAGGCTCAGAACTGAGGCTTATTTCTGAACGTCAGCTCCTGAGTGGAGAATAAAAGAGGCGGGCAAAAGCTTCTTTGGCAGATCAGAGGTGAAATTATTCAGCCGTAAAACTAAGTCTCATCTTTTTTTTCCAGATATGGTTGGGTAGAGGAGCTCGATCAATTCCTTGTTCATCTCCCTAAAATTGTCACTCCCTGGCAGAGTCAGACGCTGATGCGTGTTTTATAATTGTGCTTTTGGGCTGGGGATCAAAATGCTTTAAAGTTATGTGTGTAATTATCCGGATTGTTGATTAAAAAACAAAGCACAATGGGCCTCCAGCTTCCCACACAACTCAGACACCATGCTTGTGTGCTGTTTGCTCATCCTGTCGTTGGATTAAAGAAGGGCAGCTTTAACACAGGGCCTCTGGAGGACTTTGTGAAATCTTTCAGCCATAGCGATCTTTACTTTGTCACAAGTCAGTGACACGTAGTCAGAGGTCAGTTGTTGTTGCAGTCTTTCTACAAGCATTCATACAAGAACCCTCTCTCTCCACTCTGCAGCTCAGCCACCATTCACCATGTGTTTCCGGGTTAAATTCTACCCCCCAGATCCTGCTGCGCTGAAAGAAGAAATCACTAGGTAAGACTGAAGGGTTCCTCCTTGATACTATACAAACCAGCCTTTCACTTCAGCAGAATCGGATGCAAGTGAGACGGGTTTCTACGAGACATTTCTTTAAAGTATTTGAAAATAATCTGAGAGTGATCTTCTACACTTATTTATAAAATTATATAGACCAATAACATTTTTTCCAATTACAGGAAGAATTTAAACTTTTTACATTCCAGTAAACACAGTCACCACAGACAAACATTCTTCAAAATACAATTTTGAAAGTTAGAGGGATACAATTGTACACGAGTGCACACGTGCCTACATTCAAGTGTGCGAAGCTTTGAGTGATGGATTGCAACCATGGATCTTTTGACAGTCTTGGTCCAGTAATATCATCTGTTCCTAAGATGTGTTCCTGCAGTGATATTGGACAGGGTTGGTCCAGAAAAACACTGCCATCTCTTCTTTTCAGCATTTGTCTAGAGTCAGGCCATGATTGCAGTGGAGGTGCAGTGGAGTCTGTGTCCCGGACTGTGTAGATATTTCACAGTCACAGATGAAATACACCGTGCTGCAAAGCAGAGAGCGAATGTGTACAGTTCCCATTCTGAGCAGGGGTGGCCTCGCACCGGAAGCTAAACAACGATGGGGTCTTATCTCTGGGGCCTTGTGCTCAGCTAACTGCGTGTGTGTCAGTGAGCATGTGAATTGCTGTCAAAGTGGGCACAAAATCTGGAAAAATGGCCCAGCAAAAAGTACGCAACTCCTGGTGCACACATGAAGGAAATACGTGAATGAACCTACAATATGGCCAGCAGCCATATCACCCTGCAACTCATAACTGGCAACCCACTGAAGCTAAGCAGGTGTAAGCCTGGTCAGTACCTGGAAGGGAGACCTCCTGGGAAAAACTAAGGTTGCTGCTGGAAGAGGTGTTAGTGGGGCCAGCAGGGGGTGCTCACCCTGCGGTCTGTGTGGGTCCTAATGCCCCAGTATAGTGACAGGGACACTATACTGTAAACAGGCGCCGTCCTTTGGATGAGATGTAAAACTGAGGTCCTGGCTCTCTGCGGTCATTAAAAATCCCAGGGCGTTTCTCGAAAAGAGTAGGGGTGTAACCCCAGCATCCTGGCCAAATTTCCCATTGCCCCTTACCAATCATGGCCTCCTAATAATCCCCATCTATGAATTGGCTTCATTACTCTGCTCTCCTCCCCACTGAGAGCTGATGTGTGGTGAGCGTTCTGGTGCACTATGGCTGCTGTCGCATTATCCATAATTAATATTATGCATAATATTATTATGTGGGGCTGCACATTGCTGGTGGTGGAGGGGATCCCCATTACCTGTAAAGCGCTTTGAGTGGAGTGTCCAGAAAAGCGCTATATAAGTGTAAGCAATTATTATTATTAATGTAAATGTTTTTTTTTTATAAACCAGATGGAATCTTCATTTCAATCCAAAAGTAAACAAAAACTGTTTTGGATCATTTCACCCCTTGTTCAACTGAGGTTGGGTGGAAACTAAATAAATTGTGAAAAGAAACAGAATAAAAGTCAATGGTATGTCACCACAAAGATAGCGACTCAAATTTGTGTTGACAGGCATTTTTCAGGCATTAGGGAGCTCCAGAGATTTGCAATGTGTGTGTGTGTGAAGAAGGCTTGAGATAATCTATGCTCCATACAAAGACTGGGATTCTGTCTTTAGTAAAGAACTAATCTTTTCTTTACCTACTCCCTGTTTAGTACAAAAAGGAATTAAATCTGGACAGAAAAGTATCACCATACAGTACCACTTTATATTTCATTTCATGTCTGCTTTCCTTTTTAATATGACCGTGTAGACAGTTTCTTCTTTTCTGTACTGTAAACACCTTTGTTCAGACTTCAGCAAGCAAACAGTATTCTTTATTTGAAATCCAGGAAAGTGTCTGACATACAATGCCCAGCTCAGAGCATTTGTCTGGCCTGATGGAGTGATCCTAAAAGGCTGTCTACTCTCTGCTGTGCTTTGCTGCAATTTTCTATAAATTAACACCACTGCTCTCATAGGGTATAGCCCAGAGCCCATCAAAATGAAGCTCAGCTCTCAGAGGCAATGAATGTCTTGCTGAGATAGGTTCTGGAAGCCTGACCAGATAGCACTTACTTGTTCTTTGTGGTTCACTGCTTTTATTTTGTTGTTTTCCATTTTTATTCATTTTTTCATCAGTGGGTTAAAGGTCCGAGTTTGACAAAGCAAGCCACATCAGCTGACAAGGTAATAAAAAAGATGGAGGAGCTGTGATAACAGTAAAAGTAACCCCTGTGTCTGTCTATGAAGAGCCATCAGCTGCCCCTTAATGGGTTTTCCAGGGGATATTTAATGGGTTTCCCTGTGGGTATTTATCACGTATTCAAAACTCCAGTTTTTTGACAAAAAACCAACTATACAGTATTTCAAGCTCAGCAGTTAATCAAGGACTGAGACAAACAAATTGCTATTGAAGAATGGATGAATTTAGAAATTAAGATAGGAGTCACTTCTTCACACAAAGTTTCTGAAAGAAACTACTCAACTACAATGTTAAAGCTTGCTCCCCGAGGTCTTCCGAGACCCAGTTTAGTGAGATTTAGACTAAACACTGTCACGGTCACCATCCTCTCCTCCAGAGGGCGCTCCCACCTCCTCACGTCAGTTTCTTTTAATTATTACCTGTATTATTTCCTGGTGTGCCTTGTTTTAATAATAATAATAATTGCTTACACTTATATAGCGCTTTTTCTGGACACTCCACTCAAAGCGCTTTACAGGTAATGGGGACTCCCCTCCACCACCACCAATGTGCAGCATCCACCTGGATGATGCGACGGCAGCCATAGTGCGCCAGAACGCTCACCACACATCAGCTATCAGTGGGGAGGAGAGCAGAGTAATGAAGCCAATTCACAGAGGGGGATTGTTAGGAGGCCATGATTGATAACAGCCGATGGGGAAATTTGGCCAGGATGCCGGGGTTACACCCCTACTCTTTTCGAGAAACACCCTGGGATTTTTAATGACCACAGAGAGTCAGGACCTCGGTTTTACGTCTCATCCGAAGGACGGCGCCTGTTTACAGTATAGTGTCCCCGTCACTACACTGGGGCATTAGGACCCACATGAGCCGCAGGGTGAGCGCCCCCTGCTGGCCCCACTAACGCCTCTTCCAGCAGCAACCTTAGTTTTTAGTTTCCCTATTTAAGTTTACTCCTTCCTGCCTTCGGCGCTCAGCCTTGGTACACGGTAGCTCGATGGCCCGCCTAGTACCAGGTCTCCCCACGTCCGTGGCCTGAGGACACAGGCCTGTTAATGCTCCCCGACCCACTGAGCCCGGGGCCTGGAAGAGAGCCCCATATTCCCTGGATTCCTGTCGTCTTGTCCGTGTTTCCTGTTTGTCTGCATCTCCTGGTGGATCTCCCAGCCACGGACTAGTCAGGACTGCTTCCTGACTACCCTTTGGACTTCCCTGGATGTGTTTGCCTTCGGATTTTCCCCGCACTTCTGCACGAACCTCCCTACTTCACTATGAGCACCAATAAGCCCCGTGTGTCTTCCCTGAACCCTGTCTATGGTCCTTTTTCCGGAATCGCCGCCTCGCATAGGGTCGAAAACACCACGCTCCACGGGAGACCAACCCGGCTTCCGTGACGCTTACCAATTGGTGAATATAATTTTCTACACATAAATGTGTAGCTCTGTATCCATTTTACTGCTCTTGTAGAGTTCAAAATGGCTTTTTAAACATTTTCATTTCAAAACAGAATTAACATTCAATATATTTCCTTATGCTTTGAAAAAGAACCTGAAATTTAGAACTGTACAGGGCTTTGCAAATAGCTTGACACAATGGCTTCTCAGACGAGTGCCTCCTTCCTTACCTGAAGAACAAGACGCAAACTTCCACACATCAGTGTATCGATAGCAGATCACAGCGATGTTTTCATCACATTACAACACATATGGACAAATATGCTCTTCCAGCGATTTAATCCTAACTTTGTTGCTCAGAGGTGATACGGTATGAATAGATATCAAAGGTTTATTGTGACTGATTTTCTGTCCCAGTTTTTTTTTAATGGCGTAAAAGGTAATACTTACAGAATAGACAAGAAGAGAAAATTTGTTGTTTTTTTTATTTTATTTCATGGGACCTTGCTGATTTGACCTGACAAGGGTGTACCAATTGCATTTGTTGCGTAGTGACTGGAGCTCTGCACAATTGTAGCAAGCACAGAGACTATGGAGGAAACCACAAATGAGCAGGATTTTCAATAAGGGCACAGGCAAAGAGCAGCAAAACATAATGCATCTCGTCTTCTGACAGGAAACTAGTCATGAGCTGCTGAGCATTCTTGCCATGAAGATGGCAAGGCGCAAGCACGTCCGAACACTGGATTGGTGCACCTGCCAAAAGCTATCATGCTAATGCCTTTTTATAAATTAGGCTCCAAAGAACTGAAGTAAAAAAAGGCAATTGGAAAGTTTGTCAAGCAAAAACGCATGCATTCCAATGTGGGCATGATCATCTTGTGAACTTTGAAAGCTGGTTAATTCGAAGAGGACAAGAAGAAAGGGACAAGAGAAGTCTGAAAGGCTGTCTGCCTCACTCCTCCATGTTGCGTTCCCTCTGGGAGGGATGAGGAGCCTACTAGGTCAGTGCAAACTGAAGGATCCATTTAAGTTTTACATGATTAGCTTTCAGATGGCTAGAAAGACATTAGCATTTGACAGCCTGCTTCTTCTTCCAAACTGTCTGGAATCAGGTCATGTGTAAAAACTCCCAATACCCCAAGGCACTGTCTACTTACTCGCTCGACATATCGAGAAGAGATTTGATCCACTTTCTGACCGTGTGTTATTAGTGCACAAAAAAAAAGGCAGTAAGATTTTTTTTAAAAAAAACTATTAATGTGAATGAAATGAAGCTCCTCTGAACTTTACAAGACTATATCAGAGTGATTAATTGAATTGTTCTTATGTGTTGTCACCTCAGTTCCTGCTGTGTCAATGTCACGTTTTTGCTAGAGCAAATTCAGGGTGAGATGTGACATCTAACGTTAATTTTCCATGATGAGGAAGTTACTCTGAAGCGTGTCATAAACTCCAGCTCACCTGCTTACTGAATTGCACGTGTGTGTATGCAGTAAATATGAGCAGGGCTTTTGAAGGGTATGGGTTCAATATCATTTGCCAGTTCAAATCTTTGTCAGCGTTGGCCAATAGTCCCAGGGAGAAAAGAAAATACTGTTTTGCAAATTTACATTAAGTTTGGAGATGTTTTAGTAAAGTTTATGAGTAAAATAAATTACACCCCAATGTGCATAGGACAGTGTAAAACCTTGTTTTAACATACTGTAGCTTTACTATAACTGTCTAGACTTCTAGGTAAAATACTACACTGCAGGCAAAATGCACTGCTCACCTTTTCCAGCACTTTCACTGATAAGTTCATTAGAAACAATTGCAATGAACGAAGACAGAAGGGTATTTTCTTGAGTTTTTTGGGGAGTTTTTTAGTGGGGGGGGGCTGGAGGTTCAGTGTCCTTTGGGGCTGTTTTCCAGCAGCAGAGCTCGGCCAGCGCTGGCTGCCTGTGATTCTCCTCCTGTGTCTCATGCGGCGGGTGTGGCGTGTGTGAGGGAGTGCAAGGCAAGGGGCTGTGAGCGCTACACTGCCATTAATTACTATTCGGAGAGGGAGCTTCATTCATTGTGGTGTGAAATTAATTCAGGGCACAAGGAATGAATTAGAATGTGAGGAGAAAAGGAGCAGGGACTGCTGAGCACCGAATGCAATTCCCTGCAAGGAGAGGCTGAGATGCACAGGGGGGAATTCTCTCAATTGGACGTTTGGAGAGGGAGAAGAGAGGGGGATCTTTTGATAATAATCACTGGGGTGCATCAGATCAGTCTTAATGCACTCAACAAGTACAAGCATAATGAAGTGGATTCCACTTTAAATTTGTGCCACTCCCAACTGGAAGATACATGTACAGTATCTCTGTGCCCCAAGGTGTAAGGTCATAGACTACCTCCTTTATCTCCTCTGCAATTGACTTTCAGGTAATGTAAAAACATTGTTTTTCTTTTCTTTTACGTTATCTTTATCATTATTTTCTACATTTTAAATGACTATTTTAGTTTTTTTTTAGCATGTTACAGGTTTCTGGGTTCAGTTCCAGACCTGGAGTGCTATCTGTCTGGGGTTTGTGTGGGTTTTCTCCAGATTCTCAGCTTGCAGTCCAAAGTCCAAAGACTGGTCTGTTAAGGGGCTTCTGGGAAATCTGGCCCTGGTGTGAATGTGTGTATGGTATATCCAGCCTTGCGTCTGTCACTTGCCAGGCTACGGCTCCCCTGTGGCTCTGTATTGGATAAAGCAGCTAGATGATGGATGGATGGAGATGATGGAGTTTCTCATGGTATATGGTCCTTAAAAGGGAAATTGTTAGTTCTAATCTCCTTATTGACGATGGTTGTTATGCTGAATTCTGTTGTGTTGGGCTTGGCTGCAGAACTAATTTTTCCCCCTATAGGGGATCAAAATAAACTGGGACTTTGAATTTCACCTTGACTCTTCATGACTCTTGTCTGATCCTGGCCAAGACAGAGATGTGTTAAGTGAAAGCACACTGCCAATGAAGACAAATCATCTCCTATACCCCATCAAAAGGGAAAGGAGATTAAATGAAGCTGTATTTTTACACAGTTTTTACACCTGTCCTCCTCCGAGAGGAGCAGCAGAGGGGATCTCAACAATATCATCCTTCTATTTCCCTTTTCTAAACACTGTTATCCGTGCAGCACTGCTGTCACGTGAACAGGGTTGAGTGGTTGTGACATTATTAAATGTCAGCAGCAGGGTGGAGGGCAGGTTAGGGCTCGTGATGTGTAACTAGAAGGTTGTGTGTTCACATCCCGTGTGGGTCACTGCTGTTTTATCCTTCGAGGGAGGTACATTGTGTAAATGTAAATGTCCACCACGTACGGCTCTTGGGATGAGAGCATCTACCACAAACAATCACCACAGCTCTCAGCAGGGGGGGGGGGTTCTGGAAGGGTGATGGGGGGTACAGATGAAAAAGCCTGCAGCCGAAAAACTTGTGCCATGTACCAGGGGCAGGGCTTTTGTGTGCCAGTATACGTACAGTATGTGCACCATCCCTATAAACTGCAATTCTACATTATATGTCGACATGTTTTTTTACGATGTTCATAAACAATGGTGGCTGTTTGATTGCCAATAGCTCATTGATCCTGTGGTCTCATCCTCCCGTTTCTTGAAGACTCCTAGAGACTGCACTTCAACAACGTGACCTCTTGGTGTTAAATTCATTCCTTGCGAAGATATGCTCTCTTGTTCTTGTTCTGGTGCTATTTCCTGGGAGCTGTTGTCTAGATGAGTCCGAACTCATCTGTGGGTGTTACATTGTGAGATGGAAAGATTCTCTGAGGAATTTTGTTTTAGAGTACAAAATAATCAGTTGGGATGGATGGGTTTTGATTAGATAGGCGTACTATCAACAAGGAGCTGAAAGGAGCTGAAACTTATAGCCTAATGCAAGTTGTACTGTAAGTCAATGAAAACTCCTTTAGAAAGCAGAGAAGATGGGTATTTTAAATAGCCCACTTGCATCATGACGACGTTGTCACAGCTTACTCATCTACAAAAATACATACATTGTATTTTGACACTGTACACTGCAAAATGACAAAATACAAATAAGGAACAATTATTGATAATTATGGACTGAGAATACACACTATACAGTCTATACGATATACTATAGAGTATACATACGTGCAGTAGAAACTGACTATGCTATTTCCTTCTCAGAGCTTTTCCTGGGGTTTGGCCGTACTGCTGTATATGCAGGAGTGTATGCAAGTGATAAGAAATTTAGAATAACGATGGGTGTAGAAAGCTGTGCACTCTCAAGATTGGTGTCACCTACAGAGAACAGAGGGTGCATGATTGCTTTTTTTCTTACCACATATATTAAATTGAATTACTATTAGCCTTCTGGTTGTGCCCTAGTTTTTAAAAATAAAGATGAGAATGTCTCCACATCGACATGGGATTGGTCGCGCCGCAGGTGATGCAAAGCTCCGGTCTGGAAGTGGCCAGGGTAGGAAGAAGGACTCTCTTTCTCATTTTATGACGGAGACAGAGCTGGTCTCTCTCAGGGGGTTACCCTCAGTCTCTGTAGTGAACTGGAATGCAGTGTCTACTGTGACAATTGTCTTGTAGCTGGTGGTTATAGCAGTATGTGGTCATGTTTTAGATTATAATTTAGAAATGCAGGTTTAACAGATATTCTGTTAATGATCCATTTGCTATAAATGCATTCATAATTACTCAGTTATGATGTAGGGTTAAGGTAGTGTCCTCCCCACTGTGCATCTATAAATATTTTCATCCACAGAACTTCAGTTTGTTTATTCAATTGATTAGTAAGAGTCTAAATGAAATAAATTGTTCATACAGCTTAATCAAAAGCGTTACCCAATAAACCAATAAACCGTATGGTTTTCTTGTGCTCTAGAATAGGCTGTGGAGATATGGTCTATGTCTGATTTCTGGGTGTTCTATTGTTTTGGAGGTTTGTCTCTGTGGCTGAAAGCACGTCACTGCTTTAGGGCTTTCTTGTGCTGTTTGATTCCTTTGGTTTGGCTCCAGGGCCATAAAGCATGTGTTTCCCGCATTAGGAATTAAATATACAAGGATCCTTAATTTATTCTGGTCACAGACTCACAACATCTGATCATTAACACGGGAGCCAGGAGCTTAATAAAAAATGGCTCACAGAGTGACTATATCCAGGGCTGGCACCTTCGCCTTTAGCTCATAAGTTACTTTGGATACATCTGCAATGTACAGGGCCTGATATATTGCTTCATCACTATAGAGGCAGGTACATTTGGAGCTATGAAATAAACAGCACAATTAGTCAGGGCTGACAGAAGCTTGCAGCATCCCTTTTTAATCTTTTTTATTTTGTGTATGAGCTAATTCTTGGGCCATATACAATCATATACACCTCTGTCACATCTGTCAGCATCCGTACGGGTTATGTATTTACACATACAGTATATATTAATATAATTGATACGTACTGTATGTATAAACTATAACAATAATTGCATTTATGTAGTGCTTTTATCCCATAGTGGTTCATATAAAGTAGGGACCCACCATTGAAGTGTAGCCTCTTCTTTCCACAGCAGCCTCGCGCCACAGCAGGTCAGGTGGTGAGAAATTCAGCAGCTAGGTTAAGGAGGCACATTAGGGAGGCCTGATTGTATAGGCCCAGAGTAGAATTTATCCAGGACCCCTGGGTCAGCAGCCCACCTATTATGATCCGCGTCATGAGACCTACAGTAAAGTTAGGAGCCTTAGAGTTCAGTTTTTTTACATCTTACCCGAAGGACGGGGCCTCAAACAGCACAGTACATGCCGCCAGACAGGGGCATTGGTTTGGAAATTATGGTCAGGAGAGAAGAGCACCACTTACTGGTTCATCAACAACACAGCAGTTACATGGTTCTCCTTAGAGGTCTCCCATCTGAGTTCTGAAACGATCTAGTCTTGCTTAGCTTCTGAGATCTGACAGTGGTGGTAACGCTGCTGTCAATATGTATATTTATTCATAGATGTATTGATTATGCTTTTTTGGACATCCAGCGTATTTGCTAGAATAGATTTTAAACAATTGCCTTCCTGACTGTGATGTAATGTTTTTTTTGGCTGCAAATAATCCACTATAAAACTGCTTGTAAACTAGAAAAGAAATAATGTATTCTGAGTTCTGTCTTCTTCAGTACTATCTGTTTCCTCTAAATTGGTTTTCTTTATCTTTCTTAAATGTCAGTCAGCCAGTTGGCTGCAGCAGTTTTATTAGACCTAAACAAGTTGTATGCATTGTTGTAAACACCCAGTGCCGGGGATGATTGACAGCTGGGAAACCTAGCTGTCCCCTGCTCCTGTGAGCCTTAGTCTCCTTCACCAGCTCAGCCCTTGGCAACAGGAGGATTTCCAGAGCTATTTGCTCTAACCTGAAGGAATGCTCCCCGTTTTCCTAACTGCCATTTTAAATGCAGCCAGAGACCAGACATGAGATAGATCAACTACTTGTTTTTTCTCTCTTCTTATGAGAAGAGAACTTGTGGAACAATGGGTGAAGATAGCTGAAGACTGGATTTTTTCAGAAGAGTGTAAGAAGGCAGCCTTTGTCCAGCAGGCTGTGGGAAGAAGATAAGTGGAAACAATTGACAATGTGTGACATTTTAAACACCAGGAAGAAGAGGCTTTGTACCTTCTGTCTGGAGATGGAGAGCAGAAAAATCACCAGAGCGAGCAGTGACCAAATGGGGAACTTTACTCACACTTGGTTAATTTTATAATATTTGTGAGAAACTTTGGAAAATTCTAAAAGAAGAGACTGAAGTCTAAGAAGCATCTTATGGAGACTCTCAGTTTTCATTTTTGAAAACCAGTAAGCAGCTGAGCTGCCCAGTGTCAGGATCTTAATCCCTCCTCTTAAGGGCGCTCCGGCCCTTTCGTATTTTAGCTGTTTACATGCACCTGCCCCCTGTTCAGTCTCCATATTTAATCCTGGCGCTCCCGCTATTCCTGGCTCAGCACTGGGAGATGAAGGCTTCATCACGGCGTCCTGACCATCTTGGTTTTATTCCTTGTCCGTGTTCCGGATCCTGTTCTGGATTTTAACTGTGTTCGTTTCGTCTTGGATGGATCCCCCGGTTTTGGACTTTGGACTGCACCCCGGATTCCCCCTTTTGCACTGCCTGGACCTGTTTGCTCTTGCCACGCCCCCCGAGCACCGGATCACCATCATCATGCCCACCTGTCTGTCTACCCATCCAATCCTACTGTACCTTCCCCGGGTGTCCTTCTCCACTTACTTCCGGATTATACCGTCTGCAAAGAGTCCTGAACTATGCTTCGCGGGAGCCTGCACCGGCTCCAGTTACACCCAGTATTCATAGTTAAGCTTTCTGTTATTGTCTAAGCTAAGACAGCAGCTTTCTGTTGAAAGTGATCCAGACAAGGGCTGGCCTCTTACAAGAGCAAAAAGAATTTGAAAGTTTTCCCATGTGTCTGAAATTCTGGTCTGGAGGGAAAAGCCCAACCTACACGTTCATCAACAACACAACACTTACAGCACAGACCTGGTTTTCCTCTCTGTACTGAGGAGATCAAGGAGTTTTTTTTACAAGAACTCTTCTTCCCTTGTTTCAGGTATCTAGTCTTCCTGCAGATCAAGAGAGATCTTTACCATGGTCGCCTCCTGTGCAAGACATCGGATGCTGCGATCCTGGCTGCTTACATCTTACAAGGTAATCAGATTTGACAAAGACAAATATGTCTTTCTTGAAGAATTTATTAGTTCTCAAAGTACATTATTCCATCTGCAACAGGGCACTGTGATGCCCACATAAATATTTCTTTACAGAAGCCCAATTTATTTCTCCAAGATGTATAAAGTACAGAGGGGTCATTGACACGTGATCAAAAAGAATAGGAAAAAATATATTTGGACATGTCGCAGAGTATGCAACAGAAACTTTCGCAATTGTTTGCATGTTTATCCTGAAGTCTAAATGTGCAGTTTTCTGTATATCGAAGCAAGTGACTTGTGCAGTGCATGTGCTGCATAGTAAAACAGAAAATGATTGTGACAGGTCTGTGTGGTAACACAGCTAGCACCAAAATTCATCAGATCCAAACAGAAGGGTGCATAGCTGGATGTTCTGACATGTTCACAGTTGTGAATCATATTTTTTTTCTAAAAAACTTTAAATAGATGTATGGTAAGAGTGTCTGCTTCAGTTGATTAGGAAAGGCTTAACATTGACTCCCACCTGAAGGGTTACGGTGTGCTAGTCATGGAAATGCTGCTATAATTGGGCCAGGCATGCTCAGTGCAGTGGAGGGAAAGATTGGTGTGTTAAAAGCATGTTACAGGATCAATTCTGGATAATGAGCCATTCCCACAGCCCCGGGTAAGCAGCCAGAGAGAGACAGGAGGGAAATTAAACTGTGATGTGGAGAGGAAGCAGTTAGAGGCATGGCAGTCTCCTCATCTGTTACCAAAAATACCAGTTAGGCATGCCAGTTAGTACTGATGGAGTACTAACCGTCGCTGTTTCAGACATGGCGACATTGACCACGAAGGGAGTAAAAGGCTGTTCTGATGTGTTCTGGAAATTAAAAGAAATGCTGACCTTCTTCAAGCGTGGTATTCCCTGCCCAGCGAACGTGCACCTACCTGTAGCACTGTTAGCACTGTTGTCTTACAGTGGGGAAAACTGCTGCAGCTGCCTTCACAGGTTTTGCCAAGAGGGCTGCTGTGCCTCTTGTGGCATTGTTCTGATTGAATTAAAGACGTGTTGCTTTGTCAGTTAATTGGAGAATGTTAGCGCAGTGAGACCATTTCTCCCCAGCAGATACGCAAAGTAAAGCCGGTTTCACTTTGCAAGTGCTGTGACAAGTAAACCCCAGACTAACCATTGCACATCTTTGCAAATTTAAAACCCCACCTGGGCTTGGTTCTGTTTCATTATGTATTACGGGTCGGAATATAAGAACTCTGTTTTTACGCTCTTCAAGCGTTTTTTATACAATTATATGCTTTCTGCAGGCACGTGGGACTTGAGCTGCTCTAGAGCAAAGGCAAATGTGTTTCTCTCTATTGGACGTAGTTACTCTCATTTTTTATTGACGCGTTAAACCCTTTCAGATTTGGTTAGGAAAATTTTAGGTTTTGTGAATTGTCTAAATTTGGTTGCTTTTGTTGGTTTTGATTGCCTAATTTTCCTTTTAATGACCTTAATTTCAGGACAAAGAAACGTCATCTTATGTGTCCATTTTTGAACAGATCTGCTGCCCCTTGTATGTTAAGAGTCTACAGTCATTTGTAAATTACTTTTTATTGATTTGAACTGATTTTGTTTGTGCCAAGATTCCTGTATGGTGGTCCAGTAGCAGGGTTTTGTTGTATTTTGTAAAAAACTACTGTATGATGTCTCATAAACTGGGACAGTAGCCTCATTTCAGCTGAGCCTGCATTTCTACAAACTAACATGGATTTACTCTGGGTTGTAGTTCTGTAAATAATGCTAAAGGGGACTGGCACAGTCATACTGCAGTAAGCCTTGTGTCTCCTAGTTGTTGGGTCCTGAATTAATTTCCATACTAGAATGCATTCAGTATGCAGTTGCATATTCTGCCCATGTCTGCTAGTTTGCTTCCAGGTGATCCAATGTGGTGTTGGCTAAGTGAACTGGTGTATCTAAACTTGTCCCCCTGTATATGGTCTGTTATGACCTGGAATCTCATCCAGGGTGAAGTTCCACTTTGTGCCTTAGGTATCTGTGAGAGGCCCTGTGCTGCTGCAGGTCATACAGTATATAAATGATAAATGTACTTATTGGGCATCCACCTAGACCATTCTAGCTGATACGTTCTGGTCTTCCTACTGTATGTACCAGTGCATCAGGTCTTTGAAACACATGCCTTTCATTTGCAGGTTTAAATGGGGCATATTTTTCTTTTCTAGCTGAAATTGGGGACTACGACCCTGGCAAGCACCCTGAAGGCTACAGCTCCAAGTTCCAGTTCTTCCCCAAACACTCAGAGAAGCTGGAGCGCAGGATTGCAGAGATTCATAAGACTGAGCTGAGGTGAGGCATACCTTTCTGTCCATCATGGCCGTCAACATCACGATATCGGTAATACTAGCAGGGAGCTGGCTGACTTGGGTGTATAGTGGTGCATAAGATGCTGTATATCCCAGGCTTCAGTGTGATCCCCAATGATTTTTAAAACAAACACATGCTGAATTGAAAAATGCTCCCAAATCCTTCTAGAGACAGCCTTTCCACAGACCAACAGAGCTTTGCAATGTCCAAGTCAGTTTCATGAGATTTCAGTAATGCCCCCTGTAAATGTATACTGTACCTCCAATGGTTAGTCTTCTTCTCTGGTGTTTTTTACAGTTAGAGAACCAGACCTAAAGCTAGACTCCCTGTGTGGAATTATTGACCCAAGAAGGGATCCAGGAGGGCTTCTCTTGATTCTCTTGCTCTAAATCCCTTCACTTAAGCCCTTCATTCTGGAAAAGTATGGTATTACCATTGTATAGCCCAGGAAAACATGGTGTAACTTAGAATATTAGAAAACCAGAGTAAATGTGTGGAAAGAATAGGAAGTGTTCTGGGAAAAGTGTGATCTTCCACTGCAGATGTAATGTGGTTGGCTTTACATAAAGTGGTTACTGCAAGCGCTGACAGTTTTCTCCGAGTGTTAGATTTCTAACACGCGTTGGTATTGATAAGGGCAGGCAGGAGCATGAATCATGTTGTCCCAAACCGGGTCCGGACTCGGTTCAAGACATGATTGATGGCAGTGCCAGGGCAGGACTGATGCCACAGGCCTGTGGCTTTTCTGGAGCTGTGGTGTTCACAGAAACATTTATTAGAGAGACTTCACAATCCATTATCTAAATGCCAGTTACTTGCAGTAGGACACAAGCTTCAAAATCTACAACTTTCCAACTGTTCTTGGAGTGTTCAAGGTACAGTAGGTGCTTGAGGTTTTCGTTAGCGTGTTCAGTGTTACAGTGGATTTTAAAACCTTGTAAAATCATTCAACTGGATAGAGTCACTGTGCTTCATCAGCCTTTTTCTGTGTCATTTCTGTTTTCTTTATTGCATAAGCATAACTTCATCATGCACCACCCTGCCAGTAGTGCAGTGTTTTTGCAGACAAATAGGACAATTCCATTAGCAAGGGTTGTCTGTTTAGAAATTACAATACGGTCCAAAGCCACCCTATTATTGAAGGAATTGAATAAGGAATATCTACATATTTCACATTTAATTCTTACATATATTTGTCTGTATATACTGTACCATATACTGTAGATGAAATGCCTGCACAATATAAAATGGAATATCCCTAAATAACTAATGTGTGGAAGATTTGTGAGTGCTGAGGTTCAGTAGGTGTAGGCTTCCCCTGATGTGCTGTGTGTCCTTGTGATCAAGTAGCACTGTGTCTGTGTAATAAAGTCAAGGGGAAGACCTTCTCCTTTTATAGTAACCAGGAAGCAACAAAATCTACCATATGAAAATTAAGGGAAAAAATGGAGTACTTGTATCATTGTCAAATGATAACCATTCGTGTTGTGAGAAGAGCAGAACAGTGTACCAACGCTTCAACCTGAACAGACTCCATCTTCTACCTCCTAGTTAAATACCAACTAAAACCACAGAATACACTTCCACCCTCTCCATATAATATTGACACAAACCTCTGGCTCAGGGCTTATATCCCATCTGTTCATTTTCTAACAGCTTTATCCAATTCAGAGGCGTGGAGGAGCCTGAGCCTATCCTGGCAAGGAATGGGATCAAGGCAGGGTACATCCATCTATTACAAGGCACAAATAGACATAAACACGAACGCACACTCACTCCAGGGCTAATTTTCCCAGGAGCTAATTAACCTGCCAGTGTGTTTTTGAACTGTGGGAGGAAACTGGAGCACCAGAGGAATCACATGCGAACACAAGTAAACTCTGTGCAAGGAGCACTGTGCCACTGTGCTGCCACTTGTTTCCTAATGATGAGAATGCTTGTGTCCAGATGTAGGCTCAAAAGGAAAAGGAAAAAAGTGGTTCGGTCTGTTTCAAAGCATTGTATCTGAGTGCACAGAAAAGGAAACACATGGCATTTGAGCGAGATTTCTAAGAAGTATCTCTCTCTCACCAACTCCTTCTTTGAATGTTTTACAAATAGGACAGGCTTATTTGCATAATATGACATCACTCACAGGACAATGACAGCCATTCTGGAAATATGATATGGATCTTTATGCAGATAGAGACTTGGGGTGAAACTGACATTATCGGTGTTTTACAACAGCGCCTGACACATTGCTAAAAGCTTCACTTAAAATCAGAATGCAGCTGTTTTCCTTAAAGCAGCTCACACATCTCTAGAGTAATGCTGTATCAATTTCTTCAGCGAAGTCATCTGATTTTCATAGTTAAAGGAGCATTGCTCTCTGTTGCCCTCTTGTGGCAGGATTGGGGTGACTGCAGAAGGTGCTGTGTAATTGCCAACAGGGGTGGTTTCACTTATTCTTGACCTTTTGGCTTTCCACTTGGAAAGATCAACTGCAACACCAACAAGCAAACAAGCTGATAATTCCAGGAACCTCTGAGGAAGTGAAGTAGGACTAAATTAAGTTTACACAGGCATCAGAAATTACAGAAATAAATCTTTTTTCCTGTTCTTTGTTTCAAATGTGTTATATGGTGAAAGAAAGAAATAAAGAATTCAATTTTTAGTCTAAAAAAAGGCATTATAATAGACAACTCTATAACAAGGATCATTGTGCAGCATTGTTGATCCTGCCTATTACCTATCAGTTATTGTCAGTTGGTTTTGATTGATTCTACTATTGACTCCTAAACGCAGAGGTATCTTCTGGGGTAAGACAGGTATTTATTGTTCAGTAAACCCATTGACCAGCTGTCCGGATTCACCATGCCCATGATGGATCAGGCTAGTCCATTAACTCAGAGCACATCCACTGATCCTCACTTCTTCTCAGTTTCCAGTACAAAGTCAGATAATGCAAAGGCAAACGCAACGTAGGCAGAAAAATGAACAGAACAGATCCAGAGAATGAGGGGTTGTAATTAAGCAATTCACAAGGGAAGTGGGGAAGTGATGGAAAAGAATGGCAGGCCTCGTTCGGAAGCACCGGGTGTTTGTTCCCTCCGCTGGCTCGCCTGATCGCCCTGTTGTGCGGATGGTATGTTCGACCTGTCCTAAAAACTGTGTGCTTTCCAGCGGACAGTCACCCGACACGTCAGAGCTGAACTTCCTGCAGAAAGCCCAGATGCTGGAGACGTACGGAGTGGATCCTCATCCTTGCAAGGTGAAGAGGAGTTGATCCTTTGTAGGATCAAGACTCTGAGGAAAGATCTGGGAAGATCTAATCCCAGGAAAGGCAGGAAGTTAGAGGAGGAGAATAGGGCTGTGTCAGTCGTCTGGCTGATAGCTACTCATTTTTCCAGGAAGCTCATTTCTGGAAGGATCTTTCTAAATTAGCATTAGTAAGTAGTATTGTTGGCCTCTCCCCCATAAAACCTGTAACTAATAATGTATTTTGTTTCCATGCAATGTTGTTTTGAAGTAAACTAGTCTTCTTTTTAAAATGGCCATTGCTACTCATTTAGAAATAAAAGACTGTGACAAAACGGTAAGTGAACAGTGCCTGTTTCTCCACGTCTTCATCAGGATGTGTCAGGAAATCCTGCCTTCCTTGCCTTCACCCCGTTCGGCTTCGTGGTGCTTCAGGGAAACAAGAGGATCCATTTTCTCAAGTGGTGAGTGGAGCCCTGCCTTGCTGAAAGTACCTCAGTGTCTGCTCTTCTTAAAGAACAGCAACAGCATGGCGACGTCCATCCAGTCACAGGAGCATCGGAAACCAGCCAAAACCTCTGGTTAGAGAAGGGGAAAACAATTCAAATCTAAACACTGTACTCATGGTGATGCCTCCTCCCTGCGCTACTCTTACTGTCTGTATGTGACACATCATTGTTTCTCCCAATACAAGAATCGGTGGCCTCAGTTTGTGTTCAATAGACATTATAAACACACGGAGAGTTAGGTGTGTGCCAGACAAAAGCAGTATAAGACTGTGCATATACTTCCTGGACCAACATGCGAAGGTGGAATAGTTTTCTGTGATGTTCATTTAGAAACCACAACAGTTGCACCTGGGCTATGTCAGTAAAGACAAGGCTGGGCAGCAGAGGTGAAGGAGCTCCAAGGCAGTGTGGTACAGGGTGCCTTCTGGAGCACTGACAGTCCCTACGGTGTAGGACTGTGGTAGAGTCTCTGTGATAGCTAGCCCAGGCAGACTGGCCCTGCCGTTGTGTGTGGATCCAGAGGCCAGGAGGACAGGCTGGCTCCAGTCTGTAGTTTGTCCAGGCTGGATGTGTGTTCCTGTTTGTTCAGATCCCTGTTTAAACAAAGTGATTCGGGCATATCTGTGTAATTGTTAGGGGTGGGTTTTGATTTCGGCATCTTTTTTTGGGGTCTTTGTTGCCCAGATCAGCACCCTCCGTGCAGTCATTCTGGAATCCCCATGAGATTCAATACCAATCTGCTTCTTCAATCATGAGTCCTAGGAATCTTGTCCTACCTTTTATTTAGCCTCTGTCTGTGTTTATACCACTGTGCAAGCCATGTAAAATTTATGGAAGCAAAATAGCAAAAAGGCTTCTGTTGTTTCTAAAAACTGTTCCACAGTACTATATCTCTCCCTCCTATTTTTATCAGCACTTTTCTCGTTCTGTAGCAATACTGCACAAAGTGCCCACAATGGATTTGGTTTTTTCCACTGTGCCTATAGCCAAATCCAGACGTCTCGTTTTCAGAATCATATGTATTTCTTAACGGTATATTGAGAAACATTTGAGTTTCTTTGACGTGACAGCGGGCGCTGGTAAATTTTTAAAGATGTAAGATGGAATAAAGCGTTGCTCCGTTGCTGCTGTGGGGCACTCTGTCGGCGTTGGCTGCAGCAGCTGAGAAGTGATTTTTCCTCTCCTTGTTCTGTGTAGGAATGAGGTGACAAAGCTGAAGTTTGAAGGAAAGACATTCCATATATATGCAAATCAGAAGGAGGTAAGAGCTTGCATTATTAAAAAGATTCATATTTATTAAAGCCTTCTTTTAGAAGATATATACATAGAGGAAAACAGTATTCAACATATTGTAATGTTAAGAATTGCAACACAGCTACTGATGATGTTTTTCATTACCTTGTCAGTGGGATTGAGCACACCGACAGTAAAAGCATTTATTGGTAGAAGCAGACCGTCAGTGGAGGCATCTGATCAGTATTATGTATTTTCTCAGGGAGACTGTTGATCGTGATAATTGCTGTTGTCACTTATTTATTTTGTGTTTGCAGGATAAAAAGATCATTTTGACATACTTTGCACCTACGCCTGAAGCCTGCAAACATCTCTGGAAGTGTGGAGTAGAAAACCAGGCCTTCTACAAGTGAGTGGTCACTGTGTCTCCTATTTTTCTTTTCATCTTATCCAAGAGCTCAGTTACTTAATCAGGTTAATTATTTGATTCTACTGAAAGATGGGACTCTTGCATCCAGAACAACTTTTCTAGCCACTAGTTTTTGAATGAACTGCACCCTAAAATAATCACATAGTAATTAGGTCTATTAAGATCAATGTGAAACTACACTTGGAACCTAGAGCAATATACCCTTTACCCTTTGAGGGAACCGTATTTGACAGCCCGATTCTGAGCTTTTATTAAAATTAAAATACCATGTGATTTTTTTTAAAATTTGCCTTAACATTGCAATTTATTGTATTTGAATCTAACTTTTTTGCATACAGTAATTTGCTTTGTAAATAAGTGAGTACAAAACATTAGAAGTAACATTTCCCAGAGATTTCCGACTTGGTGGCTCTTTTTAAAAAAAAACCCAACTGGCTCTTCAGTTTAGGATAGGCACCCTGAACTCTCTAATGGAGGGAAAAAAGGCAGAATAAATTTTCAGAGGTAATGTCCCTCCTTGGATATTGGATATTGCCAAATAGTTCAGATACTGTTGTATTACACTAGCATGTAGTCATGCCTCTTTATAAAGGATCAATTTCCATCCTCCTCTTCACCTGGACCCTCCTGCCTGAGCTGAGAGATTTTCAATACCCAAGAGGCTGTGGCTTCAGGGTGAGGGCTGTGCGCCTTGGTCATTTTGCATGTGGCCGACTGGCAATAACGAGCCCTGTTCCTGTTTCCTCCGGATCAAAGAATGAGGCCTCAGAGGTGCACTAAATAAACACAGGGAGGTTATGGGAATGCAGAGGTATGGTGATAAACGGCGTAAGCCGATAAGTGAAATGAGAATAAAGCCTGCCCCAGTCGCAGATGTTCCACAGAAGGTCCATACTGTACCTCCTCATGTGTCAGAGGTGCCCGCTCATTACAGGAGCAGCCCGCCTCTGGATAACAAGCTGAGCCTCGCTGCCTTGGCGGCTCTCCGCGGTCCTCAAGCTCGGACGCGCACTGTCAGTGACACACGGGAAATATTTACCTCCCTGGGACAGGAGAGGGAGGGCTGTGTCTTTGTGACTAATGAATTGTTTGCGGCTGGGGAGGCCTCATTACCCCAAAGTCCCTTCGTAATTCAGACGTTTTTCATTCTTTCGTGCCTTTGCATATTCCAATAGGAAGCTTACGCTTTTAGCAAAATTTGTGGAGAACAAAAGAAGAATGAAATCTAGTGATGGTGCTATTTCTTCTTATGATTGTTATGTGACAAGCACTCCACTTCAGTCAGTGAGTTGGTACAGGTATCTTATCCAGAATGTTACAATATTGTGACACAATCTGAGAAGTGACTTAATTTCCAGATGGTCTTGATCAAATGCTTTTCATCCGCAGAAACGTACACTGCAGTATAACTTTTAAAACAAAAGCCAGCTGGCGTTGTACAGCTGTGTGTTCAAATTCGTACATGCATCGAGAAAAGAAAGTTGCGTCAGGACAGAAAGCCATTAATTTAAACTTCGGGAAGCCAGGCAGCAGAGATGACCACTTACAGAGGATTGTATTAAATCAGTCAGATAAGGCTTAGAAAACACAATCACATTAGGACTGAAGTAAATCAAAGACATTTTAAAGGTATATAAAAGATTAATAATAAAAAGCCCCCTGTGGATTTTGATGCACAAATAAAAAAGTGGAAAAGGGGAAACAGAGTGAAACGCTAAAGGATCATGTTGGCTCGATGGCTTGTAAGGAAACAAGCTTTACCCTGTCTGTAAATTAAACATGACCTCCCGTCTGCTCGACAGTATAGCCCTGTCTCCAGAATGAAATTCTACACTTAAATGTGAATGTTCCCTCAAGTGTGCTAAACAAGTTTAGCTTCCCTTTTATGAAAATAACTATACAGTAAAAGCTTTTCTTCCTGTAGTGGATGCCTGTGAGTAGTAGTGTTTGTACTAGATAAAACCATAACAAACCAAAAAGACGTTTGGTACCCTTTACAACTAAGAGAAGTCTGTTCCTCTCTTTCCTGCTTTAACTCTTTATGGTCTTTTTAATAAAAATGGTGCTCATATTATAGGAATAGTTTTCTTTGTTAGAAAAATAACTCAGAAATGTTTTCATTGATGTGCAGCAGTATTTACAGGTGGTGGGACCCAGAAGTCCCCAAAGCTTTCACTGGATCTATGTTGAATATTCTGTTATTAGGTTTTCAAAGATTTGTTTTCTGCAAAGTGTGCATGTATTGTTTTATTGGGTGTGTAAAATGTTTTATACATTTTTCAAGGATGATGGTTTAGCTACATCATACAATAATGATTTAGCTACAAACAATGATTCAAGTGTACAAAGAAAAAAAAACTTGTATGTGGTGTTTATCTGTGGTGAAACTTTTTTTTTCTTTCACACAAATGGAAACTTGAGCACCTTGAATGTGGCTGAGATTCCATTTTTTGGGTATTGGCACACTATTCACATCAGTCTCTATGGGAGATGAACTTTGGCCAGCCTCCTCCTCAAATCTGGAAGTCTGACCATCACCTACCACATTTTTCTAACTCTGCCCCCTTGTTGTTCTGCTTGCTGTAGGTTAGAGAAGTCGAGCCAGGTACGCACTGTGTCCAGCAGTAACCTGTTCTTTAAAGGGAGCCGGTTCCGATTCAGGTAAATAACGACAGTAAGTAGAGTGAAAATATTTTACGGTTAAAGGAGAACTTCAAATGGAAAGAAAGTAGTCACCTTGTGAAAATAGTCAATTCTGAGAAAACAAAGTATGAACTGAAGGTGGTCGATGGACCTTTACAATTTAGGGTATATAAAGCTGTTTGGTCTCAGTCCTGTTCTTCAGATTGTGTGCTCGCACCATCAACCGAGGGCCTAGTGCAGCTGAAGTAAGATTGCACATAATTTTATAGCGTGCAAAAACAATTCGCCGAAGGCTGTTTTTTTGCCAGATTCAATAAACCAACAACAGGAGAGGAGCTGAGTCTTTGCATAAGTGGTTGGAATTGAGTCAAAGCATTACAAAGGCAGAATGAAAATAAAATGGGGGAAGTTTAAAACGTTCTCTTCCCTTCCTCTTGTACTCTTGTCTCTTCCCTGATGGATCAGATATGCAAATCTGGAGGGGAAGACTGAAGTTCCCATTGCTCTGCACGCACTCTGTTTGCTGTTTAGGTGGCATTTCATTTTCTGAAGGAATGTGATTGAATTTGGAGGTAATGAGTTCAGGAGGTTAATGAAATCAAACTGTTCCAGGCCGACACCAGTGCAGCGAGTTCAAAATGTCCTATGTTGAAGGAAATACTTGCCTTGCACTTCACCAGACCTTCAGACAAGTACATTGCAGTGCAGGTTTTGTAGTCTGAGTTTTTTTTTCTTTGCCCTTTGTTTTAGCGGTAGAGTAGCAAAAGAAGTGATGGAGCAAAGTGCAAAAATCAAACGAGAACCTCCTGAAATACACAGGTAAGAAGAGTGGAGTTTTATCAGCTTTTTTTCAACTGAGCGATAACTACACATGTGAACTAGAAGTTTACTTGATTTGTTGAACACTGCAAGGTGATAATGTGTTTGTGCCCTTGAAACTGAAGTCAGTAGTTTTCAGAGCACCGAGGAGAAAAGGCACAGTCAGATTTAAAAAAGCACATTATATCAGTCGTGCTGCATGACATTCAGTCAAATCAATTATTTTACCTTCCCACATTACAATACTGATTGGGAGATACACAGACAATGTTAATGATGGTCAGCAGTAGAACCACTACAGGATAATATAAGCAAATGCAAAGTCTTATAGAACAGAGGAAGTTGTATATCTTATTTTAGTGTCTTGCTGTTTGGCTTCGTGTTTTTCTCAATAACCTATAAAGGTAAGAACTGAGAAGAACCTAAGAAGAATAATCAAAGTACCTATAAAGATTATTGAGGCAAGAACCTTCTCTAGCAGCTTTATTGAACAATTCCAACTACATTGCTAGATACCTACATTTCTACGTGAAGTGTTTCCTAACTTTCTGGTCTAATTGCACACACTCAGGTCAGGGAACTGTTGATTGTACAGTGAGCGAAGCCAGCATGCATCGCTTTGAAAAAGATCAGCCTCTAAGCCCTACTTCCAACACCATCCAGAAGAGAGGCCTGCAGGAAGTTCAGAATCCCTCTCCTACATAACTCTGGGGTTTCTGTCCTCACAGGGCTGGCCTGGTGCCCAGCAGGAGTTGCCCGTCCATAACGCATGGCCCGCGCTTGAGCAGTGTGCCGCGCACGCGTCGGAGAGCAGTGCACATCTCCATCATGGAAGGTAAGGTCCCACTCCTTCGCTTAGTCCCTCTCACTTCATCACATCACACAGCGTCGCCACCAGCACTGCGCATAGGCAGTGACAAAGCAGCGAGCTGGGTACGTATTCTTTACCCCGAGGGTCCTGGATTGTGTGGAAAAAGCTAGCCAGCCATATGGTTAAAGCAGACAAACTAGCTTCCTTCAGGACACAGCTGGATGGGATCCTGGGATCGATAAGCTACTCAACACCAGATGGACCAAATGTAACCTTTCTTGTGCTATTAAATGGATTACAGAAGGCGAGGGCTCTTGCGCTGTTTTCCTCTATCTCATGTTTTGCGCTCTAGCGTATCTGTCATCAGGGCATCTTCCGTTTTCCTTCTGAATTGTATTCCTGGTGAACAAAAAGTAGTTATTTTGTTGGATGAAAGTCAGACACACAGCTCTTCACAGTTCCGTCGTACGAGCAGCCCTGCCAGAGTCAGCGGGGCATTGTGTGTGGTAAATACACAGTCTCCTTGGCAGCCCCCATCTAACCCCGAACCTTAGCAATGCCCAGCCTGTATTATGCCCTATCGCATGGTCCTTTTGGCCACAGATGGAGAATTGACTCTTACATTTTCCAACCTGCAGACTGTGGAAATTGTTCTCAGGCTGTAGGAAGCAGGTCGACTGCTCATATTAATGTCCATCTTTGCTGTTGCTTTTTTCTGCAGCCAGCCACCTCCCTTACCTCATGCCAACGGGCAGTGCACTTAAGGATTTATTTTAAGAACTCTTGTTATTCGAGATAGTCTTCCTTAAGGGTTGAGGCCCTAATCCTCTTATTCACTACCTGTGAACAGAAAGAACTGGGCTCTGTCATTAGGACGCTCAGCAGGATCTCTCCTGCTAGAGGCTGGTAACCTGACTCTGGTGTGGGAGGAGGTGTGTTTCTGGACTGGGTCCTTGGACTGCAGAGCCTGTTCCCAGGCGTCTCTGTCACTCAGAGCAGAGTGGAGCTCCAGGCTCATTCTGTTCTTTGTACTAAGTGGCGCTCAAGCCTGCAGGGGCAATCAGAGTGCCAAGTGCCCATTAGGAGTCAGCTCTTGCTATGGTGTGTAGGTTGACATCACACCTTGTTGGTGTGGGCTGCCCTTGCAGACTGTGCTCTGGAGGATTTGTGCCTCTTATATTTTTGCTAAAAATTAAACACTTTAGCTACAGCAATGCAGAGGATTACTGTTTTCTTCCATAGAAACAATTAAATAGGAAAAATATTATTTTGTTGAGAGCATGGGGATTTGATTCTGAGCCTGTCAGTTAAAGAAAAGCAGGCTAGTTTTACTGAATGTGAACCCCCTTTTCTGTCTTACATCTGCCAGGATTGGTTTCTCGATTCAAGCCAAAGCCTTTTGCGAGGGTAACACAGGACTGTTGAGTTCCAACAGTGCATGCTGTGTGCTCAGAATCCGGGTGTGAGATTTTTGCAGTTCAACCTGCTGTTTAATTTATTAAAATACTGCAGCCCATGTTGACAAATGCCCCAGCTGTCCTTGTGTCGGCCTGGGTATTAATATCGCCTCTGAAAATAGCAGACCCTGTCAGGACTGAAGTCATGCGTCCTTCCTCACCATTTATGTCACTGCTGTGAGGCTGGGGAAAGGTTTCTGGGTATGCGACAGGACGCATTCCTGCCTCTCACTTCTCCCCACGCAGCCTCCCTCCTCTGCTTTGCGGGACGGCTTAGGCTGTGTGCGTGCAAGAGAGGGACAGGGAGGCAGGGATCGAGAGGGCTGAACACTCCAGGGGGACCACCATGGTGAAGTGCTTGATCAAGATCAAAACGAAGGTGAATGTTCACCTGAGGATGATCAACCACTGCTATCGGGACGTGACGGTACGGGTGCTAAGTCTGGGGCCCCGAATCTTTGGGAATGCCGTGGGGGCACTGCCACTTTTCCCAGCACTGACTGGTTACAGCCAATCCGACCAGCCCCAGGCGTCCTCTCTGCTGGGCTTCCCTCAGACCTACTTGCAGCCTGGCGGCTCTGCTGAAAGATTGCCCATCATCTCTCCTGGCCTCTATGCTGGTCCCTACAGCAGCACCTCCGCAGGTAATGTGCGGACTGACATCACGGCACCGACACATTTTGGAATGACATTATTTGATTGTGCTGGAGCACCCGTGCTGCTCTTGTGTGGTAGATACTCCTTCGTCGCGTTAAAAGCAAAGGGCTCGTGCAGGTAGTTCTTAACTCACACAAGTCTGTGGTTAAGGGTTCGATGTGTTTTTTGGCTCACCTGGCACTTTTTTCTTTATGCCACTTCTAACATCCCACATGCTGGCTTGGTTCATGGTTTGGGGCACGAAAGCCTGTGTAAGTCAGCATTTTCTGGTGGGTTTTGTACTGTTTGGGATATCTAGTAGTTCAGGGCCTGTTGGGCTGCAGTTTTTGTCTTGGATCCTTGGAATTTGCTGACCTCACAGGGCTTCAGAAAACAGTAACATAAACAAGTTGCTTAGTACCCAGAAATACTGACCGATGGCAAAAAGGATTTTATGAGGAAGGATTGTGCTGTTTGTCAATTTTCAACAGTGGCATTTTGTTTTCTGAAGTTATATGTCTGCTAGCCTGTAGTGACTCTAGAGATTAACAAACCCATCACATACCACTTGGATTTCAATCCAAATAACTGCAGTTAGATGTGTGCCGTCAGGCGAGTATTATTATGGGCTATTCAAGAATTAGTGATGAGCTGAATGTGTTCCTCCACGCACACACAGCTCTATCCATTCACTTATACTGTAGATATATAGTACCTCTTCATAAGTTTGTGCCGAGTGCTTTCTAAAATTCCCTGAGTCAGGGTCTGCCTTCTCAGAGCTAAGTTCATTCCTGCCTTACTGAGTGTGCCTTTTATAGAGATTTATTTAATCATGAATCCCCCCTAAATAAATAAATAACTCAAAGCATTAGAAGATGCCATGTCTTCAAGAGTTTGAATCTAAATCCTATCTTCCCGGTCAAAGGAAACCATGATTTATGCATTCTCACTGTTCAGAGAATTTAATAACTCAGCACCAACTCTTTTTTATTGCTGCAGTGCGTTTTCTGTTGAATTTCTCTCAAAACAAATATTCATGCTTAAAATATAGGCCTCTATTTATGTCAGTAGGAGTTAAGAATGCTCCTTTGTCTAACCCATCTCCTGTGCTGACTGTTATTTGCCATAATTAGAAGATCTGTGTATTAGTAACCCCCTTCTCCTATTTATTTTACCAGGCATTCAGATTCTACTTGGAAATAAATAAACAGGGTTTGTACTCTGTGAGAAGAGAGAGTAAAAATATTACCACCCCCAAAAAAATCACATCATGAATTCCACAGTCATCTTTTTATAGACCGGACCAATGCTGCTGACATCTTGAAGCTTGCTGTAGCCTGGGCAGTATAATTCAAAGGCATGATGCAGCCAGCTCTGTGACAGGCTTTGACAAACGCTGTTAACCTTTTCATTTTGGAGACTCTGATCACTGCATCGCAGTGCAGGTCTTAGTTAAACACGCAGTGAATGACATGAGGATCCTGCTGTGATACATTTGCTCCTTGTGTATAGTTCAACATATGTGCAGAGTTATGGAAAAACTCCTGCTTTTCTTCAAGAATGACCCAGCTTTGAAGATGGCAAATTAGCATGTAGAGAGTAATGCCAATAGACCACACGGACATCCATGCATTGTTCCTGGAAGGCAGCAGAGATCTACTTTCACACATGACCGTTTTTGCACACATTTGTATTCCTACAGCTGGTCCCTCTGCTCTGGGAAGTCCCTGATCAAATTCTCTATGATTACTAGAGCTTTATCTCCTCATCCCTGGGACAGTCCTGCTAGAAAGCTAAGCCCCCCAAACTCAGGCCGACCAGCATAGTGCTGCCCTCGGCTGTGAGATGGCTCTCGTCCCTATGTCTGGGGTTTCCGAGAAAAATCTTCCAGCAGTTGCTGGAAGAAAAGGAAAGTGAGGGAATTCTTCCTGTCTCGCAAAACACAAAATCCTTATTTGTCCAAAAAAATACCCGTGTTGACATCTCAAAGTTATACCTACTGTCTTTGTGCTAATGTGTTTTTCCCTCATGAAGAACGGAATCGGTTATTAATCTTCTATCGACCTGTTTTCTTTTGGGCTTTTATGCCGGACTTACACTCAGTGCATTGCACTTGCTCCCCAACCCACTCAAAAGTAACTGGAAGGAGACAGATTTTAGACAGAAGAAGAAAGTTGTATAGCTAAGGCACACTTTGTCTCATGTCCTTCATACTTGGGGCGTTCCGCAGGGTTCTGCATGGGGACCCGTATTATTTTGTGTTCAGAAAGTCAGAAAATGAATAAATAAATCAACTAAAAATATTTATTGACATATCACGAGTTGGAAATCTAGATTTAAATTGTGCAGTGTGTCAATGTATTTTTATCAGGGAAAATGTATGAAAGCATTATCTTTTTGCTGCACAGGTGAAATGGAAGCATTACACAGTCTTCCCTATTTCCAAACCAAAACCAGGTTTTGTAATGTTTTGTGCTCAAATTGCAGTGCATTAGGGGTGCATGAGCACTCTTTGCCATGAAAAGTGGAATAATAACACATTTGAGGCTTTGGTTCTTGTTTGCTTTGTTGGGCAACTGAACTAACGGCCAAATTCCTGTCAGACGAATAATAATCAGGAAACTTGGCCCCGGCGACTCGGTGAAGGTGGGATACCTAACACCCTCTCTTTCTTTCCCCGTCTCCCTCCGCATGGGCAGGTCTGGAGTCCCTGCGTGACAGCGCCCACTCCACGCCAGTGCGCTCCGCCTCGCACGGAGACTCCTTCGTGCCCCGGTCCCGCAGCCTGGCGGCCGATGCCTGCGAGGGGGGCAGCGCCGTCATCGCGGACGAGGCCTACAGCCCGTCGGACAGCGTGCTGCCCACCCCCGTGGCCGAGCACAGCCTGGAACTGGCCATCTCGCGCCAGATCAATGGAGCCCCCTGCAGCATCGAAGAGGAGAAGGAGTCGGAGGCCGGCACCCCCACAGCTGGGGAGGTGGCCGAATTCGGGCCCGACGGCAAAGCCCTGAGCCCCGAGCACGCCGGCGAGGCGGGGGCCTCCCCGCTGGGCGAAGTGGAACAGGTGAATAAGTTTGTTTTAAGTGTCCTCCGTTTACTCCTTGTGACCATTGGACTCCTCTTTGTCTTGCTCCTCCTCCTCATCGTTCTTACCGAGTCTGACCTTGACGTTGCATTTTTACGTGATATTCGTCAGACCCCCGAGTTTGAGCAGTTCCATTACGAATACTTTTGTCCCCTCAGGCGATGGTTTGCCTGCAAGTTCCGCTGGCTGGTGGGCCTGCTCATTGACACGTGAAACAAACAGGGGAAAGGGCTGTTCACGCGGCTGCCCCCCTCCTCTCCCCCCTTGGGGATTTGAGAAGATGCTAACACAACTACCGTTGCTGTTTCCGCCACAGAATGATGGAGTGCAGCACCATGCGAACACGAACCCAGCTTCTCTCATGAAACCACAACAGACACTACGCCATGGAGGAGTCTAGGACGGTTTCTGAAGATTTTGCTTTTTTCTTCTTTTTGTTCATTTTTTCGATTTTTTTTTTAAAAAGAAAATCGGATAGACTGAGTTTTTTTTTTCTCTCTCTCTCTCTCCAGAATTTCAGGTCATTTCAGGAATTTTTATTTTTACAAAAAAAGACAAACTGAAACAAAATGGTGCGCGCATTTCCTTTTTGAGGAAAAAAAAACAACCAACAACAACATTTGTTACAAATGGAGAAATAAATATGCCTTCTTTATTTTCTATTTATCTATTTATTTTGCTGTCGGTTGTAATTTAGGTTAAACAATATCTCAAGCATACAAATCGGTGTTTACTACCGGTATTCCATTATGTTGTAACAATGGTATTGAATACAGGAAATCATAGCAAAGGGACGTTTTCAAGTAGGGCACATTTTCAGTTTCGGTGGAATTGGAAGAACATCCATACTAGTCATTACACTTTTGCTGTTTCCTTTGGGGAGGCAAAGAAAGAAAAAGGGGGCTGATGTCACATAACGAACTGGAGCAACACGAGACAGGCGCATTTCAGTAGGGGCCATCGCCGAATTTTTAAAATCACTGTTCGCGACATTTGAAATCTGATGTCTGTGTTTGAAATTTTCCATTTTTCTGAAGCGATGCAGATGTCACTGGAAGACTGGCAGAGGGAGGGGGCAGATTTTGTAAAAGCAGTTCTTGAATTTGCTGACTGATTTTAAAGAGCTTAAACTATACTTTCATAGAAATACAATTATGTGTAAGCAGTAGCAAGCTGTGTAGTAGAGTTCAGATTTTTTTAACTAAAAAAAGACAATAATACCTAGATACAATGGTGTACTGTTATGTGACCTAGCAGTGTCAGTAACTGGTAGAAAAGTGTTCATGGTCAACCCCTTGAAGAAACTCATTAGCTCCTTTTAGATCCAGTTTAGCTAGTTGTGTGATATAGTAAAGCTATGGTTTTACCTAAAAAAAGTTTCAAGCCTTTTGTTTTTGTTTGAAAGTGTGCATTTGTTAGTGCAGTTGTTTTTTTTTCATTTGTTTTTGATGATAACCTCACCCAGGTTTAATCCAAGTATAATGCTAAGAAGTGGAAAAAAAATCAATGTGTTTTTTTCAGTGGTAACGATCTGGGGTTTTACATCAGTGTTGCCTATGCTTTTAAGTTTTTATTTGTGAATATAATAATAATATTAATAATAATACTGTACTTTTGTACAAAGTAATTTGTTTCCTAAAATATATATTTACTGACTGTTTTTCCTTGTATATTTTAACAAAACTGAAATGTTATTTTGTTATTCAAAATTAAATTATACCTTTTTTAGCTCAGTGGATCAGGTGTGACAGTCTAGGACAGGGACTCCCCAAGTCTGGCCCTGAAGGATTTTATTCCAGCACAACCCTTATTGACTAAACTGGAGAAGTTGAACGGACTTTCCCAGTTCGTCGAGTACCTTTAAAAGCTGCTGGAATGTTGCCCTCCCGGACTGGAATTGCAAAGTCCTGTTCTAGTGTTCTGGGGGTAATGGGAATGAAAGCATACGCAAGAACAAGGGTTTCTCCAGGTTCAAAGGCAAATCGCCAAAAATTCTACTATTTCACCCTCAACCAAGCTTGCCTGAGGTTTTAACTCAGTTACAATGGTCTTCCTTTAGGCTATGCACAGGGCTAGTGTTTGAAATGCGTGAGCTTATGAATTGCTTAATTTGCCAGGGCAGGTTTCTGCGTGTGGTTAAGTACTAAATGCGTGTTAAAAATATTACAGTGCTGTTGATTGGCATACTGTTTCTAAGCTGCATCAGTGATACAGTATGTTTTTTTGCCCCCAAAATCAAAGGCCTGAGCATGAAATGAAATTTAAAAAGCCCGAACAAAAGCCCAGTACAATATTTTTCCTCTAATGGTTAGAAAACCTCATCAAGAACAAGCAACCAAAAGCACCTGTGGGTAAAATACAATCAAACTTCAAAAGCATGGGTACCTACTGTACCGTAGCTGAACTGTAAAGTCAGTTTAGGAGCGAAAGGGGAACCTGTCTGGATGCAGACAAGGGCAGATGTGGCTGTGCTGGTGCTTGGTGTTTCTGTGGCCTGTTGGAATTCATGTTTCACAGCTGTATTGTACAGTTGTGCGACCGTATTGTTTTTTTATAGAGTGAGGGAGCAATAACTGTGGATTGTCGACTGTTGAATTCTGGATACACCCTGTTTTGTTTCTGCTTTTGTCATCCCCCCCCCTTCAAAATGTGCGTGGATGTGTAAATAATGAAACAAAGCTGGGTAATGTGAATTTCTAAAAATTCATATTCCTATTTTAAGATTTCTTTTTTAAAAAAAATTACAGGAAGGCAGAGCAGAGTAAAACAAGAATGCAGACAGTGTAAGAGCTCATGGGGGAAACCCGGGGCTGGGTCTGGTCTTGCAGACAATGGTGTGGACTTGCACTGTGCACTTGCTGCTCGTAATTCCTTGAGTTGTTAATTCCTGCACAGCCCTGGTCAGCTCCAAGGTGAATTTCTGCAGCGATGAAGCTGTTCTTGGATCCCTGGGTTGCTGTGTTAGCTCCACAGCTTAAATCTTAGCAAGAAAGACTAGAAATGACGAAGCTTGGACATCACAGCCGAAATAAAAGCGATCCTATGCCTTTTTTTCCCCAGTTCAGCTGATATTCCTCTAGCAACCTACAGTTTCAGTAGGAGTCACATTCACAACCTGCCCTTCAATCAAACTGCTGGTTGTACAACACAACACAAAAATGAGCAGGTATTTTAGGGACTCAAATGGAAGTGAACAATATGCTGAGTCAAACTCATTTGGAAGAGGGAATAAGTAAGTTTCCGGCCAAAAACTCACCATGGAATTATGATCAGCAAGTGAACTGGATTGCATCTGAATTTGTTTTGAAATGATTTCCTATGGGCAGTCATAGGAAAACTTCCAAAAACATCTTCCTAAAACAGAGCTCTTTAATTGGAACCAACAATTATCAGCACATAGAATAATTGATAGCCAGCTGTTATTCTAAGCTATTTTAAAATACTGCTAGGCTGTGGAGTGTTTCAGTGGTATCTCATTTTGAGTTTAAAGACTGGGCAATTTTGAAAACGCTTTGCTTCATGTCAAAAGTTTCATCCTCATTTTAAGAAAGTACAAAAATGAAGGTGCATTACAAGCAACAACACACACATGTGGTGGCAAAAATAAATTAAATCCTGCACTGTTTGCACTTGTTACTCCCTGCAAATTGCTTATTGTAAAAATGCACTGTTGAACTATCAATGCGTCAGTTCCAAATGAACAATAGGATTTTACCTTTTTATGAGCATTGTAAAAACAGTATTAAAAAAACAACTGGAAAGAGAACCAGGTACATTAACTCCTTGTTCAAGCTCGGTTGTTATTTAAGTAATAGTGTGTTTTCAAAAAGAAAAGAAGTTAAAATACTGAAGTGTGTTGGTCTACATTTTTACAGCATAATGTAGCTTCAGTGTAACGATTCTCTTGTGTGCTGTGCCAAATGTGAAATAGCTCAAATAAGGCAGCACTATTCAATAAGCAATAAAATTGTGATTTAAAAAAAAAATCACCTGTGGTAGCCACAGGCTGTAAAAAAATATCGAGCGCAGTTTTGAGCGCAGAATGACAAAGGATTCTGACCTTTATTTTCATTTATCATGCAGAGGTAATTTTTTTATGAAAGCAATGTTACAGAACGGAACTGAATTCAGCACAGCTGGTTCACTCCTTAATTTATTGCTATTTTTAAGTATGTATCTGGTTTTAAATTCTACGTGGCGGTTGGTATTTTGCCAGACAATGTATGCAAATCTAAGTTCACTATTGTTTGTGCTGTTTTAGAAATGACAGGTATCAGTGTTGTGGTCTTTACCTACAGTGGTGTGAAGGGGACTTTCATTCTGTGCAATGAGGGAAAATTCCCCAGTGAACTGTTTCACACTTAAGTACAAGGTCAGGTGAGAACTGAAATAGAAAATCTGCAGTGGTTCTTTAGCTAGCTTTCCTAGATATGTAAAAAATGATATAAAATGCCATTATTTTATTATTTTGATTCTTTTGAAAGCTCGCAGAGCACACTGCTTCCCTGTCACTGGTGGATTCTCCATTCTGTTGTGTTTGCGCAGGACGGATCTACTCAAAAACAAACTCTGTATATCTTGTGTCCTGTAGTGCATCTCATTCCACTTTGACATTGACAGATTAATCAATTGGATTTTGCAACATTTGACCAAAGTTTGCTTGTGGTAGATGACAAAGCAGGTTCTGTTTATTACCGAGCTCGAGCATGATTGTCAAACAGCATTCTCAACACAACCTGGACAATCATCCTGTGAAACAAAAAAGACTGCACGTTTCGACTACTCAAAATTAGCTGCTACTTCAGGATATAGATACCATTCATTTCTTATATTTAACGCATGGAATGCAAAGCAAAGTATTAAATATTTCTGATCTCTCCCCATCTCACCAAATGAATTTAATTTCAAAACTGGATTGGCAAAAAAAAGTTTATCTGCAGGAGACCTAATTACCACAAAGATGTGTTCATGGATCATTAGCACAAAATGCTTGTTGATATTGTATTTTTAAAACTTCCCCCTTTGAAAAAAACAAAATGATACAAACTTTGTACACTTACATAACTGATCTCTTCTCCAGACTACCTTCTAGGACGTAAATGATTGTTCATCTGTTTTGAAATGATAACAATTGTGTATTACTTTCATTTATAGATTTCATTTTGAATGACAAAGCATTCAAAACAATAAAATGATAGTAAGAATTCAGAGTTCAGGTAGCTAAAATTTATCAATGAGTCAGTATTTATGTTTTGGGCCCATTGGCCTGTAAGAGGTGTCACAGAGCTTCAAATTAAATCTATTTTCTGTCATCTATCAGAAAAGATATGGCCCCATTTTTTTGTCATCTTCATATAAGCTCTGTGACTGGTCAGAATCTGATGGATTTTGAGCTCTTTTCCCTCTCTTGGCTTAAAGATAAATATTCCCTAAGGACCTGGAGTTCTTTCCTAGCTGTTTTCAGGTAATACATATGTGAATTTAAGATTGATATGCTCATGCCCAAGGAATGCTCTCAGACATCACAACAAAAGAATAAATCAGGCCTGTTTGTCAACCCATTTGCTCTCTTCTGCTCTTTGCTGGCCACAATTCCATGCAGTGTTGTATAAATATTTTAGGAAGAATAGACTGAAGTTAATTCCATATTCCTGATAGGAGGTAGCCTGTTTACTTGTATATCATACAGAGAATGGGTAGGGTGTGTAAAACATTACAGCTACACATACTGTAGTCTAGATTAATTGTGGAACTCGTCTAATACAGGGGTTCACTAAAGCTCTTATAAATTTGGTAGCAGCATATCGTTTTTAAAAGACAGCTGATAGCCATAACAGGCATAACTTATCATTGTTCAGCCAATCTGTGAGGTTCATATCCAAGTAACACACATCCACAATCTTTCCAAAGAATACACATTGGATGTGGCTACCGACATACTGTATGGACTAATTCCCGAGAGTTCAAGTTAGTTTCTACAACATTTCTGACATGCTCAGTTTTAATCTAAGTGCAGTGGTGTCATGGTGTCAAAGATTCACACGGAACAAGGCACTTGAGCTGCACGGACTGTGAGTGGGACAGCTCATGTTTCCTCAAGGCTGCACTGCCTATAAGAACTCATTTGTCCTGCATGGATTTTCTAAACAGCTGCAGAACAACTAATAAACGTTTGAGATCTGTCTAGTCACAATGCAATTAAAGCACACAGCTTAAATTCTGTATTTCATCATTCATAAAAAAACCTATGGTTTTTGTCCGATAGCTCTCCCCATTCCTTCAGATCTGTTTCCTTCCAATTTGTTTGCCAGTGAAGTTCCCAGTAGTGCCAAGGAACACAGTCAGATTCAATTAAAATGTCTTACCCAGCCTGCGTCAGTCCCACCAACATCCTCTCACACATAGATGCAAACACATGTGTGTTTGTTCCTGTGATTTATTCATCTTGAGTCCTGGGACTGCATCTTTTAACATGAGATTTGAGGTTGTAGTTAATATTAAAAAAATGTGCCAAATCCAGATTTCTGTTCAGCCTTACTCATTCCACTACCATCTTTGTACTGTGTAGGTAACTTTACATAGGAAACAGTATGAAATATTGTTTCTTTCTGATAGCCCCTTGTAACTGGTGCCATGAAAATATTAAAACTTGAAATAAACTGAAATAATGTTTGAAGATGTCTGCTGTTTTTTTTTTTTATCAATTCCATTTTAAAAGTACAATTGTTTTCTACAGTATTTAATAAAAACACTTTGGTGTTCTGAAAACTGAACTACACAAGATAGCTTAGCACACAATATCTGCAAAGAGATTAAAGATCTCTCTCCTGCTTATAGCACCTATTGATAATTTATTTTGGAATGCTATCAGAGCTTTGCAGTATCACTCTAATTATAAGTATGCTTGTATACACATTTTGCAGCACAATGTACTGTAAATAAAAATAATTCTACCAGCAGTAAAAAAATACAGTACTTTCCTGCCACCTAGTGGAGTTCAGGTTCCAGTCAAAGCTTACAGCTCTATTGCACACATTGAAGACGCTCTGTGAACACAAACACTCCTAAGCAATCATTTTTAGTAATGATTAAGAACGCACTTGACCATTTCTAAAAATCTTACTATTCTTATTCCTATATTTAACGTGACCGTTGTTTTATACAAAGTCAACTACATACTGTAGCATCACACCAATTCTTATAGATGGGCATTGTACTGGAGCAACCTGAGTGCAGCACCTTGCTCGATGGTACAACAGCCCTGCCCTTCCTGGGATTTGAACCTACAACCATCCAATTAGGAGTCCAGAGCCCTAACTAGTCCTCCATATTCATGAAAAGTCCATTTAACATCTGCTGAAATACGTGTACTATACCTGTGGTATACACAATAATAGGCAGTAGCACCAGTATGCAAGTACTATCTGTGAATCTCCATGTCTTATATTAAACATCATGCAAATGTAATACTGCTAAAGACTGGACCTCAGTCTCCCACATGAAAACCTTTCGTTACCTGGCCAGATTCCCTATTAACTAATGTGCCTAACAGAGGTCTGCCCAAACTCGCAAATGCTTTAATGTACCACAATTCATATACAGATTACAACTCCGAATACAACAGCCAGCAATAAAACAGCCTGCAGAGTAGATTAGTTTTGTATGACAAATAATATGCTTAGAAATGCCCAGGCACTCACTATAGGGGCAGAGCAGTGGCACTGTGGCTAAGGATCTGCGCCTGTGGCTAGAAGGTTGCTGGTTCTAATCCCACGGCCTGCAGAGGAATCCTACTCTGTTGGGCCCCTGAGCAAGGCCCTTAACCCCAGCTGCTCCAGGGATGCTGTACAATGGCTGACCCTGTGCTCTGACCCCCAGCTTCTCTCCCTGTCTGTGTGTCTCAGAGAGCAAGCTGGCATATGCAAAAAGACAAATTCCTAATGCAAGAAACTGTATAGGGCTAATAAATTGATCTTATAAGGAAGCCTAACTGTGTGTACCCCTATCCTTACATGTGATCAAAGCAGACAGTTAGAGCCGAATAACAGAGCAGATGGTGCATTAACATTCAGATTTCCTCCCTTCCTGCACAGCCAGTCTCAGTTCTGTTCTGCGCAGGACCTGCTCTAGATTCGAGTGCTTTTTCACTGTGTTGTGACCTGCAGTACTTCAGACCAAATAAAGCATTCTCTCCTGACTGTCACAAGTTCACAAGAAGCATCTAAGGACAGCAACTGAATATAGTCTATAAGTGCATTTAATAAATTCTATAAACATACATACATATAAACACATCAAAAAAACATCTGTAGCAACAATAAAAAGGCGAAGAAAGGCCTCAGTCCAGGAAGACGTGCACGCGCCCGCTGGCGTTGCCCCCTGCCAGGGCGTTCCGGTGGGGGTGGAAGACTGTGACGGAGCAGATGGTGGTGAGGCACTGGGGCTCCTGGAAGGTGTGGACGCTGCGGCCGCTCTCCTGGAGGACCTCGATCCTGCGCGGGTACTGCATGCTGCCCACCACGAAGCAGTCCTCCTGCTTGGGGTCCCACACGGCGCGCAGCTTGGTCAGCCAGCGGCCCGTGTGCATGTTGTGTCTGGGCCGGGAGCACGGGACAAACACGCCGTCAGGTGCCAGACAAGCAGCTGCCTATTCTTTTCCCTGCGAGACTCCAGGGCCCCCAGCTTGCTAAATCTCCCCCCGTTCAGCAAAACAGCTCTTATCTTCAGGGGCCACATAATCTGCAGCTTTTCAATCCAAATGTACTGACTAGACAGAACTACATAGGGTAACTGGATTAATCGGACATGTTTTTAAAGGTTTTCAGCCCTGGATAATCCCAACAGCCTCTACAACCTGCTGGATTGTGGCCCCCTAGCAGTAAGGCTGTATCCCAGCGATACAGTTCAGCTACAGTACAATATACAGATCGATGTGTCAAAGACCTGGACTGAAATACACTAAAGGTATCCGATTCCGTGTGCAGGTGGCTCTCTGCCTTACTTTACCCATCCTTCTCCCAAGTGCAGCCAAATCGTTTGTTTTATTTACAGACATGCTGTCCATCATCCTTTCATACTCTGGAGATTGGCCTCTTTTACTTAAGACAAATCATTAATTCTAAACTAGTACTTGAAATACAAAACTCTGCACTGTTGTAGAATGAACGCTGTGGCTGGTGTTGTACATGAACACATATACTGCAAGTCCCCTACCTTACGAACTGCAAGAGAGGGGCGTCACCGCTGAGCGAAGCAGTATCAAACACCCTGGAAATTCAGAAAGGCATGTGTGATATTCCCCTTTACTGAAGCAAAAAAAATCAATGACTGTAACACAGCGAAAAGGTTACAAAATAATGTGAAGTAATTTTAAAGAAGAACTCCCGAGTGATGAGAAATCACTGTCATTTCTTCTGTGAAAGCCTGTCCTTCAGTCTCCACTCGAGAAGATGGCTGTTCCCCACTGCTCTCGAAAAGGACCTGGCTCTGCACCAGCCCATAGGATCTCCCAAGAGGACACCAGAATGCATCCATCCTGTTTCGCTGCAGCTCTCCATAGACAATTTAGGAGTTAATAAACTACTGCATATACTAGAACAACAAACCCTTCCAATCTGCCATTGTTTAGCTTCTGTCCTGAAGGGGAGTTCTCACCATAGTACAGTGTAAGAATCTTTTAGCCTATAGCTGTTCTCATTTACATATCTTTAGTGAAGTGGTGTGTGAAAGCTGTATAAATGTAGCTCTGCACAGTGGTTTTAAGCAAGTCAGGGAGACTCACCGGATGGTATTGTCAAGGCAGGAGGTCAGCACTCGGTGTCCAGTGTTGGGGGAGAAGTACGCCGAATTTACACTCAGGTTGTGACCGGAAAGAGAAGACACTGCACAACTGGTCTTACTCTTCTTCAAGTATCGGACATCATAAATGCTTACATTGCTAAAGAAAAAAAATAAAATTAAAAAAAAATTATGTCTGTCAGCTGCTTGACAGTCTGGTCGGATGGAAAAAAAAAAGCTAGATTTTCTGAAATGTAGCGTCTCACTGCAAGTTAAACAATGTGTTTGTTTATGCAACAACCTAGAGCTGAAGGCCAGCTGGAAATGTAATAGTTATTAAGTGCAGATGCTTCTTACACAAAGTGCAAGGTGTGGGGCTAAAACAATCACTGAAACTCTTACTATCCTAATACTCGCACTACTTCATCACAGCGTCACACAAAATAGGCTTGAAACAGGAGAGAACTGGAATTATATTTCGTACCAGTAGATAATGTCAAACCCTTCTACAATCCTTCATGTATGAGTTCCCTCTGTCATACCAGGACCCCTCAGTCATAATACAGTTGTATCACCGCAAAAGGACCATAATGTGTTTGTATGTGTATTACGGTAGATACAGTACATACCCCTTCCCTGCAGTCACAAAATACTGCTTCTTCACAGGATGGACATGGACTGTCTGGAGAGACCTGGTGTCCAGCGCAAACAATGACTCATGGGAAGTCCTAAGCAAACAAGTGACACACAGTGAAGCAATCCCCATAGAAAAATCCGTGTTTCACAGCTTACACCGCTACTTTTTAACCAGCAGGCAACCTCTTCACGAAAGGCACTACCTTAAAGATCTTGAAATGACTAAATCATACGTGAGACAGGAAAGGAACAGATTTAAAGAGGTGAAGGAGTGGACGCGAGAATGTTGTTTACCCTGGAGTCCTCCTGTCTACGACGGCGACATTCCCCTCCCACTGACCGACAACCAAGCTGGAGCAGTCTTCATTGAGAAAATCAAAGCTTGATAAGCTTTTGTCGGGGACATACACCTGGCAAAGTTCAAAAAGACAGGGTGACCCTTCAGTTGCTGCTTTTTATTTTGTATTTAGTTGTGTCCTTACATCCTAGGTTACTGCAAGCCGTGCACATTGTTATCCTCGTCCATGAGGACAGTCTGCCAATGAGGGAAAGCAGGTGCCCAGAAACGAATGGGACACTCCGGGCAGCTGGCACCTTGTCAAAAAGTAAGCGTGGATCTCTCTGGCAAAGTGGCAAAGACAAGGAGCGGCTTGAACGCTCAGTGTGTGGGGGAAACCCCAATGCATACAGTATCTTTGGCAAGCAGTTATGCAGACATAAAAGGCTTCAGTGTCGCTTTGGCTTTGTTTAGATTATGAATGCCAAGCACAACAAGCCCTGCGGAAGAATGCCTTATTCTCCATCGAAATCGAGTGCCCACCTCATCAAAGACGGCCCTGCTGATGTCTGCCGCGCGCAGGCTGCAGTCGTAGCTGGCGGAGAGCAGGTGGGCCGGCTGAGTGGTGGAAAAGGCCATGCAGCAGACTGGACTGGAGTGGGGCTCGAAGAGGAGAACCCCATCGTCGCCCAGGTCGCTGCCCTGAAAGACAGGAGACAACAGCTCAGTCCCGCAGGGATCTCCACACTAGCGCTCTATGAAACAGTTAACAAAATATACAAATGTACAGTGCAGTATATCCCTATATGACTCTGCTCGTTTCAGGTAGTAACTAACACAAACTACTCAAAATCATTCATATACTGTATTTCTTTCTGAAACAGAAAGCCCATGTCACATTATGGCTAAATATGACCTTTGTGACATGGACATTTGTTCACAATAAATTTATAGTATGCAGTGTGCAGTATGCCATGAAAAAACATGGACACTAGTTATCTATTCTTTCTTCCAGAAACCAAATACATTTAGAAAAACTGTCCACATTGCTTTGTGTTCTCTTCTTAAACAAAATCACAGATGATCTAGGTTTCCTTCCGTTTTATGCTTGTGGCATTTCAAAGCTGCCCTGTTTAAACCAAAACACCCAGACTGAATATCCCTCGTCTTCCCAATATTTCTAGCTACGTAAGCACCAACTGATGGTGCCCTCTGCTGTTTGATTGGGCAATACTTCTCTTCCATAAATGCTAGGTGAAAAGACATACTGTTTTGTTTAGACGTTTTGGAAACAAGACACCGCAGGTAAAAAAATAAAGTAGCGAGACAGCATCACAAAGCCGGCTCAACACAAGCCACTTCCACATCAACGTTTAGGGCATTTCTCACATTACTGCTGGATTTGTTACTGCTACAAATACATATATTCACACAACTGTAAACTTATAAGTCTGTCAAAAAGCAAATCTTTCCTGCACCAAACTGATTCACAGAATCGTGGCAATTAAGACCCTGCACATCCACTCTCCTGTTGCCTATTTCAAACTCCGCATGCAGATTTTGGGGGATGACCTCGAGCCCCTGCTTGCTCAGTACTGGCAGTTTCAAGCCCGGGCGTCTGACAATCGCCCCCTCAGAATGTCATCACCACATGGCATTTTCCCCCGAAAGGACAACTTTCTCTAAAGCTGGGACAGAACTTCACCACCTAACATGTGACGGAGTCATGAGTCATGCCAAATTCTAGGTATGTGAAAACCCAGGAAAAAAGACCACTAAAGAGTATGGAAGGTTTGCTAAGCTGAGGAAACGCTCCAGGTAAGTACTGACCAGGGCCCAGAGTCCTACATGGCCAGATTTATCGCCACTGGCAATCAGCAGCCTGCTGGTGCTGGGGTGAACCGCCATGGAGAACACACGATGCTTCACAACCTTCACCACGCGTTCCTCGTTCAAGGTCATGCTCTCTAGGACCGACTTGTACCTGCAAGACAAGCGACAGAGAACAGGCACTTCCGAAAACACCCAACTGTGGAGGCGTGGAAGGCTGTGGGCTCCAATCCCAGGTGAGGCTGTACATTGTGCTACTTCCAGAACCTATGGTCCACTCACAATGTCCCAGAAACGAATGCCACATTGTACAGTTTTTTTCAGAACAGTTGGATTAAAGCTGAACTTGAAGTGCATGTAAGAATCTAGGTTTTCTCTCATTCCATTTGCTAAAAGATGAGACATTAAATTTTAAACTTATACATGACCAAAACAACTTTCTTTCTCGCACGTGAAAAACAAAGTCTTCCAGACCTAAGGTTAATTCTAACTAAAACCTGTCTGAATAAGAGCTGCGCATACAGTAACTCAACTACCCATCTACTCTGATAAAACACCAAACATCTGCACAGACAGGGTCACCAGCCCTATGCACAAATTAGACAGCTGTAGCAGGGTTTTTTCCCATCTGGGACCAGACAGCTGAAGCTATGTTCTATTTAAGCATTAATTATGAGAGAGTTTAAGAATATAAGTAAAAAATACTTACTGCTTTAAATCTAATTTCTGCTTTGTCTCAAGAGCAATGGGCTGTTCAAGGAAAAGAAAAGTGCGTTGGAAACAGAAATTAAAACTGTTACTGAAAACAAAAAATGCTTTACAACGTACGTGCCTTTTGACAGCAAAATGACACTGATGAAATACCGAAACGTTTAAGACTGAGACATTAACCTCAGACTGGACAGAAACTGATTAACGGCTGTACCAAACCCACGGACTGAGGCGTCTCCAATATTCTACGATGGCAGTGTGGCAGGGACGTAGCCGAAGACACGGGGAGTTTAAAAATTAACACTGTTGCACATGCAGACCAGATCGGTACAATCCTGCCGTTCCTGTCAAGTCATGCCATCTTTACACAAAGCACTGAAAGGCTCTTTTCTTGGTAAAGACTAGCTGAGACACCCGAGGACACGTACATATTTGGCTTCAAATTGTAATAAAAAAGGCACATGCCAGGACTCGTTCCCCACCTCGTTCCAGAGCCGCACAAGACCAGAAGGAAGCCCACCGCCTTCCAACAGGTTTGCTGGCTCCATCGCTATCGGCCCTTCTTTCAGGGGCGGGCGCTAAAGTAAGAAGATACAGACACGAAACATAAACACGCAGAGTTTGCTTAAGAAACAGAAAAGGTGTCTTTTGGAAGCATACGCCAGAACAGAAAATGCCATTTGGCGCGTGCATAATTAATCTAGACATTACCAATGCTAACATTTCTCTCAAGTAAGATTCGGATCTAGTAAAACAGATAAGCTGGCATGTAAAAGCCGTGCAACTGTGTCCTCTACAATTTCAGTAATACACTGAAAATGACCCCAGCTAACACATCTAACAGCATTCAAACTGTAACAACAGGATCCCAGGCCCTTCCAGGGATAGCAAAACTATCCCCAGAAACACGTTGAGCAAGTTTCATAACCTCCTCAAATCTGTCCCCGCAACTTTTATCCACCTAAACAGCTTTACATATTCAGATTTTGGAGTTGTCTTGTACAAAAGACTCTGCTAGTCAAAAAAAACAACAACAACAACAACAGAAAGGGTCCAAACTAGCAGGCCTGAGGGTCTTGTGACCATGGTTGCCAATGTTCTGAAGGCGCTTCCTGACTCACCCAAGTTTCCGCGGCGACGCTGGCCTTGGCCTGCTCGGGGAGGGCCGCGCCCACCGGGTCGAGCCGCTGCAGACGCATGGACTTGCGTACGGGCTGAAGCTCCTCTGGGCTGCTCTTCTTTCTCTTGCTGCAAGGGCCATGACCGGACCACAACACAAGACAGCTCCACTTACTTCAGCGCGACAATATTTCTTTCAATAGCACATTTACAGAAAAAATTGTCATAAACGTTTGTTTTTATATAGCATCTTAAAAGCGGCTTCTCAAAGCTCTTTACAGAACAACAAAAAATACACGGTGATAGAGGAGATGGTAGATGGGGGTTTAGAATACAGTAGGAAAGCAAAGGGCAGACAAAGGACCAGTTAAAGAAAAGACCTTGTAAAAAAGAAAGCTTTGAGTCTAGATTTGAAAAGAGCTCAGGGAAGGTGAGTTTCTGAAATCCTTAGGGATAGCCTTTTCTTTCCCCAAAAAAGTAGGAAAATATCAAAGAAATGCTTTAACACATCCTTACGTTTTGAGACCTCTTTGAGCAGGTTTGGCTTTCAAAGCCTGAGCAGTCTGCAAAACAACAACAAAGAATTTCAGCAAAATTACACCGCAAAATGGATTTGATCAAAATAGTCTGAAAGTGAAAAAAAGACATCTTCTTGTTAAAACTTTCCACACAAAATCTATAACCGAGACTACGAAACCCACCTGGCTGCTGCTCACTGTTAGAGCAAAACAACCTGAATGTTGCTCTTCAAAACAGATCCAACCCTCATAAGAACAGGCTAGGACCCACAAAATTAACAGGATGTAAAACCCCCATTTGAACTAATTTCCACTTTCAATAACTGAACATGCACTCGATTGCTTTTCCATGCTTTAGACAGTTTTATCATTCTAAACAGTGAGTCCATAAGTATTCAGCAGACCAATCCCAAGGGTACCTCAGTAATATTTAGAGATGACAGGAAAGCCTGGTTTTGTTTGATGTTCTGCAATCGCTTCAGTTCATATGAGGACAATTTTCCAGGCGTCACCTGCAAAAGGAATTACAAACGCAATACAGTCAGGGCTACTTTCACTGCTTGGTGAAGCTTTGACTTACAAACACTCCAGCTAATGCCGACACTCTCCCACGAAAGACGTTTTTCTCAGATCTGGCAGGAAAAACCATAGAATTCAAGAGCAGCATTTCGGATTACTTTCAGAAAGTGTCCTAACAGTCTTTGAAGAGCTTGTCCTGCACCAGTGTGTGTATAGCATGCATTTGTTTGAATGAAAATTTTCAGATCCATCATGCGAAATTTAATCCAAGTGCTCAAGTCTGCATCAAGGTCTCTGACTCTGGATCTGGAGAGCTGCAATCCACTCATTCTCAGTATTAACAACACCACAGTGATACGGATTGATTAACCAAGTGACCTGTTCAATTAAAACTGGTTTTGAATTACCTAGCTTAACAACTGCCATTCCTAATTGGTCACAGTGTAAGTATTCCAGGGCTTTAGAAATTGGTGATTTAGCGGTGACCTATAAGACCTTCTGGATCCAGGCTCTGCAGAATCAGGGTTCGAGACCTCTGCTCTAGACTGTGCAGAAACCTCACCGGGCCTTCCCACTCGCTGTCACTGCTGCACTCGCTGTCCGACCTGGACCTGCTCCGTGACGCGGCAGGCTCATCCGACGACGAATGTCTCTCCTGACAGACGACAAAGTGAACACATAACATGTCGGCTATCATCTCTTCAAATGCTGTGATCAAACATGAAATTATTTTTTTGTCTATTTATGATTATGTATTATTGCAAAAGGACATTTTCTATAGAATATTTTCTCAGTTTTTCTTTAATATCTAACACCAAAACATAATCAGTTTTAAAAAGAAAGGCTTGGGCCGTGCACCTAAGCATGAATTCGCAGAAGCTGAGCACGCCAACAAGCACGGGAGAGACAGAATTAGAGGGTTCCTGAGATATCATAACAAATAACAAAAACATCCGTCAGAAGAATGGCCTTTTGTTAAAGGCACAGTTTTGTGACGCACAGAAGGTGTACGTAATCAGCTGCGTCCGCTTTTGATTTGTTTTGTGTGATGCTGGACTCCATCACTGTACAATCTCCCTTTAATCACTGCAGATCGAGAAAAGTGGGCTCTGTTGAACACCCTCACTCAACTTCTCCGAGTCCTGATTTTGGATTCTAACCAAACCCCACCGTGACTGACCTGACTAGGCCCCAGACTTTTTTTGAGGTTTCTATAACTGAGGACTGTGGGTGCCGATTCCCTGGGATCTGATACCTTTAAAGGATTTCATGCTAAAACTGTATAGTACACTAGTGTAGCGGAGCTCGTTCGGATACGGTGATGTCATCGCCCTCACTGGGCGCAGCAGGGACCTCAGCTGCCTGGGCTGGGGGGGGTCTCCTTTAGCTCATGGGGCTGGTTCCCTGTTGCGTGACGCCGGAGACCCGGGTTCGCGCCCCAGGTGCTGCGGGACGAAACGGGGTGGCGGAGGGCACGAGCCCGCGCGGAACCGCGACGGTCGCACTAGCACAGCCTCACGTAGAATATCCTGTCGGATTTTGGTCACCATGTAATAGAAAAGATGTTGCAGCTCCGGAATCAGTCTAGAGAAGAGCAGCCAGACGCATCTGAGAGTTTCAGCGAACGTCCTACACTGACAGACTGGATCTTTTTATTTCTTTATCAGAGATGATCCCGGTGGGGGGGGGGGGGGACACTGTCTGTACTGAAAATCCTCAAAGGTATTTGTCAAAGAGAACCAAGCAGGCATCTTCAGAACGAACAGTTAAAACACGAACCAGGGGGAATAAGGGCTAAACACTGTACATGGAAGAGCACTTAAAAGAACCGACTCCTTCACCCTCAGAGCTGTCAAGAGTCTGGAACGAGCCCGTCCGGCCTTGTTGGTTAAGCCCTGGCTTCTCCTCGCATCAGTTAACTACTAACTCCCGAGGGGGCTCGATCAAGAAACAGCTGAATTAGATCGGCTACAGACTGGCCATCAAGGGCGAACGGGTCTACCTTTCTCTTGACGCCCTGCCCCGGGGCCGGGTGCGCTTTCCCGGGCGACTTGCGCATCGGGCGCCTGCTGGGCGGGACCTCTCTCGGCACGGCGGCCCCGCTCCTCCCCGCAGCCGCGCCCGGGGGGCTCGGAAGCAGAGTCTGCTCCTGTAAGATGTTTGCAGGCCAAAAAAACCGTTACTCCACTCGGTTAACAGGCTGGGGGGGTGGGGGTGGATAACGGGAGGTCTGTTGCAGTTTTGCGCTTGTGGGGGTCTAAAAACAGCATGCCGATTTCAGATTTGATCCGTCAGCCTGAAGTTTTCGGCTGCCGCTATACTCGGGAGCCCATTCCTCAATAAAAACCACCGTAAGGGATTTCAAGCCCAGTTTCCCCACTAATAATAATAAGAAAAAAAAAAGTGGCAGGAATCCTCACAACCAAGCACGTTTTAACCGCAAAAGCGGAATGAATCCAGGTTGATTCTTTCCTGAACAGTCACGGTGCAGAGGCTTTTATTCACATCATCTCCCAAGGTAAACAATACTTAAATTAAAAATAAAATGGCATAATGCTGCTCAAATTTGATATACCGCACAGTAAGCTCCCGAAACGGCTTTTTTCCCGAGGTACAGTAGATGGTGTGGAAGTCAGGACAGGTCTATAAGAAAGACGACGGTCTTGAGACGACGCTATCGGAGAGCTCCGAGCACCGCGCCGGGAACCCAGATCCTGCATGACGTCACGCAGCCGGTCCCGAAGAACAGCGGAACTCCGCGCAATGCACTCGAGCGGACGGCTTATTTCTATATTACAAACATTAAACGTACCACTAAATAAAACCAGTTCAAATATGCAATGAGTTTGGCAGGGCTCACTGACGTGTACCACGATTGCCGAGATGCAAAAATAACTTTTTTTCCCCCCCATCTAATCATGGCACCAAAGACTTCTTACAGCGAGTTGACAACTCTCAAAATACAGATACAACAGTTCTGTACACCGAAAGAAGACGGTCCTGGCAAGACAGTAACTACATTTCCTCCTAAGCAGCGTCTTTCCTTGCGTCGGAGTTTCACGTACAGACCAGCAGCCTTCTTGACTCAGACGCGTCTCAAGCAGACAGATTTGCATAGAACAAGACACGCAGCCAAATCCTTGCAGTGTTGTATTAACCTACATCTACTCTACTGCGGCCGTGGCGTGGTCAACATTGTGTGAAGTCTCAAGCAGCACTCTGCAACGTAATCATCGAGAAGATCAACCTGACGCAGAAAAACACTTGTTCCGCGACTCGTCGGAGCTCCCAGTCCCACACGCACAAGAAACAACCACCAAGGTTCAGTATCGGCGACAATTTCTCAAGAACAAAACTAAAAACCCGGTGTAAACTTTTGTAATGAGATAACTCACCTTCATTCGTTGTAATTTCACATAAGGAATACAACAGGAGTTAAATTTGCTTTGCTCAGCTACAGACCTCACCGCTGTTGGCATTCTCCGATATTCCTGTCAAGGAGTAATGTGCTTTTATGTAATGTACAAGCAACGTTTCCCTTCCCTCCGCGCCTGCAGCTCCGTTGTGTAAGTTTCAACTCTTCCCGCGGAGTTATGAAACAGTTCCCTCGCGCGCTGGCCCGGCATCAACAGCCGCGTCACGCGTGACGTCACCGCCGGCGCAGCCCTGCCGCGAACAGGCTGGTAGGGGAACTGCAGTTCAACGAGGAAGCTGGCGTGCGGGCGGGTGTCATTGAATCCCTAAATAATAATAATAATAATAATAATAATAATAATAATAATTGCTTACACTTAAATAGCGCTTTTCTGGACAATCTACTCAAAGCGCTTTACAGGTAATGGGGACTCCCTCGACCACCACCAATGTGCAGCCCCACCTGGATGATGCCACGGCAGCCATAGTGCGCCAGAACGCTCCCCACACATCAGCTCTCAGTGGGGAGGAAAGCAGAGAGTAATGTAGCCAAATCATAGAGGGGGATTATTAGGAGGCCATGATTGATAAGGGCCAATGGGAAATTTGGCCAGGACGCCGGGGTTACGACACCAGACCTCAGATCTAGTGTGAAATGTTAAAAAAATATAGGAAAGCTGCAACGTGCTTTCCAAGGCTACGTGTTTGGAAACCTGCAGTATATTTTCAATCCGTTGAGACTGGCTGTTTAAATTGTATTTATATGATGCTAGTATAACAGTGTTTGTCAGCTGGCTGAAAATTTTCCTACAGATGATTTTTTTATTGAAGAATATATATTGAAGAATTATTGATTTTCCAAGAGCTTTTTTTCCCTAGTTTTGATTATTTTAGACTCCTATTTTTTTCTTTGAGGAATATTTTCCGACTGGAGGGCTTCAGAGACAGATTGCAGAATTGCTCCTTTGAAACCCCAGCTAGGGTCAGTGTTAGCATTCACACGCTACTTAGACAATTTTTACCTTTAGCTCTGGATTCTGGGGCCCAAGGCAGTGATCATTTGCTCTTACCTCCAACTTTTTGGAACATTTGAAAGTGTTAACCCATTAGAACTGGCTTTCTTACAACCTTTGATCTGACTCCAGTTTTGGAATACAATCCCTGAACCGTGCACTGCACCATCCAAGCGGCCAAAAGTCTTGAAAAAAAGAAAAAAAAAAGGTTGGAGATAGGAGCAAATTATCAGCCTTCCTAGCGCTGGCTTAGGTCGCACAATCCAGCCCTGATCGTAAAAATGTTCTATGTAGTGTGTGAATGCTAGCCTCGTCCGTAGCTGGGTTTCAACTGAGCAGTTCCAGAACCTGAGTCGTTCGTCTACCTGTGTAGCACCATTCAGGAATCAGGGAGTTCCAGCTTGGAAGTACTACGACGACTGGCGATTGCGCGCAGCTGCATGAAGCAGCTCGAAAGACACGACTGGAGATCCCGCATTAGGGTCGACCACAATTTTTATGTGCTCGGCTGGACGCATGCGACATGTGGTGCCTGCGGAAGATCCTGCAGATCCCCTATGCCAGACACACAACGCTTGCAGAAGTTCGACGCACCACCGGTTGTCAACCAATCTCCCAGTTGATCAATGTGAGGCGACTCTGCTTCTTCGGCCACATGGCAGGAGCTGCCCCGTGTCAGGATCTTCATCATCGCGCGACAGCTGCGGGCGCTTCAGAAACCCCAGCCGGCTGGAAGAGACCAAGGGGCAGACCCGGCCGGACCTGGCTTCACACGGCTGAGGACAACCTGAAACCTCCGGATATAGGCCTGGACACGGCTTGGCAAAGGTGGCTGATGGGGGCGGCTCCTCCGCAATGAAGCTTGCCGATCATGATGATGATGATGATGATGAATCAAATTGTTTGCGAAAGTTCCTCAAACCAAAAGATATGATTCTAAAACAATCAAAACTAATGGATACAGTTATTGCAAATTCATGGTCTTCAATAGAACAGGTTATCATTATACTGTACCTTTCGATCTTACTCAGTTTTCAAATACAATTCCTGAGTGCTGCAATACAAAACAAAGGCAGCCAAAAGTCTCAGAAAAAAAAAAGATTCAGATAGGAGCAAATAATCACTCGTACTCATGTTCCCTTGGCACCCAAAATCCAGCACAGAGCTTCAAAACTGTCTAAGTAGTGTGGAAATACTGACCCTGATCCCAGCTGGGGCCTCAGCAGAGCATTCCTGCAAACTGTCTCTGAAGACCTTCGAGCGAGTGAAATACCTAAAAAACATACTTAACTTACTTAAAAACGTCAGAGTTCTGGAGTGTGTATCAAAGGAGAACCTAATAATGCCCTGCTGCAGCTGATGTAGTCAGTGTAGTCAACCATCCTTCTCACACAGCTGCAGAAAAGAGAGGGAAATGGATGGAGCTCTTTTAAATATTCGACTTGAACACTGGGGAAGCCACTTCATATTCTCTGTATTGAATTGCAATATAAACATTGAAACTAAGTTAATGTTAAATTTGCTTCACTACTGTTTTATAAAAATAAATAATGGATACTAATGTTCCTTTCCCAGACCTTGTGTTGTATCTTAAGCATTCATACAGTGACATAACAGTCATTTACTGTACGTGCTTCATTAGTGATTTCAAACCTTGTATCTCCTTGTAGTAACATTGTGTATAACATGGTCACGATTTACATATTACCACTAGGTGGCATTCTGCAGCTGTCTCTTGAGTCCTCACATCGCTGTGTACATTCTCACAAGAGAAAGAATCAGAAGGGAAAGCAAAAGAAAATACCTTGGGTTAAGTTCCCATGCTATGAAAAAAGTACTAGTTATTCATAGCTTTCGATTATGTAAAGTCTATTGACTACTTATTGAAATAACAGCTTTAGCTTTCTGATAAATTCTTCAGGATCATGACCAGTAGATAAATTCCTAAAACTGTTAAAGGACATTTGGTAACAAGCAAATAAGTTTCTATGCAATCCCTTCCACTTGTTTTGAAAACATAAACTATAGTGATCCAGGGTCATTAAGAACTTGTTTACTGTTGATTTAATACTGTAGACCACCTCTTATGAACAGTCATGAACACCATTTGACTTCTAGAACACAGGTTATCCAGCTTCCCCCAACATTAGACTATTGCATTTGTATTCACGTGGTAGTACTCAAAATGTACACATGCATCGTATAGATTATGTCCACAGGTATTGCCTGTGAAATGAAAAGTGATTCTGGAATAAATTACATTTAATGTAGAGTGAAAAAACAGACAAACTGTAGAAGTTTCAAACCCCAACCCCAGAACAAACATTGCATCTTAGTTATCCAGATACCTGCTCAGGGAACTGTTTGCTCTATTAGTTGAAGAAAACAATATTCATTTTCATTTTTTAGAGCCCAGTTATTTGCACCAACATGAGAGTTCATCCCCTCTGCAAACTCATTCTTAAAAGTGAAATATTATCTCCTGATATATTGTTACCCTGATTTTTGTTTGCTTTTGTTCTGTTTTGGACTCTGTAGCAAAAAAAATCCCTTAGGTGTTAAAACATGAATAGTAAAATTAAAATGATTGCTTACAGTAATCATCCTGCCATTTTTCAGTTCTGTCCAGTACCTCTGTTTCCTTTGGTTGCAGATTAAATAAAAAACCTTCAAGAGCTTATCAACCTACAAGATTATCTGATGAGAAACATGATGAAACTCAAAGGTTGTGTTTTTGACTCTCTTTACATAATCAAATTTAATCTGATCCTTTGTTATTTTTACTGTAATCCACTGTCCAAATGTTAAATATCAGCTAGCCCATAGAGAACTGCATGAGAATAGGAGATAGGGCTACAGGGTCTACGTCACAGACCCCACTTTTAATATATAGGTCTAATCGAAATAGCATCAGCTAGTTGAGACATTAATACTAAACATCTTGGATATTAGCAGGGAGAGAGGAAGACCTGTTATGAAGCAGTGTGACTGAGTTTAGATCTTGCCTGTCGCCATTTGTTTCATGCATACATGGAAACGTGTTAAAAGAAACATTTTCAAAAGCCGTGCTTAATTCTTCCAAGTTTTTAGCCTTTCAGTGTGGATTGTCCCACTGAGAATCCACTTGTTCTCTGTATCATGTGAGTAAAGCCCTCTGGGGCCTGGCTGATTGGGAACCTGCAAATTAAAGGGACAGCTGGAGCTCAGTGAGGAAAAGGGACGGGATCTACAGCGATCAGAGACCAGCACTGGTGAGAGATGAAAAGTGATACGAGGACAGCAGTAAGCATCCCGTTTGAGGCATCCCTGCAACACAATTCTCCGTCTTCCAGCTACAAGGTACACTTGTATCCTGCTTTTCAGAGGAAAACTGTGCTGTCAAACAGGAGCAATAGATGAATTGTAATATGGTTAAAAGCCAATACAAGTGATGTTGGTTTTCCTAAAAGGAAAAGGCTGCTCTGAGTGTTTTACATGCCACATAAATCTTACAGATATTTAATTTCTCCTGAACCTAAACATTTGTTTACAAGAATGACTTTAATTTCTATGAAATGACAGTTTTCCTTCCTCCGAGGTTAAATTCAGTGATTGAAGCTGAGAGCAGCAACTGAAGAGATTCTGCTAATACTCTGCCTTGTAGGAATAAAAAGAAAGTGTCCAGAGAGCTGGACATCTGTAGTGGCACAGGAAGATATTTTGGGATGTGCACTAAGAAAGCAAGAGGGCAAGAAAATAGACAAGTGATGTAAAGAGCAGACAGAAATACAGCTTTAAATCAGAACAGGAGAGAAATGAAAGAAGGTTGGGAGAATCACAATAGTCGACAGGCAAAGAGGATGAGGCATATTGCGGCAGGCAACTGAGAGAATATGGACAAAAACCCATCGTAAAAAGAATAAATAAAAAACGAATTCTACAGCAAGGTGTGGGGAGCTTGAGGAAGTGAGTTCACCGTTTGTGTGGTGCCAGGCTACACGATGCCTTACTGGGATCCAGAGTACCCTGCACAGCCACTTTGGCAGTCTGTCTTCTTCTTCTGCTGCAAGAGCATGATTGAAGGCATCATTGTCATCCTCTTCATCTGGCTGCTCATTCAGGTTCTCCTCAACAAACACCTGGAAGGTATGGAATCTAATAACTTACTTTATTGTTTTTCTTTAGATGTGTGAGCAAGCACAACTGCAAAGGGTTTGCTGTATTTTAGTGCTCTGCAAAGACAGTAAAAGTCTAACTTTAATTCTGTAATGTCACTGATTTTCTGACTTGTTCAAATGAGACAGTTAAGTTGTGTGCATTTTCTGAATGGTCTTGCTGAGAGATTAACAAAAAAAATATTGTAAACGGAAAATTAGAATTTAAGGAAACTTGTGCCATATACATTTCTCCCGAATATAGCCATTTTATCTGCTGCCTATTAGCTTATCTATCTTTGGAAATGATCAACACTGGCTGACTACTCGCTATATATGTTGAATGTTAACAGCAAAAGATTAATGTATTTTAGAAAAGTTAAAATGATTAGCATACAGACTCTGAGCACAGAAGAAGATGCTTTTCATTCATGAAAAATCAAGTTACAATATACTGTCTCACAAAACAATACCAAAAACGAACAATTGTGTGTATATTTAATTACAGTACAGTGGTATAGGAAACTTGTTGTATTATATGTTTTACCAAGTAATCAAAAATGTATTTCATCTGATTAATACAAAACATAACTTAACAGAAGAGTTAAGTCACAGTAAATCAAATGTCATAGGTAACTACAGATGACAAACGGCATTTTGCTTTCTGATTTAAAAAATGTTACTCTGCTGTTAGTCCTTGCCTTTTATTTTTAATGTATTATGTTCATTTGCTTTTAATACTAGTCTTAACCTTATCTGAGCATTTTAGGATGAGACCTTTATTTTTCCATCTTTTCTCTGCCTCTTGTTGTTTAAGAGTCCCTCTTCATTTGCAGTTTTAAAATTTTAAATTTAAATTGACTAATTTATTTTGACTAGTGTGTGATGTCATTCAGTAAAACTGCTGTCATGTTCATATTTTTTAATAATTCTGAAAATTGTCACATTTCCTTTTAATAGCCTTGATACCATTTCTCAATTGTTAGTCAAAGGAGAAGTCCTTGTAAAGTTGTACTGTTGCTAAACTCTCACTGTCTGAAAACTAAACTACCACACTTTACCAGTGCATATTCTGCTTTGGGCAGGACAAATGCTGCTTTAGCATTTAGAACACATTCATTGAAATGAGGCAAGTGTGGCAGCTAGCACTAGTGCCTCAGTTCTTGGATCCTGGGTTTTAGCCCTTCACTGCCTTCTGTGTTTAGTTGGCACGGTCTCCTGACCCTGAGGGTTTTCCCCCATGTAATCTGGATTCTTTTTTTACCTCCTGAAGAGATGCTGGTCAAAACAAAACAAAAAACAGAACCATTTTGATCTTGAGGACATTGTTAATTTGATTCTGCTTCAGAAAAAATGCTTGTAACCATTTTTTTAAATCTGTCTATAACATTATTTTAGTTCTTTTGACATGAATTTGTTGCAGCTTCTACTATACCTAATTTTTTAGTGGCTTCTGAAAAAAAAATCTCAACTGTGCTTCTATATCAGCTTCTCAAAAATGGTAGTTACTGTGTTCTTTGATATGTTGATATTTCATGTGCGACTTAAATCACCAGCAAGCTGACTGCCGGATAAGCTTACAGTACCTTTGGACTGCAAACAACCACTCTTTTGTATTCTCAGATTCCAACTATGCTACTTTTGATTTCTCCTAAAAGAATGACTGTTCTCTCGGGTTCTGGAGCTGTATTCTTATTTAATGGGCAGTGTAGACTCTTACAAAAGGGTATAGGGTCTCTTTGAACCAACTGAGGTAATAATCCTGTAAAATATACAGTACCTGCTGTTAATTTGCTACAGGCGTCCTCATACTTTGAATCTGCAATGTATAAATATAAAAGAAGAAAAGACAATTAACAGCAGACTCTCTTTCACTAGTTTATAAAATATTTACATTTTGTGTAGAAAGTTGTCAGATGTTTTTTTAATTAAAGATGGAAAACACATTAGTGACCTTTTCAAGAGAGATTTTAAGTATCCCTGGAAAGATTTTATGAACCAAGGTGAGTGGAGTAAAAAACAGAAGAAAAAAATTCATAGAAGAAAGCAATTTTCCCAGCAATTTGAACAACCAAGCATACGATCTTTAGGATGTATGTTCTTTATTTTATTATGTGCTCAGTTGATAAAAAATCACCCCACACAATCAATGATTCCTTTATTTTTCAGAGTTTTGTATTATCCAGACTATAACCTTTAACATATTCAAAACTAACAAGTATGGCTAATACAGAATGATCTCCATGCTAATCACTTATGCAAGACAAGACATTTGGTACCAAATGATGGTACTTTTGACATGTTTTTTTTTGTGATATGTCAAAGTGTTAAAGTCTTATTTCATGATTATTTTTCATTAACGACAATTTCTGTGCTATTATGTGTTGATTGGAAAAATTCAGATGAGTCACTTTTTGGGACTACCTATTGTTTGAGAAAATGTACTTATTCATGTTCTAGTTCTTATTCTAATCTTTAAATGTTATTTACAGTTTGCTTTTATTTAGCTTTTGTCATCCTAAATCATGAACTTTATACAATAGGTAGTCACCATTCTGCAGCCAGTAGCCACACAGTAGGTCAGGAAGAAAAGTGAGAAACTGCTTTACCAGTAGAATTATAAAGAAAGATTAGGAAAACCTAATACGAACATGAATTGGATTCACACACTCTGTTGGGATTGACACATCTACTCTTATGAACAGTACCAGTATCTTTAATGAAGGAAGCAGGGCCTCAGTTTTTTTAGATTTTTACCTCAAAGACACTAAAGCCTTTTGTAAGAGTCTACACTGCCCTTTACATAAGAATACAGCTCCATAAACCGAGAGAAGAGTCATTCTTTTAGGAGAAATAAAAAAAGCATAGCTGTAGAAATCTGAGAATACAAAAGATAAAATTTTGCACATAAAATATCAGCATATCAAAGGACACAGTAACTACGATTTATGAGAAGCTGATATGGTTTTGAATACCATATTATAAAAACCTAAATTGGATTCACACACTGTGTTGGGACTGACACATGAAGAAATCTAGAAGAGATGTGTGAAAAGCTAAACTCTGTAAAAATCTGAAGAGGTTTAAAAATAAACTAATCTATCGCCACCTGAGGTGTGTGTGTGTGTGTGTGGGGGGGGGGATCTAGGTTTAAGGATATTCTTGTTTTTTCTGGAGTAGGACTCCTAAAAGCAAAAGGACACGGGCAGCCAAATTGTCCATAAGAGTTCAAATGGGGAACTACCGGCTTGGAGCAATGTTTGTCCTTCACTGGGTTTTATTCCCTGAAACACCAGGGAGTCTTCTTCCAATTTTGTTGATGTAAATGGCATGGCATTTTCTGCAGGACATGCAGTAAACCATGTTCTCTAGGTAATTAAAAAAAAGTTAGCCCTTTTGCTGTGAAAGTCTAAAATGTCCCATTTGCTGTAACAGAAACTGCTGCATCACATTCAAATACAGTATATATCCATTATCATGTGTGTATGAGCCCCTTTCTGGTAACACATGCTGATGCAGCTCTCCACTCAAACTTCATATACAAATAGAGAAAAACACAAGGTTCTAAGATGTATAATCTACATTAGTTATTGTATTCATACACCTGTATCTACAGTACATGATGCAGCTATACATGTTCATATACTGTACCTCTGTGCACAAACAGACATACAGTATACAACATACTGTACACCCACATACCTATATCTAGGTGTACACTGCATGTGTATGCACAAACAAACTTACACCTGCAAATATGTTTGCAAAGAAAATGAGTAGATTTTCTTTTTTTTTATATATATATACTTCTGGCCTGTTTTCTCAAGCAATTCTGCTATTATACATTATCAGGTATTTTTAAACTCTAGTGATAAGGAAACACTAGAACCTTCACTTTGCACTAATAGAACACAAACATTACCAATGTACTAAAGGACAAGTCAGAAAGCCCAGGTGTAGTGACCAAAACTGCAAAGGTGTCACATGTCATTGTTTTTGTCAAATGTCCTTCATACTAGGCCTGTCTGAAGAAGTTGAAGAAATAAGATCACAAGGATTAGTCATCTATAGAAGATTCCAGATGATTCACACAGGTGTATCAACAGATAATTAAACAAAGTGAGAAGAGTGCTGATTTCATTTCAACATAAGACTTTAATATGAAATTCAAACAAGCCGGAAGGGTATAGCGTTTTTAATAAATGTTTTGGACTAGAGGTATACCTGTTTGTGATTAACTGACATAAACACTAGGTCACTAGTATTAAAATAAACTGGTAGTAGTTAATGAGTTATCATTTAGGTGCAGCTCTTCATAAATTGGGTTAATATGGGATTTTCAACAACCAAAACTTCATTGTAATCATTCGAACCTCGTTAAGCAGTACTGCTATACTGCTATTGATAGTAAAATGTAGTCATATTTTTTACCATAATTTTACTAAAATATATTAATTCACTCAATATAATAATAGTCTTTGTATACATCTGTGGCATAAGCTATCATACAGTATGTTTTCACCCACAAAGTGCTGGCAGGAAAAACCTCTTCCTGTTAAAAAGGCACAAAGCTTCAAAATACTTTAGGATTTGTGCAGAGATGTTATTTTCAGTGCTGAATGAAAATGACCTCTGAGCAGTATTTGTATACAAAGCTTTCCTGCAGATGAAACTGGATCTGATGGTTTTCTGGCAATAATTACGACTATCATTATTGTTCAGGAAGAACAATAAATAGCCATTACATATTTTCATTACTTTCCCCAGTAATACTGTATGTACTGTATATCATAGGTAGTTGTCTAAATAAAGCTGTTGTATGACAGGTAATGGCCATCCCATTGAACAGCTTCCCAAGCTTATCCATGCGAAGGATTTTGATCCAAACTATTCAAACTGGTTTACCGATTGGAGCTTCTGTGGATTTTGACCTTTTCAGAATTTGTTTTACATGGCAGCTTGCACCCATGGTGGTATACTGAGAGACTCGGAGTACAACATGAAGGGGCGGGTTTGGGCATCTTCTAACAATTTCTGTGTACCAGGTTTAGCTATGGGAACTCCAGTGAAATAGATGTAGTGAATTAATTAGTGATACCGATCATGAAGGGTGCAGGGATCAATGAATCTACCAACTTTAGGTGAGGTTTTTGCCAGATTGCAGCACTCTGAGAGACATCCACCACCAGTGTGCATCTTAGTGAAAATACTTCATTTCAAGTGCGATGTCAGAAGACCTTGGTTGTGCGGTTGTGTGTGTGGGATGCTGCCAATGATGGGAGTTGACAGGAATCACTGAAACGGGCAGTGTGGGTGGAATGCTTGCGCCTTCTAATAAAGAATAAAAGATTGAAAAAGACAGATGTAGCCGCATGCATTCAGAGACCAAAGTTGGTCTTATAATAGTATGAAAGAGCTCTTATAAAACAGCTGCTTTTATACAATGGATTGTATGGTTATAAACCACGAAAGTTACATTAGTAATGTTTATCTACTAATAGATCTACAGTATTGATCTATGCCAGCAATGATGAAGAAGAGCATAGCTCTCAATTCAAGGTGTGACAATTCGCCAGAAGGCTCCCCCCCCCCCCATTTTGCAATATCCAAACAGACCTGTAGAAGATCGTGGTAGACGGACAGGTATTTATAATTAATAATAATGCCTTACAATTATATAGTTCTTTTCTGGACACTCCACTCAGTGCTTTACAGGTGATGGGGATCCCCTCCACCACCACCAGTGTGCAGTGCCACCTGGATGATGCGACGGCAGGCATAGTGCGCCAGTACACTCCCCACACACCAGCTGTTAGTGGGGAGGAGAACAGGGTGATGAAGCCAGTTCATAGATGGGGATTATTAGGAGGCCGTGACTGGTAATTTGGCCAGGAAACCAAATGAGACAGAGGTAACACCCCTACTCTTTTCAAGAAACACCCTGGCATTTTAATGACCACTAAGACCTTGGTTTTACATCACATTTGAAGAGGGTGACTTTTTTAATTATAGTGTCCCCATCACACAAACCACCACACAGACCACAGGGTGAGCTCTCTACTGGTTCCAGCAGCAACCTTAGCTTTCCCAGGAGGTCTCCCATCCAGGTACTAGTCAGGCTCACACCTGCTGAGCTTCAGTGGGCTTCCAGTTGTGAGGTACAGGTTGATTCTAGGTATCTTGTTTTTGTTTGAGAGCTCCAACTGTTTAAACTGATCATGAATTTAAAATATAAGATTCACAGAAGAGCACCATTTTACTCACACCTGTCCTCTTTTCAATGAATTGTGCAATAATTATTTTTGTCTGAGTGAAGTTGTTAAGAACTGGAAGAAAAAGATCTTGTCTGGAACAAACTATCCAGTCATATTGTAGACAACTATTCTCTAGGATCCTTCAAGAAAAGGTCATTATAAGATCTTAGTTACTAACCAATTAGTAACCAAACAAGCCAGATTAGCCAAATTCTCTCCTTTCATTCAGAACCCTTCTTACATTCTTAAAAGACAACTGGCAAGCCATTCAGGCATTCAAGTAACAAAGTAACACGAGCTGGAGGAAATGTATTATTGTTTAGATTGTTAGGCTTCCAAACAGCAAAGTTTCTAGAGGTAAACTATTAAGGTTCGGATAATGTATTATATTATTATACCAAGATTTTCAAAACCATAAAATTGCTACATTCGACAAACACCTGAAACTTCACAGGACTGTAAAACCCTCCGGGAAGTTGGACCAGAGTGAAAATGCTGCTGATAATTTATAAAGTTTGATCACTATACAGTATATTGAATTCTTCTTAGAGTTTGAGAAAGTTTCAGAAATCTACCCTTTAATCAATTACGGATGAGAAACCTGGTACAAAAGGTTATGCCAAGGATTTAGCCCTGTACAAGAGAGATCAGTTGATTTCGCTACCATGTTGGATTTGTCAGGTACAATTTGAATACCTTCTGTTTGAATTATACTAGAACACTTGTTGTAGCTCCTTTAGAAATGTTACTGTCTCCTTCATAGTAATAATCATTAATAATTCCTTACACTTATAAAGCGTTAGTAGTAGAAACATTATTGTAGAACGTATATACAGTACATCACCAATCCACACAGCAAACCAAAGCAATGAAAACTAACCAGCAGTTTGTAAGTCACACTCAGATTTAAATCTGCTGACCTCTCCTTATTCAGTCAATCAGCTTGGCATTTATCAGCTCTTGGCTGCGTGTACCCACTTACTCTGCAGTGTATTTAAAGACACTTATCCCACTTGTTAAGTGCATTGTTCTGCTGCAATGACGGATATGTGCTGTTTACAGAGTGAGGAAAAGATACGATTATATCCTGCATAACTAGGAAAACTCTACAATCAAAAAGTTAGGAAAGTTTGGCCTATAGAAATGGACACAGCCCTCCCATAGAATTGACTTCTAATTTCACAATTCTGTTATGTAAATCTGTAAATGCTGTTTTTATACCTCTGGCTATAGAGATATTGTCTCCATCTACTATCTCTCATCTCCGTGTCTGTTTAACAAGGGCTATCTTTGCCGTTACAGATTCTCTGAAAGCATCATAGAGATTTTGAAGCAAATGCCCCTCAAGTACAAAAGGAAAAGAATGCAGTAGACCTAGTAGTAGGTTAGTTTCTCAGCTAGATTCGTCACCACAGTCACTCTCTCAATGTAAATCCATTCTATTTACTTCATTCCTTGATAAAACTGTCTGGTGACACTATCATTTATGAGATGCATGTTTAATGTTGTTACCTAACAGTCTCCCTGCGTCTGCTCGGCGAGGGGTGTTGCCCCCACTGTGTGTCTCCCCTGTCGGCCCATCCCCCGCCTGGTGTTCGCGAGCAGTTGTGTGTGCTGGGCTGCTTTGTCCAGCCGCTTTTCTATTGGCTGGACGGCTGTCAAAGGGTCTGTGCCCAAGAGCTGATGCTCACTTTCACAAGGCAATTCCTGCAAGCGGAGCGAGGAATGGGTTCCCTTGTGTCGCACTTTCCCTGGAGCTCTTAGCCTTATCAACACTGCGGAAACCCGGCACGCCAGCTTTGTGCTAAAATGCCCGAATCAGCTTTAGAAGGTAGGAGAACTACTCTTTAATTAATCCTCATTGTGAGAATCGATGTAAAATTACAAATACATTTAAAGTTCTAATGTAAGTCATTTAATCTGGTTTAACAGAAATCTAGATTATTGCTCTTTCTTGGTTTTAAGGTGCCTTCTTTTCGAAATAGATTTAAATTGGATTCATGTGGATGTTCCTGAAAACAAAACCAGCAATTTAACCTTCATGCCAACTGTTACTTTGCAAATAATTACATTTCTGTTACTTAATCATTCTAATGTTAACTCTAAATAAGATGTTTAAAAATAGACATGCATTACTCACAAGAATAGTATAGATCCCATTTAGATCTGTCTCATTTCAATAATTCACAATATTAATTTAAGTAAATTATATATTAACATTTCATGTATTCTGCTACATTTTTAAAGTTTCAAACTCGGGCAAATATGAAAAGAAAGTGAATAATAAGCATGTAGTACATATTTTACTTAAGATAATAACTGAACAGCACCAGTTCCCTCCTCTCTAATCCAAGGGCAGAGATTTTGCTGTAGTAGTGTAATGATTTTCTTGGGACATGACTCAGATAAATTGATCTAGTTAATAGTATGCAGCACGACTGTCTGAGTATTTTGAACCTCAACTTGCAATTCAAACATCCCTCATTTTTATTTCCCCATCCATTACACGTCATGAGTTATTGAAAGTAGTCTTAATTAACTGTCCCGTCTGTGGAATTGTTGTGAAGAGCAAAGTAAAGCAAATACCTTAATTTAGATGTGTTTAGTACTTCATACTCATCTTCAGTATCTGTACTATCACTGCGGCCTGGATGAGTCATGCACATAAAGACGATAAGATGTGGTCTGTGCACAGCCCTTGTGAAAGTGTGAGAGATACAGTATTAACACCTTGCAGCAACACAGTTTATGGGTGAGGTTGGCAACCCTGCTTTGTCAGATATCATTCCACACACTGGGTTTACTGGAATGCTGTTGTAGGAGTTATATGAGGTATAACATCCTCATGCTCAGTAGGATTTTGATCTTATGATTGGCCACATCACAGCAGAGTCATAATTCTGTAAGTATACAGTATGTGGTCTTAAGAAGGTAGGTACTGCAGGTACTTTACATGAGGTATAACATCCTCATGGGGTGGAGTGGTGGCACTGTGGCTAGGGATCTGTGCCTGTGGCTGGAAGGTTGCTGGTTCAAATCCTGCAGCCGACAGAGGAATCCTACTCTGTTGGGCCCCTGAGCAAGGCCCTTAACCCCAACTGCTCCAGGGGCGCTGTACAATGTCTGACCCTGCGCTCTGACCACAAGCTTCTCTCTCCCTGTCTGTGTCTCATGGAGAGCAAGTGGGGTATGTGAAAAAAGATGAATTCCTAATGCAAAAAATTGTATATGGCTAATAAACTGATCTTATCTTATTAATCCCATGCAGGAAATTCAAGTGCTACAGCAGCCAGGCACAATCAACACAGTACAGTACAAATGTAGTAATACAGAAATACAATAAATATATATTTTTTTAAAATTGAATAAAGAATTACAAACAAAACAGAAAAAGCACACACAACAAAAATTATGAATATACAGAACACAAGGAAGATGTAATACACAGTATAGATATCGCACACTCCCAGGCATATTGTACAGAGTAGGTATCTATTGCACAGTTGTGAATAATAAATAAATTGCCCATTCCCCTTCCGCGTATTGCACTTCTATAAACCAGATGTAGACAGAACACCAGTAAAGCAGAAATGAGAAATGTTTGAGAAATGTTTTCTTTTCTTGTTTTAACTTACGAGGGACTTAATAATCCCCTTTATTCATTTGCAGTGCTTGGTTCTTTGTTTGTGTATGATAAAAGTGATTGACAGCAAAATGATATCTTAGTAGGGTCTACTGGCCATGAATCAAAAGTGAAAAATGCCATTAAGAGATCAAAGGACAGCAAACAAAATCTGCCATTACAAAGCTCTTTTATAACGACTAAAAATACTTAAGGTTAGCAATATATTACTGCATGGATACATGCAGTTTACTTTTACAAACACTTTTTGTGCCAAATTCAACACTTAAAAATACTCATTGATTAGGTTTATAGATTAGAAAACAATGCATACAACATTTAATTACTTGGTACTTTTGCCATTCTGTTCTCATTTCTGAATTGATTTGATTGCTTTTTGCGATCTCTTATTTGGACTAAATTTAGTCATTTATCCTGCATTGACTTTGTACACCCTACTCATGCCCCTTATTTCTTTTCTATTAAAATAAATTTATACATTTTATTTTCCCACATTTTATAGAGAACCTGACCTCAATGTATAAATGGGGTTACATTTTTTTAGCTTTTTATTTTTATTTTCACTATTGCTCTATTCCCTCATCCTCTCTATTTGTAAAAGCTTCTGAATGTTTTTGAATCATTTTGTGTTCATCCCAGTACAAGTAAAAAAATCAAATGTCAAAGTCAGCTTTACTGCCAAACCAAGCCTTTGGGTTAGGACTTTTATGTGATGCACTTCAAATAACAGAGATACAAAAAACAACAGGTACAAGGAGAGAAAAAAAATCATAAATATTCCACACATATCAAAACACAATATAATGTCGCATTGCAGTGAAGATAGAATCCACAAAGTTGCCAATACATATTTTTTAACAGTTTTGAGTTAAGAGACTGCATAACCAGCAAAGTAAGTGTTGATCCAGTGCTACTGTTGCCAGCAGCCATATCACCCTGCAACTCACAGCTGGCAGCCCACTGAAGCTCAGCAGGTGTGAGCCTGGTCAGTACCTGGATGGGAGACCTCCTGGGACAAACTGCTGCTGCTGGAAGAGGTGTTAGTGGGGCCAGCAGGGGGTGCTCACCCTGTGGTCCATGTGGGTCCTAATGCCCCAGTATAGTGACGGGGACCTGTAAAACAGGTGCCGTCCTTCGGATGAGATGTAAAACCGAGGTCCTGACTCTCTGTGGTCATTTAAAAATCCCAGGGCATTTCTTGAAAAGAGTAGGGGTATAACCCCGGTGTCCTGGCCAAATTTCCCATTGGCCCTTACCAATCTCGGCCTCCTAATAATTCCCATCTATGAATTGGCTTCATTACTCTGCTCTCCTCCCCACTGATAGCTGGTGTGTGGGGAGCATTCTGGCGCACTATTGCTGCTGTTGCACCATCCAGGTGGGGCTGCACACTGGTGGTGGAGGGGAGTCCCCATTACCTGTAAAGTGCTTTGAGTGGAGTGTCCAGAAAAGCGCTATATAAGTGTAAGGAATTATTATTATTATTATTATTATTATTACTGTTCCAGATTTGACACATCTTAACCTTGTTCCCAGGGAAAGAAGCTCAGACAGGGGAGAGGCTATGTGGGAGTGGCTGATAATCTTCCTGATGTTATGGTATCCAACACAGCAGCTCTTCGGTCCTGGGTTCCATTTCAGACTGGGATTCTCCCAGTGCCTCTGTTGTTTTTTTACCAGGAATTCAGGGTGCTTCCAGAGATACACGTATGCCTACTATGCTGAATTTGTGCTTGGGTGTGTTTAGTACTTCATACTCATCTTCAGTATCTGCACTTTCACTGCTGCCTGGACAAATCGTGTGTATAAAGATGATAATTCAGAACTGTGGAACTCTGCACAGCACTTGTGAAAGTGTGAGGGATCCAAATTAGGTTGCTTCTATGTACTGTATGTGCACTGCAATGGACTGGATAACCATAGTTATGTCTTGCACCCTGTGCTTCAAGGATAGCCTCTGGGCTGTTTCAATGCTTGCAAGGAATAAATGTCTTTCTGATAATGGAAGTATGGACCAAATACTGAAATGAACAAATGCTAATGATTGACACCTGAAGAAGGCTCCACAGCTGACATGTTGTGGCTCTCTGCTCTGCATTGAATAAGCCTTAACTTGTTCCTAATGATGATGACAGCAGTTAGGACACTTTTAAGTTGACTCAGACCAGAGAGTTTTAAAACTTTGGTATAATTTTTCAATATATTAAATCTGAAATCAAATCAATTAAGCACACCCTGTAGAATTTTATATTTTATATAAAAGTGCACATTTGTTTCAGTACTTTCAGACAGTTCTTCGATTCTCTTCAAACTGTTAATAAGTGAAAACCTTCTGAATTAAAATTTTTACTTGGACCGTTCCCATTCAAAGGGACAAACAACTTGACTGCCATCCAACTTAAGTTGCTGTTGAAATGCAGAAGTCAATGTTGGAGTTAAGTCAGTCTCAAGAGAAGTGGGTAGAGAAATGTTTGACTAATGTACAGGTCATGACATGGCTTTCTCAGTCAGGTCTCACTCCTACTTGCATCTCCTAACTCAGGCCTATCACTATCATTTTTAGGCCTCCTCCCTCAGGCAGAGATGAGTACTGAGGTGCACCATATTTTTCTTTTACACTTTATGCTTAATGAAAATGTCTGAAAGTACTGCTACAGTCCTCAGTTTAGCTTTGCACTCTGGACCCAAATTTCCCAGATTTCCTCCAGGCAGGATAATGGTGACAGTGCATCCATTTGGGATTGGTCAATCCATCTCTGGTTTCTCATTCCTTTGGCAGTTAATGAGTGTGCATGGTGGGAGTAGAAAATTGAATGAGTTTAAGGGTGAAGATTTGCGATTTCTTTTGTAAAAAAGAAAAACTGACACTTCTTCTACTTTAGTCCTTGAATAGACTCACTTTAAAACCATATTTACTTACATTTTTTACTTTCTTTGAGTCAAATGACCAAAGTATAATATCTAAACAATAACAACTGTACTGTGGGGCCTCCAAGGATTCAGCCCAAATACTGTTAAACCGCATCATCGGGCACTGCAGGTGTAACATTAATGCCTCTCCCTTTAATTTTCTGGGTTGATGCATGACTTTATCGTATCTGTGTAGAATAAAACCTAGTTTCATACCATACTTAGCCCCCAAGGGTTCTTCAAGCACTGACTAGACTGGTCATTACAATGTGTGATGGGTGCAGCTCTGCTCTGCTAATGCTGCGATTCAATTACAGGCACTCTCAGGCTCATTGCAGACTCAGAGCCACTCCCTAAACACTGGTGAACTCCATCGTGCCAAAAGATCAGGTCCCATGCTGCATTTGCTTAGGTTTCCAGGGTGATGTTACAAATAAAATCAGGGGGGATCATACCAGTTACAAATGCAAGATGCACATTTAACCATTAATCGTCCTTCTTCGGAACAAGCAAAGGTTTATTCCATGCTGAAAAGAGAAGAAAAGGAACACAAAGTTTCAGGTGTCTTCTCTTTTCAGCAGGGAATAAACCTTTGCTTGCTCCTTTGTAGCCTACGCATGCTGACGCAGCTCTCTTCTTGAACTTCATCACCTTTCTTTCACAACCATGCATTTAACACTCTTCCCTGTAGTAGGTTTTCAGGTTTATAAAGGCCCTAAACCCCAGCTGCTCCAGGGGCGCAGTATAAATGGCTGACCCTGCGCTCTGACCCCCAGCTACTCTCCCTGTCTGTGTGTCTCATGGAGAGCAAGCTGGGGTCTGTGAAAAGACACATTCCTCATACAAGAAATTGTATGTGGCCAATAAAGTGATCTTATCTTTCATGAAATAGCTGGATGAAATCCTTAAGCCAATAAACTATCTTCCAAACAAACCAAATGGACTGAGTGGCCTCCTCTCATTTGCACTCTATGCTCTCAGCACAACAAAAATATAAGTAATTATGAAGAACATTGTATATTGTTTTTTAATAACCCTAAAAATATTTAAAAAGTAGTTATTAAAAGGTGTTTTTTTTCCCAATGGTCTCATTGAGAGTAACATAAAAATAAATAACGTTCAGAAGCAGAGAAGGCTGTTGCAACACTAACGTGATGATCTGTTTTTTATCAAATACAGGCCATGAACTGTTTCTAAAGCAGGTCAATTATTCTTCATTTGATACTGTAAATATTTCCTGTATAATTCAATAATGCATTCAAATGAAGATCCAGAAAAAATAACAAGCTAATGTCTTGGCTTTGTCAGGCTCAATACATGACTGTACGGAAGACAGAAAGCAATGAATTATTTACTTTACAACTTATTAAAAACACTATATTTGGATTAATTAGTGCTTAGTTATGATGCAATTTGGCAATCTGCTCTTATTGACAAAACAAAACTCTTTCACATGTTGTATGCTTTCATCCAGGTCTGCTGAATGAGTTTTGAATATTGCTTTTCATTCTAACAAAAATCCAAACCTTTGAATCAAAATAAAGTATTAAAATCTCCATCACTCAATATGCATTGTAAGTATAGGATCTTAAGTATCCAAAGACTAACTCAATTTGAAAGAAGCCAGATATGCAATTGAAATGTTTTTTTTGTATTAATAAAAGGGCTTAATTTCACAGAAGGCAATTTCTTTCTTGCTCATGTTGAATCACTGGTGTTTATGTGTCCTCTAATTGTCTCTTCTTGTACTCCTGCACAGTGCACTTGCAGATCCTTCTGGGTGTGGGCCTCGCTGTCTTCTGTTTCTGCATTATTTTGGGCTGCATCCTGTGTTGGAGGCGCAGGAAGTCCTTCCCAGAGGAAGACAAGGCCCCTCCAAAGACCACTGATCATGTAGCAGTGGACCTTTCTTCCATCCTTTCTCCTGCCTCCAGTGCCAAAGCTAACACCACTCCCATCAAGCAGCAATATGAAGAGCTGGAGGGAGATGTCCTAGATTACCCGACACAGGTGCCCTATAGTTGCTCAGCACCATCAGAGCACAATTTTATTGTGCCATCCAGCAGTCAGCGCCCCAGGTCCGTTTCAGAGCTTACTAAGTCTACCTTCCCTTCGAGGCGCCTCAGCAGCCCCTCATATGAAACAAGTCCACCCTGCCAGCCAAGTCTCCATGGAAGGGCCTCACTCCCTGCCATACCCAAACTTAGCCTGGTCTCCAAGACCAAGAGGGCTCTAGAGAGGCGCTGCACTGTCACAGGAGACACTTTCACCTATAACGAGCGCACAAAGCTCACCTGTCAAGGACCCCAGCTCCTGCTACCCTCCACCGTGCGCCAGTCCCACACCCTCCCAGAGGAACTGTCTGAGATGAGCCCCAAGCTACACCCACGTCTCCACTTCAGCCTGCACTTCTCCCCAGCAAACGGGACCCTGACAGTGACTGTGTTAAGTTTATCCAGCACCCCACGCAAGCTGGGAGGTGTTTATGTATGCCTCAGTCTACTCCCTCGCTGTCCTGAACCTTTTCAGACGTCTGTGCGCCGGCGTAGCACAAGCCCTGAATTCGGAGAGAGCTTCCTGTTCCAGGTGGGATCTGTTGAAGACCTGCAGGAGTGCTCTCTCCGGCTCACGGTTTTTGCAAAGGACTTCCCTGGACTGCGGGATGCCCTCCTGGGGCAGGTGGTACTGTCTTGTACGGATTTGGACTGGGAACCTGACCTGCCTGTCAGATATGCACGAGATCTGACCCTCCCCAAGGGGAAACTCAAAAAGGTATTGAAGAACACTTCTTCCATATATTGTGTGCATGCAGACTGTTTTATTTTTCCTTTCCAATAAATTTAGTCTAGTCTCTACTTTCAATAATTTTACCAATTTTGTATTGCAGTAAATTATCTGCATTATACTGCATTAGGATTTTACATCAATACACAGTAATATAAAATCATTGACAAAGCTGATTGCATTTGTTGTATCTCATACATAGAGAGCCATTAAAAATCATCATTTATAAAAGTTACATAAATAGCGTCAAGATTCACAACTGGGAATCAAAGCCCTGGACCTTTTTGTCAACACCTTTCAGGATTGAAAAAGCTAGTGTCAGGTCCTCTTATCGTGTCTGTCAGAAGCTGCAATATTGCTTCTGTACAGTAAATCTGATAATGAAATAATGTGGGGTATCCTCTGTTGATGAAAAAAAGAATGCATTTTGAGAGCTTGGTTTTAGAAATACATGTCATCACTGCAAAGTTGTCAGGGGCCTGTGGAACTGTGGAAAGGGAAGAATTTTTTTTGTGTGTATGGCTTATGCTTGTTTGCAAGTTGTTCATGAGAATTCACAAGGAATATGGGTATCTGAGAGACGAAAATGATGCCCTCTGTGTCCCAGGGAACATCTGAGGTGGTCGCAGAGAGAATGGAGTGAAATGCTATGTTAACTGATGAATGCAGTTTTGCCAGACCTGATGGAAAACATGCTTTTTCCAAGACCAAGAGGCAACCTGTAGATATTAAATATAGTAAGGGTCTCAGCACAGATCCCTGTGGAACACCTTGAGTAGAAGAGGCAACGTGATTTCAAACAACCAAGATCTATGGATTGGTTCCTGGTATCAAGAACAAAATAAACATTGGCACTTTCTTCAACAAACAAATGAACTCATGCAATCCCCAACAAATTTGGTTTTCATAATTTATGGATCCCTTTTGACAATTCTCAGTCTTTATGTTCCTGGTGAGAGCGTTTATCCCATTTTAATTCAAGCTCATTTTAATTTAAGCTAGAAAACAAATCAATCAAGGGAAAAAACAGTGATACTTGCTATATATCTTTTCATTGTGATCTAGTACTGTGCTAAGATTGACCTACAGTACAGCATTTAAAGCTGCACTAAATTCCAGCATGTGACCCATCAGAAGTGTTCTGGAAATCATCAAATCTCCATTAGCACTGTGTCCTTGTATAATCCCTGCCTAAAAAGTTTGAAGAGTTTATTGGATGCAAAATGAAGTTGTAATTGAGCTGCCACCAACTCCCTGAAAGAAAAGGCAAATTGGAGATGGAATGGAAGTCTCTGGTAGTCATGTGGGACCTGGCCAGGTTTTTTAACATGTGAGAACAGAAGGCTTTAGATCTACCGGAACAAAACCAGGTTCCATGTACTCATGTACTCTCATTGAGGAGGGTAGCACCAAATGAACAAGGAGCAGATAAGCTAGCTTTGAGTAGGGATGTTTTAGCTACTGGTACTGTACATAGGCAGAAAAATGAGAAAATGAAAAATTCTCAAATAGATTTCATAATCAGATTTAGTTTCTTTAACTTTGCTCTTACTTTTAGTGTCCATTAGGAGTAAAGCTATCATGCTTCTGTCTATGTACTCACTACACTCTTATTAGACATACTGATACTGTACACTTAGGGCAGCTCATCTCCAATGTTAAAAACAATTACCCCAGAAAGGGAATCTAGTCACGTTGACTGAACCTCTGTGAATTTTCTTACCTTTATGAAAATTCCTGAAAATCTTATAGCTCAGTACCTGCTTAAAGACTGGTGTTTTTTTTTCCCTTTCTGGAGGCATGTTTATTTTTTTCTCATTTATAGTCCCATCAAAACTCTTGGAGAATGGTTGTGAAACATGAGTTGAGAGCTTGTTCATCTAATATAATACTGTATGTCCTACTGTAGTGAAGAGTTTGTCAACAGAAAAACAAAATACATTTTAAAAAATGCAAAAACACTGAACTTAATCTTTCCAAATTCAAATGGACAAAAAGTGCCAGAAAAGACACCTTGGGGTAATTAAACCTGTTCTTGGAAAGGGGATAACCGAGATGTCAACTCAACAATGAATTCCCCCTAATCAAGTTCATCCCTGGGTGTACGATACCAACATATCACACATGAGAGGGCTATGGGTCCGCATCAACATAATAACATATTAAACAGATTATTTCCAAACAAACATGTATGTGGATTATACTGTAAATATTAAGATCTGAGAACCAAATGAATGAATGAACAACAAGGTTGGGGAGCTCATGAAGAACTCCCCCACCTTGCTACACTGTATATGTTTTAAGTAATAGCCACACTAGTGTCACGAACTGTTCTTTCCAGACCCTATGCAGACGACACGATACGGATTTGTGAGGAAACACTGGGGAACAAGTAATGCAGGAGAGGGTCTGGAGACAGGGGGCGTGTCCAAGGGGTGCAGGTGTCCAGGGGAAGTGAGTCCGGGGCGCACAATCCATATAGCAAATCCAAACGGGTAATCAAAAACAGAGGCAAAAGTCCATGGCCAGGCGATCCATCCAGTGGATTAGGAACAGAAACCGGGACAGAACCGGGTGGGGGGGAATCAGGAACAGAAGGTTGAAGCCAAACGGAGCCAAACGGAGCCAAACGGAGCCAAACGGAGCCAAACGGAGCCAAACGGAGCCAAACGGAGCCAAACGGAGCCAAACGGAGCCAAACGGAGCAGGACCCCAGGTTCTCACGAAACGGGATTCAATGAGGAACCAGGAGTGGAGTCTGCGTCTGGCTTTTAAGGGGGAATGGAAATGGGGAACAGGTGCACGTAATTGGAGAAAACAAGGAAGGTCTGGAGCGCCCTTAAGAGGAGGGGTTTGCGATCGTGACAACTAGAAAGCAAACTTTAAAAAGATGGTGATAACAGAAACTGCTTAACAGCAAGGTGCACCTAACCCCATTGCAAGGATACCATATATTTACATATAAAAAAATCTACAGGTTAGGAAGAAATAAATACGTTTTGCCAAGTTAACAAACACTCATATTTTATGGAATTCAATGAGGTGAGAACCAAGTCATTACAGACTCTTGGATCAACTACTATTAAGGGTTAAATGGGCTGACTGTTGTTGCAAAGATTATTGTCTTCTTAAATCAAAAGACTTAAGTTAAAAAAAGTGAAGTATACTGTAGAAACTATTTATATTTTTATATTTTCTCAAGAGAACCAAGACTTTACTATTTGTTTTTTTTATTTGGGCCATCAGTAATAAAATAGGTTATTGCTTCTTGTCTTGACGTTGGCAATGCCCTTTTCTTAACTGAAAAGCTGTATGCAACATTTTTCCTACAAGCATGAACAAAAAAGGTTTTGACTACAAATTCTCGAACTTTGATTCAAGCTTATTAGTTCCACCCAACTATCGCCCAAGTCAGCACCTGCTGCATCCTATCAAGATTACACTCAGTCACTCTACTCATTTCTCTGACTAGGTCTATTTCGAGACAGGCTAATACAAGAGGCTCATACAGTACAGTCCTGAAACACTCCTTTATTAACATTCTCCCATACATCTCCAATTAATGCAATTGTAAGAATCAGCTGTGCCAATGTGACCCTATGCAACACCTGAATTGTCACTTTTACTTCTAATTCTAGAACATCTTCCAGTGTTACAATCCATTGTGTGCTGTCATCATCATCTCATCTTTTCAGCTATAGCCTTTGTGGATTTTATTTAGCTGTCATACCAAAAATGTGTATTTTAGCTGGAAAGTATACAGTAACTATACCAAAACTAAATCATATCATTGTAAAACACCTTTGAATGTGTGTTTTGCAGAAATTGAAATTCCCCCTTTCAGGTAACCAGAAGCTAATAGGTTAATGTAGGAAAACATTTATTATTTGTTTGCTCTTCATGTTAGAAAGGTAAACATAATTTATTTAAAAAGCACATATTTTTACTTGTTGTTTACCTTGTTTCTAGACAAATGCTAAATCAGTGGTTTAAATTGTTGTAAACCATCAACACTAAAACCATTGCTCTTCATTACTGCCCAACAGATGATATTGTTCACATACCTGTATCACTGGCCTAATATATCACTGGAACAGACCCTGTGTGTGTTACAATTTCTTTTCTGTGTTTCAGAGTCTAAGTTCTCAGGACACATATACCCGTAGGAGCTCCACATCAAGCTTTAAACCCCTAGGCCAGCTTTTCATCCTGCTGCAGTATCAGACACTGGCTCATCGGATCAAGGTGATGGTCCGTAAAGCAGAGAACCTGACCAAGATCAACCGTATGCCAGGGGCACCAGGTACTGCAGTTCCTATCACCTCTTACTCTATGACTAGGAGGATCACATTTCCCATTTTCCCCCAGTCCAGTCTAGGACAGTACAGCCTTTCAGAAAATGCTATGGGTCCTATGTTTTGCAAAGAGGAAAACCTTCAAACTCTTAATTGGAAAAAAGCTATGACTCTCTCTTCATAGTAGAACAACTCATACAACCTGGGTAGTGTGTTTGAGTCAGTAATGATAGGTGTTATATTGGAAAGTATGAATGTAGAAGGAAGAAAGAAGGCTAAATGCAAATGAGGTAGCTTGGATCAAGTCAGCATTTGCAGTGCTATAGTAAATATTGAAAGACAAAGAGGTTTGTTTGTGTGGTATCTTGCAAAGTGACAATTAGCTACTCTGAATGTCACAAATCTTGGATGGCATTGTGGAGTCGGAAGCATTGATTAGAAAACCACATGGCTCCACAGGATGTAATGCTATGGATGAATTTAACTCCTGTGCTTGGAGCACTTAGCGTAATGCATAGGGGTTGGAAAAATTGTGTTGTTTGCAGCAGGATGAATTAGAGCTATCCAGCAGGAGGATTAAGAGGTTGCTTACAGATTCTGGAGACTACAGAAGATCATGCAATTTTAATATGAGTGTATTTTCATCACAGTAACTGTATATAATCCCACAAGTGATTTGCAAACCCGAATCCTCAGAATTTACTAGATTCTCTTAGCTCATGTCTGTATGAATGAATGAATGTATGAATGTACTGTATTTGAGAATATTTTTTAATTTACAAAATTGGCAGACTTGAATAAGACTAATTGGAAGCCAATTATTTTAGAAAAAGAATGATAAACTGCAATAATGTACATCATACAATCCATGTTTTTAAACAGAAAAAAAGAGGTGTGAGGAGTAACATTACATTTTTTATGATAAAGTCATAAAAGACCTTTACTTGGATATAGTTTAGCATTCATCCAGAATATGGTTTATAAAAATACAGATGAAAATAAAGTATCTTATTAATGAGCAGATCTGCACTCCTGAGTTATAAATGAGCATTTTACTGAAGTAATCTGATTGAAGTACTGTACCGTACTGGACTCTCACCCACGACCTTCTATTTATAATCCCTATTCTCCCTGCCCCCCCAGATCACTATGTGGTGATTCATCTGCGGCAGAATGGTGAGGTGATTGGCACCAAGGAAACAAAGGTGGCCAGCGGATGCAATGCAGTTTGGAATGCTCCTTTCCTCTTTGACATGCCCCCTGGAGAGATCCAGAAGTTGCCCCTCTCCCTGGAGTTTGTCGTCATGCAGGTAGGGGGTATTGGCAGGAGAGACAATCTCCAATTACCCACTAATATCCCATTATCCTAAAACACCCAATTGTAAATATAATCATTTGTGAACCACCCCATTCACTAAAGTAGGCAAAGTATGCTTTGTGTTATACAGTATATGCATGACATTTTCTGGCATATAATTATGTTAAAGAGAAAGTGAAATAAGAGAGTTGCAAATCAAGGTGAAGTATTGCAATAGTGTTACTGTACATAGAGAATAGCTATGGATACTGTACATGCAATTAGACCAGCTCAAATTCAGTATTTGTAAATTTGTTCAATAGAAGACGCTGAAGATCCTGTGGCTCACACATCATAGGCTGCACACATTAACAAGAACATCTACAATTCCTAAATTAACAGAGATTTAGAAGTATCAAATTCCAAAGTTTTGAGAATTTGAGGAGGTGAACAATTTGAGAAAATTATTTGACCATGCTTAGGCGAGGATGAGGGTATCGGGGAACCAATGTTAAAATGAGCAGGTGAGCTGCTTCAAAGGTGGCTTAAGGCAGAATTAAAGGACACAATGCAATATGTTGAGAAACAGTTAATGATATTTACAGTATAATTGGCCATGGGTGATAGTTGAGTAATTTGTCTTTCTCTCCTAAAATTAAAGTAAACAGATACATATAATGTATAGCATATCATTTTGATTAACTTTGTGCTTTAGTATCTTTAATACAAGTAAAGTACTTCTCCTAGTGAAAACCAAAGGAACGTATTAGCAATTAGTTTTGGTTTTTGAATAAACCATGTTTTGGATATTAAGTAAATACTTTGGATGTCCTTTTGAGTGATTGATCATGACTGACCATAATCTACTGGAGAGACTGTTGCATAAGCACTAAATCACCTCATTAGTGAGATTTCACAGGTGATGGGATAATCGTCTTTTTGTTTTTTATTGTCAGAATAAGGCGTTCCTAACGGACATTGCAATGTTCTTTTTCAAACAGGGGCGTATTTACACAAAGAGTAGCGTTCTGGGCCACGTGCTGATTGGCCAGAATGCACCAGAAGCAGGACAAGTGCACTGGAAAGACATGTGCAGCAGGGGGCAGGTGGAGTCGGCCCGATGGCATGCCATCCAGCCTGACTGGCTGTAGAGCTCTCCCAGGACCCGGGCCTGCCTACAGACACTATTCCACAGGAGCAAGGAGCGGCTCGCTTAGTAACAGTGTTGGTGTAGCGTACTGAGTACAGGGAAAGTTGAAAATGGGTTGTAAATAAAGGCCACCAAGTCAGAAATCTGTTCTCTCTAGGAGGTTTTATTTTGTGATAAATATTAATTTGTTTGCTGCATTGATCGATTGTTCACTGTTCGTTTGTTAATCAATTTGAATGAAAAAAGTCTGTATAAAACAATGAGCAATTATTTTTTTTCATTACACATCTATTAGACATGGAAGTAACACTTTCATTATTTAAATAGGATATGCCACATTAATATGTGAATTAACCTGAAGGAATGCTTGTAGTTAGACTCTACAAAGGATTGAATAGATTGTGTGGTCAAAAATTTGTTTTCCACAATTTAAAGGTCCTCCTGGCATTGTCAAAGTAATTAATAATATAATATAATATAATATAAAAGTAATTTAATTAGTTTTATGCACTGCTTTAATGATTCCCAAATGGAATATGATGTCATGTTGTTTATTACATGTATAGTGTGCAGCTAGACTGAGCTTTTGCAGTACCTTTTGACCAGACATCAAGGTGCTTACATAAACCCTGTTAATAAAGGATGGACTGTTCCTAGTTCAAATAGCATGGTTATAAACAGCTTTAAAGATGGTATTCAATTTTCCCTCTGGCACTAAAGCTGTTCCTGATTTCAAGACAGAAGAAACACCGGTCAGGCCCACAATCAGAGGGCCCACAAATTCATAGTACATGCCAAAGTGGTGTAAAAATGGCATTAATTAAAGGAAACTACATTGATTTTGTTTTTGTTGCTTTTCTTACTTGGGAATGATTCAAATGAGGTGCTCATCTGGACTAACTAGTAACTACTGGTAAAAATTAATTATTATTTAAAAGAAGAATGTGAACTATAGCAAAAGTAATATACAAGTATATCAACATTCTCTTGTTAGGCTGTCAAGAAAGCAATCTAACATACCTGTAGAAGGCTTCACAGCTGAAATGTTGTGACTTTTTTTTCAGCATGGAATAAACCTGTTCCAATCCACCATACCTGTGGGACAATGTCATTTTGCTCATTAGCCAGGGAAGCAAGACTACACTTAATCAATATAATAGATGAGCATTTCAAAATGTCCATTGCAATAAGCAATTTATCAAAGTTATTTTGTGAAATTGACAAAGATATGCATTATGAGCTGACAGAGATTTAATGTAAATTACCATGTAATAACAACAAATAATTAAGATATCTACCTTGGGAACGACAAAGGTACACCTACATCTACAGTATGTGTAAGTGTCAACTACTGTACATCTTTCCACTCATCTTAGGCCTGTTATATATGTTTGGCACTGTTATATATGTTTGGACAGTGCATGTGTATTTAGAAGCTGATTGCTACTCAAAAATGATGAAGCTTCACAAATGAGGAGCAATCATGTCCATTAATATGGTACAGAAGTAGTATTAACACTTCACTCAGTCTAGACAAAGGCACATTGATCTACAGGATTACCTCTGAAGTGTTCAAGCTATAAGAAATCAAAATGAAAATGCTTGCATTTATATGTATAATGTGGGAGTGTGTATTAGATATGACCCCTACCCAAATATGACCCCTTTTTTCATTTAGCTTGTGTGAAGTTATGGATGCCTTTTTTCTGCAGATAGTGGTGATGTTATCATTTTTGCTTGAAGGATGTTTAATGTAAAATATAATATGTTGTTCAGGAAACTAAGGTGATTTATCCCTAGTAGGTACAATAAACATCCCTCAATTGCTTTTTTGTAATATTTAAGAAATGTTTATTTTCCTTGTGCTTTTTGTGTTTGACAGGTCTGTATTTCTGTTCATACTTTGTGAGTCAGCAATCTATTAGTCATTCTCCATGGAGTTTAATTGTGAACGGGATCTGTAGCTACTATAGAAACCTTTTTCTGTTTATGATACACAAAATGTTTACCTTTCCTGTATCATAGAGGTCATCAATTATCTATTATCCTGTTTTATGATGGGCATTAAATACAATACAAATTGCCATGTGGTCTCTTTAGTTGTCTTTATTTAAGACAGGGGTGGCAGGTGGAGTTTAAGCGTTCCATAAAATGTTTTTCAATTACCCACCGAGGGAAAGTTGGTGTGTTGAATCCATACAAACATGAGATGGAGCACGCTGAAGCTTAGTCAAAGCCTCTTCCTTCTCTGCAGTAAATTAGATGCACCTGCCTTGATTGACTAATTGGACTCCTGTGGGATGGAATTCCACAGGCAGAAAAGGGATGATCTGATTGCCCCTGTGCTAAATTGAGACATTCTTCAGGAGTAGCAGCAGTCACTATAACAGCAGTCAGGGGCAGTGTGTTTAAGTGCCTGCTGTTCAGGGAGGGAGAGTTTTAAAGTTGTGCCCTGAGTTGTAGTGAGTTTAGATTGTGCAGGAGTATTTAACTTCTGTTTTAACATGAACAGCCAGCTGGCATTTGTAGGCTTAGTTTAGGCTTTAAAGGTTAGAAAAAGATAATGAAGACTTGCAAAGATATATATATATATATTTTTTTTTTTTTTGGTATGGATTGGCTTTATAAAAGACAGATGGATCCAGATAGAATTTAGCATTTGTTTTCTAGTTTACTGTATTCCTAGATTAACTTGAATTCTCTGTGGTCTTTATAGAGTAGTAAATTAGTAGTGTTTATAGTTGGAAAGTGGGTACCAGAGGGTGAGGTGTGCCAGTAGGTATCTGAAGAGATGGAGGAACAAGTACTGTACCTTCCAGTATAGGGAAGGGTGAGCCCAGTGGAGTGTCCTAAGGGTTCTAGGGAATGAGAGGAAAGTTTCCTCTTGTAAGGAAGACAAGTTGAGAATTTGTAAGTTCATTGGGAGTTTGTCTATTCCAGCTCTTCCATGTGAGAAGAGGAGCTGAGGATCTTTTGGGAACTAATACCTCTGTGAAGGACTATTCAGTGATGTTAATAAACATATCCTAAGGTTCCTCACTCCTTACTGTATGTTTATTTCTGCCTTCAGCATATTCACAAATGCAAATTCTTAATTTTGCAGTTATTAGTGTTTATTGGCTGGAGGTTCCCTCATATGTGGATCATATTAATAAACCATGGTGGAAGACATTCATATGCTGGCATAATTAAACCGTGAGAAGCAGAAAATAGATATTGTAGTTTGTTAAAGATAAGCATCAAGAATTAGTTAGGTTTTTTTGTACATTAACACCAAAACCACAGCTCATCCTCCAGACATGACAGCATCATCATCCAGGATTAATGGGTTTTGTTAAAAAAAGAATGTTTTCAGTGTCATGTTACCTGGTATCCAATACAGTTCTGGCTTTCTTGTCTGCCCTTAATGCATTTTCTTTTAGTGCCCTGAAACAATTTTATTATTGATCTTAAGAATAATTTATGAGAATTGACATTATGGCTATACAGTAAATTTAAATTAATATTTTTCAAGTGAGTGTAGAGAGTTGCATTACCATTATAGTGAAAGTATTCAAAATGTTGAAGCAGAAAACAGAAGTGGTTTCTGTGTCTGACTTGACACTAGATAAATAACTTTAAACCTTGATAGGAAGGACATTTCTTTAAAAAATGCATGAATGCAAAAATGGTTCTTAAATTGGGGTATAGTGTGGGTTTTGAAATATGTATTATTTTTAAAATGCAGCAACTCAAACTTTTTTTATTATTGTTTTAAAATCAAAATTTAGGAGGCTGTATCTTTATCAGAAACAAATACGTGATGGGGTGTTCAAAATTAAATCTAGCAAATGTTTATTAAAAGTCTTGAGTGTGGAGAATCCAATTATTAGACACAAAGAATGATTACAAAATTAATTTCAGGAAACAAGACTTTCACTTGATTTCCAGAAGATAAGATAGACATACAGTAAATAGCACATTACAAAAAGACATCATACTGTAGATCATGTTTTGTGTGTAGTGAGATGCGTTGCCACAGTAAGTAAAATTCATAACCTTCATTTGTAAAGTCAAAACTTTGAAAAGTGTTATTGTAAAAGGAGTTTTCTTTGACAATTTAATACAGGACACACAGGAAGAACGTTTCAATGATCAAACGCTGCCAAGCTGATGCAATGAGTCAGCGTGTTCAGAAGCTCTAGGCTTGTGGGGCTGTATTTCTAATGGGCGCAGTTATTCACTCACCCTTATTTCTTCACCATGCACTTTCCTCCTGCAGGTAAGCAACCTTGTTCACATCTTCACTGAGAAATGGCTTAATTCTTGATTAAATGATAACCAAGAAAGAATATAATCAATTCAGCACATTTAATTTGGATCATTCGCATTATTACTCAGTCACATAAACTTTCACCTTAATACAGAAGGCAATTATACTGTAAATGTTGCATTTTTAAAATCATATATTGGATATTTGTATTTTATTTATGGCATTTTTCAGCATTTGTGAATTATAGAAAAAAGGCTAAAAATGTTTCCATGCAAATGACAAGATCAAATGGCACTGTTGTTTGAATAAGTCATTACTACAGTATATACTGCAAGCCTTGAGTCAAATGGCCATGAAACTGTCTTTAAATCCATAGGGCTACTGCAGTTCAAATTTACCTGAATAAAACTGAATAAAAGGATCAAAAACATCAAATCTCATTGCAGAATCGCAAGCATCAGTTCACTGCAGTATATTTCATATAAATTAGAAATAAAGGGTTATCAGAACCTTATTTAGTAGTAATCAAGAGTTGACACTGTGTGTAGGCATCAGCACGTACTGTACACCTTGCAGAGACTTATACAATACTAATATACTGTAAATAACATCTAATCACACACTTTTGTACTAAGATATTTTCAAACATAAATACAGAGATCAGTACAATAAGAAGCAGTTTTGTACTTTGCTGCTTGAGTAGTAAAATTCAGGTCATTCCAAATGTAGTGTCTTATCAGCAGATTTCCACTAATATGTGGAAATCTATTTTACCTTATATGTAACTGAAATATGATACATTTTTACATGTAGAAGTTTGACTAGTTTCAGCAGCAAATCCTCCCTTCTCTCCCACAGACCACCCTTCATTTGAACAAACTTTCTCACCCGTGTGCCCATTCTTATCTGCTTTGTCCTATGTCTCCTGTGCTTCGTATGCCTGCCTCCTCACACCCTCTCCCTTGCTCCTGAGGACAGATCAACAGCCAATGCTTGCTTCTTTCTGCTCTTCAGCACGGAATTAACCTTTACATTGTTCCATGTTGAAATTGATCTTTTTTTATCACTTTTCCTGATACAATGTATTGAAGGCCCACAATACTACTAAATGCACGACTTCTTAAGTTCTTAACTTTATTTAATTTAATTTATGATTTAGGAGGTCTTTCTCCACTTTCAACACATCAATGCAAATAATACATGGAATTAAAAGCTGAATACTTCTTTTCAAAGTACCCAGCCTCGCTTAGCAAACTGCTTCTGAAACACTAGCCAGCTATTACGTCTGACAATGAAAATGGACTACTAGCATTGTCCCTACATAAACACTTCTTAAAATCATACCTGACATTAAGGTACATTAAGGTACTTACAGTATTACAGTATTAACAAAACATAAGTAAAAAATTAAAAAACAAAAATTAAAAAATAAACACCAGTTATGTTTAGAAAAAATTGTAATGTTGAGTCATCCTCATACTGCAAATGACATCAAGAAAAGAATGGTAAATCATCATTAACATTACTGGAACTATATCTGGATTATATACAGTACAATTACAGTAAGAAATACTGTAGTATGAATAATATGAATAAATCCTCAGTTAAAAAATAAATCTATTGTAAAGCACATCTCTCTTTTGGGAAAAAAGAGATCACAGAAAAATCTAGATCAGACACAAAAATGAATAATCTGTCACTCTCAAAAAATAGATTGAAGTCATTTTGTATTTTTAAATTTCACATTTCAAGCAGCTAACTTAGAAACCATACATAGAACACTGTCTAAGAACAGTGATGCCTTTAGTGCTACGACAGGAAAAAAGTCAAGCATACGACACCATTATTGAAAAATATCCTTCAACCTCTCACAGAATGTTTCGTGTACTAAATCAGAAATCAGGGGAACTGCTTTCCACCACCGTGACCAATCAGAGCAGAAGCCAGCATCCTTCACTGCGTTGCTGCACTCAGGCCACAAGTGGTGTTCCGCTACTTCTCCCCAGACCTGAGGCTGTTCTTGAGGGTCTGGGAGCGGAAGGGCTGGGGGGACAGCAGCAGGGTGGGTTTGTCCGCGAGCGACTCCTGGGAGCTGGCCCAGCTTCGGGGTGTCAGGGGTGAGAGGTCTGGGGAGCACCTGCTAGAAAAGGGCTTTGCAGGAGTAGTGGGAACGCTGAGCTCGTTGGGGGTTCGGGGCAGCACGCCGGCGTTAAGCGGGACAGGAGAACTTGAGCTCCAGGGGCCTGGCCGTGTGTCCCTGACAGTCTCATGCTCCCCTGGCTCCTCCCCAGGGAAATCTAGGACTTCCACCTGCCTGGCCAGAAATGTCCCATCTCTGCTAGGAGAGGAAGTTGCACTTCTGCCTTGGTGTTCTCCTTCAATAGGGTCTTCAGACAGCCAGGGCACTCCCTGCACCAAGCTTTTGTCTCTCCATTGTGGGCCAGAAGCCCGCAGGCCCTGGATCTGCTGTTGGAATCTCAACTTGGCTGGAGTAAAAAAAAAGATATTCACTGTTGTTTCTGTAACACCTGAACTCACTAGTCTAGTATTAAGCAAGGTCAAGTCTTAAGTTACTAGTCTAGTATTAACGTGTGAAAGCATGCAGTAGAAGCTCTAAAAGTTCTTATTTGCACTTGTAAATGTCCTTACACTAACTTAAGTAAGGAAATAATACAGTATATTTTCCAGCAAATATGGAAATAGATTTTTCACAATATATTTTGGTTTTCACATGGTGTTCCGGTTACTTCCTACACTCCAAAGACATGCGGCTAGGTTAATTAGCATCTGTAAGAAATGGCTCAGGTGTGACTGTGTGTATATAAAGTATTTGTATGTGTGCCCCACAATGGCCTTGAGCCCACTGCAAATACACTGTACAGAATATCTGAACTCACTAGTCTAGCAATAGTATAAAGGCATGAATGAGCAGCATTAATGCAGTGTTGAACACAAAGTATCATGTGCACCTACAACATAGAGATCCTCAAAGAGAAGGGCACTCAGTGAGGCAATCTGGAGTCAAGCACCCTGTACAACAGCAGTATCCCACCTGGATTTGAGTCTCTACCTACTAGTCCTTATGGCTATCTTAATAGTCATGAAAGTACAGTAAGAAATGCATGTAAAGTAACTATAACACGAAATTCATGATTGAGTAAGAAAATTCAACTATGCTCCTAATGAAAGGGGTCTGATAGCAAGGAGTTTGTACTCTGTACACAGATTAACTAACAGAAAAAGACCAAACAATTTCGAGAAAACATCCCTATAACCCCTACCTTTCAGCAGATTCTCATTTCTCTCCTTCAAGTTCTCAATCTCCTTACCCATGGAAGACATCTGGAAAAAAGACAGGAATCAGGAATTGACCGAGCGGTTTAGTCCATAAGTAAAATAATTATTCATAACCCCCAACTTGTAAGTGATTACTAGCAATATACCCGAGGGGCTGGTATCATTAGAGGCACGTGAATTCTTTGTTCTCTGGCACAGCTTTGTTGAGAGGAGTAACAATCCAGACACACTTGGTTACACAAATATTTCTTACAATGACCAAAACTCAAACTGCACTACACTACACACAACATACAGCACACAAGTTACTTTATGTACAGTATTTACAAACAAGGTGTTCAGAGGCCTAACATTCTGGTCACCCAGAAAACTACGAAGCACTAAACTCTTAATGCCTACAGAGGCCACACAAGAGACGAGCTGCTTCTAACTCAATACAATGCAGTTAAATCTGTCTCTCTGCACCCCGGATGCCACAAAATAAGTGGGAGCCTATATCCCTATCCAGAAAAATGCACCCTAAGCAGGAGAGACGTTTCTAACTGAGGTGTCTTTTACACAGGAAACCCAAGTGCCCTAAAATCACAGAATAACATGCTCTCTCTAGCAAGGTTCAAATACTTAGCTCCAGTCAGATTTTGTCTGGATGATGATGAAGTAGGGGCTCTCGCCTGGCTCAAACTTCAAGTCCCAACTCCTCTAGACTCCTCTCTTTTCTCCACTTCTCCTTGTTTCTTCCTCCTCCCTCCCTTCCTCCCTCCCTCCCTTAACATGTGCCATTATCATTTTCCTTGTAAAGTGCGCTGGGATATTATCCTGAACAGATATCCTGAACAGGCTGTGTGTTTCCAACATCTGAAGATAGCATCATGCCATATGTGTAGAGAGTTTTCTCTAGACGACAGCCGATTCCTCCCTTGTCCTTGAAACTTAGTCTGTTTTTCACCTTAGGGTCAGAACACTGTCTGACAAAAATCACTTGTTCAATGCAAAAAAGCAAGGTGATATTTTTTACTCCTAATATGAAGAGTGGTATTCTGTCTTGTTCAATACCGAGAGCTATGTCAGTCCTCTGGAGTTACAGAGGAATGGGAAAGCAAGCAGAGGTACAGTATGACAGGGTTTGTCTAAATGAAGTAAAATAATAGATACTGCATATAACTCATTCTCTCATTTCCAGGCCAGTGCTCATGTGATTTCTTTAATTTTGTGGCTCAAAAACTTCATGAAAGAAAGTCAGTTGTTTCATTTCACAGCATAGCATCAATATTTTCTTTACATGAAAACCACAACTATAGACTTTAGCCTTTAAAGTAAAAAACAGAGATTTTAAAATAAAACAGAAGAAATCAGATTATATTAGATTAAATTTTGGTTCAATGCTTCTCTAATCTACTGTTCAGGATGCAATGAGACATTTGTTTTACAAATCTTGACATGTCAGCGTTGATGTACCATATGAAAAGGACAGGCCTCTAAGTGAGAGAGGACAAGGTAAGCATCAAAAGTATAATGTATGAAAGTCCTCACCAGTATGTCTGTCATTTGACAGTCTTGAGGATTAAATAATTTGAGACAGGACAGTTTGGTTCACAGCTACCATTGTTTCTGTCATCTCTATGTATGTATTTATGCGTTTACTAAATAATGTGTATGTGATGGACTGCTGAGCCGTCCCCTGATACCCACTTTGTCAGTCTTGCTGCGCAGCTCCTCTCTGAGTCTGTCCACCTGCTCCTGAAGCCCACGGTGCTCCCTGTACTCTGGCGCCTCCTGCAGGCGCTCTCTCTCCCCCTCAAGCTCCCGCCGACTCCTCTCCTGATTGCTGAGGGTGTCCAATGCGTTCTGTGAGAAATTGTAAGACAATTCCCATTTTCAAAGGGTAACAGTATAAAGTAACAGCCCGTGTGGATGGATATAGACTTGCCGTACTAAAGACCCCAGTACAATGGGTGTGAGGAAGGGGGCAATGTAATGGCTCCTCACCTGGATGAGCTGTGACTTAGGACCCCACTCCTCCAAGGAGCCCTCTGCTTTCCTGTGCTCTGCCAGCTTCACATAGGTCTTGCCCAGCTGCTCCCGCTCACGAAACAGGCTCTTCAGCTAGAACCGCAGCAGACTCTTTTGCTCAGGATGGATATGTATCCACAGCCTGTACAATATCTCCCATATCTTACAATAACTGTGGACTCACAAGGCATTTATACTGATAAGTCTGAACTGGAATCTTTTATCCGTTTTGGCTTAGTTACAATTATTTACCTCCAAAGGAACAAGTAATAGGTTTATTCCATGCTGAAAAGAGAAGAGAGAAAACACAACGTTTCGGCTGTGAAGCCTTTATTAGGTGTGAAGAAGGCTTCACCTGAAGAAGGCTCCACACTTGAAGAAGGCCGAAACGTTGTGTTTTCTCTCTTCTTTTTTCAGCATGGAATAAACCTATTACTTGTTCCTTTGCAGCCTACGCATGCTGAAGTAGCTCCCCGCCTGAATTATTTACCTCCATTCCACAATGAAGAATGGGTACATACTGTACCTGGATAAGCATATAATATAACCTCTAAACCACTCCAATCCCTTAATCCATACATTCGATGGCACATTTTTTGTATTTTGATGAATAGTAATGTCATATAGACTTTGCAAAGGAACATCTGAAATTGTCTCCTACATTTGATTTGAACCTCATGATCCAGAGATTACATGCTTGATCTTTCCCTGATGGGTGACCCAAAAGACATTCTTACATTAGTGTTCTTCTGGCAATTAAAAGGGATAAGAGGGGTTAGTAAAAAGTACAGAAAAGTAGCACCTGGACCGCACTGGGAACACGATTCATCCTAAATGGGTTGTCTGGCTCAGCAGCCTCCAGGACATGAAATAACCACCCCTGACTGAGACTCACTTGAGACTCACGACACAGAGCCAGGGACAGAAAAGGAAGAGGAAGACTCTCCTGACTTGCTGAGAGACTCACTGACAAAACCCCTCCATGCCAATTCAGGGGAACAAACGCCCCCACTCCAGGCAGACGAGCAATGGATCGAGGAGCAACAGCTTGAGAGCCTGAGGCAGGAGCTGTGCTGAGGGTGAAATCTGACACGAGTTCAGAGGGAGACTGGAGATGGTCGGGGCTGAAGCGGGGGGCCGAGCTGAATGGAAGGAGCTTTCTAGTTTAAGCAGACAGAAATTAATGTCGGCTACAGGGCGAGAAAGGAGTTCGGGAATCTGAGAAACCTGCTGAGAAAGTAGAAACGTCTCACAAACCTTCACCTGTCAGTTTCCATAAAGATGTTTGTTTCCTGCATTTTGGGTATTTGGGTATTTGCAACAAACTGCTCTCTACCTGCTCCAGGACCAGTTTTCTCTGTCTGTCATGGTCTGAGTTCTGCGGATGAATCTTTCTTTTCAGTCTAGGGACCTCTTTTTCTCCTGACCCCTGCAAAACCAAGACAGAAAATATCCCTATTCTGCCAATGTTCTGCAGAATAAATTGTTAGAAGGTTAACTCCACAGAAAGGCAGAGCTCACTTACTGTAGAACAACTCAACTCAATCCCAGCCACTGTCTCAGGCTGTGTTGGGCGATTCTGTTGAAAAAGAGACTTTTTACTCTGTATGTACAATACCTGCTGGAGCTTTTCCAGGGCCTGAACGGCCTGGTCTCTTTCTTGCTGCAACTCAGCACACCTTCTCTCCTTCTCTGAAACCACAGAGAGCATACACTGCTATAATATCCCCAGTCCTGCACCTGTCAGTACTTTACTACATTACCTGGTTTGCTATTACTCTTGCATCTGCAAGTCCTTTTTCCCTAAAATACATACAGTACTGTATGATACAGTAGGCTTTAGGAAGAAGCTGTCTCCTAAGTGTACACCAGTCCATCATGCACTCTTTTTACTAGGAGAGCTACTGTATGTAAGTGGGCAGAGGGATTCAGAATGGCTAAAAACAGGGACCATTCAGCCCATCGTGTTTGGTTCTGTTAAGTTACATAGACAGTACTGGTCATACTGGGAGCAAACCCTAACACTATATACTAGTGACTCTGAGAACAACGACCCAAACACCAACACCAAAAAAGGACAATTTAGAATAGCCAATTAGCTATAATATGCGGTCTTCGGGAAGAGCTAACTGGGGTATCCAGAGAAAGTTCAGAAACATGAGGAGAAAATAAAAACCACTCGCCAACAGGTGTCCAGGATTTTGTAGATTAAAAGGTATTCAGTTTGCTGCACTTTAGCCAAAAAAACCAAACATTTAGAAAAATAACCTCCTTCATAAAAGGTTTGAAGATAGTTATGTTCAAAAGCCTGAGTTACCTTTTTGGAAGCTTTGATTCTGTTGTTTATTGTAATTAATAGTATTTTATCAATGCATCCTATGTTAGACATGGTTTATAAATACATATTACTGGCACAAACTTATTTTGCACAGTAATTTTGTATGTCTCTCTTTTTGCTAATTTCTGTATACTGAGACATTATATTTGTGTAAGATTTTAAGCATCAGTCTTACACAGCATTGTAAGTACTCTGTACTAGAAGAAGCATTTTAAAATACATACAGTAAGCATTTTAAGTATATTGTACCAAATATACTGCACAAGGCTGTTAAGTTTTTTAGACTCTTTGTATTGAGATTTTTTTGTGAGATTAGGTAAGATATTCAATGAAGAACCTTAGTTTCCAACCTGCTTTTCCAAATACAGTCAACTCAAGAATTATTGGCACCCTTCATGAAATTCATCAAAAATTATTGTATAAAATAAACAATACACACAATGATTCAAATGTTCTGCTCAAATGTTCAGTGAAACTACTTAACTTCGCTCTAATAAAAGTTTTTCTCATTAAAAAAAGTTGTTTTTTGGGTAATAGTATTTTTTTCCCAATACATAGGGGTCAAACTTATTGGCATCCCTAAAGAATATTTAAAATGCAACCAAACAAAGTGGTGTCTGTAATTAAATGCCTTTCACCAGTTCCTGTTTCCCTCGGGCATAACTATGAGTTTGCGCGCATGTAAAATCTCTTTGTCATCCATCACCATAGGTAAAACCAAAGAGCTTTCAGCTGAAAAGAGACAGATGGTTGTTGACCTACACAGATCAGGTAACAGATATAAAAAAATACATAAACAGTTGAAAATACTAAGCACAGTCAGGGCAATAATCAAAAAGTAGAAGTCAGAAGTTTGGAACAGTTGCAAATTTGCCAAGAAGAGGATGCATGTGCATATTGCACCCACGCACAGTGAGCAAGAAGGTGAGGGAGGCAAAGAAGAACCCAAGGATCACATTTTCAGAACTGCAGTTTAGTGGGATCTTGGGGTTATCAAGTTTCAAGTTTCAAAGTCAACTGTTAGACGCCACCTCCATCAGCAGGCTCACTGTGTCACGCCCTCTGCAGCCGTGACACTCTGGAAGGGTTGCACGAAAGAAGCCCTTACTGAGCGCAACCCACAAAAAGCAGTGCCTGAACTTTGCCAAGTGTTATTGGAACTACAAAGAGGACTGCATACAAGGAAAAGCACCTGATACCCACAGTAAAATATGGTGGTGGATCATTGATGCTTTGGGGCTGTTTTGCTGCTAGTGGTCCAGGGGCTCCTGTTAATATCCATGGCATAATGAATTCCACTAAGCACCAGGATATTGTAGCCCAAAACCTGGTTGCCTCTGCCAGGAGGTTGAGACTTGGCCATAGATGGACCTTTCAACAAGACAATGACCCCAAACATACATCAAAATCAACACAGGAATGGTTGCAGAAACACAAAATCAATGTTCTGCAATGGCCATCTCAGTCTCCCGAATTGAATCCTATTGAAAACCTGCGGCCTGAATTGAAGAGGGCAGACCACAAGCGCAAGCCTGACTATCAAGGATCTTGAAATGTTCTCCATGGAGGAGTGGTCCAAGATCCCTCCAAAAGTGTGCTCCAACTTTGTCACACTTTACAGGAAGAGGCTCAGTGCTGTTATCCTTTCCAAGGGAGGCTTCACCAAATTTAAATTGTAGGGGTGCCAATAATTTTGAAACCTATGTTTTGCAGAAAACATTGTACTACTCAATAAAATGTTTTGTGTGTGAAAAGGTATTGTGTTAAAATAAAAGTATACAGCTTCCCCAAATGTTTGAGCCCAAAATATGACTCTCTTTTTGCTCAATTTCATGAAGGTTGCCAATAATAATATTATAATAATAATAAGGGCCCCACAGACACCTCTTCCAGCAGCAACCTTAGTTTTTCCCCAGAGGTCTCCCATCCAGGTACGGACCAGGTTCACACCTGCTGAGCTTCAGTGGGTCATCAGCCGTGAATTGCAGTTCTGAATTTCAATACTTGTGCTACTATAGCCCTCAGTCTCACCACAGATTCAAAGCTGTGCAGCATTACACACAAGTGGTCCTGCAATGATGAGTCACTCAACACCTATTGAGCAGTATCCTCTTTGCAATGTGCAGAACCTAAGCAACCTCAAGACTGAGTGTAGGAGCTGTGTACAGATGGTGATCAATCACAGAAATCCTGAATGTGGGTGTTTTATATGTGAGTGCTCATTTAAGTCTTGTTTTTGAGGTTAACAGAAACACAACAATTTTAGCTTTTAGATGAAAAGCAGCAGATACACTTGATATTTTACTAATGTATTAAAATACAAATGATAACATTTCTATATTTACTGTGCATCATGCACATTTAATGCCCAAAATAAATTACTCAGTATCTGTTAGGGATATTCCAAGAGCAAATGTTAGTTTCTATAGCTTTAAATTTGTAAGCAGCATGTGAGGAATGTTCATCTGAATTCCACAAGGACTGTGACAGCCCTTACCCTGCAGCTGTGCAGTAAGGTCTTCCACAGCTTTACAGCGGAGGCACTTGCTGTCAGACGTTTTCTCACTCCTGTGGGTCTGTTCCTCTTCCAGCTCCCTCAGCTCTGCAAACTGCACAACAGGACAGTAAGGCTGGCTTCTTTTAAATGCAAATGCACCTGTATTTGCAAATTCCAAAAAGAAATTCAGTAACAACAGAGAAAATGCTAAATCTGATTTAAAGATATTTTAAGCATGTATACAATTAAATAGCTCTTTGGATATTTTTAGGAGTTCCCATTAACCGATTAATACATTCTCTACTGGGGTTTTGGCTAGTACAGCTTGTGCACCAGTGGGATTCTTGTCACATCATTCCTATGATCAGCTCTAATGCATTGATGCAGCTTTTTTGTCATTAGTAACTACATGTACCATTCTTCAAATAGTATTGCTTACCAAAAATATGACACCAGGTGTAATTTTTCTGCCTCCTCCATATTTCAGACTAAGACAATGTCATTGTTATTTTTTTTTCCGTTGGTCAGTATTCAGCACTTCACATTTAACAGACTACTTAAAAGCAGTGTTTACTGGAAAAAATATGACTGTTGTTGTAAGAACATTGATCTTACTTTAGAGTTAAATGCTTGAGTTGACCCACGTGAAAAGTGATGGCTAACATTGTACCTTTCTTAACATTATATAGCATATCCTGTAGCATTTCAGAGTCATTTCTTTTAAATATGAAGGTAATGCAGCCCCAGGTTAACATGACAGTGTTACCTTGAGTTCAAGCGAGGAAACCTTTATCTCCAGTTCAGTTTTCTCTGTTTCCCTCAGTCTTTCTAGTCGTCCTAAAGCATGTTTTCTGTCAGTAGAATATATTAAATGAGATGGTATTACATGAGAAAGTATTAGCTGTGCCTGCTGTGCTATTCATGTGGAGATCAGTCCTGGAGTGAACAGGTGTCCAGTTCAATTCTAGACAGCTACTTTCAGGTAGAAAGTCGGGGCTTCTACTTATTTCCCAATCCCTATGATGCCATGTGGAAAGAGAGATCCTCTGACTGAAACCCACTCAGTGTTGTTGAGTACTCCAGCACCAATGACAGAACTTATTCAGCTTTGTCTGCCTTTTCTTGAGCTCTACTGTAATCCTCAGCCCTACCCCCTGCCCTGATCTCTTCAGTTCAGGACAGCTGTGTTCTACATTTTTTCAGTTTTATTGTAATGTTTGACCTTAAAAGCAATACCTCAATATTAAGAAGTAATTTTGAAGAGCTGGATTTCAGGAACAAGTTTACAAACAAGAGGAAGGACCCCTTCCCCTTCCCTTGCTAGTAGCTAATTGATCCAAAGATCTCATTGATCCTTTGAGGCAATTCAAAATATCCAGCATATTCACATGATCAGTTACTCTCTTTTCAACCTGCCCAAATGTCAGAATGCACCTTGAAAATAATTTATCTTTGTTCTGCTCTGGACAGTCTCCCTGAAAATTGCACAGATGACATCCAAAATGCAAGTGATGACTCCAGCAGAACTCGTGTGCTGTACTGAGCTCAAACCATGCCTCGGCTGACATCATGTTCAATTTAGCTTTTTTTCTAACTTGTTGTTTTATTGACCTTCGGTTGTTTTGTTTGTTTTGTGACCTCATGCAGGAGCCTGATGAAAAGACCCGTGAGAATAGTCAGTTTCTACAGAAATACAGCTACAGTCACATGTGGCAAATATTCCCCCTTCTTCTGTGAAACCACCTGAATCATCCTCCTGATTAATGAAGAACAAACTATTGCACTCTTGATTGTGTTCTGAGACCAGACTCAGGACAGTGTCAAATCAGCCCCACTGAGCACAATCTCCTTTATTGGAACAAGTAAAAGGTTTATTTCATGCAGAAAAAAGAGGAGAAGAAAAGTTTTCTTTCTTCTCTTCTTCTCTTTTCAGCATGGAATAAACCTATTACTTGTTCCTTTGCAGCCTACGCATGCTGACGAAGCTACCCTCCTGAACTACTATCTCCTTTATTGTATACCTGCCATGTCAGTAAAATACAAACAACTGTTCCTATTTCCTTTATAGAACATCAGATGAACTGCAGAGTCAGATATCTGTGGTCAGATATACTGTAGATCACTCCTGTCTTACTACTTTTTTCAATAATAATAAACCCCATTATAAATGAGTTTACTTATCCTTCTTATCCCACGTATCCTGGTATTACAAATTTACATTAAACAATTTACACTTTAGTATAGATAGCAAACAAATTGAAATTGCAAAAAATATATAAATTGTGTGGTATATCTTCAGATGAGACGTAAAACCGAGGTCCTGACTCTCTGTGGTCGTTAAAAATCCCAGGGCGTTTCACGAAAAGAGTAGGGGTGTAACCCCGGCGTCCTGGCCAAATTTCCCATTGGCCCTTACCAATCATGGCCTCCTAATAATCCCCCTCTATGAATTGGTTTCATTACTCTGCTCTCCTCCCCACTGATAGCTGATGTGTGGGGAGCGTTCTGGCGCACTATGGCTGCCGTCTCATCATCCAGGTGGGGCTGCACATTGGTGGTGGTGGAGGGGATCACCATTACCTGTAAAGCGCTTTGAGTAGAGTGTCCAGAAAAGCGCTATACTGTATAAATGTAAGCAATTATTATTAATTAATTATATCAAACAGAAACAAGTGCATGTTCAGTATAAAAAAAATAAAAATAAAGGATTGGGCTGACATTTGGCAAATGAAATATAATGTGTAAAGCACAAAACAATCCACTCAGGAAGTAAGCACATACTGTATACTACATGTATTTCTTATGTGATTGTGAGCTGTAGAAAGCTATACATGAAAGTGTCTATTATGTTCTCATCGGATGAATATGGGGGGAGTAAGAATCTGAACAGAGTGCGTGAGATTTGCCTTTTATTTAAAGTAGTTTTTAAAATATCAAATGAGCATAGAAGGCCTTGATCACCTTCTCTCATTTGTATCCTTTCTTATATTCTTGTATTACAAGTTTTTAAACTTTTACTTTGCATGGTCCATTGAATCTGTCCAATATATTTATATCTGTTCCTCGAGAAACTGGGAGATTTCACAATAGTAAAATATTACTATTTCAGATCTATACTCGTCTCGGATGACAAGGAGGGGGGGGAAAACCATGGCTGACCCCTCACACCCTGGCCACTCTCTCTTCCAGCGTGTTCCCTCTCAGTGAGAGCCTGAACACCAGGACTGACCAACACCGGCACAGCTTCTTCCCCCAGGCCATGACCCTTAGAAACAAGGACACTGCTCTCACCCCTCCTCTGGGATCAGCTGTACAGTTTCATTTAACGGCACATGCTGCCGATAGTTTCTGCAGATATACGCAGTATTCGCTGTACATTTTTATACTGTAACATATCACTGAGATTTGTTTTTATCTGTTATTCTGTTACTTTTATCTTTTATGTCGACACCCTTGAGAAATTCTTTGTATATCTTGTACTTGGCAAATAAACGTTTCTGATTCTGATTACTAAAGGAACTTAAGGGAATTATTCTATGTAAAAGGAAAGAGATGAAGTACATTCAACAGGTGTATTGTATAATTATATAAACAGCCTACCCCCCTTTTCTCCATTTGCATAAAGAGCACCTGACAGTTCAAAATTAATTCGATCTTCACTCCGGTTACCAGGCAGAAAACCTCCTACAGAAATCATGACATAAGCCCTAGTAGGATCGAGGTGAAAGGCCTTGGTAAAGTTCTTATACACCAGCTGTGCCCATCTGCTGCTTCTCATTTAATCTCCCCATATTTGCATGTCTGCCTGTCTCACTTCAGACCAACAGGAAATTAATAATCAGTTTGAAAATCCTCTTTTCCCCATTCTTCATGTAATTCTACATTAACTCTTCACTAAGGCAACTTGTTACAGTGCTTTGAACTAGTAACAGCAGTAATGAATATGGAACATCATACAGTGTATGATTAATTTACTGTATATTTTCAGAAGATTTTTGAAAAGTTCCTCAGACTTTCAAACCCGATTTGAAATGTAAGGTATCTTAGGTTGGACTTACTTCTGCGCCAGCTCCTGAGCTTGCTCTTCCAGCATCTTCTCCAGCCTCTTCACCTCATTGCTACGCTCTGATATCTGCCAGGGAAGAGCGATCCCACAATGAGTGCCTCTTGCAGCCTATGTCTTTCAGATACTAACGTATGCCAGCATGACTATCATTGAGACCATGGATGGAAAATATTATACACACAGCATGAAGAGTCATCAACGTTAGGCTAGAACCTCTGTTCTTCGTCAATAAGAGCACTAAGGGCCACCATGGCATGCCCTGTCTAAAATACAAAGTAATATTTAACTTGTTCGACTTCTTTATAACAAACCTTTCTTTTGAGGGTATCTCAGACTTTTTAAAAATTTGGGAGTGCAATTACATTTATTTCACACTCTAACAAATCTCCATCAGTTTTGCTGTCACATCTCTCTCTGAAACCTACTATCAATCTATCAACAGAGTTCACATCAAACGGAGAAAAAATTAAATCTCTTAAAATTGCAATCTTATAGGCACCAAACAAACCACAGTGATTGCTGCTGTGAGGTATGCTGGAAATACCCTGTCTAGCTCAAACCCTCTCAACATCTGTGGCACCTGGCTCATTGCAGATGGATGACTAATGCTGCTTATAAACTCACAGCCATAGGGACTGCTGTTGGATGACAAATCCAAAAAATCCCAAGAAAACTTTGAAAACATCACATGCCGGCTGAGCTTGAAAGCTTCTCTGTTGTCAACTGAGACTTACTGTCCTCACTTTTACTAGAGCAGATGAAAAAAGTAAATGCAACCAAGTCAAACAAAGAAGTATTAAGAAAGTGGTGATTGAGCACTGTATAAATCCACTATATAGCCTGTATATTTTATGCAGTATTATATAAAATTCCTAATAGTGTGTTTTATAAACATATACAGTATATAACAGTGTTTATAATAATAATAATAATTAATAATAATTGCTTACACTTATATAGCGCTTTTCTGGACACTCCACTTAAAGCGCTTTACAGGTAATGGGGACTCCCCTCGACCACCTGGATGATGCGACGGCAGCCATAGTGCGCCAGAACGCTCACCACACATCAGCTATCAGTGGGGAGGAGAGCAGAGTAATGTAGCCAATTCATAGAGGGGGATTATTAGGAGGCCATGATTGGTAAGGGCCAATTGGAAATTTGGCCAGGACACCGGGGTTACACCCCTACTCTTTTTGAGAAGCGCCCTGGGATTTTTAACGACCACAGAGAGTCAGGACCTTCGGTCTCATCCGAAGGACGGCGCCTGTTTACAGTATAGTGTCCCCGTCACTACACTGGGGCATTAGGACCCACATGGACCGCAGGGTGAGCGTCCCCTGTTGGCCCCACTAACACCTCTTCCAGCAGCAACCTTAGTTTTCCCAGGAGGTCTCCCATCCAGGTACTGACCAGACTCACACCTGCTGAGCTTCAGTGGGCTGTCAGCTGTGAGTTGCAGGGTGATATGGCTGCTGGCCATGATAGGGTACATAATACAGATGGAGTGTCTCAACAATGTAGGAGAACAGCTGGAGAGAGGGCAGCAGACCCACCTGTCCTCGTGCTGACTGGAGTTCTTGGTGCTGCACTTCTAGTTCAGAGTCCCGGATCTTCAGGACATCCCACATTTTCTGCAGTTCTGCTCTTACTTGGAGCAGCTCCCCATCCACCTCTTCTAGAGAAGCCTGAAAATGGGGTTCAGTGATGTAGTGGCTCCACAGACACAGACACTGCCAGCCAGTGACCACATTCATATCCCTGTTAAATGTTCGCTCATTAGGCACCAAATCAGTTCTGGTTAATGATATGGTGCTTGACACGAACTCTGACCTGTGCCTACAAACAGAAACCTGGCTTAGACCCACTGACACTTTTCCTTTAGTTGAAGCCTCACCTACCTCACCTGGCTGTATTTTTTTATAAAAAGCCCATTGCTCAGGATATGGAGGTGGCCTAGCAGCCATCTTCAGTGAGTCCCTAAAAATTGAACTATAAACTATAAATGACTTTCACACATTTGAGACAATGCTTCTTAAAATAGCATCCAAATCATCCCCATATATTCTTTTAGTATACAGACCCCCAGGACCATATGCATCGTTTCTAGCTGAATTTGGTAAACTGCTCGCTGACTTAGTTATTAATTTAGACAAAGTTGTAATATTTGGTGACTTTACCATACATATTAACATAGAGACAGATGCTTTCAGTAAAAACTTCTTGTCCCTCCTTGACTCCATAGGTTGTAGTCAGCATATAACAGGACCAACACACGTGTACAATCATACACTAGACTTTAGTATCACTCATAAAGCTGATATTCATCATATATTAGTCCATCCCATGGATAACTCTTTTTCCAACCACTTTTTAATTACTTTTGAGATTCAACTACCCTCTGTAGTTGCCAAGGAGAAGATTATTATGACACGGCACATCAGTAGGGGTACTTTAAAATGTATTAAAACTATTGATTAATGCTAACTTCACCTTCAGTACTGATGTTGACGAAATCACACACAACTGTAATACAGTGGTCAGACAGGCCCTCAATGAAACATCCCCGTTAAAGACTAAGGTAGTCAAAACCACTACACACTCTCCATGATTTAATGATCACACACGATCCCTTAAACAGGAGTCCTGCAAACTAGCGCGCAAATGGAGGTCTACTGGTTTGCAAGTATTCTAGTCGGCATGGACTGATAGCCTGAAACAACATAAGACAGCCCTATATAGAGCTCGTTCAGCTTACTACTCTGAACTTATAGAAATCAATACAAATAAGCCTCCCTACCTATTAAGGACAATAGCTACTCTAACAAATAAGGCCGATTCAACAGTACCAGCTAACTTTAGTTGTGACATTTTCATGGATTTGTTTAACAATAAAATTTACAACATCAGACACAATCAAACAGGCCGCAAAGAAGCCTAGTACTAAAACAATGTGAGCACCTTTTCAGTGTTTTCCAATTAGTTAATGAACATGAACTAAAGAAATGTATTATTAAGACAAAATCAACCACCTGTCCGCTAGATCCCATCCCCACCCAACCAGTTAAAGATTCCCTCCAAGTACTGGCAGGACCTATAATTAGTATGATGAACACGTCCCTTGCATCAGGCGTTGTACCTGACCAATATACATTTCATTTACACCTAATGACAACTCATCAATTGTCACTTTAGCTAATTGAGTTAATGAAGTAAAGTCTTGGATGAACTCTGATAAATTTGAGGTTCTGTTGTTTGGAGGCAACAGTGTGGATAGGACTGCTATAACCTCAGGCAGCCAACTCTGAGGGCTTAAAAGTTTCCCTCCAAGATTCGGCACATAACTTAGGTGTAATCTTAGACACAAAGCTCTCATTTAACTCTCATGTCAATGCAGTATCGAAGGCATGCTTCCTACAGTTAAGAAATATTGCAAAACGAAGGTATTTTCTCTCCACTCAAGACACAGAGAAACTAATACATGCTTTTGACACAGCAGATTAGACTACTGCAATGCCCTACTATCAGGGAGGACCTATCGCACTTTCAACACCTTACAGTGAATTCAAAACACGGCAGCTAGAATTGTTACTAGGAGCAGAAAAGACGACCACATAACACCAGTACTTAGCTCTCTCCATTGGCTTCCTGTCAGGTACAGGGCAGACTTCAAAATCCTTCTACTTACTTACAAGGCTTTCAGAGGTCAGGCACCTGTCTATTTAATCAATGCTACCCACACTCACAGCTTGACGTGCTGTGCAGCAGTACAAATTCACACACTAACTCTTTTGAGGACTATTCTGGTGAATTAAAACTCATAGCTAATACACAACAAATGTACAATATGTATGCACAAAAGTACAATAATATTATGTACAATTATACAATAATAATGTTACTTTTCTTTTCAAACAAGGTGCACCACAATAGGCATAATACTAAAAAAGACTAAGTTACTAAAGCAGTCCATTACAATTTATTCAAACCCGCACATTGTTAAAACAGTGTCTTGATGCCCATTTTCTACTGTACTTGATAAGGACATACTGTAACATCTACAGTATTTTCCAGTAGTCTCAAGATGGCTGTTCACAAATGCTTCAGTGACAAATGGCAGAAAGATTATTTAAAGGTCAGAAAATATGATTTGGTGTATGGATCACTGAATATCAGACAAAAACTTCTACTTATTCAGTTATTGACAGTTATTACTGGCCACCTGAGACAAATGCATTTGGGTCAACTCGAGCTCATATCAGCTCAAGTACTAGCATACTGCAGTGACCAGATTCCAGTACAGAACAGAAAGCAAGCTATCATTCAAATGGGCAATCAAACTCGATTGAAGGTACAGCAGCTCACCTTGATGTCCCCTGACTTATTGGACTTCAGCTCCTGCAGCTCCTGTAACACACAGAATCTTAAGTAAACACAATTACTTATCTTATTTCTGCCTTGAGGATTATTGTAAACATATCAAGAACAGCAGTTCGTTAAACATAAAAAGATGCTAGGCTTTATAATTTTAAAATAAAACTATAATTTACCTGTATGGGTTGTTTATGTAATCTAGTTTGCCCATATTTTGGAATAATTCCAGAGAAGAGTAACCAGATGTTTTCCAGGGCTTAATGGAACCTCCTGCGCTAACCGTCTGAAGAAACCAAAACCTTTTAGTCTTGAATAGAGAAAATTATGAGAAGAATTGGATCAAGGGTTCAAATTCCTCAAAGGCTCTGATGAAATCAACCCAACGGAGGTCTTTAGAATATACAGTGCGACATGAGCCACAGAACACAAATGAAAACTACTTGGAAGTGCATACAAAAAAAAGAGAAAAGGAGGTATTTCTGTATCTAAAGGATTGTGGAAGTATGGAAGATACCCAGGCATGTTCCTGGAACTCATACCCTGGCTTCTTTCAAGAACCAGCTGAATGAGACCCTTGAATCAATCAACTACTAACAGCTGGATGACCTCCTCTCATTTGCAACCACTCTTATGTTCTGTTGCCCATACATCGCCATGCTGTGAGCCATGATCCTTGTGCAGTTTCTCCAAGGCTATTTGAGTGAGTGCTCACTACTGAAATCCTCCTAGGAGGATATGTGGAGCAGTACAGCAGATACTACTCTGAACACACACTTTTTACATCTGTCCTGAATACAAAGTGAAGGTATCAGCACTAGGAGGAGACTGAAGGGATGTTTTGTAAAAAAAAAAGGACTCTCTGAGTAACAGGACATCAGACTTACAGTATATACTGTAGTTTTACTCAGTTCTTGTATACTGTAACACAGATGACTTCATTGATATATTAAACATAATTATTAACTGAGTTCAGCATTCTATAAATCTCCCCAAGGACAGGAGGACCAAAGAACATCTTGCAATTTTAGTTCTATTGAAGTTGACTATGGTACAATGCACACTAAATCGAATTAAAAGATTTAGTCTTACAGAGAACATACTGTATGTAAAAAATCAAAGAAGGAGATAGACTGTTTTAATACTTCATGGTTGGTTGCTAAAATTGTACAAAGCACTACTATAACCACATTAAGAATATTATGTACAACATTTGACATCTCATTACCAAAATGTCTTTACATATGTGAATCTGTCCAGAGAAGAGAAACTCGATATAGACTTGGACAAAAAAGGAATTTCCTACACTGAAAAGCTAAAAGACCTAAGGCGTTGACAAAGTCAACCCAATGGACTTCTTCAGACTCAACAGTGAAACACAAAGCGGAGGACAGGAGAACAGGAGGCATTTCTTTATGTTGTACAAAGGGTTGTGGGAGGCTTGAACAACCCACCCAGTCATACTGTTGTAGCCAATCCCTTGGATATCTGGGGTTCAGTCAAGAAACCGCAATATGAGATCCTCAGAGAAATTATCTACAAGTAGTATAATGGACCTAAGAACCTTTTTTACATTCTTTAGTTCTTCTGTACCAATATGTATTAATGTTTTCCAAGTCTTTATTAATGTGTATATCACAGTAGATTAAAATAAAATACATATATAATACAAAATAAGTTAAAAATACTTGACATACATTATGAACCATGCTGTCTTGAGACATTAATTGTTAACAAATTACTACATTAGTTCTATGCCTTAAAAATTAAATTAAGCTCTGTTTCTTCCTATTATTGAGTCACTGACGTGTAATTGTGTTTTGACGTGCTCCAATGATGCAATGTGCACCAGTAATTTAATGGAGCCTCAATTATTTCAGTTAACCTAATAGAGTATAATTACATCATTAATAGCAACATAAAGCAATTCATGCACCAGTTATATTTATTTTAATTAATGCACTGAAGAGTACATGTGAACTAAACATAACACTAAACCCACTGAAGAAAAGAGGAAAGATCCTGATTTGGAAGTTGTGTGTTTCTACTGTTAATCAAGTTAAGCTGGGCATTCAGAAATGTCTGCAATTAGGCCATTCCCAGTTAAGTCATTAAGCTAACATCCATAGGAAAGGACAATGGCACAAACACAGGATCAGACACACTGTACTGACAGGGGAATCAAGAATAGGGAGAAAAAAGGACAATATCAGTAGCAACAGCCCAAGACATTTGTGCCTTGAGAAAATGCCTCCTTCAGATCACACTCAAAACCATATTTTGCCAAGGTAATCTACTAGTTTCCATTAATTTGTGAGTATCAATGTAGTGAGTGGGAATTAGTTTTGGTTAGGGTCGGTTTTTGTTTAAGAAGACACAGGTTTTCTCTTTGCCTCTTAGGTGTTTTTCTATGTCATAGAAGGTAGGGCTCTGGAACTCAAGAGTATTACACATATTTGTTTAAAGTATAACTGTTGTCTGTTGGTGTTATTGTTAAGAAATATTTGTTTTAAGTCTGAAGCTTATTATTACAGTTACAAAGCTGTGCTAGGGAATACATGTACTTTGAAACACTCTGTAATCCCTTACTTCAGGATTACAATATCAAGATTATGTTTTTTATTGTATGATTCTCATATCTAAGTCAATCAAAATAATATTGTTATATTCGTTTTCAAATCATATCACACTCCCCTTTTGTAACAGCGGGTGGCAATGATTACATCCTGCAGCTGAGTTTGGTAACAATTTCTTATTTTTAAGATAATATTTAAAATCCCAAAGTATATAGGTGGGGACAGATCTGGGAACTACCTCAGACTCAGTGGGGAAACCAGGACAATAGAAAACTAAAAGGGAACTCATTTTTAATAGAGCAACTCCCCTCTGCCTAGCCTCAGCAGCAGTAGTGCATAGTCTTCAGTAGTGCATCTCCCCTGCTGGTGCTCGTAGTCACAGTAGGCTTGTGGAACAGCTTTGACTTCAGCTGCCACACTGGAGACTAGATCCCAGATAATTTACATTGGTCGCAGTTTGCTCTAAATTTACCTGATTTTAAACATCTACTATGCTCATTATATTGCCATATAAGTAAAGAAAATAACACATATCAACTGACGGGAGTCTTCAAATGTTTGGATAGATTCAGATAAGTGAACCCACTTACTCCAGGAAAAATAAAAATGTTAATGTAAACTTCAGATCTGCCCCTCTTTAAAAGAGAACAAACAACAAGTCAGTAAGCCATTACAAGTCATTACAAATGTACCAGGATGTTTGGCTTAATGAGAATTTATAATATACTGTATATATAAGGTATATAAGGTTTCATGGACATCTTAGTACAAGGAATAACATCTTCAGGGAACTGAGCAAAAAATATTGCTTTTGATGGAATCTAGGCAATTTTACCTCATAAAATGTGGCTAAAATGACAGCCTTAGTTTATTCTTGATTGAAAATTATGTCAGAATTATAATGTCCAGGTTCAGCATTGCTCCCACTGTCCATTAAATTAATTTCTGAATTACAGTAATGGATTCAGGTTGCCTACAGAGAGACCAGAGTGTGTGCTAATGAAATACCCATGTACTGTAATAATGGTCATTTTTGCAATAATCGTACTGTTACCAGGAGTAACATGGGGAGACAGATGACATTAACATTTGGTCAGTGTCTGTCTATGGCACAGAAAGCCGGCTGGCCTATTTAGAAGGCAAACTAAAATACACACAGCATTGTAATGCATGGCAGAGTACAGTGAAGTCACGTTCTCCCATAAGCACTTTCTCTTGCCATTTGCCTCAGTAGTCTCCAGTCAGCTTGTGCATCTCAGCCTAACACATGGCAGTGCAATGTGCTTCCAGATCTTTGGAAGCTGTGAGTGATTGTTCTGTCATCTAAGAGAAAGGGACTCCTTCTTGCATGGCTGAACACTTGTCATTTTAAGGTGACTCACTAGAGCCGCATCCCACACATCCAGTCACAGAGTATCGGCCCTGCTGTCTGCCCACAGATGTGCAGAAGTTAACACTCCACAGAAGTATGAATCTAAATCCCTGTCTCGATGTGAAAGTTTACCATGGTAAATTTCAATGGTACGCAGTTTTCCTTGGTATTTATTTTCCCCTTTGAATCCACACTATGTTTTGTGTATTTTTTACACAATAATAAACTCTTAAAAAGAGTGAGACTGTTTTGAATATTTAAGCCTGTGTAGAGCCCTTCTGCTGTTACACTTATTCTTAAGTGCACCCAGAGGGAACAGGTCTAAGCTACACTTTTTAAAAACCGAGAGATCACAATTATTGAAAACATAGCTGGGCAAGTTGTTTTACAAGATATTTTTAAAGAAAAAATAGTTTTCTTTCTTAAGATCGTTTTCTTTAAAAATGCCGTTTTTAAACTTCTGCCAGGTCTCATTTTCCAGGGACAAATATACCCCCACAGTTGGTTTCTATCACAAAATAATTATAAAAGGTAAGAAAATAATTGGACCACCGCAGACCATCTGTCAAAGCTTGCTGCCCCAATTAACTGATTTTGACTGAGAATCAGAGGGGACTGACGATGTGCATCTTCATAACCAGCTAACCATTAGGATATAACCCTTACCAGCCCAAAACAAAACAAAATGTCTCTGTTTGAACTGATAAAAACATCTTACTTTAGTCTCTACCCCCTGAGTTCTGTTAGAGTTACTTGAAATGCTTGCCAGTGTATCCTAATACACAGCTGTCCAGGGCAGCTAAATGGAAGGACCTCTGGTCTCTCTCTGTGGCTACTGGGCTCCCTAAAAGTGTGGCTGGTGTTTGTACCAAAATGTACCATTCAAGAGCAAAAAATAGATGCATAATAATCATTGAAAAGAAGAAAGCAACAGACAATAAAGAATACTAGCTCATAAAAAGACATAAAAGAGGTGTCGGTTGATCTTATCAAATGATTCTTTGGAAAGACCATTTAGTAGCACTCTTCTGAAATGATGAAAGCCCAGTGAAGGCATGGAGAAAGATTATTCATGATTATGCTGCTGAGCAGATGGCCACATATGTCCACTGGGGTTTTAATTTTCATAATCTTTCTAAAATCTGTCAGATTTTATTCTTAAACTAAAAATTGTATAGAAACGGAAATCTAGGAAAAAATTAGCCTCTACACACTAAACCTCATTGGTCTAAGTATTAGGTCTTATAAATGTTCTGTTTTTACTAACCTGCTAAGTAATTATATGTGTTACAGCCAGAAGAGCCTCACTATATTACTAACACTAAGATAAAGTAAATGGATCTATGGAGATCCTTCGACAGTGGAAAAACTCTAACTTCCATGGAGCCTGGGGCCTATGGAGAACAATCTTGAAGACAATCTTACATACCTAGCAAACACCTGACACAGGTTTACAAGGGAAGGAGATTAACCATTCTGAATCTTAAGACTGAATAACAAGGAAAAATAGAGTAGGTTATTAGTGAGTGATAATTTCTGGAGGGGGAATATGAACCGGAAAATTTTTAATTTGCACTAGCTGAGGTGCATGTTTCAAAATTAAAAACCCCAAATGGAACACAGAAGTGAGAACACAAAAATATACACCATTTTTAATAGTGCATTCTCTAGATAAACTGCCTGTGAGTGACATCCCCCAGTAGTTTACACATGCTTCTCCTTGGGGGATATCAGGGAACTGAAAGGGTCTCCGAAGAGCAATGCACTCCATAAGAACACAAATGTCTTGAAGAAAGAAAAGACGCCAGTCAGATGACTGCCTGGCAAGAAGAGCAGAGGGCCAGCCGAGATGTTCACCGTGTCTCAGCTTTTCTAATCATTCACCTCTCGCAAGCACTTGATGATGTCCAGTTGTGTCCGTTGTTTACAGCTTGATTCTTCGAGCTGCTGCTGCAGGACAGACACTTCAGGCTGTAGCTCCTCTGGGAGCAGAGTTAGAGAGCTGTGGAGCAAAATCAATATTTTCACCTCTGCCTCCTTTATAAAAAAAACATTTCTTCAAAAATGTTGATAATGTTGATGATGATGATGATGATTATTATTGTTGACACAATACACATATTGTACAATACTGATTCAATGACACCTATCCTGCTTATATTTGTCAGTAAACTTCTTACAGCAGTGTGAGGAGCATGTGCAAGACAGATGAATGGATTAAACTGTTCCTTCCTCACTTAGGAAGGCCAGAAAAACACATAAAACATCCACTCACCTCGGATGGCTATGTGTTATGAACCAAAGACACACACCACACAAAAATCTATACTAAAAAACTACTGTACACGCCTTCAACTAAATCAAAGTATCAGGACTATTATTAAGGACTATTACATTCTAAAGTGTGATCTGAACAATACATCACACAAAACCACGCTTGCAGAATCAACCCTCCACACATAAAAGGTGGAAAAAGAAACAATATTGGATCTCATAATGAAGACCTATTCTAGTTAGCTCTGTTAGCTTAAACACATCATTTTAAAGATCAAAGGAGATGATTAACACTTGTCTTGAAATTAACAGTAAAATGAAATTTTATTATGCTGCTTTGTGGACATGAGGTGATTATAATGTTTGTGGCCAGAAAGAAACTTGTGGAAAAATAAAAGTATTACATGCTGCCTGTATAGCTAAAACTATCACGCTTCAGACATGTTAGTGTATGTTATTAAAAAGGAGGAGATTTCACAAGCTTGCCCAGCATAGACAAGCTTGACTTACTCTGTAATGGTGCCTCTGTCTTGCCTTGACATTCTTCGATCCTCTACAAAAAACAAAAAAACAAAACAGCAGAAAAAAATGAAGACCGTGATTACTCATGACCAGACCAATTCTTCTATGGTTTTTACAGGTCTCATAGTAGGAGTGATTAAATAAACTGGAGACTAAATAAGTGTTAATCTATTCACCTCATTACTGCAGCAATATAAATGCTGTTTTTATCTTTGCAATCAATCTTTACTTCTCTTTTTCCGTTTCAGTCATAATGTCTATGAGAAAGAAATACCAACAGTTGCAACATTCCTCTCATTTTTCACTATTCTCTTATAACACTTCAGTAGAAGTGATTTATTTAGATGATTTATGAATTTCAGCTGTCTGATCAATTATATTTGAAATCACTGCAGTGGCATTACAGCTTAGGCCATGAACAGCACAGCACTGTAACACATCATAGACTACAACGTCAGAGACATATTGGTTTATACAAACACATTGAGAAACCACATGTAAGTGCTACTATTAATTTGAAAAATGTCCTCTTGTACTTTAATTACCATGGACTAAATGCATATTTTATGAATAATTAAGAATATTTACTGTAATATCCTTTGTGATCTTTCCCATGAAAAGCACTATACAAAGTAGGGTTTCTTCATGCTGGTTGTTGCAATCATCTTGCTGGCTTTCTAGGACAGAGGCCAAAAGCTTCCCTTGCAAGTAGACTATTACGAATTGGTCTGAAACACTGACAGTGTAGAAACAGCTGGCTGTAAATCCAATCTGTACCAATTAGACTGGACTTGCAGTTTGGACACATCCTCATTAAAAATCTGATGCCACACTTGAAAAGTTGAAGAGTTGGATAGGTCTCCCCCACAGTTAGAAAGTGACCCTGGGTTCAAGCTTGATTCATGTCAAGGAATTTTGTCCAGGATGCCAAACACTTGCATGACTCCTGTCCAGAGCTAGAGCTCTCTGTGGGTTAAGAACAGTAGTTAAGAACTCCAGTCAATAACCTAGTCTGACTGGCTCCTCATTTTTTAGTAGAACTCCTTCAGCGTCATGGTACTAAATCACAGAAAGTAGGCCCATTTAGTTTTTCATTTCTACAGTTAAGGGCAGACCTGCGTAGAAGCACTGTTTAATGAACAAGAAACAGGGCTATATAAATTTAAAGACAAAACCAGAAGACATACATAAAAGCAAATCTCACAAATGAAGTGCAAACAAACGTCTTACATTGTATTTATATACACTTTGTTTATATGACTCAAATTAAAGCAAACAAAGCTTTTCCTGTGAAAAGATTTTGTAAATGTTTAATGTCCATTATAAAGCTGGAATGGCAAGCCTCGTACCATTCAAATCTTGAACAGTAGCGCGACCTTGTGGCCAAAGTGAGAAAACATTTAACTTTAAAACTGACAAAGCCCTGCAACAAGCACGGTTCATGAAGCCATCCTGAAATCAATGTCTCATGTTGTGTCATCTTGTCAAATGTGCAGGGATTCTGGGTAGCCTGTTGGCTGTCATATTTTCACTGTTGCTCACTCCTGCTCCCAGAACTAGACATATGTGGTATGGTCAGATTTGAAAGTACACATTCAATGACAAAATGGTCAAACTGAGAAAAGGAATTTAAATTATTTCAAGAAGCTGGGCGTTACACCTCAGTAGAGTTATAATTAACTGTAATAATAATTGGAGTAAATGTTCTTTGAAAGAACTTTGAGATCATGATTAATGAATTCTTACATTTAAACAGCCAAGAACTCACAGAATCATTTCATATAACTGCATGATCCAGCCATACATTTGACCAGTGGTGTTAGACTGTCAGAGAAGAGAATAATGCACCAATTTATTAACTGAAAACATTTTTGAAAAGCTAGCATTTCCCCTTGCCATCACAGCTCATAATCCTAGAGCACACGACTGATACAACATGTACACTAGGTTGTGATTACGGAAATCTCTAGGCAGCTGAACAAAAAAAAAGCAATGGGTCTCATAACATTAGCTTTCAGGAGAGAAAGAAAAAATAAGTTTTACCTTGACATGTCTGCTGTTCAATTCCCACTGGTGGAGCAAAAACTCTTCCACTGGAACAGGCAGAAAGAAATCGGCCTCTTAGGATACAATTTGCATGATGAGTGTGGTACAACATTCTTTGTCTTTGTTTCTATGAAATGAAAATTACAGATTCTAAAATACCCCATCCACTTCCCCTATATCTCCAGTATCATTCTGGGCTCCAATCCATGCAGGAAGCAACAGGAATAAAAGCAAGCATAAAACATAATTCCACACTTGACAAACACCTGGCAGATAATATTGAATACAAACAAGAGAACAGTGTTACACGCAGGAATCAAAAACAAACTATCATTCTAAAATAGGAAACCTATAATCCATTTTTTTTTAAAAAGGTTATCATTAAGATGGGGCACTACAAATTTTGGAAGCTTGTGTCAGACTTGACCTCACTTGGGTGAGAGAGCTGTCCTGCTGTGTCTCACTGAATATCAATTAGTAATTCCAAAATTTGGGATCTAAGGGAAATAGTATTTATAATTGTTTTTATAATTTAAAAATGTAGAACCAAAATAGGCCTGGGAAGTTGAGCATATGGTAAGGTGATTCAGAAGAGGAAACTATCAAGAGCTCGACATCTTTCAGCCAGACAGGGACATCTCTGTATACTAACCTGGGAGATGCACTTCTGCTTAATCCCTCTGTCTCTCTCGCTGATCTTACCTGTAGCTGTGAAGAGACCATGAAGCAATTTACATATTAAATAGAAAGGAATGTTACATGCCAGACCTTGACTTTCTATTTAATACTTAAAAAAAAGGTCCAGGGAATATAAACAATTGTAGAAAGACCCTAGAGAGGTGGATTTACAGCTGCACAAAGAATTACAAGGTAAGGACTGTGTAGGAGACCCTGGATGTGAGGACAGGTTTCAGCAGGAGACTGAACTTAAGAAATGTGGATTGTTCAATATAACTGTACCAACGTGAATCCACCTCCCACTTGGAAAAAGGCTCCACAGCCGAAACGTGGTGTTTCTTTTCTTCTCTTTTCAGCAGGGATAAACCTTTACTTGTTCCTTAGCAGCCTACGCGTGCTGAGGCAGCTCCCTCCTTGAACTCTAAACATCTCTATGTCACTTGGAGCCGTGGTGATTAGCTTCACACCTCCTGGGTTCAGCTCCAGCTTAGGGCGCTTTTTCATATTGTAGCGAATTTGGGTTCTTGGGGTTTCTGCCCTTGCCGCTCCTGCCCCAGTTCGTCCCTCGCCTCAGGATCGAACCCGGGGCTCTAGCGTCACTCAACAGGGATACAGCCGGCTGAGCTGGAGAAGGCCCTCGTCAGCCCACGCGGCCAACATCCCTGTTATGCGCAGGGGAGCAGAGGGTGGTGCCATCACCACTCTACAACCAGCTCGTACAACCTGTGTCGGCCATAGGTTACAATATTAAGTTGGCATGTTCTCTCCTTGCTTGAACTGGTGCTCCAGTTACTTTCCCATAAAGGAAGGTTAAGTCTGGCTACTCTAAATTATCCCTTCTGAGGGATGATCTTGAGGGGTTTCACAGTCCTAGGGCTTGTGCTGGGGTGGGACTGTAGAGAAACAGAATCCCATGAGCATGGTGGGACAAATAGAATCCTCTAATGTGTGGTCTCCCTGGTGAAATAAGAATATACTGCCTAAGGAAAATTTTCAAGAAATTAAGAACAAATGTGTCACTTCAACAACTGTATTTCATATAAAGTTACTACAACTTAAATCTGTTCCAGCATTATTTAAATAATACACTTCTAATACTCATAATTTCCTGTTCACCAGGCCCACATGGAAAAAAGCTGTTTGTTCCTATAATCCAGGTGGCTGTTGCACCTAATTGTAGATGAAGCAGGTCCTCTCCTGTAGTATGTAAGGTGCTTTAGAGCCCTCAGGGTGAAAAGAAATCTATAAAAGCAAAGTATTATTATTGTAGTTCACACAGTGCTACAGTTCGGTCTGTGCAGCATAGCCTGGCTCTTGCCTCTCCAGCTTCAGCTGTTGTCTGCAGGTACTGTATTCAACTCCACTTTCAGCAGAACCCCCCTTCATGCTGCAGAGACAGGGCACAGCGACTGACACCACATCACCTCTCCTAAACCCTGAACACTCTCCACACACAGAGGTTACTGGCACACCGGACACTAGCGGGACATGGCTATACCTTGAGGCTCCTCAGCTCTGTTTCAGCATTGGATTTCTGCTCCATCAGCCTCAGGATCTCCTCCCTGTGAACGTATAGATACAGTGCATACTTTTACATGTGGTATTGTCTAAACAATCTCCCATGGGATAGTCACTGAATACTTATTCATAATAACAATAGCCTCTGATTAGATATACGTCACAAATTAAAAATCCAGCAAGTGATTACTTTTCTTTGATTGTTTCTTCTTAAAATATATATATATATAATATGTAACTGGCAGGTAGGTTTTGATTTGGTTTGAACTGAACTGGCCTGGTCCACTTCTTTCCATTCTTTTTGGCAGATTTGCTCAAACTGCCTCAGTTTGCTTGGGGATCACTTAAAGACAGCATTTTTCAAATAATTCCACAGATTCTCAGGATCCAGGATTAACTGGGCATTCATACCGTTAAGCCACTTGAAATGTACAGAATTGATCTTGTTCCAGTTAAAAGGTGAATCTGCATCCCAATTTAATGTCTGAAGCAGATTTTCATCATGGAATTGAGAGTACTTTTTTCAATCTATATCTTGACAGGCTTCCTGGTTCCTGCTGATGAGAAGCAGATCTATTACATAATGCAGCCACTGCCGTGCATGATGCTAAAGATGGAGTAGACTGAGTGATGCACTGTGTTGGATCAGATGTAAGATCCAATTTTGTCTTGTCTCACCACAGCACCTGGCCAGCAGCCATATCACTCTGCAACTCACAACTAGCAACCCACTGAAGCTAAGTGTGAGCCTGGTCAGTACCTGGATGTGAGACCTCCTGGGAAAAACTAAGGTTGCTGCTGGAAGAGGTGTTGGTTTGGCCAGCAGGGGGCGCTCACCCTGCGGTCCATGTGGGTCCTAATGCCCCAGTATAGTGACGGGGACATTGTACTGTAAACAGGCGCCGTCCTTCAGATGAGACGTAAAACCGAGGTCCTGACTCTCCGTGGTCATTAAAAATCCCAGGGCGTTTCTTGAAAAGAGTAGGGGTGTAACCCCAGCATCCTGGCCAAATTTCCCATTGGCCCTTACCAATCATGGCCTCCTAATAATCCCCATCTATGAACTGGCTTCATTACTCTGATCTCCTCCCCACTGAGAGCTGATGTGTGGGGAGCGTTCTGGCGCACTATGATTGCCGTCGCATCATCCAGGTGGGGCTGCACATTGGTGGTGGTGGAGGGGAGTCCCCATTACCTGTAAAGCGCTTTGAGTGGAGTGTCCAGAAAAGCGCTATATAAGTGTAAGCAATTATGATTCCCTGATGTTTGCAGATCTATTGCACAGCACACATGGGATGTGAGTATGTTTTCAGTTTTAATATAAGCGTCCTTTGTGGAGTGACTGGGATATTGTTGATTTGGGGACATTTTCTGTATAAATGTTACTCTCACCCTCCCAGTGGCGTCCAGGTTCCTCTTTCCCAGATGGCTCAGATTGGAGGGACAGCCTGATCTAGCCAGTGTCTGTGTACCTTCCCTTCTTTACCTCTTTAGCATATTCCCAGTGTTTTCTTGCCAATTTATTGAATGTTATTGACTGTGTCACATGTGACTTTACACTAACGTTAACTCCTTCACCAGTGAACAACTGACTGAAAAATGCTCGGTGAGGATGTCAATTAATGTTACAAAACATTCAGGTACTACTACTACAGGTTTCTGCACCAAAGTCTACAACAAATATCTTTTTCCCCATCTTCTTTCATCATTATTAAAAATAATTATTTTAGATAATCAGAAATAATCTAATGACTGAGTTGACTCGGGCATAATCATCATATTTAATAGTATAATAGTGATATGAAAACTATTATGTGTAACTATAGTTTGAATTAAAAATGTAAACTACAAAAGGTTTTCTAAATTTTCCAAGAGTTTTCGTTTATCTTTCACTAGACCAAAAACAGTAATTAACTGATTGACTGTTTTTTCCTTTGAGCCCAAAATACAAGGAAGGACAGAAAAAGTGATGCACACTGTTCCTAGAAAGGGGATCCACTCTCCCCAGCACCAGGCCAGAGCGCTCCAGTGAAGGACTGTGGGATGTGCACTTACTGATTATTCTGCACTTCTGTCTTCAGTCTCTCCAGCTCCTGAGACAGCTGTGCCACCTCTTCTTTCTGTTGGGACTTAAACAAAACTCTTCATCAGCCCAGCTCCCTGTCAACCACAGCTTGAGAACCATGTCCATTCTGCCTACAGTCTTGGAAAACCCTCCTTTTTTTCTAGCCTACATGAAGCGTTTATGGGAAAGTTCAGAATCGTCAAAAACATTTCTCGTTCAGTGTAAACCTGCATACATCTGAGGCTGCTGATGTATTAAAATAATTGGAGTCAGTGGGGTTGGACTGGCCAAATTTCAGTTGTGGTATAATGATACATTGTTCGCATAATTCATTGTAAAAGAATCCTTAGGAACTAAAGTGTTCCTGAGCTCCATGAAACTCTTTAAATTGTTCATTCATTCAAATGATCAAAAACCCACACTTACACAATGGTTAGTGAGCTTGAATATTTGTGAGGTGGTTTATCTCATGTAAAGGACACTAACACTAGCAAATTACTTGAAGATAGTTCCACCTGCTGGATGTTCCTGTATGATTTAGAAACAACAGGGAACGCACACTCAGGTGGGTGTATTTAGGGTTTGTGTGTAAACAGGAAGGGGGAGTGCTCACAGTGTTAGTGCTGATTGGGAAGCAGTCTGGGATGTTAGCAGTCAAAGGAGTTCTTAGCTGTGTTTATAATATTCAGCGAAAAGTACTGAAATGAGCTTTTCCCGCTTTTGTTGCAGTGCTGCTGAGGACTATTATGCTCCTGCTTTCAAATGCTATTTTGGACTCTGTAAAGCAGATAAACATGTAGTAAAAGAGCATAGATTTGTTGTACAGTTTTATTCATCTGTTATCTGTTTCATTCATTTACAGCTACACTGCATTAAACTTGATTCAGTCTATCCCGGAAGTTTAAAGGGCGGGACGCGTCAGTTATTTGGGGGTACCGTGTCAGCAGGGGTCTGTGGCTGCCCCTGAGCCTCTTCCAGGTCCACCTCCAGCTCCCTGGACCGCAGGGCCACTGCCGCCTCCTGCCACCTCTCCTTCCAGTGTGCGGCCACCCTCTGCAGCTCTTCCACCTGGCTCAGCAAGCCCTTCACCTGCTCTTCATGCTCCTCCTCTTTCTGACGGAGTCCAGCCTCTCTCACACGAAGATCCGCCCCCTGTTCCTGGCAGCAGCTCCGCAGCTCCTGGTTCTCAGAGCGCAGAGCCTGCTGGGAATCCCTGCAGAAAGCAATACAGCAGATACAACCGGATATTTAAAGTCATTTCATACTGCAACACAACCAACCAGAAAACTGCTACAAACTATTAAAATGTAATTTTATATAAATAAGTCTTTGTTTTAAGATTTGATTTATATTTATGTTTGATTTATGTGCAGCAAAAACTGAGAAAATGAAAGGCTGTGAGGTTCCCAAATGTCTCTGCTTTCTAAAGCCTCTGCCCTGCATGAGCAGTCATTATCTGGAAGCTGCCACTGCAATCCCAGACTCTTCCATAGAGTGACAACTACTGAGGGACACTGGGAAACAGAAATAGCTAACTGCTGTCTAGCTGAACTGGATCTAGCCAAGTGGATCCTTGACTCACAATATAACAGCAATCCCTGTCAACAGTTGACCAGGCACTTGAAAGCACCTATAATAAAGTATGGACAATTTTTTAGATAGTCAATAAAGTTTTTTAATTTTCAACACACCTATTTTAAAACACAGGAATGGGCAATTTTCATTTAAGAGCAGTGTTTATAACCTTTTAAATGGATGTTGGCTTTATACATTGGTATCGTCTCACATTATATCCTGAGAAGTCCTTCCTGGATTGTAAAATCAAGCAGGAATGCTCTCTGAAGTCAACTTCATCAACTCAAGGAGTGACCCCTACAATTATACCTTTAATTCAGGTGAAAAAATAAGCCAAAATATCAAAATATGGAGTCCAAATGATTTTAATCTGGGAAAAATGAAAAATTAGCCTGTTTTTGCAAATATCTTTCCATGCCCCCAGCATTCCACGCCTCCTGTCTGATCCCCAGATCACCTCAGAGCTTGGCAGGTCTCTCTGAGCTCCTGAAGCTCTTCCTGGTGGCCCAGGTGGCCCACCTCTGTGCCCATCAGCAGTTCCTTTTCTCCGATGAGCTGGGAGCGCTCCATCTCCAGGGCACTGATCTGATTAGTGTGGATCACTTTCTCCGCCTCCAGCTCGTGCACCTGCTGCAGTGCTGTATCCAGTCTCTGCTTCACTTCGGCCAACTCTGAGGCCACCCTCTCGTTCACCTGGGGGGTGGAATAAGCAACCACACCAAACATAGAACATACAGTATAACCTGAAGGGCACTCATAGAAAGTACATCTACCTGAAAACTCAGATTTCTACTGTATATAGGGTTTTGTCTGCGTGACACTTTGTCTGTGAGCCACTGTTATAAAAAGTCAAATTTTCCAAGAGGTTTTCTGTCTGCAGTGCGTAAACCTCGTCTCTGCTACCTGTAACAGTGTGGGAGTGGGAGGAGCCGCAGTGAACACGGGTGACAGCTGACGCCCCATGTGGGGGGGCGGAGGCACTGGTGTGAGGCAAGCCAAAACCCTCAAGAAAAGAAAAGGAATAAGAAAAAGTGCACCGCTTTGCACGGTGGCACCCAGACTGGACTGTCCCTATTTAGCAGGATCTAGACAGGAAGAAAAGGAGCGAGGCCAAAAAGAAAAGAAAACCCGCCCATCGCCTCCAGGACTGTCTGGAACATTCTCCCCTTGTGGGGGTATCAGGACTGGAGCCCTCAGTGTGTCTTAAAGGGCCCCCACTGCTGCAGCTCCTCCTTAATTAGCCAGGATAGCTGCGTTTGGGAAGGCAACACGTCACCCTTAATCCACACTGAACACGCCCTCACATACTGTAGACACTGTACCACTAATATTCCTGGCAATATTTTATAAAAGGATTGCAGGAAAGTTTGCTTGTTGTTTGCTAGTTTGCTTTTACGGATGGCACACTGCAACATGAGTATGACCGCTGACAAAATTATAACTAAGACTTAATGTACATAGTTCAGTTCTTGAAGGAACTAAAAAAAGTCCAGATAAAAGATCATCAAGCCAGGTAAAAACAATCTCACGTTTTCACTGACAATGCAACACTGAGGCAGTTCCAAGTGTCCCAGTGCTGAGGTCCTTTTCTTGCACACCTGTTTGACAGTGAACAGCTCCTCCTTCATCAGCACTTTCTCTTGGTCCTGTCGGTTTGCTTGGGCCTTGGCTCCTACCAGCTCCTTGTGCAGCTCAGACACCTGTTCAGTGAAACCCTCACGGCCCAGCTTAGCACGTTCCAGCTCCAGCTCCAGCCCCTGGACACGCTGGTGAAGTTCTGCCTTCTCCTGCACAGGCACACAGAGATACTCCTTCACTACTATTCATTTATTTGATAATACTTTTATCCAAATGTACTCATTTCAGCTGATCTGCAGCAAACGGCAATGAAGTGCTTTGCTGAAGCACCTGCTCATCATAAATGTATCTCTTGCAACAGAAACAAAGAAGGCAAATCGTCTGCCATCACCCACTCCCAGAGTGTTTCAGTCCTATAACAGTGCTAACAGAGACAAACCCGACCTGTTCTGGGTAACTTGGTGTACCTGCAGGAAGCGCTCTTTATCAGCCAGGGCCCCAGACAGTGTCATCTTCAAGTCTTCGAGCTTCTGTTCCAGTCTCAGGTTCTTGGATGACAAGAGCTCCTTCTCCTGGGAACAAAGGACAAGACCTTCCATTTCACATGGCATCAACTGGCATTGATGAGTGCATTTCAAACCACAATGAACATAAAAAGTACACAGTAATATGTAAAACCTCCAATTTACATCACAAAATAGACAAACTTTAAAGGTATGTGCCATGCCATATTCTGTGATTCAAAATGAGGCAACCAAACATCCAGTGAGGTGAAGCAGCCCTATGACATTGTAAACAAGCAGGCTTGTGAATACAGCTCTTTTAATCCAACAGAAATATTGCTCTTGATTTTGAGACAGTTTTGCCCGCAAGTACTACTTACTTGTTAACTCTGCATGCAGATCACGTTGGAACACTTTTGTAGCAAAATGTCTGCTGCACAACCTTTACTTATTTGTTCGTACATCACAGTACATTACAGTAGTAGTCATTACAGCAAGTTATGAGCAGGATGGGGCCACTTTACATTGCAATTTGTGCAAATTCTCGCTCTCGCCCAAGATCAGCGGTCCGCGACAAAATGGAGACCACACAGTACTTTCACAAAGTTCACAATTTTGTGTTTAATTCCGAATTCATAAAATTTTGCAATACTGTCAATTTACTTATTTTATTCCCAAGATGTAATAACCGGTCAGAGAAATTGGGACTGCAGTTCCCCTTTAAAAGAGTGTGGGAGACAGTGTTTTGGAGAGGTAAAAGTTGAGAAGCAGGGAAGTTGTATAGGCTCTACAGGCCAGACAGAAATGTCTGGGGAGTGACATCCTCCCTGTCACAGTAGCCAGGGCTGAAGCGAAAAACAGTCAGAGTGGAGGTACTAAGATAGAAACAGCCAAACAACCAAGGAAGCAGACGCTGTGCAGGAACCAAGAGACTAGAAGTGAAAAGTAGTAACTAGAAGATGAGATACAGAGGCAAAGTACAAGAACAGACCCAATACCCAATCCAGGAAGGCAATCCAAGGGATTTTGCAAGCCAAAAATCTGGAAAAACTGAAACATAGAGGAACTAGGAGAAAACAATGTAAGCACGGAAAACAAGGACAATGGGCTGGCAGTAAGAGAAAGGAGCAAGGCAAGAAACAGGGTACAAGAATCAGGAGAAACAGGTAAGTCAAATCTGGAGCTCAAACCAGAGGTCACAAGACTGAGCACTGTTTACTGGGAGTAAGAGCACAGTTCATATAGAGCTGAGTGGAGCCCCAGGTACACTGGTCAGCTTGTGACTGGTTACAGCTGTCTGCATCATCTGTGCTTCTACTGCACAGCCCGTTCAGTCGCCAGCGCTTGGGGTGCCCTCTGGCAGCGAGTAGATGGAATCATAACACCCAGGTGTCACTCACTAGGCTGACTTGGCTGAACTGGCTTTGCAGGCAACTCAGTTCATCCTGTAGGTCACTCTGAGCCCGTACAGAGCTGGTAAGCCTCTGGTTGGTCTCATTGGTCTGGCTCAAGGCAGCCAGCTGTCCCTGTCAGAAGAGAAAGACAGATTATTGGTGTTCATTTACTAATCTTACTGAAACGCTTGAAGAGCTTCAGTGGTGCAATAACCATACCGTAATAAACAGTAACCATTACCATAGGTGATCTTCTTAATAGTTTTTTATCTAAAACAATTTTCCAAGACTAACCAGGACTAATTTCTTTTCAAAACCCTTTTCATATACGGTTTCAGCTCTTTCTCTTCCTGTGCACACTCTTTCTCACTTGCGTGTCCATTCTCACCTGCTCAGTCCTTTGTTTTCTTGTGTTTTATATTCTCACTGATTTACTCTCTCTCACACCTGAAGATGGCTTTACAGCCAAAATGTTTTTTTATTTTTCAGCCTGAAAAATTATGTTTTAACTGATACCTGTTCCCTTGAAGGTTATGCCAAGATGTCTTTTTTGGTAACTTTTGTTAATTTTCATCTTTTCATTTTTTTCTTCTATTTTTTTCTAAAATTATTCATTTTGTTTTGTTTTCTGCTCTAAAAGAAAAGGTTAAGGCTTGGTTTGCCATCTCTGTGCAATAAAGGGTGCAATTCTGTATTTAGACACCTAAATGCTCTTCTATTGTTGTGGAAAAATCTGTAACCCTAAGAGCCATGGGTTGTCTTAGTTGGTGAAAGTCCCTCAACTTTGAAAGGTGTGAAAATGGTTGATACAAGTGGCTCATCTTTATTTTGTCATCCCTTATCCCAATGACCATGTCCCCAGAGTACTAGGGACAACTGGACTACTGCCCCATGGCCCACCAGACACTGACCAATACAGTTTTGCTACATATCCAAAACCAGTGCTGTAAGAAAACTTCTGATCAATTAAACCATTGTCAATTAAACCATTGCTATCTGCTTGACGGGGAGCTTAGCAGACAAGAATGATCACTGACTGCTTTCAATTATTTATTTTCACTTGTTTTCCATTACTTTTTCAATCCCTTACATCATACAGTCATCAGTTTTTACAACAAGGAATCATTGTCGGTCTGGAACTAGCCCGTAGTGTAGATGTGATCATGTGGTAAAATACAGTATGCCTATGTTTTATGTCTGTATATCTTAATTAATGTATTAAAGTACATACTAATCTATGGTAAGACTACAAAAAAAAAGCAAATTTTGTGAAAGCAGGCAGTTTAAACAGTCATTTTAAACAATATTGAGCTATGTTTCAGCTGTACAGAATTTGAAAAACAAACCAGTATTTCCTCATCTCTGTTTTCAATATTCCAAGTCATGTATCTTATAACAGCACCTTTAAAACTGTTTGTTTTCATATCTCTCTTGCAGCTAGGAGGGGGTGGTCATAGACCTGGCCAGCGTCAAAATCTGCAGTTCTCTCCACAGCTTCAAAACAAGAAAGGAACTGACGTGTTTACTGAGTTCTGAGGTCTGAGACCAATTGATCAGAAGGATTGTCTGGTTTGCCTTGGTAAATTGATTTTTTAATTACATGTTATATAATTAAGTGTCATCTACAGTCCCATGGGAAACAAGACAGACCAGATTTGAGTCCAGTATTTGAACCGGATTAAGATAGCTAGCTATTCTTCTGATTTTATGAAACTCTTATTTCCTGTATAGAGAATCCCCATGTTAAAAATGGTCTCTCCTGGTTAGTGGATGCATTATTGAAACAGGGAGATGGTTCCCATTCATTTTGTAGCATCTGGGTTAAGGCAGAGATTTAATTCTAGGTTATATTCTGTTTGAGGTAAAAGGCTGCTTTATCTCTTTTTTTGACCTGTTAAAATTAAATATGATTCAAATTTTCGATAGCAGTATGGGTCTTTATTTTTGGTGGGTCAGAATGTAGGCCTTCAAAATGCACTGTTTGTAAATAGAGTAACCTATATGTTTCATGCTTATTTTATGTGCTGTTTAGTGCGTCAATGTCATTATTATTAAATATGTGTTTAAAACAGTGTACCTGATTTATTACTCTTTTCAAAAAAGCTGTGCCAGAGAACAACAAACTTGTACCAAACTCATTATAATTATAATTAGTAATTATACCAACCCCTCAGGTATATTAATGACATAATCTTTACAATTTGGGGTTGATGCTTATTTCATTTACTTACTGACTAGTCCGCTTGGTCTATTTCTGGTATTCTCTGTTCTGTAACATTCATTTTAACACAGCTTGACACTGTCTCCTGCCTGTCTCAACATGTGTATGAAGGAGGCTGGCCACTGACCTCTTTGGAGGCCCGGAGCTGCTGTAACACCTGGTCTTTCTCAGCCTCCAGAGTCTCGACTCTCTCCTGACAGCCTCGCAGGGCCTCTCTTGCCTCTTGCAGCTCGCGCTCCGCCCGATCTTTCCCCTGGGATCAACACAGACAGACAAAGCATCTGTACCGGGATCACACGGGAACAGCAGGGCCTACACGTGTGCACACAGGTGTTCACTATGCAAGAACAAGCCCGGATGGACGCAGACACACAAAAGCCAAAAGAGGAGCAAATTCTACACAGACTGGTTTCAAATGAAGGAAGAAAAAATACATTAAACATGACAGACTGTATATATAATAAAAACAAGTCACAAATGATAAAAGAGAAAAGTAACTAAAATGAAGCTACGGTATAAGAACAGGCCTTTAAATACTGTACGTCAGACAGAAACAGCACACAAAAGCTTTACAATCTTTTATAGTTCCATCATTGTGTTAAATGCTCAGGAGAGAGAGACCTCTTTGGCAGAATGTGCTTTTAACATTCTTTATAGCATCTATGCAGAGTGACCCCCAAATAAGAGTACAAGAAATATTACAAACAGGTGGAGACCATTTGCTCAGTCTGTGACTCATCAAACATTGGTGCATTCTTTATCACCTAAATGCACCAAGCATGGACCTGAAAAAGTCTAAAACAGTGACACACAGAACAGTGAAGTTAGTTCCTCAGTTCATCCTCCCAGATGAGAACTTCTTCAGCAGCTAGTCCTTTGTTTTTACTATTGTTCTAACCATTGCAGCCTTACAGGTTTATGGACACTTCATGAAAAACTGCAGTATTATAATTACAGGTTCAACATGTATTTCTAAATCCCACATTTCTTTTAAAAATATTTTGTTTATAATACACATTTTTTAATTTTTCAGATGGTCTGAACACGTTTTTCTTTTTTCGGTATTTGTTTTGGAAAACAACACACAGACTGTTCCTAAAGATAAAAGTCAGTCTAGTCAGGGCGTAGTCTAGCGATATTTCATGTTCAGACCACCTGAAATTTAAAAAAATGTGTATTATAAACAGGTTTTTTGCTTATTAGGAGTGCAGTATATTTACCAAATACGGATCAAACTATGTGATTAATTGCATCTCCTTCCTTACATAATGTAAACACATTTTGGGGTTATTTTGTCTGTTTCATAAACGAACGTGTACCAATAATAAAACATACTGATCTCTAAAATAAACAATAAAATATGTTCCAGATAATTAAAGCATCACCTTTAACATTCAATGATGTGTGTTGCTACAAGCAGGGACAGCACTGATTAGAAAAAGAGTGAACGCTGTGATCATACGCTGCTCTGTTTGGATTTTATTACCGTTAACTGTCTGCCACAGAATAACAGGTCAAGCATTGACTGTCCTCTGACCTTGCTGCAAAAGACAAGGACCTGGTTACTGAGGTGCTGAAGCCAGAGAGCTGGACTGCCTCCATTCCTCAGCATCACCGAGCAGTGTCCTGCAGAATCCAGCAACATCTTTAAACCACCAACAGTTCAGGACCAGGAAGAACCGGTCAGGACGCAAGAACTGCTTGAATAAACTCACTTAATAAGAGTCACCTGGTCAACATATTCATCAGAGTATCAGCTTTCCATGTTAACATTAGGTGATTTTATTTACAAAGTACATTTTAGTACTATCCTAGTTGTTTTTTGCAGATCGTATGCCAGTTTTTTTTTAAGATAGCATCTTATTCATTAATTCATCCAACAAAATTCCAAGAGTTGTTTGTTTTCTCACCAGCTGTGAGAAGTATGCAATATTGGTCCATTTTACATAGACGAATCCAATGATGTAAAAACAAAAATTGACAAAGTGAGATCATGTGAGGAGTGTCTAACCTATTGTTTAGTTTAAAATAGCTATTATCTGTTATAAATGCAACAAACATTTTTAATCTATATCCGCTAATCACAGAGTGCTAACTATACAAACCTACAATAATATTTTCATAAAAATTGGTATTTAAAATTTGGATGACTCAAAATTTCCTTCATCTTAACTGTGACAAGACTGAAGTCATGCTTATTGGCACCACCATCAACTTTGTAAACCGAATCCTGTAACCCTATCTGTAGCTGGTTCTGTACTTGAGCTTCAGTCTAAATTGAAAAACCTTGAGGTTATATTCGATTCTGGCTTAAAATTCAACCCACATGTGCAGCATATTGTCAAAACATCTTTTTTTCACCTCAGAAATATCGCTAGACTACTCCCTATTTTAACACTAACTGTGGCTGAAAAGCTGATCTACACTTTTGTATTCTTTTTATTTATTTTTGTTCTCATTCTGTAAGCGCTTTGAGAAGCCACCTTTAAAGGCACTATATAAAATAAAGTTTAGTATTATTTATTATTATGTAATTATTGTTTTTACCTATTTACCAAAATATTTAATTTTACTGTGGATCATTATTTCTGTTTCTTCTCTTGTGTCAGTTTATTGTTCCATATGTTCCCTGCTTATGACAAACCAGTGAATTTGACCTAGGATGAAAGGTGGGAGATTTATAAATCCAATCAAACAACTTGTTTAAAACTAAAAGGTTTTCAAAAAGCTCACCTGTAATCCACAACAAAAGCCAATACCTTACAGTGTGGTCAAAGAAAACACTATCATGCTACCTGAATATCCCTGCATCTACAGGATGAGAAAGACACAAAACTGTTTATATATTTTGGGAATAATACAGGAATAAACCTCCCACTCATACAAATAAAAGAAAACACAAACTTTTCACAACGTGTCTCTATTTTGTGAAAAAAAAAAAACAGTTCTAAACATATAATACCAGTGTGGTCCTGTTACTGATGTTTATTTTTATTTAGAGCACAGACACACCAGTAGAGAGATACACAGAGCAAGAACAATACCACACCCACATATAAGAAAATAAATCATGTGCCAGTTTCCCATGGAAGAAAACGAGCTCTACCTGTTTGTAGAAGTCCTCATGTGTCCTGGGCAGAGTGTTGCTCAGGAGAGAAGGGGTGACATGGCTGTTCATGGGGATGCAAGTCAGTGCGGACGTCAGGTTCCCTCTCTCCAGCATTGTCCTCATATTCAGCATGTTCATCTCCAGCTGCAGGACCCTCCACACACACAGTACAACATGCTGGACTACAGGTCAGGTAGCAACATTATGCATTCTTAACACAAGATGGGAGGTACTGATATTGAAGAAGCAGCCTAAAACAAGAGCTAACTAAGTATATACAGTGACTCACTGTTGTCTTCCTCTAGACTAGACAGTGTGAGGAAACAACACAAAAACCATATATTTCATAATTTAAATCAGAATAAACTGTGTAAAATGACATAATGCCCTTGTAAGACCTAATTTTGAATATACAGTAGTATATGATTTTGACCAACGCATTGCATAATTTATATTGCTGCAGTAGAAGAAATTAAATGAAGAGCAGCCAAATTAACTCCCGGTTTTAAAGGCCTGGCATACACAGACAGGTTACCTCATCTTTGGAACACATGGAGAGGAGAATACTAAGGATTTCAGTACGAGTTTACAAAATCCTTAATGTGTTGTCAAATCTAATCTAACAGGCTGCTTCAATATAAACAATGGATCAAGGACCGAGGGACACAAGTGGAAAATAACATGAAGGGCATTTGTGGCAAAAAATAGGAAACATCTGTATACAACTGTTTCTTTCTCCTGTGGTTTTCAACCCTCACATTTACACAAGGTATGTAAGGTGTCAGAAACGCCCAGTCATGTTATTGATGCTAATAACCTCAGACCTTTAAAAGCAGGTAGAACGAGAGCATTTGATCAATCTTCTACTTGTAATCAGAAAGCACGATGACTCAAAATGGCCTGTTTATAACCCTCTTCCTACACAGGAAGATTCCTATACAGTTACGATTAAGACAAGGGGTGGGCAAGAGTGACCACACATTTCAGGAACCTCAAGCCCAAAAGCTCTGACATAAACAGTAGCCTAACCCTTTAAAGTGGGCCCTCTAGTGGCTACAGTCAGAATCTGCACGAGAAGCGTGATTGAACAAGTCATTATCATTCAGGACATGTTTGTGTACAATTTGACCATCTGCACCTTCACTTCTGTCCGCTGTATCAGCAGTGCCTCACGGGCATCTGGGATTATCATTGACAGTTGTAAAGTTGTTCTCTCTGTCGTGGGTAATGGTGATAGCAGACCTTCATTTGGCAGACCAAGAGCTTGAACAGTAACTGTTTCCATTCACATTCAAAGCTGTCTACTTCATCGTGCATCAGTTATGAAAATGTTATGTTACATTTTGTGTACGTGACATGCCAGGCAGCTGGAGTAATGGGCGGCTCTGTGGTTTTAAGGGGTGCTAATTCGATTTTCAGATCCCGGGCACTGCTGCCAGGTGCCGTTCTGCAGCAGCCAAGACACTCACTTGTCTTGCAGCTCTCCACAGCGCCGGCTCTCCTCAAAGCGGCAAAGCTTGGCCGCCTCCTTCTCCTGCTCCAGTGTGTTCAGTGCCAAGGCCAGCTGCTAAGAAGAGAGGCACCATTTCACACCTGTAACACCTCTGTTTCTCTGTCTGTGAGACAGATCGTTTCATCTGCTATCCTCTACTGCATCGCAGTTAAACTCAACATGGGATGAAAGCAGACCCAAAGTACACCCAAAACACTTTGGGCCCTTTTAGACTCAAAAGAATATGCCCCTCAATTTAATTAAGTTGACTTAAAAGGTCATTTGCATTTTTGGGACATCCCATAATCATCTGTTTGTCAAGAGCATCTTTACAGATTTTGACCCCCACAGGGATCTGTAAATATGCTATGTACATTTGGTATAATTCACTTAAAACAGACACAGTTTGGCACATCCACACATAACAGTACAAATACACTTACATTCCCTAAAGTCACAGTTAGAGTGGACACTACAGATACTGCCCAGGTTAAGAGGCAGAGGGGAGAAGCTGCACCACCGTGCTTGAGAAATGTAAGTGAGATGGCGCTGGAGTGTGGGAAGAAACTCATGGCCTTCTGGACGGCTGTCAAGCATATCGCCAGTCCAGGGAGGGAGCAACAGGGAAGGTGCTTTTTAAAGAAAACAACGTCAACCCAATTCCCTGAAGAAGAGAAACAGGTTCGTGTACAAAGATGAGCACTTCTTGTAACAAAGGAAATGGCGTAAGGGGAGTGGAATAAAAAAATAAAAAAAATACTTTCTCACCCAGAGAAGGGTGTGAGAAGAGACACTTCCTGAAGCAGACTTTACTCTGCAGTATTTCATCTTTCAGAACTCAACAGGAGGAACCCCATTGACGAAACAGAAATGACAAGCAGAATTTCTGTATGCAATCTGTTAACTCTGTTCTCGTTAAAAGAAGTCAACAAATCCTGTCGACGGGGACAAGCTGGGAGGCTAACGAACAGCAAAGAACTGGAAGGGCTCTTTCCAGCAAGAGGAATGAGGGAGAGGGAAGCCGTCAGCTGTGAGGCCCACAGGCAGGAGAGCACGGGAATGTGAACAGTGGAAACATCAGGAGTGTTTCATTCCTGAAACTGGCTGGGAAAAATATCCGAGAGTGCAGAGTCCCTCAGAAGCCTTTAAAACCTTCTTTTCAAGTATTTTCTTTTACTGTTTAGCTTGAAATGCACTGCTTGATGTCTCCATTAGTGTCACAAAGCGCTCTTTCAGGACCCTATGCAGACAACACAATCCGGGGAGGAGTGAGGAAAACACGGGGGGAAAAAGCATGCAAAGGCGCAGGCAGGAAAACAGGGGGCGTGTCCATGGTGTGCTGGTGTTCAGGGGGGGGTGTCCGAGGCAAACAGTCCGAGGGAGTCCGAGGCAAATTCGTGGGTGTAGCAAAAGTCCAAGACCGGGTAATCCATCCTGACAGACAAACAGAGTTAAGAGCCGGAGCGGGATCCGGCAGAGGGACGGGGGAATAAAAGGGGGGTCACTGGACCAGACACTCCCTAATCCCGGACTCACAAGGTCAGGGCCGTGATGAAGCCTGTGCCGTCGAGTCGCTCCTGGACTCGCTGATAGGCGGGCTTCCAGGCGTCCATGTTCCAAAGCTGAGCCCAGATTGGCAGGAACGCCTGGCTTTTATACTGTAGCAAGGGGGGCAGGAACCGGAGGCAGGTGCAGGAGATGAGTATAAAACAAGGAAGGGCTGGAGCTGGGCTGGAGGGGTTAACGAGCATGACAATTAGCATGTCTCTGAAGCAGAAAGTCATATACAGTAACAAGAGTAGCTGTATATAACAAGATCGGTAGTTTTTGTGGGAAAAGAGGGGTACAAAATCTATTTTTCTTTGTGTTCAGTTGAACTGTAGATATATTTTTTGCTATGCCCTAAAAAGATCACATTCTTGAAAGGTATGTCTGTCAGGCTTGCACATTCTGTTCACACATTGAAATGAACATTATCATGAGCATTTAAACCTGAGCTTGTGTGTCTGACAGACTGACGCCAGACTGTTCAATGCACTGTGACAGGAGGTGGTGTTATAAAAGGATGTGTCCAGAACAAATACTCTATCAATCTTATCCTGTTTGATACAATTCTTCTTCCACAGCTGTGTAAAGAAGCTGGAATAAAATCACTTAATAATATGTAGATACAGAAGGAACAACACTGTTAGACATTCCAGTAATAAGTATTCTCAGGTCTACATGGGCTGAATTGCTTCAATTCTAAACACTACACATGATGTACAGTATAAGAGATTAGCTCTTAAACCAAGGACTAAGTGGAGCGTTAATCCTACTTTTAACCCAATTCAAGAAAACATCTGAAAACAATTACATTACAATTATTTCAAGTACTGCTTCATACAGTTCAGCTAGTATGGAAACTACAGAACAGTACAGGGTGTTCTCAGAACAATCACTCAGAAACTCTACTTGTTGTGAATTTAATTCTGACATGTTTGAATGTGAACTTAATTTAGTGCAGAAAACATATAACATTGATCAAAACAAATGCTGTTAAAAACATCTTTCAATATAATGTGCATCAAATATTTATTTCACCTTATGTTATGAGGTATCCCTGATTATCACGTCTACAGAATATCACAGTGTACAAATGAAGAAAACTGTGTAATTAATCAGCTTGTTAAAGGTATGTTTGTAATATGTAATTCAATTACACAGCTAGCTGTACCTCTGACCCCTCAAGCTCATAACCCTCTTTCCCCCTGTGGGAATGACTTATGTTGTGAGGTGTTTCCTCTCGGCTGTAGTTTGTGTGTCAGCCCTGCTCTGTATCCCTACATCCCACACTTCCCTGCTGCTCTTGGATAACACGCATCTTGCATGTCTGCAATGTCAACCAGTCCCAGGGACAAGCGCCTGAGGCTCCTGCTCTGGAATCCGTGCACAGAAATCAAGCAACGTTCGTCACACGGTCACAAAGTTTCCATTTCTCAGCTTATTCATTAACTGTGTTTATTAACTTATTCAAGGTTTGAAATGTTTGTACGTGTTTTCGTGCTGTAAAAGACACTCTAGATGAGAGGTAAAACGCTGAGGCCCAGAGAGAAGGAGAGTCAGAGGCACCTGGGAACGTGTCCCCTCACCTTGTGCTTGAGCTCCAGCAGCTCAGTCCGCGCCCGGTGCGCGTCCAGTTGGCCGTCCCGCCCGCGCAGCAGCTCTGCCTGCTGCTCCAGCCGGCTGTGGGCCTCCCTCAGCTGCCGCACGAGCTCGGCCCGCCTGGCGCCGCTCTCCACCAGCGCTGTGCGCAGCTCTGGGCCGGTGGGCGACGTGGGCCGCGGGGCCCCCTCGGGTGCCAGGCGGGACAGGGAGCGCCAGCGCCTCAGCCCAGGGAGCTCCCAGCCATCCACACCACCTTCACTCCCGGAAGAGCTGAAACCAGAGCAAGTCACTGGGCAACATGGGCATCTTTATAACATAGCACACCCCCCTCAAAAAAATTAATGCAATTCAGGCCATGTTGTTCATGTTTTTATTCACCTTTTTAAAAAGCCATGACCTGTGCTTTTTGTGTGAGGTGTTTCCTATCATTTTTTATTTGTGTCTCAACCTTCCCCTGTGCACCTCCCTTCCACCACAGGCACGTCTACATCTCTTGCCTGCCTGTTTATTGTCACATAACGTGCAGCTTCCACGTCTGCAATGAAAACAAGTCTCAAGGACTAAAGAACAGGTTTAGTTTTACTTTGTGTTTTCTGCTTCACGTAAATTGCCAAACATTAGCTATAGATTTTAGCCGTCTTGTACAGGTATTACAGCAAGCACACTCTGAGAGTTTGTATATTTGCGCCCAGGCGTTCTTCATTCTATGCTAGAAAACACTCATGCAACTCCAGTATCCAATTATTTCAGTGTTCATAATAAGTTTATAAAAGTAATTCTAAATATATATCACTGCACATAAAAAAAGTTAAAAAACGATTATGTTTATTTGCTTATTCACAATGTCAAGCACAGGAGAGCACATCTCCCTCTCGTGCAGGGGGACAGATAGTCACAGTCGCTCAAGTCATCACTATCAAACCTGCTCAGCTGCTGGTAGTTATGAAGTCAATAAAAGAAAGTATTACAGTGCACTTTTGCTCCTGTCGCATCATCCAGGTGGGGCTGCACATTGGTGGTGGTGGAGGGGAGTCCCCAGAAAAGCGCTATATAAGTATACGCAATTATTATTATTATTATTATTATTATTATTATTATTATTATTATTATTATTATTATTATTATTATTATTATTATTGTTATGATTATTCGAAGTTGTTGTTAAAGTTTCTTAAGAATCTACAGACAATAATTATCACCTGGCAAGTGTCAATATTTGTAATTGTCAGGAACTTCAAAGAAAGATAGGAACTGGGGTGTTTACTGAGTGGAACAGGGGTGAGATACATGTATCAAAGGAATCTCTGGTTTGCCTTCTTTAATTAATTTCTGGGTAAATTATTAACAGTCGAACAGAGGATTAAAAAGGCAGGTAGAGAGGGAAAAGGAAGAATACAGTAAGAGACAGAAAGACAAGGAGAGAGAAAAAAGGTGAGAGATCCCTATCCAAAACATCCTTAAAGACTATTCTCGAGTTAAGTATTTGTACCTTGTTAAGAGAGCTTGCCATTCTGTTATATTTAGGAAATTGATTTTCTGATAGAGAACCACTAGGTTAAAAACAGTCTCACCTGGTTAGTGAATGCATTTTTAGAATAGGGAGATAGGTTTCTCATTTACTTTGTAGCATCCAGATTCATAAAGACAGTGACTTAACTGTAGATCATATTCTGTGTGCATGTTTCTCTCTCTTGTTGCCCTTTGTAGGGTATGAACACTTGGTAGCAGTCTGGGATTTTTTAGTTGGTCAGGATGTAGGCCTCTGGGGCACCTTGTTTGTAAAAAGGGTAACTTGTGCAGTACATTGTACATTTACGTTGTGTGTTGTTTAGTTTGTTATTGTTAATAAATATTTGTGTAACCCAGTATGCCTGACTTATTTCTGTTTTCACCCAAGCTCTACCAGAGAACAAAGAACTCTGGTGCCACGTATTATACCAACCACATGAGTATATTCATGGCACAATCATTACAATTTGGAGGTTGTGATTACTTAATTATCCCTCTAGGTCTATTTTCTATTTAATAGAAATTCTAGTAATTCTTTATTTTTGTAACCCCTATTTGGATCACTATGTATTAGCTGTATTTATCTTACATATTATGGATATACAATGTTGTTCTTATCTGATTGTACCACCATGTTGTATCAAGGCTACAGAGCAAGTCTCACCCCTGTCCATCAAAAGGGATGGAGCTTAATGTATTTAACCTGGGACTCTTGGAGCAGCAAATTAGTGTTTGTGTCTTTGGTACTTTTACTGTCACATCCTGCTACTCACGGTGGCATGAGCAGCAGTATGGTTATCGCTGGATGAGCCCACATACTGGGTGAGACAGCTGACAGCACCAACGCTGTCTGGGGAAACCTTACCAGGCTGAGTGGAAGGCACGTGCACTGGGAGACAAGATGTAGGCTGTGAGCTGGCTGGGAAACAGAAGCAGAGCTGCACACACAGGTGGCATAGTGCTGTAGCACACAGAGGAACAGAAGCAGAGCTGTGCACACAGGTGGTGTAAAACTATAACAGCCTGGGGAAAGAGAGCGAGGAACAGGAACAAGGAACTGGGAATGTAGGAGGTTCATAGCCAGGCAGCAGGTAGACAGTCAGACGTATAGGGAAACCTAGGGAGGATCAAAGCCAGGAAAACACTGAAGTGAAGCGCTAAGGGAATTTCAAGGTCAAGAACAAGGTGAAGGTTGAACTTTCATACACACAGCACAGCACGGCAGGGAACGAGAGAACTACTGTAGGAATACAGGGAGGCTCCCACTAGACTCCAAGAGCAGACTCTATACCAGACCCTTGACGATTGCTCACAGGTGATGCAGATTTCCTGTCGGCACGCATTGTTGTGGTAACTGGCAATGAGAGACAGGTATGTGTCCGGCTACAGCATACACTAGCTCACTCTTTGTTATGGGGATGAGCAAAGGTACAGTTACCTGTTTATTGAATAAGCCTGGTGTTTACAGAGTCTTTAAACTGCTAGTGGGAACCCTTCCTGGAAAGATTCCAATTTACACCTTTTGCTGAATGTTTTGTTCTCTTCTGTAAATAGTTTTCAACACAGAGTACTTTTTAGTAAACAAACAATCTTTTTGTTGGTGTTCTATATGTTCTGTGACCACCCACGGATTTAATTGCAGGTGGTTTTGTCACAAGGAGATACAAGTAATCTTTTGGAAAATCACCTGGGAAATAAAGCATTATTCTACACATTCATTCATTGTTTGAACTGCAGTGAATCATGTTGCAGCTCACAGCAACCAGAGCACAAGGAGGGCCAAAGTTGTAAGGCATGTGTGCAAACTACCATACTACTCACATTCTATATATACTGTACATCCATCCATTTTCTAACTATAGAATTAGTAATCACTACATACTAAGACTGTGGATTTCATTTCATATCACTTCACTCATTTCAACAGCCACAGAACAGATCTGAATCTTTTAGTCTGGAACAGAGGTTATGGGGAAACATGATGTGGTTACACAATACAGTTGAACGTTCTCATTTTTTCTAGAGAATGGACCCAAATAGCTCTCCACAACCACACTTTTCTTATTTAAACATTCTCAATTGTGGGAACACATGATATCCCTAGTTATTGTATAGCCTAGATGTCTTGTAGAACTGTAAGCATGAACTGTAAGCAAGCTCTTCCCAGAATGAAGATATGAAGTGGAAACAGCAGCTGCTTTCTGCATAGCTTGGGACACTGCTGTTTCCACTTCATATCTTCATTCTGGGAAGAGCTTGCTCCCAGTGACCAGGAGGAGCCTAAAGCCTGAAGAAGACAGGTTGAAACCAGTTTCTGCCATTTCCTGAACGAGGTGCTGTCACTAGGAGAGTCCTTGCCTTAAACTACATCCGTCACTCTGTCATGTGCTGGACACCTGCAGCTCTGAGATAAATATCTATAATGAACAATGCTAAAAAGGCTTTGGACACAGTTTGGACACAGTTCATTCTGTGGAACAGAAGCCAGACTGATTTCCAAAGTGTATCTGGCAAAACATCTTTATTAAAAGATGTATCAAAAAATATTTTGAAGATTTTTCAAAACTTTTACAAATGTGTACCAAATACCACAGATAAACAGATTTTTTTCTAAATATTCACGATCACTCCAAGAGGTGTTTTTTTTATTCCGTGTTCCAGGGGAGTGGCAGTGAAAGCTGATAGCTCTCTTTCCATCATATCGATGCACTTCACATTCAAGCAAAGGGACCTTGGAGCAATGAAAAACCCTAAACTTCTACAGGGTGTTATGTCGCTGTACAAGGAAGAAGGCATCCTGTAGACCTCTCTGCCACACCAACATTGGCCCACTGTGGCTCCTCACCTGTGTGTGGAGTAAAGCCCTCTCACTGCGGTCCCTGTGTGATCATTCAGACTGTCCCACGCTGGCTTGCTCTGGGGTGGGCAGTGCTGTGCCTGGCAGAATCAACAGCACAAGTGTGACTCACAGGCCTTACATAGTGGCTCATGCCTCATGTACTATTGAGATATTTCTATTTTCAGGGCATACAACCAATGAACACGACACTATGGCTGCCAAATTCTAGCGGGATATTTTAAAACAGGCTCCTGTCCTTGGCTTGATGGCAGCCTGGTTGATTTAAGAGAGAGAGTGAAACAGAAAAAAGGTGAAAAAGAGGGACAGATCAAAGACAAGGGTGGACATGTGAGAGACTCCAGGGAACAGATATTGAGCATGAGAGGCAGAGAGGAGAACGTTTCTAACAAGCAGAACAATCAAAGTAAATCAGCTGCGCTGTAAATAACGGTGAAACTAAAGCAAAAGTTACTACCCCAGCCACATTGTCATCCACCTGTACCTTAACAGGAGACCTCCTCTTCTGGTGGGTGTCCAGATGGCTGAGAGACAGAGGGCTGGATGGCCGTAGAGGAGGCCTGGATCTCCAGTTCTCAGAGTGCCGGGGTCCTGAGGGGGTCACCCGTGCCGAGGAGCTCAGGGACACCCAGCCATTGTTATTCTGCTCCCACAGGGAATAGCCCCCCTCACAACTCCTCGGCTGGGCCATGAGTCCCTGCTGTTTGGCTGGAGGTGGACGTGACGCAGGTGACTGTGTAAGAGCCAGACAGACGCAGAGGGGCAGCTGCTGCCTTGCCTTCGCACTGGATCTTGTTGGCAGCCTGGTTCTGGTGTTTTTACGTTTTTAAGTTGTCAGCCAACTTTCACAAATCCTGCAAATGAATACAAAATCATTAAGAACTACATACTGTCTATACTGGAACAGGTAACGGGTTTATTCCATGCTGAGAAGAAAAGAAAGGAAACACAACGTTTCGATAAAATGTTTCCTGCAGCAAGTTAATACTTAAAACGTCTGCACATACATTAAATACAGGATGCTTACAATCTAAAAGATGATCTAAATTTTTATTAAATTTTCTAAATCTCTCTTGATCGTGCAATTCACTTTCATCAAAGATTAATTAAGGCAAGATTTTCCAAATGTGGAAGAAAAACCATCTTTTAAATCCATCCATCCATTTTCTAATAGTTCCTTCTAATTCAGGGTTGTGGGGGAGTAGGAGCCTATCCCAGCAAGGCAGGATACACCCTAGACAATACAGCAGTCCATCACAGGGCAGGCACACACAAGTTCAGACATACACATACACAGACTCACAGCTAGGGCCAATTTTCCCACAAGCCAATTACACTCCAGTATGTTTCTGGACCGTGGGAGACAACCGCATCCCCCAGAGGAAACCCACGCAAGCACAGGGAGAACATACTGTACGTACACCCCACAGATACTGTAGCACCCCAGGTCCAGAACTGGTCCAGAACCCAGAGCCACAGCACTGCAAGACAGCAATGCTGACCACAGCACTACCATGCTGCCCTGTCTTTTAATCAAGAACCAAAGTTCCTCTAGTCAACAATCTGAAATCCCACTTAGAAAGCTCTTCTGATTTGAATGAAGGTGTGCAGCTATTTACAGTTATATTTACTGAACATTACCATGAGGCTTATATAGGTATCTCCATAGCTGAAGACTTTATCTAAAGGCACATGTGAAATGCTTCAGCATCAGCCAATGATCCAAACATCAGAAATGTTAATACTACAAATCCTCAAATTACGTATTTGAGTCAAAAACACCAAATAATTTTGTACGTTACATGGCAGACAAAGAAATCAAGAACTAATAGACCGATAAGTACTTCTCTACTGAATCTAGTGCATTTATGCTTTTATCCTTATTTTCCAGAAACAGAACAACTGAAATTTGTAATTATTAATAATAATATTAATAATTGCTTACACTTATATAGCGCTTTTCTGGACACTCCACTCAAAGCGCTTTACAGGTAATGGGGACTCCCCTCCACCACCACCAATGTGCAGCCCCACCTGGATGATGCGACGGCAATCATAGTGCACCAGAACGCTCACCACACATCAGCTATCAGTGGGGAGGAGAGCAGAGTAATGTAGCCAATTCATAGAGGGGGATTATTAGGAGGCCATGATTAGTAAGGGCCAATTGGAAATTTGGCCAGGACACCGGGGTTACACCCCTACTCTTTTCGAGAAGCGCCCTGGGATTTTTAATGACCACAGAGAGTCAGGACCTCGGTTTTACGTCTCATACAGTGTCCCCGTCACTATACTGGGGCATTAGGACCCACATGGACCGCAGGGTGAGCCCCCCCTGATGGCCCCACTAACACCTCTTCCTGCAGCAACCTTAGTTTTTCCCAGGAGGTCTCACATCCAGGTACTGACCAGGCTCACACCTGCTTAGCTTCAGTGTGTTGCCAGTTGTGAGTTGCAGGGTGATATGGCTGCTGGCTGTTATTATTATTAAGAGTCTCTTGAGACAGCTGGAAAAGAGACACTCTTGAAATGTCTCTTGGTGAGACCAGAGCAAATCCGTGCAGCATATTGCGAGATACATAACCTCCTGAGCATGTGAAAAGCATGTGCTCACTAAATCAGTGCATTTTCTAAACCTTGTGAATATTTAACACCCTCACAGCTAGTTTACCTCAGCTCACTGCTAATATAAACTAGAAAACAGATCACAGCAGGAACAAAACTGACACTCACCTTCAGCCTGTCTCCCCGAGGCAATGAATACTATAACGCCCAACACACAGCAAGGAAGTGCTCTTATTCTAAAGGTGAGAGTCCTTGAGCAGCTGAGGGATGCAGCCATGGAAACGAGTGTACACAGAGCTGAGGGCTTGCCTGAGACCTGCCCTCAGTGGCTAATCTCAGGGCTGCTGCCGACCTGGCAGTTGAGCACAGTATTGTGACAGGAGGGCAGCACGGCTCTGGAAGCATTCTTCACATACTGTAGCTTTGGCTCTGGTGAAGTTAACCCCTTCAAACATACATAATAGGCAAAAAGTCAATCTGAGGGCTGTGAATACACTAAGTTGTTTTTTTTTTCCCTTTTATTTCTGTTCTAGCCTACTTTGCCCACCACGTATGTGTTTTTGTGCTAGGCCTCTGTCAGATGTCTAACAGAGTCTAACAGAGTGCTATTCTGAATGTCCCACATTAGCTTTGCTAACTAATATTCTCACTTGCCAATATATTGGGAACTCTCATTGAAAATTACCCAAAACATTCACTTTGTTAAATGGACAGTTACCTAGAACACATCTTCCTAATAAAGTCTGTTATAACATACCTTGTGAACAAGGAAAACATGCAGATACCACAACCAGACTCTAAGAGCTATGAAGCAGCAGTACTGCCATGCTGCTCACATTTAGGCATGAAAATGCTCATTATTGATAAAATTATGCTTTTAATGTTCTGTATGGTTTCAGTCAAACAAACTCATAGTTTACATCTAGCTGTAATTGATTGAATATGCTGTAGCATTATGCAGAAAGCTGGAGTCCTGCACACATTTAACTAGTGAACATCTAACTGTTGACCTTTAATATATAGATTGTGGGTTTAATATCCTTGTAAAAATAAAGATTCCTTTTAAACAGACACCCTGCTCCATTATCTTCATATTTCTCCTGCCTAGGAAGCCCCTTTAAAAATGATGCTTTCAACTGGAATTGCCCAAAGAGTCTTAAAGCAAAACTGCAATCCGTTTTAAGTTTTTGGAGAATATTACGAGGCTTTAAACGTGTGAAAGAATGCAACAGGTTGATCCATGGCACTTCCAGCGCATATGTGACGATGGAGAGAAGACAGCACTCTAACACACATGTATAGTTTACAGTTCAACAGCCAAAGCTGCTGGTCTTCTCTGCGTTTGTGTGACTCCTGCTTGTACTCATTACGGCCCACCAGTGCAGGAAGTCTTATGAAGAGCTCGGCTGCACTGCTCCACCAATGAAGAGCATGATGCCATGCATAGAAGACATAGTTGATGAAACAATGGCTCAATAACACTCAAGTTTCAACAGAATCAATAGAGAAAACGGATATTCAGAAACAAAACTATTGTCCTCAAGTTCCTAATCATTTTTACTATGCCCTCATTGCTGAAATATTAACTGTTTTCTAGTCTCAAAATACAGTATATCTTTTTAATAGGTGCAAATGTGCAAATAGCACTGATTCTCTCCTGCAATAGCCACCAGACCCCGAGGAGCCTCTCCGGTAGTGCAGTCAGGGATTACACTTCAGTTCTGCACAGATAAAAGATCAGGGTTGCCAGGCAATCTTGTTACACGTTCAAGTAGGTACAGGAACTGCGTCAGTATGCATAGGCAGCAAATGAAGAGGTAAAGGTTTATTTCATGCTGAAAACAAAAGAAGAGAGACACCACATTGCTTCACACCTGAAGAAGGCTCCACAGCCGAGATGTTGTGACAATACAACCAATCTCCGACAGAATAATAAACCAATTCAACTTTTAAACTCTTCAGGAATGTTTTACAATCTTCAGGAAACGTCAGATCAGACTAGCATACTGTCCAGAGCACCCATCCCAGCTCCCACAATCCCCTGCCCTTACCAGGAGTGGAGGAGTGGTGGCTGAAAGTGACAGTGTGCTCCATGATAGAGATACAGCACGTGTAGCTGTACACACTTCTAAGACTGTCACCTGTACAAGGCCACTGGAATTGACTTTCTTGGGAAATGTACTGTACTTGTCATCAGAGTGAAAAGTGGTTTACAAAAACAAGGTGTCATAACTATTGGCTTATCAAGGACTCCAGACATTTGCTTTGCAGTTTTTTCAATCCTCATTTATTGAAAAGCCCTGGTCTGCAAGAGAACCCGACGAGCAAGTTAGAAACCAGCTCCTGTGTATAACAAGCAGATATGCACTGGGTGTATTTCACGTCGTTATCCATCTAACACAGCCTGGCAGCTGGCATTACAATCGCCTTTCAGTGCAAGGGTAAATATGAACAACAAGCAGGCAGTAAGCGGTATCCGTGGAGACTCTAATGAGTCACTAATAACTGAAACAGAACTGTCCTTCAATGGAGGAGGAACGCTGTGTAAGAAAAACTGCAGTGCTCTTAAAGCCGATTCTGCGTCGTAGATAACTTTCGTCACACATCCGCGCTTCTGATACCGCGAGCATCGCAAAAGAAATAATACGGCAGCTTTAGACATATTTTTCGTATTGAGAGAAACTATAACAGAAATCCACTGTTTTAAAAGCGTCAGTTCAGGAGGCACGATTCGGGAACATTTTAGTAGGACGAACAAAATCTCATATATGCTGGATTCTGCTGTAGCTAAAATGAAAAACTCACAGTGGTGGTAGTGGTCCCTTGCCTCTGTCGTACAAGCGTTACCCTGTGTAAATCGGGGAACTGACTAGTCGCCAACAGAATGAACCTGTAAGAACAAAGTTGAGGTCAATAAAGAACAGCCTTTACCTCCCACTGAAAACAGACAGCTCCGCTCCTCCAGAGGTGGTCCGACTGACGGACTATCTTTTTTAAGGGCTTTTGTCACTCGTTTCTCTTGTATACAAACGTTCAAAATGTGTTCTTCACGTTCCCAATGGTCCTTTAAAGTGTTCTGACCGAAGCACAAGATACCAGAGAAATATGTAACCTTAAAAGGTGATGCACCTTCGAAACACGAAGTCTACTGTTCACGCTTTTTATACATTTTTACTTACAATAAATACAGATGTGACTGATTTTTTTCTTCTTCACGTGAAGACATTTTCTTTCCTAAAAATCAATACCTCAACACGGGTCTGACGACTGAGCCAGTCTCCTCATTTCAGATTAATTCGCTGAATTGTACTTCTGTAATATTGTAACATTTTGTGAACTAGAAAACATGTTATTGCAATTGGTGACAAACAGAAAATTACTTTAAACTTAAAAGTCTGGTCTTCACTGACACCTGAGGCGTGTGTTCATATAGTTCCGATACTGTATTTATACTTAGGATCATATTTAATCGGGATTTGCTCCTTAAAATATTCATAGAATATTCAAAATACGTGTTCACGTGCAGCGTTTCAGCTTTATTAAATTCTTTGAAGTGTTTTAAATGAAATTTACTCCTTTCCTATTAAATCTTAAATATTGTTTTATCTAGACATCAAACAATGGTCTGCTTGTTTACAATCCATGTTTATGAGTTAATTGAAAACGTGACGTTTTAAACTGTACAGCACTCCCGGGCGAGTAAGTTTCTGTGGTCCCCAAAACGGAAATCTATTTGAAGTCTTGTGGGACGAAAGGCGCTACATAAATATTAGAAATCATTATGTATCCTGGATAACTAGGGGCAGCACGTTGGCGCAGTGGCTAGCATTACAGGCTCGCAGGGAAACGCCCCTGGATTCCTTGGGTGCTATCTGCATGGAGTTTGCATGTTCTTCCCGTGTTTGTGTGGGCTTACTCCAAGTGCTCCGGTTTCCACTACAGTCTAAAAACATACTGGTGCGTTTCTGTCCGGTGTCCCGTCCAGAGCGTACCCTGAGCCGTTGCTTGCCAGGATATAGGCTCCGGCTCTGAACTGGAAGAAGCGGTTAGAAAATGGATGGACCTATCCCGCCTCCAGTCTAGCGCAGGGCACACAGACAGTGACACCAATGAATCTCGTCAGCGTGTTTCTGGAAGGTGGGAGGTAATGCAATCGTGACCCGGGAGGTACCATTGCAAAACGACTCACCAGTTTGCCGCCCCACGTCAGTTTACATACAGTAGGTACTTATTTCATTCCAACAACGGGGAAAGGGCGGAGATGAAAGGAAAATCCGATTAAGGCGTGACCTTGCATTTCATTTTTGGACTCTAGGTCGAGTGTCGTGTGAGGTACTACACTTCCTCTACGCAGAACCCCTTTGATTTCCTGTGCGACTAAAACCAACTGCGAAAAGCAGAGAAATTACCCAGAAGAAAGATTGCAGCAGCGACTTTAAACCACAAGAGGACGACATTGAGGTAGCATTTTAGTCTGTCAGCCAATAGTCTTTTTTTCTTCTTCAGAAGTGAGTTTTAAAACAGGAATGTAAATCCTCTGGGGATTAAAGCAGACTTGTACTCATCACGACACATGTTGCTACGAACTGCAGCCAGGTCTGGCAAACGGTCTCAGATCCGAGGAACATTACTGAGCTACACAGGCGCTGGGCTGTAATCACATACGCGCAATTTCACCACGGGAATTAAAAAGACGGGCGAAAAGCCTTTTTTTTTTTTGAGTGGATACAACATTTACACCTATTCCGCAGACACGGTCTCCTAAACTGGTAGCGTAATTTTACTTAAAAATTATTGTCAGCGCCGGTGTCCTGTCTCCTCAGCGCAATTAGGATTAGTGTTATACGAATAACGATAAACACGGATTACTGGCAGAGGAATGGATAGGTTATGTGCTACATCACTGCTGCTTATTATACTTTATTTCGTTATAACTGGAGACTCCACTGTGAACGCTCTTAAAATCCCCGCTGACTCAGACCTTAAGGGGTAAGTGGAAAAAACCTGGACGTCAGTTATCCATAACGCAGGGCATTTATTCTTTTTGTTTACTTTCATTAGTTTACGTGAGAAGAATTACAGTATTAAGAACCGCAAAGGTCCATTAAAGCAGCGAGCGTGTGCACTACGGCGGTTTGCAAAACAACTGAGAAGCAACATGGGAGCAAATGGGACTTTTGGGTGAAGCGTTTGGTGGCCGAGGTGTGGGCGATGTCTTTGATGTGCTCACTGTTATTGACAAGTACCGGGCTGCAATGAACAAGCAGCGCGTTTGAGTAGCTTAGCGGAGAGCGATGGGCTGCAGTGTAGCTCAGAAGATCAGTGGTTAGTGTTGGACAATAGTGTGTGTGATGTGTTATGAAAGGTTACGAACATGATTACGGCATTTGGCCAAGCTGGCCCGTTTGGTAGTTAGAGCTAACTTTCTTGATAGATGCCAGGGCATCACGTTCAGCCACCGTGGCTGGGCAGCTTGTTCCATAGTCCCACATCAAGTTTCACTGCTCATTCTGAAGAAAGCCAATGGGCTGAATTTGACATATTTGATTTTGAAGAGTTGGATCAGTTCCTCTCATTGTCTTTACTGTTCCAAGACCAAAAAGATTCAGTTTTTTCAATCTGTCAGTTTAGGACATTCCTTTAAGACTGTATCTGATTGCTTTAATTTTGTACCTTTTTTGTAATGTGGTGATCAAAATTGTACAAAATAAATGAGTTCTTACTAGTGCATTGCACAATTTTGACATAAGATCCTTCAGTTTAATGCTCTGTGGATAAGATCCTGGGAACGCTTACAGTAACTTCTAGCTAACAAAGTACCATCATGATCACCTGTTCCTGGCAGTTGTATTAGTTTTAACTTGGAAACCTGCAGTGTCAATTAAATTTGTTTCCACAGAGGAGGTATTAACATTGTCCCGTATGCCTAAAGCTATATCATATTTCTATAGATATAGATAGAGCTTATCAATATTCTTGATATATTAGTGTAAGAACTGTCTCAAGCAGTAAGTCTTAATGTCTCAAGCAGCTAAAAAGCTAAAGGTATTCTTCAGTGAAAGCATCCTATAACAAGCCTGCTTCCTTCTGCTTGTCTTTAGAAGAGAAGATTGTCCAGACAACAACATCGTGACTGTGGAATATCCCTGTGTCACAGCTGGAGGGGAAAAAAGCATCTGTCTCAGGTAAGTCATCTGCACCTGTAGGTCAGGGCTTCACTGACCTGACATGACTCCACTATCTTCTTGATTGTGTTTCTGAGAACGTGCACAATAAAGTCTTTAATTTAAATAATTTTACTTTGCTAGACAGTCACTGAAGAATCTACAACCCTTTGCCTGAATGTTTACAATTTGCAAACATCTGCGTATATAAATATTGAAATATATAGTACTACACTTAAAGCTGAGAGTGCAATTATGATCAAAAGACACAGTCTAGGAAATTATAATTCTATTAAAGGCTTTCAATCCAGGAAAATCATTTTGGGGAAAAAAAGCCAGAGAACTTTACTTTTGTTATTTGTCATGAAGCTCCAGGACCTGTCATTGTATTAAATTCAGAAAGAACAGCAATTTGCAGAATTCATTAGATGATTATAGCTGCAAAACAGGTATGTTCAACCCTGGTCCTGAGAGCTGCATGGTGTCCTGGTTTTCATTCCATTTCAGCTCCATTTGCTTAATTTAAACCAATGAATAGCCTAATTAGTCAATTTTAATTAATCAATTAGTGGCTTTTAGCCACAGATAGAGGCAATCCATTGAACCTGCAGGCTTTTCTGGACCATGATTACAGACTGCTGCTGTTAAGCCTCCCATACTCCCGTTGTGCAAAGTTCATTCTCTTGCTCTGTTCAAGGAGCCCAGGCTTCCTAAAGTGCCATGATCCTAGTACAGATACCTGTGGTATTCCGCTTACAACATGACCCCAATTGAGGATTCACACCCTGTTTGTTCTCTCTGGTTCATCAGTTAATCAAGCACATTTCCCTGAATGCCCACCACCTATATTTTGAAAAACTTTTATGAAGAACTCTATTAAAAGCATTCTGAAAATCTAAATACAACGTATCCTATGCTATGTGAGTATGACTGCCATTTGTTGTTAAAACCTCTTAATAAGTTAATATGACAAAACCTGTCTTTTCAGCATACTTCAGTATTTGATTCCATATAGATGATAATCTAATTTAGTTGTAATAATTGTTTCCATAACTAACATGTAATTAAAGTCAGGCTTATTGGTTTGTAATTGCTTTATTCAGTTTTGTCACCCTTCTTGAATGGACGCTACATTAACAATTTTCAAGTCCCTAGTATTATCTTGAGTGGCTTGCTGGAAGAGTTGCATCAATGGTTTCTGATTAATATCTCTTGTTTCTTTTGTATAACTGGCAAGATACCTGGGGATTTATAAATCATGAGTAGTTTTAGTACCCGAAACTCTTCTTCCTCTCCTATGCTGATATTATTTAATACAGAACTTTGTGCTTCCACTGCCTGAGGCATGCTGTTGACATCTTGTTTAGTGAACATGTGAGTTAAATACTCATTTAGTACATAATTCATTTCCTTTTCATTGTCTAGATATTTCCCCTTTATTGCCCTTGATATAGTTTACTTTTTCCTGTTTTGCTGTTTTGCTGTTGTAGTACTGAAATAGTACTGAACCTTATACATTGATAATGGTCCAACAGCGATCTATTGAAAGCACTGCAGCCCAGCACTCTAACAGTAAGATACTGAGCACACAGCAGTGCTCTACTGTATAACACTGAACTGCTGAACACATTGAATCCCAAAATTCCAACTCAAATATTTCCTGTTACCTTGACTGTAGAGAACTTCTCACTTTGTATAGAGATCTTGGCCATTCCTCATGTCCTTATAGACATATGAGACATTGTAGAGATGTACAAAAGGAATTTCCTTTGGCTGAGAAGTCTAATTGATAAAAAGTATTACTGGAAAATGGATTTATCTGCTTTTCAGTTTTTACCGTAAGTTTAACCATAAGATAACCCTTTTCTCAATAGCATATTGGCAGTGCCTGCAACATCTGTTTGGTGAGAAGATTACAGTGAAATTATTGTCAAGTTACAGGAAACCCTAAATTTAATTTTAACCAGAATGATAAACTGTGTATACATGGTGGCGTTTTTAAATAGTGGAAGGAATTTGGTATTTTTTCCTTCTTTTAAAATACTGTACATATGCCATCCAAACTATATTGCCCTTTGTGCTGACTGTATTGTTTTGCTGTGAGACACCAATGCCTAACATGTAGAGAAGTGAGTGGGAAACCAAATTTGTTTACAACTCTGGGCTTAACTCAGTAAGTAGTTTCAGCTGGTCTCAAAGCACTCTTCAACATTTGTGCTTAGTAGAGATGGCTAAATCTGTATGAGTAAGTTCATGTTAGTTTGAAACAACTCAAGTTGTGAAACAACCTTATTTGTGAAAAATAATTATTTGAAAGAAATATCCGAAAGCCACATGCTGATGTGATGTACAAGACAGATGGTTCCTGCCGCGTGGCTTCGATGGGTAAGTGTTTTAAGAGGTATAGCTGTGTCTTTGTTTCTGGGATGGCATTTGTGTGTCACCTTGTGGTTTGAGCCACATATATTATTAGTATAAAGCTTTCCATGTTCAAGGTTGATGACTGACATAATTTGCTGTAGGTTTACACTAGTAATAAACTTGATTTTTATATACAATTCAATTCAATTTATTGTTTTGTATATGATCGTACATGTTGAGAATCCAGAACAGAAAAGACCAGAAGACAACGGAAGGGAAGGAACCAAAAACACCTTAGTAAGGGGAAAAAAAACCTTTTGGGGTCCAAGGTCAACTGGCTGCCCAACCCTCTGGGCATGCTAACATTAGATAATTAAAAAAAGGAATACATGAATAAGGGTATTAATCCATCCATCATGTCTTCTGTATGTCAGTACTCCATGCAGATCTCTGTAGACCCGCAAAATCCTCCTAAATGATAGCTATATCCACAATGTCCCGCTTGGATCCGTGGCAGTGATGCAGCATCCAGCTCAGATGGTGCCCAGCCTGGGTACCATCCGGTCATGTGGGGAGGAGAATAGGATAGTTGGGTCAGAACAGATGTATCTACCTGGTGGGCCAACACAGAGACACACAATGGCAGGGACAGCAGCACCAGCAGCCATGGTTGCAGCAGGCTATGATGTAAGGTGTGAGTAGGCTAGGCTGAAGTAATAGGTCTTCTGTCTGGATTTGAATTCTGAGATTGACTCAACATCCCGAAAATGGGGTGGGAGACTGTTCTATAAGCTAGGGGCCCTGTAACTAAAGGCTTTACCGCCAACTGTTATTTTATTAATGCGTGGAATATGAAGAAGACCTGCATTCTGTGAACTAAGCGGGCAACTTGGATTGTATACATTAATAAGTTCCATTAGATAGACAGGTGCCTGACCTTTGAGAGCCAGTAGTAAGTAGAAAGATTTTTAAGTCTGCCCTGTACCTGACAGGAAGCCAATGAAGAGAGCTAAGTATTGGGGTTATATGGTCATATTTTCTGCTCCTAGTAACAAATCTATCTGCTGCATTCTGAATTCACTGTAAGGTATTGAAAGAGTGATGGGTGCTCCCTGATAGTAGGAATAAGGAATATAGCACCTTTGAAAGTGGCTTCACAAAGTGCTTTATAGAACAATAACAAAACACATTGAACAACAACAAAAAACACATTAAGAGTTGACAACATTTAACATTTAGCAACAATTTAGGATGTAATCTGATGACATTTCTGAAGTGGAAGAATTGTTTTGACAAAATACTGCATGTGTGGGTCAAACACCAAGCCTGGATCAAATATTACCCCTAAGTTCTTTAATTTAGATTGAAACTCAAGTAAAGTACCATCCACATACAGGGTTACTGCATTGGTTTTACATAGCTGATAGGGCAAGACAAGAAGCATGACTTCAGTCTTGATGCAGTTCAGAAGAAGAACATTTTGTCATCCATGTTTTTGTGTCAGAGATGCAATTGGAGAGAGCAGAGTCAGCTACATCAGTGTCGGGTTTAGTGTGGACATAGATTTGAGTGTCATCAGTGTAGAAATGTGACCATGTGATCCTAATAGCTAACCAAGTGGGAACATGTGCTGTGCTGAAAAGTAGGGGGCCCAGTAGTGAGCCCTGATAAACACTGGACTTAATGTGTCCAATTTCAGCGCTAAAGAGACAAAGTGACAGCAATCAGTAAGAAAAGACTTGGACCATTTCAGAGCAGTGTTAGAAACTCTAAACACAGAGGCATATTTGTTTGTTTGGCACAGAGGTAACAGCAGCAGAAGGCTGTTGGTACCATACCAAGTCTATTAATCCTGAATGCTGAAGTCCAGCTGTGTCGGGCGTGCGTGTGTTGTCATGGAGTCTGTGTGATTGTATTGCATCAGGATGTCAGCCAAGTGCAGTGAGAATAGGTCCAGAAGAACCAATGAAAGGCAGAAATAATTGAGATGTTGGTTTCAGCAATAGGAAAAACATGTTCTTGTTTAGTCTTCACACCCTTAATTACTTCTTTGGAAGGCTCTTGTACAGCACCTAGAGCACAGTGTCCCCCATCTCCTGTCTTGAGATGTCCTTTCCAATCCAGACGCTAGAGGTCCAGCCTCCAGCCTGCAGGGCAGCTGGCAGCAGAAGGGTGTCCCCACACAGGTGCCGGCTGCCTGATCGGGGACAGGGTTAGCAAGCGTTCAAGAAGGGTCATTTAAAAAAAAAAACTTTGATAAATGAGATCAATTTTTAAAATAGGCACATTTAAACCTTAGTAGTTCAGCTGGGGAGCTGCGTCAGCATGCGTAGGCTGCAAAGGAACAAGTGACAGGTTTATCCCTGCCGGAAAGAGAAGAAAGGAAACACAACGTTTCGTCCGTGGAGCCTTCTTCAGGTGTGGTGAACGTGGTGAAGGGGAAGCCTTCCTCACACCTGAAGAAGGCTCCACGGACGAAACGTTGTGTTTTCTTTCTTCTCTTTTCAGCTGGAATAAAACATTGAACCTTTGTATGGCGCGTGTTTTTCTAATTTACCTCGGCAAAGCAGTTTGAGAAGCTTTTCAGACTCACTTCACTTGCTGACTCAGTAAGATATCAGGCCAAAATATAAAATATAGATGAGTCGTGTTAATGAATCACACAATGGATTTAAAAATAAGAGGAGGTGGAAGAAAGATATATTGATGTAATATATTAGTGATGCATATGTATACAGCGTTACTATTATAAATACACCGATTCTAGTTGTTTTTTTTCCTGCTTCACACATTAGTGCATCTCAGTGAGATTTTAAACAGCCTTTAGTTGTTTGAAAAATCCATTTTGATTAAACAAGGCCATTATCCATTATTGTAATTCCCATTATTGGGATTTCACAATGGTTTTTTTGGCAGTGTATAGGCATCTGTCTACTGTACATTTCAAATTGTGCACTAAGCAGTTCATATTGGTGTATCTTCTAAAAGAAACCTTGCGTGGATTTATATTAAATGGTTAATATGGTCACAATGTAACATATTGCCAGCACTGTGAACAAATTTCCAGCAGCTCTACAAATTCAGTCTTATGTTGTGTCACATATCCTTTGTGTCTGATCCACCAGATTGTTCACAGCATATTCTTACTTTTCTGAGCAAAATCTAAAACTTTCCACAGGAGTGACTGTCCAAACTATTGCTGTGTACTGGCAGGTTTGCCTCCACAAACCACAAAAGTTTTTAAGAGGAAAACCATTCAGTTTGCAAAAAAGCCTGACCGTGTGGTCAGAATTAAATGAAATTGCAAAACATTTTGCCTTGTGGGAAAAAAAGAAAAAATGTGAACATGTAATATGTTTTTATTTATCTCTTTGGTATCCAAGATTTTTTTTTAGAATGCCCTGTGTTCATTGTTATTTCTGCAAATTCCCTGTTGGAGTCTATTGGCCAGGCTCCACAATTAGAACTTAAGAACATTAGAAAGGGTTTAAATGAGAGGGTGTCTTCCAGCCTTTCTATCTCATCTGGTATAGTTCTTAGCAGTTAATTAATTCAAGGAACTCGTTCAGGTATTTCTTGAAAGAAGACAGGGTATTGGCTTCAAAGACATTGGTGGGTATTTTATTTCTTATTCCAACAACCCTTTAGTTAAAGAAGTGCCTCTTTTTTAAATGCACTTTCACTCATGTCTAGTCCATATTTCACTGTTCCTGCTGAAGAACTCCTCTGGGCCTTTGTCAGGGTGGTTGAGGATTTTGAACACTTGTTTCAGGTACCCTCATAATGTTCTTTGTTCAAGACCTAAAAGGTTAGTTCACTCTGCCTGTCAGTGTAGGGCATTCATTTAAGCCCCCAAAAATTGTTTTAGAGAATGAATGAGGTGGATGAGGGGAAGGAAAAGATGCCACTGAATATGTCATACTAATCTATTCAAATAGAAGTGGTCACAGTGGACTTCAGTGACAAAACTAGTCTTGCTAACTATGGGTAAAATAAACAGACTTCACAGTGCACACAATCACAGAAAGGATAACCTTTTTCCTCTTCAATGCTGTCTGTAAATTAACTTACAATATGTAGGCTTCTTCCACAGCCCAAAAAGGCCACACGTCTTCCCATAGAACTGATTACCGAAAACCCAAGTGCAGAGAGAGAAGTGTAGGAACAGAATTAGAGCCAGATTTTCTATCATACAGTGAGCTTATGTATGACACCTGTGTCAATACCCCTGTTCTTGTAAGAGTGACAGAATCGTTTGGCTGAAGCCTCTTCTGGCACAGAGCCTCTCACGGTAGTGGGTTGCTGGTTTGGAGTTTCTGGTCCAGAGGAACACAGCTTCCCGTAGCCACCTCTTGGGGTGGCTTCTTTCCCAGCACTGCCCAAGCCCAGCCTGCGGTTTGGCAAGAGCCGTTCTCATGCTGATATTGCTGCTAACTTCATAATAACAGTGTGGGACTGGCTCTCACACAAAAGCCTAAACATGCACTAACATGCGCAGTGATGTGTGAACCATCATTGTGCAGTCTACTTGTCTTTAATCTCTTCTCAAGGTTTTACATGACTATTAATTACTGAAAATGATTATTTATTATGTAATTACATAATTACCAAAGGTACATACACATACATTTACATATTTCTCCTACTTTTGATTCTTTTTATTGTCATACATTTTCTTGACACTTTAATGCACAAATGATATGCAAATGTATGGAATTTGACTTCAACATGCAACCATGTCTTTGCTGTTGTTTTGTATTTCAGCAGTGCTGTGTTGTTGTGAATTAGTCAGTCAAAACGAGTGAGAACATGGGACAAACTGCTTGTGAGAGGAGGCTCCTCAGTCCATCTCGATCCGCAGGCTGCAGCTGCTGTTAAATCTGTTTGCGTAAAACAAATCCTCACTATATATCATCACATTTCAGTACAACAACTAGATGTACTTATTGAATAATGTATTTGTAAAGGCTTAACATTTGTATTTGTGGCATAAAAAAATATTACATTTAAAAATTTTGAATTGGGTTATAAAGACCATATTAAAAAATGTATTCTACCCAGACTATAAAAATAAGATTTTTACAAGAAGATTATGTGGTAAACCATTACAATCTCTAATGCTAATAATATACAGTAAGCAATTAGGTAGAGCATAGTCCTAACAAAGCACCTTTATAAGCAATGTATTTTCCTTTGCCCTATAACATTTAGGTTATTCTACAATTCTAGCCTCATTAATGGAATGAGCAATGATATGTTCCTGTAAAATACTGTAGTGTGATGTGATCTTTTTATGTTACAATTGCAAGGACAAAAGTAGCATGTAAAACAGCTTTTTGAGGCTCTCTAAGTGTTTGGAAGAGCAGTAGGAAGCCTTGCTGTTGAACTGTGATCCAGTTCTGATCCCAGGCTCAGGTGATCTTCCCTTCATGCATTACAGTATAGCTAAAGAAACACTTTCTGAAGAGACAAATGTACAGCTCCTCCTTGTAACTTGACTGCCCACTGGACTCATAAGCAGAAGCTCAAAAATGTAATATGTATTGATACAATATAAATGTTTAAATGAATGTAAATAACTGGAGGCACTTTCTTATTTCGTCAGTTTCGTCCAAAGTGTAAAGGTTTATTATGGGATTCTGGGTTCATTCTATTTAAACACATGTCAAGTACATGTCACACGCACCTCTGCTCTCTACTCCAGCCACAGTTTCTCACCCCCAAATCTCAGTCTATCAGGTAAAATCATTTAAATGTTCTATCTCCCATCCCCAGCTCCAGACACAGAACCACAGGGCTTCCTCATCAGCCGCTGAGCAGGCAGACCACAGTCCCTCAGCTGTAGTCAGCTGACCACACTGCTTCCTGCCCCCTCTGCTGTCTATTAATGCGCAGCTTGTGAACTGTAAGTCCAGTGTGAGGTCGCCAGCATTTAGGAAGAAGGTGGAATTAGGGAGACTCTGTTCCTCCTATGGGATTTGGCTGGTTTGCCTTACAGCTGTTAAAGATCAAGTAGCAGGATTAGGAAGAATACAGCATTATTCATATCCACTTATTGCTGTTACTGCTGCACAGTTCTGTCTTCATCAGACTGCTGTTTGTTCGTCATTTGAGACGCACCAATGAGGGAAAGACACCCTGATCAATTTGTCTCTGAATGTCGCCATGCTGAAAAAGTGCTGGAGACTATTCACCAGTGTGCTTATTCTACTTGCCTTTCTGTTGGCGTTAAGGAAACAAAAATGGCAGTATGAAATTATCTCAACTTTTCATTCTGAGGCCTTAACAGACAATGTGTGTTGTTTATGCCTCACAGCTGTTGAGGAGCTGAGCAAGGCTGGCTTAGACTTCCTGGTGTTACTAATGGGAAGCAGAACTGTTTTGTAGGAGCTGAGACATAGCTTTGTTTGAAGCATGCTGAGAGCCCCCTTTTCCCTTTTTTACTGCCTTCAATTTGGCTTTCAATAGTCCTCTGGATCCTGAACCCCTTCTGGTGCTGGTGATCTCTGGGCTGTACACGGGGAAGACGTGCCCCAGAGACGGAGATGGGGGAGCTTGTCTGGGGACATTCTCAGACAGAGAGCTGAGCTCCCCTCTGCAGGGGACTTGTGGGAACACATGACAAAACTAATAGTACAAGGAAACTAGAAATCATTCATGAAAACTGTTTTTTTTTTTCAAGTTTTGAGTGGTGATAAATAATAATGCAATTTAAGGGACTTTTAGAAGGTGGGAGAAAGGAGTGTTCCTGAACTGCAGATACAAGTTGGAGCTGAAAAGATTAGAGAATAGAAAGCTTTATTACATGGCAGCATTATAGGGCTTTTGAAGTGAAGGAGTCTTTTAAGAGGAATGAATATTTCCATATTAAATGTCCTTATTAAATGACATTAAAGAAGCACTCACAAAATGGAGTTTGGAATCCTCTTTTAGGACCTGTTTATGAGTGCACTTGCAGTGTTCTTCATGACTCAGTTCTAGGAAATTCTGATCTAACCAGTAAGGCATGGTTTATACAGGAATATTAAATGATGATGGGAACAGGAATCTGTGTTGTAATAAAGCTCTCACCCACTGACTGTTGAGCCCAGCTTTTCAGATTCCCCGCCCTGGACCAGTAGCGGGGTTCAGTACCGGAAGAGTGGACAAGTATTCAGTCCCCTCTCTTGTGTGTACTCCTTGCCAGAGCCGTGCACTATACGAGCTGCCTGGCTCACCATCCGCACTCTGTGTTGTCTGGCAGGCAGGCTGAAGGTTGGCTGGCTGCTGTGATGCTGATCTTATTAACACACTGGCTCCAGGGGGCTGAGAAACCTGGGAGGAATGCTTTCTTCTAGCCAACAAGAGCAGAGACAGAATGCACAGAGAATACTGCAGAGTACACATACTGTCTTTTCTGGGCTGTACCTTGTCTTTTAAATACCCCCTCCCACAGTATAGTTGGATGGTCTAGGGCTAGGCCACTATTTTCTGAAGCAGGAAGTGTGTTGATGTGTCAGATTGTTGATGATTGTATGCTGTACAGATCTTGCTGTCTTTTACACATATCTGTAAGGAGAGCTTGGTCTTGGTCTTTGACTAGGAATGGACAAAATGAGCTTGGCCTGTTCTTCATCATCTTCTTTCTCAAATTGTTGTATCCAGGCCCCTGTGAATTCATTGTGATACCTGACCTCATCTCTGTGTTCTTGGTTTTAGGAACTTAATAGTATTCACTGGTTAGATTGACAAAAAGCAGCAGGTCTATGTATTTTTAATCACTTTTGATCAGTGGTGAGCTGCTACCCAATGTTTTTTCCACCCCTGACTCTAATGTCTTGTTCAGCCATAGACTAAAGGATTATTGTATACATTAGACTTTTCCTGCCATTACTGCTTGATGAGTGTGAAGACTGTGAAGTGACTTTCCAAACCAGTATACAGAAGAACCCTGATCAAGCATATGAGTTTGGACTGAAATGTGTGTGGTTATGAAAATGCACTATTGATCAGGATCCTCCCAAAATAAAATGTTTATATATACTGTAGCTCTGAAATAAAAGACATTTTGGCAAATGTAGATGGAGTCACTTCATTTTAAGACCACATCATTTCTCATGAAAGCAGATGAGAATGAAATTGAGTAATAACTGGTTTTCATGTACACAAGCGCTACTTAAAAATATGGGACTTCACAAAATGATGATTATGCAGGTTTGTCACCTGCTTTTCATTCTCAAGACATTGACACGATAACTGAATCATTGAAAGGCACACGTGGTTGTGTCTTGTGCTTCCTAAGCTCTTTTCCTTTACTGATACTTCTACTGTGAGACACTAAAACCGACAGCAAGTGTTGACATAGAGAAACAACCACACGAAAAGCTGTGGTCTGATGGGTATGTGGTTGTTTGGCACCAGGCTGATTGGAGGACTGTTGAAATTAGGGAATTTTGCAATTGGAAGCATGATTTTGAAATAGTTTGTGAACCTTCATCTTGGAGACAGAGGCGCTGAAAACAGTGACAGTTCTAAAATATGTTCATTTCACACACCGTCCTGATTTAATATGTTCATTCTTTCCCGACTGCATCTCTTTGGCCTTATTCAATCAGCTGAGTGATATACTGTAACATACTGTAACATATGAATAAATGAAGAACAGTTGTGAGCAACATAATTTCAAAGATAATCATCTAAAAGCTAAATGTGTCTGAAAATAAATTAATTTAAAATGAAATTAGCTTTCATGATAAGAAAAAATGCATTGCATTGTGATTATTTCCTGTTTTTTATAAGGCACGAAGCTCAATCCACACTCTATTTTGTTTGAGTTTTCAAAATTTGCCCTTTTGTAAAGTGACTGGGGAGTTAGGGCATCACTGATGGTCACTCAGCCCTATAGCTTCTCTGAGATCAAAGTTAAAATTAAAAAAAACAAAACAATTTAATTAATCTAACAAATAAGAAGTAAAAAGATTAGACCAAACCTATACAGAAACCTATACCTAACCTATACCTAAACCTATAAACCTATACCTAAACCTATACAGAAAATTAGCACAAACTGATTGGGTAACAATTATTTGATTTACTTCTGCACATTACTTACAGTTAATCATGACCATATGCTCCGGGTTATGTTTCATTATTTAGTATCTGTCTGGGGTGCACTTAGGCTGTGTGGTATGAATGGAATGAAACGTCAGAGAACTCTAGTTTGGCTTGCAGCCTTTCATGGGATTCAGGGATATTGTCGAGCAGCCGGACACAATAGGAGCTGGATCCATTTACTTCAACGTTTGACAAATAATTTCAACAATCACAATTAAAGGGAATTTGAATCAATTTCTGTACTCTTTGTCTAGTTTAGGGTCCAGAGGCGAAGGTTTTGTTTTGTGGCATCTGCTTAGTTAAACACCGACCACCTGTGAGACGGTGTCTTCATTGTTAATGCCCTGCCACAGCCAGTGATGTGTATTTTGAAGTATAAATGATAGTTAAAGGAAGACTATTTGTTATGAGTGTTCTCTTCTGTGTTTTTGTGAATTCTGCATTCATGAAATATCATAGAAGAGGAAACCACACTTATCAGTTTGAAAAGTTTTCAAATAAAATGCCATCAAATTGCCATGAATTTACTGTACGTCTATAAATGAGCTTCAGATCTTATAATGAACTTCTATTGAAAGGAAAAATAGTGCTTAGCAAAAATGTGCTTTCCACTCTGTGTGTCAGAGAACAGGGTAATTAAAAGCATAGCCATGTAGCAAGTAGTGAAGTGTAATTATTAATAACTACAGTTACAGTTTATGTATAGTTTCTTAATACAAGAATGCATGATCAATAACTATTTAAATTTACCTTACGTTTTATCTTAAAACATATCATACAAAGATGCAGTATATTATTTGGTCCTGTAGTTCCTATTCATCATGCATTAATATGACTAGTATTATATACTATATAAATATAATATCCAAAGTGTATTGTACTGGGATTGCATCACTTCTGAGGTACTGAATGCATTTTTCAGCCTGTAGCCCCCAATGCAACCAAGCCAGATGTGATATTGTTCCACACAAAACATGCTCTGGGGTGCAGTGTTCTTAAAGTCAATAATTATAGTAGCATCCTTAGATAAGACACAGTATCACACCTTCATACTCACCAGGAGAGTACTACAGGCCTGGAGTTAATCAGCCCTAGATCTCATAACATCCAACTGGAAATGGGAGGGAGTTGTGAGGGAGTAAAAAAAACACATTCCTCTGATGAGATAGTTCAGCCTGGTCATCAAACTGTGATTGTTTCAATCTCACTGCCATTCAAACAGCCTGCAAGAGAGCCTACAGAAGGAGATGTTGACAATAGAGTTTTGACCACATCCTCTCCCCAGTCCTCTCTCCCTTTGTTTTGCAAACCTCAGGACAATTATAAGTGTATTTTTTTCCTGAGATTGTCGCCTCATTTCTCATTTGCATTAAGTGATTCCTGTGAGAGAAACTATACACATTGAGGTGGTCATCACACTGCGGGTCCCAGTCCATGAAGTTATGGAAAATGTAAATAGGATCCAAGCATTGCATGAAACAGATATAATAACTTCACACGAATGAAAAGAAAGACAGAAGCACAGCCAAGTTCCTTAAGACCAGTATGGAATTAACTTATTGTATACCAGCCTTCTCAAATAGCCAAATTCTTTCCTTATTTCTGTCATGCAGGGGCCATTATAGGGAGATGGAGATTTTTGCTTTGTTTGATCCAGGGTGGTTTTCTGAACTTCATGTGGTAGATTTCTAGAAAAATATTTTACTTTCTTCTTAACACTGAATCCTCAAGAAGGCAACAGTTAAAATATGTCAGCCTCCATCCCCCACAATGGTAAGTCCAGGTTTGAAGAATGTGCTGAAGATAAGGATGATATAGTTGTTTTTTTTACATCAGAAAGCTAGTTTGAAGAAAATCCAAACATTTCAGCACATGCTGGGCCAGGTGTCAGAGATTGGTATCACACCTTTTGGTCTCTAGTAATCATGAATTTAATCAGTCAATCCCTTTCACAGAGATCCTTTTCACAGTGAATATCTCAAGAGTGTGTTCTCTTATATCCTAAATTATTTTGCTCCACATTACTACTTTTTTCCCATTGGAGTTGCTCTTTTTAAGTGGAACTTCGAATACAATGGGCACTAACTGCCCAAGGAATATAGCCTGACAGAATACCCCTTTATAGGTACAGTATGGGTTTCAGCAAGCATGTGTAGAGCAAATAGCATCATGAACCAGAACGCATTGCTGTGTCCTCATTTAGTATTCATAATTTTCTCACAAAGATACAAAAAAGTAAGCTTTTGTTCAGAACCTGAATAGAAGAGACCGAGCAGTATATTGAAATGTCATGAGGTTAACAAGGTATGTGCCTCTGTGGGACTGCAGTATGTATATTTAAATATGTGCTCAGTTTTCTAAAAGGGTTAAGGGTTAAAAGCAGGAAAGGGACAAGCAAAGCAGACACAACACTTACTTATTGAACAGATGATTTGAGTGCTGCAAGTATAAGCTATAAAATGCAAGAACTCAAGGCTCAAAGCTTATTACACAAAAAAAATAACAGAGAAAATAAGCCAAACATTACAAAACAGTGAATATGGTTTCTTTTGGGGTGATGTTGGGGGCAAGGTCATTTGTAGGGGAGTAAATGTATTAGTGAAGTACTACAGAGCCTTGCCATCTAGTACCTCAAGGTTATAAAGGTATAGCTTGTAAGAACAGCTGCAACATTGGCAAAATTAATGGGTGCTGCGGCTGTAGCATACATGTCACTATAATACAGGGGTATTTAAAATTTTGACATATAAATTGGACTATTCAAACGGCGGATACAGAAGATGAAATGAAAATGCTTGAATTTGTTCATGATTGTTTCTTAACCCACTTTGTTAAGTATCTTACTTCGAAAGTTAGGATGTAGTTCATATTTTAACTTCCTTTAATGAACCATTTGTGATCAGCATATGGTAATATTGAAGTATTCTTTAAATCTAAATTTGAGTCTAACATTACAGTTTTTAATTTTAGAAAAGCAAGAAATGAAGATAGGAGAATCGTCATACTTCAGAAAAAAATATTAAAGTCTCAAAACAAATTAATCCCTGACACAATGAAGTCCAAGTCTAAAAATATTCTCTAGATGGTTTAAAGGGAAAATAAATCAGAAGGAAGAGTGTATTCTTCTGATGCAATCAAAGGGCCCTTTATTCATAGACAGTTAAGGAGAATAGAGAACTGATGAAACTATGGCAGAGGCACCAGTGTGAGGTCAGCAAACTGGAAAAAAGCACAAAAACGGAAAAAGCAGAAGGAAAAAGACAACTGCGCCGCTGTGCACGATGACTGCACTTACCTGTCTAAAGGGGTCCAGTCTGGATGGAAATGACAGTGTGGCCACAACAAAAAAGAATTAAACCTGTCCCAGTGGAGATACTGTACACTGCGAGACAGGAGAAAATAAAAATAAAATAAAATGAAGCAAAAAAATGCAGCCCCAATGCTCGCATTACAATCCCCTCTGGGACTGTTGCTCTAAGGTCCTCCCCTTGCGGGGGTCCACTCGTCCCTCTGGGGACGTGCTCAGTGTGTCTTAAAGAGCTTAATCCAGGGCTCCGCCTCCACACTGAACACGCCACCACGTTATGCCATACTAGTATTTTTCCAGCCATACCTAAGGAAATGAGGGATGTCATAAATTGTCTCCTAGCTAGGACATTTCAGCTGTCAGTTGTGAATGGAAGTTGTACTCACTGACCAGGGAATTGAAAATGCAATATCATTAATTCATGCCACCTGGCCTGGGGGAAAACCAGATATTTGGGTATATTCTGAAACAAATGGGATATTTAATAGTAAAACCTCATCATACTGGCCTAGTTAGGTTACGTGCACTCAGTTAAATGCACTCTGTTAAATACTTTATTTGTTATAGGCTTATTTTATCCTATCAAAACACCATCCTACCCTTAACAATTAAAGAAAACCCTTTAATAAGGGGTGCACAGCGCCATTTTCTGTTTTAGAATGAAGCAGGCTTGTGAATGCATCTCTTTTAATCCGATAGAAATATTGCTCTTGATTTCACGACATTGGAACATTTCTGCACTGAAATGCCTGCTGCACAATCTATACTTTTTCGCTTGTACATGACATTACAATAGACTTTGCAGTGACTAGTGAGCAGGAAGGGGCAGCATCATGTCACAATCCAGGCAAACTCTCACTCTTGCTCATGGTGAGACAACATTACAACGCGACTTACAGTACTTCTACAAAGTTTTGGTGTTTTTTCATCTGTTAATCACCGCCTATAAGCCTGTAGCTGTCTAAATCACACATTAGCCACGTCTGCTGTTGCCAAAAGTGACAGACTACAGGCACATCCTCCAGCTATCATACCTTATTTTCCTTGGCGCACACTTTGAGAAAAATGCCTGTTTTGCTACCACTTTTCATGCCTCAGAGTGCATGAGACATACTAATATATGCTAGACTTTTGCCACTGCTTAAAAAAGGATGGGTCACTTTAAGGGATACCATCCTCTAAATGTTTGTGATAAACATGACTTACAATAATGTAATTCCTAGTAATGTTACCTTTTGCCTGGTGTGTTGCAGGCACACATGTACAAGTAGGAAGGAGTAGGAAATCTGTTAACTAGGAGTAATGGGATGGTTGCCCTGTTCCCTGTCCATTTACCCAGACTGAGACAGTTAGGTGAAGACAAGGAGGGGTGGGCTTTCTTAAGTCACCACAGGATTTTGAATTGGACCAGTCTTTTTGTGCAGAGTAACATCAGACTCTTTCGTGTGTTGGTCTGAGCTGAGGATTTCTATTATAGGATATTACAAATACCATACATAATTAAAAACACCTCATATAAAACATCTAACTAAAACATTAACCATACTGTATCAAACAATATGGAATCAGCTCTTGAGAAGTGATTTCAACTGAACATAACCTACATATTACTTGATGAACACAGTCGTGGCTTGTACATGGCCTGGTGAAAAGTAGTTGTGATTTTAAATATATAACTTTCCTTTAAGACTAGGGTGTTGCTAACACACCTTCCAACCCATGGCATTGGGGAGATGTGTGGCTTTTGTGTTTTGCCTATTATCTGTGAGTTGTTTAAGTACAGCAAGTATTTTGTATAGACTCTTTTAAGCTCTAGTCATATTTACATTAGTTTGATAGTTTTTGCTTTCCCATTCTGTGTAATTGTTGGAACAAAAGTGAGATTTTTGCCTGGGGTGATTTATTTGAAGCCATTCTGTTTTAGCTCACCACATAACACATACTGTAGAAAAGGAGGTCTTTTAACACCATTTATCGGAAGCCCACTAACAGGGCAGACAAGGACCAAGTAATTATGGGGTTTTTCCTCTGGGGGATTACACAGTGATAGTATGTACTCATTAAATCTGATAGCAGGAAAATATATAGACCAGCATCAACCAGTGTTTTATTTTCTTAGTGGTTTCTTCTACTCATCACAACCAGGCATAAACCTTTATTTATACTTTTAAGCATTTAAGCATAGTTTTGTTATTCTTGTTACTGTACTTAACTCATTACAAATCCTAAGCGGCTAAAGACTAGGAATCTTCCTAGTCAATCAACCTAGGCAGCCTGACTTTGAGAGGTGGGAGGAAACTGGAGCTCCCAGCAAAAACCTGAACGTGTGGGCTTGAAGGTGTTATAGATGCAGCTGTCACAGTGCCGGCCAGTGGCTGTGACGAAGATCGCTGGTCACTTGGTACAGATGCCTTGGAGAGTAGGTTTATTACCCCTTCCATTTAAAGGAATACTTTGTTAGTAGTGGCCTAGGCCTTTATTAGGAACATTTACAAGCTGCTTCTCATTAAGACATGTCCTCCTGTGGAAATCAGTTGCAGAGGCTGTCAGTCTCAGCTTTTCTTACAGCTCTGCTCCCTATACGCTTCCATACTGAAATACTCTGTGTCCTTGAAGAGTTATGGAGGTTAATGACATGCAAAAACCTGAGGAGGTCATTAGTGTCATTGGTCTCAGCTACCTTTATGTGCTGGCTTATTCACTGAACTTTAGGAGATAACTTAGTGTAAGCTTTGTGGTCTAGCAACTGTGGACAGGCACTGCACCTTGAGCAACATTTGACAGTGCTATTAAGCAACTGAAAGATACAAAGTACCAAGGAATGACCTATTTTGTTCATGTCTCTTCTGTAAAAAGGTCACCAAAAACTATACAAATAACTAAACAATTCAATTAATCCTACTTATTCCACTAAGCAGTATAATTGCTTATAAAAAGTATAATAAAAGGTATGACTTGTAAAATACTGCACTGCAATGTTTGCCTGTAGGGTATTTTTATTGAGACATATGAATATATCTTACAAGTCGATGCTGGAGATCCAAATCCATGATGCAACGACTCGTTTAAAATACTGCCTCAGTGGCTCTAGGGTGCAACAACTTTTAGTAAAAAAAAATAAGAGAAATTAAAACATACTAGGTGTCAGATACCAAATACTGGTATTATAATTATAATAATAATTGCTTACACTTATATAGCGCTTTTCTGGACACTCCACTCAAAGCGCTTTACAGGTAATGGGGATCCCCTCCACCACCACCAATGTGCAGCTTCACCTGGATGATGCGACGGCAGCCATAGTGCGCCAGAACGCTCACCACACATCAGCTCTCAGTGGGGAGGAGAGCAGAGTAATGTAGCCATTGGCAATGGGAAATTTGGCCAGGATGCCAGGGTTACACCCCTACTCTTTTCGAGAAGCGCCCTGGGATTTTTAATGACCACAGAGAGTCAGGACCTCAGTTTTACGTCTCATCCGAAGGACGGCGCCTGTTTACAGTATAGTGTCCCTGTCACTATACTGGGGCATTAGGACCCACATGGACTGCAGGGTGAGCGCCCCCTGCTGGCCCCACTAACACCTCTTCCAGCAGCAACCTTAGTTTTTCCCAGGAGGTCTTCCATCCAGGTACTGACCAGGCTCACACCTGCTTAGCTTCAGTGGGTTGCCAGTTGTGAGTTGCAGGGTGATATGGCTGCTAGATATTCACTCACCTTTAGATGTTTAAGCAGTGGCCATAAAAAAGAGTTTCCAGAGATACTGCACAGCAAAACAAACCCATGTGGAGGGTTTTCTTGAGGTTTTTTTTAAATGCTTCCTCCTTCCATTTTTGTGATTTTTGTTTATAGGGCAGTATATGGGGTGTGGTTCCTTGCTTCGTAGATTTGTAAAATTCCCAGGAACTGTAACTAATGTACGTTTATTGGGTTTGAGGATGTCAGGCTGGGGGACCTGTCTCCCACAGGAGGGAGCTGGGAATGTGGTTTCCTAACCAGCAGCTCTGATGTAAGCTCAAACTTGACAACCACAAGTGTCATCATTTTGCACGTTACAATATTTTAGGTTCACTGTTCTAATGATTTGCGAGTAATCCTGTTTTAAATTGATCATCCTAGAGTTGCATAGTGTTTTATTTAGCACTGTAGTAACTGACTTTGCTTCAGTAGTTTTTCCATTGTGTTTTACTAATAAAATCCCAGTTTTCATGGTACTCATCTGTCAAACCTACAACTATCAACACTTCTGCCTCAGTATTCTAAACCAGCTGATAATGTGTTTTATCTCCCTGGCAGGAGGAGGTGCTGTGAGGGGTACAGGTTTGTGATGGGCAGGTGCATCCCAGAAAGTAGGTAAAAACAATAATTGCCTTTCCATTTACATGATGAGCCTAGTAGGTTCAACATTTATACCCTAACGATAAAGTTGCACAAAAATTAAAATATATGAACCTATCTAACACACGTCACTTTGTGTCACAAATGAACAAAATTGCACATTCTAGTCACAAGTTTTAAAGCTATCTCTCTTTCTTGAAACGTTTTGTATGTGACTGAACTGCAGCTTAATTTTATGACGGTACAGTACATTTATTATCAGTAAATTTATTATCAGGCCTGGAGAGATTACTTATCTGATTATAAGGTTACTATAGAGTCTGCTAGATCCACCTACTTCTCTCACATCATTGAAAATCACCAAAACAATCCCAGACATCTTTTCTCCACCATCAACAGACTGCTCAAGCCAAACTGCCCCACCACATTACCTGCCTCATCACAACTTTGCAACACATTCTTAGATTTCTTTAGTTCTAAGATTGACAACATCCGGCATCACATTCTCTCCACTACGGATATAATTTCCACACCTCCTCCCTACTCATCCAACTTCTCTGGTTCCCGTCTCTCCAGCTTCTCTCTTCTTGACTCAGCATCCCTAAACAAACTAGTTACGCGCATGAAACCCACCACATCTATTTTAGATCCCATTCCCACCACTTTATTCCAGTCCTGTTTCTCTTCTCTCTGTCCCATTGTCCTCAATATAATACATGAATCCTTGAGCACCGGCATTGTACCAACGGTCCTCAAAACTGCTGCTATTACCCCAGTGCCAAAGAAGCCTAACATGGCTCTCGACAATCTTAACAACTTTCGCCCCATCTCCAACTTACCCTTTCTCTCTAAAATTCTAGAACGTGCTGTCACACTTCAGTTACATAACCACCTCATGACAAACAACCTTTTCGAACCCCTCCAATCTGGCTTCCGTCAACTTCACAGCACAGAAACCGCCCTAGTCAAAGTCACCAACGATCTCCTAATAGCTTCTGATTCTGGTTCTCTTTCCATACTCATCCTTCTTGATCTCAGTGCTGCCTTTGACACTGTTGACCATAACATCTTGCTTTCTCGTCTCGAGACTGTGTTTGGAGTCTCTGACACTGCCCTCAAATGGTTTAAGTCTTACCTCACTGATCGCTGTCACTTTGTCTCTCTCAATGGGTACAGGTCTGAAATTGGTCTTGTCAAGTCTGGTGTCCCTCAGGGCTCAATACTGGGCCCCTTGCTCTTCAGCATTTACATGTTCCCACTTGGTCAGCTTTTAAGATCACATGGCCTCAGCTTTCATTTTTACGCTGACGATACTCAAATATACATCCATACCAAACCCGACACTGATGTGGCTGTCTCTATTCTATCTAATTGCATCTCTGACATAAAAATTTGGATGACTCAAAACTTCCTTCATCTCAACTGTGACAAGACTGAAGTCATGCTTATTGGTACCCCCCATCAACTTCGCAAAGCCAGTCCTGTAACCCTGTCTGTAGATGGCTCTGTACTTGAGCTCCAATCAAAATTGAAAAACCTTGGGGTTATATTCGATTCTGGCTTTACATTCGACCCACATGTACAGCATACTGTCAAAACATCTTTTTTTCACCTTAGAAATATCGCAAGACTACGCCCTATGCTATCATTAACTGTGGCTGAAAAGCTGATCAACATATTTGTATTCTCTCGAATTGACTACTGCAATGCTCTGCTCCCTGGGGTATCTAAATCTACTCTGAACAAGCTGCAGTATGTCCAAAATTCAGCAGCCAGAATCCTGACCAGATCTAGTGCAAGTGTTCACATTACTCCTATCCTGGAGTCCTTGCACTGGCTTCCGGTCAAATTCCGCGTAGACTTTAAAATCCTCATGCTCACCTACAAGGCTTTACATGGCTTGGCACCTCAATACCTGTCTGAACTTTTATCGCCCTACTCCCCACCTCGCAACCTCCGCTCTTCAAATTCTGCCCTCCTTACTGTCCCCCAAGCCCGTCTACATTGTATGGGCGACAGGGCCTTCTCCTGCTATGCCCCCAAGCTCTGGAACTCCTTGCCCAAGGATATTAGAGAGTCACCTTCTCTAAACTCCTTCAAATCCAGACTCAAAACCCTCCTTTTCAGAAAAGCCTTTACTTAACTGGTTCCATTCTTCACCCCTCTGCTCTTCTTAATACCATCTTCCACGGTCTCCTCTATTGTTATTGTTGTATTGTTGTATTTATAATTGTGTCCTGTCTTGTGAAATTGTCTTATTTATTGTTGTAGTCTTCTTATTTATTGTTATTGTCATCCTGTAAAGCGCTTTGAGAAGCCACCTTTAAAGGCACTATATAAAATAAAGTTTATTATTATTATTATTATTATTATTATTATTATTATTATTTATTATTATTATTATTATTATGTTCTCCTTTATTAAACTCGTACTGGCGGGTACTTATGTGTCATGCCTTCTTTCTCCACTAGGTGGTGACTGCAGTCAGGATGACTGATGTTGAATGTAACAAAATCTGAGGGCTTGTCAAAGCGGCTCGCAGCTGTGTTTATCAAAGCTGTACCCCACGACAATGCACTAACCATTCCATACATGCCATTGAAAAACCACCTGGAAGAGCTATACGCACTGTGTCATTGCTAAAACTGGCAGTTCTGAAATACATAGAAGTCAGATTTAGCACATAAAAAGTCTGAAAATTCAATGGCTGGAGGATGTGCCACTTATACTTTATAGTAATATAAAGCTTCTGAATGTAAAGCACAAGCTCCAGCTCATGTTGTAATGTTTCTTCAATTGTATCCTTATATTCGTTGTTACACTGCACAATTCAGAGAGCAACACAGAAATAGCATATTGCCTGATGATACTATATAAGCTCCAGATCAAGAACAAACATCCCTATATATAGTGTTATATAGTGTATATTCAGCTTTGAAAAAAAATGACAAATTCTAATGCTCAAAAACCTTTGTTCTTGACTAGTCTTTTTCATTAATACAAACCCATGTCCTCACAGAATGCTGATTTTAATTTGCATTTCAAAAATAGTGTAACTTGGAATATGATTTCTTTTATCAAACTATGAAATGAAATCTGGATTTTTAAAAATACAGAGCATGCACTTTATTGGTAATCCCAGTAACTACAACTATAAATAACATAATGTTCAACTCATCTTTTAGATTTCAGTGCATACCTCAATATCTAATCATATAACACACAAGCTGAGTGCAGAGCTGTGCTTGTGCTGGTGTGCTCTGAGGCTCTGGATCTGTCCCTGTGTCTGCGCAGGCGTGGACGTGTGTGCCCACTCGCCCTGCGAACAGCAGTGCACTGATAACTTCGGGAGGGTGCTGTGCACCTGTTACCCTGGATACCGATTCGACAGAGAGCGCCATCGGAACCACCAGCACCCCTACTGCGTTGGTCAGTCTCGGCCGGTCTCGGGTGATGGGGTCATTCTTAGTGATGGGCACTGTATATCAGGAAGGAAACAACCTTAGAGATGCGCATTTTTAGATAAGAAAAAGTAACGCAGTCAGAGTGCATGGTGATTTCACAGCATGAGCTGGTGCCTGTTTGATCTCCGTGCCCCTGCGGCCGTGCTGTGTGTCTGCGGTCTGTTCCAGATGTGGACGAGTGTGAGGAGTCCAATGGCACAGTGTGCGAGCAGGAGTGTGAGAACACCGTGGGCAGCTTCCTGTGTCGCTGCCGCAGCGGGTACACCCTGGCGCCCGACCGCGGCTCCTGCTCCCCTCTGCACAACTGTGAGTTAGCCAGCGCCCACGGCTCCCTGCTCTTTCAGTCATAAGAATGCTTACAAACCACTCGGCCCATCTAGCACATTCCGTTGCTTGTGGCTAATTAACCTGAGAAACTCAGGGCTTTCTGAGCTGAAAAAGTAAGACAAGTTGTAAACAAGCCAATACTTTCATTGAGGCCATGCAAACTGAGAACTTAAATGGAAGTCTAACGTTTTAGATTCTAGAGGAATTTGGGCACAAAGGCTTGTCTGCTCACAGCTTCAGGCCCCCTGGAGGGGGCTGTGCTCTGTGGTTACTGGGAAAGCTGGGGAGCAGTTCTGCCACTGGTTCCCTTGACCTCACCTCAGGGACTGGCAGGGGCTTCCAATGAGAGACTGGTCTATTCCTGCCCCGGAGCCAGCCACCCTAGCCCCAGGGGCAGCCCGAGCTCCAGCATCAGCCACCCCAGCCCCAGGGGCAGCCCGAGCTCCAGGATCAGCCACCCCAGGCCCCAGGGGCAGCTGGAGCTCCAGGCTAGGGTCCTTTCCAGCTCCAGAGTGTCTCTCTGGCAGATGTCCGGAGGGTAAATGGCTACTGATATAATATACTGTAATGAAAAGCAGTGGGAATATTTCTCAAACACTCTTCGTCTGTGGCTTAACTACCATGTCATCTGTGCTGTATCCCTGCTCTTTGGGGGTTTTCCTATGGTCCAGCCTATAGTTTCTGTGCTGTCCAGCACATTCTCCATTCTTCTTTCCCTGTCTCTCCACTCCTCCATCCGGTTCAGTCAGCTCTGCCGGGAAGTCGGAGACTCTGATGAGCGCTGGCTCCTGTTCGTTCACCTGCCAGGACTTCCTCAACATGAAGCACAGCCTCCTGCAGCTCAAACAGAGGGTGAGCAGCTTACCCAGCACTGCAGAGGTGCAGGAGGGACCGGGTGGGGGGGCAGGACAGGTCAGCTGCTGCCGTGGTCAGACACAGCACACGAGGCACATGGAGAGGTACAGATCCACACAGAGACCTCTGCGTGTGTTCAAGGAATAAACAGGCTGCATACTTTTCAGAAGTTATAGACCTGGTCTTCTGCTGCTCTGTAGACATTGAATAGTGGTGGGTACAGGATGAAACTGGACTAGAAGTACAGCAAGCATGAGGACAGGTACAGGACAGAAACAGGGAAGAGCAGCCCATATAAATGCAGCAAAGGACCAGTTTCAGATGACATTTGGTGCTAAATGAGTGCAAAAGGATCATGTTTGATACTATCTATCCATTTTTGATCAGTTTCGTCCTATACAGGGTCACAGGGGACCTGGAGTTTATCCCGGCAAGCATCAGGCACAAGGCATGATACAATCTGGACAGAAGACCAGTCTATCGCGGGGCAGACACACAGACACAGACACTCACAACAGTGCCAATTTTCCCCAAAATCAATTAACCTGCCAGTATGTCTTTGCACTGTGGGAGGACATACAGAATACATTCTGTACAGACAGCACCCCAGGTCTGGAATTGAAGCCATTCCAAACACTAACAACTGTGCCACCATGCTGTCCAAAATAATTATAAACCCAAATATTACAATCGTGAATAATGCATTCAGACATGTTATTAATTTCATTTACGGACTCCATTGTCCACAGGATGATATTTCTGTAATTGAAATGGAAAGCTTCTGAGGACAGTAATTGTGAGTGTCCTACACTGACAGCGCCCATGTGCCTTCCCTAGATGCTGTCCCTCAGTCTGGCCAATGACAGTGACAAGCCCCCTAATATCTGGAGTGGGAAAGGACCTGAGACCCAAAGCCTGCCGGGAAACCCTGGCCCCCCAGGCCCTGCTGGGCCCCCAGGTTAGTCCATGGAATTTTGTGGCAGGACACCAGAGTTTAGAGGAAAATGCTCTCTTTAATGTCACAGGGAAAGGATTTTATAAGACAATCAAAGGAAGCCACAAATCCATTGGAAGTGTCACAGCAGTGCAACCTGCTTCTAATTAAGGAAGAAAGATCACTTTCATTTAATATGTGAAGCACTCTTCTTCCTGGGTAAGGACACTGGCTTAAGAAACTATCAGTAATAGTGAGAGCAGTTCCACTAACATCCACTCAGTTCTGTTCTGCCTGGCCACAGAGGCATGTTAATCCAAAGTTACATCTAACATAGCTGGTCCCCCCAGATCTCCTTCTTCCCTCTTCCTCTGTAACAGGACCGCGGGGGGAGCCAGGAGGGACAGGGGAGCCCGGACTCAGGGGGCTGCTGGGCCCTCAGGGGCCTCGGGGGGACATGGGCCCCATGGGACCAGCTCCCAATCTGGACCACATCAAGAGGGGTCGACGAGGACCTGTGGTGAGTCCTTCAGCCCCTGCTCTACTGCTTACACCCCACGTGAGCCCAACACCCTGGTCGTTTAAACAAAGCACATTCATAACCTTCATTCACAGAGCAGAGAATTGTACAAAACGGCTGCAGCAGGTTGTCCAGCCAAAGAGGAAGCAGAGGAATCTCTGCCCGTGAGGTATAGAGAGTGCGACATACATCTGCACTTCTCTTTTTCCTTTGCAAGATTTGTACCCAGGACTTTCAGGATAATCAATTTAAATTCCACCAGTGAGAATGACTGAATCCTGTGCTCTTCTCTCTCTAGGGACCACCAGGGGCACCTGGCAGCAAGGGGCAGAAGGTAACAACTTCATGAGAGGTCTTCCCCGACAGTGTGAACGAGTGAACTCACTGCCAAAGCAGTGCATGACTGAGAACACCAGCTGCTTTCCTGGGAAAGGCTTGCTAATTCTGAGTAAACGCCTGGCCTCATCTGCATGTGTTTTTATGTTAATTTTATTTTGCTAGTATATATATTATAGAACAGTATTTTGTAAGTAAAATATCTGATTTGTGAAGGAAGAGCTCTACAAAAATCATTAAAGGCTGTGAATGGGCTTGTTGTAAGCATTGTTGTTGAAGCATGTTTAAATAGAATGGAGACTTGGAGACTTCTTTAGAAAAGTGTAAGAGATCTAAAACCAGTTGCTTTCCCCTTTGCACAGCATATACAACAGACTCCTTGCTTTGTGTCTCAATGGTCTGTCCACTTGTGCTTTGCAGGGTGAAAGAGGTTTACCTGGACCTAGAGGCCCTGCCGTGAGTCCCTCTGCTCGATTCATTCACTTAGTCTGTTCATTTCCTGTTCACACATAACTGCCTGTGCCCTGCCTTCTCATTTCTGAGGAACGCTGGCTTCAACACAAAGAAATGTACAGTTTCACGGTCTTGTGCGGCAGTATTATCATCTGTCGGTTAATATGGGTAGTGCCTCATTTGTTTTTCATCACAGCATATGTCCTGTTATTACACATACAATAATACCAGACGTGATGTTTGAAAACATGATGAAGTTGCTTTAGTTAGTTTAGGGGGATTTGAATTATTATGTCCTAAAGCAATCTGGACACAGACACTGATCATTTGATGACTGAATATTTACACTTTTCCTGCTAATATCTAGCCCTTTCAGTATATTTTTTAGATACTTAAAGAAATAGACTCCTATTTTTATAGTCTTTTATTTAAAATACCAAAAGCTACATAATAAGAAAGCATTCGTTTTAAGAGTGAATTTAGCAATGAATAGCACACTGAATACTGTACATCAACAGTTCAGTTGATGTACACCATCTAGGGAAAGCACATGTGATCATTTAATTTCTGTAATATGAAAGGACTACACAAAAGAAACGTATTAAATGAAAATGTTACTACACAACTGTCCTGGAGGGCAGCGCAGTGATTAGCAACGCAGCTTCGCCGCGTAGGGTCTTGGGTTCAAGTCTGTAACTGGGGTGCGTCTGGATCTGAATCTGTGTGGAGTTTGCATGTTCCCTCTGGGTTTGCATGGGTTTCCTCCAGGTGTTCTGATTACGTCCCACAGTCGAAAAACACACTGGTACATTAACTGGCGTCTGGGAAACCTGGCCCTGCTGTAAGTGTGTGTGTGTCTGCCCTGTGGTGGACTGGCGCCCTGTCCTGGGACCACCCTGCCCTGTGCCCGCTGCTTGCCAGGGTAGGCTCTGGCGCCCTCGTAACACTGAATGGGAAGAAGCTGTTAGAACTTGGTGAAAACAAGAGAAAAACCAAGTTTATTGTGTAACTAAATAGCTAATCAATCATAGCATCTCAACTAGGTGTTTCCTGAAGGAAATCTGGATAGTAGAACAGGATTTTAAAACTGCCTATAAATAGAAAATGTTAATTTGTACATAAATTTCAGCTTTACCAAGATGAAAATTGGTGACCAATGGACAGTAAATGTGAAACAGTGCTGTTCTCTGGCGCTGCCAATAATCAGATTGTGTAAACTGATTTGCTTGAACTGACAATTGATTTGTTACTGATTTGTTAAAAACATTATTAAATCTGGTTTTGTAGTGAAGAGTTCCTCAGCATTATATTTACTGCATGGGCATTTGTTTTCATGTGTGTTTTCAAGTTTAGAATTGGCTTTCTCAGTGCATTCTTCCCACACTGTTAGGGCTAGGGTCAGACAGCAATCTAAAATTGATCATTTTAAAAGTAGGCTGGACTTCTTTTAGTTATTGTATGCATATCTCTACCATTCAGCAAAAACTGAAATTCCTCATCTCTCTTCCATTCTGCTTCTTTGACCTTTGACCCCATTGTTTTCTCAGGGTCCTCCAGGTTCCTTTGATTTCCTCTTACTAATGATGGCAGATATCCGCAACGACATCATCGAGCTGCAGGAGAAAGTGTTTGGCAAAAGGCAGGGCATCACACTGGAGTCCACAACCCCCTCCAGCAAAGAGGAGGATTTCAATGAGTGGGGGTCAGGTCACAGTGAGCATTCTTTCAGCACATCACCCCCATGAAGGACATGCACCTCCTAGAGGAACACCACCAGCAAAACAATTAAACCAAATGGCATCATTAATTCTACTTTGTTTCCTTGTTAATCTCTTCTACACAGATGTCATGTGAAATGCTATTTAGCAGGTTTAATTTTGAGATGTTACAGTAAATGAAAATTGCTTGAAATTGAGTCACTATGATTAACAACTAAATCAAGGCATATCCAAAAGAAGTCGCCACTTTCTGAAATGTAGCTTTTGCCTTTTTAACCAAACAGGATTCCATATGTCACAAAATGTGGGAATTTCCTTTTGCGCTGGCAGCAGGGAGTTGACTCATGAGCAGACCTCACTCAATCCTCTGGTGCTCTTTTTTGGCTCATAAACAAATTCAAGACATTTCGTCTAAGGGTCCTGTTGAACATTGCTGTTCTCACCCTTGCAGAGTGCACACTTGGCAGACAGAGTCCATTAAGGGAAAATCAGAAAAAAAACCTTCCCTTTTCTTCATAGATAATGGATTTCTTCTTCAGCTTTGGCAAGAGACCAAAGGTAGCCAGGGATGCAGTTCCATTTTCTCCACCAGGGAAACACCCCTGGGTTTGCTGTAGACCAACTGCTCTTCTAACGTATATGCTGATTGAACTCATAATTAAGTTATTTCCATACTGAGAACAAAAGGAAGCAGGAAAACAAAATGAAAATTCCTGTACGTGAAATAATGAATGTACCATGTAGCATACAGACAGCTGACAGACAGGACAGATTGGCAGAGCTTTCTTCCCCAGAGACAATTTCACATCCCATTTCATGGATATTTCTGTAAAAGTTAATTCTTCTCTACAGACAGCAAGAGCCATTGCAATTAGATAAAACAGAAATACAATCAATATTGTTCTACTTCTCCACACTTAAATAAGCCTTTTTCTTGAAAAAAAGAACATTTTGCCTGAAGCGAACAGCTTTGATAGTCATAGATGAACATGTAACATCATCTCCTCCTGAAAGTGGGATTCCAGCACAAACTGCAAGACTAACAGGCCACCACCTGTGCAAGGCAGTGGGCCATGCAGACTGCCAATACCCAGACCTGCTTTCTCTCCCTCTCATGTTCTGTCCTTGAGTCTCTCAGCATTGTCAATATTAAGAAAATGATTTTTGTAAAAGGTTTCAATTAGACTTCTTGGCAATTTACATTAAATACCAAATTATTAAATTGACCTACTTTCCCTGATTTAATATTTGTCTTTTTTCAGAATCTAAATAAATTGTTGTTGTTTCTTTTAATTCAGTAATTCAGTGTTAAAGACTACAAGATGTTCGTGGACTGCAAACACACAATCAGCACCTGCTAATCAGCAATAATGGGTCACTATTAAATGATCAATTCCTATAATGTAAATAATTCTAAATAAAAAATCTGTTGAAGACCAGCTGTTTGACCTGGGCTTGAACTTTAGATTTTCACTTTGGAGTCTTTGGTAACAGAAGTCACGTTATCATTTTGAACCAGCATCTATACAAAACTGAAACTGTGTTTTTGTCTGTACGCACAAAGCACTATCAAAGCTGACATCCCTTGTCCATCATTACCACACTTATCCATTAGGAGGCATTGTCTACCAAGTTAAATGAGACAGAAGATAGCAGCTCAGGGTCTCGGGGTATGATGATGTTTGACTGGGTTTAGTTAATGTGAATCTGAGATGTTACAGAAATGTAAGATCCAAGCTACTGTGGCCTGGGTGATCAATAATTGAATTAAATATATTGAGATGTCTGTTAAATTCCCGGGACGTTGCTGTTTCAGGTGTGATGGTTAATTCATTTTCTGTTCTCTAGTCGCAAAGTCCAAAATTTTCATTTCTTTTTTAACTTTTGCATCTTTTTCCATTGTGTTTGTTCTACATTAATCCTTCTGCAATTCCTCCAGACCTGCAATTTGTCATTTACCTCTCATTTGATATTTAATTTAAAAGAAAGAGTCTTGATCAATATAAAAGTGTAATCTCTAGATTAGATTAGCCCCCTAATGTAATGTAATGTGCTTAATACAATACCTTGAAAATTAAGAATGCAGAGTGTAAGTGTTTCATACTCCTAAACCATTTTCTAAGGTGTCATAAGAACATTATTTTCTTTGGATTATGAATTGTTATATTCTACATGTTTGGAGTGAAAGTATTCTATATGTTTTTTTCAAATGTTAATAACTCTCCTGAGGCTTTGAGAACCCCCTCCTGTCTGTCACGGGTTGGTAGGCTGGTGACAAGCTCTTCCTCATAATCACCTGAGAGCTGAGCAGGGTTTCGTGCAGTGAACTTCACTGTTGTACTGTTGCCTGGCAACCAAGAACCAGGAAAACCTTGAAGTTCAAAGAAATAATGAAAGCATGTGTCAAGAGATGAATTGAATCAATGTCAAGAAAGCAGATGCCCAAATAGGGAAATAAATCAGTGAAGAATACTATGAGAAATAAATCATTATAGAAAACATTTCCTAAAAAAACAGGATCGAAGTTACAGAAAGGGAATATGATGAACTGCAAAGGTTTTCAAAATGCAGAGAGAAATATTGCAAGGGAGTCTAAAACAATAGAAGGGTTTCTAGTACTGCCACAGCAAGAGAGCAGTAAAAGATTAATTGAGATTATGGAAACATTCATTAGAACTCAACTAGAAGGAAATAAGATTCTAAGGGATATTGTAGATTTAAAAAAGTTAGGTTTTGTTTAAATAACTTGATTGAACAAGCAACAGAAGTACAAGCAAGTAAAAATAGGTAGAAATGCAAACCGCAGCACAAGCAATGTAAGAGGGTTTAAAAATGTCCATACCCATGTAAAAATAAAATGTAATGTGGATTAGTGTAATGTGTTTCCAAGTCAACTCTACAAGATAAGCAGCAAAATAAGACGTCAGGAACACAAGTTGAAATTATGTTAAGCAGCAAGGAGCTCTTTAGGCATGACACTTAAAACCCATGGAAAAATATAGCAGAACCAATCTGAAGTGTATTCAAAGGACTCTGTGGTAGTATTACCTTTTTACTATTACTGAATGCAAATGTGGAAGTCTTTCCTATTTTCTGTAGGATGCAGTTTTGTGTTTTTCTACACGAACAAACTGTGATGAACAAACACTTAGAGAAACTGCATTTTCTTCTGAAAGAATACAAAGGTATCTAAAGCTGCTGATACACCTGAATTCCAGAACGTTCTTTGTAACGCAGGCATGTTACAGTCCTGCCTAAAGCCTCATAAAGCAGGTGGAGTTTTCTGGCAGTGAAGTAGAACGCATGAAAAACTGGGGCCCTGGGTTCGGATCCCAGCCTAGGACCCAAACAACATCTTCACAAGATCCATGGGACTGCCACGACGGACTGGACCGCTCAGTTTACCCAGATGCTGTTGGCAACAGCAGGATGAGGGTCTGGACCAGGCAAGCGGTGCCTGACCTGTTCAATGATGAAGTGTGCAGCTGTGACACTGCAGTGCCCAGAACCGCTGGATCTCCCTCTTCGTGCCTGAACACACCATCCACTGAACAGGAGTGCTGGCTGGTCCTCACCAGCTGGTCCTATGCCAGCAAGCACCAGGCTCATGGGATGGCAGTCCACTGCAGGGCGCGCGCACAAGCACACACACGCACAGGATGGGACACCAGTCCACTGCAGGGCACACACAGACACACAGGATGGGACACCAGTCCACTGCAGGGCACACACACACGCGCATGCACACACACAGGATGGGACACCAGTCCACTGCAGGGCACACACACACGCGCATGCACACACACAGGATGGGACACCAGTCCACTGCAGGGCACACACACACGCGCATGCACACACACAGGATGGGACACCAGTCCACTGCAGGGCACACACACACGCGCATGCACACACACAGGATGGGACACCAGTCCACTGCAGGGCACACACACACGCGCATGCACACACACAGGATGGGACACCAGTCCACTGCAGGACACACACACACGCGCATGCACACACACAGGATGGGACGCCAGTCCACTGCATGGCACACACACACACGCGCACACACACAGGATGGGACACCAGTCCACTGCAGGACACACACACACACGCGCATGCACACACACAGGATGGGACACCAGTCCACTGCAGGACACACACACACGCGCATGCACACACACAGGATGGGACGCCAGTCCACTGCAGGGCACACACACACGCGCATGCACACACACAGGATGGGACACCAGTCCACTGCAGGGCACACACACACGCGCATGCACACACACAGGATGGGACGCCAGTCCACTGCAGGGCACACACACACACGCGCATGCACACACACAGGATGAGACACCAGTCCACTGCAGGACACACACACACACACGCATGTGCACACACACACAGGATGGGACACCAGTCCACTGCAGGAAACACACACACACACGCATGCACACACACAGGATGGGACACCAGTCCACTGCAGGGCACACAGACACACCATATCCAGTTTTGCAGAGGCCAATTAACCTGCCATCATTTCAGAGTGTGGGAGGCAACCAGAGCACCCAGAAAAATACCTGGGGAGAACATTCAAACTCCACCCACACAGCAACTCAGGACCAGAATTATTGTATTATGCTAATATAATGGGGAAAATGATTATACATGATCAACATTCTTAAAGACCTTGTATGATGAAAAAATAATTGTACATCAAATTAATTATAAGTGGACCCTTATTCAAATCTTAAAACAGTCTGTCATTATCAGATTAATGCAGTCTTACTATTACACGCAATCATTGTTCTTGGTTTTGCAACTTTTGTCCGCAACTGCACGAGTATAATTGATTGCACCAGCCCAAAATAATGAAATATTCTAATTGCTAAAGTTAACTAATAAATAATTGTATTTATGCAAAATCCTGCAGTTTAAGATAGCTTATCCTTCATTCATCGGTACTGTACGTTTGCACGCGAAGTGGTAGGTTATAACCATGTGTACTGTTACCTCTTACTGCACGTATCAGTCATTTTATAAACAGGATGTTCTGTCCAAAGCTAAAATGATGCGGACATGAAAAAATCAGGTTCTGAAAGAAGCGCTAAAAAAATGAAATGAATTTTGCGGCTGCCACGGTTCGCCTGCCAGCGTTTCGCAGCTCCTATGAGAGCTTCATACCTGCCTTGCTGGAGTGTTACATACTGTATGTAAGAAGCCAGTGTACAGGTAGGGCATTAGTAAAAACAAACACCCAGGGTCCTGCGTGCCTGAATGGAATTAAAAATATTTAGAGGTATCCAGTTTATGGTCCAGATACAGGGATCAGTCTAATCAAGAGTGTCTGTCAGTGGAGGATATGAGGCTACGTGCCGTGAGGCGAGTGTTTGTGTAAGCGTGAGAGCAGGCGTGAGCACGGCACACAATGCCGCAAAACATCTGAGAGGGCGAGAACACCTTGACACGCTAACTCATTCTTAAATTCCAACTACCTGGCGCTGACCTGCTTCTGTGTTCTTCCCCTTCGCTCCCTCTTGCAGAGAATTGGCTTGTTTGCCAGCCGCCCCGTGGACACGCCCACCCCCGCCCGTGGGAGGACCGCGCCGCGGAGTAACAGAAACTGTCCCACACCTGCGGAGCGGAGAGATGGAACATGTCGTGCTGCAGTACACGGCAGCCCACTTATATTTGATCACGAAAAGGACATAAAAACTTTTATGTCCTAGCTGCAGTTGAGAGAAACGCTGTGAGTTCTGCAATATGATGAGTGACCCCGACTTGTGCAGACCCTTTCATTTCTATTCCATCCATAGCTGCTGCCGTTATTGTTGTCGCTGTCAGCTTTGCAGACGCCCTTATCCAAGCTGATGTACTGTGTTTGAGAAGGTTTACAATAAATGCAGTATTTCTAGGCTCATGAAATGTCCAGGCAGCCCAAAGTCTGCACACTGTTGGAGAAACATGATTGTTGCCTTACAAGCCCTGTGGGTTGGCTTACAAACTGATCAAATTTTATAGAGAGAGCTTTGTTGTTTTAGATCATTTTCCAACCTGTCTACTTGATATATGTATTAGGTCCTTAGCCAAGTCACTGTTGACTGCAGCAGATGAAAGGTGAATCTTGCACACATGACTCTCACACACCTCTTGAGCAACACTTCTGAGCTGATAGCTTCGGTTTTTCTCTGTGAGGAGGACTGTTATTACAGCTTGCAGACTCTCAGGTTGACTCCAGAGGAAAACACTTTATCATTTTCCTTTTTTTAAACTTTGTCATCATCCTTCATCTGTACTTTATGGCAATGTTTAGTACTTAGGGGAATGTTTATTAAGAGTTGCCATTTCTTATCACGGATCTCAACAGTTAATCACAAGCAGGGACTTGACAACCAGACACTGTAGTCTCTCACCTTGAGTTACCAGAAGAGGATCTGTTGATCTTACATCTTCCATAGACCTCTTTGGAAATTGTTAAATACGATAGTACACAATTGCACAATACATTATTTAAGCAGGAACAAAAAATATTTAGCCATTTATTAAAATATGTATTATACTTTTTCCAGTTCTTCCACAGAATTAATGTTGCGTCTTCTTGCATTTATGCATTACAATTCATGTTTTGGTGGTGGTGATGGGGGGGTAGGGCTCTTAAAATCTGTTGTGACCTTTCCCCTCACCAGCTGCTGTCTGTTAGGAGCTGTGTGTGGTTGGAGTTTGAGTGCTGGGAACGGGTGAGGGTCTGCGGGTTTAAATCCCATTTGTAGCGCTGCTGTACGCTTGAGCGAGGGAGGTACGTTTCAGGAATTGCTCCCCTATAAGTCCCTTTGTATAAACAGACCCTCTCCAGTTCTCATTGATAATTTGTTCTCAGTTGAATTATCCGTAATGAACGTTTACAATCACCTGCCTAAACACTGCGGGTGGAAAAACAGGAGCGCAGAGGCCGGTGGGCGTTCGAGTCTATATTTAAACTTCTCATCTTTCACAGGCAAAAAACAGACGGAATGCTGCCAAAACTGCACCATGTATGACACTTGAATAGTTGCGCTTTTTATTATTATTGTGTTCGGATAAAAAAAATTCCGACAGCCGGATTAATGCTCGTCGCTTATGTAAACTCCTCTAGCCCGAGGCTCATTGTGGCTGCACCTTGGTTTCCATCATAATTTACAAGAGGTTCGCATGCACTGTGCAGCGAAACAAGCGCGGAACCTGCCTGACGGGTTGGCGGAGCTGACAGCTCATTCCCGAGACGCGCGCTGCCTGCAGTCATGGTCCTGTGAGCTTTGCGTGCGGACTTGCTTATCTACCCATCTCTGCCACAACAGTCCGGGAGAGGGCGCTCTGCCAGTAGAGCGATTAACTAAAGCCTCTGCTGAACACTCTCTAGACAGGTACCATCCAGTACAAACAAAATAAATCATTTACAGTCTATTTGATCGCCATGATTACAATGAACAGTTGATCTCCATTCTGTTTTCAACTATAGACAGAGAAAAAAAAAAGACCTATTAAAGAATCATGGAGCCTGGGATTTTGCATACGGAACAAACATACTTGAACAGGTAATTTAATATGATGTTTCCACAAAATAAGATTAATAATCATTCCAATTTGACACTTAATTGTTTATACCACATATATATTTCCTTCAATTCATTATACTACTGGCGCTTTGAATCTCAGGATCCCTAATGAACAGCTGGAGCAGGGGTCAAGTCTCTGGACTTCAGGAAAGCTCTGGATTGTTGTTCTTACTGGCTTCCATTGATCTGCCCAAAACAATCTACTCTGATCATTTCTTTCTACAGCGATAACTAAAGAAGTTATATACCAAAACAAGCTGTGTGAAAAGCAGCACAAAAAAATTTCAATTGCAACATTTAGTGCACAAGCCGAACAGATACTTCTAATAACATAGTCTCAGAAGATCAATTAATATGTTAAATTAATATACTGTATATAGTGAAAATCAAGAGGTCTGGATTACACATCATCCTCCTCATCACCAAGTCTGTCCAAAAAAAGCAATAGAACGGAGAAAAAACAGGACAGACGGAGGCGGCCATCTGGTCCACCCAGCTTGTAAGTATGCTTGTGGTTTAATGATTCAAGAACTTCCTCCAAAAATGATAAAGGATGGCAGTGTTTCAGCTCCAACAATATAAGCGTCTACTGTTTTCTGTCCTGATCCAGGTTGCAGTAGTTGATGCTTCCAGGATTCTGGGCACCATTCTGTTCATGGTTATACAGTATGCCACTTCTGTATTTCTTACTAATTTATTTTAAATAATTATTCAATATTTAATATTTAAATAATTTATTTGACTGACGCTTTTATTTAAACATTTGTACCCATTTATACAGATGGGGTTTTCATTGGCACAAGCTGGATCAATTGCCACTGTGTGACCAAAGATTTGAATCCAAAACCAAACCAAAGGCCGAGTCCTGACCACTGCTCCCTGGGAGTGTGTGTGTCGCATGGCGTGCTGCAGTGACTTGAGGTTGTGGGAGGTGAACACTGGTTACAAGATGGGCTGTTCTGGCTGTCCAATAGCTGGAGGGGTGAACCAGAGTCCTTGGACAGCCTGAGGGGATGGGAACAGGGATGGCGGCACACACTACAGGAAGGCTAAAGAAGCCCACACATACTGGCTATCTATGTTTAATGCCTTAATAGAAATAATAATGTGAAAGTCTAATAAATTAGTAGAGAGGTGCTTCTTACCTTTCTGATAAAAGATGTATTATACAACAAGAACGCCAGTGTTACAATATTTATCTAATTCACTTATCTCTGGTCTCTGAGAAGTCATTTTGTTCCCTGGAGCAGAGCAAATATTGTTTTCAGGTTAAGGAGGATCACAAAGAAAATATACAGAAAGACCAGAGGTGGGCCTTGAGGGCTGTATTTGACTGGAATGATTGGAGAGCTGCTGCTGATACACAACTAAGTGGTGTTAATGGAATAATGAATTCTGCCTCAAAGTCCACGGAGCCATGCAGTGCTTTGTTCCACTTCCATACGGTGTTAGTTTAACTTGGAATTGTGAACGGTGATTGCTCAGTGTTTGATCATGATTCAATTAAACTGCACTGTCAACCAAGCAGAAAAACACCAGCGGTGTTGAATTAGATCACAGTGCTGTAATAGCTCAGCCATGCAGACATGGCATTTGAATAGGACCAACACTTGTGCGTTCAAAACGTGCTGAACACTGTAGGGCCCAGTCACGGGGTGGCAGCAGACCACCCCAGAACCAGCTGGCTTCCACAGCTCGTGCTGCACTGCAGCAGCTGGTGGAATAGACTGCACTCCTGGAGGCCAGGTGGTCCATTCAGGGGGATACCAGTCTGATACCTCTGCCCCTGCGGTTCAGGTAAAGAGTTTGTGACCTAGAGGCAGCCTGACCATTGACACAGGGCAATTTTAATCTTCAACCAGGCCTCTGTGAGCAGGTTTACATTTTCTGAGGGAGTTCTGTGGACTTTGAAAATGTAGTCCAGGTGTTTTCACCGTTCCACCACTGAAAATATTACATAAGCATTGTTATTTTTACAAGTGTGACAGTCTGAGTCATTTTCACCATTCTAATTTAATATACTTATTACACTGTTAATGTCTTTTTCTTACTTTTTAGTAATTCAAAATATTCCAGTCCAATATAATTAGTTAGTTGAGATGCAGAGTAGTAATGTTACCTGATTCCTTCCTTCTCCTGTTCTTCCCTGTATTTCTCTGTAAAATATCAAACGACTGTTGAATTCATTACATCAGTACATAGCTTTCCATTTTCACTGAAGGGTTCTCTTACTCCAGCACAACCTACATGCTTAGTGCTTTGAGCTATAACAGGAAACCACAAGTTCAGGATCTCTTATTTGAAGACAACGAGGATGTAAAAGCGCTTGACAGCTAATGGAGACTCCCTTCCACCACCAGTGTGCAGCCCCACCTGGATGATGCACCAGTACACTCCCCACACACCAGTGATCAGTGAGGAGGAGAGCAGAGTGATGAAGCCAGTTCAGAGATGGGGATTATTAGGAGGCCATGATTGGTAAAGGCCAGGGGGAAAGTCAGCCAGGACACCAGGGTGACACCCCTACTGTTTTCAAGAAAAACCCTGGGATTTTTCATGACCAGAGAGAGTCAGGACCTCGGTTTTATGTTTCATCCAAAGAACAGCGCATTTTTACAGCATAGAGTCCCAGTCACTATAGTGGGACATTAGACCCCACACAGACCACAGGGTGAGCACCCCCTACTGGCCCCAATGAACATCAATTCCAGCAACAACCTTAGTTTTTCCCAGGAGTTTTCCCATCCAGGTACTGACCAGACTCACACCTGCTGAGCTTCAGTGAGTTGCCAGTTGTGAGTTGCAGAGAGATATGGCTGCTGGCAGACAAGTTCCCTCACAAGAAACTTTCTGGTAAGTGAGAACCTTTAAACCAGTCTGATGCCTGAGCAATATATAATTTTTAAATGCCTTTTTAAAATTCTAATTTGTAAAACCTGCCCGTAAAAACCAGTGTTCATATTATGTTTCATTTTAATTAATTGTAAAGTTTTCTTGTACTCAAGTAACTTTAGACTCTAGGAAGACTGTTCCTTTCACAGCAGCACAATGGCAAAGAAGATTTCTAACACTTCATGCAACAGATATTTCAGTTAAAAAAATAGAAAGTAAAGTAAAAATAACAACTAGAGCACCGTTTTCAGACTTATCACCATGGCCAAAGGGCATTACAGCTCTGGAACGCTTACAAAAATAAACAGAATCAACACCTAACACCTGCTAAAATGCTTTCCAGTAAAATTGGTAAAAACAGCAAAATAAGCTGGGTGCACATTTCACCTAATCCATCAGGACAGGAGGTCCTGATGAAGACCTGCATACTGTATGTGGAAATGCCACGGTAAGTGTCTATACTCTTTACCTTATTGCTAGGGAGTTAGATTTTAATAACTTGTAATCCTTAATGAATCTGTCAGAATCAACCTGGGGGACTGATTAAATCTCGGCAACGGAAATGAGGACTTGGGACACCAGTTGAGCAGGTGTATTTAGAGCCTTAAACTGATCACAGCTGTAGGGGTTTGTAGCTACCAAGCTGACTCACTGCAATCTTTCAGAAAGTGGGTGAAGAAGATTTAGGCATCATTTAACCGGTGGTTTGCAACCAAACGATGCCAGATGAGCTGAATGACTCCGCTTCCCCTGCTCATCTGCTTGCTTGCTGAAAGTTCTGTTAAGCTCTAGCAGGTAACAGCTTGCAGTAGTTATGATGTAAGGGTCACAAGTGAGCCTTACAGCACCCAGCGTCGGTGGGGATGCTGGGAAGAGAAGCCCAGGCTTTGGAATCCCTCGACACTGTGTCTGCATTTCTGAGCAGTAACAGCACTGGGCCCGGTGGGCTGTATTACTCAACACGGCTGGAGTTCTTTTGGGGGATTTTTAATAACCATGTCCTTACTGCCCTTGGAGTGTAGCTGAATTATTACTGAGTGCTGAGCGGAAGGCATTCATGAAGTGTCACATTAAATCAACACCACAGCAGCATAGCAGAGATGCCAAATAAATTGCATAGCCTGGTAGCAGCACACTGATAGCGAAAACGACTCTAGTTTCTCCAGAAATTCTGTATATGTCCTGCAATGTACCATTTTAAAAATTATTTTGGTGCCATACTGTGTTAACGGATAATACCTTGTGAGTACATTTTATCTCATGTCTTTTCAGTCTAACGTTTCTACTTTTAGTCCCTATAATAGTTTGAAATCAAAGTTATTTTTACTCAGAATATTACAGTGATAGTAAGGACTTGTATGTTTTAGCTTTCAAACAAGCAGTCTTCTTCTGCTATCACCTGCACAAGATATACTGTGCGTTATTTGTTCTGTAAGACATAGCAATTATCTGGATCCGAATCCAAACTAGACCAGAATTAGGAACCTCCTAGTCTCTCAGTCGACCACATTACTGCCAAATGGCTTTGCTTACAGTATGTTTTTCCTCTCTCTCCAGAACTTCCAATGCATCAGAGGGAAAACTACCACCTCCAGACTGTCATTGGTAAACTGACCAACTTCCAAAGATTTACAGATTACTGGAATTACTACTGCTGATTTTAGTCATCAGGGAATTTCCCCAGGAAAGCAGTGATGGGGTTTACCAGAATCATTCAATATCATTTTACAAAAATGATATCAAAACTAAAAAAAACCTTTGGACAGGAGCCATTCTGATTTACTTAATTCCTCAGCTATCCTCATCAATGAAAATGTGTTACTTTGAGAACAAAGGAAAAAGAGCACTGAACACAGAGAGAGATGCATGTAACACTCTAGTATGAAAACTACACCAGTAAATAACCAAAGACAAACTCAGATTAATCATGCTAAATCATTAAATTATTTCAATTAAAAATTAAAGGCTGCAACTACAATCCCTGTAACTCACTTTTTCAATTCTGATTTGGAAACTAAAAAAGTTAGTATCTTTTCAGCTGGACCAAGCAGATCTTAAACATCATTTATATAGGTTACATTTTCCTTTGTATAGGCACTGTTATGGAATAGGCAATGAATCATTGCTAAGACTGGGTTACTTAAATTATGATATTACTTTCCAAAACAGTAGCAAATGAAAAAATGATGATAATTAGTTATTAAATTATATTTCTATCAAACCTGAAATTGGACTTTAAAGATATATATTCAATTATATTAGTCACACGTCATTCTTTTTTAATTGAATTCCAAATGTAACCTGAAATCTAACCCCCCAAATGTTCTTATGAGCAAAAAGCAGCAACCCTCGCGAGCGATTTATTTTGTCTTATGGAAAGTTGCACAACATGAATGAAAAGGTAACTACAACTACAAATTCCAGTGTTCCAAATAAATCTGAATGAAAAGCCTGAAGTTGCACAGCCACTTCAAAGCACGCTGCTAGATCCCTCACAGGAGCTGGAGGACAAAAGCTCTGACACGCAGTCGAGCTCGCTCCCTGTCTAGCAGTGATTGATGGGCAGAGCCGTGGCGTGAGAAGCTGTTTACACAGAGAGGCGCTCAATCACTGCTGCTACTTCCTCTCGTGCAGCTCATTTGGCAGGGAGCGGTGCAGGGCTTCCCAGGTAACCAGAGCCGCCCGCTCACAGGAGCCTGCAGGTGTCCTGAAGAAGCTCAGCACTGCTTCGCATGCGAGCTTCAGACAGCAGGGCCCCGGGCCGTCTCTGCAGCACCAGCACCAGCAACAGCTCCTCACATTCCTGCTGCTGACCTGCTGGCCCAGGTCCAGTGGTCACCCCGGGGAGGAAGGAGTGCAGGGAGAGTCATGCATCGCCATTCCTTCAACAAATGAGATGCTAACATAAAGAACATCTCACATAGTCAGAGGCTTTCCTCACAAGTAAAGCAGCAACTTTTTGCTTTTTTCAATTACTTGGTTCACTTTTCAGACCACCTTACACAAACAGTGTTGAGCTTACAAACCACACAGGCGCTACCGAGTTAAGACACCTTTTCTCCTTGGTTGGGTACAGGCAGACATTTCTTTGTTTTTGTCCAGAACCACAACAATTTGTGCGCTCCAGTGTCTGGTGTGTTCTTTAAACACAAAAACAAAAATGTGTCTACATATTCAGATCTGCAATTTCTCTCAACATTATGGAAAAGAAGCAGAAATATAGTTAGATTTGGACCTGAGAAAGCAAAAAACAGGACAACACGGTAGACCTAGTTTTAAAAAATTTAACATATGTTTAAAAAGCTTTCACATTACTTTAGATTTCAAACTCAAAATCCTTTGAAATTCTAGAGGCATATTGCAAACTAACACAATATTAGAAAGTGATAATGTGCAATGTTCTGTTTTATGTTTTAACATTTTGCAATGCTATATTGCATTAGTTTTGTATTTATGGGCAATGTAATGTTATCAAATAAAGATGTAAAACGCTTCTTATCTCAGTGGCAATAATGTCACTAGGGTCGTAAGATACCCTGTAAGCTTTAAGGCCGCAGTTGAAATATCTGGGCTTTCTCCGTACACGCCGAGTTCCCAGGTTGTTTCTCTCCCTCGTGCTTCATCCTCCTGCTCCACCCATCTACTGTTCAGCCACACTGCCCTGGGAGCTGGAAATGTCCAACAGGCTGAACCGGTCTGATCTGCAATGACTGCTTCCACATCACTGTCTGAAAATAAATCCCTTATTTAAATAAATCCCGGTTAGAGATAAAATGTGATCCAAGGAGACAAGGGATTTCATATCAATGAAAAACTCGAAATACAAAGTAATTGTAGTTGAAAATTCAGTAAGTGAACATGTGGACATTCCAAAGCTGATCCTCTATAAGTATATCATTACAGAGATACGTATATCATCATTAAGCCTAACGTCTTCCTTTGCTTTAAACTAAAACCCAGATACATCCCCTACTGCACAGCCTTCAGAAGGACTGTTTGTATTCCTAGAACTGGTCAGCAGTGATCTGAAGCAGTTGTCACCCACTAGCCCTGCTGGTAGTGCTCACTAGAACATGACAGGAAATGGCCTTGAGTGTCAAAACCTGTGGAATATCTTACAGCTACTGAATCCCTTATCTGTTGAACTCAGTCTGTTCACTGGGGCACGTGCAATAGGAATTCACCATTTGCTCTCTCAAACCTTAACTTCCATCTTCCTCTAAAATCTAATTTTGTGAATTTTATTTAAAGGATCATGCATTCTATATGCCAAGAGCCCTTTTTTCTGATAATGTTTATATATGTGCACTGTCTTCATGTTTTGGCTTTGCTCCATTTTAAGAATAAATCAAAAACATTGAAGACATTTTAGAATAAAAAACTTTTGAATACAATTGTTTAAAAGTCTCTTTTACTTTTTCAGAGCTGTTATACATCATAACTTAATTCTATTTATTTTAGAACTGAAAATGTCAATGGTGTTTTCAGTCTTTGCTCTGCTTATCTACTCTCCAAACATTTCCTTCACCAAGAGTGGATCAAAGCCTATAACAGGAACCTGAGAAAATGTGCAGGAAAATGAAACCCTCTGCTGAGAGTCCATTCTTGTCTTCTTGGCTTTGTACATCTACAGAATGTACTGAAAAGGATCTATGTGCTTTGGAACAAGCTTATTAGAGTAGAGCACATGTGATGTGTCTTGCAGAGTCTATACAGATAATATACAGTGTAGGGTGAGATATGATGTTGAGAGAGGACACAGCTCAATGGGATAGAAATACAAGATGTTCTACTTTGAAAACTGAATTGAATTTCTTGTCTGCAGGCTGCTATGGTATATGTTACTTTGTTGTATAATGTCAATATTGAAAAAACTTTAACAATGCCCTTTTGAGGCACTAAATAAAATCTTAATATCTGTTGTGACCACCATTCATCACCACAGTCCCGATACTACAGTATTTTTCCAACAGGATGCTACCATGAATTTCACCCCTGGAGCAACACAATAAAGAATGTGCTATTCATTCTCTTTCAGGAGGGGGCAAGTCTGGGAGAGAGATCAGGTGTGTCGGAGGTCAAAAGCCTGAAGTCCGAGAACTGTACCTCCACATGGTTTAGGCACTGCAGTCAGGAACATTGTGGTCTTGAAACCAGCCTTCGCCAGGTTGTGCTCATAAGAAATTTTGCACTCATTCTACAAGTGGATATGCCAAAAGTAACTTGGGTGTTTGTTGTCCTGCAGTTTTTCATCCATTGTCATCAGCAGCAGTAAGGTTCCTTAATGAGAACTTAACTTAACTTAACTGCCTTGACAAGTGTTCCCATTCTGGAACAGTTTGGGTGCCTCTGTAAGATGGCAAATGCACAGAACTCCTGCAAAAAGTCAAAACATGTTTGGAGGGCCCAGGGAGTGTACAGTATGTTACTTTCACAAAGCAAGTGTAGCATATCTTTCATTATATTCCTCTTCTTTCTTGCCCCAGGGTAGGTTTCGGCTAAGCGTTTTTTCTTTGCTAATGTTCAAAGCCATGTTGAATCTGATTACTTTAACTTGTTCTAAACATTATTCACACACCAGGAATTTTCACATTGCTCTGCATACCTGAGAGTTTACTCAGCCCAGTGCACATTCACAAATAGACAAATGGCATAAACTTGAATGGAAAGAGAATGTATGAGGATTTTCAATGTTCCCCGCCCATCCGTGCCATTCGTCTTTTATTGTGTTTGTTTCTGTACATTGATCTGTTAGCTGAGGAAGGACCTAAACTTCTGCTGTGAAAAGTATATTTGCTCACAGTTAATAAAGAAAAGAATATCCATCAAGACTGGGCCACTGCAACTGCTGCACGCACTGGAGTGAAATCCATGCTTGTAAAGGACACATAGACAGAGGGATGCAGGCAGGCAACGCTGGCTGTACTGCTCTGCACCTCTCTGAATCTATTTCTCTAAAACCAGTTCATGACTAGGCACTAACTAGTGTCACATCTGTATCCACAGAAAAGTATAGCTGAGATCCGACATGTGCATGCTCACTTCCAATTTATCAGCTCTTTCGGTAGTGATATGTGCCACTGTCTATTCAAGTTCAAGTTCAAGTTCAAGTTTATTGGCATTACACTCATATACATGGTATATGGTATAACAAAATGCTATTTAGCTAGCTCTCGGACATAAGTAGTATAAAGAGAAAAAAAAACAACAACAACAACAATACAATTGTGTAGCAAAAGAAAGACAGAGACAACAGGCAGCGTGCAAAAAACAACAACAGACGATGTGCAAAAAAACAACAACAGGCAATGTGCAAAAAAACAACAACAGGCAAAGTGCAAAGAACAGCAACAGGCAATGTGCAAAACAACAAAAAGGTAACAGGTTATGTGCAAAAATATGCATCAACAGAATAAAATAAAGGGATAGAAATGATGGTGGAGTGAGCTTCTGACATGTATGGTAGAGGTAGATTTTCAATGTGTGTTTGGGTTTTTGGTAAGAAAGAAAGAAAGGAAGAAGGCATTGCCAAACAATATATAATTGTATTATACTGCCAAACAATATTTGTCAAGCAATGCATGGCATCTACGATTGTTACAGTAGCACACAACTATGTGTTACCCAGCTGTTGTCTTAAGTATAGACCATGGCTATAGGCCAATGCTAAAACAATGCCGCTCTGCTGGTATGATTATAATGTGCAATGTGACATTTGCTTAGGATTGTAACATCATTATTGATGTCAATATCAGCCAGAAATTGATCACCTTTAATGTATAACACTTATGATCATTACATAGACATGCAGACAGAAAAGATGATCTCCAGGTTAATGTTGCATGTTGCTGGGTTATGTACTATGCAAATGTATGGTCACAATTATACAAGTTAAACTCCGTAGATCTGTTGTTTGTTGAGGTCCCCATCAATAAAGAAGGACCCAGATCAAGAGTACCCAGTGGGTGACAGCCTACAGAGAAGACAGTACACCAATAACAACAGGCGTGTTAAAGATGAAGCACACCTGAATCCATTCCTTACCATTCCTGTCACACTGCTAGACTGCTCTCTGCTCATCCATGGAACCTAGATGACACAAGTCCAACCTCATTATAATTAGCATTTTTTACATAATTTCATAGCCCCTTCACTTCTTATATTGACAGTTATTTTTCAGTAGTAGTACTGTTTACTCATTCTTACTTCATTGTATATCTCTAAATTGTATTCAGCTGTGTTGTGCTGTTATGTTTTTGCTTCCACATTAATGAAGGAGACCAGGATATCAAACACTGAGGCCTAACAACCTTAATATCTGGTGCACCTGTCTTTCCCAGACATCTCAGTGGAAGTGTCCGTATGCCAATCAGTGCCAGTGATTGCAGTTTCTTGCTCTTGGAGTTGAGTGTCTTGCCTCCCCTGCCTGCCAGGAGGTTTAGAGTACGTGCCTGCCTAGCATTCGCTACCAGTATCTTACCTACAATCTCTACTGTCGTGGTGGATTTCACATCACTACGTGCCTGTAAGCATTCCCCTGGCTCATAAGAGGAAAAACAAAGAAATCTCAAAGGAATAAAATGTCAGATATGAGTGGTTTTCTCAACATGCTTCATGGCTGTAAAAATCATACAGCAGTGCCACACCAGGCAAGGCAATAAAAAGCTTTTATTTATATTCTTTGTATTAATTTTTTTTTTAAAAACGTTTTAATTTGGTAGACAGATTTAAAAAAAAGATGGATGAAGTGACATCAAAGTCTTGTTAAAGTGTCAAAAAGCCTTAGGGAGTAGCCTAGCACAGTGGCAGAAATGTCCTGATAATTTCTGTGACATGGAGTTTGTCTAATTCCTGTCACATGGTTCCAGCTGGAATGGTTTGGTAGTAGTAAATATTACTTCACCCAACACTGCATTGCAGACCCACCTGGGTCACACATAAACCCCACACCACAGCAGATCAGAGGGAGGACTTAGAATCTGCTTCATCAGTTATATTAAGAGGGAACTTTAGGAATGCCTAGAGTGTACAAGCCCAGAGTGGAATTTAGCCAGGACACTGGGGTTAACACCACTTCTCTAAATAAACAGTTCTCTGAAATATTTAAAGTACAAGTAGTGCATTTAGTTCATGGTTTAATATCTTATCCAAAGGACAGCAATTTATTTAGCACCATGTCTGGTTACATACTTGGGCTCTGGTCTTGGAAATTCTGGCCAGAGGTAAGAACACTGCCTACAGTACATGTCCACCAACCCTGCTTAGTTTTGGAACAATGCAGTTCCAGCTGCAAGTCATCCTTTGTAATCTACACACCATTTCAAGTTATGGTATGTTTCTAAAACGAGGTGAGCTTGTGTGGAAGGGGAATGTATCTGCACAGCTCTGAGGACAGCAGTACCACCCTGCAGGGTCTAGAGCTGTACCACCCTGCAGGGAGAACTAGGAATGCTGCTGCTTCCATAAACACAAGACTCCTGGCTGCACTCTCTGGTTGTCTTCCCACCACTGTGCACACCTGGGGCTGAGCATGGCGATCCAGAGCTGGGCCTTATTGTCACATGGCTTTTATGGGAGGCTTGTTTTGATAAGACTCTTTCATTTCCCTGCAGTAATTATTGTTCCTTATATCACATATTAGAACAGCACACACCTCATCCAATAAAGCACCCCCCCCCCCAACAAAAACATAAAGCAACAAAGCAATAAAATTTTACTCCTTTTCCCCAGCAAAGATTACGATACCTCTGTGTCCAATAAATGATGAGTGATTCACTCCTGTAACCCACAGCATTTATATTTCGATACACGTGCATTCTAGAACAGAGTGTAGGTGTCTGTGGCACTGGAGAAGGATCTTTTCTGTGGGAGGCCTGCTAAACTGAAGGAAACATCAGAGTTTTGTTGCACATACAGTAGGAATCTGAACCCTCATAAGTAGGCTTAAACTGAGACTCTCTTTAGTACATCACAGACCTGACCCAGCGGATATAAATCCCAAATTTTGAGTTAGCTCACTTCATCAATGTTATCTTTGTGTAGAATGGAACGTCTGGTAAATGAAGAGGAAAACAGGATATCTGATTGCTAACAGCTCAGAGCACAAATGGGAGATAGAGATGTGTTGGGAAGGCCTGTTATAACATGTCGTATTACCTATGACCTAGCGGATGCTAAGATTTAAACACAGCTGCTCCAGCAAATGTCTAAAGACATGAGACACTTTAGAGACATGAGAATGAGAAGGGTAATGATAACTGAAGCTGTTGCTTGTAGCATTAAAAAGATGCCAGGTATCACATTTTTCAAAGGATCTGTGCATGTTATCTTCAGTGTCAATTTGGCAAAGGGGCAAAGCTTAAAACTTTTAAAACTTAAATTTGAAAAAAGTAAGATTGGAATAAAAACTTACAAGGGTTCATCGAGATAAAAAAATCCCCGAACTTAATGTCTTTTGGTGGGACGTGATGTAAACAAAATGTATGTCGTTTTTGACTTGGTGACTTTTTTTTTACAGAAAGACTTGAATCTCACATTTTGCTTAGCTGGTAGGGAACGACAATGACTTTTTTATCGGATTTTATCTTAGGTTCCACAGCAATGCGCTCCAACAGTAGTTCAGGTGCAGAATTTAGGAAGAAGCGCAGGAGTACCAACCAAACACAACTCGGTCACTTCTCAAGGCAAGATCATTTACATCCTTTTACTGTGGTTAGATCTGAATTTCCCTTGGGGTTAACCAAGTCTTTATCTACTCTAACCATTAACAGCTACCTCCAAAGCTGCTGTAAAACACTATCAAGCAATGACTGATCTCTGGATCAGATTGGGCAGTGGTAGATGTTTCGATGGGCACACACAGAAGCCAGCCAGGCATCCTGTCTCACCCAGGTGAAGGAAGAGGCTTGTTATGTTTGAACTGAGTTCAGCAGATTACTTTACAGTACCCTAGAGATAAGCTCTTTGTTATGTCCAAAAACAACATTCTGAATGGCTGAGATAGCCCGTTACTTAACAATGCATTCCCACAGTGCCAGGGAATGAGCCTGCAGACCCACTGCACTGACAAGCAATGGAACAGAACTGGCAGAATTAGTGTCTGGGCCTTCCACAAGAGCAATACAGTGTGGTGCCACACGTTAGGCATGGTAGGCTGCTTTATTTCAATCCAGCTTCACAGTGGGCAGTCACGCAATCAGAAGGCTGCTTATCAGAAGAATCCATAAAGATGTGTACTCAATGGGGTGCAGACTTCAGCTGGAATGGCACAGCTTTTTTTCATGGGGAAAAAGCCTCTGTTTTAAAAGGTTTAAAATAGAAGTTTTAAAAGGCCTTCTTAAATCGATATCCACCTCTTCTTTTCTTGAAAGGAAATGGCAACATTTGCTAAACTAATAATGAAGGTTTGATGTCCATCCCACAGCTGCTGTACTCACTTTTGCTATTGTTCAAAATATGAGTCATGTTTTTAAATTCGCATTGTGGTGAATCCTTTATTTTTCATTTGTGCATTACACACTCATATCTTAATGACATCTTGATGCAGCTGTAGGTCTCCCCATGTCCTGGAGGGTGATTTTAGCATTATTTTTCATGGCAGAATCTTCCAGTTGCACCCAACAGGAATTTTCAAGGTTTGAAACCGGATAAAAGAACAACTCCTGCCCATGCCAGGAATTCACAATAGAACGTGAGGTGTCCACAAGACAGGAAAATGATTGTGACATACTACCTTTGGGCATTCTTGTGTTCGTGAAATACGGATGTTTGCGAGGACTGGAAGCCAGCTCAGCTAATTAATAGGCCCGGTGGAAGAGCAGCAAGCAGGTCCTCAATCCTAAAGAAGCAGAACAGCCACCCCTTCCTTAAAGACTGGAGCTCACCAGGAGTGCAGCAGGTGCAGAACCGATCTTCCTCTGATACTCAGACTGAATCACACAGGCCTTGTGATTAAAAGGAGTTTCAGGTTAAGATTCTTTCATGCCACAGCAGTGTGTCATTGTCTCTTTGAATACATTTACATACCACAAGGTGAATTCAAGGAGTAATTAAAAGGACTGACCAGAACCAAAGTTTCCAGCAGGTATTTTGGTTTAATTATTGAAAGCACAGAATACAGCCTCACATCATCAATAACTCTATACATTTCTCCTGTAATTCACATGTCGCAGAGACTGGTAATCTGAGGGCAGGGGACACATGTCCTGGAGTTGCTGTTGGCAATGATGCTCTTAGCTGCTGTTGGTTTTCAGTACCCTCCCTGAGGATGTACAGTTAAATGTAAAGGTGAAAAACTAATGAATCTATCAACATTACTATTTCATATTAGTTATATATGTATTATTTCACATGTCAACACTTTAACAGCTATATGAGTAGATGAAGTTCAAAATCTGACCTTGTCAGTACTGATCTAAGTGCATGTCTCATTATCTCAATACTAGAATGTCAAAGGAATTTCCAAACTGCAGGCAAATCAAGCTGATGACCCTGAACTAGGCTCTATAAACTCAGCTATGACACAGCCAGAGAATTTGAATCAGGTTTTATATGATATTGTAACCTGTGCCGTGATAATAAATGTAGAAAATAAGCAGTGTGAACAGTCGTGATTCTGACCTGGTTTTTTACCTCCCCTGAACTATTAAATAAGTGTTCCTTAACTCCAGTTCCCAAGCAGGAAAAGCCCTGCTGTGGCTCGACTTGACCGTGCTTGTGAATCTTGGGACACAATGTGCTGGGCATTCCTACAGCTGTGGAAAAGATGGTGATTCTTGATATAGGGAACCAGCTGCTTTAAAGGGAGCTCCTAATATTCATCAATTAAAGATGTCTGACTGCCATTTAGACTATTGGGTGCCAATTAAAACAACGAAGAACGAAATTAAAATTTGTAAATGTCAAAATGATCTGATTTATGAAATTCTTTAAGTGGCTGTAGCGCCACCTCATGAACCACCGCTGGATGGGTCACTCTTGTGGATCACGGTGTCCTCTTACATTACAGCAGGGCTGTGCAGTTTCCATTTAATCTGACACACTGAGTTCAGTGGTTCTCCTCCCCAGTGCTCAGGGTCTCAGTCCAGCAGAGCCAAAGCAGCCAAAAAACTTAAATGGGTCTAGTTAAGCTGGCATTATATTCAATTGTACAGACACTCTGAAATGTGAGAATAGCATGGACACACATTTAAAGAGTTTCAAGTCAAATGTGCAATCAAAAGCTGAAGTGGAAAATGAACTTACAGTGATTACAGTGAAGCCCTTGGGAACAGGAGTTAAGGAACACTTATTTAGTAGTTCAGAAGAGGTAATTGCTATAGAGAACACTAACCTGTCCCGTGAATGAATAAAATAATAGCTCAAATATTTATTTTCACTTAAACATGATTGTCAAAACAAGAACATGATCCTAAAAATGAACTAAATCAGTGTCCAGCAGAGATCAGAGGTCTCCTAAAGAAAGAAGCATCATTGCATGTCTCTGGCATTCTCAGGCTGCCTAGAGTAGGGCTGCCTGGAAGCTGTGGGTCTTCAAAATTTTACAAGTTCCTTTTCCCAAGTACTCGCAGAACCCACAGAACTTGATACATGTCAGGCCTCTTATTGAAAAGTATCCTGGCTTTGTGCATACGGACTCATAAACACATGGGATGTCATTTGTCATTGTCTTAGTTCTATCACAGAGCACACACCTGTACATAGGAACAATACAGAAACTCCCATTAGCCTCGCCAGTATGTCTTCAGAGGGTAGAAGGAAACCAGGGTACTCGGAGAACTTGTACTCAGCCCTTGTAAAAGTAGGGTGAACATGCAGACTTCACACAGAAGACAGCCCAGGGCAGAATCAAACCCAAGACCCAGCAGCAGCGCTGAACACCTCATTAACCACGCCAGTGAAAAAACACATAGTTATAGTGATGATGATGTACTGATCAGTTTGGTCAGAAAATGTTTAAATATTCACGATACAATATTAAATGTGTTTTCTGTGCAGCGGTGTTGCCAAACGCTCTATTTACACAACAGTAGCGTGCGTCCTAAAAAGCAGCCATGATTATTTTGATAAGGGGATGACCCTTTGCGCTGGCCAATGCCCCCCTCCGCTTCGTACACAGCTTTTCGACCCTTGGCACGCACCAAGCAAACACTGTCTGCACGCAACTCCGTGACTGCAGCACAAATCATTAACTCGTTGGAGCGGCCGGATTCAAGGACGCGCTCTTGCTGTTTGTTTGCTCTAACAGGGAGTCTGCAGGCTGAAGAATAGGGCCCTGGCTGTTTGTGTAGCGTGTCAAACACGACCGTGCTACTCCCTTTCACCCCGCACCCTCTCACACTTTTGTTTGTGCAATGGGAGAAAGCAGTCTTGGCTCCGTTGTGTCCGAAAGCGCAAGGTGACAAAGAGATGAATGGCTGAGATAGACGTGTCCGCACGCAACGATTGTTTGCGGGCTGGACAGGAAAAAAAAGGTTTGCAGCAGGACTGCAGGAAAAGAGGGAAGACTGGAGCTCGCTTACCAGTAAACTCTAGCGGAATAACGCGATCTACTCCACCGCCGAGGTTTATGTGTGAAATACTGCAGGATAGTTTGAATCCTCAGTCTGCTTATGAATACTCGGGTATCTATCTGCATACAGACAGTGCAATATACAACAAAATGATTCTGGGCAAGTGAGTTGTTAGTCTTGTTTATTTCTCAAACCTTCAATCTCAAGTTGAAAATCAAATTTATATCGTAGGATCATACAGTTTGATTACTGTCCTGTCTCTGCCCGTTGTTACCTGGTGTCTTCATACTTCCAAGCAATGTCCCCTCTGCTGTACATTTTGTATATCAATGATTGCATAAGCAAACACACATGTAGACATCTCATTAGGTTTGCTGATGACACAGCTCTGGTCATTTTATTAAAGGACACAGAATACCATCATGGACCCATTCGAAATGATTTCACTAACTGGTACAACGCATTCTCCCTAAAGTTAAATGTTTCAAAACAAAGGAACTGGTTATTAGTTTTAGGAAAAATACCACACCCCCTCAACCCACTACAACTGATGGTCAGCCTGTTGAAATTGTCAATGACTATAAGTACTTGGGACTGGTCATTGACAAAAACCTAAAATGGGACAAATGTTGTGACACGATCTATAAAAAAGGCCAACAGAGACTCTTCTTTCTTAGAAAACGCAGGTACTTTAAGGTGGATAAAACTATTCTTACACTTTTCTACAAATCATTCATTGAAAGTGTCTTAACATACTGCTTCGCTTGTGGGTTTGGCAACATGAGTACTGGTAACTGTAATAGGCTGGGTAAATTAGTGAATATAAGTGGCAAAATAATCGGGAATAATCAAATCAACTTGAGCATCCTTTACAAACAGAGGGTGACTAAGAAAGCCAAAAGCATCAGGGAGTGTGTGTCTCACCCTCTCGATTGTGAATTCACACTCCTCCCATCTGGGAGACGCCTCTGTGCCCCCAGGTGTAAATCCAGCAGACTCAGGAAATCTTTCATCCCCACTGCAATCACACTCTTAAACAATGCAAAGTAACTACCTTGTCTTGTCTCTTGTTTCTTTTCTCCTGTAACACTGCTGTATTCTATCCCTCTTGATAATGTGTATTGTCATTGTGTTGTGTTTGACTGTGTCGTAAAACAAATTTCCCCTAGGGGACAATAACGCTTGAATTGAATTTTCATTACCCAATGCAGACAGAGAAAATGAATGGCTTTTCTCTACGTACTCAAAGCAACAGTACATGAGCTTTATTAAAAAGACATCTGATTTCTGTTTCTCAGTCCATCTGTGTGCTACCTCTGACCCTCAGCCGTGTGGAGCAGCACATGAGGTTTTACTCTGTGTGTGGTCGTCCTCAGAGGCCCCCGTGCACTGCGTCTCAGCCTTGAGCCCCAGATAATCCCATTAAGTTAGGCCTGAATGGATCACACACGCAATGCCTGTATCCATTGAAAAACAGCCCTCTTCCTCAGTGTGAGCTGCACCTCTGCTCCTCCAGACTGCTCAAGTTCTGGGGTGCTTTTAAAGATACTCTTCACAAGACAACTACAGCTCATGTGCAGTGCTGGCACAGTTCAGGGGGACCTAAAGCTAACCCCTCTCCCGGGAAAACTTTGTTGCAATTGCTCAAAATGTATTGATAATGTAGGAAGCTAAATTTAAGATAAAAAAGAAAATGGATATAATGGTAAATGGATATAATAAGCTGATAATAGCATATCTTCTATCCTATTCCAAAAAAGGGTGATTGGTAACTCAATACTTTACAGGAAGTTTATGAGGATGGCATCAGATTAAATGGATATACTTATATTTAACTCATAGTGAACACACAAGCTTTAATCACCTGAGTCCGGAATCCTGCGTCAGGGACATGAAGAATATTGCAGACAAACAGGACACAGTGAGGAAGGAAAAAGAACTCCATCAGCACACTCCATTTACAGATGTGCAAACGCAAGGAAATACACAGCTCACGCTTTTGACTGCTGGAATAATGCTTTGTGTGTAACTGTCTAATTCATTCGATCAGTGCAATGCATTATTGATATGTATTGTGGTGTTCTGTGCTCTTTCATTCTCACTCAGTTTCTCAATTGAAAGGGTGATGTTCTAGATCTATAGGGGTGTGTTAATTGGTGTATTGGAGTCAGTAGAGTAGACTACAGCAGAGTATAATAGATGTTTTGGAGTTGATTTAGTCTACAGAATGAGAGTGTTGTGATTCAGAGGAGGATTGTGTGCCTGTAATATTTAGTTTCGAGGAAAGTGTGAATTCTTAAATACCTGATTTTTTTAAGCTACCCTGACCTCATGATGTGTCTCATTGCCATGGTTTTAAATATTACTCATTTTTATGCATTTGTGTTTACAGCAATACTGAAAAGAGATAAACTAAGTTTCAGAAAGTGATACATTTTGCTTTTCAATACTTCAAAATATCATCAGGTTGAAAATGCAGCCTTGGAAGTGATGCAGTTTGTTCCTGTCCGTCCCAGAACACTTCTTGATGGTGCTCGTGGGTTATTGATGTGACCACCTGTGAGGTGCACCTTGGTATATGAAGGAATAGGGGAATCTTTGAAAGAAACTGTACATCTCCAGACAGCTAGAACAGGATGTGGTGTGTATTCCACAAGGCCCTCCAGTTTTTACAGCACAATGTGTCCAGTTTTTTCCAGGAAAATAAGCTTGAGGACAATGATTCAATACAGAACTGCACATTCTACCCATTCTTCTGACCAGGACAGGTGATTAGTCATTTTTATGTTCCTCAATCTACTGACAGATTTATTGTTTATTTGACTGAGACTTTGTAATATTTTGGCCAATACATGTATCTTGTAAGGACCACAGTGTGGTAAAGATCAGTGGGAAGGACACCAGTGGTTTATCCTACAGGATAAAGGCAAGTAAAATAAAGGACGCAACTATGGATTTGTGTCAGAGTACAATAATATATCATAACAACTTTTACAGAATTGCATTGCTAAGCATCGATATTATGTATGAACACTATTTTTGAACATTCAAGTTATTTAGTTTATTCTTGTTGGCTTGGCTTCTGTGAATAAATGATGTATAGTTTTGAATAAGTCTATAGCATCATCATCATATAGTACATTAGAAACTTTGTCCCCATTAATTTATACACATACATGTATAATATTTTATATTATAAATAACACCTTTCAAATTGATGGTGTGTTTTCAGTGCAAAAACAACTGCTATAAAACACTGTTGTATCTCTACCTCTTTTGATGCTTCCCGATCGTGTTCATTTTGAGTGAATAAGGAAGAGCTTCTAGACAAATGTGTCTGCAAACCACATTTCTTCTTAGGTCTACCTTATGAAGCCTTTTATGTTTTAGGGTAGGTGTGACCAAGTCCCAGAATTGGGATAAGAGACAATTTTGTTGTTGTTTCAATTGTTGAAAGTTAGGCATGGTACTTTCACATTGTATGTGTACATGTTTCTTATAGTTAACATGCAGTTTTGATGTGGTTCCTGGCAGTTAAAACATGCTTTAACTGTACCTTACTACACTGAACCATAGAAATACCATGATCACTGCTCGCCGCCACATTCCAGCGCGCTCTCTTCTCTGCAATTAACCTATTAATTCAATTCAAGGTGCTTTATTAGCATGACCGATGGGTACAATCAGTGTTGCCAAACCAAATAAAAATTCACATGATACAAAACAGAAAATAAAAGTAAAATAAAATCTACAGACGTTTTATAGACATTTACAACAGAGACATATCATAAAATATTTACATATACTGTAGACAGATGGTATTGGGAGACAGACTCACTGTTCCTCAGGCTGGGACAGGAGATCACATACTGGGCTGCCAGTTCAACTGAGTTCCCTCCTCCCTCTCCCAGTAGGATTGGGACCCGTTGTGATTCTGGCAGGTGTTTGTATTATCCAACCACTTCTCCCCTACTTAAACCTTTCTACCTCCCCTCTCCATGCTCACTATTGCGTTCTACTCACCTGAGGTATACCTTTCACCGCCTGATAGTCTCAATACTTTTTGGATTACGGATTCTGCCTCCCCACCGACTACGGACCTGCTTCACGGATCGGATGTGGCTTTCAGACTCTGCTCTCTGGATCACGGATCTAGGCCCTCCTTCCTGACCACGGTACTGCTTTATGATTCGGACTTCGGTAACAGAACTCTCACCCTCTCTCTCCACCTTTCGCTCCAGCCCCAAACAGGGTCCGGCTCAGCCCTACTGGTATTTGACACCAAGGGCTTTTTGCCACAGTACACAATGGTATTCCTAGCGCCTACTGTAGCAAATGGCAGTGTATGCACAGTAACACCATAGAAAACCATGACAAATGTGTGAATACAGTACTTAGACAAAGTTTCATGAGGGTCATTTTGATCAAGTGTGTCTAGATATATGTGATCTACAGTTGTCCCTCAGGTTACAGGAGGTCATCGTATGATTTGCAGAGCAGCTGAACAGGAAGGCAAAGCCACTTGGAATAGTCTGCACACACTCTGAAAGCTGTTAGGGGCTGCCTAGCAGGAAATACCACAGGAACTTATCAAGAAATATTGCTGTAGACTGAGAGACAGAAGGCCAGGCAAAGAGAAATTTAGATAACAGACATCTTAATGTATCTGAGACCACTATTATATTAAAGATCATTTACACAAGTCATAAAAGCTTTTTATCATATTTACTTACTTTTCTCAAATGTAGTTGTTTGAAACTGAGAGTTGTAGTAAAATTTAGGTCAACTGATACATTTTAGTCCTCTGTGCACACTTAAAAATGTATGTAATAAATCAACCTTAAAAAGCGTCCCAAAACCTCAGTGATCTACTTATTTCTGACGCAAAGATATGTATCTCCCTTTCCATTCTGAGCTGTCTGTGAAAGAGATTTCTCCCAATACTGACTACTTCCTGTCTCTCCTGAACCAGAGCTATTTGTACAGCAGAGGCTGTATCTCTGTTTTGATAGTTCACACGCTCAGCAGGCTCTGGTTGTGATAGTCGTGCTACAGTTCACAGGAACTGACAAGCCTAGTGGTTCGTCTGGGGGGCTGCTGTGGGATTCAAGCTGGTCTGCAGATGGGAAAAGTGATGTAAGAACAAGGTGAAGAAGAGCCTGAAAAAGAGACCAATGATAAAGTTCTAAAGCTACACTGTAAAAACATTATTAATCATTATTTTTTCTCAGCCAAACAAAAGACCCTAGTACAAAAGATATCTCTATATCTGTGTTTTCCAAATGTGTTGTTTCAGCCAATAAAAGCTATGTGGTCTAAGGACACCATTCAGTATAAGGCTCCCCTGACCAAATATCCAGCAAGCACAGTAGGCAGACAGTAGTCATAGTAAAATACTCAAAAGGAAGCAATATTAGTACTTTTATTACTTCATTTTTACTGTTTTAAAACTTAGTTGCTTTTGATACAAAAGAGATGCGTGTGAAAGTATTAACGTTAATCCCAATTTGAATCACATCTGTTCATGAGAGTAGAGTAGAGAGTAGAGCAGTTTATTGCCATATGTACAAGTATGTTGGAATTCTTGATCGCACTGATCTCTTGGGACATACACAGTACAACAGACCAATGTAGACAGTACATTAAAAAACATAATAAATAATAACAACAGGAATGTGTTCATTTTGGTCAAGTGATTGTAATCACTTTGATAATTATAATAAGCCTCATCACGCAACAATTTTGTCATTAGACCTTGGGAGGAAACACAGGGAGAACATACAAGTACTTTGTAAGTTTGCATTAGTCTGACCGAGATAAATCGGACGTTTAAACGTATCTCAATCAGTATATGAAAACAATTCAGATCATGAGCCAGGCTCATTAAAAACCTGTCTTGAGCCCTTGAGCAATTACCCATCCAACCAGGGTCAAGGAGTAACTGAATATTAATCAATCAGGCCTTGAGACTGATGATCACATCAGTGTTTTCCAATGAAATACCACTGGAAACAGAAGAATGTTCATTTTGTCCTGCTTGGTAAATTGGTCAATCAGTTAGGAGGACCCATCATTCTTGTGGATCTCTTTTTTCAGTTTGTAAGGACTTCCAGAATTATCTGGAAAGAATGTGACACCACATTAACTGTCATAATTAATCTATTAAATCCAAGTCAGAAGTAACGTCTCTGGAGACCTCTGGGAACGTTGTATCATAAGATCCTGAGCACAGCCAGAAAGCTCTAATCTTAACTATCAAAGAGAAATTCTCTGTGGTAAATAAGTGTGATCAATTAAAATGCCATGCTGATTAGCAAACTGCTCTCAAAGCCATGGGCTGGGGGCTGGCTCAGATGAACTCTTTGATAATTATATGTTCATAGAGACACTAGACAGACTTTGCTCTTCAGAGTGTGCTCATATATTTTTTTTTAGTCTTTTATGTATATGCACATAAAAGTTGGGATGGGAAGAAACACTGAAAGGTTTAAAAAAAATAGTAATCCTAGAAATACTTAAGTCACTGTAAGCTTAAAACTTCAATAATGTATCTATTTGGATAATTATCAATGACTAGCAGTATTTGATTTCATATACACAGGAGATTAAAGACGTAATATGTCTCTACAACAAATATTCAGGCTCTCAAATGTATAATGTGCATATTTACATAATTTTCACCTCTCAAGCATCATTACTGTCTCTATTCAATCTAATTGCATCTCTGACATAAAAACTTGGATGAATCAAAATTTCCTTCATCTTAACTGTGACAAGACTGAAGTCATGCTAATTGGCACCACCATCAACTTCGTAAAGCCAGTCCTGTAGATGGTTCTGTTCTTTATCTTCAATCTAAATTGAAAAACCTTGAGGTTATATTCGATTCTGACTTAACATTCGACCCACATGTGCAGCATATTGTCAAAACATCTCTTTTTCACCTCAGAAATATCGCTAGACTACTCCCTATTTTAACACTAACTGTGGCTGAAAAGCTGATCATTTGTGTTCTCCTGAATTGACTACTGTTATGCCCTACTCGCTGGGGTATCCAAATCTACATTGAACAAACTGCAGTATGTCCAAAATTCGGCAGCCAGAATCCTGACCAGGTCTAGTGCAAGTCTCCACATTACTCCTATCCTGGAATCCTTGCACTGGCTTCCTGACAGATTTCGTGTGGACTTTAAAATCCTCATGCTCACCTATAAGGCTCTGCATGGCTTGGCACCTCAGTACCTGTCTGAACTATTATCGCCCTACTCCCTACCTCACAACCTTCGCTCCTCTAATTCTGCCCTCCTTACTGTCCCCCAAGCCCGTCTACATTGGATGGGTGACGGGGCCTTCTCCTGCTATGCCCCCAAGCTCTGGAACTCTCTCCCCAAGGACATCAGAGAGTCGCCTTCTCTAAACTCCTTCAACTCCAGACTCAAAACCTTCTTCTTTAGAAGAGCCTTTACTTAACTGGTTCTATTTTTACCCCTCTGCTCCTACTATACTGTACTTTGTGTCACCATCCACTGTCTCCCCTGTGTATTGCAATTGTGTTTTATCTTGTGTATTCTTTTTATTTATTGTTGTTGACATTCTGTAACACGCTTTGAGGAGCCACCTTTAAAAGCGCTATATAAAATAAAGTTTATTATTATTATTATTATTATTATTATTATTATTATTATTATTATTATTATTCTGCATTTAGATCTCGTGAAGACATGGTTAATTTGGGTGTTTTTTGTTCTGTTCATTTGATGACGTGCCAACTTAACAGGCTTCTGTTTTGATTTTAATGGTGTAGGAGCAGACCTTTCATTCTCTCATTGAGTGCAAGCATGTTATCTTAAAGCTTGAAAGCACACTTTAAAATGCTGAAGCCGCCAGTCAGCCTTTGAAGGCAGGTGGTTCCTCCCCCGAGCAGAAGACATGTGGGGGCTAGACTGCCCCCCCAGCCCCGCCACGCAAGCAGGTGAGTTTGACAGATGCTGCCCATCGCGTGCCAAAGCCCCCACCACTTTCACAGCCATTTGACTTCCATTCATCTTTCCCAGGAGACACGGGGGATGCCTTTCTGGATGAGTGCTGGGGGCGAAGTAGAATTCCTTTAAAGTAGCTTGTTTGTAAAAACCTGTCTCTCCCCCTAAACGGTGGCCTTGCACTCCCTGTCTCATGTGGCTCTTTGTAGGGTTTTACAAGTTCAAGGTATTTCCTTTTATTTACTTCTGTCTTCAAAAGCCCCTTTGAATGTTGTACGTAAAGTGACATGAATTCATTCTGAGATGCGCATGCCTAGTGGGTTTGCAAGCATCAATAAAATCAGGTTTTGATGTTCCAGCTCTATTGTCCATTTCAGCAGCTGTGTTTTGCTATCAGGAAGGGTTCTGCTGGCAGGAGCGCTCTTGCAGAGCTGGTTGACCTTATGTTTCATGCATAAACAATCAGCTTTCAGAAAAAAAACATATCAAAAATATTTTCATTTTTGCAGGGCTATTTGGTATTCCTGATATTTTCATTTTCAAATGGAAATATGAAGTAATGATTCAGTTATTTCGTACTTCTTTTCAGGATTTCACAGCATTTACAGTAGTGCACCAGCCTCAGTAATCGAACCAGAACAGCCGAGATTATTTCATGACCTCGGGACTCTACTGTGATCTGATTTCACTTAAATAGATTTGGACCCTTACTGGCTAAGCTGAGGGCCAATCAGGTGGCTAACCAAACAGGAGTGACAACTGAATAACAGCTCCTGTGGGAAGTGAATTGAGTTACTGATTGAACTGATTATTATTATAATTTTCTTAGCAGATGCCCTTATTTAGAGATGACTGTTGTTTATTCTATTATCAGAAAGTAACTTATATAGGTAAGGGCTGTAGCAAACCAGTGCAGAAGCACTGGGATCAATGCTCTGATTGTGACCCCAGTCTATCACTGGTGAGGGAGGGCAATTTAGAGCAGCTGATCACAGCTGCAAGACTTGACTGACTGGGACTGGAATGCTGACAAGCTCTTCCATAAAACGTTGTGGCAGGGGGCTAATTAATACCTGGCCTGCTACTAGAGACCACTAAGGTCTGTTTAGTTGTAAACAGATACAGCAGCAGATAATTAATGTGATTATTAGTGACAGTTAAGTTCATATTCCCACAATCTAATTAGTAATGATTGGGGATATAGAGGGCCCCTGAAGGGTGGGTGGTGGAGTTTAAAGTTTAATAGCTAGCTGGTGAGGTTCCTGAGGTGCATTTCTGTTGTACAACCTGAAAGTCTCTGCAATAAAGCCTCCTGAACCATCCAGTATCACCTTTGTGACTTTTAGTGAGCTCAGATGACTTGAGCCATCTTAGTTAATAGTGGGGACTGTCACCCAGACTATTAATGCAACTCTTGATACACAGCTGAGATTGATATTGATATTTGAAATCTGTACCTTTTCAACCTTTGAAGATCTTAAAACCATTTTAAAAAGGCTTACGTAGGATTGAAGGATGAGGGACAGGTTTAATCATGAAAACCTGAGTTGGATGCAGGTAAAATAGGTCTCAAGGCCAGGAATTGAGAGGCTCTGCTGTAACTTCTAGTATATGAGCCTGTAAGTATACAACATGGTGTGTTTCATATATAGTACATGTCACGTGGATATCCTTCCTATGTTTGCATATCTCATGTTGTTTCTGAAAGCTTTTGTACTCTGGGGAGCTATTGAAAAATACATATACGCTGTCCTCAAGAACTTCAACATTTGCTTTTATATGTCAATTAAATGGTAAGGCCACTATATCTGTGGTTTTCATTGTCTCAGTGTGTGAGAAAACAGAAAGAAGTGATACAGGTAAGAAGGATATGACTGTACTTTCATTTCACTTAAATATACATTTTGTACATTAGCTGGAGCTTGCTTGGACAATAGACAAGTGGAAAGGTTTGCCTTGAAATAATCATCCAAATGGGTCAAATGGAAATGTAAAAGAACAATGAAAAAATGTTGATGTGATCATGGGTCTCGGCCTGCATGGTGAGGCAGAGACATAGTGAGGAGAGCTGGCTGTGAAATGAGCTGTATACATTTGTTGCTGGACTTAACTTGTGCGCAGGGCTCTGGTGGTAGAATTTAAAGTAGGCTATGCAATGACTGGACAAGAGTCAGTTTTGTACCCAGACATCCTTTGTGAAATAGGTAGAGGTTCAACCATACTGAAAAGTGAAGAAAAGAAATACAACTATTTGGTAGTGGAGCCTTTAGGCATGACAAAAGAGACATAAAAGAGAAAGAAACATAACAGATGAATAACGGGGAAAAGTTCATGGTGACGCTGCTTGCAGAAGAAATGCTGATCGATGTATTGCTGTTCTGTATTTGGTAAGGAACAGGGGTTTTAATGTGAAGGTTACTTCTTTAATAAAAAAGGAACCTGGAAAAAGATCACGTACTTTGATGATGCCTTTCATTTATTTCATATACAGTATACTACTTTATCATTACAGATAATATCCCATATTTGTATTTTACATGTCGAAACCCATAGTTGCTCTCAGACTTTTAATCTGTTAAATAAATGCGCGAAGATTATTTGTGAAGGTAGTACGGTAAAAGTTTAAGGTTACCATAAACTAACCATGGTGACCCACACAACCACGTATTGATTCCCGAAAAAAAAACCTAAATAAATGGAAACAACCTATTCTTTAGCTTGTCGCTGTGATTTTTTTTTTTTGTTTTCTGTGAAGGCAGACTTCCAGCATCTTCCTTATGGGACTGCCTAAGGGGTCTTTAGGGTATTAATACGAATCTGTAATATCCTGCTTTGTGAGTGTGAATGGAAACATGTCCCAGGCGGCCCGACCTCCTGTGTTGTAGATTTAAACTGTTGACTTCTTCTAATACTGTCGTGCTTCCATAATAGTTTGAATCGCGGATCGCCCGTCTGAACAGCCCTCAATCCAGTAACACGCCGGATAAATATTTACACCTCCGTAATCAGAAAGGTCTCGCGTCTCCAGGCTCTGCTCTTCCAGTTTAAGACCCTTCCTCTGGCGAGGCTAAGACAATCTTCGCGTGACTGGCCAGGCAGATTTCGGATTGTCCCGAACAGTGACCTCCCTCCCTCTTCTACAGTCATCTCTTTCTCACGCAACTCCAGGACCAGAGACAGACAGCAGCCGGGCGAGAAACCAGGCGCCAAGGAAAGCAAACCCTTCTCTAAAAAAGCAGCCTCGTTTAATCTGAGATCGCCGGAGCAGTTCGATTTTCACCTGTAGTTAGAAGCGTATTAAATCTTATGTCATTCTCCGGAAGCAAATATGTTTTACTGGAGGTAATCTATGTAAAACCCTTGCCAACTGATGAGTAATATTTATTGTTATATATTTATGAATATTTCTTGAATTATAATAATAATAATAACAGTGGGTTTGTTTATGTGTTTTTAATATTTGTTAAAGCACGAACTCTCTTATGTAACGGAAAAAAAGACAAGATGTGACTAATTTCACGAGGCCTGTGTACTGCATGCACTGTAAGACGAAACCTGTAGTAGGTTCGTAAGATTTTAATAGTTATTTCCGGTTACCTGAAGAGGAACTCATGCATAAAGTTACGGACATAATCAAAAAACGTTATTATTAAAATCTTATTTTCCCCCTGTTTAAAAGCGTTGTGAGGCCTCGTCGATATTTCTTCTAATAATTATCTTGACTGCAAATTGTATCAAAAGAGCATATACATTAAGTGAGAGTTAGTCACTGTCATCTTCAAAATGATAAAATATGTATTCACTCTCAGAAACTGAATTAAAGTAAAACAAAGGGTTTTTGTTGGTTATGAAATTATGTAGACTCAGCTTATTGAAACCCTCATATGTCAGCAGCGATATCACCCTGCAGCTCACAGCTGGCAGCCCACTGAAGATCAGCAGGTGTGAGCCTGGTCAGTACCTGGATGGGACACCTCCTGGGAAAAACTAAGGTTGCTGCTGGAAGAGGTGTTTTGTGGGGCCAGCAGGGGCGCTCACTTTGTGGTCTATGTGGGTCCTAATGCCCCGGTATAGTGACGGGGACACCATACTGTAAATAGGTGCCATCCTTCGGATGAGATGTAAAACCGAGGTCCTGACTCTCTGTGGTCATTAAAAATCCCAGGGCGTTTCTTGAAAAGAGTAGGGGTGTAACCCCGGCGTCCTGGCCAAGTTTCCCATTGGCCCTTACCGATCATGGCCTCCTAATAATCCCCCTCTCTGAACTGGCTTCATTACTCTGCTCTCCTCACGAACTGATAGCTGATGTGTGATGATCGTTCTGGTGCTCTATGGCTGCTGTTGCATCATGCAGGTGCATTACCTGTAAAGTGCTTTGAGTGGAGTGTCCAGAAAACTGCTATATAAGCATAAGCAATTGTTGTTATTATTATTAGTAGGAGTAGTAAACATAAAGCACTGTGTGAAACTTGTGCTGATTAGTGATTTTATTTATAAACTAGTGAATTTCATAAGTATGTCATCTTAGATATAAGTGTATTCTAAGCAAATAGATTATTTTAATAATTTTCTTAGACTTCTGAAATAAGTGAATACCATTTCTTGTAATGGAGAGCTGCCAATTCAAACACATTTAATTGAAACAGCCATTCAGACATTCTGTTTTGTGTGTTATCCATTGAATGGATGTTATCAGTGAAAGTATGATTGATTTGACATGATTGAGGTTAGGATTAGGGTTAAGGCACACCCCTACATAATCTCCTAGCTGGAACTAAACTGGTCCAGCCTTTGGAAGGGGTAATATGTAGGCCACTAATATATTGCATTTTATGGTCTACCAATATGAGACTGATATGTCTTCATAATACACATTTCATTGTCTGATAATCAAATCAGCAGACATTGACCCCTCCTTTTTCAAAAGTACTTTTGCAAACTCATTATGATTGCTGCAGAGCACATTTTTCAGTTATGACAGGAGTGATCAGAAGATGCTTATGAAGAGGAAGCTGAGGACGACGGATGAGATTCTAGTTATGGGAAAAACCCCAACAACAGCCCTAGAGTTGATGTCACCTTAGGAAGGTTGTGAAATTTCAGACAAATTCACCCACATGGTTGCCTGCTCAAGTTACATGGTCCATATTAATTTTCACAAACCACATTTGATTTTAGATTAAATTCAGATGGACATAAATATCCTGCAAAACTTTAAAATAATCCTTTTTTTTAATTCTTAACTCAGTAATCGAAATGACGGCAGCATTGGCTATAATTTACCAGCCTTTATTGAAGTGTTGCCTGTTAATTTGTCCCCGGTACTCTCTCAGGTAGCTTTCTAAACAAGGAAAGCAGGAAGAAAATGCTCAGAAAAGTCATGAGCCACATCTGGAGCCATTTCAGATCTCGGACTGGCCAGAGGCTGGCTGAAGTACACCGTGCACAGCTGGTGAAGACTGACGCAAAGACACAGACAAAGAAAACTCAATGCATTTCAATACTTGTATTACAGCATGGCAAGCCTTTAGGTTTAGGTGTAAAAAAATAAAAATAAAATAAAAATATACCTCAAAATATTCTTCTTTGTTTAATTACAGGTAGCTACTCACAACAGCTACTAGCTTCTAGCTTCTAGCCTGCTGTGGTTTGTCCTGTGAAAGTCATGATGGCTGATTTTGGTCAGTGCTGGAACGGGAGACCTCCAGGGACCAGCAGGCTGCTGCTGTAAGTGGTGCTGGCTGAGCAGAAACTGACACTCTTCCCTCTGGACTGACGTTTCCAAACGAGTGCCCCTTGGCCAGTTCTTCGAAAGAGACAGCAATCCAGGGCCCTGAGTACCGATCTGGGAGCTCTGTTCATGAAGGGTGCCCTAGGCATTAGCAAGAATTCCTGGCTAAATTCTACTCCAGTCTTGCATTATCTGACTTCCTTAAAGTCTCCCCTTTTCAACTGGTGACATGTAACTTACAGAGTACCACAAGGAACTCTTTTAGTCCTACAGGTACATCTCTTCTTCTGCAGTTTTGTAACTAGTCAAGCGTGCACATAATGCTATAACATGAGGGTTAGAAAACACTGTTGAACATTTGAAAGAAAATTTAAAAAGATTTAGACAATTTGAAACTGAGCTAATACCTGGAAATTAGATTTAATGTAGGTAAGTGCAAAGTGTTCCATGTGAGTGTCAGAGACATTCTTTATAAAAGTAAGAGGCTCTTCATGCTCAAAATTTCCTGTGAAAAGAAAAAAAGAGATCTTGTATTCATGTTGACACCTCATCTTCGTCTTCTAGCCAACACAGGGAAGCGACTAAAGAGAATGTTAGGATATATTATTACATCTTAAATTTTATAATAGGATGTTATTTCACATTGTGGAATACACCAGTAATGCTAGTTTAATAGTAATACTAGTAATACTAGTTTTTGCCAGCAGCCATATCAATCTGCAACTCACAGCTGACAGCCCACTGAAGCCAGGTGTGAGTCTGGTCAGTACCTGGAGCAGAGACCTCCTGGGAAAAACTAAAGTTGCTGCTTGAAGAGGTGTTAGTGAGGCCAGCAGGGGGCGCTCACCCTGTGGTGTGTGTGGATCCTAATGCCCCAGTATAGTGATGGGGACACTATACTATTAATAGGCGCCGTCCTTCAGATGAGATGTAAAACTGAGGTCCTGACTCTCTGTGGTCGTTAAAAATCCCAGGGCATTTCTCGAAAAGAGTAGGGGTATAATCCTGGCCACATTTACCATTGGCCCTTACCAATCATGGCCTCCTAATAATCCCCATCTCTGAACTGGCTTCATTACTCTGCTCTCCTCCCCACTGAGAGCTGATGTGTGATGAGCATACTGGCGCACTATGGCTGCCGTTGCATCATCCAGGTTGGGCTGCACAGTGGGGGTTGTGGAGGGGATCCCCATTACGCTTTGAGTGGAGTGTCCAGAAAAGAGCTATTTAAGTGTAACCAATTATTAGTAGTAGTAGTTTAGAATACCATGTACAATTCTGTTCACTACACTGGAAAAAGTATTGCTACTCTGGAATTGTTATAGAGTAGAACAAATGGATACATTCCTTAGCCCCAAATCCTCAAAAGCACTGACACAGTGAACCCAATCAATTCCAGTGGAAACTAAAAGGAAAACACTTTCCTTTAAAACTAAAGAGTGGAGCACTGGTTGCTTCTTGCCTATTGCGTTGGGATGTAGCTCGTGGTAGAGCGGAGCTTCCCGGTCCCGGTCTAGTTGTCATGGCAATAAAGTATCGAACAGCAGGTGCTCTTGTACACAGAGGGTATGCCGTTGAATATTAATGTCACTAATATGAATAAGTCTACAAGTTTAAACAACTGATTTTAAGTTTAACGTTTCAGTCCTGTAAATCTCAATGCTAAACAGCATTGAATTCCCTATATTGGCAAAATATCAAAGAACAGTTAATATGTAACCAATAAAATTAATCTAATATGACACAAACAAGACACGAGTAGCTACTGACATTCCAAAGACTGCTCAGACTTCCAAAGAATGTGTTTTTTCTCATTTGTCATTTTGAGACTGGGACCGAAAGCGTTTAGGAACACTGCATGCGAACTCGTACGTGCGATTTACTGTTGTGCTCTAGCCTCTCTATTTCAATTAGTCAGACACACACAAAAAAATAAGTATCTTGCTTTGCCGTGCATTTCGTCCGCCACTGCTTCACGTCCTGTGTGTCTGTCTTCCTTCTCACGCAAGCCTTACTACTCTCACGGCAAGGAAGTAAAAACCGTGCCGCGAACTTGTTTAGCCTTTCACCCCTGAAGCCGACATGTAATTCCACCAGCATCCTTACCTCGGGACCCGGCCAAAGCCCTCTCACGCAACTTGGGCAATCTTTAACCCGAGCTAACAGGTGCTCGCTGTCAGTATTATCAAATTCTCTTAGAACTAAGTGCCTCCGTGCGATAACATTCAGGGCTTTGTCCCGGGAAGGAGAAATGAGAGCATAATCTGGCAAGGGATGTTTGAAAATGCATATTTCTCCAGAGCGCAGCTATTGCCCAACTTGTTCGGAGAATTAAAAATCCATTCCCACGCATTCATCATCGCAGGTACTGGCAACAGCAGTTGAGGGGTAACATCGCCGTTAGGGAAAGCAAGCGAGGAAGCCACTGAAGTCCAAGGAGATGAAGAATACACAACTATTCAAAACGTTTGAACAAATACAGATATAAGTGGCGTCACATTAGTGAGTTTATATTTAAAAAACGTGCAAATGTATATTCTAAGTAAACTTTCCCGTAACAAATATGAAAATATATGTTTTTATTTGTGCCCGCATTAATCTGCTGTAAGTCAAGGCACTGGTTATTTCCTGTGTTACGTTCACATTGTAAAAGGCGCGTTTTCCTGAAGCTGGACATTTAAATTGTCAGAAGGAAAACTGTCTTAAAAACTTCAGTCGACTGGCATTAGACGCAAATGTCATGCCACTGGCAATATTATCTCAGTTGCGCGTTTTTTCTTCATTTTCAGAACAATGTTGTATTACCTTTCAACTAAAGTTGGCTATGTGATCTTTGTTTTGTTTTAAATGCAGCGTTTATTCTTGTTCATAGTTGAACGACTGAAGTACTTGAGAGACATACAGTAACTACACAGGGACATAGATGGATGGAAAGCTTTAAACCTGTGACATTTATCATTTCCAAAAGACTATAAATACCTTCAGCCTACGTTTGGGAATATAGCGCTTCTCTTATTTACACAGTAGCACAAATTTATCAACCTGTCAAAAGCCAGTGCCTCGATCAGAAAGACTCCGGAGCTGATTCTGCCTCGCGGAACCGCTTTGCACGCGATGGTGTAGACAGGCTGTGATGTTAATAACGAGCGCAAGGCGTGTCACCAGAGGCCGCACATGAAAGAAAAGAATTATTAATGAATAAAATATTGGACCGCGTTAGTGTCTAAATGTCTTAGAAATATGCAGGAGACGACTCTGCTGATATGTCAGCTGCTTTTGTGTGTTTGTTTGTTTGTCTGTTGTGACAGCTTGGTAAAAAGCTAAGCTATTCTGCATGAAAATATTTTTACTTCTAGTCCTTCCGCTCGGTAGAGACCCTGATAGTCTAGGCGTTCGGCCTCTCAGTCAACACAACATCAGAAGTGTTTGTATATATATATTTGAACACTATATTTGAACACTTAATCTGAATCATCTCTCAAAGTATTTGTCCATAGGAGCTGATCTCCTGGTGAGTTCATCCCATAATATTTGACCGCGCTTAAAGTTGATTTATTTGAGCGCGCTATTTTATGATGTATTTGACATTTAGCGGGGTTAACTGTTGTATGGGAGTAAGGTTAAAACACAGTAAAGTCATCAATCCTGTCCTTATATTTTCTAAATGAATGTTAATTTAATGAATATACTTGACAACATCTTTTGTTCAGCTAATAGGATTAAATCATGATCTCAGATTTCTATGTAGTTGAGGGTATGTATGGACTCCCAGCACCTTCAGCTCTGCTCTTTTAATGAACTTACTACGCCTGATGAATGTTGGGTTGTAAACCACACTCCTGTGGTTATCAAGTTCCCTCTACAGCTGTACTGAATCAACTATTTAGAGACTAAGACGGTGAATATTGGTTTCTGCAGGTCTGTGGGAGCCGTAAATAAGTATCATACTGTGTATATATATATCATTATCTTTCCACAGACTGCCTATATAAGGGTATTACCAAGGACAGAGCAATAGAAGCGGAAAGCACTCTTGTTTAAGCTTTTAGCTTTGTCTCCCTCTTGTGTGAATTACACTTAGTTCGTTACACCTTAGAATAGGAAAGCTACAATCAGAAACGTTTCTTCAAATTAAATTTATTTTTCTAACCTTTATTTTGTGATTAAGGTATTTTAAGATCTACATAGCTCTCGAGTAATAACAAACGGCATAAGATTTTTTAAAATAAGAAATCAATTCAACGTCCGAAGCCGTGTTTACGTCGGAATGTGAATCAAACTGAAAAAAGTAACATTTTAAGTGATAATGTCACGTAATTAGCCTACTAAATCTCTTCTTCACCTCACTTGTTCTAATGATAAAATCTCAATAAGACGATAGAAGTTCGCTTTATGTAAGCGTTTCTGGGAATTATGGTAATAATAACACTCCAACAATATTGTGCAGATCATACTTTTTCTGTAAATATTGTATTTCTTGTATTGCATGGAATAAATTATCGTCATCTTTTCCTCTGTCAATAGTTACTAAAATGTTTCAATGTTTGAGTCTAGGTTATGAATTAAATCACCCAGAGTTAAGAATGTGTAAAATTTTGCTTGTTGTTAATTTTACCTCGAAATATATACAAACGCTTGATGAATGGACAAACTAATGAGAGATTTTCATTTTATTACTCTTTTTATTTTATTACTGGCATGTTTCTTGAAAGTCATCTCCCTTTGGGCTTAATTTCAATCTGTATTGGTAATTGGTGAGTGTTCAGAGTAAATTAACAGTGATTTGAAAAACGAACAGTGTTTAAATTTGATCTTAACTACACGTTTTAAATTTGGAAAATGTCGATGCTTTAAATTTAATTATACTAACTTAAATATTTCATTTTTTAAGTTAATGGAGATAGAATTAATAACCGTCTCATTTAGAAAACCTAGTTAAAACAATGTGTATAATTAATCTCACCTCCCCAAGACGACAAAATCTTCCAGCACCTGTCGCCCACAGTTAACTGTCTCGGGGTTAATAGATAAAACAGAGCCCAGACTTTAGGCAAGCCTGTTCTTTGAATCTGTCGATTTATTTTTGCATAAACGCCACATTTTAAACAGATTTGTTTTAATTTAATGGGAGGTGAATGGGATTATTTTTGTGTCGGCGGAAGGTATGATATTTTAAGGGTTTAAGCATGATCCCCATTTTTTTTCCCCACGAATTCACAAATGTGAATGGGTGGAGTAGTCTCGTGATTATTGAGGAGTAATTAGGTAAGTTAAACTATAGCATTCTCTTGCACAGTATGCGACCTTTCTTTTTTTAAAGACGTTATCATGATACACAAATGCTCAGTCAATTGCTAAAGCAATGACGAAGTCTTTATCGTTCTAAGTATAGAGCCCAAGGGAAAGTGAAATTATAAATCACTTTGATGGTACACTAACTAACTGTACAGTACATGCTATATTCTTCACTCATAATCAGAGTCTAGTTTGTGTGACTTTGCAATCATTGCACTCCATTTCTGTAACAATGAGCAAAATTAACCATGAGTCAGTCGTAAACGATTTACGTAAACGTATGTGCTCTTTTGATTTTCGATTATGCTTTTTCAATGCAGCTACTTAGTACACTGCTCAGATGGCATACTGTACACCTGATCGATATAAATCCTATAGGAGACACTTGGGCTTGGAGGTTAGCGCTACTGCCTCAGAGCTCCTGGTCATATTTTGGGCTTCAACGCCTTCTGTGTGGAGTCCACTCGTTTCCTTTCTCTAGCAGGGGGGGGGGTTTGTCTAGGACCCCGGTTCCCTCCCACCTTCTAAAGACATCGGGACTAGATTAACTGGTGTCTCTAAATTGTCCCTCTATGTTTAGATTGCAATAGACTGACTATTCGTCCTGACTACACGTCAAGAGTGTAGTTGCTCTTTCCGCACGGAGAATGTTTCTGATAATGGATGAATGAAAATCTTACAGGTTATGAATCAGACTCTGACAAATGTCCATATGCATCAATTTCTTCTGAGATATTAATTTTACATCTCTTTTACAACAGGACGGAAATTGCCGCGTTAAACTGTGTATATTAAACTATTACTAATAAAAAAAACGAATTTAGCTGAAAATGCCACAACATTTCTCTCGAAGCAATGAATGCGCTGCAAACTGTGCAAAGCTGTGTTGGCTTCTACAGAGTGGTACTAGTTAACACAAACCGGCGTATTTCTAAATAATACAATGTACTAAAGTTGTAGTAAACTTTAAATGGGCTATTGCAGAGAAGAATGTCTAACGCCTTCATCTTCGCTCACAGTTCTGCTATCTTTTACTTTTCTATCTTTCCAAATCTTAAAAACTGCGCCGCGGGTGTTCCACGACCTCGAGCGCCGGCTGGCTGACGTCAGCAGCACGGGGGCCAATCCGCACGGGCCGAGCGCTATAAAAGATCACCTACCCTCTTCATATCAGATGGAAAAGGAAAGAAAGGTCTGATTAAAGGATAGTAAAGAGACACCTTCTCCTGCAGCCGCCCCTGCGCCCTCAGAGCCTCGGACAGCACGGTGCAACAGTCCACTAAACCTGCCCAGGTAATTTCATTTTCCTTCTGCACTTATTAAACTGGAGCCAGAACTGTAACTGTAACTTGATTCATGTGCGCTGGAATAGTGAAACTCCGAAATCCTTGCTATTTCTCTACAGATACAGTACAGTTTATTAGCTACATGCAGACGAAAATGCATATAAATTTAATTATTTTGAAAATCAAAAGACCTCAGAAAATAAGGAAATTTATACCTAGTTAAAAAAGAAGCGTTTTTGCCACACTAATAGGAATGGAGATGAGGTTATCCTTAAATCATATTCAAACTACAAGCAGCTTGCAGTTTGGGTTTGAAAGAAAACCGGGCAATGTCTACACACATTTACAAATAGACCGAATTTTACTCGACAATTAATTTACCTTAAAATTACCACATTCACATATTTAGAAAAGTAAAAGCACAATTAAGAATATCTGTAAATGGTAAACATTACAGTACATAACAATGATCACAACATAAATGAATGCATTAACATGGGCGCGCTTCATTTAATTTAATAATAATACAAGTATGAAAGAGCTTTAAAATAATTTAAGTTGTGCAGTTTCGCTAGCGAATATGTTGGGTTATTAAGCCCAGGAGCGTGTAATTTACAGCAAATTTGACCATAATTTCACAAATCAATACTACCTGGGACTTGCATTCTTTATTGTTCCAACTGTAAATGTGCGAATCTTTATTATAATTGTTTTTTTATAGAAACAAAATACCCCATATTAAACACGTATTTGTTATAGCGAGTCTGTTGATGTTTGCAGCGAAAAGGCGGTTTCACTTACAACTCCTTCAGTTGCAGACAATGTTCTGGCATTAACTCGCACGCGTGGTGATTGATAGACATATGTATAGATAAACTCAATTCACAGACGTTTGTCCAAACCATCGGAAAACCTTTATTATCTGTATACTTGTTAACTGTACGTCTATATGCAGTATCTGGGTCGGACACTGATTTTACTATGGCAAAGAGCTCTGTGTACTGTATATACAGAGACGCTCACTGCTGCGTTTTCTCCGCAAGTCTGAATTGGTGTACCAAGATAACTCCGCGACCCCTTTTCCCCCTAAGACAATGCGACAGGTCTTCCAGTTCAGGAGCTCTGATGGCTAACACGCTGGCGTTGTAATGCTGTGTGTTAGAAGTCCGCAGAAGTTTCCTATGATAGATTCCCTAGGTCTGCATCCGAGCTGTTTCAATGTACCCCGCTAGTGCCACAGGCAGTGAACTGTTATTGAGGCAGAATGAGGCGGTGAAGTTCACCCTTTCACTCAGACTGTTCTAGGGCGGACGGGTGCGAATGAGTGACAGCAGCGCGGGTCCTGAGCAGCGGTGTCTGAGAGATAATGAAAGGGTGTAGGAGCGTGCTGAAGGAGGAGTCCTGCTCGGAGCCAGGGTGCCTTTCTGTCATACTCTTGCAGATCTTGTCTGAATGAAGCATTTGCTTAACAACTACGTGTAAAACTGTTGGTCTAGAGCAGTTTTAAAAGATACGATTTCAAGATGGAAATGTCCCTGGATTATAGTGTCAGTGATCAGTTTTTTAAAAAAAAAAGCCATAGCTGGTCACCTGAGTTCACAATAGAAAACACAATGTACTGTAGTCTCCCCTGAAGCAAACTGAAGGAATACCGTCAGAGAGAACTTCGGTTTAAGGACTGACGGTCTCTTGTATTTCTGAAATTCCTGTTGGTTTTCATCCTTTTCTTTTAAGCACCGGCATTATTTACCTAATTTCTAACAAATCTTACCTGCGGGATTATTTAGCAAGAGCTGGCAAGCTCCCATAAATGTACTGTAGTGCAATAATTGTAAGGTGTTCTCCATTCGTGCTGAAACAAGAATGTGGCTGGAGAGTGACATAGGTAAGTCAGACTTTCACGTAGTTCTGAAGTGAGATAATTAACTACTGCAGCACAGTTTGTTTACACTGGTTTTGAGCTCTGACATAACATCCAGAAATAATTGATGTAAGTCCCATCAGGCAGAAAAAATGTGTGTGTGCATGTGAGGGAATAAGAATCCAGAATTGCACCACAATAAAGAGTCAAACTCCGCTGTTTAGCATAAATCAAAAGCACTTATTTCCTCATGCAGAGATGCCAGTGGCTTTTGCCATTGTATAAGAATTGCATGTATTATTTAATAATTTACTGAAGAGCCTAATAAATCTGCAAGATTTCACACCTTTAGGACTTGGTTAATCCCTTTAGTTTTCAGAGAGAGGAGGTAGACCGCTTCCTTCAGCCATTGCTGCATTCACTGAGGCAGCCTTAACTTCCTGCGCTTGTTTTCTTCTCCTCCACAGATTCTTCAGAAAAGCTCTTTTTCCTCAGAATGGCACTCCTCAGTCTTCCCTTCCTGGGGCCTATCTCTGTGTCGGAGAGCCTGATCGCCATGGTGACGCTCTGCATCGTCTACCTTCTCCTGCGCCTCCTCCGCAAGGACATCCCTGCCGGGCTGCGCCTCCCTCCGGGGCCCAAGCCCCTCCCCATCATCGGCAACGTGCTGGAGCTGGGAGCCAACCCCCACCTGAGCCTCAGCAGGATGAGCCAGCGCTACGGCGATGTCATGCAGATCCAGATCGGCATGCGGCCGGTGGTGGTGCTGAGCAGCTACGAGACGCTGCGCCAGGCCCTCATCAAGCAGGGCGACGACTTCGCCGGGCGGCCCGACCTCTACAGCTTCCGCTTCATCAACGACGGCAAAAGCCTGGCCTTCAGCACCGACCACGCGGGTGTGTGGCGCACCCGTCGCAAGCTGGCCCTGAACGCCCTGCGCTCCTTCTCTGCGCTCGAGGGCACGAGCGCCGACTACTCCTGCGCCCTGGAGGAGCACATCTGCAAGGAGGCCGACTACCTGGTGCGGCGGCTCAGCGTCGTCATGGAGAACTGCGGCAGCTTCGACCCCTTCCGCCACATCGTGGTGTCGGTGGCCAACGTCATCTGCGGCATGTGCTTCGGCCGCCGCTACAGCCACGACCACGAGGAGCTGGTGCGCCTGGTCAACCTGAGCGACGAGTTCGGGCGGGTGGTGGGGAGCGGCAACCCAGCAGACTTCATCCCGCTGCTGCGCTTCCTGCCCAGCCAGGCCATGCGCTCCTTCCTGGACATCAACCGCCGCTTCAACGTCTTCGTGAAGAGGATCGTCGCGGAGCACTACAACTCCTTCGACAAGGTGAGCTGCCCGCCGGCGACACCGGGATGACCTACGGCACAGTAACGCACACCGAGGAGCAGCTGTGAAAGTGTTTGATGTGCTGCGCTGGACATGCCCAAGTAGCGGAATGGCGGCATGAACTTCAGGGTGGGTGGGTAGAAATGAGAAAGGAGCTGCGCTCTGGATTAACGTTATTTCCTGTCTGCTTTAGAACAACATCCGTGACATCACGGACTCTCTGATTGACCACTGCCAGGAGAAGAAACTGGATGAAAACTCCAACATTGACATTTCTGATGAGAAAATCGTTGGCATCGTCAATGATCTTTTTGGAGCAGGTGAGTCGGACAGCTGGGTCCTCTCAGACGCTGGTAGCCAAATTTGGAAACCTGACTGCAAATAATAAAACAAATACTTTATGGCATAAATTTTAGGTTACTTGACCATTTTCAGTGGTTTTCATTATTATAGTAAACTCACATGCACAGGATATTTAACATGCTTCTGGAAAGCAGCATCAAAATTGTCTAATGTCCTGGACTCATGAAAAATGTGTTTGGCATGTCCTTTAAGGTTAAATGGAATCCTGGTTCTTAAAACTATTCTAAAAGTTCAGAGAACATACACATAGTGCAGAATTATAAGTTGTAGCATTTTCATTCTTACTTGAGCCAATCGAGGGCTGATAATATGGTAAATGGTTGTCAGTACAGTTGCGCTCATCAGGCTCTGTCTTCCTCCTCGACCCCAGGGTTTGACACCATTAGCACTGCACTCTCCTGGTCTCTCATGTACTTGGTGGCCTATCCTGGAATTCAGGAAAAGATCCAGAAGGAGCTGGGTAAGTTGAGCCTTTTTTGTTTAATCCAATTCTGCCTCCTTCTGCTCTCGCCTCTGGACTACGTGACTGTGCTGCTCTGGGGCTCCGCACACCCCAGCTGCCCCTCAGCTTGTGCGGTGAACGCCCTGGCTCAGCTGGTTCTGTGGTCTCCCCTGCAGATGAGAACGTGGGCAGGGAGCGCGAAGTCAGGCTGTCGGACAAGGCCACCCTTCCCTACCTGGAGGCCTTCATCCTGGAGATGTTCCGGCACTCCTCCTTCCTGCCCTTCACCATCCCGCACTGGTGAGGACCCCTCCGGGGCCGGGACACAATCCCGGCACCCCTTGATGGGCGAGAGGGAATTCACATCCTAAACTGAAGAATGTCCCAGAAACCTCTTTCTCTTGTTAATTATATAAACTACTAAAGCAGCTGACATATCTAAGATGTTAACAATCTGTAACTGGCCATCCAGCCTCTGAGAGGTCGAAAGCGACTCGCACGCATTATTGTTCAGGAAAGGTGGTTGATTTAATCAAAGTGCTTTTGTATAAATGTAGCAAATTATATTTTAAAAACTGCAAATACATTTCACCCTTAATCTGTTTAACATTGAAAAATATCTTATTGAAACCTATCGCATTAAATAGGCAAACACTCCAATCAGACCAATAACACAATTTTCACAAGTAATCTTAAAACAATGAACTTTAAGAGGTGTTTTGCTTTTGGACAAATAAGAATATAATATATGTATAAGAAGTCTGCTTTATTCCCCTGTTGTGAGTGATCATGACCTCAGTTTACGCCCTGCTTCTCCCTTCCAGCACCACTAAGGACACCGTCCTCAACGGCTTCTACATCGCCAAGGATACCTGTGTCTTTATTAACCAGTGGCAGATCAACCATGACCCGTGAGTGTGGCTTTCTGCAGTGGACCATACCTGAAGGCCTTTGCTATTGGATTTTTAAGATATTTAAGTAGAACAAAAGTAATCTTAATCAGCATTATAAACATTATTTTAAATGAACTGAACAGCTAAATAATATCTGCAAGCACTTCTAGTTGGACTTCCATAATTGACATAAAACAGTTATTTCTATGGTTTTGGCAGAGGTTGTCTAATACAGGTATTCATTCAGCACAGCTTTAAATAAAACCAAACTGTTCAAACTCTGGGACTTAGAACCAGGTACAATTTCACCTGCTGCGACAAGAACAATGTGCAAGATGATTTTTAAGGAAATTTTGTGAAGGCAGTTTCGATTATTTAAAGGTCCAGGTCAAGTGTGTTAATGTAGGCATAAAAATTACTTCTTTAGTAGTCTACAATTTCAAGCCTGGTCTTCAGGACACAGAACATACAGGACAAAAGTAGCACAGAAGTGAAATGCTATGAAAAGCTGGTAGCGCATCACCCTTTAAATCCGTTCAGAAAAGTAAGTTGGCTGCCCTGTTTCAAGTTGAGCCCGTTTTTTCTTCCATTAGGATCGCGTGGAAGGACCCCTCCTCCTTCAGCCCAGAGCGCTTCCTGGACGCTGAGGGCATGACTGTGAACAAGACAGAGGCGGAGAAGGTGATGGTGTTCGGGATGGGCAAGCGGCGCTGCATTGGGGAGTCCATCGGGCGCTCCGAGGTCTTCCTCTTCCTGGCCATCCTCCTGCAGAAGCTCACATTCCACAGCCTCCCCGACCACGAGCTGGACATGACGCCCGAGTACGGCCTCACCATGAAGCACAAGCGCTGCCACCTGCGTGCCAGCCTGAGAGTGCGCGCGGAGTGAGCTCCTTGGCGGCCGTGGAGCCCGCAGTGCACCTCGCCGCGCTGGGAGCGATGGCTGTTCCGTGTCTAGCTGTTCCTGGAGGTTGATAGCGTTGAGCTGCTGACACAGCCTTCTCTTGCTGCTCCGTGACATAGGTGTCAGGAAAGAGGAATGGGCAGATATAGTCTATTTTGTAATGTGTATCTTCTACCCTTCCTCTTAAGCATGCCTCTCCAAATTAAACCTGTCAGCCTAATGGATCTCGGTTTACCTAAAAACCCAATGTGATGCAGTTTTTTAAGAAGATGTTTGCCGACTTCACAGGACTGAGAGCAGCGGTCTGGCTTTCAAACAGGAGCTATGTGTCTTCGACTTGAGACTAGAATGCCAGAAGAAGCCAGTACAAAGTCCACAACAGATTTCTTAAATTGTAAAGGGCTGCTTTTCAAAAGAAAAGCCAAAATGTAATTGCAAGCAACCGTGTGAGAATTAATTCTAACTGAAGCTCCAGTTGACTTGAATCTGAACTTCCAAACCAGTTCTCAAAAGAAAAATAACTTTATAGTTTCAGTACAACAGGAGGTCTGTAAGAATGTGTGAAAGCTGACATCAGAGATGGCTGATCAGTTTGTAGTGACTTACCTCATTCTGTATATGAGTGGTTCCATCAGGTAGAACTGATGGGGAAAAATAGAATTAAAAACAGATGTCTGCCTTCAAAAGTGTATAAAATGGAACCCATCTGTGATTATTACTCTGATATTTAAATGTTGAAACTATGGATTTTTAGCTTTGTAGGACTTGCTGTAAATCTCTTATTTGGTTTTTGCTCCTTTATCAGAAATAACTCATCAAAAGAGTTCTGTGCTGCCTCAGATCAAAAGCATCCAGTTTGTGCGCATTTCTAAAACGGCTTTGCACCAGTTTCAATGTTGTTGTCTTATTCCTCTTGTTATGATAGGTAAGGGGATATTTTCAGTTTTTAATCTGAATTTAGGTCTGAAATCAAAGTTGCAAATGGATTTTCATTGTATTCTTTAGTTGAATAAGTTTTGCTACTTGTATCCAAACAACACAGATTTATGGCACGTGATTTGCTTTTTGCCTTTGCACCGGTTTGTAACCTGTTCTGGTGATGTGGAAGAGCTTTGTTATTCGGTTGTCTGTAATTGTATACAACTCAAAGTTAAGCCCCAGAAACAATGGACACTGTATAGGAAATATACTTTGTGTCTTAGGCGCCTTTCGAACAAATCTTTTTTTTTTAAACTTTTATATGTAGAATGTAGAGTTATTTGTGAAAGATTCAATATTGACCACAAGTGCCACACTAGCCATCCCAGGTTTGCGGTCTCATCTTTTTTGCCATGTTATATGTGGAGTAACATATTGATGCTTTGTCTGCCAGGAGGGGCATTTATCCCAGAATGTGATAGCGTACTTAACCAAACAATACTTACTTATTTAAGGGCTTTTACAGGTCCTGAACAAAATATCAGCTTTTTGTACAGGTAACAAATTGTGGGATGAGGGACTATGAATTATACTGTACCTTATTGACTTAAAAATAGCTTTTATTTTTTTCTGTCTAAAAACATATTCTAGCCATTTGTATTGTTAACAGGTGTATCTGTGAATTGTATTACGCAATCATGAAGGACCTTTTTCCAAGCTGTTGCAGTTACACTGATCTTGTAGAACAAAATATATGCAAGTTATGGTAATTTCTTTTTAAAAGATTTTGGTTTGTGCTTGCTTATATCAAGCTATTTTCTCTCATTCATGTATCAAGCTTTCAGCATGTATAAGAGGAGTTCCTGTTTTTTTTTAAACATTTAATCTCTGTGAGATAATAAATTGGATGGATGGAAATAATAAACCTTTTGAACATGAACCTGGTCTTTTTTATATTTCTTATTTTTATAGACATACAATAATTATATTGTGTAGCACTGATGCTAAATAGGTTAGTTAAATACATTTTGACTCGCATTTTCAGTCTCAAATGTGACAGTCAACATTTTCACATTTAAATATTTAATTTAGCACATATTAACTATATTGCATCTTCCAATATCAGACCCATATGATCTCAACTATATACTCCAATGTTTACAGTTCTTTTTATAGCATGTACAAATATTTACATTCTTCTGATGCAATATTCCTGTCAGTGTCACTGTTTGATTTGTGCATTAAGTTCATCATTCATTTTTTTTTTAACCTCAGGTTCCTTAATGTAATGCGTAGTGTGAGCTGTCTTTTTTTCTTAATTTCTTTATTACTCCATTTCAGCCATATTTCCCTAGCTTTAAATATTTCTTTCTCGGCACCATCCATTTGAATACCTGAATCATATCACTGTGTAAACCTAGAAATCGTGTCTTATAACATTTGTATTTCACGCCAATTAAATTAGATTTTTCAAACTTTAAAACAAAGGGGAACGTGTTTTGTATTCTGAATCTTTCAGCAGAACACTAACCATTTACGGATAATTTGACATGAAGTTGTGTTGGGCTGTGTGTCTTCTCTCTGTCCTTCCGTGTGGTTTCATTTCATATCCTGTTCCATATTCTCAGCCTTCAATGTGACAGATCATCACGGGTTTCTGTCCTCCAACACGTAAAGACGCACCAACATTTCAAAAACTGTTTCTAACCAAATAATTATTTCAATACGAGAAAAAGAAACGTCAGTCTTTCTCATTTGATGCGAGATTTGTTGATCATTTTTATTTTATTCTGCTACAGTAGAGAAAATAGTTCACTAACCGTAAAACAGAATAAATGCATAATATCACAGTTTAAAAGTGTGTAAGTTTTTTCGACTTGTTTCCCGCACGACACTTGAACCAAATTTCTTATTCCATGTAGCCTATGCATTCTATAAAGTATCTTCTTAAACTCATACTGCATACATTTTATAAGAGTATATACCACATTTTTTCTCATCTATATTTGATCCCTTTGATCAACAAATATTATCTTTGTTCGTATGCCTATTTTAGTTGTCAAAAACATGGGAAATGTTTATCTGGAGGGCCCATGAAGTCAGGTGGCTAGCTTTCAGTAGCATCTAGCTACAGACGGCTCACATCCCTGAGAACACAGTCTGTTTGCAGACGCAAAGAACAGATACAGGAATAGTTACTACCGAAATTACAGAATTCATCCCCACGCGAGCAGCCTGTCTCTTTCAGCCAATGACTGGAAAGGACAGGACTCGCAGGAAGTGACGTACACAGTCGCAGAGAGGCCTTCGGGAAGTGACCCGCAGCGGGAGAAGAACTGTGGTGCTTATTAAAGCGGAGCCTTCGGGGTCTGGAAACATACAGAATAGAATTTATATTTCAGTTAAACGCAGATTTGTAGTCAGTTGTTTTTGAGAGGAACAAAAAGCAGGTATTTCGTCTGTTTTTTTTTATTTTAGAACATGGGTTAGAGTTATGGTCTTTTGTGGTTAAAATGGAAAGACGCTGCCATAGGACTCACGAGCTGTGTAGTAGTAGCACACAACGTAAAGTTTTAATGCTGTAGTGAGCCCTGGTTGACTACATTCAGTTTTCAACTATTGACAAATACAACGCAGTTTAGTCAGGAACAGTCCCGTCTGTTCCTTGGTTTATTTACCAGGTCCGTGTTTTAGTCCTGCTCGCTGATGTGAAGGCCCTTCTCTCGGCAACTCCTCTTCATAGTAGTATAAGAAAGTTTAGTTTTTTTAAAATAAAAGGTTTAAATATCTCCAGACAAAACACTTGCGTGATGCTGAAGCAGTACGTTACGTAATGCTAATGTACATCAATACAACTGTGTTGTAAACTTTTGTAGTCCTAATATGCAGTATAAGAATATGATGGTTTGTTGGACTCAGGGGTGCATGTGGTAAACTGATGGTTATATGGTCTTGCAGTACAATAGTGGATACAGCAATCTTCTGTTGTCTTGTACACTCGGAGGCTGTTATTGCTGTAACCCTTTGCAAGGGAGTTTAGAGGATTCTTTCGAACGTGGGTAAGCAGTCAAGAATCAACCCAGTTCTGGATGCAATCTCTTCACCACCAACATAAAACTCGAATGCAGTGGATAAGATTTTGCATTTTTTCCCTTTAGATAAAGAAAATAATGTTTGGTGCATTTAGTTGCAAAACAAAAGTAATGATTGTTTTGTTTAGCACTTCACAGTTTTTTTTTTTAATTTTTCACCTGTTAAATTCAATAGAGATCATTCTGATTTACATTGACCATGCAGAAACCTGTTTATACAGCAGGGGATTTACTGGGGCAGTGCGAGGGACGTGGAAGGGTTGCAGGTGCGAAGGCAGAGCTTCACCTGAGAAACCAAGACTGGTCTGGAGTCCAGAGCCTTAGCCGCAACCCCAGGCACCTGCCTCTGTGTTGTTTGAAGTAATTGTTGGTGATTTTGATTTTATTTAAATTGTGAGGTGTATGAAGTGCAGGGAGAATTCAGAGTGAAGTTTAAGCATGGTATACAGTGTAATATGATTAAATCCAAAAAAATGTTCTGGGGGCGGAATGTGTGTTTGGACCTTTATAACACCCAGGGAACTCTGAGTGAAACTTTGCATTGCATTTGTTACCTGCTCTCAGTATTCTGTCATCAGGCTGCTTCATTAACCTCCCACAGGTAAGAGAAAATAAGATGCTGCACCAAGAAAATTAGAGATCCAGGGGAACGTGCTTGATAGAGCAACTCTGCTGACAAGACACTTATGAAACTTTCAGGTTGCCTACGATATGATAGGCAACTATATATATTCTGTATTGTAAATACTGTGACAAATTAAGTTCCCATCTTTAAGACCATTTGTTTAACAGGAATACTGTTTTGGGTTCAGTTCTGTAGTGCACGATGCACAGAAGCTCCGACAGTTGGATGAAAAGCCACTTGTTGTGTTGCAGGCCAGGATGGCGGCGGACTGGCTGGGGAGCCTGGTGTCCATTAACTGTGGGGAGACGCTGGGGATGTACCAGGGAGAGGTGTCTGCTGTGGACCAGGCCAGCCAGACCATCTCCCTCAGACAGCCCTTTCACAATGGGATCAAGTGCCCGGTGCCTGAAGTCACTTTTAGGTGAGGTTCCAGGAGGCATTGTCTCAGACTACTTTTCACTCAGGTTTCAATCAAAAGGAGCTTACACAATATTTAACTTCAGTGTTAGTCTCTTTCTCACTTGTACGTTTCCATTATGATCTTCTGCCATTATGTAAACTTAAGAGCAAACAATGTTTCCAAAAATCCTTGACGAATTTCCTTATTTTGTTAAATTCTTACATTCATTTCATTGACATTTTTTAACAACATTGGATTATTTTCTGAACCTAAATATGAATTTTGGATTATTTCTGTTTGAAAAAGCGGGATAATTTTAATCTGAATTATCTGTATTTTAGATAGATACTTTATTGATCCCGTGAGGGAAATTGCAGTGCAACAGCAGCTTAACACAGACAACACAGACACAGTGTAACGAATGATACAATAATAATAATACAATACAATCAGTACAGTGAGAAGCGCACTAAGAAGAGTTACTCACAGTCCAGAACACACACAGAACAGTACACAAAAAAGTCGTATTGCACAATATGACTATAAATATAAATGTATTGCTCAGGTCCCTGGCATATATTGCACAAAAACGGTTTTAAACGGGAAAAGAAAAAGAACAGATGTATCAGTTTACTGTTCAGTCCAGAAACAGGTCACTGTCAATGTAGCCTCTGCCCAGACGCAAGGTGGATGCGTTGTACAGTCTTATGGCAGAAGGCAAGAATGACCTCCTGTAGCACTCCCTGTCGCACCGTGGATGGATCAGTCTATTGCTGAACGTGCTCTTCATTTCTACAAGCATGTCATGGAGGGGATGGGAGACGTTGTCCATGATGGCCTCTAGTTTGGACACCATTCTCCTCTCAGTCACTACCTCCAGGGGGTCCAGGCCAGACCCAATGACAGAGCTTGCTCTCCTGATGAGCTTGTTCAGCCTTTTAGAATCCACTGCTCTAATCCCAGAGCCCCAGCATACCACCATGTAGAAAATGACGCTCGCCACCACCGACTGATAGAACAGATGTAGCATTTTACTACACACATTGAAGGACCTGAGCCTCCTCAAGAAGTAAAGTAGGCTCTGACCCTTCTTAGACCACTCCCATGGATGTAGACAGGAGTAGGTTGGACCCTCTTCCTCCTGAAGTCTATCACCAACTCCTTAGTCTTTGCTACATTCAGTTGCAGGTGGTTCTCCCCACACCACTCCACAAAGCTGCTGACCAGTCCTCTGTACTCTTCCTCCTGCCCACCCTTGATACATCCCACAATTGCAGAGTCATCTGAGAACTTCTGCAGGTGGCATGACTTTGAGCTGTCTTGTCTTGAGGGTCTTTATAAGTGATGCACTTTTTATTTTCATCCCAAAGGATCCCAAAGTTCTTTATGCTTTGAGGTGGTGTACCCCGGATTGATACACAGGAATTTAGACAGAAAAGTGAGAAATTGCTCCACAAAGTCCATGAAAGGGGACCTTTAGCTGTGGCAGTTATTGAACTATAATTATAGTGGTTATAATTACTGGACAGCACAGTGGTGCAGTGGTTTGCATTGCTGCCTTTAAGAGAGAGAGAGAGAGATCACTTTATTGGCCATATACAATTTCTTGCATTAGGAATTTCTTTTCACAGACCCCAGCTTGCTCTGCATGAGACACACGGACAAGGAGAGAAGCTGGGGGTCAGAGAACAGGGTCAGCCATTGTACAGCACCCCTGGAGCAGTTGGGGTTAAGGGCCTTGCTCAGGGGCCCAACGGAGTAGGATTCCTCTGCCGGCTGCGGGCTACCGGCAACCTTCCAGCCACAGACACAAATCCTCATCCACAGAGCCACCACACCGCCTAGTTGTGCCAGTGCCCTGGGTTCAATTCCAGACCTGGAGTGCTGTCTGAATGTTTTTTTTTTTGTTGTTTTTTTTATGTTCTTTTTATGCTCATGTGGGTTTCCTTCCACAGTGCAGAAACATACAGGTAGGATAATTGGCTTCTGGGAAAATTGTCCCGGGTGTGAGTGTGTCAGTGTACGCCCTGTGATGGACGGGTGTACTGTCTGGGGTATTCCCACCGTGCCCGTTGCTTGCTGGGATTGGCTCTGGCTCTCCAATGACCCTGAATTGGAAGAAGCTGTCAGGAAGTGGGTGGATGGTTGGAATCACTTCTTACCTTTTGTTTCTTACAGATTCAATGTGGTCTGTGTTCTAGAGCTTCATTCTCAGTCTAGACCTGGTCTGAAAATAAGCCTTTGAATTGCAGCAGATGTAATTTTATGTAATATTTCTTAATTTTAATCTATATCAATAAAGAGTTCAAAGTTGATTTTGAACATTGACACCAGCGTCTCCCTAAATGATCGTTCTGGGTGATGCTACTGCATATGACATCAAAACCCATATCATACTATCACTTTATTCTGTTTTACAATCCAGCTGTTATGGGATTTTTATTTCCAATAAATTAAACAATTAGCCTAGTGAGATTTCAGCTGCAGTAATTAAGCTATGTTCCTCAAATGGAGTTTCTGAAGCTTGAGATACTCTGTGTAGAATTATGCTAAAATGTGGCATAAATGCTGGGCTTTTCTGCAGAACACTTAATTTCTGGCCTCAATAAAATAATGTGTTCATGAGTGAGTGCCACGGTGGCACGCCCAGTGCAGTTGCCTGATGGGTGTTCTCGGCTTCCTTTCAGTGCTATGGACATCAAGGAGCTGAAGATCCTGGAGATCCCTGGCAGCAACGCAGGGGGCCAGCCAGACTCTAGTTCCTCAGGCCACAGTGGCCGGAGTGCCAGGGCAGCAGGGGTGCCCAGCAGTGCACCGATGGCTGTGCCTCGCAAAGGTGAGCTGAGAACACAGGAGGGGTTCAACTCGCCTCAGCAGTGTTCAAAAAGCTACGGGGAGCGCCACCTCGATGCCAGCCAGGCCAAAGGCTTTCGCCGGCGGCACAACTCTTGTAAGTACGGCTCCTCTGGAGGGTGACATGGCAGGGACCCAGCGAGAGCGGAGTGCTTCTCTCTGTGACGCCTGAATAGTTTGACAGAACATGTCTGTGCACCAGGCTGTAGATGCTCTCTTCTGTCCCATTCTGTCCCATTTGTCTTGGAGAGGCATGTGCATGTGTCTGATCAATAGTCTCTGAGCCCTAGGTGCCACGTCATCCCAGCTCATCCCACATGATAAATCTCTCAGGTCTTGCAAGTAGGAAGGTGATTGCATAACTGTCACATTCTCATCTCGCATGGAAGCTGTTTCTATATAAGCTGAGTGAGGATGTGTTGTCTTGCAACATTTAGCAATTAATTGATCTGCGTATCTTGCCGAAAATGAAAACCTTCCTATTCAATGCAGATGTCAGCTCTGTGTTAAATGGATTTGTTCTATAACCTTGGTGTAACAGACAGACTTCTGGTACCAAATTGATTAAATCTATTTTTTTTTATCTGAAGAATGCATGGTGTTCATGCACACTATTTAAAACATCTGGTAAGAACATCAGGTTACAAACAAGTGGAAGCCATTTTGTTGCTTATTTCACAATCGGCTAATAATTCAAGGATCTGAGCTTCTGTCTCTTGAAAGAAGCCAGGTTATCTGCTTCTGCAGAATTGCTGGGCAGCTAGTTCCAGGCTCTCTCAACCTTTGTAAGTAAAGAGTAAAGAAGTGCCCCCTGTTCTGTTAAATACACTTCCACATAATTTCCGTTTGTGTCTTCTGATCTGTCTTTAGTAGTTCACTCTGAAGATGTCTGCTGGGTTGATTTCGTCAATGATTTTGAGGATTTTAAAAATTTGTATTTTTTCCCTTATAATCTTTGTTTAGGATTAAAACGTTCCTTAATTCTGTTGTTATATAGGACATTCTCTGTAGCCCCAGAATGAATATGATTTTGTTTGGACTGATTCCAGGGCAGAAGTATCTTTTTAATGTAGTGATCAAATTTTGTGAACAATATTCTAACTGAGAACCTTACTAGTGTTTTATTCAGTTAAATCATTACATTTCTAGATTTACAGTATTTTGCTGCAGTCTACAGCTTAATGTTTGCTTTTTCACTGCTTCCCTAATTGTTTAGAAGATACAGTATGACACCATACACTTTAATAATCCTCAAGGGGCTAAAGTTGCCAAAATAGCTCATAGACAAATGGTGAAAGATCATAAAAGCACTACAGAGATGCCTTAGGTATTGTAAATGTGTGGAAAATACATGCTTAAGTCTGTTTATATAAGTAGTTTTAGTTTTGCTACCAGCGTGCCAAGCCCTGCACCTCTAAAGAAATCAAGCGTGACGCACTATAGCCCAGTACTGGCTGGGAGCTGAACCCTGGTCAATTGCTTGAAGGCAACAGTTCTAACCACTGTTCCACTGACACACAGATGTTATGGTCTACTTAGAAAAATCTTAAGTACTGGTGTTTGTCATGATTATTTGTGCATACATGCTTTATACTGCTCCAGTAACACTGCTCTTTGAGAATAAGGCAAGAAGAAACTGTTTCACTATTTTTAATTACAAATTTCCCATGGTATCTGATGCATGTGGAAAACCTGGTGTCACTCCTCAAAGATGCCACAGTGTTAATAAAAAGGCAGATCTCTCCTGTATTGCCTGTTACAAAAGCAGGGTTTTTAACAAGGCTGCAGTAGTGAAGGAATGAATACAGCTGAGGCCCTGACTCTTCCTTGGTTTGTGTGCTGTCTGGGCTGTCCTGACTGGGATGACCATGGCAGGCTCTGAGGTCATGCTGGGTGCTCTGACCATATGTTCTTTTTCGCTGGCGTTATCGTAATTGCATTTCTTTGCCGACCCCAGGAATGGCTTGGATTAGAAGGTTTGATTTATCCAATTCCCATAGCGTGCTAAAGAACAGGCCTGAGCTCCTTTCCACAATACTTGTGTGACAAAAATCAATAAACAATGCCTCACCCCTGCCCCGCACTGATCTGCCGGTGAGGAGGGGGAGGTTATGCAAGCAGGGCCTACGTGCCCCCGGCCCCTCTCAGCCCCCACTCCCTCTAGCACGCCACTGGCAGCCGGCCCACAGAGGAAACCCCCACAGGAAGTCACGTTGTCCCAGTACTCTAATTACAAGGAAATAAATCCTGGAAGCACTGTTTACATTTTGGCTTTTTTCAGCTCGTGGGCCGTGTGCCAGATGACAAGTTGTTGGGCTGCCTTTGGTTTAACAGCTCCAGTGCACGGGCATGGATGGCCAATTCACACGCAATCGAATACTTTACACCAGGAAGCTGTGATGGGCCAAGGGACTGAGGGTCGCTGAGCTGATTGTTTGGACTGAGCTCTATGGGGAAAGCAGTACAATTTTGACATTGAGTGGAATGCAGCAGTGGAGAAATAATCTCATCTGGGTTTGTATTGGTGTTGAAATAAAAACAAAATAACCACTTTCCTTTGTGATAAAGCCTGAAGCTTTCCTGTGATGGGGATGGTGATCCATTCTGATCTCTTCTGCTCAGAAAGCTGCTTCTCCTTTTTGCAAGTCATTCTTACACCTTTCTACTTTGCTTTGGCTTTCCACACAGCAGTTCATCATTTTGGTTTCCTTTGCTTGCTAATGCTACAAACTGGCGCCAGTGTTCAATCATGATGTATTTTCTTTAACCCAGTAACAACCAGCGTTTTTCAGAGTGCTGCAGGGGTTTCTCTTTACGCCTGTAATGAGGTTCTCTCGGCTGTTGTTGTGTTCTTGTGTGTGTGTCCAGGATAGGCTTCTGATTGATCCTTACAAGGAATGAGTAAGTTTCTTGATTAGGGATCAGTTATCCTAATAAGTGACCCTGATAATATTTTAAAAGACCCTAATAAGGGGATGGAGATAGTCTTCAGTTGTCTGGTTACTAAGGGTTGCTGTCACTATTATTTTTAATAATGACTACAACCCTTAGCAGCCAGGCAGCTGAAGATCTGTGGGATGTTTTACTACAGTGACTGCGGCTAGTCAGCTCCATGTTGCAAAGTATACTATTCCCTTTTCCTAGTTCTGACAGTGTGCAACATGTTCAGCACTTGCCAGCTGTTTCTTAGGTCTGTGCTTTGCTTTCAGTTCTGATAATGTGAACACATGTTCAGACAAGTGTCCAGTCAGACATGATTCCAGAGCCTCTTCCAAAGTTTTCACACAACAGTCCAATTTCAAGCTAGTATTGTCTTCATGTTTTCCTCTTTTTGGTGCATTCCAGATGTGCTCACCCAGGGTGTATTACACTGGAGTGATAATGCTGTTCAGAGCTCCCTCTGTTGGTCAGCAGTGATAAAGTTCAGGAACTTGATTTCTTCTAGGAAAAACGTGCTTATCTCTTACCTGACATTGTTCTGCAAATATCCTTTTCTTTTCTATTTGAATTTGAAGTATAGCAACACACCTTATTGTCAGAATTGCTATTTTAGTGTTTGCATTTTGATTTCTGAGAGGTTTATTTTCTTCCATTATGATGCAATACAGAAGTAAAAAGCCTCTAGAAAATACTTCCATAGCATAAATACTGTCAAAGCCTTCATTAGATTAGCTTGCCATATTAAGGAAGAGATTCATGTGTATAACCTTTAATAGTGGCCATCAAGCTAAATATAAATATTATACAGAGCCTGTAAATCGTTTAATGAAGAGGCTGGCTAAGAGTCTTCAATTGCTTTGGCAAGTGAGTTTCACTTTCACTGCACATTAGAAGGTGCTGCCACCCGTTGTGTGGAGCCTGGTGTTCGACTGGGTAGTCCTGACTCAGCCCAGCTCAGATCAAGAACTGGAATATACTCATGCAGTGATCTTGGGCAGTTGACATTCCTATATGTGAGCAGGAAAGCCTTAAAGTCCACACAAAATTTCCCTGAGTGCCAGTGCCGTTTACAGAGAACGGGATTCAAGATGTACTGAAGCATTAGAGAATATGCCAGCTCGTAAGCCTACAGTACTTTAATCTTGATGAAATGGAGGCATGCACAGTATCTGTATTTCAGCATCATATAAAGCTCAGTTAAAACCTTTGCAGTGATACACAGGTGGAAGACATTCCTTAAATGCACTTCAGATAATAAAACAGTCAAAAGTATTACTAAGGTTTCTAATTTCCATCACAGGTTTGGCTTTAGCACTATCTGCAAAAACATGGAGGTCACCAACTTTGCAAAACCAATTTTACGAGTGTAGGCTTGTCACAGTTAAGCATAAGGATGTTGTGCTATATACATATCTTAATGCTACATGGGCACCTCCATAGTGCAGAAACGGCAAATGTTGCATATGACTAAACCTAACAACCTAAATCTGTCTTCAGCTTAGCAGTGATACCCAAGGCCACGATGGTGACTGATGTGACGAAGAGACAACATAAAGAGGTCCCAGAAAAGATATTCTTGAACAACATCAGAATTAAAGTATTCAGTGTTTACAAGTTGATTCTATCAGGGTTTATTGATTCCAAATGACCAGAAGGAGCAGAATAATGAAGGGAAGTAACCTGCATTTTACATGTGCTCCAATATGATGTTGTGATTCATGGTATCAAATATGGCACCTAAAGCCATAAGAAGAACATAGAGCCAGAGGCCATCAGCTGATTGTTACCCTGAGAGGAGCTGTTTCAGTTGCTGTCTAAACCCAGATTGAGGAGGTTAGAGAAGCTCATTAAATGCAAGATGAGTCTGGAATTGAGCTGCTACTGCCCATTCCAGGATACCTGCTAGAAAAGACAAATTAGAAATAGGATGGTAGTTGTAAAGTCATTTGGCGTCATGGCCAGTTTTTTTTCTAACTGAATAATTTAAAATATTGGATTGACCGAATGATACAAACACTTGGATTTGTAGGATGTTTTTATACTAAGATAGCGATCGCAAAGTTAGTCTGTTTCCCCATGTGTTCCTGGTGCGTGTGCTGTGGCGGAGGCATGTTCCTGTGAGGCGGCGCAGAGAGAGTATTGATCTCTGTTCCTTCACGAGGAGAGTCCGCTCGTAGCAGCAGGTGAATTCTGAGGCTGTTTGCGGGGGGTGGGGGTGGGGTTGTGCGATTTCAAGTTCCCTTCTTCTCCTCGCGCACGACGAGGACCTGGCAGAGGCGGGCCGGGGGCTGTGCCAGGCCATCGGCGTGGGGCACGTGCCACGGCAGGCGGTGTGGACAGGATGTTCGTGCGGCGCTGTCCGTAGCGTGAGAGAGGGATCGCTGCGATGGCACTCGGGTCTCGCGTGTGAGCACGTCTCGCTCTTCCAGCCCTAGCGTGAGAGCGCTGCACCTGGGAGTCGAACACCAGGTTTTTCCAGTTTTCTTGTTCTCAGTTTGTTTTCTTTTTGCTCTTTGATGGCAGGGAGCTGCTCTACTCCATCAGGCTTTATTTAAAAGGTCTGTCATGTCTACGTTATTCACGCTAATAAAAGAACAGAGGAAAATCGATCGGCTACCGTTTTCTCCATCTTCATATTAACAGTGCCCGAGATGAGTTGTTTACAACAATAGGTTGTTTCCTAATATTTTTGCTTTTGTAATTAACCAATCAGTTCCCACCACAGTCAAGTAATGTTATGTGGCAAAGACCAAAGACGGCGCTGAAGATGTCAGGCTGTCCAAGACCAGCTGAATCAGTGCCCCGACAGAAGAGCACGTACAATCAGGAGTGTTAACTCTGTCGCTTGCTTCAATGCTGTTAAGACCAATCTAACAGGAAATGCAGCTCCCCATTTCAAAGGTACTTAAAAAGCAGGTCAGAGTGTTTAGTTTACAAACTAACGTGACAAATCTCTCACTGTCTTACTTTCCAAGCCAGCATTATACTATGTTTTATATAATGCTGGTGCTTTTGTGATTGTCACAAGTGGTTTTTCAAGCCATATTTTTTGCCATTTCTGAAGCTGTTTGGCTATATTACTGTATCAGCAGACCCCAGGCATTCAGTGTAATAAGGTGCAGTTGTAATACAATACTGTAAAGTAGTAATACATTAGTGTTTCTCTAGTTTTGTTTGGGTAAGTAGTTAATCTTAAATATAATACTGACTATGTATATGATTTATATGATAAAAGGCCATCAAAATAAATGGTTGCAGATACCCATTGAATGTTTTGTGCCTTTACTACAATGGAGTCCTTTGTCCTTTGTTCCTACTATAATATTTCCTTTACAATGATATGAGGTTTATGGGCTCGAGATGCAATCATGGGCAAACATTTTCCTGTTCTTCTGTATTGTAGCGTGTTTTTTTGTTGGAAAGAGCTTCTCTTGTTTAATGTCTTTATTTGGCCAGTTGTTTTATTTTTGTTACTTTCAGTACAGGTGCATCTCATCATCTTGTCTGTGTCTCAGGGTCGTCAAGCAGCCGGGGGCAGAGTCAGGCCACGCCGAAGAAGAATGGGATGAAGAATGGCGGTCCGCTGAAAAACAAGGATGACGAGTGTTTCGGGGATGGCATGGAGGACAGCCTGGACACGGACTTTGACTTCGAGGGCAACCTGGCGCTCTTTGACAAGGCTGCTGTCTTCTCCCAGATCGAGACCTCCGAGCGCCGCAATGGGGCACGTTCTCGTGGCACCCCCAATGAGCGCACACCCTCGCGCTACCGGCACGACGAGAACATCCTGGAGGCAGAGCCTATCGTCTACCGGCAGATCACCGTGCCTCAGCATGGCGGCAAAGAGTACTGCACTGGTAAGAGCTTTTGTCCCCTCTCGCCTCAGCCAGAATGCAGTTTCGGCATGCAGTAATCCTATTTCCTTTGGTTTTATGTGCATGTATATAGTTATTTCCATTCGTTCAGCTCGATCTTTCTGCTGTTGTGCTCTAGGACTTTTAAATTGCCAAGAATCCGAACGAGTTAAACGTTTTAGCCAAACACTACATCTCTCTGTGTATTCTCAAGCCTCTGTTATATGCATATTCCCCTGCTCCGTGATGCACTTGGAAGTATAACAACATGGATAGGTTTGTATACGTCTCTATGCCTCTTGCACAGGGGAGTTGTGTAACTCTATCTGTTCTACATGGCCAAGTTCACGTTGATGGGGGACAGTTGGACTGCGTGTTGGACTCCTTCATGTCACACTCATATTCACACTCTTCTAGTCAGGCTTCATACTTTTTCATTCATTTATTGATCAAAATGATGGAACGTTAAATGTCTGTTGGGAAAACGTATGTGGATTAGTCAGGAGTGTCAATCAATGGGATGACAATCAGGTGTGAGTTTGGGTGCCCCTGCCCTATTTAAAAAAAACATAAACCTGAGTCTTCACCACACAGGTTTGTGAACGCATGCCATGCCTGTGTTTTTGAGAAAAGTTTATTTTTTTCTTTTGAATAGTTTTCGTCACTGAAAGGTTAGATTTCTCTCATATTTTCAGTGTAAGATCAAGCTGATAAACAACAAAGACATTTTTTCATAGCCTTTTTTGCTCATCTTTACCAGGGTTGCCAATAATTCTGGAGGGCACTGTAGGTAGGGGGGCAACATTTTCCATTCCTTCAGAGCTCACACTATAGACAGAAAGTTTGGGAGGCAAGGTAAAGAATGGCTTTTATGATGATCACTCTGTCATATCCACAAGTTACTGCATACTGACATTAGTGGTACAAAAATGTTTCAGAGAGCATTTTGACCAAACAGTCCTATGTTAGGTCTCATGCCAGTGTAACCAACTTTTGGCCAAATGATCTGGGTTAGTTTTCCAATTGAAGCAGTGGGGGGTGATTAGTATCTGTGTGTGTGACATCCTTGCGATCAGAGTGATACTGTATATGGTGAAAAATGCTCCATAGGGTTTTATGAACTGACTGAAAAGTGCATTGATGTGTTTGGTTAAAAGCACATCTTTTCCCTCTGTATAAGATTTGTAAACAGAAGGAGGAAAAGCAGCAGCAGCAGCAGTGGTATGTTTTGCCATCATTATATCAAACGTGTTGTACAGAAGAACACATTGTGGTGTTGTCTATTCCTTATGTGGCTCGTAGAATGTTGTCACTTTAATTTTTGGACAGTTATGTATTTTTTTGTAAATGTTGTAGGCTTTGTAAAAGGGTATTAAAATATATTAGTGATAAAAAGAGAGATTGCAGAAACAAGCTTGTTTCTTGACAACTTTTAGGTATTTCAGTATTTAGACTTGTTTTATGCATACTTGCATTGGCCCTTACCAATCATGGCCTCCTAATAATCCCCATCTATGATCTGGGTTCATCACTCTGATCTCCTCCCCACTGATAGCTGATGAGTGGGGAGCGTTCTGATACGACTGTGGCTGCCATCGCATCATCCAGGTGGGGCTGCACACTGGTGGTGGTGGAGGGGAGTCCCCATTACCTGTAAAGCGCTTTGAGTGGAGTGTCCGGAAAAGCGCTATATAAGTGTAAGCAATTATTAATGATTATTATTACTGGGGCGGTGAGAACTCAAAGTTTTTGACCATCAAGAGAAACTAGAAAGCCGCCTTGGGAGGCAGTGCTTGGAATCATTATGAATGGAGCTATTGAGTCATTCATTTACCCGAGCTGTCTTTGCATTGTGGTAACATAAACTATGAAGGGGGGTGGAAGTATTGTTTTTCATATTTTTACCACTTTACTTGAGCTGGTGTAACATGGTAACAAGACATCCCTTCCTTGTGTGGTGTAATTGGATCCTTTGGCAATATTCTACAGGACAGCCAAACCAACACCCCCTGATGAAAGAGGCTGGTGCTGTGTTTGTTATTGTTTCAGCGTGGAGGTGAATCAGCCTGTGAGAGCAGTGTATACAGAGCTTACAGCATGAGCCTGCCAAAACACTCCAGTCTGTTTCAGGGCTGACAGGAGGAAGTGTTTGTACTATTTCATGCTTTTAAAGCAAGAGCACTCTATTAGGTGACTGTACTGTGTATTTTATTATTATTATTATTATTATTATTATTATTATTATTATTATTATTATTATTATGTAGTGTATCTAAGTGCATGGCAGATTTTCTCATGTTGTGAGGTTTCTTTTATCTAAACAGTAAGAACTTGAATTAGAAAAATATTCCTCATGATATTGCTTTGAGACCACCTCATTCTACAGGTCGAGAGCAGGTAATGTACTGTAGGAAACCAGTAAGACTGCCTGCTGCGAAGTCCAGGCTCCTGGGAATTAAGCAGAAAAGCTTTGTTTCTAGGTTTTAGCCCCACATCTTTATATGCAAATATCCACAAAATATAAGAAGCCAGCAGTACTGGGCTCTTGTGCTGTGCAGTGGAGTCTCGTTCGTTTCCAAGGAAAATGCAAGCAAGCCAGAGTGGTGGGAAAGCCAGTCCGTCCCCCTGCTTCCAGGCGAAGTTCTCATTGAGGAAGCTGAGCTTTGTGGGGGTGAATAGAGGCCTTCATTCATGGGCTTTCTTAATTCTGCTCTTCCCAACCCCAGGAACTAAACTGCCAAACCTGTTATTAAAAGCTCATCTGTGACAGAACTATTTACATAAACCTCTTTTTGAAAACTGGAAGAACCAGAGATTGCTAACCCAGATTCTGGATTACTGTAAACAATTAAATCAGCAACTTGATTCATAAAAAGGAGCAGTGCAGGAAGGAAGTGGAGTCTGCCGGAGTATGTTGTAGAGCAAGTGTGTGTTTGCTGGTTAGAGCTAGACTTTGTAGGTTGTAGTGTATATGTACTCCTTTCAGATGCTTTTCTGCTTTACTGCTTTCATGCTTTTTTTTTAATTAAGACAAATTATGTATCACAGTGATTTTTGTATTTTTATAAATGTATAATATATTAAAATATTATTTACTTGTTTCTCAATCTTCTGAGGTATTGAGAAATAAACTGTAATGGTCGTGGTATCACATTTAGTTCTGACCACAAGACTGGGCTGCCACACGTCTTCCAGCACCAGCCTTCATGCTGTTTCAGGCCTTAGCAAAGTGACTCAATGATGAAACTTTCATCTGTAGGCCCAGGGAACTAACCCTGCTGCCTTTCAGGATTCACCATTGAACCACAATTCTGACAACCTGGTTACCCAGATGTTCCTTTTCTCTCCGGTCACTCCCTCTAACTGTCCTCGAGCTGTAGCCTGAAAGCCTTTCTCCCTCGTCTTCTGGAACTCAGCAGCTTTCTTTCTGGTCCTGTTGCTTTGACCCCCCCCAACCCGCCATGGTATTCTTCATGTTCCTGGTGCTAATTACGCGGGAGCTGTTGCTGAAGTACAGGCAGTTCCTTGGGTTGTTTTCTTCGAAAAGCTAAGCATGAGCTTTTGAGCAACCGCTCGTGCTTTGTGTTCAGAGCCAGGGTTAAAGCTACCTTCCCAGATTGTCAGAAAGGCCTCCGAGTGCCAGATCATCTCCTGAATTACAGCACACAATTAAGTGAGACCTACAAGAGAGCCTTGTGAAATCTCAGATTTGCACTTTCTGAGCCAAACATAATTAGACTGGCTCTAGTCCAAGCCACCACCCCCCTTGCTGTGTATTAGTTTCAGCCTGGGTTGTCTTGCACTAAAGATTGCTTCCAGCTCAGTTTATTTTACTGCTGCTGCATGCTCCCTGATAACCCAGTTTAGCAGGTTAGACCTTGCGTGTGTACTCACTAGTTACAGGGTGTGTGTGTGAGCGTACACATTCAGTGAGGGGGGCTGTGACTAAAGAATTCTCATTGTAAACACACCCGGAGGGACTGTCTAGAAGCAATTAGCACAAAGTACAACTTTTTTCTTTCTCTGTTAATTATCGGTAGGTTGCATGTCAGGGAGCAGTTGTTCCTTTGCTTATCACAAATCTCTGCATATGTGTGTGGAAGGGGATAAGTAGAGACTTTATATCTCTTTCTCACACACTGTAATGCATTGACCGCCATAGTGAGAGCACTGAAGCTCCTTCCTGTGCTAAACAGAATGCCTATTGAAGCACAGGTCATTTTCTATGCAGCCACTTCATATAGTCTCTAAGTCAATTCTTTAAATAAGTGCTTTATTTGATAATCGGAGATTCTTACACAAAAGAATCATGCTACATGGAAATTGCATTTATAGTACTGTTACATAGAATGTTTTTTTACAGATTTATATGTCCAGAATAATTGTCTAGCATTGACAATACATTTTTTTGTTTTGGGATTGTATTTGTCCAATTTGACTGTCAGATTTTTTTGTCATTCCAAAGAGACAACATGCCTTTTCAAAGTAGCACCTTTTCTGGTTTTTCCAGTTGTATCTTCACTTGCACATTAATATAGCCCCCCAGAAATCTGATTTGAAACATGAGTAGTACTTATGGACTCTTGCACACATCTGTGCACACAGGGTAGACATCATAGGCTCTGGTCCAAGCTACCTCTTTGCCACTGAGCCATGGTTGAAGATCAGTGCAGATTATCCCCTGCCGTTTGTGCTGCTGGCCTGCAGAGTATGAAGAGGTAGATGGTGGCTCATTTATCTTTTTAAGAACGTAAATAAGCTCACATGACAATTTTCTTCAGCTATCAATTCATTTTTTTCCAGAAAAAAACCTGGACTGAGTGAGCATTTAAGAATACATTTTATTGACGAACTGCCAGACGAGGCTAAATCTTAGTTTCAGTTAACTAGGTTTAATGTAAGCTATGCACATCAATCTTACAGCAAACTTTGAAGAGTGTCTCACTTTTCCAAAACACTACTTTACTTTCACTGTTTTGGAATCGCTTATTCTTAGTCACCTAGATTCAGTCCTACAACATTTGAGTCAGCATAGACAGCAAGTGTCCTTCAGATTGCATGAGTACCATCTACCTCTTCATACTCTGCAGGCCAGAAGCACATACAGCAGAGTTTAGGGCCTGATGCACTAGTGCAGCTCTCACAGGCAAACTGTCTCATACACTTATGTAGTCTGAATGTCTCTACAAAAGAGCATCAAAGGTTGATGGGTCTAGGCTTGTCCAGGAAAAGCCTGAATACAAACGAAAGTCAAACAAGTCTTCACTCTATGTGGTTTGCAGTCTCTTCAAACTACAACAATAAGTTACTCCTTTGGAATCAAATGCAGTCAAAGTTGAGCTTGTTTAATAAAGTGGAGCGTCGTCTTTGGGTTTAATAGTTACAGGAACGAATGTGTTATACTTGGGTGTTTTAGATTCCCATTTTGGTCCAAGGTTGTTTTAATAAGGTTCAAAACACTTGTGGTGCGGAAGAGTTTACGATAGAGAAAACGCAAAGAGTGCCCCTGTGGCTTGTGCAGATGAATCCTAGCGCTGTGAGCAGAGGGAGCTGGAGTTTGTGCTTGTTGGCTGATGAAACAGCGCAGTGGCAGCTTGGCTGAGCTAGAGGAGGGACTGGGGGAGGGGAACCAGGGACTGTGCTGGGAGACCTGAGTCAGAACTTGAACAGAACTGCAGGTGCAGCAGCCCTGGCAGAATAATATGAATAAATTCACATCAGATCTGGTTTCAGAGATAACAAAAATGCATTGTAGTACAGGGATCTTATTTTTTGCGATTGTTGTATGTTGTCCATTGTGATGCACTATACTTCAATTTAATACTTTAAGGTTGACCGTTTCAGCTTGCTGTATCTAAACTGAGGATATGTGCAATGTTCACTTTTAAAATGACAAATTATGATGAAAAATGTGGCTTTTATTAATGCTCCTAGGAGCTCTTGCTTACGAGAGAGTATCCTGTTTTGAATCGGGTGTCTATGAACAAGGTTCCTTTCATCAATAGTTGAAACCTGCCATTCTTTGCTTCAACTTCTGTTGCGGCTCGAGGGAGGTGCACGTCACACACAGTGTCTCTGTGACAAATATCACTGGGACATCACTGATGCCTTGCACTATAGCCTTAGATTGTAGCAGTTTTTTTTTAGTAGCTGCAGCTATACTCATTAAGCCGAATCCACAGATGCAGTTGAAGCAAGGATCTCTTAATCTCATTGACTTGACCCAACCTTAGCAGGTTCTAAGCTCCAGGTTACGGAGCTCATTTTGTGTTTAAAGTGGAGGTTTTCATTGGATGAGTTGCTTGGGAAGACTATGGCTGCTTTTGCCTTCTAACTGTAGAGGGGTCGTACTGCGATGTAATGTGATAATTTAATTGACAGCTGAGAAGTTTGACAATTTAAAAATCAAGCTGAAATATGCACGTGCTTCCATTTGACATTGGTTCAGGAAGGTGTAAAGGAGTTTGTAAAATGGTTTTCACTGGTAGTGATGGACAATGGTGACTTCACCGACTGTTAGTTTTTTGCATATGAAAAGCATGCAGTTTATTTTCATTGTATCTGGAAGCAGAGTATATCGATCAGAATTATTTCTAAAAACAAACATCTTCAAGAGATGTCTTTTTGTAATTTATAATCTCCTATATGTTAATTGGTGTTTGAAATAAGCCCATAACTGCACTTGCAGTTATACTGTACTGTATAGTAGAGGTGTTAGATTATATTTGCTCATCATCAAGCTGTTTGAAAAATGGGAATGCTGATCTCAAAGAATCTGCTGTGAAAATACAGTACAATGTCTTCTTAATGCTGTTTGAATTGATAAAACAATATAAGGCTTTATAGTTAAGTGTTACGTTTCAAAGTAATTTTTAATTTACAGTTCACTTGTAATTCACTCGTGCTGTTCGTCACTTCAAAATATATTGCTTCTCTGAAACCAGTCACTTAGTCCCACCTAGCTAATTTGGTTGCCTGTAGCAAAATTTATAGATGAATCAGTCCAAGTAACTGAAGTATAAAAGTACATGAAGTAAAGGATATTGCTTCACCCTTAAGTTGGCAAGCTTGTAAGAATCTGTTAGATGTAAGAAGACTTCTGCTAGGAGCATCTTAATACCATTATTTATAGGCTTGTTTGTTAAAACTAAAAATCAGCTGTTTAATGTGTATTACTTCATCAGCTTATACATGGTCTAAATGTAAAGCATCTGTTTAGCCTCAAACAAAGACTGGTTCAGTTCAAGGAATTTTAGTGATAAGGCAGAATTATAATTCCAAGTATTTTAAGTAAATCTAAGCATATATACTGTAAATTACAACAAAGAGGCTATTTTACTCTCAAGGGCACCAGTGTGACTTGGGTACAGTTTGCTACTGAGGTAAGAGGCACTTTATGGCACAAAGACTTGTGTGTAGAGCAGACGTCTATTTCATTATGTTGAGGATAATTCTCATGGCTCCATTTGATTTCGTTGGGCATTGTCTGTCTGGTTAGTTGCTTAAGGTATTTGACGGTCTCGGCATGTTTAACGATTTCCCAGATCATTCCTTCTTTGAGTCTCTTGTCTCGGGGTCCGTTACAGACTCCGGCCTGGTGGTGCCCAGTATCCCCTACGAGCTGCACAAGAGGCTCCTGTCGGTGGCTGAACGGCACGGCTTGTCTCTGGAGCGCAGGCTGGAGATGGCCGGTGTGTGTGCCAGTCAGATGACACTGACGCTTTTGGGTGGACCTAACAGGTAAGGAGGGCAGAGCGCACACAGCTGTTGCCAGCATTAAGGATGTGATCAGCAGGGATGATATAATTCTGCAAATGCACCCTCTAGCTGGGCTGCCTGAGACTTTACTGCGCAAATTTCGATTTTACATAAAGATCTTCTAGGGATGCCATGATAAGATATAAAATAAGGTCACTTTATTGGCCATAGACAATTTCTTGTATTAGGAACTTGTGTTTTCGCATCCCCCAGCTTGCTCTCCATGAGACACACAGACAGGGAGAGAAGCTGGGGGTCAGAGCGCAGGGTCAGCCATTGTACAGCGCCCCTGGAATAGTTGGGGTTAAGGGCCTCGCTCAGGGGCCCAACAGAGTAGGATTCCTCTGCCGGCTGGAGGATACAAACTGGCAACTTCCCGGCCACAGACTCAGATCCTGAGCCACCGAGTCACCTCACCCAATAAACCGCAAAATGATTAAAGATGTTGTGGTAAGGAGACTTTGTTATATGTGTAAAGAGCAAGCAGTGCAGCAGTTCCTTCTGCAGTAAATGCGGTGTCTCTACCACTATCCACTGGGGCTCTGTTTTAAACTTCAGTCTCACTTTGCTTTTGCGCACATGTAGTTACCTCTAATAGGCTTATCTCGTACTTTTTCACCAAAATGTGTATTTCGTAACGCAATTTCATTAGGGAAGCACAAAAGTGAATTTATCATTTTGCTGAGCAGTATGGTGTAGGGTAATGTACAGTACACATTTTTTAATGTTAATTCTCAGGAATTTACTGTATTGTTTATTTTTAAGTGTATGCTATGTTTGGTCTTTAATTATTTTAATTATAGAGTTTTAAAACATTTTTTAAGCATTTCATTCATCGTTTGTGTCCCCAGATGTTAGAGGAGTTTCTTTTTCTGCCTCCAGGACTGCAAGCTGCTGCTACATTCTCTCACTCCACTGTGATGAGCACACACTTGTTAACCATTAAAGGACAAACTCTTGGTTAGCCAGTTATTCTGCTCTCCTGTCCCTCCTGCCTCACCTGCAGACAGGGCTAGGGCAAATAAAGGAGGATGGCATAATATCCTGAATGGTAATTCTTTGTCTCCTCACACAACTAAGAAAGGGTTGCTTCTGACTTACAAAAGATTCGCGTTATGTGAAGACTTGCAGAACGGAACCCTTGCATAACCCAGGGAGTGGGTGTGTCCTGATGTCCTTTTCACTGTCTAGTCATCAAAGTGGTAACTTTATATACAGTCATGTTGCTCATCATTTGTGTGCATTATACACAACCAATTGCAGTTTTATGAAACAGCTGATTTTGGAAGCTATGTTCAGTAACATTGGTTTTAATAGAGTTTAAGCAAAAATGAGTTGCTTGTTTTGTGCAGTTGAAGTACCAGTGAGACTTGTAGCTCAGAACATACCCAGCCCAGTCTGGCACCTCCTCTGTCCTTGTACTGTTATGTGAGCCATTTTGTACCAGGTCTGTGCAAAGACCAACAGGCTGATAAAGCAAGGTTTGTTGTCTTTCCCGTCATTCACACCTATTGCTGGAGATATAAACTCAGCTGTCTGCTGCGCCTCTCCTTTTTGTAGCCATTGGCAGTACTGCATTGATCAATTAAACTGAACTTCACACCTCAGTTAAAAGCAACACAGGGCCCAGGACCATATAGAGTGAGTTACACAAAGTAATCGGATTGCAGAGGAGCAATGGTTGTTTTTTGGATAGATTACATGCTTCAGTTGCATGCTGAGATAGTGTCTTTGTGCAACCTTGAGGTTTCCCATCTTACATAGCCAATGTGTGTAAACTGCTTTCTTCTTGCTCTGCCTCATTGTAGCCTGTCCAATTAGTAGAGAGTTTAGATAGATTTGCCTTTTTCTTGATAAAAAGCTTTCTTCTTGTCTCCTGGCACTTTGTATGTTTGCATTATCAGCCAAATGTGTGCTAATGATGAAAGTATATGTGACTGTCTAGAGCCTGTTCCTGTGTGGGTGGGACATGTGCCTTGTGAACTGTAGCTGTGTAGCCAAGGCAGTCATAAAAGTTTACATCCTATAGACAGTGAATCAAGAGACGTCTGATGTCTGTGCTGCTGGTTCTGCAGCTCAGGAGGTCTTTCTGGAACCACCAAATGCCTGCAGGAGTATGTGACGGGGATGCATGATGAGCTAATTAACAGCTTTCCGATGTGGCAAATGTTTAAGAAATCGGGAAAGCTAGAAAGCAGGCATAAATCAAGAATTCCTTCATTCACATTTGGAAGTATTTTTGCAAACTTGCCAGTCTTTAAAATCTATTGTGCTGCATTAACAAGACTGTTGACATTTATTGTACACAATAGCTTAGAAAGCATTTTGACACTGCCCTCTTTTAGTGAAGTGACAGAGGACAGGTGTTGAATGTTGTTTGTCAAACTTGTTTGAAGTTGCTTTTGCTGCCAGAAATCAGGGGAAACAACTCTGACAGTTGTTGAGTGAATCCTTATGCTACCTGAGAACTAAGACAGAAATGCATGTTTGTGTCATTCACTTAAAAACAGGTGATAGCAAAATGCATCAATATTTTGTTGTCTGCATGATGAAATAAAAATTAGTTTGTGGAAAATCATCAGTTTTGCAAAAAAATACCACCCTTTTCCGTCAGCTGGCATCTTGTATCTATAGCAGGTGTAAATTGTTAGACATTATTATACAAATCATAGATCGCGCTATAGTGATTCCTGTTTTGCAAGTCTGAAGTGAATTTATGCAGAGTGGAGAAGGGAGACAGGTTCAAGTTTTTTAACAAGGAACCTTATTGACTGGTTGTGTTTTTGTTGGAAAAATAAATTTGTCAATAGCCTGTGAATCAAAATCTCTCATGGTGTGCACACAATCTGAGTCAGTTAGCTGCAGTGATATCTGATAACAGAAATCACAAGGAATCACCATACCTTTTTTTTCCAGGTTGACCCCTAAGAATGTGCACCAGCGCCCCACGGTGGCCTTACTGTGTGGCCCTCATGTTCAGGGCGCACAGGGCATCAGCTGTGGACGACACTTGGCCAACCATGAGGTCCACGTCATCTTGTTCCTGCCCAACTTTGTGAAGATGTTGGAGTCCATCACTAATGAACTCACGCTCTTTAGCAAAACAGATGGCAAGCAGGTCTCCAGTGTCAAAGGTACACAATCTGAAACTGAATCCACAATTCTTTGTCCTGTGTGCTTTTAAGCGTTTAAGATTTTGTGGATTGTCTAAATGAAAACTAATTCAGTACTGCTCAGAATACAATATTAATTTAATGAAATCATATTTCAAACTGCAGAACTTCTGTTTTGTGTTGTATTTTTAAGTCTCTTAAGCTGATATTTGTCTTTTTTTTATTCATCAATAAAATAGGATCTCTTTGAAGTATAAGCAGATGTATTTATTGTGCTCTGAAGGTAATTGTGAAAATGCATCAAACACTAAAACTGCTAAAAGGGTTTTTGTATAATGCAACACCCCCACCTGTTGGTTGTTTTTTATATTTCAGCTGGATATTTCAGCAGCTTTACAATATCTGGTTTATATGGATCCAGTTTCTCTCATGTTTCCTTGTCATCACACGTTCAGATCATATGTTTTGGTTTTTGGTGCTGAGCTTCATTGTTTGTTCATCTTAAATCAGTTTTAAAATTTATGATACCAGTCTGAAAAAATGGTTTGAATTTAAAGAGAAAGGGCCACACTCGTTCAAGGCCCCTCAGGACAATTCCGGATCACCCAGACAGCATCATGTACCTCCAGCAACCTTATTTACTGTATCTCTTGCAGTAAATGCCCAGCCATCTACATTGGAGAAACAGGAAGGAGACTCGGAGACCACTTCAGAGAACATGTTAGGGCTGTGAAGATTAAATTTTTTTCCAAGCCTATTGTTTCTCATTTAACCTCTGACGGCCATGATCACACTAATCTCTCCGTCTGTGTTCTCAAAGCTGTTTTTTCCTAACTCCAACATCCGAAAGACTACAGAAGCTAAAATTATCCTGCCACTAGGATCACACCTTTCCCCTTCTCTCAAGGACAGACTAATTTTCTTCTAAATTCTCTTTATTCATTGTAGGTTTCATTTCACACCTCTCCTCACACTACCTGATTGGCCACTGCCTGTCACCTGTTCCCACCTCCCGCCCCTCCTCTCTCCCAGTTTTTGTTCTCCTGCTTTGCTGTCTGCCCCGTCTTTCTCACACCTGAAGAAGCCTCCAGGGCCGAAACATTATGTTTTCTTTCTTCTCTTTTCAGCATTGCTTATAATAGTCTCATTGCGAAGACTGATGTTGAAAGCCTGTTGTGTCCCCGATCGTATTTGTCTGACCCCAATACATCAAAATCACTAACTATTTTCGCATCGGCTGATACCTGCTCTGTAGGTTTAAAATGGAAATTATAGTTTAATATTTATTATTTTTGAAATGTTAGTTTTAAAGGTTTCTGGAGTTTGCTGTTCTTAGTTTTGTTGGTGTAAATGAGCTTGTTTGTATTCTGTATCTGTTACTGTTGTAAGATTGTCTGTAGCTTTAAGTTTAGTAATTTTGGAGCATAAATGGTCATGTTGCACATTTTTAGTTTAGGTAGTGTACATGTCCAGGCTATTTTTTGGGGAGAAATATCTCCTGTGGAATCCCAGAACAAAATATGCTCCAATACTAGCAAGCTATTCTAGGATGCAAATGGAAATGCACCATGTGTGGATGCACTGGAAAGATGTTTGAATAATGGAGAATGTGGCATTTTGTTGCGAGAATATGCTGTGATCTTCTAATTCAGCAGCCACTGAGTCCCTGGCACAGCGCGAATCTCCTCTGTGTAATCCCCCATCACTAACAACAGCTGAGCAGTGTGTATAGCTGTGGACAGAGGTGTTTTTATGAAATAAAAGGAATTCGAATCAATGGGAACAGTGAGGAGAATGTTTCAATCGAAAACAAACACCTGTACGGAGACTACATGCCAAAGGCAGGGATTAGGAGGTTTAAAATTGCATGGGCAGTGGGAGCAGTCAATGCAGGCCACAACCACAGGCAAGGCTGAGCACAGTACAGGGGGGAGGCAGTGTCTAGCCACTTCCAGGGCTTTCTGGAGAATTCCAATAGGCCCCGAGGCCCAGGAGCCTGCTCCCCCATTGAAAAGGGGACCTTGACAATGTGGAACTCGGTTACTGGAGCTTTCGATTGTGTTGTGTGCATGAACACTAGTGAGTGTCGTACAGTGTGTTGCCTGCCTTATCCCCAGATTGCAGATCTTCCTGAGCAACCATTTGTTACAAATTAAATATGTAAGGTTAGAATGACGATTCTGCAAGATAAAGTTAAGGTTTTCACTTTAAAAGTACTTTGAACACTGTTTGTAGTTCTATCCTTGGGCAATCTATTGGGAATGAGAATTCTTATTGTCTTTTTGTAAACTTGATCAGTTTACCAACTATACTAGAATTTACATCATTGATATAATTTAAAGTAGTGGTCCTAGTACCAATTTCTTTGGTGCTTCACCAATTGTGTTCTCAATCAGAATACCTGCATTTCCCTGAATGCCTACTGAATTTAATTTTGAGAATTCCTTAGAAAAGTAACTATCAAAATACATCATATCATTCATTTACTCGGTGTGTCCATCACGGTTTGTTCAAACACTTCAGTTTGAATAAATGAGCAATTGTTTTCCATTTTTTTAAGTTAATCATGATCTGATTGCCATATAAGTGATCCTCCAATTAAAATCTAAAAATAGCTTCCATGTCCTTACACATAGAAGATGTCAGAATTACTGTTGCTATATAATTGGTTCGGTATTGTCACTCTTATGAATGGGTGATGCATTTATAGTTGTCCCTGTCTTGAGTGACTGGTGGAAGAGTTGCAACAATGGGTTCTTGTTTCCTTAATTACAACTGTTAAGGTTAATTAATCCAAGTACTTATAGAACCTGAAATATTTCTGCCTTTTCTATGCTGATCTTTAATATAGAACTTTGTCCTTCCACTGCCTGGACACGCTGTTGGGACGTTCTTCCTTAGTGACTGAAATACTTTTTAGTACATCTATTTTGTTATCTAGATGTTTTCCATTATTGTTCCAGATATATTTGGTTTCATCCTTAATGGTTCCCTCACTGCTGTTTTACTGCAAATGTTGCTTTCCATTGCATGTAACTCATTATGTCTCTTTTTTAACTGGAATGGTTATATTTCAACGTCAACATGTGGCATCTAGCTAATGTGTGTAGATTTTAAAGCTTTGAACAGTTTTTTTGCATTTTAAATGGAGTGGATTCAGTTGACCATGGCTCAGTTTTCCTTATTCCTCAGCTTTGCTTTAGGTGACGTGTGTGTGTGTGTGTCCCTGCAGATCTGCCGGACACGCCAGTGGACCTGGTGATAAACTGCCTTGACTGCCACGAGAACGCCTTCCTGAGGGACCAGCAGTGGTACCGTGCGGCTGTGGACTGGGCCAATCAGAACCGGGCCCCAGTGCTGAGCATCGATCCTCCCATGAGCGCGCAGGAGCAGGCTGTGGATGCCAAGTGGTCCCTGTCGCTGGGGCTGCCCCTGCCCCTGGCTGAGGGGGCGGGCCGGCTGTACCTGTGCGACATCGGCATCCCACGCCAGGTCTTCCACGAAGTGGGCATCAATTACCACTCGCCCTTTGGGTGCAAGTTTGTCATCCCCCTGCACAGCACCTAGCGTCCTGTCTGGCACAGCTCCGTCTCCTCCCGGAGCCAGGAGAGTTCACGCTGCCTTAGTCTACAGACTGGGATCAAACGATGGGGGCAGCAGGGTGAGGGGAGCAGATGGGTGTCTTTTTTTTCTTCTATTACCAGCCCCCCTGGTGGGCGCTGTGCTGTGGAGAAGAAAACTGTTCTGAGGATGCGGTTTTCTCATGAACTGTCTAGTTTGCACTGAATACATGAGGTGCAGCCAAAGTAAGGAAAAAGCTGTTTGTTATCTGGTTTTATAATTGACAAGAGCTAAATCTGAGGTTGATCTGTTTACAGTGCATTAGTTCAGGAAAGGTGACTGGCCAGACCTGGACAAATTTCAGAATTAGCCATGTTTAACCCTTTTGCGTTAGCGGGGAGGTTCATTGCTGTTTTTGTTATCACTGCTTTCACCTTTTAGGACATGGCTCAGCCTGATCAAATGTAAAAAGTTATTTTTCTCATGCGAGTCTTGTTGAGATTTCCTTTTTTTCCCTGAACCATGAGTTGATAATTTGTAGAAATACATGAGGTTCTGTACCAGTGCAGAAGTTTTTTCCTATTAAGAATGTCAAATAAAATCAAAAGTCATCATGAAAAGATCAAATGAGAAAAGTGTGTGATGTGACCAAGTACTGAAGATTTCAGTTTGGCATGTTCCACCCATTCTGGAGTTCTGCCACCCTGTTGGCACCGTTTCAATGTTTCTGCAAGCTTGTTCTGTAATAAAAACATTTGTACGTCTTAGTCTGTATTTTCAGAAGACTAAAACTTTCTTATAGTAGGATTTCAATTTAATCCCACCAGATGTGAGTATTACTCTGTGATCCCACAGTAAATGTCGAGTTGGGTTCTTGAAACGTTTTTTACATTTTCTTGGGTGCATTACAAAAAATACTGTTTAATATTAAAAATGTTCTGCTTTAGAAATGTGTAATATTTAGTTGATAGTGTATTTGCATCCTCATTCAGGTATTTGCGAAAGAATTTGAGGATGAAAATAAGCAGTTTTACATATGATCTGTAGCTAGGTGAAGAAGCCTCTTAATTTTATAAATTGTGTAGTGTTAGTGTTTTATTGTTTTTTAGTTAACAGGAGTGAATTAAATGCTTAAAGTGTGAATCTGTTTTGTTTCCTGCATATTTGTCCTGTTCTCACAGACATTAAGAAATGACTACTTTCACTTCAGAAGTGATAGGAAAGATCCACATTGTTGAGTGTCGAGGTCAAAGTATTGAAGTAGCCCCTCAGGGAGTTTGGCTGTGAACCAGTTGACATTTTATGGTCATTAATATTATGTACAGATATACATACTTTGCATTCAACATTCATAAACAACATTGCATCATGTTTAATATGCAAATAAATGCAGAGAGATTAAAGACCCTGGTTAAATGAAGCATTTAATATTTGAGATAAAGTTAAACTTATTTGCATTTTTAACAGAAGAACTAAGATTCTTGCAAGTATACAAGTGTAATGAAAATGTTTTGGGAATGCAACAGGCAGGTTTTCTAGATATTTCAAGGGCAATAGAAGTCCTGCTTTTTTGAAGTCTCTGCTGGAGCAAAACAGGCCACTGTATCATACAATGTGACCTATTGTGGATCTGTGATTGTCATGTGGTATGCTTTTTCTACAAATATCAAATGCTAGCTTTTGTAGAAAACCTCTTTTTTACTATGACTGTATCATACTCAGCCTTACAAGCCAGTGTTAATTGGCTGCATTGTTCAGTTAATGTTTTAAAGGTGTTATAGGGAAACAAGCGTATGTGCCTGGGCTTGGTAGGTGGGAGTCCTAAGCCTTCAGTTCTTGTCGGCTATTAAGTGCACAATGAAATGGTTATAGTAGTTCAGGTGGGTAGCTGCATCAGCATGCGTAGGCTGCAAAGGAACAAGTAATAGGTTTATTCCATGCTGAAAAAAGAAGAAAGAAAACAACATTTCGGCCGTGGAGCCTTCTTCAGGTGTGGGAAAGACAGAGCAGTAAGCAAAGGTAATGTAGTGGGAGAGAGGAGGAGCAAGGGCCAGGAGCTCTGTTGCAAGGGAAAGTGCCTGGTGTGGATGGTTGCTGAGGGCGGTCAAGGGAGCTGTGAACAAGAAGGATACGCAGATTAGGGGGTCGGCGATATGAGATGATGGGGTGGTCAGAAAAGAGGGCACAATGGAGGGATCATCAGTTGTCAGGAATAGTCCTGGGGATAGGAAGTGTGTTGGGGTGGTAGGGAAGCACCAAAGGAATGAAATTGTTACGGCAGGAGTTCCTGCTCAAGTTGATGGTCCGAGGGGTGTTTTTGGCTCGGGCAAGGGCCCTGTCAATAACACTGTTAGGGTATCCTCTGTTGATGAAAAAGGAGTACATTTTGAGGGCTTGTTTCTGGGAAAACTCTGAAAAAGGGAGAGAGTTTTTAGCATGTTTGGGGTGAAATGAGCTATACAGGAGATAGCTGTGTGAATCCGTGGGTTTGTACTAGACTGAAGTGGAGAGTCGGGGGTAGTTGATGTCTAGAAATGGAAGAGTAGTGGGCGATATGTTAACTATATTTGAGGGACGGGTGGAAGTTGGTGAAATGATGCAGAAAGTGCTCAAGCTGGTCGTTAGAGCATGTGGCAGCACCGACGCAGCCATCAATGTAACGCTTGTAGAGGTCAGAGACATAGCCAGTGTAGGAAGTGAAGAAGAGTTCTTCTACCCAGCCTACAAAAATATTGGCATAGCTGGGTCCCATTCTGGTGCCCATGGTAACTCCCTAACTTACCTGTTGGTAAAAAAGGTTATTGAATGAGAATGTATGAAATGGTTATGTTGTAGTAAAACATTTTTTTTAGCCCCCACCTCCTGTTCTTCAAATGCTTGCTTTATAATTAGAAAGTTAAAAATGAAGAGTGCTTTAGTCTGACCAGATCAGATTTTAAAAAGCTAGTGTTCTGACAATTGGCTTGTCCTTCAGTGCTGTATATTGTTTTGAAAACTGGCTTATTGGTGCTTGCTCAAGTTCAGGAAAAGAACTGCCAACATCTAAAATAAAGCATATCTTGGTGAAATGTTTTAGTACCCAAAACCAGAAGATTTATAGCAATTTGGTTGGTTTTATAAAAACTGTAGTGAAGCTATGGTTAACTTGGGCTTCTTTTACAGTATTTGATTTTATTCTAATGCGCATGGTATACAGTTCACACCACATTCAAACAGAGAATCCTTACTGTGCTGGGAAACGTAGTCATTTTTTTATTTGAGATTTTGTTTTTACCTAAAGGTGCTTAAATGAAAGAAGTACCAATAAAGCTCTTTCCTCTGCGTTTGCAGCTTACTGTCAATTTAATAGCATCAGAGAGCCCATCATATTTTCATGAAGTAGCAGAAGCACTTGAAGGAAAGAATCTTTGTTTTTTGAGAAGCGCTTGTTTTTCTGCACTGTTTGGAAATTAATGCTAAAACCAAAAGAGGCCGTGGCTGTACTATAATGTAAAGTTTTAACATTCATTTCTTTTGTGGTAGCTCTATTGCATCTGCTGCACGAGATTGAGTCTCTAACTCAACTAAAACATCCGGATGATGAGTAGTTAAATCACACCATTTATTCCAGGAAAATGTTCACTTAGTTAAGTTCTGGAATAGAAATGTGTATTGTTACTTGCCCTGGCAAAGGACCTCTGCTAAGCAAATAAACTATTTTATATTCCTCTGTTTGGGAATAAATCACAGGTTGGAATGGTGTTCATTTCTTGCATGAAAGGACTCCGTCATATTTCAAAAGCAGAGGAAAACGCATCTTTGTTTCAGGTTTTGCTTTCCTCTGTAGTGTAAATACCATGTTCTGCTTCTGTGAGGTGTGGAGGCTCATGACTGCAGCTTGCTCAGGGAGGGTCTTAGACTTACTGCAGTAACTAACTTTAATTACTTGCCAGTTTGAATTTGCTTGGATTCATGTTGGTACGCTGTAGATTTTTCTTTTGGTTGTATTTTGATAAGGAATATTCAACCGTTATCTCTTCTGTATGCTGTGCATATGTAAAGTTAGACAGTGACTGGGGGAATATCCCGATTTTCTGACAGATGTGTCTGTAAAAATAAGACTCGCCTTCATCTCAGAAACGGTTGTCATAGGAACATCTACATGACGTTTGTACATATTACTGTGTTTATATGCATTATTATGATTCCCAGTAATCATACAACTTGTTGGTCAGGGGTTTCAGGATGTCCTTGCTAAGATTAGTTTTAGCAGGTCATCTTGTATTTCCTTTCTAAGTTAAAGATGTTTGATCTGGGACAATTTATTCTGTTTCCAGTCACTTCAAATGATTTTTCATAGACTTTTTATGTATTTTTTTACTTCTAATTGGGTTTTAAAAAAGTGTTTTTAGTTGACAGCAAATGAAACAAGTCTTGGATGTTATAATTAAGTTAATATTTAAAAGCAAAATGCTTCTTCGGCATCCCATGAGGGGGCTTTTGTCCTTATCCATGGAAACCATTTTTACAAAATGTGGACCACATGCTTAGATCAAGCTTTGCTGTTTAATGTTGAAAAATGTCTCCCTGAGGCTTTTGCAGGCCTCACATCCTCAAGCAAACGAGCAGCAGCTTCTACTAAAGGGGAGAGATTTCCATTCAGATGTTTTTAAATCAAATAAATGTTCTTTGTGAATGTTAAGATTTATCGGTCTGGGGTTCCCACCTCAGAGATGTGGTGTAGTTTAGTGGAAGTATTTTCTGTAAAATGCATAGTTTTTCACATCTCACCAGGTCTTACACAGATGCTCATGGAGGAGCAGATTTTAGTACCAAAGGTGCAGATATTCTGTGACAATTCCCACAATTCAAAGTGTTTGGGGGTGCCTATTATAGGGCTGTACTCTTTGAAACTGCCATCCCAGCACCTGAACTGAAATGTAATGTGTACTTTATTCTGCCCTTCTAGTACGTGTTTGATCAGTTATTAATTGACTGCTTCCTCAGAGCTGATGTGGGCATCCTGTTGAGTCTGAGGACAGAGCTCAGGATGAGGGGGGTCACTGATTTATTGCTGTTTTCCCTTTGAGATGTTGAGCTGTTTCTCCACTCTGCACCTCGTTTTCACAGCCCCCTGAGAGGAGCAGTGATGAGAATGCTGAAAGAGCCAGCCCTTGGTCTGTCATTGTGCCATACCCTTTCTGGGGACTTGTGCTGGGTTTGTGCTTATTTTTAGGTTGTACTGTAGTTTGATTAATACCAAATGGCCTTATTAATGTTCAGGAAAGAATCAGATTGTTTGCTGATCTTGTAGTTCTTAAGTTACTTATGGGTTTTCCTGCAGCTGTGACAGATTCTGTTGTTCTGGTACAGTCCGGCTTGTGTTGTATACAGTACCAGCACTGCTCTCAGGCTGAGCAGGTTGGTGACTCTCAGTTCTTTGACAGCTGCTGAGTGCACTGTTAAAATGTATTTTTTGCTGAAAGTTTTACTTTGAACAGGTTTTGCTAGTGTGGAACATAAAGTTTAAATAAACGTTTGAATTATGAGTGCTATATGAGCATTTAAATGATGGAGCTTGTATAAAGGCTGACAAGGTATTTCTTTTGTTCACTTATTCATACCCTGCAAACTTCAGCAAAACAAAAGTGGCAAAACATGTCCCTACTCTAACCAGGGCGATTCCAAGAGTGTGGAAACCCACAAGGGGCACGAAGGGAAGTCCTACAGGCTTTATTGGCAGACCCTGAATCAAGAAGGTACTCTAAAACCCCATTACCTGCTAGCATCCTGCACACCTTTAAAATGCCAAAGAAAAGACTAATTTCACCCATGTGAGAATGCAAAATTCTTAACCTTTGCCAGGTACCCGATAATATACTTCACACTGTGGCTGTTTAAAAGGATTAGAGGCTGTATAGTGGCCTCTAGATCCTGTTGCAATGGATCTAGTGACAGATCCATTGTAACTGCTCCACTTTCAAGTGGCTTGCTATAACATGGCTCTGTAATGGTATTACCGAAACCATGTTGGGAAAATAGTCGTTCCTGCTTTCTGTTCGTATTAAAGTTACCAATGGGCTTGTGGCAATTGGACATTTAAACCTGCATCAGACTGGTGGTGAGTCTTTACCTTAGAACAGAAAAGGAATTGTGGAAGCTTGTGAGACGGCAGTATATTGTCTTAGTAGCAGGACCTCCTTCCTGTTTTGGGATATCCACTAGAAGTCGTCCTTTCTCTCAGTGTTGAGGGGGAAATGTCAGATTGATCCACAGTGGTGAGGAGGCAGGAGTATGTCCATCTCTGCTGCATGCTGTTTTTATTGTGGTCTTGAGGAAAATCAAGAGCACTAGGTAACTAATGCATTATTTCCTAATTTTCAATGGAAACCTCAATTATTTTTCACCAAATGTGGAGGAAAAAAAAGTCGAGAATATCTCGGTGTACTAAGTAGTGCAAAATAGTGTACCTGCCTGTCTGCACTATTAAGCATGTGAACTGTATCAAGTTTCAGATGTTCTTAGGTCACTTTTTTATTTTTACTTGTACTGCATCATAAACTTGGGTTTAAACGCACAGATGTTTTAACTTCTCAGTATGATAAATCTGTAGTGAGAGATGGTGTAGTTTTTTTTTATCTCATCACTGTAGGAATGTGTTCCTGTGTATATTGTATTTCCTTTTTGTTGTGTATATATGCAGTGTGCCCAGGAATTTATACAGTAGGTGTGTACACTTGAGGTAGGTGGCGTCAGTGACAAACACAAATCTGACACACCCCGGCGCTGTGCACTTCAGCCTCTCCTCCACACTGCACTAAGAGCAGAGCAACTCCTGGGTCCCCTGGGTCTGTTTTCCTCATGTTACTGTATAACGAAAACTTGTATTTAGCTTATATGATGGATAATTAAAATGTAACCTCCCACTGTGGGGGTATTGGTTTGGGTCCAGGGCTTGCAATACCAAGATTGTGGGCTCAAATTGCTACTGGGAGACTGCCCTTGTTCCCTTGATCTCGTATTTCTCTCGTGGTTGCTCTACAAGCGACATTTTGTTCTGAAATGATGTCTGGTTAAACGATTATTGTTATTATCCTCTATGTGCTCGCTCTGCAGAGCACAGGAGTTTCTGCAGTACCAGCAGCCCCTTCTGCGTAGTCCACATTGCCGCTGGGTTTGGAGGCAGGGAAATCACATGCTGTTTGAAGTTATAATTATCAAAATATTTGGGAAAAATATGGGAAAACTTTAATATCTCAATTTTTTTTTTGGTACAATGGCAACTTGCAGTATGTTGAAAAAAGAATCACATCTGTCTAGCTGTGCCAATAATAATTCTGAATAATTTTAAGTTTAAATGTGGTCCTGCCTAAAATGACATCTTGCTGAAAATAAGTTACATTACAAAATTTATCCACCAGATGGCTCCAAAAATTCACAACACCTGTGTCGTTTTAGCTGCATTTCCTTTCCTGCCATTGAGGCCCATAGTGACCTCATTGGTGAGCTGGACAGCGGACTCTTCTGAAACCTCAGGCAGCATCTGTGGGGTTGATGTCTCTGTAGTGATGGTAAAATAGGGTGTCTGAAGCAGAATTTCGATTTTTGCAAAGGACGGGATGGGTGACTGTCCCACTGACCTTCAGGCAGGCAGTCAGTCTGTTTGAGAAATCATTGTATAACACTTCTGCATCGTTGTGAACAATAAAGAACATTAAAGCATTGCAAAAATATAGAAGCCTTATGTTTTTTTTTTATTAAGTATTCTTTTGGATTTTGTTTAGTAGTTTTGTCCAGCATCCGTAGATGAAAAGGTGAGAGAAGGTAAGTGAAGGTGATGCATGCTTTTGTAGTTGGTACTTGATAAATTCCCATTGAACATTAAATGATTGCACATGGGAAGCAGAGGAGCAGACATTCAGTTTTTAAACTGATGTTTCTTCTGGTGTCTTTTAGTGTTCTATTTTTCAAGACAGAATTACTCCATCATTTGTTTATTCTTTAGTAGGTCCAGATTGACCTACTGGTATTGCCAGTGATGTTGAGCTTGAAGAAAATCAGATCCGAAATAAGATGATTTAGCCATCTCAATTGTAAACTGTGCTATATTATTTTAATTTATATTGCTAATGGACAGATAAAGCATGTGCCACTTTAACCCCTCTTGGAGCGGAGCAGTGGCTCTGTGGCTAAGGATCTGCGCCTGTGGCTGGAAGGTTGCCGGTTCATATCTCGTGGCCAGCAGAGGAATCCTACTCCGATGGGCCTCTGAGCAAGTCCCTTAACCCCAACTGCTCCAGGGGCACCGTATAAATGGCTGACCCTGCGCTCTGACCCCCAGCTTCTGTCTGTGAGTCTCCTGGAGAGCAAGTTGGGGTCTGCGAAAGACAAATTCCTAATACAAGAAATTGTATATGGCTAATAAAGTCATCTTATCTGTATTAATACCATTGGCTGAACTACAGCTGTTTGCCTTTCCATTGTAGGATTGAACTGCAGATCAGATTACGGGCTCGAGGAATATGTACAGCAGGCTGCAATCTAATGATCACTTTTCTCACTCCCATAATTTAATCTGGTTCAATTTGTGGTGCAGATGAAGTCAAAAGCACAGTTGCCGACAGTCCCAGGAAATGTCAAAAATGTGCAAATTATTGGTTGTCTAATATGTCAATGTATAATATATTGTCCAAAATAATTTTACATCTCAAACAGACACCTTCAGTTTAAAATAATGAGAAGAAAGGAATATAAGATTGGTTCCAGACGAGGAGGAAAGCTAATTGATTAGAGGATCTCATCCAGCCAGGTCTTGAAAGAAACCAGGTTAACATCTTCATCTTGAGAGATGCCAGCAAACAACCACCCATCTTCAGAGGACTGGAGGGCATATGGAAGCTCCACATAGGACCTGACATGTGAAAGCAAACCTCGATCCCAGCAACAGCAATGACCAGCATAGGCTTGAGCTGAGCTGATTGGACCACCTGTAGCACTCTGAGCCAGCAGGGGGAAGAGCACCACTACCACTTCATTAGAGTTTGACCTTTACTAATTGCAATTTAGCCAATCTTAAAAAGAAAACAAGTGTCCCATGCTATGACAATATTGCAACTGTAAATAAGAAAATAATTCTAATGGTTTTTCTTTTGCACACGCAAAGAAGAAATTGGGAAATTGTGGTGTTTTGAGAAAGGTTGGGGTGAGATGAATCAATTTATGGTCTCTTAACCGTGCCGATATAGTTACCATATATGGACAACTTTATTTGCACATGGCTGATCCCAGCCTCTGTCTGAGGAAGCAGCAGATAATCTGTCCTTCAGTCCTCTCCAGTGTTGATAACACTTCATAAACAGAGGCTACAACAGCTCAGTCACAAGAAAAAATTGCACCACCCATTTTAAAGTCCTGGTTAGACTGTGGTTATCTATTCTTTAGCTGCCTTCAATCTTGACTTACACCCCTGTCATTTAGACTAACAGAATATTGTCTTCCTAAACCATCAAGAGGCTCCTGGGGTGCCATGGTGACATCCTCTCCTTGATTCAGTACGTGGAGTGCTGGCCCACCAGTGGACAAGAGCATCTGCTCCTTATTTCCCGCAATACAGCTGCACCTGATCTGTGGGATCAGGCTGCCAGCACCTCCTGCTGGGTGTTGTGGTGCAAGCCTGTTCAGGGCAGGGCAGTGTTCATGGACACAGAGGCAGTAATAATTCCTTACACTTATTTCACATTTTTCTGGACACTCTCCTCCAGCACCACCAGTGTGCAGCCCCACCTGGATGATATGATGGCAGCCATAGTGCGCCAATACACTCCCCACACACCAGCTCTCAGTGGGGAGGAGAGCAGAGTGATTAAACCAATTCAGAGATGGGGGTTATTAGGAGGCCATGATTGGTAAATGGGCTAGGGGAACTTTGGCCAGGACACCAGGGTTACACCCCTACTCTTTTCGTGAAATGCCCTGGGATTTTTAATGACCGAAGAGAGTCAGGACCTCAGTTTTACATCTCATCCAAAGGACACCACCTTTTTACAACATAGTGCCCCCGTCACTAAATCGGGGCATTAGGATCCACACAGACACAGACACAGGGTGAGCGCCCCCTGCTGGCCCCACTAACACCACTTCCAGCAGCAACCTTAGTTTTTCCCAGGAGTCTCCTATCCAGGTACTGGCCAGGCTCACACCTGCTGAGCTCCAGTGGGCTGCCAGTTGTGCATCATGAAGCTAAAGGTGACCTCCCCTGACCGCAGAAAAGTTAATTTAGGACTAAAATAGTGCTGCTTCACAGAGAACTGTCTGATACAACCTCCCTGCTCTGGAATCAGTGCAGGGAAGTGCAACCAGATACTTTCTGGGGCTTCAGGTAGCATCCTTCAGAGAAGTGCAATACGAAATTTAAACTCGGACGTTATTCCATAATTATAGTTACATATTGTAACGCTTACGGCCGACAAGCACTGTGTGTAAGAGCCGGCGTACCAGAGCGGGTGACGTCACCGCCCTTCCCTGTGATAGCAGGACCACAGCTACTGGGCTGTGGAGAGATCTCTCTTTAGCTCACGGGGCTAGGTCGCTGCAGAGAGACGCGGAAGTCCCGGGTTCGAGCCACCTATACTTTGGGCCGACCAGATGCGGCAAGGGCGCCTGCCTGAGCCCCCGTTGCGTTACATTGGTGTCAGAAGCGGGGTGGGATAGCCCTTCGCCGGGGACGGCGATTTAAGCGGGGGAGAGTGTAACGCTTACGGCCGACAAGCACTGTGTGTAAGAGCCGGCGTACCAGAGCGGGTGACGTCACCGCCCTTCCCTGTGATAGCAGGACCACAGCTACTGGGCTGTGGAGAGATCTCTCTTTAGCTCACGGGGCTAGGTCGCTGCAGAGAGACGCGGAAGTCCCGGGTTCGAGCCACCTATACTTTGGGCCGACCAGATGCGGCAAGGGCGCCTGCCTGAGCCCCCGTTGCGTTACAATATAGTTAAATATAATTACAATAAATCATATGGATGAAATAAGGTAACGCGGACGGTCCCAATTTCTACTCTCAGACCTACTCTCTCTGACCGGCAGAGGGCACCACCTGTCAGAGTGTTGACGTGCGCGTTCCCTTCGCCGGACCCCCCCTCCCTCCCCTCCCCGAGCGCGCTCCCGACGGGCAGTGGTGTGGCTGGCGAGGTGCGCACGCGCAGACGAGCCGTCTGAATGAGGGACCATTTCCTCTTGGAGGCCTGTGTGTTTTGCAGCGACTGAAGGCCAGTTCCTCGGCTGTGTTTTCAATTTGGACGGGCAAGAACGGGATAACCCCAGGATCCACCGGAGCCTGCTGCGACCGTTGCCGTGAGCAGAAGCGAGCTTGAGCAGGCGAGACGAGCGGCGCTCCCGGCGGTGTCGCCGCTTCCTTCAGCGCTCGGCTCGGCTCGGCTCGGCGCTCCCGGAGTGGCCCGGAGCTGCATGAGAGGAAACACTCCTTCGCCTTTGTGTCTGCACCGCACGGGCTGCCTTCCTGGACCGAGGTACGAGCAGCGCTGCTCTTTGTCGTTGCGAGCCCGCAGGCGCAGCAGTTGGAGAGGGGGGCACGGGCACGGGTGCGAGTCGGCGGCTGGTCCTGCGGGCTCCTTCCCGCACCTCGGGGTGTGCTCTCCTCTCGGACAGTCTGCGGTGTAATTGCAGACTTGTCTTGAGAGGGACGCGTTTCCCGTGTGTGTTTCAGTGGGCGATCGCTGCGCTCTGCTGGCTGTGGTCTGCCAGGCGTGGTTGGGGCAGGGGTACGGGGGTCTCTTGCTGGCCGGGCGGGTGTCCGAGCTGTCCGCCAGCCCAGCTGACGTTTCTGCTCTCTGGTGCAAAGTAGGCAGGAGGCAGAAGTGTCAGACCGGCGGGAGGGCGCAGGAGACGGGCCGGTCTGGCCTTGCGGACTGACCAGCGTCCGCCTGAGTGACCGTCTCTGCCCTGATGAGCCCCGGAGCCTGGCCGAGGAGCTGCAGTGTTTGTCAGTGGAGACGGACACTGGACGTGCCGCTTGTATACAGTATTTCAAACCTTGACTTCGCGCACGGCGAGGTGCTGATTTGCAGTCCTGTGTGCATGCAGGGTTAGGGGCTTGTATCTGTGTTGTATCTCGAAATACAGTACTTTTAACAGCTGTCAACGGCCCTCTTTTGTGCTACAAAGAAAATGTCAACCTTTCGGTATTCTAGCTACCCGGAGATGCAGTTTTCGTGCTGTAGTTGTTACCCAACTCGCCGTTGGGACCTCTGTAGGGAGATCCGGGAGCTTTTTGGAGATGAACTAGCTGTCCAGCTCACGGTTTCGAGTTCACATTCGTCGCTTTGGCCACACGGTTACTAAATGCATGTGTCCACCTGTATGGGCTGGTACTGTAGTCGGGTTTCAGCGAAGGCGAGGGGCGCTTGAGTGACAGTCGAGCCGCCTGACTCCGGGCTGCCGAAGTGCGCTTATCGCGCTCATCAAGTACGCTCGCTGTTACTGTGGACAACACTGCCACGGCCCACTGTTTCAAATGTCACGTTTCACATGAGCCCGGCTGGCCTGCGTGTGATAGCGTTTAGCTCCATCAGTTGTTGTTGTTTTTTTTATTAAGCCAGGTGACTGACAAACGCGTATTTTAGTGTGAATGTGAACAGCGTCGTACTGTATAATTGCATTGGACTGTAGAGTTTAAGGGAGAATTCAACTATCAGCCACTCCAGTAACAGACATCATAAAAACTTAGAACATAGTGGAAATGTGATCCAAATAGTAAACCACAATTCGGAAAGGGCTAACACGGAGCATGCAGACTTGTAAACAGAAAGTCAGCCGTGCTGTTTGTCCGGAGATAGTAAGGGGCTCGGCCGGCAGGCAGTGTCTCTGAGGTTGTTTCAGGGGGATCCCCTGTGAAGCTCCTTCCCAACGGGTTTTGTCAGTAGGACATTGAACACAACTGTAAGACGGCTGGGCTGCGTCTACCTCATCTGTCCTCCTTGCTCTGGGCTGTATGCGAGACTCGTCCGGGTGACCCAAAGTCAGAGCTTGTTAGAAGACTTTCCTGCGGTGGTTCAGCACACAGGTGAGTTTGCTGTCCCGTGCTGTTGTGCTCGGCTGTGAGCATGAGGGATGTATCGTGCTACATTGCAGGATCACCGTTGTGACGGCAAATCAGAATTACGGTGCAGTAAAAAGATTTCCTCCTCTGAGTATAATGTTAATCAAACCTAAATGCTTAAACCTGTCAGCTTATATGTGAGTGGTCTCCTTAAATACTTGCTTTCTTAAAGAAACATCGCTGTATATTTAAAGTTAGTACAGCGTGCCACGTTTTTGTGTAGTAAAACATTTTTATCATAGTTTTCTGGTTCATTACAGTCCTTCTATTCTGATGACTGATTTAGAGATAGATGCACATTTTGTTTTCTTAGTAAGTCTGAAATAAAATAGGACTTACCTACGCTAAGACATCAGAGTAATTTAGCATTTCTGTTATCTGTTCAGCTTGAATCTTTAGGCCCGTTCATGAACTCAGCTCGTTGCAGGAGGACAGTGAGCAGTTTGTACAGCTGGTTAAGTTCTGTTCGAGTTGTGGTGAGCGTGTTTGCAGCTTTGGTCAGGCTGATCTGTGGCTTGAGTTTGCAGGAGTGGTGTGGCAGTGAGAGTGGTGTCCGGATTAATAAGAGGCAATGGCGAGGAGGGTCTGTGCGCGTGCCTGAAAGTTATGGAGAGATTGGGAATTGCTTCCAACTCGGAGACCTCCTTTCTTCATGCATTTGGTCATTTCTACTCTTCTCCTGTAGTCCTGCATGTTGAGTGTGGAAAAAGTTGCAGCAGGATTGTTTTTACCAAAAATGATTCAATATTGTTCTCACCCGATGCATTTTTCCTGTTCAGATGTATTTCTAGTTTCTGTTTGGGCCCTGTTGGGTTAGGGTTATAGACCACTCCAGGTCCACCTGGAATAGCATGCTCTCTCCAGCCATTCCCCCCTGTCCCGTCTCCCAGCCTGGGATCGTGAGTGCTGCTCTGGCAGGGTCCCGTGTGTGGAGAGTGGCGATGGAGACAGGGTGGGCTCGACTGGACGGGGGCACGGGGCACATTCAGTTGGGGAGTGTGCATCGAAGTTGCTAGAACATCAGTTTCCCGTCTTTGCATTGTTGTAGTTTTTCCTTGATTTAAATTTCCTTACACTATCGTTTGGAATTCATAGAAATGACAGATGTGAAGACTAACTTGCTGCCCCTCAGTCATCACTCTGTGGGGATAAAAACACACATTCAAAGTGTGTAGTCAAACTGTGAGCTTGGTAGTAAACTAATAATAATACAGCTTGGTCCACCTGAATGCAGGAACAGATAAGTTAAATAACTTCTAGGTTTGTACTGGTGGGCAGTGTACACAAAATACAGCACCGTTTACGAGCAGTAATTCTTTTTAAGAGCTTAATAGTTTCAGTAGAGTTTTACTTATAGTGCAAAGGCAGTGCAATGCAACCGACAGAGGTGTATCTGGGTGATATGCGCCTGCCTATACTTTGCTCAGCGAAGACTGCAGGTTTTAAAACCATTTTTGCAATTCAGCCTCTCTGATTGGAAGGATCAAAGTTTGATGGCTTGGGGGAGAGTCTGGGAGTGTGGTTGGAGCTGATGGCTGGCGGAGAGTCTGGGCGGGTGGTTGGAGCTGATGGCTGGGGGAGAGTCTGGGCGGGTGGTTGGAGCTGATGGCCGGGGGAGAGTCTGGGCGGGTGGTTGGAGCTGATGGCTGGAGGAGAGTCTGGGCGGGTGGTTGGAGCTGATGGCCAGGGGGGGAGTCTGGGCGGGTGGTTGGAGCTGATGGCTGGGGGAGAGTCTGGGCGGGTGGTTGGAGCTGATGGCTGGAGGAGAGTCTGGGCGGGTGGTTGGAGCTGATGGCCAGGGGGGGAGTCTGGGCGGGTGGTTGGAGCTGATGGCCAGGGGGAGAGTCTGGGCGGGTGGTTGGAGCTGATGGCCAGGGGGAGAGTCTGGGAGGATGGTTGGAGCTGATGGCTGGAGGAGAACCTGGGTGGGTGGTTGGAGCTGATGGCCAGGGGGAGAGTCTGGGTGGATGGTTGGAGCTGATGGCCAGGGGGAGAGTCTGGGTGGATGGTTGGAGCTGATGGCCAGGGGAAGAGTCAGGGAGGGTATTCTGAGCTGATGGCCTGATGGGCAGTAAGGTCCAGTGCTTTCGCACATGACGTCCCTGTACAGAGCAGGAGGGGGAGAGCCGAGCCGCGCAGCTCTCACCAGAGTGACTCAGTGGCGGAGGCAGCTGTGTGGAAGAGAGAGCGAGGAACTGGTCCAGCCTCTTCTCAGGGGAAGAGAATGAGCACATTGTTGTGGCCGCCAGTCCCTTAATAAAGTCTTCTTGCTCCATATGAGCAGCGCACTGCAAACAGCCTGGGCTCAAGAGCTCCTTTGAGCCAGACTTGGTCATGGCACTGAAACCAAGTTACTTTAGACTCTTTTTATGTCCCCTTGCCCTCATTTCAAGGGTAAGACTGGGGGAGAGAGCATGAAAGGGTGGGCTGCAGTTTCAGGGCTCCTAGTTCATTTCCTGGCTGTGAGTCACACAGGAAATGATCTGCTAGTGATTAAGGCTGCTCTTGAGAATCGCCAGTAAGATGCACAAAATCATTTCGGGCCTTTTCAGAAGAAAACAACAAACAAATTTATAGGATAGAACAGTGGGCCTAGCCTGCCCTTAATTATCTTGTTTCCTGTAAGGTCCATCAAGCCTGAAAAACTGCACTCTAAATTTTATTTTAAGGTCTCATAGTTAATTATGAACCAAAGTATTGTCGCACACAGACTAACTACTTGAAGAGATAGTCCCTGCTGTTGGAACTGTGGTACAGTGTGTTCACAGAAAATGTGCAAGCTTTGCAGTTGAAACAGGAAATGGACCGATGCACGAAATGCACTTGCGTGCAATCTTGCTGAAAAAGACCGAAAATGAGACTTGAAGGGAGTGCGTTTGCATTTAACCACAGCTGAGCGTTCGGGCTGCGTTAATGGCGGAACTGAGACAGGAGCTTCCCTTACGGGTTCATCAGGGCCCAGACCTGGGCGATTTATGACCAGAGAGAACAAACTGGTGACACGTTTTGTTCAGTATTTTTTCTTGGAAGAAAAAGCAGAAAAATGCTTTTCATTAATATTTAAGATTATAAAATGATACAAGCTAGCAGACATCATTGGTGCAGTTGTGTTCTAGAAGTGTGTAAGAAGTTACTGCACATCAGTACGACATCAAGCAGAAAGATCCCAGTGACCCCAAGAAGGAGCAGCGAGGAAGTCAGTTGTAGTTTTTCAGTTTGTTTCATGTTTCCTCTCAGATGGGACAGAACTTCCCAGTCGGATGACGCAGTCTACAGGTAGGCTCAGTTTAGCTAGTGCCTTCAATGATTCAGGTTCCTGATCATGTGGTGTCTTGGTACTTTTCCTCTTTAGTTGTGGATGTGTTGTGAAAACCTTTTTGTGCACAAAAAAGTTTTTGCTCGCAAGAAAAAAAAAAGGAACCTCTTGTAGGAGGCTAGTTGGTTGGTACTGCTCCCTCACAACTGCTGAGTCCTGGGCCTTACGATGGAAAGCTTGAAGAAGCCTTAGGTGCCTGTCTGTGTGGAGTTTGCATGCTGCCCTGTGCTGTACTTGGCCCAGCGACAGGCTGGTGACCTGTCCAGGTCTCAGCCCTGCCTGCCTCCCTGTGTTTATGCCCCAGGATCATTGAATGCTCACCAGACTCCATAGCTTCCTGATGATGGATAAATGTCAAGGATCTCTGACTCAGGTTATTCAAATGATTGCCACATTACTGCTCACCTGTGTTAGGCCCTGATTTGAATTGCTTATTAGGAAAGCGTGACAATAAAGTCACTTCCTTATTCCACACATCTGCTGCTCTGTTACTGGTGTCGGGCAATGTGTCATCTTTAAGAACTGACACTTGAATTCATGCTGTTAACCAGGAGACTTATTACTTTGCAGCATGTAACTATAATGTACCTGAAATTATGCTATTGTCCAGTATAATTAGGGGGGTTCTTATTATTTTCTTTTTTTTAAATTTAGGTTTCCTTTTTCTTTCTCAGCCTTTAATTGAATGTAGCTTAGTGGACTGAATGGATTTAAAATCTGAAGGCCACTGTAAGACAAGATTGCATTTCTGATCTAAGCTTCAATCACTCGTGTAGTCTGCAAGAGTAAAGCATTTCCTGACTCTACAATGGGAATCTGCAGCCCTAATGATGTCTTTGAATGCTCGGATGTCTTTGGTGTACTTTGCAATTGATTAATTTGAGTTAATTGGACCATTTATTTGCTTAGTGAACTATTGCTAAATTAGAATTTTCCGGGTATTTCCACCATTAGGCCATTAGCAATTTAGACATCCTTCTTAAATGCTGCACAGCTGGTGGTGTAGATGTCTGTGCTGGACAAGAAGTGTGCTGTTGTACCAGTTCAGTACTTCAGAACCCTGTGGAATCTGTGCCTTGTGCTGCTCAGGCTGTCCTCTCTGGTGCCACAGACTGGTAACTCTGAGGTTCCTAACAGTTTGGCTTGGGAGTGTGTTAGCACTATGTTAAAGTTGATCGTGTATAATTTAAAAAATATTGCAAGTCAAGCTGTATTTGTATAAATATCTTTTGTCAATGTTCTAATTCATTCAGACCTTGCAGATATTGTGGGCTTTTTTTATACTTTTTGTTTCCTGAGCTTTAGCTGTGAAAATTTGGGCAGCTGTTTTAAACACCAGCCTGAAGGATCCAGCAACAGAGAAATTTTTAAATGATTTCATAAAGAGAAATTTGATCATGGTCATAAGGACATCTTTTTCTGTTCGAAAGAATAGTGCTCTCATTTAATTGAAAAAAGATAATCGCTATCCAGTCATCTAGGCCACCATGTTGGAATTCATTTTGTATTCTAAGACGAGGAACGTATAGCACTGGAGAAATGCAAGGTGGTATTCTGGAATGACGCCTCCGATCTGCTGGGGAATTTCAGAGTCTTGGTCGAGCTGGTGCTGCAGCTCCTGGGCTTTCAGACAGCTGCTGTGTTTGAGCCAGGGAAACGGCACCTGTGTGCCTCGCAGAGGCCCGCTGGTGCCCACTCAGGCACAGGAGGAGCTCAGCGGGACCCCTTCAGCTGTCAATGCCCCCGCCTTACCTTCTACATCGGGTCTTCTGCTGCAAACGGATGATTTTACATTCGGTCTCACGGAAATTAAGTTAAATAACCAGTGAGCATTGTGACTTTGTTCAGTCTTAAATAGTATTTCCATTCCTGAAATACTTTAGTCTTGCAGTTGATTTGAAGTTCACAGAATTCATGAACCGTGACATTGTGTTTTTTTGGTCTTTGTTAGGGAGGTCACTGGGCAGACCTGCTGTGCTCTTCCTGCCAGCTGTGTGAAAACTGAGCTGTGCTTGTCTGATCACTCTAATACAGATACACCCAGAAGCTGCAAGCAGAGGGAATTCTGACACTGCTCGCAGTTTAACTAGCTCTTGCATCATCTTAAATACATCAGAGCACCAAGAGATTCACCGTCAGAGTCACCCTGAATATCAGGGCGGAGGTTTTCAGGGTTTATGGATTTTGCACATGTTGCTGCATTGCTGCGTTTTCGAATGTGGCCTCACGAGTTTGTTTCCATCGGGATCCTGAGCCGCACTTTGACTTCACATTGAATTTCCACAGTATTTTGTATTGACCACTACAGGACCAACGACTTCAGCAGTGAGTAATGCAGTAACAGTGGCGCATCTCGTTCCACCACAGGCTCTCCTTTCGAGCCATTGCTCCAGTTATTGGTGCTGACTGAAGCGCAATTTCTAAAACCAGAAAAAGGGAAGTGTTGCTCCCTGCTTGCAAAATCCACAGCAGCCGGAGCAGACGCAGAGTTCTGGTTATCAGAGTTGGCAGGAATGAGGAGTTTTCGCTGCAGCTTTTGACTTTGGACCCAGAGCATCATTTCGCCCAGAGCCACAGTCAAGAGTGCACGTTTGTCCAAGTGCTCTTTTTGCAGACTTTCATTTTTGTTGTTTTTCATACCTTCATCCCTTTTTGCCAGGCATTCGAGAGTCCTGTTTGCATTTCAGAAACGGTTTGTTTTCAGATGTCTTGCAGTGGGCAAAGCATCCCACGTTCTGGAGTCCATCCAGCAGGAAGAGCAGGGAGCTTGGCTGTTTCAGCCTTTAGTGCGCAAGAGCGCCCTCCGCGGGTGCTCTCTCGCAGCCTGGTTGCTGCCCTGAGCTCCTGCTCTTCCTTTCTGGACCGCAGTGATGCGGGGCGTCCAAGGACTTCTGCTCCTTAGGAGCATTAGTTCCCAGTTTTTTAAAAGAAGTTGTGAAAGGTTCACAGTGGAAGAGAACACGGGAGCAAGAGGAAGAGGAGAATAATTGCCTTGAGCTTCATTCAAGGAGAATGCTAGAAATCTACATATTTTTGTTCAGAGTTGAAGTAAAAAAGGAGAACCTCTTGCTTCAAAACCAAATATTGCAAACGCTCAATAACTTGTGTTATTTGTAGATTTAAATAAAAATCCAAAATAGGAAATTGTGCACACTTGCACATTGTATTAATCTGTGGCTGTTTGTTTGCTGTATGGTTTAGCAGAATAAGTCTGGTGCCTTATTTTGTAACAAGAGTGTTTGCACAACAATACAGATGCACACTCATAGCTGAAATGGTAGCCTGCTACTCCTTATACCCTTAAAATGTCTCAAAACACAAGTACTGTACCGAGACAAAAGGGATTTTTGTGGCAACAGTTCTGTCCTTCTTGTTCTGAAGAAAACTGTTGAAACTTAAGAGGAAATTATTGTTGGGTGACTTCTGTCTTTTTACAACGATTTTATGATGTCCAGCTGAAAACAGAGCAGAATTGCTGGTTTGGATAAGTGACGACTGAATGACGTGAATCCTCACTGTCAAGCGCACAGAAGATGTAGAAATAAAGTCAGAGAGATGTTAAACTGGAAGTTTGAGATTAATTTTCTCTTCCATTAGGTCATAGTTTATGAACGTGAAAGTAGGATTGAGTTGCACATTCAAAAAAGCAAATTCTGTTTTTAGTCTTCTAAAATAACCATGGTAGCAGTGTCATCCTGTGAACCAATGTAGATGTAAATGTCACAGTATTGCTCACTGTGGGGAAGATGCCAGTACGAGAGATGTTCGACTGAGGCGCAGGAAGTACCGACCCCCTGCTTGTCATATCGAGGGCAGCCTGTCGGTGTGCTGTTCCCACAGCTCCAGACACTTTCGTGTCCAGTGTCACACTGAATGTACTTTCCTGATGCTGCAGAACAGTGTCTCAACACCGGACATCAGCATCGAGCACACTGTTACTTATCACATAGTAACTAGGATTGTGTGCTCGTTAGGGAAGAACACAGTCCTTGTCTTATGCGCTTCCACATGGAGAGTCCTGGGGGGTAGAGGCGTGTGGACAGAGAGGGCTGGGAGCTGGTGTCCCGGCCGGGACGTGTCGTTATAGCGAGACCTGTTCCTTTGTTTCCTTTCGTGTGGGAACGTGCTGGAATGCCAAGGGGACCGTTGTGAGGCTCTGCTGGACCCTTCAGCTGGGGCACAGCTGGGGCACAGCAGGGAAGGGGTGGCTCTGGAGGGTCGTGCGAACATTGGTCACTGGAGCTGGGATTTCCCCTCTTCTGAGCTGCCATTTGTCTTTTTTTACTTCCTGTTTCCTTGAAAGGAAAGTTATTACGCGATTTCTAAATTTAGTCTTCTAGGCCTTAAAAAAGGATGCGTGTGGTGGTTACAGTAAAGCTGAGTCTTTCGTTCTGAAGTTTTTCTGCCCATTAAAATTTCTTACAACTGCTTTCGTAGTGTTTTGAGCTGTCTTTACTCAGCATCGCTTAAGCCCCAGTTGTCTTAATGTCGGTGGTTATTGAGATCCAGTAACTGGGAACAAACGATCTGAATTGCTGAGCTGTCTGGGTAAATGATATATCAACTGTTTATTTGAAGAGTCTCAGAGTAGCCTAAGAATCCAGGGTGAAGTATAGTCAATGAAATCATATTCTGTGTGTTGAATTGTAATCTGTTGACAGTTTAATAAGTGAAACTGTCCATCAGGCAACTCTGATGAGTTTAACAAGCATGATCTTGGAGCCATCAGCTGTTCGTAATGTTTAATTTAAACAGACTGTAACTGTGACATAAAGGGTGACTTTATTAGTAGTTAATATTTCTGTCATATAAACTCGTCAGTGCCAAAATAATTCATGCATGAGTAGTAACATTTTCTCTCTTATTCTCTTATATGTGAGAGAGTATTATATCATGTGCAGTTAGGTTGGGGCTGCAGTATGGGATTCTCGTTGAATTCCCCATTTTGTTTTATTGACTTTATTTGTTTTAATTACTTTTTATTCTGCAGTTCTTACTTGGGGAAAGTTTAATATAAGCTGCAGGAAAACAACTTAAAAGAAGACCAGAGGATGTTCTCAATCTAAGAGGCTAAATTTAAATTTCTTAAATTTCTCCTTGTGATTACGTGTACTTTTTACATTTTTAAGTGCATTTCAGAGCATATCGAGAGGAATGCTGCTCTACAGAGCCACTGTCTAGTTTCTGTTCTTGTCTTATTATTGCATTGAATTAGTTAACTAAATACAAAACCTGCAGGAGTGTCTGACACAGGTGGGGACACTGTGGTCTCGTGTCATATCAGAATCTCTGATTTTCGTCAGTGTACCCAGAATCTTCGACTGTGGTTTTGATTGATCCAAATCTGCTTCAGAAATCTGTGGTTTTATTTATAGAAATGTTGATGATGACCCATGACCAGCTAATTGTTTTTTATATTTATATTGTTTGTATATATGAACATGGTACCTCTGTATCTTGAATATGTGAAAAAGATTAAATTGCTCCATGAAGGAATCTTATGTTCCAGAGGTATCTGTTCACTGATTTTGTTTATAACGACACTTTTCAAAAGCAACTGTTGGAATTGTATGCCAGTCTAATCCAATCAGGCAGTTTTATCCATTTTAGGCTTTTTGTGACAGAACTGCAGTAATTAATTAGGAAATCACTTTATTTAATGGTATTTAAACTTACAAATTTGTTGGATGCAAGTTGACTCAGTAGAGTGGCAGGCTTGGCGTATGTGATACTGGCAGATCAAGGTTTCATCGGTGTGAGTGTCTAATCTATTTTCATTTTGGACGGAGTACTTGAAGCTGCCTTTTAAAGCCTTTCATGTTGTGATTTTCTTCCCGGGCTTTGTTGATCTTGAGCTTGCTGTTCCGAGTTATTTCATCTGTGTAGAGGAGTGTGCTGTTGTACCGGTGGTGTCCTGCTCTCAGGAGCTGATGTTTGCTTGGCTGCTGTGGCTCAAATGTTTTACTCCTGCTGTACCTGAGCTGGAGTGTGTTAGTGCAGGCCGACCGTCTGGGAGAGATCACTTGCTCTCAAACCATATCTTATACTATTGCTTTAATGGTTTTCTCAGCACTGTATCTGGTTTCAGCTAATGCCTGTTACTACTAGCTCTGCGCTAATTTGAGCGTGTGCCTTGTTATTTCCAGCTCTTCTTGAATACCACACAAATTGTAGCAAGAAACTTTTGTCTTTTGCAGACAAGGACTGAACTTTTCTTTCTTCTGCTCGACTGGGTTCCTTCTGCTTTTGAGCTCTCAATGAATCACAGGGAGGGCGGACGCTGATAACACCCTCACAAATTCTTACCAATCTGACTGGTATGGCTGGCCAGGCAGCAGGTATGACAAAATCACACCTGCATACCTGCTGCCTGGCCACTCGCTGTGGATCTCTACCAGATTGGTTGTGAGGTTCACTGTCTTATCAACAGGTGTCAAAACTAGGAGAAAGAGCCATCCGCAGTCTGTTAGTGGCTTCCTGATCGGTATGATTTTATTAGGGTTTAACCTTACCTCAAGGGCCTAATAAACCAATAATCCAGTCACTGACAGGAACAAGTCATGACCCTTCTACCCTTTAATGTTGGAGACATTAAAGATGTTTGTCTCAGTCATTTCAAGTGTGAGACATTTCACATGTCGTATTGATCACTAGTTAGCTCCTTGTTCTATCACTTCATAGAGCATTATATTGCTGAAGAAATGCAGATATCGGGAGGAATAACAGGAGAACGAACAATAAGGTAGGGATTCGGTTCAAAAGAATTCTGTAATCAGTCATTATTATGAAATCTAAAGTAGCCTTGATGTATTTCTAATTTTAGAATAAACTGGGAGTTTCCACCACCTTTCTTTTGCATCATAAATTAGTTTATTGCTTTCCTCTTTCAAAGTATTTGTATATTCCGTTTGTACTTTGTTAGTAAGAATTATTACTATCCTTCCTGGGAAGGTAACTTTTTACCAGAAATTTGATGTGAGTATTCAGGAGGTAAGGCTCTTTTTGCTCATAGTGTAATATCCGAGTCAAGTCAAACAATCGCTATTTCAGTCACTGTAAGTGTCAGCTTTACACTCCAAGCCTCTCAGAATCACAGACTTTTTAACTCCTCATTGGGAGAGCTACCGAAGATCTCTGAACACGCTTTTTCGTCCTGATCTCTCAGGACAGACAATATAACAGACAACACCACACAATGCAGACAGTACATTACGACATAATAAATAATACAACCAGAACAATACATATGTAGTAGTGGGGAACAAAACATGGTAGACATGTTAAAAGTGCATAGACGTGCATTGAGTCTGAGGCATTGCAGTTAGCTGTTAAGGATGCATACTGCAGTAGGGTAGGAATATATATAGATCTTGTGTATATATAGCTGTAGAAATATATAGTATATAGCTTCACCACTGTACAGACAGTACCAGTTAGCAGTCGCCCTGCTATGCTTTGTTTCACATTTAGATTGTTGATTAATTGAGAAACTCAGAGTATAAAACTGTTGCACTTGCATCATTTTTTAATGTAAATGTAGACGGTTTCGGGGGGGTTTTCTTTCCTGAAATGAAAAAAATATACATTGTGGAAAGCAAAATCGTACATTAGAAATTCTTCTTGTAGACTGTGCTGTTGCACAGGAATTCAACAAGAACTTATGCCCTGACACTAAAGCTGGGTTCCTGCCACCATGTGGTATGTCTCTGATCCAACCAGTGGAACAAGGTCTGGTCGCTCACTTTAAATGCACAAGCAGCGGGTGGAAAAATCGACCCTGAAGCAGCGAATCATTTTGTTGATTTTGACATGACCGCAATTCGGAATTAGTTGGTGACGCTCTCTGTCTATTCTGATTTGTTTTTCCATGGTTTGTAGGTACAGTACATGTATGTACCTGTGTCTGAACTGGATATGGAGAATTAATCTCAAGCTAATTAAGTTATTATTTATGGATGTTAATTGCCTTTTTTAAGTCATTTTCTCTCAGTTGCATTATTTAGGAACATAACCTGTACTTGTAACATCTGAACTGTATTTGGTAGTTACAAGTGAAGCACACACTCTAGCTAAATTATGGGCCCTAACCCGACCCTGTTCTATTAAGTACGCTTCCGGTTTTAAGTCACCTGGGCAAAGTTTACACTCTTACAATCCCCAGCCTCCATATTTACACTGTTCAGAAGAGGAAAGGTGTCCCTTTATATGTAGTTTCGCTGTGTGTTGCAACTGTCTGGTCCCTAACCCAATATATATCAGGGACCCTCTGTACATCCAAGGACAGGAAGCATCAACAGACATTCTTTACCAATCCTGTTGCCTCAACTAGTGCACGTCAACACCTCGACTTCTCGAAAGGGAGGACTCTCTTTTTATCTGTGAATGCCAGGAGCAAACACATTTTTTGCTTTTTTACTACAGGCATCTTAGTACTGCCTGCGTTCCACAGTATCTCCACAGATATAACACGAATAAGTGAAATCTGCTCTGTGTGCGAGTTGTATTTTTGTGTGAGGCTCTAGTCATACCTTCACCTACAGATGGACATTCGGTCAGCTGCTGACCAGAGCTGTATCCCCTGACAGATGGGGTGATATAGAATTGCAAAGTAAAAGGTCTTTAGAAAGTATACTCAAGTGGTCAGGTGGCTTCAGAAATCAATGGCATGGCTTTACCAAAAGGGTTGTTCAAATATCTTTAGTGTTCAGACACTTACAGGATGTTTCAAGATTTAAACTTAATTTCAGGTTTATCCAAACATTCCAAGTCTAGGTTTGCGCAAGATAAAAACAGGTTGCTTTTGAAGTACAAAATTCAGCAGTGATCCTAAGAGTCTGATAGAATAAAATGTCCCAGTGTATGTGAAAGGGGCTGTGACTTTTTGTTTTTGATCAGGGCTTGGATTTCCAGATGCATGGCTGGACGAGTGGAGCTCCTGGGGGCTGAGACCATCTGCACGGCACATTACTGCAGACGGGGCTGTGGCTTGAGAGCAGTTTGTTTTGAGGCAAGACCGTGCAACACACCCTGCCTGCCACTGGCAGCACAAGGGTTCATAAGGTCAGACAGGAGGTCAGGGATCATAGAGTTGGATTCAAGCCCGGGCTGGCAGCCAGGGCTCGTGAGCCAAGTGTGGCCAACCGGCTTGTAGTGCTCTGGGTGCTCTGAGCAATAACCTGCTCTGTGCGACCGCCTTGCCAGCGGTCCAGCCAGAGTGGTTTCTGGGTAATTGGTCTCAGGAGAATGTTCCCAGCCCGTGGCACAGCGTTTCACTCGGCATTGCAAATGGAGTTTGGCCTGCTGCTCCTAATCAGGTAATTGAGCTCCTGTGGGGGCGATAAATTGCTTGCAAGTCACTTTGCTCTGCTCTGCATAAATCAGTGTAGAGCTCTACACTTCTGCTTTACATAAATCTCAGCACCTCAGCTCAAGGGATGGGCTACTCTTACTGAGTGCTTTTTTCCCCCCACTCATGAATATGTGGCGGCCTTGGATTGAATGCTTTAATGAGTGGCAACTGCTTTATGCGTCCGGTCATGACCAGATTCTTGGTGGAAACAGTGAATAATTGGAATAAGCCATTAAGGTAATTTCAGTGACAACCCCATTATGGAGAACTTCATTGTTCTGTAAGACAACACTGTAGTACTTCAGTGCAGATTTGTTTTGAACATGGGAAGCATTAGTGAAACTCCAAGCCAAAGCTAAAGGGTTGTGGGAATGTGCTGCTGCTGTGCATGAGTGGGTCTTGAAAACAAAAACATGATGTCTGTAAGTTTGCCATCACCTGATTTGAGTGGTGTTTCATAAAAGTCCCATTTTGAAGGAAGCTGTCCACCATTAGAGCACTCTGAGAACCACATTACAATAGATTGTGGGCAACTATTTGAATTTGTTTTCCTGCTTTAGTGGAACAATATCTTATCAGGGTGTGACGCAATACATGGCGCAGTGTATTGATATGCTACTTTGTCTGTTCAGGTGTCTCACTCCAGTATTCAGGGTGTTAAAAAGTGTAAGAAAAGTGTACGTAATTTGTGAAAATACTTTTAAAGGTGTTACATAAAATATTTGTTTTATTAAGTAGTTTGCTTTTTGTTCTGACTGTTTGAGGAGAGTCTGGGTTTAACAGATGGGACTGCTTTTGGTGTGTTACCACGCATTTAGTGATCTGGTGTACACCTCTTTTGTTAAATTTGCCCTTTAATGGTGCTGGTAAGAGAACATTTGAAATTGTGCGCTGTGCTCCAGCTGTTGGCATGGGACTTGAGCGCAGATGAGGAACAGTCAGCAGACAGAGACAGAAAGAGCACTTGCAGTGTGGCTCTTTGCAAATCTTCAAGCTCAATGTGCTTTCCAAAATGTACTATCAATTTTCGCTATTAGTTAAATAGAAAAAAGAGCTGTTCCTTTACCGTCTTCTTGATAACATGTAGGGTTTTCTTCCCTGTTAACAGACAACAGGTAGGAGTCAAGCTATCCTCTGCCAGTGGTCTGAGGGCTGCAGTGGCTTGTCAGGCTTTTGGCAGTCTGGATCATTCAGGCACCATGTTTATTCAGGCCATTAATCAAGTGGTTGAAAATCTATTTCTTTTTACTTTACTGGGCCTTTCTAAGCCAAGTTGATATTTTTTTTTCTGGGTTCACTGAAGTGATGAATCTTGTGTACCTGCTGGTACAGCCAGAGCTAGACAACTCCGAAGGGCTGCTGGCAGGACTCTGTGGGGATGGAACTGGACCACTGAGTGGCTGGAATAGGCTGGACTGGGCCACTGTGGAGACTGGACAGGACTGGACTGGACTGCACCGGGCCACTGTGGAGACTGGATTGGACAGGACAGGGCCACTGCAGAGACTGGACAGGACTGGACTGGACAGGACAGGGCCACTGCGGTGACTGGGCGGGACAGGACTGGATTAAACTGGGCCACTGCGAAGACTGGACTGGACAGGACCGGGCCACTGCAGAGACTGGGCTAGACGGGGCCACTGTGTTGACTGGGCTGGACAGGGCCACCATGGAGACTGGACATGATAACTACAGGGCCCCCATCTTTGCTCCCTGAAACACTGGACACAGTCTTGGTCTGTGTATGTAATTTAATTAGCACCTGTGAAAAGTGTTTCATCTGCATAATTAAGTATGTCTGTGTTGGTACTGCAACCTGGTGTCTCTCTAGGAGTGTCTGCAAGTCTTGTCACAGTGCTGCAGCAAGTCAAAGCTGAAAGCTGTAATGTGGTTTCTGTGCCAGGACTGGAAAAGCAAGAAGGAGAACATATCAGCAGGAAATCCTGTGGGCAGTTTACTGACTGGGAAATGCTTGTTGTTTCTCTGCAAAAAGAATGTAAAACCACAGCATCTCTGGCAAAATGGATCAAATCTTGCACTTCTGTCTGTGTGTTATTTTCAAGTCCAAAGCACAGTTCATCCTTTCCCTGAGACATCAGCAAGACAGGCGCTGGTGGGCCTGCACGCTGCTCTGACAAGGCGACACTGCGCAGAAAACCAGGGGCATTGTCCTGCACTTTAACACTGACAGTCTAACCTCCTGAGAACTGTTGTTCAAATGTGCCAGTGACATATTTCAAAAGGGTCCTTACTAGAGGTTTTTGTTTGTACAATCTCCCATTTCAGACCCGAAGTTTCTGTTCTGTAACAGTGCAACTGTTTTTAGCTTTTAAAAGACTTTTTAAAAAACATGGTAGCTTGTACCATTGACAGTCAGGTGATAAACAGGTACTAGAGAAACAGCTAAACAGGAAGTTCTGTATGTTGTTCTTCGTATGAAAGGTATGTTGTTTCATTAATGCATTGAAGCTCCTGGAGGCTTCCGACGTGCAAGGACAGATTATCTGTTTGGAAGAACAAAATATCTCTTGATTCTTAATGCAGAAATCTAGGTAATTGTCTTTCATTGTCTTTCATGGTGCTCAGAGTTGCTGTAAAGTCTTTATACTCCAAGACAAACTCAGTGTCAGCCGTGGCTTGTCAATAAACAAAGAAACAAAGTACAAAGAGACTGCTGCCAGTTCCTGTTAAATTGTAGCAGTTCAGCATAATGATTAATGTCCAGGAAATTGTGCAAATATTTCTGGATTGCTTGTGTATATTTCAGTGTGTTATATTTTAGATGAATGTCTTAATGTGTCATGCACTGGGTTTAAATGAAGTCCAGCATTTCTGGCTTTACAGGAATACATTATTAAAGGGCAGGGCAGGGACATAGATAATACTTTATTAATCCTGTAGGGAAATTGATGTGTTACAGCAGTCCAGCCCAAGACAAGCAAAACAGACATCAGAATAGTTATAAAACAAAAGACAACAAAATAAATAAAAATAAATACATAGGTGTGTGCAAAATGTGCTGATCATAGTCACTGTAAAAACAATAAAATATGTGCAAAATGTGCATAAGTTTATACAGACTGATTGTCCAAAAAGTACAATGGAGTAAACATGCTGTCCATAGAGGAGCAAATGAAGGGCTAACAGTCCTAGCCTAGGGCAGCGTTAACAGTCCCATGAAGCGGATGAGAGGTGTTGTTCATGATGGCTGTGAGCTTGGTCAACATTCTCCTCTCAGCCACCACCTCCAGGGGGTCAAGGCTCATCCCCAACACAGAGCCAGCCATCTTGATAAGTTTATTGAGCCTATTTGCATCTTTTGTCATGATGCTGCTGCCCCAGCACACAACAGCGTAGAAGATGGCCGCCGCCACCATTGATTCATAAAATATGTGTAGCAGTGTTCCACACACACCAAAGGACCTGAGTCTCCTAAGAAAATAGAGTTGGCTCTGACCTTCCTTGTACAGGGCGTCAGTGTTACCAGACCACTCCAGCTTATCATCCAGGTGTACCCCTAAGTACTTGTAGGAATATACGCCCTCTATGTCCTCACCCTGGATGGAAACAGGGTTCAGCGGAGACGTATTCCTTCGAAAGTCGAAGATCATTTCTTTGGTCTTGCTGGTGTTAAGCTGGAGGTGGTTAAGATGACACCACTCCACAAAATTGGTAATCAAGCTCCTATATTCCTCCCCCTTCCCCTCTCTAATACACCCCACAATTGCAGAGTCATCCGAAAACTTCTGCAGATGACACGTCTCAGAGTTGTACCTGAAGTCAGAGGTGTAAAAGGTGAACAGGAATGGAGTAAGGACAGTCCCCTGTGGAGCCCCAGTACTGCTAACAATCTGTTTGGACACACAGCTCTGTAGCCGTACATACTGTGGCCTGCAGGTCAGATAGTCTATAATCCAGGACACCAGGGGAGTGTCCACCTGCGCCGCCCTTAGCTTATCTCTCAGTAAAGGTGGATGGATGGTGTTAAAGGCACTGGAGAAGTCAAAGAACATAACTCTCACAATGCTCCCTGTCTTCTCCAGGTGAGAGTTAGCTCTGTGTAGCAGATAGATGACTGCATCCTCCACTCCCAGGTGTGACCAGGTGTGAACTGCAGGGGGTCCAGTGCTGTACTCACCAGGGTTCTGAGGTGGTCCAGTACAAGGTGTGATGTCATTAGGTGTGATGTCAGTGCCACTGGTCTGTAGTCATTCAAGACTTTAGGGTGCCCCTTTTTGGGTACTGGCACCAGGCGAGATGTCTTCCAGAGCATCGGAACCTTTTCTAATCTCAGGCTGAGGTTGAAGATGTACTGTAGCACTGAACCCAGTTGGTCCGCACAGATCTTTACACCCTGGAGCTGACACCGTCAGGACCTGCTGCCTTCCCTGCATGGAGTCTCCTCAACTCCCTTCTGACCTGGTCAGCTGTGATGGATGGGCCGAGGAGGGCAGGGGAAGATGGAGTAGGAGTAGGAGGGATCACATGATGGGGCGATTGAGGACATGAAGAGGGTGACATATCTATGTTTAGCAGCACCATTTTGACCAAAGAGAGAAAGCTGCAGACAGGCCACATTAGTCTGAATTAACACGTGCTTCTCACTGCCTTAACAGCTTCGGAAGTAATATCAATGTCTTAACGTCTTAAGCCATCTGTTGCACATTGCTGTATTTATCTGAAATACACAGAAAATATGTCTGTTTCAACTTCTGGTCATTTTTCTAAAAACTGTCATCTGATGAAGTATATATACTGAGATCAATGCAACAGAAAATACATAAGAGACCCAATTACAGATCCATCTGTATAGCCCATGGATTGCAGGATGCCATCTAGACTGTTGTAAGTTTTTTATCAGCCATCTGTAGCTGCAGAGCTATATGTGCTTTCACGCATGGCAGCCCCTGCTTTGTCAGGGTTCATGGTTAGCCAGAGTCACTTCATCATGTCTCGCAGGAGAGCACTGCTGCTCGTGCTGGGGTGCCTGTGGGCTGTCAGTTGTCCATCAGTAGCTTCGTTCCGCTGTTTTCACTGGGGTGTGAAAATGAATGAGGAAACGGCCAGCTGCTCTCTTGACCCTGGGGACCAGAGCTATTGACTTAGACAGTGATCTGTGGGCTTCAGGACCAGACCAGCATGTCAGTAGGTGGCTTTGATGAGCCCTTTCCAGTTGGTTGGGCAGTAGTAATGAATTTGACTTTTCAGGACATCTCTACACTAAGTTACAACAACTTTCTTATGCTGCTTTGTAGTTTTTTTTGTTGATGGTGGACACCCCTCTTCTTCTGAGCATTAAAAATCGCGTGTGCTGCTGGGCTTTCCTCGGCAATGAAATTCGTGTTCTGGAGGGCTTGTGTTTCCTGTAGCGGACTGTCAGTGACGGCGCGTGGGCCCCGTGTTATCTCTGCCCCTCTGCCGGCGCTGGCGCGGAGCAGTGACGGCCGGGCGCTCGAGCAGGTGAGCGGGGGCCGAGCCCGTCGGGCGGGGCTGTCAACAGGAAGAGCTGCCCTGCGCCGCCGCTGCACCGCAGGTGTTGCAGAGATCTGCAGAGCCTTGTCTGCAAAGTGCTTTTCCTGTGGAAATGAGTAAATCTAAGTATGGTTGATGCTATCTCCTTGTTGAACTTTAAATAACACATGTTTCTATTTATGATTTATCTCTTTAGAAAAAAATGTACATACAACCTACAGTGGTGTGTAGTGTGAAAGATCTAGCAGATTATAGGTTTTCCCATTAAATTAGCTGAAAGACCCCCCTTTGCTTTTCTTAACTTCTTTTGCAGGACTGGTAAAAGTCCAGTTTTGACTTGACATTGTAATGAAGCGTCTTGATTTTCTGTTTGTTTTACCCACGACCTCCTGTCTTTAAGCTAAGCTTCATAAGGTTAATGGCTTGTTTGAATTATTTTGTCAGTGAGCTCTAGAAGTGTTTACGAAGACCACAGACAATTTTTATTATTTTCCTTTGCAGATAAGGCTGATACTGTGCAATAGCGTTTGTTTGCAAGAAAATATTTTCCAGGATCAAAAAAGTCTTCTTTTAATTAATCTTTGCAGAAAGTGGATTTGGACGTGTAGGTCCAGTGTTATTCTAATTGACTTTTTCAATGTGAGAAGAGCCTGCTGGGTGTAAACTGCTTTAAATAACCTCATTGTCTTCTTACCCTGATGCATTTTTTACAGTGTCTGTTAATGAAGGCAGATCCCCTCTCATGTAATGAAGAGCCGTAGGGTTTTAGATGTTGCTACTGCAGATTGAACTGGAAATTGCAAGCAATCTTGCATGTAAAACAGAATTGAGTGAGATAGGGGCAGTCTTTCACTTAAAAATTCATGCTTTTCATTCACATAGTTGACAGCAGTGCTTAGATCAGGATCCATGTCCTACATTAAAACTGATAAATATTCATGAAGTAGTAAGAAAATGCTTGGCCAGATTTGCACTTTAACTCATTGTTTATCAAATACAAACTCCAGACTCCAGGTCATGAGGCTTTGCTGAGCAAGCAGTTCTGAAATTGATTCCTGAATAAGAACACAAGAGAGGCTACAATCGAGGGAGGCTGATTAAGTGTGATGAGACCTGGTCCAGAAGTGTCACTGTAATGTGGAGATGCTCAGATCAGTGATTTGACAGAGTACAGATTTGCAATTGACAGACAGGAGTAAGGATTGCTAATCCTGTGCAGATTAGCTAGACCTTGTTGGGGCGTGTGGATGTGGGGAATGAGGCTACCTGGGAAGGGCCAGGAACTATGTACTTCACCAGAGCAATTAAGGCTTTATGTCCCTAATAGTACATGATTAAAGCAGTGATTTTTCTTTGACAACCAAAAAACAGGAAAACAGGTGTTCAAATTCTCCAGCCATTCTGTGATAGTGCCCACCTCCTGGCAAAATAAATGTAAAATACAGCTAGTTAGTGCTCGCTGGACAACGCAGGTAGAAGGCACCAGAGAGAGTACTGTAAGTAGCAGGTTTGGACGTAACACTATACTCTGCCACAAGCAGCTATTTGACACTAACTGAGGTGTCAGCTCATGTGGAGTTACAGGTACATCACTGGCAGCAAGCAGTGAAATGTCACCATCGTTTGGGGCACGTTCATGGCAGTGCAGCTCTGACTCAGGTCTGATTTTTGTTCTCTATGTCTGTTTCATATTTTGTGCTCCCTCTTTTATATTACAGCCTGTCTAATATGACCAGCGACTGCATTGGTCTTGCCAAAAAGATAGCGTGCTTGAAGAGGTGATAATGGATAGCCAGTCCCTCTCTTTGTCGTTTTATTTCTTACAGTTGCCAGGCAAGCTGACAGCAGGCAGTTTTTATATGCTTGCTGTATCACCTGCAAGTACACAGCCACCACCACACTCATTCAAGGCCCCTCAGGACAATTCCGGATCACCCAGACAGCATCTTGTACCTCCAGCAACCTTATTTACTGTATCTCTTGCAGTAAATGCCCAGCCATCTACATTGGAGAAACAGGAAGGAGACTCGGAGACCGCTTCAGAGAACACGTCAGGGCTGTGAAGATTAAGGATCTCTCCAAGCCCATTGTTTCTCATTTCACCTCTGACGGCCACGACCACACTAATCTCTCCGTCTGTGTTCTCAAAGACGGTTTTCCGAACTCATACATCAGAAAGACCACCGAAACTAAAATTATTCTGCAGTTAGGATCACACATTCTCCCTTCCCTTAACGACAGATTACTGTTCTTTTAAATTTTCTCCATTCATTGGAAGTTTCATTTCACACCTCTCTGCACCCATTCTGACTTCACACCTCTTGATTGGCCTCTCTTTCTGTCCCCTGCTCCCACCTCTCACTCCTCCTCCCTCCCAACCTTTGTTCTCCCGCTACTTTACCTTTGCCTACTGCCCTGTCTCTCTCACACATGAAGAAGGCTCCACGGCCGAAACGTTGTGTTCTCTTTCTTCTTTTTTTCAGCATGGAATAAACCTATTACTTGTTCCTTTACATATATGGCTGTCTACCGTTTGTGTTTCTATAAGTCTTGTTTGCGAGACTGAGCGTGTGATGTGAGTGTAGTGTGAGAGCATGTGTATCTTAGTTGTGAGTGTTTGCGTTTGTGTTGTTTCTGTGTGAGAGTGTTAGACTGGAGATAAGGGTGTTGTCTCCAGCAGCCCTCCAAAACACTTGTCTGCAGGAGGAAGCAGGAAACCACCAAGTGTGAAGGATTGGTTGACGCCAAGAAATGCCAAGAGCTTGACGCGTTGATAGATTTCATTAACCTTGTTGTTCGGGGATTCATGTCTTGGAAACTGACAAGGGCTGGAATTCAATATACATATGCAAAGCACAACACAGAGCAGAGCTTATGGAGCAAGTGTGGACAACAGAAACAGTGTGGTGCCGCTTTGCGTTGAGCCTGAGATCAGCTTTACACAGCGCAGTTTGCAGACCTTTAGTGAATGAACTGTCGTTCCACCTTGCATCAACTGATACATTACTGAAATGTCAGTTTCGACAGGAAAGGCTAATGCTAATATTCTTCCTGGTCACATACACTATTGATCACGTGCATTAAGAGATTACAAACGTGTGTATATACAGCTTGCAAAAGTGAACCCTAAGTACGCATACTGGTATATAAAAATAGTCTCTTGAATTATGAAATTCCAACATACAGAAATAGTTTACCCACCCTTTGCCAGTAAAGAAAAACACAAACGTATTTGAGGGGCGTTTTGTTTCTGCAAAACGTTTTCCACCAGCACTGTAAACATTTGCATGGTAAGACGCACTTGGCTATGGAGAAACAGTCACTTGAGCTTTGTCACTGATTTCTACAGGTTCATTCAGGCTTCCAGAAAATTAAAAACCACAATATTTCAAAATGTTTCCCTGTTAGTGTCCATAAATATTTAAACATTTATCTAAAACATTTATGCATTTATTATATTCTTTGCAATTTTATAGTGTTTTTCATCCCTGAGGATCCCAGAGTGCTTTGCTTATAGTGGGGGCCCAGTGGGTGACCCCCAGCAGCCTCGGTACAGGGCACACCAGTCAGAGGAGTGAGAAATTACTCCTCTCCTTGAATTAAGGGGGAGCTTTGGGAAGGCTAGATTGAGTAATCAGTAACCAGCACACTGGTTTCAGGACTTTGGTTTTAATATTTCAGTCAGTTACTCATTGACTTCATTCCCAGCGCTCACCATGATTCTTACTGTTGGACACTTTGGGGAAAAGAATAATGATTTGATGTTGTAGTAACTGTAGTCTAATTAAAAAGAGAATAAGCTCCTAAATGTCAGTGTATGATGCGGTGAGACTTCATGCACATTACAGCCTATTCCTTGCCTATTCCGGTCTCTTTCACTTCCTACTGTTGCATCTTCATGCTGGGAAGGACGTTCAGGCTTGATGAAGTGTGGACAGGATGTCAAGATGTCATCACTTGTGTTTTTCTTGATCGCCCAGCCTAAATAAAGCAGTTTTTATAGTACTTTTTCAATATGCTAGTCCTTCTTAAAATGGTGTCATTTTAGCACAGGAAAAAAGTGGGTGAGGTGTGGAGGCCGTTCACCAGAGTGTGGGCACTGTAGCTGCAGAAATGTCCTTTAGTTCCTGGACTGTGTCTCCTGCCATGCTGTAGAAATGCCCTGTAGTCTGAATGCTTCCCAAATATCCATTCATCCAGTCAGGGAAACTGGATAAACCCTGGAAATGACTTTATAACACCATTCAGGAGCAGAAAAGCAGTAAAGCAACATCCATCCATTGTCATAAAGCAGCTTACTGCCAGTAAGAACTGTGGCGACTTGGCACCTTTCCCAGTAGCATGGCAGGGCCTTGCACACACAGGGACAGTTTAAAGACATCAATTAGCCCAGCCAGCATGTCTGTGGACTGTGTGAGGAAGCCAGAGCACCTGTCCAATACCCACTTGGGCACAGGAAGAAACACTAACTCCACAATGAATGAGGCCACTGTTGCTCCAGACCCCAGAGCCATGATGCAGGGTGCTGACTACCACATAGTTCACTGTATTCCCCTGTACTGTGAGCTGTATGATTCAGATTGCTCAGGAAGTATTTGGAGTCTCTCTTTCGCCTCCAGATACAATATACAGCCCAGGGCTTTGTTTGCAGACTTTGCAGTCTTTGAGAAAGATGCTCACTGCCTGGAAACCCTTCATAAAATCATGAGCATAAAATCTGATTTGTCTGGCTTTAAATTTAAGACTGCTGCCCTCTGTGGAATCTTAAGTAAGGAATCTTTTAAGTAAGGATTTTTTGGGGTATAAATGTACTCATTAATTAAGCTTGTGTATGAACCATGGCTTAGTGAGGCTGGCAGGAAGAATACTCCGCAAAAGCCAAACGTTTGTGGATGATTTCTGAGCATCGGATTCAGCGATATACTACTGGATGTTGTTTGCAAAGGAACACAGATGTTGAGGAAATATTTTGAGGTTCACGCTGTTCTCTCTGCTTCCAGTTTGAAGGGAAGTGTGAAGTTAAGGATTTATTCTGCCTTCCCACGGAGGTGAGCTGGAGAGGCCAGCGTGTAGTGGTGTACGTCTCCTCTTCCTTAAATTCCCTGCCAGAAGCATGGTATAAGGAGGGGGGCAGACTCAGGGTATGGACACCAGGGAGTAAGGATAGTAGGGTAATGGAGAACCCTACTACTGTATTGTTTGCTTGATTGACTTTTGTGATTTTTTCAGGTCCTGCTCAAAATGTCAGTGTTTCCTGTTGTTGGTTGTGCTGCAGCAGCGTGCAGCTCTCCAGTGTCTGGACAGGATGTCAGACAGTGCCAGCTCAGTGCCGGCTCAGGGATTCGGACCCCGTGACTGGCACACGTTTCACAGCGTCCTAAGCCCTTTTCATGCTGCCCTTATGGACGCCAGCTGGAAAACATTGTTTGTTTTTGCCTTGCAGAGCCTCACCGCAGGTCTGATTCACAGCTGTAAACACAAATTATGCATCAGGGATCATAGATCTTAAACATCCAACCTACGGCAAAATATTGTATTCTGTCATGCATAATAATATAGAAATATGAAAATGCATCTTTCAACCATTCCTCTTCAGACACACACCATGGCAGTGCTCTGCTCACAGGCCTTTATCACCCAGTACGATCTCTGGGCCCACTGTCAGGTAATCCATCATCAATAGGCGAAGAGAGAGCTCTGCATTGGCAAACATTACTGACTGTGTGCAGTAATGTTCTTCTTGTTCCATTTTCATACTGATTAACCTCTAGTACCAGTTAATTTTAAACACACTAACCAACGTGTAAATCTTCTCTAAAATGAGGCATTACCCAAACACCATTCTTCTTGCTCTGAGCAGGACATTGCAGAGGCCCGTGACATCAGCGGATTGGGGCTGTGGTGCGGATTGACATACTTGCATGGTTGTAAGGAATCAGGAGAAAGTCTCATCCTGGCAACAAAGGATATTCAAAAGGGAAATTGATACTTAGTGTTTAGCATTTTGTTTTAAGGGGAGAACCTTTAACAACCATTACTGAAGGCACCCTCATTTTTGATGAGGAGTGAAAATGCCTTCACGAGTCACCTGGCCAATAGCTTGCCTGTTTTGTGGAATTAGGCGGTCTTGTTCTGTATGGGAAGCTATTCCATTGCTGATTCACCTTTCCAACTGCAGGCACGCATTTACTGTGCTGCTTCGAGTGGAGCAGTCAGCATCGAGCATCCTGCTCAAGGTTGCATCAGCAGTATCCTCACTGGCGGCCTGAGCACGCACACCTTCAGTCCTGCGTCCAGATCTCTGCCACTCCACGCTGTCGCCAACTGTCTTGTTCGCAACCACGAATCGAGAGTGTGTGAACTGTGCATCCCGTCTCGGCTCCCTGGCACTGCCCAGGGTTCTGGAAGCTGAGGAGCACCTGCTCGCTGTGCTCGGCACTCCTCTCACTCGGTCTTATTTCAGAATGAGCTGTGAGCTGGCTGGCTCTGGCTTCATCTCAGTGACAGTGGAGCAGATAGCTCTAATGGCAGTGTCTGTGTGGTATTAATTATTTAGTGCATTACTGTACAGAGCAGCTGCCTCAGGAGCTTTTATTTATTTATGTTGCCTGTCAGAGCTAAGCCTCGCCACGAGTTTCTGGCAGCCAGCTCTGCACAGGGCTGTACTGAAGGCTCCAGCAGCCTCATTCACAGGTCTTTAACCCCGGTCATCTGCACTCACTGGCACTGTCTGCCTACCGCTGGCTTTTACTGTGTTGTTTCTCAAATGCATTTCATCTGGGGTATATCCTCTCTATACACTATGAATCGGGAAACACTCCATTATCAGTTTTCCAGCACTGCCAGCTTCATAGATGTGGGCTACCTCTGTCCTCTCACTTTCTGGGTCACTTCATATCTTCTGGTTTTTGTTGTAGGTAATTTATTAAAAAGGCTAATCAATGCCTCAGTCAAACTGTTCTCAGAATGATTTTTTAATAGTTCCCCACAGTCTCTCATGGGTTTTTAATACACTTTGTTGGATTGCATATTTGCGGATACATTAATCAAACCGAGCACTCTTTTCAGTTTACCCCCGGTCTGGTCCATACATTGCTATTGCCCTGTAGCCGCTAATCATGTCACAGTGGGAGTCTTACTGTATCAAACACACCCACGGTTTATTATTTCTTCATGGGCCTAATTATTTCAGCTCCAAGAAAGTGGTTATTGGAAAAGTGCAACTTAATGAAAGTTCAGAAAGCCTGTGACAGTAATGCTATTTGATCCCTCTCGGTTTCTTGTCAGTCACACAAATGGTTGAATTATCCGTAGGAAGCATGTGCTGATGTGGAGTGAAAACTAGAATAGCTTTCCTGCTGGTGAGACAGTGACCTCAGCTCCTCCGCTCTCGGTTCCAGGGCTGAAGCACTCCACCCTCCGCTCTCTGAAACCAAAGCCACTCCTTCCCTTCCGCAGCAGTGCAGCTCTCTTCTCGGCTCCGTTCTCCACGCCGAGAGCTGTGCATTTTTCCTTCTTCCTTACACAAATGCTCCATTCTTAGGTTTGTCACACCTACAACACCCCATTCTGCACTTTCTCTTTTAGACCTGAGATACTCCTTTTATTACCCTTCTGGGTTGCCGACATTTTGAATTGTCCTGTGAACTTCAGCTTCTCAATCTCTAGATTCCATTCTCACTCTTCCTCTTCCTCTTGAGCCCTCCCTCGCACTCCGATCTTGGTTCTTCTCTCGGACACGGGAACGTTCTCTTCTCCCGTCATGCTTCTGGCTTTATATCCCAGCAGCGCTCTTGGAATCAGGGATGAAAGAATCGTAATCCTTCAGCATGAATTTTCTACATTCCCCTCCTCTCTTCCCTGTAGTTCTATTTAGAACTCCAGCCTGTGTGGTCGCTCTCCCTCAGTGTGTGCCTTCTAATGTATGCATGGATTAAAATGAATGCAGTTTGTCTTTGCCTGCATGCATGGGTTATTTATCCTCAATGAGTGAATTGCAGAGATGAGAATTTGAGAATGGACGCCTTAAGAAGTGTCCCAGCTCTGTGGAGTGCCTGCAGTCTTCTGCCTCATTTCAGAGCAGGTTTATTTTTTGTTGGATGGCATTTTAAGGGTCCCTAAATAGCGTTCAGTTTGGAATTGTTCTTGCATTTAAATTAGATTCTTAAATGTATTTTTGCAAGACTTTTTTCACTTTATTGAAATTTTTAATTCATACAAGTCCCGATCCATTCCCTGTTAGCTTTCATCAGGTGGAGAACACATTTTGCATTGTGCAGCGGGATGGATCTCAAGTGCTTTCATAAGTGCAATCATCGGCACCTTCCAATAGTATATCACTGCATTTGTTACAGGTTTTTTCAGTAAAGGTATTGTCAAACAGTGCTTTAAATTTTATTTATTTAGTATTTTAAAAAGGTGGGTTTTAATATACGTTTCAATCATTTGTAAGATACGTTTGCTGTAGCTGTATTATAAAAGCTTGGCTGCAGACCCTCATCTTCCAGAGTCCGAATGAAGGTTCTTTGAAATGAAATGAAAACTCTGCAGTGGGTTGTTGTAGGTTAACACGCAAAGGAAGTGTTTTTTACTTGGTATATAATGTGTTTCCTAACCACTGAAACACTGTTACTGGGTGATCTGTTTTATGGTGAAGCCTTTTTCATGAGTAGCACATGGCAGTTATCACCCTGATATTTTATGTGATCTTGCCCAAGTTGAGATGATTATTATTACTCCGGTTGATAAGACATGGCTGATCTTTGAAGCACGGGTGCCACAGGACTTTTGTAGACCCTGTGGAACCCCTACAGACAACGTTGATGGAAAGAGTCTTGATCTTATGTTCCCACATTGCTCCAAAGTTACAAATTGTCATGACACTTGTGGAAGACTACAGGGGAAGACTGCAGTCAAAATACAGTCTAGAATGAACATGGCTGCCCCTAGGCAGCACAGTACTAGGTTCCCTAATGAAAGAGTTTTTGTGACTGTTCAATCAGTTTTTTTTAGGTTCATGCAATCTGTTTCTTTCTCTCTTCTTCCTTTCATTTCTGCTCATACATCTTGTTTTTTCAAGATCTCCACTGGGATTGTGTTCCACTGTGACTCTCACTCCATACTGCACAGTGGATTGAAACAGTCTGTTGTGGAAGTGAATGTTTTTACAGCAGTTTTTTCTTTCTTCCCCTCTAGCCTGCTGCAGTCCCATGTGTTCATCGCGTCCGGCAGGCATGTATATGGCACTGCATGTGGCTGCCCAGTGTGACTGTAGCAATAAAGTTATCATGTAGTTTCCACTTGTGACTTCTGGATTGTGTTTCACTGACCATTCTGAAGACGTCCTCTGGGTGGACTTTGTCAGTGCCTTTGAGAATTGTGTGTAATTTTATTGGTTCCCCTTGAAATCTTCTCCGCTCAAGACTAGACAGGTTCAGTTCCTTCAGTCTGACCATGTAGGACATTCCCTTAAGCCCAGAAAGTATAAGGTTCCTCTTCTCTGGACAGATTCTGGAGCAGCAATAACTTTTCGATTCAGGTTGAACAAATTCTACACAATATTCTAAAAGAAGATTTACTGAACTGTAGGTAAAAGCAGTTACCTTTGGAATTGCTAAGATTTTAATATTTAAAATTTAATATTTATATAATTTAAATATGTACTGTTTTGTCTATGATTTGTTGTCACAAATATTTTTCTGATAATTACCTTCTGCTTCATACAGGTATATGCTATATCTATTGTAACAGTTCTGTGTACCTGACCATCAGACCCACCTTTACAAGCTCATCTAGAAGTTACAATAGGAACATAATGTTTCGCAACCTTGCAACCCTGCAGTTCTCCTCTCGCATGATGCCAGTCTTTCCCTTGGGTTGGTTTTGCCCTGCCTATGTAACTGCCCCCTGTTTGCTACCCTGTTCATAGCAGCACCAAGCTCAGTGCCGGAGTAAGTGCCCATCCCAGACTGGTGAGAAACAGAGAACTGTAGTTTAATAAGTTTTTATTAGTACACATTTCATTATGGATGCGATGAGATAGAAGAGTGTTCTAATTGGCCAGTACAATTACAATAATCTTGAAGGTACAAATAATTACAAATTAAACTTAATTAAAATGATGTATGGTATTGTATGCCATCTGTGTCAATGTTTCCAATGTATTGCACAGCTGTAGTAAGCATATATTTTACACTTGTAGGCCAGGGGTTAAAAGCGCACCTTTGTTTCTGGGACACACCTAGACAGGCCTCATGAGAAGGAGGAACCGGCCTGTAGCCCCCATCCCTCGGTCGTGAGCGACTCGACCTTGATCTGAGAATCCCCGAAGCTCTGCAGCGTGTCAGCAGGCCGATTTACAGGGCTCGTTCTGAAGGAGTGGCAAAATCTAGATAATGGCCCTGGATTGGGATTGCTCTGAGCCTGTCTGGTCATGCTGTGCTGTGGATGAAATATCTCGGTGTCTGGATGGAGCGATAAAAAGCATTCTGAGACGTGAAAGAAAATGCGGATATACCCGTTTGTTGTGAAAAATCTGGCGGTGCTTGTGTACGCTTGGATTGGAGGAGTGCTACCTCCAGAGTGATTTGACGGGACACCGGGTCGCAGCAGAAGAGAGGTTAAACAGAGGTCCTGACTTACCGGGTCATTGTGGCGCCTGTGGCACAGTTTGTAAGAGGGACGTTATCAGCTCAGTCTGGCCTCCCTGCCGTTCCCCCTTCACCCGGTGCAGCAGCTCCTCGCTCCCCCCCTGGGCTGCTGGCACAGAGCGGCTGCCGTGAGTCACTCAGGTTAGGTGTCACTTCAGCGGAAGACAGTCTGCATGTGAAGCATGTAGACCAACTAGATGTGAAATGCTTTTTGGATCCTTTGGAGTAAAAAGCGCTATAGAAATCTAATAGCTCATTTTTCTTTTCATTAGTTGTGTTGAAGGAGAGTATTCCTACCTTCCTGGTAATTTAATACCCATGTGTCTTATGTTTGTCAGGTGTGACTGCTGCTGCTTCCTCTATAATTTGTATCTGTCACAATTCCCTTAATCTATAACATTAGTACAAATAAATCAAAGCATGATGTACACTGAGCTGAAAAAACTGCATGGAGGCTAAAACCTCTTGTTACATACGAAAGAGGATGTGAACTTGCAAGAAGTCTTGATCTGAAACAAGGAACCTTTAATCCGTTGACGTCTCGTTGCGCTGGGCAGTTCTAGCCATTGGATTTTGTGAACTCTTTTAGAATCACTTCTGGCAGACAAGTCACTCTGCAGACAGCAGCAGCACAGAGCTCTGGAGCGGAAGGTGCAGATGGTGCCTGTTGGTTGAGATACAAAGAGACTTAGACGTCGCTGGCACACATGATATGATAGGATATTAAAAAGCTGTATTTACGGTAAAAGGAACTGAGTGAGCAAACAGTATTTTTTGCAGAAAAAGAGGCTGGTGTCTTATTTGTATTCCATATCTGGATTAAGGGGAGTTTCTTTAGTTTTGCTAACTGGTTTAAGAAATTTTACTTTAAATGTTCACATGAAGGACCGTGTATTTTAGTGTTTGCTGTGTTAGAGTTACAGGAAAGCAAATATATTTGCTTCCTTCTGGTTAGTTAGAAGAGGTGTGTGCTGCCTACTTGCAAGATGGGTTTAAGCACTATTCTGCAAAGGAGCTCCTCATTAATGCAAAGGGACACAAGGGAGTTCCTGCATGGTTCGGCCGGGGAAGGTTGAGCTTGCACCGTGCACTTCTGACATCGCTGGCCTGACTCTGGCTAGCCGGGCGCTGCTGGGGATGGCGAGTCCCACCTCCTGGAGCTGGCCTGACCAGCGAGCTGTCTCGGGTGGAATGAGCACTGTGGCTCGGCCTGTGGGAAAGAGGGAATACACTCGTGTGTGAGCACTGTGGTTTTCCTCTCATGAAAAACATTCCTGTTCAGCATTTTCCCGATAGTTGAGGCATGAACATGGACAGCTGCAGTGAGAGAGGCCTGCAGGTCCTTAAATGTTGCTCTGGGGTTCTTTGTAACTTCCTGGATGACTTTCATTTTTGCCTGTGGGAAGATCTTGGCAGGATGATCAGTCCTGGAGAGAGTCACCATGGTCTTTAGAATTTTCTCTTTGTAGACTAATCTGTCTGACGGTGGAGCCCCATATTTTTAGAAATGTTTTGTTATCCTTTGCAGGCTGATGAGCATCAGCTACTCTTTTCTCAGGTCCTCTGAAAACTGTCCTGATTGTAGCACAATGCATTTCCGTTAATATAATTATTCCGTTAATAATATTTCACATATGCTGCTTCTTAATGATTCTTTTTTTTTACATGATACACTGTTGCATCTAAAAAAAGTGTTAAATATAAACCCTTTTGGTTATTTAAGAAAAGACTGGTTTTGATTAAGCAAATATATAATGTAAGAAATAATAAACTTTGTTATATAACGCCTTTAAAAGTAGCTCCTCAAAGCACTTTAGCACTTTACTGCAAGGAAAGCAAAAAAACAAATTTCATGCAACTAATTGTTATCAAGTATTGAACTTGAAAAGAAAAAAACTGAAATCAGATAAGAGTTTGTGCAATAAAAAAACAAGGGTTTTGAGTGTGGTAGAAGATACAAAGGGGCAGATGTAGTAAACAATTAAGTAAAAGCCTATCTGAAGAAGAAATTATGTTCTGGACGATCATCTTACTCGGCACTATAAGATCTCAGAGGATCTTATGTAAGAATTGTGCAGGATGCTACTGAACATCCTACTGAAGTTCTGCGGGCTCTCATGTTAGAGTTCACAATGACCTGCAGCCTGAGAAGGTCTTGTTTGGTTACTGCTGCAAGAAAGTACAGGCTTACAAGATAGCCACTGTTGGTTGAAAATAAATATCTGATAATCACTCATGAAGATGAGGTACTCTAAGCCAGAAAGCATAATGTTTTACTCAGCTATGGAGTTCATTTTTCTAAATTACTTCCATGTGTTATTTAAGGACCCTGTTAAGTTAGTTTTCAATCCTGACCAGTTTTCAAATGGGGTTCCACAAATACTTCCCTAAATACTTAAACTTAAAATTAAATTCCTTATCAAAATTCTAGGCATATAACAGTCTTACAGGATGCCAAATAGAAGACTCTTTCTCACAGAACCTGTTGCTCGGATCCCCTTCATTTGTGGAATATTGACCAGGACCATAAAGGATCTTAGTTCTTGCAGGATGTTGCAGAACCATGTGCAGGCTTTCCCCCAGCACTGCAGTGTGTTCTGCCTCAGGTTGTATAACTTGTCTATGCACAGTTAAAGAGTTGCATTTTCTTTCTGAAACAGCTCCCTTGTGGGGAGGACACAAGGGAGGACTGAACAGTAATTGCAGAATCTCACTCGGTTCAGAGGGAAGTGCTTTCTGAGTGACGTAGACGTTACAGCTGGAAGGGACCACAGCAGCTCCCAGAGAGACTGAAATTTCCAGGTGACATTGAGCAAAACCACAATTAAAAAGGCGTGCTGGAAATGAAACAGTTATTTTTTTAAAGTGCAGGTTCTGCACCGAAAGAAACCAGAACGTTAGTGTGGGAGAATCACATTGAGATACTGGTTGTGTTTATGCTAAATAAGGAATCGAACGGACCTTTTGATGTTGCTGGCAGGTCTAGCCTATTCATTTCCAGACCAAAGGAAAGAGGAGTCCCGCTCCTGGGTTCACAGTCATCCTGGCCCAGAGATGAATCTTAAATACCGCAGGATTTGCTTTTGGTGTTTTCATGATTTGTGTTGAACATGGCCGCAAGTCGAAATTTTTAGTGCAGGTTATTATTGTAATCCTTGCCTGCTCAGGTTGTGCAAATGGGCACATTAAATGTTAGATTATTGTATATTTGCATATAACCCAATCATGGAACTGGTTTACTGTTTTTTTGTGTTTTTTTTCTGCACCCTTAAGGAACATTATTGGACTTAAACCTCCATGTGCAGCTCAGCTGAAGGTTATTGGTTCAGTGCATACAGTGTGTCATACGAAAATACAGGACATGTCTGTAAAAGAAGTCAATCTGAAAGCTGAGGCTCTATTGGAAAAAGACGATGTTGTTCGTGATTTGAATGTTGTCTAATTGGGAAGTAAGATTAAAAATGAAAATAAATTAAGAGGCATTCGTGAGGTCGACAATAAAGAAAAAGCATTGCAGAATTGTTTCCTTCTTGCACTACTTCACCTTAACTAAAGGTGCAGCTCCAGCCAGAGTGGTCAGGGATGGCACACAAGGACATTACAACAGTTATGATCGAGAGGAGCCACTCGGCCCATCTGACCCATTTGGTAGAGTCAGTCGTTAATTGATCCAATGGTCTCATCCAGACGGCTTCAACTGCATGGCTGGGTAGCTTGTTCCACTCTCCCGCAACGCTTTGTGTGAAGTATCTCCTGGGCTCAGCTGGAAGACAATCCAGTGGACACAGGAGTGCTGCAGGAGCAGACTGAGAGCCAGTGGCCTGGGCGATCACTGCGCCATGCTGCAGGACGTCCCAGACTGGCCAGCAGGAGTGTTCTGTGTTTAACTGGTGCTGCTTTCTGCATGTCTCCCGACTGACACTGTGCGTTTCCCCTTCCAGACTGTGGAGTGAGCAGCGGCAGTGCGCCTGGCGCGGACTCCTGGGTGTGGCTCCTGTCTTTCCAGGTCAGCTCCGGAGTGAGGCAAGATCAGTTTCCATATCCGGTTAAACATCACACATAGCGCTTCAAATTCACAAAATAAAAACCAGTTTCTAGGATCATTCTGTATTACTTTATTTAGGATGTTTGATTTCATGTTAATAAAAATGGATTCAAATCTTACTGGATTTTCTAAAACAGTAACTTAATGCATTGTACTAAGTAGATTGGTTTAACAAACATGGAGGCTACAGCTTTAAGGATCCAGAGGATCATTAAAGCAGGAATGCAGGATAGCAAGTAAAAAAGTGTGGCACAGGATTGCGTTGAATTCGAGTGCTTGTGATGTGATCTGGTCTGCTGCTGTTGGTGGTGTCATGTACAGCAGTGCTGGGCACCGGGTTCGAATGCAGAGATCTTGCCCAGAGGATCTGTGCTGAGGGAGAGGAGTGAGGCATGTAGCCATAAGCCTAGAGGAGATATAGAGGGAGGAGAAGGGAAGGGGCTTGAAGATGGAGAGAGCAGTAGGCAAGGATGAGGGACGTTAGCTGGACAATGTGTTTAACATAATGTTGAAGACCTTGTTTTGCTTACTGTTACTGTATCGCTGGTGATTGTAATGCACAACCAATTTCTTTGTTTTGTTTGCGTATGCAAGTCAGGGTTGACTACATGTAGAAGTGCTTGTAAACTTTCTACAGCTAGAGCTGCAGATACTGGGGCTCAGCTCTCCTGGCAGACCCTGACTCGGCCCTTGTCTGCCAAACTCACGGTTACTGTGCTGTATCATCAGCTCTCCATTGTGTTTATTGTATTATTGTATTATTCAAGACAAAGCATTTCTTTACAGTCAACATTTCTCTACAGTCTTTTTGTTATAGGAATTGTATTAATGATTATAAGAAAAGTGCTATGCTCTAAATAACTACTACTGAACTGCAGGTTATAGGCAAACGCTATGTGTGTTTATATGATGATTCTTTTAAGTGACAAGCCACTAAATTCTGGTCTTAGGAACTCTTTACAGTAATAGGCACATGCAGACTATATTTACATCTTTCAGAAGGCTTTTGATGAAGTTCCTCAAAGGTCAATTCTTGAATTGCAGGCAGCAGACATTTAAGTTGTTGGATGAATTTGGTTAGATCAGTGGATAAAAGACAATCTGTGGAATACTCAAACTGGGGAGCTATAGTTAGTAGATTACCAACAAGAATCTACTGTATATTAGGCCCTCTGCTCTCCCTAATTTATGTCAGTGATCTGCACTCTGGTGTCATTGGCAATGTAGTGATCTTTCAGATCTTTCAATTTACCAAAATTGGAGGATTAGAAAACATGCTGTAAATTTAAAAAGGAATTTAAAAAATATTTAGACGAAATTCAAGACTGGACAAGATTCTGGCAAATAAGGTTTAATTTAAAGAATACATATTCCTTCCGAATGCTTTCAAAGGATTTCAAAGCATCCCCCCTACAGAAGATGCCCCTCTCCCCCGAACGTGGCGCCAGCTACACAGTGGATCAGCTGGGGGCCGGAGGGGTGTAGACATCAGCTCAGTGTTACATGAAGGTCCCAAGACTAACTCTTCTTCTTCTTTTTCACAGCCTTAGTCCCAGACTGTCCTGGGGTCAGCTGCTTTGGTTTCTCTTCTCCACTTGTCTCTGTCGAGCACATCTTCCTCACTCACTTCACATACCTCCATATCTTTTCTCACACAATCTATCCATCTCTTTCTAGGCCTGCCTCTTCCCCTGTTACCTTCCACCTCAAATTCCATTACCCTCTTTGTTACTTCCTCAACGTCCCTCCTCATGATATGTCCATACCACCGTAACCTCGCCTCTCGCATCTTCTCAACCACATCCACCACCCTACATCGTCTACAGATTTCTTCATTTCTGATCTTATCCTTCATTGAAATCTGCAGAATCCATCTCAACATCCTCATTTCAGTTCTTCTCATCAAGTTCTCTTCCCTCTTTCCAACTGCCAAGCATTCACCTCCATATAGTAGTACAGGTCTAATCACAGTCTTGTACATTTTGCACTTGAACTTTCTAGGAATTTTCCTGTCACAGATTATTCCAGTTATTTCTCTCCACTTGTTCCATCCAGCTTTCACTCTTTGTTTTACTGCCTCCAGTGTTTCTCCTCCCTTTACCAGTTTTGGTCCCAAGACTAACTACAGCATATAAAATAGAAAATACTGAGCTTGAAGAAGCTACTTGGGTAAAAAGACTTTGATCTTAAATTTATGTAAGAAAGTATTTTTTCTAGACAATGTATCAAGGTGCATTAAAATACAAACAGAACATTTGTATATATATAGTTCAAATTAAACCAAGGGTGTGGTGATAATCTTATATAAAACACTATTTAGACCTTATTTAGAATATTGGCTACAATTTTGGTTGCAACGTTACGAAAAATATTGCTGGTCTGGAGAATTTAAAATGACACGATTAATAATTTCAGATTAAAGGCAATTTCAAAATAGGTGTGTTGGAATATTTTGCAATGAAGGAATTTGCCAAGTTCCTGATCTTTCTTTGGCATCATCCCTGATACAGCTGTAGGAAGTATATTACTCTAATGGTGTTTTCCAGAAGGAGTTAAAAAGACAACTACCAGGGTGAATCCTGAAACTGAAGACCAGCTGCCAAAAATTATAATGAGTTATTAACATTCTGTGAACAAAAAATAGGGAAACTGATGCACCTACTACAGTTAGAGGATTGGAATTTCTCTTAACCATGTTATCAGGTTTCATTGATTGATTTTAAACAAATGTATACCTTTTTGTAATTAAAATTGCCGTTATTTCCACTTTGTTACATCTGAATAATGTGACATCTAATACAGTATGTACAGTAAACATGACGCAATCACCCTTTTAACAACTCTTAATACAAGCAGAAACGTGCAGCTCTCTTTCTGATGTCTGTTCAGATAGTGTTCTGCACACACTGGCTGCATCGTTCACACACACCTATGTGCTGAAACACAAAGGCACAGCAGATGGAGGGTCCTGACCTCCTGTGCTACCTGTCTTGTCACAAGGACTCTGTCGTTAGAGCTCTGCAGTGGTGCAGTGTCAGAACGTCCTAGTCCATGGACAAGTGGGGCGTCCTCTGGTCCTGGAGTACGAAACCTTGCCTGAAATTTTCCGAGGTAAAAATAACAAATGAGTGCTCAAACTTAAGTGGTACAAGAGGATTGAAAGGAGACGTGCTTCTAAGCACACAAAAAAACGACTGTGAGGCAGATGGCAAAGACTGTAGAAGTGCTTAATGAGTTGGAGAAGAATCATGCAGAGCTCCAGGGCTTCCCCTCACAGTGAGAGGGACAGATGTTCTGCTGAGTGCTTTAGGCACACAGAAGCAGAGGAAGTTGTCGTACATGCGAGTTGTTTTGGGACCATTAATGTACTTCAGATAACAATGGAAGGTAGTACCTGCGGAGGCAGCGTAATGAATGACCCCCCCCCATCGATTAATATCGAAACAGAGGACAAACACTAACCTCAACTGACCCGAATGAGGTCATGTACTGGAACTGGTTTTATGGAGTTGTTTTGAATTTCGGCAGCCTATTTCTCTGCAGCCCAGGTGCCATGAGCGTCGTGCTCATTCCCACTGGAAGGGAGGTGGCGCCTGGCGCAGGCCCACGCTGCTGGCTCAGGGACGTCCTGAGGGCCTGGTGGTGGCGCTGCTGTGTGCTCTTGTACTGGGGGGCTTTCCTGAGGGTCCGGGGGTAACAGCATCCCGGAGGATGACAACACCCACTTCAAATTGTATGTGGAGTCATGTATTCAAACAGCAGTAAAAGACTGAAGGGAAGGAAGCAAACACCTGCATACAGACATTCATGAAGCCATGCGGTCTAACCCCATTGCCAGCATACAAAGTTGTGAGAGGATAAACTGCAGTCACCCACCTCTCCAGTTGTTCATGTACTGATTTACATCTCCTTTTATAGTCTTAAGTACAAAATAAAAATACATAAATATTAGTAGTAGCATTTGAAAAGAAGAAACCAGTTATGCAGTAAATTAAATTAAGTATACACAGTGATAAAGCTTTTTCAAAGTTTGGTTTCAGGTAACAGGGTATGCTTGGTAATGTCTCAGCAGGGAATGGAGAAGGACAGAGGACAGCAGTATTCTAACCTTGTCAAACCATATGGAGTGTAGATGTCTGAGTACAGACTGGACACCTTGTTTTAGATGTTTACAGGCTGAAGTTTGGCGCTAGATGACTGACCCAGATGCACCCTTTCAGTCTGTCTGCAGCAGCAGCCTCCGCGTTGTGCCAGGCAGGAACTTGGCAGTTAGTCCTGTGGAGCTTGACACCCTGCAGCAGTAGCCTACAAAATAAGCACACATGAGACACAAGCAGTTAGATGTGCCGCAGAAGATACAAGGTCATTAGCAAACGGAGTTGACACAGACGCTAATTAAATAAAAGCCTTTCTGAAAGGAAAAGCTCTCTGATATCCTTAGGGAAAGACTTCCGGAGCCTGGGGTGCAGCAGGTGAATGCCCTGTCACACATAGAATGTAAACAAGCTTGGGGGATATGTAGAAGACCAGAGTCAGATTTGTGAGATGAGGAATAGAGAGATTCTAAGTCAGATCGGTACTGAGGTGCCCAGCCATGTAGCACCTTATAGCGGAGGATTTTGAAGTCAACACAACCTGATAGCAAGCCAGTGTGAGGACTGCAAGACTGGAGTAATGTGATCACTTGCACGCGACCTGGTCAGGATTCTGGCTGCAGAATGTAGTGGAATTTGTTCGGTGTGGATTTAGACACTCCTGCGAACAGGGCATGGCAGTAATCGGTTTTAGAAAAGACGAATGTGGTGATCTGCTTTTTTGGCAGTGAAAGACTCCATCTTAGTCTGTTAATATTTCTGAGATATAAAAATTATGTTTTTACAGTATTCTGCACATGAGGGTCAAAATCAGTTATCACCCAGAAGTTCTTCAGTTTTGATTGAATATATTTTAATTTAGTTACAAAATGTTTTATTTCAGTCAATAAATATCTGTTCAGGGAATCATACGTGGAATTACACAAAGTCTCCTTGGGCCTTGACTGATTATAAAGCCCTCAGCGGCCTGCACAGGTGGACTTACCCGGCCTGTTCCACCCCTCTTCGGGTGTCTCTCTCCGAACGTAGTGCGTCGCAGACACCTGCAAGTCAGCTTACTGGACTCCCTGTTGACCGGGACAGGAAAGAATTACTTAGGCCATCCGATGTTAATTGAATTGGATAAAAAGTGACCTTTACCGCCTGGATAGCAGAGGAAGTGATTGTGAAGGGGGCTCTGAGTTTTTTCTAGCTGCTGCACGAGAGCTGAATGCTCCTGAGACACACAGTGCAGCTCTGTGTGATTCTTGGGCAGCGGACTGTGAGGAGCAGAGATGCTTGATAGCTGTGTGCTACACCTCTCTTGACCTGTTCAGTGCTGGACAGGGTCCCTCATAATGCTCTAGCAGTTCACAAGTGCAGTAAACTAATTGCTCAGCGAATCGGGGCTATTCTTGAACAAACAGCATTAGAAATCTCTCAGAATAAAATTTTGTTTTGAAGACGGGCAGTAAGGTTTTGTTCACTGACAGTGCTTCAGTAATGTGTATCCATTCTGAGAAGTGTAAGAGTGAGCTATGTTAATAATAAATATCCATGACATCAGTGACATTGGTTGCATCTTCGTGTTCTAAATACACTCAGTTTCCTTGAAATTATGTGTGTATCTTTGTTCTGCAGCAGTGCAAACTGAATGTTTCCATTGATTACAGGCATTTCCTTTTCATTGAAATCCTTTAACCTACAGTGGAAAAAGGTCAACTAGCTAGTAGAGAAATTAGTAATTTGGTTTAAGTCCTTTTGAAATAAAGACTTGTACTGTCCATGTTGTGCTTAAGCTCACCCTGGATATAGAGAGTCAGCTGGACGCTTCGAAAACAATGTATTATGAAGCCACAGCTGTTTAGTGGAGTTTATCATTCTTAATCAAAGTCTATCACACTTGCATAAGGTCAGCTCTCTGGATCCTGCTGTTCAGTGCTGTGTTTTGTCTTTGGGCTGCAAAGAACTGTTTTTCTCCAAACCAATAGTGACAGATGAGTCTGTAGCATCCAAAGTGATGTATTAACAGAATGTAGGCCCACTCCTCCAGCAGCTGTGGCCGAGGTTAGATCTCCAGCAGCCTGGAGGACTAGTTCTGGTCCAGACTTCAGAATTTACCAAGATGTGAAAAATGGAAATATCCCCAGGCGCAAAGCGTATTACAGAAATGTTTGTTCTGTAATGATACAATTTGTGGAGCTACTCCAACTGTACATCAGATTTGGTGTCTTTTGAATGGCCATGCCCAGTGTTTACAAAACATTGACATCCTGGTTAAAGAGGCAGTTTCGAAATGCCTGAAGGACTGTGTGAAGGAATCCTTCTCCAACCGGAGGAAGAGGTGAGAATGTGGGAGAAATGAAGAGAAATCCTGTGTTTGGGAAGACTGGTCTTGGCACAGACCTTCTGCTTCTCCTGTCACTTTCAAGATCGTGTCTCAGAGCGCAGGGTGTAACTGGAGATGGTTTCCTTGTTCCCAACAGCACTTCTCTGTCAGCGCAGAGCTCTCATTTCTTCAGGGCAGGGATGCGTGCCATTTGCTGCTGGTGAGCCATGCTGAGTCTTTATCAAGGCCAGTGTCACAGTTGCATAAGGTTCTAGCTATGTGAACAGACGGTGCTGAAGTAATATTACTCGATCTTTTCTGTTCATTCATCTCATTATAATATAATAATAATAACATTACTTTATTAACCCTTTACAATTTCTTGCATTTAGGAATTATCTTTTTGCAGACCCCAGCTTGCTCTCCATGAGACACACAGACAGGGAGAGAGCCTGGGGTCAGAGCGCAGGGTCAGCCATTGTACAGCGCCCCTGGAGCAGTTGGGGTTAAGGGCCTTGCTCAGGGGCCTAACGGAGTAGGATTCCTCTGCCGGCTGCGGGACTTGAACCGGCAACCTTCCAGCCACAGGCGCAGATCCTCAGCCACAGAGCCACCGCTACGCCCCAAAGTCATGGCACTGGCTGGATTTGAACAGGCGACCTCTAACTTACAAGTCCAGCACTTAGACCACAGCGCTACTCACAAGGTCAAAGGGCCAAGTACTGAACTGCATGTCAATCTACGTTCTATTAGCTCGGTTATGCTGGTTTAACTGCTTAAATGGGTGTCACCTGGATATATATCAGCTTGTGCTATACACTACCAAGAGTTGCATATCTGGATCCCGATTCTCCAAAGCCTTTAACGTGTTTACTAATTAACAGGTTTTGTATAAATGTACTGAGATGTAGTAATTATGCAATTACGATTGTTTTAAAAATACTTAGAGTGTATATGTTTCTCGCTAAAAGTCTAGCAAGATGTCCTCAAACAGTTATTGCTAAATATCTTTATGCTTGAACTGTATAGTTGTTAATAACATGGTAGCAAAGACGTCAGCAGAACCACACTGGAGGATCACTGTGGAAACTTGATTCAGTAAAATAAGGTCATACAATCACATTGTGGCTAGCAGAACTGTTCTGTATTATTTCTGGAGGCAGAGACGGTGTGCGTTTACTGCAGTCTCGTTCGCTTGTGCCCCGAGGTGAGCAGGGTTGGGTTTTATAGCCTTACCAGCTGGATTACCCTTGTTTTAGTGGCAGATTAAAAGCCTGACCCTGAATTGAATAAGTGCTGTATAGTTGCTTCATCAAGCAGAATAATGTAACTTGATTAGTAAGAAATTCGGCACCGTTTTGGCATGACTCAGAAGTGACATCCTAGCCTGTTAAACTCGTCCATCACCACCTCTGCCAAAGTGACCTTTGTGCCACTCGTTAGTCCACCAATACAACTTACAACCTCATGTTTTTCTTTCTTAGAGGTCTGCCATCCTTGTACTGATCAGGTCCAGCCTCGCATCCTTCTAAGGAAATCTGGAAACTAGGTGGTTATGTCTCCAATTGCCAGTGACTCATGGTACTTAGCTCAGGCAAAGAGTGAGCACTTGCTGTTGCAGACTTCTATTTCCACATACAGCACCTCCACTACCCCCCTGGAGAGAGTTCAGTGCGAAACTCACATGACTTTTCTGCATACTATAGTTTTAAGAATCGGACTATTTTTAAACAGGTATCCTTAGTAATGCATAAATAAGAGGAAGAAATAGTGAAAGTAAATCACTGCAGTTTTGAAAATGTATGACAAAGCAGAGTGACTGTAATGAGCTTTAATTTTTAGCTTCCCTAAACTGACCGAATCAGAGTGCAGGACTGTTGTGCCAAACTCACAATAGTTAACTTGATTAACTCACATTAGCTTCCTGTTAACTTGCCGTCTCTTTTTGGTTTTCCATCTCCCCACCCCCAGTCTAATGTGTGTAATTGCTGCAAAGTGCTAAGAGCCTCTCTGAGTATTTTTCAACGTGCCGTCAGCACAGGGATGCCTTTCATCTTCCTGAGCTAGCGACCACACCCTTTCACTGTCAGCCCGGGGCCTGGCTCCTTCCCTTCACAGCGGTGATTCTCTGAAAGACGAGTGCAGGGTGTGTGAGAATGGCTGAGGCTCTGAGCTACGCTGGGCCTGTTGAAGGAATGCAGTGGAAGAGGCAGACGGCGTTTGCCAGTGTTCTTTGTAGATTTAAATTAATAATAAAAAATTATTAAAGGTAAGTATGCTGGAGCTTTCGTGGAAAATATCATTACAACAACCGCGGTTTTTAAAACCGCGTTTGAGCAAACCAATAGTGCGTGTTTATGATCAACTCTTGTGAAGAATTTGGGAAGTTTTGGAAGTAATAGTCGGAAAAGCGGTGCTTTCTCTGAATATTTGTGAAGAATGACTAAGGGTTGCTCACAGTCGAAGCAGCTGTGCCTGTGATGTCACCACCTTGGCGTGTCCTTCAGACCCTGTGCAGAGCAGTGCTGTGCTTGGGGACTGACAGGACTGAGGAGAGCTGCTTGCAGCTGGCCTGCTGTCTGCTCTGGGTGGTGACCAGAGAAGCCTCCTGAGCCTTTCAAACACACAACTTACTCCGTGCACACAGGAAAATCTCAATGCTAGTGAAAAAATGTCCACACTTTTTACTTTTTACAGGGGAATGTCTTGAATTATTCTTGTATTGCGTTCTCTCACTGTGCTTCAAATGTGTGGTGTGTTACTGGGAGTTGCGTACAGCCATTCTCTCGTGCCAGATACTGTGCTCCAGCTACACTACACATTATATTGGTTCTTTCTGCCCGATGAGCTTCCATTTTTGGCTTTTGAAAACTTGAGTGTTTTCATTTCAGCACTGAAGAAATATTTTTCATAATGCTACTTGTTCTGATTTTGGTTCAGTGATGAAGCTAGTTTGAGAACAGTGACATGATTCAATGACATAACTGTATCAGAAAATACAATTATCTCTGTTAATGAAATGAAAACACTCAAGTCATGCTTATTGGTACCCCCCATCAACTTCGTAAAGCCAGTCCTGTAACCCTGTCTGTAGATGGCTCTGTACTTGAGCTCCAATCAAAATTGAAAAACCTTGGGGTTATATTCGATTCTGGCTTAACATTCGACCCACATGTACAGCATACTGTCAAAACATCTTTTTTTCACCTTAGAAATATCGCAAGACTACGCCCTATGCTATCATTAACTGTGGCTGAAAAGCTGATCAACATATTTGTATTCTCTCAAATTGACTACTGCAATGCTCTGCTCCCTGGGGTATCTAAATCTACTCTGAACAAGCTGCAGTATGTCCAAAATTCAGCAGCCAGAATCCTGACCAGATCTAGTGCAAGTGTCCACATTACTCCTATCCTGGAGTCCTTGCACTGGCTTCCGGTCAAATTCCGCGTAGACTTTAAAATCCTCATGCTCACCTACAAGGCTTTACATGGCTTGGCACCTCAATACCTGTCTGAACTTTTATCGCCCTACTCCCCACCTCGCAACCTCCGCTCTTCAAATTCTGCCCTCCTTACTGTCCCCCAAGCCCGTCTACATTGTATGGGCGACAGGGCCTTCTCCTGCTATGCCCCCAAGCTCTGGAACTCCTTGCCCAAGGATATTAGAGAGTCACCTTCTCTAAACTCCTTCAAATCCAGACTCAAAACCCTCCTTTTCAGAAAAGCCTTTACCTAACTGGTTCCATTCTTCACCCCTCTGCTCTTCTTAATACCATCTTCCACGGTCTCCTCTATTGTTATTGTTGTATTGTTGTAATTATAATTGTGTCCTGTCTTGTGAAATTTTCTTATTTATTGTTGTAGTCTTCTTATTTATTGTTATTGTCATCCTGTAAAGCGCTTTGAGAAGCCACCTTTAAAGGCGCTATATAAAATAAAGTTTATTATTATTATTATTATTATTAATAGCAAGCGCTACTTAAAACATCCCAGTACCTCTGTAGGGCTCTCCAAAATAGTTAGGTTGAAAAGTTGGTTGTTCAAAGCTTTGTTTTTTGTAGTGCCATCATTGCTTTGCAGTTGCTGGATGATCTGTCTCCCACAGGATATGATGTGAAATAGGTCTTTAAGCATTATTTTTTTCAGGGTACTTTTTCCCCATGTGTCTGGTGTTGGTTTTCACCAGGAATTAGGGGTCAGTCTCTGACGTGAGATTGTCGGCTGTGAACAGATCTGAAGGTTTTAGGGTCAATGTGGAGTAGCACATATATCAAGCCTGTGAGAAAAGATGCCATCTTTCACCAGCTAATTCTGCTTTGCATCTAGTCAGTCTCATGATTTATGTTTTCTTTTTCTTTTCAGGAATGAAATTGCTTTTTTATTAAAAAAGCACAGAGAGAAATTCAGGGTTAACAGAAATTATGCAAAGGCAGAGTACAGAATTATGTTGAGAGTCGGCATAAATGGGCAGTGATGAGACCAGGACGTCAAAAACACTTTGTTCAGGAATAGATGTATTGAAATTTGGTCCCTGCTGGATTTTGGCTGAGGCTCCTGTGTATAATGAGGTGGCCTCTGTGAAACTGATAGATTTTGCCTTCCATGCAGGGAGAGGGAAAATGTGAAGCCCTTGCAGAGCAGAGCTGTCCCATGGTGCCGATGGTAATGAAGTTAATTATTATCAGTGGGGAGAGGCTGTTATGTAACAGGGAGGTTGCTATGCCAACCGTAGCTCGGGGACCTGGCCCAGCATCCCAGAGATGGGATTCAGCAGCAGCTCCCAAGAATCATGAGAATGCACACAGCCAGGGCTCAGCTGGATGGAGCTGTGGAGGCTGCGAGTTCTTGTCGGCAGCCCCAGCACCGGTCTTTCTCATGAAGTTTTGAGCTTTACAGTGTGTCAGCTGTCTTCACCCCGTTACAAGAAGAGGAACAACTATAAATCTATAAAACTGTATTATTACACTGAGGCCATATAGAGCAGCTTGCAAATTGCAAATGTTATTTACATGTAATATCCTATTGTGCTTTTTGCTAAGTTTGCATGCCCGTTTATTTGCAAAGTTTGGTTTACAACCTTGTGCGCGTAGGCAAATGACATGAATGAACAAAGCTGGTTTTTAAAAGAGCACAGGGGCATGTTAGTCATGAGCAACAGTGAAGTATGCTTAGCGCCATCTGTGGGAAAACACCTCACTGTGGGCTCAGTTTGCCAAGGAAGAAACAAAAGACGTAGACTGAACTCCCCCAGCCTGGTTTTCGAAACTACACTGCCAACTCCCTCAAGGTAGTATTTCCTGCGCAGGACTCAGTACTCAGGAATTTGTCAGAGCAGCTTCAATTGTGTTTACAGTCTCAGAGTCTAAGCCCTGCAAGTCATTAGAAACAAACCATTGTGTGAGCTTGGCAGTAAGATGCAGCCAAATGTTAGTAAGAGTTGGCTAACAGATGTGGATTTGCATTGGCATGTTTTGTGCATGGAAAAGGGGTCTTTAAAACAAAAGTTTCTTTTTTGACAACTGGCGTGTAACTGCAGTTGCCCTCTGCATTAATTTTAATGATGAAACAGTTGCATTTTATTCTGTAATTGATTTGCGTTTATGCGATGGAGAAGGGCCACTTGCTTTCATGAAGTTTTAGGGGCCAGAATCTCCTGAATGAATTGGAGCCGTCCAGTGATTCTCCTCAGCAGTTTTGACGAGACTTCTGTGCTTGTCTGGGAACGGTGTATAAACAAGAGGCAGAGTGGAATGTGCAAAGCTATTTTCCCTTTTATTCCATATTATAATTTTCCCTAAATATAAAGTGTTTTATTCTGTCTCATGCTTTATCAGTATTCATTACAAAAACATTTAGGGGAGAAATATATTGTTTTAAAATATGTAGTTAAAATTATTTTCAGTGCATATCTGTGTTTGAAGGATGGTTTAAACACTCTCTTTATGCTCAGAGAATGTTATCGTGGAGCTGGCCCTGTCTGCGCGAGACTGCAGATAACAAGCATGAGAAACCTTTCGATCTGATTGACAGCCGCACCTTTCATGTGAAAAATTTACTGTAGATGCCTTCCTGAAATGGGTAATATAGTACAGCCTCTTTTATGTCGCCTTATTTAGTCTTTTAGGTCATCTGTTTTAAAATCACTGATGCCCTGGCTCCATTAAGAGATTAAGATTTCACTTGGCAAAGTGTTAAAATGCAAAATTGATAATTATGCTATGAACAAAACCAGATGTTGAACTTTGTTGTATAAACGTAAACTTTTAGTTCTTTATATAGTCAAAGTGTTTCAGTTCTGTTTTTTTCATTGAGCACAGGTTGTGTTGAGGGTTATTTTTGAATTTCTGCTGGAAGGGGTAAACCTCTTTAAAACTGTACCGTAGAGGATAAATTTGGTTCTCATAGTTTGCATAAATATCTGCAGCAGACTGCAATTAAAAGCTTCCTGTTTTATCACAGGATGCAGTAGTCAGTTTCCAAAAACCGCGTCCTGTAGAGAACACTTATAGTATTTAAGCTCTTTACACTTGTAAAACCCCGACACAGGTAAATCAATAATCTTATGTTGTACAGCTCCTTATTTGTGAAGGTTGGGTTTTGTCATTCACCAAAATAATTCTGACAAATTGCTGTGAACTGAATGGCCTGTGTACATGGCTGTACATAACTTCACACGGAAGTCTTGCTAATATGTCTTTCTGCATTCATATTCTGCAGTACTGACCACGAGCCATCAGATTCCAACTGCACACTCAAGCTTCTTTGTTGTAGGACCTTATTTGTGAGTCGTTTTGAAATACTTCATCTGAAAATAACTAAAACAAAGCTTAACAATTTTTCTGATAGCTTATCTTCCTTTTTTATTTAAAGAAGTGACACTTCTGTGTAGATGTCTGCTTCAGCATCAGATTGATGGTTTTGTCCCTGGAGAATTTATGAACACGGGGTAGTTTGACTCATTTTGCTTGTTTTGGTTCTGTGCTAGACTTGTACCCATTCAGCAACAGCCAAGCACAGCTCTCAGTGTAAAGTAGTGTCCCCTGTTGTCTTATGAACTAAATTGCTTGTTTCATTGTGGTTAAACTATGAGGTGACCTGATGAGGTTGAATTTTGTCGTATGTATAAATAGTTACGTTAACCTATTGATGTGGCATTTTATTGATACCAAGGTTTATTCTAATCACTCTCCTCCCAACACTGATTGGTGTCTTGTGCGGACTGTGAAGCTAGGCGCCTAACCTAGGGGCTAGGCTGGGATTAACACGGTCTGTTTGAATTGAGTGCCTGCTCTCTGGGCGGTGTCTGCTGGAAGGTGTGCTCGTTGGGCTGAATGCTCTCCTCTTGTAGGAACCATTCATGTGACTTCATCCACCTGCCAAAACTGAAAACACCCCCCTGCCCCTCTCTGACTGAGGCATCGGAAAATCTGCATCAGTCTCTTCCCTTTTTTGGAGGTTTTTGCAGCTTCCTGTGTGAATGTGCGTGCATCAGTTTTTAGTTTTCTCAACAAAGTTAGAGACAGAAGTGGTTGCTTCCAGGGTGCTTTGAGTATAATTTCTTTGCAGTCTGTGGGCTAGAATTCAATGTACTATCAATTTTGCTTTCAGGATCGTTACTACATGTTTTTAGCAGCACCTGAGAATACACGGCCTGATTTTTATGTTTCCAATGAGGTTACAACTTCAGTTATTTTCTTACAGTTACTGAGCATGCAATTCAAGCAAAAGGTGTATAGCCACCCTTTCAGAGGACAATTGAATTTGTTTTTGTGAAGGTAAGGTGCAGAAGTGGAATGTTAGAATAAAGCAGACAATTGTGTTTGATAAGGAAGTCTTTACCTGTTGCAGGTTTTTTGTCCTGGAGAGGCAGCTGATCTGTGTTCAGACAGATGAGTCCTCCCATGAGCAGAAGACACAACACTGTACATTTCGAATTTCAATTTCAAATCACCATTAATGCTTTTAGAAGTCACCCAGGCTCTGCCATCACATGCCAGCTGAAGTACTGTTCCTCCAGCATGCCTGACTCTGCATAACTCGCACTGTCCACAGGATATCACTTTCCTCTTTTGGTCCATTAGAACAACCTGTTTATCCCGTGAGTACAGACGCAAAAGTGAAAGGCAACATTTATATAACTGGATTGGACAGTTAGCTGAACATGATGAGGGGCAGCCACCGTAGTGTGCAACGCTGACAGACAGCATTTGTTTCTTGTAATTTTGAAGAAAGCCACATCAGTCTTTATAGATGGAGACATAGTCCCCATTGTTTGATTTGGATATTTAACAAAACACCCATGTAGCAACCACAAGAGAGGTATGTAGCAAGCTCCTGGTTCCCGAAGGCTTGAAAGCTAAATGTCTAGGGAGAGGCGAGCTCCTAACGTGATGGACTAGCTGTTTCAGAGCTTGCAACGTGAGGAGGTGGTGAGGGTAAGGACTGCTGGGCCCCTCCGTTCTCCACAGGGCACGAGCTGGGAAGCCGGGCAGCGGGCAGTACTTTCTGAGCAAAGCCCCTTTCCACCACCACTCCCTCTGCACCTCGCTGGACTGCGCTACTCAGTTTTGTTGCGAAATCAGCCCAGGTCTTGTCTGCAGCTGAAACAGTGTGTGACATGGTCGGGGGAGACCTGACATGCCTCTTGCTTGTACACATTTCCAGAGACTCTTCTTCTGGGGAGAAGTGGGGCTTTCTTAGCTCTGCTTGTGCAGCAGCAGACTGCAGGTCCAGAGGACTTTTTGTATCTTAAATGTCATTACCACTTTTTTTAAATAAGTGTTTTGTTGCATTTTGAAAAATAATTTAAACCTTTGTAAAAAAAAAATCACTAACTTGTGTTTGCAGGAAATCTATAATTTTATTTTAAAGTAGCTCAAAACAAGTTATACCATAACTATACATGGTGAGCTCTGGTCTGCATGCAACAATTTGTCTTTTCTTTCTATAGTGCTGTATTTGTACGAAACATTAATGTACTCATTTTCTTTTAATCATAAAGCACTTTGAGGAGAAGTGTCATGAATGGCAAAAAAAGCTGATTGTTACAATACCTGAATTACAAATAGTTTTCCACTGTATCCACAAAATAACTGCCCTGGGAGAGATTTCTCAAAGTTGAAAAGGGAATCAGGAGGAAATCTATTTCTTTCTATTCCAAAGGGAGAATGTGACAGTGCACAGCAGTCAAGATCAATCGTGAGAAATAATAGTAAATGCTCTTCATTTATATGCTCTCCAAACGTCTTGAGCTTACAGTCCTGGTTTTCTGTCCTTTGGAGCTTTAGAATCCTGTTCTGTTGGGGCTCCTTGTCAAGGCACTGGAGTTGCAGTTTGTACATTTTGGTAATGATCTGTATCTTTTAATGGAAACGGGAATGCTGTGTATTTTTTTTTCTTCTTAGAAAGTTAAAGAAAACTAAAAACCATAGGGAAACTGTCTTGTATTACAGTGCATTTTGTATTTTGTTTGTTATTTCATAACGAGCTACTGGGTGTTTAATTTATTGGGCTGTTGAATAATTATATAATAGTTTAATGAGAGTCAGTTGAGAAACTATTCTTAGTTACAGTCTGACCACCTTTCTGTTGTGTGGCTGGATGATAGGAGTGAAAGTAGAACTTCAAATTTAAAAAAGATTAACTGAGAAACTTTGAGCTTAATCACTTCATTTCCAGATAGCCTGAAGTGGGATTTTCAGCTCTGGTTTGCAGGCTCCAGGAACAGGAATTTGTTTGCATTTCATGTTAAACTGAAGGTTGTTCACCCTTCATCCACAGCAGTCAGACCCCGAGCTGTATGGGAACTGACTGCACTGTGGCTGCTGACTGCTGCTGTTAGGCCATAGTACACCTGACTGGTCCCGTGAAAATGGTGTATCAGAAGTGGAGTCAGTGTCCCAGCTTCATGGGAGACACCACTTGTACATCCCAGAGCTGATGTGACAGAGACACTCAGTACTAGGACAGTTCCACTCTTAGAAATGTGATATTTAGCTCAAGTTCATGCTGTCTTAGGTGCCTATTAGATCACTATGTCATGAAGACAGAGATAAAATAATACTATCTGACCGGGAGCAATCAGAGACTTCCTTCTACTGTTAACTTACTGTAAAGTCAGTTGCGGTTGAATTGCCCCAGAACAGTTAGGGTGCCTTAGTGTTGCTCTGTGAGCTCAGACCTGCTACTTTGTTCCCACAGTCTTAAAGCGCCTTTGCAAGGGAATGCACCCAAAGTGGATACTGGTTTCTTTAAAGGAGCAGATAATATTTCGTGACACGTTCTGGCAATTAGTAATTCTCACTCACCCTGTCCGTTCTCCTGTCTCTGCTTACTTTTGAAAAGACCCCTTTAAGTTGATTCTAGCAAGACATACCAAATTGGTAGAAATGCTTCCTGGTCATTGTCTCTCTCTTGAAAGATTTTGTTTGCTGGATTAGCTGGTTCACATGGTTGCCAAGGAGGAAGGCAGGCTTGAAAAGTATTCTAACGATGGACATGTGCATCTACATCTTCGCCTTGCTCCAGTTTAGGTCTCTGCTATGAGATCACTTTATTGGCCATATACAATTTCTTGCATTCAGAATTTGTCTTTTTGCATACCCCAGCTTGCTCTCCATGAGACTCACAGACAGGGAGAGAAGCTCTGTGCCCCTGGAGCAGCTGGGGTTAAGAGCCTTGCTCAGGAGCCCAACGGAGTAGGATTCCTCTGCCGGCCACGAGATACGAACCGGCAACCTTCAAGCCCCACCACTCTGCCTAATGGTCTAAAACAATGTCCTAGAACTTTGTTATTGATATTATAAACGCTTCTAAAACATTACTACACACCCCACACCTTAGTTTTAAGGTTAGGTTTATGGTTCAGGTGGTAATCAAATTTAGGTTTTTCAACAGATATCCAGTTAATGTTTAGTACAGGGTATACGGTGCAGATAGGTTATCATCACCATTTAAATCACTGTTGATACTTCAGTTATATATTTAATTTCTAAACCCCTTCTAAATGCCATTTGCAAACCTACTTTTGTACCGATTTTTCTTTTTCATCTTTGTGAGATATCAGCTTCACATCTCATCAGTCAATGTGCGTCATTTCCTGTTTCTGTTGACTGGGCTCTTTCTATATGAGAGGTGCACAGGGTAACCACATCAGCATCTCTTCTGTAGTGCAGTGTGCATCTTTTGTGTCTTGGTTTAGGGAAAGCTTGTTTACCCTTCTTAAGGGTAACTCCAAGTCCAGCTTGGAGTGGTAATCCTGTTCAAGAAGTAGTAGTAGGAGATAATCGAAACAATGATCACAGTGTAATACACAAGTTAAAGAACAGCATTAAAAATGACCAATCACATAACAGGGCAAGTTGCAGAAACGGCAGCCAGCAGTGGGCGTCACGTTCTCACCTGAGGCTGCAGTGAGATGTGGGGAAGAGGATGGAGAGCACTGCTGCTCCCCTGACTACTGAATCACAGTCACAGGCCTGCCAGCTTGTTTCAGCGCTAAGCCAGGCTCATGCAAACTAACCTGTCAGATTCAGAACCACACTGTGGTTAATATGACTTTTATCGAACTGTTCAAACTGCTGTCTGCTCAGTGTTCAGCTTGTTTTTATTGTAATCCTGAGTGTGATTACCGTTGTCCGTCTTGTGCTGTTATCTGAAGCTCTGTACTAAAACTACACGATGAAATGTATTTTTACTGTTACACGTACGTTTATTGTTTTTCATGTAGTTGAATTACGATTTATAACAGAATTCAGGTAGAGGAGTCACAATCATCACATTTGTTACAAAACCCATATGCATGGGGGAAAAACGGCTCTATTGCTAAAGTGTAGTAAACGGATCCTTCCCAGTAAGGTCTTTATATCTCCTGAGAACTTCCTCAGTCGCGTCCTCCAGCTCTGTGTTAAGTGATGCGGTCTCAGTATTTCACTGGCCTTATAGCTCTTTGTGTTTGTGCCCACAGCTCTCATGGTACCAGGTGACCTGTGACTGGAGTGAGGAGGACATCAGCAGCCCATTCGAATCACCATGTCTGGGATCCAGGTAGAGAGGCTACTGTACTGCTTCATCCTCATTATGCTGGAGGACCTGAGGGCAGTTTTGTGCTGCTCTGGGAATCCCCAGTTCTTCAGAGATCATCTCATTGTCCTTTCAGCTTTTTCCAATCTGTTGGGCATTATCAGTCAGTTAAGAAAAACACTAGTGATTTCATGAATCGTTTTTATTCTTCTGCTGTACTAAGGGTGAAACCCTGTATAGTACTTGAAATATGCAGTGCAATGCAAATGTGTTATGGGGTGTATGCAACATTGAGGCAAATTCCTGTTGCACTCCATCGGCAAATAAAATGTCTATGTCTGTATTGTACAGAAAGTCTTTGGAGGATAAAGAGTAACCTAAAAACGTGTTCAAAGTCTTCAGAGTGATGAAGCTGAATGAGAGTTTAATTCTTTCTCCCTTGAGTGCAGCCAACTCATTGCCTCCCTTTACCTGAGCAGAGTTTGGGAGAGCCTGTGGCTGACAGTCTCCGTGGTGATTTTGCTCCACTGTTGCTCGACTTTTCTGCTGTGACCCAACACTCTGACTGGAGCTACTGTCAGTCACCCATGAATACTACATGAAATGTGACGCCCGCACCTTGTGTGTACAGTGACCGAAATGAGGGCAGCCTGCATCTTCATTGACTTCATTGACTCCAACATCTGGTCTTCCAAGTAATGCAGGAAGGCTTTTCAGCCCATCCACCTCATTTAGTTTTTAGGAAAAGAAAGAATAGCTGTTTTCTTGAAAGAAGAGAGGGTATCACCTACAGCAGCATGGCAGACTTTCACAGCTCTTTGTGTAAAGGTATGGCTTTCTGTGAAGATGAATGGGTGACCAATACAATTCGAAGAAACATCAATTATATATAAGTGCCATTTAATAATTAATATGTATGAAACTTAACAAATCCAAGTGGACATATTGCCACATCTCTTGTTTAGACCATCCCTTGGCAAGATTTGCCTAGAGCCTGCCCAACCTAGTATTGGTATGTGTGTGTTGTGAGAAGATGCTAATTATCTGGGCTTCTTGGATGTGTTGAAAATCTGAAGAAGAATTTGAGATGGGCGGTTTGTTAATGGCCAGGCCTTGTCCGGTCACATGGAGAAACTCCTGCAGCCCCTGAACCAAGCCCAGGGGGCAGAGCGTCAGCACCATGGACAGAGGCTGCTGGAGCCACTGTGAGCCGCAGGCCCTTGGACATTGTTAACCTGCCTTAAACGTTGTGTGGTTATGAAATATTAAGTTGATGCAAAGTCGAATAAATCTGATTGTCCTTTTTGGTTTTCCTACTACCTCTTTTTGTACTTATCGAGGGTTCTGTAAGTAGGTTGATGAAGGACAAACCAAGAAGCGGCACCAATGCACGTTAGTGGTTCCTTTGGTTTTCTGCTGGGAAACGGTGTAGCTGAGGATGACTCCTTGGATCTGCACTCAAGATGTCAGAAAGGGGTAGTGGGCTGCGTGGCAAAAGCTGGAGGGACTTCCTGAGAGAATGACTTGGCATCTGTCAGGAACAGGACTCGCTGTCTCTGTATCCATTGGCTACCACATGAGTTAGAGAGGCTGAACTGACTGTTCACTCATTCATCATAATCAGCCACACAACTACTCTTTGCTCTGTATATCTCGGTGTTTGGAGTCCATTCCTGATAAATCCCTTCTGCACCTGTCTGACCTCATGGCTCAGAAGTACAGCAGTAATAGATTTGCTTCATTGTACTTAACATCTGCCTCATGTGAACCACTTTCCCCAGCCAGCTATACATAGAGTAAATTGTTGTCCTCAACAATTTGAAGGAATTGTGTCAGTTCGACTAAGACTGGAAATGCACCCCAGATTTTTGTGAGCATTGACAGTCTCCCTGTGTGGCCAACTACCTTCTGGAAAGAACGCGCCTGCAGTCTTGCTGTATGATTTAGTCTCATTTTCTCGCACAAAGACAAGCAAAACAGGAGACTCATTCCTTCTGTAGACTGGTGCTGTAGTTACTGAACCGCTGGAGTTTAGTCAGTCTGAAAGTGTGGAAGAATCCAGACAGCAGCACACAGCTGTGAGTGACTCCTTTTATCAGGGATCAGGGCTGCTGGAGTGTCTGACAGACCATCAATGCAGCACTTGTTCTGTTCTCTCCTTGAAGCTGGCCTGGGTGACTGGCCTTAGTCCTTTAACTGTAGCCAGTCCTGCCTCAATTGAGTTGGTGTACAGGGCCTCTTTGTGCTCCGCTATGCATTAAGTCTGGGGCTGCCTGGGGAATTAATACAGCCAGTGGAAAACCGGAGGTTCGAGTACGACTGGTCCTTTTCATAAAGAATGACACTTTCTTTCTCGCTCTGGGAAGACCAGAAGGGCCGACTGTATAAAACAGAAAGCGGGTCTCTTTCACCGTGGTAATGTCAGTGGCAGGAGTTTCAACAGTTAACCAACATTTTATCAAATTTGAAATCTGAAATGAGCAATTGATGTCCTTTGTTTTACAAAGGGTGTGTGGAGTATCATTTCAGGAAACAGAGACCCTCACAGCAGGCGAGGAGTTACTCTTTCAGTTTGTAGCACTGTCAGGTTAATCTGAAAGCTGAAGTTGATCGTTGAACAACCCAAAGTTGAATCAATATTAAGCAATTATTGCATTTGTTCAACTGCCATCCCCGTAATCTACAATAAAACATCTGCTTTAAGCACTTATATTATGTCTGAAGTTATAAAAAATAATTTTGCTGCAGAATGTGCGGAAGAATATGAATGTAAAAAGGGGGAAATAACCAACAAGAGCATTTACTGGAGCAGTTAAATTCTAGAAATGTCAAAATTCTCATTTTCAGTTGCAGTGTGGTGGAAAGAGTGATCTGTTAACTTCTTCATGATGATTCCCTGGGCTGATTACATTTTAGGTTTATTATTCATGATAGATAATTCTGCTTAGTTGCCCTGTGTACTACAGTCACGTGCTGTCCACTGAGGATAACTGTCATCTCGCATATGGTGCAGAATTTCACTTACTATCATAGCTATGTAAATGCATTCAACCACCCTATAAGACACAAGTTTATTTTAAGCACTGCCAGGTGGAAGTGAAACAGAGAGACAATAGCATATAGACCAGTATCACTGTTCTTGTTTCTCCCTTTCTCGCTACACGTACATATAGCTTGTCTGAAGTGTTCTTTTCTATGTATATTTATAAGTGACACAGTTGTCATCATTAGCCTTTCCCAGACTGTATTTGTCATCATGCATTAGTATTGATTTTGTAGTGGAATAGGCTCACAGTGATCTTCATCTAAATTAATGACCATGGCAATGCGGTATAATAATTGCAGTTCCACTGCATGACCACTGTTAGCAGATTTCCTTACTGACATTCTCAGGGACACACAGGTAAGGAACTGGCACGAGATGTCTTAGATCTGCCCTGAGTGGACTCTTCTGTGCAGACAGGTTGTCACATGCAACAGATTATCAGTTTGATCTTGAGGCTGTTCCCACCCCAGCACACACCTAGAAAAGCTTATTTATGAGAAATGTTTTGCAGCCCTTTCAACCACTTGTCATTAGAATATAAGAAATGTTTTTGCTCAGAGCAGTTCACTCAGCTGCTCAAGTGAGACCATTTGTGTGTAGAGTGCAATTCTGTCACACCATCAACCTTTGAACCCACTGTGTTAGCTTCCTCAGTATGCTGGAGTAATTTGCTCATGCGGTAGTAATTCTTTGCATGAAAACGTTCTACTACTGGTACAAAATTAGCCCTTTGCAGACCTCTGTTTCTGTTCTCTTAATCTGCTCTCTGAAGTTCCTCAATTTGTTGTGTGATTGAAATTCAACTGTACTCCCGGGCTGAACTTCTTTAGACATTAATGAGTTTATCAGGGTGTTCGTTTGACGTGAGTGAGAGTTGGATCAGTGTGTGACTGAGTAGCCACTCCTGCCAACACATCCCTTTTTATTGGTGACCACAGTGGGCCAACCTGCCTACCCGTCCAGGCTCAGCTGCTCCATGCATGCAGGCTGTGTTTCGAGTCCTGTGGTCTGTTTGGTTTCTTCTGTAGCCCCTGTGAACCTCAGCCTAAGGTTTTTTTTTCTTCATGCAGTTAGACCAGGCTGTATTAAAGTGAAAGCTCCTAAAATTAAAAATTAAACATGGAAAAAAATGGAAAACACTGTTCTTTACATGTGTACCATTTCCACTGTGCCTGAGTGATTGCCTGCAACTTTTTGTTCTTTGTTCCCTTGCATTTTCAGACAGTATGGCCGTCTGGCACAGAGTGCATAGCCAAGTACAACTTCCAGGGGACAACAGAGCAGGACCTGCCCTTCAGCAAAGGAGATGTCTTAACCATCATTGGAGTAACCAAGGTAACCTTGAGCCGTGTCACTGTATGTACTGCTAAACTGTGACCTTCTTTGCCAACGCCTGCTTGAAGCGCACAACAATGTATCCTTTCATTAAAAAAATTATAGAAATACAGCTCAACACATATTTGTAACACTGAAAACACTTGTTTTTTAATAGCGCTCATGCTGTATATCCATGGTATGTATAATATAAACATGCACTGTTTAAATTGACTGTTCTCTTCCTTTCTGAGATGCATGTGAAGAGCTGTAGTTCAGTGCATGTTTTAATGACATGATTTTCCCCCACTTTAAGAGTATGATTAAGCAATAGAAACTCGGGAAGCTGGTGTTCATGTTGTTCTGTGAGCGAGAATGGTAATTCTGGCCTAGTGGGCACTATGAATTTAACAGCCCAGTGTGGCAGGGTGACCTGAAGGAGACACACTGTCACTGTCACTGTCACCTGCTTCCTGTTCAAGTCTCTTCAGAGTTTCAGGTTTTTGTGAAATGCACAGTTCTCTCTGTTGGTGTTCTGAATCATTTATTGAATATTAATATTTTCAATTTTAATCACAAACATTCCCCTCTTTCCCTTACCAGATGGTAATTTGGTAAGCAAAGTGATGTCTCCTCTGGCACTAGAGATCAGGAGGTCTGTGTTGAGCTGCTGTCTCACTGTGCGTAGCGCTGAGGGAAAGTGAGGTATCCTCCACCTATGAAATGCCCTCTGTCATTGCGGTTTCTTGCAAGGTAAAGGGCAGGTGATGTGTTGAAGAGTGACCCATGTGTGAGAGTTTCTTTTCTTTGCTTTAGGGTTTATCATTCTCTGGCTCATCAGCCTCCTTGCGGTTTTCTCTTTTTGTGTGTCACATCATAATTCTCTGCTGTCTTTCAGGATCCAAACTGGTACAAAGCAAAGAACAACATGGGGAGAGAAGGTACCATCCCGGCTAACTATGTCCAAAAAAGGGAAGGAGTTAAATCAGGAGGCAAACTCAGCCTAATGCCGTGAGTACAGCTCAGTCCTGGACTCAGCCCTGAAGTCTGTGTCATGCTGTTGAGTTCTAGTGGAGCCTGTGACTTTATAATAATAATAAACTTTATTTTATAAAAATAGGTGGCTTTAAAGGTGGCTTCTCAAAGCGCTTTACAGGATGACAATAACAATAAATAAGAAGACTACAACAATAAATAAGAAGACTTCACAAAATAGGACACAATTATAATTACAACAATACAACAGTAACAATAGAGGAGACCGTGGAAGGTGGTACTAAGAAGAGCAGAGGGGTGAAGAATGGAACCAGTTCAGTAAAGGCTTTTCTGAAGAAGAAGGTTTTGAGTCTGGATTTGAAGGAGTTTAGAGAAAGTGACTCTCGGATATCCTTGGGCGAAGAGTTCCAGAGCTTGGGGGCATAGCAGGAGAAGGCCCTGTCACCCATACAATGTAGACGGGCTTGGGGGACAGTAAGGAGGGCAGAATTTGAAGAGCGGAGGTTGCGAGGTGGGGAATAGGGCGATAAAAGTTCAGACAGGTATTGAGGTGCCAAGCCATATAAAGCCTTATAGAACAATAACTTTTAAAAAGTTATTGTTCTTTGACTTGGAAATAGCATGGTTGATTGCACTGACAATAAGAGTGCAGTAACCATATCTTTTTTCTACATAACGTTTACAGCAGAGATACTCTCTGGGGAGTTTGAGTTCTGTACATGAAACTGAAGCCTTGTGACTAATGTGAACTTATTCAAGCTTTCTGCTCTGTGTCTGACATAAAACAGACAATTCGTGAACCACAATTCAATCTGGGATAGAGTTGTACATATGAGTATAAGACAGGTTATGAATGCAGCCCTTCTTGGTCTTTGTTTGGGGCTCTCAGCTCATCAGTTTCAGTCCTGCGTTAGGCTCATTATTGGCACAATGGTAGCTTAGTGCCCAGGCAGTGCCCCTGAAGTGTCAAGACTCTTGTCGAAAAGCATGCATTACAGTTGTGTTGGTTAGTAAATAGGTAGTAAAGGTTGGGGTAAATAGCACAGTGAACATGTGCGGATATACTCCTCTGGCTCTGGCCCAGCAAAGTCGGCTGCTGCCCCAACATCCTGTGTGTCTGAGGTGGGTATCCTTCTCTGAAGTGTTAATGAAGCTTGAAATGTGAGCAGATTGGGATGGCAGGCTCACTCGAACTGGCAGAACTATCCTTACATCTTCTGTTTTCTGTAGTTAATGTTTTTCAAGATTGTCACTTTTCCAAGGTTATTGCATCCTCCCAGTTTACTCATTCAATTATTTGAATTTAAAAGTTTTAACTGGAGCAGGTAAGTGCAGTCATGCAGAGCAGCTGTTCCTTGATGAAGGGGAGTTATTCGGACATGGGAAGGGCACCAAGCTGTGCCTCTTCATCCTGACTTCATTGAGTTTTTTCTTTGAGTCAATATATTGTTAAGAGACTGGGAACTAGTTTCAGTATTTCCAATAAGAAAGATTCAGATGTAGTTATTGAATTAACTATAAAAACAAAAAGTGGATATTTAATGCATATTATATGAAATATTTATTTTCATGAGAATGTATCATTACTTAAAACAGTGTTACATTAAATGGCGCATGTAATATGATATATTGCATGGAACAATCAATGGCAATTTTTTAAAAGGCAGAGTCAACAGCGGTATAAAAGGGTATAACATCCACTGTGAAGTGTGGGAGTGGATCAATATAATCGCAGGTCTGCATCACAGTGAAGGGAGTCAGGGCACCGGCCATAAAACTGGGGGTATCCAGATAGCTAAGCTCGGGGATGGGTCTCTCAAGGCTGGGATCCATCCTTCAACATGGCTATGTGCAGACAAAATGTTGAGTGCTTATGCAGAATGCAATGAGGCTGATGGACTTATAAAGGTCTCTTGGCCTGTACAAAAGCCTGATAGGAACGTCAGAGGCTTTGTGCAATTTCGTTGAATAATGGAAAATGTTTCAGGGTATTTAGAACACCCTTGAGTGCTGAATAAGAACAAAAAAACAAGATGTAACAAATACAGATTAACTGAACATTAAACACATATACAAAGACAAAAGTCCTGTAATAACTGGCTATGAATGCATTATACAGTACATTGTACATGTGTTTAATGGTATGTGCTTAACATAATTTTCCTGTACCTTTAGAAACCAGCAAAGATCAATTCTGAACTGTTACAAGTTCTGTTAGGTTACTCTTTTATTCATTTCATTAGCTTGGAGCATACAGTTTTAATATTCATGCCAAGTCTCCTTCCATTTCCACTAGCAGCCCTAGGCTGATGGAAGACACACAGATGCAATATGTGACAATATTAACAACAAATTGTTCCTCCAAACACAGAAAACTAATAGTGCATATAATAACAGGAAGCTAAGTGTCATGAGAAAGTGCCTCCCAGCCCTCAGGAGACAATTCAGCTGATGTAGGTTGACAGCTCATTGAACTGACCATCTCAGACAGGATTTTTTTGAAGGTTTTAGACAGTCCAGCGTACATATCAAAAATCAAAATACAATTGATTAACATCTAATCAGGTGCTGCATGTTACCACACACCTGAAGCACATTACTACATTCTTACCATTGTAATTTAAATGTTTTTTTTCGAGTCATTAGAGAGAATTTAAAAAGCTTTACAATTCTTTGTGACTGAATTTTTTAACCGTAGACCATGAACACAGGAACAGTAAAACAGAACAACAGCCCTTCCTTCTCCTGGCCTCCTTCTCCAGACCCAGCTTTTACACTTCCATACGAAAGAGCTGCGCGTCTGAAATGTGTGAGAGTGAGAGTCACAGCATCAGCATGTAGAATCTGCTGTTCCATGGGAATAGTGGTAATATCTCCTTTTTGGAGTTGTGTAAAGTGCTAATATCCTGACTTAAATGGTCTTTTTTCCACTGAGCGAGCAGGCGGCAAGCTGCTCCCCAGAGAGAGTGAAGGCCACAGCTGTCCGCAGGCCAGTGCCCCGAGCAGTGCTGTTGCAGCTTCCTCCTCACCAGCGGCTCTGTTATTTCTGACTTGGAAATAAGAAGCAAGGCCTGCGAAGGCTGACAGATGCAGAGGAACCGACAGGTTTCCAATACTATATCCTTGTTAGAACTTCCTAAAAGTGCTCTAAATAGCTCTCTCTGGAATGTGAAAAAAATACACTTCCCTTTATTAAATACAAAGGAATGCCAGAACACCACGCAGCAGTAGATAGGAAGGCAAAGAATTCAAATCTTGGTTTAAATAAAACTGTAATTTCTCAGGTTATTCTAAGCTTTAATGAGGAAGTCCCTATGAATATGACTTTTGTGTTTGCTGCAATAAGTCCTCATCTTCGGATTTTCCGCGATATTTGAGTTTGGTTATCTGTATGGTGAGAAATGATGTGAAAGGCTAACTGAGAAATTAGGCTCTTTGAGAACAAGGAGAGTGCTAAGTGAGGGTGAAATCTGAAGAAGCCTCTATAATGTAGCTCTCTTCAGTTGTGGGAGGAGTGGGCAATATTTGGATCAAACCACTAAGGCCAGCAGTTCAAGGATAAGACAAAACAAACTGAGGAAACCTAAGGAAATAAATAAAGGTCAGTTGGAAACAGGGCATGTTTATCACTCTGTGTCTATAGCCCCAGATCGTTATAGACCCCTTTAAAACAGTGTGTTGTAGTGCTTCAGCTACGTGCTCCCAGCACTTGTGCGGTCTAGTGTGGGCAGCAGAAACAAGAGCTCGTTCAGGGAAGCGGATCAGACGGAGCGCTGGGGTGCCCTGTGCTTCTGCCATGAACTGGGCCTCTTGTCCACTGAGACATGAGACAGAGCCACCTGGGTTCCTTTAAATACAAAAGAAATCCCAGGTGAGTATAGTGAACACTGCAGGAGCACTAATAAGGTTCCTGCCAATAGCTGCTGTAGTGAGCATCCTCTTTATATGTGTTGGCACGTCTGTGCAGCCACGACTCATTTGCATGGATGACGTCTTACAATGAGGTACAGCATTCGATCATAACAGCCATCTTTTTTTTTTTTTGATTCCATGTTAAATGTCTTAGCACAAGCCAGACCATGACTGGCTGAACTTTGATCGATTTTATCTGTTTTGCAGCGGAAAATCACTTTGGATCTAAATATGTTTAGTTAGCAAAAACTGTAAAAGCTCATAGTATTTACATGGTCAAGCTAAGGTCCTTATAGGTCTTTATAAACACTAAGTATATTTCTTGTGAGTTTGTATCCTCTAGTACTTCTAGATAGTGGAGTATTATAATGAAGCTTTTCTGTGCTAATTAAAGTTCCTGTATGTGCTCACACAAATCTATCACATTGAGAAACCCTAGATTTGGCATCTTTTATCAACTTCAAGTTTTAGCGGTGTTGGTGACTACTGAGCGACGTTCTGTACATAACGCATCTATATATCCATTTGGATTTAAAGCAGAGTTTGTAAATGAGTTGGGTCCTCTCGTGGACTGTTTTATTGTACAGCTTTCAGCACATCAGTACTGTATTTTACCAGCTGCCTGTCAAAGTACTAATGTCATTTGCTCAGTACAGCTCTCCTATTAAGTTGACAGCAGCATTGAAAATGTACAGGACCTGTGGTGGGCTGGTGGTGCCGGGCCGGAGCCGCTCAAGGGCTCGGCTCGGCTGGGCTGTCCCTGCAGTGGCAGACAGTGCCCTTGAGGGGCACGAATATCTGCTGAACATAACTGTGAATGATCTATGAAAAGGGTGGGGAGCCCCCAGTCCTGAGCGCAGAAATCCGATCAGCCTGCCTCATGCTGGACGTTCTGATTTGTACACCAGTCCCACTCGCGGGCAGTGTGCAAGGGGGTTTGTCCTGAGTTTCGCTGTCTGACGCCACTCGCTGGCCACCCACCGGCCTCTGCGACACCTGTGCTTCAAGCACCTATAGGTGGGATTTTTTTTGTGCATAAAGTCTGTGTTGTGCAAAACTTCTTGGTTAATAACTTCTGAATTTTGTGAGATTTTCTGATAAAGTGATGCAAAACATAGTGCTACTATAGTAGAAAGGTATTCTGTAACGGTACTAAGTAGGGAATTGTTCAATTGTTGTATAACAGTATTTTCTGTTAATAAAAACAGTACCGGGGTCCCCATTTAATGTCCGTGGTGGAGACCGTAACATGGGAATGCTAAGCGAAATTATGTTAAGAGGTGGAAATATTTTCCATCAGAAATAATGAGCTAATGGGCACTGAGAGGATGTCAATATTCCCAGAGGATGTTAAATTCTACATATTTCTCCAAAGGAATCGATATATTTCAACAGAAAAAGGGACAAGGACATGACGACATAAGTCTGCAATAGTGTACATTCACGTTTTGTGTGTGGAAACCGAATGATTACAGTAATGACCCATTAAGTTAAGCACTTAAATGGAATTTAACCTTGTTTGAAATGTTTTAGAAACACTGTGAATTTAAAAATTAACATAGAGAGAGAGAGAGAGCTTGTATATGAGAGAGATTGCACGAGAGAAATAGTGATCTTATGTGTCTGTGAGTGATGAACATTTTAATACATAATACACATTGTAAGATTAAATTTAAAATTGTACTTTTAAAGCATAGTGTATTGCATGAAGATGAAAGCAACACTGCAAAATACTTTAAAATTAAATGTATGTACAGTATAATACTAGGGTTACATTAGTGTACATACATTTAATACTTGATAGAGTGAATGTATTATAAGGCATCTAGTGTCGTAGTCTGCCTGTGCTTCTTGACTTTTCGCTTTGCGTCTAGAGGACCTAAAGTCCTAGAAGAGGACTTTACGCCTAGAAGAGGCGTAAAAATAATCAAACATACAGCTATAAAATAATAATAGCTATAATGTAATCATTTGTAATAATGTAATCACTTTATTATTTGCCATTTCTTATGCTCTGGAAGGTTTTTGGGGTGGGAGTTCATGTCTTTTAGACAGGGGAATTTTTACATCCACAGTCTCTAAAAGTCAGTGGCATAAAAGCAAAGTGACATTCAGCGGGGAATTCCTATACTAAATTAACCAAAAGTTGATATTCTACTTAAGCAACCAAGACAGTACCGTATGAAGAGGTTCCTATTCCAGAAAACCGCTCCTCATGAAGCGCTGTGTTGTCAGCTGTCCACCGGATAAGATCACTTTATTAGCCCTATACAATTTCTTGCATTAGGAATTTGTCTTTTCACATACCCCAGCTTGCTCTCCATGAGACACAGAGACAGGGAGAGAAGCTGGGGGTCAGAGCGCAGGGTCAGGCATTTATACAGCACCCCTGGAGCAGTTGGGGTTAAGGGCCTTGCTCAGGGGCCCAACGGAGTAGGATTCCTCTGCCGGCCACGAGATTTGAACCAGCAACCTTCCAGACACAGGCGCAGATCCTTAGCCACAGAGCCACCACTCCACCCCAAAAGGGAACAGGAGCACCCCAAATGGGACTTGAACGCACAATCGCTGGCTTAGGAGGCTAGTGCGTTATCCGTTAGGCCACCAGGCACCACCTCTGGCACCACTGTGACGTCCAGCGCTGAAGCATTCAGTTCTCTGCCCTGCCTCAGTCGCACATCTCGCAGATTAAAGAGCATTAAAGAGCTAGGAGGAGGGAAAACCTAACTAATCTAATCAACTCAAGCCCCTCTAAGCCGCTTAAACACAGACTGAAGTCCTAATGTGAAAGGAGTAGGAGAAGGAAAAACATTACAGGGAATGCAATTATTGTGTGATTACAACTTGACAGAAATAGACTCTGATCTCATTGTTTTGGGGCATTCCAACTGACATTCACGGTGCTGACTGAGATTGTGGAGAGGAAAGAGCACAAAAGAGGGCAAAGAGCTCAAGGCCCTACATTTCCACAGTCTTTGGCCAACACTCATCTTCTCAAAACCTTCTTTAATTTGTTTAAATGTTCAGCATGCTATCGCTGTACTACAGATAAATTGAAAGTCAAAGGTCTACAAAGGTCTTTTAAAGTTGTATAATTTAACTTGTTAAATTTAAATTGTGCACCTTAACTTCTTTAAAATTCTGTTTAACAGCCCTTCTTGGCTACATTCAGCCACAGTCTTTTTTCCTTCACTTCTTTCATGAGAATCTTTTACAGAGCCACCTAAGAGACTCTGTTCCTTACTGGAGGTCCCAGTCCACATTGCCAGGAGCACTCATGTGGCGGCGTAAAACAGCCTTAGTTTTGCCTTGGTGAGGTCTGATAACAATGTCAAAGTGAAAGAAAGGTCACGAAGGCAGGAAACCAATCAGCCTGTCCTGGGAACTCATCATCCCTGTCGTGAAAGAGAACGTGTGAGCAGCTGTCTCCAGGCAGACACCGCCCTCTGTAAGGAGAAGTGCTTCCTGTTCTCAGTGAGATTCATTTCTGTTTGAGCTCTTGTTTATGAATCTGCAGCGAGTCCTTTAGATGGATTTCGTCAATATGTTTTAGAATAGTTCTGTCCTGCAGTGCACTGGCCTCCAGTCCGGGCTGCGGTCTTCCCTTGTGCCCCTTGTTTCTGGCTCCAGGTTGTCATGACCTGTGCTTGATTTCCTGTCGCTTCCGTTCAGATTGTTTTTTTTCCCCGAAAAAGACAAATGCTCCGTGAAGAAAGCAGCCATCCGTAAGAAAGGCTTGCACATGGGCGGGCAGGAAGTGGCAGAGGGGAAGTATGACAGTGGGGCACAGGTTTCTGTTTTAGTGCTATGCTTCACTGCACATGTTCTAATCTGTACTGAGCCAGCTGAGCTTTTAAAGAGAGAGGGCTTAGACCACACCGGTCTTCTAGAACTTGTCATATGTTAGAAGAAGTGACTGGTAAAAGCAGAATGTATAAAATCATGACTATTATTACTATTATTTCAATTTTGGTTGAAAAACAGAAAGACATTGCAGCCCTTAAGGTACGTTGCTAGTTACAGACATTAGTGTTGGCGTTATAAATCATTAATCCCTTCATTCATACTCGACTGCTTCACTCAGGCTGATCCTGAATTATTTAAGAGCCCACAGCAGCAATATCGATAGAGCACTTAACAGTCCATGAAGTGGGCGGAGTGCTGGTGGGCTCTGACAAACTGAAACACTGCCTGTCCCCATTTCCTCCGCTCTGCCCAACAGGACCTCATGTCTCTCGATCTGCCGGGTTCACAGAGCGGCGGGGCTTCATTTACCCAGTCAGTGTCCGAGCAAAGTGCGGCAAGGCCTGCGCTCTATTATAGCTTTATCAGAGAAGTGGAGAGAAGTCTAAAATAGCACTTTGTACCACCTGTGGGCAAGTTAGAGCTAGAGCTTCTTCAGACAAACGTTCTTTGTGCGGGGCATTCTAAATGTATTTTTCTGTTATTGTAAATGTTTTCTTGCTAAGTCATAACAGAGGTAAGGGAGCTATAAATGTTGGGGAATTTTGTTGGGTTTTTTTGGATCTCTTGAATCTATTAATGTTGCTCATTTTTATTTCGTTTTTGCTCTAACCCGTAGTGCCTGATCATCTGGGATCATGGCTGTGGTGGATCTGTGCTCTGTGCTCTCTCCCTGGCCTGGGAGCCTGTCTCTGTGCTCTGTGCTCTCTCCCTGGCCTGGGAGCCTGTCTCTGTGCTCTGTGCTCTCTCCCTGGCCTGGGAGCCTGTCTCTGTGCTCTGTGCTCTCTCCCTGGCCTGGGAGCCTGTCTCTGTGCTCTGTGCTCTCTCCTCTCTCCCTGGCCTGGGAGCATGGCTCTGTGCTCTGTGCTCTCTCCTCTCTCCCTGGCCTGGGAGCATGGCTCTGTGCTCTGTGCTCTGTGCTCTGTGCTCTGTGCTCTGTGCTCTGTGCTCTGTGCTCTGTGCTCACCACGGCTGTGCTCTCTCCCTGGCAGCTGGTTCCATGGGAAGATCACCCGAGAGCAGGCGGAGCGGCTCCTCTACCCTCCTGAGACGGGCCTGTTCCTCGTGCGGGAGAGCACCAACTACCCCGGAGACTACACCCTGTGCGTGAGCTGCGAGGGCAAGGTGGAGCACTACCGCATCATCTACCACAACGGCAAGCTGACCATCGATGAGGAGGAGTACTTCGAGAACCTCATGCAGCTTGTGGAGGTGAGGAGGGCAGCACCGTGCAGGCGTGACCACTCTGCCTGTCCAGCAGGCCTGCTGGCTGTATCTTTGTACTGTGACAGTGCACAAAAGCTTTAAGTGTTAAATATATCTCAGTATTCTGCTTTTTTTTCCCTCTTCTGTGAAACTGAGTCCTGGACTTTCTCCAAATATTTTAGTTTTGGTCACAGTTAAATGCTACTAGAAAGTCTGGTAGGGCTCCCAGTTTGGAGGAATCCTAAAGACATTTAATTACGATGAAGTATGTTTGGGAACTAGAACAGGAGAGCACTTACTGAGGAGAGGAGGCCTTTCGGCCCATCTAGTCTGGTAGTTAGTAGTTACTTGATCCAAGGACCCCATCCAGCTATTTCTTGAAAGAAACCAAGATATTGGCTTCAATAACATGACTGGGCAGCTATAAAACCATTAAGAGTACCATATTAAATTTTTTCATCACGCAGAACTTATTTAAGGGAAGAAACATTGGTCTAATTCCAACAACTTTCAACGTAAGAAGATGGATCTTCATCAACTATTAAAAAGCAGCGATGCGTGTCTACAGCTTTTTCCAGAAGCGTAGTGCCACTGTTGTTGTTTAGGTGCCATTGTGGTAGAAGAAGTGTTGGCTGGAGCTGCGGAGGCTGTGTTTTTCTAATGACTTGAGTTCTGGCTGTGCAAGAGACGTTGGCGCTCTGCCTATTCTTGCTTCCCTGCACTGTTTGGAGTGGGTGGAGCTCGGGAGGCAAAGAGAACAGAAAAATTGGCGTCAAGTTCAATCTTTTACACTCTTAACACCTCAAGAAACACATGACCGTAGTCTGCCACAGCCTTGCTAATCCTGATACTTAGCTAAAATTAGCCCGTGTCTATATGCAGACAGCCCAGAATCACATTTCATCAACACCGCGCGCTTTTGATTAATTCCCTCTCTAACCATGTGCACACACGAGAAGGCAAAAACATGACCTGTATGACAACAGAGCACAGGGCTTAAAATCAGATTGAGTAGAAAATCTGAGAAAATCACTCTCATTCTTTGTAGTCAGGTCTGGCTGTTGTGCTACAGCGATGCCGCGTGGTCCCCGAATCCCAGCTGCCGCCCTGTGGCAGTGCCCAGCCCAGAGGCAGCCTCTGTGGCACAACTGCATGGCTTTCTGACCCACCCTTTCATTGTATTGGTATGAAGAGAAGCAGTTGCTCAGCAGCTGGACTGTTATGAACAGGAATAGGGAAAGCTGTGGTGAAATGGCATATTGCCATTGACTCACACTAGAGGTGCGCAGAGCTTGCAGGAAGTGCCCCTGTGTGTGCGCTTTGTGTGCCTCCAGCAGCCCCGTGTGTGTAGAGAAGCAAAGAGTCATTTCCATACAGTACAGTAACTGAGGGGGAGATGCATGTAAATATCACAGTTTATATGCAAACACTATTCACAACAGGGGTGCATTATCATGTATTAATGTTTAATGATTAATTTGTGTTCCTAAAGCTCAGTGAAAGCAACAATGAATAACAGAAACCTTGTTATATCTGACATGTGAACACAGAACATTATACCGTATTGTCTTTGGTTTATTTTATATAAAAGCCAGTTTAAATGAAATCATATACATCTCCTTCATTGTGACAAGTACCTGGTTACACTGATGTTACACTTAAGTTCAGTATTTACTTTGGATACCTTTAGCTTTATGAATAAGGTGGAAAAATAGTTTTTGCCTGCTGTGCGTTGTCGTTGTGTCCCGTAGAGTAATTCTGCTCTTTTGCTGTTCTGTACACTTAAACAAAAATAATGACACATTTTCACAATATGAGAACAAGTCATGTCATTTTAACGGTGTTAGTGAAAAGATTGTCCAGTTTACGTGACTGAACGAACTGACTTCATTTACACTCTTCTGCTTCTTGGAGCTTTCACAGTCCTGATTCTGCAGGTGGTGTGAAGATAGGAGTGGTTCTCGATATGGGACCGGGGCCCTCCTCTCTTCTTCAGTGTCATTGTGGCTGGGCTGACATTTTAGTGGAATAGCTACATGATTCCCTCTGCTGTGGAGCAGATTGCAGTCTGAGAGCAGAGCTGGGGAAATGGGTCTTGTGCTGCAGTGTTGCAGGCTGGGCTGCACTGTGGACAGCTGTGGTTGCAGCAGAAGCATGGCTGAATGAGCACGCTGGTCTTCAGGCCCCGATGCCCTCCTTCTCCAGGGTCCCTGTGCTCTCTGCTCAGAGTGCATCATCCACGTTTAACAGTGATCAGATTACATTTCTTCATAAGCTATTGAAAGGTGTAGTTTTCACCGGTTGAGCACTGCAATATTTCTGGTTTCACTTCTCACGCCTCGCGGTTCACATTTTGGTTTGGCATGAATGGGGCGACACAAGAACATTCCAGATCACTTGTTGTTCTAGTGTACACCTGTTACACGGCCTGGAGTAATTACTGACTTGGTTTTCTCCAACACACAGTGATCTGCAGGAAGAGGAACCAGTACAGTCTTAATTGTTAAACACCTTATGATTCTTATTGTATTCTTACTTTCCCTTCAGAAATAAATGATTTTAAGATTAAAGCTTGTGTTTTTCTATAGCTGCCTTACAACTCAATACTTGTAAAATGATTAACTTCTTCATGTAATTGTTTAAATATTTTTATGCTGCTTGGTTGCCCTGCAAAGTCTTGGAATTCTTGAATTCCTGGAATTTTTTGGTCTTGGTTTGATCAGTACTGCAGGCTAATGAGCACAGATGTGCTGAAATGAGAACCTGTGGTGATCTGACAGAACACAATACACTGAGTGCAATAGAGTCAGACCCTTCAGCATCCTGTAGCTTGGCTTTGTGTCTCATCTGTGTCAGGCTCTACGTGTTCATGCAGATGGCTTACATGTATACCATGGGCACATCTTTATTACAATGTCACACAGTTAGTTTGGGTGTGCAACAATGCCTAGCATGTCTTATTGTCAAATAGCAAAGCTCCATGTGATTCTTTTTGTTTTGAAGTTCCAGAGTGACAAAATAGTCATGAAATTGTATCTCAGGACCAGGGTGTGTGGGTTTATTGTCTGCGTGGACCATGATCTGGTCAGTGTGCCTGATCTTTGCTTGCACCTTGGTTTAATTTCATTTAGGGCTCTTATAACATATACTGTATGCAGACTTAGGGCTTTAAATTTGCACTGGTTCTTATATGTTAAAAATAAAGAATTCCATAAGTCCCTTTTTTTTAGAAGAGTTGTACAGTAGCTTACACTTGTTCAGAGGGTGTATTTAGAGTAGTATTTTAAAATGCAGATATAGAATGAGGAAGGCTTTCATCTGTGATGATAAGAACGATGTTACATTCTTTGAAATTAGGTTTTAATGAAGGTTGATCTAAGTCCCTGGGGCGGGATGTGAGGCAGGAGTCAGAAACCAGTGTAAGTCCATGGGTGAATTCCTGAGGCTGCTCCTGAGCTCCGATTGTCCCGTTGAAACCAGACTGGTAGCGCGGAGCCTTCAACTGCTGTGAGGTCCGAGCAGCGACCCAGCTCCCGCGCAGCTGCAGAACCGGGAGAACAGGATCTTGTCAGTAGGCTGCTCTCGCTTTCTCCAGGCACCATATCAATTGAAAGAAATATGTCTGGTTAGTGGGCTACTGCAAAATTCTATATCGACCCTTAGAGTCACTGTTTGTTTCATTGCATTCCTGAATGCACCTGCACTTTATTTCCTTGTTTCCTTGTTTTATTTGTGAGCTATCCGTATTTGTTGGTGGTGTTGTTTTTGCTGTGTCTTTGCAGATTTTGATTCCTAGGATCCCAATTACTTAGTTTCTTTGATCTGTATGATTGAGATACTTATCATTGATTTGGTCATTTTCCCTGGCTAGAATATCATTTTGTAGCTTGATGGCCAGGATTGTGTGATACTGTAATTGAGGACCTGACTCACTGCTTCTGTTCATTCAGTGGGACTGTTCTAAACTTTTTCTGGACCTTCACAAAGTGCAATCCTGAACTACTTTGAATTTGAATTTTGTGCTTCCCTCTGCTGGGTTAAATAGGTACTGCAACGCTAATCTGTCACGGCCTCTTATTTCAAGAATCATATTGTAATCAAAGCATAAGGGTGACAAGCGAGGGGAGGTCATTCAGCCCATCTGACCAGTTTAGTCGTTTTAGTAGTGGGTAGCTTATTGATCCAATGATTTCATCCAGCCATTTCTTGTAGGAAGCCAAAGCCCCATGGGAAAACATGGAAAACACATTATTCGATCTTAATAAAAAGGGAGAAGCTGCTTCTCAAGAGAGAACCACTCTCCCACAAGATGGATGAGGAATGGGGTCAGCTTACTGGAGTAGATCAGTGTTCCTGTGTGATAGGAAATAAACAAAAGCTTTATTTTATACTGTGCTGCCATTCTTGTACACCTGAGGACAGCTTGGCCATTTGTTAAGAGAGTATCTGGCGTGCATCTGATCTGATCAGAAAGCCTGACTTTTTAACATGCTGAAGCACGTTGTTTTATTTGCAGGGTAGTCTCTTGAAAGTTACTTTGAAATGAAAATGTTACTTCCTGCCTGGATTACAATTATCTCCATTTTGAATAGACTATAAACATGTTTTACTTTAATTTTCACCACGTTAAAGATAGGTTAGGATTTTCCTTTTCAGGTTAATGTTTCCATTTTTTGTAGTTAAGGAATGAATCCTGTTATTAAAGTTTTAATATATATAGACAGAAATGTGTAATTTTTCCGTAATATCTGAAAAACTATCAGTGAATCCCTTGTGAGTTTTGCATGCAAGCAGGGTGTAAATTTGATGCAGGGCTTGTTTGTAAACTCATCTCCATGTGGCCTGTCACTCTCTGGGCAGTGATAGGTCAGAGGTGATTTAGCACTGTCAGTGCTGTGTCTCAGATGTCTTTTGATTCTTTCTTCTTAAGTTTTAAATGGGTACTCGTGGCTTTGGCCATCTATAACTCTGTTTTAAAGAGTTTTAAAATCTTTAGAAAGAAGGTGAAATCATCTATAAATGACAAGCCTGATCCTTGGTTTTCATCCACATAGGTGTGGAATTATAGGCAGTTGGCTGCTCTAAACTGTCTGTTCCATCATCTCCCGGGGTCTTGACTATCCTCCTTCATGGCTGTCTGAATGCATGTGCTGGCAGAATGAGAAGTGGAGATTACCAGACCTGTGGCATCTCTTCTCAGTGTAGAGCTGGCCACTGTTCTTGTCAAACTCATCCTCATCTCTCTGCATTTCCAGCATTACACCAAAGATGCTGATGGCCTGTGTACCAGATTGATTAAGCCCAAACTAATGGAAGGAACTGTCGCTGCCCAGGACGAGTTTTCCAGAAGTAAGTCAGCCCACTGTGCCCACATGATGCTGGGACACTCGTATCTTTAAGCAGTGAAAGGGTATGTGAATTGGACATGACTGGAACATAGGCCCTTCTTAATGTCCAACTGTTGCGTTAATCGCTGTACAGTCATGCTTGTGACTGGAGAGATTTTCTCACAAGTAAGAGTATAATCAACTCGCGAATGGCACTGTAATCTCTGTCTGTTCATGAACATGTTTAGCAAATTTAACAAGTACTTTCAATATATATTGTCTTGCAGAAATATTTGCACCCTCCCAATGTCACATTTTGTTGAATTACAATGTATACAAACAGTTTTAAAGTGAATATTTTTAAACTAAATTTGAATGTACAAACTGAACACTTTTATGGATGAAAAAAAGTTAAACAGCTGCAAAAACTACAGGTAAAATCAAAGTTCTCTACCTGACTTTAGGACCTTACAGAGATAGGTGTATTTATTGTGAAATCATGTGAACCACTGTTGTTAGACAAGAGTCCAAAAACTTCTTGAAGCTGTTCACCTGTTTGAGAGACTGCTCTACAGAAGAAGCCTGAAGCCATCAGAAATCAGCCACACTGGTTGTGTTTTTTAGCACAGAACTCGAGGGCTTTTCAGGTATCCAGTGCAGAAACTGTAGAGGATGCCCAGTTAGGTTAGAAGAGGTTGGCCAACACGATCGTGCCTCAGCAGCGAAGAGTGCACAAGAACAGAGGCCGTCTTGTTTGTCGGTGCTTTTGCACTGCAGACACACTTGTTCATTTCTTGTCAGACGAACGTGGGGAGTGGTAATCCGAGTTTTCATTTAAAAGATGCGGTGAGCGCTGAGAGAGACCTGCCTCCTTCTTTTACAGGTGGCTGGGCTTTAAACAGAAAGGAACTCAAGCTCATACAGAGCATAGGGAAAGGGGAGTTTGGAGGTAAGTTTGTTTCCGGGAGGGAGAGATGCTGTGCATGGCGACCATTCATCCTGTTTGCATAGTTTAAAGTCTTAGGAAGAGGCACACAAATGACACATATCAAATGCTAGTAAGAAATTCTGTTAAGTGTGATGCATATTGTGTCGTAGTACACAGCACTGAATATGCAAATAAACTCCTCCTTGTTACCAAGTATAAATTGCAAAACACCTTTTAAAGCTAAGGTTTTAAACCAACATTCATACCTATTAATATGCATCTATAATATCTGTTCTTCTTTTTGAATTTATTTTGCATGTTTTCAGAATAGGGAGTGTGTTGTACTGTATATTGTATTTAGCAGACAAGAAGAACTGCCTGTAAAGGATAATTAATTCAGTCCTGTGAATTAAACAGCAAGTTTACATAAGTAATTTAATAGAGTAAATGTCTTGGATTAGAAGAACAGTTGATAATTGTGCAGAATAGAAATAGAAAGTGCGAATGGAGCAAGCACAAATCCCACTGTTAGATCTGTCGTGTGCAAAACCTCAGCTGAAAGTGTGTGCCGCTCTTTGCAGATGTGATGGTGGGCGACTACAGAGGGACCAAGGTTGCTGTGAAGTGCATCAAACACGACGCCACAGCACAAGCTTTCATCGCAGAGGCGTCTGTCATGACGTGAGTGTCAGCGCTACAGGGCCCGTGCCCTGCATCTCTTCTAGGCTGGGGCAGCCTGCTGCTGTGGCCTGAAAGATGATGAATTGTATTGATGTGTGGAGGTGTAGAAGCAGGAAGAATATTCATTCACAATTTAAATAAGAAAAGTGAAAGGAAATATTTTTCAGACAGTTAAATCCATCCATCCATCTTTTCTGCTAGACCTGGAAATTCCGTTCATATAGTTGTAAGATTGTATTTCTCCCTCATCATCACCGTGATGACCTGTCATCATGAGAGGTGAGCGGGAGTTGAACAGTGAGTAGAGGTGTGACCAAGCCGACTCTCACTGACCGGCAGGGGTGAGTGCCATGTGTGTGAACAGGGTTGTGTGTGCCTTAGAACACAGGGCAGAGGCAGGGGCAGGAGCAGGGGCAGTGTTAGGGACAGGGGCAGGAGCAGGGGCAGTGTTAGGGACAGGGGCAGGACCAGGGGCAGTGTTAGGGACAGGGGCAGGAGCAGGGGCAGTGTTAGGGACAGGGGCAGGAGCAGGGGCAGTGTTAGGACCAGGGGCAGTGTTAGGACCAGGGGCAGTGTTAAGGGTAGGGGCAGGAGCAGGGGCAGTGTTAGGGACAGGGGCAGGAGCAGGGGCAGTGTTAGGGACAGGGGCAGGAGCAGGGGCAGTGTTAGGGACAGGGGCAGGAGCAGGGGCAGTGTTAGGGACAAGGGCAGGAGCAGGGGCAGTGTTAGGGGCAGGACCAGGGGCAGGGGCAGTGTTAGGGACAGGGGCAGGAGCAGGGGCAGTGTTAGGGACAGGGGCAGGACCAGGGGCAGTGTTAGGGACAGGGGCAGGAGCAGGGGCAGTGTTAGGGACAGGGGCAGGACCAGGGGCAGTGTTAAGGGTAGGGGCAGGAGTAGGGGCAGTGTTAGGGACAGGGGCAGGAGCAGGGGCAGTGTTAGGGACAGGGGCAGGAGCAGGGGCAGTGTTAGGGACAGGGGCAGGACCAGGGGCAGTGTTAGGGGTAGGGGCAGGAGCAGAAGGCAACCCTGCGGAACTGTGCTGTGCTGACTGTGCTGCTGTGCCCCTGCAGGCAGCTGCGGCACAATAACCTGGTGCAGCTCCTGGGCGTGATTGTGGAGGAGAAGGGCAGCCTGTACATCGTCACAGAGTACATGGCCAAGGTGAGTGGCTGACCGGGGGGAGGGCTGGGGTAGCTGTACCGGAGCTCTGCAGGCTTTCCATTAGGACCCTCAACCACAGCCTCTCATCACAAAAGGATGCAGGCATGCTTCTTCTGAGATACATGATGGTTAACGCTTTGTTTTTTAAAGTGTTTACTTAAGACACTATTCTATTGCCCCCCAACTACTCATGTTACAGCGGAGCAGTTTCAGTAGGAAGTGCAATCGTTGGCTTTCAAACAGTATTTTCAGTATTCAAAATTTCAGTATTTTACATGAAGCTAACCAACTCTAAATATCACGTTCCTCATTTGTTTAGCAGAATCTTTTCTTTTTCCCCTACAGTCAGCTCCTACAGGATATTCATGCTTGATACTCCAATGAAAAATAAAAGTAGGGCCCAATACTACTTACTGTTCGGTGGTCCATAGACTTACAGTGATTAGCCATGTCTGTTGTGCCCATGTATGCGACTGGCTTTGCCGTGCAATCTGTGACCTTGCTCACAGGTAAAACCCATGACTATCCAGACTCCAGAGCCCCATTACTCCACTTTGCCACCCTTACAATTGTGAATTACCAATGATGAATCTTTCATTTAAGAAAAGAATTGGAGAGCATGCTCTACAAACAATACTAGGGTCAAAGTTGAGTCCAAACAATAAGAGCACTTCACCAGCCCTGAAAGGGTTCTGCTTGGAGCACAAGCTGAGCCCCACTGTCCAGATGTTTCAGGTGTGACCCTGGGCCACATTGTTAGCCAGCCGTTGCTGAATTCACCCAAGCAGTGGGGCACAGCTGGCTGTGAATGTTAATTAGCTAGGTCCCCTTGGCCTTGGCAGCATGTTAGTCCATGCTAAACCAGCTTGCAACTCACTTTGATAGGTGAGCATGTTGGTGGAAACGTCTCTGTAGGGTCTCATTATTCCTGTGCAGGAAAGATGATTTTATAAACAAATATGCGATTCCAAATTTAGAAGCAGTAAGTTGGGGCTGTTGTGCATTGTTAGTGCAGTCCAGTGAAGGAGAGCCTTGCCAACTGTATGAGCAATTTCTCTTTCCTTCAGGGCAGCCTAGTAGACTACCTGCGGTCCAGAGGAAGGACTGTATTAGGAGGAGACTGTCTGCTCAAGTTCTCAATGTGAGTATTTCTGTAACGGTAAAAAATCAATGGGGAATCAGGTCTTTGTATTCAGGAAGTTGCTGAAGGAGGGCGCTTTGACCCCAGTGATACCTTGCCTGTTTTGTTGTCTTATGTTTTATACTGTTGACGTATATAGATTTTATATTCTGTGCAGCTCGGTGCTGCACATCTGTGTTGACTGAATTGCGGCGCATTTAGGTTCTGTCTGGGTATTTAAAAGCTCTTGGTTTTGCATTTTTGGGTAGAAAATAAATACATAATGTGGTATCTGTCCTGTACGTTTCCTAGTCCTAATGTTTCTGTATGAGAGTATTGTGCCACAGTGTTGCTGTAGGATATCCCAGTTTTTGCATGAAGCTCATAGCAAGGAAAGTGCAGGAAACTGATGAAAGTTGAGTACCTAGGTTTAGAAATGTATTCCTCATGACTGTAGCTTTTATTTTTCAACTGTTGTGGTATAGATTAATTTCACAGTCTATCACTACATATAAATTGTTTATTTTCTTCTTTTCACTCTGCACTTTTTGTACTTTGCTAGTGGCCATGGAGTTCATCAGCCCCCACCCAAATCAGTGTGAACTCTGGCGCTTCCTCACCTTGCATTGACTGCAGAATTAATTGTTTCCTAAGTTGCCATTGTGCAGTTAGAAAGGTTGTGTATTGTCCCTTTTGAGCAGTTTCTTTCCATTGGATGGTGGCCTGAAGTTCTCCTCTCTTCACAGTGATGTCTGTGAGGCCATGGAGTACCTGGAGGCCAACAACTTTGTCCACCGAGACCTGGCAGCCCGCAACGTCCTGGTCTCCGAGGACAACATCGCCAAAGTGAGCGACTTCGGCCTGACCAAAGAGGCCTCCTCCACCCAGGACACAGCCAAGCTTCCTGTCAAATGGACTTCTCCTGAGGCGCTGCGTGAGAAGGTAAAGAGGGTCAGGGGGTCGTGCGCTGTGGGCTGGGGTCAGGGGGTCGTGCGCTGTGGGCTGGGGTCAGGGGGTCATGCGCTGTGGGCTGGGGTCAGGGGGTCGTGCGCTGTGGGCTGGGGTCAGGGGGTCGTGCGCTGTGGGCTGGGGTCATGGGACTGTGTGCTCTAGGCTGGGGGTTAGGAGTCGTGTGCTCTAGGCTGGGGTTAGGAGTCGTGTGCTCTAGGCTGGGGGTTAGGAGTCGTGTGTTCTAGGCTGATGAACTAAGGTCACAAGGTTAAGGTTACAAACAAGAAACTCATTTTGTTTAACGTTGTGGGCTTGTGGGACAAAAAGAGCCCTAGATCAATAACATTTGCATTAAATCTTACTTCTCTTTAAAATCTTTATAAGGGTGAAAAGTATAAACCTAATGCTCAGTGCCGAAAGCTGGGATAAAGATGGTGCCACTGGTATTCATGGCTTTTTGGGTGGAGGAGGGAGATGCTGACAAATTTTAGTCTGGCTGGGGTTGAGCCTTATCTTCTCCAGTATTGTCCTTTGCTGAGTTTTCTGTTCTGTGTGCTCTGTAGAAGTTTTCCACCAAGTCCGATGTGTGGAGCTACGGGATCCTGCTGTGGGAGATTTACTCCTTTGGGCGAGTGCCTTACCCCAGAATAGTAAGTGAACTCCTTCCTGCCACATGGCAATACCACCCCCACTCCCAGGAAAGATGAAATCATCAAAATGCTACTATTTTGCATTAGTTGCTCATTTATTTAAGTGCTTGACATTTAGGTTCAATTCACATCTCTTGGAACGGATGAAGATTTGTCAACTGTTGTGCTGTGCATGAAAAAAAGACTGTTGCAAACCTTAGTTAACTCATCTTGCACCAAGGTCATTCAAAGCACAACACATTTCTTGGAAGTGTGACTGAGATCTTTTTAAAATGTAAAGAACAGTAACTTCTCAAAGGGATTAGCACTATCGGCTGAAATACATCATTTACTTTATATGAACAAATTCCATTTTATAATTTCTACAGTAACATTTCCATGTTCTGACAGTTCTCTTAACTTCAGTGCTTGAAGGACTGGGGCACTGTGTTTTAGAGGTGTGAAACTCCCTCTCACTTGTAGCAGGGAGTGCAGGGTGGAAAGACAGAAGCAGAAGCAGAAGCCCCGTGTTAAACCCCCGACACATTAACTCACATGTTAATGAACAGCAATCAGTGTTCTTCACTCTAGTAGCCTCCCACTCCTACAGTCATCAGACCACATCTGGCATTTGCACCTACAGTACAGAGAACAATTCTGCTATGGCAGGGTCTGCCTTGCATTTATTTAGGACTTTATCCAGCAGAGGGAGCACTTTTCTGACGGCCAGTGCTCACTTGGCTCAATGACGGACAATAAAGTAATTTAAAACATAAGAGCATATGTAAGGCTTCTGAAAACAAGCCAAGGCATAAGCTTTCACAACAACACTGTATAAAAACAACATGGATATACTTTGGCAGATGAACTGGCCTTAAAAATCAATTTTAAAATGAGTGCACCACATTTGCACACAACACAAACCGCTTAATAGTTAAAGCTGGCTTATTATACTATATCACAAGATAACAGTACTGGAGTATCGGAAGTAAATACTTCATGTATAGGTTTTCTGTGTTGGAAAATGTAGCACCGTAAAAACACAAACAATTAAATTACATTAATTTAATTTCTGGCGCCTGAAATTTTGTAGTTTTAATCATTAAGAACAGACAAATAAAAATAAAACTTATGGAGAAGCTAAGAAATTAATATCAACAGTTTATTTTTGTCTGTTCTGAATTATTTCACTTGATCTTTGGGTTTTAACTCTCTTGATGTCTGGAAAGCAAATGTGTCAGACAGAGCCAGGTGGAAAATCAGACGTCTATGGTAGTTTTCAGGTGAAAAACAGTATTTTCTTTCTTGCATTTTCAAGAGAAAACTGGACATTTTCCATTGGCTTTGCACTCTTGATACCACACAGGATAAATGACTGCAATTTGAATCCAGTGCTTCTTATTAGGAACAGTTGGGCTACAATTCCTGTGCCAGTATTTGTTCATTTATGCTTAATTGTAATATATTTTGTAGATTTTATCTTTGCTCAGGGTGCCATTTATCTATTGTGCTTTTCAACCTGTTCTGTTAGGGGCACTTCAAGTTAACACATGGCGACTGTAATGATACAGCGAAACAGTGTAGAGTACCAGTAAACACACCAGTAAAGTACCTCTGTGGGCGTGTTTTTACTCTCCTCTCAGCCCCTGAAGGACGTGGTGCCCAGGGTGGAGAAGGGCTACAAGATGGACGCCCCGGACGGCTGCCCCCCTGTGGTGTATGACATCATGAAGCAGTGCTGGACCCTGGATCCTGTGGTGCGGCCCAGCTTCCGGGTAGTGAGGGAGAAGCTGCAGCATATCAGAGCCAAGGAGCTGTACCTGTGAGCCCGGAGCAGTGTGTGGGGAGGAGAGGGAGGGGGCGGGGGCCTGCCTTTCACACACGCGGACCGTGCTGGACATCAGCAGCTGCTGTCTGGGATCACCCTGCAAAACAGCCGACCCAAGCGTCTTGTGTAGCTTCCCCTTACCTCCCTGTCGTCTTCTCCCTCTTTCTGTACCCGTGGCAAGGATGGGGGGGTGGGCTGGCCTTTTCTTCCACATCTTGTGTCGCTTAAGGAAACTCTTCAGTCGCTCCCCAGGTCGATGTCTTGTTTGAATGCTCGTTACAGCATGCTTCACCCGATGCCATAGTGTTTGTGGATCATTCGCTCTGTGCCAAAGTGCCTCCAGACCACAAGGCCTCCTGCTTCGGTCTCGCTCCATCGTCGTCTCCTTCTCGTCACGGACGGTTTTACTCTTCCGGACGGACTATATATATTTTTTTTATTGTTTTTTTAATTGTTTTTTGTTTGCTTTCCTCCAGCCCTCCCAACACAGGCTCCTGTATTTCTACATGTATCAAAACAAGTTTTAAAGAACGTTACAATTATAAAATGTACTTCAGCTGACTTTTTACAACACATGAATAAAGAAAACAATATATAAGAGGGCGAAGGGGAAGAGTTGGGGAGTGTTCTGAAAACTATGGGGGGGGGCTTTTGTATAAAAAAAGATAAAAATGAAAAAAAGACCAAAAGGTTAAAAAAACTGAAAGGAAACCTTGCGACCTGTACGTTAAGCTGGGACATTGTGCATGCCGTGTGAGAGGCCTCGAGTTACTGTCAGTGCTATTCTTGTTTATTGTTTCATGCTGCGATGATTATGAATAAACCATTCCATCTGACCAGTTTGGAAAAAAGGGCACCTCGCCAGTGTGTTGTGATTCATTGCAGTTGCCTGGTACGTCAGCGAAGGGATTTCCACACAGCACTGCTGATCCGGGACAAACAGCAGCGCTGCCTGCCCACTGGTGCTCCCAGCTGCTGAACACACGCCAGCGCTGCCTGACCACTGGTGCTCACGCCTGCTGAGCACACGCCAGCGCTGCCTACCCACTGGTGCTCCCGGCTGCTTCTCCACTCTCTCCTGTTTGTACTCTTGACAGGAGAGCTTAGCTTTTTGGGAAATGCACAGGTTTAAGTAAGGAAATGTTTTCTGAAAACTAAGTCAAAGTAGAAATTCAGTTTTATATTATTCTAGGATTAGAAAATAGAGAATTATTATTCTGTTCACACCGCTAGTTTTTTTTGCATAGTAAACTATGTTGTATTTACAGTTAATACAAGTGTAAAGCTCACTAATCAACCATGAATTTAATACACCTGATATTGTAAAACTTAAAGCATTTTCCTCCCACTTGTGACATAAGAAACGAGACAGGGTCTGTCTTCAGCTTGCTTAATGAGCTCTTGCTTTCCCACACCTATTAATACAGATGTTATTATATACAAAGATTAGAGTTGGAATTACTATATTGTGTCAAACACCCTCAATTAATATTACAATATAAACACTGAGTTCTGCAGAGAGGTAGTAGCACAGAGGTGTGGACATGTCCACATAAACAAGGATTGTTTATGCTCATTTAATGGCTTGTTTAGCGGTTAAGGCTAAATTGATTTTGATTATTCTAATTCAGAACTCTGGTGGACCAAGAACCAGAAGACCCATTTGTCTTCAAGAACTAGAATTAGAAACTGCTATAAGAAAAATGAAATTGCAAGCAGAGATTTTTTTAAATATATTTTATATATATATACTTACCGAAATATGGCGGTGAAACCTGAAGGAAAGGAAACCAGAAGTGATCATCATCACAAAATCCCCAAAGAGAGATTTTGCCATCAGGTGGTGAAGAGTACCGTCACAGAGTGCGAGATTACGTTTAGCACACATTGTGCCTTGAAAATAATTTTACCTTGATCTATATGGATCGCATGGGATTTGAAATGGTCAGCCAGCGTTACTAATGTTTAGACAACCATTGTCGTGGAGAGAGTGCAATTTATTGTTCCTACACTTATCTCCCTCTCTGTAACCCCAGTACTGATAATTTATTTCCTTGAGTCCATACTATCCTCAGGTAGTTATTCACTTGAAGGTAGCCATTCTAACTTTTCTGCGTGTTTAGCATTTTTGAATCAGAAATGCTTGTGCATACACTTATGATGAAAGCACTATAAGATGGCTAATAGCAGTTTAATTCATGTAGTAATATCACAATTCCACTTCAGGAAGTCATAAAGGGCTCAGTGTCTGTCACCCTAATCCAAAGGTCTTCAACCCTGGTCCTGCAGAGCCACAATCCAGTTATTCTTCAAGGTCACCATAACTCACCTGTTAATTAAAGATTAGGAAAACTTGGTCAGTCCATCCAGCGAGCAAGCAAAATAATGGTGCAATGAAGGGAACATTAGTTTTTGAGGGCTGAATGATATTCTGATTTTTTTGTTTCAAATAATCTCTCAATTGAGTAATTAAACGCAACACCCATTTCATTCATCATAATTGAGCCTGGCTTTAAGAAGTTGCTGGTTTAAAGGCTGCCTGTAAGAGTCGCTGGACCTGGGCTGTCCAGGACTAGGGCTGCAGACACATGCAGTGAATGTACGTTCCTCCCTAAAATTCCTACAAATAAGTTGGATTCTGAACCTCAAGTCAAATTTGATTGGAAGAAAGAATGAATCAGGTACCAATGATGACCTACAGACAAATAATTCTTATTTAACATTTCTTTGCTGTTAACACAATCTATAACAACTTTAGTGCCACATTGCTTTGTTATAGGATTTTGGGACAGAAAGCTGTAGGAGGTACTCAGCAATCAGACATACAGGGGGAGATACAGGGAGATGTCTCGTGTCTTCCATCTAATGTGGCAGGCATGCTGTTCTCCATCAAAAAGGAGGAAACACCCCTGAAACCGTTGCTGCTGCTGTAGCTCCACCATGTCAAACATTACTGTTTGATCCTTTCAAGGGGGCCACCCTTGCAAAATCTGTAAAGAGCTGACACGGATCTGCGAGGCCAGCCTGGAAAGAAGACGGGAGACCCCGTCCGAGGCTGCTGCTGTGAGGCCTGGAGCTGAGCTGCTGGGGGCTGGAGATCAGCCATGATGACACACTCCAGCCACCCCGTGTTTCTCTCAGACACCCTGCTTCCTGTCAGCAAACCAGCAGAGCCTGAGTGTCACTGCTGGCGGGAGCATGTGGCTGCAAAAGCAGAATGAAACTTTTATTGAGAAATAAAAGGAACATATTCAGTTTCTAATGAGTGATTACTGAACTCAGTGCAGTGAAGACAAAACTGGCATTGTATCCTCTATCTGGTAACACTGGTACATCCATTTTTGTGATCTGTATATGTGGCCTTCACACATCAGAGATCTTAGAGTCCCTGTTAGCAATCGTATATGCTAAAAAAAAAAGTTAAATGCAAAATAAATAAAAATCAAGTTGGTGATTTCCCCGAGCTGTTGCAGGAAGTCCCTATAGAAAAAAGTACCAAAAAAAACACAAGTCCTTATAGTCCAAAACAAATGGGCAGACAAAAGTCAAAACCGGGCTGGGACAATTCAATCGAGACAACAAATCCAAATCGCAAAGGGAGAGTCCAGGAAGCGAGGAAGAGATCAAACTGTTAGAAGAAGGGTACGCGCGCTAGGAAGATCCAAAGAGAATCCGAATCAGTGAGCGAGAGTCAGGAAAAAGAGGAGGGTTAAAGTGGTGATGAGAGTGAAAGGTGATAGATTAGTGGCAGCGTGAGCGTCTGTTTAAGCGTGGGAATGTGAAGGCGTGTGGAAGGCGTGACAATCCCCACCACACTGCCCTTCAGAGAGGGATATCAGTGAGTATTACTGAAGCACGGTGGGGGTTTCCAAGGCAAACACATTTAGAGTCAAGTGGACACCTGACATAGCACAGCAAAAGGCAATCATTCTCTGAGAACAGTCACCTCAAAGCTCTTATACACAGAAACAAATGGTGTGCCGTCGGGTACCTGAAACAGAAAGACGCAGGCGAATATGGGCACCAGGGTCCCACTTCCCCCCCTCTCCCCAGTTTAGCCACAGTCTGTGACATTCCTCACACCTCCTCTCTCCATTTCACCCCCCAATTCGCACCCTGCACCCTCCTATCACCATTACTGAGCACCGTTTTTCGTGTTTCACCGTGTTTCACCAGCAGCACTCAGGCACTGTGCTGCACTGCTGTCTTCCATCTTTGCTGATCTTTTCAATGAGTCCCTGGCCCAGTGCGCAGTACCTGCTTGTTTCGAAACCCCCGTTATAATTCCAGTTCCCAAAAAACAGAAGATCTCATTCTGCTCTCATCACCTCAAAATCATGACTGATGCCTTTCAGGACTCGCTGCAGTTTGCATACAGAGCTAACAGGTCTGTTGACGATGCCTTCAGTTTGGCTCTGCATTACATCCTGCAGCACCTGGACAGCTCTCACACTTATGCCCGGATTTTGTTTGCAGACTTTAGCTCTGCTTTCAAAACTACCATCCCTGATCTACCTCTGGATAAACTGAGGCAGCTCAATGTTCCCCATCCTGTCTGCCATTGGATCCGTAACTTCTCAATCCTTGACTGCTCTGCGACGTGCAGAGAAAATAGCCGGTTGGCAGTTCCCCCCGCTCCCAGATCTACACTCCTCTAGAATGAGGAGGAATCATGGCTGACCCCTCACACCCTGGCCACTCTCTCTTCCAGCGTGTTCCCTCTCAGTGAGAGCCTGAACACCAGGACTGACCAACACCGGCACAGCTTCTTCCCCCAGGCCATGACCCTTAGAAACAAGGACACTGCTCTCACCCCTCCTCTGGGATCAGTTGTACAGTTTCATTTAACGGCACGTGCTACTGATAGTTTCTGCAGATATACGCAGTATTCACTGTACATTTTTATATTGTAACATATCACTGAGATTTGTTTTTAATTTATTAATTAATAATAATAATTGCTTGCACTTATATAGCAGTTTTCTGGACACTCCACTCAAATTGCTTTACAGGTAATGGGGATTCCCTCCACCCCCAGCAGTGTGCAGCCCCACCTGGATGATGCGACAGCAGCCATAGTGCGCCAGAATGCTCACCACACACCAGCTATCAGTGGGGAGGAGAACAGAGTGATGAAGCCAATTCATAGATGGGGATTATTAGGAGGCCATGATGGTAAAGGCCAATGGGAAATTTGGCCAGGACACCAGGGTTACACCCTTATCTTTTCAAGAAACGCCCTGGGATTTTTAATGACCACAGAGAGTCAGGACCTCGGTTTTACATCTCATCCGAAGGACGACGCCTGTTTTTATCTGTAGATTTCTTTTTTGTTACTTTTCTTATTGGAATTTACGTCGACGCCTGCACCAAGAGAAATTCCTTGTATATCTTGTACTTGGCGAATAAAAGTTTCTGATTCTGATTAATTACTAATCTGCAAGGCATCCTTCTAGATGGGAGACAAAAACTGTGCTCAGGTGTTTTGATACAATGTTAGAATGAAGGAAGTTAAACAAGTAAATCTTTCCAGTTAACACTTTTTACATTTAACTAAAAGGAAATGAGTTGAGGTTGAGGAGGAGCTGTGAAATCAGATCTGCTGTGAGTCCAATATTCATGCTCGTGGGTGTGAGTCTAATGTAAATCATCACCCTACCACCTGGTTGCAATCTGTGCCCATTAGTTATGATTTGATTGTACTGCTTGATTACAGATGACAGATTAATTAGGAGTTACTGGGTAGCTCCTCTGTGCATTAGTGTCTTCTGTGTTAATGGATTGAAATTATCTTCTGTCCACTTCAATTTCAAAGACAGTCTCGGTTCCTTTAGGCTGAACTCAGTATGCCCTCTTAGAACCTCACTGTGAGAAAACAGCATCAGACCATCAAGCAAAGTTTCTGCTATTTAACTTGAATTCTGTTTAACAGAAGAAATAATACTGTCACATTGAGTAGATTTTGACCTCAAGGCAAGTTTAAATTGACGAGTGACAACATTTTCTAATTTCTTAAGAAGAAACAAACCTCGCTTTAGTCTGGCATATCAAGTCTGTAAATTGTAGTAATTGTCCACAGATGTTACTTTCCTCAATTCCTATAGGAAAGAGAGAGGAGACAGGACAGGTGCAGGGTGCCCACATCTCTCATGGCAGTCCTTTTCCACTCCACTCAAAGCGCTTGACAGGTAATGGGGATCCCCTCCACCACCAGTGTGTAGCCCCACCTGCATGATTAAACAGCAGCCATAGTGCACCAGAACGCTCACCACACATTAGCTATCAGTGGGGAGGAGATCAGAGTAATGAAGCCAGTTCATAGATGGGGATTATTAGGAGGCCATGATAGGTAAAGGCCCATAGGAAATTTGGCCAGGACGCCAGGGTTACACCCCAATTTGTTTCAAGAAACACCCAGGGACTTTTAATGACCACAGAGAGTCAGGACCTCAGTTCAACGTCTCATCCGAAGGAGGGTGCCTATTTATAGTATAGTGTCCCCCTCACTATACTGGGGCATTAGGAGCCACACAGACCACAGGGTGAGCGCCCCCTGCTGGCCGCACTAACACCACTTCTATCACCAGTGTTAGTTTTTTCCAGGAGGTCTCCCATCCAGGTACTGACCAGGCTCACACCTGCTGAGCTTCAGCGGGCTGTTGCAGAGTGATACTGCTGCTGGCGATTCGATGGAAAAGCCATCAGAGTTAACATTTTGAACTGCTGTTTTGGCGAAGAGGTGATATTGTTTTTATTACAGTAATATGTAATGTACCATCATATACTAATGCCATTCTACATTAACTAATCGACTGATCCCTTTTTCAAGAGATGAGAGTGCTCCTAATCCTCTGTCATCACACAAACGTAACAATAAAGCAACGCAACACAACACAGCACAAGATTACACAAGAGGTCAGAAGGCTTGAGCAGTCTGGGTCAACAGGTACATCAGGAAAGCCCGTTACAGCCCAGCAAACTGGGAATGTGCAGAACAAGGAAGCAGACAGCTTCCAGGTCACCTCGGGTCTCTTAACAAGGAAGGAAGGCCCTAATAAAGTAAAAGAGGTCGCACAGACGCTTGCAGTCAGGGTACCCTATTAAAATTTTGCATTACATTCCTCAAAATAAGAACCTACCGTGCAGAAGTCGAAATAATAAATTGCCAGCCAAAAGTAAACGTCTATATAAATAAAACAGTAAAATCAGGATTTACAATCCTGTCCTAAGTAACTTCCAGTCTCTGTAGATTTCATTTCACATGGGCACTGAGTTGCTTATCTTAATCCTTATATGAACAAAAACTTAATTTTATTAAACATTTTCAGTTTTCTAAATAAACTACCTCGTAGTTCAAGAGCTGAAAAGAAAGAGATCCAATTAGCCAAGTCACTTATCAGGTACCAGAGGGACGCTGAATGAAAACCAGCAGGAACAGGGTGCAGGAGTGGGATACTCCGACATCCGTTCTCAAGGGATCTGACACGCCCGCAGGCAGGGATACAGTGTGTTTCAGATGCTACAGCGTCTACCATCTGTATAGATTTACCTGAGCTAAGTTATCGTCACACAGCGCATGGCACAATGAAAGCCAATGAACATTCATCATCATGATAAGGAGGCTCTAACAGCTCAGTGATACAGGAATCAGTTTCCCAGTTCTTTTCATATTCAAGTCAAACAGCTATTGTTGTAGTTCTACAGTGTCCCAGCAGGTGGCGACTTCCCCCCACAGACTCAGGGTATCTCCCTGCTGGCAGTTATGACTGCATGTCAAGAGTATTTTTAAAACTACCCAAAGCTAGATGTCAGTATTGATGAAACCCACAAGACAGATGTCTAAAATAATTGTTATTGATTTCTCGTGACCTTTCAGTAACCTGATCGCAAACTGTCAAGCACCAGGCACCTGCGGGAGCTGGTATTTATGTCATAAAAGCTGACAATATAACCTGACTTTCTAACATGCACAAGCACTCACAAGCAGGGAGCTGGTGCAGACACTCCTTCCCTGATTTTCAACAAAGCCCTGATCTCTGGAAACGTTTTCCTCATGTTGTGCTGTTGTGCAACTCGTAATCCACAAGAACCCCTTTTCAGAATCAAAGTCTGCACTGAGGAGCTTTCAAAAAAGATTGCAGTGATAACAGCTGGAGTCAGACAAAACTGAAACTGCAGGAAACTTTAATTCCTTGCTTATCGTACCGACGCTGTGATCCAAGGTCGTGAACTGCCAGTGCTGCTCACTGCCGTGGCCCTTGAGGCGGTATGAGGAGAAAGGCTGCTCACAGCTCTTCCAGCCCACCGACATCACGGAGAGCTGGAAGTGTCCTCATTATCAATGATTAATCAGAGATTCCAATGGGTGTACCGGTGCCAATTTAAACTTACGGCGATATTTAGAATCCTTTTTTAAATTGAATATTTGAATCCAGAATAGCACATTATCATGGTCACTGTATGAACAGGGGGCAGCTGTCTGTCCACCCTCATTATTACCCAGACTGCACCCCATCTCGCACCTGCGTCCTGAAGGAAGCAGTACTGACATTCCTGTGACTAACGAGATTCCGCTGATGAGTATCTGCTGTCAGTTTTGTAACCTGCGGGTCACAGTCTGATCTTTAGCGCGACGCCAGTGGCACTTGTGTTATCTGTCAGCCGGGCGCGCTTGTCTGTTCTCAGGACATTCGGGCCAGAAAGGAGCTGCTCACAGAAATGAGAAAAAATATTACAAAAAGGGAAATGCAAACACACTTGATCACTCGATCACTGAAAATGCTTTCAGCTTGGTACTTGATCACTGGCCTGTCCAGGTATTTTGTTCTTTCATGAAGATATGTGGATATGGGTGGCTGCTGTTGAAATGGCCCTTTACTCTTGAGGCCTTGTAAGCAGCACATATTCACAAGTAACACACAACGATTTCCCTTCACTACCAATTAACTGTCCAACCCATGTGGAAGAATCCACCATGGTCTGTGTGATGTTTATCTTTTTGATTGCACTTTTCTGAAGCTTCACGTCCCTGTGACTGACCTGACAATAATTTGTTTTTCAGAAGCATGCTGAAGCCAGCTGCCCTACTGTCAGGGTCAGATCTCTGCCACACCAGCTCACAGCACGCAGAGCTGCCCCGCTACTGTAGATTCCTGCTGGATGTTGCCCATTAAAGGAGTTGACATAGCTAATATAATACATCACATTTTCCTCCCCTCTGATCATAAATGCCTAGTCCGTTTGGGACATGGGGTCCCCCACATGCGAACATCAGGTCCTGGGGGAATCAGGTCTTGCCTTTCGTGACAGTCGGGTTCTGGAAGTTACCAGCCATTCAGGAGAGTACCTGGCAATCCTGGAACTGTAACTCATTCAAACAAAACACCTGAGAGCTTCTAGAATGAATCCACTGATTAATCTTAGAATGTCTGGCTTGCTTCTCAAACACTGAAATGATTTATGAAATATTCACAAAGATTTGGACTGTTAGATATAAACCCTAACCCTCAGTGGAACATACAAGCCAATACAATCCCAAAGAGAAGCAAAAGAGATATCTGAGAGGAGACTGAGAGGAGGCTAGAGGAATGTCTGTTCAGTACGAAGGCATCACAGCTCAGACTGCCTCACTCACATGATGCAGGAGTGACTATAAAACAGCACACACAGGAGCAGCACAATTAACACACAGCACACACAGGGACAGCGAATTTAACACACAGCACACACAGGGACAGCGAATTTAACACACAGCACACACAGGGGCAGCAAATTTAACACACAGCACACACAGGGGCAGCAAATTTAACACACAGCACACGCAGGGGCAGCGAATTTAACACACAGCACACACAGGGACAGCGAATTTAACACACAGCACACACAGGGGCAGCAAATTTAACACAAAACACACAGGGGCAACAAATGTAACAACACACACAGGGACAGTGAATTTATCACACCATCATACATAGGGACAGCGAATTTAACACAATACACACAGGGGCAGCAAATGTAACACAACTCACGCAGGGACAGTGATTTCACAAGGCACACACAGGGGCAGCAAACGTAACACACAGTACACACAGGGGCAGCTAATTTAACGCAACTCACGCAGGGACAGTGAATTTCACACGGCACACACAGGGACAGTGATTTCACACAGCACACACAGGGACAGTGAATTTAACACACAGCACACAGGGACAGTATGCGGAGCCCAGGGGATGTCTAGAGGGTTAATCTGTGAGACGGGAGAGGTGGACCTTGGCAGGCCAAGGAGAAGGTTATTCAGGCGATCAGCCACAGGGGGCTGGGATGAAAACTAGAATGTGGCTCCCTGTGTCACTGGGGGTTACAGTTAAAAATAGGAGATTCTTGCCTGAGGGCTGAGTGTGTTTTTTCTGTGGACGTTTGCTGTTCATTTTCTAATGTCTGATTTAACATTGCCCCAAACAGGTCTCTTATTGCATTAGTGAGATATAATCCTGAAGCACCGTAAAACCACTGCTCTGAGAGCACTAATAAACAGGCAGCGCGGGGAGACACGATACTGTTGGAAAGGGTTTGAGTGTAGGACAACGCGGCTCTTCTGAGTATCCCACTGAGCATCTGGAGCAACTGATCTGAACCAGAGCAACAGCCTCACACTCACACTGCCACTCACCTCTCGGTGCTGATTAAATGAAATATTCATGATCAAATTAATAACTGCTGCTCATTTCGCAACATTTGGAGGTGATCTTTCCCATAACATGTCAAGATCATAATTAGAAACACAGACCCAATCAGGTACATATCCTGTTTATTTATGTAAATGTCTGTATTAAAAGTGCCGAGTTGAAACCCCTTGAGAAACGTCTGCAGAGAACCCTATGGAGATGAGTAAGGTCACATTGCGCACCTCCGATGACAATCAGGACTAGAACCAATAACAGGAGGTTTTTTTTACAAAACCTCTCTCTAAAAACCAAGAGTAAAGTGGAGATGTGACAAGGATTGGGATACTTTCATACTCAGATAAAGGCATTCACATTTTAAACAACACTGATTAGCTATTTTAAATTTTTTCTTTGTTTTTCTCTCAAACTCCTGTTTTTTCGACCAGTCAAAACCTATCATTTCACAGCATTTACATGACAATCTGAGCTGCAGAGATTCATTTAAACATATCCTGACAGATCCCATCTCTCAGGGATAGAAGTGATGACATCAGGCTCAGAATGTGGGGAACAAACCTTTAACTACTGAATGGAAGTTTCTGATGTGCTGAAGTGTCAATCCTGTCCTCAGAATGAGGATTTTGATTTTTAAACTGTATCATTTCGTTAACCTACTGGGAGACTAATACAATTCACTGTTGTTTCATCCATTTTAACTTGTATGTTTGCAGTTTTCACGAATTTAAATCTATATGAAGCTGTGACGAATTTCTGGGGAAAGAGAGGATGTCATGTGAACAATCCAAGGCACACTGGGATAGAAGGTCTGTGCCTAAATGTGAAATAGGTTTGGGCCTATTCATTCCTTAGCAACTGTCTGTTGACATGGATATTTCTAGACATACAGGTGTATTTCTAATACAAAATGAAGGTACAAATCTCTCTGATTTTTTAAATGTTTTCAAACTGTAAGAAATAAACTTTAATATGACAATACTAAAGGATCATCTTCCGTACACAGGCTGATTCCTGCAGATTTCAGGAGCTCTGTTCTCTTCCTGAAGTGAAGCACAAGATCATTCACATATTCCAACAAGATATACAGCTGAGTAACAAAGTTCATCACCTAAAATAAGGTGTTTTCTTTGCTATATAAATTCAAGTTAAATGGAAATTAACTGAACAGAATCAGGCAAGAAACCCCAGAAACACTTACCCCAAACAGCACACTGCACTTCTGACTATTATTGTCTTAAAATGGTCACCAATTTTCAGAGCTAAAAGCCAGCCTTTCATTTCAACCATACTCACATGACGAGGACAGCATCCTCTTCTGATCTCAAAAGCAGATTGAACTGTATCCCACCACACAGACTCACAGGCAGCAACGTAAAACTGAACACTCTCTTGTTTTAGAGACTGTAGTCTGGCTAAGAAAAATAAACATAACTGGGACTAAACAGCTTACTACAATGATAAACATTATAATGTAAATAAAACTTTTATTAATTATGGCCAAGAGAAGCTAGACATTTACTCAGAAGATTTAAACATGCAAACCTCAATTTTCAAGACAGGATATTCTGTGAATTTCAGGTCCCTCATCCAGACATCCCAACTATGAAAACATGATTTCAGGGAGGGGGGGAAGGGATGTCCATTCCGTGAAAACTTATGGACCCCCTTGAAAAAATCACAGCTATATAATGAAATAATTTGCTGATAGATACTATAACTCACCAGTCCCGTTGAATAATCTCACTTTCTTTGCAAACTTTCGTTAGAAATAGAGGCGACTTATTTAGCAGATGCTCAGATGGCTCATATTATATAATTACATAATTCGCTGTTGAATTTTTCGGACCGGGGGTGTCGCCAACAGAAACATTTGGGTGCGGGGGCGATTTCCGGGAGATTATGGATCACCTCCGGGAGACATGGGATGTCTGGTCATCTCCAGTTGCTGGTGGTGGCCTTACTTCTCGTGCAATGCGAGGTTAGACCAGTGTACGAGGCAAGAGGATACTGGCGCATGTGCCTGGGACTCTGGTTTGGCGAGAGTGCGATCTGTAACCCAGCACAAAACGTGACCCGGTCCCGATACAGTAAATATCAATATCCTTAAAACAGGCAGGATATTTCACGGGCGCGTATCACACACGGATACAGAGAATAAATATCCTAACATGAGAACACACAGCCGTAACGTAACACAAATCAAAAAGGACAGAACCTATGAAGGCAAACGGTCACAGCTCGACTGTTAATCATATAAATATCCCCAAAAAACTGAAGAGAATTAGCTGAAACTGGAGACTGATAGGAAGAAACAAATGAGAGCAATAGTAGTATACCTTCAGGCACTGAACGGACATGACCACAGACTATATCCTTCTTTCACGGACCCTGCTACTGTGAGATCTCCAGCAAGCGCCAGCTGTTCCCGATTTGTGTCTCCACACGCCGTCCGGCCTCGGCCCGGTCACGGAGGGCCGGCGCTTCCCGGAGCTCGCCGGGTGATTCCGTGAGCGCACGGCAGATGACGGCGCCGAAGAGCAGCGCTTTCTCAGAAAAGCAGCCCTCGTCAGGGTCAGTGAATTCATGGAATTATGAGCGCTTCGCCTTCCCCATCCACACAGGAATAAATTGAGCGGTGCTGGGGACTGACTGAAGCAGTCAGATCTGACACGGCAAGCGAGGCCTGGCTGATACGAAAGTCCTTGCGCGGGGTGTCCCGCGGTGACATCGCGATTGGAGGCTGTTTTCCCTGGAAACACGGCAGGAATTAATCATCCCGACTCAACTGTGGTTGACTCAACTCAACCAATGGTGCCGGAGAGAAAATATCATTGCATAAATTAAAGTGCTTGGAGGTTGATTTTTTTTTTTCAGATGTAAACTTATTTTTGCACAATTGTTTTTCTTCTTTTGGCATCTTCAAAGCTCATTTCCTTAATTCTGTTTGCTTGGACAAGGCCTTGAGGTGAACTCATCTAATTTTCCCTTACTGATCCTTAATGGTGATAAAATCTCCCTCTCCAAGACAATGTGGTAATACTGTAACAGCACTGGACAAAAAAACTAACTGAGCCTGGAAGTAAGACTAGAATTAAAGAAGGTGCAAGATTGTTCTATTTAAACTCCTTTGTAAAGAAGTGTGTCTCCCTCTTCTAAGGCAAGTTGCTGTTAGGTACGAGATGAGTAAATGTGTATATTGTAGCGCTCTTGGGCTCACATGGGTATGCACCCTCACTTCTGCCGCCTCAGGTCAGCCCCCCACCGCTGGGGACTCGAACCCAGTCCTCCGGCATCACTCAACAGGAAACCAGTCAGTTGAGCCAAAGGGAGATCTCCCCAGCGGTGGGGGGCCGACCTGAGGCGGCAGCGGCGAGGGCGCATACCCACGTGAACCCGAGAGCGTTACATTGGTGTCAGGAGCGGGATGGGATAGCCCTTCGCCGAGGACGGCGAATTAAGATGGGGAGAGTGTAACGCACACGGCCACCATTGCAGGTTGTGCGAGCCGGCTTACCAGTGCGGTGACGTTACCTCCCTTCCCTGTGAACAGCAGGGACCTCAGCCGCCGGGCTGAGAGGAGATCTCCCTTTAGCTCAGCTGGCTAGGAAGCCAACCTGAGGCAGCAGTGGTGAGGGTGCATACCCATGTGAACCCAAGAGTGCTACAGTATTTTACTTTCCAAACATTTTAATTCATGTTATTTACTCACTTCTCTAAGGTTAATGTCCTCTCTGAACCTCATGGAAGCACTTCCATTAGAGGCTACCTAACCTGAAAAAGCAGGCCTGTTCAAACAGGCCACAACACGCACTACAGGACAACTGGTAACCCTGGCAACAAGGATGTGATGTTTTTGAGAGACAGACACGCATCATAAGCAGCTTTAAAATCAGGGATTATGGATCTTTAATGACTTCACAATGTGGGGGGTTCATATCTCCTCACCCGCTACTGTAGGTTTCAAATCCACCACTGTGTCTCTGAAAGGCTGAAAATGACGTTTCTGGATTTGTCTGACACAGTTTTCTACAGCCACCCAAATGAAGCAAACAAACGCCTTTAGCTCTCTTTACACAGCAGAGATGAATGTGTGCAGTTTTAGGATCTTCTCATTTACTGTCTACATAGGTAAATTAAAAAATAAAATACACAGGAAATAAACGCTCATTATGTGACTCATTATTTTGACTCTGATATTCTAAATGAAGAACTGTAGTGTTTTGTTGATGTAATTTACCTGTTTGCAGGTGTTTTATTTCTGATGATTAGTGACCATGGAACAGAGGATCAGAGCTTTACCCAGCAGACACAGGATGCAAAGTAGGACAAGACAGTGGAGAGCACACTCATCCGTGGCCGAATACACAGTCACACCTGGGACACACCAGCCAGCCTAGCAGCCTGTCTGTGGAAGGTGAGAGAAAAGCAGAGCACCTAAGTAAACATAAGGAAAACGTGCAAACTCCAAACTCAATTTTCCCCAATCAAATTCCAGAGTCAAGATCTGTGAGGCAGTGGCCTTGACCATCATGCCTCTGTGCCTCCGTTAATTAGGTCCGTTCAATCTTTATATTGTGTTCTGGGCAGATTACACACTTCATTCGCTGATTAATAAAAAAAGAGAATGCAGGTGTAAGAAAGCATGTACTAATTGATTGGGCTGATGTCTGTCCATTTGGTTTCAAATGGATCTCTTCTTAGCAGTGTTATTTTATTTTAGGAAACCTGGCTATCAGAACTGTTCCTGAAAAAAGGAGGATTACTTTCATGTGGATAATAAAGGCACCATCCATTATCAGAAAACTGTTTATTCACAGCGAGGGTTACGCCAGCCTGGAGCATATTCCTGAAGTGGAGAGCGCACTGCAGGACTCTGGACAGTCCATCACAGGACACACACACAGGGACAATTTACCGACACCAACTAACCTAGTCAGCATATCTGCAGGAGGTTGCAGGAAATAAAGCAACCAAATAAATCTCACTTGGACAAAAAAGGAAATTTCAGACTTCACATAAAAGGTGCAACAGAATCAAATTTAGAACCCAAGATCTGTGAGCCAGCAGAGTTAACCCTCCATGACAACACAATAGCATGTTTCCATGCAGACTGGATTTAATATTGCATTATTCCTTCTGTCTTTTGTGATTTCAGAAATATTCTGAACAGCAGCCTCGAGGGGGCCTTTATGGAGATTACTTAATGCCAACCTCATTGACTTGGAAAAGCTGATCTTCCATTATTCTGATTAGGGTTAATCTGATTTCTAATGTAAAGGCAGCTTGATTTGAATGTGTAATTCAAGAATTCTCATATATTAAGGGAAATTGTGCTTGTGGAATGTATACTTAATGACTCGTTCGCAGTCTTCATAGAGGGAAGCAAAGACAATGGTGAACTCTTTATGAATCACTGCTGTAACATGTTTTCTATTTAAGCAACACTCTTAAACATGGTATCCAAAAAGGCGTGTGCTGATGTTTAGCAGTCAAAGACATTTGAGTTTCCCCTTCCTGCGTGGATCACACTGCTTTACTAATTTCAGTGGAAAAGAAGAGCAGTGAATCTCTTAACTACTTTTCCTAGGTATTTTCTTTAACAATTCCTTTTAAAGCAAAAAAGCTAGAAACTGTGTTTAAAAGAAATGAATATATATCTTTCTGTATAGATTTTGTAAAGTATTTGCCAGTTTCCAGGAGTCTGAAAGAAATCAAGGAGGAAAGAAAGGTTTCAGGATCTTAAAAAAATCACATTTATAAGAGGTAATCAAAACGTTTGTTTTTTGCATTGCTCACTTACAGCTTTTCCATGGGTTGTGGTAGTTTACAATGTTCTTTCTTCTGTTCTTTATTTATGTGAAGTTTTCTCTCATGTGCAATCATTCTTATGTTCTATAAACAACAGTTGCAAGATGTACTCAAATCAGGCAGGTATCAGTCTGTCCCAGATGACTTGAGAGAGAATGTTTTTGAACAGTGAACAAGTTTCTTCAGTGTTATTGGCAAAGATCAGTTATCTTACCTCCCACTTCCCGGAGATGTGCTGGCAGGCTGCTGGGCTGTGCAACATTACCTGTGCTGTGAAGAGCAGCAGAGTAGCCCCTAACTCAAGAGCTGGGTAGGAGCAGCTGTACAAGGGGCTGAGTGCAATGTAGTTTGGACACTGTTTTGGTGAAGAAGATGCTGTGTGTGTAAGTCACTAGGCAGTCAATTGTAGATAAACATGTCAAAGCTGGTGTGAAGAATTTCACAGTGAAGTAAGTCAGCTAGACAGCCTCCTGGGGCCTCTGAAAACAAACACAGCAGGGACAGACGCTGCAGCAAGCAGCTCTCTGAGCTCGGAAGCCTGGACGAGCTTGATCCAGGATTCGGGCACTTTGCGTGTGGGTTTGGTCATTGCCAGGATTTTGGTCAGTAGGCGTTCATGATCCTGCAAGGAGAATATGATGAAAAGGTTTCAGGGCTGCAGAGTTACTGTGCAGAGTGAAGCTTTATCCACATCTCAGAAGCTAGGAAAAGCTGAGCCTGGTCTGTACTGGGATGGGAGGCCTCGTGTAAAAGCTGCAGGTACTCTGAAGTGTCAGTCAAGAACCCAGTGTGGTTCTGCAGGAAGAGATGGTTCCGGCCGCTTTCCTGACGTACTGGGTCATTCAAGATCCCACGGCACAGTTTGTAAGAGCAGGGGTGTTAGTCCCTGTGTCCTGGCTAAATTCCTCTCAGATCTTGTGTATCTTGCCTTCTTAATGTTTTCCCTTAATTTAACCAAAGCATTTTCTTACTTCTGTACCTGATCTGCTATGTAGTTGGGCTGCTGGTGTAGAACAGTGGCCACATGTCATACTATCTGGGGCTGCACTCCAGCTGTGGACAAAATGAATCCTCACCTATATGCAAAGTACTTTGGGGTGAAATGCACTATGAAATTGCAAAGTATTATTATTAATAAGGGCAGTTCCCATAGTAATTGGACACAGACCTCAGTTACACATTACATCAGTAAACAGAAAACGAAGCACCAATCATCTTCACTTGTCAGTCCAGGTGGTCTGTACACACACAGACCAGCCACTGCACGGAACCTAATCTTCCCTTCCTGGGCAGACTGGATTAGAGCCTATGGTGGGTGTCTCACTTTTTATACAGTAGCTCTCTCTCTTTTCAGGAAGACTCATCTGCTCATCCCTTCCTCCTTCTGCTTCACTGTTCTTCCAGTTTTACTGTGGGCCTGTAGGTTAATTCTATAATTACCATAATGGAAGCAGCAGATTTGATTTATCAGAATCATGGATTTTTATTGCTTGTCTTCAGTCCCAAGGAGGGTTGCCAAAGTATTCAGATTCCCACACAGAGATTTCATATTTTGGTGCTTTAAAGTCTACTGTCATGAGACATGACGTAGCATTTAATATTTGTTATATACACAATCTACTCCACACATTCAAAACAAAAAAAAACAAAAAGAAAGAAATGAATCTGAAAGAAAATGGAAAAGACATGATTGCATAAGTATTCAAACCTTTGCTATGGCAAGCCTAAATTAATTTAGTCACATAAAACTGCCTTAATGAGCCACACAGTACAGTTAGTTCAGTGGCCTCTTTCTTTGTGGTTCTCATGGTTTCAGAAAGCAAACACCTGTTTCTGTGAGGACCCTTGGGCATGTAGAGAATCTCAACAGGTATTCTTGGATAAAGTCCAAGAATATCAGGAGAAGACTGTAGAAAAACACTCAATCATCAAAAATACTCACAATCATCAGAAATACTTCAAGGGCTGAGATGGGAAAAAATGTGCAACAGTCAGCAATATCCAGAGACATTCATAAATTTAGCCCGTATGGCAGAAAGGCAAGACAGGTGCCATTTTTAAAAATAAGCTGTGTCAAAGCCTGCATGGTGTTTGTAAAACACCTGAGTGATCCTGCAGGTATCTGGCAAGAATTGTTCAGAGGAGACCAAATTGGAACTTTTTGGTGCAATTGCAAAGCATTACAGACCCAACACAGCACATGCCCCATCTCTGCAGTCACGCACAGCGGTGGCAGCATCATGCTGTGGGTGTGCTTCTCCTCAGAAGGGTCTGGGAAGCTTCTTAGGATTAAAGGAAGAATGAGTAGAGCAAAGTACAGGCAGATAGTACAGGAAGAATTGGTCTACTCTCCAAACTCTTCAAAGTTTCCTGCGGAAACTGACGTTTTGCCTCATTTCTGTCCTTAGCAGTTTTGTCCTTTCACGTTCAGCGGGACAGTGATACTGGGGCTCTGGGCCGCAGGACCGTGCACTGCTGTCTGTCACTAGATCACGGCTGAGCAGGCACCCTGACAGCAGGGAGCAGCCAGAGGGAAGCTCTGCTCTGAGGAGCGCGTGCTTCATTCCACAGCAGACGCAGGTCACCCCCCGGCACCCGGGGCTCAGCCGAGAGGGCAGTGCCTCATTCCCAGAGAGGGTACACGGCCACAGGGATGATCAAGATGAAGGACAGGGTGGCTTTGCATCCCCGTGGCAATGCAAGAATTCGTTCTTACACAACAGAGCAAACAATTACGCATCCAAACAAGCACGTGAACTTGGCAATTGCTCATCTGTAAACAGTGCCTTTCTGGCATGTCTATCTGAATCCCAGTCACACCTTTTGACAGAAATGAACAGGATGTTGGCAGAGGTCTTGAGTAATGGAGAGTTTGAATCGGGTGATCAGCTCAACCAAGCCAGTTAGTAGTCAACTTCCACCAACCTTTAATGAAACAGCTTTTTTAAATAGAGTTTCTTGCTAAATAACAGAAATTCTCCTGCATAATGTGCAATTCAAAGAGAAGACTAAAATAGTTAAAGGGTATTTCCTTGCAAATGTGAGATAAATCTGGTCATGTTCAACAAAACAGAGTGAGAATACAGTCGGCTGAAATGGAAGGTACTGTAGACCAGTTTTACAGTATGTTTCCCATCTCCTTTAAAAGGAATAACCTGTTACTAAATGTCCAGCTATATTTTCCAGCAATTAAATTCATATCAAATGAAAAAGTACAATAATTCGATTCTATTGTAATAAAGAATAAGTGTCAATGTTTTTAAGCATTACACCGTCATCAGGGTACACAGACAATTACTTTTGTCAGTTTGAGATGGAGCTATACATAGATACAGATTCCAGTTCAGATCAGATCTTAATTAATATGTTCAATTGGCTCCTGACAGCTTTAAGTGCTGTTGTTGTTTACTGGTAATGAGGTTCTTTCTGGCATAAACGGCATGATGTTTACACTGGTGGAACCATCACAGTAGATCTGCAGGGAAGGTTCTCTATGAACACAGTTGTTCTGCAGGTCCTATATGAACACAGTACCCTTAGCAGGACAGGATCTGTGTGAACAAAGTGATTTCTGAACTACTGTACCTAACTGGTCTTATTTTCTTTTTTCTATAAAGAGACTCTGCAAGACGGTAGCCCTTGCCGTTCAGAATTGAATAATGTCACCATATAGTATGTGAACAAGGTGGAGAGGGAGATTAGGATTAAAGAGAAGACAGGATTTACAGAATGAGACGTACTGTATATGAAGGGTGGCTGTAGGAGTACAAGTGCATTGTTTTTCATTATAATGTTGGCCCAATCTGTTAAAAAATCCTGACAGAACCAAAGGATTTATAGTCACAGCACTATTTATTCAGTCTATCTATTCACCTTCTTCATGTCTTTCAATGCATTGTTAGCTCTCTAAATCTTTTCCATCCCTGTGACCCTGGTAAGTGTAAGACATGCTGTGAGCTGGAGTTGTACATTGCTTGGCCTTTTGAATCGTAAAGCAGGTGTTTGTTTTGTAATGAATGAATATTCTTCATGGGAGGGTAGAGTTGGATCTGTTGATTATTACATCTAACTTGATAAATGGCATCAGCTTCTGGATTGATGTGTAGCCACACATTATTAGTGTTCGCAAAACCACTGTCAGAATCCTCTACAGCCAAGGCTTATCAGAACATAAGAAAGGTTACAAATAAGAGAAGGCCAATTGGCTCCACTAGCTGATTTACTGCTGGTAGCAATTAATCTGAGGCTGTCACAGCCATTTCATGAAACTAGGGCATCAGACGCTGGGGTATCGAACACCAGGGCATCAGGCGCTGGGGTATCGAACACCAGGGCATCAGGCGCTGGGGTATCGAACACCAGGGCATCAGGCGCTGGGGTATCGAACACCAGGGCATCAGGCGCTGGGGTATCGAACACCAGGGCATCAGACGCTGGGGTATCGAACACCAGGGCATCAGACGCTGGGGTATCGAACACCAGGGCATCAGACGCTGGGGTATCGAACACCAGGGCATCAGGCGCTGGGGTATCGAACACCAGGGCATCAGACGCTGGGGTATCGAACACCAGGGCATCAGGCGCTGGGGTATCAGTTTCAATGGCAAGCCTCAAAAGCTCGTTCCTGTCTCTCACAATCTTTTTACAAATTGATATAACACATCAGTTGTTATTGCTAATAGTGGCCCTGTTCCGAGAACTGAGCAAAGCCACTCTCACTTCATTGGAGAGTCTAAATATATGCTATTAATTTAGCTCCTGTCTCCTGTTTAATTAGCTGACTGTGCTTCATTCACACGTGCAGTGAAATGTAAACAGACCTCATAGTAACAAAATGTTATAGGAGCTGGCTTCCAGTACGGTTGGAAACACTGTCCATACTAGCTTAATTATAACCAGCTTAGTTATATAGGCAAAATCAATAAAGCAATAAAATGAGAAAAAATTTACCTAGGAAAGCAGTACAACAGACTGTTTTAAATTTTGGATTCGGCAAATTCCCACTTTTGAATTGTACAGCCAGATCACAGTGGTCACAGGGAGTCATAGCTGGCCTGACGAAGGGGACAGGAAGGAGAAAGATAGCGACGCTCTGGCTATGATGTAATCCTGTGGCCCGGTCTCTTTAAATAGTCCCAACATTACCCCCCAGCTAGCTATCATGTTACATCTGACTTGGGAAAATATCAAGGTTCCTGGGGTCAGAGAAAACATATTTTCCACACCAGTTGTCAGCCTCCATTTGTGTTTCCTCAGTGACATTTCTCCCCTCTGCCCCCGGCATCTCTCACAGCCTGGCTCTAAGGGCACCAGAGCCAGCAGAGATCCACGTCACAGCTAAGACCTCTGTCTGGGGGGGCTGCAGCCACCAGGGGCTCCCCATTCTTTTCTGCCAAACAAGGATTTTCAGCCAGCTCACCTGAGCCATGTGCACGTGCCTTCAAGCATAAGAAACACTAAAATGTTACATTATTTCTGCAGTAGAATGCACCTCTGATGAGACCTTGGTTTAAGGGCTCTGTAGAATAGAGATATTTGTATATTGGAGCTGCTTTCTGCACCCCTTGTAACAGAATACTCTGGCTCAGACCTAATTTTTGTAAGTGACTAGGAAGCTAACTGATCTCCATCAGAAACATTCAGATTCATAAACCAAATCATTTCTATTGCTGGAAATGCAGGGTGCATCTGACCAGCATTGAAAAAACACTGGAACTGACTACTGGATGTATTTTTCTCACACTACATCTTGTTAATTGACATTAGCAAGGACACTTTTTCATCGTACTCCAAGATAAGACAGTCCATTAACACCTGCTGGGCTAAAGGCATTCTGAGCCCACAGGATGCAGTATTTTATTTAATTAAATACCCTCATCCAGGTGGGGCTGCACACTGGTGGTGGAGGGGAGTCCCCATTACCTGTAAAGTGCTTTGAGTGGAGTGTCCAGAAAAGTGCTATAGAAGTGTAAGCAATTGTTATTATTATTATATAAAAAGTTCCATGTGACTTCATCATAAGTAACAGCTGATTTTTGTGCATTGACGTTTAAGAGAAGAGCCTTTAGTCTAGCCTTTAGTTAGAGCTAAGAAATCAAAGGGGACCATATGTGCAAATAGATCCTAGATTATGCAGGCATTTGGCATTATGATAAATGGTAAATGCTCAAAGCTTTTAAAACATACTAAGCTCCTCATTTGAAAACAACCACATGGGGCAGTTCTGAAGTGAAAACTCAACCCTGCCACCCCTTTCCTCCCTGTATAGAGTATGTTCCTAAGTTCAGAAAGGGGCGGTGGTAGAAATAATGTATTTGGGGTGCTCTTGGTCAAATAGTCCAAAAGTGAAAAAAAATAAAACATTTTGTTCTGGAGGAAACATTTGCATTCAGAACAAATGGTATTGATAAAGTTGATCAATGAACTTCTTCAGGACCAGCTGTGAAAAATTATAAATTAGCAAAAAAAGGAACAAGATGAGCCAAATGGTATAATCTACCTTTCTTATATCTACTTACTCTTCCAAGGAAATCTATCTTTTTTCAAATCTAAGTAAAGGTTATTTCAGTGATTTCACCTTTCCCATGTACAGGAACTTCCTGGATTTGTCTTCTGTTTTCAGAAAATGGAAAGAAACTTGTTCAGTACTCGTGTAGAAATGTACTTTCTGATAACCCTGAAAAATCTACAAGGAAACTCTATTTCATTCTTTCAGGATAGATTTATCTTGAATTTATCTGCATTTACAGTACATCAGGAGTCCCCATCCTGGTCCCAAAAGCCCACTGCCCTGGTGGTGTTGGTTCCAGGAAACTGAGGAAAATGGAGGAAAGTGTCCAGAGGTCACAGACCGAGGAAATGTGGGGAAGTGTAGAAGATAAAAAAGATTGTGAAATCAGAACTTGAGTAGGAATTTAATAGAACTAAATTTGTAAAATAAATATGCCCCGGACAATTATTTAAAAATATGTGCCGTCACTAAAAAGAAAATGCACAAATAGGTTGCTGCAGAAATGTCCAAAGCCAGTAACAGAAGCAGCCTGGAAAATCCAGCCTGACAAAGGAAGCTCCCTGTGTCAGACTCTGGAGAGTTTTCAAAGCCTGACAGCCAACAACCCTTAGTTATAAACTAAGGGTTTATAACACAGAGCTGGTACCATATATGTGCTTAGTCTGTATCTGGAGTGAATTTGTTGCCAATTCAAACCTGCCTAGGCCTGCCTTGCCCTCTAAGTTCTGGGTGATTCGGGTTCTGGACCTTTCTTTGTCCTCTGTCCTTAACTGTGTTGCCCAGGACAGCCACCATGATGAGAAAACACTCATGGTATTTGGCATCTTTTTCCAGGATGGAACTTGGCTCGTAACACCTGCTTTCCATCAGTGTCAACTTGCATGCGAGCTATGGTACACATCACGGTGAAGAAGGTTCAGGACGTCCCTTATTGAGGTTTGTGAATTTCAGCTCAAGCTTAGCTTTAGCTAAGACACTTCTTGTCACACACAAACCTTCTGGGAGAGAAGAAAGAACAGAGCTTGCTGTGACAGCTCTCAAGGATGAACTTTTCTCCCTTTCCCCTTCCTGCTTGTTCCTCCAAGCGTGGTCCTACCTTCTAAGCTGAGTCCCGTTGCCCCACTCCAGAGCCTGCTGCTGTTCCAGAGGTGGAGTGTGCAGTGTGCCTAATGGATGGTTAAAGCTTGCTTCTCACATTAACTTGGAGATGTAAGGAGGACAGGTCACCTTCATAGCAGCTGAAAAAGACGTGCAGTAATGTGCTGCCATGACATGGGACATGTCACGATTATAGTTCCCCCTCCTTAAGGGTGCTCCAGCCCGTTCACGTGAGACTTCATTCTATGCACCTGCTCCCTATTCCCAGCCCACCTTAAAAGCCAGGCGCTGACTCATCCGGGCTCTGCATCTGATTTCCATATCGTGCGAGTCCGGGACCTGGAAGCGCCTGGTCCCGTTAAGGTTTTAACCCCTGTTCCTGTTCCTTGTCCCCTGTCCGCCGGTTCCGACCCGGCCTTCGTGGTTTTAACGTCGTGTTTTGATGGATCTCCTGGTTTTGGACTTACCTTCGTGTTTTGGATACTCTATGGATTACTCTTTGGGATTGTTCGCCTCGGCCACACCTCCCCCGTGCACCAGCGCACCTTGGACACGCCCCCCTGTCTTCAACCCCGTTTTCCTGCATGACGTTTCCCCAGTGTTTCCCCACTCCGTCGGACTGTGTCGTCCGCATAGGGTCCGGAAAGAACTGTTCGTTACAGGACACATAAGGTACAGCATGCCCTGATGGATATTCTCACTGAAGCTTGGCTCAGGGGCAGAAACATTCCCTCAAAGACAGTCAAGAGCCGACCACTGCAATATTCGCAAAACGTGCAAGTATTGTGATCCGATGAGTCTGTGTTTATTGAAGCCAGTGTTCCTCTATTCACGTACCACTACATACCTAATAAACCAGAAGAAGTATATACCCCAGTGAAAAGAGACAGATGACATGTCTATTCTTTATTTTTGTGAAGAGAACACAGTACATGATACAACAACATCTCTACCATAAACGAGAATGACTCGGGGCTCTTCTGAACAGATTCACATTAATTAAGCTGATGTGTTGTGGCAAGTCTTCCAGAAAAAATACATAAATAATTGGATAACTCTAAAAAGAAAGTATTTGGAATTGGGCACTTCATTTTTCTGCATTTCATATTGAGTGGATTCACATTCCTATACAATATGTGTGTTTTCAGTTCAAATGCTCAAGAGAATAAACATCATTCAGATACACAGCGAACCACAAGACTGCTGCTGAGGGAGGATTGCTTGTCACATTTTTAATATCTGTCCTTGTACTGTAAAAAGGAATTTTGTTTTTTATTCACATTCAATTCTTTACTCATTCACTGTTTGTTTTCATGCGTGAATATTTTGTAAGAGTTACAATGGATTATTAGGTGAGACTTTTCCATTAGCTCAAGCATGAGCACTGCACAGTGGTTTTCTCTGCTGATGTTGCTGTTTACACAGTTGTTCAATGCCATCTAAAAATGGAGCCTTCACCTGTTTTTCACCACTATAAAGTTAATTCTTAAACACTCGCAAAGAAATAAATGTATGGATAAGTCTAATATCCAGTATACTGTATGCATTACTGATAAAAGGGCTCTAGACAGAGATGATTATGTATTGTTACCTGAAATATGGGATCAATGTTAAAATAAATGACAGATACTGTATGTTGGGAGACTCAGAATTGGGGGACAAGGAAGGGAAGAACCAGGATTCAGGACTGATTAATCTGAAAATACAATGACCCCAGTAAAAGAAAATGTGACAAGGTTTAGTTTTTTACTGCAAACATGTTTTGCATTTAACAGAAGGGGCTGCTGATACCAGTGAATTAACCTGTGATCTGACTCATCTAGCACTGACCCTGCATCGCTATAGTTGGTAATTATAACTTCATTTTGTCACATGGATATGAGCAAGATTCTTCATAGACCACAAAGGGCATTTCATAAAACGTATATTTTAAAATACTTTTTCCTTTGATTCATAGCCAGTCCAAAATCTTTGCAATACCCAAGAAGATTGCCTGTGAAGATTTTTATCATCTCTAAATTGGATGGTATTCCTGCAGAAACATAGACTCTGGGGGCCAGAGGTATAGATTTCTCCCTCAGAATGTGTTATTTGATAAAATGCTGAAACAAAGTAGTGTCACTAGAAGTAGAGGCATCAGAAGAGCTAGAATAAAGACAAAATGATGAAAGAATCAGTAAAAGTAAATGTAAAATTGAAAATAACACCGTTAATAACTCTATGATACCAAAGAACTAGTAAAACAAACCAAAAATATTCAAAAATAAAAATCCACTTGAATTACGAAAACAACTGTTTAATGTACGATTTTGGAGTGATGAAAAAATATTGATCCAAACGTCACGGGAAGTGTAAATTTGTAATGGATTTCATAACCTCTGAAAATTCAAAACGCTTCACTTCAGATACAATCAGGCATGAGTGGAAACAACAGACAAGACAGAAAAAGTTAATTACAATCTATGCTGGATTTTACGAAGTCAACAGACTTGTTTAAGGCTAATCCAGACACCGTACAGTAAAATGCCACCAAAAGGGGGCTATACCATTGCAGCTAAACAATATCATTAACTGAGGGTGATACATGATAATTATTGTGTTCACAGCCCTTTCTCTTGTTTAGTGAAGTCAGTGTAGTAAACGTTTGACTGGGGTTTTAGCACACAGGAGTCTACAGTCCAGTGTGCTGTGTTGATACTGAGGAAGGCTGGGAGCTCCCTCACGCCTGGACAGGGTCCACCAGAGTCCTGCTTCAGGTGGTCTGTGCACAGACTCTGCACGTGATGCCCTGGGAGACAGGGCAGTGTCTCTGCAGTGGTACCATTCTTGTCCCCTCTGCATTACAATGAAAATTGGTTTATATTTTTTACATTTTAGATTATCGGTTTATATTTTTTTGTGTTTTATTAGCTTAATGTAAGATTTGTAACTTTTTTTATTTAGACGCTAGTGCTTCTTTTTAAACTTAAAGGCTTGTAGAGTTAACAGCAGTTTATTGTCATTGCCTGATTCCCATAAGTGTTCTCTGTCTGCCAACGTCTCCCTCCCATTCTGTGGAACTATTGTACAGTCTTGCCTGAGAACACAGAAAGTTGCATGGGATTTCTGCAGCTGTATGTTAAATAACTTAAATCAATTTTCCAGGTTCCATGGCACTGGAAGTAAGTTTTCACTTTCTCTTTGTGGTGGAGATCATTGTTCTCTGTGTCATGAAAAGTAGTGAGTGGTTATTTCTTGTAGATGGTACAAGGTAGATTAGTTGTTTCTGGAAAGCAGCTGAATTGTGTGCCACTGTAAGTCTGCAATGAGCCCCAGGAGGTCTAGACAAGCTTGGAATGCAAGACAGCCTCTGATAAAACCTTTGTGTGAAGGTCTACTCAGAGGTCTAAAGGGCACTCAGACACACTAGCAGATAACATCAGACTTGCTGCCCCCTAGACTTTGCAGAGCCAAGCCACACAAAAGCACAGATAAAACTCACAAAAACAAGACATTCCTGTCTGGAATGTTCAAGCAGATTGACCATTTGGAGAGAAAGAGAGTGAAAAATCTGAATCTGAGGCTGACTTCTTCGTAAAATGAGGAATGTGAGAAAGGGAATAAGGTACTTTGGACAGGGCATCCTCCCTGCTGTCCACTTTGCAAGAGCAGGTAATTATACTGAGAAGGATAGAGTGGTGAAGAGTTAACCAGAAAGTTAACCGAAAAGATCTTAGCGGATCTTAGCATATTATTCTCGTACCTATCTGACTGTTGGTGCATAAGCAGACGGATTCCTGGTAAGCCACATAGGTACTATGGCCAGCGGCCATATCTCTCTGCAACTCAAGCAGGTGTGAGCCTGGTCAGTACCTGGATGGGAGACCTCCTGAGAAAAACTAAGGATGCTGCTGGAAGAGGTGTTAGTGGGGCCAGCAGGGGGTGCTCACCCTGCAGTCCATGTGGGTCCTAATGCCCCAGTATAGTGACGGGGACACTATACTGTAAACAGGCGCCGTCCTTTGGATGAGACATAAAACCGAGGTCCTGATTCTCTGTGATCATTAAAACTCCCAGGGCGTTTCTCTTAAAGAGTAGGGGTGTAATCCTGGCATCCTGGCCAAATTTCCCATTGGCCCTTACCAATCATGGCCTCCTAATAATCCCCATCTATGAACTGGCTTCATTACTCTGCTCTCCTCCTCACTGATAGCTGATGTGTGGTGAGCGTTCTGGCTCACTATGGCTGCCATTGCATCATCCAGGTGGGGCTGCACATTGGTGGTGGTGGAGGGGATCCCCATTACCTATAAAGCGCTTTGAGTGAGTGTCCAGAAAAGTGATATATAAGTGTAAGCAATTATTAGTATTACTACATTTCCAGGGGACAATGGAGCATCTATAAGGAGTAGGATAGCTTTTTAATTGACAGAGCAAAGCTGGACTACACCCCAGGTGTAGGTGAAACACATTGTACAGATCCACACAGGGCATTCACACACAGGGGCAATTTAGAGAAACCAATAATCTAGTCAGCATTCCTTTGGAAGGTGGTAGGGAAACAGGAGACCCAAGGAATACCGGCTCTAACGTGGGCTTACATGCAAACTGCACACAAAAGGCACCCCAGTCTAGAATGGTACCTAGGACATCACTAACTGCAGTGCCACTAAATGTTTAAATTAAGTGTTAAAAGAATATAATCAAAGTAACTTGCACCCATCATGTGTAAGTTACCCTAAAGTGTATTGTTGGTTAAAAATGCAAAACTAAATAGTTTTAGGTATTAATAACAGCAGTCATTAATTCAATGCATAATCTCACTGGGTTTTTTCCTCATTAATCAGCCCCTTCTGGATTAACTCTGCTGGCCCCAAACTATTTTGGATAAGAGTCAGGAGCAGAAGGTGAAATAAGGGTCTTTGTGATATATCACTCTTTTACCATTTGTTATTTTGTTTGTGTACTGGTTGACCTTTACATTTCTACATCATTTTTTAAAGTTATGCAGACCAGAGTGATTCGAAAAAAAGAAACGTGCTATCCTAATCAAACTGGCTTGTTGATTCAATTCCCAGATATGAAAGGAATGCATCTGTACTGGGCTGCAGGAATTTCCTTCAGGTCAAAAGCACCATAAATCTCACTAGCTGTCTTGCATCATATCTAAAGTATTGCAAAACAGCCCAATTTTAAAGTTCCCAAGTGAAGCTGAAATGTGAAACCAAGCAGGAAATTCTGTATAAATAGGTATAAAAAGACAAGGAGTTAAGGCATTCTGACTCACAGGGTTGTGCATATTTCAAGTTAAGCAGATGGCTGTAATGAAGGTGATTCTGTGCTGGACTCTAGGCTGTTGCTTTCTGGGTGCAAGGAGCCTGGTGGCACAAGCAGCCGATGACGACAACAACAACATCAGAGAAGGGTTCTGCTTCTTCAATGTCAAGCAGGAGATGAATGAACTCGTTGCCCGGCTGACCAAGGTAGAGAATGATTTGAAAAGATTACAAGAGGCACCCAGGATCGCGTTTTCGGCCATCCTGTGCAACGGCGAGACAATAAATCTCGGAAATTTCAATACCAAGACTACAATTGTTTACCCCAAGGTACTGACAAACTTGGGGGGAGCCTACAACTCAGCAACTGGCATTTTCACCGCCTTTGTGAAGGGCACTTACTACTTCAGCTTCACTGTGTTTTTGGCCAACGCTGCCAACCTGTATGTTAATCTGATGAAAAACTCACAACACGTGGTCTCAATGTGGGACACCCAGTCCACAGACCTCAATGACAGTGGAACCAATTCTGCTGTTCTGGAACTGGAAGTAGGGGACCAGGTGTATGTGAGGCTGAATGAAAACAGGCAGCTGTATGAGGATAATACCTGCTACAACAGTTTCAGCGGATTCCTGCTCTTCCCTGCTTAAGCAACTAGAATTTCAGTCATTCCTTTTGTAAGTTAATTTGTTAGAGGATGATGTCAGATTCTTCAAAAATGTCCAATACTAGAGTACAACAGCCATCTGTGGCGCTATATTCTCCACTTCATGTTCACAAGCGAGCCTTGTTTATTATCTATAACCCCATGTACATGGGCTCTAAGGGGGTGGGTAAAGTGTTTTTTAATTCATTTTCATTCCAACACTATGTGTCTTAGAATATGTACAGTATGAGAAGCAGGAGAGCTCTGTTTGTCTTATTGTACCAAAATTTCCAAAATCTTGTATTATATACACTTTCTTATCATGTCAGTTAATATCTGTAGTGAAACTGTATAGATGTGGCAGGTAATAATACCGAGGCACACCAGTGAGGAATTCTAACGAGATGTTATAACAATAATAATGAAGAAACAAGATTGTGCACAACAAGGTGATTATATTGATTTACACAACTCTGTAAAGGGGAAAGGGGACTTAAAAACTCATCTCTTTTAAAACCTTCACAGCCGTGCAATATCTATAAAATTAACATTTATTGCAGATATTTGTTGTTCAGCTTATATCAACTAGGCCTTCCAGAAAGAAAGTCTTTCAAGCAGTTTTATAAATCATTTTAATAGCAATGTCTGTTGAAATTTAAAAAATAGAATGATAACAATCTCAGCCAGTGTGACAATAAATCACTGCACATAGAATGTCATTAGCACTGTTAATCTTATTGATTTAGATGGTATACGGTTAAAATGACAATTTGTAATACATTTGACTATCTGACCAATAAAAATAAAAATAACATTTCATTTACAATCTCGTTAAAGCAGCACCAACTGAAAATCCATGTTTTAATTAGTATAATAGATGACTGTTCCCAGTCTAAGCAAGCGCAATATCATTATTCTAACAGAGTTTTCAAAACAAGACACACCTACTTCACCTGTTATAGCAAAAAACCATAATACCTACTTAATAATAAGACAATAAAATCAACAAATATAAGAATAGTCACTGTGAACACATACATGTAATAATTCATTAATAAAATGTTTTAGTTAAACATTTGCTTGTTTTGCAAAAGATAAATCACACACTTTCTGTGGCAGCTTTAGGAAACCGGCTCCTAATGCAGAGCTGGGTCTAATGCAGAGCTGAGTCTCGACCTGAGGATCACAGAACTGGCCAACACTTGGACTGTGAAGTCCTGGAATTAATTGACAACCTTCCTGGTGCAGTTAAAGTCAGGTGCAGGTTCACTAATCTAGACAGATGCTCATGGCAGCCTTGAAACTGGGTGCATGTTGTAGTTAGCTACGGTATTTCTAAAGAATGCCATTTAGAGGGAAAAAGTAAAATATTTGCAAGGTACCTGTATGGTCACAGCTAAAACCGAATGCAAAATCCAAATGCGAAATTGACGCATACAAAAGACAAATACTTAACCAGACAAGAAAATGTACTGTTAACACATAACAGCTTTCTAAATTTGGCTGCCAGTAGTTAATTTATCAGGGAATCTCAATCAATCAATCAGCATTATCTTGAGGGAAACCAGGGTATCGGCTTCAACAGCATAGCTGGATAGCTTGTTCCAGACTCCCACAATCCTTTTTGCAAAAAAGTGATGTATACAGACATGAAAAACCTGTCTTAAAACGAATTAATGCTTCAGTCTGGAGAAAAATGGATTGATGTCACAGGACGTTAGATATGGTATGGAAAAAGTGGCAGAAATTAATGCTGTGCTTAAAGATCAATAAATTTCATTTTCAATGTAATGTGTGTATGAGCATCTTCACTAAAATAAGGGTGGAGACATTCAGAACATATTCATAACCAAAGTTGTTTGCACCTTGGCCTGAAAATGTTCATTTTAACAAGAATTTAATGAATGCTTATTTTAACTGACTCTTCCTAATTTTTAGTTGCCTTTTGTCTGTATATTGTGGATCAAATTGTTCTATCTGATTTGTATGCAGCTTATTCTCTGTTATCAAGCGTTTCATATTATATGCTACGATGTTGTATCTTGTCGTTTGATTTAAGAGAACTGTCTCTCTTTAAAATTAATACAGAACATTGCAACACATACCCAGTTTCAAGGCCAGTGTTGCTGTCAATGTAAATTAGTGGGTCTGGACCAGACTTCAACAGCTCTAGATAGTCGTAAAAGTGAATCCCTCACCCCTCTTGGGAGGAGGCGTCTCTGTTGCGTCTCTGTGAATTCCATCACAGACCCTTATCAGCCCAAACTATGCCAAAGCCAGCGCACATTCACAGCAACTGGAGCAGGTTCATTAAAGGTCTGGCACACAGTAATAACAAGGACATCTTACTTTTTTAAATCAGAAATTGTTCTGAATCAGAACACGAGAACATCAGAAAGGTTGCAGACAGGACAAAGCTATTCAGGCCAGCTAGCCCATGGGTAGCTAGTAGCTAATTAGAAGAACTCGGTGACATGCTGACACACTTGGTGCCAGCAGTGTGATACTGCCCGCATTGGCTTTTGTTCTCATGTTTAATTGGTCAGTCCTTGTCTTCCATACCCCTCTGTAAGACCTCTGGGAACCTCCTCTGGGAACCTACATCTAACACATTGATTACCCTCTCAGGGAAGACTGCACGATCCTCTTCCTTCTCGGCTACTTTCTACTCATTTCTACAGACAACTAACACTGCTTTCAATATTCTCTCAGTTACATCCTGTTTAATCTGACAAGCTTAACTCTTAAATCATTTAACCAGTAAGCACTGTAGAATTCAGCTCAGACATATGAAATATTCTCTAACTTAAGAGACACTGGCACACTAAACAACGTAATCCTTAATGCCCAGTTTTCCATCTTAACATTATTCAGCATATCATAATGTCTTATTCACCAAACACCAGATCAATCTCTCAATTTTCCCCTCACTAGATCTTACGACTGATCCTGTTTGGCCAGGAACACTGCTCTATAATCAAAACTTGTACCCCTGAAACAGGAGCATCTGGTTTGGGGTTCTCTGTCTCATCACACACTCCAAGATGACTGTCTACTGATGTAAATGTAATTGTTGTCTAAACAGTTCAAATAACAAAGAAAAAACTCAATCTGAAAATATATAGAAATAATGTATAAAAATATAACTGCAACCAAAGTCAAGAAACAGGCTGAAATCAAGAACCAGGAAGGAAATCAAAAAGACAAAAGATGCCTAAAGGTGGAGACAACAAACAATGAGAAAACAGAAGGTAATAACATGAAAATAAAATCAAGAAAAAGAACAAGGACTTCAACAGAGCAGGAGACAGAAGCAAGGCAGGAGCTGAGAAGAGTGAAAACAGGTCAGTAGAGGTCCTGAGCTCAAAGAAGAGGTACAATATTGACCATGGAAAGGCCTGAGAGCACAATGCTTGAGGTGCCCTCTGGCGGCGACACTATGAAACTGTAACAGTGAAATCACACACTATTCATGCTTCAATCTGTGTCATGTAGACTCCTCTCTCTCATCTAAAATAGAGCACTAATCTACTCTGACAAACAATAACCAACTCCTCCCAGCAGCCCTGTTTCAGCTGGTCCGCCCTGTTCCTTCACAACTCACCGCAACCCCATTGAGTCTGGAAATCAATCTGCAAAACCACCTGTCCAGCACGTGTGATACTTCAGTTCAGACATTGCTGCATTTTCTCAATTATCCCTAACCTGCTGAGTCTTACATGCCTGTAAGCCAGCTCAATCTTACTAATACCTTAATAATGTAAACTTCCCTACAGTACAGTTCACTCTCGTCTTGCAACCTGGAGGTTTTTCTCATAGCAGATGTTATAAACCTCTCAGTTGGTTCAGGGGCTAGTTTGGGCATAGCTAATTCCTAATGTCCTGTCTGCTCTTTTCCCTCAGGTGGAATTTCACTTCCTCTGAGGGCTGAATGATCTCAGACCAGGTCTGCCTGTTTTCACAATTCCTTATGTTTTTTTCCATTAACAGTGACTCGTGTCCTCTCACTACCAGTGACAGTCCTGTGGGTTGACTTTGTCAGTGTCTTTAAGGATTTTGAATACTTCAATCAGATCCTCTGGTAGTGTTCTCTGTTCGGGACCATAAATGTTTGGTTATCTGAGCCTTTCAGTGAAGGACAAGCCATTAATGGATCTGTTATTGATTCTGTACAAACATTATCTTTGACAAGTCACATGTATGTAGTTATGTATTTATCACATTAACAAATACTGGCTATACTGGGAGGGTTTCCCCCCAGAAAGAGAAAAGTAGCAAATAAAACATAACCTGCATTCTTTTTCTGAGGTGGGAAGAAATCAGGGTCACCTGAGGAAAAATGTGAGACAATAAATGTGCAAACTCCACACAAACTGAAGTTCAAACACACTATACACACTAAACCTGGGCATCAAGCAGCAGAACCTCCCACTGTGGCTCCCACAGCATTGAATACAGTGGGAAACATGGCTTCCACCTCTTTCACTCTCATGCTTATTTACCCTCATTTGCATTTTCTCACTTGCATCTGACTAAATGTGTGGGCTCCTTAAAGAAAATGTCTATATATAATTAATATCCACATATCTAGGCCTGGGAGTATCTGACTGCAAATTGCAAAGACAAGAAAAAACAGCATACAGTATGTGTATTTTTTAGTATTAAAATGCTCTGTTTGATTGGAATCTCTATGATGGACAATTCAGCCAAGATTTAGAGATTCCTTTTTAGTTCTTCTAAAACACACACCAGGTTATTAAAATGATCAAAAAGATCTTTCTCATAGTTTCCCAGTCTCTGCCCTCAGAATTTCAATGTTGTATTGAGATGCAGCTGAGCTCTCATTCACTTAATTAAAACTTTATCTAAGTTAATCATTTTATGTAGAACAGTTTAGAACTAAAGACTAGCAAGCTCTGAGTGTTTGGTCATCATTCCATGGAACGACAGTTCAGCTAAAACAAAAGGATGACACTTTAGGGGATTCAGGTCCTGGATTGAGAAACCCTGGCCTGTATCCTTGGACATTTGCAGAGAGTGAGCCAGGAAGTGAGGAAGGGAAGATCAATGCTTGGCTAGGATTGTGCCAGCAGTCCCAAGCAGCCGGCTTCTGGAGTGTGATGAGCTGAACTGGAGTGGAGATGCTTAGCTGAAGCTTGAGCGAAGTTGTGGAGCTGGAGCAGAGGTGCGGAAAATGTCTGAATGGGATTATTGATTGTGCTGTGTGTGGCAGATGACTCACTGCACCATCATGCCTGCGACAAAGAGCCTGCAGGAAAAAGAGGATCAGGGCCAGGGACGATGAATCTGTCAGTATATACTCTCTCAGTAAGAGTTGCTGTTTGCCACTGTCAAGCCTGATATTACAACATAATCAAAAGCAGTTCATGATCAGTCTTTCAAACAGTGAAGAGTTTGATCTAATGTTTTAATCTAAGTACAGTACGTGTTTTACTGGGTTTAAACATAGAATACCCATTTTATTACTGGGACTATACTGCACTTAAACTTTATTCTTAACTTGCCTTCTTCCTTATGTTGGCCATATACATGTTTTTCTAGTTCAGCTAAACATTTTGCATACAGAATTTCAAAACCAGACAATCAAAGTGCTGAAAGCAAAAAGATAACATTTATAACTGATTTTCACCTGTGTTCTCTGGGTTCCTGCTAAGCATTGATGTAGATGACATGACGAGGGAGTCTTTGCTAATCAAGAATTTAAGCACACATGGGATTCCAAGAATACATGGCCCAGGCAAGTGCCCCTCTTTGCATTTTGCTAGTCGATATACAGTCCAACTCCTCTTGGGCACCTTGGTTCTCTCTTTCATGGCAACTACAAACAGTCTACAGTAGCTTTCTGTTGCAGCCAGTCAGGAAGTATAAAAAACTCTTAGTCTCACCAATACTACAGCTACTATTTATTAATCACGCTTTACTTCATAATCAAACGAAAACAAGCAAAATAAAACTGAGCAACATATCAGGAAACAGTGGAGCTCTGACGCTGCAGCAGCTGAGTGAAAAAGAATGGCTGCATGTTTGCTTTTTGGTTCATTTATTCATCTAGGCGACACTGACAGTGCCTCCTCCTCTTCTGGAGCAGATCGTTGTTATTCAGTCCCTCTTGCTACTTCAAAGCAAACCAGAAGACACTGAGGCAGTCTGCTATTTCAGTATAGCGGGACATGTTGAAAGACAACGAGATTTCCATATGTTCCCCATGACAGCAGTGTACTGCTGCTCAAGGCTTACTGAACCCCAGGACAGCCCAAGCCATGCCAGATTCAGGCTCTAGGAGTTTCAAAGATGTCCTGGACCTGTTCAGCACAGGTTATAAAGAATATGGATCCACAATAACATTTTATCCGAAACAGACCCAAACATCTCTTTAAGTATAGATTTAAAGACAAGAACTCCAGGGGCTTGAGTAGTACACACCGCTGAAAAACTCCTAACAGGAACATCACACATGATTACTAAAGGGTGCCTGTAGGAGAGAAATGTTTTTTTCTTATTAAAGATTTAATTAAGAGTTTGGGGATCCCTTGGAGCCATGATTCCATTATTCCTCAATCTATAGCATTTCAATAAAAAAGAACACCATATTCCATCACATCCCAGCCTTGTCCAAGGGGGACAGAAGGCAGCCCCGAACAACATTACTCACCCTTGTGAACACATGTGGCTGGAAGGGATCATTAGAACTTCATTAACACATTTCATATTGTGGCTGCACATTAACTGGGCTTTAGAGCACTGACCCAGGGGTTTTAAGCACTTCAGCCACCTTTTTAATTTGGCTGTCAGGTATTTTGTTCATGGGATTTTTGGTTATATTTGTTAATCGTGAATCAATACTGGGCTCTTGTAAGAAAGGCTTCCGATATCTTGTTAAACATCTGTAATATATAGATTCAGTGTTTCTAATACTTAAAAGCAATCTCCTTTATACTTTCATATTGACATTTAGGGATTCCCAAGGACTGGAGTGTCTTCATCCTTCTCTCTTTCAGTGTAATACAATGCCTGTTCTTTGGCATCCTTAATCATCAAGCGCAGTAATTTTGCTACTCATACAAACTGAAACATCTGCATTTTCAATCATCGGGTGGAGGAGATTTTGAAATAAAATATCACAGTGCTAAGAAATGAAAAAAGCCGTTCAGTGTGATGCTGTTTTCAGGAATCTTCAGGATCTGACCCCTGCTGTCCTAATGTACCTTTAGACTTCACTCTTCATTGAAATACACCTTCAGACAGTCATGAGAACATATAAAAGTTTGAGAAGAACAGGGGGCATTCAGCCAATCTAGCTTATTTGGTTCTTTGTTGCTTATTATATCAATAATCTCAACCATCCAGTTACTGAACGAAGCCAGGGTATTGAGTTCACCTTCTCCCTGAGCTGAAGGGAAAAAAGCATTCAAGGTGTCATATGTTTTACTATTGGCAAGATGGCAGATGTCTGTGAACTTGGACTAGAAGACAGAAGAGTAGTTAAGGTCCCTGCTTATTCATAGATATGAGGACAACACATTTAGGGATAAGAAGAAACCAATAAGAAAGTCTGAGTGAATGTAAAAATGAGTGAAAACCATTGCACGTTTTCAATAGCATGTTTTCTTTCTGAATGTATGTAAGCTACTAAATAATAACAGAACCCTCAAAGAAAGCATCAAAATAAAGACTGAGTCATGTTACTTAGAGCTCAAAGGTAAGAGGTCAGTTTGGATTTATTTCTTTATTAATCATGATTACAAGATACTAGCTACTTAATAAATGCTTTACACTACTTTAATTTCTTATTTATCATCTTTAGCCTTTATAGTATTGTAGGGTATTTAGTATCATATACTGTATAGATTTGTTTCTTACTTTTTAATCAGCTTAATCGTTCATTCTTTCCTGGTCTACATTGATTCAGTTTTGAGGCTATTTTATCTTTAGAAAAAAGACTTTCAGTTTTACATTGAAAGAGTTTTCAGCCGTGTGAGCAGATATATTTCCATGCAGAAGGATGTAAACATGTGTGCTCAGACATCTGAAAACTGTTTGAAAGCCAAATGGATCTGGATGCAGAATTAATGTTCACAACATATGGAACTCAACAGCAGTCGTGCTATAGATCCCAGCTCCTCAGTCAGTTTGAAAATAAATATCCTGTTCTCATTTCTTCTGTCAGAAAACATTTGTTTAAATATTTCTCCACATCCAGAAAGGTGCTCTCTCCAACTGTACTTAGCTGTACTTAGATCCACTGCTGCTTTACAGCCTTTCTTTGTCAGAAACACAAATAACTGCTGCAAACAGACGCCTAACAGACTAAAAGTGGAAGACGTTGAAACCACACTGCTCATTAGCATCCTAAATAATGTTCTGTCCAGTCAATCAGCACGGAAGTGACTGAAGTTTGGAAACCACAGTTACAGTACATTAGCAAGCCTAAATCCAGCAGCGCCGGGAGCACAGACTTACACATTTAAAAAGGTGTAATTAACTGAGATGTGACTAAATGCTTTAATCTGTATGAAAATGTGGGCAATACCATCCTCAGATACACTTGATTAAAAAAGCCATGTGACTTAAGTCAACTTAGTCACATTCACAAATGGGCCCTTTATGTCTGTAATATCTGTGCTGACAAGTGTACAGTATATAATGTCTTTTGTCATCCAAGAATTCTTCCACACTACGTTTCTTCCTGCTACAAAACATTGTGTACCAACATGTCTTAAATAGAAGGTGGCAGCTGCTCAGTGCATGAGCAAACCACAAACAGCCTGATCACAGGAACTGCCAGGAAGGGCTCTGAAATGGAGAATAAATAACGTGGGAGGTTGTCAGTATGTGACTGTGTATGGGGCTGGATTTCAGCAGGCAAGATTTTATTTACATGCATTAGAATTAGTGTTGTCATGAGGAATGCACACAAAAGAAATGTCACAGTATCTTTACATTTCTGTTGTATTCTACACACCAGTCCTGTGATTTGGGGGGGGGGGGGGGTAGGTTTTTTCAGGGCCAGCCAGAGAAATGCACAAGTTACTGTTGGTCTCTTGAAGAGGAGATGTTTGTTTGTGTTTAACCTTTGTATGGGGTCCCACAGGGATCTGTCCTTGGACCTTTGTTTGCTATCCTCTGCATGCTTGTTGAGTTAATGGGACACCTCCTGTCCACTTCTACAATAGTGATATTTAGATGTGCTTGAAAAGCACTACTTAATTATCCACTCTGACCTCTACAATCTAGGCCTGCTTAGGCATAGTGGTTTAAATCTCCATCAGCTTTGTACAGCTTAATATGCAGCAACAATTAAATATAAGTCATTAAAATAAGTCATTCAGTTCCCAAATGGCTGCAGGGTCCTGTTTTTTCATGATACCTCTGGTCTTCATTACTTGATTGAGCTAATTATGTGACATTCAATTACCTGTATTTTTAAATCTTTATCAATTACTACTAGAAGAGATTTGATCTGATTATTAAATAACAGAGAGGCTCAACTGGGGCACTATTTTATGTTCAGAGTTTGAACAAAGACACGGGGTCACAATTGGAAACTTGCAGGGAATTAATTTACGTTGGATGATTTACATTTCTCTAGACAAAGAGTTGTGGGTATATGGAACAGGCTTTCCCAGCCAGATGATTACGATACCATCACTTTTTTGGAGGACATCAATAGATCAGATCATTTTATTGGCCATATACAATTTCTTGCATCAGGAATTTGTCTTTTTGCATACCCCAGCTTGCTCTCCATGAGACACACAGACAGAGAGAGAAGCTAGGGGTCAGAGTGCAGGGTCAGGCATTTATATGGCCCCCTGGAGCAGCTGGGGTTAAGGGCCTTGCTCAGGGGCCCAACGGAGTAGGATTCCTCTGCCGTAGTTTGAAGGTTTAGCTATCCCTTTTTAATCAACTTAACAGAAGTAGCAATGAAATATTTCTACAAAGCCAATGGTAACACCAACCGACAGGCTCTGAGATGTTGCCTAATGCCAAATTAGGACCCATACGTGTTTGATCCATATTTGTTTTCCACAGCGAAATCACAGGGAGAACAGGAGTTGTGTTCTTTGCGAAGTGAAGAGACATTTTCCAAAGTGGACTGCTGACCAGTTTCCCATGCACAGGCACATTTCTAACCCCGAAACTAAAAGCCAGATTAAAAGCCAGTATTGCAGAAATCAATGTAAATCATTGTCAATCAGCAAAAGGGCTCTTCTCACGTGTCTCATTGCTCGGCGGGGGGCTGTGCTTTATGTAAGACAGCAGCCCCCTCACCCCTCTGCTCCTGCCCTGCGGACTGGAGGAGGCTTAACTTGAGGGCTTGTTTGCAGGAACTCAGCTGTAAGAGAATTTTCCGGTTATCGCATCCCATTTAGCCACAGCCAGCACTAACCTATTGTGCTGTTTCTCCCAGGCCAGTGCTCTGAATCAGGCAGAGAGGAGGGGAGGGCGAGTGGTCCCTGAGCTGCCGAGGTTCGGTCTTGGCATTCCCACTTATGTAACTCATCATCCTCAGCCATTTTGAACAAATAAGGTGCTTTTCGAGAATGCTCTTCGCCATATTTGTGTGTTTCCCAACGGGATCAGCAAACCATTTTTCTGCTTAAGAGATGTGCAAAGTGCAGTAGAGAATATTGTTTGCCTTAACCGTATTTAAACATAAATGAAAATTTGATGTGATTCCCCATAGACAATTAAACTTTAGGTGGATAAAATCTGAGCTACTGTAGGACCCAATGATTAGTAATGTTAACTGTCCAACATCTAAGTTTTATGAACTTCACTGTTCCTGCTTAGAAAGTTCTGATTAGTTTCAGTGTCTCCATTACAAGATCATAGGGACCCATGCCAGAAAAGTCAGACTTTAAAAAGGAGGCAAGGTGATAATCAGACAAATGTCTTCACATATAGAGTGGAAGAGTCCCCCATCCTGGATGGTTTAAACTCTGGTCAAGCATACGCCTGTCACATGACTGTGGCTAGTAGGTCCCATACAGCCACTGCTGTGTAAGTGTCTGCTGTTTTCCTTTCTTCATACAGAATTAAATATTTATTCATGTGGGAACACAGGGGAACATTGCCCAAACCTGTAAGCTTTTCTGTACAGGCTGATGACAGTATGTCTGAAATAAAAGCAATCATCTTGACTCCAAGATGTGGGACACTTGAGAGGTTTTTCTGTATCCATGATGGGATAGATGTCTGTGCCTTGCTGATGCCCTCATAGCCCAAGCTCATCCAGGAATCTGAGAAGTCTGGTCTGATGGCTGATCAGAATCAGAGTAATTCAGGTTTCCAGGCAAATCATGTTGAATCATGTCTAAAATTCAAAAATTGTTTCCATATGGGATTCCTTCAGATCTAGTGGTCTTGTTTCAAATTCATACACATGTGTCATGGGTGACAGAGAAGTGCACATCCACCGCTGAGGTTCAATCAATCCATATTTTCAAAATGAGTGTTTAGGTTAGGCTTATTTGCAGCATCGTCTTCAGGCTCATTTTTCTGAGGATCTCATATGGGTTTAAGGAAAAGTTAAAAATCTGTGGCTTGTCTTGCATCACAGCACTAACAGTACATTTGGTTCATACTACAAGGTGTAGTAGCACCATTTATAAAAGCAATAAAGTTTGTGAATAATTCATCAGTAGTAGATCTCTTTACATATGGACACCACAGTGAAGGAGCACCTTTACCATCCACAGTTGAGTCTTTTTCTTAAGAACACTGTTCCAGTTCCACATTCTTGTTATCTTCAGCAGTCAGCTGGGCTCAACCTTTTTTCTTGTTTTTCATGTTTTTGAGCTCTTTCAAATAGTCCAGACAGTGTGAACAGTTACGATAATTAGTTAAAAGGGCTCATTATAAAGCTTAAAAGGCTTTGTTTCAATAATTGATGTGGGAAAATCCTTTTTATTTTAAATTGTGCCCTTTCATGATTTCATATGCATTTCAAAAGAAAGCTACAGTATTTTTAAAATGGTCAGGATTGTTTTGGCATTATTTCTAAGCACAAATGGTGGCCACTGTGGCCAGGTCTGATAACAACATTCCTCTGCCAGCTGCAGGATTTGAACCGGTAACCTTCCAGCCACAGGCGCAGATCCTTAGCCACAATGTCTCCACAATCCCCACAATATTGTGTATATGTATTTCAGTCCTCCAGCATGTATGATTATATATGAAATGTACAAGGAAGGGAATGTGTAAATGAACTATATCACTGTGTATAATAGTATCCTAGGTGCTTAGGCATGATCACTTTCCAAAGTCAAATCTGTTGCCAAACGGCTCAGCTGGAAAAGCCTCAGCTATGGCACAGGACAGGCCTGTATGTTGGAAAATGCTAACTGGCATCCAGACACTCCTGGTACGGGAACACAGGACTGGACAGACTGGACATTGTTTGCACTGTTCTGTTGAAGGGCTTTCTTTCCTCGTCCTCACACAGAGACCAGTGGGATTCGCTGACTCAGACTGCTGAAGAGGAGCAGATGGCAGTGTTATGAAGGCCTGTGTGGAGTTTTCATCTCGCTCAGACCGGACTGGTGGATGTAGAGTATTGTGTATCAGGTGAATAGCAGTCTTTTCCACATAGTGGGTAGATAAGCAAAATGTTTCGTGGGACTGCCGGTGGAAGCTCCTCCCCTTCCAGGTTCGCCCCGCTCGACCCTTCAGGGGTGTCCAGTGTTTTTAAAGAGCCTTCACAGCTGTGAAGCTCATCCTCAGGCAATGTGTCGCCCTTAATCCAGGGCTCTGCCTCCACACTGAACATGCCCCCATGTAATGCCACAGTAAACTTTTATCTCTGTCACAAGCTGGTAAGTCCTGTGTAGAGAACCCTACCTATCTGATGACTTAGCACTCTTGGGCATCATTGTAACAATACCAGGCAGCTCTTTTAGAGCGCTCTGTAGTTGTTTTGATTTGCAGTATTTGCAGCAGTGTGCTGGCTGGCATGTCCGACACGATGCTGTGGGTGCTCCTCTCCTCCACTGGCACGCTGTCATCGCAATGTGGCCCAGCAATCCCTTCACTCTGACCCTGGGAGGGCATCACTCTCAGGTTCTGCTGGTAAAACACGAAGCACAGCTGACTGCAGTCCCTGGACCTACCACCTCCTTTCTGTTTTTCTGAAACAGAAAGCACCACTGGGAGTTAGTGTCTATTTAAGAGCAAACATAAGTCACAATGAATAACGGGATATAGCAGTATTAATTGATCTTAGCAATGGATATTGTAGGATATTAATTACTACAATGAATATACTACAGACTAGTGTATTGTAAATACAGCTGAAATATATTTAAATGTGATTGAGATATTTGTAAAGCACGTTTTATTACATTTGAAGCTCACATTGTCACTTGAAGAATGTGAATATTTGTATGCAATATTAAAATCTAAAGTAATATATTAATTTTCAAATGTATTATCTTTGTGCCATGTTTCTAAGTTTGTCTCATCTGGTAAAGAAATGCCTTGATGTTGGCAGATCCTCTTGAACCTCTTCACAGATTGTGAGAGTTAGTCACTATCGGGTTGATGCTTGAGTAGAGAGCTGTGTCAGCATGCGTGGGCTGCAAACTAACAGATAAAGGTTCATTCCATGTTGAAAGGTGAAGAAACAATCACTATGTTTTGGCTATGGAACCATCTTCAGGTGTGACTAAGAAGAATATTTGGAATAAGTACTAATTGATCATGCTTGATTATCTGGTCATAACCATCTGTGAAGCAATGTTTACATGACTCATTAAATTCCGAATCATTCTAGCCCTAACCCAGTTTTCTCTGCCTTTGGTTTTACCAACAGGTCGTTGATAAAGGGATGGGCAAGATAGTCATATGTGCCCCATAACTGCTCTGTACTAACAAATTTGATAGAGCTCTTTGTGATTTATTTCAGCAATAATACCCCATGGTGAAATCTCGCATTGCAACTGGTTGGACACATTCAGTGAATTATCCTTTAATCCCACTCTGCCTATTCCCTGATTATTCTTCAGAGGAATTAGATTAATCCTCCATCTGAAGTAACAAAGAGAGAAGCAGGAGTAGGTGCAGCTAGATCGCATCAGGCAGTGTGGGATTAGGGCAGCAGGGCCTGACGTCAGGTGTACGTGTAGAGGCCCCGTGGTCTATGGCAGTGACTGTCAGGCATGGTCCTTGAGGGAGCCTTTCAGGCTTCTTCCAGTCATTAATGGCCATTAAGTGATCAATTAGTTTTTAACTTAATTGGAAGCTTAGGGGGATTGAAAGTCAGAAAGCAGTTGTCCATACAGAGTTAGAACTGTGTACATGGTACTGTTCTGAGTATTTTAACTAAATTCTAATGTGGTTAATAACATACCAACTACAGAATCTTTGCTCTTCTCTACGATATGCCTGTAAATCTCTGCAGTTTTTATGTGATTTGCGCTCTGTCTGGAGCACAGTCATGGTTGCAGATGTGGAGTGGACTGGGCACGACAGGTCCCCCTGCTCTCACAGCCCGTCCAGGGGGATGTTCTCTGTCAGATAACAGTGAGGATTTGTGTTTCGTTGTTCCATCATGTGCGCGGTGGCTGCGGAGGGGAAAGGGCTGGCAGCTCCCCTTGGGGATGTCAGCTCCTTCGCTCCCGCTGCCTGACTGCAGCCCTCAGAAAGGTCAGCGCAGCCCGCGAGACGCGCAGCGGCCGAGATCAGGGTCACGTGACCTATGAGCAATTGTCACATGGCAGAGCCTCCAGGTGCTCCAGGCGGGAGTCATTCGCTGCAGAGCTGATGCCAACTGTGCTCTGTCTGGAACCCTGGTGATGGAGTTCGTGCCAGCTCAGGCGCGCGTGTCCCCCTGTTTGCTCAGTGCAGCACTTACAATACATAAATCAGATCTTCCTGCATCACATGGTCGATAGAGCACACCCAGAAACATATCACTCTCACAAACAGTATAACAAAAGAAATCCGTGTCTGTCATAATGAATCACTGACGTTTGATGACATACAAAATGCAATTTGAAATGGTTTTCCTCAATGTTCTCACAATGATGTACACCTTAAGATGTGACTGACTATGCTGGACAACATTTGCTTTGGAAAATAGAATAAATATTATGTCAAATAGTAATCTTGGTTGCTGGGACTAGGATCACACACATAGTATGCTCTAATCTAACCAAATATGGAAGGTTCCAAAGTTTGAGAATACTGGGACACCATTCCGCATGTGCATACGAACCAAAAGGAAATGTTTCATATGCACATGATGGAATGGTGTCCCAGTAATCTCAAAGGCACCACCAATTGGCTTCAGAGTTCAGATTGGAGCTCAGAGTGGCAGTATTGCTCAAAGGAGATATCTGCTTCTTGCTCACTGTCGCAATGATGGTGACTGTGTCCTCAGCAAAACAACCGAGACAGGAGCACAAACAGTTGTGCTTCCTGTGAGGGTCACTTACCTCATCGTTCACTTTTACAGAACTGAACATTGAGGACACCCTGGTCTTGCTACTTCTTTACAGTCCTTGGGGATCTTGGGGCATTCCCCGTGCTTCACATTTTCAATGAGACATACAGTGCGGTATGTAGAGACAAGCCTTTTCTCTGCTGTTTCTGGGAATCGAGTTAAGAATGTGTTTCAGTTAAACACCATATTTGCATGCTAACAGTTAAAATGGAAAAGCCCTGTGTAAAGTTCCAAAATTCTGCCAGGAGAATGAACTCAGATAAACTCAGTGAAACTCACAGAATCTAATCTCCACTTGAATAAACATCATGATTTATTTAATGCAATTAAAATGTTATTGAACCAATGACATGTTTTCAATGACATTCCAGCACCTGGAAGAACTGTGTGCAGCACTCTAGCTTCCAAGTGGAGGAAATAAAAAGCTAAACTTGATTATGTTTCCTTTCCTGCTAATCTAAGGAGTGAAATTGCGGTTTAGTGTTTAACCTCCTCCTTGTCTTCTAGGAGCAGGGCTGTTTTCAGTGGATTGGTCTAAAAATATATATTGATTTTGTTCATGAAAGAAATTCTTTCTGCCTGATCATCTACCTGATGATTTTGTTCAAATTGATAATTAATTAAAATAAGAACCTAATGATCTTCTAATAGTTTCTGATTCTGGTTCTTTTTCTGTCCTCAGTCCTCTTGATCTCAGTGCTACTTTTGATACTACTAAGCCCAATATCTTATTTTCTCATCTTGAGACTGTGTTTAGAGTTTCTGGTTCAAGTCTTTTCTTACTGATTGCTGTCACTTGTCTCTTTAGCGCTGAAATTGGACACATTAAGTCCAGTGTTTATCAGGGCTCACTACTGGGCCCCTACTTTTCAGCACAGCACATGTTCCCACATGGTTAGCTATTAGGATCACATGGTCACATTTCTACACTGATGACACTCAAATCTATGTCCACACTAAACCCGACACTGATGTAGCTGACTCTGCTCTCTCCAATTGCATCTCTGACACAAAAACATGGATGACAAAATGTTCTTCTTCTGAACTGCATCAAGACTGAAGTCATGCTTCTTGTCTTGCCCTATCAGCTATGTAAAACCAATGCAGTAACCCTGTATGTGGATGGTACTTTACTTGAGTTTCAATCTAAACTGAAAAACTTGGGGGTGATATTTGATTCAGGCTTGATATGTGTGCAGCGTATTGTCAAAACATCTTCGCCCTATATTATCATTAACTGTGGCTGAAAGCTGATCAACACATTTGTCTTCTCCCGAATTGACTACTGTAATGCTCTACTCGCTGGGGTTTCTAAATCCACATTGAACAAACTCCAGTATGTCCAAAACTTGGCAGCCAGAATCCTGACCAGGTCTAGTGCAAGTGATCACATTACTCCTATCCTGGAGTCCTTGCACTGGCTTCCTGTAAAATTCTGTGTGGACTTTAAAATCCTTATGCTCATCTATATTATTTTCTATATTACATACACACCAAAGAGGAAATGGCTTCAGGTAAAAAAAATTGAAATAAAATGATTTAAACCTTTCGTAGTATGCAAACCTGCTGCATGCTTCCCTTTGTTAGAATGGAAAGCATCTAGCTGTGGGTTTATAAATGGTATAGTTTAAAGCCTTCGATCCTTTGTAAAGGCTGAACACTGTGCTTTGTGGAATTGTATGGCCCTCTTATGTCTTCCTGGCAGACACACACTCTGTGAGCCCTAGCACTAACCCTTTCGATGGATTAGTAGCATGGAATCTCACGTTCTGTAAAAAACAAACCCATTACTCTAAGAAGAGACCTGGCAGGCCCAGGGAAGATGTGCGAGGACTGTGGATTACAGTAAAGATGCTGCAGCTCAAACTGGAAGATTTTCCTTTGACTTTAAACAATGGTTCACCTTTCAATGCAGTGAAGACTACTTGCAATCTAAGTGGAAAAAATGGTTCTTCTACTTAAACTACAGGATTCCCACTTTTACCTCAATCCTTGTTTTATTCCACTTTTTAGTATGTCTTCATAAAAACATCATCCTGCTTGGATTTAAAAATGTATAATGCATTACTCAGTCACATTTTAGAATACTGTGCACAACTTCTTAAAATTATAAAAAAGACATTTCTGCTTTTGAAACACTCCCAAGAAGAAGGACCAGGTTTGATGGAATGCCCTAAACTCAGTTTAAAATAACTCAGTGTCTTCAGTCTTGAACAGAGTATTTTAAATCCACAAACGTACTTATCATGTAAACCCCACTAGTTTAGGATCAACAAGGAATCTCAATAAAGTTCACTAGATCACAGTGCCACTGGTGTCACGATTATAGTCCCCCCTCCTTAAGGGTGCTCCAGCCCTTTCACTTGAGACTTTATTCTGTGCACCTGATTCCTATTCCCAGCCCACCTTAAAAGCCAGGCGCTGACGCTCATCCGGGCTCTGCATCTGATTTCCGTATCGTGCGAGTTCGGGACCTGGAAGCGCCTGGTCCCGTTAAGGTTTTAACCTCTGTTCCCGTTCCCGTTCCTGTTCCCTGTCCGCCGGTTCCGACGGTTCCGACCCGGCCTCTGGTTTTAATTCCTTGTTTTGATGGATCTCCTGGTTTTGGACTTACCCATTTGTTTGGATACTCTCTAAGGATTACTCTTTTGGATTGTTTGCCTCGGCCACACCTCCCCCGTGCACCAGCGCACCTTGGACACGCCCCCCTGTCTTCAGCCCCGTATTCCTGCATGACGTTTCCCCAGTGTTTCCCACTTCTTCGGTTTGTGTCGTCCACATAGGGTCCGGAAATAACTGTTCGTTACAACTGGAATCTAAATTGAGGTTGAGAAGAATTGATTGAGAACAGGAGGCTCTTCATCACCCCAGTGTTATGGGAGTCTGGGAGAATGACTGCCACATTGCTGATGCTGATGCTTTGGGTCTTTCAGAAAACAATCGAATGACGTCTGCATTTCTATTAGCTACTATCTACCTGATGAGCCAGAAGACTCATCGAAACCTTTATAATATCCTTATGGTTGTTTAACAACATTTTTCATCTTCATTAATTCATTAATTTGAAGGATTCTCCTTCACAGGGTCCAGCTATTTGTAGCCCGCCTGCTTAGTGAGGCTTCCTCTACTGTCACCTGTGCACAGTAGTGCGCTAATTGATATATCTGAGTTTCAGTAAAAATACTGTACTCTGTATTCACACAAAATATAGCACCATATGGAGTGTCAGGTTAGCAAGCTCTGAAGATATGGCTCAGGCATATAACAAAACTTACTTTCTTTTAATTAAAAACATGAATGGAATTTGCATGATGGCCATTTTAAAGTATAAGGTTTTAGTCAAAGTAAGATGTGGCTGAGCGTTATCACTCTCTTTCCTGTGAATCTATAGCACCATGTGGGGAGTCCAGATGCTTCTCCTTTGCGGAAACACATCTCCACTGCCCTGGCTTGGATCCCTCGTGTGTTTGCCTGCAGTTTGAGACACTCCAATGTGTATCATTCTGTTTTCATTATACAGTATTTTGTTACATCCACCGTGCTTTCAAAACTACACAATTTTAAATAGGTCACCACAGTTATTTGTACATGCACATGTGCTAAAAACACCCAGACTCCGTACACTAGCTTCTTGCTAGACTTGCTTGTGTGAGTGCATTTGACTTTCAGACTGTGATTCACACGCTAAAAATAACCTACTTGGTTTGCAGAAGTTGCAGCTTCTGACAAGTCAATTAAAGTTTATCTTATTTTTTTAAGCAAATTGATTTTTGACATTTCAAAATTCCAAAGGGTTGATTCTCTGATTCTTGGTTTATAAACTCAATATATTTTCTTTGTTGTAAAAACAGTTAATTCTCAATGTGTTGAGAAGGGCTTTTTTTCTTTACATTTTTTATCCCAATCAGAAATTAAGATTCATATGTATTACTCTAAGAAGGCTAGAATCACCAGTCAGCTTCAGTAACGTACATATGAACTGAAGGTGCAGCTGTTTGCACAAAGCCGGGTTGTCCTCTGAAAGAGCTTCCTTTCCCTTTCCTTCCTCTTCTCTCTCTTCTCCATCTTGGCCACAAGGCTCATCAGCTCAAGGTGTTCCCCGAGTGATAGACGTTGCACTTCTGTTGAAGTGAATAAATTGCCATCTCCTTCTAAACCTACAATGTCCTTGATGACCATGCCTGTTTTCCTGAGGTACATCTTTGTAGCCTTTCCTTTGACCACTGGCGTGGTTTTGGCCTTGAGTGGGTTGGGAGTTGAGGACTTGTCTGTTTGGCATCCACAAAGGGCATCCAGTCCACCACAGTGTCCCCTCCACCGCAGTGTCCACTCCAACACAATGTCCAGGGCAGTGTCCAGTCCAGTGCAGTGTCCAGCACAGTCTCCAGTTTGGTGTCCTGTCCGGCACAGGGTCCAGTGCAGTGTCCAGTGTTAGTCCAGTCCAGCGGACGTGTGAGAACCCTTGCCTCAGTTCTACTGACACTGGTTTCAGTGAAAACACTAGTAATGTGTTGATCTTCCAAAGATAGTAATCTCACTGTAGACAAGCAGAAACATAGAATGGTATGTCCTCCAATGTATGTCCCAACAGCACTGTGCTACTGTCCACAGTCACTTGAACAGGCATGTCTTTACTTTCTTCTTGCCCACCTGCAAGACTGGGCTTCTAGGCAGAGGCTGGTAGACAACTTATCTGTCTCTGGCCTGCTTCCCTTTTCCCAGTGATATTCCCTCTAGAAGCAGGATGGGGGACTTTTTAACCTCACTTGCCAAGTCTGGCCCAGAGGCACAGAACGGCTGTGTTGGAAGAATGATATTATAAATCAACTATATTTGAGCCTCACAACTGAGAGCACAGAAGGGGAATCCACTAGCCAATGAAAAACTAAAGGATTACCTAACCTTGCGTGTATTACATAGCTTATGCCTTAAGTGTAGGCATAAACTAAAGCTGTTCAGGCTGGATGTTTAGCACTCTATTGTTTAGCTGACCTATTAATCCATGTGGAAGGAAGACCAGTAAGACTCAGAGGTAAATTGCAATTTTCTTTGAGATTTCAGTTCTGATAGTGTGAGGTGGGTGATGTGTGAAAGGAACAGAAGGCACATTATGATTTCCTATATAATAATTTATACAGGATTTTAAGAAATCTCATTTTAGTTTCGTCTGCCTGTTCATTGGCCGTGAAGAGCCACTGTGTAGCTGCACAGCACACTTGTGGGCGTGCATTGCCGTAGGTGTGTTCTGATCCGGGCCAGTACCCATCACCCATCACTTCTGCTGGACTTCTGGGCTTCTGGGCTCCTTACCCCTCAGCTGCGACTGTGCCTCTTTCCCCTCAGCAGTTCTGCGTGCTGGAGGACACCTTCTCCCTTTGCTCGTTGTTGCAGGAGCAGGTGCCTCTGCTTACACACTTATCATTCCAGCTGTTTCTTGGGACAGCTGTGTTGTGTGGCATCAATCATCAGAGTGCTCAAGGATCTTCAAAGCTGATCTGGTTGACATAACCCAAACCAGTCAGATAGAATGACTGCTAACCTTTCGCAGATTAGTTTAACTCAGCTGTCCAGTTCACTGTCTAGTTTAACTGGTTAGTTTTAGTGTGTAGTATATTGTAAGCTATTGTTGATATTATTGGAATCATGATTCCATTAATTGTAAGCCAACAGACTGCTTTCTTCAATAATAGATAAATATATGAAGCTCACTGACAAACATAAGAGGAACATTTTAAAACATTTTAAAAAACATTTTAACTGAAGTGCAGCAGATGTCTAAAAGCTTTCTCTCCTGTGTGATTACACAGCCTGTAATATTTTGACACAACACATGTCCTCATTATATATTATTGCATCTTTATTTACTAGTAGAGTGCTAGATGGGAGAGTTGACTGCTACCTCGTTGAACATATTACTGTTATAAAGCCTCTGAATAGATCCCAGTTTGATTCTCCTGGCTATGGTGGGGAGAGTTCCTCTGTCACATTGACTCACAGTGCACTCTGGTGAATTCACTCAGTTGATAAGTACAGTTTAATAAGCATCAAGAGAGTTCTTTAAATTTAACAGAAATTAATAATACGTAAAATAACATTAATGAAAGGCAATATTACTGTTGAAAGAAGCAATTTTACATTTATACTGTATTTTCAGAAAGTCATCCTCATCAAAGTTTAAATCTTACAATATTTTATCCCTAGAACACCCCTCAAAATAATGTTAAGTCCGTTTGAACTGCATTCCTTTCTTCATATGTTATAAGCTAAGGTATAAGAAGTGAAATCCCATCTTATGATTGAAAGTTATATTTGACTAAGCTTGAAAAACACTGATGTCATCATCCAATTACTGGATGACTGATCTTGTCATTACATCACCTGTTTAAAAATACATGAAACATTATCATTATAAGTTTTTGTTGTGAGTAACACACATAGTACAGTTTAAATTGTGTGGGTAATTATTCAGTTACACTTCCTTTTGTTTGAGGCACTGAAACAAGACAAAAAGGAACAATTCCATTATAAAATACTGTACAGTATTTTTTATATATTTCCTTCCAAAACAGCTCAGCTTACAGAACAGGATTACATGAGGAAAATACATAAATGTAGAACAGGAGAATTTATTACAAATGAGTTACCAAAATGCATTTGCACAGAAACTGATTAAGCCTCATAAGCAATTTCTAATGTAAATACAATGCCTTAGACTGAAACTCAGGAGCAGAAAACTCAACCTTACAGTGATATGAACTTGAGTTTAATAGTCTCTGAACGTGACTCTAAAAAGATTCGGAAATGCCCCACTTTGTCTCCAAGATCCACAAGGAACCCAAACAGTCTTAAAGAAAAATCCCTTTGTGGTGAAATGCAGGTCAACATCATGCACTCTTAGTACTGACAAAGTACTAAGGACATGTAAAGGTGTTTAAACTAGAAACCCAGGTTCTGGTCTTTAGTACAGTGAAGGCCTAAGTGCAACATTGTAGTATGCATGGAGAGTATTTAATAAAATGTTCAGCTGTGTTCTCAACATAGTCTTTTTTCTTACCACTGATTAAATAATCATGTAATACAACTTAAGAAAAACAAATCTGTATGCAAGCAAACACAATGAATCACTGAGTTAAAGATTCTCATTCCAAGAGAGTGTAGCACACCATATTCCCTCAAACAGATGAAAGAGTGTTTAAAGAAATTGCACAGGAATACAAATGAGGTCAGAGGTTTGACTGACAGGCAGAGAGGGAAGCACAACCTCACCTCAGTATGACAGGGGAGAAAGTCAGCCTGTTAACCTTCACCAGTTCGTTTCACAATAACAATCTGCAGAGAACAGTGCAAACAGTTGTATTTAAAGGACACACAAACGCATACAGTATCATGCAGCAGGTCAAAAAAGCAAAAATAACAACATTCATGTTTTGTGTAAAAAACAAACCTCACAACATAAAATTCTGAAAATAATACTTATTCATTCTGAAAATAATGACATATTATTTGTTGTCCAGTGTAAATGGCTTGACTGATGACGTCATTGTCCCTTTCCAAATAAATGTACTGTATACAGTACATCACAGGGTACAAGATCATGGGGATCTGTGATTGTTATCAGCCAATGAGGACTGAGAAGAGAGCTTTAGCTATATCATACACAGTCATATCAGTTTGGAATAAGATTGATTCCCTCTTAAAATCTTTGTAAATAAAAACAAAATAGTTCTGTGTGTAAATCAGAGATCTAAAGGAAAGGCAACACAAGCAGTGATTAGAGAGAACCCTACCAGCTGATATTCACAGGAAACTGCTTTTTATACAAAGTCTTTTAAAAACTTTTTTCACTTGTGAAATGGTTTTCTATCCAAACCAATGCTTTGAAGTTTCACTTGGCTTTGTACAATACCATTCCAGCTGCTGGAACATCAGGATTTTGACCAAGTGCATTGAGAAGTGTTGTCTGGATGAAAACTGGGACAACCTGACTGTCACTTTGTCATGCTGTGTAAGTGCTAATGCTAATCTAGCTTTTCAAGACTGTAAAGAAGCAGCTATGCTTTGAAATTTCCATGTGGCAATGTATGAATAAATACATGTCTTAAAGGTGTTATTTCCTCCTTGCAATACAACACTAAATAAAAGCTTTAGGTGTTTTTCTCATATCCAAAACGAATTTCTTAAACATCCAATTTTACAGTTAAATACAATAATGGATAATTTATACATAAATAAATCAATATTTGCTTAACATTTTAAACCCAAATTTAAAAGCACAAAACATGCTTACTTAATTCATTTTAATGCAGAATTAAACCTTCTGAAAAAAATATACACTGGATTACACTCAAAGCATTTAATTTAGCAGACTTTGCTATGTAGTATTTTTATAATTTGTTAGTTTTCAATCATTTTTTAATTTTTGTGGGCGTGTTTTATACTGTAGAAATTACTGCCTCAGGGCCAATACAGGGCTCAAAAAAATCAGCAGTTATGAGCCACTATTTTTGCACAACACAGATGTGCTGTCTGATCATGATTAGTGTGCTAAAGCAATTTGGGTCAGATTTTAAATCCTCTCCAGGATTTTGTAAGACCTCAAAACTAGTCTAAAGATGTCTTTAGCACAGGCCAGCAGGTCTCACTTCAGGTTCTGGAGTGCTTCAGCCCTGCAGATCTCATAAGAGGTTAGAATCTCCAGCATGGTGCAGAGGTCCTGCACTTTACATGAGACTCACACTTTCCATTGTAATTGTGCTTTGAATTTAAGTGTGTTGCACAAAGCAAGTGAAAAAAGTTAATATCCCTTTTAGATGCAAACTTTCCTCAGTTTCATTTCAGACTTGAAATTAGCCACAAGCTCCTACTCATTTGTACATTTGAGCCCTTTTCTCAGGTCTTTGACTACCTAGCCCTACTGGGGGAGCACTGTGTATCCTGATTTCTGTCCCAGCCGAGCTGTTAAAAATTGACACAAATTGATACCTTTGATTGATCTACTTGCTTTTTCAATTTTTGTTTTGCTGTTTCTGAACACTGTCTTTGTTTTCAAAAGTATTCTGCTTCAAGGCACTGTTCCAAAATCTTCAGTATACAGAACATTATTCAGTCTTTTCTCAACTCACTTATTTCTGTGTGAATGACTCTTAAGGCATGATCAATTTATGATACACAGACACAGGTACAGTAGGAAGAAATTAGACGAGCCAGCAGAGCCCCAGTTAAACCAAAATTTCACCAAAACACTCCATAATCCTTTCAGGCACTTTATTCTTTCTGTGTCGTTATTCTTAGTGAAACAGTTCATCTTTAGAGCTATGGGCCTACAATTATCATTACTATGTTGTTATTGTGGCTGTTGTTTCACTTGTTGTCTTGTGTAGGACAGCTTTCGTCTGGAACAGTGTTATGCTGTCGCATAACGTAACAGAATCCTGCTATTTTTAAACGGCAGGTAACTATTACGCGCAGAAGAGAAAGAAACACAGCTCCTCACTAGAGAACAGCACATTTGCATCGCAGATGCTACATCGTTTTAGTGCATGGTAACGGAGCAGTGTGCTGAGAGATGAAAACCAAATCATAGTCGTACAGAAAATGTGTGTTGAAGTTTGTGCAGTCTCCCATCAAATGCGATTACACGGCGGACAGTTTCCAGGTTAGCTCTTTCAGGGCAGTAGACAACTGCGCATCGCTCTGCCACGCTCGTATTTATTTATGACTGCAGAAAGGTAGACAGGGGAAGCGAATGTTTTCAGGATCCTTTAGATCCTAAATTAACAACTCGGAAATGGCGTGCCATAAAGCAAGGGTCATTAAAAGCACCGCTATACTGATTTTTTGTCTTTTTTTATTTTCGTTACTCATTCTGCTTTGAAATAATGTAATTCTTCAGTTTCAACCTCGGATAAGTGAAAAGCGCGCACAAGACTGTCTTGAACAGGGGACAGTTGGCACGTATTATTGTCACAGTGCAGCTCGGTTTTGTAAGAGCCACTGATCTGAATCAATGTTGATATATCTGGAGGCAAATCACGGATACCATGTGTGCTCTGCACACAGCGTCATATCGGCAAATGCTTAATCCTGCATTATACAGGATCGCTGCTTCAACTGCTGGCTGAGCACGACAGAGAAAGCGAACAACCTGTTGACTTGATCTGCGCAGACCTCGCCCTCCCTCCATCCGATTCGACCGACTCTGACGGGCTGCCAGCGGAGTTCATTGGGAGCGGAGCTGTCTGCAAGCTTGGGTGCTGAAACACTGGTGCTGTTGATAGCGCTGCGCGGGAATAAGAGCTGTCCTGGGGTTTCTAGTTCTCCGACTGAGCACAGTTCCGATTTTTTTCGGGGTCCCGGTGAGGTCGGCGCTACGCTCCACTGCTGTGTCCCCGGAAGGCGCTCGTCCGCAGCTGGGAGGACCGGATACTTGTAGACGCGTAGTTTGAGTGGGACGTTTGAAAGCCGGCGAGATGGCGTTCATGGTGAAATCCGTGGTCGGCGGTCAGCTGAAGAACCTGACGGGAGGCCTGGGAGGAGGCGAAGAGAAACAGGAAGGCGAGAAGTCTGAGGCGGCCGCCCAGGGAATGACAAGGGAAGAGTTTGAAGAATACCAAAGGCAGCTGGTGGAGGAAAAGTAAGTTCGGAAAACACGCTTGTGTTTATGTGGTGCTTACCATTGGGTCCAGGCGACGCCTTCGCTGTAAGTTAGTCGAAGGGATAAATAAAACCAGTAAGGAAGTTCTGTTTAATTAGATCATTAAAGTGGTCTTTTTAAACGAATGCCTGTCCCTCTGACATTTATTTGACTCTGAGTGATTCCAATTTCGAGTCCCCTGTGTTTCATTACGATTCGGTAAGGCGCGCTAACAGCTGCTTCACACAGACTGTCGTCTCCCTCTAGCTTTCGCGCTGTTTTTAAGCGACCTAATTTTAGACCAATTCCAAGAATAAAAAAAAAAACATTTCTATGTACGACAAATGTAAGAAAATAGATTATTGAAATGTACTCCGTGCAATCAGTACATGTAGCATACTGTAATTATGCATTGAACCAATTTTGTGGAAAGGTAAAGGTTATTTATATTGTCTAACACAGAAAAGTCAACAGTTCATACATAAAATCATACACTCACTCGCTTTTAATTCTTAGCTGTTCATTTTAAAGTTGAATTCTAATAACACGCAATAGAGACCTTTATTGTAAAACGTTTTCTAACTGCTGACAAATGCATCGCTTTTTAGTATTGATGGGGAATGTTCAAAACTAGAATGCTGTTCTTGCATTGCTACTAATTGTGTTGCTCTGAATGTACAGTAGACATACAAAAATGTTAATTATCCCGTGTGGCAATCTCCTCTTCAATCAGATGTATCAAATTATCCATAGCTGAATTAAAAAAGCATGTCTAACAATTAACAATTAACAATTAACCGTGGATTTGACAGTGACTCTCCAGGACTTGAAACTCCACAACAAAAGAAACTCGTTTTAGATGAAAATATACAAAAACTAGTTCAACGTTTAAAATTCTCGATTCCTCTTTAGAATGTAATCGCTCAGGATACAACAATAGCAACACCAATGACAACAACAGTAATAGCAGATGTGGTTGGTTGTTTCTGTTTACCACTTCAATTTGGGACAAAAAAACGGAAATTAAATGAACCGATAGTTTAAACTCAATTACATAAAGTACTACTTAAAACCGCACCCGATTCTAATGTATTGCATCCCGCGGTGGACAGCAGGAAATACAGGAGTCGAGCGGAGACCACTCAGCGGCTCACGGTCTGTTTTTGCTGGAGTCCGGAGATTTGTTCATAGCATTTTAATTACAATCCTGATCCCTTAATCCGCTTTGGTTGTGGAGATGCGGGATTGCTTTTTCATTGTAGAACATCGCACACATTCGTGAATGCCCTACATTTACGATGAGCCAAAAAGGGAACCGGGTCTGCTTGTATTCGTTTTGATACCCAATTATCGGACAAAGCAGCCGTCTGCTGAGTTCAAAACCACTGCGGGTTTCTTACGAACTAACCCCAGTTCCTCAAGCGAACACTGCTGAAACACGACTGTTCGTCTCGTCGGGACAAAGACCGTCCACCCACTCCTTGTGATTCGGTAGCTCCATTTATATCGAGGCTTTTAAGTTAAACACACAGGAGCAGTCAGGAAGAAAGTGTTTTTGTTTCAGTTTGAGCGTATGTTTATTAAGCCCTGCCAGGAAAACTCAGAAAAGTATAACTGGCTACGAAACATCTTTAGCTGCTTTGTGTTGTGTTTGTTTGCGCAATGTATAAACACTTTTTTACACACCTCACGCACAGACTTGAAAATACCGTCCAACACTTTATATGAACAAAATAATTTACACAACTGGGCGTGAAGCAAAATTACCTTTTAAACAGAACAGCTCTAAATGTTTGTACACGCGGCATCTTAATCGAATCTGTGCAAACTGGTTTAGTTTGCCTTCAGTGTTTACTACTTAACTGTTTACATTCGCTAAGAATAAGTCAGAAGCTGTGCTTTCTCTCCGCGGCTCCCCCTCCTGATGTATAAAAGGAACATTAATTAAAGCGGGAACATTATGCTTTAAACAAGTCTTGGTTTCGCAAAGCACAGAACGTCTGTACATCTACTGGACCGCGGCGCGCAGGCTGTCCAGATCCGACACAAAGGCTGCAAAACCTGCAACGTGCAGAGAGCGGAAGATCCACAATAACAATTCTGTGATAAAATGAACTTGTTACCTTGTATTCAGTTTTGCCCTTTAAATGGTACGACTGTAATGTTATCCTCCTGTGACTGGTGTTGTGTGACGATGACACGTTGAACTAAATATGTGAAATATAAAAGCAATATAATCACAAGGGGAAGAAACAGAATTAACGGAACGGAAAGCAAACGTAACGTTTCAATTTAGAATATAAATTCTATGGGAATTTCGAGTGCGAATATCGAAAGATTGGCTGTACATAATGAATCTCTGAGCTCCTGTCTTGGGAACACAATGGTCACAACTAGCACCTGGAAAGCCACGGCAATGTCTCTCGGGAGACTTCATGCCTTCACCCGAACTCACCCTGTCCAGGCTTCAGTATACAGCAGTACCCTGGTTTCGTACAGATGGATTGGTTGTGACTTGGATCATCTAAGAGATTAGTTACTGCATCGCAACGAGTTCATCTTGGACCCAGAACTCATGGCATGTTTCGCATGCATCTAAAGCTTTAAAATTGGAAATTCGCATGTATGACAGAAAAGCACAAGCTGTTTTTCTGAAAACAGTATATATCTGAACATGTGTCGTTCGTCCTCAGTAATTGTCCTTTTATTCCACACAGGCTGTTAAACGTAGCACTTGATTATCGTTTGCTTAAATGCATCTGCTGTGACAGAAGTCTGATGTACAAGAACAGAATTAAAGCATTAACCATCAGAGAAGATAAACTAAAACTAATACGAAAAACAATGAACCCGAACGGAATTTAGATCCAATGTGGGCTTTGAGCGTACATAAGACAAGTAGATTCTGTTTACAAACTATGAAGTTTACTGCTGGAAACCGCATTGGCAGAGTAACTCTCCGTCCAGACTGATTCTCTGCTGTCTATTTGGACGATGGCCCAGCAGTTACTACAGTAGGATATTCACAAGCAAAGCTTGGGGGCACAATCTGAGCATTTATCAGACAAAGCCTGCTTATGGCTGTTTAGAGAGCTGCGGGGTCAGTATTGTGGAATCTGACTCTCTCATGTTTTTATGTGCTTAAGTGCAATGGGGGTGATGTCCTGTACTGGTTTGTAGAAAAATAAATAACATGAAAAATGTCTGCCCTCTGCTGGCTGGATAAGAGGTGACAGTATGATTTTAACACTGCTGGTCTTGAGTTATTTGCACTGCAAGATAAATGTAACATTTTGAAAGAGGACTTCAGTATCTACAATTTATACCAGAAATGGTTTTGCTTTTGTTAAAAGGAATAGGAAAAGTTAAAGGACAAGTTTAAAGGAATTTGAGATCTTGTCATTGAGGACACCAGCACACTCAGCGCCAGATGGCCAAATGCGAGACTCACTTGTTTATCATATTTTAAATGTTCTATCCTTTGCTTTCAGCCCCATTCTGGGATCCTAGATCTAACATGCTGGACTCCTCTCAGGGAAGACTGCCTCTTCCTTCTCAGTGTCTTACTCAGCTCCACAGACAGCCAGCACTGTGCTTTCTTATATTCTTCTGCAATCTGTCTTTTAAGCAGCAGGCACTAACAAGCTCAACTCCATGTCACACATTTGAAGTATTCACTAAAATAATAATTAACTTAACAGCAAAGCATTAAATCCAGCTTAACCCTGAACCCCGAGTTTTTAACCTTTACTTTAATAAATACTACAGGACATCTCTTCCATCTTCACCAGCAGCCACTGCCCTCCTCTTTTCCCCCCATCGCTAATGCTACTGGCTGATCCTGTTTGGCCAGGGGCACTGCTCTATAATCAACACCTGCACCCCTGACGCAGCAGTAGCCCCTTCCTCATCACACCCTCCAAGACTGCCTGCCTGTCTGCTGATATGACACAGAGAGAAGAATTCAGCCTGTGCCATCGGGACTCTTACCTGCCTATCAATCTGACACACCTCAGTACAGATATTGGCGGTGTTTTCTTGAGTATGCCCAACTTGCTGAGTCTCACAGGCCTATAAGCCAACACAGTCCATTATTCATGAGGACTCGCCAGAATACAGTGTAGCGGAGCTAGTTCGGATACGGTGATGTCATCGCCCTCACTGGGCGTAGCAGGGACCTCAGCTGCCTGGGCTGGGGGGGGTCTCCTTTAGCTCATGCGGCTGGTTCCCTGTTGTGTGACGCCGGAGACCCGGGTTCGCGCCCCAGGTGCTGCGGGACGAAACGGGGTGGCGGAGGGCACGAGCCCGCGCGGAACCGCGGCGGTCACAACAGCTCTCATTCACCCTGACCTTACAGCCCGGTCTAAATACAATCAGAAGCCCCTTTCCTCCTCGTTGGTCTTATAAAACAAATCAATTAGCTGAGAACTGTGGCCACTTCTGCACAGAGCCTATCCGACCAGCTCATTTTCATCACTTCCCTCCAAATGCTAATTACTCGTCCAGACGTAGCTGTGCCTCATGCTTCAGGTTCTCTCAATTAGCTGGTGGCCATCCTGACCTTCACTGCACTGGCTACGTGACAGCTGGGGTCTTTGTACCAGTAGAGGAAGTTGCTGCATGCATCTATTCTCAAAGACACATTCTCAAAGAAGTGTGATATTAATAGTAAAACACGTACTTGCTTAAAACACATGGTATGAAAAACGAAAGAAGCATCTAATTTGACACAAACATTGATTTTTTTTTCCAGACTGTTTAAAATAAAAGGCAGTGCAATAACATCTTACAAATGCGTGACCAGGTTTCAGGATAAGCTTCATAGTGCCATAGTCCACATTAGTAACACTCAACTTGTCTCTGTCTGGTCACTATCGATATTTTCAAATGTGTGCTGTGGCTGTGTGACGCTGCCAGCCTTCCTGGACTCTTTGAACATGTGGTTCAAAGGCTGGGCTTTAGAAGGGAGAAGGGTTGCATTCTCTAATCATTTAATTTATTGTATTTTGTTGAATACAATACATTTTGTTAAAAAAAACAAAGGTATTTTACAGCTGATGGAAAAAGCGCATGTAATTCAAAATACCTTTAAAACATTCTGAAGCCTGGAGACAATTGTTATAGACATCCAGTTAATGAAATAATTAAATCAGTCAAGTTAATGGCCAGTGTCACCATGTTAATAATATTCACCATCACAGTGTTAATAATATCAGCTGTCACAGTGTTAAAGGAAGAGTTTAGGAATGAGGGGAAATGTGTCTGTTTTCATTAGGCATTAGTTCTGAGCTAGTTTTGGCCATTTATTACAGGGATGTGTTCCTAGGCACAAGGACTCCACAGTGTTTCTGTACTTTTAATTACACAAAATACAGATTTACAGAAATATTTATTATTTTCTGGTGGAAAAGGCCTGGTACAGAACCAGGTGTCTGTCAGGTAACTAAGAGTTCACTGAAAAGCAAACTGGTTGACTTAGGCATCCTTCCTGCACTGAGTTTTAATATGAGCTTCTGTTTTAAACAGTTCTGTGTAGGAGCATTACATTTCTTGACTGAATTTTCAAAATCTTGGACTGAATGTGGCAGAAACAATGATGATAGATCATAAAGTTTTCCAGTTATGCAACTGTTTGAATTCCAAGACAAGAATCAACATGAACATGTCACATTCACCCCCCAAATTAAAAGGGAATACACATTGTGAGATACATGTGTTAGAAGCACATGTATCTCACAATGTACAACCTGTCTCTAACAAAGATCTTCAGTGTTCAAGACTCATATCATGGCATACAAGGTTATTCATACATATTATTGAATTATTTCATATCGATATTCAGTACATTTCTATTCCAATCAGCCTGAAATTTCCATACAAGCCTGTTTTTAAGCATTACGGTCAGATTTGTCACGAGGGCTAAAATAAATTCTCAGAAGACAGCCAGGCCATCCTGAGAGTGGCACAGTTCCCAAACCCAGTCATGTTGACTTAGTGGTGATTGGATAAAACACCTGCTCCCTGTTCCAGCCCCTTTTTCAGTTCCCCTTAAAAGCCTGATGCTGTCTCCTGTTCCTGTTCCCGTTCTGGTCCCGTCCGGGTTCCTGTTTTTAACCCCGTTTGTCTTGGATGGACCACCCAGCTTTGGACTTTTGCCCCCTTTTGGATTCTCCCTTGGACTCAGTTCTGGATTGTTTGCCTCGGCCACACCTCCCCCAATCACCATTTTCATTCCCGACTCCCGTATGCTTTTTCCCCGTGTTTTCCCCACTCTACCCCGGATCATGTTGTCTGCATAGGGTCCTGAAAGAACACTTTCGTTACAGTAAGAAGTGTCCATTATTTGGAAATGCACATGCAGCTGCTCTCAGTGCCCTCTCTTCCCTCTGGCCCTCTTCATAACGCTGAACTTGAGGTTAACCTTATGAGTGCATTTCAGTTCAATCTAGAATTTGAACCTTGTCTGTTTACAAAATGAAACAATATACCTTTTAAACAGAAATGATCCATTTAGAAACTTGGCAGTTTGGGAGAAGAAAGAGGTGCCACTCATTTTGGCAATCAGTTTGAGAATATTTACTCTGAACAGCATGGCACTGTGTCAGACTGAAAGCTACAGTAAGAACAATCCCAATTCGTCCTTCAGATGAGACGTAAAACTGAGGTCCTGACTCTCTGTGGTCATTAAAAATCCCGGGGCGTTTCTCAAAAAGAGTAGGGGTGTAAACCTGGCGTCCTGGCCAAATTTCCCATTGACCTTTATCAATCATGGCTTCCTAATAATCCCCATCTATGAATTGGCTTCATTACTCTGCTCTCCTCCTCACTGATAGCTGATGTGTGATGTTCTGGTGCACTATGGCTGCCGTCGCATCATCCAGGTGGGGCTGCACATTGGTGATGGTGGAGGGGATCCCCATTACCTGTGAGTGCCAGTAGTGATGTTCTTGAAAGACCAACGCTGAATGCACTGCAGAGTGCAGGAACAAGGGCCAGGAGGTTGCAGATATCCACTCTGGAACAGAACCTCCAGGGTCTGGGGGGGGGGGGGGTTATCATTGAATGTTGCATAAAAGGCTTATTAGCAATAGTGTTTAAACATTTTTTTTCTCCAAAAAACTAATATGTACAAGACTGAACAAATTTCTTACCCCTCACTTTGAAAATGTATTGTCTTGTTCAGTAGATTGCTACTGTAAATCTGGACATCCTGCCATTCGGGCTTCGGCTGTCTGTGTGCTTTTCTTGTGACCTCCTCTTAATTGGAACCACTGGATCCTCAAATTACTTTTTCTAATATAATTATCACAGTTATTTAGAATAACAATGTTATCATTCATCCATACATCCCAACATTCATTATTATTATGGTTGCTGTTGTTGTTGTTGTTGTTGTTTTAAAAATTGAGAGAGGGGGTTGTCGGAAATTGAGATAGGTCCAGATTGAAACAAGAGCCCTGCACTTATTTAAAAAAGCTCCTGTTTCAGGTTTTTCATGCTTCAGGCTAGTCAGCCTCAGGCTGTTGCCAGCGCAGTTACGCACAGGGTTTTCTCAGTTCTTGCCAACAAACAGTGTGGCAGAAGGCAGCTGTCAGCCAGGCTCCCAGCTCAGACTGCTCCCAGGGAGCCGAGACGCTGCTGTGTGAGGAGCTGCTGCTGCTCTTGTGCTCAGGTCTGTGTGACAGCAGCTCACTGTCTGCAGATCACTCAGGGCAAGGGTATTTATAGTGCTGTTTACCTTCGGGTGGCCTAGATGAATTGCAGAAAGTTTTATGTTTGAGTGAACTTTCAGATGCAACGTTAGCATTAGGAGCCCCACAGCTGCCATTTAGTTTTTAAAATCAATTTTCTGCTGCCATGTGACTCATGTGGAGCTCACTATGTCTTATTGAGAACGTACTGTACATTCTCGCATGTGCATGAAACATAGTATGCAACATAAAATATGTATTACATTCTGATTAAATAATTAGATTTGAATAATATTCTAATTTAATCGTATTTAATTCTCATTAAAATTCCAGATCGCAGTAAAAATTTCAGTAACACTGAAAACAAATGTATGCAGACAAAAAGTCTTAGATTGGTCTGGACAGTCTGCACCAGTGATGTGATCAGTCCACTGGAAGAGGTGGATGTATTTCCCGAAAAGACTGAAAGACTTTGCCCCCAAGGAGCTTGTGGTCAACTATATGGGGACCTGCCTTTGTTCAGAAATGATGGGCTGGATCTCTTTGCATCATGAAGTTTTTACACATTGAAATGAGAATGACCAGAAGTGTAAGCCTTCAAAACAATAAATCTGCCCTTGAATGTGAGATGTTGAGAGCTACACATGACATTCTTCCTACAAACCTGTGAAATTGACATGACATTTTTTCACACATCCCTCCCCCTCCTCTTTGTTGGGTCCACTTGGGGAACCTCTATGCTTGATTAATAAACAAGCTGTAAAAACATTTTAAGATCTGTCAGTAAGAGACACTGGTTTTCTCTTTAACTGGGGGATATAAAATCACAAATCTAGGTACTAAAATATATTTCAGGTAAAAGCAGAAATACAGTATGTAGCATTTCTGTTACCCATTTCATGACCTCTCCCCTTGATAAGGTCAGTTACATTTTTCTAACCCCCCATTTGTAATAATAGATAGTTCAATATATAATATTTCTTATGCTGTCACTGTTCTCATGTTTGATATGATTTGCCCAAAAAGTCATCAGGAAAAAGAAATAGAAGTCAAGAAATATTCAACAGGGGACACCTTTAAAATTAAAAATATTCAGTGATTGCTAGATTGATGGTCTTCCTTGTGTTGTTATTATTATTTTACAATTATGCTGATGCAAATTTTGAAAGCTAATAAATTCATAACTACTATGACTTCCAAGTTATAGGCTAATAAATATAAGCCAATGATACATGTTTCAGGATGCTGCTATCAATCGCAGTGTTAGTTCTGACTAGTGATTCATAAGGATATCCAAACTGGCTCTGCAGTTTCTAGCACATATCTTGCAGGAATTTGTGCAAGAATATTGTAGGAATTCATCTCATCGTGTGAGATGATGTATCTCCCCTGAGACTGCAATGGACTACTGTTCACATTCACTTCTAGTCCCATACTCTGAGCACAGCATTGCAGCACCTGGAAGCACACTCATGGATACTGTGTACTGGAGTTTGTCCCGTTCTTTCTTCCAGGATGGAGCGGGATGCTAATTTTGCACAGAAGAAGGCAGAGCGTGCAACTGTGAGGACCCATTTTAGGGAAAAGTACAGGCTTCCAAAGGTAAGACTTACTGCGCCTGTGACGGCCTGGAAATTATCTATTATACTGCACAGGTGTAAAGGCTCTATACACAGAGAGAGCCCTTCTGTTTGAGAATCTCAAACAGAAGCGACTGGGGGCTGTTGTTTTATAGGCCCTACAATTCAATTCTGGCTCACACAGCGCTTCTTATAAAATGAAGGAAGGAAGGAACTCCCACACCATTAGCAGATAATGAGTAGTGCCTGCCTTGAACACAGCACTAAGGAACTATGAGGTACTCTGGGCCAGGAAATAATGAGGCACAGTTTTGGGATGAAGACATTGGTAGAATAGGTCGTCTAGATACTTATTAAGGGTCCGTTCCCTCAGTCTCTTCTCACTCTCATTTCTTATCTTGGCAAAACCTGAAATTAAAAGTATACACAGTCCGTATACGCACACCCTCGGTCAAGAAGAAAAAGCAGCAAGATGAATTACAAGTAGGTACTAACTACAAATGGCCTAGATGGGTGAAATGGACCTTTCTTGTTTGGAGTCTTTCTTATTCTCAGGTGTTCTAACAGTACCTCTTGGCAGAGGGCATGTGTGTTACAGGATTGTCCTTTCTGCTCAGTCAGCACATTGGTGAGGACTGTGGATCTACTCCTGCTGGGGCCCAGCTTGCCCTTTCTAGTGCTCTGTCTGAGAGAGGTCCGGTATATCCAGCCTCGCTATGTGCCACATCTCTCCTGTCCTCAGAGTGAACTGGATGAAACTCAGATCCAGCTGGCTGGGGAGGAGGTGGAGCTGCCGAAGGAGCTGGCCAAGATGATCGAGCAGGACAACGAGGAAGAGGAGGAGAAGGACTCGGTCATCGGTCATCTGGCCAACATCCAGAACATGGATCTGGACCAGTTGAAAGACAAGGCCCAGGCTACACTGGAGGACCTCAAACAGACAGCAGAGAAGTGTAGTGTCATGTGACCAGTCACTCAGATCAAATGTTTGCTCACACACTTCAGATCACAATGACATGCAACTTGCGGGACAATCAACATACACAGACAAACGACTAAAGTCAAACACACTCCAACACACTTCATATCAAGAAAAGAAAGTAATGCACAGACTGACAGTTTAAACAAACACATGTCACAGACAAGCACACACACCACTGATCTAACAGGCAAGAATGCAGACAGACCCAGACTCACGCAGACAGGTTCACAGGAAAAGCCAACAGGATGATAGACAAGGGTGACAATACAGGAGCAAACAAGGTGCAAAAGGAAACCATTTAGGAAGATGTGCACGTCAAGTGTCAGACACAGAAAAGAAAGCACACAGTCGCACCTGCACAGACAGACACAGAGCAAGGCAGGCCATTTCAAAGGAATTTAATTCCTTCCCAACTATTATTTCCTAATGTTTAATAAAAATTAAAGAAAACAAATCTGGTAGAAACACTGTGCAGGCTCCCAACTGGTTCAGCTGACAAAGGCGCTTGTTCAAGTAAACATTGAGGTTTATGATAAATATGTTCCAGGTGCGAACCAGGATTGTGCCACCAGCAGACTCTCACCGTGGTCCCACAAATAATGACACGCAATTGGCTGAGTGCCCCCAAGAGTAGTGTGGCATTAGTTTTCCAGAACTGTTTTGGCTCTCAGTGACATAGCATGTCCTTTTTTTCAAGCACTCAAGCACTCAAGAACAGAAGGCCATGAATGTCTCACTAGAATGGAGATCTGTTTGCATACAGGACAGTCAAGTTCTTCATTATTATGCAAAGAGAAAAGTGACACAAATTCAATACCTGAGCTCCTCTAGACTCTGTAACTCTGTCTTACACTGCCTACTATTATCTTTAAGACAGATTAAACCCAGGCTTTGATTGATATGCAACATTTTCATCCTCAAATGCAACAGTTATTTTTGTCAATGGCTTCATACCACCCTATCACCAGGCAGATTTCCTGTTGAATTTATTTCAGGAATCCTACCAGTCTAGTGCTCTAGTTAAAATTGAATGAAGTGAAAACTACCTTTTTCTAAATTGACCTTATCAAGTACATTGTTTCTTCTTTGTTGTAATTTTAACATTGCATGTAATTTATTGAAGTCCTCATTTCTAAATGTTAATTTACCAAATTACCTCCACGAGACAGTTAAGAACTGGCTGCTAGGATATGTGATTGGGGACTAATTTTAGTGCTGCACAACTGCTGAGCGGAGGCAGGCGCGACATCAATAGCCTTCCCCTTGTTTCCCTTCCTTCAGCCCCCTGAAGCCGGTTTGCCATGAGAAGTAATTTGATAGTTTGGAAAATGCCAGCCTGACAGGACCAGTAAAAAAATGAAGGGACATTTACAGATAAAACAAGAAAAGCAATAGAAAACTTTATTTTAATGGTTTCAGAAGACGTTTATTAACATGGAAAAACACACCACAAAACAGAAATTTACTGTACAGTGTACATGCTGCTGTCCACCCCTATGCCTAGCTGTAATCTATTACTCTGTATGCGTCTTTAGCTTGTATTTCTTGTGCTCACTCTTACCCACCATCCACAGCCTGGTTCACCCATGGGGCTGATCAATAACTCTGATTCTTCACTGGCCCCTCAGTACCCTCATTCTGTACCTATTACCTATAAAAGCTACCCCTCGCCAGTAATGCTGTACTGTGATGGTAGCTGAGTATTGTTTAACTGACATGAAGTGTAATGTGCTGTCTTTGAGAGTATTGTTCTTAGAGTGAGAGCTTTTTCAATCACTTTCTTGAATATTGGTATTTGTTAACATTAGACTGCTTACCTAGTCTGCCCCTTACTTTAAAGACAAGGCTGTATTTCCCAAGACTCCTGTGGATTCTTAGAGTATAAAAACCTTAGAACATATAAAACATAGACAACCAAGGTTCTTATATAGTAAGCATGTTTATCCATGCTATCCATGACTTTTGATTAAATTCAATTGTGTTCATGTCAAAGACTTTTATGTACACAGAGGAAAATGTATATTTTCTGTATCTAAATTCTAACTGTGGAAATTTCCCAGAATTATAAGAATAACTGAGATAAAAAAGAGTTAATAAAACATTTGTAGTAATTATTCACTGTTACCCCTCTTTCTGTAGTCTGTAACAGAAGCTAGTTTGATCCCATGTGAGCATGTTGGATGCACTGGGCTTAGCTGGTTGCTGTGATATCCGGTTTGTCCAGTATAGCAGCAGTATCGACTCCCGTGAAGGCTGGGTCTCTCCTGTGAAATCTGTCTGCCTCCCCTGACGTTCCCCCGTGGATCCACTGGTGCCAGCGCTCCTTGGTCAAGCCCACTGGGTGGAGCCACGGGGACACACCCGAGTGTTACGCAAATTCAGTCGAACCCATTAGCATCCTGGAGAGGGGTCACAGGGGCAAGGTGAGGACTGTCCAGTTTTCTGTGGTCTTCCTTACACAGATGGATTCCTGGATCCACACAAGTACTGCAGCGGTTTAGTTCATCCAGAGGAGGAGACGCCAAGTGCAGAAAGGTGCAGAGTCTCATATCCCAAGCGAATAATAGCTCTGAACACTGTTCCCTGCTCCAAGACGTCAAACTCGAGTTTCAGATTTCAGTTAGACTCATTAAAGAATGTCTGCATACATTAAAGATTCATTGTATAGTAACTGCTTTTGTGTTTTATGGCAATGAAATAAGAAATTCGTTTTGAATAGATCTGCAAAGTGCTGTATCTTCATGACATTTGGAATGAAAACTTGTCTGTGACTCAACGAGGCCTTTTTTGTAACCAATCTGTTCTTTCTCCGGTCCGCCCTCCGGGGGTCAGTCCATCATTTTTTAATTTACAGAATTTAAGATTTTTTTCATGTTTGTTACATAATTATTCATTTATATGCAGGAAGAAAGCTAAGAGAAATCCCCAGACGTAGGTGTTCATCCCCAGAAATGCTGCAATTGGAATTGATGTACAGCTCTCCCTAGAATTATAACACTAACGGTCACTTGTAATTCATTCAGCTGTGATGTCTGTACATTACTTTTTATTGTTCTTTAAACTGTAAACTGTAAATGTTTCATTTTAGAGTTATTTGGATGTTGAAGAAATTATGATGGAGTGTGTAAAAATAAAATGATTTTTAATACATGCAGTTTGTGTGCATTACTAACCTTCATTAGTTTTGACAATTTGCTTTTGAAACCTAGAATACAAAACTGTTTGAGATTTTGATGTAGAAAATCTCTTGATGGACTGTTGCCCCTGCGGAGCTGCCCTGTTCCAGTGTTATAGCAGTGAGCAGCCTGAGCTCATCTTCCTCTGGCTCTGTTCAGAGCTGCGCTGGGAGCACCAGGACCATCTCCACAAGGCTGCTGGCATCTGTCCACAGCTGGAGTCTAACAATAGCAATCCTGTATGCTCACCAGGGGGAGACAAATATCATCCATCTTTTCCAGATGTATTGTTTGGAAAACTAACTGCTGTTGGCTTGACGTATAATTCCCAGTTGACCAAACAATAGGACCACCACTTCATGTGATTTATTGATTTAACATTTTTCCCTGCTTTATAAAACTGTTATTTAGATGTGTGATATTTAGAACAGAGTCCACTGTTCTCTTTACCATGCGCAGACGTCTCTGTCTGACCTGTGTGCTGGAGGACAGACTGTATAATCTTCCACTCCAGTAGGGTTACTAAATTAAACCCACATATTTCAGGAGCAAACTTAGTGCAAGTGTCCACATTTGTGTTTGTACAAACTGGAAAACAAAAAGTCATAATAAATAATGAAAATACAAACCTTTCAAAAACTGTTGTTTTATTACACGAAATTGTATTTTTATGCTGCCTCATATGATCAAGCAAATGTGTGTAGTACAGAGTCCAAAACACTTGTGTTATTTTTTTTCACTTTCTCATTATTCCATTATTTTATTTGCTGTACATCTTCCGTTAATAGGATCTTACTTATTTAGTTGACATTAAGTAAATAATCTAAAATGATATAATAATAGCAGAAAACAAAATTAAAACATGATCAAAAATTAGAAGTAACATTATGTTGAGAAGGAAAACCCAATCGTAGTCTCACATCATAGTAGTCATAGTAGATACAGAAATGCAGGCTCTTTAATTAATATCTAATATCTTATTTAAGAACGTATTAATTTATTTCACTTCAAAGTCATGTTGCCTCACAGGATGTTGGGAATTATGGAGCCACGTGACCCCCCTAAACACTTGTCCTTAACAGTCTGGACCACTCTAGCAGCTCAGACTCACAGTATCCCCTCTAAAACACCTGAATAAAATAGTGAAATCAGGTTATCTTGGTCTTTCAGATTCCCTGTGGATAAGGCAAGATTACGCTGATAGAGTGGGAGGTTGGCGATTCTCAAAATCGTCCTTTTAGTGCTGCTGTTGCAGTTCAAATAGTTTGATTTCACATTATCTGTCAGAATATGTAAGGGGAATTTTATATAAATGTGACTCAAAAAGCAGAACATTTCTGAACCCTTATTACTGGTTATAATGAATCTGAATGGTACGGCGGGGCTGATCCGGGGGTTTATACCCAGACTTCGGCCTGCTCCTCGGATCGCGGCTCCAGTCCTGGAACATCCGAATCTCAGACTCTGGCGCGGCCATCTGGCGCTTTCCAAGCCCGGGCACAGCTTCCCAGAGGGAAGTTTGAAACGTTGTTTTGTGAAATAGCCCAAGGGTCCGCGGTGCCGCTGTGGCTTTCCCATTGCTTTAAAAAAATTCAAGTTAGTTTCCATTTCAATGGCAGGGAGGCCTGCCTCTATTGGCAGTTTTCGAGTGCGGTTTGAAAAGAGAGTGCTGTAAAATATATTGATGTTGAAACCCCTCTCTATTGACAGGCTGCTAGGCGTGAACAATCTTCGGGCTAAAAAGACACTAGGCCAGTGCATGGCCAATCTAGCACAAAGAGGGTGAAACAGGCCAGAAAATACTATTCTCTTCCATTCAGTCCTATCAATCAGAGCTTAAAACCCCACCAGAACACAGAGGGAGGAGGGAGAATCTGCACAGGACAGAAAAAACGCCAAGCATTTCTTTTTCATTTATTTTGCAATAACCTCACTGCATGCAGTTGTGCCTCTTAAGTTTATTCTTCGGTTTATCGCTAAACATAAGCAGATTTGTTTCCCTGCGCTGTAATTTGGAGAAGCGCGTTGCAGATGTGTACTGTAGCAGTGGTATGCGTTTTGCCGGCTGCGGTGGCAGTGTGCTTCGCTAGCCTCAACTTAAGCAGCATTTTCTTTAACTGAATGAAGGAGGGGAGAAAGTTGAGGGAGACCACACAGGTTGTGGGTTTCATAAAATTTATAAACATTTGATCCTGTATGTGACGTCCAGATTGCCAGAAATGGAGTTGCTATGGGAATGAATCCCAGGGCTGACTCGCGGTCGGCAGCCAATCCTAGAGCGACTGTAAAGAAAAAAGTTTTCCTTTTCTGTGTTTTGGGGAGGAGGGGAGTTTATGGGGGGAGGCTAAACGAAGCGTGAAGCATAACAGTGAGCGGGACAAAGCCGCAGGTACCGTGAAGAGAAAGGGCAGCAGCACGAGAAGAGCAGGACGTGCTTTGGTGAGAAACTGCACGATTTGCATCCCATAAAACCGAGACAAATTGATGTTTTCTGCTGATGACAGGAGCCGATTACGTGGACAAAGCCAAAAAAGGAGGTGAAGTTGGGACTGCTTTTTCTTTAAAATGCAGAGATAAAGAGGCGTTTTGTTTTTATCGCTCTCTTTTGGGGAGGTTCTTTATAACCGCGGAGCTGCCGAATCCCTCCAGAATCTTTTTCTGAGAGTAATTCGCTGACTGGGTCTCTGTCCCCTTCACTCGCTGCTGGCTCTGCCGTGGTCCTGATCTCCCAGAGGGTGGGTGAAGGAATTCTCTCTGGGTTCACCGTAACGCGCTTTCTGCTCGATTTGTTTAAAAAGAGCGCGCGCAATGCAGCCAGTCGCAATGCTAATGGACGGGAATGTGTCGAGGATTTCTGAAATCAGGTTGAAATCGGCGCTGGAGGATTGAGCGGTAAATCGGAGTTACAGTACTGCGGGGCTGTGTGCTCTCAGCATGAAAACCTGGTGCAGCGCCTTGGCGCTTTTCGGCTGGATACTTGTAGCGCTAGATGCCCAGTTCGTCTGCTGGCAAGCTCTCCTCAGATGCCAGCAGGAGAAGGACTGTGAACTGGCGTATAACCAGTACCTGGCCGCCTGTGAAGCTAACATTAAAGGGAATAGGCGACAGTGCCCGAGTCACTGCATCAATGCCCTGATCAGGCTCAATCAGACACGTAATGGACCGGACCTGGAGACCTGTGAGTGCGGTCAGGACGCGCAGTGCCGGAGGGCGAAGAGAGCCATCGAGCCCTGTCTGCCGCGGAGGTACCCCGGCGATGCCGCCGGGATTGGGTGCACCGAAGCTCGCCAGCGCTGCGAGGACGAGCCGGGCTGTCAGTCCACCCTGACAGCCTACCTCTCCAACTGCGGGCAGCTGTTCAACGGCCGGAAGTGCACCGTGAAATGCAAGAGCACTATCCAGCAAATGCTGTATATACCCAGCGGGGTTCTTCTGAACCGCTGCGTCTGCGACGGCGTGGAGAGACCCTTCTGCGAGGTGGTGAAGGAAAACATGGGGAAGTTGTGCTCTGTCGGCGACCACGGGGTCTCCACGTCCTACGGCGACACGGACGATTTGTACGAGGACGAGGACTATGAGCTGAAGGTGGACAGGGAGGAAACGGACTCGGAGTCTGCAGGCTCCTTCTCCAGGTGCTCCCGGTCATCCCCCCTGCTTCCACTGCAGCTGTCACTGCTGCTGGCTTTGCGCTCGGCTGGAGTGTGTTAAGGACACGCAGGACGGGTCTTTCCAAACGGAACCTGTTCTCCGCGCACGGAGAGCGGGCTGCTGTACGCGCCTGGTGTGGGGACACAGTCGTGCCGGCTGGGATTACAGAAATTCCGAACAGAGGGAGAGGGGAGTGACGCGACCGCTTTATTTTCCGACACTGTTAAGGAGTTATTGGAAAACAGGGAGTGTGTCCAGACTTGGGGATTAAGCAGGATTCACGGCATTTAGGATTGCCAGCACTGGGTCGGATAGAGCTGTCATGCTCCCGGAGCTTTTGGAATAAACTGCTTTTAAGCAGCTGAAGGATGGCAGCAATGTCTTGATGAGCTATCTCTGTAGCCGGGATCGTTCACCTTGCCCACGCTGAGGCTCGCTTCGGCCTCTAATGTGCAGGATAAAGAGAGTATAGCCCTATGTTCAATCATTATGTTACGATACAACTTCTAAAAGAAGTGAATGAAAACCTTAGAAGGGCTCCGAGCTGGAGAGGAGGATGCCAATTAACGGACGTGTTGCTCTGACAGCCAAATGAAACGGCGGCCTGTTTATTTTTCCTGTAGTGGCCTTTACTGTCGGAGCTTTATTAAGACTTTAGACAAACATTGGAGAGTTGACATTTCTGTTTGCTCTCCTTCTCTAGACACTCCAGTGCAGGGTATTGTGGTGATCACACTTCAAATATTTGTGGTGAACCACAAGAGAACAGGCAAGAGGGTTTGGGATCAAGTAGTTAAATTAACTGAAGTGCTTTCCAAAAGACCTCCTCCCCCCGCGTCCGCTCAGGCCTTTTTATTGAAAAACACCCATCATTGACAAGCCCCTCTCCTCCGCCCCCTTTCGTTTAGCTTCAGGAAGGGGGTTAACTGGAAGGCTGGCGGCCCGGGCGGGATGAGGGTGGGAAATTGTAGGCGCTATTGTTGTTGAAAGTTGGGATTCTGGAATATTTAGCCGAGGCCACAGCGCAGAGGACGCGAGCTTTCCCTGTGCCCTCCCCCATCTCTTTCCGAATGTGTCCTTTCAAAAACCTTAAAACTCATCGCCACTTTCATCTCCACGAAGAATTTAAACCTCCGCGCCGCAGACGTGACATTATGACACGGGCAGTGTGGCTTTGCAGGCTGGAAGACAGTGCTGTAAATAAGCCCACTGGACGAGTCGGGTAAACGGCCCTGGTGCTCTCAGAGGTACATCAATAATCGCAATGGTTATTTAAATCGACATATCAGTGCAAAAGAAGGCCAGTTTACAGAAACGGTTGCAGTTACAATATCTAGAAAGCTATTTTCCTTAGGGGGCGTTACAGCTCTCAACAAAAATAATTGTAATTGAGTCCATGGTATATTTATACCTTAAATAATAGCGTTTTCAAATAAAAAAAAGTGTACTTTTTGTACAGTCGTATTTGGCCTTCTGTCATTCCATATAGCATACCATGCATTTAAGACCATAAATGCATTTAAGATAAAGGTATTTTTATGTTTTATTTTTTTAATGAAGGATTTTCCTAATGAAGTTGTGATTGGTTTAACGTAATTTGTGAATGTGTACATTTGTACGTATCTTCGTCTACAAAATATTTTCTGTACAGACAAAAAGAGTTATTTATGTGTTATTGAGAGTAAATCAATAAAATTATGCTGTTAATAAATTGTGTTACAGGTTCTTTTTAATCCAGGTTAAAGAACTGGCTACATATTATGGTACACAAGTTAGTATAAACTACGTATGTCGTCTACTTTTATAGCAGGCTCTTGAGAGTCGAAAGTAACAGATTTTGGCGCTGCAGGTCGAGCTGAACTTAGAAACGGACTGCAGAAGATTAGCAATTAGTCACACTACCTCAAATGCTCTAATGAAGTAATTGTACTTCATTGTACATGCGCTTACCCCTTGAATTGTGAAACGACATAACTGTCTTTTCGGTAAATAGGATGGTATTATAGAATCAGAATTGGAAAATCGGATTGATTTGCTAGAAAAGCGTAGCAGAATGTGCCATCTTGTTTTTATCAGAGCAGTACTCTAGAAAAATGAAATAATTCCCAAGTTGTGTTTTCAGTCCATACAGTCAGTGCTCTTTACTCCTGCTGTTCTCATACTTGTACTGTGAGCAATAAACTTCAGGCCCAGAACTGAATGATGAGTTTCTTTTTTAATTGAAAACTATGTTTTTTTTTAGATTTTTGAAAGTCCCAGGTTTTGATGGAGTATCTGTGTCTTCCTTCAATTCCTTGTGGTAACGTTATACTCCTGAGAGAAGGACCTGTGTTGTCCTGTCCTGTTAAGGCCATTGTAGGCTATCAGAGTCATTAATAACGGAGTACAGCACCACACCAGAGAGAGCTGGACTGCAGACTTCAGCCTCTACTTTCTCCCCAGCTTCTTGGACATCTTCAAAACAACAGCTCCCCAGAATCCAGGAAAGGGATTCAATTTCAGATTCTCTGCTATAATGTCGAGATAAGCGTGCTAGCTCATTTCCAGCATTAACACTGCCGTTGGCAGCTACTGCTACGGTTGAGAAATCAATCCCATTGATATTCATCAGAATAATTTAATATTTCATAGATAAAATATTGTAGCACTCTTGGGCTCACATGGGTATGCACCCTCACTGCTGCCGCCTCAGGTCAGCCCCCCACCACTGGGGCTCAAACCCAGGCCTCCAGCGTCACTCAACAGGGACCCAGCCAGCTGAGCTAAAGGGAGATCTCCCCTCAGCCCGGCGGCTGAGGTCCCTACTGTTCACAGGGAAGGGCGGTGACGTAATGTCAGCTGTAGGCGTTACAATATACTTAGAGCCTGATTTCTCTATATTTGTTATTCTTAAGACATTTGAAGAAGCAGACATTGCTGTGTTCAGAAACCTATGTAATAGGCAAATATCATAAATTGATTTATCCCTTAAACAACAGAATTCCTAGTAAGTGGAGGACATATTAAGCTGCCATCACTTTCTTTTGATTTATCTGTAGTATTTTATAAAACAGGAGGCGGACATTTCTTCACAGAATATTTTTCTCTGCCCTAACCTCTATGGACAAGGTGTTCTCACCACTTTGAGACATTGTTTGAATCAATAGATTTTTCAGTCCACTTCCTTCTGGGAAATTAAAGAGGACAGTTAGCAATGTCAGCTTTCCTGAAGACAGTGGTCAATCTCCAGGAAGATTTCTTACAAACCAATGACACGTCTGGTCATTCTCTCAGACAGTCATTCACCAATCAGTGAGTGAGACGGGGGTTTCCACACAGCAGGACATCAAGGGCTGAGCACAGCATCATGATGGGAGCTGGAATTCACAAGGTTATAGACCCCGGGACAGGCCAGGACTGCAGAAGCGGATGTTACCTCCCTGTAGGCACTGGTGTGAAACACACTGTACTTGTCACAGGGAAGAAGGAAGACCCTCATCCCCCCCAGCTGTTTTGGGGATACAACAGTGAGCCAAGCTGACCAAAATTGTTGATTCTAAACTGAGAACAAGAAGCATAATGGTTAATTCCATCTGAAGAAAAAAAATAACTACAGCAGAGGTCTATGTCCTGACCACGGAGCTGGGTGGTCAAGGCTTGTTTTATCTTGAGCTCTAACACACGGACTGCCTGTGCTTTACGGGCCCTGAAGTACTCCCTGTAAAGACTCTTCCCAGCTCTGGAGGCCTTATCGGTCTAGTGAGAACTGGCCTGAAAGCATCCTGGGACCTGCAAACCAAATCACTGTGGCGGTTTATAATGGCTATGCCCTTTACTGCGTGACAATGATCTGATACAGTACGCCAAAGTACAAACTCACCTTTTGAAAAATGTGATTTAAAACAGCGCGCGTTGACCTGCAGCTCAGCTCTGGCCTGTAAATGCCCGTTTTGACGCTGCTGTAAAAGGGCAGTTGTGCCTGTGGGGCAGCCTGGCACAGGGAGGGCGAAGGTGAGAGGGGTGCGGTGTTTGTGTGTGGGAGCCCCTCTGACACACTGCTGGCTGTCCCCAGCGCTGGGCAGGCGGGCTGAACTGGACACCCAGAGAGCTCCGGACGGGTTCTGGGAAAGCAGTCAAAACACACAGAGGCGCGGGAGCCAGGGGGTGTGGGGCTACAGTGGCGGCAGTGTCTTGGAGATTAAGGAAAAAAGAAAAAAACAGACCCCCGTCTTCATGCAAGCGCCTGTGAATGTGCGGGAGCACACTGGGGTACACAGAGGGGTGGCTTTGTTTCCCATCCGCACAATGTCCTATTCATGGATCTCCAGGCTGGCTGGGGGCGGGGGGGGGGTTCCCTCAAGGATTAACCCCCCCTCCCAGCTGCCTTATTAAGATGGCTGTTCTCAACCGGCCTCCATTCCTCTCCACGTAATTAACAATATCAACACTGTCGAGGGCCGGGAGAGAAAAGCTGGGCAGAAGAAAAGATTACAAGAGCTCTTGATGTGCTCACGATGAAATTGGGCCCAATTAAAAGTGCAGCAGTGCTGCTGGCTTTCATGTCACCGTGGTCCCGGCTGTGGATTTAGCTCAGACAGCACGGCTAGCCTCTCTGGGATCTACTGTATATTTAAGTGCTTGTGGAACTCGCCAGTCGACGGGATCAGACGTGGCCTCTGCTGGCGTGACAGGATGATTGCAGGGATACTCTTATGTGCCACGTGCTGAACAACCAAGACCTCTAGAAAACATATACCAAAGAAATTCAGCCAAATACATTTGTTGTAAATGATGAAAACAGTTCTTAAACATTTAGAGAAGATTTTCTTAATATTTTATCTGTAGAAAACCAACCACTGCTGCTGTTTTTTTAATTCCCAGAAATGTTTAAGATACCATTGAAGGGGCTTTAGTTGACAGTTTTGAATGCTTGCCTTCCTGGAGGAAGACATGCAGCCTGTTAAGTGACCTGGAATTATCAGTTAAGGAATCTAGTTTGTTTTGGGAGTTAAACTTACGTTGTATTCGTCGTGGGGCTTTGGGTAGAGATTTAGATCAAGAACAGGCAGCCTACTTTAGAACTTCAGACCACAAACAGCTGGCAGCCTTCTAGCTCTGAGGAGGGTTGATTCTCCAGGGTAGGTTTCCATGTCTAATAGATGTTGTGCAACTGGTGATCTGTGGCTTGTGCAGGAGAGCATGCTGGATGAATGTCAATAACCAGACCCAGACATCATCTGTAAAACCAACCACCTTGGTAACATGAATGCACCTGAGATGGATCCACAAGAACTGTAGGCATAATGAAAGCATAATGCCATTGCCAAGGAGCTACTCACTCCTGACGTCAGAGCACGGATACAGGGAAGAGGACAGAGGGCCTGGTGTCAGGTTCTCCGAGGAAGTAAAATATTGCTGCCTGTGCGGTCCACCCCGCTTAACAGGTCTGCTCGGCTCCAGCTTCTGGTGGCTCAGCCTGGAAGTGGGAGCTGAAGGCAGCTGATCTTTGGGTCCAGACACCTGTCAGAGGAACTGTAATCAGTGCCAGAGCCACCAAAATCAGAGAAAAAACAACTGCTGGCCAGTTATTAGACTATTCTCATGAACAAGTGAGACAGCCAGCTGGGACGGCGAGTCACAAACTGAGGTAGCCCCTAGTAAAAGCAGGTAAAGACCCAACTGTTTTTGTCCATCCTGGGTCAAATGACATTTGACATAAACAGCACACTTTCTACAAGAACCAAATTCAAAACCTTGGAAACAATTCTGGGAGACCAGCTGGTTTTCCCTGATATCCAGTTATCTGTACAGAGGGATGGAGCCTAAATGAAATGAGCACTGGTTGGTAAAGGACAAGGATCCCTTCCCTCAGATGTTTAAAACACAAAATGACTGTTTCGGTGGTATGAAAGAAATTTATAATTCTTTGGAAAATGAAATAATATGAACCTGTCAAAGAAAAAAAGAGGAATCCAACAGATTAAACAAGAAAAAAGACATTTATTTTCCATTAAACTGGCAATCAAATAAATATATAAACTGGCAATCAAATATATATTGAATCATAGCAACATTTTTTTAAAACAAAAGCTACAATAACAGCAGTAATGATGATATAGATGTCTGGAACAAAGACTCTTTCCAGTTTCTGGGGATACATTTCAAGTATTGGTAAATAAAAGTCCCAAGTATCTTAATTCAGCATTTGCACAGACTGGCCGTCAGGAGCACTCGTATTACACACAGACCACAGCGAGGCACTGCTGGACTGTACAGTCCAGAGATCGAGAGTGCTGGCCATAATCACTTAGTCTTGTGACTGAATGGCTGTGATGTACAGCAGGTACAGTATCTCTCTGAATCTACTGTGCCAGCAATGTTGGGATTGTATGCTGCTGTTGGCAGGATGAGAAGAATAAAGCTTCAGTATCGGTCCTTTTTGCTCATTCTGTGCCCAGTCCCCAGGAGTTTGTAAAAAATGTGTCATTCCATTGGATGAACCAGCCATGCTGCAGGACGAAACACCCTAAAACCACCTTTTCTCACAATGGTAGGTGTGTTGCAACTGGTTGCCAGAGACGTGCTATGGATCACACTTTCAGGGCTCCACATCTGCAATCCGCTGCAAGAGCTGAGACTGAGGGACTGAGGCACTGAGGCCCCTGTTCACAGAGCCCGTTTGTGCACTAGAATTCTTCACAGGTGCAACAGCAGCCCACTCTGCACTCCTACTCAACTTGCACTCGGCCAAGGGGAAAAAATGACACGGACCGAGAGCAAAACAGGCGTTTGTGAAAACAAAGGACTAAAACAGAGAGAAACAAACAAGGAAATCTTTAAAAATCTGAAATTTAACACATCATTCACTTTCATTGAAAAAGCAAAGAATACACAAATTATCAATAAGTGCAAAAAAACTCAACAAATTGTATACTCGTAGGCTGATAAATCAACTCACTCAAGGGCATGCCTCCACAGCGAGTGTGAACACCAGCAAGCTCTGGTTCTGGGAGTGGAAGGCTGCAGGAACACCAAGCCTGTCCTGGGAGACCCTGCTCCCCAGACACATCCGAGTCCTACATCACACGGAGCTGCTGGAGCTACTGCAGAGCGAGCCGCAGCCTGCAGAAGGACTGTCACTGAGCACAACCCAGGAAATGAATGGTGCAGAGTAGGTCTCATGGTGCAATTTAAAAACAAATAATTATTAAGAACTTATTTCAAAATATTTTCTGAGGCGATTCTCTCTCCATTCCTTAATATGAAAGTGTGCTCATTGATCAACTAATGCTTAATAACAATAATGTTGCACGTATGTGCAAGCTAACCATGCAGTTTCTTTACAGTTACAAACCAAGCTGTTGTTAACTACCTGAGCTCCAGTAAACTATAACACGACTGTTGACGCAGCTGTTGGTAGTGAACTTGAAACGTAAAAAGTTGTTCTGCTATGTGAAGGAAGACTCTACTGGTCTGGATTTGTTATAAAGTCCATTTTCTCCCAGGGCCCGAAGAGGGCAGAGAGACTTGAAGCCATCACAGTGTTTCCCGACAGCACAGAGCACTGAATTCAGCAAAGCACGCAGTGAGCACACGTTTCCAGAGCTGAGAAGCAGCCTGTCCCTGAGCGATCAGGCTGGTGCCACAGGATCTGTGCCCATCCTGGCCGCGGAGCCGGCGGCGCTCAGGGGGGCCAGAGGAAGAGGACGACGCTCTGTCCAGGCTTCAGTGACCGGGCCGGCCCGGACTCCAGCCCGCCCTCACACACAGCTCGTGTCACTGGCCAGGGTCACTGCAAACAGCAGGCTAGGAGAGAAAACCGCAAGTTCAACGCAACAACCTGCACGCAACACTTGTCTGTTTTTGTTACCCTCATCAATCGACCAGTGAAAATAAGACAGCATGAAGTATGATTGTATCACAGCTCTGGCCCTAGACAGGCATTATTCAGAGTTAATTATTCTTCTTCGCAGTGCATCCTCCCAGAATACAAATCCAAAACTTTCTTGCACTTGATTATTACGCTTTCTGAAACAATCTTCAATATAATCCCTAGTGTAAAATAAAAATAAAATACAAATCAAATACAGTCTGAATAAAACGTAAATGGTCAGCAGACACGTTTGTTGATTGTTTGAGAGCTGTTGATCCCCTGGGATAAGTGAAGACTAAGTGTTGGGTGTTTGAGCACTGTGTCCAGCCCTGACCAGCTGGCTGTAGCTGCGCAGGAGCAGCTTCTGTCCGCAGGCTGGACAGGGCGGTGTGTCACACTGGTACCCACTCTGCTTTCCTTCAGACAAAACACGACATCTCACACTGAAAATTCTCTGCTCACACTTTTGTTCAAGTTTTCTGCAATTGATTCAAGATTAAGTTTGAAATATTTGATTAAGACCTTTAGACCTCAGTTCTGCATTTGCATAGTTTGTGTTGGGGGTCGAGACGATTTATGTAAAATCAATATATACATCATTTAAGCAGTTATATGAAATGAAGATTATATATATACAGTGTGTGCATATATAATCTTAGTCTTACACTAGACTTTTTATGTATATATACACTTCCAATACCAAATCAGGCTGATAAATTTCATAGGACAGCAGCTGGTATCACAGAGGAAGTTTCCAGCATTCCCAGACTGGAGCAGGGAACACTCTTGGATGTGCACAACGGAGCAGGGGAAATTTAAACTGAGGGCTCTGGACTGAGAGAGAACCGGGCTAGAGAGAAATGACAGAAGGTTTTCAGCTGAAGAAGAAACTCCACTCCTACTGTATGTAGCCCGTGAGAGGAGAGCTCCCAGCCTGCCGGCCCAGCTGAGCTGTGCCAGAAATCCCTGGTGCGTGCTGTTTCAAGGAAGCGGGGATCATTAGAAGACTGTCAGCTGGGCTCTGTATAAACATTGTTCAGCTGCTGTTTTGGCTGGGTCTAGTGTTGTGTTTGTGGGCCGGAGAGGGTCCTGAAACGTGCTCCCTGCATCACAAACCAGGGCTACCCTCTGCTACAGAGGTCAGCCCTGAGGCACATGGGGGGGCATAAGCCAAGCAAAACCATGTGCTGTTGGAGAAGTAGGCTCACATTGAGCTCTATTAGCAGCTGAAGAGTGCTGGAATTATTGCTTCGGGTTTACAGGTACTGTTTTCTGCAGACTGTCCACAGTGCTGTAAAGCAATCCCCCAGATCTGCAGGGGGTGTGAAGATTAGCTTTCAAAATGAGAACAGAAAACCAAAAGCAAAAATCCAACAGCTCAGGCTACACTAGGGTGAAACTGCCAGAGCTACTGCTGTGGAGTTCTAGCTAATTCCACAGTTTTTACTCCAGCGTGGTACTGTTACAGGTTCCATCGCTCTTTTAATTCCCATATTACGGTTCAAGTATAATTCAGAATCACCACACCTGCAAGTACGACCATGTGCCAACTGGTGCAGTTCTGCTCATGTGGGCCACAGTATTTTTGGTTCAGCCTGAACATTATCCTCTACTGCTTCTATCAATCAAATGATCAATTTAAGTCTCTTCAGTGGTCCAAACAGAAAACAGAAGAACACGCAGGCTGAGCACTACCGGCAGAGTGGATATAATGGCCAGAAAGCTGTTTGCACAGAGGAAAAACTGAAACTGCATTTCATATACAAAGAAATGAATGCAGAACAAATGCCATCACTCGATAAAAAAGCTGTCAAATGCAGCCTTTTCTAACTCTTGACAAATAAAACTCAAAATAAGTAACACTGATACTACCTTAATCTGAACGTAGCAATCATACACATCCTACAGATAAAACTGAAAACCTAGTTTTCAGATGTTGGCTGTGCCCTTTGCAGCGACGATGAAAAGAAGAGAGCGAAGGTGAGGCTGGGCCTCCAACGTCCCTGGGGAGAGAGACGGGAAGAGGGGGAGGGGGGAGGGGCCGCCAGCCCACAGCCCTGCCAAGCGCCCCTCTGCCCCAGCCTGTCTGACCTCTCGCGTATGAGGGCGAGAGCAGGACCGGGAGCCCGAACCGCAGGTCCATCGACATGACCCGCCCTGGGAAACTGGCTCAGCGTCTACACTGAAACCAGCCCTGCTGCCCTCCAGCCTGCACACTGATACAGGACACCGCCATTTCTCAACAGAAGATGAAAAAGGAGTGAAAGTCTGGAAATTTAGCAAACAATCCATTGAACACGATATTTTGATTTTGTTTCGCAACTCTGTTAAAGAAAACAACCAGCAGCACTGCACTGCTTGAAATCCCAGGAGCTGATCCAGAGCTGTTCTTTTTTTGGATATTGGGAGTTCTTTACCCTTTGTTCAAATGCTTAGAATTTAAATTTAGCCCTCTAAAAATGCAATTTTCTACTTTACAGCACAGCAGATGCAAGTACCTGCCTTTATTCTGTACATTCTTCACAGGGCAAGGGCTACAGACACGGCTTCACAGAGGACACTATTTCATGTGACAGGGCTCCCTCCCCTCCACACTCTAAATACTGTCTCCGAGGCTCCGGCCTCATGTTCCCTGAGTTCAAGATAACATAATGGACCTCCCCATTGTCCCGCCTCTCAGCTTGGCTGAGCACAGACAGCAGGGGCTGCTTTCTGGTTCAGTGTTCAAAGGCACCCCTCACCCCCACCCGCCCCCATCCCTCCAGCCCACAGAGGCCGGCCCCCCCGACCCCAGCCCAGGTGCCAGGAAGAGCTGGCCTGCAGCTAGAATGAGCTCAGGAACTGGAGAATGAGAGGGAGGGACGTTTTCACTCAGTTCTGAAATAGCAGGGGGTGCCTGCAGGGTAAGAGCCAGATTCACTTTCACAAGGTGAAATTTATTGGATGGCTACACAGCTGGGGAAGGCTCTGATCTTCTGACCAGAGCGGGGCTAGAAGGCCTCATTTTTAAAGCTCAGGGACTCTAAGCCGAATTAATGATCATACCTTTGGTGCAAATAACATAGGGCTCTACTGAACCCGAGTCTGAATCTGGCTGTATGTATTAATGTAATGGCATTAAACTAGCTGTCAATCTCTCGTAATACAGGCATCACAGAACTGGTAGAATTTCTCACTTAGATCATTTATACCAGCCAGTGACGCTCATGAATGGTATTATAAACACTAGGTGACAACAGATCTCACTGGTTTTCTATAGTAATGACCACAGCCAGAGAGTTGTAGCTCTACTCCTGCACTGGCAGCTTTTACGTCCTCTCAATCAGCACCTGATTGACACCAGGAAATCAGCTGCTCTAGAGTCTTGTCATAACTTAATTAAGCCCTAAAGCTCTGAAGCTGAATGAAATAATGAAACTCGAGGATTAGAGCTACCCAATGAAGACAAGGTACCATATACCTGACAAAACACTGCTATCTGATCTCAAAAGAAATTGTGACTTAGAAGTTCTTAGTCCAAGAGAAAGGTCAATACTTGCAGTCTTCAGGAGCACAAATTACATTTTTTGTACATTAAATATATTTTATTTTTTTGTTTTTGTTTATTTGGGGTGAAATATCTGTAGGTATAGGTAAATTCAGATAAAGGAAAAGTTATTTCCGTGAGAGCGCCAGTTGATTATTAAAAATGTTCTCTCAGCGGAAACAACTCTGCAGTGTAAATAGCGCAACAGGTGACGTTCACATAAAGAATTTGTTGATTTCAAGATCTAGAAAATTGTAATAAAAGCTAAATAACCTACAGTACTATCATTAATAAAACATCCTTAAAAAAGGACAAACAGTCTGGAGGAGTAACTGCAGGAAGCCACATGCCAGGACTGTTCTGACCAGATTTTACACACCCCCTCCATCATCAGCTCGCACTGGCAACAGGAGGCGCTTCTTCGAGCCTGTTTACACCCAGAGCCTGCTGATGACTTGTACTGTACATGCGTGAAGCACAGGGACTGTGCTGAGAGAGCAGACTAATATACTGGGATAGGCTGCAATAAAACCAGCATGATGGGCCTCCGGTTTGGAACCACTTTGTTCTGAATCATATTCCACACCGATTCATCCCCAATCTTGCAGAGGTCCAAATACTCACAGCTCTTCACGGACTCAGAGAGAGCCTCCCTGTCCATCGAAGCTTCTGTCTGTGTCTCCCTCATCTGAGAAACACATAAGGACACTGTAACCACATTGCCCAGGCTTAACCCCACCCCACCCCAGCCCCAGCCCCAGCCCCAGCCCCAGCCCCTCTCCTCTCTGCCGCAGGCTCTCTCCTCTCAGCCCCAGGCCCACTCCCAGGCCCTCCTCTCAGCCCCAGGCCTTCTCCTCCCAGCCCCAGCCCCAGGCCTTCTCCTCCCAGCCCCAGCCCCAGGCCTTCTCCTCCCAGCCCCAGCCCCAGGCCATCTCCTCCCAGCCCCAGCCCCAGGCCATCTCCTCCCGGCCCCAGCCCCAGGCCATCTCCTCCCGGCCCCAGCCCCAGGCCATCTCCTCTCTGCCGCAGGCTCTCTCCTCTCAGCCCCAGGCCCACTCCCAGCCCCAGCCCCACTCCTCTCTGCCGCAGGCCCTCTCCTCCCAGCCCCAGGCCCACTCCCAGGCCCTCTCCTCTCAGCCCCAGGCCCTCTCCTCTCAGCCCCAGGCCCTCTCCTCCCAGCCCCAGCCCCAGCCCCAGCCCCTCTCCTCCAAGCCCCAGCCCCAGGCCTTCTCCTCCCAGCCCCAGCCCCAGGCCTTCTCCTCCCAGCCCCAGGCCTTCTCCTCCCAGCCCCAGGCCCTCTCCTCCCAGCCCTAAGGCCCTCTCCTCCCAGCCCCAGCCCCAGCCCCAGGCCCTCTCCTCCCAGCCCCAGCCCCAGGCCCTCTCCTCCCAGCCCCAGCCCCAGGCCCTCTCCTCCCAGCCCCAGGCCTTTCTTCTCAGCTCCAGCCCTCTCATCAGCCCAGGGCCCCACAGTTGTCTGGCAGCAGCTCAGGGCAAAAAGCCTTGTCTGGGCTGAGGTTCAGAGAGGAGAGCAGACCCGAGTCTGTTACAGGAGGAACTCTGTGATGCCTCATGCTTTCATCTAGTGGCAAAACACCAACTCATCTAGTGGCCTCCTAACTCAAACATACAGACTCGGAACAAACAGATCAGCAACAACTGGGTGACTTCTGGCTCTGATGCAATAGTGACGGTTTTAGAATATTTGTTAAGTTACTTTGAGTAAGAATAAAAAAGGCTCTGTTTTTACATTGGCATCACTTGTCTTAAAGGAGCACTGTGCTGCAATGTTCAGAAAACCTTAAAATATTATTTGGTCCAGCTCAAAAACAAATTCTAGAAGAAAAGATTTCCTCGCCTTTTCAGTGCAGCTTTAGCAGGTTTTTCTACCCTGCGTCAGTGATGACAAGGCACACGCTGAGCACCTTCAGACAAGCTCTCGCTGCATCAGAGGTGGGAGATTTACTGTACCTTCAACTGCTCTTTGAGGTATTCCGCTCTGCTCATCAGGCTTTTAATCTAGAAAGGCAAACACATCCATTCATCAATGAATCCTGATTTTATTCATTACTGATACTTAAACACTTTTAGTTCATTATCAGTACTGTCAAACCCACAGAGGAAAACCGCAATGCAACACTTTCGCTAGGCAGCCAGTCTTTCAAAATGAAATTCACAGCTCCCGCACATTTCATCACGAACCCTTAATATCAAGAATTTTGCATTTCTGTGTAAAGCTCAATTCATTCCAACAAGGTGAGAGATCCCTGAGAAAGTGCCCTTTCTGCCTGTTTCCTTAAATACCTCAAGATCTTTTTCTCCAATTGCTTCCATCTATGCAGAACACAGTGCCTGCCCACAGACCTGGATACAACACAGTGAGTGGCCTGTGCTCCTCTCCATCATGTGGCTGGTGTCTTTCAGACAGAGGATACGCAGAGCTGTCAGGTCAGCTCACATCTGTGTCAGATGTCCCTCATTGCAAATAAAGACATACTGTAACACAGATACTCACGTAACGCACACTGCACTGCCAGAAGAAAGCAATAGAGTCTCTTACGGATGACCTTAAGGGATCCTTAAAGCTCTAAAACAAGCTTAAATAATTTTGTTTTTACCTGTTGCTATTTTATTTTAGTGCTAGAACTCAGAAAAAGATGCCAGTACATGCATTACCTCAAATCGTTAACACCTGCTATTTTAAAATGAACCATTTATGAAGACTGATTATTCATCTCTTCTGTTAAACAGAACAGTTTAAAAATGAAGTTATCGATTTGCTCGCAGTCTTTGTTTGCAGCTGATTCTAAATTATATTGTATCTTACAAAATAAAAGGGGGTTTACTAAAAAAAAACTACAATTAAACCAGCTTTCAATGCAAGTTTTTGACTGTACGTGCAGAGCATGCTTCAATAACCAACAACATCAGAGATGATTCTGACCTCCCTCAACTCAGAGTCTTTTTAAGATTCTCGACTCTGATCTACAAGGCTGCATGTAAATTAAATTTAGTTGCATGGAACAACACTGAGGTTATTGAAGCTGTTTTTTGTCAACACATGTTTTTGATTTTCCACACTTCTGAGCTAAGCATTAGATTATTATAGCGGCATCTGAATTTATTTAAACACCAATAAAACTTCAAATGAGGGCACCACAGTCTCAGCGTCTTTAATCTTCCCTTTTTGTTATTGAAGTCTGTCTATGGAAAGTCTACACAATAACTTTTCTTTCACATGCCAAATTACATGAGATAATCAAATTTATGCCTCATGAAAATAACATCATTATTTTAAGATTATTCAGATTTTTTTCAAATCACAAAAAGAAGTCATTCTAAGGATCGAACTCCAGAGGTCCATGTGTGTCTTTCTTCTAATCAGGTACTTAACACTATTCCTTCACCAAGGCCCGCTGTGTCTGAACAGCTTGAGTAAATAGGTGAGACGGTTATGAACATGGCACGGCCCAGACAGAACTGCCGTCTGCTCGGATTAAAGACCTGGGACATGCAGAGAGGATCAGCTCTGGCCAGAAGGACCCTGAAAAAGCCCTGGACACCACTGCCTTCTTGTTCTTCACACAAGCTCAACCCCAGCTCAAACCGCGGGCCAGCCTCTACATCCTAACTATCCAGCAGGTATGGTGCGAATTGTACTAGTCCGTTAATATTGGCCGAAGCTACGTCTGTGTGTTCAGTTCCACCGTTCTCCAGCACGAGGGGCGGGCCTCTGTTAGCCACGCTCCGAGTCGTGGGGGCTGCTTCCTGCGGGTGTCCCCGTGGGGCGCAGAAGTACGACGTCTGCTGCTGCTCAACATGCGCCCCTCCTGCCAGCAGCCCGGCGGCAGAGACGCCCTCACCTCCCCATGCAGCAGCTCCCTCCTCCGGCCCTGAGGCTCCGCTGCAGAGCACAGAGAGAGAGAGACCAGTCACACCACAGGCGCACACGATCCATGTGCTTTCTGTATTAAATACACACTCATTGGCCGCACCGCTAGCAGCCCACAAACAGCATGCTGGGCCTTGAGCAGCGTATGGGATGCACGCCAGTAGGGTCTGGAAATACCTGCAGTACTATTCCATGCCTTTCTTTCAGTAGGATTGCCTTCTGTCAGGGATTGAACAGCACATTCCACCAGTTACTGGCCGGGGAAGGCAATGGAAGGCGAAGCCGGTCTCGGGCTCCCAATCCAACTACACACTGCCCACCAGCGAGAGAGGCGATGTATGTGGGGACTCCTTGTATTTTGTCCCTTGAGTACAGCTCTTGTGCTACAGTGCAGTCCCAGCTGAGCCAATAGCCATAAAGCAGCTGCATGAATGCTGCACATTTGTACATTCTTACAACCGCAAAGCCATGTAGACTACCCTGCGCAGACAGGCTGCACAACCTGCGCAGACAGCAGAGGAAAGCCAGGCCTGGTCATTTTAGAGAGGATTTGTCCTTCATACCATTCAACCACAGGCTTGAGATCAAAGAGGGACTGATGCTGATCTGATAGCTATGTCATGAGGTAGAATCAGTGCCTCAGGAGGACAGCGTAGACTCCTTCGGGACAGATCCCGAAGCACTTTGGGGCAACCCTGTTGTGAAAGGCGCTATATAAAAATAAACTGAATTTAATTGAATTGAGATCCACACTCCTAAACCCCAGCTGCTGGTCACCACGCGTGCAGCAGGACTACAACTTGAGAAGCACACTGTGACATTTCCAGTGATCATTGTTTCAATTCTGCATCCTTATAGGTTTGAAAAGCACACCTCTTGAGGATGGGTGAAAATCAGTACTACTGCCAGGAACATTCATTCTTCCTGCATCTGAAAAGATGTAGGTGTTTTGCTTTGTACACCGAAATGTTTTATCACAACACACTAATGTTTCTGTAAAACAGGGAACAAAAGTCAAGTGTGCCAGACAGTGAAAAACAGAAACAGGAGAGTGGCACAGGACAGAACCACACAAATCAAGCCACAGAGGGTCACTGAGGAGAAACCGCCTTAGTCTGGCTAACATTCAATGTTAGAGATCTGCCTCGATCCTGCTGGAAAGGGGGGCTTTACTTAAGCACTTCTCTATTAGAATAAAGAAGTTTTTATTTGTTTCCAACGTATAATAATACTGACAAATGAACTGCGCTAGCTCAATTTAAAACAGATGGCACTACTCATATACCACACACATGCACTGGCATTCTGCACACTGAGCTAAGAAACCCCACATCTGGCCTGTCCTGTGAGGGGTGTCTGTCACCAGATGAGGTAATCGAGCGGCTGAGTTAATAAACGCTAACCCACAGCCAAAGAAAAACAGAGATCTGCTCAGACAGGGTTAGCAGAAAAGCTGAAGTCAGGTCTTTAATGAGTGCATTACTAGAAAACGAAATGAGAAAACCCTGGATATTTACAACTTCTCAAGATCAACACAAACCTGATTTTTCAGTTTTTTACTTTTTTTGGTATTCTGCTGCAAAATCATTATTTTTTCCATTCTTTAATAATGTAATAATCTATGGTCTTTTTCTGATCAATACAAGACCAAATGGTATATCTTCTTAAGGAAGACTCATTTTTACAGATTTGTGGTAGTACTTTGCTGTAGACTGATAATTTTAAATTTAGGAATTAATAACATTTATTAATTGATATCATGCCACAACATTTGTATTCATTATTTGGATTTCTGCTGTTACTTCTGATTTAATTCTAGGTTATTAGAACACAGAACAGATGTAAAAGTCCTTCAGAGGAGGCAAAAAGAAACCGCAGTGCTCAGAGACACAGCAGTGTGGCACAATTAACTTACACTGCACCACCCACAGCAGCAAGGAAAGAGATCTCAACATCCTATTGCTTCTGTTGTGGTCATAAGCTGTGCACCTGAAATTAATATGCTTTCATTGAAAATCTTGTAAAACTATATAAAAGGGCAGAAATGTGTGGCTTTATTAAAGACTTTATAGTATCACAGGTGTATTTTCAAAATTGCAAATGTAAATTAACACATGATCACATAGAAAGAAAAATGCAGGACTTTTCACAAGTTAAGATGTCTAATTAAAATAAAAATACACCAGAAAGACTTAATTAAGATAGCAAAACTGCAAGCAGCTTTCATATACAGCTTGATAAATAGCCTTAGTTTATGATTCTTAATGAAATAAAGACTAATTTCTGTTCTTCTGCAAATAAAATTTGAACCAATGTTTGAGTGCAACAGATTCAGGGCAATTTCTGCAGTCCTGGAAGGGTTCAGAACGTGAGCCAACAGCAAAGTGTGCAGTTCTTATAGCCTCATGCACCAAGACGGGCATTGAAACTCTTCCATTTGTTTCGCTATTTTATTATTAAAACTGCATTGATGTGTTCAAATTGTCTTATGCTCTCCTTATTTAAGATGACAGGTTCCAGTTCAAGAGTACAAGAAAGGTCTTAGCATTTTGAAAAGAGAATCCTTGAATGTACAAACAAGTAAGGAGAGCAGGTACGTACAGACAGAAGAAGGCTGAAGAAAACAGCGGAGGAGTGTAGTGAGCTGTCCAAAGTGTGCTGACAAGAGTTTAATTTATTAAAAACTTTAAAGGGTTTTTAATTATTTTACCCAACTGTCCCCAATAGTTCCAAGCTACAGGACACTTAGCTTATATGTAAGGAGAGAAGGAGCTACTGTGAGCCCATCTCTGGTGTATGAGAAGATGATTTTCGTCTAATATTTAAATTCTTAAATTTCAATGCGTGTCGAACAAAATATGGATCATAACAGAAAAATTGGCAAGCGGCATAATATACACTGTATCAAAGACACTCTGCGAGATTTGTCACATCCCATGGTAATAACACAATTAGTGGCTCCAGTTTTCAGCATTCCTCTCTTTAAACCACAACCGATATGTTTTAAATGACCCATAAAGGTAATTAACACCTCCTGGGTTAAGGATCCTTCTTATCAATCATTACAATTTAATTTGTTCTGAATGTGATTTGCAAACAGCACATGCAGCCGTTTGAAATATTTCTGTCAGGTGATTACATTCAGCCAATTTTCAAAATAATAGCATTAACATGAAAACAGCAAGAATTCAGAGGATAAATTAGGTATGTGATGGAGGAGAGACCTAGAACTGTGTGCAGACCACACACTGCCTTCCAGAAGGAAACGCAGTTACAGTCATTTTCAACCAAAGCAAAATACATCTGCAGACATTTATTCAGCTGGGTATGTTATTGGAGACTTTCGGGTGAAGTACCTTTCTCAAGTGTACAACGGCGGTGTCTCAACTGGGATTCGAACTCACAACCTTCCAGTTACAAGACCAAAACTCTGACCCCTGAACCGCAGTACTGCCCCTCTTAGCTGCTGTTAAACGTGTGTTATAGCCAAATCTTTCCCATCAGCTCTGGGTGTCCACCCTCACCTGCCAGCACCAGCAGCAGCTCGCCTAGACTCTGCTGGTACAGGTCCAGTGTCTCCTGGCTCTCCTGGCCTTCCTCCTCCTGCAGGACAGAGAGTTACTGCACAGATTCTCTCACACCCACATCTGGTTTATCCCTAAACACAGCAACTTGCGCAGTGTCGTCAATCTGAGCTGCTGCCGAGAACAGAAATCAGTTTAAACCAGTGGGTGAAATTTTTTTCATTGTGCAACACAGAATCTGTGATGCCAACATGATTTAAATTTCGTTTTTTTAAATTTTTTTGCTTAAAAAAAAGAATTCTGCATTTATGTGACACGGGGGAGAATGCCCTCTTCATCTGCAGACAGTGAGCTCCGTGCGTCTGTCCAACAGCTCAGCACTGATGGAAAGACAGCTGTCTCCAGGAAAGCCCTGGCCTGTTAACTCCAGACCTCACCCAGCTGAGCAAACATCCAGTCTTGAACCTGGGATGTGTGGACCACAGCCTCTAGCTACATATGCAGTGAGCACCTTTCCCAGCAGAGCCACTCGGGGAGCCAGAGGGATCAGGTTTTTAAGAGGAACCTTCTTTCCCTGCTGAAGTGTGAGGTCAATAGGGGGTACTATACAGCGGAAATCCTGATCACCATTCCAAACACCAGGAATTCCGGAGAGGACGGACAGATGGCAGTCCTGCATTACCTGGGCTATAGCCGCAGATGCCACTTCCAGCGCGGAGAGGAGCCGGGGAAGACTGCGAGACATTTCTGGGGAAGGACACGGGTCATGTTAGGTCTCAAAGCAGTGCTGGAGACATTGCCATTACATTACTGCACCCTAAAACACCAGACAAACTGCCCTCCTGTCTCTCTTCGCAAACCTGTTTGTCAAACTAGAATTTTTGATGGGTTTCTGCACTGCAGCATTTACTGCTAAGACAACCCGAAAGATTTTAAACTATGTACCGCAAAAACGCCTCATTATCAAGAGGTGACAAATTACATCTGTAAACAAGGATGGATCTCTTAGACAGTTAAAAAAAATATGCATCAAAGGAGCAGTTTTTGAAAACAAAAATCTGAGCTAACTTCCCCTAAATATAGTACAGCATTATCCTGAGGGCAAACTCAACCTTCATCAAAATTACACTGTCCCTTGCGTCCATTAAAACATTATTTTTTAACTCGGTAACCTATAATGCATCTCTTACCTTTCAAAATGTCCCTGGCTGATTTGGCTTCTTCAAAGATGATTTTGTTGTCTGATGCCACCAGTGCTTTGAGCTCCTCAGCTCTGGAAACATACTGGTTCACCTGAAGGAAAGCTCAGCATCAGTCACTGACCAGCCTCAGTCCTGCTACAGACACGGACAGGGACACACTGTGGGAAAGCTCAGCATCACCTGCCCTGCAGCATGGCACTAGGGTACCAGTTACTGGAAAGACCCACCAGTACAGTACTACACAGCAGCTGACAGCGGAAACTAAGCCACTTTGATTGGCCTCTGTCATCAAGCAGCTCAGGGCAGGATTCACAGGTGATCCCCAGCCACTCCCCTCAACACGACGAAGCCCACACTCTCCTTGTGGGTCTCTTGCCAACACCAGCAACTGTACGTGACTGGGAATCAGACTGGTCCCTAGAACATGACTCGTAGAAGAGCCTAACCCTAACCCTCCGACGGTGAGCCATCCAACAAAATCAATCTTTTAAACACATTTTCCGCATAGAGATTTAATTCTGCAGGACAAAAACCCAGTTAAGACTTTGTCAAATATTTGCTTAAATTTCCATGCTACTGTCAGTATATTAACAAGATATCTGTCAAACTTACAAAAAAGCAAATTGAGATTTTGGGATTCATTTTTTTGAGTTGAGTCAATCTCCACCACCCCTTACCCCCACATCTCCTAGGGACCCCAGAACCCCATCATTCCCACAGCTGCCCCATGGCCATCCTTGGGAAGGGGCGATCTGACCCCGACTCTCCTGTGACAGCACCAGTCTCTCACAGGCAGATGCCAGCGCCTCAAGGGCACAGAGGGAGCGTGCCGCCAGCGCTGTGCTGCTGCTTGTCCCTCAGAGCCGCATGTCACAGACAGAGGAACTCATGACACTTCCCCCCCGATCCCTGCGACTCACCTTCTGTCTCAGCGCCTCTTTGCGCTGGATGTCAGTCTCATCTACAAAACACAATAAGAACAAGTTGTCTGGGGCCAAAGAGGAAACACAAACACTGCAGAAAGATTAAAGCATTTACAGGCATTTCTCAGGTACTATAGTAGACAGTAGTACTACTGCAAGAAATAGTAGTAATCTCTATTTGGGCCATTTTCTTGTCCAGAGGCTGAAGGGCCAGCAGGCGGTGGAACGGGTTCAGAGGGCAGTAGCGGCTCCTTACAGTGGATGGCCGGGACGAAGTGCTCCAGTGCGCTACAGTAGAGGGAGAGCGCTGCTGACCAATCCCCCCGCTGGTCTTTCTGGACAGCCTTGACCACCAGCTCTGTCTGGGTGAGACACACACAGAGAGACAGTGGACACTCGCCCCACAAAGCAGGCATGCACCCCGAGACGCGAGGCGACACCCTGCCCTGCTGCTCCACATTGCAGTGAAACACAAACGCATAGAAAGGGAACTTTTAACATCGCAAGAGTTATCAGGTCACTCTAATGACACAACCCAGTGAAAATCAGAACTGGAATCCAATTATCAAGGTTGATTGAAACCAACAAATAAAACCCATGTACAAATGTAGGCTAGAAAAAAATTCTCTCCATTCCATTTCCTGCAAAATCACTTTTTTCCTTCCTAAATTAGTAGCTAATCAACTTTTCAGGATTACGTGTGAATCATCTCCACTTCACTCTAACCCTCATTATCCTAGAAAAAAATTCTGAGGATGGCTTTGCACAGGTCCAGACCACAGTCCACTGCTGCACAAGCCCAGCAGACACCTGTCCAGCTTCTCCCAGAATCCGGCCCTCTGCTCCCTCCTGCAGCGTCGGTGCGGGTGGTACTGTACAGTCACACCTCCTAGAGGCACGAGCATGTTCTACCATTTACATCTGCCTTTCGTACAACGATCCACTACAAAACAAATCTCAAGCGGCTCATTGGCTACAGAACAATAACACTTCCAATAAACATTACCATGGGAAAGCAAAAACGGGCTGAGACCTCTGAGCCACACAGCTGAGATCCTCTCCAGGGCACTGAAGCACCGACTACACACTTCGTTCTATTGCTTTCTATCTCCTCTTTAAAAATGGAATTGAATGGTTATTCATTGGTGGAAACTCTCCAAGCCTGAAATCGCCACCCCTGCTCGGGGGAGCCGTGCAGACCCCCTCAAGGTCAAGGGAGCGGGCTGGAGGACGGGTCCGAGCCCCAGGGCCCCCGGGACTCACAGCTCTACCCAGGCTCTCCGCGCTGGGCATGTGCTCCAGGTCGACGAAGGGGTGGGCGAAGAACGCGGAGAAGGAGAGGCGGCTGTCGGGGTCTCTGTCCAGCAGGCGGAGCAGCAGGTCTCGGCAGTCCCGGGACACGTGCGCCCCCGGCGGCAGCTGCAACACAGGAGACAGAGGCCTGGCCAGGGGGACCCCAGTTTCCCCAGCAGCGCTTGCACCAACACCTCCCCTTTAATCAGCAGCTCACCCACCATTATCCACACATCCTGTCAAAATCAATGCTTCAGCCCTGCAGAGAACCAGGCAGCGCGGGCTCCTCGCTTCTTTACTGATGAAACAGCCTTTCTTTAAACTCCCCAGCCGTTCCTACTTACTTTTGCTTTTTTTGCTTTCAGAACCAGAATTTTATTAATTTCCCATTCTTAAGACGTGAAAAAATTTCGAGCAATGTGAATTTTTTTTTTCCATCAATTATCCTTGTAATTTCCTATGAACACATACTGGTGTTGTGTAGTCAAGCTTTCCAAAGCCCCCTGGAGTTCAGCATGATCTAAAACAGGCGTCCTGCTAGACCAGCTGTTTTAGAAAACATACACTGTACAAGAGCACTTCACTCTCCCCTTACTGAGCTTCATGCAGTCACACAAAAATCCCTTTGGAAGCATCTCGAAGCTGTAATGTGAGCTCCATTCGCAGCTCAGTGCCCATTATCCGCAGTTTATAGGGACCTTGACTCTAGGAGATCTACAGTATGTGGATAAAATGTGCTGGTGAGGCGGGAAGCAGTTTGGAGGCCGCTGAACCCGGGACCATTTCTATCTTTGTCTCAGTGACCAACCTGAACGATGCGTTGCCCTGCACAGACAGCCCGGACACTCATTTACAATCACATCGCTGTTAGCGTGACTCTGTTACTAGCATACTGTTGAATCCTGAACAAAAGGGGGTTTTGCATCACGAGACAAAAGTATGAAAGAAAAACCTTCCAGGAAAAAAACAGCACAAGTTAATTTAAATCTCACGTGAAACATGATTCCTCATAACTAAAACAACTACATCCGAGTGTCAATATTCAGCACAACCAAGACAGTAAAGTGAAGAAAACCTACTGGTAATTACAGACAGAGCAAAGGCACAAACTGGGGGCCTCCCTCTCGGTCTCCAGCTCTCACTGCGACAACTGTTTTTCCCGGAGCTGTGCCTGTGCCGTGTGAACTCTGGTGTCTCAGCCGGCAGCCTGGCCACTCCTCTGACCAGGGGCTGGACACTGCACCTGCTGATGCGCAGGCACAGAGAAACGGGGGCGCCCCCAAAAATATCTCCACACCACCCTCCTCCATTCTCCCCTCATCCTCCCACCTGGGCTGTCTGGCTCTCTTCCTGTCTGTCTTTACAAGGGGAAGCAAATTCCCAGACAGTCTGAGCAGGCGCCTGTCCCAGGGAGAGCTGTACCTCCAGCTGAAAGAGCCAGGCACTGCGCCACACTCCTGCACCCTCTCAGCCGAGCCGGGGAGAAAACTGCTCTTGTAACTCGAGCCTTAGTTAGGGGCTTACTGCTCCCCGGATTGAGAACTGTGTGCTGAGGGAAAGGAGAAATAAGTCAAGGCCAGATCCAGTGCTGAGGACCACAAATCTGGGGGGGAGATAATCATGTTTTGATCTAAAAGGCTCCCTGGTCATTTTTCTCCTCTCAGACCAAAGATACAGTGGGAAGTTTCTTTTGGTTGCCAAGTTCATGTCCACAGTTCTTGGAATTCTTGGAGTTCTTGGAGGTTTTTAAACCCACATTTTAACCACAATGTCCACAAAAACCCGGACAGTTATGATTTTAGTTTCAATCAGACACAGACTTGGCTAAAAAACAATAAAAGAAAAGCTGTTAAGTTATTTTTTCAGGCCCTTCGAGCAGGCATACAATAGATCCGATTTTTTTTTTTTACAATAAGTCTGTGAAAAGAAAGAGACTTTTCCCATGAGCAGACGGGACAACAGTCATATTATCAAGTATTCAAGAGGACTAAATAAACTTAATAGACTGTGGTCAAATTATAATATGAAATGTGAGTCTCATTACATCAGTACAGAATACCTGCACATGATGTGTTCATGTATTCACTTCAAGAAACTTTACATTCTTTTCTGTATTATTTTCTTTATCATAGTTTTTCTATGGTAAAACATATGGCATGGGATTGCAACACTATAAGATTTGCTCTCTATACTATGCTCTCTAACACTATAATTCTTTGCGTGGTTTAGCAGGAACAAAGACTCAGAAGAGATGCTTTGACAAACTGGACTAAGCTTGCCCAGGCTGCCCTCTAGTGGTGAAGAACTCTCCTCCTCTCATTCAAATCTTCCTTATGGCTCTTTCCACTCTTTTCCCCAAAACACAAATCCAATACACACAAGGTCTTTAAATATTGATCACGCTTCATCTCTAGCTCCAAAATCTTTGGCAACACTGAATGGTGTGTAAACATCCATTTCCAGAGCTGCAGTCCAGCTGTCACAACAGACTGGTTCAGACAGAGCGGATTCGCTGGGTTACTCGAGGTCGGCCGGGAGGTTGTGGCTATGGCTTTGTCATTCAAGAAGACACAGCCGTTTGTAAAAACAAGGGCGCTAACCTTGGTGTTCTGACTACATTTCACCTTAGACTTGTAGAATCTGTCATTCCTGAACTTCCTTAATCTGAATGATGAATCAGTTTCTCACTTCTCTGCCTGATCTGTGCAGTGAGGCCGCACCTCACTGGTGGGTGACTGGGGTCCCCTCTAGGTAAAGTGCTTTGAGAAAACTATTGGAATTCTGATTATTATTAACTCTGAGTTGCGTCCTTGAGGCTGCTAGAGAAATGCCCTGTCCAGCTGCTATCAGAGAGTGAAAAAGCATTTCTCTGGCTGCAAGGATTCGCATCAGGCAGGCAGGCAGCAGCCTCAAGGACACCTCCACCACGCGCGCTGGCGTCAGGACACTGAGGGTGCGGCTTGGCTTTCAACAGATGTGGGACTGTGAAGGACGAAACTGGGTCCACTGGCGATACATCAGATGTTTGTCATTGCCTCTGCTTCCTGCTGCGGGCACTGTGCTTGCCGGAGGGCAGCGTCACGAACACATCGACACAGAGGGACACTCCTGCTCCTGCTCCTGTGGCAGGTGTGTCTCACCTCGATGGGCCAGTCGCTGCGGATCTTCTCCTCCAGCTCAGTGTAGGACCGCGAGGCGAAAGGGGGCCGTCCGAACAGGGCCTCTGAACACACACAGGGGGCAACGACACAGACTGGGTCTTAGGCGGCGCAGCAGAACGCACGGTGCCATGGGACATCGCCGCATGCCAGGTGAGCCTTGAGGCAGGAGGCAGAAGCAGTCGATGTCCCAGAACACCGCAGGGCTGCAGAGCCATGCTGGCATGTGATAAGATACAGAGAGTATCGAGGTGTAGCGGGCCAATTGAAAAACAAAAAAGAAAGATTTAAATAAGTACTTAATAAATTGTATTGATAAGTGCATTTTTCATAGATAAATCTCAAAGTTCAGTACAATTGAATGTATGCAACCTAATTAAAAGCTAATAAATACTGAAATTTTGACTGCTAGCAGATCAGAGGCTTGTACAAGAGCCTTAGATGAATTACCTTTTAGCAGCTGAATCAACAGAAAGGGTGAAACTGTCTCCTTTCATCAGTAACCTTCCTTAGGCACTAAAAGGGTTTGAAACTGACTGATTTCAGGAATCCAGAATAAGACCAGAATAAGGCTGAAGGCACCCAGACACATTCGCCTGCGACAAGGCAGCGCTGTGGGATACCGGCAGGGGATGGGCCACAGAAATAAACAGATTAATTCAGATGTATTCATAAACTTCAGGCCATGTAGTGATGTGGCATCTTGAACATTACCTCATAAGCCTTCCGTAAAGAAAGTAAATACCCCCAGTCCAGATGCCCTTTCGTACAGCCTGCATTACATTTCCTGTAAGCGTCACAGAAACTAGACTGCAGACGTCACAGGGCTCCTCTTGGCACAGCGAGAGGTACTGGGAAGTTCTGTCCGGCCTCCCCAGCCAGGCAAAGGTCCAAACGAAGTCGCTCCCTGCGGAGCCCAAAGCGCCCCGGAGAACGGGGGACCCGCAGTGTGCGCAGCGCGACGCGGCGCGACCGGAGCCCCCCAGAGCCGCCTCACCGTACAGGATGACCCCCACAGACCAGAGGTCGACTCGGGCGTCGTACTGCCGCCTGCACACCATCTCCGGAGCCATGTAGAGGGGGGACCCGCGCAGCACGTGCTTCTCGTCCCAGGGAGACATGTACTGGGCGAAGCCGAAGTCTGCACACAGACACAGGGGCGGTGAGCGGGGCGCTCCACACGAGGCCCTGAAGGGCCCATACAGTGTAAACTACTGCCTACTGATCAGGACACCCACTGGAATATGCAAACGTGAGCGCTTTGAAGGGAGTAAACGGGTTTTTCCAGATCAGAAAATGCAGCTTTTCTCTCTTGTGCATTTCTATTCAATCTGAGTTTGTTTCAGAGGGAACACTTTAAAATAGCTGCAAATTCATCATGACTTTCTAATGAACAGCACTTTTATAACACCTGCTATCCTGTGCTGCTGTCCTGACATCAGTAGTACTTCACCAAACTCAGCTCTGTCCACAATTTCCTCCGACGCCACACACAGGTGTCCTGTAAGAGCAGGGCTGAATTCGGACCCCCGGCCTGCAGGGGCTGTGAGCAGGAAGCTGTGGTCAGACTGTACCTGCCAGCTTGAGGACGCTGCCACTCAGCAGGATGTTCTGAGGCTTGAGGTCCAGGTGGCTGATGTTCCGCTCATGGAGAAACTGCAGGGCGCAGGCTGCAGACGCGCAACACAGCAGAGTCAGGGCTCCGGTCGACCACACTCCCATCAGCTGAGCCACACACTTACTGGGCGACAGCGTAAGAACACAGCCTACAAACCCAGGACAGGGCCAGCAGGGGGTTGGTCAAGCAGGAGCAGGAAGCGGCAGGACTCACCGAGCTGCTGCAGGAAGCGGCGGGCCACCCTCTCCGGCAGCATGTGGCGACTGCGAATGAAGCGAGACAGGTCGCCCCCGGAGCACCACTCCATGATCAGGTAGATATTCTCACTGTCCCACTGCAGCCAAGACAAGCATCATCAGTCCACCGCCCCCCACCAGGAGAGCGCCCTGAGGACAGCGGCGGCTAATAACATAAAGAGCACACAACCACCTGTCTTTCTTCGGCTTTCAAGGGGTTCTGTTAAATTTGAAATGATACTTTTATTTGCAACTACTGGTTTACTTCAGAATAAGTCCAGAAGTCAAAAACCTCCTTGAATTTGGTGTCATAAATGTTTAAGGAAGCAACATCCATTTTCTGTCCGTGGCCACAGTGGAACCCCAGTCCAGTCTGCTGAAACTCCTGTCTACAGCTCAGGAGCCCCTAGACATGTGTGCCTTGTCCCAGGAAAACATTTACAATGTACAGTACCCATCAAAGCTAAAGGCTTCCTCTCGAGATAAAGCAATTACTTACTTTCATACTTGTGTTTATAGGTCACCTGACTGGCAATGGAGTGACAATAATAAATCTGGACAATATTAGATCACCAAGATGACATTGTATATATCCAGCAACCTAACTGACTGCATCTCTTGCAGAATAAGCCCAGCTATTTACATTGGTGAGACAGGAAGGAGACTGGGAAACTGTTTCAGGGAACACGTCAGGACTGTGAGGATCAAAGATCTCTCCAAACCTATAGTTCCATATTTCACCTCTAACGCCCCTTAACTGTTCGAAGTATCTCCTCCCATGCTTCATTAACTGCTGGTTTACCTTATACCTGAAGAAGGCCCCACAGCTGCGACATCTCTTTCTTTCCCATTCCGCATGGAATAAACCGTTACCTGTTCCTTTACAGTCTACGCATGCTGATGCAGCTACCTGCTTGAACTTCAATAATAAATCTGGACCTCAAGCTGAAAAGGTTTGTGTAAAGGCAAGCTGGCCTTATTGCACTAGAACAAACATCGCTACAGGTACATGAGGTTTAACAGGTGGAAAAGTGCCTTTCACTACTCCCCCCACTCAGTGAGCATGAATTACAGTTTTAGAAAGCTCAGAGACTTTGGCCTCTTTAGAAAAACTGTCATGATACTGTAAGGCTTCCAGACCAACAGGCATCTGGAACTCACATGATAAATATGCCAGGTGGCTTCCTCTACTCTAACAGTACATCTTTGCTTTAAGGCCTTGCAGACACGTCTCACAGCTTGGCAGCAGGAGCCAGACTGCTCCCCTCAGTGCAGCCCTCAGACTCTCACAAGCGCCGTACAGAGTCCTGCCCTAGTCAGTGATGCCACACAGCTTGTGGCGAACAGCACCCTGGAGACACACAGCGTTTCCTTTCTGCATCATCCGCAAAATGTTTTTAAAAAGCGCACAACTCAGGTCATTACATCTCTGGAGACAACAGAGCAGTACAGGAACAAGTAATAGGTTTATTCCATGCTGAAAAGAGAAGAAAGAAAAAACGTTTAGGCTGTTGCGCCTTCTTCGGGTGTAACCTTACTCCACAGCCAAAATGTTGTGGTTTCTTTCTTCTCTTTTCAGCACTGAATACACCTATTACTTGTTCCTTTGCAGCCTACGCGTGCTGACACAGCTACCCAGCTGAACTACTTCAACAGAGCAGTACGCTTTGTCCCTCAGGAAAGTGTCTGCAAGACCTTCAGAAAAGGGCTGGGTGTGTGGCTCCGAGTGGTGCAGATGGGGTACCTGGAAGTCCTTGAGCTGCACAATGTGGGGGTGCCGCACAGTCTTGAGGATCTCGATTTCCGTCAGCAGGTTCTCCGTGGATGCCTTGTTCAGACTCTTCTTCCCCACCACTTTCACAGCCACCACCTCCCTGCTGTCCTTCTGCGAGACAGTCGCTGTGAGTCCAGCTTGTCCTCAAGTCCAGATCCTATTATGCCCCTGCATCATGACTCTGCTCCACCCTGAGCTTACTCTTCACCTGCTCCTGCACCCTGGAGCACATCAGGAAGTGTACCCAGTCTCCACGTGTAGCAGCAGGAGAGTAGTAGGAGTAGGAGAGTTTTCCAGAGACAGGACTCTCAACAGCATCCCTGCCCTCTGGTGGTGGGGCAGTGTCAGGAGCAGGGAAAGGCTTGGGAGATACAGAACTGAATCCTGGGTCCAACAGCGTATGTGACACAAGTGTATCTGTCTCCATTAGTCAGAGATCATACATGTAAGTTTTACAAGGCTGGACTCACTGGAACCACTTGGTTCTTGGAATGAAATATCACAGTAAAAACAAAGTGCAGTCCTACAAATTGTATTTTTACACTGTGAATGTTCAACTTACATATATGTATTTGTAAAACACAGTTTCAAAAATCACCAGCCAAGTTCAGTGTGCTTATGCGAAACCACCCGTTCATTAAAAACACAGACTCACGTTATCTGCAGTGCTACAGGCCACTGTATAGCTGTGTATGTGCCGCCTATATTTGCAAACACTTACTGGTGGTTGAAGCGAAGGAATGGTGATTTTTTACACTGCCAAGTCCATATCGAAGCTTTTCAACAGAAACTCTGGTTTCTGACGGCCATATTTTGCAATAATCAAAATGAATGTCATTAGTGCTATCAGAATCCAAAGTGTCTTATCAAAGTGGGGAAACTGCGAGCGCAATGTCGGTATTCCTCGGAAGCTCTGTGCACGGCAGAGCCGCGGAGAACTCACCTTCCTGTACGCCTTGTACACAGCGGCGTAGGTCCCGCTGCCCAGCCTCTCGGTCAGGATGAACTCGGACAGTTTCGGGGGAGCGAAGCCTGCAGCCATGCCGGCAGTGGGGCGGCGGAGCTCGGCTCAGGAGGCGGACAGGCTTGGGGCCGCGGAGCTGCTCATCCTCCCCACTCTGGAGCCGGGCTGACTCGACATGCACCTACTTCCTTGTTGAAAGCGCTCTGGGAATTACATGCACCAATAGCGCGTCGTCACAGATCCGAAAGAAAATTAGAGTTAAATGGCAATTTAATGCGATTGAAAATGACAGATCTTTTATGGGCAGAGCAGCGATGTATACAGTGCATCTAAACCTAACATTTTCCAGTAAGTAACGTGTTTCCAGCGGCTATGTAAAGTGACCCGATGGTTTTAAATAAAGGTATAGAACAATAGTTTCCGAACCGTTTTGAGCCTCGTAAACCTCAATACGTGCACTAGTATAAATCTGTATACTAGGGGGACTAAAACAGTGTGCTCAAGGCGATCACTTATGTTTTTTCTGCAGACTTACTTCCACACCTGCTCAATGTGCATTTCTAGCTCTGTTTCCATACTGTACACTGTACAACGTCACCGCGATTTTAGTTACGGACGAATGCGGTGCTTCCCCCTGGCGGTGAGATCCTGCATCGGCTCAGTACCTGCATCGCCGCTTACTGAAGAAGAGAAGTGAGGTATGCTCCAATAACTGCAGTATACTGTAGTTTTAGTGGTGGTTGTAGTAATGATAGAATTAATAGAAGCAGCAATAACAGTAGTATAGTAATACTGAAGCTTTATGGATAATGTTTTTAAATGTTTTTAAAAATACCAAGCGAGGGAAATTTAACTCTGCCCATATACTGAGTTTAGATTTCCTTACGGTTTAACCAAGCAGCGCCTAATCCCAATGTGCTGCTCACGGGAGCCAGCAGGGGGCGCTACAAGCCTGTTTCCGCGCAGTGGCGCTGCTGCCAGCTGTATTAAAGCCGTGGAAGAGGGAAGAAGCCGGGATTTAAAGATGGCGGAGTCTATAGTAGCACGCCTGGCCGCGCAGGAGGAGCAGGTCCGCCTGCTGACCCAGGAGGTGTCCTGGCTGCGCGGTGGGGTCGGCGGAGACCCCGCGGCCGTGGCCGGCCTCTGCAGCAGCCCGGAGCTGGAGACCCTGCGGAGCGAGAACGAGAAGCTGCGGTACCGGATCCTGCATCTCCGGAGGAGCCTGCAGTCCGAGTCCGACCCGGAGACGGGCGCTCGGGAGGGCGAGGAGGGGAAAGAGACGAGAGCTGGGAAGAGCAGCAGCAGAGAGGTACCGGGGAATTAAACTCCGAATCTACTGTGCCTGAAAGATGTGTTACTGTCTGATTGCACAGCCCTGAGCAGCTCTTCCCTTTAAGGCAGTGCATCGTGCAGTCATGGGTCTACTTACAGGCGTTCTGAAGACTCCTCTTTGCTGAGGCAGGCACGACATGATCATATTAGTGTATGGAGACACCGTGACACGGTCAGGCGGGAAATGGTATGATAGCTGTCGTGTCAGAAATTAAATAATTCTCACTAGTGGTGGAGCAAAAGTTTCAAGCCCATGTGAGGAAGCTACATCTGGTCTTCAGTCCCTTGCTGGTGACGTTGCCTGGCTCGCTGTACTACAGTTCAGCTGCTGTATGCTCTCAGTGCCATATGTCACCTTCAATCAGAGCAAATGGCTTCCATCAGATCTACCCTGTTTCTGTATGATCCTTTGTGAACTCTGTGCTTTTTATTTCACCACCATCTCCAAAGCTGAAAGCATTCTGTAAGTGAAAGTGCATCTCAAAGCACCACGGCAAGCTTACCTGCATTGTGACCCCTGTACTGGGTTTAGAACGTACCCCAGTCCTCATACTGCAGATGAAGCAGCCTGTGCCCTTACCAGTGACGACACACGGCTGGCCAGACACTGCTGGGTGTGGGGGTGTTTTGGGGACCTACTACTGGGGGTTCAGCGCTCCAGAGTCTAGGATCATGAGGGAGCTGGAGTGTGTGGGGCTCTGGGCTTGCAATGCCTGAGAGCCCCTCTTGACAGTGTGGGTGTCAGGCCCCCAGGAGTGGAGTCAGCACCCCTCCTGGCCTGGTAAGTCTCGGGTTCACGCAGGTGGGCACCAGTCAGGAAGTGTCGATTGCTGATTCTAAGGTTTGATCACACCAAAACAGGCTGCATTGAAGAGTGCTGAACTAAAATTCATCTAGCGTTATGTTAAATTAATTGTAATATTGCTCCACAGTGACTTTAAATGGGTATTTCTGAGTTTATCCTAGATGTATGATTAACACGTTACTAGTGCAATAGGTTTATCTCTAAATCTAGACTTTAAAAATTAACTGGGGTTAATTTTAAACAAAGATGAAATATAGAACATGATTTGAAATTTTCTGAAGCGTAGTAACACTCTAATTCTTCATTTAAACTGGTGTAGAAGTTCATTTGTGCAGTCAGATGTACGTTCTTAAAGAAGCAGCTGTCTGACTCTTGGTGTCTGCCTGTCAGCTGGGCAGCTCCGACTCCCGCAGTGCTCAGGGGACGAGGAAGGAGAAGCAGGAGAACTCCAGGGGCGAGCAGCCATCCGGAGAGGTAACTCTGCCCGCCACACCTTGTCAGCCTGGCTCCTGACCGAGACACAAATCTAGTGCTTCAGCTTAAACCGCACGGGGCTCTCGAAGTCAACACACATTTCTCCAATAGTGAGAAACTGACCCGGCCAACAGAAGAAATCACAGACTCCTCAGATCGGAAAACAAAAGAAGCGAGGAGTGCGAGAGCAACCAGCAATCAGTGACGCATTAGCAAAGTCTTCCCCTCAACCCACTTTCAAACAGCCCAGTCTGACTGTTCCCTGGTCTTGTGTTCATGTGGGCTGTGCCGCCCTGCCTTCCGAACGTGGTCTTGGTAAACCCGGTGAAGGAGCTCTCCTGTCTCCCCGCTGTCCCAGCTGCCCCTCTGGCCGAGCTACGTCCAGGAGCGGCTGCAGCTGTACGAGCAGCTGAAGCGGGAGAGCGATGCCCTGCTGGCCCGCAGAGCTGCCGCCGAGAGCCGGCCCGTCCGGGTGCAGCTGCCGGACGGGCGGCGCGTGGAGGCCCGCAGCTGGGAGAGCAGCCCCTACCACGTGGCCTGTGGCATCAGGTGAGGGGCAGGGCTGCGGCCGCAGGCAGGGGGTCCTTGCCCACAGGATATCGCTCGGTCCATTGTCACTTGTACAAGTACTCTTTGTCTAATGAGAAGAGTCTTTTGTAAAAGCTGTGGTTCAGAGAGCTCATTGAGCAGCGTGTGGGGTGTCTCTGTCTTGGGGGATGATGGAGAGGGTGGTGGGATGTGGGGCACCTCTGTCTCTGGGGTTGATGGAGTGTTGCTGGGTGTGCTTCTGTCTCATGGGGGGTTGATGGTGTGGGGTGCCTCTGTCTCTGGGATTGATGGAGTGTATTGGGGTGTGGGATGCCTCTGTCCAGGGCTGGGTGTTGATGGTGTGGGGTGCCTCTGTCCTGGGGTTTGATGGAGTATAGTGGGGTGTGGGGTGCCTCTGTCTCTGGGATTGATGGAGTGTATTGGGGTGTGGGATGCCTCTGTCCTGGGGTTTGATGGAGTGCAGTGGGGTGTGGTGCACCTCTGTCTCGGGGGCTGACGGTGTTTCCCTCGCAGTCAGGGCCTGGCTGACAGTGCAGTGATCGCACGGGTGAACGGAGAGCTGTGGGACCTGGACAGACCCTTGGAGACGGACTGTTCCCTGGAGCTGCTGCGCTTTGACCACGAGGATGCCCAGGCTGTGAGTCCCCCGCTCTCTCTCTGTACCTCCTCGAATTCCCAGTGGTCATTTAGCAACTGGATCACTGTGAAGAAGCCAGATATTCTGACAGTTAAAATATTCACTGCAGGTTTTGTTGCCAGTTCTGACGGTGTTTCTTGGAGTGATATGAAAATGTGCTAAAGATCATCAGTCCTGATCATGTGTTTTTCGTGAACTTTTGTGTTGATCGTGATGAACGTGTTGTGTGGAGCTTCTCTTCTCTGGATGTTGTCAATTGATCATTTCACTTCGGGGTTTAGGTTTTCTTGAGTATGTTTTAGCGATTCTGTAAGTAAACATCTTTCAAAATGTACAGGTTAGAGTAAGTTTTTGACACTTATTATCCACAAAGTTCAATATAGAAATGATAAACTATTCCCTCAGTGAGGCTCTGTGAGCTTTGAAGGTCTGTTCTGGAAAACTAAGCAATAGGTTGTGCATGTTGTGACTTTAAAGTATGTAAAAACCAGAGAAAAATAAGTGTAACATAAAGCTGAACTCCTAAAGTGCAGCTTTATTCAAACTGCTTGTGTTTCAGGTGTACTGGCACTCCAGCGCTCACATCATGGGAGAGGCGATGGAGCGTTTCTACGGGGGCTGTCTGTGCTACGGACCCCCCATCGAGAACGGCTTCTATTACGACATGTTCCTGGACGGACGGTGAGGCTCTGCAGTTCCTGTCCGGTCAGATACCGGGAGGTCAGCTCTGGAGCTGGTCAGTGCTTGTAATGCAAGTCATCATGTGAAAATCCAGCTGCTGCTGGTTGGGGCTTTGTGGGCCGGCATGTGGAGCTCCTGAATGCTGACGGAGGTGCTATGCTTTAGGATTTATTCTGGCGAGACATTAATGCTTGATCCTGTCCTTAATGCTGTGAACATGTGCCATGAGAAGCCCATTTCACAAGAGCAGGGGTCATGTTCTCAAGTCAGGTTGCATTTCCCTTTGGTCAGAAGTGCCCCACCTTTACTGGGTAACGTGGTATTTCCCTTGTCTTTACCTCAGTCAACAAAATCGAGAATTACATAATTACAGAATCGGATTACAGAATCAAGAGGCTCCTGGTAACCTTGTCAGTTGAAAATGGAACAAGTTCAACAGCTCCTGAGTTCATGGGGAAAGGACCTGAGCTACAGTATGTCTCTGAATGCAGTTAGAGCTTTGCCACCTCCAGACTTTCTCACAGCTTTGTAACAAAGTACACTTCAATACCTCGTGCACAGGGGTGCTTCTGTGTCAGGCAGTAATGCTGTTGCATACTCCCTGTCCTCGCAGTGGATTGCTACACTTGAGCTATTATACTACACTTGGGGTTTGGAAAGGACTCGGCAGGAATTGAGCTCTGGAGTGGAATGTATGGTTTTTGATCTGGTGGGTTTCAGAGCTGCGTGTTTCCAGCTGCTCTGGTGGTCCCTGACTGTGCCCCCGTGTTTGTCTAGAGGTGTGTCGAGCCATGACTTCACCGAGCTGGAGGGCATCTGCAAGGCGGTGATGAAGGAGAAGCAGCCTTTTGAGCGGCTGGAGATCAGCAAGGAGACGCTGCTGCAGATGTTTAAGGCAAGAGCAGATGTTGTAAACTCTTAATTACTGATGTTCTGGTACTGACACGCCTGACGTGAGCCCTGAGGCCACAGGTGCTGCAGAGCTTCTTCCTTTGCCTGGGAAGGGCTGATACCCTCCTGGCTGTTTTGCCGGATATTACTGCTGGCACACATGGCTAAGGAGTCACCTGTACACGTTTGTTTACAAACTAGTTAAAACCATCTTAATTGTATTTTAAAGTTCATATGCTGATTTAGCATGTCTTTAATACTAGAAATGAATTATTCCACTTTTTGAAAGACTGTTTTTAGCAAAAGTTACCAAACATATGTTTTATAATGCTGGAATGACTTTTTATTGCAGTACAACAAGTTCAAGTGCCGAATTTTGAACGAGAAAGTCAACACACCTACTACTACTGTATACCGGTAAGAGATGCCATTTCACCTGCGCGGTCCTGTCTGCTGATCTGTGTGCACTGTGTGAGGGAGGACTACTGCTTGGGTGTACACAAAGTGACAGCTACAGATTGGTTGGGGACAGACTGCACCAATCTGAGAGTCATATCTGAGTTTAATTTAATCTTTTTTTGCCATGTGGAGTTACCTTACTGCTTGTTTGTTAGCCCCAGTGTATCCACTTCAAGAGAAAAGGACTTGATCTGAACGCAGGGACCCAGTTTTGCTTAAGTGGGAATCATTCTGATAGGTCAGGCCTCAGTTTTATTCAGATGAAGTGGGAAGTCCTGACCAGTGATGCTTTTCAGTGTTGCTCATTTGTCTAGCAGAAAGTTTGCATGATTCTATGTCTTTTTAAAGATGAAGAACCTAAATTGGTCCAGATGAGACAAGGCAAGCCTTATCTGTATAAATCTGGTGTCTGCTAATGTTGGCTACCACTGGCTTTGGACACTCATCACAGAATTTTGCCGCAAGTTGTCCACCGTCGAATGGCGGCTTGTGTTTTGAAGGTTATAGTGTAATATGAGGAGGAGGTATATATGAGATTTGAAAAGTAAAATTGACTACTTGCATAGTTTGTTCGATAAGGATTGTGATAATCCGAAAATACTTGGAAGGGAAATGTCTGATGCACTGATCTGAAGGGTGAGTCAGCAGTTTGGCAGTGTGCTAACCTTGCTGTTGTCTGCTGCTGCTTCCTGGAGGTGTGGGCCTCTGATCGATCTCTGTCGAGGACCACACGTGAGACACACTGGCAAGATCAAGGCCCTGAAGATCTATAAGGTACCGTTTTCTCTACAGTACCTCAGAGAGAGGGAAGAAATGGGATAAAACTCTGCCTTCCCTTCTCAACCATGTCTCGCCAACACTCGCAGCTTAGCTAAGTTCTCTGCGGAGTGCTTAGTTGTGCCATCTTTTTCACTGCTTCTTTCAGTTTTTATTGATTTCACAAAGAGTAAGATGTTTTTAGACAAGGATGGTAAGTCAGCTTAAAATTTTATAATGATACTATTATGCTGTGCATTCTCTAAACCTTTTGCCCCCTGAAAAGAGTTTTCAGGATCCTAGCAGTTTTAGATGACTAACATTTCTGAAACGTGGCTTACCTCAGTACATGTTACGCTGTGGTTATGGCTGAGCTGGGCTCAGCTGAGGAGACAATGGTAGGAAGCTGCCATCTGTAGGATCATAACTGAACTCCTCTAAGTCTGAATCCCTCCTTTTAAAGGTGCCTTTAAGGTAAATGAGGTTGAAAATGACTTTGCAATTGAACCCTCAAGCAGAACCAGATGCACTACTGATGTTGGCAGGTTGAATTCTGTCAGGGCAGGTGAAAGAGCAGTCTGATCGAGGGACCTAGGTACTGAAACCACTGCACACGTCATCCTGTCTGATTACCTTGCCTTACTTTTCCATTAAATGGGCCTTTAGGAGCACAAGGAACAAAGTTACCCTGAGCCTTGCATGCAGCCAGAGCTGGAGAGAAGGTCCTGCATATTGCCCTTGTGCTCTTTAACTAGGATACCTCCCTCAGATCCTGACTAACTTTTACAGATGCAATACAGAAAGCACACTGACAGGTTGCATCAGAGTGTGGTATGGCAACTGCAGTATTCCTGACCACAAAGCCCTACAGAGGGTGGTGAAAACTGCCCAGTCCATCACTGGGGTTGCTCTCCCATCCATCCAGGACATTTATGACAGATGGTGCTTGAGGAAAACTCCAAGTATCATCCCCACACACGCCAGCTACACCCTGTTTAACCCTCTACCATCTGGAAACGGTACCGGAGCATTCGGGCCCAGACTACCAGACTCAGAGACAGTTTTTACCCCCGCACTTTCAAACTATCAAACTCCCAGCCTCTCTCACCTACGATCTGAACCCTTATGGTGCCTTCTCTCCTTATCAAAACTCAAACGCACATTGAAACCTACCTCTAACTCACATGTAAAGACGTTCACTCCCCATCATTTTCTATCCTTTATTTCATTCTGTGACGTACAGCTGGTATTTTGCACATTACCTGTTGGCTCTGTCTTTCTTTTCTTACACAATTGTATTGTTGTTTTTTTCTAGTACTTACTGTCTGAGCTAAATAGAATTTCATTCTACCATATACCAGTGTATGAGTATAATTTCAAGTTTATTGTCCTTTAGAACTCATCCACGTACTGGGAGGGCCGAGCCGACATGGAGACGCTCCAGCGCCTCTATGGCATCTCCTTCCCCGACTCCAAGATGATGAAGGAGTGGGAGCGCTTCCAGGAGGAGGCCAAGAGCCGGGATCACCGCAAAATTGGCAAGGTAAAGGAATAAAGGAAGAGAACCCCGTTCATTTCCCCCCAAGTACAGGCAGCGCTTCCTTTCCCAGAGGCTGTGGGAGTCTGGTACAAGCTGCACCGCCATGTTGCTGGAGCGGACACTGTCTGGATGGAACCTCATGTCAATCGGCTACTAACTGCCAAACGGACTAGAAGGACTGAAAGACTTCCTCTCGTTTGTAACTGTGCTCATGGCGAGGAAACGCAGTGATCGAGACGCAGCTGTGATCCTGGAGTAGAGGGTGTCACAACGGAAGGATTCACCTAGTTAGCAGAAGAAGTTCAGTCTCGTAGGATGAGAGAGCATAAGAATATATAAATTAGAGGAAGACATGGTCACTTGTAGGTAACCAATTCTGAAATGTAATCCAGTTTTTACGCTTTTATAAATAGTGTTTAAATGTTTATAAATGTTGTATACCCTAAGCCTGAAAAGTGAAGAAGTGTTTACATAAATAATGTTAAACATTACACACAGAAAAACTAAAGCGCCAGACTACAACATAAGGTCCAGCCCTGAAGGCAGATGAGTTAAAACTGTAGGAGACTTTCATTTCCTTCGGGAGGCTGGGATACACAATAGAGTTTAGTTATTTATTTAGATGAGGATTTTTTTTTCAAGGGAAGTGATATAAGAAATTGAATTACAACACATTTCTTCATAATACTGTGTTTGAACCCTAAGTATTTTGCATTGTACTGCATGGCAACAATGTCTAGTCGAATTACTCCAATTGTAAATGAAACCTGTGAAGTTCCTGATGATAGTCTTATTTAGCCACTAGGACTTGTACCCATTAGCTCCCATGGAATAATGGTTTTGGTGTTCAGCGCTCGTGATCTGCATCTCTCGTCTCTTCCCCTGTTCCTCCTGTCTGCAGGACCAGGAGCTCTTCTTCTTCCATGATTTGAGTCCAGGCAGCTGCTTTTTCCTACCCAAGGGTGCCTTCATCTACAACACACTGACAGACTTCATCAGGGTGAGAGCTCGAACTGTGTTGCACCTTAACTCCTGGTCATTAAGTCTGCTGGCGGAAAAGAGTGACCATTTGCCGCATGGGGTGTGTGGGCCGGGCCGGGCTGCTCCGCGTGGTCAACGTGAGTCGACTCTCTCTCTCCCGACAGGAAGAGTACGGCAGGCGGGAGTTCCAGGAAGTGGCCTCTCCCAATATCTACAACAGCAAGCTGTGGGAGACGTCAGGCCACTGGCAGCACTACAGCGACAACATGTTCTCCTTCCCTGTGGAGCAGGACATCTTCGCGCTGAAGCCCATGAACTGCCCGGGGCACTGGTGGGTAATGGAGGGGTGTGGATAAGCTCACTGTACCTGGGAGCTCAGCTGGTCTGGGCCAGTGTCCATCCTAAGGGGAAAGTACAGTCATGCATGTGAACGCCCTCACCTGTCAGTTTCCCAGCACCGATCCTCAGACCCTCCTGCGTGTTACGGTTTTCATTCAAGCTTTCTACAGTTCAAGTCTTCATTTAATCAATGAAACGTTCAGTTGAGAATTTTTAATTCAAGTAAAATGTTTTAGGTTGAAAATGGCAGAATTATTCATCTACTCTAGCTGTTTGCGCCTGTGGCTGGAAGGTTGCCGGTTCAAATGCCACAGCCGGCAGAGGAATCCTACTCCGTTGGGCCCCTGAGCGAGGCCCTTAACCCCAACTGCTCCAGGGGCGCTGTACAATGGCTGACCCTGCGCTCTGACCCCCAGCTTCTCTCCGTCTGTGTGTCTGTCTCTCATGGAGAGCAAGCTGGGGTATGCGAAAAGATGGATTCCTAATGCAAGAAATTGTATAGGGTTAATAAAGTGATCTTATCTTAAGTCTCCAATTATGTTTTCAGTTTAGTCAAGCAGTTGTAATAAAATTGTATTTGGTTGGAATTAAAACCACAAGACGTGGGTACAGGATTGGGGAGCCTTGATCTAATCCATTTATATAGCTGCTTAGATCAGGAAAATTAATGGTTTTCTTGTCCTGGAATTACTGTAATTAGTCACTTGTTTTGAACAGGCTCAATAGATCAAATGTCTTCTGGCTAAGAGAGGTAGAGTAGAACACATCTCATCTTTGCCCAAAATGGGAAAACAAGTCTGTAGCCTCACTGACACCTTTCAGACTCTGACCTCAAGCTGTGCGCAGAATTGCCAGTTATGGGAAAATTCCCTTCAGAGCTCACAGGTTTGGTAATAAACATTCACGTGCCTTTCGGCAGAATGAGAGAGATTGAATGTTTGAATGAAGGAAAGTTATGTGAATATGAATGATCGTGCGGAAATGTTGCAGTGCAGTCTAATTTCACAGATGGTGCAAGTGTTTAACACTGGGCATAATAAAAACGTGGCAGAAAAGAGTGAAGTCCGAGCCGGCGGACCCCCTGTCCTGCAGATGGGCTCGGTGGTGTGGTTTTGCCGGCCCCGCCGGCCGGTGTCTGGGGTTTGCGTGGCGCCGCCAGCTGGCGCGTGCTCGCCCGCCTGACCCTGCTCTTCTCTGCGCAGCCTGATGTTCAGCCACAGGCCGCGGTCCTGGAGGGAGCTGCCCCTGCGGCTGGCGGACTTTGGGGTCCTGCACAGGAACGAGCTGTCGGGGGCGCTGACCGGGCTCACCAGAGTGCGCCGCTTCCAGCAGGACGATGCCCACATCTTCTGCGCCATGGAGCAGGTACTGAGGGCGGGCCTGGGTCTGGGCTGCTAGCAGCCTGGCTTGGGCACGGCCAGCCTGATCCTGGGTCGTGACACTGGCTGATGGCGACCCGGATGCCCCAAGTGGCGGCACGCCGTTGGCTGAGCACTGCCAGGGGCCTCTCAGCTGCTCGGGTAGCCAGGCTGCTGCAGGCGTGCAGTAGTACCAGTGAGACATGCGACTGCACTTCGCTCTGTTCTGCCCGAACCTGTAGGCACTGTCTTCTGAACAGGCGCGGGAGTTAGCTGACAGTTAAAACGCACGTTTGGGTGGACGAAACACTTCGGTGGTAAAGTGAGATTGGCAGGAGAGGTCCAGCAATCCCCCCCGTTTAATTCGAGGAGAGAGCTGAACGAGCCGCTTTCTGCCTCTGCAGATCGAGAACGAAATGAAGGGCTGTCTGGAGTTCCTCCGCTGTGTCTACGCCGTCTTCGGGTTTTCCTTCCAACTGCACCTCTCCACCCGGCCAGAGAAGTTCCTGGGAGACATCCAGATCTGGGACCAGGCTGAGAAAGTATGAGAGCTAATAAGAGATGTTGAATTGTTCTAAACAAGGATTTGTTTGACAAACACACTCAATAGTTGGAGGTCTTGGATGTGTTTTTACATGCCATCCAAACATTTATATTTGTTATTTAAGATTAATGTTTCTTGATCTAGAGCTAGATCCTTTTACTAATCATCCTTACACTTACCTAGCGCTTTACAGGTACTGGGGAATCCCATGATGCTTTACTTTTCTGGCTATCCTCTAGCCTGCCTGGTGTGAGAGGGGAGTGGTCAGGTCATTTGCTGTCTTAATTAAAATAATTGTTAATTGACTATATAAATTCCTAACTAGTTTAAATTGTCAATTTGGACTCCACTGAAATAATTAACTGTAATTTACAAATGGAATGAATCGAGAAACCTATTTTCTCACAGTGTAAAGTGTAGAATTTGAGCTCTTGTCTGTGTTTCTCTCTCCACTGTGACAGCAACTGGAGAACAGCCTGAATGAGTTTGGAGAGCCGTGGAAGCTGAACCCTGGAGACGGGGCTTTCTATGGGCCCAAGGTGACCTTTTCACACCAGTTGGTTTTATCTACCTGCATTGTTTCAGTGGCCCGCCCGTGAGAGCTGATGGGATTTAATGTGAAAAACAAATCCATCTGTCAGCTCTGACTTTCACACCGATACAACCATACCGATACGGCACCTTTCTTTATGGATTCCATGTGAACCAGTTAACGCTTCCTGAGGAGCGGGAGACAGACTGTAACTGGATGAGGTGTAGAGGATATGGGTCAGATTTCCTCATCAGGTCTAGATTTTCCCCTGATCCTGGACCTTGGTTTAACATCCCAGAAAACCAGCGTGTGACTTTGTAAATCCTGTGACGTGCCCGGCTCTCCAAGGCACTGAACGTGCACTGGAAAGCAAGAATATAAAACAAAGCAAATGGCTCGGAAGGTGTTCCAAACGAGACGTGTTGGTACCAAGTCCTAATGTGAATGAATTGGGTTTCAGCTGTGTTTCAGAAACAGTCACCCTCTCCGAGTCCCAAAGCCAAGGAGTCTCGGCCTGACTGAGCTGTCTGTCGGACAGGCCCTGCTCCTCTTAGCACTGCCCTCCCTGTCGCTGTCGAGAACCGGGCAACCCATCCAGGAGATCAGACTTCAGCTGATCTTGCTATTTAAGAATTGTATTATTTAAGATTTCCATCTTAAATAATACAATTTAAATGTTAATTTTTTACCATACCTTGCATGGTTGCAACTATGAGTTCTGAAGTACTGGATTAAATGAGGCTTAAGAATCACACATAATTTTTACAAGTGTATATAAAATAATCTCCATGGAAAATGCTGACGTTAATGATCATCTGCTTCCAGATGTCAGTCATGTTTATGTGATTTTTGTATTGATGCTTTAGCACAAGCTGCTAGGGGGAGGAATGTTTGTTTTTACTTTCATTTACTTGCCAGTATTTGGGGTTGGGGCAACATCTGTATTTTGCCTCGTGTCTCCTAGATTGACATCAAGATCAAGGATGCCATCGGGAGGTATCACCAGTGTGCCACCATCCAACTGGACTTCCAGCTGCCGATCCGCTTCAACCTGACCTTCGTGGAGTGAGTTTCCCTAGCCAGGGCGGCAGGCTCCAGCGCTCTGATGGATCCGGTCCCAGTGGGCATCAAGTGGGCCACAATCCTCACCCCACCACATAGTACACTGTACACAGTTGATTCCAGTCTTGCAAAAGTACTGATTACCATCCGAGCGTGGGGGGGGGAAACATCCAACTATATCCACCTCGTTATTTTTGAATGGTTGATTTATTAATTTTTTTGCTACGATGAAACATTTATTTTAGTACCTGTCTGTTGCTGTACAAATGATTTTCACTGCAACAGAGGCTCTTCCCTTATGTCCTTGCTTATTTAGTGAGTTGTGAGAGAAAGAAACGGCAAAAGTACAGGGAACCATTTATTTGTTAAATATTAATTGTACAAAAAAGGCAAAACTTTTACTTCTACTATTGCTTTTGATCACTGGAAAGTTGGGCTTTCAATTCATATCTATAAAGAGCATTAAATTCTCATGACACATTTTCTTCGATAACAGTTACAAGAGTTATATTACTATGTTCATAAATCCACTTCTGAGAATATAAAAACCACAGGTACAGTCTGAATAAGAGTGCTGAATGGTGCGAGTGCCTGACGGGTGTCTCTTTCCTTTAGTAAGGAGGGCAACGACAAAGTACGACCAGTTATCATCCACCGGGCGATCCTGGGCTCTGTGGAGAGGATGATTGCCATTCTCACGGAGAACTACGCTGGCAAGTGGTGAGTACGGCCCACCTTCTGGCCAGTCGGAGCTGGATTTCCGCAGCTACAGACACGGAGAGCTTGGATTAACGTGCCTTAAGTGTTGCCATCTGTGTGCCCAAGATGCAGGAATGCAGTCAGGGGTGTGTGTGTGTGTGTACGCGGTACGCTGTGAACATGCGGTGTGTGTCTCTGGTCTCTGCGCAGGCCGCTCTGGCTGTCCCCCAGGCAGGTGATGGTGGTGCCGGTGAACCCCGCCTGCGAACCGTACGCCCAGCAGGTACTCTCTCTCTCTCTCTTCAATTCAGTTCAAGGTGCTTTATTAGCATGACCGACGGGTACAATCAGTGTTGCCAAAGCAAATGAAAGTAATGATATTTACATTATACAAAACAAAAAATAAAAGTAAAGTAAAATCTACAGACATTTACAACAAAGACATATTATAAAATATTGACATATACTGTATGTGGCTGGAGCATTATTGGGAGACAGACTCACTGTTCCTCAGGCTGTGACAGGAGATCACATACTGGGCTGCCAGTTCAACTGAGTTCCCTCCTCCCTCTCCCAGTAGGATTGGGACCCGTTGTGATTCTGGCAGGTGTGGGAACTCTGGGACTAGATTTCTGAATTTAGGGAAGAATGTTTCTCTAATCCCAGAGTATCTCTCTCTCTCCCCCTCCTCCTCCTCCTTCAGTCCTCCGCTGCTGCTGCATCGCCCCAGTGTGTCCCTGGTGCTCCCTGAGCTGCCGCTGACTGCAGCTGAAATAATAAGACTGCTGGACTAAATTTACATGGAACTCCTTTTGAGCTTTTGGGAATTTCACTGGGATCTGTAAATTGTCACCGCGATTTGTCTCACTTCCTTAAAAACTGTGGGTTTCTGAACAATTTAGGGCTGTACCTGCTGGTTTGGATGCACTTTTCATTGTTTACACCCCGTCAGGCTTCTGTAGCTCAGTCCGATGTTGTGGTCGGCTGGGGCGAGGTGCAGGTGTGGAACTGTGTTATCAAGTAGTCATTCTCCCCTCAGGTGTGCCAGCAGTTTGTGGAGGCAGGATTCATGGCAGATGTCGACCTGGACTCCAGCTGTCTGCTGAACAAGAAAATCCGCAACGCGCAGCTAGCCCAGTACAACTTCATACTGGGTAAGAGCCCCAGTGGAGTCTGTGTACGCAGGTAGTGTATTCGGGAGCGTCCTGCTGGTGTGCTGATCTCTGTCTCCTGCCTGGCAGTGGTGGGCGAGAAGGAGAAGGCGACGGGTGCGGTCAACGTGCGAACCCGCGACAACAAGGTGCACGGAGAGCTGGCCCTCGCGGAGGCCCTGGCCAGGCTGCGCCGGCTGCGGGACTCGCGCTCCAGGAGGGCCGAGGAGGAGTTCTGAGGCTGCAGCCCGTTTCCCAGCACAGAGTCCCGCCTCTGCCCCTGTGTGACTGCTGACTAAAAATAAACCTACAGGCATGACTTCCCCTTCCACTGTTTGGAGAAACTCTTGTATCTTGTGACATTCCACAAGGCATAGAATGTTTTTACAGTAAGACAGAACACCTCCTGAAGAAGGGATTTCTGTTAAAGAGAAGGAAATGGGGGGGGGGAAGGTTGGAGAAGACCAACGACCTCCAAAAAGTCTCCATACATTTCTGAAACAAAAGATTAGGATTAAGCAATGCAGACAGATTATTTTCTGGTTTTGAAAGGTACTGGTATGGAGTTTGAAAATGTAATTAACACTGAAGAATGTGTGAGTGATACATTTTAGAAATGTATAACTGATGATGGTGAGGTCTCGGCATTCTGCAAAAAAAAAAGGACGACCAAAGCCCAATACAATAAACTTCAACAAGTGGTACTGTGATTTCTCATTTCATTTGATATCCACTCGCAAAAAGAGCTAAGATACAGGTACTGTTTTCAAACATTCAGAAGTTGGTCTTTATTATCTTTCACCTATTATTTACAATATTTTAAGTAATCTGTCTTGTCCTGCAATATATCCTAAACAAAATCACAAAGAACATGTTCAATCAATATAACTATTCTATTGGTGGAGCGGTGGCACTGTAGCTAGGGATCTGCGCCTGTGGCTGAAAGGTTGCTGGTTCAAATCCCACAGCTGGCAGAGGAATCCTACTCTGTTGGGCCCCTGAGCAAGGCCCTTAACCCCAACTGCTCCAGGGGCGCTGTACAATGGCTGACCCTGCGCTCTGACCCCAGGCTTCTCTCCCTGTTTATGTGTTTCATGGAAAGTAAGATGGGGTCTGTGAAAAGACAATTTCCTAATGCAAGAAATTGTATATGGCCAATAATGTGATCTTATTAAACGTGTTTTAAAATTCTGTGGTGGGGGGTGGGGGATATAAAACCGCGTTCAAATACTCGTGAACTAACAACAAAATGTAAATACACGCACCGCGTAAAACTGTGATTGTGTCGCATGATAAAAGATCGAAAGACCGGCCACTAAGACTCGAAACCCACGGCAGCTATAGTGTTAACTATAACAGGAACAACACGATCCCACTCTCATCCTACTCCGTTGTGGACTGCACGGCGCTGTCTCTCCGCCCCTCTCTCTGGGAAGGAGCCGCTCAGGTAGAGGGGCACCGTTTCGTAGCCGCTGTCCGCTGCTCCGTCTCCGCTTAGCGTCGGACCTCTGTCTTTCCTGGCTCTCATCCGCCCCAGAGCGGACTCCCGCAGGTCCGTGGTGTGCCGTGGTCTACGTGCTTCAGGAGCACACCTGAGCACAGAGCACAGGGCGAGGCTGGCACAAGGGTGGGCGAACGAGGAAGTTTGGAGAGCAAGAGAACACATCCCGTTCAGAAAAGGTAGGCGATGAAACATCATAACATTAAATGTTGAAATCGAACTGTGTAATTCTCTGTCGTTCTAGCATAAAACACAAATCTTAGAATACCAAAATGGAGAGAAAGACGCAAATTAGAACGCTATACACGCATCGAGTTATATAATACCTCTAGGAATTCAGGAAAAAGGTGAAGGCTGGGGAAAATAGCCATTCACAGTTACCAGCACCGTTTAAGTCTCGCAGTGTTTCTTACTGTCAGACCTGTATCGGTCAAGAAAAACGGCAAAGCTAAAACAAACAAAAAATCCTAATTTATGAGATTGTAATGGATACGTCTATTAACATTCTTACTATTAAAACAAATACACAGCGTAACGTATAGGGAGTATTAGGACGATAAGAATGTTCTCTGCATAGAAAAGAAATCTAGCTTTATGGGTGAAAATTAAACTAAAAGTTCAAAGTTTCTTGGGAGTGTGTCCATAATAACACCTTCACTGAAAACTGTGTTGGTCTTAAAGTCTGTTTTGGCCTGTGTTTTCAGCATTGGTGATGTTCGTTTGCACCACGAGACAGCACAAGCACAGAGAAATTGGTCCTTACACCTCTCATCAAACAGCTGGAATAATAGCAGAAATGGTTTCAAAGCCATTATAAGATATTTAAAAGTCTGAGCCATTATAAAGGCAGTAAAAATGAAACGATTTGTTCAAAAGTCATAACAACACCTTTTTACTCAATCCCGTTTGTCAGGTATGCAGTCAGAGTTACGTTCTTTAGGATTGCTTAAGACAGGGCTTGGCAGACAATATAAGTGTGCTTTTTCAGTACCCCTCTTCCTGTGAATGTGTCCTGCAGGCAGTATGAAGGGGGGTTCTCTGCGGAGCAGACATTCAGCCCTCACCATCATGGCGGCCCTGGTCTGCTCTCTGCCGTGTCTCCATGGTGGCAGAATTCTGGTGTTCCCTCTGGACGGCAGCCACTGGGTCAACATGAACATCCTCATCAAGGAGCTGCACGCCCGGGGGCACAGCATCACTGTGCTGCGTGCAGAAAGCACTTGGTACATCACGGAGACGTCTCCTCACTACAGCTCTATCACGGTCCCTCACACAAGAGGCATCGATGAGAGCTCCTTCAGCTCGTTCTTAAAAAGGTTATTAGAGATGCAGAGAGTAGACCGCTCTTTCTGGACTTTGTTAACATTGCATAAAGAAGTAGCTCACGAATTTTCTGATCTTCATGGAAGGGTGTGCAGAATGGTCAGCCTCATGTTTGAAAATCAGCAGTTAATGCAGAGTCTCTGGGACACTCAGTACGACCTGGTTCTTGCTGACCCGGCTGTAGGCGGTGGAGCACTGTTGGCTCACTATCTACAGCTGCCTCTGGTTTTAAATGTCCGCTGGACTCTGAGTGGGGAAGGTCATTTTGATATTGCTCCATCACCCCTGTCCTACACTCCACTCCCGGGCTTACAGTTCACCGACCAAATGAATCTCCTTCAAAGGGTCCAGAACATGTTTTTTTATGGTTTTGGCCGCTTCCAGGGCAGACTTATGGTGTATCCACATTACAAGGCTCTGTGTGATCGCTACTTTGGCCCCGATGTTGACATCTACACTCTCACCCGGTCAGCAGATCTCTGGCTTCTGAGGGTTGACTTTGTGTTCGAATTCCCACGACCCACCATGCCCAACATTGTCTACATCGGTGGCTTCCAGTGCCAGCCTGCAAGGGCCCTTCCTCAAGACATGGAGGACTTCATGCAGAGCTCTGGAGAGCACGGTGTCATTATCATGTCCTTAGGGAGCATTATTAATAACCTTCCAAGCGACTTAATGGCTGAAATCGCCTTGGCTTTTGCCCGGCTCCCTCAGAAAGTCATCTGGAGGCATAAAGGGGAAAAGCCTGCATACCTGGGCAACAACACCATGCTGGTCACTTGGATGCCTCAAAATGATCTCCTGGGACATCCCAAGACTAGAGTCTTTGTAGCGCACGGAGGAACCAATGGGGTATATGAGGCAATTTATCATGGCATTCCAATAGTGGGACTGCCATTGGTTTTTGATCAACATGACAACCTTTTCCGTCTACAAGTGAAAGGAGCGGCCAAGATCCTGGATATCAGCACCTTAGACAGCAAGACTTTCCTCCAGGCCTTGCAGGAGGTCCTCTATGAGCCATCCTATCGGATAAACATGCAAAGACTCTCCCGCCTGCACAGGGACCAGCCTATGAAACCTCTGGACAGCGCCCTCTTCTGGATTGAGTTTGTCATGAGACACAAAGGTGCTGCGCACCTGCGCACAGAGTCCTACAGGATGCCCTGGTACATCTACCACTCTGTGGATGTTCTAGTGGTCTTGCTGGCAGCAAGCTTCATCTCCTTCCTGACTGCCTTTGCTGCTGTCAAGTTTCTCTGCCGCAGGCTTTGTTTCAGAAGAAAAAACAAATGTGAATAAAATTTCTCATTCATCAAAACAAGTATACCAGCAGGACTGATGACATAAATGTGGCATCTCTGCATGTGACTGAAATTCCCACAAAACCTACCTTGAAGGTGCAATTTATTTTCATGACTGTCTGATGTTCCAGATTGGTCATCTCAAGTCTTTAAGATTGGGTTATACCAGTACAACAGCATGGTTTCCAAGAAAGCTACATAGAACTAGTCTGCCAGAATAAAGTCTTGTAAACTATTTCCCAGAGGAACAGGAAAGCTGATGGATAGCATAATATTTTGACACTATTTTAAAGTCATATTGCAGCCAGTCCTTGTTTCTGTATTAAATGAGAATTTAGCTAAGAAAGTGATATTGTAGTGTATTTTGATACAGCATATATTCACTTTTTATTAAAAAATTGAACAAAATCATATATGGTTAAATTAAAAAAAAATCCAAACTACCACCTCTTGCTGTCAGAATTGACATTTCTTGCGCTGTCTTGCTGTTATCTTGCTGTTAAAAAAAGAAATATCTCGCGCTGTCAGTTATCATCAACGATGCCTGTCTTGGCGTGTTAAATCAGACATGGGGTTTCCTAGCTCAGCCAAGACACTGTAGGTGACAGTGAGGCTTCCTAGCAGGGAGGGCAATCTTGTCACAGCCTGCATTTTTCCCATCGTGGGAATAACCTCTGAACAGTGCTCCGCTATTCCCTGACTTTTCCATTTGCAAGGCACTGTAGATACAGTATGTGTGTGTACTGTGGAGCCATATTGTATGAGGCTGGAAAAATAATGGCAGATGCTTGGCTGCACATTTGAGTTTTATTTACTGATAATAAGGCAAATATGCTTAACATCATTAACATCATTAGATTCTTGCCATCTGCTATCCTAACCTTTCCATTTTCCCTTGAGTTAATGAGCTCCACACTACTGCCCCAAGCTAGACTGTCAAAATTGGAACTGCAGTTACAAACTGCACTTGTAACCTTATCTAAAGCCCAGGGATTGCTCTCCTACTTTAAATGGTTGAATAACATTTTGAATTTGATTTCTTAAATTGTTTTAACAATTCCACAGTGAAACGTTTTTAATTTATAATCAACAATTTTACTTTTATATCATCTTCAGACAGAGTAACAGCAATATTCATTTTATGCATTCATTTTCTCTGAGGAAGCTGTTAAATTGGTCCAATGAAAGCAGTTTGAGATTTGTCAGGATGGAACAGAAGCCTGCAGAGACCTAGTCCTCCAGGACCACGACTGATCATGCTCTTTTAATTCTTAAAATATTTAAAACTTAAACATTTTGTATTTAATTTTTAAATTAAATGTAGTAAAAGTGACAAATTACATTTATGCATGCATACAGAATCTGCATCAATCGTTCATGATATAAATTAAGTTCTTATTATAAAAGTGTAATTAATAATGTCTTTAACTTGGTAGTTAACACTTTTATGCAAATTACTTTATTTCTTTTAATCGCATAATTTATCACTCAATTTTTAAAACTTATTTTGCAGCTCCTAAAATGTTACAAAAGGTATTTTGATTTTTGTTATGCAGTACTCAAGAAACTATAACTGGGCATATTTTGACTGAAGATCTGATCTTAGGCAGGTGAAATGCAGGATACAGAGGCTCTGTAAATGTGTGTTTGAATTTGTGCAGAAGGATCGGTGTGTCAGCTAGTCTGTAGAATGACAGAATGCCTGCAGGAGAGTTAAGGTACACTCCTATCTGAGAGCAATAGGGGGCGTTTATGACCTCTCTTTTGCCATTGTGTAAGGCAACATAACAAGAGCCATCCCACTGCAAACACCAAGACTTTTCATTTAACCCAAGAACGCAAGACATGTCTGTTCCTTTCCTGCTGATCCCTTTATAAACCACACCAAGACCAATATTCTCTCCTTTCCATTCACACTCCCAGTAGTAGCGAGCTGCAGACAAACCCTGCGCACAAACAACCTGATTGACTGAATCAAATTTCTCGGGATTACTAGTAGAATTATTGGAAGCCTGTATTCCTGATGACGAAGAGGAAAGTGGCCCGAAGACAGATGGGCTAGAAGTTTGAGGTAAAAGTAGACCAAAGCTAAATGCTGTTGGTTTTTCCAAAACAGCTGCTCTAGGAATTGCAAAATTAAATCCTCCAGTGCTAAATAGCTGCTTTGATTCTCCATTGTCTTCATACGCCACTTTTGTGTTCAGTTCGGATATAGTGAGTCTGCTGGATGCTGTCTTGATGTCCAGTGTAAGACCGTAGAAATCTAGTGAAAAAAACACAGATACTTTTTACTCCTGCTCATTAGTTTTAACCGCATCCAAACCTCACTAAATTGTGTATGATGTAAGCCTGGGGGTGGGAGAAATAAGTCCTGTGTTCTGCAGAACTGCCCTCACCTTTGGGTTGATACAATTAAGGGTTCAGTTTAGAACAACATGACCTCTTGTGTTCGTCACGGGTCAACTGGTCAGGTAACATAGCAAAGGTCAAGCCAGGGTTATAGAAATGATATAGTGGATGATAACTGAATGGAATCAGTTAGAAGTCATATGAAAGGTCTTTCAGCAAAGCAAAGTACCTGGAATATTGAGAGAGACATAATGGAAAGGGGGAGTATCTGAGTTTGAGATCATCAGTTATACAAAGTTAACCTTGAATGAAGACTGACTGACACTGTATTATTTCCAGAACACATTAGAAGAGTCAATTATTATTTTTAAATCTGCCAGGCCCAGTTTGCTTCTTCGCTAGAGTACAGGTCCATTAGGCTGCAGACCTCAGTCCCTGCAACATCATTACTTAGGAGAATTATTCTAGCCTTTGAGAATCACATTATCTTATGTACTGAAAAAGCACAGTTTTGTCATTTTAGTAGCATCATGTAGTCCAAGGCTCAGCTGTAAGTGAAATCACTGTAATTGTGCAAAATGAATTAATGGTAATAATTTAGTATGGAATACCTTGAATAATGTTAGCCAAACTATTACTACTATTAATAAGAATAACTGCACTAGTCACTGTTACTTGCATATTAATATAGAAATGTACACACCACAATCAATATGGACTTTTTTCTTTGTGACTCTTTCCTAGAGAAACGTACTGTAGGTGGTGTTGCTATTTTCATGGGGTTTCTCCATAGCTGTGTTGCCTAAGGATCCTTTTTACTCATGTATAACGTTGTGTAAGTGTTCATTATATGTTGGTTACTCATTCCTCAGTTTTGAGAAGCCTCTTGTCCTATTGTTGGCTTGTACATCAATATACACAGTAAGAGCACAATGAAGTTGAATAACACGTCTGCTATGGTTGACACATCTGGAATACTAATCTAACCTTTTCCAACCATTTGTGTCCAAGTGTCATACAGTATGTTGGTTTGTTGTTCTGCAGTAACTGATTCTATGTTCCACAGTGTTTATGAAGGTGAACTATATAGCCCTTACAGTCTGGAACTATTTCTCCTCATCCTGGAACTCATGTTCTTCAGATGAGGTGATGAGAGCCTTCCCATGCGGCACAGTGAATGGAAAAAATTGAATATCTGCTTATTAATGGTAAGATGGTCTTTCTCTGTAAAGGAGGGCATTAGTATTCTAAGGTAAATCCCTTCACGCTCTGCAGCTGGAGAGCACCAGCAGGCTGTGTGTGTCCTAACACAGCGTGAGTAGAGGGGGATGGTTTATAGCACAGAGCCTCTTACATTTACAGAAGTCAGCGCGTTTCGTCGGTGTGGGATCTGGCAGGCTGGGCATCGGGATCATGTTGACTGCAAAGGAAAGAGCACAAACAATTTATTCATCACCAGTTTCCACGTTTTTTAGAATTAAAGGCAATTTTGATGGAGTCTAAAAGTTACCAGGTTTTTCACCTTTTGACAGATTGTGTTGTATATGAACCCTGAATAATTACCAGATTTTTCAACAAAATTCCTCATGTAGGAGCACCAGTGAAGTCTGTGCACATCAGACATGTAATTGTACTGCTCTGATGATACATTACTAGATACTGTTTAGGATCTTGCTCTGGGGTTATAATTATCAACTTCTGTATTACATGAAGACTGATTCCTGACTGATTTGTCGTATATAAATCGTTTGATGTTGTCCTGTGAAGTTTTTGTTTTTTATTACAGTAATTCTTATTCAATTCATCTTGCTTTACAAAATGTCACAGACAATGGCTTACATAGTAAGGGTTTAGTAAAGGGAAACCGGCTTCAGTAAAACAAATTCTGAGACACAAGCAGCATGTGAAGGAGCTACAGAGCTCTGTACCCTTTTAATTTTATTCCAAATCAAATGAATTTTCTCTGGTTTGTAGAGGAAAGTATTTTGCACCAACCGGCGGTGATGATGTTCTGCAGCTCTGCAGTGAAGATGCCCTCAGCCAGCTCCTGCAGTTTCAGCAAAACCCCTCTCACAGGATTGAAGGAGATGCCGGAGAGGACAGAGACACTAAGAGGCTCCCAGGCCTCAAGCGTGTCACACAGGCACTGGAAACTCTACAGCATGGGACAGTGGGTCTCAGTGCAGAAATAAGATGCATCACAATGGGGTGGAAAATCTACCTGTCGAGCTGATACATTTGACACAATCCTTTGGAAAAGGCTCAGCATCAGACAAGTCAGCATTTTGGATTCTGGTCATTGTCACTCAAGGATCACAGCAGTGAAGAAAAGCAGGATATATATGGTTTACAGCATGTCAGGTTCATTTTGATATGAGAAACTATCAATATTTTATATACTGTATCATCTCTTTTTCCCTTTATCTCTATGTAATGATGTCAAAATTGTATAAAAAACATATGTCGAGCACATCCTGAAGGTAGCAAGGTGTGCTTGCTATCAAATCTACAGTAAATGAAATGTAATGGTTTGAGATGATACTTCTAAACACAAAATCTTTAACAAAACATTTTTAAAGTAGGTTTGTTACTCTTTGAACAAGAAACATAAGTAATGTATAAAATTTAAAGCATGTGACATCATTACAGGGGACGTGATGAATTTCTTATTGAAGATTGATTCTCAAATTGCAGCCTGTAGGCATTTAAGTTTAGACTAAAAGCTGTATAACAAATATAAAACAGTACAGATAAGGGTGAATGCTCTGACTGGGGTGATACAGAGAGTACAGATAAGGGTGAATGACCGGGGTGATGTATTAAGTAGAATAGCACAGGGATCTGTACTAGGACCATTGATCTTCCTAATTTATATCAGTGAGCTAATGCCCCAGTCTCTTACCAAATTACTAAAGTTCACAGAAGATAACAAAACTTATATAATCCGTATATCCGCTGCTTTGCTTGACTGTGGAGTCGCTTGAGTTTACTATGCCATTGTGTCTGACTGACATGTCCGAGACATATTTATCAAGTGATTGGATAAAACTGGATTTTAAATACCCAGCTGTGATCTGTAGCATATCAGACAAGAAAGAATTTGGCCATTTAAACAATATTTCATTCCAAAAGCTGGTTAATTAGTGTGACCAATGATTAGTACATGTATCTAAAAGAACAACTTGGAGAAGCTCTTCCTCTGAACATCTTTGTTCTCTGTGTTACCTGTACAAAACCGATGTTGTCATCAGTCTTTGAAAGGTTTTCCAGCTCTGTGTTCATTTTCTTCAGATCTGTGACTTCTAGGTCCAGTTTGATTAAGATTTTTTCCGTCATGCTGGCGAAAGCTGTACATTTTTCTTTGATGAGTTCCTTAACCTTGGCCTGTTTGCTGTTAACAGAGCTGATCAGCTGAACAAAGATTTGCTCAATTTCCCTCAGTTCCGTTTCTTCTGATATCTACAGTTAACAGAGTGGGGAAACATTGCTATCTCACAACACAATTCTGCAAGAGCTTATACAATAAAAAAAATAACTTTAAAAAAACTAGATCTGCCATTTAGGTCTCATGAAATGTAAATTGTTTCCAGCTAATAGGTCAAATCTTTCACAGGCTGCAATATGAAATGTAATGGCACATTTTGACATGTTTCAAAGAGGCTTTGGGCTGCTAACAGTCAACAGAAAGTGATTACTGTATTTAAGTATAACAGAAATACTAAAAGAAATTCACAGCTCATTGTTTTCCTCTGGGGATGTTTTCATGGCATGCTAAATAGCTTTGCTTTCTTACTGCTTATTGGTTATTATGTATAAATTGTATAGCATTCAAGTTCTACTTCACAGGCTTGCACATACTGTAGACTTCAAGTGAAGCTGACAAATATCAAACAACACTGCAAATCTGTGTTAATATAGTGTGAAAAATATTAAAGTCACTGTCCTTAACAAGAATCGATCTGATCTGCTAGTCGGCTGGAGAAACAAGAGAACAAGGTATTTTGTTTCCATTCACCTTGAGGGACTCAGCAACCTGCTTTAGCTCCTTCGCATTTCTCGTCTTTTCCTGAAGTTTGTGCTGTATGCCTGCCTGTTTCTCCACCAGCTGCTTCTGTAAAACAAAGCGGTATGTTTTCCTGCAGGACACTGGAGTGAACTCAAATTGGAAAATTCTGTATTTGAAGCTTCAGGTCAGTCCATCATCTGAGAACCCCTGATTTTGTTGTAATAAAAAAAACAAACCTTATACCTGACAGGCTAAATGTTTAGAAGCAACATAAAGATGCACTAAAGGTTTGTGTGCCAAGTGTTGCTCATTCTTAATTTACTGACACAGTGAGAGAACATCTTGAGAGAACATCTGTTGAAGGCAGTCATAGTTATATATTTCCTCGAAAGGGCTGTGTGTAATGACTGATATCATCTGGGGCAACAGTTGGATATTTTGAATATTTATTTTATCAGCAATGTGATGTAGTAATATTCTCCCAGAAGATATTCTTGCTATCAACTTAGATACACAGTATAAAAACTAAAAGGCAAACAGGCGATTTAAAGGCAGAACTTCTTACTTTAAAACCCTGAAGAACTGAAGTACAGAACTGAACATAAAAAACAGATGTGTCTGCATCGAGTCTAAACAAATCCCATAGCAAATCTCTTATCCTGACAGTGTGGGCTCTTGTGAAGTGCTGTTGTTCATACCCCACAACAAAATCAACATGTCGACTGAGGAAAATTGATTTTCTGAAGAGATCTGTAGAGTTTTTTACTCAAAGCTTCATCTAGCAAATTTCTACCGGTTTCTGAAGACAATAATTTAAAGAAACAGGCACTGTGACCCTGCCAGGGATATCCCCAGACTGAAGCAGACATGCGTGCAAATTGAGCACGACAGAGCCCAGGTGTACAGAGCAGGGATGCATTCTGCCTGGCTTCAGCGGAGTTTGTTCTGACCAAATAAAATCACGCATATTAACTAACTTCACTAGTTAGATGGCTTTCATGAGGACAGTAATCCTCAGACAATAAACTCAAATACTGGAAGTCCTTCCACATTACAGTTTTATAGCTGTTTGTTTCAAGGATGTGGATAACAAAGTAGATTCCACTCTGCTAGTCATTGTGTCACCTTTACTATGTCTGCCAGGTGTAGCGATAATCTGGATCAACTTTGTGAGGACACAGGCAAGAAAATATACCAACTATCTGTACCAACTATTGCATTTCATGGTGCCAAATACAGTAAGTGAGAAATGTCAGAATACTGCAACTGTAGTAAAAAGTGAAACTGAAGTTATTCCAAATTAGGTTTAGTATTGCAAATACAGGCACATTTTACTATGGTTACTCTATCGGTGACTTTGGAAGAATCAGCATTTACCTGTTTCTTTTGCCTCTCGGTCTCTAAAGTCACTGTGCAATGTGTTGCGTGTTGCTCTCTGGCACACAGCACACAAATACACATCTTGTCTTCTCTGCAGAACAGCTCTAGGGGCCTCTCGTGATGGGAGCACAGCTGGTCCTGGAAATCTTCTATGGGCGAGATGAGTTTGTGCTTCTTCAAGGCTGTCTTCTCATGGTGGGCCTGGATGTGAGTCTCACAGAATGAGGCCAAGCACATCAGGCAGGACTTCACTGCTTTCTGGGCGCTGTCTGTACAGAAATCACAAGGCACCTCCCTGGGACTGGCTCCGAGAGGAGTCTTGCCTTCAGCAATGTCTGACTTCTGGAACCTCTTGGCCACTTCGGCCAGTATGGTGTTTGTGCGGAGCGCAGGCTGGGGGGAGAAGGCCTGTCGGCACTGAGGGCAGCTTACCGGGCCAGGCTGCTCGGTCTCTTCCCAGAAGCTCTGGACACAGTCTCGGCAGAAGCTGTGTCCGCAGGGGAGAGTAACTGGCTCCTTCAGAATATCCAAGCAGATGGAGCAGTTTAGGATCTTCCCAGGAACGAGCTCACAGCTACCCTCATCCATGTCCAGCGATGAAGAGCTTTTTGGGAAACGAAAGTGAAACTCCAGTCTGAAGTGAGAAAAGTGATCCGGATTGAAGCGACTTGAAGAGCAAATGAGATGAGCTGGAACTCTTAAAGAGAAAGGTGACAAGAAAGGAGATGTTCAGTTAACTCTAAATGTTGTGTTAATTTATTATGAATAATTAATAATTATTAATTAGTTGATTAATTAATGTATTATATAATGGCCATCATTTGGCCTGCAAATTATTAGCAAACAGAATATCAGTCCCTTGACAAAAAAAACTAATATGCTTTGATAGACGGTTAATCAAACACTGCCCTGTTGTGATATTGGCGATAAAGAACATGAAAACCACCCACTGTTTCTACATAGATTTTAAGTCAAAAAAGAAAAACTACTGAAATAGTTGTAGATGTTTCTTTACTGCAGTCCTGTCCACCAGCAGTATGCGCTTCTTTTGGTTTTCCATGGAGAACCTCAGCAGTAAGGACAGATAAAAACATTCCCAGGTTTGTTCACTTTAGCCCAGATTAAATGTAGACTTTGACCTAAAGAGTGACAAGCTGCACATGTCCAAACTCAAATCTTGATTCAGTCGCATGGTTCACTTTGCCAGAGGAGTCTCTCGTTCTCATTCAATTGAAATTGGTGAGCTACACCCAGTAGTGAGGTGTTTCACAGTTCGGCAGGTCAAACTTTTGCTTGAAACTGTGCCGTTGTTTTGATTAAACTTCATTTCAACATAAGCAGCAAAAATGATTGAATTCAATAATAATAATAATAATAATAATAATAATAATAATAATAATAATAATAATAATAATAATAATATAGTGTACACTATTTGATTTATGTATCACATTTCATTACAGTGAATCCCAATGTGCTTCACATAAAAAGCTGAAAGAGAAGTCAGGAAACTTAAAAATTACTAAGAAGAAAAAAGATAGGAAAATCAGACACAGTTGATAGGCTTGGAAGTTGATAGGTTTGCTGGTAGAGAAAGTGTTTAAAGATCTTTTAAAGGTCTTGGTTGAAACTGCTTGTCTGAGGTGGTCGGAGAGGCAGTTTCACAAGTGAGGAGTTCAGGCGGAGAAACATGGTATCCCACAGTACACAGTTTGGTTCTGGGGACCTGCAGTAGATTATTGCAATGGTAATTGAAGCTAAAAGAAAATATATTTCCCTTATACAATATTGTTCGCTTACTTGAAAAAATGAAATGCTTCTGACAGCAGTGAACAGGTTACTGCAGTTATGGTATAATATTTTAATATTTTTTAATTATATCACTTGTAACCCATAAGAGGCACTGTAAACATAGTTTTGTCCATTAGGTAAAAAAACAAGAAAAACATTGAATCTAAAATCTTGTACATTTTGTTCTCCATTTTCCTCTGAATACCCATGACATTCTCAGTTTTAATACTCAATCTTAAAATCTTAACACTCAATCTAACAAAATCTGTATGGGGTCAAGTGGAGGCACTCCAAGTGAGCCATCTGTGGTATTTTATTTCTTTAAAAAAGATAACTAAAAGATTTCATGCAGTACACTTAATCTTTTTACAGTGTTTTGTAAATGTAAACGTTTTGGTCCCTTCAACCCTCCCTCACTGTCCTTGGTGTGTCTGTCCCTTCAATCCTCCCTCACTGTCCCCATGTTCCCAGTGTGTCTGTCCCTTCGATCCTATCTCACTGTCCCCAGTGTGTCTGTCCCTTCAGTCCTCTCTCACTGTCCCCATGTCCCAAGTGTGTCTGTCCCTTCAATCCTCCCTCACTGTCCCCATGTCCCCAGTGTGTCTGTCCCTTCAATCCTCCCTCACTGTCCCTGGTGTGTCTGTCCCTTCAATCCTCCCTCACTGTCCCAGTGTGTCTGTCCCTTCAGTCCTCCTGCACTGTCCCCATGTCCCCAGTGTGTCTGTCCCCTCAATCCTCCATCACTGTCCCCAGCGTGTCTGTCCCTTCAATCCTCCCTCACTGTCCCAGTGTGTCTGTCCCTTCAACCCTCCCTCACTGTCCCCAGTGTGTCTGTCCCTTCAATCCTCCATCACTGTCCCCAGTGTGTCTGTCCCTTCAATCCTGCCTCCCTGTCCCGTTGTCCCCGATATATCTGTCCTTTCAATCGTCCCTCACTGTCCCAGTGTGTCTGTCCCATTAACCCTCCCTCACTGTCCCAGTGTATCTGTCCCTTTAAATCTCCTCCACGATGCGGTAGGGTGAGAAAGGAAGCAGGAAGTAGTTTTTTAGCTCCATTATGGCTACAGATTATCAGTTGCAAGGAGTAGGAAAAGAACGTTACAACATGAATGTGCGGGGAATAATTCTGCTTTTGTTATTAGACTCCTGCCTGCAGCCTGTTCGCGGTGTGTATAAAGTGTAAATTATTTATTTTTTTAACAAACAGAGTTTCTGTAACTGTGCTACCGTTGTGGTTGATGTATCAGTGTCACTGAGCTCCGAATTTTTTTGCTGTGCTCCGTGCTGGATGTCCCGGTTTTGGGCACAGATATATGCGGGATGCGATTACGCTTCAGACCTCCTCCGTAGGACAGCAAGTTACTGCTCGTATTCTCTAGTTTATCTGATTGACATGCCTATTTACATTTATTTTGTATGTTTTAGTATTAGAGTGTGCTAGTTTGCAATAAATGATGACCAATAACTAACAGAACAGTGGCTTTGTTTCATTAATTATTCTCGGTGTGTGTATAGTTGTAAGCCAGGAGAGGACGAGATATATACATTCCGTCTGTATCCATAGTGACAGCTGTGCGTTTTGTTTTAAAATTAGCTGTTTTTTAGGTGTTATTGCTATTTTGGTTGAACTCAATGAATACATCGATAATAATAGGTTAATAATTTAATTTTGAAGGGTTTGGTGTGGCGTGAATTGTGGAGCCGTTGGTTGCCCCAGTATTCAGTGTAACACTCCGTGTGTGCAGGCTGTCAGGGCAGCTGCTCATGAATGGGTGAACACGGCTGAAAAACTAAAGCTGAAGATGGCTAAGTTCTTAAAAATGGAAAAATACAGCCAAGCGTTAAGATGTTCAAACGTTTTTGGGAATACTCTTAGAATTAAACTAAGGATTTCATGGCCTATGAAGTTTTTGAAAAATGATTTAATGACTTGCCAATGCTGCTTGTCTATGCTGTATTATAAGACTCCAGGGTATCATGTACAACAATACGATGGGCAACTTCTTTCAGGCTCGTACAAACAAGTGCCTCCTGTTTGTGATCTTTAATGCACTGTGTTATATCATTTTAACATAACTTACATTGATGTGAAAAGCTACTTTCTCAATCTGTGCCACTTAGTTTGTATTTGCTATGCAGGCATAACTACCTGCAAGCAATGCTCTTTACTTGTGAATATACTTTCCCAGTTCTGGAGGGCATCTAAGATTTTTTGTAAATTTTTGCTGCTTCTAAAGTGTTTGCCATCCCACCTTTTTGTTTGTCTGTGAGGTGTCTGCTGCTCTGTCTGTCTGTGTGTCCCAGGAGTGTGCGTGCCGAGGGCCTGTCTGTCTGTGTGTCCCAGGAGTGTGCGTGCCGAGGGCCTGTCCGTCTGTGTGTCCCAGGAGTGTGCGTGCCGAGGGCCTGTCCGTCTGTGTGTCCCAGGAGTGTGCGTGCCGAGGGCCTGTCTGTCTGTGTGTCCCAGGAGTGTGCGTGCCGAGGGCCTGTCTGTCTGTGTGTCCCAGGAGTGTGCGTGCCGAGGGCCTGTCTGTCTGTGTGTCCCAGGAGTGTGCGTGCCGAGGGCCTGTCTGTCTGTGTGTCCCAGGAGTGTGCGTGCCGAGGGCCTGTCCGTCTGTGTGTCCCAGGAGTGTGCGTGCCGAGGGCCTGTCCGTCTGTGTGTCCCAGGAGTGTGCGTGCCGAGGGCCTGTCCGTCTGTGTGTCCCAGGAGTGTGCGTGCCGAGGGCCTGTCCGTCTGTGTGTCCCAGGAGTGTGCGTGCTGAGGGCCTGTCCGTCTGTGTGTCCCAGGAGTGTGCGTGCCGAGGGCCTGTCCGTCTGTGTGTCCCAGGAGTGTGCGTGCTGAGGGCCTGTCTGTCTGTGTTTACAGGTTACTTGAGTTCACCTCACGCTGGCCATGACCCCTCGTATGGAAGGGACGCTCAGCAGACTCAAGTCCTCTCCACCTCGGCCCCTCCGGCTCCTGCCAGCAGTGGCGAGACCCCATCAGGTGGCAGTGGACAGGGTAAGGGTGTGAAGAAAAGATCAACTAGTATAGTAACACCACAGCGATATACCCGTGTTTTTTCCAAATAGTAAAACCCATGGACACAAAACAGCGAGACGTTTTTAGTTACTGCTAGTGCAAGGTGAGTCGTGAATCACTGGCTCCCAAAGTGCATGTCGAGGGTGCAGGCTGAGCCCTGTTCTCTAGAGGTTCATGTTCAGTCTGGCCGGTGGTGACCAGCTCTTTCCAGCGAGGTAGAGCTGGGGTTCGCTGGCCAGGGCTTTCTGGGGTTCTCAGCAGGGGAGCATGTGGAGAATGACTCTGCAGGTGGGCAGGTATGGAGGAGTAGGTGTCATTCTCTCCTGCACTCGACAATCCCACATTTATATGCTGAAACAAAATCATTGTCTGAAATCTTTTCTTCAGCTCATAGTCTGTATAATCAGAGTTAATGTCAGCAGAGATCCAGTTCTAAAAAAAGCTCAACATTCAGTGGTTCCGTGAAACAGTGAAGGGCAGGTAACCTTAAGAAATCAAAGAATCTTAGCATCAGCTTTCTTGTTGTTTTAACAAACAAAAAAAATTGGCTCGAAATAGGGGCATTACATAATTACAATAAACACCAAAAAAAAGAAATACTATTTAAAAGTATTAATAGTTTGTATCAAACTTTTAATGCAATATTTATGTGTGCAAGTAAAGATGTTATTATGCAAATTATAGAAAATCCTGGAGTCCATAGAGTTTCCATCTCATTTCAGTAGTGTTCAGAGTTTAATATTGTGGCAGACTTGTGCGTGTCATGAATCTGGATGTGAAACAGATTTCCATGTGTCTCTCAGCAGTAAGAGGGACAGACACACCTGCTGACGTCTCCAGCTGTCCGAGTGGAGGGCTGTGTACTAAGCTGCCTGCTGGATGCATCACATGTAAGACCCACACTAACTGCACCTACGGGAGAGAGGCGACCTTCCAGTGCACGGTCAAGCCTGGCGTCCACTGCACGGTGAGTCTCCTTCAGGAGAGGAGCGTCTGTCTGTAAAGAGTTAGGAGGAGCGGAAAGGACTTTCTGGCTGAACATGCTCAGGCAAAGCTGTTGTGCCGACTCAAACAAAATGACATCAAACTTTTCAATACCTCAGCTGGTACAGATGCAGCCATTCAAAATGCACGGTACAAACCCGCGGTACGGTAAACTACCCACAAGCCACCGCAGGGCACCGCGGTAAGCGATTGGCTGGCCAAAATGACCGACAGGGGCACTCGTGGTGCATTGGTTGGTAGGGAAAAGATTTAATAATTTAATCTCTTTACTGTGCACATTTTAATCCGCTTAGTATTGAATATTTATATGGAATTTTACCACTAACGGGAAATTTTAGTAGCTGAGCATAAAAAGAAGAGGAGCATAATGCATCTGAAGGTCATAAACGATATTAATTTAGGAACATAAACATTACTGTATGTACTGTAAGCTGTACTGTGTATGGCTGGTCTTGGTAGTTTAAAGAAAAAATACACACCAGTCTTCCATTTCTCCCTAAACATTTTAAGCATGAAAGTTTTATGAAATGGTACCCAAATATGCGATTGCTGTATATAATGAATTTTAATTAAAAAAAATTATTTAACACGAAAATTAAGCTGTTTACATCTTCCGCCTGAGAACAGTCACCCGTTGCTACCCAACGCAGAAACACAGCCACTAACTACAGTACTTCCAAAGTTACAGTGCCCAAATACCTTTTCAGATACAGAAGGAGAGAGTTTTCTTCATGTAGGGGGCTGTGTCAGCATGCCTGAGCTGCAAAGAAACGGGTAAAGGTTTATTCCATGCTGAAAGGAAAAGAAAACACAACGTTTCCACACACCTGAAAAAGGCTCGTAAGCCAAAATATTGTGTTTCTTTTCTTCTCTTTTCAGCACAGAATAAACCTTTACTTGTTCCTTTGCAGCCTACGCATGCTGACACAGCGACCTACATGAGCTGCTGGAGTTATGTATGCTGTTAAAATGGCTTAGGGTTGATATCTGACTCCATTGTTAAGAGTTGACAATATTACTGTAGCTGCCATTAGCAATTATTCAGAATTCTTTGTCTCCAAATGAATACATTTAATTAATTCATACATTTTTTCTCTGGTCTATAGTTTCCCAATCAATATGGACAGATTGCTAGAGTATTTAAATGCTATTGTTCCTTGGACAACTTAGGATCTAGTAAGTGTCTGTGCATCAAATGTTTTGCTAGTCCTTTTGCAGTCAGATGTCTTGACGCTAGAAAGTGAAGTTTAAGGTGGATAATATGATGTGCAAGATTTGATGTGCAGGAAGCAGGAATGTGAACTGAAATACCAAATGGAGAGGTATTGAATTGCACGAACAAACATTCACATGTTAAGATGGCACAAATGCTTGTAGAAATCGTGACCCACCTCCCAGGTCAGGGAAGTTGGTGTTGACTCCTTTAAGAAGGGAATAGATAGTATTTGTAGAGCAAAAAACTGCTATTCTCCTCTCGTTAAGTTTACACAGATTGAACTCTTTATGTACTGTATACACCATAGAAATGTTGGAACTTGGCAGTGAATTTAGAAATTAAGTGTAGTACTGCTAATGCATTAAATGAGGAAGGCATAAATGTGATTTGCATTATGAGCTTCACTTTCTGCATAATCACTACTGATGTAAGTAAATGCCTTCATTTTGATGTCTGACCATGTTACTCCTTCGTTTACCATTGTTGAAGTCTCAGAATGCAGTATGATCTCCAGAATGTCTGTCCTTGTGAACCTGAGGCTTGTAGAGCAACCTGGAATAGTGTGGCCAGCGGCCATGCTGCTGTTCTCTGGGTCCGCTGAGCTCCTCTGTCTCGCAGGGGGGGTCCCGACAGCAGCTGACCACCTTCTCCTTGAACATGACGTGTCGGTTCTGCTGGCAGCTGCCCGCCTCCCTGTACAAGTGCACCAACTCCACCAGCTGCATGACCGTCGCGTGTCCCCGGAGACGGTACAACGCCACCTGCGCCGTGCTGGATCACGTGCACTGCTTGGGTACGGCGTTTGAGTCCCTCCGAGTTAACGTGCTGTTTCAAATATCCTTTAAAAGAGTCTTCTCAGAGTTCAAATACTTTGAGAAGATTCTTTTAAAGGCACTATATCAACTCAAGGTTATTACATCAGTTTGCTTTTGTGAAGGATCAGCTACAGTGCATCTTCAAGGTTTTCTGGCATTCTTTTTATGGCGTTATAAAGATATTTTTAATGTAGAAACTCTCCACGGCTACTTTATGAATACTTTAGTGCTGGTAATTGGGATGATATTATACTTGTCAGAATAGTGTTCCACAAATGCTCATTATTAAGGTTCTAGAAGCAGACTCTGAAGTGTTTCTTTAATAATTCAGGTTGATTTTGTAGGCTCTAGATAGCGGGAGAGTACGCTCATTTTCATCCCTTTTTGAAATAAGCTATTGTCTGTGTTTTCTCTGCAGGGGCACGTACTTTTCCTAAAAGATTGTACTGCAACTGGACAGGAGGCTACAGGTGGTCTACAGCCCTGGCTCTCAGGTAATTAATTTACCCAATTTATTATAATACATCCTATATTTGTTAATATTTTAAATGTTTTCTGCGATATTCCACTTGTTTTGTGATTTTAGAAAAGTTATTTTTGTTTGCCAGCCTGTATTTTATTGCTTATGGTAAATCTGTGATTTCAAGCTGATGCAATATTATGACTTGTTTTAAGGTCGTGTGAAATTTCAGATTATTTGAATATGCTGGCACAGAAAAAAACTTCTAAAACTGCTTTTCAAAAATGATTTTTATCCCATTGTCATGGGAATAATATCAATGATTTGATCATCAAAGAGCCTCACCAGCAACGCTGTACAGCACCAGGTAGCTCTACCCCTGCATTTGATAGTGATGGCGCTTAAGAAGTGTTTGATCTGGGTCTTTGGAAACTGTTCTTAAAATGTGAAAATGTACTTTAAATTGATGGAGTAAAAAGTCCTTTCCCATGTTTTAACATTATTGATTGTTGTCTTGTGTTCTAGCTTTATCATGGCGTTTTGTTTCTACTGTATCTTATTTGGTGATTTTAGCCTGGCAACTCTGAGGTAATCTTGGCTCTGCCTGTCTCTCTCCAGCGTAACCCTGGGAGGCTTTGGCGCGGATCGTTTCTACCTGGGCCAGTGGCGCGAGGGCCTGGGGAAGCTCTTCAGTTTCGGAGGTCTGGGCATCTGGACCTTGATCGATGTGCTTCTCATTGGCCTGGGCTACATAGGCCCAGCTGATGGCTCCTTGTACATCTGAGCTGCCGGCCCACAGGAGCAGCGCCTGGCTTTTGAAATCATGTCCCAGTCTGCTAGTCCTTTATGTCATATAGGCCTTGCGTAGGAGCTGGACCCCGCCAGACCACTTTCAGGGACCCCCCCCACCTCAAAGGCTTTTTGTGGTTTTCTGCAATAGCAACAGGCACATCCTTTCTGTCTCACTTTAGGGGTGAGTGAAAGGAGCTGATGAAAGCGGTCGGAGATGAAAGACAAGTGGCCTGCAGATTGTGCCATTATGAGCTGTTGTTTCAGTGTGCTGTTGTGTAAGGTGAAAATGTTCTTATGGGTAAAAGCGAGAGATTTAATTGGTTTCACTTTGGAGTACAGACTGTGAGACGTTTGATACGGGAAGCTCTGTATGATATAATGTGTCCATGTTGGTGGACCATCTCTCCCCTTCATCTGTTCTGGACATCTCGGACGTGACATAGCTGTAAGACCAGAAGTACTGTTAAAACACTGTTCAAGCTGTGCTTGGATGCTTTTGTGCTTTGAATTGGGAAATGTTTGGAAAATGTCCTGCAAGACCCCCTTTCTTGGGGAAGTAAATATCTTGTTCTGTCATGGAAAGGAGTGTAAAAGGGATTTAATTTCAGTTTTGCAACCCCAGGCAATGTGAAAACTTTTCTGGAAGCGAGATGGAATTACCCCTTGAATGTGGATTGATGTTTTCTATCCTTGGATTTTTGTAAAGCAAGATAACACATGGTATTTGCTTCTTTTTTCACTGCATCATTCTGGATTTATTCCCGTGATAGTCCTTTTGGTACAATGCTTGCTTAGCTTTTGCCAACGGTGTGGAGGCTGTGAACTGTGGCTTCCTGCTGAAACACCCTCAGTAAGAGAAAATAATGACTATGCGTTGTGGAATGTCTCGGTCCAGATTATTAGGGCCTTTTAAGGCAAAAATTGATAAACCACATAAATTGATAACATGGACGAATTGATGAGATGACAATGGCAGCCATTGTCTGGTTTGTATTTTTTTAAAGATGTGTAAATATATGAAGACAGTACTGGACAATGTCTTCTGAAGTAAAACATGTCTGGGTTTATGATGTAAAATGTTATTTAAAACTAATTTGTATTATAATGACTATATATATATGTAAAACCTACTGTATATGACAACAAAATATGCATTTGAAAGAATAATATCACAGAATAATCTGGTGGCAAATTACTAGTGACTGCATAGTGCTTTTGAGAGATTTAGAAATAACATAGCCCAAGGTAAGAAACTGTGTTACTGCATAAAATCTGCACAGCTTGTGATCTTTTGCTCTTGTATATAAATTAAGAATAGACAAGTATTTTTGTTTATGCTGTAAATGGCCAACATACTGTATAAGAGCTTGTTGCTGCAGCACTTCCAGGAGAGGAGAGAAAAAGAGAGAACATGGTTTTCCAGGATGTGCTTTCCCTTGTGGGCCCTGCTCTGTTTGCACTGAGCATCAGACATTTGGCGATTATCATTTACTTTTTCCTGTTGTGTTAAGTATCTCAAAATAATTGCAAAAACAAAGAAGACTTGTTCCACTGGTGTCACTGTTTTGTTTTGCTTTTCTTTAGGCAAAATAGTCTATAAATTAAAACATAATTTTGCTAACCATAATTCATAAAAGTAAATGAATGGACATATAACTGAGTATTCACTCAATTTACTTTCTTTGATTATGATAAGAAGCAAGCAGCTTAGTTTTTCATCTCATCCTCTGGTACTCTGGAGTTCAGAGTAGGTATTAGCAGGTATTATGCATGATTGCTTTCCCATTCACTCCTTTCAACTCTGTCCTTGTTACTGGTTCAGTAACCTTTTTCTAGTGAATATGTATTATGCTCTTTTTTTCCCTTTTCACCAACTAAATCTTTTAATAATTCTACCTGAAATGTAGCGTTTAAAATGTACTGTTAGGGTTGTGAAGTTATATTGGTAAAGGACATGGACTGTATTTCTTTGCAATTGTAAAGGTTTTCCCTTCCAGTGCTTAGAAAATGAGTTAATGTGCAAATACACAAGTGCAGGTAAATTTTTGAAGTTACATGGTCACAGGGAGAAGGCTTCTCGTGAGCACATCCCTATGTATAAGTGTATTTATTTGATATGTATAATTTAACTATTAATTTCCATGTGTGTTTTGAATGTTGCTGTTGAAAAATATTGCATTCCAGGGCACATTTTTGATGTCTCAATAAGCAAAGCACGTGTTTTGAGAACAGCAGTCGATGCAGCTGCAGAGATATTGGGAAACCCGTGATCAGGCGTTCTTGCTGTGCTGTGCCATCTGAGGTCAGTGCCAGACGGGACGTTCTGAAACAACTCTTACCTAGTCTGTGCACACTTCTGCAGGAGGGCTGTGCTTCTCTGGCCTCTCTCTGCAGCAGCACTGATAACTGGAAAGTGGGTGCATATTTATCGACCTTTCCAGACTGAATCATAGATCACTTTATTGTATAAAAGCAAAAAAAGAGATATTTAAAATGAAACATTAACAGGTATGTTTCTTTTTTTCCTTAAAAGCCTCTAAGTTTTATATGAGCAGAAGCTCTGCATTGCAATTCAAGTTTCAAATTTAGGTTGTTAGTAGTATGATATACTGTAGTCTAAAAGGGGAGTAAAAATACATAATTAAATTACTTTCTAAGAAAATAAATGAGAGGGTTTTAACTATAATGTGTCCATGATTTAAATTCAGGATTTATGTTGTAAATTTAAGATCATACCTCAGTGTCAAATCCTTTACAGTAGTACACATTGCTGTTTAATTGAAATTGTTGGATAATATAATGAAAGAAATTGAAACTTTCATGCCATTTCCTGCATCCCATGCATCATTTGCATGTCTTATTGCTGGTATATTGTTCAAAATCTGACAGCCAAAGAGTTTCTAGCCGTCTATAACAGCAGGCATGTCATCCTGCCCCTGTCCAGCTCTTCAGATACTGCACATCTACTCTTAGCTATTTAATGTGTAAAGGCAAGAGAAGTGGCCATTGGGCTCATGTGTTCAGATGGTTCTGTTGTCCTTTAGCCAGTGCTGGTTCTACTGGGAACAAATCCTCAGAGGATGAAACCCTTGACCTGCCATTCCATGTGAAGATGGAGAGAACATGCAAACTCCACACACACGGACATTCCAAGCTGGAGCCCAAGACATTTTCAATCAGTTCAACAACGTCTGGGACAATTTTAATTTGGGACAAGCTGCCAGCTACCTTACTATTTATTATTAAATTAACTTTTATTGTAGTGTTTTGCAGGTTTTAAGACACCTTACAACTAACATAGAATTTGTCAGTAAGTTCATAAAGGGTGTTTTGGTTATCTTCCTGCAAAACCTCTGTCTCACCTCTGCAAATGAAATATTGGAAAAATAAAACTCTTATGTTCTGCATAAATTTGTATAACTATGCAGTTTTCATGAGACATAAAAATTGTATTATTATTAATAATAACAACAATAATAACATTTACAGATAATATTAAGTTCAAGTTTATTTGTCATTCCAGCCATATACAAGTATACAGAGGAGTGAGATATCGTTCTCCGGGTCTACGCTGCGAATACAGACAAGGCACTGACTAGCCAATACTATAGACAATGTAGACATAGACATTTCTGACATAAAGTGCAATGTGCACAGTGCAATTTACTTAACAGGATTGTGCAAAGAATTGTGCTAAGAATACACCAGACAGTATGTCTGACATTAGGCAGAAAAGATTAGTTATATATATATAATAACATATTCAGTAGAGAAAATACTTATAAATTATATTTTAATGCATTCAATTGGTTATTAAAGTTTTCAATATTACTAAAACAGCAGCCGAACTGTAACGAAGAGGAATAACACGCAAGGCAATTTGTCAAAATAGGAACTATTATTTGAGTTGATAGTAAAACGGGGACGGATGTGGGTGATGCACAAAGTGTGCAACGACAGAAAGCGATCTGAAAACAGTGCACAGAGGATGTACTGTAGCTTGTGATTAAAACGTTTTTTTCTGAAAACATTTGGATATATCCTGTATAAACTGTATTTAAATATACAGAACGGACCAGAGTAAAACAAGGAATGGAGGATGATAATGAGGCGTTTTATCGAGACCTTCCGAAAGTGGTAACAGTTGTTCACAGTTGTTCTCAAAAGCGCTGTACAATGTCTTAAGTATAACCTTGTGATATTTTATCGGAATTAGAAATCTCAGAACCGACGGGTGACTTGAAATAATTGATTTTATTTGTTTAAACTTTCGTGTCGGATAAACGTAGTGAAACAGGTAAAGGTTTATTCCACGCTGAAAGGAAAAGAAAAGAGACACAGCGTGTGGCTGTGGACCCTTCTTCAGGTGTCAGTGTCAGTGTAATGAAATCAGAGGGGTCACAGCACGCAGTGAGCTCGGCTGGTCCCGAGGTGGTATCTACTCGCTTTTCAATGTCGGAAGATCGAGAACAGACACGAAGATTACTCTCACGTGTTAAAACATGTTTGAGGAAAGTCTGCATGGGAGTGTACAGCGTCGTCCTGTTCAATGTAACATTCCTGCATGTCTGTCGATGGGAGTACTGGCTCTCGGTGTTGATGACATCAGGCCCTAGTGGGGAGCCTGGGGGGGGCTGCTGGTATGTAGTGCCGAGAGGCGGGTAAGGGGCTCTTCTGCCTTTGATCTTGCAGGAGCTGCACGCACACCTCAACGGCTCTGTCAGCGTGCCCACCATGGAGCGGCTCATCGCCCGGAAACCCCACCTCAACGTCCAGCACAGCATGACGGCCATTCACAAGGGCCAGCGCCGGACTCTGGACGAGTGGGTACCAGTGAGCACTGTAGTCTCGGGATCAGCGTGTCCAGTGTGATCTCCCATAGCACTTCAGCGCGAGGCTGCCCTTGTGCCTGTGCTAACTGTCAAAGCATCGCTTTGTTTCTGTTTCAGGTGTTTTCACATGTTCAGAATAATCCACCAATTAATTGACAGCGAAGAAGATCTTTTTATGGTATAGTGATTTCGCTTATTTTGGGTGATTCAGTATGATTTATTTTCTTGAGCTTGGTAGCCTCTCTACTGGAAATATTAACAGTTGTGATAGTTTAGGTCTAGTATTTCAAAATATTACTCATGTCAAAGTGAGATCACTGTATCTGTGATATAGAATTGATTCGATTCTATTAATATTTTAAACTCTTCTGTATTTTGCTGTTGATACCTACTCTTTATTAATGATGCTGATTAGCATGTAATGAAAAAAAATAATTTTGGAACTGTGAGTGTCTGAATTGCACCGAATGTCCAAAATATTAGAACCACCTCATCATGTAACATATCAGGCATCTGTGAGCTTGAACGTGTTCAGAAATATTTCCCGCCCAGTTTCTCCAGCAGGACGTCTGCATTTGCAGTGGTGACGAGGGTAGTGGAGTGTGGGATTAAACTGGCAGCAGAAATGCCACCTTGGAGCCCAGTTTACTCAGATTTCAGAAGCTTTGCAAGGCCTAGCCTGCTTAGTACTGGGGTGGAAGAACTCAAATGCCAACCAAATTTGTTACTGCGAGTGCTATGGGACAATATGAGCTGCTTGGCGGTAAACTGTCATATTTTTGTTTTGCACCTAATTTCCTTTTCAGTTTCGCGTCCACTGTTCAAGCAGTATTTAAAGTTGGAAAGACAGTGAGTGAGCAGGTGATAATGTTTTCTCTTCCTCTTGTACCAGGTTACCAAAGATGTGGTAAAGGAATATGCACTGGATGGAGTGAAATACTTGGAGCTGAGAAGCACACCCCGTGAAGAGAAGCATACAGGTCCATATTGGAGAAAGGGGACATTCTAGCTTCTGTCCCATGAGCCGGGGAATAATAACTGCTATAAAAAGAGCTGTGTAACAGTCAGGCTGGGATATTATCTGCAGTAGATCCCGCACACATATTAATAAGCTGTTCCAGGCTAGCTTTATGCATACTGTAGAGCACTGGCTGAAATGTAAAGTATTTTTTTAGAGAAAAAGACCTTGGAGTCTTATTGCCATTCAGTCTGACTGAAGCCAAAAATTTAGGTTCAGGTTAGACGTCAGTCTCTCCTGAAGACAAAAATTAAATTTAAGCACTGTTTTAGGGAAACTTAAAATTCTTAATAATTCCTAAGATAAAAATTAATATATTTAATATCTATTGTGGTTTGCGTAGTCAACTCTAGAGATTTCTGCAAATAACTGTTGGTGTAAGATACTGTGGCGAGTATATGTAAGGTATGGAATTGATCTGGAATTTGTGAAGAAAAATGGTTTCTGATTTTTTGTTTTTTTCCTTAACCAGGACTGACAAAGAAAAAGTATGTGGAAACAGTGATGGCAGCCATTGCGCAGTGTGAGCAAGAAGAGCTGGACATTGATGTCAGGTAAAGGGGATGAATCGCCTGCAGTCGGGGGGGTGTCACGAGCCAGCTGTGCCCGGGATCCCCCAGACTGCTGTGGCACTGATGGGAGGTGAGCCAGCCAGTGCCCCTCCCACGGATTGCTCTCCTCCAATCTCCGCCACAGGGCTGGTTGCCAGGGACTATTTGCTCGAAGGTGTAGAAGCTGGAGGGCGCTGTGCTTCCTCACTCTCCCCTGTGTGCGGTTGTGGGGTTCTGTCTGTGCTTTCTCTCTCCCCTGTGTGCGGTTGTGGGTTCTGTCTGTGCTTTCTCTCTCCCCTGTGTGCGGTTTTGGGGTTCTGTCTGCGCTTTGTCTTTCTCCCCTGTGTGGGGTTGTGGGGTTCTGTCTGCGCTTTGTCTCTCTCCCGTGTGTGGGGTTGTGGGGTTCTGTCTGCGCTTTGTCTCTCTCCCCTGTGTGGGGTTGTGGGGTTCTGTCTGCGCTTTGTCTCTCTCCCGTGTGTGGGGTTGTGGGGTTCTGTCTGCGCTTTCTCATCCTCTCCTGAAATTTGTAATGAGTAATAATGAGTCTTTAGTTTTATAAAGGGCATTTTGTAATTTTAGAAAAATTACAGAGATGAGAACATATCAAATTTAAATGGACTGGAATTATAGTGAAACATTTCAACCACATCACAAAACACTACATAGCAGTTATTTCACTTGTGTTAATTTGGTCCATCTTGGCAGCAATTTGTTATAGAACAGCAGAAGTTCTATAGATGATGATATAGACCCCAGGCCTAAAAACAGTCTCAATTCTGAAGAAGGTTAGTGCAGCAAAGAAACTGAAAGGCAATTTAAGATTGTCTTTTGAGAGTATCTTTCCAGCTGTCAATGTGCAACATATCAAAGCCATGAATGATATGAATGATACCCTTAATATAAATGCTTCTGAGATAAAAGCAAATATTTTTCTCTTCAGGTAGTACAGTATATGCCATTTAAAAACAGGTTTCCCCAGGTTGTTTAAATATTCCGTTTAAAGACATGAAGCTGTTCGTACTTGTGACTTGGCGAGAGCCGTGTGCTGCTGATGAGGATGAGTGAGGACAGTGACAACCTTGCTTGATCGGTTGTTCTCTTCCTTCAGCCCAGTTTTAACCTGTCATTATAATTTCCATGTCAAACCTTGGGATCACAGTTGAACGGTCATGTAGCCATCTGCTTAGACTTGTAAAAGGAGCTTTTAGTATTTTAAAATTTGACTGAATTGCCTATTTTATAGATTTTTAGTGGCCATTGACAGGAGGAACGGCCCCGAAGTTGCCATGGAAACTGTCAAAATGGCCGAAGACTTCATGCTGTCCAGTGATGGGCTGGTAGTTGGGTTGGACCTCAGTGGAGACCCAACAGTGAGTGTTTGTGGGGTATCCGCTTTCTGTCTCATATGTAGCCTCTCTTAAACATCATGTGATTAGCTGATGTGATAAGAATCTTTACTTATGCCTTATTTTTTATGTACTTTTTTGTGTTGTTTGGCAAAATAGTGAAATTATTTACAGTACATCTCAGAAAATTGTCCTTCAGGAAGTAATATACTGATGTTTTCCAGAAATGTTATCCAGCAGTACTGTAACAGTGCCACGGAAGAAAAATACATCCTACCCTTTAGAGATGATAAAAATACATTACTTGAGAACAAATGAGCCCTCAAGTCATCGGTGCTAGCCCATTATTATACAGTTGTTGTAGGAGATTTGTATTTCGCAGTAATAGTGCCCTCAAACCAAATTAAGAATGGTAGAATCTGCTACTCCAGCAATAAAATGTAACCTGCAGAAATGGATGAATGTGGGTTTATTTTAAAGGTGGGCCATTGCAGAGACCTCCTGCCTGCTCTGCAGAAAGCCCAGAGTGCTGGGCTGAAGCTGGCTCTGCACCTGTCTGAGGTAAGACTCACTGCTCCACTACTAGTCCAGTAACGGTCCTTCTCAAACACCCCAAGAACATGCTTGATCATTTGATATACTTCCCGCTTTTCACCATTCATGTGGGTGTATTTCAATGTGAATATTAATACTTCAATTTAAAGGACTGTGACTACACGAGATTCTGCGGAACTGACTTTTATCAAGATCCTTATGTAGCATCTAGAAGAACAAATAGAACAAGATTTACAGACCGCAAATTAAATCTCCGTTATATATGCCTGCCAATTAAATATTAATGGTCTTATAAACAGTCATAAATACTGTGTATATCAAAAATTTACACACCCTTATTGAAATTTCAGTTTTTGTTGATGTAAAGCTAAAATCAAGACTAATCGTGTCAGACTTTTTATCACCTTTATTTAGATATTGTGACCATCAGTATTTAAGTGAAAAACAATGCCTTGAAAGTCATCAAGGGTGTGCCATCAATAACAGTGTGCAGACTTTTGATATCCACTGTATATGACATAACCTTCACCCCCACATTAAAATACATTTGACAAATATTTACTTGTCAAGTTTTTTTTTAAGAGCACATTTGCGGGAATTTGTCGGTGTAGTCGCTGTGTGTCAGGCCATTGAGGCTCAGAGCTTCCTGCTGCAGACTCTGCCCTCTTCCAGGTGCCCACCCAGAGGGAGGAGACAGAGCTGCTCCTGACCCTGCCCCCTGACAGGATTGGCCACGGCACCTTCCTGCACCCGGAGGTGGGCGGGTCCCAAGCGCTGGTGGACGCGGTGAGACAGGGCAACATCCCCCTGGGTGAGATGGTGAAGCTCCACTCTTAATCATTCAGCACAGTTAGAAATGGGTGGGAGCCCCCCCAAAGGGATTCCAGCTCTCAGTAAGCCAGTCAGGTTTTAAATGGATTTGTCCTTCTGGCACCTCACTAAACGACACCTATATTACAGTTAAGCATACAATTTAATTGTGGTAATTTGGCATTTGTTGCCAGTTCTGGTCGGAAGTGGCTGAATCCCTGTGACAGCTATGAACAGAGGTATTCTGTGAGAGCCAGACTACAGCAGTCAGCAGCCTCTCAACCTCACCAGTACCTGCCGTGACTCCTAGCATTTGTTGGTACGCAGGTATAGATGTTTATCTAGAAAAACTGGTTTTAAAACTCTGGTTTTAAACAGTGGACAAATTGACAGAATTTTCAAGTTCAAAGTACAGTTCATTACATTCTCAGACACAGCTGTTGACTGGTTTTGTATTGTCTTTAGGTAATTTAAAAATACAAATGAGGTATCTTAGTTCAGCTATTTTCTTGGTCTGTAGCAATTTAAGTACAATAATTTGATAGTTTCTACAAAAGTTGCTGGATTCCAGTCTGTTGGTGGTGGATGTTAGTGTTGGTTAAAAAAAAACAACACAACTTTACTTTCCTGTTACTCACTTTCTTAAAAGTACAAATAAATTAATCTTAGTTTTATTTTATGTGTGTGATTAAAATGGGAGCAGAAATGATCTGTGAATTTTTTAAGCTTCATCAGTCACTACACAAGACAGAGACTGTCAGAGGTGTTTCTGTTGAAGGCAAACTCACCAGCACTATAAGGGCTATAGTCACTGACCTGTTACTCAGCCGAGCTGGAATGCTAATCCTCTCTGTTCTTCAGAACTGTGCCTGACCTCCAATGTCAAGGGCCAGACCGTCCCTTCTTATGAGAAGCATCACTTTCAGTACTGGTACCGCCTGGGCCACCCCTGCGTCTTGTGTGTAAGTCCTTCAGTCCTGCCCTCTCACCCAGCTCAGCCCAAATGTACTTTCAGTGGTGCTTTTTTATTCATTTAAAAAGACATTTTACAGTTTCATCAAATCACTGCTGCGTCTTATACATCTATTAAAAATAGTTCAGTATAATTTTCAGAGTCTGTAAGTATCAAGACAAAAAGGTGTCTATTTCACAGGTTAGGGGATTTTGTTTTTACGTAACCATAAGAACTGCATTTTTTAGTAAATCTGTCTTATTTGAGTTCCTTGAGCACGAGGGTCTTTTATAAATATCTTCACATCTTCCACTGCTGAACGCCTGGGGAGGGTGTTCAGTTTTTAAATTACAGAAGATATTGACTGAACTAATCACTCACCCCTCCCCAGGCGGATGACAAGGGCGTCTTCGGTACTGACCTGTCCCAGGAGTACCAGCTGGCCGCCTCCACCTTCGGCCTGAGCCAGGAAGCTGTGTGGACGCTGTCAGAACAGGCCATCGGGTGCATCTTTGCCCCGGAGTCCGTCAAGCAGGAACTGAAGCAGAAGTGGGCTGATCTTCGCCCATGTATCCTCAAATGACTATTTTTAATACAGAGATTTTTTAAATAGCATTAAACATTTCTGCACTGTGCTTATTCACATCACAAGTATTAAGGATATTTTTTAATAGTTAAGGGGTAGAAAAAGAAACTGAAGAGTAACATTTGCTTTCTGTTGTAAATGGGGTGAGTAATGCAGAAGACCCATTGTTTGTTATACTAGTGATCCTACAAACAGTCTAAAACTACATGTCATAAGGATCAAATCTCAAACACAGCTAGAATTGCACATAATATACATGTTCTTTCAATCTTGTGCACCACAAAATGTGACAGCAGATTTATACAGGGGGAAGGCAGAGAGGTGTCATGGCCCAGCTGGTTTGGTGCACATTGACTTAACAACCTCATCTTGCTTGAGCAGAGAGCAGAAGCACTGGCATACTGGTCCTTCTCATACATATTGGTGTAGGAGTTTTGTGAATTTATTGGAACAATTTATTAAATGTAGCAGTAACCACGAGGTTATTCTTTTATGGCTATTAGAAAATCAATCAATCAGCGACACACAACACAACATGGTTCAATACACAAGATACATTTATTAATACATAAATTGTCTGCCTGGATACAGATGGCAATTCTTACTGTGAGGGTTATCAAAATGCAAGGTATATAATCACGAAGAGATGCAAAGAACAAAGAGATACAAAACAAAGAATATACCAAAGGCCACCTGGCTGCTACATCCAATCGCTGCGGTATTCGATTGTTGTCCTATGGCTGGTTCTGGCTCGATGCCATCCAATCCTGTTGCACCTCTGGAGGAGTTGGAAGGAGAGAGGTGGGAGAAATCTCACTGCGGCGCGCAGTGCAGTCGTCTCTCCCAGGACCCTACGAGTAGTCGGGCTGGCTAGTAGAGAATCTCTCTGCACAGAGGGTGACCATGGGTCCGACAAAGTCACTCTTTAGGGGAAAGAAACTTGGTTTGCCTCCTTTTATTAAGCGCCACTGCTGAATAAAAACTTATTCAGATTGTCAACAGGAGTCAAAATATATACTTTGGTGATCAAGCGAAGTGTCCATGTTGGCTTTTACTAACAATTTGAATTCATACATACAAGCATCCTCTGGCTCGCTCTGGGAATGAAGTTGCATGTCCCACACTTAAACAACAGTGCTGGCAGTCACGTGATTAGGTCTGAGGGAGTGCAAGAGTGGATGGAGGAGCAAAGTTCTGCACTCTTTTTATCTGGAACAAAGACAGGTGGTGACCTGCGATTAGGTTACCACAGCCTGCAGGTTCCCAATTGGTTGGTCAAGGTAAAAGATGAGTATCAATGATCTCAGAAATCTAGGACTGCAATCCAGATGTTCTCCAGAATCTCATAGACAAATAGTCACCACAAATGGCCATTGATTATGATACAAGTAATAGGTTTATTCCATGCTGAAAAAAAGAAGAAAGAGAACACTGTGTTCTCTTTCTTCTTTTTTTTCAGCATGGAATAAACCTATTACTTGTTCCTTTGCAGCCTACGCATGATGACGCAGCTACCCACCTGAACTACAATTGATTATGATAGCCAAGCGTGGCTGGGCACAACCCCATTGGGGAGCTGCTGCTCCTTACCAAAGAGCAATTTAAATCAGAAACAAGAACAGCTTCTCCATGGCTGCACCAGAGAGATGAGGCCTCATTTAGGAAAGCACAGCAACATTTAACTATCTTATTGGCATTGCCCTTACATTGGTAAACTTGTCATCAGTTAGTAATCCATTTATTCTGTCACCGTACCTCAGTGCCTACTATACCGAACAAATCTATCTGCTAAATTAAAATCCCAAGATAATTTCACACTGGGAAAAAAAATGTACCATTTTCTGCTCTCCAAACCGGTAAGAACACAATCTTCATAGTGTGGACTGAGCCAAGGAGAAATAAAGATGCTCATGAGTCACCCTTTTATAAATGCAATTGTTACCCTGAAATTGCTGTAGTGGTAACCAACCCTGATCCCACAAAACTCCCTCAGAAAACAAGATCACCATCTCTAACAATCAACTGCAACTACGGAGTTGTTGAGGAAAAAGATTAAAAGGAATTCAGCCACTTCAGGGTTTCACATTTGGCAATTTAACAAATTCCTTCCATAATTTTCCCATCTTTAGAAATTGATGGCAACTTATACATGCCAGACTAGTGAACTGCTGGACTAGGGTTAAAGCCCCCTACCCTATTCAATGAATTGATTACATATCAATTGAAGTGTTTTACTAAACATTTACAAAACACCCACTCCCAGCTTGACCAGTTAAAATGCTGGAACTGATTTGGCATATTTTTCTTTTTGCTAACCTTATAGCAAGAAGGTAGATAGAGCTGTAGTTGACCAGCTCAGGTACTTGATTGCTATACCCCTCCATGGTAGAGTGTGTGATAGCTTGTGTTAAGCACTTGAAAGACCAGAACAATAAGAATAGGCCCAGCAGTATAGCACACTACCATTTTAGGCTTAAGAGCTAGTAAAGGCCTCTCAACTCTGATCTAGAGGATAGAGGAGATGTCTTCAATTAAGATTCCTTAATATCAAGTACACTTTAGGAGCCAACCTAGGGGTGACATGGGAAGGAGCTAGGATCACAATCAATATGCAAAAATTGGCCAAGGTGCTCCTCGACTATAGGAGCAAGTTCTACAGGTGCAAGGTCTGTATAATGACTACACACTAAAGCACCCAAAAGTATTGGATAGCCCTCAAATATTGTTGATACCATGTTATTCCACAACCAAGCATATTATTACTACATATGAAGAGTCTGCCACTAATTGATTAGGGACAAATTGAAGATGACATAAGCAAAGGCCCACTTCCTAATCAAAACAATTAGGCACAGCTTTAGAAAGCAACAATAGTGTTAGAGCACACGGTCAATTTGCTTGAAGATTGAGAAAACAAGCTAAAATGGTAGCTGCATATTGTGTAGGACTACAGATGTCAACACTACAGACTGATTACTTCCATGTAAAATTTAATTCCCTTTGATTTCCCCAGTTTCATAAAACAGAAGAGCCAAATTTACAGGAGTACAGTAGTGCATGTTTCACTTCATGTAATAAAGAGGCATAAATCAAGATGATCCTTTATTGATCCCATATGAGAGCATACAAATACAGAAGCTCCAGGGAAAGCTGTTTCAGGGTTCTACGAGGTCACTGCAAAACAAGAAAAGAGGTAGTAAGAAGCCACAGTCACCAGTTTTCAGAATGTTTCACTTATTTGACATGGGCTCAAAGGATCATCCCTTTGAGCATGTAGCTCATTATATTAGTAAACAATAAGGACTAGTTGGTCATCAGAAGCTTTTAAACCCCTACCAGTTTGGGAAATCTCTGGCCCTCCATGGGTCACCATTGACAGTGGTCAGGTCCGGACCGCTGCCACTGAGGTGGCCACAAGCGCCGCACAATTCATTGGCCAACCAGGCCCCCACTGTGACAGTCACCTCCCCTGTCAAGCTGTAGATCACACGCACGCTGGAGGTCTCTACAATCAGCAGGTCATCCAGTTTGTAGAAGGAGAGATTGGCCTCCAACGTGCCTGGCTGCACAACCCTCCCATTCACCTGGAAAAGCAAAGCAGCTCTCATCATCCCTTGGAGATGTTGCAACTGTGACTCCCAAAAACGTTAAAGCCGACGGCAGTGGCAACGCAACTGCATTGAATATCGGCAGGAATTCATAATGATTGGAACAATTTATGCATTCCCCCCCCCCCTCAACCATTGGGTGGTGCTGCAGTCAAGTTAACAGACTGCACTACACCCTCACCCCCCCAGAAAAGTGGGGTACAAAGGGGGTAAACTGATTATCCCCAGACCAATGCATTTTAACTAGTTTAAAGCAGTTATGACTTCATGAGGAATCTACTGCATTAAAAAAAAAAAACACATTCCCAGTAGATGTCAGGAGTTTCTTACCCAGGTTTCATGGTCCTGGTTGACTGCAAGGACACCGTTGTTGAAAAAGACGTACACAGCAGCGACCGTAGAATTGGAGCTACACAAGCGGATGTCCACCACGACCCGGAACCACTCAGTTGCACGGTCATCACACATGCACGTTAGCACAAGAGCCCCACTGCCAATTTCATCTTCCAAACCATCAAAGGATTCAAGAGTGGCACCAGGCCTGACCACACAGCTCTGTACATCGGGGTAGCTGCGGACACTATTATCCAAGAGGCACTCCCTTGGTGTGGAGTCCATCTTCTCACACGTGACCCATCCATTGAGGCAGGTGCAGTTTTCAGTGCAATCCCTTCCAAGTGAGGACTGGCCAGCCTGCATAAAACAAAGGCTTGTTCCAAAGGTAGGAGAACTAAACCTGACCAGCCATGCACTCAGCTAGATGCGTTATGTTATGAACCCACAATGAAATGAAGAGCTCACTTACAGTGATGCGAGTCCAAATTAAGTGATCCCTTAACCACCAAGCCGGTTCACGCCTACCTTCAAATATTTGCCATCATAGACACAGCCACAGGACTCCATGGAGACGCACAGACCAGCATCCGCTAGAAAGCCAGGATCACATTGGCAGCCCTCAAAGCACTTGCCTGTGCAGGTGGTGGGGCTGAGGAGCACAGCACAGGTGTTCCCACAGGTATCAGCACACAGCTCATAGTGGCTGTTAGTTGGACAGGGAAAAGCTGTGGAGACAGCAGAGCATTGGGTCATTAACGGCAAGAGAGCACCTAGGTGAAAAGCGAGCGCTGTCTCAATAGGGACAAGCTTCAAGGATGCCTCTACCGAATACTAGAGCAAGGATCATGGGGACTTACGACAGAAATCCTTGGTCCTCCATGGTTTGATGGCAACCCCTGCATTCTGACAGGCAACGGCATAGGCTTGGATACTCATACACAGGGTCTGTTGGTCTCCATTGAGAGCACACACATCATATACACAATGCTGGAAGTAGGGCTCCGGGTTCACCGAGGCATGACAGGCACTGAAGGGCCCTTGGGTGGAGGTGATCACCCCACAGAAGCGGCCCAACTTGAAGAGAGCCTCCTTGGTCCGCTCACACACTGGGCAGTTCTTGCCACAGCCATCAGAGCAGCTCACTCCAGGAATGGCCACTTTCCAGCCTCTACCGAAGTCATCGACACTGGGAGCCTCCCTGCCATTAGGCAGGAGAAAGTCATCCTTGGGTTCACCATTGTAGTTGCCACAAAGGCCACACATCTTGCCCTGGTAGCTTGAGGGGACAATCACTTCCACATAGTAAGCCGTGTCATAGAGCACCTTGAGACCAAAGTCAGTCCGCACAATGATGTTGGAGCCCTCCTGGGTGATGGTGATCATTCCATTGTTCATGGAAAGGGGGAGGTTCAACACACCACTGTCAACCTGCCAACAAGTATTATAGGTTAGAGACCAGCAGCAACCCTAATTGGCTTTGAGGCAGTTGAAAGGGTACTTACAATAACATTCCACTGCACCCTTTGTCTCATGGTAAATTTGTGGCCATAGACCCAGACAAATACGGTCTTGGCGACAGCCACATTTCCACTTCCATACTTGACATTTTCTACATCCACCGAGAAAGCATTCAGTGTACCAGTTCCATCGCACACCTTGGCAAGTGTGTAGGTACATGTTCCCTGGAAGTCAAAACGGCGGCCATCAAAGGAGATGTAGTGTGGATCTCCCGAGGCCACACACTTGCCTTCCCCGACAGGATAGCAGCCACGCTTTCCCTTCACCACCCTGCACTGCCCACGTGGGCAGGAGAAGCTCTTGCAGGACACTATGCCCTTCTCCCCACACACACACTGCTGCTGACACCTACTCAGGGGGTAGAACACATCACCCTTCCTGTAGTACTGCCCATTGTATAGGCATCCACAGTCAGCTATGGGCACGCAGAGCTCTCCACTCAACACGTAGCCATCGTCACACTGGCAGCCCTCTCGACAGGGCAGGTCGCAGCTTTTGGGGGCAGCCAGCCCATGGCATGTGACGGGGCAACCAGTACCACAAACTTCAAAATGACTGTTGCGCGGACAAGTAGGCCCTGGAAGAAGAAACAGAATATTGGTAGGAAACCCAACATCCCTTTCTACAAAGATTGCCAGCATGGCCCTCACTAGAATTTCCCTAGAAGTGGCATCACTGGCTCAGCTTTTGCAGGCCTGGGACATACTCGGGTGAAGGATATGCCCATTGTGAACACAAGCCCTCACATAGGTCCTCGGGGAGCTTATGGACACGAACCAGGACTCCTTTGCTAGGGCAGATGAATGCACCCCATTTCTCCTATCAATGTGTGCTACAGCATGTGGTGCAAGTGAAGGCTGCTGGTTTTTACACCCCAAAGAAGGGTCCCCTTTCAGGTCGTCAGGAAACACTTACAGCAGAAGCGTCGGCTTCTCCAGGGCTGGATGGTTATTCGCGCATTTTGGCAGGCAGCAGCATAAGTTGCCACTGCATCGCAGACAGCAGATGGGTGCCCCTTGTAGTAGCAAGCATCATACAGACAGTTGGCCATGAATGGAGCAGGGTCAACGCGGGCATGGCAGTCACTGAAAGGGCCACTCTTGTCGGCGATCTTGCCACAGTAGCGGTCAGGTCTGTACACGGCCATCTGGGAAACGGAGCACACCCTGCACTCCCACCCAGCACACACAGCCCAGCACCCTGCAACCTCTGCCACCTTCCAGCTGTTGGCAAACAGCACCTCACTGGGTTCCAGAGTCCCATCAGGACGCTTGAAGTCGTCAGCAGGGTTCTTGTTTGCGTTGCCACACAGGCCACAGACTGCCCCAGCATAGGAGCTGGGCAGGCTTACAGTTACATCACTGTCCCAGTCAAAGGTCACCATCAGGCCAAAGCTGGTCTTCACCACGGCTGTCCAGCTCGAGTAGAAAATCTCAACCTTGTAGTCATCCAAGTAATATGGCAAAGCCACAAATTCATCATTTACCTGCACGAAAGGCGACAGGAAGAACAGATTACATACAAGTCCATGTCATGCAGTGAAAATGGCGCCACCACCAATATGTTACACCTACCATAACTTCATAGCGGTATTCCCGGTTAAGAGTAATCCGGATGCCAAAGACCTCCACAGTCACCACCTTGGTGTAGGAGATGGTCTGGTCCCCACGGTTCTCATTCCCCACATTGACTCTAAAAGGGGTGAGGGTGGTGTTTGGGGCGCAGAGACCCACAAGCTGGTAGATACAGGTGCCCTGGAAGTCAAAGTACCGACCATCGAAGGTCGTGTAGTGAGGGTCCCCGCAAGCGGAGCAGATGCTGTAAGAGACGGGGTAACAGTCCCTCAAGCCATCCACGACCTGGCACTGCTCCCCAGGCCGGCAACTGGCCTCCTTGCACGACACTTGACCCCCCTCTGGGCTGCAGAAGCAGAGTCTGCGGCAGCGGTCGTCAGCCCAGAAGGTCTGCCCTGCAGGAATGTGGCGCCCCTCGAAGGTGCAGCCACACCGCAACAGCGGGACGCACCTCCCCCGGCTGAGAACAAAGCCCCTGTCGCAGGTACAGGTCTCCACACAGGGGAGCCTACACCTGGTCATGGCAGCGGGGTTACTGCAGGTGGCAGGACAGGCACTGCCACAGAGTTCGTACTGGCTGTTCACTGGGCAGGAGGCAGCTGCAAGCAAAAGATAGGGCACATTTATCCCCTGGAAATATTCACCCAGAGTCCCTGGTCCAGGTAAAGCTGCATAAAGTCTCATGCGCAATAGTCAAATCAAAAGTGCTGCACTCCAACATGTACCATCTCAATGCACAAAGAGGCCAAGGTGGTGGTGGGGGGGGAAGTTACGTTGCTCAATGGTTGCCGATAGTGAATTAACTACTCCCCTGCCTGTCTTACCAAGACCCTTTGCAGGGATAGTGCTATACCCCATATTAAAGTCAGCTTCCATCCCCCCTCCCCCTTCTCTCACATACATCAACACTTACGGCACTGGGCAGCAGCTCTCCAGTCATTAATGGCAATCCCAGCACGGTGGCAGGCCTCGGCGTACACTTGCAGGGAGCGGCACAGGAGCTGGTGGAACCCGCCAGTCATGCACAGGTCATACACACAGCTGTCAAAGTAGGGCTTGGGGTCAACGGCAGAGTGGCACATGTGGAAAGGTCCTCCACCTTGGGTGATCAGTCCACAGAAGGGCAATCCCTGCCAGCGTGCCAGAAGCTCGTGTTCACAGCTCTCTTTACAGTCATCACTGCACAGCTCATCATTGGGTGCATTCGCCACCCTCCAGCTTTTCCCAAAAGCCACTGCACTGGACACCTGGGAGCCACTCGGTGTGGCAAAGTCATCATCTGGATCACCATTGAAGTTGCCACACAAGCCGCACAGACTCCCAGCATAGTGCCCTGGTGCTATGACCACCAAAGAGTGCTCCCAGTCATACCGCACATTCAGACCAAAGTCAGTTTCTATGACTGCAAACTGGCCACTCTGGTACAGCATGACCTGACCATTGCCAAGGGTAATGGGCAGGTATCCAATGTTGTAGTTGATCTAGAAAGAAAGTTTGTGCACATGTCAAGGCCAATATTCTCAACTGCAATGCTTCCTCACAAAAGCTAAAGGGATGTGCTGTAGTACATTGTCCCCTGTCCCCATCATCCAGGTGGTCATTGTGGAATTGACTATGCACCTACAAGAACTTGGATCCTTCCAGGATCCCCCACCCCCCATAACCTTTGGTTCGATAATTGTTGGGTGTGGAATAACCCATCTTCATGCCACATACCAAGGCGACTCCAACCACTGGATTCAAGTTAGCATTTGTTGAATATGCAGATCACTAGATTAACCAGCAAGTACTTCCAATGTACACGTATATTGCCAAGACAGACAAGGGAGAGATTCCTACCCTGACAAGTCCCGTTTCAAAGCGGACCACCGCGATGTTGTAGCCATAGACCCTCACTGTGACCATGGCAACATAGGAGACTCGGCTGCTCCCGCGGTTCTCGTTCTTGGCCTCCACCTCAAAGGCAGGAAGAGCCTTAATGCTGTGGCAGTTTTTGGCGATGGTGTAGGTGCACGTGCCCATGAAGTCAAAGTAGCGCCCGTCAAAGGTGTGATAGTGGGGGTCACCCATAGCCCAGCAGGTCCCAGGTTTCCGGACTGCCTGCACACAAGTGGGTTCACCGTTGACAACCCTGCAGAGCTCGTCCTGAACACACAGCAGACGACCACAGTCCAGAAGGGAGAGGCAGCCTGTGAGGCGAGAAGGCAGAACTCGCGATAAGGGATACAGCTCCTCACACAAGTTCAGTGTCCTGTGGTGCATATGCCATTTGACTGCATCCAAACCATGGGTAAGCCCCAGATACTCCATTATACAGATGCTGGTAAGCCACAGAAAGTCTTGTCCATTCCACCCCCTCTGAATACAGAAGGAAAACTGTGGGATGAGCTTTTAAAAAGCACTTCACCCAACTGCTATAACCCATAGCAATCCATAGAATATGCAGTATACACCAATTAATCAATTCCACAGAAACTTCTGTAAAGTCATCAACGCTTTACAGGACACTCCACACAAAGCAAACGACAGGTAACGGGGACTCCACTCCATCACCACCAACATGTTGCACATACCTGGATGATGCCACAGCACACACCAGCTGTCAATGAAGAAAACTGGTTGCCAGGACCTCCGTTTTACGCTACCTCTAAAGAGCAGTGCCCTTTTTACAGTATCAGACCAATACTAGCATACAATAGTGTAGTTCCCTCTGCATCCCCAGAGAAATAAGATCAAAACTGTGCACCTGGACTTCAATATCACACAGGATTAGGATGTTTAATATTAAAGAAATGGAACACATGGTCTTCAACACCAGATTAATGTAGGTTACAGTCCCACCATTAGGAGACTGCACTCTTCCTGATCAGCATACGTGGGCTGGAATATACAGACATGTGGAGACCTGCATACCTCATTATGGCCATAATCAGTAGCACCTTGTGTTGCTTCTGACCAGCTGGACTAAACACTGGTCACCCAATACGAGCAAACTGCTTCAGCCAGTAGTGCAAGGCTCAGTTTCTGTGAAGTCCTTGTGTCCATAAGGAGAGGAAGTCTTACCCGTGAGCAGTACAGCTGTAACACAATGAAGTAACCACATCGTCATGCTGGGAACCAAAGCACATGGGCAGCCAGTCACACCTGTAATAAGGGAAAAAACAGGGAATCCCAAAACGCTTTGCCTGTGTATCCTTCTTCACATGTGAAAAAAGCTCTGCCACCAAGATGTCTTTTCAGCATGGAATAAGCCTTTACCTGTTCCTTTGCAGCCTACATACTGTATACTTAATCCTAAAATAACATGGGGAACACAGCCACAGAAGATTGAGTCAAAATACACCATTGCATTCCTGATGCACACAAGTACTGTATATTAGTCCAATACATCCATTCTGCACCTTTCTTAGTCAATGTAGTTTCCTGCCCCCCTCAAGAAGACAGCAAGACTTCCACTTCCACCAGATCGGCTACCACGTTGCATCCTAGCCTCCCAAGACCTATTAGCTTCCCCAGTTTACAGGGATATGCCTCAAACCTATACATTTCAGCAAGGACTATTTCAAGAGTCATTTCAAGTATAGAAAGCTCTACACTGCCTGCAGTCCTCCATGCAACAGCAGCAACAACGATTTTCATACTCCACGTCCATTCGCCAGTTTAGAACGGAAATGGCGGATAAATTGAGGAGCACGAGTTTTATAATTGCTATCGGAACGGGCTACGCTTCGGAAACCTGCTAGACGGCCACCATGCACAATGCATTCAATATCAATGCAGCAGCGAGTCTGAGAAACAGAGCAACCTTAACGGCCTATTAGAAACTTACCGGAGCGACACACAGTACACTCAACTGTACAGAACGATAAGCAGCACCTCTGGGGCGTTTCCCTTAAATAACGACTCCACCGCGGCCACCTGCTCATTAATCGCGGAGTGAATCCGCTCAGTCTGTTCAGCTGTCTCCGCACTTCATCAGGCGAGCAAGTGGCCACTGGACGAGCTGCGTGTTTCTAATTGAAATTAGTCAAGGACTGGTGCTCTACAGAGCCACAGCATCTTCGAAATGAAATCATAATATCTGAGTTATCACAATCTTTCTCAATTCGACCCAATGTACGCTTCTTTCTTCATTATTCGCACGTTGAACGTGACTAGTGATTAAAGAAAAATGTCCCCATCTAATCAGACGGAAGTAGTTCAATGACCGCGTCTTTTTTGTCTAACAAATGTAGCTTGTGCGCCCCTCATTTGTTTTCTACAGTACGTTCTGTTGTTTTCTTACTAGAAAACGTCAAATGGTGAGGATCTATTTTTTTTAAAATGAATTGTGATTCCCGCCGTAAATGTATTGTTATTGTGAGAGTTTCCGAAATCACATTTTTCAAAACCCCATTTCGGCTTTAGATAACAATTTCCTTGTTTTGTAGAGACTTCCTTGTTTATTTCTCTACCCCACTGTCATCGCATTAGGAGAGCACTGATTTTACAGGACAAGGAAGTCATTTATGGTGTTTCTTCCCTTTTCAGCATGGAATTAACCTTTACTTGTTTCTTTGCAGCCTATGGATGCTGACACAGCTACCTACTTGAACTACATACTGTATAGGGTCAACTGCAACGAACTTGCCGGTGTAGCACAGAGCCACATAGTCAGTTGAGCACTCGCTAGTACAGTCCTGTCTGAGTATCACCCCCAACTTTGTGCTCCGTTGCAGCGCAAAGACCTGCAGAACAAAGCTGGAGACCAGCTGATCCCATTCTCAGTATGGTACTATCAATTACGCATCTATAATAAAGCACTCCAGATGAAGGCATGTAACTAGCTGTGAGATAGTCTATCAATCTTGGTGCGGAACAGGAACGAGGGAGCTGCTGTTAGTATGTGATAATATGGTGAATCCCAGGGGCTTTAATTTTCATTTCATTAAAGGCACTTTATACACTCAAGGGAATTCATTGGTCATTTATTTTTTATGATAGGCCCAAGCTTTATGTGTATGAAATAGTATAAAGGTAAACCTCACATGCTTTCTTGTGCCACATGTTGCACTTAATCTTAGTGTTTCCTAATTTTTCTTAGAGGTTTTCTAATTGATGTCTGTGGGTCCTGAACGTTCACACTAGTTGGATCTGTACAGTTTTGATAATGACCCTCATTTTCTGGATTAAGGTATTGGAGCCTCGATTGTGATCCAGGATATTTTGTGTATATACCCCCCTTATGTTTAACTACATAAAATACCACATTGTACCCACCGTACCCCTGTTTCTCAATATTACTGCTGCCACAAGAACCACAGTCTTTTCACAATAGTGAAACAAACACTCACTAAGGATGCGACTGGACAGGCTCATTAAGAGTCTTGGCAGTTTTAGTTCTATGTACAGTATTTGCCTAGATTTCAGTTCACTTTCCTCCACAGAATATTTATCTGATTTTATCTAGTTATAATATAAAGAGTGACTATACTTAGAACATGATATGTATGATTTTAGTTGATTAAAAAAATATATGCTTATAATCATGTATATATTATTTTGGTTATGAGCTGCTTCTACATTCAGAACTCTCCCTTGTGATCTAGTGTTCTGCTTAGTACTAAATTGCAAAATCTGTAACAAAGCTGTAGATATTACCACACTCTAGTATCCTCTAGAGGGCAGCAGCAGTTACTGTGGATTCTTAGTAATTCAATCTTTTTTTTTTATACCAATTGCAGCAGCCAAGCTCATTTCAACCGGAGGTAACCAGCTGTATGGAGCCACATACAGACCCTGGGATCAACCCCAGTCAGTATGCCACTTTTCAGAAACCACAGGTGACCTATAGTGACCAAAGAGCTGATGACTGTTGAAATTAGACCAGTCACTAGGGAGAGAGGAACACTCATCTCATTGCAGCCAATGTCCATGAAGGGCTGAGTGGAGTCCAAGAAAAAGCCCAGGGAGTCAGCAGACATCTCCCTAAGGTCCTCTGACATGTGCAGGGTGTTGGCAGGACATGCATGAACAGTTCTTTATCTTCATGTTTCAAGTAGTATTGAAGTGTAAGAGATGTGCCAAATGAATTGACAGCTTATGACACTGTCAAACGTCTGTGTAATTTTCCAGGGAGTTAATTGTATCTGGAAAACAGTTTGAGAACCAAAACAGAGCCTGGAGTCTCTGTGGTCCCATTCAAGTTGAACTTGCTGCCATAAAGGTGAACCCCATGAAACTAACTATGGGTGGGCTTAATACTGCAAAGTATTATTGACCTTCAGAACAGAAAAAGTAACAAGTACAGTTATTGTTTTATAACAAGAAAGGATAAAAATGTCCTAGTGGAAGTTTAAAATTGGACAGTGTAGGGAACTGCCTGCAAAATACCATCTCGTCAAAACTGCTTTAAAAGGGCAAGCACTGATCTCAGACTTATTAAAACTTGCTATTGCAAAATTTTACAAGTTCCAAGTTAAGCACAAAATGAATTTTTTGAAAGTACTGTAAATTGCCATGTCACAAACTGCTGGTCTCACCCTGGGTGAGGGATTTATTCAAACTGCAAACTAAGGTAGCAACTTTCATTGTAGTTTGAAATTAACTCAATCCGGATTCTTCCCAACTCCAAAATTTAAAGATCGCTTTGCCATTCTCCTTTAATGTTACTCATCCCTCCCAGACTCCAAACCTGGAGCAAACGGGGAGAAGCATTCATACTCAAACACCACTTAAGGATTTTGGTTTGTAATCTGGAGGAAAAGTGACCCTAGTGAACCTTTCCTGTGGAATCCCATTTTGTGACATTATACAATGTACTTTTATATAGTTTATCAAAACTAATGCTCAAACCAAAGACATCTAAGGATCAGTTATTTCAGCAAAAGTGGGAAAGGAAAAATAAATGTGGGTTACATAAACCTATTTGGTGGTAGAATCTACCCAGGAATTAGAGCTATAAAGTCCTTTTAAGTATAGTAACTTTGCACACAGGCTTGGTGCAATGTCTGCCTGTTCATTTCCAGTATTGATTAAATTGCTGAACAGCATATTACGGTTGGCCATTTGACCTTTAGTCTTGTTGCTATTCAGGCTACCTCTTGAACACTGAGGCAGAACAATTCAACACTGCTACTGAGCAAAGCTTTTAAGTTGAACAGTTCCTGTACAGAGTCCCACCTACGATTTGAGCCCATAACCTTCCAATTAGAAGTCCAGAGCGCCGTCTCCACACCACTGGTCTGCCCAACCCAGCCCTTCCTCATGGGTATGGGATTTCCAGAATTGCTAATCCAGGAGACATGAAAATGTAAAGAGGCCAAATCTTTAGATAGAAATGGGTTGTAATAATTCAGTTGGTGACCTCTTAACCAGGGAGTAAAATGCAAAGTATCAGTCAAAACCATTCCATTTATGTTGCTTTATTTGTACAACACTATACATTTCATAATTATGTACAAAAACAACAGTCCTCCAATAAACCACAATGACCCCCTTCCATCACAACTCCCAGCATGCCGCTCTCTGAAGGCATGATCAGTGGCAAATACACAAGTACCTGCTGAATCTTTGCAATTCAGCCTTTGAGCAAATATGCCCACAAAAATGCCAGCTTCAAAGTACCAGATTGCAAAAAGAGGAAAAGGTGCTTAAAATAAAACTAAAAAGTCATTTAACTGAAAGTGACACTGTAGTTAGACCAAAGTTACAGAATCATGTCCAACAGAAAGCATTTTCCTCTCATTACAAGCAGTCCGAGAAGGCTCTTAAATAAAACCATCTTTACTTACAGGGCAAAACTAATAGTCTTTCAAAGGCTAGAAAAAGCAGTACATTCATTTGACAAATGGGGGCTTTGTTGGACATTCCCAACTGGTTCAAGCGCATCAAAGCTCAGATCAACAGGAGACAGGGCTGCAGGACAGGGGCATGGGGCACTATGGGGTCACCCCCAGGCCTGCACCCCCTACTGTCAAGACAAACCAAAGCAAAAATGCAGTGGGTACCTTTCTTGAAATTAAAACCTCTATCCCCTGAGGGTTAAAAATACCCACAAGCACCTCCAGCTTGTTTGAAGCGAAACCCCTGTACAGTTATGTCGCGCCACTGTCCACAGTAATTCGCACAGCAAGGGTTCTTCAAGTGGCATGTCCAAAACATGTTACTTTCACCAAGAAAAGCATCACATTCGTGCCAGTAGTATTACAACCCTGGTCCCTTCATCAGCAGGAAACTGATTGTTGGTGTCAGGTGGTGGCTAGGCTTAAACCGAGGCGCTAGAGAAAGCTGGAGCCACGTCAGCAGCACCTGGCTAAAGGGAATTCGTGCACTCAGTTACACACAATTGTAGGTCTAATATCAGGTCTTCCTAGCTTATGAAAAATAAATGCCATTTTACCATGTAGAATAGCTTTATATAAAATAAAAAGTGGCCTATCTGTAAGTGTCAATACAAGGAAAGCTAAACTCCAAAGAACGGAATCCAAATAGTCCATTTTTCCTCAGGAAAACCAGGTCTCGATGGCGGCACTAGTGTGGCGAAAGGGGGCAGGAGGGAGGGCGGCCCTCCCTCTCCACCGGCTCAGGTCTGAACGGCAACAGGCTTGTTCCGCTCTCCCACGGAGGCGCCGTGGAAGCCCCTGGTCCCGTCGGGCCCCCGGGGCAGACGCACGACCCCCGGGGGCAGACCGTCGGCGTTCTGGATCTTGCGCCCCAGCATGGGGCTGCCCACAGGGCTGCTCTCCTGCGAGGCCACCTGGCGGCGCCGCTGCACCCAGGGGCTGCCCGAGGGCGTGAGGCTGCTGTCTGAGGAGTAGTCCGCCCACCTGCGGCCCGGCTCGGGGCTCAGCCGGCCCTCGCTGGCGAGGGGGGACTTGCGGGTGTTGGGGGACTTGCGCTGGGTGGCGGGGCTGGCACGGGGGCTGCTCCAGGGGCTGGATCGGGGGGACACACCTGGGCTGAGGTGGTTGTTCTGCTGGTAGCCGCCACCCCCCCCTGGGCTCAGCTTGCTGGCTGGCCGGGCCTTGCGGGCCACCCGGGGAGAGGTGGGATTGCTCTCGGTCTCCGAAGAGCTGCAGGCCGAGTCGTCGCCAAGGTACTGGAGCTCCCGCACCCTGCTGTTCAGAGAGCGGTTCTTGCGTGGGCCTCCGTCCTCCCACTGCCGGTCTTTGGGGACTTTCTTCTTGGGAGGTTTGGTTCCTATAAGAACCACCTTGAGCCCCGGGGGGCCCCCCTCCTCCTCCTCGCTGGCCATGGCCTCATGGGCCTTGACGGCTGCCTCGATCTCCTCAAACTCCACAATGGCACACTCGACTGTGCCGAGCTGGCTGTAACGCCCGCTCAGCTTCTTAAGGTCCGGCGGCAGCTCCTTCCCCGGCTTGAGGATGCGCACCGAGGAGATAACCCCGTAGGTCCCGAAGGCTTTAAGCAGCATCTCCATCAGCCTCTCCTGCTGGGCGGCGCTGCCGCCCTCACTCTCCACGGCTGGACCCAGCTCGCTGACCAGCAGCATGCGGCTGGGGAGGTTCTCGCTGGGGAAGACGGGCACGGCCGCCTTGCGCCGCACCTTGCGGCCCTCCTCGTTCAGCTCCAGCAGCTCGGAGTGGCGCAGGGCGTAGGCCGTCGTCCGCCAGTCCCTGGTCAGGTGCTTCACCTGTGAGGGAGCACAATTCACCAAAGATTACTTCCGGCCCTGCGCAGGGCGTGAGCTACAATTCCACAGTGTTGGGCTTGCACTTTATTTTAAAAGGAATACAAAGCGGGTACATGCAACTGATCACAAGACTCATTCATCTCCCTGTGCAATAAATGCCAACATGTCAGAGAGCTACACTAAGGTGAAGATGAGGCTTCACTAATGTTAGATAGGGATTTTGCTTAGCACATTTGCCAAGTTACTTTTAATATTATTAGCTTACACTTATATAGCGCTTTTCTGGACAATCCAGTCAAAGCGCTTTACAGGTAATGGGGACTCCCCTCCACCACCACCAATGTGCAGCCATAGTGCACATCAGCGATCAGTGGGGAGGAGAGCAGAGTAATGAAGCCAATTTATAGAGGGGGATTGTTAGGAGGCCATGATTGATAAAGGCCAATGGGAAATTTGGCCAGGATGCCGGGGTTACACCCCCTACTCTTTTCGAGAAACACCCTGGGATTTTTAATGACCACAGAGAGTCAGGACCTCGGTTTTATGTCTCATCCAAAGGATGTGTAAATGGGGTCCATTATCATGTCTGATGGCTGCTGGGGGCTTGATTTTCTTCACACCCCCACGGAAGCCTAACTGACAGACTAGATTCTCCAAGCAGCAGTGCGGTTGTCCAAGTGCCCCCCAGGGAAAGTTTAGGATCAGACTGCTTTGGCTCCAGACTTTGCCAGCAGTCCTGCAGCCTCTTGGCACTGCGAGGGTACAGCAGAGAGGGGCGCGCCTCTCCTCCAGCCGGCAGAGCCCCACAGCATGCGGTATTGAAAAAAAAATCACGCATGCGTTGGGCTCAAAGGCGGCGAGGTCAGTTTGGCCACAGCCCCCAGTTCTCCTGTACACAGCTGCAGAGCTTGCAACCGAGCAAAAAAGCTGGACTCCATATTTTGGTTTTAATTAGGTTTAACAAAACTGATAATTAAATGGTACAATAGTCCTTTACAATCAGTTATTTTTCATAGTGCAATACTAATACAGACTAGAAATAATTTAAGCACTTCCCAGTTCCTGTAATATAGTGGCCAATAAGACCAGGCCTGTTAAACTGAGGGGCCCACTTGTGGCACAGGGTACCTTTTTGAAGGAGGTGAGCAGCTTGACACTGACGAAGCCCAGCTTGTTGCGGCGGACGTGCTTGAGCAGAAAGGCATCGTGCTCCAGGTTCTCATCCGACAGGTAGTACTCAATCTGCGCAATGAGCTTCTGGGTCAGCTCTGGGTCGGGGGGCTGCCAGCCGTCCTCCTCATTCTCTCCTCCGCTGGTCCCCGCGCCACTGGCCAAGAGAACAAGCTCTCACCACAAAGCAGCACTTTCCAGACTCAACCCGCAGTGGTTCTGTACCATTTGTCCACTGAGCCAAGTATTTAAGTTTTCAGTTCTTCAACCAAGGACTTCCTTGGCCCTTGAGAGGCACAGCATCCTTCTGCTCATGTTGAGATCCCAATAACTTCATTGGCTTTCATCACAGCCAGCACAGGATTTGTAAACCATTTAAAAATGAAGACAACACGGAACTGTTCAGTACCTTGCTTATTCAGAAAAAGAAAACCCAGATTTTTGATTTAATGATTAAAAGCACTAACTTTCCATTGTAGAGGCTGCATTTCCTATTACCTTCTTGCTGGTTCGGCACCTTGAATAGATGAACAGAACCTTCATCAAAAATTGGAAATACATTTCCAACACTATGCAAATGCTGGTAATCGCAGTACTATGAACATCTACAGCTCACAAAACTACACATGATGCATTACCTGCACACATGTAACTGCTGCATGTTAAAAACATCCATCTCTAATATTTAAATCTTCAGAATTTTACAATAAACCAGACATTAAGATTTTTAAATTAAAAGCACTTGGTTTGGTCAGTTAACTTGGAACACGTTCACTACTAAAAGACCTGGAGCTATAAAGGGAGAAATGAAGTTGCTTTCAGGACTTCAGTATCAACAGCATGAGTACCTTCAGACTACTTCCCCTCCCATCTTAAACTGCTCACCCACTCTGCTGCTGTGTTTATACACCTCTTTGCCAAGTACACAGGGACTCCCCACACCTGCCAGAATCACAACGGGTCCCAATCCTACTGGGAGAGGGAGGAGGGAACTCAGTTGAACTGGCAGCCCAGTATGTGATCTCCTGTCCCAGCCTGAGGAACAGTGAGTCTGTCTCCCAATAATGCTCCTTCTGTCTGCAGTATATGTAAATATTTTATAATGTCATTGTTGTAAATGTCTGTAGATAGTTTTTTTTGTTTCATGTGAATTATTAATTTTATTTGCTTTGGCAACACTGATTGTACCCATCAGCCATGCTAATAAAGCACCTTGAATTGAATTGACTCCTCAAACAGTTCACAGGACTTTATCTGGATGAACCAAAAGCTTTAATTCACTAGGTTCACCCCAAGGTAACTGTACACACCAGGCACACTGCCGTAACACTTGCTCGTAAAATCAGTTCTGCCCACGACGAAAATCGATAGAACTGGGAGGAGGGCTGCTGCAGAAAATGCTTTTCAGCTCCCTTTCTAAATACAACAGGACAGGCCTGCCTGAGGTGAGACCAGACACTTCGACATCAGTGGACCTCGGGAGCTCTAATTAACGTCTGGGGTAGAGAGTAGAACCAGCTGTGCAATTACTGTTCATTACAGCAACAGACCGGAGCCTCCCCCACAGCGCCTCCGGCTCCTGCGATCACAAGACACCACAAGCGCAACGTGAGCGACAGATTCTACACGGACGCCATGTGATAAATCAGATGGCTAACAGCTCTTCAGATTTCAAAGCCCGACATATTTCACTCCAATCCAAAACCAATTATACTCCCTGCCAGTACATGTAATCATGAACTAAGTTGCCTGTACTTTGAAAGGTTACTAGCATAACCAAAAGATGACGCGTTACAAAAACTTCGAATAAAGCTGCTGAAGTCTCCTATTCAGTAAGAAGGCTCCGTATTCAGTGGTCTAGCCCGTTTACTATTTTGCCCGCCACCATGGCGCAGCTATTTGAATTAAATACTTGGTCCTACACACTTAAGTGTGGAAACGGTCACTCCCCGGTCATCCTACAGAGACGCCTTTCATCTGCGTCATAGCTGTTTGATGACGTCGTCAAATTCAGGCTTATACTGCATCTCCAGTAGGATTAGCTACTTAAAAACGCTCTGGGACTCAGGGGGATACCCCCCCACATAAAAGGGAAAGAATTCGAAATCTGTAGTAGCACCAACCCCCTTCTTGCACAGCCTGTTGCAGTTGGTGTAGAAGAATGCTGATGTGCGCCCTTGAGGATTAAACTGCCGGGGTGGATCTCTCCCGTTTACCAGAACACCCCTAAACAGGACGACGACCTAGTGTACCACTGAGGTGCTGTAAATCCCGAGCATTCACACCTGGAGAACGCGTTAAAGTAACCAATATGAAAAGCTTAAGAAACAGGAAGGATTCTTCAAGAACGTACTGAATAAAAACAGGGTTTAGGGCACCGCATGGTTTTTGTCTGCTAAAAGGTGAAAATGCGAGCGCTGTCTTGGTTTAGTCTGTCGGATCTGGCGATGCTCATTTCTTTTACGCAGCACAAAGCATAAACTGTTTATTCCCCAAAACAGTTTCCTACCCACTACAGGCCCCATGCAAAACGCCATTTAAACAGCTAGCAGATATGCAACCTCAGTTAAAACACGCAGCATCGGAGACGTAAATGCTGCCAATTTAATCAGATTAAATGCTGAACAAGAAAACAATTGCGCCATACTAAAAATAAACGCTTGCTAGAGGCACCGCAATTTCACATCTGGATGCTCTAAATATATTCGGTTTAGAAACGACTAAAGGTTACAGCAGAAGACACCGTTACAGAGCGCTCGCCCTCAGATGTCATCCGACGGTGTTCGCTTTGCAAGTTTAGTGGTCAACCCGCCACATTGGGCAAGATATGCGTTTATACAGGTGGTCGAAGAGGAGATCCCCTCCAGACACTCCCGGCGTTTAAAAACTGTTCTTACCCTTTTTACAGTTTACATCGGCAACGCATTTACACCCACACTAACGTAACAAGTGTTAAAACAACTGGTTTTACTGTATGCCTGTTTACAATTACGGCAGTTACACTGATTTTACAATGACAACAATATACCTGGACTTATCGTGTCTGCCCATTTCGTCCTCGCTACAGCTGCCTCCTCTGAAATACAGGTGATCGGGGACCAGGTCGCCCTCGGGGTCTTCGTCCTCCGCCGCTTGGATAGCCACGCGGATTTTCACCTGGGTCCCCATCTCCTGGAGCTGTTGGCCCCGCGGCTCCCACTCGGACCCGGGCTCCGGGCGGCTCGGCGTCTCCATCGCCGGGCTAGCGAGCCCAGCCTCCGCCAGAACCGCGAAATCCCCGGGTTCCTCTTTCGCGGTTGCCTCCTGACCGACTTCAGGTGCGGACGTGCCTCGCTCGGTGCTCGCACAAGCCACCGCGTACGTGCTCCGTGAACCCCAAGTCTTGGGGGACAAGCGCTGGGGGAACGCGAGCGGAGCCCCGAGGTTACGCTCAAAAGCCTGCCAGAGCTCCCAGATTCTCCCTAAAGGAGATCCCGGGGGCGGCGAGGAGGCGACTGCTAGCGAGACGCACCTAGTGTTAGGGGAAGAGGAGGGGACGGGAGCGTCTTCTGCTCTTACTTCCTGATCTGTAAGAGGCTTTCTCCCTTTGAAACGAGCCCTGGGATTGGGCAGCACCGTCTTTCTGCACTCATCCCCAACCCACCAGCAAAAGCCGAGTTGAAACCAGGGGGGAGGCAGGAGCAGCGAGAGGCAGCGCAGAAACGCATTTACCAAAGCGTGCATCTTGTCTCTCGGTGCTCGGGGGAGACGACTGCGGCCGAGTGTGTCTACACGCACGCAATATAAGTAATGTAGGGGGGCCCTCACCGCGTTAAGTGGTTGCAACATACAACAAGCGAGAAACGGGCAACGCGCCAATCAAAGGTGCCGATCCACACAATGTTTCGCAGACCTGCAAATTGGATAATGAGATTTCATTTTAAGAACAGAGCGGGATTGCGAAGGGATTTGACTGTGCTGGAGACTAAAAATAAATGTAGATTTCAGATTCTTGGTTTGAAGACGCCTGTGGACACAGGGTAGGCCTAATACAGGAGTCACATTTTATTCATTTGGTAATCTTAATCTAACCTGGTTGTCAATTAGCGATTTTATTACTCACAACAGATTAAAAAAAGCTTGTCAATGCCAGCCGGAGCGTTATAAAAATCACCTTATCAACATGGAGATATCGTGGACGTTTTGTTGAATGTAAACAGAAATTTTCTTAGTCTTCTTGAGGCTTAGAAGAATAAACGAATAAGATCGACCTCTAGATCAAATTGCTGTTATCTGTTTTTTAGAATAATTTCAAATATTTTTAAATTATCAAGAAGCAGGAATAATACCAGAATTATACATTATTTCTATCTACACAGTAATTTCTTACAAACATCTTCTTGTATTTCCTTGATTGTGTAATTTTAAATTTGACCACAATTTAAGACTCAGAGCAGGAAACAAGTCTTTACACCAAGGGTGTTAGGAGTCTTCTCTTAAAGAAAGTGCCATTGAGTCTCTATTTAAAGAGAGTACCCACCACCCCAAAAGCAGGCTCTTTGAGTTTGTCTCAGTTTTAACTGAAAAATTTGCAAGACAGCTGTTGGGAAGATCATTCTGCACATTCATTTCTATATCTGAAGGCTGTTACTTTTTTATCTTGTCTTATGTCTTCTGCTACAGACAAAACTGAAACTGATAAGTCATCCCATTTGAGACCTGAATCTAACAACCAATTCCTATGATTCACTGCCTGTGATATGTTGTTAATAGCTGTAGTGCTTTGAATTCCTGATAAAGGGATTATTTTAGTCAGCACATGTCCTAAGTGTGGTAGCTCTCAGTATGTCAACAAAAACAGAACACGTTCAGCGCTGAATGAGGTAACACATTTGCTCTGCCAGGCCAGTGACTCACTACAGCAAACTATCCTGCTGACTGTCCTTCTCTGGAGGGTTGGCTGGGGTGTGAGGGGTGTGAGGGGTGTGAGGGGTGTGGCAGTGTCCCAGAGGGGTGTGAGGGGTGTGGCAGTGTCCCAGAGGGGTGTGGCAGTGTGGCAGTGCCCCAGAGGGGTGTGAGGGGTGTGAGGGGTGTGAGGGGTGTGGCAGTGCCCCAGAGGGGTGTGAGGGGTGTGGCAGTGCCCCAGAGGAGTGTGGCAGTGTGGCAGTGTCCCAGAGGGGTGTGAGGGGTGTGGCAGTGCCCCAGAGGGGTGTGGCAGTGTGGCAGTGCCCCAGAGGGGTGTGAGGGGTGTGAGGGGTGTGGCAGTGCCCCAGAGGGGTGTGAGGGGTGTGGCAGTGCCCCAGAGGGGTGTGAGGGGTGTGGCAGTGTGGCAGTGCCCCAGAGGGGTGTGAGGGGTGTGGCAGTGCCCCAGAGGGGTGTGGCAGTGTGGCAGTGCCCCAGAGGGGTGTGAGGGGTGTGAGGGGTGTGGCAGTGCCCCAGAGGGGTGTGAGGGGTGTGGCAGTGCCCCAGAGGGGTGTGAGGGGTGTGGCAGTGCCCCAGAGGGGTGTGAGGGGTGTGAGGGGTGTGAGGGGTGTGGCAGTGTCCCAGAGGGGTGTGAGGGGTGTGGCAGTGCCCCAGAGGGGTGTGAGGGGTGTGAGGGGTGTGAGGGGTGTGGCAGTGCCCCAGAGGGGTGTGAGGGGTGTGGCAGTGCCCCAGAGGGGTGTGAGGGATGTGGCAGTGCCCCAGAGGGGTGTGGCAGTGTGGCAGTGCCCCAGAGGGGTGTGAGGGGTGTGGCAGTGCCCCAGAGGGGTGTGAGGGATGTGGCAGTGTCCCAGAGGGGTGTGAGGGGTGTGGCAGTGTCCCAGAGGGGTGTGAGGGGTGTGGCAGTGCCCCAGAGGGGTGTGAGGGGTGTGAGGGGTGTGGCAGTGTCCCAGAGGGGTGTGAGGGGTGTGGCAGTGTCCCAGAGGGGTGTGAGGGGTGTGGCAGTGCCCCAGAGGGGTGTGAGGGGTGTGAGGGGTGTGGCAGTGCCCCAGAGGGGTGTGAGGGGTGTGAGGGGTGTGGCAGTGTGGCAGTGCCCCAGAGGGGTGTGAGGGGTGTGGCAGTGCCCCAGAGGGGTGTGAGGGGTGTGGCAGTGTGGCAGTGCCCCAGAGGGGTGTGGCAGTGTGGCAGTGCCCCAGAGGGGTGTGAGGGGTGTGAGGGGTGTGGCAGTGCCCCAGAGGGGTGTGAGGGGTGTGAGGGGTGTGGCAGTGCCCCAGAGGGGTGTGAGGGGTGTGGCAGTGCCCCAGAGGGGTGTGAGGGGTGTGAGGGATGTGGCAGTGCCCCAGAGGGGTGTGAGGGGTGTGGCAGTGTGGCAGTGCCCCAGAGGGGTGTGAGGGGTGTGGCAGTGCCCCAGAGGGGTGTGGCAGTGTGGCAGTGCCCCAGAGGGGTGTGAGGGGTGTGGCAGTGCCCCAGAGGGGTGTGAGGGGTGTGAGGGATGTGGCAGTGCCCCAGAGGGGTGTGAGGGGTGTGGCAGTGCCCCAGAGGGGTGTGAGGGGTGTGAGGGATGTGGCAGTGCCCCAGAGGGGTGTGAGGGGTGTGGCAGTGCCCCAGAGGGGTGTGGCAGTGTGGCAGTGCCCCAGAGGGGTGTGAGGGGTGTGGCAGTGCCCCAGAGGGGTGTGAGGGGTGTGAGGGATGTGGCAGTGCCCCAGAGGGGTGTGAGGGGTGTGGCAGTGCCCCAGAGGGGTGTGAGGGGTGTGGCAGTGCCCCAGAGGGGTGTGAGGGGTGTGAGGGGTGTGAGGGGTGTGGCAGTGTCCCAGAGGGGTGTGAGGGGTGTGTCAGTGCCCCAGAGGGGTGTGAGGGGTGTGAGGGGTGTGGCAGTGCCCCAGAGGGGTGTGAGGGGTGTGAGGGGTGTGGCAGTGCCCCAGAGGGGTGTGAGGGGTGTGGCAGTGCCCCAGAGGGGTGTGAGGGGTGTGAGGGGTGTGAGGGGTGTGGCAGTGCCCCAGAGGGGTGTGAGGGGTGTGGCAGTGCCCCAGAGGGGTGTGAGGGGTGTGGCAGTGCCCCAGAGGGGTGTGAGGGGTGTGAGGGGTGTGAGGGGTGTGAGGGGTGTGGCAGTGCCCCAGAGGGGTGTGAGGGGTGTGAGGGGTGTGGCAGTGTGGCAGTGCCCCAGAGGGGTGTGAGGGGTGTGGCAGTGCCCCAGAGGGGTGTGGCAGTGTGGCAGTGCCCCAGAGGGGTGTGAGGGGTGTGAGGGGTGTGGCAGTGCCCCAGAGGGGTGTGAGGGGTGTGAGGGGTGTGGCAGTGCCCCAGAGGGGTGTGAGGGGTGTGGCAGTGCCCCAGAGGGGTGTGAGGGGTGTGGCAGTGCCCCAGAGGGGTGTGAGGGGTGTGAGGGGTGTGAGGGGTGTGGCAGTGTCCCAGAGGGGTGTGAGGGGTGTGGCAGTGCCCCAGAGGGGTGTGAGGGGTGTGAGGGGTGTGAGGGGTGTGGCAGTGCCCCAGAGGGGTGTGAGGGGTGTGGCAGTGCCCCAGAGGGGTGTGAGGGATGTGGCAGTGCCCCAGAGGGGTGTGGCAGTGTGGCAGTGCCCCAGAGGGGTGTGAGGGGTGTGGCAGTGCCCCAGAGGGGTGTGAGGGATGTGGCAGTGTCCCAGAGGGGTGTGAGGGGTGTGGCAGTGTCCCAGAGGGGTGTGAGGGGTGTGGCAGTGCCCCAGAGGGGTGTGAGGGGTGTGAGGGGTGTGGCAGTGTCCCAGAGGGGTGTGAGGGGTGTGGCAGTGTCCCAGAGGGGTGTGAGGGGTGTGGCAGTGCCCCAGAGGGGTGTGAGGGGTGTGAGGGGTGTGGCAGTGCCCCAGAGGGGTGTGAGGGGTGTGAGGGGTGTGGCAGTGTGGCAGTGCCCCAGAGGGGTGTGAGGGGTGTGGCAGTGCCCCAGAGGGGTGTGAGGGGTGTGGCAGTGTGGCAGTGCCCCAGAGGGGTGTGGCAGTGTGGCAGTGCCCCAGAGGGGTGTGAGGGGTGTGAGGGGTGTGGCAGTGCCCCAGAGGGGTGTGAGGGGTGTGAGGGGTGTGGCAGTGCCCCAGAGGGGTGTGAGGGGTGTGAGGGGTGTGGCAGTGCCCCAGAGGGGTGTGAGGGGTGTGAGGGGTGTGGCAGTGCCCCAGAGGGGTGTGAGGGGTGTGGCAGTGCCCCAGAGGGGTGTGAGGGGTGTGAGGGATGTGGCAGTGCCCCAGAGGGGTGTGAGGGGTGTGGCAGTGTGGCAGTGCCCCAGAGGGGTGTGAGGGGTGTGGCAGTGCCCCAGAGGGGTGTGGCAGTGTGGCAGTGCCCCAGAGGGGTGTGAGGGGTGTGGCAGTGCCCCAGAGGGGTGTGAGGGGTGTGAGGGATGTGGCAGTGCCCCAGAGGGGTGTGAGGGGTGTGGCAGTGCCCCAGAGGGGTGTGAGGGGTGTGAGGGATGTGGCAGTGCCCCAGAGGGGTGTGAGGGGTGTGGCAGTGCCCCAGAGGGGTGTGGCAGTGTGGCAGTGCCCCAGAGGGGTGTGAGGGGTGTGGCAGTGCCCCAGAGGGGTGTGAGGGGTGTGAGGGATGTGGCAGTGCCCCAGAGGGGTGTGAGGGGTGTGGCAGTGCCCCAGAGGGGTGTGAGGGGTGTGGCAGTGCCCCAGAGGGGTGTGAGGGGTGTGAGGGGTGTGAGGGGTGTGGCAGTGTCCCAGAGGGGTGTGAGGGGTGTGTCAGTGCCCCAGAGGGGTGTGAGGGGTGTGAGGGGTGTGGCAGTGCCCCAGAGGGGTGTGAGGGGTGTGAGGGGTGTGGCAGTGCCCCAGAGGGGTGTGAGGGGTGTGGCAGTGCCCCAGAGGGGTGTGAGGGGTGTGAGGGGTGTGAGGGGTGTGGCAGTGCCCCAGAGGGGTGTGAGGGGTGTGGCAGTGCCCCAGAGGGGTGTGAGGGGTGTGGCAGTGCCCCAGAGGGGTGTGAGGGGTGTGAGGGGTGTGAGGGGTGTGAGGGGTGTGGCAGTGCCCCAGAGGGGTGTGAGGGGTGTGAGGGGTGTGAGGGGTGTGGCAGTGCCCCAGAGGGGTGTGAGGGGTGTGGCAGTGTGGCAGTGCCCCAGAGGGGTGTGAGGGGTGTGGCAGTGCCCCAGAGGGGTGTGGCAGTGTGGCAGTGCCCCAGAGGGGTGTGAGGGGTGTGAGGGGTGTGGCAGTGCCCCAGAGGGGTGTGAGGGGTGTGAGGGGTGTGGCAGTGCCCCAGAGGGGTGTGAGGGGTGTGGCAGTGCCCCAGAGGGGTGTGAGGGGTGTGGCAGTGCCCCAGAGGGGTGTGAGGGGTGTGAGGGGTGTGAGGGGTGTGGCAGTGCCCCAGAGGGGTGTGAGGGGTGTGGCAGTGCCCCAGAGGAGTGTGGCAGTGTGGCAGTGTCCCAGAGGGGTGTGAGGGGTGTGAGGGGTGTGGCAGTGCCCCAGAGGGGTGTGAGGGGTGTGGCAGTGCCCCAGAGGGGTGTGAGGGGTGTGGCAGTGCCCCAGAGGGGTGTGAGGGGTGTGAGGGGTGTGAGGGGTGTGGCAGTGCCCCAGAGGGGTGTGAGGGGTGTGGCAGTGTGGCAGTGCCCCAGAGGGGTGTGAGGGGTGTGGCAGTGCCCCAGAGGAGTGTGTCAGTGTGGCAGTGCCCCAGAGGGGTGTGAGGGGTGTGGCAGTGCCCCAGAGGGGTGTGAGGGGTGTGAGGGGTGTGAGGGGTGTGAGGGGTGTGGCAGTGTCCCAGAGGGGTGTGAGGGGTGTGGCAGTGTGGCAGTGCCCCAGAGGGGTGTGAGGGGTGTGGCAGTGCCCCAGAGGAGTGTGTCAGTGTGGCAGTGCCCCAGAGGGGTGTGAGGGGTGTGGCAGTGCCCCAGAGGGTTGTGGCAGTGTGGCAATGCCCCAGAGGGATAGCACTGCTCTAAGCACAGACCTGGGACCTGCCCGTACAGAAGACAATATCATAGGACTGAACTGACGTCTGAGGTTTCAGACCTCGTTAACATTCCAAGTTGTCTCTGCTTGTCTGGGCTGTAATGGGTGTTTATGTTTCCTCTGCTCTGATCTCTTTGCATCATGAAGAAAGTATTGCTGTGTCACACATAAAAAAGTAGACACTGCATGAAATTCTGGAAAGCTAAACAAAAAAACATCTTGTTTAATTTAGTTTTCATTTGCAAACAGTTGCATGTTGATCCAGTTTAATTGACATATAGATGCTGTGTTATTAAAAGAAAAGCCAGTTTGCTGAACAGAGTTTTCTGAACATTGAGGACTGTAATATGGCCGGCGGTGGGTGTAGAAGCTTTGTGATGTTGTATAAATTATTAGCAGATGTACATTCATTTGGAAAACTGAGAAGCAGTGTGTATAGAATCACTAAAAATCATATTTTCATAGTTTGAATATTCTATCTATTCTATTTGGAAAATGTATTTTGTATTAAAGATAATACCTTGTTTAATAAAACATGTAGAAATTTCATCACTGTGATCTACTTTCAGTACTGTATTGAATTTTTAAAACATCTGTTTTTGTTAGCTAAAGCTGCACAGCTCTTGTGTCTGAAATGTATATGCTATTCAAGGTCTTTTTGTTTTGGGAAATGTTTTGACTGAGAGGTTCCTGGTGCTTTCATGTGCTGTCATTCCTGCAGCAGAGAGGAGCAAAGATCATTGTGAGGCTGCCGGAGAGCCGATTTATGTTTCATAACAATCAGTCAGCTTTTTGTACAAACTTTTCTCTAGTGGTTATGAAATATTAGCAGATTTCTAAACATACTCTTTACATTTCAGAATGAGAAACATGATAAAAATTGTGAGACTATAATTTAAAGACTCATCCACACAGCTTATAACATATATTTACATATATTTTATTATTTAATTCAACAATTATTTATCATATATGAACTTTTTCAGGAAATGCTATGTAATTAAAATTTAATTTGGGTTACTTGAACTGGTTTCACTGAGAGTAGGAAACCTATTTTCACATTAACAAGATATATTATAATAAAGTAAAAAAAAATACTGAATTATTTCTGATTTTGCTCCAAGTGATTATGAAGAGGCAGGTCTGACCCTTGATGCTTTGACTGTATTTCATTTTTAGGTTATTAACAGTCTGATAGGAGTTTTACAGAAGCATATATAGGACAGCTTTCTGTTTTGTGTTTTGGTAATGGGTTTATAAAACAAAGTGTTTACCCTACACAACTGGGGACATTGATGGAAGCTGAGTAGTAGACACTGTATTGATATCAGAACACAAAGTTAGTGAAACAAAAAGTGAGGTTAATGTTGAGATACAAAGTCATGTTAAAGTCAATCTTAACTCCTGGGTTCTTTACAAATCGACAGGCTGCTGTGTTAAAAGCTGGATTTCTGAAATTCATTATATTTCCCTGGGTGTTGTCATAGTGCTTAAAGGAATGTACCTGTAACATTTATTTTCTTAAATCATTGTGTCCTTCAAGGGGACACCTCTCTTCAGTGGGGACCTTGGGGCTAATGTCACTCCCCACAGAAGAAAGAGCCATTGGAGTTTATGATTGCCCATGCTGTGAGTGTCATACTGTGGATCGAACTGCATTGTCTTTAGCTGTAGTGTGAATATAGTAGAGGTGTACCTGTGAGGCTTAACAAGAAATGTTGAAATATGATGCCAGAGATTCCATGAGACAGACATGAGAGCTCGGTGCTAGGGGTATTCCACGGACCAGTACAAATCAGTCTAAATGTCAATAGATAGGGTGCTGGCTCAAAGAGCATTTTGGAAGTTCTGAAAGAGGATCTGCTGTGCACTTAAACCTTTTTGGGATGTAATGCTTATGACTTGCGCAGGTTTGTCATCCTGCTGCACCAAGGTGGCACCATTAGAAATTCAGTTTCTCCAAGCAGTGGAAACCCACCTGGCGTGCCCAGTCTGGACCGGGCCTGAACTCACTGTGACACGACTGGCCGAGCAGCAAGCCCGGCGGACCTGGGCCTCTCAATGTCTGCTAAGACCGTCTGTGCACCTCCAGGATTGCAGTGACATAAGAGAGGCTTGCCATCCCTCTGACTGCTTCTCTTGATTCGGCAAGGCGCTGTGGAGGGCGCACCTCGTCAGACGGGCGTGTCGTAACAGCATGCATGCAGCACAGGGCTTGTAGCTGGAAAGGCAAGTTGAAAGCTTGTCTGAGTGTAAAAAGGGGTTAGAACAAATTTTAATTACCAGGTGCTTCATCAGTGCTTGAATTGAAAAGCCTTAAAGACCTTTTGGTGAGGTCACCTAGTATGACGTCATTTACTCTCTCTGTGATACCCAGGCCTCTTCTGAAATATATAGGGAGATACCCTTAGGGTTTGGACTGTTGGATCCAATGAGACTTTATTAGTATGTTTTTTTTTTGGATGCAAACTGCTATAGATTTTCAACTTGTTGTTATTTATTTGGCTGAGAAGATTAAGTTCATAAATGTCACCGAAACACTCATTTTGTGACTGTTGTTCACCCTGTACATTCGGTCAATTGCCATTAATAACTTCCTACATGTAAGTTTATTTTGCAAAAGGCATGATTTGTTGATTAAGCTAATTGACCATGGTGTTGAATGACAGTGCAAAACAACTGCACTACAATATTGTCATCAGACTGGTCCCAATACATAAATTGCAGCTGTGAAAAACGCATATCCTAAACTCTTCAAAATTCTCTTTCATCTGCGGATGATGCATATGGGACCATAAGTTTGAACTTCTGTCCCAAAACAGAAACTTTAAAAGATTGGCACCAGCTGATCCAATTTTCGTGCCCTCTCAAACCAGTGAAGGTTTCCTAACAAAAATGATTATATTAATTGAATAAATGTGTCTTATTGTCTTACTTCTCGATGCAATTATGATCTTAATTCTCTCCACTGTGATATGCAATGGTTTTAAACAGATTCTGTGGAGCGCCTGATGTACGGAGTGCTGAACACAACAGAATGAACCCACTGAGCTACATGCCTGCTCGCAGACTGCTGTGTCAGTGCTCTTCCTGTGGGGCCGGGTTACGCCCACACCATATGTAACACTGTGACTTCGCGGAGGCGAACTGGGGAATTTCCTTCCTCCTACTCTCTCCAGCGCTGCCCGTCTCCCTCCAGCTCTTAATTCCCCTCCCCCTCTCACGTTTGCTGTTTTCAAATAACAGGAAGAATTTTGAAGGAATCTCTACAGTCTGGCTGTTTGAATTCTGTGATATCTTCACAGCTTTATCATTATTTATTAATGACTTGTATGCACTGTGGTATTGTATTCTGTATTATTTTACATTTGTTTCAAAAGTGTTTTACTTCCTATTTGTATATTTTTTAATGGCAAGCAGAAATGTGCACAAATTCAAACGAGGTGATCCTTCCATTTTCAAGATTATTAGCTGTCTAGAAATATATTCAAACAAAAGATCTAGGTGTTTTATAAATATGAGAGATAGTAACTGACAGATGCATTTTGAAAAAAATTATCAGCATTAACAGACAGTTACAGTACACAAACAGATTGACATAACAGTGTTTTTTTACTTGGATCTTTTTAACTGTTTCTTGTAATCTAGGAGTGTTTGGGTTTGCTGTTGTGGTTCCAATAAAAATTTAAAGAAATAAAGTTTTGTCTGCCCACATTTTATTGAATTCTTCATTTCTTACCTTTTGCACATAAACACCTTTTTTACTGGGTTACCAAGAAATTGTATTCATGGGAGATTTACACTGTATCACACACTGCCAAAACAAGCATTACTGGTTTTCCAGATTTCACACACTTGGTTATGGAAGCAGTAGGCCTGAATGAGTGAGTTTTGAACTTAGTAGCCAGCTGTTTCAAGGATCTCATCTAGCCATTTCTTGAAAGAGGCCAGGACTATATGGCTGGGGAGCCTGTTCCACACTCCCACAACTCTTTGGGTAAAGAAGTGTCTCCTGTTACCAGTTTTAAAAGCACTTCTGTGTAGTTTCCACTGATATTTTTCTAGTTCATATTCAACAGCTTTAAAAAACTGTTTAAACAAACACTGTAAGGATTTCAGATGACTTATTAAATAAAATAATTTTGAGATATTGTATGGGACCAAATTCTGAATACTCTGGTCCTCCCCTCCCCAATTCTCTTAATTGAGCAGATTACTTGCTTAATTGCTCAATAATGCACAGCTGTTCCCGATCTTTAGAACCAAGTGACCTATAAAATTAACTGGAATGGGGCTTGTCAGGACCCATTGGATGCCCCTGCTCTAAAGGCTTGTAAAAAACGTATTCAAAGAGCTACAGTATAACTGGCTCCAGTGCCTGTTAAAGTGTGTTTCATCTGCCACTGAATCACTGAGTGATATACAGCTCTCCATTCCCTGGTCACACTCACCATCTGAGTCAGGCAAGATATTTATAGACAAATTCACCCCAGGGGTCTCTGACAGGCCAATTCACCATACATACGGTAATAAATAAGAACAGGATATCTCATGTCTTTTCTTGTTTCTTAGCAGGATGTCTTGTGTAGCTTAAGCGAGATATCCCACAGGTTTGTAGAATCCATTAAACTGAAGAATTCTTCTTATTTTTTTCCTCTGCAGTAAGTCTCATTTTGGAAATTAACTGCTGCTCTTGGCACAATTCCATCGTTATTATTTGTTCATCTGACTTATGACTTCACCAAGCTGATAACCCAGTGCTGGAGATAACTCTTCACTCAATGAAAGGCAGAAAGATAGAACATAAAATCTCCATGTGCATTCTGAACAGGAGAACTGAGGAGTTTCTTCAGGACACTTGGGTTTGGTTAATCACTTCTCATGAATTCATATTTCCTGTCAAAGATTCTAAATTATGAGCAAATTAATAACAAACTATGTAATGTGCACACAACCTGCTGTTTGTACAAATCTGGTGTCTTACTTGGCACAATTGTGATAACTTCATAAGGAATTTGGAAGTTACCTGGACAAAAAGTAAGATGATTGAGTTATTCCCTTTATAGTCTTAAACAGAACAGATTTCTTTTCTCCTTTAAAACAGAATTGTCAAATACTACGAATATAAAATAATATTATCCATTTTTGAAGGTTCATGTAGTGTCCTTAACTCCCATCCTTCCTTCACTTACGTATTTCTGGAAAGGATTACAACAGCCCAGACCCTGTTCTTGAAGCCCAGGGCACTGGACAGGGCTAGTCTGGATGGGCACCGGACAGGGCTACAGTCTGGAATGGATGCAAGCTCTACACAAAAGGAGTCACAGCCTGGAATTGAACCCAGGGCCCAGGAGCTCTGAGGCAGCAGCTCTTACTAACAGAGCTATCCCAACCTTACTGCCATAAGCAAAAAACGTAGAACAACACTTTCTTTATACAATAAAATGCATCTGCAGTTTTGTGTTTAATTATGACTCTGAAGTTATAATGTATGCACTTACAGTACGTCATGTCAAAGTTAACCACATTGTGATCTGAAAAACACTTAAAGACAGAAACACAGGTGTCCAAGGAGGCTTTGTAATTTATATAATGTCCACTACAGTACATACAGAAATGAATAATCTGAATTAAATTAAATGTCAGCAAAACTGACATTTTAAATTTGCCTTTTTATGAAAATGTCATGTTTACTATATGCTTTTTTTGAAGATTAGACATAAAGTCTTTCTTTGATTTCTACATGCATTCTCTAAGGAATTCTGATAGAAACTGTAAAGCGTAGACATAAGTTTTGCAAAGACAACACTAAGCACAGCCGGTCAGAGGTTCAGTTATTTATTTTAGGGACTGGTCCTGTGATCTATGTCTTGTAGTGGACTTTCGTTTCTGACCTAAACAGCAGTTGGAGCTCTTTTTTAAACACATATACACCAAAAATGTGCAATTTTAGAGCTGTAATATAAAGAGAGACACTTCCCAACAACCTTCAAAAGTGAAATATTATATTGTGGCTTAATTTCGCGTTTTGATTATTTTGTTTGCTATTAGAAATGTTCTATTACAAAATTGGAAATAACATACAAATTTAAAAAATCCAAACACTAATAAGAAATCCGATCATTGTATTTTCAGCCAGGATGCATAAGGAGGAACCCCACTGTTAGTACAGCTGGGCTCCTAAGCACCTCCTCCACGGATGAGAACGTGTGCCCTGGTGAAGACCTGATTAAGGAAGACAGGCGTGTGAAACCCTCTGTCACTGCTAGCACACTCAACACTTCCCAGGGAGCCATGCATAACACTTTCCATGGGCATTTGTGGAACTAGCTCTTTCCTGACGCAGCACACAATCCTTCACGAATCCACCAGCAAGGGACTCTCTACTGCATCTGATGCTTCCCCACACTTTCCTGATCTGTACAATTATATTTTGACATACAGTACCTGTAAAGCTAGTGTGCACAGAGGAAAATCAGCTCAACATGTGGCTGTTTCGTGTTACCAGATGAAACATGTTGCATAGCTTAGGAACCTTAGGAACCACATACAGGGAACAGGATCTGTGGTTCATCAGCAAAGAAATTAAAGCTGATGCCTTACTCATGAAGAACCTGGCCCTATGGTTACAAATAGCCACTAAAAAGAATGGGACCTAGAACAGAGCCCTGCAGGATGCCTGAACTGACTAACTTTGTCAAAGAGGACCATTATCCAATCTGAACAAATTGTTTTCATCATTAGTTGCTTTTAAACCACAAATAAACAATTCCAATAAAACCAACAATAATCTTTAATCTATTTAGCTGGATGATGTGATCAATGGTGTCAGAGGCAACACTGTGGTCCAGCAGGACAAGAATGGATAAGAAACCATCAGAGGCAGTAGTCAGCAGCTGCGGGTAAATCATTAATAATCCCAGCAGGAACTGTTTCTCTACTAGGAAGCACCTGAACACTGATTGGAATGGCTCAGATTAGTGATCTTCTAACTATACATTAAGAACCAAGAACATTTGCAAAAATGGCAGTTAGATATCAGCCAATAATTAAAGTTGAGGCTGGAGTTTTACTCTTTATTAAGTCATTTAAAGGTTCAGAAAAGGCTCCAGATCTTAAGTGAGGATTCAGTGAGGATGTGTGAAAACGAGACATGGACAAGAAAAAACAAGACAGTGAGAACAGAATGCAAGGAGCAGATTATGGGCTCATTTTATTGATTATTTCAGAAAGCTGCTGAGAAGAGACAGAATGAAACTCTTCCACTTCTCTCGACATGACATTACGTGTTCTCAGAAGTGGAATTACAATTTGTGATATTCCATCCATCTATCAATTTTCTAGCTGCTCTATCCAAATTGTTGGGGAGCCCGAACTTATCCCAGCAAGCAACAGGCACAAGGTGGGAAACTCCCTGGATGGAACGATGTCTGGTATTATCAAAGTAAATAACAGCTCAGACAATTAAGTGCATTGGTCCCTAGAGTGGTGTTCTTTACTAGATCTACATAAGAGATGATGATCTATTGAAAAAAGGAATCTGGAGTTACTATTCCCATCTCCCATTAGTTTCCCAGAAAACAGGTGGCGGTCAGTGTATTTCTACAGTGCATTGTTTGAAGGCAGTGTAAATCAATAGACAGGCCAGTCTCCCTCCATCTGTATTTAAATTTAAACCCACGAATCTCGGGAAAGTATGAGATTTCATGGCAAGAAGTGAGCAAAGGAGAGCGAAGTATGAATGAGATGTTTCTAGTTTTTATCCAGAGCTAACTGAACTGAAATTGCACTGAGAAAGCAGTAGTAATAATCATCACCTTTATTTTATGTGGCACCTACAAAAGTAGCTTCACAAAGTGATCTAAGAGAGAAACTGTAAGAGTGCAAAGGCATAATGGAGTCCTTAAAGCTGAAGGTCAAAGAGATATGAGTATGAAAAGCTTTGGGAGAGCAAAGGTGAATGAATAAAACTGATGTTACAAAACATAATGGTATACAGTAGGTCTGTGAGCAGATACCGGAACTTCAGGGACATAACTACACCCACTGCTGATAGCAATCAGGTGAAAATGCTAACAAAGGCTTCATACAGGAATTGCAAACCGCTTATCTGTTATTTGCTGACATGGCCGAATGAGATTTCTATCACTCATTTTACATACCCAGCTTCTCCTCCATGCGTATTTACAAGCTAACTCCACCAGCACCTGTGTGTAACAGGAGCCGGTCCAGGCTCCGATGAAGCGTAGTTCAGGACCCAATGCAGACGGTATAATCCGGAAGTAAGTGGAGAAGGACAACAGGGAAAAGACGTAGAGGATCAGGAGGGGTTGACAGACAGGGGGGCGTGACGACGGTGATCCCGTGCTCGGGGGCTGGGCGAAGGCAAACAAGTCCAAACAGTCCAAGGGGAAAATCCGGGGCGCAGTCCGGAGTCCAGGAACCAGGGTATCCATCCGAGACAGACAGACGGGATCCGGAACAGGAACAAGGAGTAAAAACAGGGTAACGAGGCCAGGCGCTCCGAGCCCCGGACTCAGACGGTGAGGGCGCCATAAGGAACCCTATGCTGTCAGGTGTTTCCTGGACCCGCTGGTAGGCGTGTTTCCTGGCATCCATCTCCCAATGCTGAGCCTGGAATAGCGAGAGCGCCAGGCTTAAATAATAACAGACTAAACAGGAATAATCACATAATCAACTAAGATACGAAAGGGTCGGAGCGCCCTTAAGGGGAGGGACGGCGATCGTGACACTGCTTAGCCCACACCAGATTCTTCTCTCACCATCCTTCTGATTGGCCCTTGTCCCATTTTCTTGTTGCGCACATGGGGATCTGCGCTCTGACCCCCAGCTTCTCTCTCCCCGTCTGTGTTCCTGTGTGTCTCATGGAGAGCAAGCTGGGGTATGAGAAAAAACAAATTCCTAATGCAAGAAATTGTATATAGTCAATAAAGTGATCTCTTATATCTGCCTCATCACCTCAGCCAAGCTAACCTCCCTCAACCCAGCAGGCAAAGAATGTCTGTTCCCAGCTCTATGCCACTGCCATATTGCCTGCGCTGTTAGAATCACCTGTTATATACTGTAGGTAACAGCCCTGAGAGGAAACGGGTGAAACTTAATTCCAAATATATTACAAATTATAATTTCAGTACTCCATCAGCTTTCCTCACTCCAGTGAAATTTGCTTTTTCCCATTTAGGCAAAGACTTAGCTCACAGACAAAATCAGTGACTTTCTGATATGTTATCCTTGCAAAGCATAAGCTGGAGTGATGTGTAATACAGAACAACATCAGACATTTAATATTAGTTATAAAATAAAGATAAATAGCTACGGTAGAATTGTCTCCTATGCAACATGTTTCATCTGATAACACGAACAGCCACATGTTGGGCTGATTTTCCTCTGTGCACACTAGCTTTACAGGTACTGTATGTCACAATATTCCATAGACACAACAAAAGTGGACTTTAAAGTTGTCTTTTTTATCGTGTGCCATTGGATGAGCTAACAGAATCCCCCCTTCTCCATGAATTAACTATGACATGTTAAACAAAGGGAAATATCCCCGTGGACATAAATACTCTTGAATAAAGACTCTCTCAAACACTCTTGAGTCTTTGTTAACATGCTGTGAAACAGTGTCAGCCTAGATTACTGCCCAGTACAGCTCCTTTTTTTCTTTGATAAACTAGACGGTAACACAAGCAACAGCACCCTCAGATGGACTTGGTTAAATCTCTGTTGAAGCCGTTATTGGACTGATTTAAAAGACAAACATGCAGTGGGTAAGAATTTACTCAGAGACACTAATCCAGTAATTTAGCAGTAAGTTTCTCAGGTGTCTGTTCCTCATTGGTGTTGTGGTCATGCTTACACAGGGCAGACACTGCTGTAGAGCATTCACCTGCAAACTGATGGCTTAAAGGTTTAACAGAAAAAACATTTTAAATGGGCATTCTTTAAAGTTTAAAATACAACTCTAGACTGATCTTTTGAAAAATCATTACCTTCCACTGGCTCCCTACCTTCCAGTTATATAAAAACATTATAAGTACACTTCTCCTGGAATGTTGATTGCTATATGACATGTGTTTCATAATCATTTCACGGTTTTGCAGCTTTAACTTGATGTATTACTGTCGGTTCATCTGCACCAGTGAAGTGGAACATAGTACTAATTGAAGCAGAGCACTCAGGAATTTGAATACAGCGTGTACCTTTTATTTCTGAGTGCCAGCTTTGAATTGCTGGCCCCATCATTCTCCAGCTGAAATGCTCTTTCCGACAAAAGCTCTATCCATCTGTAGTGTCTCTTCTGCATTATGGACACAAGACTGTGTGACCTGACACATGTCTAATAAAGCACCTGGATCACTAAGTACAACCAACAGCTGCTTTAAAAGTACAGGAGACGCACAGAACTTTTTGAAGTCAAGGAGGTGTTCCTGTACATGAGGTGTTGTCATGACTACCACTGTAATAGTTTCTAGGTCAAACATTGTTGACTAGTCTAAAAGGGATGCTCATATTCATTGTGCAGCACATAGGCGTGACAATAGTCCTGAAATTCCTCAGCTGTTTAAATACAGTATTTAATCATGTGTTTCTGATTTTCTTTGGAAGCTGGGAAGAACAAGCATCACTGGTCGAATTTCATGCAGATGAGAGATGCTGACAAACCAACCCTAGGTGACGCCACTGAGGAGAGTGAAGACATCGGATGGATTTGTTACAAACAGACTTCAGCTAACCTGAAGAAAGTGCACAGCACACTTTCATTGCAATGGCTCTGATTTCCCGAGCCGCTGTTGTGATTTTGCGATTTCTCAGGATGGCTGTGTGCGGTGCTTCTCAAAGTGAGCATCGCAAATGGAGGTATGTGAGGCTGGCAGCTGTGTTCATGGGCACGAGATGCAGCCTCATTGTGCAGCTCCTGCAGCTGCAGCAGGATGACAGTGCACGGCCTCAACTGGGGCATCATTCAACACTGAAGTGGACACTGACAAACAGGAAATGTGACTTAGCCGCCTCATGGTGAGTATCCACATGTTGAATTCAATCTCAAAGTCTGCAATGTAATCCTGGTAAACAGGGCTTTGATTGACAGGTCCCACAATGCCTCACAACTGAAGCAAAGGCCACTTGAGTTCTGTTTCTCAGTACAACCAGCTCTGGCTGTAGTGGGAAGAAACGCCTTTAAACCTGCCCATGAAAGGGACAAGTACAAATCTCGCTGTATGTTGGAGGAAACAGGACCACCTAAAACAAAACCATGGGAACGTACTGAGAACTTGCAAACTCCACACAGACTGGCTTTTCTGAGTTCAACACATGTGGAAGCTGGAGTTGACCCTGGAACTGTAAGAGCCATGCCGCCATGATGCCCTCCCTGAAAGTGAGAACTGCAGAGCGCACAGTTTCTGCCAGGAACCTAGAGAATGTGAACTTACATCTGACAACAGACACCACCCTGCAAGGACCAGCTTTGGTTGTAGACCAAACCAGTGCTGGCAGTGAAAAAGCAGTCACATGTCATGTTCACTGCGAAGTCCTGGTTCTTGACACAGGGAAGCCATCACTGAGGCTGGTATTGCGTGGGGAGTGAATCCAGCCACCAACAACCCCAGAAGCCACCAGAAACCCACTGTGACTGCGGTGAGCATAGCAGTATCACAATCTGGAGAGCCAGCACCCTGACCAGCGGAGCTGACCTTCACCTCTGTCAGGGTGGCTGGTGTGCACGACTGGGGCAACATCAGCGATCCACTTCTGGAGCCTTCTGCCTGTTCTTATGGTCGTCTTTGTTTTCCTCACTTCTAGAGTGTATCCTGATCTGGCACTGAGACTCAGTCACCCACAGAAACTTCATTCTGGTCCTGGAGGGCTGTGGTGTCTTTTGGGTTTCATTGCACCCTGGACTCTTGATGGCTTCACTGAATTCAGTGTACGCTAAATATAGATCTTTTCCCACCAAAGTCTCCAGGCCTTTACTCAGTGAAGATTGTAAATTACTTAAAAATCCCCGTGTCTTCTCCCATGGTTAGGAATGAACATCACTGACTGAACTAGTTCAGGAAGATCTGCAGGCCATGTAACCTTAATGATACTTGTTTATATTTCATAGTAAATATATGGCTTGTTTACAATGAAATGTTATTTTTGATTTATATTAGCTGTTTAAGGTTACATTCTTACGACCCCTACTTTTTCAGAGCACTACATTAACCATAGACAGTGGTATTGCTGCTTTGTAAATAATTTGAGGTAGAGCGACTGGAATAATTTAATAAAGTTTTAATAATGTATAAGGATCAATAATATTTGTATAAAGATGGATCAGATGTGCTTTTATTAATTGGGAAACTAGGAAACGAAAACACAGGGTTACAGTCTTTTGTGACGAATTAAAGCAATCATCAGGTAAGAAGGAGTAACGACTTGTCAAATCTGTAACAGACATTATGCACCTCCACATTAACAGGAGGTAACAGTATAAATGTGTGAAAACATTGTGTTTTACACTTGTGCTATATTTTAGATTACAACCCTGCGACTTTTTACTGTTGTGACTTGTTACGTTCTGGTAAACGCTACAGAACACCACATTAATGATAGTACAACAGAAGACTACAATACAGAAAACATAGTTATATATGACAAACAACTACCGTTTTAATCTGTTAATTTCAACATGCATGAAAAAAATATCCTTTTTGGATAGGTTATGTCGGAACCTTCCCCTCCCATTTATTTTTCCGAGTCGGAAGATATTAGGTCTGACACCAGATGTTACGGTTACTACCAACAGACCGGCTCTGTAACTAAGGAAGTGTGGTTCATAGGCAGTTTCAAACGTGGATATTTACTGTTTATGTATCAGGTTTTCCATGTACTCGCCAGTAAAGAAAAATAACCTTTGGACGTGTATCGTTCCATTGCAGAATATATATATATATTGAACATAGTACGTGCATTACGGTAATAATTGGAAATGTTTCAATAAAGGACATCAGATGTGATAAAGAATCGTTTTATCTAAATACTTTTGCTACATTTTAGATACGTCTAAATATTGCTGTATTTTTAATTGAGCTGAATCAATGAATGTGAAATTTTAAATCCGCAAATCTGAACTGAAATGCTTCCCAATAAATACCAATACACCAGAGGACGATTCCTTGCTCCAACGGTAAGTTAATTAACAGCAGGTTGGACTATTTCAGCCAACACAACTGATTCGTAAATAACAGGTTGTACAAAATATTGAATGACTAGCATCATAATCAAATCGTCTAGCAGATTAACTACTGTATTCCTTTCAGAACATTTCGTTTATTGACTCTATCAGGGCAGTAATACCTTTGTGTTTGTGTGTTATATTTCAACAGTCGTGTTTTGGCATCGGCAGGTCTTTGTTTATGTTCAGCTTCAGTTATCGAAAGTAACGAGATTTTAATGACAACAACAACAATGTACAACAGTGCTAACAAACAAGATGTGGCCTTTTGAGATCAAATTCTGTACGTTCATATGGCTTTCTTGTGCAGTCTGTTTTATTTTTTTTTGGTTTTCATAAAAATATCTGCTCTAAATATCAATCTGACACAGTACACATGCAACAAAAAATTAAAGGTTAAGCGTTACACGTACTGTAATGTCATAAAATTACAATTAACTGAAATCATACAGGAAATCATAATCTTTTGTTTAGGTTTTGGAATAACAGTTGCTCTTCACACATATGCCCCTATTCAAAGATGTTCAAGCTGAAGCTGTATGAGATATATTAGGTAAACTGTATGAGATAAGGGTCCCTAGTGGAGTGTACTGGAAACATGGTTACACATTATACAGAGACATAGCCTCCACCCTGTCCCCCTTACCCCTGTCCCTCTGTGTTACTCTGGCACTGTTCTCTCCTATTCACAACACATTTTATCTCTGGCACACTCCTGCCACGTCTTCCCTTGCCAGGTTTCTATAATCTGCTCCTTCCTTTTCCCACTGTTCAACACAGCTGTTAGCCCCTGGTATTCTCCCACCCAGAGAAATGTATCTCCCACCTGGCCAGCCTCCCTGCCAGCCCTGTCCATCCAAACCAACTCATCCCGGAGTCTGTGACTGGTCTTGTCTTCTCTCTTCCTTGCTTTTCTCAGGCTACTCTTTTACTCCAGTTCCTCCACTGGTTCCCTATTTCCACATGCATCTGATTCATCCACTCTGCTCCTGCCTGCCATCAGTCTCTTATCTCTCCCTGCCTCATCTCACCAATCTCATTTTGCTGCATTAATCATTTCTGTTTAAGCCACTAGTGAATCCCAGAAATGGAGAAAAATATAATTCACTTTAAACATTAAAAATTAACTGGAATTACTCAATTATATTTTATTCCTAGATTAAGAAAAATAACTTTATATAAACCAAGAGTATATATAAAGTGTGAGTTGCAAATCAGTCCAATAAGATTTTATTCCTTAATTGTATCCAGGTTACTTAATCCTGTTGCAATTGGCCCAGAACATTGATTATCAGCAAAGTAGGACTGTATCTCAGTCCAGTGATGTGGTCATGTTGTATTTACAATAGTTTATAAAAAAAAATTCTTACCCAATTGAAGTATTTAAAAAAAAAGCACATTTATTCTTATGACTTTGGTATCAAATGATTCTGCATTTTCAGAAATATACACCAGTGTGTTTAAATAATATTTGTTTGAATGCTTGAAAGCTTTATTGTCTTCCCTCGTCTTTACCTGGCAGGCAGCGGACCTTCTGAAATTGTCTGTGTTGTGTTGGTGTTTCTACAGGTAAACAGCTATAATTTGCAGCTGGGGACCCTGAGCACTGCTGCGCCAGAACGAGTGTCGTTTCAGAAGCCGGTGAGCAATGTCTAGCCTTACTGCGCCAGAGTCCAGCCATACTGCGCCACAGTCCAGCCTTACTGCGCCAGAGTCAAGTCGTACTGCGCCACAGTCTAGCAGTACTGCACCAGAGTCTAGCCCAGCCTGGCCAGAGTCTAGCCGTGCTGCTCCACAGTCTAGCCGTGCTGTGCCAGAGTCTAACCGTACTGCGCCAGAGACTAGCTGGAGCTCTGTGGCTTCGCTCTGTTGACCGATTCAGTGTAACAGAGTGGCACCTGAGTTGATATTTCGATTTTATTTTGTGTGTTGGTTTACACCATTCTCCCTCCATTAGTTAAGCAGCTGGAATATTTTCTTATTTCTAGCTGGCTTCATTTTTTAAATCAGCTCAGGCTTTTCAAAAAAGTATTTCCTAATGATGCCCCCATTTCTACGGAATGGAAATGTATGATAACAGCATAGAAATTCAGAAATGTTGTGAACATGAGAAGGGGACTGTGTTTATAAACTTTACTTGAAGTTTTTTTTTTCTGTATGTAGTTTTGTCCTCAAATAGATATAAATTACTAACACCCAAAGCTTTGTGTATGTGGTTGGAATTTCTATCTCCACACCTAGCGGGACATCTGTGCCCCTGAATTGCAAAAGTAAATTCAGAATAGCTACATTCATTGCCTTTAAACATAGACCAAGGCCAAGGAAAAGACAGATGATTTAGGAAAAATATTAAATCAAATAGTTCTTTTGTGCTTATTAAAAGCACAAAAAACTCCTTGAAGGCGTTTAAAAACCACCCCACATTTAGCTGTGACAAGAACTTGTAATAGAACACAAGCTATTCCTTTGAAACTATCAAATGGACACGACGTCTGAAATAGTCAATAGTAAGCATTAGTCATTTCTCCATGGCCTTTCTTAATTGCATTTAATTTCTTTCTCTTCTGCTAAACAGCAGGCTTTGAAGTGGAGTGCTGCATTCAAATCAAAGGGCTCTTGTGCTTTAAACAATTCTGAGAAAACACATCTTTTATTGATTAACCACACTTATTTACCACACATTTTCATGCTCCTGACAAAATCCCCATATCAGTGGAACTGAAATCCTCATAAAACATAATGAGTTTTGACATCTGCAGGGAAAGACGTAAATCCAGGTGTATTTCTGCATTCTGTCCCCAGTGTCAGTGATGTAATTCTAAAGTGAGGATTTCTACATTTCATGCTATACGTCGTGATAAAGATATTAAATTCTGCAATGCTTTTGAACCTGATAAACAACATGTTACATTTTGGAGCCTATAGATTAGTCACTAATTTATAGGCTCAATTGCCTTTTCTAAATTACATAAAGTAGAGGTTAAACCACTCTTGATTAGGTTTTAAAAATAGTCTGTTTTCATTCTCATAGCTTGACTTTCGCCTGGCTAAAGACCTGCCTGGCCTCAGTAGAGAGGTAGCTCCAGACAGCTTGAGGATTAATGCAACCAGACAAGGTAATCCTGAGTATCGAAATAGGCAATTATATTCAAGTATACAACTATATGTACATGTATTCTAACACGATAAGTGGGTCTTCTATTGCCTGTTTGAAACTGGATTCACTGTAAAAACCCAGAGAAAACTGAACTGATTGAGTTTTTTTTAATGATGATAGAACATTAGAGATAGTTAAAATAAACAAATGTCATGGAAAGATCAAAAGAAACCTGCAAATGAGGTTTTATTCCTGACAATTAATTCCTCACCTGCTAGGTAAAAAAGAACTGAATAAATAGAGACTATTCATATCATGCATAATTACAGTCAAGGGGTACTAGTAACTGTAACCCCAAATTCCCTCAGGTTGTTGGTAATTGTTTTCCTAGCTATTGTAATCAGACCAGGAAGTACAAGCAGCTGAGTAGCTTCTCTGTAGCTACGATGACACAGTGTAGGAAGGGATTGCAGTAAATCCAGGGAAACACTTTGTTGGACAAGCTACAGTATGACCTCTGAGACTAAATAAATAAAAACCAGAAGAACAGCTCATCCAAAATGGAACAATCTGGCATCCATACCTTAAAACTCTTTACCAAATGCTCCTAAATACAAATAAATCTGACCAAAATATTACGTATGAAAAACACAACATTTTGGAATCTGCTGTTATTGACAACAAAAACCCCTTGATCTCCCCAATCACTGAGCAGAAGCTACTTGGCAAACCCCAGGCCCTCAGACCACAGCCTGAGCCCAACACTGTTCAATGTCTATATCAATGAGTTAGCAGGAATGTTGGAACAGTCTGCAGCTCCTGATCTCACACTACATGACACAGAGATTAAGTTCCTGCTCTACGTGGCTGACCTGGTCCTGCTGTCGCCCACAGAACAGGGGCTGCAGCAGAGCATGGCACTGACAATCAATCTGGACAAGACCAGATTCGTGGTCTTCCAGAAGAAAGCCAGATCTCAGGGAAACAAGTACCATTTCACACTCAACAACAGCATATTGAAGTGCACACTGAGCTAACCAATACCTTAGTCTGACTATCAGCTCATCTGGGAGTTTTGACCTGGCAGTGAAGGCACTCAGGGCTTTCTATGCAATGAGAAGGAGGCTTTTCAGCATTAACCCACCAACAAGAATCTGGCTCCAAATATTTGAAAGGGTAATTCAACCCATTGCCCGATACAGAAGTGAAGTGTGGGGTCCCCTCATAGACCAGGATTACACTAAATGGGACAAACACCCCCATAGAAACTCTGCTCTTAGGATTAGAAAAATTCCTAACAGCTCATGCAGGGCCAAATTAGAACAATACCCACTATTAATAAATACACTGAAGAAAGTAATAAAGTATTGGCGACACGTAAAAAGCAGTGACCAAAACTCCTCCCACCACAAGGCCCTGCTAAGCCAAGAGCTGAGCCCAACAAAGAGCCTTCTGAGCCAGCTGGTCCTGCGGGTCACTGGCCCAGGCCACACCGACACCAGCCAGCCTCCGGACAGCACTGCTAGAGCACCACAAATCAGTCTCAACCACATCACATGAGGAATATCTTACACACTGGGACACACACACACACAAACACAACATAAACTAGAATGCTACACAACTGTAAACAGACAATACATACTTGCCAAATATTTGACTAAGATAAGAAACAGCAAAAAGAAACTGACCCTGGCGAAGTACAGGCTCATTGACCACATTCTGGCCATTGAAACTGGGCGACACAGGCAGACCTGTCTGCCCAGAGAGGACAGGCTGTGTTCCCACTGCCAGCCAAGAGAAACAGAGACAGAGATACACTTCCTACTGCACTGCGACAAATATTCTGGGATTAGAGAAACATTCTTCCAAATTTACAAAGCTAATCCCAGAATTCCCACACCTGCCAGAATTACAGCAACTCCCAATCCTACAGAGTGTTGAGGCAGGGTGCCTCTGAACGAAGGCCAATGAGAAGAACTTGTAACATGAGGCCAAAGTCAGACCATATACAGTAATTTTATTTATCAGGATTAGCTTCAGTAAATATATATATGTTTTTATCAAACTAATGTGGAAGTATTGCAGATAGCAGGCGTGTATTGGAACAGAACCAGAAGTGAAATATAAGTTCTGCATTACTTCTGGGCAGAAAGGACTGTGCCAGAATCCAGAACTGTTTAAAAAAACAAACAAGATGTTTACTTGTTCTATTGTAGTGCTCTTACCCTGTATTTTCAAAGGTAATTCATTTTAATTCGATAAATTTGTAATTCAAAGAGAAGCTCGGTAACCAGCCTTCGCTACAGCCTCACTGCCTAGTGCTCTCTCCCTGTGTCCTCTGCAGGCGGGAGGCTCATCAGCGCTCAGAATGCTGGAAGACCCTCCCAGCCTCCTGCGCTGGCCTTTGGCATGGAGTTTACGGGGCAGGACAGGGTGCTGTGCCAGCTGTCTGCAGGCACTCCTCGGGGGCATAGCGGTGACAGTGTGGCACCAGCCCACAGGCCCTGGTCTAGGCAAGCTTCCCACAGCGCGGGGGCGAGCTCCTCCCACAGCTGCCCTCTAGACACCCCGATGGCTGGCAAGAAGCTGGAAGGTCAGCCCTTTCCTTCCTTTGTGCAGGCCGTGAGGATATTCTCTCTCCCAGGTTTCACCAGAGTGGTTGGAAATCAAGTAAATTATCTCATTTCAGTAGTGAGATGTTCTGCTCCAGCTGGGTTCTGTGTTTGTCATCTCTTTTCTCTTACTTTCCACGTGGTGTGAACCCAGATTGCGCATTCTGTCTGTTTGCTCTACAAGAAAATACATTGTTTTAAACAACCCAAAATGCATGTTATATATGTTAGGATTAGCTGTTACACACACTAACATGGAGTAGATTAATACTGGATGGTAATATGTTTAAGTTTGCTTTACATTTTAATCAGTCATCAATCATTTTATATTTATTTGCTATTTCATAATAATTTCTAATCAAATTCTAATCAGTTTTCAATACACGAAGATCAGTGACAGAACATTGCCTGTGCCTATCCTACCAGAAAAAAACTAGTCCTATATCAATAAACTAAGTATTTGAAGCAAGAAAGCAAAACAAATAAGTGCCAGATTGACATTGCATATCACTCTTTGAATCTGAAGAGAGAAAAAGAACAGCCTGTAATTTGCCAGAAATTAATGCAAATGGTTTGTTTAGTGACATAATTTATTATTTAGTCATTCTGAATTTATCCGGCATCAATCCCAACAAATAATAATAACTAAAAAAATCCTTATGGAGCATAAAGTTCTGCTGACCTTTTCTTCCTTAAAATTTTTCTTTCCTAAATGTATTTGCTAATTTGCTTATTTGTAACATATGAGCTCCTTTTGTGGGTTTCTGGACCTATCTGTCCAGCCATGCTGTGAAAACAGATTCTCTGGGATGCTATACAGTAAATGACTGGACTGTATCCTTGGACAAGATACTAGCAACCAGATATAGGAATAGCAGAGTAGGCTGAAAGGTCACCTTTCATTTGTACCATTTCTTTTATTCTTATTATTGCAACTTTTTGATGAAGCATAATTCACATAATTCCCTCAAATCACATATCCTCCACAGGCTTCCTTCATGGGTCTCCGGGCTAGGGGTCATTGCTGTGATCAGTCCGTGTCCCATGAGTACTTTGTCTTTCCTCAAAGGCGATGCAGCAGTGCTTTTGGAGAACGCCTCAGCCCCTGGGGTCCCCGTGGCCTTCCGCTCCCGGGAGGACCATGCAGCCAGCCCGGAGCGCCTGGATCTCGATGGGTAAGGCCAGCCGGGGGCCATGCACTAGTGGGAAACAGCAATTCACACACTGGCAGAGCTGGGACTGTATTCGCTTCAATACGCTTTAGAGAGAATTCCTCTGTGTTTCCACTTGTTGAATAGCGAAGATGAGATCTGCTCATTCCAGTATGTCTGCAGGCAAAAGTTTAGTAAAAGTAAGAAATCCATTGAGCAGCTACCATTTTTTTTCTACTTTCCTGGTCTACCCAGTCATCGTGACCTTCCTGGATTCCACTGTGAAAATGTAAGGGGGATTTGTGGGTGTAAAAGGGCCCTGGTAAATCATTTGGTACATTTAGTCACTTAATAAAACTCAGGTAATTTGTTCTACCATAGGTTTTATGAATAAAAATAAATGTCCTCTGTACAGGAGGACAACAGTGTAAAAATAATATTTTCTTTAGTTTGCTGGACATACATAACCCTGTTGATATCCAGAGAAATGAGAATCAGTCCCCATGATGTACTGTAGACTGACTGTGGACACGTTTGTGTGCTGTTGACAAACAGTCCCGTGTATTAATTATAGATTGCTTTCTTTATTTAATCCTCTCAGAAGAACAGTAAACTGACTTTTTCGTGCAGTTCGGTGACCTAGGTTATACTTTTGGGGTACGTTGCATAATACTGAAATAAATCTCACAAATATTTTCTTTGATTTAGTCACAGTAAGATAGTTCACTCTGGAAATCACTGCCCTGACTGTTGGAAAGCAAGAAACTGGAGCCTTTCCGGCCAAGATTTTGCTTTTGCAGTTTGTTTTTGACAACATGGTCTCCTTCCTACTCAATGTTTTCAGTGCCAATTACATTTCCAACAGCTTGCCCACAGCTGAAGCAGAGTGGGGCGCTGGTAGCTCATGTATCACAGACACACATCTGCTCTCTCTGCCTCCCTTAATGTGGTGCTTTTCCTTTAACCATAGTGCTATTTGTCCTAAGGGAACTTCCCTTTGTGGTCAGAGATTTCTTGGAGGTCATCCTGTTACTTCTGTGTTGCAGCCTGAGTAAAACTGATCTACATCTATCTTGACTCCTCTTTCTGTATTATCCTGACTGTGCCCTGTTTTATGGTTGCTTGAGATGTGCTTACAGTAAGTGTTATTGTGAGAATTGCACTCCTTTGCATTTTTGCACAACCATCTAACTGCTGAAATTAAGACCCTTATTTTATTTCATACACATAAAATTCAGTGTTTTTTTACTTTTAGAAATATCGAATTAAAGGTCCTATGGGTGTTTTATGGGTGTGGGTATTTCTGTGCTTTCTTGGTGGAATGGAATTATTTATAGGTGACCAAGCCACTTGGCTCCCACGAACTGACACTGACTCTGAGCTGGTCATTTAAGCAAAGGCTCCGCCTTTTCAGGATCATACTTTCTATTATGAATGCCACTGTATGTTGAATGTGGAAGGTTTTGTTATTATTATTAATTATCATCATCACTGTCCATATCTGCACGTTTACACACAGAGTGTAAAAGTAACAGACAACTCTCCAAGAGTCAGGTAATTTCAAAACACAGTAAGAAACAACCATTTCATTTTTTCCTCCACTCCACTTCCTTACAGTCACAATATATTGGAATTAAGGTGTTGCAAAGTAGGATGTTCCATAAATTCAATTAAAGGCTTCACACGGTATAAACAAGATCTTGTTTCTCACATTCATTTTGCGAAGAGCTGATTCCAACAATCCAGTGAGGTTGAAAGAGAGGCAAGGCTTTTTAAAATGATTTTATTAAAAGTGGCCGTATTTTATGAAAAATTGTTAGTTTGGAATACCAAGTTTGAACTGGAGAGGGTGCTCAAAGCCAGCTGATTGCAGTCACCGGCTGACTAACCTAATACTCATGACCACATGAACCACATCAGGACTGATTTCATTCATGAGTGATAATAAATAAATGAAATGCAAGACAGTTATCACCATATAGCCAAAACCCCCAGCATATTTAAGTTATATATGCATGTCATTAAAGTATCATAAAAACATCATTATCTAAATTATTTTGCTTTAGATCCTTTATATCCAAGATCCTTCTTATCCTAAAATTTTATAACACTATTGGTATTGTCTCTTCTAGAGCAATGTAGGACATTGAAGTGCCAAGAATTTAAATGCCAATAAAATGTATTACTTTCTTGTTTTATTTTCACTGTTTTAAGAGTCCCACGTGTTTCTTCACTGTTGTTATGCTTTCTCTTATCCGCACAGCAAATATACCTCAATACTTTTAAGGTCCTTTCTCTATCCTGAGTAAGAAGAATGCCATGAATTTGGGGAATATATTTGTTCTGTGAAATGTTTGTGATCTAGGTTGCTAACTCACTAAAGAGAAGCAATCGCCTTACTTGTTAGTGTGTGCTAACTTATTAAGACCTGTCAGAAGGAACTGAATAAGGCCTAGTTCTTCTCAGTTAGGAAAAATGTTCGTCCCTTTAGGGACAGAACAAAGTAACTGCATGCAGTCTTAAGAGTCTTGATAAATATTCCTTTACTGGGTTCAGGTAAACACAGCTGTCACAGTTGTTTTCATTTTCATGACAAAAAAGAAGGTTTGTGGTTATTTTAAGTCACAGTGGCGTCCATGCATGAGCCAGCACGTGTGTGTTTGCCTGCTGATGTGCCCTCACTTCAGCTTGACTGTCTCCAGAATGATTGCTAAGACATTCTGGAGGGGTAAGATGATGCACAAGAAGAACAGATCTGTAAACAACAGTTAATAAATGGAAACAGTAATTATACTGTTAGAAGTAAAAAAAGGCACAAAAATGTTCTTTTGGAAGCATGCGGTTCACTAGTATTTTGTTTGCAATGTATCAGCATGTGCTCAAGAAACAAGTTGCAGATGTACTGGAAACAGGCAGGTTTCAGGCCGACTGCAATTACCTGTCTGGTGCCTCCTCTCTCTCCCTGCAACAGGCGCCATTTACAGGTCTGCCCCCTGCTGGAAGGGGAAGAGAGGCTCCGGCTGCTCAACTTCCAGCACAATCAGATCTCACGCATCCAGCACCTGTCCCACCTGCGCCGCCTCATCTTCCTGGACCTGTACGACAACCGCATTGGGGAGATCTCTGGGCTCTCGGCTCTCACTTCCCTGCGTGTGCTCATGCTGGGCAAGAACAGGTACACTATTCCGATAAACACAATGTCCGGCTCTTTATAGACAGTGTTCATAAATAATTAGGCCCATTACGTGTACAATTCAGTTTTCGTTTCTTCCTGTTTTTTCAGATTTATGGAAGTTTTTGACAGCCTGATGGCAACATTATAGATGCGTGGTTATTTTTCAAAAAGGCAAATAATTTTCTAAACAAATTCCATTGCCATGAAGTGTATTACAGCAACATCTATCACCGTCTCTACTATATGATTCTCACAGGACATCAGGGCTGACATCATGTAGTAAGAAAAGAGAAGTTGGTTAATTCAGTCCACCCTGATGCCCAGAACAGACAGGATCTCTATTCACCGGCAAGATGTTTGTTCTTGCTGGTGACAAAGGCTTTCTCATCATACATCGTGTGCCTTGATCTTGCTGTGCTGACAGAATGATCCTTTCTGTGGCAGCCTTATCAACATTCCTTTTCACCAGCTGCATTCCCTGCAGAGTCACAACACAGAGGATGAGCTCCTCGGACCAGTTATGTACTGGTAACCAAGGCTAGGCAGGCCAAATGGTCCCTTTTATTTGCCAGTTGTTGCTATTGAAAGGTGCTGTTTCCCTTTTACAACACTTGCCATATCTCCACCCCTACCTTTAGACTGTATGAGACTCCCACAGCATCCTACTTTAGGAAAGGAGACTGGGGGACTATTAACTGCACAAATCCTAAAAAAATGCAGTGCTGCTGGCATCCTTTTTGTAAAGTCTGGTTTTATTCCAGATCTATAAAACATGGCATTTTGTTTTTAAAAATATGCACCAGAACACTTGATGTTTATAAAGAACTCAAGGACGGTAACATAATTCCAGTCACATTCCAGACAAAGAACGGGAACGCATTGAAATTGTATGAATACATGACAGGAAAACGCCTTTACATTGTTCAGTTCAGTTTATCGTCATATGCTCAAGTGCAATAAAATGCTTATTTGAAAGTATGCTCCAGTACAAAGACATTAAAGGAATCACCAAAAAATAAACACAGAACAGCAGCAGCAACAACAACAAGTTAAATAACATACAACTTAAAAATGGAGAAAATGATGGAGTAAAGGAAATTATACTGGTTAATAGACCTTTGGAGGTATCTTGGAAAACCTATTTTTCACCAGAGAATACTGTAGATCTAATTGAAACCTTGTTACTTGGTAATCTGTAGCTTAATTTTGACGGGTCTAATACTTTGTTTAATATATTAGTAAAAGTTTAATGCAAAGCAATGTTTTAAGTATTTGCAAAACAAAAGAACAATATACTGTACAGGTAAGCTTTCCCTCACCTAACAACTTTGATCAATATATAGCTCTAATTACCTAACCATTTTGATCTACAGTATATTAGTTTTAGCCTGAAAGCATCAGCATATAAATCCTTTTACTGTGTTACAAGAGCTGTAATACTCAGACAATTCAGCTTCAATAAATCGGTTACCACTTAAATGAACTACTTCTTGGGATAATCATGCATTTTGGCTCTAGGTAATACAGTCTATAAAGCTTTTATTAAAGGTTCTTCGTTTTTTTCACCAGAACTCATATGGTAACACACAATTAACTTTGCTTCCCAGCTGTTAGAACTGGTATCAGCCTCTTTGATGTTTGATTTAATCAAAGTATGAGCTGTCTATCGGAGTAGACAGAACTGAGTAATAAGTCTAGGAAACATTGTGGACCTATTGTTGGGACAGCTCATCTTGTGTTCAGAGAGACAATAGTCTACTAGGGTGCTTTCTGTAGATCTTACAGCTGGTGAAGATCAAGTACTCAAGGAGGCCGAAGAGAGGTCTTTCATTTCTGGAGTTTTAACAACTCAAAATGTTAATTTCTTTCAGATAAAATAAGGAATTATAAAATATGTGAATGAACTAATATGTTCAACATTTTTAATTCTTCAAGATATTATCAAATATAGGGTACCACAATAACTATTTTGAAGAAGACATCTGTTTTATCAATACCCTGCTGGTCTGCAGGATTTAGTCTCTTATCTGTCCATCTATTTGTCTGCATCACATTAAGAAACACTGTGCTTTCCTGATTTATTCTGACACCAATTTATCATTCTGTGCAGAAACAGCAATTTCGAATATTACTTTCACTGCTAAAAGCATTCCAATGGTCTTACTGCAAAAAACAAAAATATAGCTATGCCTGACGCTTTTACAGAGTTAGGTTTTTACTACAGTTTGCTGTGTGTTTCTCATTACTGACCTATGGTATAAAATATAGTCACACCTGGGAATCATAACCTGTTGATATATGTTCACTGCTTTTCAAAAGTCTTTCACATTTCGCATTTTTTTCTCTTTCTCCTCAGTGTTTTCATACTTTATGCAGGAACAGTCTATCTATTGAAATTTTAGCCATTATGTTTTAAACTAATTTAATCCTGATAAATGTATTTTATAGTTCATAAAGTAGTTTATTGATTTAGCTTTATTGCCATATATGGATGTGAACAAGGAACCCCTGACAAAGAGTCAGTTAGATTGAATTAGTATACTTGAGGAATCAGCTGCTCCAACACTTTATTTTGGCTGTCCATGTATACTTTTTCTTGATTTAATTTGATCAAGTATTAAAAGATTACGATACACGTGAGTTAAAGATTGCCACATCTTGGATCCTTCTCTTCCAAACTACGACGAGTTAGTAACAGTGAAAGTTGTTGTATAAGAATGACACATGGAGTGAAATGCTGGTCATGTGCATTGACATGTTTATTCATCATTAGTGCTGTCTGCTCTGATCATCTCCCTTCTCGTTTCTTGCCATCATGGATAGAAAATTGCTTTCATGATGGGATCAGAGATAAGCTCACTGGTTCAGACAAGTGGTGCTTGGAGAGGCCATTGAGTAAGAGCGACAATGTCTCCCTGCTTCTCTTCAGAAAAATAAAACAATGGCAGCAGAAGCATGACGACATCTTTTCGATGAGACCTTGCTGTCTATCATGAGTGTGGTGAGGCTGACAGAAGCCTGCTGGTTCTCTGTGACAGAGCTGTAGGTCAGTCTAGGGCTCCAAGGATCATCTTCATTCCTGTCTTGTCCCTGTTTTTGACCCACTCCTTTTCAGAGATGTCCACCATTTGTCTTACTGTCTTACTCAAGGAGCATTCACAGCACGCTTGTGTTTGAAGCTGTTTCCCACTGCAACACATTACCCACAATTCCAACCTGTGATGAGTTTTAACTGGAGTGCTAAGTTTTCATTACAAGTTCATATTTATTAATGCAGTTAATACATATTAATGTGTAATAAGTCAATTACTATCCAACCAGGACATAAAAAATAGCATTAAAATTTTGAATATGATCTATTGTTACCTCACATGAATTAATTGTTTGAACTAATTAATTCATATTTTGAGATAACTATTCAGATTATTCTTTGACATTTATTATATAATATTTAATGTTTAGGAACACCCCATATACAATAACAAATAACTTGAATAGTGAATAAAATAATTTTCATAATATATATTTCTTTCAATATTATTCTTTCTTGAGAAGTATATGTGAATCAGCAGACTATAGTGTACAGTGCATAAGTTGCTATCAAAAAGAAGGAAACACATTTTATATACGTCCTTAATTAAAATTGACGTGTATTGTTATTATGAGTGTGACGAGCTGCAGAAAGACCTGCTCAAGTCTCAAGCATTCCCAATTCCTGCTCACATTTCATGCAACCTCAGATCATCTTCACCCCTTTTTGACTTCCATTTCTTTTCTCTAATAGTGGATGGAGAATGATTAATAGAGAGTTTAACATTTTAAATTAAAAAGCAATTAGATGTTTTCATCATCGACATCCTGAAAAGTGTATGATCTTGATAAGTTTGGAGTTCACTGCACTTATTTTTAAGCCATTGTAGATTTGTATTTCAGGGTTGTCTTCTGATCTTGCTCCAACAGCGGTGCTCTCAAGTGTACAGTAGCTCATGAAACTGAAGCTTTTACACAAAACTTGGTGAAAGCAACAGATGACACAATAATAGATTTGGAAACTAAATATAATATATTTTTTTCAGAATAACAAGAATCAGCAATTTAGAAAACCTGACAAAACTGGATGTGTTGGATCTGCATGGTAATCAGGTACAGTACTGTGCTTTGATACCCAACCATTTACACTCAAGCAATTACTTTATGCTTGACTTTAAACAGACACAAAATAGACCACTAATAGAAAAACACTTTCAAAAGTAAATAACAATGATCCCCACTTGTTTTATACAGTACATATATGACTGTTTCACCATCAAATTCAGATTAAAAATGCCTAGATATGACTGTTACAGTATATTGTCAGCTGGTGAGCAGAGGTCTCAGATGGGTTTTATAATCAGGTAACTGGCTAATAATCTGCTGACGGATTTGGTTTAACCTGAAACATCAAGAGAGAAGAGCACTGATACTTATAACATGGAAGAACTGAATCAAGTCAGGAAAATACACAAAAACATTGAATTGTTTCCATAGCAGTAACCCAAGTTAGCCTAAGGGGAGTCATAATACTTAGTGATCACAGACTCATAAGATATAACTCAACATTTCAACAGTTATCCAAAGCACACGAGTGGCCTGTCCATCAAGAGAGTGCTGTTGAAATGTTGCGGCTGTACCTGAAGTGTGTGTATCTTCCAGGAAACCCACCAATTTACATGGAAGTGTTTCTTCGATCAGAGTGCATTTGGAGAATCCACAGGACACTCATTCAACCCCACAAACATCTTTATCCACTGCCATAAGAGTAGCATTCTACAGTAGCTCTCATTTCTTACTGCTGTCATTACTGAGTATTATTTTATTCTCATCGTTATTATCATTTAGTTTCTTAGAAGGGTTTTTTTCAGGGTGACTTATAATTCTTATAGTACTGTACTTTACTTAAAGTATTCAGACCCTTCCTATGGTGTCGTATTTTCTCAAATTACAATATTATGCATACACATTTTTTAAGCTTAATATTGTATTCAAAACCTGAATGAAAAACTGAAAACTTCTAAAGGTAAGATAAGTTACATTAATTGTCAGCAAAAAGTAAAGAGAAAAACTGAAGTATGTTGTTTGCATAGATATTGAGATCATTGAACAAGTATTTGGTGGAAGTATCGTGGCAGCAGTTACATTTGCAAGTCTTTTATGGGTAAGTCTGTACCAACTACTTACCATCTTCTTTCTGGCACATTTGCTCAAGCTTTGTCAGGTTGCCTGGGGATCAATTATGGACAGCAGTTTTTAGGTCTTTCCACAGTTTTTCCATTGGATTCAAGTGAGGGCTAATTTAATTAAGGGTTAAGGTTTAATTTAGGGTTGTCACACCAAAGGGTTTGCATACTTATAATGACTTATCCATTTGTCCATATAAAGTATCTGTGTAAATCTTTTGTCTTTTGTTTTGAAAGTATGGAGTAGGTTGTGTTTATAACAAATATTAATTGCTACTTCAAAGTGTCATTGAAACTTTAAAGCAATAAATTGTGAAAACTGTACAAGGGTCTTAATTCTTTGGCAAGACATGTACACGTAACATTGGAATATTTGAAGTTGGAAAGAGTGAAGTTTTTGACAAACAAGGAGGCGACTGAAGGAGAAGTACTGTAGCTGTAGGAGAGAAAAGGAGATCAGTCTTGGAGGCAGTGCATTCTGGAGGTGATGGCAATGAGAAAGGGAGTGATACAGAAGGAGAACGGAGTACCAGAGGGGGGGAAAGAGGACAGTTTTTGACCATTGTCAGCATAAAACGATGCAAAGAAAGACAACAGAGGGCCCAGGGTGTAGAGAAAGGACAGGAGGTCAGTAGGGCATCCAGGTTGGAGCCATGAGGGAACTGGCAGGGAGTAAGTAGACCTGGTTTGATTGATCAGGGGGGTAGGAGGAAAAGCAGTTGGGAGAAGTGCTACGAATTCCTGTCAGCAAATTGTTGACAGTTTGTAATAGTATTTTATGACCATTGATAGTTGACACCCACCTCTCATGTCAGTTAGGCATATGTAATAGCCCGTAAAGTGACTTAGAGTTAGGAAACCAAGCTACAGTAAGCCATTAAATCTAATTGACATTCTGTAGCTGTATACATTTCTGTTAAAATGTGAAAGATATCTTTAGTGGCCACATTATCTAGACACAGAACAATTAAATACTAGCTTAACAGCAGTTAGCACTGGAAGTTTCAATTAAAGTACAGAAGAATGTGTGCTTGCCTCAAATAAAAACTGCTGAACTGTTTAAATTTATTATTTACAGTAGGTTCATGAGATTATGCCCCAACCCTTTTAAAAGATTTTAATTTAACCAAGAGAATATTTCTTCAAGTTTCACAAAAACAGGTATTTACTTAAAGATAACCAGTCCTATATTTTTCTTGCAATAAATAATCTTAAGGCATATTTTAAATTGATAAGATATATGATTTCTCTGCCAGAGTAGCCCTAAACCTTTGGTTTTAATTCAGAAGAAATTAGGATTTTGTACATAGTGTCTTGGAATTAGCACTCGTTTGAAAAGGCGGAGTTTGACTAACAGCCTACATGCACTTATTATTTTTGACAGGCGTTGACCAGAGGCAGTTAATGTTAATTCAGGCAGTGTTTGCGTTGTTATGACTAACTGTGGAGCAGTGCTACAGCAGCCAAGCCAAAGACAGTGTGTGGTCTGTGGGACTTATTAATACCCAACATATTTAGAGGTTTTGTAAAAGATTCATGAAAATATCACTGTCTCAAAGGTTGTAGATTTACAGATATCTCAGAATAGTTTATTAGTAAATTACTTCATTACTAAAGACCCCCAATCAGGACTTTCTGACCCTGGTTTCTGTGATCCTAGTATCCAGTTGAGCTTTCAATAAATCATACCATACTAACTCATAATTTACTTAATTAGAACTTTTAATTGATCTTAGCTTTTAAACAGCTGGAGATTCCAAGTAGTGTGCCATTATAGGTCTCATGAAATATGCAACCTTTTTGAACAATAACATAATTGAAAAAAAGACAGATTAGGCGAACTGTGAGCTGATGAGGGTAAAGATAGAATTCAAAAGGTACTAGAACAGACAAAGAACCACATCTAGGAATCACGACAAATCACAGGAATGGATCATGTGCGTGAGTAAGCATGTCAGTTTATATATGTTAACACTAACCACTCTATTCTGTAGTAGTTCTGGTAGCCTGTGCCAATTGTTTGCTTTCCCCTGTTTTTTATGCATTTTTGGAGATCAATTTACAATGATTAAGAGATATAATAAATTCCAGAACCTCAACACTGTGTTCAAGAGTAAACAGTCTTACCCTTAAAGTGGCATTGATGTTGTCACATTTGGAAGGTGTTTCCAGTCAGCTACAATGCACTGTGTATCATTTCATTTCCAGAGGGCCACTGAGACAGCATGTCTTAAATGCCATGTGAAGCCGTTAGCCTGGCGATGGGATGCCTCTCTGTTGTTGGGAGAGACTGCAGCTGGTACTTTAACTCCATTGCTGTCTTTCTGATTTGTTTGGTGAAAAGGGGTTATCTATCTTTGAAGTTGTCACAGGATGGACATTCATTTATAGCTGAGTATTCCCCAGAACATGCAACTGTGAACATGATTTCAGATTGGAAAATATAAAAAAATAGACCTGAATTAATAAAGCACACTCATATGATTTCTCTGCTTGTCCAAATAGACTATAAAAATACTGGTGTTAAAGTATTTAGAATTTAGACTTTTTCTGTAGAATAGTCACTTGAAATGTGACTTTTGAACTTTGGTGCCTTTATGTTTAATTTTTGTGGTACTTGACCTAGATTAATTTTCCCACTTCAATTTTCAGACCTAGATGAAATCTGCACGTAGTCCACTCACTTCCTGGGTAAAGAGATTAGGTTTTGTAAATCTTTCAGAGTAAGACAAATTTGCGTTGATTCTGATGACTCTTTCTTGCACTCCATGCCGAGCAGATTAGAAGAGGAGTGTGAATGTGAGCTTTATTGGATATTCCCTACAACAGATACGGACAGAATGTGGTCACTTGATCTTCAAAGTCATTTGCACAGGGGGGAGTATGGTTCGGCTGCAGATAACAGCTCCGACTGTGTTATGCTTTATTTTGTTGGCAGGACATGTAAAAAACCATGTCTACTCCACTTAAAAAGTGACTTTAAAATTAAAAGTCCCATTCATTTTATGTAATCAGATTTACATTTCCAGCTGTTGCCTTTCTTGCCAAAGGTCCGTGAATAGCTCCTCTGAATAAGGTTCCCCTCCTTCCCAATAGGCCGTCTTAGTACACTTCTGTGTTATACGAGGTATGTAATTTAGTATTCTCACATGTGTAGGCAGTTTTCATTTTGCTTACAAATGTTACATTGCATAAAATACAATACGCTGTTTTGTATTTTCCTGTCTATACAAAGTGCTGCCCACTCTCTCATAGCAGCCATTAGATCTTACCTTCTCTTGGTGCTGTAGGCACTGTCCTGTGCTCACCGTCACACTACCTCCCAAGCTCTCTGCTGTGATCGTTAGACCACACTCTCTCACCTCCTGACAGCACTGTTTCACTGGAGAAACTCACTAACCATTCAGTCCCTCAAATCTAAATGTTAGGCTCCCTGCAATTTCTTACATCCCATCACAGAATAGCACTGTACCCCTTGAGTTTTCTCCATGATTCACGACGTTCAAGATCCACTGTCCAGAAATGCAATCAAAGCTGTCCTTGCTCTAGGCCCACAGGTGGCAGCAGAGCTTAGGACAGCTTTCTGTCTCTGTTGGATCTACATTGGTTAAGCAAATCCTGGAGATGAAAAAATGAAGAAAAATGCTTTTTAATTAAATTAATTGTTGAACAGATAAGTGTAAAATAGCTAAGTTTAACAAAATATATTGCTTATAGAAAAACTATATGTCTCTCTGGGATATGAGATGCTTCTTGAATTTTCATTATAATTATTAATAATAATAATAACAATAATAATAATAATAATAATAATAATAATAATAATAATAATAATAATAATAATTGCTTACACTTATATAGCGCTTTTCTGGACATTCCACTCAAAGTGCTTTACAGGTAATGGGGACTCCCCTCCACCACCACCAATGTGCAGCCCCACCTGGATGATGTGATGGTCACCATAGTTCTCAGTGGGGAGGAGAGCAGAGTAAGGAAGCCAGTTCATAGATGGGGATTATTAGGAGGCCATGATTGGTAAGGGCCAATGGGAAATTTATTTATTTATACCCTTTGGGTAGCGTTCACGTGTTTTGTCCAGGTGTTCCGGTCTCCCCCCACTCTCCAGAGACACGATGGCCGTGCTGATCCGAGACCTAGATTTGTTCTGAAATCTTCTTAAAGTCATACTAAACCTTTGAAATAAGGTACTGAAAAATTTACCAAAAGTGCAAATACCATGCTGTAAAATTAAAATGTGAATACAATTAATTTTGGTAAGACAGGTGAATAAAATATCTGGGATGTCTGACCTGGAGCAACATGAAGAGTTTCTACTACCTGTTTGGTGTAATGTGACAGAGTTAAAACGTCGAATGGGGTTATCTAATCACTTGCTGAAGACTGAAGGGAGGCTTGAGAAATGTAATAAAGTACAGTAATGCTTAATTACTAATTCACGCTGCATGGGTCTGTACTAGTTGACCCACTATTACAATAAAGCTCCACCTTCTCTGATGGAATCATCACCATTTGTCTGAAATGTCTGTCAAGAAAGAAACTGATTTAAGGAATGTAAGTCACATACACCATTGAATTGTATGCATCCTTCAAAATCTTGCTAGAGAAATGCTTTTAAAACAGAATTAATGATGCTATAGTTGGAGACTATGATATGGTAAGTCAGGCTATTTTCACAGTATGCAAACCTGTATAATTAATTCCAAAATGCTTCAGAATACTTACTCTTTATAGGTTATGTAATTGTAATTTTAACATAAAGGTCTTCGTGGTAAAGCTGTGGCAAAGATAAATGGGATTCACACATAAAAACTGGTATTGATTGCACAAATTCAGATAATACTTCATAATAGCAAAATATGCAATACAGGGAGGGCACAATGATCAAGAATGGTAAAATATAGTTAAGGAATGCATTTTATCATGGCACCCACGAGGGGATATTGATTTAGTATTTTCAAACAACCGGGACACAATTGGCAAATCGTGTGGTGAGGGAATGCCTCAGGTGTGATCATAACATGGTTTGCTTTGACCTGAATTATTTTTTAAACCACACATGTAGATTTCACGCTACGGTTTACAGTGTTGGGAAAGCAGACTGGAAGGTGAAGCAGAATGTGTTTATATGTATGGACAGTAGACAACACCATCCATCCACTTTGTTATCACTTATCCAACGCAGGGTCGCGGGGAGGCCAGAGCCCCTCCCAGCCAGCCAGTACTCAATTTAAGTATAGTTTGTGTTTCTTGCAGGAAAAGTGGCTTTAGAAACACGTTTAGAAAGAGTAAGATCCAGCAAAAGACGAAAAGCGCACTGAACCGTGAGCACAATGTGAGAAGGATGGAAAATTTCTGAAATGGAGTCTAGAGCCCAGAGTTAAAGGTCTTTCTGTCCGCCAACAAAGAAACAGTGATTAGGCTGGTGATGGCAGAAAGATAGTAATGGAAAACTAGTAGAAGATGAAATGGAAATCTGAAGTGTATTAAATGAATATTTTGTTCAGATGTTTACAACATAAGAAACTGGAAACACGCCTGAGGCCAAAGGTCACACTTCTCAGTATTAAATAATCTTAGCATAACACAAGGCAAAGTGTTATAGGAAATTGGAGCACTTAAAATAATTAAATCTCCAGGGCCTGCCCACAGCCGTCCAGTTGTATTAAAAAAATGAGGACCCAGAGACCCATAAAATCCTCTTTTGACAGTCTTTGAAGACTTGGGTATTATCCACCAGCTTGAAAGCTGCAATTACAAGATTTAAGTTTACAGGAGTAAGTATTTCTATAATATGTAAAGTTATGGCCACTGGCAAAGCATATGCTATGATATTTAAGTATTTATTCATACATGAACTGAGTTTATATTTCAGTCAGGTTTGAGTTTGCAGTACATTTATATGCTTAATGTAGCACATTCTTCATGATTCAAAGCAGATACAGTGCATTCTTATTTATATGGAAATTCTCACTCAAAATCTATGCAGTAAACAAGTTATTTTTTAACGTAACAATTTGCATATTAAGTTCCATCTTTTTGTCTGCTTCTCAGAGGTATCTGAAGGAATGTTGTGTCAATGCCTGAAACACTTTTTCATTGGTGTCTAATGTAAACTCTCTGCAAACTGAAGAGTAAGAGATACATTCCTTGTGAATTGGACCTGCAATGCTGTCAGAATGCTCTTCCCATATGTCTGGACCTTGAGGAGAAAATTCTCCTAGACAATTCTTTAACATTAGTATTGATGTATGTCTCTGGCTCCTCCACAACCCTGTATTGGCTGAAGCAGTTAGAAGATGGATGGATGCATGAAGTGTGTTCTCCTTCAAATCGTGTTCTGCACAGTAAGACTGGTACTAAAACACTGGAAATAAACTCTATTCTAGTGGTCTAATCCAGACATCTATATTTATAAGACCTTATTGGCCTCCAGTTAAGGTGAGAGGAAACATTCTGTGGGATGAGAGATTTGTTCAAAAACAAGTAGTAATCTGTATGCATCCTGGTAATTTATTTTACCATCTGTAGATACTGTAGGACAAGAGAACAGTCAAGATAATAATTTCCCCCTTGAGTCTCTCATTTGTGTCTGTTGAAGATTACCCAGATTTATTTCATGGTTGTCACATGACTTTTAGGCCATTATTTATCCGATATCAGGGCATTTTATCTGAGAAGGAGAATGATACCTGAAATTACTAGAGAACATGCTTTACAACATGTGAAAAACTGGAACTACTAGCACATTAAACATTTGAGACTAATTTTTCCTGCTGCGCGTGAATTGTTTTGTTGTGGTGACTGCAGTGAGAGGCCTCTGGCAGTAGCCTTCCTGGCCTCAGACTCACTCTCTCCAGGGGCTTTCAGCCTGCAGTTGTTTGAAAGCAGAAGGTTTGATCTTGTTTTGAAGATTTCTTTCTCAATGACATAAGAAGGATACAACTATTCATTTTATAACAGCTATGACTTCTACTATTCAAGAATACGGTTCTAAAACAGAATTGAAACTGGTTCACTTAAAGTGTAATAAAAATGCTGACACCCAAATGTATGTTTGCACAAAAACCTGCCTGTGATTTAGCTCTATTGTCTTGTCTTGTCACACTGTTTAAATGAAGTGAAAGATTTCATTGCATATATTTTTAAACATTTTGAAATCAAGTAAGACTGAAATTTTCCTGAATTATTTTTCCTTGCGGTTTTTACTGACATTTAACATTATTCAGACAATAAAAGTGTTCAGTATGAGCATTGCAGTTTTAATAAAAAGGGTCACTTTAAAAATAATGTGAATACTGTATTTGTAATTCAATAAAATAAGACATCATTGGAAGTGGGTCAATACTTTTTCAAAGGCACTCTATCACGTTTTAGATTTTTAGTTTTTTAGTATCACATTTTAATTCAACATACTGCTGTTCACCTTTAAGCTCTGAGTAGTTAATAAATCCAAGAACTCATTTTACTGAATGCTCACAGAGTTAAATAGCATCCTTAACTTAAATGGGATGTTTGCTTACATTTACAATCATTGTGCAAACATACTTCTGTTTTCAGCCCTTAAATTAGATGGACTTTCTTACCTGAGGAGTAAATCAGCTTGACTGATTTATCAGTACTGGAATATAGCCCAGCTGCAGGACTTCCTCCAGTTTTCAACTGCTTTGAATGTCTCTTGCAGATCTCGAAACTTGAGAACCTCTCTCATCTGGCTGAGTTGCGTGTGTTGAACCTCGCTGGAAACTGCATTGCCTGTGTGGAGAACTTGAGGGGTCTGGACTCTCTGACTGAACTCAATCTGAGACGTAATTGTATCACGACCGTGGTGAGGGAACTCCTTTGTGTGATTTAATTTTCACTCTACGCTTGCACATGGATATGTAATGACACAACAACAGAAACACTTTTCACCAGTATGTTCTCCTTACACTTCAGTTGCTGCTGGGCTGTGCATTTATTGTAAATACACATTGCAAAACATCTAAAAACTAGCAGTGTTTACTAAATATACATTTATTACACAGTTATACTCCGGTACTTACATTTCACTCATTTCACCAGCAAATATTTTGTTTGTAGCATATTTTTATCAAAGCTAGACAGTATTCACTACAGCACTTTTGAGATTCAGCACATGTTATAGTAGTAAACTGGTTGATTTGTTAGTACTTAGAAAGTACATGTGCTTAGAACCATTTGTTTAGAAACCTGAACAATCCAGGTATGGCAAGTGATAAGTTCTAGAAACTTGCAAACTACATTCGCAAAGCGTGCCATCTATAAAGATAGGCACTAGTAATAGAGATAATAATTGATACAGAGATAGTCTTTAACTTTAAGTCTTTAAGTCTTTAAAAGTAGGGTTGCTGCTTACAAGGTATTGCTCTTGTCCTCTCTGGACTAGGATGTCCAAGCCACTGGCCCAGTACGGTGACCAGAGACACTGTGCTGTTCTTCAGGTGAGAAGTCACTGAGTAAACTGAGGTCCTGACTTCTTGGTCATTAAAGATCCCCTGACACCGGTTATAAGAGTAGGGGATGAACCCTGGTGTTCTGGCTAAATTTCACTCTGGAGCTGCTCAATCCATCGTTCTTAAAATTCCCCCTCAATTGATCGGGTGAAGCGGTTTCTTACTTCTCTGCCTGATCCGCTGTGCAGTCATGCCAACCAGGTGGTGCTGTACTACAGTGGTGCATGAAGCTGGTCCTCTTCTGTATTTGAAGTGTCCTGGGATTCTTTGGACAAACACTACTGTACAAAAGGCAAGCAGTTACATTTTCATATAAAAACACTTGTTTGTTTTAGAGACACTAGGTTGCCTAAAGTAACACAGGCAATCATAAGAAACATTTCAAGTGAGAGGAAGGCTTTTGGACCATCTAGCCTGCTCGGTAAAAAGAAAAAAAAAATGTTTCTAAGTCATCACAAGAGTGTTTGCTTTTTCTAGGAAACAGCAACAGCATTGAATTGTGCACTCTGCATTTCATGCTTATTTTGGCACTACACTATCGCTGCGAAACAAGACATTCATTAAAGCTTGCACCCATGATTAACACACTACAGGGCCACCTTTCAGAAAGGGAAATGATATCAAAAAACAACACATCTCTGCAGCCTAGTGCAGCTGTGAAAGGTAGAGGTTAAGGGCAGGAGTAAATAGAAATACGTGCCAATATACTGTATGTACATTGTACTCACAAAAACACACAAGAGAACATAAAAAGAGCCAGCCATCTCTTCCATTAAATTCAATTTGTAGATTAGAAACAATTTCATACAAAAAAATCATTTTTATGTTTTCTGGTATCCATCTCAGTTATTGAATCTTTTTGAGCAAATCTTATATCGTGATATACTTTGAATACCATATTGGAGTTAATAAAGTAGTTATTTTCTTGTGTTTTACATGTTAAAAAATGTTTCCTACTTCCCTACATTTTGTCAAGTAATCCAAGATCAGCCGCTATCCATATATAGTACAATGCAAAAACAGTTTTCTGTGCCCGCCGTGTGTTTCTCACCATGTGGTCATATGAACTCGGATCATTTCAGAAGGAGCTGCTGACAGTCTCTGTGCCAGGACACCGTTCTGCCTTTCCCTCTTTCATCTCCTAATAAGCCAAACCACAGCAACACAGCTAAAATTAATAATGAGCAAATTGCCTGAGTTTAATTGTCAAGTCATTCTGTAACAGCACAATATATCAATTTCACAATGAGTGATAGATGAAAAGGTGAAACGTGTTTATCAGTCAACCATGAACAAGTCTGTATCAGAGTTAATCAGCTCATGGGTAGTGTCAAAGCACTGTTAAGTGCTGTGAATTAAAAAGAGAACAAGGACCTTTTATTCTTCATTTAAATAGCTATTTTGTTTTTTTTGAATTATGAAACAGAGAGACACTCATCAAACAGTGTCTTCTATGTGTCAAGAACAACAGTTTCAATACTTGAAAAGATTAATGGATGTTTATCCTAGTCTATTTTTTTATTTTTCAGTTAAATCCTGTTATCAGCACAAACGTTTATGGGCATTAAAATATTTTTTGTGGTGGGGGGATTTTTTAGAAGCCACAGAATATAGTAAAAATAATATAACCCTGCACCCAAAATGTAAAAAATATGTAGCACACAGTAGCCCTTTAAGCCACGAAAAGAGTAAAGACATTATTTAAAATTTTGTAGCTCAATAAGCAAGTGTTGAGTTCCTCAACCATTCCAGGACAAGCACCTATAATAATAAAGAGGTAAATTCAATTGTATTTAAAGCATTGTTTGAAATTTCAATTATTTGAGGAAATCTCAACTTTAATGGTGTAAAGCTGCTTTTTGGTTTTACTCCTGAAAAGAGATGTAATGATTATACTGGTTGAGTTTTCCCAATGAACTCACATAATATACATATTAATATAAAAAATAAAAGCCATTAAATCTGTGCCTGCATGGTAGTGGTACCTTTGTTAACAATGACCTCACGAACGATAACAGTTTAGAAAACTCCAATTCTTTTTGCGAACTTTTGTTCCGCTCACTTGTAACTTATCTTATGTTTACAGGACGTTCACTACTTAAGTGTCTCTAAAACAAATAAGTGCTTTTCTTTGGAAATGTAATTACTTGCCTTTTGTATTGTAGTTTTCGTCTAAGGAATCGCAGCAAACTTTAAATACAGAAAAGGACCAGCTTCATGCACCACTGTAGTACAGCACCACCTGGGTGGCATACAGTAGCTGATTTTCTTTGTAATGCATTGGAATTACTGTAGCAGGTTTTTGCAAGATTGTAACAATTCTCTTTGGAAAGACATAAAAGATCACAAACAAGAATATACATCTGGACCGGCGGTGCTGATATTCATCAATCCATGCATGACTGATCAACAGCCCTAGAATTTTCAAAGCCTCAATTCTTTTTGTCTTATTGACAAAATGAATTTTGAAGTCTCCTCTTGCTGGTCTGCATGGCGGAAAATGGGTTAGTTTCAGTGACAGTGTGGTACTGTAGCACAACAAACACATTATTAACAGTCAGTGCTGATCCTGCTTGTGTGTTGGATGAGCTAGGAGGCTGACCTCTTGCACTGATTTTATTGTGATTTAAAAATGCTTTTTTTACTTTTCCCTGGACATAGAACAAAACTATCTGAATTTGCTCTGAAGTGGTGGGATGATCACATTACAGTACTAACTCCATCTGCTCAGCAACACCTGAATGTGGCAGCAGAAAAATAAAAAGTTCCTTAAAAAAATAAGTTAAAATACAAAATATCAAAACTTGGTTGGTTTGTTTGTTTGTTGCATTACTAGAGCAGGCCATTCACCATATCAACACTCCAGATTCTTTGATGTGTCTAAGGTGTTTATGTTGTGCTTGAGGTAAATGTCTGGGTTAAGTTTTGGGATTTTCTAATCATATTTTTGCCCGACTGTGAAAGTCTGAGTTCTTTTGAATATGATGAGGCTCAAATGCCTTTCCAGTGGATCTGGGCTGCTTCCAGAGCAGGGGTTTCACTAGTGCTGTGGCTGAAACAGATAACATTTGAACTCTTGATCAGTTTTAATAAGTTCTGTTTTCATGAACAGCTTGTGCTTGGCACTCTTTCCGGCAGCAGTCAATTGTTTCTGTTTTGTCTAAAGTGTGTGCAGATCCTCTTGCGTGGGCCAACACGAGCAATTTCTTTTCAGAAACAGGAGTTCTTCATATTTCCTTGATGTTCACTCACAAAGGCCTGTTTGAGTTGGGAACACAGTCAGCACAACGGCACACAGAGGAAAGTGAGACAGGAGAAGGCAAGGCCTACTGTTAACTGAAGGCACTCAGTATACCAAACCAGCATAAAAACCTTAGAAAACAAGACAGCTCAGTTTTTGTGATCAAGTGTTAACAGGTTTTTGTTGTCAGTAATTATATGTAAAACATGTGCACCAAAGAGAGAACAGAGCAATTACACAGTAAATAGTTTTCATGCTGAAAAAAAAGTGAAATTAACAAATACCTCTTTGTAACGCACAAGCCAGGGGTGTAACCAAGGATCACAACAACGAAGCTAATGACAGAATAATTCCAAACATACAATATTAGTCTTTGTCATATTATGCCTCTGCTGTCCTCATTAACAGTAAGGAACACAACCAGGCTGGGAATAGTAACAAGGGAAATATTTTTTTTTGATTGGATTAAATTATATTATAATACTACAACCGCAGAGAACTTTTATATGTATACTGTTTTAAATTATATATAATACAACACAATCTAAAAATCGCAAAAAGCACATTTTTGTACATTGCATAAGTATTTTTTTCCTGACTGTTGGTATTGCCAGTTATGTTTCTGTCTTCTACTCTCCAAGTGCTGGAGTTTGGATGTGATCTAGTACGTTGTTGTGGTAGTGACCTCCGAACCTGCAAGTGAGGCTGCCCAAACCACTCACCGCTTGAGCAGGAGCGTGTCTCTGTTGACCTGACTGAAAGCTCTTCGGTGCTGGACAGGCCTCAGGGCTGCTGTTTGTTGGCAAGCCCGCCCAACCTTTTGTGTATTTTCGACTGGGAAAGACCCGCTCAAGCCACATCACAGCGTCAGCATTGGTTCTGAGAAACACCCTGACCGCAGTGTGTCTTAACCATTTTCATAATTATTTAATGTAATAATGGCTCAGACTAATTCCGCTTCTCATCCATCTTTTGCAGTCTATAGATTAAAGTGTACATTCCCCTTAAAAAGAATTGGGCCAGTGAAGTCTAAACTGTAAAATTCCACTATGAACTCTAATAATAATCATTTCTCATTTCTCATTTTTATTTTTTCAGTTCAGTTCTATGTCCAGGGAGTACTGGGACTGATTTTAAACTTTAACTTTGGTGTAGTAATTATGTAGTAAGTACATCCCCAGTGCCTTAGTGAAATCCTCTGCTCTCTGAGATCCTCTGACGCAGCACGTCCGCTGTTCCAGGATCAGGATGCAGGACTAGGTGGTCGTGTGCTGATTTCCCTGCTCCTCCCTTTGCGAGCTCTGTGTGTGGCTGGTTCACTCAGCTATTAGGCTGCAGTTAAACGCTTACTTTTTCTGGAAATAATATGCTGCCCAATTGTCCCATCGAAATTCTAGTTTTAGATGTATTTTCTGTTATTTGTTCATTTTCTTGATCCTGCCAACTTTTCAGCTTCTGAGCGATTTTCACTTCAGGTGGGGGGTTTTGTGACCCTGTAGTGAACTCTCAGATGCCTTGTGTCTGAAATGGCTCTACATGACATGACATGAAAAGGGAAGTTGACACTGTGGCAGGCAGGGTGCACAAGATCTGAAGAACATCAAGAAGTTATGTCACATTGAAAACAAGAGAGTGTCTTGGCAAAGATGAGCCAGTTGTTAAAGGTGACAGCATTATTAATGCCTTTGATCTGCCTTGGCTGTGTGGGCGTTTGTTGGCTTGGGTTCTAATATGCAGGAGTGGTGGTTTTTGTGCTTTTAAAGTCTTATATTCACTGCACTTAGAAAAAAATCTTCTTTTTCACCCTGTTCATTCATCCCCGAAAATCATTTTTGAATATTTTATTAAAACATGCTGTGAAGTCACTGCCTGAATGCCTCAGACTTGCTTGCTGGTTTTTTCCACTGCAGATACAGTATATAGCATTACCTGAAGTACACTGATTGTATTTCTGTACATTACAAAAGTGATATCAATACTGCTGCAGTGTTTTGGGAGTCGTAGTCTAGCTGTTATATTAGTCCACCTTTTAATATTAATTAACTGCGGTAGCTAGACAGAAGTAATGTATGCTTTTCTTTCTAGAGCGAAGGTGCTGCACACTTTGACCTGTGATTTCATGAAATGAAGAACCTGAGCCAAGCACAATAATTGGAAGTGAAAAGATATGCAATACTGGCTTGAATTCAGACTTCACCAACAGCAGTGTGTCAGATGTCTCCAGTTGTATGAAAGCTGATGGGTGGCATATCTAGGAAATTAGGTGGTGCTAAAAAATAACACTAAATAACAAATAATGTATTAAAACATTAGGGCTGCATCATTATGACCTGTATTGGTGAAGTGTTGAGCCACACATCTTGAGCACAGTATTAACATAATGAGTATTAATATCAATGCCCATAACAAAATTAACATCTCACAAATGTTTCGTAACACCTGAGAGTTTGTCCAGTTATGCTTTGCCATCATGATTCTGCTTGAAGAATTCATAAATGACATCATAGTAGAATATCTGATAGGAAGCTTGTTAAGTTTGTGATTGCATAGACTAGTGCTTTGTAAGAAGTGTTTGAGAGACAGATACAGTATCTTGCTTGATAATTGTGACTGTTTTGTAGACTGTGCCTTCACTCTACATCACGTTTCCACTTTATGCAATAGTTTTTAGATATTTTTTGTAGTATTTGCTATTTCATGTTTCTTTTGTGCTTTTTGAACATTTGATTGTCTTCACTGAATTTATATTTTAGTTTGCAGTATTTTTTTTATCAGTGTGAATCTCCTTAGCATTGTGCAGCATCATTGCACTTAATTAAGACTGCACTTGCTGTTTTCCGTGGTTTTGTTATTTTTGTGTGCTACTGTTATAAACACCCTTTGCATCTTCATAAGACATGATTGTAAGGCAGTTTGGATAAAAGTGTCCACAACATGAATGAATGTAATTGCAATTTTAATGAATAGTGCAGATGTTGATATTTTCTGGAGTCTAGTGGAGTCTAGTGTTGTAAATCTAGTAAGGATCTATGTGTTCTCATAATGTTTCCATGTTTTGCCTTTGCTGCCTGAAAAACCTATGCTGTTAACAGTTGCAGTTTATGATGGGCTTCACCTTGGATCACCCATGCCTTGCATCTTTATGCTGTATATTGCCATAATGTGTGCCAACAGATGTGTGCTGCTGAGTTAAGTATCGGTGTTTAAAAATGCTCGTCAGTGAGCTCATTGTCTTGACATGTATTTATTATTCTGTGTAATGTTAACCTGACCTAACATGGCAGTGTTTTTATAACACTGCCACTAATCATGCCACAGGGAAGGCTGTTTCTAATTATTTTCTTCTATAAGACGCTGAAGTTGGAACATGGTGCTTTTTTCTTAGGTCACCCACCCTTGTTTCATTTGTTTCTTCAATGTTCTGACTTTGTGTGTTAAACTTAACATCTCCCTGGTTACATTTACTTCTCATTTCTATTTTTTTTTTTCCACAACATTGGGCGTTAGGAGCAATCCGAGGCTGTTATAAGGGCTTGTATGCAGGCAGAATGTGATGTCCCTTTGCCTACTGCCTGTAGTGTGGGGGCCATCACGACAAGCTGTAGTCCTTCATTCTTTTATTGGAATTCCTTCTTGTTCTAATACAGATGCATTTTGCTTCTCAAAGAGATTGTTACTAAATGCCTATTAGAATAACACTTTCCAACTTCTACTGAAAACTCAAGGAACAACAAAATCCAATAAACAGCAGATTTCAAGGTGATTGCAAAAATCTGCAAGGTACTTCACTTACACAAAAGCCCACTAATACACCCAGATGTATCAATGGGTTTGAGTTTAAGTCAGTTTGGATAAAAATGTCAGCCAAATAAAAAGCAATTAAGAAGGGCCAGTAAAATGACAACTATGCTCAGTATGATGGATCATCTCCCTTATTTGATAGTTAGTTAATTGATTCAAGGATCATATCCAGCCATTTCTTGACAGAAACCAGGGTTTCGGCTTCAACAATACAGCTTGTTTCTTACTACCATAACCCTTTGGGTAGAGAAATGCCTCCCGATCTTGGTTTTAAACGCACTTCCATGCTGTATATTTTCCACTTGTATCCTCTGGCTTGTGTTTCACTGTTTGTTTTGAACATTTCACTGGTCATTTTGAAAATAATTGTTTAACATGAAGTATACAATTTGAGTATTACGCTCTTAAAGGGGAATATTATTTCCTTACACTGTCTGATCTGTTTGTGGGACAACTTTGTCTTCTGAAAGAATGTGAGAGAACTGTAGCTGTAGCGAATTTTCAGTGTCTCAGTGTTGCTGGTACTTGTTGCTGTACTTTTTGTATGATTAGGAGCTGTGTAAGAGGTTTCTGGTGTCTTGAAAGAGCACCGCCTGTGATTTCTCTCTGCAGAAAAATGAAACAAAACTGAAGCCTTCTCTTTGCCAGAATACTCCTTTTCTGACAGACATCCCCTTTTGTTAGTTACCACTCCAGTGGCCAGATGTTGTTTGCGCACATTCATGTTTCCTTTTGTGCCCCGGCTGTAGTTTGTTTTGCACAGTTGATTAAATTTCAGTTTACTTCACCTTGATTTTTTCTACTCTGGATAAAGTTCAAGCAGAGATTAGAAGCAGAAAGCATATACTGTGTTCTGCTAGGAGGCTGCGGCTTTAAGCTAAAAATTCAGAAGAAAGAAAATCTTGAGATGAGCAGCTGAAAATGGTTAAACCAGGCTTTTTCCTCGCTACATGTGCAGTTAAGATGTTTCATTCAATTGGTTTGGTTTCAAACCAAGAAACAATGTGAAAGAGTTGAAAAAAATAAATGGAGGATTGAATCACATGATTATCCAGTAAGCAAAGGACAGACACGAAACATTCCCGGCCGTTAGCACCGCACAAAGGACCCGGAGATGTGAGCTGCAAGATGATGAGGCCCTTGCACTTGGAAAGCCTTTCATGGGTGGTTTCCAAAGGAAGAAAATTCCTTGTATTTAAGAAAAAACAAAAAGTATGCTAATTAACCTGCTACCATTAATGTATAACAAGACGAATTTCTGCTAAGTGCCAAAATGTAGGTTTGCAGAACATGGAAGAAAAAGCAGAACATCCTGCTGTAAGAATTATTGTAAACCGAGCACTTAGAGGATGGAAACTTAGAGCACCGGAGTCAGAAAGGAAGAAAGGTCCCTCTGCCCTCTTGCCCCCTTCCTAACAAGGTAAATTGTCATTCCTTACATCTGTGTCATTTCATTTTTTAAAATCACTATCATACTGTATGTCACTTTTGCACATTATTGTAGCCCAAGTGGAAGTTTCAAAATTTCTAAATATTTATCCAGCTGATTTCAGAATTACACTACTGTATGCAGCTCTTAAACACTGCTTTTTCCACTTTCTTCACTCATTACGTTCCTTCCTTGTGCACAAACACTATTTTCTGGTAGTCGTCTTCTGAAATCTCACCAAAACTAAACTGTTTTCATCACAAGGAGGATTGTAATAATATAATTCAGTAGATTTTTTATGTTTATAACATGCATAAATTGTCTCTTTATATTTGACGGATTAATACGTTTGCAGAAAGATTATACGTGTTGAGCAATTGGGCTCCCGAGAGACATCAGTTACTGTAGCTCAATTTCAGCTATGAATGCTGGTGCATAAGTGGATTTTCTGAGTCTCACTGGTGTCCCTAAACCAGTATGTAGTATGAGACATACTATATGTAGACATTTAAAATTGCAGCAGGGTGTAAAATGTCAAATAAGTCATATATTTGCAAATGAAGAAAAAAGTACTAGATTGGATTGTGTTTATGAAAGGTAACACGAGGGAGTAGTATTGCCTTCTTCACAAGAAAGAAATTCAATAATGACAAGTCATCCAACAGTTAATTAGGACTGTGTGCTTATTTATGAATATAGGATGCCCAAATTCCTAGATACTTTTCCCTACAAATTCTTTTGGTGCTGTTACTGTATGTACAGTATTATTACTGTACATTGGAGCTGTCAATAAGTTAAAGTGGAAAAAGTGAATAATTTATTTATCCCCATAAAGTTGTAGCAGCAATGAATTATAGATTGAATAATAAGATAAAATGTTATGGCTTGACGTGTAATGTAATTCAACCTTGAAGCTGTGTTTTTCTTTTCGTGCATCTTTCATGATGTGTTGATGTTGCCAAATTATCACACAGACATATATAGAAATGTTGTGGTGTTTTTTTAAAATATGTCCATTTCAAAACCTGTGGGAGTACAAATTTGATTTAGTTACAGTTTTGCAAAAATAGTAAGGTTTAAATATAAATCATTTTTTAAGTGAAACATGAATAGAAAACAATTTTTAAGTCTGTTATTTACATTTTAGAAAGCCAAAATGAGTAGATTAGAGGAGTTTATTGCCATATGTACAAGTACATTGGAATTCTTATCCGCGCTGATCTCTCAGGACATACACAGTACAGCAGACGACACCGCACAATGTAGACAGTACATTAAAAACATGGCAAATAATAAAAACAGAACAATAAATATGTAGTATGAAAAAATTATTTACTTTACCAGATCTAATACCACATAAAAAACAAAAAAAAGACCACACCTGTTTTTTTGCCTTGATACAATTTACATAGATTGGAAAGAAAATATTAATCAGAATGTAAAATAAATACATCAGCAATATACTGTACCTGCTCTGAATGAGGCAACGCAACATAACCTTTTAAGTTATTAATTTTAAAAACTTGAATACAAAAAACTTTTTCTACCAATTTACCATGAGAAATTAAATTGGGAGGTGATTCAGGGTTGTTGGTTGTGAAAGTGCAATGTGTGTGAGCAAACAATGTATAAATACAGGAAAATTAATGTTAACAGTCAAACCTTTGTGAAAGCATAGATACGTACTGTACTGTACTTACTGAACACAGATTTAGGCAGTACATGCAGGTGTCTAAATCACTGAGACTAGTGACATGGAATTTAGGTATCTAGACCTGCTGAAGTTATTTTGAAATCTAGAGCCTCGACTTTACTCCTGTCAAACATATTATCCCCAACTGAAAGTATATGCTTCAGTTATCCTGGTGGCTCTTTCCAACCTCGTCATGTCTGATGAGATGTTGTCACCCTAATACAAACAGGCAATTGTGTAAGAAATCCCAGGTCAGTTCTATAAAGAATTTTACTTTTGTTGTTTCAAAAACATGACCTCCAAAAATGGATCTACAGTACATGCGCTGGCAGAACTGTTCAGGATGCAATTACTCTTAATGCCTATGATCTTTTAAGGAAACTCCAGCTTTCGAAATGAAATGATAACATGATAGCCATCAAACTAAAGTTTACATACACTGGCTGAACAAAGCACCCATGATACATGTACTATTTCTTTTAGTGTTGTCAAGGATGTAAATTAATGTGGAACATACTGTATTAACGGTGCTTTTGCAATGTAAGCATAGACAGAGAGCTGTGTGCTGACTGCTTGGTATTTATTTCCTGATTTCCTGTCTAAATGAAATGGGCTTTGACTTTTTAAAGACGCCAGTGCACACGTGCCAAAGCAGAATGGATAAATGGGCTTGAGAAAGTAGCCTATAAGTCACTACCTCTAGGTTTGAGCCAAACAGCCCAGCAAATCTGTCTGGCGTGGATGGGTGCCAGGGAGCAAATCACATCAGGGAAGCAGTGCACCTCTGTTCATTTTCATAAAAGCATCCAGTTTTTTAAGATGACCTTTTACAGCATCCTTTATTTTTATAGGCTGTGTACCATTACTGTTGCATTATCAAATTTTCCCCTAATGGGTTTTAAGATTCAGAAGCCATGATTTCAGTACTGCAGGAAGGTTCCTCTGTATTGTTTACTCTTGTTCAATCTTAACTGATTCACAGCTGTGTTTCAGACAGGGACAGATGTCACTGCTTTTACCTAAAAACCTCAGCTGTCAGGAGTCAGTTCGTTCCGGGCTCCTGCAATTCTGGAGCCTTTTTTACCCCAGAGATTGTTTGGTCTGTGTCAAGGCAGAGAATTTTTCAGTATCTTTTTTCCGCAGACCACTGTGATTTTTGTTTTAAAAAAGGCTTTGTCCTTCCTGGACATACAGTACTTTGCCTTTTTTCATTTGTCTGTCTCCAGCAGGTCTCTCAGATACCAGTTTTGTTTTTATTGTGCTAAACAATATAAATCACAGTTATATTCATAGTGAATAACAGGTCAGTTTAACATACTTATTCTAATGTTGTTAAACTGAGGGCTCTCTTATTCTTACCCTTTTTGTAGTGTTCGCTCTCATGCTTCTTGTCTCAGGGCCTAAAAGAGTAAAAATGTATTTCTAGAGTAGCTGCAGACTGAAATTCATCTAGGTCTTCTTGAAGCAGAAGGCTGTTTTTTTGCTTTTTTTTTTTACACAGAAACGTGAAGCTGCAGCCCAGAGAACAGCCCAGTTTTCTGAATATTCTGTGCAAAAAATGCATACTTTTATGTGACATGAAAATGTATAATTCATATATTTCCCTAGAAACTATTCTGTATATATACTGTATAAGGTGTCTATGTTATTTTAGTTCAATAGTATCTTTTAGGTATAGGTATATCATTTAGGTATAGATTTAGTATGAGGTACATTATGTTTAATAGAAGTATTGATTTTCCCATATGCAGTTGGTTAAATGCATTGGGAATCAATAATCAAAGCAATTCAAATGCTTTATGTAGATTTACCTCCCTGTTTTTTCTTAGTTTATTTCCAAATGAAAATGATTTAGAATCACAATATTTGGTAGCCATATCTAGTTTGACTATGTTTAAATAAGATTTTGAATGGTATGTGATCATCACCAATATTTCTGTTTGCAAAGTGGATTATCTTCCATTGCATTTGTTAAGTGCAATTAAACAGGTGATCTCAGTTTAATGGTGCATAAGAGATATCGGTCTTTTTTAGTCTCCTTACCTTTCTTCATGCCAAGTCAAAGTAAGGCACTCTAAAGTACAAGTGTTATAGTCATGCTCTGCTGTAAATAGGAAATATCAAGAAAAGAGTGAACAATTAAAACAATTTCAAAGATCATGGAGACTTCAGTGGAAATGAAGAAATTTGTTTTGTACGTAAAAACTTGCCAATGCAGCAACATATTCTGAGATAAGACCATCATTTTTAAATTCACTGGAATTTAAATCTAAAAAAACAAAATCCGAAGAATAGATAGTCAAAGCAAAAAAAAAAGAAAACACATGATAAGAGGAATACGTTAAAAATGATGAAGGTGCGTGGTTTTGCTGAAGCTGGATAAGAGCTTTGGGTGTGGGTTCTGTCGTGGGGCTGACGCAGCACATTCCAGCCCCCTGGAGTCTCCTCACACTGTCCGTTTTCCCAGCTTTTTCTCTGCACCTCCCTCTCCAGTCCCTGGTCTCATTCTCTCCAGCATGCTCTTTCATTTTTAAACATGGCTTTAAAGGCGCAGACATGAATGCCCTGATGGATTCAGATTTACAGCACAGGACACTGCTCACTCCTTTCTTTCTCCTTATCAGTCTCGGTGCTTCCCCCCAGCCCCTCTGTGTTTTCCTTCATTCGTTTCATCTCAAAATACCTAGAAAATGAAACAGATTGGTATAATCGGTGTTTTACTTTTTATTTGCATTTCTATTCCTCTCCTATTAGGCTTTCAGCCTTCTCCCGCTCTGTCTTTCTGTTGGTTCACCTTGTAAACAGCGCGGCGGCTCCTGCAGAGTGCATCTCTGCATTAACACGCAGTCCCCCTCCCCCTCCCCCCAGCCCTGTACTGTAGCAGCACTGCAAGAGGCGCGGATGGAGCTGTGTGCTAAGCAGAAATCAATGTGAAGCTGCAAGGTGACTGAAGGGAATGGTGCTGGCCGCCGGCTCTGTGGGTTGGGAAGCTTTGACCCACATAGGGTCCGCGCTGCTGTCTCTGTCCCTGCTGTCGGCTCTGGGCATCCGCCTCACAGCTTTTCTTTCTCCCTGCAGACAGATGTCGACTGCCTGCCCTGTCTGCAGCGCCTCTTCCTCAGCTGCAACAACATCACCAGGTAAGAGGGCCACCTGCCACACTGCCACCTCCTTAACTCTGTCCTGGCTGCAGCCCCAGCGCCCAGGGTGCTGGACCTCGTCTGCTCAGGGCTGCTGAGGCTGCGTGTCACTGGAGAGCTAATGAACCCCTGAGCCAGCATGGAGATATCGTTCTGCTGACTGGAGAGGGGAGAGTCGCAGTGCTTAACAGCCCTGAGAGCCAACAAACTAATGACAGTTATTTAGTACTTGAGCGTCAAGCTGTTTACTGTGTGGTTAGAAAAAGTTGACCAAAGAGTATTTGTTGCATCTTTTTTTTTAATGTGAGAATATTGTAAGCCTTCAGAATAATATTTGCAGTGTTTTCATTTTTGAAAAAGAAAAACAATGCAGAATATTAAGGCTTCCACCTGTTTTCTTATTTTTACATACTGCAAGACCAAACGCTTTAGTTTGCAATGGAAAAAAAAAATCCTGTGCTGACCGAGTGTCGAGGGTACAGCTTTACAGAAAGGACTTCATTGAAATGGACGAGCATAAGACCTCAGCCAGCAAACTTCAGGAGGGCCCGGCTTGTGGAAATCAATAGCCAAACTGTTTTTAGTTGGCTCTGCAGATCAAAATTCTATCATCAAACGTTTATTCGCTTTTTTAATGATCTACAGTTGGGATATTGTAGGTCTGAGGTAAAGTGGCTCAGCATGTTTACATCTTTAAATACTGTACATTAAAATGTCTCTTTCGGAACGCCAGAGCGATTAATTTGCCACTTGACAGATCGCTCTCCGTGAATTGTACAATGGCTATACAGATCAGCACTTTCTTAAGGTGTATAATGGAAATACTGTAACTTAGTAATTTTATGTGCAGTTGTACTCTTACAATACAGTGTTGTCCCAGTTTGGCTGTGCATGCTTCCCAGCAGAGTTCCAGAATATCGGGAATGGATATAATTTCTGCAGTGGTGAAAATTTACAGACCTTGTACACTACAATTTAAATACCACTGCATCAAGTTTTTGAGAAAATGTATTCATTAGATTTTTTTTCCTTTGTATTGTGCTTTGTGTTTATTATGTACTATAGGCCATCTCAGCCACACACAGTACACAGCTTTCAATGAAGCCAGCGGTGATGAGTAGTGCAGTGCTGAGACAGCAGAAGGTGAAACTCAGGGATGTGAGCTTTCAAACTAAAGAAGTGCATCGTGGGCTTAAGCAACTGGCAGATTTCATCAGGTTAATTCTGTGACATGGAGCTGCGGTTTAGGGGAGAGATTGAAAGCCTGACCTGTAAACATTGCTTCAGCAATGTCTAAGTAGACATGGTGAGAGAGCAGGGGCTCATGTACTGGGAATCAGACAGATGCCCGGCTCTCTGCTGCAGCACCGCATTTTATCAGTTGTTCTTTTCATATGTAGTTATGGATGTCAGTGTGTTATCAATTATGTTATCAATGTTAAAAAACTTCTGGAAATGCTTTACTTTGTCTATGTACAAAAATCAGATTATGCTACTTAAGAAGGTTGAAATTGATTTGAGTGAAGGGGTCATTATTGGAAATCATGAGATATATATTAGACTCTGTTTATTGAGGATTGATCCAAAGTTGTATCCAACAAACAAGTTTTACTTCAATCACAGGTTAGTATTTAATCACAGGTTATTTTGGGGCAAGTTGGACACATAAAAGTTTTATTTCCACTTAAAACCTTTTAAGTATTGTTGTTTGTTCTACAGAAAAAAGCAGATATGGAACAGGACTGTAAATTGTTCTGTTGCATTTCCATGTGCATCGACCAGCAGATAGGAATGTTATCTCATCTTTGTCTTTTCAATGTAGCCCACTCAGCTTTTGGTGCACATTCATAGATGAGTCACATAATTACAGGTTCAAAGATGAAGACATGAAGCGTTTTTCTAAATCTCATCCAACACATGTAGTAACATCGTCATTCTCAATAATGAGCAGGGGTATGCGGAAAGCTATCTCATTCTGTAGTACAGGCAATGATGTAATGGACTGAGATTACCAACTAGTTGCCGGCAGGAAAAACAGATTTCTCTTGCCCATAAAATCCTTTTCATTTCAAAGGGTTATTGGTTTATAATAACTATGGCTGGCTTTTTTAACCTTTTTTTATGGATGGCTGCTGCATCAGTGTTTTTCTTTTCAATGGGTATGTCCCTTGAACATGCATTAAACTGAGTATGCTAAATTTCTTCATCTTCAGGGATGAATGCTGATTTCTGAGATTATTTGAATGTTCACATACCCAGGCAAAAACAACACAAGTATAACAAGCCTCAGTTATAACTATGTGCTTCTTATGTCCCTTGTTTGTGGCCTGGCCAAATTCCATGCAACTAGTTGTTATGGCAATAAAGTATTGGTCCACACTACTCATGCTCTTTTGACATTTTGAGTGGTGATTTTCAGCACTTCACATATAAGTAGATGAGTCTCTTTCCAGACATATGCTGGGATTTTGTCTAGCAAAGTAATACGGGTTTTTGTTGTTGTGTCACATTTGACCTGGCAGTGAAGGGATGAAAGTCAGGCTGTAAAAGTTATGCATCATAGACAGATTACTGAGGCTGGACTGTGCATCTTAAAAATATTGTTGTACAACTACTTACAGTATATTCCGCTGAAAGATTTAAACTTAATGTAAATATGAACAATTGGATAAAAAAGAAAAAAAATTGTTAAGTATACTCAGTTCTGTGTAAAATAATTAACAGTTTTAAGCACTTTAGATAGGAATGGGGATTTAATTATTGTTTTGCATATACTGTAGTATTCAGTATGTTGTATTGAAATGATCTCTCGTGTGTTTTGCTCTCTTACATTAAAAAAACACATGAGAGTTTCAGAAATAAAGCAGCTTTTTAGCTGTTATTGTTTTAGAACACCAACAGAACCTAGGGGAAGGGTCTGAAGACAGATCTTGTTCATCAAATAAAATACTTGTCTTAGAGCTCTCATGTGTACAACTTGCTCCCTGTTGTTTTCCCTTCATCCTGGAGAGTCTGAGGAAGACAGTCAGGTATTTGTGTTTATAAATATTACAGTTACCCATGAGAATCTAAATACATATCACATTATTTGCTAGAAATGTGTTATGAAAATATTTGTTATGAAAGAAGAAGATAAAGGTTTGAGTTTGCTTGTGCCCGAGTGTTTTAGAGCTGTGTTGTGAATGAGTGTTGCTGTTAGTTTCAGCCCAGTCAGCATCACTCTGTCACACAGGAAATAGGTGGGTTGTAGCCTTAGCATGGGGTCCTGCAATTGCTGTAATCCCCCATGCATCCCTAAAGAACTCCCACCTGCCTTCCTGTTGGTGGAGTCCATTTGTTACGGATATGCACAGACAGCATGTAATTTAGCAGCCAGGCTAAATTTAGCCTGAGTCTCCTTCTGTGAGCTAACAGTCCATGTAATGCCTCTAGGGAGACCGATAACACATTTATGTTTTGGCTCTGAGCGGGGTGCCCGTTCCATCTCTAGCTTTGTGGTGAGGCCTTTTTATTCCACTGCCTGGAAGCTGCTGAGCCCACTGGAGGCTCCTCCACTGAAACCTTTTGGGCTGCTTCTTCCAAAACCCACATGGAGCTGTCCGAGGTAAACGAGCTGCACTGAACAGCAGACTCCATGCAGTCACAGGCAGTAGTCATTTGTGTAATGGTAACTGTTGTTTAATTGATTGCTTGTAGTGTTCAACTAATCAATGGATTATTTTTCCATAGAAAAAAAATCGAACTAGGGAAGTTCTTGAATCAGAATTGGCAGTATCAATGGGTGTATAATAATGCGACATTTATTGATATAGGCAGCTACTGTACTTGCCCTTCAGATATTTTGTTTTAATAAAGACACTAAAGCCTAATAGTAAATGGTAATGTAATATATAGAGCATGGTTGCTATCTAGATATAAAACTATCTTCTTAAATTCTTGCATAAGGGTCCTCGGTGATACTTCTCATTCCTCAGGTACAGTACTTCATAATATAAAACAATATCTCCTCCTTGTCAACATGACGGACATGACTTCAAAACTTCGCATGTGAGACATTTCTGCTACATGTCTGTATTTGAAGTGACACTTTGGTATTTTAGATTTGAAATCAAAAGTGAGTGCTTTATAATTTAATTCTCAGGTTACGGTTTAGTGTCTGAGCAGAAGATGACTTACTGATCAGTAGGGCCTTTTGGCTTGTTGGTTTTAGAAACCATATAACAGCGTACTCTCTCTGTGCAATAAAACTGCTCAATGAATGTTTGTTAAGGTAGTCTCACCACTACCTGTTTATTTCTCCATTTATTTATGTGGTACACACTGTTTTTGTGATTTCATGTACATGATGTGATTTTATGTGACTTCCATGTTTTGTGTGTTTTGTATGTTTATGGGAGAAACCAAAGACAAATTTCCACAGTAGTGGACAATAAACTATGTATAATAATGCATTTTAGGAGATTTCATTTCATTATGTTCATTAAAGGAACCACTAAGTTCAATTCTAGGATAATTTCTAACTAAGAATTATAGCTGCAACTAGACAGTGGCTCAGACAGTAGCTGTCGGTAATATTGAGTAGCTGTGGTACTTAGTGTATTTAGTGTGACTGCGGTCAGACAGCTGAACTTGTTAGCATGCAGAAGCTGGACCTTAGGTCTCTTCTGCTAAGGCAACTAGCATGCAATCTGTGCTCTGTCTCCTTCTCAGAAGGAATTATACATGTTATAGCTGTGTGTTAGGCAGTGGGGTTTTACAATGTCAGGTGTAATAAACTGCTGTCATTTTCAGATCTAAAAACAGTATAAGTAAACGTTTATGCTCCTCTCCTGCCTTCTAGACCTTCTCTAAAAAATAATGTTTTGATGTTTATGGGACTTCCTGGAAAAACAAAGCTCAGACAAAGAGCTCTATTTATTTTAATTATAAACAAGAAAATAGGCAGAGTAGTGCAATGGGGTTTGAGTCTGGATCTTGGGGGCTATCTGCACAGAGTTTGTACTGTATGTTCTTCCTAGTTTTTGTGTGGGTTTTCTCCAAGAGTTTCCGGTTTCCTACCACAGTCCAAAAACATGCTGGTAGGTTAATTGGCTTCTTGGAAGATTGGCCCTGATGTGAGTGTGTGTGTCAGCCCTGTGATGGACTGGCATCCTATCCAGGGTGTATCCTGCCTTGTGCCTGCCACTGCTGCTGCCTGGTATAGACTCTGGCTCCCTCACAACCCTGAATTTGAATAAATGGTTAAAAAATGCATGGATGGAATAAACAAGAAAACAGTGTAGGAAGTATGTAATGGTATTTGCAATAAGTGAGATATACAGTAAGAGAAAAATTTGGATTTTGCAAACAGGTTCTCTGCCTTTTCTTGTTGCCTGTTTATGTACATTTCTTATTTCTTTCTTGTTTTTTGTTAGTTTTGATGATCTTACTTGCCTTGGAGACAGCCGCTCCTTGTCTGAGGTCACACTGGATGGAAACCCTGTAGCCCAGGAGACATGGTACAAGCAAACTGCCCTGCGCTACATGGTTCAACTGAGGCAGCTGGACATGAAGCGAATCACAGTAAGCACCTACAGTATGTGTGAGTGTGTGTAAAAGTCAATGACCGGAGGCCCACATGCTCAAGTTGCCAGAACCCATCTGGTGTAGTGTAAAAACTGCCGCAAAAGAGATCTGTTTGTTGTTGAAGAGACTAGAATAAGGGTCACTAAAATAAGGGGAAATGTTAGCAAATTGTTAAATATTAACCTAATACCTGTATGTTCCTTAAAAGATGTTAAGTGCCATTATTTATAGCTAATGTCCAGAAGAAAGGAACAACAACCACACAGACTTTGAGTTATAGACTTTAAGATATATGAGCCAAGACCAGTACAATTCTGCGATATTCCGGAAAAATCGAGATGTAAAACATTTTCACGATGAACAAATTTGAATTTGGAACGAGAAAAGGGACAGTAAATGTCATCATATTTACCATTACCATTAGCATGATATCAGAGTGAACAAATTAAAAGCAGATTGAAATCTGTGTTTGTTTCAGACTGTAGGTATGTTAAAAAACTGTTACATAGTCTGTAGAGATCTAAATCTAAATCAATGGATCATGACCTTGTGAATTAGACCCAGATCAACAGGAGTATTATATAAGAAAGCAAAGATGTGCTGTACAATATAAATTGATTCTAATGAAATACTTTAATATCTAATTCATTTTTTTTTTAAATAGGACAACATGATTGTGTGAAGTTATTTATTAAGCCAATATCTGTGGTTTTGTTTCCTACTTATTTAGATTAAATGAGTAACATTTCAATAAGTTTTTCTCCATTTTGCTCCTTTCACTGGATTGCGGGTGTGGTTGTTCACAGTGGTTCCTTCTTGCAGGAGTTACAATTGATAAACCCCATTTTTTCTGGTGCAAATAGAATTTTTGAGTGTCAGAGCCTTTAATACACCTCATTTCAAATGTAGCCTGAGTACAATGAGCTCCACAAACTTTTTGCTAATGTTCCAGGAAAGGCCCAGTTTTACACAGAGATGCAAAGGCACTGTGTCAAACAGACTGTCTGTGCTTGGCTCTGGAAATGCTGCTTTAATCATGCTGACACTTGATCCTGTTTTAGTCTGTTGGAATACGCTTTGCTATTGATTGCGACAGTCGCATGACGTGAGTACATGAAGGATGGAGGTGCTTTAAAGGTCTTCGCTTCCTTAGCATTCTTCAAAATCTGTGATTTTACCAGTCATCTGACTTTTTTGAGCAAATAATATTTCAAAGCATGTTTCGTAAATACTTTCCCTACAACCACAAATAAAGCAGTGGAGGAACTCTGTTATCTGTTTGTAATAAACAGTAAACTAAAGGATACAGCTTATGTTTGTCATCCAGCCATAAAAGACACACAAACTACAGTGGTTATTATAAACATATTAGGGATAGCAGCTGTGCGCATGGTGTGAATTATGGCTAGGAGGCCTTATGGCTATCAATTATGCTATTGACATTTTTATATTATATGCATGAACAATACAGATGGGAATTTTCAAATGGGTCTAGCAATGCTTGTCTCACTTATGGGTCAAAAACAAGCTGTGCAGTAATCTGAGGATTGTGGCTGCACACTGGACATTGCTAACATCTGCGAATTGTTGCTTTATTAATTTTCCCTGTAACATTGCATTTTATGCTGCATGCACTGAAAATCTAGGGTGCGTACATTTCACAGCAACGTGTCAGCACTAGTCTACAATAAATTGCTGATTCTATTTAATTGCTAGCCATTTCCTTCTTTTAAAGAAGTTAAAAAAATGCTGTTCAGTTTATGTTTGCATTCTTACCAATACAATTCAGAAACAAGATCTGAAAAACATAAAACATAGAACAATTAACCTATTGAATTTAATAGAAGACTAATTCACATGGTGTGCATTGTGCCAGGAATACTGAATGATGTTGCTTACATTACGAAAACATTGCCATCTGCTGTATCATCTTATAGCCCGTGTTTGTCAGTTCTCAGAAGCTTTGCAAGTGTGGGCCTGGACAGTACTGGGTTGGGAAAATTTGTACAGGAAAACATGATTGCTCATGGGATGTGTGTGGACCAGTAGGTGGCGCTCTTACCACGGGACCAAAAATGGAGACACAAAATAGAGACACTTTGCTGTTTGAAATTGCAGTCCAAAAAAGCATTGACAAGAAAATGAGGTACAATGAATGCAAAATTTGTTTGCTGCGAAGTGGGACTGTGCGACAGAGGGCTCAGTGTAGTCCTTAGCAGTACAAGCCGGGCAGACATCAGGCCGCGGTCAGGGAGGAGTATTGACACTGCAGCGGGTACAGCCGGAGTGGCACATGGAGAGCATGTCTACAGCGGAGCGCAGGGTGTGGGGTCTGGGCTTGGAGCGGCCGTCTCCTGCCGGGGCTTGACAACTCTGAGGCACGATCCTCTGTGGACTGAGGGGGTTCTCTGCTCCCTGGGAACTCGAAATTCTAGAACCGAGAAATAATTTACTGAGATGTCATTCTCAGTTTGTTCAAGATGTGATAGAGAAATTCTATCATTTAACTCGGTTGCCTCTATGTACACTTATGTTTTGCAACTGAACCCTAAAAAGTCATTCAGAAATAACCGGTGCTGCAGCATATGTAATGTGCCCCAGCAGCTACTCTTAGGCGAATGACAGCTCCTTGAAGGTGTGTGATTTTGTACAGCTCTTGGTTTCTCATTACTCCGATGATTGTAAGGGGAGGTTCGCCTTATGGCAAACAGTTTATTTTTACTTTTGTACTTCTTGTTCTTCCTGATCCCTACCTGTTTCCACCCTTTATTCCTTTGTTCGACATTTTCAGATGCCCCTGTTTTTACCAATCAAATTACCATTTTAGCCTCAGTTTGGCAGTGTTATAGCCACAGTTCATTTTGCCTGTTCCAGCAGAATCCTCTGGATATTATATTTTCCTGTGTTTTCAGAGAGTGTTGTGCAACTGCTGTAATACTAATATGTTTAAAGAAGATTCCAACACAAAATGTAAAAGTTATCTTATTGCTTCCTTTATTCTGCTAATGGCATTGATGTTTAGTAAATCATCGAAGAAATGTTTGTGAGAATACCTCAAATATAAAAGAATGGGGGATATTTTATACATTACATATTGATCTTTGGCCAAGTGACAATAAAGATGTTTTATTACTGTGCCGTATTTCAGACATAAGGAAATGATTGCATAGTGCAGAGTGTGCGTGAGTGATTGAACATTCCTGCTCAGATTTCTGTGTTGGTGGATCTCAGCTTTTTTCCAGTTTGTGCACATGCATGTATAGAAAGAAGGGAATACTTGAACTCATGCTCACTCACGGTTAGTCAGTCCAGGCCCTGGGTCTCTGATGCTTCTTGTTTGTTTTTACTGCTCAGAAGAGAAGTGTGTACAGTATGTATTTCATTAGTCTGGGTGTATGAGCTTAAGGATAGATTGAAACACAAAGTGGGATGTTGTCTGTCAGATAGATATACAAAGTAATACTGTTTAAAAACATGAATATAAGAGTCATTACATATGAGGGAAGGTCAATAGGCACAACTTGCTCATGATGTTGTTGGAAAGTTAAAAGAACTCACAAAAACACTTAGAGAGCAAAAGCAGAAAGTCAGCTTGATACCGACTTTGGATAAACATCGGCCACCTACTCTCAGTCCCAAACCTCATTTCGGTTTTGCTCACCACGTAACAGAAAGGCATTTCTGATCTGGAATCGGTACAGAGAGGATTGGCCGCATACATTCCCAGGTTTAAATAAACCTCATTTCATACTTACAGACTAAAAGAAGTAAATATTTTTGGTCTAACAGAGACCTTATTCAAGAGCTTACAAACAAATCCACAAAGTCAACCCAAAGGAATCTTTCTGAATCAACAGTGAAACATGAACCAGGAGACACAAATGGAAAATATGTGTATATCCTTTTGACACTCTGGAGGAACTCCTTTACACAACTGGATTGGACATCTGTTTTGGAAGCCCATGGCCTGGCTTTGTTCAAGAAACTGCTGAGTATGTACGTTTCTAGTGTTGACATATTCACACTTGATGAAGCATTTTGTAAACAAGAAAATATAACATTTATACAAAGCCAAAATAAAAACAGCATTATTTAAATTGTTCAATTAAAAATTCGGTGTTGTCTGCTACATCCTTGTGCAGTCTACCTCCCTTGTGAGGTAGATTGCACTGGTATGTATTTTACATTCATGAATGAGCAGTTGATCTACATCTCCTGGCTGAGCTGCACATTCACAGTATTCATACTGAAACTTTGTCACGTTCTTAGTGCAGTAAATCAGATCTATACTCATAACTCCAGCCTAGTACAGATCACACATGAATGTATACGTGTGCAACACACTGTGAGTTGAAAAACAAGCTACAAACGCTCCTCGGAATCGATTCACAAACCTTAAAATGGCAGAAGATAGATGACTAATTTATATCTTATACACTTTAATGTGTTATCAAGAAAGAACTAGTATGAATCTGCGTGCTGCAATTTGAGAATGCTATTTGAATGGAAGACCATCACTGTGTGTTAAAGCAGAGATTGGGGTCTGGTTGCACAAGCTGTCAGAGGAAATAATTTCAACATATACTGTAGTTGTGCTGAATTGAGAGTCTCTTTAAAAACAGTTAATGATGTAATACAGTTCCACTAATGGACATGTCCAATCTGATGTACAGAGGTGTATGTCAATGAAATTAATTAATTCATTATACTGTATATATTATGGTAGTCAAAGCAAACTGCTTTTTGGCCATTTGAAGCATTGGCTGGGTAATGATCTTCACAATCCCTGTGTTCTCGAGAATACTTGAGATTGCTTGAGATGGGCCACATGAGGCAGAGGAGTTTGGGGAATGACTGTAGATGGAAGATATTGAGGGGTAAAGATAAATGTTACTAATACCTTCAAGATATGAGCTGTTATGTTGTCAAGTCTGAGTTTCTGATATAAAATTCTGAAAATCCCCATTGCTCTGAAAATAGCTTTATGCTTTTAAGACAAGGCAAAGGGGAAGGAGAAATGTGATCTCAAATATATCTAAAACACCTGTGCTTTGTAATAATGGCTCTGTTTGCAGGATTCCAGGAATTCTCACCTTTCCTTCATAAATCAGCTTTTCATGTCAGATGGACCATTTCCTTCACAATGAATATTAACCGTCTTGTTAGCCATCATATTAGGAAAAGGCAACTTTAGTGTACTTAACTCATCTTGGAAATAATTATTTCCACCTGTCTGCTATTCCAGCTGCTACACTAGTCTCTGACCAGAAATGTATCCTAAGCACTGTGACCGAAAAGCATGACTCACCCTGCTGAAGGGAGGCCTGATATACTGTTACAATTATGAGATTGGTGTCAGAGCAGTGTCGGTTATTTGGATGGAGAGGGTGATGGTCTTTCTCAAGCAAGCAGAGTTGTTTAATAAGCCAGGAGTCCGAATGAGGTAAACTGAGGAATGCAGTCCTCATTGCCATAGTTCTCTTTAGCCTTTGTTCTTATGTGTACTGTAGCAAGCATTTTTTGATTCTGAAGGACTAAGTAAAGATTTATTCCTGAAAAGAAGAGACACAACTGTTGGGTTTAACTCTCTCCCTCAGAAAAAAAGGCTTCACAGCTAAAATGTTGTGTCTCTTTTATTTTCCTTTCAGCATGGAATAAACCTTTACTTGTTCCTTTGCAGCCTACGCATGCTGACGCAGCTATAGTACCTGTTTGAGTGTTTTGCCTCTGTTTGTCAGTATTGTGTGTGGGCAGTACACATTATGTGTGGTTGGGAAGACACCCTTCTCCTGTATGCTAGAACTACTGTATATTAGCTATAACATACACTGCCTCGCAAAAGTATTCTAACTCTTCCTATGGTGTCCCAGTTTGTGAAATTGCCTTAACATGTTAATACATAATTTAAAACCTGATTGCTTAAACTGAAGACTTCTAAGGCTAAGATAAGTTGCACTAAATGCCAGCAAAATCTAAAAAGAAAAAGCTGGTGCATGTTGACTGCGTGAGTATTCTGACCCTGAACTCAATACTTGGTGGAAACACTCTTGGCAGCAGTTACTGCCGCAGGTGTTTTTGGGTAAGTCTGCCCTTTGCACACCGGCCTGGTGCAATTGTAACCCATTCCCCCTGGCTGATTTGCTCAAGATCTCTCAAGTTGCTTTGGGATCACTAACAGACAGCAATTTTCAAGTCTTTCCACAGATTTTGATAGAATTCACATCAGGACTTATACTGGGTCCTTCAAGGACATAGACTTTCTTATTCTTAAGAAACTCCATTGTAGCTTTGGCCCTGTGCTTTGGGACATGTTCCTGCCAAAAGGTGAATGTTTGGTACAGGTTTATGACATTAGTAGATGGAGGAAGGTTTTTCTCCAATATTTGTCTTATTGCTCCATCCTTCTGGCCTGGAGGCCAGTCCCTGCTGCCACCACAATGGTGAGAGTCGTGATGATGTTGACTGGGTGTGCTGCGTAGGGTTTGTGCCAGACGCCAGTAACGCTTTGTGTTTAGACCAGAAAACTCCAGCTTTGTCTCATCCACTTATTTCTGCTAGGTTTCTGTGCAGCTAACTTGGCTCTCCTTCATCAAATATTCAGTCTCACTCTGGGAAGTGCCAACAGTGAGATTGTCATTTGTATGATATGTTTTACGTAATCGAGAAAAAAACATTCAGTTAACAATCTTGCTGCAAAGTCACAATTTTCAGGTTTATAGAAGGAGAATGTGATTGGCATAAAGTCTGAGCTTTCCTGACAATTGAAGTAGTTGGGGTAGTGCTGCTTTGGTCTGTGAGGCTGTTCTTTTTCAAGTTCTCAGGACCTCCCTATGAAGTCTCCTGTGTAAGCAGTGACTCATGTATTTTAATGAAGAGCTGCAGGCTATGAACTTTCATTTGCCAGGGTAAATTTAATTTCAGAGCAGAAGAGATTTCAGAAAGCTAAAGCAGAAAGGGAGATGCGACATGTTTTATCACAGAATCCATCCTTAACATCACTTACAGTATTCACAGGAGTTAGAGTAGAGTGGGTTTTTGCTTTTTCTGATGTTAATGTTAATTGAATTATCAGTACTTTTAAGGGAGTCTTAAACTCAAATGATAAGATTATGTTTGACTCATGGTGAAACCTTAATGCTGGACCATATTTGTTTAATATTTTTCAGAAGTTAAGCTATATAAATGAAGGGTGGAAGATACACCTTAGCTGTAGTACAAGATGCTTCAATGCAAACTTTAATACCATCGTACCTTTCTATAATTTCCTCCAGAAAAATGCAATTTCATCACAATAAAATAAAATAATTCTACATAATATTAATTATTAAACATGATTATTATTACTTTGATGGTAATAATCTGTGACAGGGAGCCTGTTTTTTTTTCTAAATTCATGTTAAACACTCCCATATCTTTCCTGTACCCTTCCTGTATGTGAGTGTGTATGTGATACTGTGAAGTGTGAATGATCCTGACCCCCTTTTTTCCCCCCAAATCACTGCAGTGTTCCTCACCGCAGTATGGAGTTGTGTTAGACCACCCAATAAATAACTGATGTGTGTCTATTTTCATTGCTTCAATGTAAAAAGCCTCACATGACTTTTTTAAAGTTTCTAAGTTAACAGTTGTAAGTTATTTTGGATTTATATTAAGTCACTTTATTTGTTTAAAAATGGTCCACCTCTGTAAAAAAATGAGCAAGTCCCTTTAAAGGAGGAGGGCCTGGGAAAGGACGAGCTATTATTTAAGCTATCACTTTATTAGCCATATACAATTTCTTGCATTAGGAATTCGTCTTTTTGCAGACCCCAGCTTGTTCTCCATGAGACACATAGACAGGGAGAGAAGCTTGGGGTCAGAGAGCAGGGTCAGCCATTATACAGTGCCCCTGGAGCAGTTGGGGTTAAGGGCCTTGCTCAGTGGCCCAACGGAGGAGGATTCCTCTGCTGGCCGTGGGATACGAACCGGCAACCTTCCAGTCACAGGCACAGATCCTGAGCCACAGAGCCACCTCCGCTGTCAGAGGTCAGAGTGACAGCACTTTGTGCTGCACGGTGTGTCCTGACCTGTTGATGTTGAATACAAATAGATTCCTGCCCATTCAAGATTATTAGTGGATTAAGTGAGGCTTCACATAGGGCCCTGCTAAATACATTCAAGAATCAACAGATTTTGGCACTTACCTTAAATTCTTTCCTTTTTACGTAAGCTCCCAGAGATGTGTCAGTCATTTTCTCTCAAAGCTAGGAAAACATCTACAGCAGTGAACGGAGCGGCTCCCAGCTGTACCAGAGAAATATGTGTGTCTCTAGTGTGTGCACTCTTAATTCTAGTAACACATGTCTTGGTTCAGGTGTTAAACACCAACGACATTATGGTCACCCTGCCAATTAATTTGACATCTTGGCCAAAAAACAGTTATGTTAATGATGAATTAAGGAAAAACATTTGTAGGTCCTTACAGGATCCTAGTTATAAGTTTAATTACACTTTGTAAGTATGTTTTTTTAGTAATTAGACTGACATGATTAAAAGTAAAATATCAGACTTTTAACTGAAAGACACATTCTATCAGGTTGCTTTCATTTCTGTGCTTCCCATTCCATATTTTCTCCATGGCAACTTCACTTAAACTGTAACAGAAATAAAAATGAAAAATAAAATATGATTCCATGTTGTGTTCTCATTAAAAAGATGGGTTTGAATAAACCTTTCCATGCCCAGGTGTTTTCACTGGTTTGTATAGGAGTGATTCTGGGGGGAGTCAGGGTCTTGAGGTACATAGCTTTTTACAGGCACACATTCACGTCACAGTATTTAATAACCGTGGCAAGATCATCTGTTTTTCTTCAGATTAGAAGATTCCCTTTCAAACGTAAGGCAAGGGTTTTTTGTGTTTAGTTTGGCTGTGGAAAGTGCTGAAGAACCTCTTCTTTCCTCCTTCCTCAGTATAATTAATTTTAAGTTCTCACTGTGTTTGCTTTAATAGAAGCACCACCTCCCTCTTTATCTGCTGAACTTCATTTGACATCTGTCTAGTGAGAACAAGATCATTTTTTTCTTGGTGCAAAAGAGTGTTTACCGAAAGGATTTCTGCTTCTCTGGGTCTCTGTGTCACCTGTGTCACCTGACATTCACTGTTGTGTAAATTCCTTTCACATTCAAAGGGTTTGCCTCTTCCATGGCAGAGTTAGTGTGCTTATGGAGCTTTCGGAAGGAATTACTCTTACAGACAGGAAATCCTGAAAGATGCTGTCAAACACTTAATTAATTTGAGTTTTTATAATTTTTCATCCAGTACTTTTATTTCAGATGAGAGCGATACTATTCCTTATCTTAGAGCTCCCATGGAGATCAGTGATATCCAAATGTGAGCAAAAAAGTTCAGGACCACAAAAGTGTAAACTTGCAATTATTCCTTAATTCTTTTCGGAGTGCTGACTTTGTACAAAGATCCATATTTTTAAAAATATAAACAAAAGTTTTTGTGGGTCTCCTGATAAGTATTTTATGTGATGGTGAGAAGGGTTGATACAGCCTAACTAAAATGTTTGTTCTGGTTATTTAGTTAGTGCCCTGTTTCTGGTTTGCTTATTGATTCTCTTTAATAATGGCTTCTGCTTTTTTTATTTTATTTGACTTTTTTACTGAATTCAAATGTTCATATTTTAAAAAATCAGATTTAATGTGAACTACAGTATATGATTACTGATTTGCTTATTTTGTATTTGAGCTGCATGCAAATGTTTTAGGTTTACTCCATAATATGGTAAACAATTGTTTTGACTGTGTACTGAAATGTACTGTATTTCTGATTAATAATAATAAGACAAGTCAGTTCTTTAAATCAGGTCCAAAACATGTTATGTTTAATACCAAAGGTTAGGTTCCTCTGAAACCTCAGGAAAGGAGTTATTACCTTCAAACTCCAAGGCTAAAGCCAAGAAGAATAATGGAAACCGAGCGGCGCTGCAGTGCTGAGAACACGGACTCACTGGGACCCGTTGCACAGTGTGACGAAGCCCCGGGGTCAATGGACTGCTAAGCAACTAAACAAACACCGCTGGCCAAAGGGCCTGTTCTCATCTGTACTTTATTGTTTAATATTTTCAATGTGCTTAGACCTCAGCCAAAAGCACTGCAATCAGGAACATCTCATTTGAAAAAAATATGTAACCATGTTGGATTTTTTGAAGACGTGATCCTGAATTTTACATCTAGGACTATATTTATTGCTGTGTTAACATGTTTTCAGTAACCTTTCATTAGTTACAGCTGGCAGCACTACTGTGGCATTTTAGTGGCAATCCAGTTTTGCAATCCACTTTTACAATGTTTCAGCTGCCAACAAACCATAATGTTTCTGCATCCCTCAGAGTAATAACTGAATTTGCCACATTTATCTTGGCACTCCAATGCCAATGTCCATTTCCTTCCAGCTGATTTATATACCATGTCATCTTCTGGAGTGATAAAACTTACCACTTCCAACCAGAACATTTTCTGGGCCTCCTCTTCTACAGTCCAGGTAGCCCTAACCCCAGTGTTATCCCTATTCTCAATTCTAACCCCAACCCTGTCTCTGTCCCCGTGGTGGTGAGCCTTGTTTCAAGCTGGAGTTAATATTCCCACAGTGCCTCATGTCAATTGTAGCTCCAGGTCTTGTGTAACTCAGTGCTAGTGCATTTGGGCCTCTGTTAGCCTTTTCAGTGTGATCCATACATGCACACTGGTCGGAAATTGTTTGTTTCTTAATTAACTGTACTTTCCTAGTTATCATGTAATTTCAGCTCACGAAGTATGATTTTAAGTTTGTTAATGAAAAGAATAACAAATACACCTCCTGTATTTCATTTAAATTGAGTTAAAGCTGTATTATCCCTTGGAGGACATTTGTTTCATGGAAGAGTCCAACACAACAATACAACACAAACAAACATCACCAACAAAACATTCAGTACAACAGTGTTGCAGAACATAGGAAAAGTTTCTTACATTGTTTGAGAATGAGATTACAGAGAGAATAGAAGAGCAGTCAATTACTGTTACTGTATATCTGGAGACATCTCCCAGATGGGTGGAGTGTAAATTCACAGTGGAGGGACTATAACACACACTCTTTGTCTGTAGATTGATCTGTTTTTTCCCAATGAATTTGGTGTTTAATGTCACTATTTTTCCCTGCAGTACTGTTGCCAAACCAGCAAGATACAGTATGTTAAGAAAATGTATTTAATTTTAATAAGCAGTATTTTTGTTTATATTTACTGGTTGATAAAACACTGGACATAACTGATCAATTTTGATATATTTGAAACAAAGCTGTAATTCAAATAAAATTCAACATCTCTTTTTGCACCAAACATTTCACATTGAAGCATGCTGCTTGTTATATAACATGCCTGCCATCTCCCTGAGAATTTGTATTTGCTGCACATTTATTACCCACTTTCTTGTCAGTCTAGCATTTCTGTGGGTGTGCGATCAGGAGCCCAGTGATCCAGAATAATATTATTTTACTTTTTACATTATTTTGCTTAAATGATATAGGCTTTCTATAGCTGGAAGCTATCCCTTGAGCTGCAGTGTGCTTTCCAGAAGGTATGGTGTGATGTTTAAGATTGTGCCGGTGATACTGACCCTATACAAATGTGTTGTTGTCTGTGCTCTATATTCTGGTTTTGCACTGCCACCTTCTCCATGTTGTGCTGTAGGCTGCATGCAGGAGGTAGAGATCTTATTGCTCCAAGGAGATACAATGTGATAATTGTATCAATAATTACCCTTCACAGCAAAGGGAGAGAAACTGCAGGGAAAGCCAATGTTTCGCATCAGGGATTACAGACTATAATCAATAGAAACAGGAAGGCTTTAGAATCAAGTGGCCAGTGATGGAAGAAGAAAAGCTGTGTATTCAAAAGTCAATTTCCTAGAAACGCAAATCCCGGCTAATACAATCTTTGAGCTCTCCAATTCAAAGGAGACAGTACTGTAGCATCACATGTTGAAGATTCTGATATGGTGCAATCACATTCGCACTCATGAAAATATTCTTGAATATTTCCAAAAACAAATAGCAAATACTGTAGAGAACAGAAGTGGCCTAGTATAGGGCTGAAGATAAAGCCTTGACTTTATTTTTAAGTGCTAATGAAAGTGCTAATGTTGAACTGAAGGTTTGCTGTTGTGCATGAAGGTACTATATCAGTACACTTCCCAGCACCAAAAAACACCCTCAGGAAAGCAACTCAGAAATGACGGGTTTGTTCTTCAGCATGGTAATGATTCAAGGAATACTACCAAGTCTAAATTGCCTAAATGATCAAAGAAAATCTGTCAAACATGATGTGCAATATTTTCTTTGGTGTATTTGCTTTTTAAATTTGAAGTTAATATAAATGAAGTGTGGGAGCATGGAAGAGAGATAACAATTATTATCTGTGTTGATTCAGACAAATTATAATTGCTCTGTTGACACCAAAATATTTTTTCTTACTAATTAGATTCGCAATAATATCTTCTAGATTAGTGAAGTGGTAATTAGACACTGATTTGAGTATCAGACAACCGAACTGGAACAGAGGAATGCACGTGTGTTGTTTTGTTTTCTAAAGCCTTTTTAACAGAGATTTCTAAATGTATTTAATTGGTTCTGTCTGTTATTTCTGAGGAAGAAGAGCGCCGCATGGCATCTGTCTTAGCAAGGAAGGAGGACGAAAAGAAAAGAGAAAGTCACAAGCAAGCTGTTCACAAGGTAAGCAGCACTTCGGGTATGTCTGTTTGTCCATACCCGCGTACTTGGAGCTCAAATCCTTATGTAAGAGAAGTTTCTGACTGTGAACAGCATCAGTTGCCATGTGAAACTGAATTCCTAATAGTTTCATTTGCATTTTGGGGGATTATTTCTCTGGAGGAAGAATATTAACTCAACATGCTGAAAGGTGTGACAAATATAAAATAAAAAAATGAAACATCTTTCCAGTTTGTAACTATGCTACACAGCCCTAGTTAGTGATTTTAATGTAGGCGCTATTTCATCCAAAGGCCAGTGTTTGTATTCATGTGACTGTGTAAGTAAGAAATATCAGTGCGGCTAAGTGTGCTTTAAACCACTGAAATTAGTGCTTCGGAATTGTTCGTTTTCATCAGTTGATTAAAATGCCTTAAAGATCCTATGTGTCAAAAAACAACTATATATATATAATATAAAGCACAGAGACATTTTTATTTGTATGGTACAAATGTTCAGATCATCATGAAATTAACAGTGCTTCAGAATTCTTTAGGTTACAGTCCTTCAGATGTAACAATACTAGGATAAGCAAGAAAACCTGTGTTTTCAGTGAGTCACTTAAGCAGATCTGTTGAAGAAGAGTTACTAAAATAATCTCTGGCAGATCTGACTCTGTGTTTACACTTTTATACTCTGTTGCTGAGGAGAGTTCAATTGTTCTGCTTTCACAGCTACAAATCTAATGACAGTGCTCTTTACTGAAAAGGGAAAATGGTGGCTTTCTCTGTTAACCTAGTTTGAAATGGTTTGTTAGGCTTGAAAAACACAGACTGGAACATCGATGGAGAAACAATGGGCTGTGTGCTTACAGGGACGTTGGGATTCATAATAGGAATAGTTTTCTCCCTTGACCTGTGAGCATAGCCTTCTAAGTCAAGCTTGGAAACCTGTTTTGTATGAGCTAGTACTTTATGAGATGAATGGCTCTGTTGTTATATACAGTATACACATAAGCTTCATTGAAAATTAACAGAATTCCAAAATCAAATTAAATTTGATCTTTCTGTCCTCTGAGTTCTCTTTCATCCAGTGGATGCCTTCATGAAGTACTGCCTGGCCATGTGAATACAGTTTCACATGAACAGGGCACAGCTATTTCAAATGCAGTCTAGCTTTCTATGGATTACTTTTGTGGTTGCTATTATTGCTATCTGTGCTTTTGTTATTGATTCTGGCATTCAGGAATTTGCACAGGAAACCCATGTAGTTCAGTGGATGTCAATACATATCAGCCATGTGGCAACATGAATTGAACTGCAGTAATTGATCAGATTTTTCAATGGGGTTATATTTATGACAAACTCACAATTACCTTAAAAAACAACAAATTTTAATGATAACACTGTTTAAGGCGGGTGGCTCACCTATCTACTTCACATCTGAGGAAACAGGATTTAAAATGTTGAAAAGTGTGTGCCATCTCAGTTCATATTATGTCATATTCATATTTGGCTCTATCTATTGCATGGATAGAGCTTTGTTAGAGCTGTTTTCACAGTGCTGCAACAATATTGCCCAATTGTCTGAGATTATGAATGCTACTTATGATAACTTATAAATGCGGTTGAAGAGGTGAAGACATAAAAAATATCATAATAATCACACATCAGCGTGAGATAGAAACTCAGTCCATCCATTTTCGAACTGCTTTATCCAATACTGGCAATACAAGGTCATGGGGAAGCGGGAGCTCATCCCGGCAAGCAATGGGTGCCAAGCAGGATACAGCCTGGATGGAATGCCATTGCAGGGCACATACTGTACAGACACAAACACTCACACACTCACACCAGGGCCTGCCAGCGTGTCTCTGGGCTGAGAGAATACCGGAACACCCACAGGAAGCCCTTGCGAACATGGGGAGAACACACAGTACAAACTACAGGCAGGGAGCATCTTCGGAATGGAGCCTGCAAGGCACTGCTAACCACTGTGCCACATGCTGCCTGAGACAGAAGATCATCAGAATATTTTCTACACATTTTCTAGAGAGTCTTGAACCTATAAAGAATGAATCCTTTCAGTTTTGATTTAAATTTAGGATTACTACTGGCCTTTTTGTGTTCTGCAGTATGTCTGTAGAGCCAGAGATTATCCGAAGAATAATGTTCTATGTGTAAATTATGCAGAATAACTGTTCGTTCGTCATTGGGTAATAATGTGAGGCTCTTCCATGAATTAAATCTAGTGTTATGCTTCTCACAAGTGTGAAGAGTATACTTTAAGGATGACATGACAGAACATAAAGTTTAGTATATGTTGGCACATGGTTGTTTAAACCACATTTAAACAGTCGAACTGAAAATGAACTCATTCTAATTAAGATTATATCTTATACTGTACATCCACTTTACTTAAACTTTTGGAATAGTTCACGTTGACATTTAAGGTTTATTTGACTCTCAGAACATTCTATTGCAGATATGGCTGCTGGCCTTGAGGTTTGTTAGCCTTATGACGAATCAATGTTTAAAAAACCAATTATGTTTTATCAAACATCAGTCTGAATGCATTTATTATTTTCCAGAGCTTCATGACAAGAAGCACTAAACTATTTAAAATTCAGGCATCGTTATTGAATGTGTTAATTCTGTGTTTTAATTTTAAAGCTCTCTGTGTATCTTTGGCTCCCTGATCTGACTCCTAGCCAAAGGCATATACAGACTGGTCTTTAAACCACCTAACCGGTCACTACCAGGAGGATGTCTGTGCTTCAGAACAGTTATTTTGCATTCAAGTCTCTCACTTCAGTGGTATGTAAATTGATCTGACAAGGGCATTGCAGGATGTGTTCAAAAGGGAGGTGTACATGTCTACAAACCATTGATCAGCTTTGTTAAAACAATTAAAGTTGACCTGTGCACCAAAATTTAAAAATGCCAATATATTGAGACTGAGGAAATGAGACATTTATGAACTTTATGTTATAAACTTTAAGGGCGGTTTTATCATGAGCAAAAACATGAATCTACTTGCACCCGCCCCAGTTCCAGAAACAGGGTTTAAATCCCCCCAGTGTGTTGTCTATAATGTATTTTACCTTGTAATCTGCACTATCTGCACTTTGCACTATGTGTATCCTGTCTACAATGTCTATGTCAGTGTCCTGTCTGTCCTGCCTGTCTTTGCACCGTGGACCAGGAGGAACGATATTTCGTTCCGCTGTATACTTGTATATGGCTGGAATGACAAATAAACTTGAACTTGAAGCAATTAGTCTTATGCATTCCAACACTATACATTTTATATACAGTAGGTTGTTGCTGAAACCTGAGATCTGAGATAAAAGCAGCAGTGTGTGATTACCATGGGAAAAGAAAACAAAACTTTGTTGCACTGTATACAGTATACTGTAACACTCTCAATGTCATATCCATCCACAGCATCATCAAACAGGTTTATGGAAACAAGCCCCTGGCCTAATTCATAGGCTTCAGTGATTTTCTGTGGTTTGGCTGGTGTGTTCCTGTTAGAACAGACCAAATGTTCTGTTACTTCTGAAGAGCCATATTTATTATTTCCAGGGGAGATTCAGTAACAGTGACATCAGTTGTGAATTGTAACACCTTCAGTGCTCAGATGAAAATTTCAGAAGTATTAAAAGAAATACAAAATGTTATTATGTGTACACCTTCTGGATGCTCCTATGCTGACTTTGTTGACCCATATCCGGTAGGAAAGTACTAAGGACTCTTTATAAGTATTAAACTGTCCTTTCTGCACAGGTTTCACTTTGTCATCTACAGTAACTGTACAAAATATGCTTGTACTGTGTATCACACAATGTAGGGTTTTTAAATGCTGTATATTCTGGAGGAAATCAAACTCTAAGCTTGCCAATTTCTGCTCTGCTGCATAAATCTCGGATCCCTTTGCACATCTTTTCTTGCCCTCAGTGTTTGCTCTTGCCAGAGACAGACCTCACCTTCCCATTTTCCATTTGGACGTCCATCCTGTGTCATTCCTGTGCTTCCCCCCCATCCCACAGGTCCTGCGGCAGCTGGCCTCATCGCCTCGTCACGTTCGTTGCACAGATGTCCCTAGCAATCTGCACACCTGCTCCAAGCCAGGGCAGGGAGTATCCCTCTCACTTCTCTTTGACCTCTAGTTCTCCATGTTTCCTACAAAACAGCCAGCTCCCTGCTGTCACCATGATGTCTGCTCTTCTTTCCACTCTCTCTCCACTCTCTCCCGCTTGCCACAATCCCAGACTGCTTTACTCTCCTTTCTAACCCCTTTGTTCATCAGGCATCCAACCCACTGTACCTTTGGTCCCAGCCCATCTCTGGGTGTTTTTGTCTCTTGCCCTTCCCCAATCCTTTTTCCCTGCTCCTGGTCGCTGATGCTCACTCTGCTCAGTGGGCCTGAGCACAGAGCATGCCTCTGCCCTGGTCTGGGCTCCTTGTTCACAGCCCTGTCAGCATCCGCAGCTGATGATGACAGGTTCCCTCCCCCCTGACACCCCCACTGGTGTCCAACAAGGTGTGGTCTTATCCCCTGACTCCATACTACCCCCAGACATGCGCCCTTGGCCCCAGTGGAGACCCCCTCTCAAATGTACCAGGCTCCTGCTAGCTGCTAAATTTGGGTTTCTGCTGGGAGCAAAAAATCCTTTCTGATTCATGAATTCTGAAGCCTGTCTGATCCGATTGCTTTGTGTGGATGAAAGAGGACTGATCTCGCCAAACCAAAAATTTAACCTTCCAAATATTTTTAAATTTGCCCTTAAGCTCCCAGTGTACTGTTTTGCAGATGGTTGTGTGGGACATTGTGGTTTTATGATGTTTTTATTCACTTAAACCTTAACACTCAATTTAAGATTAAGAGTTCCTTACTGTAACATTTTCATCTCCTGATTCAGACTTCAGTGGCTGAAATGTAGAACCGTTTTTTTTTTCTTATTTTCAGTCTTTCAGCTGACGTTAATCTTGACTACAGTTTCTTGTGTAGAATAATAAAACCAGACCGAAAACAGGTGCAAGAGCAAAACTACATCTGATTTAAACCTAAATATTCTCCTTTAACTCAATTCATGAGCACATTCCAAGCAAAAAAAAAAGTACTAATTTTATATTACATTAAAATACAGATCATGTCTGGATTACAGAAGAAGGACATTAAGTGTCTGGCTTTTACGATAGGAACATAGTTTTCCTTCTGTAAATGTGGCTGAATTGCTTTTAGGAATTCCAGTCTACCCATGTAATACAAACTGTAGGCTAATCGGTTTTTACTGAGTACCCACAAAAAAGAAATTCTGTGAATGACTATTTCTGCATTCCCTCTATGTTCCCTGTCCCTTGCCTCTTTTCATGATTGTGCAGGTACCAATTATCACCTTGCCACCAGCTATTTAAGTATTGTAAATGTTGGCATCATTTGTTTTTGGCATGCATAGTTATAAGGCAACAGTTAAATCTTGATGAGATTTCTGCTTCTGTTCTACTGTTTACCAAAGTCATCTCAAGTTTTTTATTTCTATGAGAGCTGTACATCTTGATTTTGATTCAACATTACTTCCCTTGTGGAATTAAATTTCTAAATATGAGCAACAATGCTTTATACGCCCAATCCTGGTTTATTTTTATTCTTAGTGGTGCAATTCTTTTTTTCAAGCAAAAAAGACATTTCTGAACATCTTCTCTGATTCTGTATCAAAAGTGTTGTGTATGTTATGGTTTATTTATTTTGAAATTGAGTATGGTGAGCAGCTACAGTATATACAGTACAGTACCTGTATTAGGTACCTCAGGTTCTGTGACCCATACCAATCTAGCAGACCTGTACAGGTGTATCCAATCAGTCACACACAAAGGCTTTTGAATACATGATGGAAAACATTACAGTAAAGTAGTAAAGTAAGCCTTCCATATCATAGCCCTTTCTGTAGTAAAGTAACCTTTCCATATCATATTCTTCTTAAAATTCAACTTGTTCTCAGTCAACAACCTGTGGCATTCAGGTCTGTGGAAGAGTATGTATTTGCATTTACACAGCACATAAAAATCAAATGAACCTACAATGCTGCCAACATTATTTAATGCATATATATATATACAGTATGCATCATTCCAATAAGAGCAAATGTGTCGCAATGCATAATTTCAGAATGTGTTTTAAAATTGCTGTTTCCTGTCACTGCCTTTCATTTGCCTGATTGTGACGAGCCCTGTGGCGTCTGAGCAGAATGCTTTAGTCATGGGCCTTGTCAGGGCTTTCACACACGCAGCAGCTCACAGTGAGCAAGGGGCTGGGGGAATGTATTGTTTCCATGTAACCTTATCCTGCAGATCTCCTCTGAGGAAGTGAGAAATGTAACGCTCTGCAGAACCTGGCAAGGGTACAGTTATCATGCAAGAAATCTGGCACCCTTGCCACGCACTTTCCCTTTTATGAAGGAATGCCAGAGTCCTCCACATGCATGACCTACCTACCTGAAAGTTTCCAAGCCAAACAGGTCAAAGCAGCCTTGCCTGTGCATGGTAACAGGAGCTGACATCTCCAAGCTCACGAACTCACAGCCAGGATTACAGGAGTATACAAGCAGACACCACTTACTGTCAAGTACTGTATGGAGGATTAATTACTTTCAAATCTGTTCCTGCATTTGGGTGTAGTATTACTTTTTCTTGAAGGGTTATTTTCCTTAAAATGTTTGGGTGCTTCACTGGGTGACTTGAATGACAACACAAAGGTTTTTTGTGTCTGTACTTTTTTGTCTTCAGGCATGGCTCAACATTCTTTCTTGTGTACCAGCGAATGTGTGCTACGTCCTTGCCCACTGTACAATCCCTCTGTGCTGAGCTGTGAGTCTGCCCTTCCGTGTTCATGCTGTGAGGGATATACTGTAGTATTTCCTGCTGATCTCGTGACATAAAATAATGTGGATAAAATGAGATAAGAAACCAGACTGAAATCTCAATCTTTGTTAACCTATTGGAGGAACTGCGTCCCAACTACCTGTCTCACTGCCCAAGTATTTTGCCATCCCTTCATTTGTCTTACCTCCCCTAAGGGCTGACTCCTTTCTTGACACAAGATGGCGCTCTGCTCTCTTTTTTCTGTGAGTGGCTCCATTTAGGAAAGATTCCAAGTAAAATAGGTGGGGACCACATACCAGGGAACAATGAAATACCACACAGATTAAACCCGATTAGAGAGTTTGTCAGTATTGATAGGATAGGCCCACAGTGCAGCACTGGGAGTTCTTTGTTTTCACATTAGCAGAAGGTGGCACAGAGCTTTTCCAGTGCTGTATGGTTAGATCAGCTGCACCTGCACTTCCTATTGACCTTGTTACAATGTCATGAAGATTATATCTGTGTTTACAACTTTTTTATTTTCTTGTGATGTCCTATGTAACACAAAATGTATTTTTTGGTGAGCACCGTTTGTCTTTCACACACACACTTTCAAGGCTTGGTGTCCCTCCTGTGTAGCACGCCATGTCTGCTCAGGAAATGCACAAACATTGTCTTCATAGAGTATTCCCAGCTCTTCTTATGATGTTGCCAATGGTTCCTAAGTGTTTATCAGGGTTTGTCACAAAGGGAATGTTTTGAAAGAGACCAGCTCTGTACTATGCCATGTGCTGGACTCTTAACTGCTGACAACACTCCCCTAAGGAGGAGTTACGTTGGAGGCCCAGCTAATATGAGCTTTTACTGGACTCCTTCAAAAGAGTCAAGTCTCGCCCTCCCCACTTGTGTTCCCTTCCTTGCGCTCTTATTTGACATTTAGAATGTTCTTGTTTCCTGCATTTAATGCTTTGCATTTTCTACCATTAAATTTGATTCGCTACGCCTTACCTTGGTTGTGAACCTAGTTCACATCTGATTTATTCAATGCTTTTAAACTACATTCAAGCTTTCTGCTTTAGCTTTGTTAATATTACCCATTGGTAGTTTACTGATTTTTTAAAGCAAAGCACACACTACTTTTGAAAGTCTTCTCGGTCAGCTTGAATCTTTGCTTAATTTTGTATTGCTGTTTTACTTTATTTACAGTCATATTTCATTGATCTCCACCGATGTCATCTACGCATGGTTTTTAAAATCTCCTTTCCTTTCTGCTTGGATCTGGCTTTGATTAAGAATTTGAAAATACTCTACCAGACTCTTCCACTGCATCATTATCTGAAACAATTGCAGAAGAGGTCGGCTTCCGACTACATAAACTGGGGGCCTCTTGCCCAGGGCCTTCTGGGAACAATACTATGCAGAGATCAGGGGATTGGATATGGGGAAAAGCAGAACCATGCATGTTCCTCAGAAAGGTTCTTGCTGTCCGAGGCTGCCAAAGCCCCCTTTAGTGCTATTCCTTAGGCTTAACACTTGGAGAGCTAACTGGGGAAAGAGTGATGATTTCTTTCCATTCATACAATCTTAGGTACGGTATGAAAACTAGAAATGTTGCTACATAAAAAAGCCTCACTACAAACTAGGCAGTAGAGCAGAACAGGTGGTGTTATTTCGAACCAACGGTCCAAAGTAACACGACCAGATCATCTGTAATAGAATATTCTATACAAATAAAGGCTATTGGTAAAAAGAGGCGCTGCATCCAAATTATATTTAATACATCCAGTAACACAGCAGGTGCTGAACTGAGAGAGAAGCAAATATATAAGGTTAGAAACAGACAACCTGCCATTGTGCAAGACAGCAGCAAGCCAGACAATATGAAGGTGAAAATAAAGAACGAAAAAGCGAATTTATGAACCAGGAGGATCAGTTGAGTTGTTGTTTGCTTTGCAGATGTCTTTGTGCTTGACTTCCAATCCATATGACACAAGGATGAAAAAAAAAAGTTTAAGAACCTTCAATATAAATTACATTTTTTTTCTTAAATTACCTAAAGGGTTTCTATTTACCAGTTTTATGTTTTATGAGACAATATGATATATTAAGTAGAAAAAAACAAAAAAATAAGAATCAGTGTTTGTAAAATAAGAAGTGAACTAGTTTATTTAGCACAATTAAGGTGGTTAATTAATTCAGTACAAAGTGAACCAGGAATGAGTTTTTGCACTCTGTCCTGTGTAATGGTCAAAACCTTTGTGAGGTTGGTCCTCACCATACAGGATAATGGAAACAATTAAGCAGCAATCAGAAGAGATTTCACAGGACCTCATAAAAAAGAGTAGTTTAGCCTCATCAGTCTAGAGAGGGTTGCAAAATCTTCTCCTATACTTTGGGGCTCCACTGTCATTAATCTAGAAATAGAACATTTTCAAGACCATGGTAAGTCTTCAACAGAGTGGCTGAAGAAAAATACATTTAGCAGAAGAGTGAAGAAATTGATCAAGCCCAAGTTCAGACATAACTCCACTGAAGTGTTATGTCAGGACCTGAAGAGAGCTTTTTAGGCTTTGAAAACCCCAAATGTAACCAACTTGATGCACGTCTCTAAGGAAGAATGGGACAAAATTAATACAATTCATAAAATCTGATGAAGTCAATTAACTAAGGGCTCACGTAGTTATTTACACCAGGATTTTGAATGAAATAATTCAAATATACAGTATCTCATGTCTTTGTATTACACATTAAATCAGGTTATCTTCATCTTTTATAAAAACTTTCATGGAACTCTAATAAAGTGTTAGGTCTAAATATATGAGAATGCAGACCAATGTAGGGGGTTCACAAAACGTTTTCTTAGTACTGTTTATTAATAAAATAAAAATGTGGGCCAATGCAGGTGTTGCTCTAGGTAAAAAGAAATGGATTTTAAGTGCCATAGAGATGGAGCAGATGCTGAGCAGCTATGCACGCGGTCTGATGGTATGTACTCCGTGTTTACAGTGGAGCAGGAAGCCAAGTGCACTGACAGCTGACAAGCAGAAATGATCATGCTGGAGTTCTTGCCATGTGAATAAGTGGGGTGGTTAAAAATGGCAGCGGGCAGGGAATGGCATGCGGCAGAACAGCCTTGCCAAAACACAGAGGCCCTGGGAGAGGCCACACGTACCATCAGTGATGTAAAAATAAGGTAGAAAAATATGGGCCGTGTCAGGGCTTCAGAGTTACTACTGTTGAAGTTGTGACAATATATCCAGTTCACAGTCTCTGAAAGCCACTCTGTTTAAACAAAGCAAAACCTGTTAACATTGTTTTAATCATATTTATAAATTGTTTTTATTGTTTTGTTGCCAAATGTATAGTTCATATCCAATGCAGTAAGCATTACCAAGAAAGCTTCATTACACATAATCATCACTCAAAAACTGTTATTTTTACTCACTTACAGTGTTATAATATATTTAAAATTGAGATATTTCATGTTGACTATTAGTACTGCTGCCTCACACGTTCTGGATCCTTGGTGGAGTTTTGTGTTCTTCCAGGTGGACAGTTTCCTACCACCTTCCAAACATGCTGGTTAAGTTAGCTGGTGTCCCTGAATTGTCCTTTTGTGCATAAAATGATAACATTACTTTCTGCCTTAAAGGATACCAAGGGTTTCTGGTTTTAATTGCAATGCATCCCTAAGAAACTGTGGGTTTATCTTGTTTATGCTCCTCCCTGTGGGCTGCAGCACAACCATTAGACGCAGATGACATTGTACAGTCAATAACAAAACACTCAGGGATTTCAAGTGGTGCTTTTTGCCATCCCAGCCCCAGTGGGAAACTGCAGTACAGCTCTTTCACAAGCTGCTGCCTTGGTCCGAAGTGCTATGAGTGCTGCAGTGTTTCTCCAAGAATGCTGCAAGAATACAAGTAATTAGAATACAAGCAAACATTAGTGGCTAAATTTGCTGTTAAAAAGTTGCCTAGTTCTCTGTAATTGACTGATACAGTATGTATGTTTAGGGATGTCCTTGACCACAACTTGCTCTGTCACGTTCTAAGTTCTCTGAAGCAGTGATAGCCATTCTTCATCCACATGCTGCATTTCTGTCATCAAGGTCTTCATTTTATCTTTCCTATAATTGAAAGTGCTCCCGAATCACAAAGATTTAATAGATTATGTTAGAAGCTGTCATAAACAGAATGAAAACTAGTGCTGCGTTTTCTTGTATTGTTGCCTGCTTGACCTGAGCAGCACCAGTCCCCAGCTGCAAGAAATCCAAACCTGCCGTGTAGCAGCTGGGCTGCATCATGCCTGTGTGTACCTGGGCATGGGCAGTTTCTGCCTGTGTGTACCTGGGCATGAGCAGTTCCTGCCTGTGTGTACCTGGGCCTGAGCAGTTTCTGCCTGTGTGTACCTTGGCATGAGCAGTTTCTGCCTGTGTGTACCTGGGCATGAGCAGTTTCTGCCTGTGTGTATCTGGGCATGAGCAGTTTCTGATGATCTGCTGCTCTTTTCTCAAGACCCTGGAAAAGACAGGGCAGAGTTGATGTGTTAACTTCAATCATTATCTTGTGCATGTACTGTACACATGCAGTACTTAAAATAGACAAATCAAACAGTACTCGAAACTTGTAAAATCACCTACTCAGAATATCAAAAAGAGGGATGTAATTTTTATATTTAAAATTTACATTTTAAAATTAGATGTCAGAATGGTGAAATTCAGTGTTGGTGACATTGACTTTTCTGGGAGCTTTTAACTGTTCTCTTTCCTGTAGATCCACTGAACCCCTCTTACCTTACCAGCTAAAATTTCCTACAGTAACCTTCCTTACAAGCTCGCAGTGACCCACAGTAAACTGGCCCAACAAACACATTGTTTTGCTTTGACTGCACAGTGCATACCGGCATGGTCAGGCGTTCCGTAAAAATGAAGGGCTGTTGGTCAACAGAGAGAGGTGTAACTGTTTACTAAAAAACAGCAAATTATTTACTACTGCCACTAATATTTATTTCCAATTTTTTATTGAAATATATTATTGTACATATGTGTATACAGGATGTACATGTGTGTTTCACACAAAATCTTTTTTATAAGCAAAGTCATTTTACTGTGTATTGGAATCATGCTGATATTTTGTATTAAAGTAATTTCAGTCAGCTCTTTTTAATTCTGGAAAACATGAGTGCAACATTTGATTGTGATCAGATATCTAATAGGATTGCTAAAAAGAATTCCAAATCATCATAATCTTGATTGCATTTTAAATTTTGAATTTTGAGATATAATCCTGATCAAGAGGCAAAATCTATTTCTGACGTATTTAAAAAAAAAACTGACTTACTAATAGTCCATTTGCAAAATGTTAATTAAAACACAACAGGATACAAATGTAAGGAATGTTACAGAAATAAGAAGGCTATTTATATTTATGTATGCAAAATTTCTAAAAATGATTTGTTTTATTTTTTTTATGGAGCAATTAAACTGTTTATAATATAACATCAGGTTCTCAAGACTGGAACCATTTGTGAGAGAATGAAAACATTTACTTATTTAAAAGCACGGACTATTCTTAGTGTAGCCTGTGTTTATATTTACAAAGGATCACTCATTAAACTCCTACAGATTCAGTTAATCTAGAGCGAAATCTAAAGGCATTCCTAATAAAGTCAGAAGTCTATAAAAAGTCTCCCAAGAGACGTAAACCTCTCAGGACCCCATTTTCCTGTCTTTGCTCTTTGTGTCTGCCTCTCTGCCTTTTCGCTCCATGCTAGTTGCATCTCCTAATCCCTCCTGCTGCATCTGTCTGTGTCTCCAGGAGAAGCGTCGCCTAGCGATCCGGAATGCAGCTCAGCAGTGGGAAGCTCAGGCGGTGAAACATGGATTTAAGGCCTGTCTGGAGCTCCCAGCTCAGGATTGCGTGAAGCAGGAGGTCAGCCCTGAGCACAGCCCTGGGCAGCTCAATGGCATCGCTCCCCATGTCTCTCAGGAGGAACTTAGGTAGGACAGAGCCCCAGCACAGCGACACATCCCCCCTGTCGTGACGGTGCAGACACACTGGGCCCCTCCTGGTGCTCCTGCAGGAGCTCTGGCTCACTTCACCAAATTGACAGACAAATCTTACGTGACTTTATGTTTTTCCCCCTTTGTTCAGAAATACAATTCTACTGAAACTTTAGCCATATTGATCTAGAATAATTGGTAATCCTGATGGATCTATCCACGTGCGCAAAGGTGATTTGGATTTGCTCCTAGCAAATCCGAAACAGAGTGATGCTTCCATGAAGGAACTGTCATGTTTTGTCAAGGAACTTGCCTCTTTAAAACCATGTTATTTGCTCATTTAAATAGCTCAATGTCTGTTTTAGTTATATCTAGGCTAAAAATATAGTTTTCTGTGTATTCTATATGAGCATCTACTGTATTTCCTGACTTTAAATCTGATGTTTTATGTGAATTATTCTTTCACGAATGTGGCTAGTGTTCAGGCTGGCCGTGCTGTGTTTCCCGTGTAACGCCGTGTGTCGGTCTGTCCTACCGCAGGCGGCTGAGTCCCGTGGCTTCTGGTGAGAAGGCAGCCGGGGGCGGCGACAGCAGGACCCGCACTCCCAGCCGGCCCAACAGCCCCCGGGACCCCAGGTGTGCCCCTCAGCCCTTTCCTCCCCTTGCCTAGAGCTCCACACTTGCTTTTTCATTGCATTTCCCAGAGCCAGACGTATTGTTCACCACTGAAAAGCCAGGATTTTTTGCTGCATTGCTACAGCAGTCTGATTATTCTCTCTATTTTTCTTTAACAAACAGACACACCATTTTCCAACTTCCCCTATCCTGAATTAATTTTACCGAAAGCACCATATAGTGAATATATTTCTTTACATTTACTGTATTAAAGTACAGTTATTGCATTTGTTAATCTAGAAACCCAGCAGTTCAAGCACCTTCAGCATTAACCCTTGAGCAGAATTTCTCTTACATTTTGCACAGGAAGAACAAGATCATTAACTGTTGTATGGAATGAAGCTTCTCTTAACATCGGCAGAAGTTTTCTTTTCGTATGTCCAGAGCAAACAGTCTTTTTGACCGTGACTTCCACCAGCTTATCAGGTTTTGAGCGTGTGGTATTCTGGAACGAAGTGTGGCATTGCACCCATTCAGTTCCTTAACAGAGGAATCAGCCTTCCCTGAGTTCTTGCCCACAGTTAAAACAGGACTCTGCAGTGGTCCGTGCTGAAGGATTGCATTATCCCCGTTCATGATTCTCTGTAGCAGGTATGAGTCATCTTCCAGTTTCCCACAGCTCGGGCCAGGTCTCCCTCCACAGCTGCAGAGCTGCACAGATCAGGGAGGCACACAGCTGCACAGCACCTCTACAAATACACCAAGAAAGAATATAACCCTCCATACCCCAGCCTCTCTAATTAGGTTTCCTTGGTTGAACTGTGATATGAATTATGAATGTTTCTGGCTAATATGAGTCACATACAGTATGTCTTTCCTATGAGACTTATAACATTTGACAGTTCCTGATACAGCTCGTGCCAGTGTTTGTGTAAGAGTTGAAGCTTTTTTCTAAACTTATGTCTTGCTGTAAAGAACCACCTCACCCACCTTGAATTCAGTCAGAAACCTGAAGATATCAATGAAACTGCTCAGATGAATATTTCTATAAACCACATATCAGCACCTATCCATTGTGCTACACTATAGCATTTGTTCAACAGCTGAATTCATACAACATTTGTGAAGCATGGGTTTGAGAATTAAGTCAGCTGTACTGTATTATAAACATTCTAAATTAATGTAAGGCACCTATAACAATATGATTATAACTGTAAATACAATAAGGATGACATTTTCATATCATCCTACAACTCACAACTGGCAACCCACTGAAGCCAGGTGTGAGCCTGGTCAGTACCTGGAGGGGAGACCTCCTGGGAAGAACTAAGGTTGCTGCTGGAAGAGGTGTTAGTGGGGCCAGCAGGGGGCACTCACCCTGTGGTCTGTGTGGATCTGTGTGGTCCTGGGTATCTGTGGTCATTAAAAATCCCAGGGTGTTTTTCTAAAAGAGTAGGGGTGTTACCCCGGTGTCCTGGCCAAATTTCCCATTTGCCCTTACCAAACATGGCCTCCTAATAATCCCCATCTCTGAATTGGCTTCATTACTCTGTTCTCCTCCCCACTAATAGCTGATGGGGAGCGTTCTGGCGCACTATGGCTGCTGTTGCAACATCCAGGTGGGGCTGCACAGTGGTGGTGGTGGAGGGGATCCCCATTACCTGTAAAGTGCTTTGAGTGGAATGTCCAGAAAATCACTATATAAGTGTAAGCAATAATAATAATAATAATAATAATAATGATGATGATGATGATGATGATGATTATTATTATTACTATTACTATTTTAAAGGTGGCAAAATCCCTAAATGAAAAGACAAATACTTTCACAAAAATATGATCTATTCTGATATCTTTCTGGGAAGCGTCATACTGTACATACTGTACAAATACATAAATATTGTATAAACTGGGCTGTATATAATCGAAAGGTACAGAATTTGAATTCCTCAGAATTTTATTAAGTGTCTGTGCAAGACAGGACTTTCCATGTGCTGTGAATTCAGTACCCCTGCTTCAGAGAGGAAACAAGTGTTAGCTAGCAGCATCACTCACATTGAGACAGTTGTGTGCTCAGTTTTGTGTACCTTACTGTTGTTGAAGAAAATAATTTGTTTTTTATTTCCCTGCTGTCCCACTGTTAGTCCTGTTTGAAATAGTTAGTGTAATTTTATATTACAATTTTCATGTGTTAATAACAAATCACATTGTGATTAGCTATTTGTTAGCTAAATGTGCTTTGTTTTTGGAGAACAGTAACATTTTGTATTACTGTGTTCTTTTGCTTTCTGTCTATACTATGGCTGCCAGCGCTGAATGTTTCTTTATGCAGGCCTAATCCCAAAGAAGAATAGCTATAATGGAACCTTTGATTTAATTTTGCTTTAACAAATGAATTATGAGTGCAATCGCTGTCCAGGAAATGGTGCCTGACTTGAGAGCTGTTTTTATTGGTCCCAAAGAGGACAATTTTGCTGCTTTGCTCTTGAACATGGGAAACATGTTTAATTCATTCCTCTTCCCAGACAATCCATTAAGACTTTCCTGTAGGTGTTGTTTCAAAGCCGGCAAAATGTCTGTGCATTCCTTTTTCTTTAAGCTGAATAAATTGCTTTTCTACTGGGTGCTGCAGCCCAGGTACATTGTATGATATTGCTGGCTGACTTGTTCTGCTTTTTGCCAATGACAGCTTTTCTTCATGGTTCTCAGTTCTCAACCAGGCATTAGAGCAGCTCTTAGCTCCTTGGAAAGCACACTCAGTAATATCTGTGGGCAGGAGAAACCTTGACCGAAACCGTGGATCCCCTCCGAACATCCTTTCAACATGTCTAAAAAAGCGCAAGTCCTGTTTTTTTTATTCCAGCCACTGCGAAGCACACAGCTTAGTCTCAGAGTCCTGGGAAGATTCTTATGTTCTTTCAGAGCGTGAATTGTAAAAGATGTGAATTATAAGGTAATTAGTTATATTCCATATACTGTATAGTAATTACAAACAACTCTTACAAGGGAAGAGCGATGATTTGTTTATACCCTTTGAATAATTTTAAGTTTGATTCTTGAATTCTTCAAAAAGCGTTGGCTCTGTGGCTCAGGATCTGCGCCTGTGGCTGGAAGGTTGCCAGTTCAAATCTCGCAGCTGGCAGAGGAATCCTACTCCGTTGGGCCCCTGAGCAAGGCCCTTAACCCCAACTGCTCCAGGGGCGCTGTACAATGGCTGACCCTGCGCTCTGACCCCAGGCTCTCTCCCTGTCTGTGTGTCTCATGGAGAGCATTTTCGTCATTCCTGAAATTTCAGGTTGAAAGGAAGAAGTATTTCAGAGCCAGCCATAAAATTGATTGTGCTGTTTGCCATAATTATCTGATTTACTTTTCAGCATTTCAAGATGGAGTTGTTAATGTGAGAAGTAATTCATATAGGCATACAGTGGAGAGACTAATCATTCTTGTGCTGTTAAGTTAGGCGGAACCATGTATAAATGCCCAGTGACTGTAGTAGCTGCACTGATCTTGTAGTTTTTCAGCCCTTTTAGAACTGGTACATAAGGCTTGTGAAGTGAATGGGTGGAGTACAGCTGCAGGGCTAGAGTATGGAGCCGACATACTTCATCACTTTTCTGTACAATTCTGAAAAGAAGTGCTCATTAAGACTTGGATTAAATGCTCCACTTAAAACGTTTTGGTTGTCTTGTCAATAGGCAATTGTCAAGTCTGGCTGATGGTATTCTGGGCCTTTAGTATCAGGTAGCTCTCTGCCCGGTTAGCCATGATGGTCACACAAAAGAGCTGGCAAGCATTTGCTCGGGGCACTGAGCCCTGGCCCAGGCTCAAGAGGTACATTAGCGGATTTATCTCAAGCTACTCACTTAACCTGGCTCTCCGAATCTCAGCACCCTGCTCAGCACAAAGACAGTCTGTTTCACAAGGAGGAAAGCTCATCTCTGAGGAGAGAGTCCCCTTGGGTTTAATTCTTTTCCAATTACTTTATCTCTCTCACTTGTTATATACCTGGTGAATATATAGATCTCTTGAAAGATGCTGGACACATGACACTGGAAGCTACATCCTTTCAGAGCACAAAGAAGGGAGTCACAAAGAGAAGACCAGCTTTATGGTCAAGTACAATTGGCTCTCTGTGGTGGTATTGTACATTAGTTGTGCTCCGGAGCTGCTTGATGGGGTGTGCTGTAACAATTAGGCAACAAATTGACATCGAGTTACTTCATTTTTCCTGCAAGACACTGAGATTAAAGTGAACGATACTTTAAATTTCCCTAATGCAAAGGTTTGTGAGCAGTAGTGATTTTGTTATCTATTTGTTTATCTTTAATTGGGGGGAATAATGAGATCACCTGTAAAACTGATTGAAATAAAGTAGAGAAATGAAAGATAAACCTGGTCCATTGGCTTATGCTAAAATATAATATCCATTAGGAAATGAATTAACTAACAACAGGATTTACTTTTATTTTACCTAAATTAATCCTATAAGACCAATTATCCTTACAATTGACAATATATTTTCTCAGTTATAAGGCTGCAGAGATGATTTATATCAAACAATCCAGTGTCTGACTGGCTGTGCAGTCTGTGCTACTTCACCATGAGCAGCCTGAAACACTAGCATGGTGATCAGTTATTGCACAATAGAAAATCCTTCATGCTGCAGACCCACTGACTAATGTTTATTGGCACAAAGACTAGGAAGTGTGCGTTAAGTGATTGCAGTGTTGATGTTTTAAATTTGATCTGAGTGTTTTTCTGTTGTCTTCTTCTTTCACTGCATGCTGCTATGTCAATATGGGCTTTGACATACAGCACAGTGTTTATGACAGATGACTCTTAAAATCTAAACCAGAATGGATAAAGAGACCAAGAGAAGAAGGCCAAGGAGCTGCAATAGCTGTGTATCGTCATAGTTATACCTACTGCACTGGGAATGATGTCTCCTGTCTTTGTCTGCAGATTAAAAATTAACTAGAGTACATAACCTTCCTGTTGCTGGCTTGAGCTTGAGAACCGAATTCCATCAAATTTAAGTACTGTTTGACAATACCAGGTGGTATTCATTCAGTCATTTGCAGGCATGTTACATTTCCTGCATCCATGTGTCATTTGTTTTAGTTAGTGAGATTTCCTTTCCATGTATTTGTTAGTACTTGATACATGTCTACTGTATAACTGCAACATTGTGGTTGCATTACTGATAAAAATGAATATTTGCTTTTTATTGCAATTTGTAGTTATATTTGTAGAACCCTTTACATACAGTAATCTGTACAAAATACATATTATATTCATAAGATAAGATAAGATCACTTTATTGCCCATTTACAATTTCTTGTAGGAAATTGGAATTTGTCTTTTCACATACCCCAACTTGCTCTCCAGGAGACATAGAGACAGGGAGAGAAGCTTGGGGTCAGAGCGCAGGGTCAGCCATTTATACGGCGCCCCTGGAGCAGTTGGGGTGAAGGGCCTTGCTCAGGGGCCCAACGGAGTAGGATTCCTCTGCTGGCCGCAGGATATGAACTGGCAACCTTCCAGCCCACAGGTGCAGATCGTGAGCCACAGAGCCACCACATCATCATACTAATATCAACCATTGAAAAATCGTCATGCGTATCACAGTTAGTTTGTCCATCCATCTAATCTGTCTGTCATGTAATTTAGTAAAAAATGCAATTTGCCAGTAATAAAATAGAAGATTAATGTGGAAAATAAATTCAACAAATTAACTGTTTCCTTCACAAATTCTGTCCCTTTTGGGAACAATTACTAATATTATTCTAAAAATGAAATGGACAAAGTGCGGTAACTGTAATTGATAGCTTGATCTTGGTGCGTCCTGCAGGACCTTTTTATGGATTCTCTGCAGAAAGTAAATGTACAATTGTCATGAGCAATTGAACTGAACGATTCTACCATGCTTTGGCACTCATGTTAATATGAATTTGTGCAAAGGAGGCACTGAACATGAGTTTGACATTGAAGAGATGATTTATAGCCAGCCACATTGGTGTTTGTGGGGGTGGAGTGAAGGTGGAGCTGGACTTATGAAAACATGCTTTGCAGCTCTTAAAGGTCAAGTAGGGTGATGTTCCTCATTGTTTTAAAGAATCGTTCGCAGATTGCCTGCAGAGTAAAGCCTAACTGAAGCTGTCTTGGTTGGTTTTCCATCTTCTTGTCTAAAAAGTTAGGTAATATAAGATAAGACAAGATCAATCCACAAAGCAAACCTACTGCAGTGCCCCCAAGTTATAATTCAACTCTTTTATTTGCTGAAATGGGAAGAACATGATTCACCTCCAGCAGGTAGGCGGTTCAGTGATTAATGAATGATTCCCAGGTCATCATGACTCACTATTTCTTACACAGTGCACGGTAAAAGAAACCTCTCTACACATAAGACATACGGTGGATTTCATGTTGTCGGATCCTATGCTTGTCGAGGCACCACATGACCAAACACTTCAGAATTCATCCCCTCCTCTCCCTTCAGCCACACTTCATCATATCACAATCCACCCAGCTCACTTTGGAAACAAAGTGTCTGCTAAAGGAATTTAGGTTTCAAGTATAAGTCATTCTTTAATAGAACAAAACCTATATAGAAAAGTGTAGAGGTGTAACCCCAGCATCGTGGCCAAATTCCCACAGGCCCTTACCAGTCATGGCCTCCTAATAATCCCCATCTATGAATTGGCTTCATCACTCTGCTCTCCTCACCACTGGTAGCTGATGTGTGGTGAGCGTTCTGGCGCACTATGGCTGCTGTCGCATCATCCAGGTGGGGCTACACAGTGGTGGTGGTGGAGGAGAGTCCCCATTACCTGTAAAGCGCTTTGAGTGGAGTGTCCAGAAAAGCGTTATATAAGTGTAAGCATTTATTATTATAGTACATATACTGTATATCAGTTTGAGTTGCCATTGCATATTTGTGGATAGGGTAACTACTGTCCAGATTAAAAAACGAATTTAAATGACCATTCAAAGTACAAACCACTGATGAATGGTTAATGAGAGAGTAAAGCAAAGTAATAATCTGCATTGTTTTCGGTGGCTATGAGTGAAATGCTGAAAGGTGGCTCAGGGACACATTAGTTAGATGCCATGAAAGCCTTTGCTGTTAAGTTCATCAGCACACTTTAACCTTCTCCAGAAAACTCGTTGAGTTTTTCAGTCACAGGCTTCGTGCCAGGCGACATCGTTGAGATATCCCAAATCGTGCGAAACTATTGGGCCTTCATATTCCAAAAATAATAAATAAGTAAAATGGTTATTGTGTTATATTCATTTAAGAACTAACAGATGATTGCTTCTTTTCAGTACCTCTATAGCAATATTATCTCAAACACTGAGCTGTCATTCTGTGAGAACAAGCAATTAGTATAGCAAAAGGGTTCTGCTGAAATCAGGGTGCAAAATCAGTGTTGGCTTAGAAACAAATGACACAGAGTTGGGAAATGAGCATAGGTCAACGGTACTACTGCAGAATAGTGAGAAACCCTGAGGGTTTATATCATATAGTGTTTAGAGAAAGTGTTGAGCTGTGAAGTAAGACAGATTCCGCAGGTCATGGCTATTAAAAGGAATTACAGACTGCAGTTTCTACTACACGTGTGGTTAATATCAGAGCCCAGACTAGTCTCTAAACTGGGTCATGTCAGCTAGGTGGAACTACACAGTTGCCATGGTCAGTTATGGTTACTGTCTTCATATACTACATTATTAATTATAACAATTGGTGCCCAAGTGTTCACAATAGGTACCTCTAGTACTGAAGTACCGAATACAGAGACTCACTGCTCTCATAGCCCCCTCAGCACTGCTGTTTCTTCTTCCTGCAAATACCAGACCAGGGGATTAAGGATGCAGTTTCTGTCACTGAACAGAAAACATGTCACATCCTTCCATCTTTTTATTCCTTTCATGTTGCCTCCTACTCAATCCTTAATTCTGCAGAGAATCTGTACAGAGAATACAAATTAAACATTTACATACCCTGTGATGGAATGATGAAGGTGTTTTAGTTCATCTGGAAGTAACCAAACATGTTTAAACCTGTAGTCCACATGCTATTCAGAACAGTATATTATGCTACATGTTTGTTAGTTCTATTACATACTGTAGGTAATATGTAATATAATATATGATAACACATCATGGAATGACTTGCTGTTTAAAGCTTAGTTCTCAACATTTACTTTCTCCAATAAAGAAGTTAAGAGACCAATACATTTAAAAAAACGCCTACTGCAGGCGTACTGTAAGTACATTTTAACTGGAGAAAAAACGTAGCGCATGTTTAAATGTTCATAAGAGTAGGATCTGGACATTCTGCAATGGAAGAAGCACAGCAGGCTAATCATGAAAGTAAAAGAATAAACCAGTGTTATTTTGGTTCAAATTTGAAATTCTCTCAACCCGTGTGTCAGAGGAAAGAACACTTAGAAGAACAATGATTGTGATCCAGTCTGGCAAAAAGTGATACTAAACTGACACGTCAGTTCAAGTACAGTAGGGAGCTACGTCAGGATGCGTAGGCTGCATAGGAACAAGTAAAGGTTTATTCCAGCTGAAAAGAGAAGAAAAAAAAACACAACGTTTCGGCTCTGGAGCCTTCTTCTGGTCTTTGGGTCACACAGCCAAAACGTTATGTTTCTTTTCTTCTCTTTTCAGCTGGAATAAACCTATTACTTGTTCCTTAACTGATATCTTTTACAATCATCAAGAGAGGAATTATTTTCTTGCCATGATTTCAATTTAGAAAAGAGGATGCCTGTTGAGTATAACCGATGAAAAGGTGTTGTTTGGACACTCAAAGTAAATCCCAAATAAGGTACTGGAGTTTGATGAACACAATACAATTCCTTTTTTTCTGCATTTGTCAAACGAGTCACAACTAAGATCAGCGATGAATCAAGGACCTGAAGCCACAAGTGGGACAAAGGTACAGTACATGGGGTTGTGAAAGAAACCACTTTTAGAGGATGTCAGGTACAGTCTGTCCATCCATGTTGCTGAGATTCTTCAGGAAACAGCTGGATGATAGCATGAAGACTCAGAGAGCTGCCTGCAGTGTGTAGTGCTTCTTTTGGTCTGTGCTGTGGAAGCACCTGCTTTGATTAGTATTGCAGTTTGTTTGTGTAAAATGCGTTTTTTTGAGGAGTACTGAGAAAGTAACCATGATGTGGCCTTGAGCTAGAAGCTCAGTCAGAAGCTACAGGAGGTCTCTTTCTGGGTAGTTCCAGGAGGCATGTAGGAACAAGCCATGCTACAAGTGAAATACATGGAGAAATCACAAAGAAACAAAAATAAAGGGTCCTTTGGCTCAAGTTCATGGCTAATACCATCTGCCATGAGGGATGCTAGGGTCCTGGGCTCAGTGATTCCACATGTGACCTATGAAAGCTGCACTCTCAGTGAAGGCAGTAATGAAAACACGCTGGATTTCTGATTCCTTTCAGTCCCAAGGTTTAAGCTCACTCACCTGACAGGTCTGTTTCCGAAGGCCTCCTCAGTGACCTGTTAAATATCGGAACATTACAGGACAGAAATCTGATACCTTCTGTTGAAGTTAAATCTGATAAGTGTGAGCCCAACATATAACTAATAGTGTAAGAATGTAGGTACAAATTGTAACATTTTTTATGTTCTCAGAGGACTTTAACACTATTCCGGTCTTAGCAGGCACCTTGCAAAATTTAACATGGATAAGTGCAAGGTAATGCATGCAGGGATATTATAAATGTCAGAGAAGTGATGAACAAGAAGTTATGATGTGTAGGAAAATTGCTTGTGTTGACTCATCACTTTCTTTCTTTTTCATTAAGATCAAGAAATTTATTGGATAGACAGTTCTTGTACAATTAAAAATAAAGCAACGTGCTCTTGATATAAACTTATTGCTCAATTTTGGTCACTGTGGGGATTCCTGCTCTAGATGCAGTGTTAACAAAAAAAACAGGGATAATGCCTGGTCCGAAAGGATGTGGGACCATAGTTTGTGGCCCCAAACAGAGACAATTGTATAGTGATTCAATATTCTGCAAGGTACTGAGCAATGCAATCTAGGGTACATTTTCAAGATTGCTGACTCGGGAAAAGATGTGGGAATGAGGTCAAGGGGCATTCAGGACAAAACAGCATAGTTTCAGAACGAGTGGTACTATTTAATCAAATATTTATTTAAAATTAAGGATGTTATTAAAAGTTGAAGGAAATTATTTTAGGTATTCTATTTTAATGTACATGGAAAGTCCCAAACAGGGCTCAAAGGTAATGACCTCTATCATTAAATGCAAACTTCACAGAGTATAATTAAAAGTGAAGTGAATATTCTCAGAGATTCAAATTTTACAGCCAATATTACTGTGTAGCATTACAAAATTCCACTGTGAGTGATCAGGTTTCATGGGGTCTTGCTCTCTGTAGCATGTTGCTATGTGAACACAGAGGAATGGTGTACACAGCATACCTTACAAATTTGTGAAAATAGCTAAGCCTGCTTTATGAATCTACACAAATCAGATCTTAATACCCAAACAAGTAAAACCAAATTACTATGGCTGAAAAGTATTATGGGGTGGAAGAGGAGATGTCTAGAGAGTCTACCAGAGTTAAAAAACATGGGGTGCAGAACTAGAAATATCTGAGAGAAATAGAAAAATGTCAACAGCACATAGACACAGCAGTGAAATATGATATGATTGGACACGTGCGCGTCAATGGGAGTGATGCTGGTATACAGTAATATCTGACAGTCTGAGCCAGACGTTCCAATGAAAGAGGGAGCTGTATTGGAGACAAGGGGCAGCCCTGTGTGAGAACTGAGGGGACATGCCTGGTCAGAACCCAAACTGTGGAGCTGTTAGGCACTGTTGCACTCAGGCAAATATGTGGTGATACTTAGTGCAGATACTTAGTGATAAAGCAGTTAGGAGCCAAACCTGGAACATTGTAGAACACCCCAGCCTCTTTAGTCTTAGACATATTGATATTCTCAATCCAGAATTCTTGAAAGCAGTGGGAAATCTGTGATTAGATATACAGGACAAGAGGATCAAAACTAAATATTTTTTGGTCTTAACTCATGGATTTAAACAATTTAAACACACTGAATAATTATGTTTTAATGGGACCCCTGGGACTGACTGATCTGCCAATTAGGAGCACGTATTCTTAACTGCATGCTCGTTTTCACACATTAGTGAATTAGATTAGAGAGTTGCGAAATAAATGTAACATGTCTTTATCAGCGCTAGTAAAGTAGACTCGCTCTCTGTCCTAGTCTGGCTGTGCTGCTCCTCTTTTCCAAACTGCAGGTGGTGGAGGGAGTCAAACCATTAACCACAGTGTTTCTTAAGTCGGTAGTATTACAAATGTTTGTTCCTTCTGAAGTCATGGGAATTCCCAGAGATGGATTTAAAAGTAAACTACTCTAAAAAAGGACTTGAGTGATCAAGAGCTTTTCTGGAATAGCAGTTTGGTTACAGCTTGCAAGTGGATAGTACAGGAAGATATTTTGTAGGACCTGGACTGTTTTCTTTTTAATGACTGTGGTTAAACAGGGTTCTGTGTTTTTGGTATTATTCTGAAATTCTAAAACTAACGTTTGAAACTTTGCTTAAAGTTTCACCTGTGTCGAAAAGTTGTTCTTTAGTGCACAGTCTTCTCATGAAAATATCACATTGAAAACTGTTCAAATTATGAAGATGCAATCTACTTTCAGTCTGGTTTTACATGAGAATGTTAAATACTAAGATGTTTAAATTCATACCAGTCACACATTTACAATATGGTAAAAGTTTAAGATTTAAGATTTTATTGGAATACATTGATAATAACAGATTTACAAAGGAGAGCAGTGTCTACAGTGCTGAATTATAGAAAAATAAAAATTGCAAGAATCGTGCAAAGGATGATCCATTTTGTTATTGTAAAACATTCATAGTCAAGCTAAGTCATACTGTATAATGATATATAGTTAATTAAATTTATTTTTACTATTCTGTTTCTTTAGTGCACAGTATTTCAATTAATTCCATCTGTATGCTGTTACTGCTTCAAAATAAACATAATCATCTTTAAAGGCTCTCACCCCAGAAGTTTCAGGCAGCCACAAAAGCATGAACAATTCTCATTCTCACACAGCTGTGTGAATGGTAATTTGTACAAAACTGCTTCAGCCTGCAGAAAAAGGCTCTTATTGCATAATAAAAAGAAACATATTACGTGGAAATTTCTAGATTATACTTCACCTTTGACCTCTGTATTAAGACATAAGCTTTTTTCATAAAAAAAAGACCCTTTTCACAGAATTTGCTATTTTATTCCTTTTCTTCCTTGTTCATAAGGTCACCGGCAGGATAAATTAAATGATGGTCCTGTTGAACCAGCACATTTTTAAATCATGGAAAATTACTGATAAGTTTCAAATAATACATTAATTAACCTATCTGCATGGTTTTGGTCTGTGGGAGGAAACTGGAGGACCTGGAGGAAACCCACACAAACACGGGGAGAACATATAAACTTCACATAGGTAGCACCCCAGGAAGTGAACCTAGGGCCCCAGTTCTGTGAGGCAACAATGCTAACCATTGTGCAATATCTGGGACTGATACTTTGATACCAGCCTATGTTTATTAATGATCTCTGCCGGATTCCTTGAATTTTTCAGTGTGTTGTGATGTCAATGGCTGGCATGTTACTGTAGTTGTGGCACAGAACAGCTGTCATGAGTTAGGAAACTGTGGTGTTGTCTATATTAAGTTGTTCTACGTTGCCGTAAAATATGAAACAATTTGATTTTCTGCCAAATTGTGTTAGAAATTAATCTCATAGATCATAGATCCTATGAAGGATGACAATATGCTTGATTAACATAATTTTTGTTTTTAATTTAAGATGAAACATATCCCTCAGTCCAGTTTCTGAATGATAAAATGTCTGCAGCTGTAGAACGGAAGGGATCACTCTCTCGTTTTTTTAAATGTCCTGTCATTAGATTTCATGAGTTCTGTGAGTATTTTCATGGCCCACTATTAAATATAGCAACAACTAAAAAACTTCAGGAATAATAATTAAAAAAATGTATATGAACTTTAAGATGTTTAACATTTGCAAACTTCTCCCCTAATGAATTGACCATGGTGCTGTCTTACTGTATCATGGCTCTGTCAGACCCACAGTACATTACCATTCCAATTGATCTGAAAGGTATCTTTTTGTGCCAGAGGAATTAAATGAGCACCAAAGTGCTTTCAGTTCTATTGTAATAACTGAAAGTGCTACATGATGATTTGGAAAACTACTGATGTTACCATAAAATATTATGCCTTTTTTCTCTTGGGGCATTTCTTATCCTTTCACCACCATCTTCATAATACCACAGGAGTTCAGTGCCTAAGACTTTGTAGGCTGTGCAGGACGATTTTTTTCATCTGTTTGTCTTACAGCGCAGAAAAGTGAGGGATTATAAAAATGCCTTCGGCTAGAAGCTCTTTCATTATGATCCTAGAAGGGGAAGATTTTACTGTCAAGTACTGAAGTAGCTAATTCATAATGGAGATAGAGTGTCGAGATGCTGGTTGTGAGCAGCTGACATGGTATATAAGGTTTCATGCTCCTAGTATTCATTTTCATCATGCGATTTGGATCTTGTGGCACCAGGTGGGCTGTGTGTGGTGGCTGTTCAGAGAATGTGGACACCTCTGTCTTTCCTGGGACCCACCCAGTGTGTCTAAGCCTTGGGGAGTGTTATGAGATCTGTACATTTCCAGTGTTGCAGAAATTAATTACTTGTGTTCCTCTGAGTCTGAGGGTAGAGCATATTTAAACAACGCAGTCACGCAAACCCAGTTATACACACACACACATGCCACTGTTTAAAAGTCTTACACATTTTGCATTGTTCTACTCTGAGATTTTTTCCTTCTTAATAAACACAATTCTCTAGCGATCTTCTACAAAAATTGTAGCTATTTTATTTTAAATGAACAACTATTCTTAATCAGCCTTTATTTTGTATTATATATAAAAAGTATCCTTCCAGCTTTATGGATGAGTAGAGAGGAGCAGGTGATATTAATGAACTCTTGGCAATGAGCCAGTTTTGATTGGTGTATCTAAGAAATTGACTATATTTTGTATCAGCTGCTTATTAGTCATTGATCATAATGAAATCATGTTCAATAGCATTTCTGGAAAAGAAAGCATACAGTCAGAGGATCTTATCTATACTAAGGGCTACTCAAGGACCCATCTTGAAAGAAGTGGAAGTCAGTGTAGCTGTGGTTATCATAATGCCTGCTCAGACCTGGACACGTCCACCTCTGTACTGATCCTGGCAATGGAATTATACAACTAACATACTGGGTGACAAATATACACTGGTTAGAATAGCTTGTCATAACCTCTCATTTAAAAACAGAAATGTATGTGAATTCCACAGAAAATATGCAGTAAGAATTCAGAAAATATATGAAGATAATTCATTCAGAAAATCATACAAAAGACTGTTCCAAAATGTCAAAATACAGTTTATAAAGTGCTTGAACTGGATTTTGAAAATGACAGTGAGTTAGTATCTTACAGTGCAGAAATAAATTAGAGATACATGATAAATTAGCCAGGTCAGATTATGTATTTCAAATGTATGATCTGTCACGACATTGTTTGTAAAATATTACATTATTTATATAAACAGTAACCTATTTTCAAAGCCCTCCTTGTATTTGTGAAACTGACATTTCTGTCTTCCAGGCCACAGTATTCTGGTCGTATTTTTTCTTTGTATTTTTCCTTCACTTAGTGAAAACTCAGAGCCAATTTGGAGCTCACTCTGCTGTTGCCCTTGTGTTTTTTGGAGGGGGATCGGGAGATGTCTGAGTCACCCAGCTAACACAATGTGTGCCACTGTGTGCAAGGAGGCAGCGGTGTCCCACAGGCACTGGCAGGCTCACAGGTGTCGCTTGCTATGCGCAGGCTCGCCGAAGCCGCAGTCGGTGCGGGGGTGCAGAGCCTCTCCCTCTCTGACTCCCACCTGGCGGAGCTGGACGGGGACACGCTGAGGCTCTTCGGACCCGGAGCGCTGGAGGCCCTGGAGCGTGGCTGGGGGGTGCAGACCGCTGGCGCCGTCACGGTCATCGCCTTCCGCTACATCGACTTCGACACCATCGTGCCCACCCTGCCGCGGATCCGTGTCAAGTTTCCCAACGTCAGGGTGAGTGGACAGCGGCGCCAGGGGGCGCTCACCCTGCGGTCCATGTGGGCCCTAATGCCCCAGTATAGTGATGAGGACACTATACTGTAAACAGGTGCTGTCCTTCAGATGAGACGTAAAACCGAGGTCCTGACTCTCTGTGGTCATTAAAAATCCCAGGGTGTTTCTCGAAAAGAGTAGGGGTGTAATTCTGACATTCTGGCCAAATTTCATCATATCACAATCCACCCAGCTCCCTTTGGAAACAAAGAGTCTGCTAAAGGAATTTAGGTTTCAAGTATAAGTCATTCTTTAATAGAACAAAAACTAGAAAATAGAAAAGTATAGAAAAGTGTATAGAAAGTGTATAGAAAAGTGTAGAGGTGTAACCCCAGCATCGTGGCCAAATTCCCATTGGCCCTTACCAGTCATGGCCTCCTAATAATCCCCATCTATGAATTGGCTTCATTACTCTGCTCTCCTCCCCACTGAGAGCTGATGTGTGGGGAGCGTTCTGGCGCACTATGGCTGCCGTCGCATCATCCAGGTGGGGCTGCACAATGGTGGTGCTGGAGGGGATCCCCATTACCTGTAAAGCGCTTTGAGTGGAGTGTCCAGAAAAGCGCTATATAAGTGTAAGCTATTATTATTATTATTATTCTCCTTGTAGCACTTGATCTTCTCAAACAGCAACATTAGCCGGCTGCCTCAGCTGGCCGCGCTGGCCCAGGTCAGGAGGCTGGACCAGCTGACTGTCCACCCCGAAGGCAATCCGGTGGTCAGCCTGGGGCTCTGGAGGTCCTTTGCCATCTACCGGCTCAACCACTTCAACCTACAGAGGATCAATGGCCTGGAGGTACAGTGCATTGCCGTACAGACAATCCCGTTAGAGTATATAGTACTTTTTCTATTACAGTTCTGTCAAATAAAGAAAACTAAAGTCAAAACACAGTACTAATACAAATAGCATCTAATGTAAAATTCTGTAAACAAGTATCTTCTGAGAAAACAATAATTATACATTCAAATTATATGGTAGCCATTACTCTGCTGTCTCCCTGCCCTTGATGTTGACGCAGCATTTCTGTTGATAGGTGACCATGAATGATGTTATAACAGCAGAGAGGCTGTTTGGTACCTTGGGCCACATTGCAGCGACTGAGACTCCACACTATCGCCTGCTTCTGCTCCTTGAAGAATCCAGGTAAAAAAGCAGAGTCTGCAATTGGTCTTTCTCCATACACAATCATAGCTTCATACAGTATACTGTATACACTCAATCGCATGTTGAAGGTGTAAGAAGGAAATAAGGAAGATTCTTACCTAATCCAAAACAATCATCAATCATGCAGTCATGCAAAAATGTAAAGAGTATGCAGTTTTTTCCTTTATGCGGCCTTGATTGTTGAGGCAGGCTAACGGAATTGCAGGTTAAACAAAACAAGCCATAATGAAGACACAGCCTTATTATCAGACTGTGTGGATGCAATAACAGATATCCTGTGTTTAAGATGACCTCATATTCTCTCAGGTGTCAGTTTGTCATCTGCATGTGCCTTTGAATCATCACACTCCCACGAGAGGGCGGGGGACCCTTGTCAGCAGTGAGATGGGCCACTCACAATAATGCAGTTTTGTTTAGAGCAGTGAGTGCTCTGTCTTGTATAACAGTCAGCCTCCCCCTCTGGGCTGGACTTCATTCATATGGCCAAATGTCACTTCAGTCAAATACATTAAAGCTAAAAACATTCTAGGCATGTTCAGTACAGGGTTTGTCAACTTAATCTCAAATTGCATCCAACTTTTATTGAGGCTTTCTAAAGAGACATACTGTTTTCCTAGTCTGTGTTGTTCTAGCAGAAGAACAAAATGCAACAAATTGTGCAGATTTTTGGTTCTAAAAAGATTCAAGCACCATGATGGGAATCTGAGCTGTTGTAGCCCAAAATAAGCTTTTATGTGAGCAAAATTATGTGCCAAAATGAATGTATTATAAAGTTTTCCTACAGAGCATTAATATGATATACAGTAATAGTTTGGTTTTGAGAGCACTGCTGACAGATCTTTAAATCTGAAAGACCCTTCAAGAATAACTTTTCAACATAGTGGCTTCTTTGTATCATCTTAAATTAGATATTATATGTAATTGCATGAGATAAAAAGAGCTTAAAAGCAGATTGTCTACCTTAACATCATGTGAAGACTGGTATTACGACCCATCCTTATGCTGTATAGCTCTTGGAAACTAGCCTTGTTGTTCCACATGTACAGTGTCTCCCTGGTTATACTGTTAGGAATTATACAGTATTCTAGGATTTCACATTTATTTCGGTGATTACACAAATCGATCTTACAAAGCAGTCAAGACAGTAACATCTCTGTTACAAAGTGCATAGCTGAAATTCTGTCAGGGATGGCCACATGCTGGACACAAATCCTGATCAAACACTGGTTTTGTTATTTGTCTCTAAATGGGAAATTTTTTTTTTGTCGTTTACAAGAAAACCTGATGAGTACTGTATATTCAGCCCAGCAAATTTCCAGGCACAATTAGCTTAATTATTCAACAATCTCATCATGCGGTTCTTCAACGATCACACAGTGTCCACTTGAAGTCCACATGAATCTTGGCAAGTTTTCTTCTCATGACCGTACACGTACAGAAGAGTGCTCTGTTTCTGTCTCTTTATTTCCACTTGTGGCCCACAATCATTGTGTTGTAGCTGAACGTAATATTTTAAATTAGTACTGTGGCATTGTGTAATTTTAATATTACTCTTGTTCCACAGTCTTAAGGCTAATGTTAAAGCTATTCAAGTATGACTAAATTTAATTAATGCAGTATATTAATTAGTTCAGACACATTTAATTCAGTTTATTAAAACATGCACATCATTTAAAAAATGTTGTGTGTGGTGATTTTGTGTCTGGATGGAGAAGCTGATTCCCAGACTGTGCATGAATGCTGGGCAGGTGTCAGCCCTACCATGAAATTATGCCAACATCTGTTCTTTTTGTGAAATAACGTATTTTTGTTGTTAAAAGACAGTCATTTTATTGATTTCAGTCAGAATTTACTTTCTTACCTTTTAACAACACAGAGTGCCTATCATGAACAGCTTGTGGGTGTTTGCTGTCACGGTGTACTATTTAAAAATACTTTTCAGTCCTGTGCTGGTACAATATTTTTCAACCAGCTGTGCTGGCAGCTGGTTCTCTGCACCTTGTAGACTGCGTATGGAGACCCACATGGTTGCATGCCTCACCAATCTGGCTGGGAGGAAAAGGATGTGTCTGTTCCGCAGCTTAGTCAAGAGGAATCCCAGCTCCCCTGGGACACAGGGACTTGGGAAATTGGGAATCTTCAGCAGGTCTTGACCTGAGGCATGAGGGACACTGAGGTGTCTGTGAGGGTGCTTGACATGACAAGTGCTATTAATAAGAAAAACAGAACATAACACTATTGTGAGATATGCAAGATGACATTACAACCCCTTAAGGCAGCCCTTGCCCGTTTACACTTATAAAGACCAAGAAATATCATATTGATTCAACTAAAAGAAGCATTAAACCACAGTTTAATAAAAATAGAATGACCGGAAGGATGCACAATCAGAGATTCCCGAACCAATCGAATGTCACTTGACACACAGGCACTGCTCCACAGCAGATTTGATGTGTTACGATAATTGTTTTTAAACGTTTGTGAATGTATCATTATTTTTAATATATGTCAATAAATTACACATTTTCTTGTTTCAGTTGTTATACTGAAATTACAAGTGAAACTTTGTTTTAAAACATTTAATTGAAATCATTTCTGCATGTTTAAAACCCATTCAACAGCAATTATCAACAGTTAGTCTTTGCAGCATGATGGCAGCGAAATGACATGTTTTGGAAATATCTTGGCTCTGACAGAGCGTGCCGGATGAGCATGATGGGAGGGCCCGTCCGCTCTCCTTCCAGCCTGTGTGGAGACAGGCCTCTGCCACTTCCAGCGTGTGTGAAGTTAAATTCAAAACATATCATGGCTCTGAAGTCACAAGTATCGTGCGTGGAGGTAATTACTGATTAAAAAGCTAACTATATCACAAAAGAATTATCAGAAAATGCAAGTGTGCATTAAAGATGTTTGAAGTGCTTCAAAGCTTCATTAAGAAAGTGGAACAGCAAAAGACAAACCTTTCTTAAACATTTTAAACACAAGTAGTACAGTAGAATCCTGGCCATGTCTGTCATTCTTGTATTCTAGTCTGCAAGATGAAGAAGGTATTGGCTTGGTCACAGGCTCCTGAATAGTATAGGAGGAATGAAAATGATGCATCTAAAGAATTTGCAGAATTGGACAACACAACCAAGTTCATTGTCTCCAGGGAATTTCAAAGGCTGGATGCCAGTCAGCCCATCGGACTCTGGCTTATACCAAGGAGAAATCTGCTCTCTTTGGCTGCTGGAAACAGAATTTGCTCTCACTCTGGGAGCTTGGCACCCAGACTTGTGAACCAGAGAGTTCACACAACAAGAAGGAAAAAGGAAGGGCTGTCTTAATTCTTGTCAGATAGATGCATGTTTGTGTAAAGGGCTCAAGCCTTGCAAAATATCTGTGATGGAAATATTTTTGCCTGATTCATGAAAAATATGTCCAAAAAAGAACAGACCACAGAACTACCAGTACAAAGTGCAGCAACAGCACTAAGTGAGTTTTTTACAACTTTAGACAAGCCTTATATGCTGAGGAGGGTAGTTGTTATTCTTTTACTTGGAAATTCATGGCACACTTCACTCATATTTTAGACGTTAAGAAAACAATATCTACAGGTATGATGATTTTTTTATGTTTGCACATTGAATAGTTGGCTCCTCCATTTTAATATATATTTTAAAACCATAAAATATGCTGAATCTTTATAAAATACTTTTAATAATGTAATCAGGGTAAATCAATGTCTGAAAAAAGCATTATCTTTATTTCCCTGTAGAAAACCGAAGTAGACTTTAGTCCAACTATAGCTAATAAATCTGTCTTTGTGTACTTAAATGAAAACTACTACAGTACTGAGACTTGTTTTAAGATATGCTTCAAGGTAGAAGACCTTTGTCAAGGCTTTTCTTAAAATATATATTAATATAAATACATTGCAATGTATGTTTTGTGATGTTTATAGGATTTTCATTTGCAAAAAGCAGTGGAAGCCTTCCATGCACCGTGTTTGTGTGCTCACTCACTGTACAGCACAGTACGTGTGTGATTCGAATTGAATTGGGCTGTTCTAGCTCCCAAGCTATAGGGTGATGTAACAGTTCAGCGGTCTTTCTCTAATGTGATGCATGCATTTAGTAAAACAAAAAAAATGCTAATAGTTCAACACACAAAATATGGCAGAAATTACACTTTGCTAATCCCTTTCTGAATGTAGCCAGGCGTGTTTCTGTGTAAAGCACACCGATCCGAGAAAGTCAGGTGTTGTAACCAATCTGTGTTATTACAATGCACTATTGTAAACCCTCTGAGTGCAGATGCTGCTCCCAGAACATGATCTTAATTCTTTCCATACTTGAACAAGCTGATGTGAATTGCTGGAGCATGAGGAATTACAATTGATTTTTTTTTAAATGAGAATAAAGATTTGGCTATGACTAATATTATTTCCAAAATTACTGTAAGGCCGGATGTATTAAATATAAAACTCAAATTATTTTAAAACCTACTTCTCTGCCTTACGATATTGAACAGCTTTAGGAGGGCAGTGGCCTCTTTGCCTGGGTGCAGCTTGGTTGCCTGGTTGTGCGTTTCAGGCGATGAGTGGGACACGAAGGGTCCCAGGTCCCTGACAGGGGGTGGGATCACCCCAGGAACAATATTCCAATGGAGAAGCCACAGCTACTTGCAAAGCCCACTTTCTCAAGTGCTAGAGAAAGAAAAGATTGCCAATCCAAAACCAAATTATCTTCATGCTTATGCAGGAATAACCTCACTGCATGGCATATATTGTGAGAAAAAACTGCTTTTCTACTCAATCATGATTAAAAAATAGTTTGTTTCTTTAAAGTTATTCTCGTTAATTTTTTTTAATTTTGTTAATATTGAATAAATGCATAATATTCTCAGCATATGGTAAAAATCTGAACATGATAATGATATCAATGATATTGTTAGCATGATCTAATTTGGTTATAATGATAATTGATGTTAAATTGTTGATAAATGATGATAATTAATCCCATTACATCTTGGGTGTGTCTTTGGTGTCACTGGTCCAAAACGTATCCTGGACTGTGTCCTGTAAAACTCCTCTTTTATAGTTGGAAATGTCTGCTCCATGATGTTCTTACTGCTGTTTGTGCCTGTTTTATTTCTTTTATTTGAAACGTTGGAATGCTGCAGCCCTTATAATCACATATGTGTGTGTATGTGTCTGTGATAATTATAAAGATTTACAGCTTGCACAAACTTGCCCCTGTACACCCCTGAGCATGTCTCTTAACCACAATCTAAAATTACAAACAGAAAATAAGGTTTAAGAATACATCCTAAATATTCTTTGCAATAAGTTTGCTAGAAATATGGTACATGAATCAGTTATTTTGTTTTCAATTGTCTGAGAAAGATTTAGATCTGTAAATGCTATGTACTCTTTCGAAAATATATTTTACTTATAATTAAAAATATCTGTTTGTTTTTATGTTCCGAACTGCAATTTTTAAAGCTTGTCTGTTTTTTAAGACACGTTTCCAAGAGTCTTACAGCGGCTGTATCTGTGCACACTGTCAGTGGGGTCTGTGCGTGGCAGGAGGACTCCAGATTTCACTCAGAGCCCTGCTGTTAAGTGTTTCCTGCTGGCGGCAGGCTCCCCAGGGAAGAGGTGGGACCTGGCATCCTCATGCACTCTTCAGCTCAGCCAAGAGCACTTGAAGAATGTCACAGCAGGTTATTAAAACACAACTTTTGAAGAAAAACAGGATTAGACGGTCTACAGTTTATTCTTTACAATCATAACGCCTCCCAATTTAGATAATAAACCTTAAAAACTGCTGGCTTCCGCAGCACTGGAAGTTGCAAAGATGAAAAATGGTCGTCTTTAGCGCTAACTTCCAGATCTGTGGAAGCCTCATCCATGCGCCACCCAACTGGAGGACAATGCTGAGGCATGTCGGCCAGCTCCACAACCCTGCCATTGAGTGTGTCCTGGGCTTAGTGTATCATGATTAAGAGAGAGAAAAGATCGGAAATAGTGAGATAATAATAATATTAGGGATATTAGGCTTGTGAGGATTATTGTTAGCAGTAGTATTATTAAAGTTGGCTGTAACAGATTCCCACAGGCACACAAAACACACAGAAAATGATAAAGATGGCGACTGAGCATTAATCACAGATCAAATGCTTAAACCATAGCAGTCGCCAAGCAGTCTCCAAGCAGAAGAGCAGTTCCTTGGCTGTGAGGTTCCAAGCTCAGGATTCTCCACAGGGAGAATGCACTCACACGCCCGGACATGCTACCAGCTCTGTTGTGCCTTGCTGTCCTGAGGGAAGGTGGGATATTCCTAATGTGAGGAAGTTTACTTTCCTTCATAAAACAAGGTTTATCTGAGAAAACAAAAGAATGTTGGTTAAATTAGGCGTCAGAGTCAGAAACAAATTTTGCTCACGACTGCATGTCAGAATAGCTCTGACCCTCTCTCTGGTCATGCAAAACACCTTAGACTTCTGCTCTTTATTGAACTTCAGGGCTTAATGATGGGAGTGAATCAATTCTTGTCTTAATGACCCTCCTCTAAACCGTGCATGTCTGTGGCTATCCAGGGCTAGGACTCTGGCACTGCAGCAGAGTAATTAGTAGTAATTGGAGGCACAGGTGCAGGGTTTTGGCCATCATAATGGTAATGAGCTAAAACACACAGCCAGCCTCAACCTAAGTACGTATGATGGAGGATAATCTCGCCTGTTCCCTGTTTTAGGTTCAGTGAAGTGCACAGGGATAGCAGCACAGTCAAGAAGAGCACAAGCATTGCAGTGTTCTGGGTGATGAAGACCTAATCAAGAACAACAGCTGTGACTATGGTGCAGCTGTGTTTACTAGCAAGGGGCATTTAAATAAGAGAAATCTGCGTGAAATACCAACAGAACACATCCCCCGTTCCATCTTCACATGAATTAGTAGTTTACACTAAATTTAATGTCTTGGCTCTATTTCAGCGATATGGAACAGGTGTCCCATGATTTTGCCTCCCGGGGTCAGTTTTCCATATGGCTTTATTTGTGCACAATTACAGACTGGAGCTGAAGCACAGTGTTTCTGCACTATTTAATTTTTTACAGGTGTTCAATTTTGATATCCACTTTTCCACTTTGTGCAAATTCCTGTGGAACATAATGTATCAATTTAAAGTAATGCTGTCATGTCCAATAAATAATTTCAATAAAAATATTCCAAATATAAAAAGTATAGAACTCATCCAGTATATATCACATGTCCAATCAGTCTGGTTGCGATTTATTCTCTGAGCGGTATCCTTGATGAGAGTATAGATTCTGTGGGAAGCTGTGTTTAGTGCTGGTCAAGAAGCGTATTTTTAAGATACACCAATCATTTCCCTTTACAAGTCACTTTTTAAATATAACTTGATCTTCAAATGGATCTGAACACCTTATGGTGAAGGAACAGGATATCTGCCTTGATTGCACTCTTTCAGATAAGTAAATGATTCACTTACAGGAGATGTCTACCCAATGGGTGTCAAAAAACGGAAAGTTTAGGATGCCAGTGTTGAGGTACAATGCAGTTATTAATCTGAAGAAGTTGCCCAAGTCTGTTTGTGAGCTGCAGATGTGGATGTAGAAGCATAAAAGGGATAAGAAAACTCTTATGATAACATGATGCCACAAAACAACAATTTATTTGCAAAGATTCATATGTTGTCAACACCAGATATTGTAAGTCACTCTGGGCCATATGCTCTGCTCCAGAAGGCCCGTTTCCTCTGATTAGGCTGAACTTCAATTCTGTTGCGTCTTTTTTTATCATGGACAAACTGTTTTATAAGAGCAAAGATTGCTTGCAGACTCAGTATATCTTAAATTTTTTTAAAAAATTATTACGATAAATACCAAGTTAATAATATGCTAATAAAAAGCTCAATACTCAAATCACTACTCGGTTTGACCCAGCAACTAAAATAGGTTAGATTTACGTTTCCCAATGAGATGAGTATTAGAAAAGTAATTGGTAGTCCAAAATTTTAAACAAACCTAGACAGCTGTTAATTAGTTTTGCATCAGTGTATGTTTTATACCAGAGTTAAAATAATAAACTTAAACATGTTCAAGTAATCCTTTACTTTTACTTTTCTGGGTTTTGTAACATATTGCCTGGAAATCTATGTAGTCTGGAAATGTTAAACAATTAGAAATAAAAATATGCTTCCCAAGATTGTGTATACAGTACATACCAGATTCTACTGAGTACTGTAAATACCCACAGGGCAAAGAGTTGGTGTTAAGCCCAACGTGGGCGGTGAGTTCAGAGAAAAGCTGAGTAACTCCTGTATTGATACTGTATGTGATAAACTGAGTGGTTACAAGAACTCAGTCTGTTTAGCCTTGCACAGAAAAGGCTTTGTAAACAGTGGGTCAAGTAGAAAGCAAGGACCATAAGAAATAAAGATACAGTACACTTAATGTATGAGCAAAAACAGTTCAAGGTTTTTCTTGGTGTTACACACACCCTGTACTACTAATTTTTTATAACGTTGTGTACAATTATGGTCACAAAATTAATATTGCTGTTCTCCAACCAGGTATACTAGAGATTATAGGAATTTCTGTCACATGATAAAATGATTGGATCTTTTTAGTCTCGAACACAGCAGAGTGTGGAAAGAACGGATTTAACACCTGAAATCCTCAGAAGTATCGACAAATCGATAAAACATGAACCAGGCACAAGTGGAAACAACAGGGAAGAAGATTTTAAACTGAGCTTCTTTGCACAAAGGGTTCTGGTGACTGGGACAAGCTGTCCAGGCATGTTGTTTAAACTGGCTTCGTTTTAAGAAGGACTGGATGACATCAATTAGTTACTAGCATCAAAACAAGCTAGATAAGCTGAGTGTTTTTTTTTGTAAACTTTATTATGTTCCTTTTCCCTTGCTCATCTTGTGGTCTTATGGCATTTTATATCTCTGCTGGAAGTAGGCCAGTAGCTGGCTTTCTTCCACAAGGGTGTGGAACAGTCATTTTGCACCATGGCCCCAAACAGGCTGGTCCAGAGCTTGAAACCAACATGGTGGTTACAATGATTTACAATTATCATTCAAAATTAGAATTGTCCTTCAGATACTTAGAAAATCTTAGAACTATCATGATCTTTATGTGATGATATGCTGATAGTTGATGTTGATGGGCAAAAGGTTTTTAAAGAGCAAAATGTATAGTAGTGTCCTGTTTCAATACAATAAAGAGCCCCCTGCTTTTGTAGTTTGCTGTGATTATGAAAATCATCCCCTGTAACCACTTATCTTGGACATCTGACAAACAATACACAGTGTTGATTATCTTGTTTTGTTTAATGATTCCTATAAGCCATTCATGTGATTCACTTAAAGTAATAAGAGAGAAGTAAATCCGCATGCACAGTAAAATGGACAGGATTTGGCAGAGGCTTGGTGCTGGTCATTTTCATGAATCAGATGGAATCTTGGACAAGACACCCTATAGTGTTGTAGTCAATCACCTGTCCCTTCTGGGGAAACACTGGACAGAAGTTTGTCTTCCTGAACCTAATGACTTGTGCAGCTCGGGCAGTTGTGAGGGACATTTCTTCTTCTGTCTTGGCTTTGCTTAACAAATGGCATTCTTTACTGTGCAGGTAGAGATTGAATGGAGTACATTTAGGGTCTCTTGTTTCTTTGAAATACAGTACCAGTCAATTATACACCAGCAGAATGATAGTAGATGAGTGTTGTGCTCTGTGCTAGTTAAGGCTTGCAAGTTTTGCCAATGTTGTTAACAAGGAGTTCTCTTTCTCAGTGATATGAAACATATCACAATTCAGCATGCTGGAACAATAGCACTTTCAATGATGTTTTGTAAAAAGCAATTGCTCTGTCAAAATAATTCCCATGGAGCACAAAGGACAGTCTCTCTTCACATCAGTGATGCAAAAAATTTAGTACAGGGGTCAGTTCTGAGGTGATGCTGGACTTTATGAGTGATCTGCAAAAAAATAGGTGCCTTTCATTTTGTTCATGTTTGTTTTGTTAAATTATTTTGTGTTAGTAATAAGTGAACTGTTAACACATGCATATTAGCTGGGGGTTGCAAGGCTTTTGAGCCTATTTGCGACTCCAATAATTATGAACATCCTGGAGAATCTGTTTTGAACTTGACAATATTTTTATTAAGCTGATGAAATTGCTGACAAAAAATATTGGTAGTGAGGGGAACACTGATTGATTGGACTTGTTTTTCTTATGTACAAGCTGTCAGATTTGCTCTGAAATCTTACTTCTGTTGTTGCCATTTGGAATGAGACCCCAGTCTTCAGCTTCAGGTGCTATAATTATTAAGACATGGATCTGGAAAGGACTCAGGATCAATTAAAGTCATTGTTAAAGCCTACTGATGAATTAGAGTCACAGGTTTGCTGGGTAAGGTGGCTGTGGTCAATAACAATAAGTTCCGTACATCATTTGTAGAATTCTCTCATTGAAGGCTAAAACTGTCTAATTGCTGAGCAAAAAGACAGCTGAATGTGCATTTTCAGCACTTTTAATTACCTGTGGCTGTTCATAAGAAAAAGCAGCAGGAATCATGCTGATACGTGAAGCAGACACTGCTTGTAGCGTGGTAATGGTTTCCTTTTTGAGTTCATGTGCTGCACTTAAAACTCTAGATCAGCAGTCTGTCACATTATATGTATATATATATAAGGACGGGGCTTGTACTGGCACACACTGCCATGATTCTTTTGTAATTGTTTTGAAATGTATAAAAAACATCCTCTTCCTTCTCATTAATAACAGTGCCCCCAGAGAAGTGCGAACAATATAGCAATTAAACCTGTTGATGAAAGCAGGACAAGGGAAGAAACTGGTGCTCTCTGGGTGCTTGGAAAGCCCCGTCTCATCTACAGAGATGAAATAAAGATGCAGGGGAATGAAACTGAATATCAGTGAATGGAAGTGGTTGCAGGTGGGATAGGAAAACATGTGGTTTTACTTATAAAACATGACAGAATTGATAGTGCTCCCTGGGAAAAAGTGTTGTAGAAAATGCATTGCTGTCACCAGCATTGTAAAACAACAATTAAGAAGAGAAATAGGATTCTGGGGTATTTTAGTTAGAGAATACACTAGCAATGATGGAGCTGAACAATGTCTTACATAATTGGTTATAAAAATGGCCCTATAATTACAGAGAAAATGGGACTGTAGTTTTTCTGTGGAGACATTGTGAGAGCTAACTATGAGCAAGGCTCTCAAAATCTTGATCACTACAAAGCAAAGTGGTCACTCAGATGAATAATTCAGAATAATTGCCAGATTGAAAGGTAAAACGATGGCTTGTGTGCTTCAGCTGCAGTAGTGTTGTTCGCCCCAGGAATGACATTACAGCACCTCCTCGCAGTTTTACACAGCCGCGGCTTTATCACAACATACTCCATACCCACCTCACTTCATCAGAGTTGGTAAGCCTGAGAGGACTAGCTGATGTGTGCTTTAAAGCACCGATGCACAGATTGGCACATCCCCCAGGCTGGCAGGCATGGGTAGGCCAGGTGTAAGAAGCTACCAAAGCCAGTGTGTGAACCATAATACCAGCAGACCTGATGATGTTGAGCTGTAAGCTGTCCTGCTTGAACAGATTCCATACAGGAAACCTACATTCCACAGCTATTTCCCGCCTCCTGGCTGCCCTTCTGGGAGCTAGTGATGTATGTCCTCCTGCAGGTTTTGTGTTGACATGTTTCAAGTTGTGCCAGTATACTTGATTTCAGTTCCTGCACTGCCATTGACTATCCCTGCCTCTTATTACAAATGTGGGTAAGCACTTTCCTTCTTTCCTTCTCTCGGTAAAAGCACAGTAATGTCACTGACTTGGATCATTGCTTTCAACACAACTGTGAGGGTGGTCTGTATCAGTGTGCCTTGCGATGGGAGGTGTATGTACAGTATAGTACTTGCACAGAGAGGCTAGGGAATGACACAAATATTGTGCATTTGTCTTCACTGCGATCCCAATGTAAATATTTCTATATATTGCTAGATGGAGAATTGGTAAGAGATAGAGACTACACCTGGTCTTGGGGTAATTATTATTAGTAGCTTCTCAGGTATCTGGTTCATTTTCTGATTTGTTAATCAACAGTCAAGAATAATTAGTCTTGATAAATTTTAAAGTAGTAAACAATAGAGACAGTTGTAAACAGACATTGTTCAGGACTGGCTAGACATCTTGCAAATGCAATTTAATATTAATATATAACACACTAATTACAATTGTGTAGTGACACAAAATGAAACTGTCTACTAAATTTGAAACATCCCATGAAAAGGATTTAAGAGTAAAGACAATGTGGGAAAGTAAAAAAAGTAAAAAAAAGAATATCTGGCTCTGTAGGGAGACTCACGTGAACAGGTGTTTACCGAACAAGTATGTTGTTACATTGGATCATCGTTGTTAAGCCCCATCCTTCGAGGTCCCCTGTCCTTCAGTCTATGCTCTTCGAGGTCCCCTGTCCTCCAGTCGATGCTCTTCGAGGTCCCCTGTCCTCCAGTCGATGCTCTTCGAGGTCCCCTGTCCTCCAGTCGATGCTCTTTGAGGTCCGCTGCCCTCCAGTCGATGCTCGTCGAGGTCCCCTGTCCTCCAGTCTATGCTCTTCGAGGTCCCCTGTGTCAGAGCGTGGCAGTGAGCGAGCCTGCCCATCGTTCACCTGAGCCAGGGAAGCTGCTGGGCAGCGAGTAGACACAGCACACAGCACACCTGAGTGCGGGAGAGAGTGACCCCCCTTGTTTCCTGCCCCTCAGGAAGCGGCAGCTGCAGTTTCTGCTGGAGGGGCGCGGGCGGCGGGCGGGCCTGAGCCCGGAGGAGTTGCGGGACAACGGCAAGGCGCTGGGCGAGGGGCTGAGCAGGGCCCTCTTCAACTACCCCAGCCGGGACACAGGGGCCGACAGCACTGAGGTAAGGAGGGAGCGTCCAGGACAGGATCCAAGTAGGAAAGGTGGCTCTTTCACAGCTGGTTCTTGGACGTGCTGGTATTGTTGATGTCCTAGAGTTCTCAGGTCCAGACCTCATCTCCTCTTACTCATCCAAGCCACAGCACTGCTCTCAGATGCACAGCAGTTTGTTGTAAACACCTGTGCAATACATACTGTACTGTACTTCCTCTTGTCTGTAGTGAGAATCCTGCACCACACTACAAGAACGAGCTGTTGTTTTTGTACAGCAAGTCAGTGAAAACCCTTCGCTCCCCTAAAAATCAATAGGGAATAAGCAACAATTGATTACTAGGTACAATGTACTAATTCCCAGTGGTTGAAATGCTTAATTCATGCAAATTTATCATTTACCAATTTGAGTGTCTAATTGTGATATACAGTGCCTTGCGAAAGTATTCGGCCCCCTTGAACTTTTCAACCTTTTGCCACATTTCAGGCTTCAAACATAAAGATATAAATTTTTTATTTTATGTGAAGAATCACCAACAAGTGGGACACAATTGTGAAGTGGAACGAAATCTATTGGATTTTTGAAACTTTTTTAACTAATAAAAAAATGAAAAGTGGGGCGTGCAAAATTATTCGGCCCCTTTACTTTCAGTGCAGCAAACTCACTCCAGAAGTTCAGCGAGGATCTCTGAATGATCCAATGTTGTCCTAAATGACTGATGGTGATAAATAGAATCCACCTGTGTGTAATCAAGTCTCTGTATAAATGCACCTGCTCTGTGATAGTCTCAAGGTTCTGTTGAAAGCGCAGAGAGCATCATGAAGACCAAGGAACACACCAGGCAGGTCCGTAATACTGTTGTGGAGAAGTTTAAAGCCGGATTTGGATACAAAAAGATTTCCCAAGCTTCAAACATCCCAAGGAGCACTGTGCAAGCGATCATCTTGAAATGGAAGGAGTATCAGACCACTGCAAATCTACCAAGACCTGGCCGTCCCTCTAAACTTTCAGCTCAGACAAGGAGAAGACTGATCAGAGATGCAGCCAAGAGGCCCATGATCACTCTGGATGAACTGCAGAGAACTACAGCTGAGGTGGGAGAGTCTGTCCATAGGACAACAATCAGTCTTACACTGCACAAATCTGGCCTTTATGGAAGAGTGGCAAGAAGAAAGCCATTTCTCAAAGATATCCATAAAAAGTCTCGTCTAAAGTTTGCCACAAGCCACCTGGGAGACACCCCAAACATGTGGAAGAAGGTGCTCTGGTCAGATGAAACCAAAATCGAACTTTTTGGCCACAATGCAAAACGATATGTTTGGCGTAAAAGCAACACAGCTCATCACCCTCAACACACCATCCCCACTGTCAAACATGGTGGTGGCAGCATCATGGTTTGGGCCTGCTTTTCTTCAGCAGGGACAGGGAAGATGGTTTAAATTGAGGGGAAGATGGATGCAGCCAAATACAGGACCATTCTGGATGAAAACCTGTTGGAGTCTGCAAAAGACCTGAAACTGGGACGGAGATTTATCTTCCAACAAGACAATGATCCCAAACATACAGCAAAATCTACAAAGGAATGGTTCACAAATAAACGTATCCAGGTGTTTGAATGGCCAAGTCAAAGTCCAGACCTGAATCCAATCGAGAATCTGTGGAAAGAGCTGAAAACTGCTGTTCACAAACGCTCTCCATCCAACCTCACTGAGCTCGAGCTGTTTTGCAAGGAAGAATGGGCAAGAATTTCAGTCTCTCGATGTGCAAAACTGATAGAGACATACCCCAAGCGACTTGCAGCTGTAATCGCAGCAAAAGGTGGCTCTACAAAGTATTAACGCAAGGGGGCCGAATAATTTTGCACGCCCCACTTTTCATTTTTTTATTAGTTAAAAAAGTTTCAAAAATCCAATAGATTTCGTTCCACTTCACAATTGTGTCCCACTTGTTGGTGATTCTTCACATAAAATAAAAAATTTATATCTTTATGTTTGAAGCCTGAAATGTGGCAAAAGGTTGAAAAGTTCAAGGGGGCCGAATACTTTCGCAAGGCACTGTATATCATTTTGTTTCTCATGGCATAGTTTTATATCATTTATATAGGATTTATTCAGCTAGACCCCTGCCCATTTAAAAGGAGATCTTCTGACGTCAGTGCCTCCAACACAAAGCACATTTACAAGGTCCTGATCAATGTTCAGTACTTTTTCTCCTCTTCTGAGCTCAGTGCTGCACAGAGCCTGCACCTTTCAAAACAGATGTTGAAAGTATCTGGCATCATTTATCTATAAATGCAACTGTTGTGCAACAAAAGACAATGGAGCACGATACTTTACAATAAATGGCAACGTCCAAGTATACTTCTAAAACAGGACTCCCCAAAACGTCTAAAACTTGGAATCCCCAAGTGCCTTCTGTCTAACATCTGCCCAAATAACCATGTCAGAAACTGCAGTGTTCTTGTCAGTAGGATGAAAAGGAGTGACCGGAGGTAAAGTCAGCTGAGGATTCGATGTACAACATCAATAAAATATGTTTCAATAAAAACACGCAGGGCCTGATTTTCCAGAGTTAGGAAGAATACTTGTGAGTAAGGGCTATTTTGAATGCAGTTACTTGAAATTTTCTAAAATAACGCAGTTTAGATACTGCATCACAAAATAAAGCAAATACTGTATATAAACACATCCAATAAAATAAACAAGCATACTATTATTTCCATTATTTCTGAAGAAATAGAGAGATTAATTTGGTTTCAAGGATAATTACTGTATTATGATTGTTGAAACAATACAGCTCCATTAGAAATCTCTATACAGAATGCCTTTGATTTCACATGACATTTGTGAGTATTAAAAATATCGATCCCAAATATCTAGGTGTCCATTTAGCAATGTAACATAAAGCAATCAGAAATGTAATATAATTTACTAATGGTAATTCTAAGTTAATTAAAAGGCCCTTAATTATGATGATTTCAATTCTTACATTCACAGGCTCCTAGCTATCTAAAAATAGCCTACACCAATAACAATAATGTAAAAAGCAAACTAGCTAGCCACTGCATCTCTGCCAAACATAGAAAAATATAAAACCTGTAACATGAGCCAGCACATTTAACCTCCATATTAGTTATTGAATGTGCTTAAGGGAATTTATATACTGTCACCAGGCAAAGATACAGTAGCTTACCTGTAATATGTCTGATGTATTTGCAGCAACAAGACTATACTGCATGGTGATAGATCCTCTTTAGCCATCTGTTTCTGATTATAAAGAAATTATCAACCCATTCTTTGGGTTTTGGAATATTCTATGTGATGTAGAAAATTATGCATCGCTTTTTTAAATAAATGGAAATTGCATGGCAGTTTTCTTTAAAGAACCACAAATAAAGTCACTACCATAAACATCAGCTCTCGCCCTTTCCAGCACTGATTTAAGTTCTTTATTAAGGGTAATAAGCACCCTCCCTCCTGCTGCCACACACCCTAAGAGGCTCCACGGTCCAATGTCCTTTCCTTCTTTTTTTCTTTCTTTTCTTTTCGTGTCATATGTTCATGTAACTCTGCACTCAATTAGCTTATTTGTGCCTATATAGTACTGGGACACTGAAGTCAAAATTTCTATTTTTTCTGTGTCCTCAAGCGTCTCAGATTTGAGATGAAAAGATGAATGTGAGGCAAAAGTACAGAATGTCACCTTTCTGTTCTCTGCTCATACATGCTTTAACATTTTAGAACGATAGATACCATTATTGTGTTCCATCCCTCCATTTCAGTTGAGTATAAGTATTGGGACAAATTGATTTAATGTAAAGTAGTAAAGGACTTAGTATTGGTTACAAATCCCTTGCATGCAATAACTGCAGCAAGCCTGAGATGCTTGGACATCACCAAGCTCTCCGTTTGCTCCGTTGAGAGTTCCTGTTTGGAGTCGGGGAGTCTCCAGTCTCCATTTCAGTAAGTGACATCCATGTTTAATTGGATTTAAATCAGGAAATGAGCTTGGCCAGTCTAAGACTTTACATTTTTTACCCTGGTAAAGTCCTTGGTTGCAGTGGGCATTGCCTTGCGGCATGAGGAAACGCCGGCCAATGGGCCTGGAGTTATTGTCTTGTACACAGGCAGACAAGTGCCCTTCTGAAGTCATTCTGCTGCTGTCATCGGTTACATCATCAATAAAGATGACTGAGCCAGTTCCAGAGGAGGCCATGCAGGCCCACGCCATGACACTGCCTTAGTGCTTTAGGTCATCCATAGTTCCTTCTTTTCTCCACACTTTCACCTCACCATCACTCTGATAGAGGTTTGTGTTTGTCTCATTTGTCCATAACACTTTGTTCCACACCTCTACCGGCTCATCTCTGTACTTTTTTAGCAAATTATAATTGTGGCCTACTGTACCTATTTTTGATGTTGATGAGAGGTTTGCATCTTGTGGTCTAGCCTTTAGAATTCTGTAATTGAAGTCTTCTGGGAACAGATTGTGATACCTTCACCCCTGCACTGTGGAGGTCCTTGGTGATTTCATCAACAGTTGTTTTAAAGTTTTTCTTCATAGCTCTTACACTTTTTCTATCACCAACTGCAGTTATTTTCCTCGGATGACCAGGTTGTTGCCAATTGCTTAGTACACCAGTGGATTCTTTCTCTTTATTTCAAAAGTTATTTCAAATGGTTGATTGTTGCTATGTTTTATTATCTCCAGGAGGCAATGTGTCATGTGGCAGCAAACAAAAACAATACAAATATACAGTACATGCACATGAGAATTATCTGTGGAGTAAGGTTATAGCCACAGATAGCAATGAGAACTTAAACCTGTTTGTTTTTAATTTGGGAAATCTGTTTCTGTGTTCTGAGGGGAGTAACTGGAATTCATTAAACCAAGGAAGGGTGAAGGGTCCTGTAGGGTGGAACATGTCTTACTCTCATAACTGATAGGCGTGGGGCAGAGCCAGAAGATCAGTGCCGATGACTTTCTGACATAGATTTGGTCTGACAAGACTCCCCAGTTTGCTCTTACTCCACGGATCCTGATTCCCTCACCAGTAGATCAGGGTAAAAGTTCTGCAGGGATGCAGTTTCAATAAAAGGCTGATAAAACACCATCAACAACAAATTATCAACCTTAAAATGTTTAAGCTTCCTTAAGAAAAAAAATGCTGTGCCTTTTTTTGAAAATAGAATCAACATTTGTCTCAAAATGTAACTTTCAGTCCAGAACAGTCCCTAAATATATTTGTCTACCTTCTTCAAAGTTAATCCCCTGATGCAGGTTTGAGTGATCATCTGAGGGTGTTTCCTGAAGTCAACTGGCTCAGAGACATTCAACTTCGAAAGGTTTTGTCTCTAGAGTGGTGGTAACACAATCATTTGTCTACAGAACGACAAGTGGGCGACATAATACACATCCTTGAGGGGAAGCAATAGAACAATACAGCTTGATAGACAATCCACTGATGACTCTCACCCTCTGAGTTCTATCAGTTACCCAACTGACAAGATCAAAACCGAAATTAGCCAATAGCTTAGCTGCCAAAAAATGCCCTTTAAGCAAGCTGAATGAGTCTAATGAGTCTTTGATCCAGTGTCAATGCAACTGGAAGCACCTGGATAAGAACCACCTGACAGCCAGTTGTCCCAATGCTTATGTCCATCTCAACTGGGGAGACTGAACACAAAAAGTGTTTTAATTCTGAAATTTACACACGTAAACACAGAAATACAAATAAAAGAGGGCATTCGGTTCTTTTACCTTCATATATCTGGATATTCTTATCCTTCAGCTATTCTGTTTGTCTCAAATACAAATACAGCAAAAATAGCTATTTTGACCTTATAGAGGGGACTGTATATCTCTTATATTTATTGAGCATATATTAAGATTAATGGTATATTAAGCAGCATAAGATCAAAGGTTTGAATACTGAACTCAAGTGCCCCACGGACCAGTGATCTTGTACGTGCTTCACACTGTGCGTACATGTTATTTCACTGGAGTGTTGAGTGAACTAGAATGTGATATCATTTGCAGAGAGGAATAATCTAAACAAACAATATTTATGACAGTTGATATGTTAGTCAATAGTGTTGATGGAGATAGGGGCATTCCAAAATTTATGACCGTCATTGCAGTCGCCTAGAACTAATGCCAAGTACTCTACAGAAAATCACACCTCTGTTCTCTGTAGCGGAAGTCTCTTCCTCCATTAATTTGTTTGAAATGTGTGAAGGAATGTGAGGGCTTGGCAAGTCACAACACTTAGTTTTAACTTCCCTTTCCCCCTTAGGAAGCCTTTTCCGATGGCCCGGTGAAGACCCAGGTGTGCCGGGAATTCGTGAGCGGTCTGGTGAAACGGGCCGCCGACACCAACCTGAAAGCAGAGTCCCTGCACAAGCTGTGGCCCTCGCTGTTCGTGGAGCTGGTCAGGGACAGCGTGCTGGACATGTGGGGCCGGCCGGCGTACCGCCAAGCGTGCTTGCAGAGGATTTCACAGCCCCAGTGACGCCCTGCATGCTGCTCTCCGGCTGGGCCGCAGCCCCAGCTGCACCACGCCAGGACAGGGGCGCCCCCGCAGCAGGCCTCTGATGTGCTGTTCTTCTGATTAAAGTTTGTTGTTTCAATAAGCAACATTTTTCACTTTCTATACTGCATTGAAGTTAAATATTGGAGCCCTCTTCTCAATGCAGTGACATTTAAGAAAAACTTTAGCCTCAGTTTCGCCAAGGACTGAAATGGTCTAAATGTCTTTGGTCTAATAACGAAAAGACATCTCTCTGCCCACTAGTCTCCAATTCCAGCTCAGGTTCCTCATAATGGCTTTCATTTGGCTAAAGCCGTCTTGCAAGAACCCAGCGGAAAGCACCCATGAGGTGGCTGTAGAACTGGGATTAGAATTTAAGAAATATTAATAAAGATTAGTTTCTGTTGCTTTTGTTTTTCAATGGGAATTCCAGTACAAAGGCTTTAAAATAATTCTCTCTACAAAAAATTATCTGAGTTTTAAGCATATACACAAATACATTTTTTTCAGGAATTGATTTTATGTTTTAAATTATTTCTGAAGAGAAGTGGAGGAGGAATAATGTGCCTAGATGCTGAAAGTGATAAAGCAAAACTTTTGAACATAGAGTGTCTTCCCTTTTGGCTTTGCTTGTATGGTCTGACTTCCTTTTTCGGGTCATCTGTCATATCAGCATGGTTTATCCTGTTACAGTATAAACCCGTTAATGATAAAAGTAAATGTCAGAGAGATTTGCTGGGTAATCGTTTGATAATCTTGTGGTGATTGTATATCTTAGGCTGTTAAAAATTGGGGGAAAAAAATATTTTCAACCTATTTTTCTCATAACTCTAAATATAAAACAAATAAAAAAAATATCTTTATCTTTAGTATAACATACTGACCATTGTAATGATGCACACTTCCCCATGGCTGTACTGTATGTACTGCACAGAAATAACTTGTGGTGAATAAAGCAACCTTAGAGACACAACAGTGTTTTGCTTAAGATTTTCTTGGAAATTTTAAGCAGATTTTTAAGAAACCATAAGGTGTATATTTGCACAGGTGAAGATCATGTAGCGCTGCCTCCGTGTTCAAGTCATGCCTGGAGGAATGGAAAGGTGTTCGACTGAAGGTGGCAGGATTCCAACAAAAGCACGATATTCAGACATTGCATGTGCTGTAAGAGTTACAGGTCTCATAGAGGCTGATGAGACTGGTACAGTGACCTCTCTCCCCAGGACTGTGGCAGAAGTGTCTCAGTATTGTGGGTTTGGTGCCTATAGGCTGTGCAAAGGTATGTAATGTGGTGTTCTCAATCCTGGATCTTGCCACACATGCTACTTAATCACACACTCTCCTTACATGAGTACGTGCACGATCTTCTCAAGGTTCTAAAAATAAATCTTGATCAAAACATCATTAATTGTTTTCTAATATGAGGAGCAGAGTAGTTCCCTCATACCCTGGTCCCATAGAGCTGTCGCTTGGTTAGAATGGAATTCAGGAGATTCTCTGAAAAAGATGGGAACAGTAGTACGATGCCCATCATCTTAAGGTCTTCATTTCATCTAACGGGGAAAGATCATTCTTGGATGGCTACAGTAGCAGTATCCTTTCTGCTTCAGTTCTGGTTGTGGAACCAGCATGTGGAATGTTCGTGACTGTTGAATAAATCATTTCATTTTCCACTCCAAACACAGATGTGTAAAAACCTTCGCATGCTTTCTGAAGGCTAAGTTAACATTACAGGAACATGCACTGTATGTGTATAATGTTTGAGTAGAGCGCAATTTCAGCTGGTTAGTATAGAACTGCAGAAATCGTATTAATAAAAATTATTTAAATTTTTTTCAAAGATATTTGCTTTTAATGTCAGCAATGGATATAAAATAGGTTAATTTGAAATCAAGGACAACTCTTTTATAGTATAATTGTTTCAGCAGTAGTCTTTTAATCACTTATGATGTGTTGATTATATTTCACTGAATAAAAAGGGGGATTCAACTTTAATTATGCCATTAGAACATGGAAATGTAAGTCGAGGAATCAAGAAGTAAAGATTCCCGATCACATTTCATCTGCAGGCAGTAGGACACAGAAGAAATTCAAACTTCCAGTAAGTAAAAACATTAATTATATACAGTACTGTGCAATGTGTTTTTTGGGGGCATTTAATTAGAATGTTTTGGAAGTTGCCTCCTTGAAAAATAAATTCAGAAATGAATTATGTTCCTTTTCTGAAACTGCCACTTTTAGCCCTATACAACATACTTCAGAGTGTCATTAAGGGTAGCCTGCAGATGGTCATTACTCACATATTTGTAAAATGATTCATTTTCTATTACAAGTGGTAAACCTGAGGAACATCAAACTATTTTTTTATTCTTTTGAGCCTTTATAATTTTATTTCTTCAACACAGAATATGCTGTGCTTATTTTGAAAACTTGATTTTAAATTGAGAATAACTGATTCTTTTTTTTTATTTCATACCCAGTTGCTTTTGGGCTTGGCTCTCCGACAGGAAACCCTCTCTGCAGAGGATGTGACGCATCTGTCAGGAGCAGTAGGACTGACAGGGAGCAGCGCCTCTCTCACAGGTGCTCACTGAAAACTTTCAGCCACCCACGAGTCACAGGGTCACTGTGCACTGAAAGCTACACACAGGGTGATGACTTACTTATGCGCTGATGGCTGTGCGATGCTGAATTAAATTGCATAACAGGAGTGTGCTCTAAGATTTTTCTTGAACTGTATTTAGCTTGAACTTATGTTCTCTAGTGGAACTAATTGGAATGCAGAGAACTAAGAATCAATTATCATGTATAGTAAATGCTTTTATCAGGATTGAGGAAGATAAAGCTATGTACTGTACGTCTCTGGTGAGACACTTCATCTTCTAATAGAGCTCTTGTAAACATATCGACAAGATGGAGGCCTCGATTTTGTAAATGCTGTGGTCAGAGGCCTTGCCTTGGCTCCCAGTCTCAGTGAATGTGTATAGTTCCATGAATGACACAGGAATGTTAATCTTATAGGTTTGTTAATCCCCCTCTGCGCACGCCTCTCCTTAACAACAGTGTGCTGTTTGTTTGCTGTAGCTTCCCAGTCTACTGTCTGTGTGCACACCTGCAGAGACCAGCACAGTGTGAGGGGGTTTGCAGAACACAAATAAGACATGGAAGAATTTAAGAAGCAGACATGAGGGCCTCCAGGTCCTGTTTCACATTCAGAACTACCAGGCAGGGCTGGCAGAGTCTGTCAAGGAAAATTCACTGAGCTGCATCTCCAGCTGTCTGTAGAGTTATAGTCAGGAGGACACAGACAGTGTCACAGGACAAGCAAAAATAAATATATTCATATGGAAAGAAGTGACACATTGCAAAGGTTTGATAAGCTAGAATATCGAGTGCTAGCAGTTTATTTTTTGGTGTGAATAGGTGTTTGTGTTTCTCTAACTTGTGCACGCAGTGGTGTTGATACCATGCGCGCTGTGATGCCTCGTGGGAAGGGCACAAGCAGGACATGTGGAGCCGGGCAGGATCGGAAACAACAATGAGACCAGAGTAAAGCTAAAATAAAAAGGCACGGCATTGGAAATGACAGATCTGGAGAGCAGCTATTTGTTCTAATGTCGATTTATCATGTCCAATAGAAAAATAGAAAAATCAGTTCTTAGATCCTGTTTGAGCACGACCTCACGTCTTCAGATTCCTGAACAAACCAAGCTGCTAAGCTACTTTGCAAAGAAATAACTTTCTGCTCACAGTTGCAACAAGGTTGCACTTCCTTTTATCCTGTTCTTGTCTTCATTTTTAACACAGCACTCCAGTCCCAGGTACGAGACACTTCTTTCCAAGCTCTTTCTCTGCTATGCAGCTGTGGTCACTTGTGCCCTGAGGTGTGTCCTTTTCCAGGTGTCTGTGTGAAAACTGGCAAGCAGAGTTTTCTGGACCTGCTCCATTGCTGCACAGTCCAGGGGTTTATGTTTAGTCTGTCCTCTGACAGTGTTACATAATGATTTAGCCTTTTATAAAACTGTTTAAATCATGAACATAATAATACAATGGCAATACATTTTCATGTTCTTGTAATGTATGAACACATTAGCATGTTAATAAGCACTTTCTGCGACTGAAAAAACTTCAGTCGCAGAAAGAAGATTTTGAGGTCACAAAAAAGAGAGGTGCAAGCTCACTTTTGAACATGAGTGAAAGCTTGTGAACGTGCTGTCCCAATCTGAAACTAGTCATACATCTTTATTTGAGGAATTATTTCTGCTGAATGATGCAACCAGGGGGGACCGGTCAGCAGCACACAGGAGGGGAAGTTCAGGAGTGCCGTGTGTCTGAATTCACACATCCTCCCCAGGAAAAGGTTCTTTTGAAATTCACATGTGTACTTGAAAAATACATTTACAAATATTTTCTTCACTTTTTCTGACATTAAAAATAAATATATTTATATATATTATATCTTCTCTATAGCAGCAACAGAAATAACTCTAACAAAGTTTTTCAGCAAACTTCCTGTTTTTTTAATTTATTAAATTAAAGCACAGCAAACTAGTGGAACACTCAAACATTGTGTGTACAGAGCCCCCAAAAGAGGGAGACAAATCATTGACTTGCAAAGGGAAGCCTGAAGAGATTTTCCTTCGGTTGCAGGTCTTTGCGCAGGGCGGTCCAGTGTGCCTGCAGGTTTTCATCCAGCTCGGCTCCTCAGGTTGGATAAGACATGATTACAGCATTACTAGAAGCTCACACAAGGCACTATAAATATTTTCTTTGCTATACAGTATGTTTGCCTGCAAATGGATCCCGCCAGGTGCTGAAACTCTGTTAAAATAGGGAAATGTTTTTATATATACACCATGTATAGTAAATGTTTTCTTAAGGTATATACAAGCCCACAAATCATGTTCAGTGGTGCTTGAAATGTAGTAGACCACACAAGAATAAAACAAACACTACAAAGATAATTACAATTAAAATATTTCACTCTGCAGGAAATGCTTCTCCCTCTTGAGAAGCTGTGTGTAGTTTTGCAGTAAAAGATGGATGTTGCAGTAGTGTATTTATTCCGTCTAGGAGCTGTTAGTTAAGAGTCTAGTGACTGTCCTATGAAAATAAGTTAAGTGTTAGTTAGACTAGATCACTTCCCTGTATCATTTTCACTTTTGTAAAATGTTGTATTCTAAGTGGTAGATCCTAAAGGAGACAAGAAAAGTAGTTCAATTTTCTTTGTAATGGCAGGGAAATACTGACCAATAAATGGAAAATATTCAATTGTCTAACATGGTGATTAAAAAAAAACTCTTTGATGCAAGAATGAAATACAGAAATCCTATCTTTAGGATCGGAGAAGGTGCTGAACACATGTAGGGCTTAGGACACAATGGGAGTGAATTTCAAACCTTTGACAAGGTTCCCCTCAACTCATTGTTCAACACGCAGCTGTGGGATTGAATGCTGCCCCAAGATGGACATGACACAATGGGAGGACAGAGAACGGACTTCAGCATCACAGTGAGTGAAAAGATAAGATCACTTTATTGGCAATATACAATTTCTTGCATTAGGATTTTAACTTTTCACCTACCCCAACTTGCTCTCCATGAGACACACAGACAGGAAGAGAAACTGGGGGTCAGAGCGCGGCATCAGCCATTGTACAGCGCCCCTGGAGCAGCTGGGGTTAAGGGCCTTGTTCAGGGGCCCCACAGAATAGGATTGCTCTGCCACCTGCAGGATTTGAACCAACAACTTTCCAGTCACAGATGTAGATCCTTAGCTACAGTGCCACCGCTCCACCCAAGTGGACTGGAGAGTCCTGTCTAAGCTGGACAGTGAGTGGAGTGTCCTGTCTGAGCTGGACAGTGAGTGGAGTGTCCTGTCTGTGCTGGAGAGTGAGTGGAGTGTCCTGTCTGTGCTGGACAGTGAGTAGAGAGTCCTGTCTGAGCTGGACAGTGAGTGGAGTATCCTGTCTGTGCTGGACAGTGAGTGGAGTGTCCTGTCTGTGCTGGACAGTGAGTGGAGTGTCCTGTCTGTACTGGACAGTGAGTGGAGTGTCCTGTCTGAGCTGGACAGTGAGTGGAGTGTCCTGTCTGTGCTGGACAGTGTATGAAGTGTCCTGTCTGTGCTGGACAGTGAGTGGAGTATCCTGTCTGTGCTGGACAGTGTGTGGAGTGTCCTGTCTGTACTGGACAGTGAGTAGAGTGTCCTGTCTGAGCTGGACAGTGAGTGGAGTGTGCTGTCTGTGCTGGACAGTGTATGAAGTGTCCTGTCTGTACTGGACAGTGCCTGGAGTGTCCACAGTGTTTGCTGCTGTGGCCACTGCTCTTCCATCTGTGGAGGTGAAAACAAAGGTCAATCCTAATCTTGCCCGGTATCATCTTCAGTACCTACTGTATGTATAAATATTGGACTTCCTGCAGACTCACAGCTCTCCCTCCCCCCACCCTTGCCCCCCTGCAGCCCTCTCTGCCTCTTCTCTCTGAGGCTCTGCTCAGGCAGGTGAGGTGCCTACGGGAATCACGCCTCTCCTCCACATTTATTAGGGTTTAACTGAACTACTCAATACACTAATGGAAATATTTACAACCAAGTATGGGAACAAAGGAGAAAAATGGGTTTATAAAGCAAATTGCACATTATACAGTAAATTAATAGTTTGTGTGTAATATTAAAATTGTACCTAATATCGTAATACATTGATGTGAGAAACTTGACACCCCCTCAAATCCTGCATTCCTATAGGCGGTGATGCCATTGTAGAGTTTGTGTGTTACAGCTGTGGCTCCTGGGAAGGATATCTCACATGGTGTGTGCAGACATCAGAGCTTGAGCTACTGAAGTGACATCTGTCAAGAGACTGCAGCCCTACCTCATTTCACCCAGATTGTAAGACCATTGGGCTGAACTTGGCTCACAAGCAACAAAGCAAAATTATAATAGCGAAGACAGCTAACATCACTGCTGTTATTTGCTGTAGCTTGGCCTCAGATTCTGCATTCACCACTTTCTGCGCAGTGTCTGTTTGTAAACTGGCATTTTTTTTTACATTCACAGTTTTGTTGGACAGTAGATATGAAAGCCCATCCATAAAGGATATGCAAGTAGGAGAAATTTGAATCAATTCCCCTAGCTACCTTTTAGCCTTTTAAAGGCAAAAATACAGAAGACAAATTGTAGCATTCCCCGTTGAAAAACAGAGGTCTCAAATGTGCACTGAAAAGAGAGACATCTCTAACCTTCACCAGGTATTAAGCCTTGTGTTCAGTGTGTGGGCGTATGACAGGATGTTGGCAAATATAGCACAGAAGACTATTTCACTCCATGACATATGGAATCTGCACTGAGAAAATATAGCCTGCCACTGGAAAACAAAACATTGTTGGACACTAAATCACTGATAAATAAAAGTCCTGCCAAGAATACTAAGATTATTTTCCCAAGTTCAATAATTTTATCACTAGATAAATGCATAGCTTATTTTTCTTTACACATTACCATTTTTCAAGAATTAAACGTTAGCCAAAAATAATTTGAACACGTTTCTTCCAATTTAATTTTTATAAAATAAAATAAGAAATATGGTTCATAATATTTCAAGTGAGATTGTGCAATTACCTTGGAATGCACAGTTTTATTTGTTTTTCTTAATGTACAGTATAGTGTTATAGACACTTTAGGAAATGGCTCTGCCTGTCTGCTTTCCTCTTGACTTAGTGCAAAGTGATTGAACGGTGAGAAACTGCTCACAGAACCCCCCTCACCATGTGTCTATTGTCTGGGATTCATACATTAGGCCAGAAGTGGGACAACAGTGCCAAGTCTGTGAGTGATGACATCCATTTGGCTCAAAATGTGTTACAGCAGCCTCATTTGCTGGAAAGCCTTTTGTGAGGCAGAGCTCCGCTGTAAGAGTGTACTGTAGCTGCTGGTAGTGCTTGCTGATTCTGTGAGAACGCAGATCAAAGTCACAGTCCTGAAGTGAAGATGCCACCTAAAGTTGGTCTTGAAAGGATCACGTTTGATTCTTCCAGCTTAGGGGGGCATCTTCACTTCAGACGTCAGGGAATCTGTAATATGAGAAAAAAGGTAATAAATCTCTTCCAAACAAAATTCATTTGTCAAGGAGAATCCCAGTGGAAAAAAGTAGGCTGTTCTCTCCTGTTAATTAAAACTGAACCCCTGCTAAAATAATTTTCTATACAATACTCATGGCATCGTATTCCACAAGGTCACCTGGGTGGTTGGTCATGCTCTGCAAATTTCAAGCTTGATACAAGGTCCGGCCAACTGGTCTCCTCTCAAATCAACCTGCTGTCTAAATCCCCTTAAAACCCGCCTTACCTAGTGACCCCAGACACACTGGAGCTGCCGTGGCGTGGACTCTTCTGAAAACACGGGCAGACATCACAGCAGCAGCAGGGCCCAGAGAGAGCTGCTCTTTCGCAGCAGAGCAGGGGGTGAGCAGGGGAAGGGCGGAGAGACTCGAGGACTGACAGGGGCAGCGGAGGGTGAGACGTTGAAGATGGAGCATTGGGAGGTAAGGGTAAGGGTGTGTTGAGTACCAGCAAACAGGAGTGTGAAAACAAATGAGCAAGATTGCTCAGAGTGAGGTTGGAATTGAACTTCCTCCCAAACTTCTGTTTACAAACTGAATTCTTTTAGCTGCTCTGCATCGCAGAGCCTGACTTTCAGAGTGCTTTCCCATCATTCCCTTAGCTTGGCTTTCTCCAGATGATAGCAACTCTTCTTCATTCTGTCAGACTGGACAAGGTCCGCTTCGCGGAAAGGAGAAACTGTAACAGGTGACAAAAGTGGACATATTTATGTACAAATTGACTAGTTGCTTTTTTAATGGATGCTTTATGGAAAATGTTAATTGTGTAAAATAAAGTAGTAAATGTATTGATAATGTTTGAAAATGTTTTCTAGTATGTGACAGTAACAATTGTGCACATGTACTGTATACATATTTTGGATGAGGTCTAACATGAACTTCAATAAAAACATGAACTGAACCACTGAACTGGAACTTCCAGATTATAGAATATCTAACATGTTTGAGTTGTTTTATTACAAATAATTCATAAAGAGCATTGCCATAATTAATATACAGTACAGTATTCAAGGTTAAATGTATTGGAAGTATAAAACAATTACAAGAAAACAAATTTGTTAATGCAATCAATTAGTTATTAGGAAATCTATTATGCTTTAATTAAACATCTAAGACTGCATTCACAACACCTTTTATAACTCAAGCTCAGCCAATTATGTGCCACCGATTGGGAATAACAGTCACAATCACCTTGATGTTATCTAGACCTAAAACACCAGTGTATTTTGGTCCCAGTATGTAGTCTCAGCACTATCTGAATATGAGTCTTTACTGATTGAGCAATCACACTGTAATCCCAGCAAAACCTCTATTGTCCAATAAGCTGTACAATAGTTACTAAAGGTGACAAATATATCCACAAGAATGTCCAAAAAAAGCATACAATACAAATAATTTGTCATTAATCTGATGCTCAGTTCTCAAAAATAATTTCATGATGATTTCTTTGATATGCTGATGAAGGAGACCTCAGCCTGAGAGACTGAATCAATATAAGACTTAAAGCACAGTACATACAGTACATGTTTCATAATTACATACTATAGGACATTGGAACGCTGAGTTTTAATTTCAGCAGATTTACTGACAGCATGTAAAACACAGTTTTGACAAGGAAGTCCTTCTGAACATGGGCTTCACACGTCTTCCTGTAATTAAAGAGGTTTTATTGCAGAACACCTGTCAAACAGGGCTGCCCTAAGAGAAGAAACCAGAGGGATTGAGTCAGGAATTCAGCCGGTTGGAAGCTCAAGCAGGAATTTCCCTGAGGGCAAAGTCGTATCGAACCACCCCTTCTCATGAAGACTCATGAGAGGAACACCAGGAGGAGCTTTAGTCCAATTTCCAAGGATTAAGACAAGCACAACAATTTGAAATCTATCAATGGGCTATTAGTAGACACTGCATAGGCTAATACATGCCTTCTCTAGAATCAGAATCAGAAGCCTGAGGCTCTGGAGCTGCTTGGAAAACCCAGAGGAGGACAGTCAAATGGTATATAGAGAGACAGAAAGATTAAACACAACAGAGGCAAACTAAGAATGGTATGTTAACTAAGTCATAATATTGAGATTTATCTTTCTAGTCAGCCTACTTTAAGCAATCTAGTCCAGTGAGCATGGTTATTTTACATGGCTTTTAAAGAATTAAATGCTTTGAATTATTCGTGGAATATGTCTGAAATGAGAACAATATTTGCTGCCTTGTACTTTTAATTATGTATTTTTTTATTGAACTCTGACAGAACAAGTATTACTTATGACAGACAGATCATGGCTTGTGCTGTACCCAGATATACAGTAGCTCTGGCTCAAGTGAGTATTGCTGCTGGCTGTTTGTCATCAAAATCTTGTTTGCTTAAACTTAAATCAGTTCTTAAACTGATGTACAGGAGAACATAGGCCATAGCTGTCACAAGGCAGCCTGAGGTAAGAAGAAATGTGCATATAATAATAATAATAATAATAATAATAATAATTGCTAACACTTATATAGCGCTTTTCTGGATGCTCCAATCAAAGCACTTTACAGGTAATGGGGTCTCCTCTCCACCACCACCAATGTGCCACATCCACCTGGATGATGCCACAGCAGCCATAGTGCGCCAGTATGCTCATCACACATCAGCTCTCAGTGGGGAGGAGAACAGAGTGATGAAGCCAATTCAATATGGGGATTATTAGGAGGCCATGATTAGTAGGGGCCAATGGGAAATTTGGCCAGAATTTTTAATGACCACTGAGAGTCAGGACCTCGGTTTTACGTCTCATCCAAAGGAGGGCACCTATTTACAGTATAGTGTCCCCGTCACTATACTGGGGCATTAGGACCCACATGGACCGCAGGGTGAGCGCCCCCTGCTGGCACCACTAACACCTCTTCCAGCAGCAACCTTAGGTTTTCCCAGGAGGTCTCTCATCCAGGTACTGACCAGGCTCACACCTGCTGAGCTTCAGTGGGTTGCCAGTTGTGAGTTGCAGAGTGATATGGCTGCTGGCTGGCATCTCAGGTACGAGACAAGAATGTCAGTGCCAGCTCAGGAAAACTACTGTAGTACTAAGCAGACAGGGCACCAAGTCCAGGCAGTATCACTCATGCCCCACAGCACAAATATCAGCTAGCAAGCCTCCCCTGTGGCAATCCCATGATACCTACAGTACATCTGCCATCACACGGCTCAGAAGGGAAACCAGGGCCATCAAAAACACAGCCTCACCAGACTTCCCCCTCCCCTGCTGAAGGCACCTGTCACAACCTTCTTCTTCTGAGGAGGAGGAATACTGTAGGTCTCAGCAGCCCCAGGCTGCACAGCAAGAAGAAGGCATGATCAGGTGAGAGTTTGCCAAAGGTTCAGGAGTGCAGCCAGAAGTGGACAGAACACAAGATGAGCAGAGAGCCGTCATCAGCTATGATGGCTACACCTCCTCTTCAAGACTTTTTACACAATTATTAGACAGAGAACTCTAATTTAGTTTACAGTGTTTAATTCAGCACTCACAGCTTTATTTTGAGGAATCATAATAAATAAAAATATATTTTTTTAGAAAATGGCTTTCTAAACCCAAGAACAATGAACATCATAATGAAGAAAAAAACCAAGAACATACAGGTTCATACAGATAGAATGTAGGGTAATCAGACATAGGCCTAGTAAAATGGGGAGTTATGAGTTTGGCTTTGAAGAGAATTTGTCTCTCATAGTGTCTGAGAAAGGTCATTCCATACCACTGGAGCAGAGACAGGAAAGGCACAGTCACTAACAGTGTGAGAGTTGGTCTTGGGTACGGTGAGCAGAGAACCAGCCTCAACTGACCGGAGCCTACGGGGGGGGTGTAATGGACTGTATAATGGAGCCCGACTGTTTAGAGTCTGGAAGGTCAGTCACAAGATCTTATGTTAAATATGTGAGTTTATAGGCAACCAATATGGAGACATTAAATCTCTAATCATTCTAATAGAAACAGTAGACTGCAAACCAAACCAAAGTTTAGTCATACTAAAGTACACATTTTTTTAAATTTTGGCTCTTCCTTAATAACTCTTCGTTCCGTCCCAGTGGTAAAACAATTTATTTGTGTTCCTTCTCCTTCAGGTGATGTGAAGCCTGAAGAGGAAGCTGTTGTGCCAAATCGTCTGACTGCTCAGCCAACAGATTCACCGGCTGTGCTCAGACGGACTGTTGGAGAGCATGAGCACCCAGGCTCCTTCCTTCAGCACCCTGCTGGACACTTCTGACATCCATCCCTCCAGCAGCAGGTCTTTTTCTTCACAGGCTCTATCTGTGGAATGAGCTTTCCCCTGGTGCTGCTCCTCAGCAGATACAGCACCTGTCTTCACCAGCTCTTATCTGGGAGCCAACAAGCTCCTCTGCACCTGAGACCTTTCAAAGCATGACAGACTCACAGCAGCACGCTGTCAGTGTGACTGCACGCCTACTGCAATGCAGCAGACAGATCACAAGGTGATAAGCTGACATGCATTTCGTTACAACAATTTACGTATTTTGATGATCAATGATATTTCAAATAAGGCACCAAGTGTTGAGCTTTCAATAAAGAATGGAATGCAAAATATTTCTTTTGCAAATTAGGCTGAAAGGCTGCATGTCTGAGTTTTCAGGAGAGTATCAATGTGCTCAAGGATTATAATGAGAAACAAAAATCTTATTTATTGCAGGAACTTAGCAACCAAGAAAAAAAAAGATGAAGAGCGCAATACAACATTTTTGAGTGACAGATTAGCTCATGAAGCCACTAATGAGGTGAATTGTTTTGTGGATTTCAATCTCTTTGAATAAAATAGGTTCTTTCATGAAAGTGAGTGTAAGAAAAGATATGTGCTGTTGGCATTCTGTGATCTGAATCCAGCAATACGGTTGAAAATACCAGTTTCTTATGAAGAAGCACAGGGACTGTTTCTTGACCTAGCAAAGTAAAATAAGGATGTCTGGTCAGCTCAGCCATATACTCTGTTAATAAGGTGATGGAGAGACTGGGGCAAGCAGGAATTAAAATTAAACCTCTTACAACTAAATAGCAAAATATGTTGTTTCAGTTTGTGGTCCTCTATTCTGAATTGCTTGGTGCTCTTGACAGCTTTCAGGGAGGCACAAACTTTCAGAGGTCCCATGCTGGATGAACAAATGATACTTTTAATTCTAATATGCAGACAGTTCTAATTTTATCTACAGTATAAAAGGTACCAGTATGGAAACACTTACCAATAACATATTTAATCAAGAATGTTTTGATTCCTATTATCACAATTTCTTATGATAAGTATAATTTTTATTCATAAAGATGATATGTTCCTTTTGAGCCTTAAATAATTGATTTTGTATCTTTTACCTAAGTTTGTTTTGGTATTACTGACAGGTTTTTTTTTAATTGCTTCAGTTTTGTTTTAGTTAAAAAAAACATTTGTCCAATTATTAATATCAATTACTAATATATATTAATATCACATTACCTGGTGGTTGGCAGCACATTAAACCTTAACAAAGCAAACACATTAAAACGGGGTGTAAATCAAAGTTAGTCCTTTTAATCCAGGAAACTGAACCGGGAACATTTCTGTTGTTGAGGACACTGATGCTCATCCTCTGGCCTTTGCTTAGGAAAGGTGTTGTGATTAGTGGGGCCAGTAACTGATCATCTTCCTGATCTTCCATCTTCTTTTTGGGAATGAAGGGCAGACAGGGAATCCAAGTGTGTGTGCAGGTGTGACCTTAAGTTGGGTTTTAACATCATGACACATTTAAATAAAAAAGGTGAAACTATCAGGCAGTATTTAAATATCTCAGAGTAAAAGCTTCACCCAGAATTCACCCAGCATTGTGCATTGTGTCCTGTACATTGGGCAGAGTGGTCAGTTTGTTTTTCTACTTGTTAAATCAGGAGGAGGAGTGTTGGCTTGGTACAGTATGTTGTTTATTTTCCCGAGCACTACCAGATCTCTTTTTGAAGCTTCAGAAGAGAGCAATATTGCTCAATGCTCTGTGTCTCATTTGAGAGCTTGAAATACTTTTAATTAAGCTGGGTTATTGCCACATAACCACAGGTCAACTGAGAAACACAGATGATTCAACATGGCTAATTATAGCAATTAAAATGGGCAACACAATGTACAGTAATATTACCATACCCAGTCACGGCATGCTAAAAAAATATTGTTATAAAAATAATGTTCTGCCCAGACATAACCATTTCAACAGAAACATGGAATTGTTCTTTGGTTTGTTGATTTTTCTGCAGTGATGGCCTTGTAGGTGCAGAGCTTGTATTGTATTGATTAGTCAGAATCTACATTCAAGTCGCTGGATGCTCAAAGAGAGGATCAGATAAGATCACTTTATTAGCCATATACAATTTCTTGCATTAGGAAATTGTCTTTTCACAGACCCCATCTTACTCTCCATGAGACACATAGACAGGGAGAGAAGTTTGGGGTCAGAGTGCAGGGTCAGACATTGTACAGCGCCCCTGGAGCAGTTGGGGTTAAGGGCCTTGCTCAGGGGCCTCACAGAGTAGGATTCCTCTGCTGGCCACAGGATTTGAACCAGCAACCTTCCAGCCACAGGCACAGATCCTGAGCCACAGAGCCACCGCTCAATCTATGGAGAACATTGAGTCATTGTGATGTGGATCACAATGATACTTTGACTTAAAATATAAGTGTATTCCAGGAGATTCAACAGCTTTCAAAAATACAATTTTAGAATTACAACTGCCTGTTTTATCATTGAGATTGTATAATGAAAAGCTGATTACAGTGATGGTGCAGGTTGGGTTGTGGGAGTGTGGAAAATGTTACAAAACTACACAGTTGGAGCTCATACCCAGGCCTTCTTGAAAAAGAGGCTGTATGAGGTCCTGGGATCAATTAGTTCCTAACTACCGTACAGGAAGGTCACCACTTGGTCACTACACATGATTCTCATGCTCCCCTTTGAAAAGAATTAGCTACTGGTGCTGAGCTCACAATGACAGCCCAGTGATATAGTGAGAGGGTTAGGGCTCCACACACGATCTTGAAAGAGCTGCTATATTACAACTTATAACTGGCATAATGTCATAAATAACTGAACATAAAGTGCCTTTAATGGACACCAGTTCATCACAGTAGATGAGGTATTATTATTCTCCTCTCAGATAAAAATATAACCCCTAAAAAATAAAACATCTAACTTTTCCAGAAATGTTTATTAAACTAACACTGGAGCCCCTTAAAAGAGTTTTTAGCAAAAAGGTTTCAAATAAATTAACTAAAACTATCATTTTATTCTTTGACTTTCTCTCTTTTTGAAGCTGACTGGGACTCTATCCAAGTCGCCACTCAGAATCATACAGAGAAATTATCGATTTTTGAAGATATTTTCAGAGAAAGATTGCTTTTTATTTATTTTGTGAAATCCAGGTTAATTTTAATCCCTGCTCCTCTTAGTCTTCCGGTTATCTTATTATCAAGATGTACAGTAGGTCACCAGAGTTCCCCACATCCACAGCTTCTGTACATGCCAACATTTTCATAGTGAGACCTGAGAACTGGAAGACACTGTGTTGGTCAGAAATCTTAAATATTCACATTATTTTAAACTGGTTTATTCCCTTATGAAATTCTAACCATTGTTTTTGTTTGTACTAGATGCATTATGTACTGTACTTTAAAAATTGTATTTATGTGGTTTGGCAAGAATGTCGGGAACAGTGGCCTTGGATTTGAAGACACTGGGAAATAAATAAACAAGTGTCAGCCAATTGGGAATGCTGAGTACTTAGACTTTAGGCTGGAAAAGGACTGTAAATTAAAAGTGATATTTGTTATTGTTACTTTTTTAGCAGTGTTACAGTGATGCATGTCCTTTGTGTTCCTGGTCTGTCTGAGCCTGACTCCTGTTCCTGGTCTGTCTCTGTGCCTGACTCCTGTTCCTGGTATGTCTGTGCCTGTTCTCTCTGTGTCTGACTCCTGTTCCTGGTCTGTCTGAGCCTGACTCCTGTTCCTGGTCTGTCTCTGCCTCTTCTCTCTGTGCCTGACTCCTGTTCCTGGTCAGTCTGAGGCTAACTCCTGTTCCTGGTCTCTCTGTGCCTGACTCCTGTTCCTGGTCTCTCTGTGCTTGACTCCCGTTCCTGGCCTCTCTGTGTCTGACTCCTGTTCCTGGTCTGTCTGAGCCTGACTCCTGTTCCTGGTCTGTCTGTGCCTGTTCTCTCTGTGCCTGACTCCTGTTCCTGGTCTCTCTGTGCCTGACTCCTGTTCCTGGTCTGTCTGTGCTTGACTCCGGTTCCTGGTCTGTCTGAGCCTGACTCCTGTTCCTGGTCTGAGTCTGACTCCTGTTCCTGGTCTGTCTGTGCCTGTTCTCTCTGTGCCTGACTCCTGTTCCTGGTCTGTCTGTGCCTAACACCTGTTCCTGGTCTCTCTGTGCCTGACTCCTGTTCCTGGTCTCTCTGTGCCTGACTCCTGTTCCTGGTCTGTCTGAGCCTGACTCCTGTTCCTGGTCTGTCTGGTAGTCCAGGTAATGAAATATTTTTAAATATGTATTTTCAGAATAAGGACATTTCTTTCTTAGACACTAGAGTGTACTATAACCTATTATTTATAAGAATAGCACTTGAGTCAGAATTATATAATGTTGACACCTGAAGAAGCCTCCACAGCCAAAACCTTGTGTCTCTTTTCTTTTCCTTTCAGCAGGAATAAACCTTTACCTGTTTCTTTGCAGCCTACGCATACTGACGCAGCCACCTACTTGAACTTCTTCAACACATTATAAAATATTTTCTTTAATTGTACATTGGAAAAAAACCCATGTGATTTACAGATTACATTTAGTGATGGAATGTAGAATACTGTAATGTTAATGATAATAAAATATAGAAGATACGGACCATGACTCCTTGTTATACAATAACTATAAATCCCTGTCAGTATTCTTCACCGCTACTCCTGATCACCCAGGTGTGTGAGACAGCCCAGGCCTCTGAACCAGCCTCTGAGGAATGTAATTATGAAGTCATTCTTCATTGACACTGGCCTGAGGGAGAGGGAGGCAGATTGAGAGAGGTGGTAAAGGGAATGAAGAATATTCATTTGGCAACAAACCTGCCTCGGTCAAACTCTATTCTCAAGACATGAAGTGATCTCTCGTATAGCTCACCTTTGAAGACAAGTCACATTACTGAGGGACCCACCATTCTTGGGGAGAGAGATAGATTTATATAAGGGAATTTACAATATGTACCACAAATATACAGCATGTATTTTTTTTCTCGATTTAATTAGCAGGCTCAACCATATACTGTACACAACTCCTGCTGTACTGTCAGGTCAGGACTCCAATTCACAAATTTTCTTGACTGCAGTAAGAAAAAGGCCCCAGTGTGTTTTTAATAGAATTAGTTAACAGTTCAACATGACACAGGCCAGAACCCTTCAGATTGTCACATTTATGTAGTACCTTTTATCACTTCAAGAGATCTTTTATAGTCATGATGAGTCAACTACAATATATTGTGAACTCAAGCACACTCCTCTTTCAGCCATGCACAGATGTTCAGACCTTAGGCAGCCCTATGCAAAGCTGAACAGAACATTAAGACAGCCAGTGGAAACAGAGCTTGGAGTGCTTTGACATTTCAATGCGCTGTGAGGTATTTTTGTGCTCCTGTGCAGTTAAGTTTAGTAAATGAAAGCAGCTGTTTCAAAGTAATAAATGCAATATCCCTCAAGCTGTATAAGGCATACCCAATAACATTTAGTTATTGAACTGGCTCTGTTTTTTTGCTTTTTTTAGGGACAAGCATGGTTGAAGTCTTCAAAGCTAACCGAACAGGTATTTGAACACTGTATTTCTAAACATTGTGCAAACTGTTGCATTTAAGAATGTTTGAAATAAATGTTTAGTATTTATATGTAAATATTTGCAGGTGCTTTGGTTTTGAACTGTGGGCTCAATTATTGCGATAGAACTTTTATACAGTACATGACATTGCTTACTTTAAGGGCAGCACAGCGGAGCAGTGGTTAGCATTGCTGTCTCACAGCTCTGGGCCCCTGGGGTGTGTGTGTTCTTGCTGTGTTCACATGGGTTTCTTCCCACAGGTCACAGACATGCAGTACTGGTAGGTTTAATGGGCTTCTGGGAAATCGGTCCTGGGGTGAATGTTTACATACAGTAAGTGTGCTGTGCACAGGACTGCCATCCCAGCCACGGTGTACCCTGCCTCGTGCTGGTTGTTTGTCAAGATAGGCTGTGGCTCCTCTGCATCCCTGAACAGCACGAAACAGGTAGAAAATGGATGAATGGGTTATTTATTTTGCTTAGCAGATACCCATATCAGGGGTGACTTTGCAAAAGTATTTTCAATGGCAGTATAGTATACTAGATGAGTTGATGAACACGTTTGGTTTGAAAACCATTCCGACGAGCAACAAGGGCTCTTTTTAGCACCGCTAGGCCCGTATGATTAAGACGATGTGATATATCTGTCAACAATGCCATAATGCAAAAAGCAACTGAATTCTACACTTTTCTTCAAAATCTCTAGTTTCAGAAATAGCCATTTGTTTTTAGAAAGGTGATGAAACGTCTTGTGAAGTACATGGAATCTAGATCTTTCCAGAGCAGTGCTCATAGCTTAACTAGGGTGCAGGTGTTGATGCCGAGGTCCACGCAGGAATACGGTTCGTGACATATATATTCTAGACAAATGTATGCAAATTAACAAGAAGTAGTTCATTTTCATAAATGTCAGTATACATTTAGAAATTTACAGTAATGTCACAGATTTTACCTTTATTTCTATTGTTTACGTCATGAATTACCAAACAATACGCACTGGTTATCGAATGCTTCCTTATATAATTGCAGTCCGTTACTCCAAGCAGGCTTCCTCTGCACCCCTCCGGATAATCCCTGAACTCTCTAGAGTCTCTTGTCTCTGGCACACATGGGAAAAGGCCCGTTATCACATTTTTAATTTCTGAAGCACTCAGCTTTGCTTGTGTTTCTAAGGTCTAGTCTTTAGTCTTTACTCAGCATGTTATTAAACTTTATTTGGTTTAATGTTAGTCTTTTTCGGTCCTTTGAGTTGCTTAAAAAATAGTCTAAATAAAAAGGTATTCATGGTTTTATTGAAGTTGTTATGAAAAGCAGTGAGCATCTTGAAGAATAATAGTGTGAGATAACAATAATGCTTCTGCTGTACCAGTCTCAAGCAGAAATAGTAATTGTCAGTCTGTTGCTGTGCCTGATGCCTGATCTGCAAACTGAAGATGAAAAATCTGTACATACTGTACCACTGTATTAGCATAACTATACATGTTTGAGGGGTAAATATTAAGACATTCATAGTTGTTAGATATTCTCACAAACCTGGCATGATGCAGATGTTGATAGCATTGAGGATGAGATGCTGTGTCAACATACAAAACTGAAACAGACTGGGAGAGAAATTCTTGTTTTCTTGACTCACATGGTGGGTAAGCATTTTTAAAGCAGGAATAGCATTTTGGCTCTGAACTGCTTATTTTAGATGTGAACAAGTACTTGTCATCACATGTGAAAATGTCAGTGAGCATCTAACCTGTATGTACAGTACATACTGAGCATTTGGCTATTGATGGCATTGAAAGAAGTTAGGTCGGGAATCTTGGTGTCATCTTAGATCCTTGTCTTGAACTGACAGCTTATATTCGCAGTGTTGTTAAGGTGTCTTTTCCCACCAATGTGACATTGCTTTTATTTGTTCAAAGCTCTCCCAGTCACATGAGGAAGAGTTAATGCCTGCTTCTGTGTTTTCCAGGCTTGACTATTGCAGTGCAGTGCTTACCGTTTTTTTTTTCAAACATGTTCTCAACAAGCTGCAGCACGTTCAGAACTTAACTGCTCAGATTGCATCCAAAACTAAAATGCATGAACATTTCTCCCCTGTTTTGGCTTCTTTGCACTGGCTCCCTGTGGATTTCAAAGTAAAATCTAGCATTTGTGGTGTGTGGTGTCTAGAATCTAGATGCTGTGGGGAAGCAGTTAGAAAGCCAAGCAATATGTTAGGTTAGAGTTAAAAGTGTAGTATTGAATCAAGGGATGGTATATTAAAAGTGTGCAACATGCTAGTAAGGCCTCATTTAAAATTTAAAATTTAAAATTGCATTCAGATCTGGTAACAATTATGAAAAAAAAATACTGCTGCTCTGGAATCAGACCAATCAAGAGAGACAATGAAGGCTAAAAGCACTAAATCTCTTCAGTTTTCATCTCTTCAGGATCAATATCAAAACATGAACCAGCTTGCTCCCTGCTGCTCAGAACAACAGCCAAGCCTCCCACACATATCTGACACTGCACTCTGTGCTTTTCCTGAAGGACCTGTGGTGACATGAGCAAATAAAAAAGTGCTTTTCAAGTGTCAAGTTAGAAGAGAGTGCCCTCAGTTTAAAGGTCATGCAAAGGCCTAACCAATGAGCAAGTGAAACAGCTGATTCTTAGTACATCAAAACACAGTACATCGGTGTACTCTGTGTGAATATTATTTTTTGAGGTACATTTTTGAGCTACTGTCTGAATCTAAATGGACTAGCAAAACTTTGCTTTAAAGGAAAAGTTGAAAATGTGTATTAAAAACAGGGATAACACCTCTGGTGCTGAATGGATATCATTGACATACATAATATTAGACAGTATATTAAAAAAATGTGAAACATACAGCAAAATTGATTGTATCCTCAGCAAACAATATTGCTGTACAGTTAGAGCATTATAGTTTTAATATTTGATGCATTTTACTGTGGTTTTATAGTATCAATATTTTGTACTAATTGCACATTTTCAGCAGGCACAAAGGCGTGACGAAGCCGTGTCATTGGTTTTGCATGAAGATAGAAGCTATTATAGAATATGTAGTTGGTGAAATAACAATAATCAGTCAATGCGTTGATCTGGTTGTTATTACAGCAGTTAAAAAAGTACAAAACTAAAGTTTGGAAGAGTAATAGAATGATAATGAAATCTAGATAACACGATGAAACAGAGATCTAGCAATAAATCTGTATGGCACAGAAAAAGAATTATCTTATACCATTAAGTCAGAAATACTTTGTGTGTTAACAGGAAATTCCTATGCCACAATGTGTTCCAAGCACAGAAACAGACTACAACATATCTAAACTTAACAACCTTGAATATGGACAGCTGTTTACTTCATACTCACAAACACTGTGTTTCTTGACTGCATTTTACTGGAAATTGTTTAAAGGAAATAGTATTCATATAATCATTTTCATTTTATGACATGGTCATGTTATAATCAATTCATGTAATCATTACTCATTATTTGCATTTTAGGAGAAATAATTTGGGAAAATGTAGAACTCATGCCAAGAAGTCATAACTCAGAATGCAAAACAAAACTTCAATGAAAATGGACATATTTTTCATTCACACTTCTAAGACAAAGCAAAGAGAAGGTGAAATGATCTTTAGGAAGTGACTGTAAAGTAGCCTCAGTACATTATCTAAGCGCCGTTGGAGGCAGAAGATGAGACTGCTCTCCGTGTTCTAGTGGACTAAATGATTGTTGGGTACGTTAGTCATTAACATACAGTATCTCCCAGCATGCTCTGTGATCTGAGAATGATGTTTCTGTGCTGTGTTCCTGGATCACATGAGAGATCCCTTCCCCAAACAAGGACAGAGGAACCCTGCAGACAGACCATTTGCCATCAGCGCCTGGTAGCTCGGGCTTCTACATGCATGGAACTACTGGGGCAAGTAATGTCACTTGACACTGAGCCGGACCTGATGGAGGAGGAGGAAATATACAAAGAAGTTAGAGTTGGCCTCAGCTGCGCACATGTATCAGCTCTGCAACCAAACTTCTCTATCAAAGGGGGTCTCATCCCTGCACCCCGTGACTGGCTCTGGGCACAGTAGGGGATAGTACAAGCCTCTGGCTTACAGTTTGTCTTGGTGGACAAGAGTGTGGCAGAGAGGTTGGTTTAAAGTTGGTTTAGAGTATTCAGAGCTCTTGGAGATGGTAGGGGTGTAGTGCATGACTGAGTGCCATTGTCACAGAGCCCCCTTTTCTGAGTCGTCATCTGTGGCAACTCAGTCTAAGGAGTCTAAGGAGTTCATTTCTGATGCACTCAGCAGGAACTATAAACAGCAACACTCAGCTCAAGCACCAGGACGCCTTCCTCTGCCAAGTCTTGACAGAAAACTTCCCCCCCAGCAGAGCTCAGCATCTGCCTTTTATTTCGCAGGCTCCGCCCTTGTTACCTCCCACAGGCCTCTTAAAGGTATGTTGCTCTTCTACATACATATATCTAAATAACAATATACAACAATTACACACAAATACTGCACTAAAATTTGTACACAAATACCCTCACAGCGATTGTGTTATTTTATATTTTCTTAAAAAGTGTTGTAATGCAATTATGTTAAACACGGTTTATGAAAATGTATCTTTAGAGGGAGGGGATGGCACTGCAGTACAGCCCCCTACAGTGTACCACCTCTGTGATGCTACTGGGGGACGTCAAAGCTGTCAGGGGATACCTGGAGGGAGGTGATTGGAACAGCCTGCTGATGCTAACAGACTTCTTTGCTCATTCTGGACTGTCCATAATGAAGAACACATTAGGAGCTGAGACAATGACTGCTTGTCTTCTAATTTGAATTTCAGACAACTATTTTGAAGATAGCTGCAATAATTGTAGTTTTGATGTATGGTATATAATTTATTTTTAAGAGAAATAATTTATAAAAAGTTTAAGAAGCTATGTACTATCTCACAGTCAGTATTTTCTTCTATGTAATTCTGTCACAGCAACTCACAAATGTATTTTGGAAACTCCCTTGTAAAATGTGAAAATAGAGGATAGTAATCAACAAATGATATTCATACTGAGCTTCTAATCCTACTGAACAATCTCAAAGGACTTCACGATAATCCGCTGAATTGTCAAGTGTGCATGGTGCAAGCTCCTTTTGGCAGGTGGTGGTGAATGAATCAGCGCCTGATGCTCTGTCATTGCATTTTCAAGGGTATGAGTAATAGAATTCTCTGCTGGGTTTGGGCTTCCTTCTGGATGAGGAAAAGAAGAGTTTGTCTCCATTTTACTGTCAGTGGAAAGAAGGAATTGAAAAGATATGTTGTTGTTTGCTGGTAGGATGGTTTATAACATGTTTATTCTGTGGATCTCCAGTGTTATCCGGAAACGTGGTATCCATTCCTCTTCGAGAGGAGAAAGCAAGATTCCGACTTTCTGAAGAAGGGATGAACTGTTCATATTTCACTTTACTCACCATATTTCAGACTTGTAACAGGGAGGGATGGAGCGACAGTTATGAAAACTGCTTCAAACACCTCCCCTTCTCTCAAGCTCTAGCAGACCATCCTCTAACATCATGTGTATCTTGTCACTGCAGGTGGACCAGCAACACCACTTTCAAGAAATCCTTGACTTTCATTAGCTAGTTGAAATGTCCCATCTAACAGAATTGACGGAATCAGGCTTGATGATTGGATGGGTGCTGATATACTACAGCCAAGGCCTTTCGGGGGCACAGTTTCCAGTGGACCAAATTGCTGTTGGTTATTGTACGTTAGTCATGGACATATCTCCCAGCATGAAGAGGTGGGAATGTAAAAACATTGTTGTGAAACCCAAACTCCAGACACAAAAATGTCAAAATGATAGATGACCCAATGAAGCACGGAAAGATTTAGGCTCAGGAGAACAAGAAGAATCAACAAAGAAATGAAGGGGTTAGAGCACAAAAAAGAGAATTCAATATAGTGGGTTTTGGGGGTTTCTGGCATTGTCCTCAGTTGGTTTAGATCTTATCTTTTTGAGAGAGTGCAATTTGTTTCTCTGGATAGTAAGATAATAAAACATACACAATTGTGGCCTTTATGTAGTTTCTTTCTATCACTTTCCCACACAGTGCTTTCTGGTGAAGTAAAGGCTGGTAAGTGGAACATGTTCCCTGCAGTCTTTGGCTCACCAAGGCCATTTTTCTTCACCACAAATGGCAGGAGCTCCATCTGTTGTCAAGCCAACTAATTTCTCCCAGGCAATTTCATGTGCATTCAACTGTCAAGCTACTAAAATTTATACAGTGTCCTTGCAGCACTGAATGATCACCCCTAAAAATAATGCAATTGTGGTTTGTGGGAGTCTGGAACAAGCTACCCAGTGATGTTGATCCTTGCAGCACTGAACGATCACCCCTAAAAATAATGCACATGTGGTTTGTGGGAGTCTGGATCAAGCTACCCAGTGATGTTGATGAAGCTGTTACTTTGGCTTCTTTCAAGGAACAGTTGGATAAGTTCATCAGATCAATTAGCCACTGACTGCCAAACGGGCTATACTTGCTGAATGGACTCCTCTTGTGTGGAAAAACTGTTTTCATGGGTGCTCACCATATTCTCACAGGACACTGTACTTGTAAACTGTACACTGTACTGGCCATGTCTAACCACACAGAGGTCTTCACTTTCATCACACACACGAATTTGAGTGGTGTCAGTAATACCTGTGCAATAAAAAGGGCTATGAAACTGTTTTCTTCTCCGGTGAGCTGATTGGTAGTAGGTAGGCTAAACCATGGAAGTTGATAAAATGGGTTCTTTCTCTGGACAGGCCATTTCTGCTCCTGTACATACAGTACCTGACCTTTCACAGAGGCACCCTGAAAAAGATTTTCAGTCTTCTGCCGTTGGTCCTAATGCGTCAGTACTTGGTCTTGCTTCTGCTGTCCCTCAAGGCTTCTCCTCCACAGGGCCCCTCTCACTGCCTCTGCTTTCTCCAGCTCTCCCCGCTGCTCGTCATGCTTGCTTCCCAGCCTTTTCTCAACACTTCCCATGCTTGCCGAGCAACTGTCTCTTTCCTTCTTCTGTACAAATAAATCTTCATGCTCCTACCTTTCGCGAGCCATCTGGTTGACCCCTCTGTCCGTGGACACATGGGGAGAGGGAGGACACCTCTGCCAGGGCACTGGAGGAGTGGGATGTGACCACACTGATTTTTGCCAGCCTCAGCTGTCTCCTGCTTGCAGTATTTGTACTGGGAGGCCCCCTGTGTTTCACTCATGCTTGACGGGATTCAGATGGGATTTTTCTCTCTTTGCAGATTCAAATGACACTGAAAAGAAATAATTTTATGGGGCCTGTTACATTCTTTGTGTGCTTATTTTCAGTTGTCGTATTTGTCATCACAGGGTGTTGATTATGTGTTTGCATATGTTCTGTAGTGTTGTGTGACGACATTGAGATCTGTCAGTTATTGATAAAGTGCTTGCGGTAACACAGAATCCTTGTGTTCTGCTAAATAAACAGTTAAACTGAAAAACACACATCATGTTTTTAATATAACAGGGCGTGTAAAATGTCTGTAGTACAGTATGTGTTTGGTTCATGGAGCTCGTTCTAGAATCTTGTCACCATATACAGTAGATCATTTTTCTGCATGACTCTAGTTAATGACATGAGCTCTGTATAAAGGACACTAGTACAGCACTCTTTTATTAAAGGGCAACTGGAAAGATACCTCCAGGCCCAGATGAGTTGTTTTGTGTTGTTGCCTCATAGCTCTCGCTGACTGAAACACGACAACACTGAGAATTTCTTCAAATAGGGGATGTTACCATGTGTAGATCAGGACCCTATGCAGACTGCAGAATTCGGAAGGGAGTGAAACAGACACAGGGAAGAGATGACTAGGAACTAGACATGTTGATTAACAGGGGAGCATGATGACGGTGCACTGGTGCTCAGGGTTTCCAGGCGAACAAGTCCGAGGGAGTCCAGGGGGGAAACCCGGGGTGAAGTCCAAGAGTCCAAAACCGGGAAATCCAGACTAAACGAAAACAAGACACAGTTAAAAACCGGAACGGGATCCTGTGCAGGGAGAGGGAATAAAAATAGGGATAGAGGGACCTGGCACTCTGAGCCCCGGACTCAGCTGGGTCAGGACGCCGGTAGGAGGCCTGTGCCCTCAAGCCGCGGGCATAGGGCGACTCGGTGGTAGGCGGGCCTCCGGGCGTCCATCTTCCAGTGCAGAGCCCAGAACAGAGTGAGTGTCTGGCTTATAAGGAGGAGCTGGATTGGAGGCAGCTGCACATGATCAACTAAAATATGAAAGAGCCGGAGAGCCCTTAAGAGGAGGGATTGCAATCATGACAGGGGAGAAATCACAACAATAGAATCTCTGTTACCATAACCTGATGAGTTCAAATTTGCTTTGTTCAGTGAATTTTATCATTGACTATCCTAGTAGGAAAATCTATCCTACTGTTCTTTTCCAAATAAAGGCCATGTTTACAAATGAATAGTACAAGTAAATATTGCATAGTTCCATGTGGAAATCCTTCAGTTGGAAAGGTTTTCAACACGAGAATCAGAACTGTATGAAAAATACTATATATCTGCCTATGCATTTTGCACAAAACTGGTAAAAATATTCTACCAAGACATAAACTTTTTTCTAGAAAAAATACTGTATAATACATATTGTCAGATATTTGAAAATAATATTTTGTATACCATGGAGTATGGTGAGATTTTTCTGTTTTGTCTGACTTTTCTAAAAACGTAAGCAAAATGAACTGTCAAACAACGTAATCGTACTGTATAATACAAATTATAAAGTACATAAAATAACACAAGTGCACTGTTTATGCTATTATAGTTAATCAGATTGCTGCCCATGACCTGATCCAGAGAAACATTTCTCTGTCTTCACCTCAGAAACATAATTTGGAATGAAAGGGGCCAAGTTACACCAAGTTACACAGAGGATCTATTAAACCTCACGTTAATGATCTAATGACGTCAATCTTGTTCATAAAAATATTTGAAAATGGAACACAGCTGTCTATTCTTTCATCATCTGTGGCAAGAACACCTCATGAGATGGCCATCACACTCTATCACACATGTGCTGGATACTCTTGCCCATTGAACTGGATTGAAGGACTGATGACTTTCGTATCCTGATCTACAGTACCTCATGCAGGGCCTGACCATTTCCAGTGCGTGTGTTTGATTAATCACTGATTGATCCCAGACTTCCAAACCTCAATCTGACATTGCCTGCCCATGTAGTTCCAAATTATATTGATGTAAACTTAAAGCTTCCAGAAAAAAATAACTACTGGTAAAAACTACAAAACTGCTTTTGCTAATATATGAGATTATAGACTTAACAGATTGGGGACGCAGTAGATTAGAAAAGCATTCAAAAGTTTTATTCGGAAACATCAAATTGTTTCATCAATATTTGTTAGTGGTAATGTAGGTGCAAATACTGTTTTCAATAATTATCCTGCATTGTGAAGTGTAACACAGCGTAACAGCTTTGTCATTATACATTTTACATTGTGTTAGTAAGCCTTCAAACAGAACCAGGAAGCTTTACTTTCTCAGGCAAACAATGCAGCAGTAATGTCTTATAAACACTTTTTGTGTTTTGAGCAGTCCGGAAATGTTGTTTAATCAGGACTTTTAATTAGGTTCAGTCATGCATGACTTTGTTTTTGGCAAAACGAGAGTTAAAAGCAAATGTTGTGACGAAGACATGATATATTTACAGGCAAAACATAAAGCCTACGGCTGTTTGCAGGAGGAAGTAATTTTCTGGTAGATATGAAGTTTAATTGCAAGCGCCTGCAGAGACAAAACCGTGAACCTAAAAGGCCACACAGTGGACAAGCCCAGCTCAGCCCAGAGAGCCCATCCAAGCTTACACTTCATTTATCAAGACCAATCGGACACTACCACAAGCAACAGAGAACAAAGCGGCTTGATGCTTCACAAAAATTGTCTTTTACTTAATAGAGGGGAGCTTCCTTTTGCTAATGGAGCGAGGCCTTCAGAGCACGTCACTCACACACAGCATCGGACTCCTGCTGGAACTGAACACTACCCACAGCACAGATCTGTGTCAACCAGTTTTTCTGAACTTTCACTAGGACATTATTAGATAGTATTTCTCCCAGTGACCGTGATTATTTTTTATTTTAAGGAACAGCTCAAACCACCTGTTTAACTGTCAGCTGAGAAAATATCTTGGAAACTACACAACCTTGTACAGAATTTAGTTCTGCAATAGAGATAATACATCTCTAACATGAAATGTTATATACATCACTTTGTTTAGTACATTCAGTGAGACAAAATTGAAAGAAATTGATGCAAAATGTATTGACGTCTTTTAAGTTACATAAAAGTCAGAATGTCTGTAACCTTATACACACATCCAGGATCATATAAGTACATTAATGTATAAACCTGTAATATAATCTTTTTTTTTTAAAGTTCATAATTTTAGAATATCACAAGGAACCCAATTCACTTCAAAGTACAGGAGAACAAGAAGAGAGAGCAACAGCTTTCTAGCCCAGCCCAAACCCTCACAGGCCTGGACAGCCGTCCAGTCCACCTCATCCAGCACCCCCTGTCACTCCAGGTCACGAATGTCCAAAAGAATGGCTCCAGGAGGCTGTGAACACAGCACGCTTTCCAGAGCCATCCCAGTGGTGCTCAGTGAGACTGCGGCCAGAGTCCCATGCCACCTAGTCTGTCCTGCAAGCCAGGCGCACAGCCGGAAGACACTCACTGGCCCAGCTCTGTGGACACGGGTGTTACAGTCCCAGGAGACTAACAATGCCTTCACGCCCTTGTCTGTGAAATTAAACTACTGTAACTCTGTTGAAGAAAACTGTCTCAGTGAGCTATCCATGCTGATGGATCTGAACCTTACTGCAGCAGGTGCCAAGTCCAATTTACATGATTCTCTATTACAGTACATGGTGAACATTGATTTTTCATGAGATACCGTCGCTACGCTGGACACTTTCTCAAAGTGATTTCTTATACTACCCAATGTTATTAGCCCAGTGAAATGGATATGGTTTTCGAGTTTTGGACAGGCATAATTTCTTTAGGGTTCAATTCAATTAGGAATTTTGCTTATATTGTAAAGGCTCAATGCATCTTAAATCATTTGTGACTGGTACTTCACCCTCTGGAGCAGCATGTATAAATCATTATAAAACACCCCTGTGGGATTGTACTGATTGGACAGAGACATCTGATGCCCTTTCTGATTAATTTAAGCATTGCACCATTGCGCTCCTGAACAGGTGAATGGTAGTACAGAAAGATCAAAGACTGTAACTCTGATGCATTTCAAAATAACATCCCTGCTGATTTCCCAGGCAGAAGGAGATGGGGTCTGACCGGCTCATGCCTGGTGCAGGTCCATAATAAGACAGCAGCAGAGGATTTCAGTCAGTGTTCAGTCTTGCAGTTCAGCAGCCCCACACATGCATAGATTCCTGCTGACTCCTACTGACTGCAGAAATTTTGTCAGAAAGATTTCACAAGGAGACTGCTATGAGCTAGAAATGAACGCACATGCAGAGACAATGAAACACAATAAAAGAAAATCACACAAGACTGGAATGTTTTTATATGTTAGCATGTTTTCTTTTTTCATTGAGCCAAGATTGGTTCAATTTCAATACGGATAGGGCAAGATGAACCACTTTCTCTCTCTGCGCCTAGTGACCTGGAGTGTCCGTACAGAGCAAACCATCTCAGGACACACCTGCAGTCATCTCAGCAGACACTTTGCTAACAGAAGTCATAGAGAAAGAAGAAAGTGTCAACACAGGTGGTTCGAATTTCACTCTTCCTCCAGCTCCAGAGACTCATTCAGGTGTGACTCTCTTGCAGATGGGCCTCAGGCACTCCTACACTACACACATACTTTTCTAAAAATAGAATTTCAAATAGTTTCGAATGGCCGACCCCTGAGATCTAATAAAGTGTATAAGGAGCTCAAACTTTCAGATTGAATATCGTAAAAAAAGTAAGTATTGAAGCTACAAGGAAATACACACAGAGAAAGTGAGAGGGAAAGTGAGAATGGAAGAGAGCTGAGGAGTATTATGACAGTTCCCATTTTTCTTTCTATTTTCAAAACCCATATCAAAGGCCTGTGTAGAATTTTCCACAGCTCATCCAGGGAATGGCAGAGTGTCGCTTGTCTCGATTGGACATACAGCACTTCCAGGTCGCTGTGAGTCAGGCCTCTCAGGAGCTTCTCCAGTCCCTTGTCTAGTTAGACACAGCTCCTGCCCATCTCTCCAGGTGTGGCTCTGGGACAGCCATGCCCCGGTTCCTCAGGGCTCTGAAGAGAACATTCCCCACACGTACTGTATTCACACCCAGGTGCAGCAGCTCCACTAGTTGCTGGTAATTGACTGATCCTCATGGTGAGCTCTTGTAAAGCAAAGCGAAATGTCACAAGGAAATCAGCTCAAACTAATGACAATAATTTGTGTGAACTAAAATAAATCAAACATTACTATGCAGGTTTACTTAGTGTCAAAATACCAATGTGTTTAGAAACAATGATCTGTACAGTATACATTAGACTGAATGACCACTGTTTTTTGCCTTGTCTGCAGGCTGGATGGACAAGAATGCATGAGGTTGCAGATGCTAACCTGAGTGATAGTGGTGAGAGAAGACAGAGTGGCCAAGACGTTGGTACACTGTAATCTCCACTTACTGCAAACTATACTCTTCAATTTGTCTGTCACCAGCACTGGGTTTTTAAATGACAATTGGTAAAACAAGAACTATTGCTAAAAACAGAACAAATTGGAAAAAATCCCATAGGAAATCTCAGCATTTTTTATTCATGTAGTTGCTTGGCAGAAAGAGTATAGTTTTAACCAAAGCTGTGTCCCTGCAATGCAAACAGATTGGGTGTGAAGTGAACAAGTGTACTGTAGTTCTGTCTCTGATGGCAGGACACTGCACAGCTCAGCCAGGGATGTGGGCTTTCTGGGACAGATTTACAAAGCTACAGGAAAGGAATGGCACTGTAGAGAGGTCAGAGGAGAAAAACGTTTTTGGAACCCAAAACTCTTTTTTGGAACTCTTTTTATTGTAACTTAATCCTACTAATTACCTGTCCACTATTCCTTAACAACGTGATACATTTATATTAAACATTTAAAATCTTCATTCAGCACATGACAAGTGATATGCCAAAACCATCTGAAAGTACTGTATTTACTATCCTTTTAAATAATTACTGTTTTGATATTTTTTATATTTAAGTTTTAAGAGTTTAAGTAATTTACCAGGTTTTTACCATTGCAGATGTTACATTGATCAAGCGAACCAAAACAAATCTATTTGCATCTATTGTATTTCCTTCAGTGGTTCCATAAAGTATTTCACACACAACTTGTAACCTCAGAGTGAGGCTACAAAATGTGTCCTATTACAGCGGCTCTGTAGCTAAGGATCTGCACCTATGGCTATAAGGTTGCCGGTTTGATTCCTACTCTGTTGGGCCCTTGGGCCCCTGAGCAAGGCCCTTAACCCCAACTGCTCCAGGGGTGCTGTATAAACGGCTGACCCTGTGCTCTGACCCCCAGCTTCTCTCCGTCTGTGTGTCTCATGGAGGGCAAGCTGGGGTATGCGAAAAGACAAATTCCTAATGCAAGAAATTGTATAGGGCCAATAAAGTGATCTGATCTTATCTTACATTGGAAAATTGGTGGCCATGGATCCAGCTGTGACACTGACGTTTGGAAGAAGCCCAAGAAAGAATCAGTCCAACTAACAGGAGAAAGCCCATCATAAATGATGCTTTTCACTCAAAATTACAAGCACACATGGTTGCAAACATAACCGTGACTTTGCATAAAAAATTAACCAAGTATGAAAAAGCAGTTCTAACTGATACCATACATCACATTGGCAAAATACAAGTGAGGTCTGCATTTTGCTGTTGAACATGATCTTGTACCTGGAATGCTAGAGGCTTTGTTGGTCATATGCCTTTTGTTCTTGGCACTGCACATGGACATCAGTTTACCAGCTCATGTGTGCTCTGTAATGTTCACACATGTTCAGTGGTGTTCATGTCTGAGGACTGTCCAAGGTACAGTAGAGATGTGATGCCTTGAGCCTCTTTCCACCTGTACTGTTGAGGTACTGTCTTTCGGGTTGTGTCTTATACAGATATACTGTACACTTCTTCTCTATGACTAGGTGAACATATTTGTTGTTATTGATCAAAGAATTCCAATATAGCCAGCAGCTGCTTCACCAGTTGAATAGATGGGGAATTTTAGGGAGGCCTGGTTGAACAAGCTCAATTAGAACAGAGATGGGACATCAGGGTTAGCACCACGGCACTTCTCAGAAAGTGCCCTGGGAGCTTTATTAACAAGAACAAGTAGTCAAGATGTAACAGTGTAACACCCCATTTGAAACAGGCACCTCATAAAGTGCAGTGTTCCTGGTTGCCGTACAGCAACAATGGCTTGGAAGTGACTGCTCCATCAACACCACTTATAGCCACAAGTGGAGTTTCTTTGGAGGTTTCCTAGTCTCCCAGTACAGGCCCAGCCTTGCTTAGACTCTGGTATCTGACAACATGTACAGTAGATACAAGGTGGTAAAGTTGCACCCTGTCTTGTCTTCATGCTAATAGATTTAATTTGCTTTTGTGTTCCCGGGTCCTTGCATTGCTGATCCTGAAAAAGACCTAGAGCTGACTTGCTCAGTGTTTTTCAGGATTTTGAATGCCTACCCAAATCAGGTTCTTATGTAGTTTTCTCTGATCTAGGCTCAAAAGATTAAGTTCCCTTAAGACCAAGAATTAGTCTGGCTGCTCTCCTTTATACTGCCTCCAGAACAGCAACGTATTTTTGTAATTCGATGACAAAACTTGACACAGGATCCAAACCGTGGGCTAGCTAAAGCATAACGATTTGAGCACGACTTCTCGTAAGCTATTCTACACTTTTAATGATATTTCCAAAACATGTATTATCCTTCTTACTGCTCTCCCACACTAACTGAAGGAAGTGCTGAATCAACAGCTTCCTAGAACCCTCTCCTGTGCTGCTTTTTCTAGGTCAACGCCACTCATTTAGTATTTGCTAATGTCATGTTTCCTGCATGTAATGACAAGCAGAAGTCATTTCTGAAGAAACCTGATTGGAGCTCTTATGGGACCTCTGACCCAGATTCCCCCCCAGTGAGGACAAACACATCACCATCTAGGACACATATACAGTAATTGTCTTTGGCTCTTCTTGAACTACAGTATATGATCATCCTACAAACACGCATCCCTAGATTATCCAGTGCTTTGAGTTTCCCACTGTAATCTGGCACCGTTCCATTGACTAACTGTGCTCCCCACTCAAAGCCAATCATCTTAACCAGAACAGTTGCTTCATCTTTCTGATGCCTGCTGAAAGGTACAAATGAGTACACTCGTGAATAACCTTGGAGTAACATTTTGAAATGAAAAGTGCAATTCATCACAAGCAGACACAAGATAGTATATATCAGCAGACGGCACAGTCAAACTTTCAACTCTTTGCTCATGTCATAGTGGAAGGTTTAGCCACAACGTTTTAGCCATTGCTTATGGGTTTAGAGAGCACACATGCCTATAAAACCATTACATGGAAACTAATGGCAACTGTGACTACAGTATATCTTACCAGAAGGATCCACAGCCGAAATGTTGTGTTTTATTCTCTTTTCAGCATGGAATAAACCTATTACTTGTTCCTTTGCACCCTACGCATGCTGACACAGCTACCCAGCTGAACTACTTCAACCTACTGTCACAAAGCGTCTTTCAGGACCCTATGCAGACAGCACAATGCGGAAGGGAGTGAGAAAACACGGGGAAAAAGACTAGGAAAGGGGCTGGAAGAATAACAGGGGGCATGTCCAAGGTGCAGTGGTGCTCTGGGGGGGGGGGTGTCCAGGGCAAACTAGGCCAAGGGAGTCCGTTAGAATATCCTGGGAAAGCCAATGTCCAAAGCCGGGTGATCCATCCCGACACAGACGAACGAAGTTAAGCCGGATCTGGATCCGGCGAAAGGTCGGGGGAAATAAAAGGGGGATATGGGGCCAGGTGCTCCCAGCCCCAGACCCAGATGGTCAGGACGCCGTTGTGAGTCGATGCCGTCGAGGCACTCCTGGACTCGCGGGTAAGCAGGCTTCCGGGCGTCCATCTTCCAAAGCTGAGCTCGGATTGGCAGGAACGCCTGGCTTTTATAGCATGCAGGACAGGACCCGGAGGCAGGTGCGGGAGATAAGGAATTAACAAGGAAGGGCTGGAGCGTCCTTAAGAGGAGAGGTTTACGATCGTGGCACCTACTGTACTTCAGCTGCAAACCACTATGCCTTCCTCTAAATCTTTTTGTAGATCTCTTCCTCGTTCCTTCTCTTCCTCCCTGGGCTACTTGCCCCCCTCTCTCACTAAACCAGCATCCCGTCTCTTCAATTAATTGTAGTTAATTGCCTTATAATTTGATAGTCGTGGATTGTGCTATTTAATATCTCTGTGATAACTGGACATGATTTAATTATGGGCTACACAAAACATGCAGGCACATTCAATATAACGTTCAATAACACATTAATAAATAAACAGTAATGCAAGACAGCATGCTTAATATTTATTTACAGTATTTACTCATTAAACAGGTTGGAGTTCCACCTTAACCTTCTCTTCCCCAGGCTTAAAAGATTCAGTTCTTATACTGCTCTGGATTTTTCTGCATCTTTTGGGTTTTTAAACCTCTATACTGTACATAACGCGGTGTGGCACTACTGTATTTAACTTCTTTCTGTTACACATAAGTTTTGGGAGTTTGCTGTACTGTATATAATGCAATTGTATTACGCAACCGAATAAATTCAAATTAATAAAATAATAGTCATATTAACTCATTTAAATTGTCACGTACATTCACATAAAGATACTAAGACAGACAAAAGTTGTCTCATTGCATTAGCATGGCTTGCAAACATCACTTTAAATGTGCACATGTGCACTACTGCAGTGGGAAAGATGATGCCCCTGCTCTTTTCAGGGGAGAAATGGGCACAGGCATGACTCTAAAGAAGCTCCCTCCATCCCCAGGGGTCCCGATCTCACTTGCCTGCTAGTGTCTCCTCCACCTGAGCACTCAATTAAACAGCTGAACTCTTAACCAAGCAAATCAGAGGTTGAGACTGAGCTCTTTAAGTTTTCAGTTCCTAAACATGTAGCGGGTTGCCTTTTAACTATTGTGTTTCATATATCACTTAAGCTCTCCAACATGTAGGTAGAAAAAAAAACTATTTGCAAAGGTTCCAGCCAAGCAACTTGATGGTCCAATTAAGGATTCATTTTAGGGAAGAGCGCAGATGCAATGAAACCCTGCTGTGGCCCCCTGGGATCAGTAGTGAGCCCTGCAAAGCCCCCCCAGCTCCAGTGCCCCTGTGCTCTAATGCCTTGGGCACGAAACTACTAGATGTGTAGTACAGGGCACTGTACATACTGTAAAACCGCGGCCGTAGATGCACATCGGGGAGTTCGTTGCTAATTCGTGTTATTGTTTGAAATTAATTGAAACATGAGAATTAGGCTCCTTTACAAAGAGGCACATTTGCGATTATAACAAAGCAGAGAACCGAAAAGGTTTTTTTTTTTGTAATATAAAACAAACGCACACGTAAAATTTGTATTTGTTAAATTTGACATTTTAAACAAAATATCCACGTGCAGCGCTGTTTCCTGTGACGGCCATTCTCGCAACAGAGATCACGGGGGCGCAGTTTGCGCCGGTGATACTGTACATCCTTATCACCCGCCGCGCGTTAACGTTGACAGGATCGGGTGCGTCCTCAGCCTTTGACCTGGCTGAGTCCCAGCTCCGCAAGAGTAGGATTTACTCCCCACCCATTGCCTTTTTGAGCAAGAAGGGGGGATACGTTGTATCCTGATTAGAAGTGTAACTGGGAAGTTGTTAAAACAGTGAGGTACAGCAGTACAATATTCAAGTCACAAACTGCCAGATCAAAATTAAGAGAACCTTCTACTGTGAGATACGGATGCAAATGTACCCCTAATGAGGGGATATAAGTATGTACACCTACGTACTGTAGCATCTTTAATTCACAGGTGTAAGCAGGAGAAGCAGTAACAGTGAAAGGCTTCACACTCCCGAAATACAGAAACAGAAGCGGCAGCAGGGGGCGCACGAAGCTACAGCTCCAGTTTACCAGAGACCGGGGCGCTGAAACGCGGAAAGTGGACAGGAGCTGCAAGGAATAGAATAGGAGCGCAGCGGTGACACGCTTACCGTGGACTGGGGAGGGGGGGAACCTTGTATTTCAAGGTTATATTTAAGACTATGGTGCTAGGTTTTGCGGGATGTGGTCTTAAATGTTTGGGGTCCCTGTTGCGACTCGGCGCTGCGCTTCGGATTTCAAGGCGCCTGTTGAAGGTGTGCTGATCCCCGCGGCTCCGCGCTCCTGCGCCGCGCCTGGAGGACGGGCTCCCAGCGCGCACCTCCGCAGACTCACGAGGTGAAGTGATGCGGCTTTGCGGCAGAAACTCCGCTTTGAACCTGTTTCTTGTTTGTGCTAGAAAGCAGTATTAGTGTTTTAGTACCGTTCCTGGGCGTACAGTATGTACCAACCGTGCAAACTGTAAATGTGGCTTGTGGTTTCACTTGGTAAATTAAAAACTGTTTTTACTGCGCCGTGGTAGCGCTTTATAGGTTTGAATCTGCTTTGTTTTCAGTAAATGGAACCTACGCTTTGAGCTTTTCCTCGAAAATCAGCTGTATCCATAATCTAAGGAACTGTATCTATACTGTCCAATTGGACGACTTTTTAATGTGATGTCTTTTTTAATAGATACAGTATATTGAAAAAGTTTGGTGTACTGAGTTCTTTTTCTGTTATGTATTTAAGGTAATGGTGGTATTAACACAGTACGGTATATTTTTAATTGGTCTGGTTAAGTTACAGTCCGTGTACATTAAAAACGGGGACTCCCGGATACCACTGTGACCATAATGAATGACAACAGTATACAGTACGATCTCCAAACTGCAGGGAAGCACCGATTTCACAGCATGCTTTTTCTTTACTCCAGCGTTTTCACGTGAGCTGTGGACACTTGTGCGGTTTGCTCCACTGTCCTGGGCTGAACTAAACCAAAATCATTTATAGTGAATGTCATTAACTCTACTCTCGGCCGTCCTGAAGTATCATTTTTCTTCTGTTGTTCGTCACCTTTAAATCGTATAACATCATAACCTTAGCAGAGCGTGTCTTGCGATCACAGCCCTGCGCCCTGCTCGTGTTCATCCTGAGTGCGAATGAAAGGAGACCGATAGCGACTGTCGGCTGTCCGGGGTCTTTCCTTGATAACAGTAATGCATTTTAGGCTTGTACTCCAATACTGGTAGTTTCAAAGTGCTACTTCCTGTACTTGAAACCTGCGTTATTCCCACGAACCATAGCTGAAGCGCCTTCCCCGCTTGCTTAGGGTCTCGCTGAGTTCAAGCCCTCATGGACCCACGAAACTTGCGAGGACGGCTGTCGAGCGAGTCCATAGAAATGCAATGGAAGTGTCACTGAATTTTTAAAATAGAGCACCGACAGACTCATTCTGAGATATGCTTACATGGTTCACACACCGTGTGACTACTTGCAAAGATTAAGATGGACTTTATTTGTGGGAGTAACGTCTTAAATGTGTTTTGTTTTCTGTGGATCAAGTAGCGCGATCTATCAAGAGATATCGCCGCAGAAAAGTGTCCGTATTTCAGACGCTGTAGGTGGTACAAAAAAAAAACAGTTACACGGAGAGGTGCGTTTAACCTTCGCCCATTATTTTATTTGTTCACAAATAAAATAAAAAATAAAAAAAAATATTTAATTGTTCACAAATAAAATAGTCTCTGTCTTCGGCAGAGGTGTGTTTCTGGCGGATATATATTTTTCGAATCCTTTTGTGATTCGAATCAAAGGTGACTCTCGCATCGTTTTCTTGTGTTTTACAAACGTGCCGGCGCTTAAAACGTCAGTGATAGATGTTGCGAGGCAGCGCAAAGGCTGGGAATCCGTTTACAGGCGCTTCAGCCAGCGCAGCGCTCATGCCAGGAGAGCTCAGATGTGTTGTGTAAGGACTACAGTGACATAACCTTTTGAAAACTGTAGCCCCGGGACTGCATGCTGGAAAAAGGCTTCGTTCGCCCTCATTCATTTCTCAGAAAAGTATCCTGTAAATCCTTAAGCCATTACTTTATCTTGTTTTCTGAATCGCAGATTGTCCTGGTAATTGCATTGGAAACCAATTCAGTGATAACAATGACACTTCTACCAGCCCAGGCTGGATAGACGCTCTGGTATGTTCAACATCTGAAGAACAAAAACAGGAGTATTAGCTTTCTTGTCCCAGATATTCTTGGATGGGGGTTGTATTAAGATATTGTAGATTTAAACTAAGCACCAAACCTGATTTCTCCACAGATGCTCCTTCAGAGATCGGTGCAGAGAATTGTGTTTCATTAAAATTTGAGGTTATTTCTTGTCTGGACCTAATTTACCTTATCCAAACTAATAGTCTTCAGCATTGGGGAAAAATTCTGTTTTACTTCATAAATCTGGAAAAAAATGCAGAGATACAGTAGTGGTCTTCAGATTTCTGTGGATGAAATGCAACACTACTGCTTGTCGGGTGTGTTCTAAAAAACCTGTACTTGAGAGCAAGAGGGAGGGGAGATCTAAGAGAACTCATGAATTGAAGTACTGTATACAGTAGTTCACCCAGCATCTTGGGGTTATTTGCCTTGGTTAAGTCCTCTGATGGTTTTTTCCATCATTTTGTTTTAATGGAATGGTATAATCTCAAGGTATATTACAGATAAGATCTGCTTTTCCACTGAAGGTGATCATAAATTTCAACTTCCAGTTTCGCTCTTATTCATCACTATGTAACTTTCCTTTTAATACAAGGGTGATTCCTCTGCAACCACATGGTTCAGTTTTTGACTTCCTGACCTTGTCCTTTCCCTTTCTCTCTAAATGGCATTAGTGACCTCTCAGGGAGGGTCAGTCTCTCTGCTACAGCCCAGCCTGTGAAGTGTTGCTTTTGCCTGCATCGTGTTGTCAGCAGCACAGTATGAGTTACATTGCAGTTAAGACAATATTGGTGAGATCTGTGGGAAATTAGTGAAGAAAAATGAGGGCAGAGAGCTAAGGAATGTTGCCAAAGCCTAATGCTTTAAGAAAATAGTGTGCAGTGCTGATTACAGAGAGCTTTGTGGTGTGAGAGCTTCATTGTTCAGCAAAGTTTCTCTTGCTGCACATTCTGAGCAACTAAAGAGAAATTGGGGTTTGGTTACTATTTAAACAGTATGAATAATATTAATAGATTCAAGGAATAAATGCCCTTTTAATCTGCTTAATATGATTCATCATTATGATGGAAAATAAACAGCAATAGCTGACACAATTCACTTGTAAAAAATTAGCTTGTACCACAGAAAGTGTTCGATTTGTCTTTTTTATAAGATAAAAGTCCAGCAACACACTTTCTTATATATATATGTAGTGGTATTAAATCTCTTGTTGGCATGTCTGTCAAAAAAATCTTGCCTCATTTTCTCAACTATCACAAACAGTTCGAAAAACAAATGTTGTCTGTTTTTAGGGGACTGTTTCTTTGCTCACAATGAAGGGTCTCAGTTTCCTCTGATATCTGTATGATAATCCCACATTGATTCTCTACTTGACCTTAATCCTGGCGATAAGGGTGTGGTTTTTCCAACTTCATGCCACAATCCTCTCATGGGCCTCCCCCACTTGCCTCATGGGAACAGGAGAAGACTGGAGATATGTAGAGTCTCACATACAGTACATTCTTCTTCCATCAGTGGCAGATATGGTTTAATTGAGTTTAGGGTGGAGCATTACACACACCTGGCTGTGATTTGTCCAGACATAGATACAGTCTGTGACTGGTCGCAAGCAGGCCAGACCGTGACCATGTCCAGATCGTAGCCATCCCAGTCCTCTGTCTTCAAAGCCCTTTCCAGTATTCCGTCTGTGCCCTGCGAAGCCACCTGTGGATGTGCTGTTCGGTGAGTTCCAGGGGATGTCCAGCTGTCCAGAACACGGGCTGAGGTATTAGTATTGCAGCCTTTCTGATCAGACGTTTCGTCCTACTAAATTGTCAGAAGGCTGCCCCTCCTTCTCTAACCCATTGGATAAGAGATATAATGCATTTTCTGAACCTAGAAAAGCTAAAAGGGTTTATGGAGAAATGATATATGATGTGGGATTTCTCTTTTAAATTACATCTACCACTTTAAAATTTCTATTAACTTTTTGCCCAATTCACATTTCTGCTTATTTAAGAAATCTAAAGATACATAGGTCTGCTTCCAATCACCTGTTATACATACTGTTGGTCATTATATAGACATTTAAAAATAGCAGTCTTCTCTTTTTAGCATAAATATAGTCTCCTTCTTATAAATCTACTAGCTGCACCTCAGTTATGTCTAAAGTAAAAAAAAAAGAACTAAATCAGAAGTGCATTGTGGGAGATAGTCAAGATGGCTTTAGAAGAGATGCTGTCCAGGAAGACTTAACAGACCTTGAACTCAGAGCTGTAGGAATCCAAAGCATTATGTGCATGAGTGTCACGTTTGTTATAAAGAAGAAAACTTGGTCCTGGTGAGGGGAGTTACCTTACAGTGCAGCAAGGTCATTACTGGTGTTCCACAGGGGTCAGTTCTAAGACCCTGTCCTGTCCAGTCTGTATTGCCAATCTAAATCTTGGGTAGTCTGTTGACATTCACAAGTGATGCAACCATTACATAAGGACATCAGCAAATGTCTGAGTGGACACCTAGCAAGAGAAATGTAACTTGGGAAATATCCCTGCAATTTCCGTCACAGGATCAATAAAGTATCTATCTTAAATGTTTTCCATGCAGGCAGCAAGAACAGCAAGGGTGGCATTGAACTGGAAGAATCAATACACGAGAAAGAGAGAAAGCCATGAGTCAACAAACTTCTACTAGACAGTATGATGAAGCAATAAAAGGGCCAACAAAATGCTTAGATACCGTAGTTAGGATTGTAGAATGTAAATCAAGGGAAGTGATTATTCCAAGTATTAATTATACTTGGGAAGTTGTGCTTAACTTTCACACTCTTCTTCAAGTAGCATTGTATATAAATATACTGTACGAGCTGCCAGACGCCTTCCTGGCTGGACAGAAATGTCACTGGGATAGATTAAGAGAACTGCAGAAACTTTTAAGTCCAGGATAAAACCATCACATTTCCCGGTTCTCTGCTTTTTAGATTTGGTTTACTTATGTTTTGAGGTGAATGTGATTGGTGCTAGAAAGAGGAATGTCTTTAAATGCAACCAGCCATTTCCTACTGATTCTTTATTTGTCTTTACTCAATTTTCATTGTCTGCTTTCCTGAAATTGTAAACTTTGCTTTGGACTCTACCTGTGCAGTCACACATACAGTACCTTAAATGCAATGCAATGCAATGCAATGCAATGCAATGCATATTGTGATCACTACTTCCTAATGTCTCTTACCTGTTTTCTTTACTCTTCATTGTGTGTTGGATAATACAGTAGCAGTAGAGGCATTCCTACTAGCAGGTGCTACCACCTTGAGTGAAAAAAAAAACAGTTATTTGTCTCCTCTACCAATTGGGCTTCGGACATCCCTGATGTTTTTTTCTAACATACTGTATGTAGGAAAATTAAAATCTACTTTGATAAGCTTTCCATTTTCTAAGAGCCTTTTCCATTTCAGAGTCAAGGAGGAGCTGGAGCCTGTCCCGTTAAGCAATGGGTGCAAGGCAGGGTACTGTACATACAGTACACCCTGTACGGGATGCCAATCCATCGCAGGGCAAACGCACATCATGGCCAGTTTTCCCAGAAGCCAATTAACCTACCAATATTTGACACAGATAGCACCCCAGGTCCAGAATCGAACTCAAACCCTGGTGCTACAGGACAGCAATGCAAAGCAGGTCATCACCATGCTGTCCTGCATACATTCCTAATTTCATTAAGTAAGACTGCATTATCAGTGGTACTGTATGTAAATTCAGTGGCCTGTAGTACAGCATACTCCTAACTCTTTGCCCTTTGAACATCCTGTGTAGACTCTTTCTGTTGTATGTGTATATGGACCTGCACCTCTTCCATCTATGAACTGGCTTCATCACTCTGTTCTCCTCCCCAGTGATAGCTGGTGTATGGGGAGCATACTGCTGCACACTGGTGGGGATGGAGGGAAACCCCCATTACCCGCAAAGTGCTCTGAGTGGAGTGTCCAGAAAAGCACTATATAAGTGTAAGGAATTATTATTTTATACTGTCTCCTTTCAATGCTGTTTACCCACCAATACAGAATTCTTCACTGTCTCTGTAAACAAGGTTGCCTGAGGTACAAGACTCCATCTGGGTGATCCGGAGTTGTCCTGAGGGGCCTTGGATGAGTGTGGTGTTAGATGTGTACTTGCAGGTGATACAGCGAGCTCTGTTGCAAGGGAAAGTACCTGGTGTGGATGGTTGCTGAGGGCGGTCAAGGGAGCTGTGAACAAGAAGGTTGCGCAGATTAGGTGGTTGGCGATATGAGATGGTAGGGAGGTCAGGAAAGAGGGCCCCAATGGAGGGATCATCCTGTACGATAGGAATGTCTGTATACCAAGTGTATTGAAAAATGGAGAGTACTGACAGTCTGAATGGACTGTTCTCATCATTAGCTTCTCATGTTTTAATGTACTTAGCACAGAAAAAATGAAAGTTTTAAAAATCATGCACAGGCCTTGACAGTTCCCTAACCTTAACCCATGCACAATGGGATGAGTTTCAGTTAAAAAATGTAAAAACAGGAATGCAGTACGTATACATATTCTTTGGGGGATAATTTGGACTGAATGGATGAAAATAAATGACAGTACCATGCTTATGTGCTGTGACAGAAAATGTGCCCTCTAGAAATTATACCTCTGCTTTGCAAGGATGATTGAATACCGCTTTTCATCTGCCTTTAAACAGAGGAAAGGTTTCCTCTTGATTTTTGCCCCCTCAGCGATATTTTTTTCTATCATTCGTTTAGCCTTTCTGATGTGTCTCAACTTGTCCTTGCTGCTCATTGTGGTCTTTGTTTCATGTGGTCTTGCTTCATTTTGCTTGTTCTATAAGGAGCTGTGTGTTCTTAAACTGTTCTTTAGACATTTTAAGTGACAGTTCTTTAAATTTTGCCCATCTTGCTCTATGTATTTTGTGATATGTTTTTAGAACTTAATTATGCATTTTCCTGTTTACATATCCATTTCGCCACAGTTGGATTCCTAAAATTGTCAACCGCAACTTTAGACTCTGTTTTCAGATTACTGGAAGATCGACCATTTTGCAAACACGACTCGGCAGTAGTTCTCTTGCCACTGTCACTCTCACTCTGTCATGGCTGTTTGAAACTAGAGCAACGCAAGTTATCAGTTTTTGAGTCCCTGGGAAACTTCAATTAGCCCACAGTGGTAAATGGTTCCTCTCTATTTTCAATCAAGGGGATTTTCCCATGTTCTGAGGAACATTTAAACTCTTTTTATGGCATAGCCTTTGTAAAATGAATTTCCTAAACAAGCAGATTCACAGTTTTAATTCATGTTTCGCACAAAGCCGTTTATTTCTAATATACTATAGATTGTGAAACATTTGTTTATTCTGAATGGATATTCTAAAAGAATCTTTTAAGATCTGTGTTTTTTTCCTGTCTTCGTGCTTCATTGACACAATATTTGGTAAGTGACAGTAAGTTTGATAAGATCATTTCTAACACATCTGTATTCACTTGATGTATAAAACAACAGAGCATTGCTGTCAACCAAATTAACCGATTGTCTTTTAACTATTAGCCTGAACAGAATTGTTCGATAAAGTAATTGTACAGAGAACTAAACCAAAACTCAGAAAAGAAAGAGCTTTGTATCAGCTGTTTTCTGGAGCTGTAGAGTTAGAGTTGGCAGTCTGAGCAGAGTAATGCATGTCTAAGCTACTGCGTAAGGTGTGCATTGACCCTTTTATGAACTGGACTTCAGAGTGCAAAAAACACTTAAGAGCACAATCTTAAGAATTTGAGATATTAGAAATAAGGGGTAGTGGTGTAAGCCTGTAATAACTGAAGTGATAGTGCAAGTGCATGGTCAGCATGCACTGAGTCACTAACCCTCATGAAGAGGTAGGCTCGAGCTGACGGAAGCAGACACTGGCAAATGGTGACATCAGAGATGCTTTATTGCAATGTAAAACCAGCAGGGGTTCCAGTGCCTGTGAAACAGTTTGTGCGCAGCATCTAACAGTGTGCCCTTGTTGTGGACTAAAGGATTTTTGTGTTTCAGGCTAACTCTTTATTAATGACTTTGCATAGTTTCCTTTACTGCATGACAGGGGAACCACGTAATCCTGATTTGTGACCTGTTTTTCTGTTGCATTATATTTCATAGAGTGAGGTAACATCACAGCCACAGCTTCTATTGGCCTGTTATTAACTTGGACCTTTTAACTGATAGATTTTTATTTGGCTGATTCCTTTTTTGACTTGGGATGTTTTTATCCACGAGAAATGTTTTGGTCTGATACAGTTTTCATTTTCCACAGACGCTGTTAGCCAAGTTCCTGAAGTTAAAAACCATTTTTTTAGTTGGCCCTATTGAATTTCAGTACTATCTGGGAGAGAGCATTGAAAATGTATTGGTACAGGTGTCATAGTTTCAGAGTATTTGGGTGTTCTTGTTTTTTTTTTGCCTTGTTATATTAAACACCACAGCAGAACCCCAGTGCATGTCAGTGTGCTCAAGCTGGATGTGTGCTTGCAGCTTTTGTACTGCAGACACGCAATCTAGAACATTAAAGTGGTGCACAGTCGTGCCTTTAACATTGTCGTTGAATTTCCTCTCGTGACAATGCATCATTGCCTAGTCAGCTCCTACTGTCCTCTCTCCTTCTGGCCTTTCTGCCTCCATCTCACACCACTCTCTTTATTCACACCTTCAGAATATGCTGCAGGCTCTCTCCTGGAATCCTATTTTATATCTCGCTTAAACACCTTGTAATTACATTTTATTACATACCTTGAGCAATAAATCAGAGGAGTTTTTAAAGCAGAGTAACTCAAAACCTACGGGAGTAAAACACAAATCCTTCAGGTTGGAGTTACAGTTCTTCGCTGCGAAGGATAATGTCCGTCGTGTAAATCTAGAAGTTTGGTACCACGACTCCAGTGCTCCCTGCAGTGAGAGAGCCACTGGCAGGTACAGAGGGGATTGTTTACAGGAAAACAAGCTCAAGGCGGGGAGTGCATGCAGCGTAGCTCTGAGAACAGCTGCCATACAGCTCTCATGTGTGTAATTGTATCTGAATAGATCGTTAGGAGTCAGCAGTAAGTGGGGGGGTGTCTGTTGTAATGAACACTAGATTGTATTTGTTGACTGTAAAGCCCCCGGTCACACAACCTTGCCAAGCTTGCTTATTTTTGGTTTTAATATGCAAGTTGTATATGGATGAAGCCCATTAGACAAGATTTTAATTCAACTGTTAAAGAGATGGTAAGAATGGCAGCCTGTGATTAATAAGATGGAGAAACAAGTTTTGAGTGAGTACTGTCCACTCACCTGCAAGGAACCAGCGTGAGAGGAGAACCAGGGAAAACTAGATCACTAGTTCCCAAAGGATGATTGATGGTTGGGCTTTCCAAGTTTGTAACAGTCCGAAACGAATCATTTCATTTTGCATCTTTCTTCTTAAATATTTTGTATTTATTCATGTGGCTCGTGTTTCCTACTGTTGTATTATGGACACTTTCTCTAAAAGGAAAAAAAAGCAAATGCAGTGGCATAACATACAGTATAATGTTTATTTAACAGATGTGGTAACTGCGTCCTTGTTAATATCACGCCCAGAAACAGTTACTGACTGGTTTAAGTACTCTTCTAGGATCTTACTCTATCTTTAAGACTTGAAGGATCCTGTGTAGGATCGTGCAAAGTCTTGCTGGGTTCTGTGCAAGACTGGTGCTTCTGCAGCAAGTCTGCATGTTTTATGAATGTCTCAAGTCACATTGGATACCTGCTCTGGTTTAGAGTGCGTTAGCAGACACAGCCCTGAACTTGGACTGAATGCCTCTGGTCACCCCTTCACAGGGCTGTCGAGGAGACCTGCAGAGCACGTCATGCCCATACATCACACTGTAAGTAGCACAGGGATGATGAATCTATTCATGTGAAGAACACAGTCCTCTTGCTCTGAAGCTTTAGAATTGCTTTGCTTCCTGTTTCCAGCTTTCCTCAGGTGCTGTGATGTTTTGGACTTCCAAGAGCAATCAGACTTCAGTGGTTTGTGAGCTGATGGAGCAGAAGGGAGCTCTGCGCTGCCCATTCCTCGTGCACCTGCCCTCTTTCCCACACTGTCCCAGCTTCTTTTTTCACTCTTGCTGTTTTAAGTGCCGCCCTCCTGTTTTTCCGGAATGTGTGTGCAGACTCGGAGCAGCAGCTGTGTTTTTTTAACCTCCATCCAGCTGTCCTCTGATAGTAAAGAGCAGCCTCTTGCACTGATTGGCTGTGGTCCCCTTACAGTGTGTCCAGCTCAGACCTGATTGGCTGATGCCTTCATGCTCAGGCTCTGAAGGATCCCTGTGTGGTCTCTCTCACTGGCACACTAATGTAGAAGACTATTGGAAAAACTGACCACAGCCTACAGCAGGTGTCTCCTGCAGGTCCTGGAAAGTTCAGCTTTTCTTGTTTTTTTCCAGTTAAATGTTACTTTATTGAACAAGTTATACACTTGATTTGTTCATCGCGGTGGTCAGACGGTTTGTAGCAGACATCTCTCACACATGCTGGTCATCTCTGGCTGAGATTCAGATTACCATGAAGCCATGCAGCACAGAGGCAAGCACATCCTCTGAGTCAAATGGGTCTGTAATTGGACCCAGAGGGTTTGTAGCCAGAGATTCATGTTGCTGTGACAGTGCATGGGCCCTGTTACACCTCCACTGCTCTGTGTGTTATGAATTATCCCCTTTTCTGTCCTCAGTGGTTTAAAACCTCATCTTCCCTGTCCCTGCTTGTGTTTCAGGTTTTTAATAACCCCTCTAATCTTCTCTGCACCAGCCTGAAAATATTCACTCCCCTTAATCTGGTGGTGTACCACGGTCCTCTCAGTCTGGGCTATTATTACATTTTGCTCAGACTTCCTGTCTAGAATGACAAAAGTATTTATTATTAGTAGAATTAAAAACAGCATCACCATTAATGAATGCTTGGTAGTGTATCAGATGCTTGATTTAAAATAGCTACCGAACACTTCAGTTTGTTGGGCCTGTTAGAGACTGATGTCCTCTTGAGTGCGATGCAAATGTGGGACAGAATTTTTTGATCCAGAAAAACAAAAGTCTGTCCTCCCCTCCGTCCATTTGTTTTATCCAGTACAGAGTCCCGGCAAGCAACAGGCACAGGCAAGATGCACCCTGGATGGGACGCCAGTCCAAAAGCAAAAGTAAAATTTAAAAAAATAATTGATCCACTTCAGAGCATCTTTTCTTAAATGTCTGATCAATACCGTTTGCAACTACAATTCCTGTCACTGAACCACAGCCTTGAAATGTTTCCACTGCTAATCTGGCCTCTGCTTTTAGTGCATTGTAATGAAATCACAAACACCATCTGTGTTCACACCTAGCATTGAAAACAGACTGAAGGCAGGTGATTTCTGGTTTGATAATCCAGGCACTAGTCATTCTTTTCTGAGAATCTGTAAAAAAAATACAGACCTTATAATGAAGTATTTGTACATGGGCTTTACTCTTGTCCTTGCATTTCTCATGGGTATAGAAGGTTCTGATTTTCATCAGTATGTAGTCTAATTGCTCACCTATGAAACCATCTGATATCTGGCTTCAGATAATTGTTTGGGATTTGTCTGTGTGCCCACATTTTTTCATGAAAGCTCTTTGATTCAAGTAAAACTAAGAATCCCATGCTGCTATTGAGAGGAATAGCAAGTTTTAAAATGGACACTAATTTATAAAGGGTGACATTTGTACAGTAATTATTATTCCTCTTCAGTCTCAGGCATCAGAGTCAAGAAGAAGCTTTTTTTACACATGTGATCTGGACACAAGCTGAACTCCAGCCTAAGTGTCTTAGCAGCAAAACAGATCTTAGATACTGTTTCAACAGGAGACTTCAAGTGAACTCTATTATTACTTGTTTTATGGTAAACTAAAGATCTGTGTTCCCAGTTCCAGAAATGTTAGCTTAAATCTTAAATTAAGTTCTTGTAACTGCTTAAAGGTATCGTATTTAAATATGAACACTAACATCCTTCCAGCATGTCTACATGGATTTCTGAGTTAAAGACTCATAAAATAAACAGCCTAATAAAAGGTTCCTGTATTACATTTAGCTTAGTGTTTGTGCACCTTGCAATATTTGTTCGTTTTAAACCTGACTGATAAAACAGTTAACTCATGCTGCAACCATAGGTAATGACTGCAGAACTGTGCTAAGGCTGGGGTAAAACTGTAGAAAAATCACTATTAATAGTGCAGAAATGCTAAGCTAAATTTATCAATGTGAAGTTTCATTAAGGTAGCTTTAATAACTCACTGGCGGCTTCACACATGTGAAGATATGGTCCTGCTATCATAACACATACTGTACAAGTTTTTATAATGTATCTTCTCCTGAATACACTGGTAAAGTATATTCCAAACACTACTGGAATTATGATTTTAGTTTTAACTTTATTATTACTGAAAATCTGAAAAAAAGTACTACAACTGTTCTGGTAGTACTTTTTTGCTCATGGAAATTGTTTTATTTTCTAGGATAACACGGTGTTTTGGTGATATTCAGGAGGAGAATACCTCCACTTCTGCCCTGTCCTTTCAAGATCTGGAAATATGGAAGAATCCTTTGCCAGGATCCTCAGGTAAAGAGAACTCTGTTGTCCATTTTACTTCTTTAAAGTTCAGAACTTCAGCGCATGTCTTCTGTTATTCTTACATGATGAAATTATGAGTCTGGAGACCTTTTGGTTGCTGCGTATCATGAGGTCATTAAAAAAAGTTGTGATTTTAATTTTAAACGTCTTGTTTGTGTTTGGTTGCACGTCTTCAAGACAAGTGCATATCAGTAGAAAATGCTCTCTTTTTTTAAATGTGGATAGTGCATAGTTTTAGACCCCACTTTGCAATGTCCCGAGTGCTGCTCGTCAGCCCTCTGCTGTAATCCTCCTTCCAGCAGAGGAGAGGCAGAGTGAAGCCACAGTGGTGTGACCAGCCCCAGCCCCAGCCCTGGCAGTGCTCGCTCACTGGCCTGCTGCTGCCTGGGGAGTCCTGGGCTTGGGTGGGGGACGCCATAGTCCGGGCTGGACTCATGGTCTCTGGTCTCTGTGACAAGACCCAGATTTGGATCACAGAGCACCAACACCAAGACGAGCAAGTCAGTTCCCAGTTATTAAGAGCAAAGCCAGTTAGTTGTGCTACAGGGTGATGTTGTAACCTTGGTTTGTGTAGGAAGCTGAAATACAATTAGTGACCGTGGTTGGCACAACTTTTGAGATGTGGGAATTTTGATGATGTGTCAACGTGCATAAGTGTCTTTCCTTTTCATTTTAGAAGAGAAACATCTCAGAGACGCTTTCTCTCAGCACCTTCTTATATAAACTTATATAAGTAGGTGATGTTGACAGCAGGAACTGAAAAATTCAGAATAAAGTTCTCCAGAGTGAGCAACAAAGCTGGTCTTTGGATATCTAGCAAGACTTAAGTAAACCTATGGGAAAAAAAACATGTGTATTCTGTGAGGTCTAGAGTTCTCTTCTTTCACTGTCTGCTCACTCTCCTGGACCTCTAGGAATCTTCTGCTGTCCCTTCCCGGAAATATGCAGCTGGGTGCAAGGAGCGACTTTGGTCACTCCTGTTCTTCACCTGCATTGCTGGCAGTCTTGCTAGATGCCGTGAGCACATTTCTAACACTGGGACTGTTCTTCTGCTGCCATGCTGCAGTTAAGATCTCTCAACTCTATTACCTGCTGTGCTGCTGCAGCTGGCTGCTGGGCAGAGCCATTTGCTGGAAGGGCGACTTCAGCCTTTCTCTGCCTCCCCGAGAGAGGTCTTGGACAGGGCAGTCTGGGGGGGAAGGCGAGTGGGAGTCAGTGGCAGGAAGGTGTCATCGGCCAGATGCTCTTGTGTGCCGCTGAACTACTGTAAGTGGTGCACATCTGCAGCAAAACAGCCAAGACTCTCCTACAGTAACCGTTGTTGCACAGGCTGTACCTTGGGAGCACTGAGTTGCCAAACTCTGGTACAGAACACTGCTAGTCCAACATCCATATAAGAATGTAAAAAAAGTGCAAACAAGAGGAGGCCATCCAGGCCATCTAGCCTGTTATGTAGTTAGTAGCTTATTCCAGGATATCATCTTCAACAGCATGGCTGGGTAGCCTGGTCTATACTCCCACGACCCTTTGGGTACAGAACTGCCTTCCCTTGTCAGTTTTAAATGCACTTCCACTTACAGTAGTTTCCACTTGTCCTCTGATTTGCACTGTTCATTCTGAAGAAATCTGCTGGGTTAACTTTGTCAGTGTCTTGGAATCAATTTCCACTACCTTGGGCTGGCACCAAGTATGCTGCTTTATATGCACATGTGCACTCAGTTTTGTCAAAAACAACTCTAGGGTATAATTTGTGTAACTTAAGAGAAGCTCTTGTGCTCCCTCAATGCAAATGCTGTTTCACTCCACTGTGGCTATCCTGCTGCCGTGTAGTGTGTGGGATTGTTTTATGAAGAATGGGGATTTATTGTTTCACGTTTACTTCTTACAGTCTCTGTACAGGACTCTGCACCTTTATTTTCTTATTCAAACATTTACACCTTATTCTGTACATTTTGTACATGTACAAAATGTAGGTGAGATTAATCTCACCCATAACATCAATGTGATTCTTCTGTCTTTTACTTGCATAAATGCATAAAATGAATGTTTGTCTCCTGGAAGATGTTGTTATCAATTGCGTTGTGCCGTCTTTGAAGTGATTCCAGTCCTCAGGAGAAGTGCAGTCCAAACCTCTAACAGCCCACCCAACATTTAGCGTCTGGCTGTGTATGTCCCTGTGATTTCCAGAATCATTTAATGTGTGTACTTTGTTTCAATTATACAAGTTCTCTAACCAAGTGTGATGAGCAGATGAGAGAGAAAAGGCTGAGCCCAGAGTGCAGTCCAGGAATCCAGATGTGGACTAACTCGGGCACTAAACTGCTTCTGCATAGACTCACATGACATGATTTGTATTCTGTGCTCTTTGCCATGAATCCAAGTTTCCTATTTACCTTTTTTACTTCTCCTGTCGTGGCCTACATGCTGGCAGTGATGTATCTAGTGAGATTCCTAATTATTTATATTTAACTTTATTTCCATGTATGTGCCATTTCTAATTTTAATCTGGATTGTCTTGCATTGTCCATTTTGCATTCTGGGTGCTGAAAATTCCTTCCTGCTTCAGTACTTAATTTTCTGTAGTGTAGTTATATATAAATTATTCTGGTTCTTAGCTATTTTTTAAAAAAAGCTACATTAATACTAATGTTTGGTGTATTGAAATGAGCTTGTCATCTTAGCTAATCACCACATTGATGGCCAAATGTGAATTACAGCAGACTGTGTTCTATTTAGTTACCTTGTAAGTCCTCAATGACATCTCTTAAAGGGGAACTGCAACACTATTTTTATATTTCAGGGTTAGAAAGAATCAGCATTGACGAGTGCATTTCAAACCACAATGAAATTAAAATGCGCATGATAATGTCATGATCGTAGGCCCCTCCTCTTAAGGACGCTCCGGCTCTCCCTTGTTTATCTTTGATTTCCTGCACCTGCCTCCGGTTCCAGCCCCCTTCCTATAAAAGCCAGACACTCCCACCATTCCGGGCTCAGCTTTGGAAGACGGACTCCTGGAAGCCCGCCTACCAGCAAGTCCAGGAGAGGCTCGACGGCATCGGCTTCACAACGGCGTCCTGACCATCTGGGTCCGGGGCTGGGAGCGCCTGGCCCTGTTACCCCTTTTATTCCCCCGACCCCTCGCCAGACCCCGCTCTGGCTTTTAACTCTTGTCTTGTTCGACTTGGATGGACCACCCGGCTCTGGACATTTGCTCACCCATGGATTTTCCTACGGACTCCCTTTGGACTTGTTTTCCTTGGCCATTGCCCCCAAGCACCAGCGCACCTTGGACACGCCCCCTTGTTCTACTTCCAGCCCTGATCCTAGTCTTTCTTCCCGTGTTTGTTGCAGTCCCATCTGGATTTTATCATCTGCATGGGGTCCTGAAAAACGCTTCGTGACAGATAATGTGTAAAACCCCCAATTTCTATCACAAAATAGACAACATTTCTAGGTTTGTAGGGCATCACATCGCCATCATTGTCTGTGATTCAGAACAGGGCAACAAAACACCTGGTGATATGAAGCAGCCCAATGACATTGTAAACAAGCAGGCTTGTGAATACATCTTTTTTAATCCAATAGAAATTTTGCTCTTGACTTCGAGATTGTTTTGCCAACCAATACTTCTTGTTAACTGCATGCAGATCACATTGGAACATTTCTGCAGTGAAATGTCTGCTGCACAACCTGTACTCTTTTCGCTTGTACATCACATTGCATTAATCATTATAGGGACTAGTGAGCAGGAAGGGCCGCATCACAATACAATTCACACAAACTCTCGCTCTCGCCTGTGACGAGGCTGTGCAACATGCAACATACGACAACATGCCGGCTTATAGTACTTTCACAAAATTCATGATTTTGTGCTTGGTTTGGAATTTGTAAAATTTGTGATACCCTCAATTAATTTTTTGTTACTGTGATTTAATACCCAGTCTGATAAATTAGAACTGCAGCTCCTGTTTATCTCAAATCCTACAAAAGAGTACAAATTTATTTTTTTCTCTGTGATGGGCCATAAACCAGGAGATTTAAATGACAAGTGACTTGTTATTCTTGGAACAGGAGAGCAGGCTTCCAGAATGATGCTGCACTGTGGTACTTAAAGTCAAATGCTGTTGTAATTACCACATTACTTGCAGAGCACTTGTGATAGTGTACAGGTATCTAGTCTTAGTTCACACATAAGATCCCAGGGTCACAATTAAGGACGGTATGTACATCCTGGTCAGTAAGTTGCTAATTTATTTGCTTGTTGGTCCCTAAGACTTAATCAGATTGCTTCTTGAATGAACACAGCTGTTAGAGGTTGTCTGGTTTCTTCTGGTAATGCCTCTTGGGCACATGTCCAGCAATGAAGCACTGCCGAGCATTCTTAATTACTGTACCCTGAAGTTATGGCTTTGAAAAGAATGCAGACCAGGTACATATTTTCTGTGCTTATGGCTCAGGGCATTCCATTTTTACAAGAGCATGGGGATAAAACAGGCACAAACAGCTCAGTCCATCGCACGCTTATTCGCATGATGCAGAAAAACAATATAATTTCTATTTGAACTGAATATTCAGAGAAGATACTCTACCCTTTAGGAACAGAGGTCACAAAGATGTATTTTCACATATGTATTAAGGGAACAACACAAAAATGTTTGGAATGTGGCCGTTCGTCTCGGTTTCTTAAAATCGATTAAAATAATTGGAGTGTCATTTGTATTGTTATTACACAAGTTCCAGTTCTGAATTTTCATTTTCACTTGGCTGTGTTAAAAGCTTATTTTTTCTCCAAGGACGAAATTCTAAAGTACATCAAAATCTTCTATATTTGGTCAGGCACACTTAGCGTTTTGAAAGAGCATAAGGAAGGCAGCCTGCTTTCAGTGCACTAGAGCATTGCCACCATACAGGTTGTACCACGAAAATCACCTGCCTGTGGATGAGCTGTACATCTGCTGTCTGAGGCACATGCATGTGTTCCTAACCTTGAGTCAAACAGGGATTCCTTCATATTCAGTCAAGAGTACAATGATTATTGAGTTAAAATCTTAACGTGAAGAAAAAACATTTAATGGTAATTGAATTCAGATAATTTAAATATCTGTTTCTTATTAAGTGTATGTTGAGGAAAATGTGGAATCAAAGCCAAAAAGAGAAAACACTCTAAGTACTCCGTAGTAAGCAAGAAAAGAATACTTCTAAACTTGAACAGGAATGGAAATTTCACTAAGAAGATTGAGGAGAGGGGAGTGCCTGATTGCAGTATATAAAATACAAACACCAAAACCCACCAGTTACATACAGAGAAACAGAAGCTTCTTATATCCGATTGGAAGATACTCATGAACTTATTTGCACTTGGGTGGTACTGCTTGAATATCGCAGATGTGGACTGTGCTTGTTCTCGCCAGTCCCACTGGCTGATCTAATTCTGAGAAGGATATGATATAATTTGGCTTCAGATTGTTGGAATCTGCCTTGGACTGTTCCTAAAAAAAAAAAAAATAGAAACAGCCATTATGAATGAGGACTTGACTTCTAAGCAAGGATTCATGACATTGAGCAAATGCCAAAGCTAAGCCTGTACACATGGCTGAAAAGTACAGTAGTCACTCCAATGGACTATACCCTGCCAGCCGAGTACATTTATAAGTCATACTCATTTTTTAGTTTATTAGTGTTATCAAATGTACTATATACTGCTTTTGCTACAGTAGGTATCATCCTGATGCTTTGGCCATGTTTTGAGTCACTGTAACTGCTCCATCAGTGTGAAACAATGTAATTGGTGCTTTCCCTGATGGCAATGGCATCATACAAATATAAAGGTTACTTAAGTGAGAAGGCCACATGGACTGTCTTCAAGGTGTTTCCATCTCCTATTGATTGCATGAATCAAATAACTTAGGCAAACCTTATTTTCAAGACTACATGTGTTTAGTAGTTTTGTAATAATTGGTTTTGCATTTTATTGAGGGTGAATAAAAACATTGATGAATTCCTGAACATGGCTGTGCACGGCTGAAGGGAGAGCCTGTGTGCTCAGAGGCTGCCATCAGTCTGAGGCCTGTGAGCTCAGCCCATCAGTCGCAAGCCTGGGTACGCTCCTGGGATGAAGAGCAGGCTTGGGTGACCAGGGCCCAGAGTTCTCCTGCAGTGATCACTTATCACACCCATAGTGAATAGACTCTCACCTGGGCCAGAGTTAATCGACCAATGTCAGCTGGAGAGTCTTGGAATCTTTTCTCAGCAACACAGCCCACAGTGCCGACAGGCTGAGCTCCTTTAGCAGGATCTGTGTGATTTTGTCCGGTACCAGCAAGACTGCACACTCATCCTGCCTTGTGCCTCTGTGAGCTGTAGGCTTATTTTGCTTATTTTATTTGGGCTTATTATTTTTTAAAGTTGCATTCTAATGAAAATGATCACAGGTAAAAAATACAAATTTAGTAGCATAATTTTAGCGAAATAATGATTGCTAGTAAAACTAATCACACTATCCTTACACGTTTTAATGAAAAAAACTCATAGGGATGTATTGGTGATCTGTCCCTTAATATACTCTTTGGTGTGCTTCCTCATATCTTGTCGTGTTTTTTTTCCCATCTGCTTCTCATGACAGTCAACCTGATTTCTTTCTCCTGTGTAGAATTCCCGTGCTTCTGTTACTGATTGGTCCGACCCTGGTGGATTGTCAGCACACAGTGGAACACAGAAAGGTAAATGTCTCAAACTGAGTTTGGTTACTTTTTGAGGAGCCGGTTTCTATCCAGAGGACAGAACAGCTGGATGGGTGAAACCCAGACATTTCACCTGCTGCAGTGTTCTGGGAATTAACTTGTTGGCATGAGTAGCTCCTCAGTGAGCAAATGCAGAAAAGGCAGCGGTTTTTATAAAAAGAAAAAAATGTGATGAATTCATTTCAGTGCAGGTGTAACATTTGGAAATTGTAACGTGGCAATCTCCATTAGCTCTTCAACTTTAAAATCATCTCCAAAATAATAACAATAATCACCAAAATAATTTCTTGCTCTTCTAAACACATTGTAAAAAGCATGAAGACATGTGCACTTACTGTAATACATCCCCAGAGACACTACTTCTACAATATCAGTAACATATGGGTAAAATATTTCCTCTGAAAATTAAAAAAAATCCTCTTAATCTTAATCGATTGGCTTCTGCGAAACACAAGCCAAGGAGCAGCAGCTGCTGACAGATGACAGATGAAATTATGTCAAGTGTTACAGCACATGTATCAGTATAAACAGCTTTAGGATCATTATCCCAGAGCACCAGATTCCTAAAAAGAGCTTCGGTCTTGTAGGATTTGCATTTTCATGTTTCTGCATAAGAATCTTCTCATCTGAGACCTCCCATGCTGCTCCTCATTGTACTTGACGTTAACAGAAATGACATTCACAAGCATTTTCATTTTCTTCACCAATATTAGGTATGATTATGATTTTCAGGTCAGTTGTAGAAAATTTGCATCCCCAAGTTTCCAAGTCACAAAAAGTAAGTCAACCCTTGATTAATGTGATTAGTTAAGAAACGTTCTGAGCACACTTAATTAAATAACTTAAGTTAATGACTTTATAAAGGAAATTTAAATACCCATGCGGATTAATAATATATATTAAATTGAACAATTAAACATATTCCCCTTGAGTTAAATGACAACTCCATCGCCCAGTCAACCCAAGCTGTCTTCAGTGTTCTAATGAAGAGATTCCAAAGGGAAGTTCCAATCCATTAAAATCTGTGAACTAATCGCAATTCTTTTCCTTTGCAGTGTTTCAAGGGAAAACATGATCATAAAAGCATTTTGAACACAAAGGAGCATGAGGAAATAATTTAGTGATATTAGAAATTTCTCAGTTTAAAGAATATATTAGGCCAGTCTTTTCTGACTGTCTCTATCAAAGACGCTCTTCATTGTGCTCTGGCAGCTGGATGAAAGCACGTGTGGAAAGGGCCATTTGTACTCAGTTCAGAGCAGGAGCAACTCTAAAAGCCAAGTTAAGAAACTGGCATTTAAGCTTATCCCTTCCCTGTCTGTCTCTGGTTTCATCTGACCCTAATGTGTCCCAGTTGTGCAGTGAGTGTGGTTTTAAAGCGCTTTATATCCTCAAAAACGTCCAGACCCAGGTGGTGCTCAGTCACCTGCTGCAGTATTTCTTATGAAAGAGAAGAACTTTATAGAAACCTGTGATGTGAAAGCTCTTTAGGAAAAGGAACAATGTAAATGATATTGATGTCTGATGTATATGGAAAGATAATGAAAATGAAGCACTGGAATAGTTCCTCCCAGGAAAGAGCGCGTACAGTGTGTAAAGTACACGGGGAGAGGCGACTGTCTGTGCTTTGTCAGTGGCAGGATGGTGACCTCTGCTGGTTAGATACCAGTAGAGTGTTGATGGCAGCTGGGTTCTCTGAATAATTTGAAAATCAAATATTTAATCATTTTAGTATTACAAGAGCTCTTGCACGTGTGTTTAAATGATTTATATTAGTCTCCGGACTGTGGGTTTATTAACAGTGCGACGTACACTTACCTTGAAGTCAAAACCTTTGCGGCTTCCTGCAGAGCTGAATCTGGCTGCCAAGGAAGTTACTTCAGTTACAATACAGTGATGTGATTTGCATTGGATGCAATGCTGGGTTGTAACTGTCTTGAATAAACTGTCACAATGTCAGGCACCTTGCATTTCTGCTTCCTTATAAAAAGATAAAACACCAGTACTCCCCAAATACAGGTCTACAAACTAAAGCACTCATTACCTGCCTTACCTGGGCTTGACCTTTGACTCCGACGGCAGGGGTCCAGCACTGGCCTGTGGTTTTGCTTCTTTGCCAACATGTGGGATTAAGAGGTCAAGGAAACGGAAGCTGGTCCCTCAGTGACCTGTTGCATCTCCTATAAGACTGGTGATCCCTGGACAGCAATTCCAGGGGTGTCCAATCCTGGTCTCGGAGGGCGGGTTGGTGTGTCTGCTGGTTCTCCCTCTCTTTATAGCAGCATAAGCCAAAGAGCTGGGAGAAGCCAGTAACCAGCTGGCCTAGCTTGTGAAGAGCTGAGCTGGAGTGAAAACCTGAAGAGACACTGGCCCTCCAGGATCACAATTGGATGCCCCTGAATTATGCAGTTTTATTGTGGAGTCGCAGCTTCCTGTGAGAAACAGCAGTGAACTCCTCCGCTAAAAGAATGTATTTAACAGCAGAAAAATACAGATAGGAGAGATTCCATTTTTCACACAAGCAGTAGCTTTGATGAATGGACAGAAAAGCAGAAGTGTCAGTGGAGGAGCACAGCTGGTTTATTGTGATTTCTTAGTCTGGGTTATTTTTGTCACCCTGAGCGTCATCCTCAAGGAGCTTGAAAGTCAGAATTCGGTGGTCTAGGTGTAGGATCATTATCGCAGATTCAGAAATAACACATTTACATGCTTCAAATTCTAGTGCACGACCCTTAAGAACCTGTAGCCATCTACCCTGTCTGTGTAGTGCTGCAGAACATGGATACCAGGTAGAAGGTTTCATATATACAGTTACTATTAGACAATGACTTCTTTAGACCTACAGGGTTAGACATGTTTTCCCAACTATACCTATTAACTGAATTCTACAGTACAACTACAGCTATTGTTGCAGTTTAATTGTATATGTTATAGACAATATTGTCAGCATAACGGTTTTTGTTGATTCAGAGAACATCTAATAAACTTGAGTCAGTCCATCAGTCAGGGGGCATGTAGACCCAGCTGATCTCCCAATCTGTGATCACTGAGCAGCTCCCCATACCTGCAGCTGCAGAGACTGGGGCTGGGCTGAGATTATGAGCTACCAGTGCCAAGAGCAGGGTGATGATCAAGGACCGGGCTCGAGTACCTACAGCTTAGTCTGCATCCTTGGTACCCTTTTGCAGGCAACTAAGAAAACAAAGGGGCGAGTTATGCATTTTATGCTAATGTATTTTATGGAAATTATACATAAAGCATTAATATTGTAAATATGAAATGTTACCCAGTACTAAATTGGGCTTTAAGAGAGTTAGCTTGGTTACACTACAGTGCCGATGCCCTGTTCAGTGTATGGTGCCTGGCTGCAGCTTGTGCTCTCCAGTAGGGCTGAGCTGGGGGTGAGGTTGTGGCTCATTGCCCTAAGCAGAGCAAACGGGCCAGACTGGCTGCAGGGACACTGAGCAGCTGCTAGAGGCCGCTGTGGTGTGTAGTGAGCAAACAGCTGTGCGCACACAGATACTGCATGTGTGCGTACACGCTGAGGCTGGCAACCAGACTCCTGCTGGCCAGCGACCTGCAGCTGTGAAGGGCAGATATAAAACCCTTTACAAACCCAGGTTTAGAGGTGCAGTTGAATTACCCTCTCTTGGCACAAGCATCAGAAATAGAAAACTTCGAGATCATTGGTGGACGATGGTTTATTGTGAACAACTGGGATTTAACTATTATTCAGAGGGCAACAGGTGGCCTTTGCCTTAGTTAAAATCCTATTTATATAAGATGCAGTGCTTCTAGGGTGGTGCTCATTCTCCAGTAAGCAAAAAAAAGTACAACAGTATGCTGCTAGAGGGGAGATCTTCTTCACATGGTGGTAGTAGTGGGATAGTGTTCTCTAGAAGAGGTTAGCACAGATACAGCTTCAACCATCATGCAGTAGAATCGCAGGAGGTTCGAGTAGGGAGCTGAGTCAGAATGCACAGGCTGCAAAGGGACATCCAAAGCTGTCTCCATAGCCTAAACTTTGTTTCTTTTCTTTAGCTTTCAGCATGGAAAGTACCTTTTCTTGTTCCATGGCAAAATTAGAGGAGTTTTCCTTCTCCTTTTTTTCTATAATGGGGGAATTGGTTAAGGCTTTATGCAGGCGATTGCTACAGAGCAAGCCACCAAAACAACAGCCATGAGTTTATCACAAAGAAGCTTGCAAATATTTTAACTTTTAAAAGAAGCCCTTTGAGCTAATGTCTAAAAGGAGTCTAATGTCTAAACAGTCCTTACAGACTTCATTTCTGGTCTTTAAAACCTGTGGTCATTTAGTAGGGCCTCAGGTGCTTGACCTTCTATACCTTGTTTGGGAATGGTTGCAATCTAAGATGAACAGGTCTACCACAATCATGGAAGTGATGGGGTTATGCAAATACTGGACCATAAGGCAGCACTGAGGGTGAAGAAATCAGGCAGCCCATCTTTAGGTACCTACATTGTCTAGCATGCAGTAGTAATAAAGGAGCAGCCACACAAACAACGATGATGTCCATGGGAATATCATGTCTTAGGTCAATCCCTTGAGAGCAATAATTCTGAATGAATTATCTGTTTTTCATATCGCAGCTATTGGAACCAGTTTCCACTAGATTCTGAGAAATGATCTCTATAATAGTTTCAACTCATAGCCTCATGCATATAAAATAGATTTGTGATGTCAAAACATTTTCAAGCGGTCTAGATGTTTAAGCATGCATGCATTAAACATTTTCAATGCTCCACATCTCGATGGAGTTTTCATTGTTATTGTGCAAAGGAGTATCTTCACCTGGTAGATATTTCCCATGGACAAAAGCACAGGGAATTGAGTACCTATAAAATGTAGATGTTATCTGTTAAAAAGACCAAGTTAGCAAGCAGGTCCCTGTTAAAAAATGGAGATATAATATTGATTAGTAATGCCCTTTTAAGATTCAAATGTGACTGCTCTTTGCCCTGTCAAAACTTTTTTTAGTTAGAAAACATTAAAAAACATTTTTTCTAATCAACCTACAGACATCATTACTTTGGTTTTTAGTTTTCAGTTTAAAACAATGTTTCACGTAGAATACAGTCCAAAAAGATACAGCGTATGAATATATCTCATTGTGAGTTTTACAATTATTCATTTTCTGTGAATCTGTGAAGAATTTGTAAAATAAGTCATTTGTCCTCCCAATCCCATCAGATAGCATTGAAGTAGGAGGCAAGTGTTTCAAATATATATCCTCCGTCCTTTTAGAGAATGTGATTAAGGCTAAATCTGATATTTACTGTATAACTTCATTATTATGTTAAAGAAAACCTCTGCTTCCATACAGTAAGTTGCCTTCAATGAGGATATTGTATACTGTAAAAGAATGGAACAGGATCCACAAATCCACAAATTTCACAGTTTCTAATTCCAGTTCCTGTCTTTATCACTGAGTGCCAATAAGAGGCATTGTTTTTAAAACTTTCCATGTTTTAACAGTCTATGTCCTTGTGTCCTCTCCGTTGTGAAGGTTTATTACAGAGACTATTGCAGAGATTGTGAAGGCAGGTTGACAGGGGTAAGAGTTTGAAATGTGAGTGAAACAGGATTTTTGATGTATACAATGTTAATCTATAGACTAGAGGTCTATCAGTGTCTGAGGCACAGATTAGACCTCTGTTTCTGCTCTAATCATGGCGATAACTCCCATCACCCTGCTCTTCCGTAGGTCCCCCAGAGGATAGGACCGCAGCAGGACGCCGCAGACGGGAGGGGGGAGGTGTCGGGGTCCTGGGGCCCCTGGGGGCCCTGGGCGGCGTGTTCGCGCTCCTGTGGCGGGGGTGTGAGGGAGCAGACGCGCCCCTGCCTGGCCTACCCCCAGGAGGTGGCGAGAGTCCCTCACGGGGTGCCCCCCCACACGTTGGCCCCAGGCCGAGTGGTGTCGGCGCTGCGCCCCTCGGTCCCGCTGCACCGCCCCAGCCGGCCGCCTCGGTCCAATGACACGCACCCCCAGAGCGCGGGCGGGCCGGCGCAGAGCTCGAGGCCTGGCCACAGGTGAGGGACTCTCGCACCCTTTCCCTTCCTCATACAGGCACTGCGCTCAAGGGCTTCCCGTGGGAGCTGGTGTGTTTCCGGCCTGCGGTTCGGGACAGCTCGCGAGTCGCGAAGTGAGACTTATCTCACGGCACTGCAGGGACAGGCCGATGGCACCCCATGCAGCTCTGGAGACAGCCCTTGTTATTTAGACATTTTTGTACCTACAAACATCTTGCAAATCTAACTAGGACAACTTTGAAAAAAATTCAACGCATTAGGACAGATATTTGTGTTATTTTTTACTCTATTCAGTTGAATGCTATTGACGTGTTGGAACACATCTTCTAGGGAAACGGCAAACCTATTTATAAATTTCAGGGTTAGAAAGAATCAGCACTGGTGGCTGCATTTCAAACCACAATAAAAGTAAAATGTACAGAGTAACCTATACAATCTCCAATTTACATCACAAGATAGACTAAATGTCCAGGTACACGCAGCAACATGTTCTGATTTCAGAACGCGGCAGCTAAACTTCCATTGATGTGTTGTGGCCTTATTACATTGTTAACAATCAGGCTTCTGAATACATCTCTTTTAATCCAATAGAAATATTGCTCTTGAGTTTGATATAGTTTTTCTGACAAATACTATTTACTTGTTAACTCTGCATGCAGATCACGTCGGAACATCTCCGCTCGTAGATCACATTACTTTTCTCATTTCAGTGACTAATGAGCAGAAAGGGACCTCGTAATTGGAGCATGTGTTAACATAGCAACTTACAGTACTTTAATCAAGTTCGTTTCTTGCTTAATTTGGAATTTATACAATTTTTCATCAATTAATTTATTTTATTACCGAGATTTAGTAGTCGGTGAAACATTTTACAGTGCATTCTGTTTAGTGTCAGTCTAGTTGAAATTTGAAACAAAGTATAGCACTCCATCCTGTAATGGACTTGACTGCCTTCCAATTAAACTCTTTTTTTTAAATTGCCTTCACATTCTGTTTTGCACGTCTCCTATTTTTGTGCTGTTCCTGTGAGCCCCTTTTAAAAAGGCTTAAAATAAACAAGATGGCAGTTGACTAACGGTGCTTTTTTAATGGGAAACCAAAGCAACAAAAAACGTTACCAAAACTTGGAGTAGCTGCTAAGAACAATTTAATTTAAATGCTCTCAGTATAATAAGTGATGCATTTCCTTTGACAAAAGTCCCAGAGAGAGTGTCCATGAATACCACATTCCATTTTGTAAATTTGTCTTGATGACACCTCGTGACTTCAACAAGGAGTACTTTGTGACCAGAAGATCCGGCTCCTTTCAAAGAATGAACTTCGTGAACGAAATAAAGAGCGAGTCACACATGAGACTCCAAGCAAAAGAGGTGCAGACTGAAGGTCTGATTCCATTTATTTAGACTGTTTTCTAAGTTTAAGGTTTTAAACCTACAAAATGAAGTTTAGAAAATTTAATTACCTTATTAAAAACAGCCAGACAGATGTACTAATTATTTCAATTAATCAGTCATACAGTGTTTTGGTCTTCAGAAAATCCAGAATCAAATCCTGCTAATAAACTCTTCTGAGTTGTGTTGCCAATGACCTTTGTGACCAGAATAAGCACCAGCAGCACACTGCCTGTTCACTGTACTTAGACCTCTGTACTGTTCCTTGCTTTTCCCACAGGGGTAGCAGTGAGAAACAGATCACGCCAGGGAGATATGGCTATGGTAAACTTCCCTACATCGTGCCACTCAAGACAGACACTGGGCAGGGGCAGAGGGCCCCCAGACCTCGTAGGCAGCGCCAGGCCTCCCACCCTCGTAGGAGAGGGCAAGGCCAGGGGTACAGACAGCAGAACCCACACCCGGGATATGACACGGGAAACGGCATCTACCGCGTCTCTCAGAGCAGAACCCATCACGCCAGGACTTCTATATACCAGCCCGCCCAGAGCCAGTATCCGGGCAGCGGGTCGTCTCTGCTCCTCTCTCCTCACCTCAGATACCCCGGCCCGGGCGTGACCACTATTAAATGTGTAGGAGCCCACAAGCAATACAAGATCTGTAACACTAATGTAAGTACAGTACTTCACATCTGCACCCAGAACCGTTCTCAGCATCGTCTGTAAAGAGTGCATTTCCCCCCTTTTCGAATAAGATTTTGCCCGATTGCATTACTCCACCTTTTGAATAAAATATGAGGTATTTATTTTTTCTCAGTTGACATCCCATATAACACTGTCATTCAAGGTTGTACTAATATTTAATAAAATAATCAGGTCTTGGAATTGGAATCGAATGCAGCCTTACATTTTGCAGGTGCAGGCTTTTTTACTTTAAGGTTGCTTAATTTGTTTTTTCAGTTCTTCCATGAAATGTATGTGGAAAATTCTTCTTCCTTGACTTTTAAATTCTCTCCTCATGTAATTTATAGTTGACATTTTCTGTACAGCTTATACAGATTTGAATACAAGAGCAGAATGTGCTGTTCTTCCACAAAAAATGGATTTAACAATAAAGGTGCAAAATGTTGCTTTATTTTCTTTCAATTTTAGAGGAAATTGTACTTTTGTAACCAATCAAATGACTTAATTGTCTTCCTCATCATGAATTCCGCTGTACTTTACAACTTGATTTGAAAATTGAAAATTGTACTAGAATGTTTTTTTCACAGAAATGTGGTTCAGATTATTTAATTCAACTACCTGCTTTCCTGTTTATCTTTGCATCAAATATGTTTTTTTATAGGTGGGTCTCTAGTTACATTTGTAAATCTCATAATAAAGATGGCAATTTCAGGAATTTTACTTACAGCAGCAGAAGTAGATAAAAGCCCAGTAGGGGGCAGAGCACATATCTCTGGAAGGTGCTGTACAGCAGGCCAGGTCCATTCAACTCATCTCAGCTGGTGAAGAGGCACCGTGTCCTGGTTTTCATTCAAATTCAAGGCAAAACATTCTTACTCTTACAACCAAACTCAACACTTTGTTGAAAAAGTCCTTCCCTGTTATACATTGGATGCTGAAATATATCAATATCCAACCATCTCTAACCAGAAAGCTGTTTACGCTGTCCTGTAAAGGTTATTGGCAACTTGTAACCTATCCTGGAAATCCCAGACACAGGACAGAACGATGTCCTGACTGGGACGCAAGTCCTTCGCAGGACACACAAGCAAGGACACAAAGGGCACCCTGATCCTGTTAATTACAGTTAACGTTTTGCTTTAATAATGTGCAGCTTCTCAGTGAAGTTAACCAAATACTTGATTAACAAAAAGATCATCAGACACATATAAACAGTCAAGAAAGTGAAATATTTCCGATTAAGTTCGTAATTTAGTAACTGAGACTGTTAATATGTAAAAAGTGTACCAGTCTTGCACTAATGTAGGTATCAGAGTAATGTCACAGACCGCAAGAACCAACAAAGACAGCAGTTTCCAGTGTAAGGGCTGAGTGTTACAGATTTTATGTGTTTTTCAAGAGCAAAGTTATACTCTACATGTAGTGACTAAGAGAGGATAGTTTTAAGATTTAGTTCTACTTCAAAGAACGAATTCAACATTACTTGTTAACTATGCAAAGAGAGCTTAAACTTTCCAGGCAAATGTATTGATTGAAGTATAATACGTGGAGACAAATTCATGTCTTTGTGATACTTCAATTAATGCAATATATTGCTCTGCATTAGCAAGAGAACTCTGCCAAGACTTGTGCACAGTGGAAAAAAAACCCTTTTAAGCTTCAACGTGTACAAAGGGAGGAAATCAATGTCTGGACTAATACTGTAATGAGACTTCAGAAACACCCATGCCTCTGTAAAACTCTACACCTCGCGAATCCACCTTTGTCCAGAGACATGCAGCAATCCCTCATGTCTGATTGCGTCCAGTTTCCATTAGAGCTACAGCTGAGGGACGCAGGAATCGGGTTTACTCTTTGCTTGCTCTGGATTTGGGAAAATGTTAATGGGCTTTTAAAAATTGTCTATCTAACCTTTTACTTAACTGTACGCATTATTCTGTGATGGCCTCTCTTTCCTTCAAGAACTCTCTCTTGCTAACCTAAAGAGACTCATGCGTCTTGGCAAGTAAATTAACCAAAATGTCTGCTTTCTTCTTCTTTGCAGGCCTGTCCTTCGAGCAGCCGGAATATCCGTGAGGTGCAGTGCTCCTCCTACAACAACAAACCCTTCATGGGAAGGCTGTACGAGTGGGAGCCGTTCAACGAAGGTAAGACAGCCTGACAAAGTACTGGTGCTCGTGGCTGATCGGACAGCACAATGCCCGACAGAAAAAGATGCAGTCGAGTTCTGGGCGGAAATGTGGCACGTCTAGGCAACAGAGATACTGTACGAGGCCTGTGTGAACATCACATAACAAGCTCTTATTCTTTTCTGTGACTGGATGCACAGCCAGGGGTGTGTTTTTTACTGTATTCTGCTTCTTTATTCTTTTGTTGATCGTTCCATGGGATGCAGAAAAAACGTGTGTGATGTTTACAAAGAACCAGATTTATTCTCTCTTCGAGGGAAGTCCTGCTTCTAAGACCTACAGTACTTAGACTGGGTTTATCATTACCTTGTCCTTTCCCTTTGCACAGGCTTCATTGCTGCTTCTGCCTCTAGTCAGTGTCCAGGGTGTGAACTGGTGCCACATGTGACTGCAGAAATGTGGGAGCACCATTGTCAAGTGCGACCACAGCACCACACTGTGATTCTGAATGGGCGTCTGCCTGAATGGGCACTGATGCCAGTGGGCATCGGGTTAAGAACTGCTGTGTCAGTGGTGGTATTGTTATGTTTCTCCATCTTATTTTTATTTACTGGCTTCTTTCAGTCAAATCTTTCACTCTTCTTTTACCTGTAACAACACTTATTGCATTGTTTACATAACACCTCTAAACATTTTCCGCATCTCCTACTCATCGTTTCTCTTTTCCCTTGTGAATGGATTTGTATTAGTTTTTATCTTTCCTCATGGTCCATTTTCCTTCATTTCAGTCTCTAGTAAATAAGTACAGAATAATATTTAAATGAAAAGCATTCCTATTAGTGGATAGATACAGTATTTATAGCTCATTATGCTGTTGTGATTTTAATTTGAACAATTGAAGGCTGATTTTCAAGCCATTCCATGAAGATCTGGAGGTGGGCTGGGAGCTGCAGCTTTTTATAGCAAATAGTAAAGAAATCTGTGCAGACTTAAAATAAACTGCATTTGGCTTTACAGTTTCAGGTAAAGGCGTTTAGACAGAACCAATGCTACTGTACTGTATGTGTGGTTTCATTCACAGTTTAAGGGTATTTTATAGGGTTTTTGGCAAAAAAGCAGACAGTAACATTTAAGGCTCGGTGCACACAAATCTGGCAAGCTGTGTTATTGCAGGCTTCTGTGTTGATCTGTTCAGTCGCAGTGCTCTCAGGTGATCCACTCTTGGAAATGAATAATTTACTCACATTTCTTGAGTGGGGAAAGTGCTCAGTTTCAGTGACCTTTACTTCAGGATTTACTGTAGATTAGGGATATGTTTAGCAAATTGTTTCACTGCAGTCTGGCTAAAAAGGCTGGTCACTGCCAAATCCCCACAAGAACGTCTGCTTTAACAGCTTCATTTACCAGTAAGTAGCTTAAGAAGTTGATACGAAACTTAAAACTACATTAAACCTTTGCATAGTTGAGGTACTGTACTATTATTTTATGTTTTAAATATTGTGCTGTCCTTTAAGATTTTGAATGAGTGATTTCATTATAACTTCTACACAATGTAACCTGGTAGTATTTCAGTACTGTGAAGTTAAACATGTTTTAGTACATTTTCACTTAAACAGCAAAAAAAACAACAACACACTAAATTAATATTATCTTTTTTATCAATAGTGTCTTTTTTTTGGACTCAGACTCAGGTTATTTTATTAAAACAGATTTCTGGCAGCATGATCACAGAATCTGAATGAAAATACACATCAAAGAATAATGATTATTTTTTCATCATGAAACATGAGACAATGTCTAAAGGAAAACTCTGAAAAGTATTGGGTCTGAGCTCCCTCATCATTCACACAATCCTGGACACACTGACACACAAGCTGGGCTCTGAGCAGCCTGCGGACACACTATGCAGCTACAGCTGGATGGAACAGGTTGGCTTGATAAACTTGTCTCCCGTTTGTCCCACAGATGTTCTGCTGGACGCCATATCAATCTTATCTTATCTCAATGTCAGGAGGAAGCAGCAGTTGACATGTCTGCTTGTCCTCATGCACTCTGTCTGCTCTAGGGAACTGTGACCATAAGGCCAGCCTAGTAAACCACTGTATTGGGGTAAAAACAAATTACAGTATTTCAATGTTTTAATTACTATTAATTCATATAGTTTTGAATTTTGCAGAGCATGAGTGAGCTTGTAACAATTGAACTTAAGTCTAATTTTCCCTCATTGTTTAATTACCCTACGGTTTCGGCACTAATCTTTAGGGGATTCACTGGGGTTTTTCATAGCTTTTTTGTTTTTGTCTTCTGTGTAACTTTCAGTTTTGTTGTCATGCAATGTGCTGAGGTGTGTTGGTAAACAGTGAGTAACCTCTGGGTGGGAATTGTGTGGCATTAAAGGGAGTGGCAGAGTACTGGATTACTGAACCTGTAAATAAAACAATGAATTAATTGAGAGAGAGTCTCTGCTAGAGAAGTGAATAATTCAATGGTGATAAAAAGCCACATCCCCTGTGTTTGTGTGAAACACAGTATGATCCCTAGAGGATGAACCATTATTGGGAAGGATGAGAATAAACATTTATAAAAAACTGTTACTCTTAGGTTACTTAATACTTTTGTTTTCTTTGTATTGCTGCCAGCTGTGCTAAGCCTAACACTTAGTGTATCTGCTCATCACTGACTAGGCTGATGCTATTCTGAGGTTGAACAAAATGTCTTCTCACATGTAAAGTTATAGAAATGATCATCTGAAGGAGAGATCTTGCTTAATTTTATTCTAACTGAACCTAAAGCACATTATATGGTCAGAGATTTTCCGAAGGCTTTTGATATCTTTGTTCAAAAGATTAATTCTTAAAAAAAACAGGCAGTATTCAATCAAGATGTTCATTTGGAGTGAGAACTGGTTAATGAGTGGAAAAGAACAGAATATGGCAGAAGACTCAAGTTGGGGCGATCTAATTAGTGATGTACCACAGTGATCTGTAGTGGGAACACGCCTCTTAATTCACATCATTAATCTAGGTTCTGTATAGTTAGTGAAGTCATGTTTGCTGCTGATATCAAAACAAGATGATTAACAAATATTGTAGAATATGCAAAGGACTTTTCACAATTCAGGATGGGCAAAAATCTGAAAGTTGACATTTGAAGTGAACATGTGAAGTGTTGTTCATGCAGGGAGCAAAGTATGAATGCAAGATGGGAGAAGCTTAATGTGTAGATGCGACCTGTGAAAACAAAATGTAACTGTCTACACTGACACATCATTGTCCTAGTGTTAAAGTTCTACAGTGTGGTGATGAAACCTTATTTAGAATAGTGTGTTCAATTTTGTGCACAACTTTACCATAAATACGCTTATAAAAAATAATTAATTGTTTATATTAATAATTTTTAGTCTTGGATGGCAAAGTCTAAGAGACTGAATCCTGAAAGTCCTTGGCAAAGCAAACTTCAAGACACAATTGGAAATAAAACAATTAATCAAGTGAGATTAGGTGCATTGAAAACAGTGAACAGGACACAGTTTATACACAAGGTCATGGGAGTCTGGAACAAGCTACTCAGCCATGTTCTCAATGCTGATACCCTGGGCTTGTTCAAGAAATAGCTGGCTGAGAGAGTATCTGACTTACTGTACAGATTTAGAATCAATGTAATTGCATGCAAGCACATCTGTCTGTAATACTACAGTATATAATAGATATTCACCGTGATTCACCATGTGAATCTTAAATGTCTGTCTGTAGTACAGATTATTTACATACATGTACTGTAATAGTGGAAAGATTAAATGATATGATTAAAATAGCGCGATGGTATGAGTGTATAAATACTAGTCTGTGTCTGGATGTGAAGCTACTCCCAACTTCAGGCTGGCAGAATAAATTACTGGTTATTAACCCAGGTCACTGAAAGCATGCAGCTCTGTCTATAATACTGTAGATGTTCAGATTAGTGAAGAGTCAACAGCAGGTTTCTTCCCATTTGATCATTCTAAAGAACCACAGTTTCTTAAAATAAACTGCAAAAAGCCAAGCATTCATCATGAACTAATGTCAATTTAGCGTTAAGCTACTTAACTGCTTTTAAAATTAACTATTAAAACCATTAACTATTAAAATTTATCCCACAACGAAAACTTTAAAAGTCATTTCCACACAAATATATCCCTCACAGAATTATTTAGGAACAAAAATGTTAAATCCGTATTCATGCAAGTTAACTTACTCTAATTTGCTTTTAAATTTAATAACATGTAATATTTAGCATTGACTAAATTCTTTAAAAATATGAATTTGCTCCTTACTCAACAGAACCTGACTCTCACTGGACTCCCTTTACCATCCAGCAGATTCATAATAATTTCTGCTTCACATGCAGTGATTATTGCAGACCACTATAACCCCATTCCTGCATGGCGAGTATTGCACAACCATTTAATTGCCAATCTGATTATAAAGATGAATCTATTTACAATGAAGAAGAAATGAAGTAGCGACAATATAGACTTTGTAGCAGCTGTGGGAGAAACATTGAGAGCTCTGTTCAGGGGTAAGGAGGGTAGCGTGTCAGTACAGAGGGAGGCTGGAGACCCCAGCAGTAGACCCACGCATTCTGCTGCTGACTGGAATTATATTGGTCTTAATGCAGTCTAACATCATTACCTGTCACGACAGACACCCGCTGTCTTCAAGAGACGTGCTTCATCTCTCCTGCCTCCTCCACACCCCCCCAGCTGACACCCCGCTACTGTCTTTCTGTTCTCTCGCATACATGAGGTTCTGTTAATCGGGGCCAAAGATCAGAAATGCAGATAAGCACACAGGCAACAGAGATGTACAGTATTCTGTTTATTTAGAACATTTTCCCACATGTGTGGTTATCATTCAAAATGTTGACTGTACACAAAAGAGCAGTTAAGAAAATTCTTCCTACGTTAGCATCAGAAAGGTTACAAACAAGTGGGGCTTAGCAAGCTTCTTTGGTTCTCTGTAGATCTTATTTTTCTGAGTTCGCAATATGGCTGGGCAGATGGGCTTGTTCCAGACTCCAACAACCCTTTGTGAAAAGGACTGCTTCCTTTTCTCACTCTTCGACACACTTCCCTGTAGTTTTTGACTTGAGCCCTCTGATTTGTCTCACAGCTAGTTAAGATAAACTCCATCAATTGGACTACTTCCATTTTAGTCTTTTCTGCTTAATACAGTCTCTGAGGTTAGTGTTACTGGGACACTGTATTATTATTTCTATTGAAAGTTTATTTTTATTGACTGGTTGTGATTTTGATTTGACTTGGCCATCATTTACAGGAATCAGAATTCTAGCGGCCTGCTGCTCTAAGTCCTAAACGTGTACTGTATGTGTGTAGATGCCTGTAGCTTGTTGAATCTAACAGAATCTTATTATCCATTAATTTAAAATTAATAACTAAATTAATATGAATTAATAATAGAATGCCTTTTAAGTAAATTTTTTATCTGATATGGCGCTTCAGTGGTCGATAAGTGCTTCTTGTTGTTAGTTGTGCATCTTTGTCATTTTGATGAGTGAATGATACAATAAAACTCTCAACACGCACTTGATTTTCGGTGAATTTTTCAGTGAATCTTTTGTAATACTGTATATTAATTATTAATTCTTTATTACAAGGTGAATACACATTCTGTCCTGGATAAATAACCTCGTCTTCGAGCGTCTTTGATTTGAGAATAGTGCAATTCTGCCATCTTGTGGTTGTGGCACCAAATCTGCACGTCATTAGGATGCAGTACTGCTACTGTTGGTTCAGTCTGTTTCTGATTTCTAGATCTTTGACCTTTGGTTTTCCGATTTGCATGGCTATTTTTAAATTTGACTACCCTTTTCTAATACGGAGAGTTTTGTCATTTAAAATTGTAATTTAGTATTAATTAATATACGGCATTTGTTCCTGAATTCATGCACTCCCAGGTTGGTGTGGTTGAATGGTATAATTGGACCAGGGGTTTTTCTCTCTGTTATCCCCTTAACACACCGAAGAGTTTCATACCATGAAAGCATCAGGTCGTTAGCTTGAGTGTTTGCGGGAGCAGAACGCTACACCTGCAATCATTCAAGCAGCATCAACCCGTTCATGACTTCCCAGAGAAGAATGGGTAAGAAGTGGGTCAGTTTTTATTGGGGTGTAGATCAATTTATTACATTTTCAAATAACATCAGTCATTTAAGTAATTGCATATTTACCCCGTACAGTAGGTAGGAATTGTTCAGAACCATTAATTCATGAAGAATTGAAAGAGAAAAGTCGACTGCTTCTGTTTTAGTGCTTTATTTGTACCAGACGTCTGGTAACTCAGCGTGGGTGAAGCCCATAGCCCGGGTTCTTTCAAAGGCTGCGTGAGATCCTGAGAGGAGTCGAATCAGCCAGATGGGTCCAATGACCTCAGCTCCGTCTTTCCACATATTACAACAAACTGGTCTGAGGTGAACGATCGTATTGTGACACTGGCTCCTGTGTGTTTCACTACAGACTGGGAACAGGACCCAGCGAGCTTACCTTCTCCTTTCTCCCGTTGTGATGCAGCGCAGGGGGACCAGCGTTGTGAGCTGAACTGCCGAGCGATCGGCTACCGCTTCTACGTGCGGCAGGCCGAGAGGGTGATCGACGGGACACCGTGCGACCACAATGACTCCTCTGTGTGTGTGGCCGGCCAGTGCAAGGTAGGGCACCTCACTCTGGAGCTCCAGGAGGAGGGGCTTTTCCTGAAGGCCTTTCAGATCGGCCACTGTGATCTTGATGTCTCCCCATCGAGTTGTCCCATCAGGAGGTGGTAAGATGGCAAAGGGATGAAATTAACTGGAGCGTATCTGTCTGTAGCTCAGTGTGTGTATCATGAAGTGACTTTCATTTTTATTGCACTCATGTCTGGAGTCCACATGTCATTATCCTCAGCTGATTATAGTGGTCTGTATGTTATTATAGTTCTGAAAAATATTTTCCAAAGCTTTTACTGTCACTTGTCAGATGGTTTTAGAAAATGTGGAAAACAGCCTAACTTTAATCCTGGGAAACCATAATTCTTTTCTAACTAACTAACGAAGCTCACTAAATGCTACACTCATGGCACATTCTGCAACTGCTATCATTTACATTGTGAATGAAATATTGTAGTGATGCACCTTAATCTTCCATTTTAAAAAGAGCAAAGTCTTTCCCTCTGGTATATTAATTTCACCAGGTCAGTGGAGCTGAATAGATTAACTGGATGATTGATTTTAAAGTGTTTTACACTTGAATTTAAAAGTCTCTCCCTTGCATCCACCAGGGGTCAGCAGAGCTTTGCAACAAATCAAGTGGAGTGTTAGGGAATCGTGATTGTTGACGAAATGAAATTACAGTGTTATGTCCACTATAGAGCCTCATTACTTTCTGGCTGTCTCAGTCAGTGCCTCTGTGCCAGCTGATTGAATTTGCATACAGATTGTCAGCAGTCAAAATGACTGTTCAATTCCTGATCTAGTCTTTCAAACGTTTGCAGTTTATTATGAGGTTTTATTGTGATGCTCACAATTTAGTCAATTCTTCTTAAATGTCTTGACCTGATTTTCTACATGATCCATCACCACTGTTGCTATCCAATTTAATCAGCCAGACGTTGATTGAAACAATAAGTCTTTTAAACTCTTATTTGATGAATAAGGGTTAGCAATGCCTGTTTGAGATGACGGAACAATGTTGATTCTAATATAACAGGTATAGTGTAAAAGTCAAACTGTTCTGCGTTTGAGTGGGAATGAGACAAAATCACATTTTAAACAAATACTTCAAGTGAAGTAACAGGTAATAGGTTTATTCCATGCTGAAAAGAGAAGAAAGAAAACAGTGTTTAGGCTGTGGAGCCTTCTTCAGATGTAAGGGTCCTTCTCACACCTGAAGAAGGCTCCACAGCTGAAACGTTGTGTTTTCTTTCTTCTCTTTTCAGCATGGAATAAACCTATTACTTGTTCCTTTGCAGCCTACGCATGTGAAGTGCTGCTTGGGGGTTCATTAGAAGATACACAGTGGAACAGATAGACATGTATATGTTTGTCCTGATAAGGAGAGAAATAATGTTTTGGTGATTACAAGCGAAATGCTGAGATTCTTTTTTCAAGTTCTTTGATGGATGGGCTTTCAGGAGTTAAGAACATTGACTAGAACAGAGTTAAGAACAGAGCTGTGTTTGCTTTGTCCTATTTTCAGACGTCTGCTTGTAGGATTTCCTTGGGAATTACATTAGGTTACATGATATGACTTCATTGCTTCATTTCATTTCTGTGTTCCCTCTTTGTAGGAGGGAACTGCTGGTTCATGACCTCTTCTTCATTCTTTGCAGTATGATCGGCACTGTGTACAATCAGGAGTTCTGAAAGGAATGGTGCTGTTTACAGTGCTTTAACAAGCTCTTAATTCAGAGCCCATACACTGAATAATTGTATTATTTTTGGAATACTGAGTGGTCATTGTGTATTGTTTAAGATGCATTTTTTTCTTTTTGGGAGTAAGGTTGGAGTGTGGGTCCAACTGTGCAACTTATTTAACGTATTCTATGTTTTGTAAGTATTAATGTTTCAACCTTTGCTTTGGCTTGCTTTTGTCTTTTTCTTTTGTACTTCTAAAATTCATTTTTGTTGGCAAGTTGATTGTTATAATAGCCTTGAACATGATACTGTCCCATTGTAGATTCTTATACCACAGTCCAACAACCACAGAGCTCCGTGCAAGTTATACACACAGACTTAGCAAAATTTTAAGACACCCCCTGAAATGTTAGATGTTTGGTAATAATTCATATTTAACTTAGTGCTCACATACTCGGTGATAGCTTGCTTACATTGTGTTCATTGTATTCTGTTGCTCTAATTTTTACTACACACTGGAGTTTACATTAAGTTGGTCCATTGATCAACAGTGGTGGCATCTAATGTGCATTTATTTTCCAGAAAAAAATGTATTGCTCGGGCATGTGAACAAGCCCAAGGCAAGAGCACCGATAAAGTTAATCGACTGAAGGAAAAGAGCTCAGGAGTGTTTCTCTCTCATGGTTGCTGCACAGGTCCTGAACAGATGAGATGCTTGAGAAATGTCACGGCTGCCCTGAAAAGACCTGCAGAGATTCTTACACTTAGAGACTCACTTACAGACTTCACTAGTAGTACCACCTGAAGAAGGCTCCACAGCTGAAACATTGTGTTTTCTTTCTCCTCTTTTCAGCATGGAATAAACCTATTACTTGTTCCTTTGCAGCCTGCGCATGCTGACACAGCTCCCCACCTGAACTGCTTCATCCTATAGCCTAGCCTGATGAAACGGCCACAAGGTTGAGTACAGTTTATAATGTCTCTCGACAAGCAAACCACACATGATCAAAATAATTTCTAGAAAGGAAAAGAATGCTTTCAAACCAATCAGAAAAGCAGTTGTGTTATTTGGCCATTGGGGTGGTTCGGCTGAGCTGCCCCTTCACCCCCTCCATGTCCTGACGGCGGTTTGCAGCGCCTTCCGGCCAGTGGACTGCTGCCTGCATGTGCATGTGCACAGATCCCCACAGCGTTGCCATAGAAATGGCCCAATTTAAAACAGTTAAAACCTCAGTGCTTTTCAAGAGGAACATGAGGAACTACCCAGCTATCTCATGTGTAATTACACAGTGTGTGACTGGATGGCCCAGTCCCTCCGGTTTCATTTTTTTTATAAAGTCTTAACCACAAAAATAAATGCTTGCTTATTCTGTCGATACAAGTCATTTCCCCACAGAATTAACCTAAACTGAAACAGTGTCATCTGCCCAATAGCATGTCTCCATATTGTCACACTTCGCTGCAAAGAGCAGCTCTACACCCAGTTTCCAGAGCACTTTCCTTAGGGAGCAGTTTCTTTTGAGTTTCAGAGTTATGTTTTCTGTTAAAAAGTGTGTCATAAGCCATCTCATTTTCACTGAAGTGTTTCTGTGCCCAAGTGCCTCTCAGGCTTCGAGGTTTATGGTTCTTATCTGAGGCTTCACTTTGCCCTACGAGTGGGAAAGTTGCTCCCAGCTTGAGGGACAGGGCTGCATCACCAGCAGACGCTTCCACCAGCTAAACAACTTTGTATCACGTGAACGATGAGTTTGATGATAATCGTCCCACCTTTTCTTATGCATGTCACAGTGTATTTTCATTTTATTACACTTATTTTTTTACGAACCATGCAATTGCTTGAGAAAATAAAAAGTGTACTCCTAAATTAACCCTAACAAATAAATACTGGTATTTGATCAGTTTAATGTTATATGGTTCCTTACTGTTTCTTAATTAGCCCTATACAATTTCTTGCATTAGGAATTCGTCTTTTCGCATACCCCAGCTTTTCTCCATGGAGACACAGACACACAGACAGGGAGAAGCTTAGGGTCAGAGCGCAGGGTCTGCCATTGTATGGCGCCCCTGGAGCAGTTAGGGTTAAGGGCCTTGCTCAGGGGCCCAATGGAGTAGGATTCCTCTGCCGGCCACGGGATTTGAACCGGCAACCTTCCAGTCACAGGCGCAGATCCTTAGCCACAGAGCCACCGCTCTGCCTGTGACTATTACTTATAGTTGTTCCAGATTCCCTTAAGGGAATGTGAAACAGATAAAGGCTTTGCATGATGTATAAACCTGTTTGTTCATGGCCCTAGCAGCTACTGTGTCTTTCCTCATTCTGGCAGTCTTGCAAGCAATCTGTCAGAATAGACCCTCTCAATACCTCAGAGTCTATAGAAGTGCCGAGGATCTGTTCTGTAATTACTGGAATCCCAATTCATTATCTGCAGGTCTCTCGGGAGTCCAGTCACTAATGCACATGAATCACTATGTCCTTTAAGACTGGCCTCCAGAAAACAAACTGTACAGCATTTGGCACCTTTGCCAAATATTTTACAGCCCAGCTCTTCCCAGGAGCAACTTGTGTACCATCATGTTTTTTATTAGATCTCCACCCATTTTAGAATTGACAGCTGTTTTTAGGGCTGGGCGTCCGGCAAGGACTCCTGTATCTCGTAGGAAGAATTACGGCTCACAGACATGCTGCTTCGACACACCCTTCTGTTAGACCCGTATATCCTTTGGTTATGTATTTTATAGCCAAATTGTAGCACCACAAATTCATGGGATTTTTTTATTTTATTTTCCGTTACTTGATACCATAACATTACGGGTTTGTGTGATCAAAGAAAATGAGTTCCCTCCCTGCCCCTTAACCCGACAGGTCTGTGGTGTTGCCTCTCACTTCAGAGAAGGGATGTCTGAATATTCACAGCCATGCCCTTTGTTCAGCTGTTCGTATTGTGTGCCAAATAAAATAAATTGAGCCAGATAACTCAGGGAGGCTGAACCTCAAAAAGTCAAAGTCTGTTAAAGGGAAAAAAAAAACTTCTACACCAATTACATTTCCATGACAGACAAATCCAATACTTTAGCTCAAGGCCCCACCCTGAAATTTCCTTCTTGCCTTTATTTTGGTTCTTTTCAGACGTTTCAGAAGAAGCTGTGAAATGTTCATGAAATATCTGGTTTAATTTTGTGCCTGGCGAGACTGTGGTGTGTAACAACCCTGTGTTTTTGTGTAGCTGGTGTCACTGTAGTGGGTGTTTTAATGGCAATCATTGCATATTGAGGCAAAGGTCATGTGAAGGTCAGAGCCACACGGATCAGCTTTAAGTCCCACGAGCTTGACAACACGGAACTCCCACGGTCCAAACACAAAAAGCAGCTCCCTGACCCTCAGGCTGAAAACCGCACCACCCAAAGGCAAAACTAGAAATAAATCCACACATGCTTAAAACCAGCATTACTGCAGATTGCAGAAGTTAAATTATTAAAATTAGTACATTTCAGATGCTGGATGATAATGTGGAGACATGAGGTTTTTTCTTGCTGATTGAAAATACCTTAAATGAGGCTGGCTGGTCGATGTAGCGTTAATAAGAGGAAACTTTAATTACCATTCATGGCAAGAAATAATAAGGTAATTATTTTTTTATCAAAAATGCCAGGAGGTGCCTGAACACACTCACAGAGCTGCAGCCTGCTTCCAGAACCCTGTATCTGGGGAGCAGGTGGCAGGTCCTTACCTGTGTCACCCAGAAGGGAGAGAGTGGCAGACCTAGAGAGCTAACAGAGCTGAAGAGCAACCAGGCCAGTTCCAGACTGTGCAATGGATGTGGGGGGACTGGGGTCTGGACAGTTTTTTCCAGACTCCCTCGACCCATGGTTTCAGAGAGTGTCAGAGAGTGCCTCCAGTTCTCAGTTCTGAATGTACGTTCCCCTTAGTTTCCATTGGACTCCTCTGGATCATGTTTCAGTGCTCTTTCTGAATTGATGATTTGCAATGCTTCATGCTCCTTCATAGTCCTCCACATGCATGATTTCTTGGGCTGAAGTGGTTATGGTTTTTTAGATGGATTATAAATTACTATATGAGCAATTGAACCTTTCAGCCTGTCCACTGGCTTTATTTTCCTTCTATGTCAGGATATCAGAGACATTAGTGGCTGACAATCTGTATATATAATGTGTATAAATAGTATCACTGGGGCATGGGAAGAACACAACTGGAGTAGAGGTCCCTAGACAAGTATTCAATAAGGCTGTTGTTATGCTGTATTCAGGTATGGCAGATGTGTCAGTGAAAGTGAAGGCATCTCCTGTTTGGAGCAGTAGAAATAGGGCACAGAGAGGGAAGTCTCCTTAATGAAAAAGTAGACTTCATCTTCCGTTCTTTTCAGCTGTCTCTACTCCCAGTTGCAAATTACATGTGTGTTACAAGTGATTACATTATCACAAATATTTTAGCCCCACTGAACAAGAAACATCCTGGTATAAAGTTGTGTTAATGCTACTGGACTTCTGGAACTATTCCTCTTATTCGCTCAATATTTGAGGATGTATTGCGATAGAGCCAGAATATTTTTTAGTGGAAATGTTCCCAGGACATGCAACGGTAGGAGTGGAGAAAAGTTCCAGACAGCATTAAACAAAACAATCAGCAGCACCACATTTCTGCCTTCTCTTCCCAGAATAATTCATTCTGGCACTTGAAGTCACAGAAGGAGCATGAGTAAGGAACCCATTTCCATGTTTAATTTGTAACTAAAGATAAAGTTTAGCTTTTGATTTTATTTGAAGGTTTTTGTTTATTGTACCATTTTGGAACGGGTGTAATGAAACGCCTGTTTGCTGGTGTGTCTCTAGTGCAAGGTCTGAGCATCTTCAGATTAGACAAGCTTAGACTCTTCCCTAAAAAGTGTAATAATCCTTCAACAGAATAAGAGGCCCTGGGACAAATGTGCTTGTGCTTCCTGTAAACCTGAAGAATTTGTTTCTCTCCAGGGTGGCACCAGCAGGCTGCCCGGTGACGGTTTTGTGTGTGCGCCTGCCAGCTCTGCCGAGCTGGAATCAAAGCTGGATTGTGAAATACAGTACTAGTGAATTCTGGGATGGTGGTTTTCTGCAAAGGGGATAGACTGGCCTTTGCAGATGTGAATATTGTGTGTTTTGTGTTCGTGTTCTTGTTCTTTGTTAAATTGGTAATTACTTGCAGGATTTTGCTAATTGGTGTAGAAAGCTGTGCAGTGGTGGGTGTGACCACACATTCAGTCAGGGGTTTGGAAGGAATGCTGGTTTCTCTCAATATCTGTCTGGAACGAGTTTATGAATATTTTTCTAAAAAGCCAAGACTTTATGTTAATCCATTAATAAAGTTTTTAAATCTCTATTTTTCTTACAAGCAAACAATTTACATTTCTTCATCTTTAGATCTACATGTTAAACTCATTTGTGGTATTTGTTTTGGATGAAGTTTCTTTTTTGGGTAAATGTTTGTGTTATTTCCTGATGTGGATGAAATTTAGATAATATCCAGGACATGTGGGCTCATTTGTTTCAGAGTAACCAAAAAAGGTATCTTCGTTGCACAGGGGAGAGAACTGACCATTTCAATGAATAGGTGAGCCTTCACGTACCTGACCAACACGCTGCTTCCAGGGCTGAGCTGACTGTCTGTGAAGTGAAGTTTTAAGTGAAGTTGTTTTCCATATGAAAGTTGTTGCCATGTGCAGCTCTTCTCCTGGTCTGGCTGTGAATCCAAGAGATGAGCTGAGGCAAGATGTGCACACATGCCTGGCCCGTGACGATGTGTGGCCTGACCCACTGCTCAGCCCACAGGCTCTCCAGGACTTCCCAGTGGACACATCCTCTCGCTTCCTGTATGAGGGAAGGTCAGGGAGATGTGGTACAGTAAGTCGGGGGAAGGGGACATCAGTGAAGTGAGGGAGAGGTGAGTGATAGTGCCGGTAGGGCTGTATAATGTCTTCCTCCAAACTGCTTTATTTTGAAGTCTGGTTAATGAAGGCATTGAAATGTACTATGAAAATAGCTTCTGGATTTTTTCTATATTATGCAATATTTTCTGTGTAAAGGTCCTGTATAATTGATGCTAAAAGTTGGCACTGTAGCAGCAGCATACAGTAGTGTTGTGACACTGTCAACTTAAGAATTTGAGGTGTCTACGGGGGTCAACCGAATTAGCTTAAAATTTTGAACCTCAGTCAGATCGCCTTGATGTCTGAAAAGATAAAGGCCCTTTCGCTTGCCCTCATAAATCCTTCCTAAGCCTGGGATGAGTCCCATTGTTCTTCCGAACCTCCTCCAGTGCTGCTTTGTCTTTTACATTGCGGAGACCAGAACAGTCTGCAGTATTCCAGATGTAGGATCAGTGCAGTTCCAGCATAGCTCCTCTTGTCTCGTATTGTACTTTCTGAGCTACATTTCTAAAGATTCTCTTTCCCTTAATTTGTCCCTGTGGGACTCGACGTTCTACAATAGCCTGCTCAGATCCTGCCTTTCATATCTCTCTCTGTGCCCCATACAGAAGCATTGGGCAAAGTTGTGACATCTCCTTTATGCTGTGACACTTCAGTGCAGCAGTTTTATCTATGTGTCTACAATTGACTTACTATAAATACAGTTCCCCTATAGTAGGCACGCATTTCGATGCACTTTATCTCCTCCCCACCTGTCAGTTGTTAATGAAATACAGCAAAAGAAACATTCTTCATTCTTGCTCTGCTAGCACTTAGTGTTCACATTAAGCTGCTTCTTGTCATTTCCTTCTGCCTTTTCCAGGGCAGATTAGCGTCCAGGCTGTCCCCATTCATTACGAGGAGCTGTTTCACTTGCCTGTAGAGGTATTCGCTCACTGCAGGGACGTCACCGTTAATTTGGTTTTTCTGATGTTTGGAATATAATTATGTTAAAGGTGCCCTTATTACTTACACCTTACTGGTATATAATGCTGGTCTAGACTACCTAAAATGTATTTAATGGCTGTGCATCTGTCCTGTTCACTGAACATAAATCCTTTGATTTCCAAACTCTTTTAAAGAGAAATGTGATCTAGAAACCACCGGCCTTTTCCATTTCTTCAGGGCTGTTTTGCTGGTCCGTCTCATGTCATGTTGACCCTCAATTTCAAACTAATACTGGCCATTGGTACAGCTAAGAATATAAGGAATTTCTTTAAAAAAAGCACCAAGATTCTAAAAGTACTCCAGCTTGCAGACAGGGCAGTAAGATGTGAGAAGTGACTCCTGGAGGTGGCAGAAGGACAGAGCCTGCCCGTTCTGACCTGCCAGGGGTCCTTACACGAAGCACAATGGCTAATGATGGCATTCGTGCTCTTTCTTTCCCACAGCACCTTCTGAACTTGGCACCAGGCCCTGGGCCTTTTCCTATTAGCTGAGCTCTGTGCCTTATTAGTCCTTCTTAATTTGTTGCCATCATGACTTCAGGAACTGAACTGCTGGTCAGGCTCGTCTCTGAGTGGCTCTCTGTTTTCCTGTGCTCATTAAATGTTAGGCATGAAAAGTCAGGTGCAATGTCAGTATTGTGGGCAAAACTGCAAGATTCTGAAATCCGTTGTCCCATGTTGAACACTACGTGCAGTTAATCATCATAAAATATTTGAAGTTTTATGGCTATTAAAGGAGAGCACAATTGTAGACACAAGTTGATTAATCTTTGGAAATAAAAGAAAAAACAATTGTTGCAAATGAAGGGTTGTAACATTATGAAATAACGTGAATGTTGATTACGTGAATTCATAATAACTTGTGTATTTCCATGTTAATTTCTGTTTCTTTTATTTAGACTCTAAATATCCATCAAACCATAAGGTCTGAATTGTTTGCAGATGTTTTGGATAGGGCTCTGTGGCTTGTTTAAACCCAAAACATTGTCCTTTTTTGTAAAGAATTCTCTTAACCTTTGAACTAAAACTATAGACACGAGATTAAGAATAGCAATAACAAATTACATTAAAAATGACATTACATGGCAAACGATAATAATGTATGTAGACATGGCTGTAATTTAAAATGATTACATACAGGTAATATGTTAATGCCACAGACCTTGTCGTCGCTGTAAAATTAAACAATACAATCAAGGACCTAAAAACGTCCAGTGTCTCAGCAATTGTAATGAATCAAAATAATCTTCCTTATATTTGGTCTAGCTAAGTGCAGTTAGAAATTCCTCCTGGCCGTAGTGGAGAGAATGTATTGTAAGGGACTGTACATACAGTAGCTCATACAGTACACATCACACTAAAGTGGCCGAGTTAAAATACCTGCTGACTAAAAACATGGGTTTTGGCATGGCAACAAATCGATAGTCTCATCCACGTGCTTCTGGAAAGAAACCGGGGTATTGGCTCCAACAGCAAGGCCTTCCGTGATGACTCCACTTGTGCCTTCTGCTTCACGATTGTTTGTGAAAAAGTCCACTGGAGTAGTCAGTGCCTTTGAGGATGTCAAATACTTGCATCATTTCATTTAAAGTGAGATAATCTGTTGAAAATAAATGTCACCCTGTATAACTATACTGTATGTTAAACTGTTTTTAAATGGAAATTGGAGATAATTTTCTGTCAAAAGGATGTTCTGACAAGTAGGCATCTTTAGAAAAATCTGCATTTTGAGTATTCTAATTTTATTGTAAAATCTTTAAAATAAATAAAGAATTAAATGGTTTCAATGGTAAACTTAAAATATGGAAGACTAGAGGTACGAAGACTTTGGAAGGTGTAGTGATTATACAGATATTGTAAACAGGGCTTAATACATGTCTGCTGAGAGTAACTGAAGTATTGTGTCGCTGGTTGAGTCACTGTTCATGTGAGGACACGCGTGTCTGCTGAGAGTAACTGAAGTATTGTGTCGCTGGTCGAGTCACTGTCCAAGTGAGGACAGGCTTGTCTGTTCAGAGTAACTGAAGTATTGTGTCGCTGGTCGAGTCACTGTCCAAGTGAGGACAGGCTTGTCTGTTCAGAGTAACTGAAGTATTGTGTCGCTGGTCGAGTCACTGTCCAAGTGAGGACAGGCTTGTCTGTTCAGAGTAACTGAAGTATTGTGTCGCTGGTCGAGTCACTGTCCAAGTGAGGACAGGCTTGTCTGTTCAGAGTAACTGAAGTATTGTGTCGCTGGTCGAGTCACTGTCCAAGTTAGGACAGGCTTGTCTGTTCAGAGTAACTGAAGTATTGTGTCGCTGGTCGAGTCACTGTCCAAGTGAGGACAGGCTTGTCTGTTCAGAGTAACTGAAGTATTGTGTCGCTGGTTGAGTCACTGTCCAAGTGAGGACAGGCTTGTCTGTTCAGAGTAACTGAAGTATTGTGTCGCTGGTTGAGTCACTGTCCAAGTGAGGACATGCGTCCAAGGTAGCAACAGCCCTTCTTTCTTTTTGAACAGCTGCTTTGTTACTACAGTATGTCAGTAACTCGGAGCTTAGTGAGGTCAAGATTAGATCTAACATTTATATCTGTTATGTGTCATACCACTTCTTTTGGTTATAACAAATTGCACATACAGGTATGTCTTTTATATACCGTAGATGGTCTTACTTGCCTCACAGACTTGTTATGATCATGGGGCCATTCATGTCACAGTGTCTTTGCCTCTTACATTCTTATAGACCTACAGACCTACAAATAACTAAGGTCTTTTTTCCATCTGAGAAAAAGGACACTGTGATATTTTTTCTGTGTATTCTATGCTTTATGCTTAAAGTATGAAATGCATGAAAAGCCTTTTCTTGATCATGAACAATTAGAGATTAATCCCATTCTGAAAGGCGAAAAGAAGAAATCTCCACACTCCGATACACAATTAGAGAAAGTTCCGCCTCTCTTAAATTTAGCTTTCTAATTACCCCTTAATTGTACTAAGTAAACTAGGGGTTCAGTTGTTTCACATACACTAATTCTTTTCCTACTTCATACACCATTTCATCTAAAAAATCATTGAACAGGTAAATATAAACCTTTTGGTTATTAATGTGAAGACCAGTTTCAATGAAACTAGGGTATTATGGAGGCAAGGAGTTGTAAATCCCATAACTATTCACAAGAGCTCACAAACCTTTTCTCAGTCCCGTACCTTTACCACTAATCTAGCCAGCTAGCCAGTGACTAAAAGAAGACGCCTGTTCCTTATCTTGGGTGCCACAGGCTAGACAGCCTGTGCTGGTTGGCAGGTGTGCCTGTCTGTCCCAGTTTCCCAGGCCAAGCTGTGGTCACTGAGCCTGTACCTTGTCAGGGTCTGTTTCTCTTTCACGTCTCTCGGCCAGTGGGTAGTGTCATTTTAGGACCTGGTAGGATTCTAGCTTGTGTTTTGTTTAGTTGCTCCAATACGTGAGGTGGTGCTTGACTGGTGGTGCAAGAGGTTGACTCTGGTTTGAGCTACAGGACCAGCTCTCCTCTGCGCTTCACTCTGGGCTCAGCAGGGCCTTGTAGCAGTAGGAGTTCTGGTCTCTGCTCTTCAGTTGCAGCCAATATTACTTAGCAGCTTCAGGAGCAACGAGGGGCTCACTGTTCTGTGCGATTGCAGGGCTGGTTTGGAGACGTTTTCATAATATGTATTCCTGGAGTCTCACACAATGTGCTGATTTGTTCGGGTTCAGGGGAAGTCCACAAGAGGAAGCCATTTGGCCCGTCAAGTGAATCCAGGAAAATCTAGTGCTGGTGGTTCAGTTTCACTTCTGTGCTTGTGTTAATTTATGACACAGCCTATATTATTTAAAACGTGAAAGCAACTCTTATTATGTTGGACGTACAGTATTGGGTCTGGGAAAGGTACAGCACACAGGACAGCAATGGGAAGTTTTATGTTTGTTATCAACATCACAGGTTGTTCTGTAAATCTTTAAGTCAATTTTGCGTTTCTTTTTTTCCCCCCAGCTGTGCTTTACTGGCAGACGTAAGAGAATTTGTCCAATTAAACAACACGGCACGATTGATTAAAATGAATGATGGCAGGCATACATCCAGGAGCACAGCCCCCTGCCCCCATCCCACCCCACCCCTCTGCCTGAAAAACATGCTGGCCTTTCTGTAACCCAGCAGCTCTGTCTCATTCTCACAGCAACATCCAGCTCTTGACTGAGTGAAAACAGGACAGGAGCCGTACAAGTCCACCGACTGTACAAGGCCTGCAAACTCTGCGCAAGACGCGCTCTGCACTGCGCTGCGCGAGTGGGGCCCGGCAGCTGCTCTCTCTCTGATGTCGGATGTTCAAATCGCAACAAGCCCGTGAGGCCTGCGGCTGCCTGTTGGGCTGCTTTGTCAGGAGCCCCAGACTCCACTCAGATGCCATGAATTCCTGGGAGTGCACCTTGTGGGAATTCGCAAGGAAAAAGCGCACGTTGTGGGAATTGGCAGAAGTTTGTGGCTGTGTAAGAGGATGGCGTTTAAAACATTGAAGTGTCTTCCCTACCTTTTAACTGTTAACTCCCCTACCTGTTCATGCTGTCCATCTTGTAGAGGATGCTCCTCTGAAAGGTGCTATATAACATTGCCTGCCTGCTTGGTTGATTGACTTGATTTGTCTCCCGCTGACCTCATGGCACTTCTGCAGGCCCCTGGCAGCTCCCAGGGGTCTCTGCTGCCAGCAGAAGGCCAGCCAATCCCAGCAGAACCTGACCACTTGTGCCTTATTGCTTGAGGAATCATGGTTGCAGTTGGCTAGAGACCTGATCCAGGTTCAGATCAGCGATGGCTGGTCCATCGGGCTCATTCTGCTCTTGTTTCCTTGATTCTGTTTGAACGACTCTAGAGCACTGCAATTGTGCAATTATTTTTTAACAAGTTCACCCCTGAGATACCTGACTGTCTCAAATTCATTTAAGAGGGAGCGTATTGTCATAAGCCTTTTACGTTACCAGCAAACTTATCTTGCTAGCCTTCTTTAGATGTATACAAAATGGGGTGAGAAATATATTTTTACCTGGTCTGTTTGATAACCAAAAACAGAACAATAGTCCTTTGTACTTCTACCCAAACATTTGACATATCAGATAAATCTAGAACATTATCATTGCTCATATTACATTTAGGAATCAGGCCTTTGGATGTTATTGTGAGACTAGACATTTCATGTACAAACGAATTGTTTGTTTGGTGAGGTTAGGAATGGTCAGTGGTGGCATTTTATGGTTCACACTCATGTGAACAGTTCAGCCAGAGGTTCTGTAGAAAGGAAAAGAGAGACTTATGAAGGAGAAATATTTGGATGTGGTTACAGATTTCAGCTACAGACATAGAGCTCCTTTTATGAAAGTTACTTAATAATATGACTGGGCTGTAAGATCTCTTTTATTCAGAGGAAGTGTGTTCCAGAAGGGTGTGTGTATTTTTAAAGGCTGATCTCTGACCGACTCATTTTACTTGAGAAGTGTGGATTTGGGAAGGTGAAATTGAGCTGAGAGAGTTCCTGTGTTGTTTATGCAAGTCATGTACAGTGGCGTCTACTCAGTTTCTTAACTTGTAACAGCACTTCATCTATGGTTTAGAACATTTTTTACACATACAGTACCTTATCTTTTTCTATTGGATTAACATTACTTTTGAACATTATTTGGAATGTTTTGCATGCATCTTGTTCACAGTACAAAGGAACAGCAGTATTTATTTTTTTTATTATTTTAACCCATCTCTAATGTTGATTTTCCCTGCATGCTGTAGTCCCTTTATACCATGAATATAACCCAATTTCTGTGAAAGATAAAAGCTTCAAAACAACATTCCCGTCATAGTTGAATTGGTGATAAAAATGCATTTCCTTTATAGAATTTGAATTGTTTTTATAATAAATGATATACTATAAACAGTAAGCTTATCATAAACTGTAAGGAAAGTAAATTGTATTGTCACAGTAGACATTATTAAATCAGCTCAAACAGGGGAAGCATTCAGAACATGTAATTTGTGGTAATTTTAATCTTACTACTGTAGCCTAAAAGAGTAAATTCTAATAGCTTAGTCCACAGCTTATGGAATCATACATTTGAAGGACTGAAGGCAAAAGATATTCAAAACATTACAAGTTACAATGCAAAATGTGAGCTGTACACAAGCAAAATGTTTAAACAGTCCATAAAGAATAGACTGCTGAAAACAACCAAAATTATGAATCATCCATAACAGTACAAGAAGGCCTCCTCACACAGTGAGTTTATTCTCACCTACAGTTTTTGCTTACCTACTGTACTTGTTCCTGATCCAAGGATCTTATCATTCGTGTAAACAAGTACATTCTATCCAAGTGGTTTCATCTTCCTGTGTATCAGGAGAGCACAAGTGAGCCCCACAGTTACTGTGCTCTCAGAAGTCCACTATAGCGGCTGGTTCTAACTTATCTCTTAACTCAGTTGAACTGACCATTGTATTAACTATAGCAGGTCGACAGGTTCTCTTAGCTCTTCAGATGTCTCTGAGTTAGACCACTAGATTATGGACATCCTTTCAGTCCTTTAGGACATTGCTTACAAGAGACACTTGTCAGTCTTATGGTGGAGAAAAAGCCCACCTGAGTCGTGGAGAAATCTGTTCCCTACAGTACCCTGCTTGCTTTGCTTGAATCTGCCACTGTTGTTTATTTGTGCTGGAAAATTACCTATCAAATGGTAGACGACAAAACAACATGGCAAAACAAGACTGAATTTTGTGAATTCAACATCTTTTAATGATGTTTGATTCAGCACATAGAACAGGACTTCTGACTGATGTGAGTGATCAACACTCTTATTTATACAGTAGTTTAAAATGTTCAAATAAAATTAAACTGCACACATTTTAGATCAGATTATAGCTAAAGCAAGTAATGCATTCTTTGGAACTGTGCAGTGCACGAGACGTTGTGTACACTGAGTGTGTCCCTTCCAGCTCGCACTGATCCTTAGAGCGCATAGTTCCCTGCAGCTCTTAGCACAGCGGCCCATTTATTGAACTCACGAGCCATAATGGTTTCCACAGCTTTCTGAACCCTCCACCGACTGATGCATCTGTTTTAAGCATTCCCTGCCTTGGTGCAGACAGACTTGTTAAAACGGGGATGAGTGTTTTGAAATATGGCTGGCATGGGCTTTTGAGAGGAGTGCTGTCATTCTCTTGCACTGTGGTCACAGATCGAAGCTACAAGCCCCCTGGTCATTTCCCGTCTGTCTTCTGGGAAGAGCACTTTTGTTGTTGAGGACTCATTAACCATAAAACAGGCACATGGCTATAAATAAGTTATTAGGCAACAAAAGATACATGCAGGGGGTGAAATACGGCTTTTACCCCTTTCCAGTGGTGAAAGAAGGGATTGTTTTTTCTTAGCAAACTCCACTATCATGAGACTACTACTCTAGAATTAGATCTCAGGATGCACAGGGATTTTTAACACACAGCCCATAAACCATACCGCCTGAAGCAGGGGAGTGCTTAACCTGAGGAGCAGGGGCATGTTAACTCCTTCACGCTGTGAGAAGTGATGTTAAGAGTCTCTGTTTAAAGCCGAGAGAACAGCACATGGTTCTTTCCCACCTTTGCTGTCCCCTGTGATGTACATTCCATGGTGTGATGTTTTGTTTGCAGTATAATTCAGATTGCTATTAAATTTCCGGTTTAAGTGCCACTTCTCAGCAGAGTCCTGCTTACTAGGTATTCTAACATTAGTCTCTACTTTAATGGCTCTTTGAACAAATGCTGCTGGAAGTTAAAGCTTATAAGGGAGATGTTTGAAATGGGCAGCTGCTTGCCGGTTTCAAATTCAGAACAAATATCTTCTGAGCATAATAAATTGGAAACTTGTGTGCAGTTAGAAAGTTGTGCAATGAATTCACTGAACAGTACACTACTATGTGATTTCCTGTAATCTATTTTCTGTCTGCAGATGAATGCAAACATTAGTAGCCTGTTTCACATACCTTTCATGAAGTGCAGCTAAAAAATGATTCTACAAAGGAAATGCAGCAGTATGTGTATTTAATAAAATGTGACAGAAATGTATGAAAAGGTGTAGTGAATATACCAAAAGCATAGATTAAAAATGTTAAATATATTTAATTCTACAATGTTTTTTTTTTAGTCAATTCATAGTTCCATAAAGCTTCTCATGGTTTACAGTATTACAGGAGTTTGAGTATCAGGGGCAGAGAGTGAATTGTCTGAGGAAGATGACCAGCCTCAGCCCCTAGAGCTCTAAATACAGTATAAGAAATATGATGCCCTGTTTCGACTGCAGAGTTTTTCACGTCATGGCTGTTGAGATGGTTGTTACTCCAGGAAGTAGATGTAATAATGAAATAATTGTATGTATAATGTATGGTGAGAAAAAGAGTTGAGGGGCTAAAAAACTCCAAAAGGCAGCAGTTGGGATTCGGACGAAAACTCTGGCATCGTCAACAATACAGGCATCATCCAGATACAGAATAATGCCTCTACCATTTGGGGTGAACTCATGCATCTGGAGTCTGTGGCAGAGCTCCAAGGCAACATGAAAAGAAAAGACATGACTTTGCCAAACAGCAACTAATTGACCCCAAAGTCAAATGGGACCAGATGATGAGTTTGGATGAAACACATATTGAGTTCCTCTCAGCAGCGATATGATTAGCACAGATAGGTGAAGCTCAGGTTAAAAAAGAATGTCTCCCCTTCTGTGAAGAACACAGATCTGTTGTGATTTAGAGCTGTTTCCCATCCTTGGTTCTGTTGTCCAAGTTAAAAGTGAGAAACTGATGGATTACAAAAAAATGTCGTTGGACATTTCTGTTTTGAAGCTCATGCTTTGTCTCTAATAGACTTTACAAAAGGCCTTGTAGAACAGGATGACACAAAACCATCAACATTTCCTTTTGAAGACAGATAAAAACCTGTTGTCTTGATTGGTCTCTAGTAGAACATTCATGGTACTGAACTCAAGAAAGCCGCTCACAGTTCCTGGCTGTGCAGCTTGGGGGCGCTGGCGAGGTTGTGCAGGACTGGGTGGATAAGCATTCCTGAGGAGAACCTTTAGAAGCTGTGAAAAAGCTACAGAACCTGCGTCTCTGATATTATTAAAGTCTAAGCAGGGTTCACAAAATACAGATGACCAGGATTTGAAATAATGTGAAAATTGTGCATTAAGCAAGAGAATCGTTTTTTGATGGGCATTCTATACCTATAATATATTGATGGGCATAATATATACAATTTTAAACTTTCACTGAACATTTCAACATAGATTAGTTTAGTTAGATTAATCTAAGCCCCGAAGATACTCCTGAATTTTGTCCTAAGGCAACACCTAGTCTGCAGTGTAACTCATTTTGGGGGCTATGGTATAATCTATACTGTATGTGTCATTTAAGATGTGAATGTCCTTTGTCTCACACTTCCACAAATATGTCACTATGAATTTCATTGACAGTTTTAATGTGGTTTTCAGTTTTCAAAACATAGAAAATAAAGTACTTAGTTTTGCCAAGGAAGGCTGATTGTTCATCTCCCGAGTTAAGCTTAAGCACGTAACAGTGCCTGATGGAGAAGCCATGACTGTGTAGATGGTGCCTATGCAGTAGTGTTTACTTATTTTGGTCTGAGTCACAAAAAATTGTATTACCGTAAAAGCAGGAAAACATCCATGCTTAGTGAATGTGATTAAACTGTAGATTTACTAGGCAAGTTCAAATTACTTATTATTACTTAAAGCTGAATAATCGAATTACAATTAACTGTACCAGTCTGAAGAGTTTTTAACCCATTGGCTAGTTCTGATTTTTCATTATGTGCATAGAATTCCCCAGTGAAACCTGTGCAAGGAGAAAGCAGGAATGCAGGCTGCTCTGTTTGCTTTTCAGTCTGTATGTTTTGCTGAAAATTACCAGTAACTTAAAGCCTACCTGCCCTTATTTATGAAAAAGTGACTGAAAGCCTACCTGCTCTTGAAATGCTTCCTATAATGTTTTATGAATACAAGCTGCATTTACTATGTATTATATTTACTACATTCACGTGTTAAGGCAGAGAGATCAGGTGAACTTGAGTATCGAAGGAGCCGGGCCTAGCCGGCTGGGCACGTATGAAGGGTGTGGTGACCTCACTCTCCATTACCGATCATCTCTTTCCGGCGTATGAAGACCTCGGTCCGCTAAAATATTGTAGAAGTAGTATCTTAGTCTGCCCTGATCTGAGTCGATGCCTTCTGTTGGGTTAGTGACAGTTCTCCATCCTGTGAGCATTGTTAGGGTAAATTCTAGTATTTTATTTGACCATAAGTGGAACATAAGAGAAAATGCATTTTCAAAATAGTATTTTTATTTTACTGGTCATGGATGGAACTGAGCAGCTAATTGACTTCTGTGTCTTTTTTGTGTTTTATTTCTGTCAGAGATTGAAGGAGAGAGTAATTCTACCCTGGTTTTGTTTGTCCTCTTTCTAATTAAATTGATATATTAATGCTATGCCAGCTGTTGCATTCTTTTGAAAATTATTTTTAGGGTGTAATTGTGCTGTAAAGTAGGTTTTTAGTTATTTTCTTTGTGCTTCCGTATTTCTGGTTTCAGAGATCATGCCTCATCCTGGACCGGTTTCCTGCAAAGCTTCCTCTGGGTTTAGCTGGCAGTCACAGTGTCAGCTGCTCCTCCTCATCTTGTGTGTAATAATAATGTTTGCAAACCTGACAGATTTGCTAATGATATCAGAGTCAAGGTCATGCAAGTAAATGAGAAAGAGGTGCAGTCAGTCCTAGTACTGCCTCAGCCCTTGAGGGCTTTGCGTCTTCATGCAGTTTTCTGCACATTAACACATTTATCATCCGCCTTACATTGCAGCTGACTTTGCCTCACAAACAAGCTATTAATAACTACATTACTGATTCAGTTGTTATCCATTTCAGAGTTTGATGCTCCTTTTCTGTGGCTGTGCTGTGAGCGGTATTACAAGAAAGTCATCGGTTTAGGGCTAAATGTTCAATCAGTAATTTTACAAAGAGCCGATGGAAGCGGTTGTCAGTTGTATCCCTCTTCATGTGTAAATCCAATGTATTTTCTCTATTAAATCCCAGTTTTGCAAAATGTTCCTGGTATATCTTTTAAGCAGATTGAAAGTGCCACCAGACCCAGGTTTTTTTCAACTCCTCTCCCTAAGCATCTCTCTCACTTTGTTGTATATCTCCTGAGGACAGTCTCTGCGAGGCTTGTTCCTACAGTCTTCTTTTGTAAAGACCTTTATTACTTCCCTCTACCAGTGATTATTCCACAGTCATCTCTGCAATACATATCCCCTCCCTACCTCTTATTCCATTGCTATACTGCTGTACTATCCTTTTTGACATAAGGTAAGATCACTTTATTAGCCATATACAATTTCTTGTAGGAAATTGGAATTTGTCTTTTCGCAGACCCCAGCTTGCTCTCCATGAGACACACAGACAGGGAGAGAAGCTTGGGGTCAGAGCGCAGGGTCAGGCATTTATATGGCGCCCCTGGAGCAGTTGGGGTTAAGGGCCTTGCTCAGGGGCCCAAGGGAGTAGGATTCCTCTGCCAGCCCCGGGATACGAACCAGCAACCTTCCAGCCACAGGCGCAGATCCTTAGCCACATTTCTGGTCTGTGCTTTTCCTAGCAGTTATTCACATTAGTATTCTTTCTTGTGACAGTGATTCCTGTGGCATACTGTAAATAACCTTTGAAGCTTATGGCCTTTGTGTGCTGGTCCCCAGTTTTCTGGTCTTGGGATGAATTGGTTCTTGTGCAGCTACTTGTGTGTCCTTAAACTACAGTATACACTGCCCACTGCCTGACTTCTTATCACAGTTCACTTTCCCAAGATACTGTCTCCGTACCTCAGGATCAGCTTGTTTGCTTTTGAAAATTAGGTAATGTGACCGAATCATTATGGCTTGTCTTCAGAGATCATGATATGTGTTGAATTAATAAGTCTTTAAAAAGGCAAAGCATTTATGAGTGTATGTTCCAGTTAAACATCTACTGTATATAACTATGTAAAGCTAAATAGTAGTAGAGTATACAGTATACAATACTCCTGTATATAATACATTTCTAGGATGTCTATGATTTTCACTATCACATAACCTGATCTTATTTTCTCTTATACTGTACATTCTACATTAAGAATTATGAAATCTGAGATTTTTGGGGAGCATTAATAATTAATCCCAGTGTATTTTTCGATTAATAAAAGACTGGAGTTATCATCATGATGTGCTGTACTAGCATGTGCTTATAGGATTTCAACAGTTTGCTATGCTTGCAGTTTTAACATTCTTCAAGTTCCTTCCAACCCAAAAGCTGTTTGTGTTGCTTTAAGGCAACATTAAAAAGTAGTATTTAGCTTTTTTTTTATTTCAGTTTGCAACTCAAATTTACTCGAAACTCAGAATGGAAATACCTCTGGGATTATAAGTCTGAGCAAAATGTCAGTGGGCGGTGGGAGGGGATATTGCTTTGAGAATCTGCACATTTCTAAAAGCTGGATTCCCAAAGCTTTAACACTGCAGTAAACTGCCCTGACTACAAATCTCCTTGTGTACTTCTATTGTCCTTTTCGCCTCTCCTGTCATAATTATATCTTTAAAGTGTAACCACTCTTTTGTAATTTTTCATCTTCCTCCCTAATATGCACATCAATGTGGAATATTAACTTGCTTATTGAGGAGTTATAACAAGCTTTTTGGTTTTTATTGTGGAATGAGCCAGAGTGACATGTACAAAAACGATACCTTTTGCTTGTTTACTCCAAAAAATAACTGCATTTGGAGAGATGAATTTCTGCACTAGTTCTCAGTTTCTGGTATTAATGATTGGACTTCTGAACAATGAGAATCTAACTACACAATCCATGAAGAAATGCTATTCATTTCCTTACAAATACAATATACTGTACAGTGTGAACCAGTTCTCGAAGACATTATTGCTAAAATTCTTTTTCAAAGACATAGTTTCTGTTATACTACTTGTAGCACATTACATGGGATCTCTGGAAAGTGTGGGTTGAAAGGGGAAATTAGCAATGTGCATCAGGTGTACTGTATGTGCCTGCTCTGTGTGGTCAGATACACCTGCACATGCAGTACCTACAGTACAGTAGTTTCAGCTGTGCCTCTGGTGACTCTGACATAGCCTCAGCCTGTCCAAAACAAGCACATCTGCTTTGTGTCCTGTGTCTCTGAGGAATACCCCCGGGTCAGGCCTCAAGCTTCTCTGTCTTACACCGAATTAATAACGCTGAAAACACATCACTGCCCCATAATCTACACGACTCACCATCCAACCTCCTAAAACAGCAGTTGAGAGTGTATCCAAACTGGCGGTCTAGGAATCATCTGTCCACAACCATCTTGAATTTTTTTACTTTCCATGCTGTAAACTCTCCCCCTCTCTTCTTGATCCCCAGGAGTCTGTGTTCTTCCTCCTGTCTGATTCCAGGCACGATGCTCTCAGAGCCCTTCATGCCCTCATACCCTCCCTTCCCTCAGCTCCAGTTAGACAATCCTGCTGCCCAGTCCTGCCCTTCTAGCCCAGCAGGAGAGACGACGCTGTCTCCCCGCCCCTTGCCCAGTGCCATGCTATGTCTTCTGGTCAGCTGCAGGCAGGGTACTCTGTGCCTCCGGGTGCACGATCTCACACTCGTGGCTTCACACAGGGGACACAGCTGTGCACATCTCCACCAGCCATTATTCCACAGCCTCCACTGCCTCATTGTCTGCAGCGTGGGGGTCACGGCGTCAGTGGCAGGTCTGTGCCCTTTGCTACCAGGGTGTGTTAACAGAGCATGAATAACACAGAGGATGAATTCTGAATTCTCCGGGTGGATAAGCAGCTCACTGGAGGAAGGAAGGGGATGACAGAGGGACTTTTCTGGGTGGAGACCCAGAACAGAATCTGGGAAGAGCATTTAGGAAGCAGCTGCACTTCATTTGATCACAAATCTCCGATTTAGGCAACTAAACGTACCTCTATCTGTAAATACCACAAAGTGACAGACACTCCTAGGCTTCAGGTGAAGTAACTTAAAACATTTGTATTTCCTAATTATTCACAAAATCACATTTTATTATAACAATAAGAAAGCTGCATAAACTATTAATCATATTTAATGTGTGTATTAAGATATAATGCTAAAATGTATGAAGTCCCACAGGATAAAAATAAAAATAATTTCCAGTTTAAATGGATTCATGCCCCCACGTGTGCTGCTCTGTCACATCTGCTAAATCATATTACTTTAGAGTTTATAAGGAGTAGAGGACTACATTGTAGTATGATGGCAAAAGCAAATTATTGCCGATTATTGTATTCTGTGTTTTCGCAGACAAATACAGCACCTTTACAGTAGCATTGTAGAATTATTTCCATTTATATTATGTCTGGAAGTAACCTTTCTAGTCTTAACAGTGCAAATACTGTTAAATAAATGTCCTCATCATTTTCCATTAGTTTACTAGTTCATTTCCCTATCCTGAGAATTTAAGTACTGTATGTGACCAACAGAAGCCTCAGCCAACACTACTGCTTGGTCAGGAATTATACTGTGGATCCACCAGAAGGTTGACTCCTTTAAAGAGTTTAAATATGAAAAACAGGTCATGTACTTCGGTAAGGTATATTGTATACTGGTGCACCATTCCGTAATGTTTTAAACCTGGACCTCGAACACAGTCACAGAGCCTGTAAGTGAGTCCGGATCAGTGTAAGGCGTGGCGCGCTGCCCGAGTCAGTGGTGGGTAGGAGTCCCATGGGCCGCTGCAGCCAGGTGTTCCCTCGGACTCGGATCCGGACATGATCTGGCCATGGCAAGACCTTGACGTTGCTTTCCTGAAGCTGTGCCCTGGTGCTTCCCAGCAGCCTGTGTGGTCTTGCATGGCGCAGCTGGAAAACGCATGCTTTCCGGCTGCCTTCCTGTGCTTCGTGCCCACGGAGCTGTGGCTCATCTAGAGAGCGGCTCTGCCAGCTGCATCTTCCCCGTGTCCCGTGCCACCCTAGGGACTCCCCAGGCAGTGCCCAGGACAGGCGGGGTGTTTGAAGGAAGGTCTGGTCTTCCCAGAGTGATTCGATTTTGTCCCTATTGATTACTTTCACCCTGTTGTAGAAGAACCCCTCCTACTGTATGTGTCTTTTCACAATGACAATGTGTCCCAGTGATGGGTATGAAGCACTTGGCATTATAAAAATGGGATGTACAGTATATAGCTGAAGATAATTTATATGTTTTTCTAACGTAATTTAAAACAAGCAGTGCAGCTGTAGCGGAGCTTGTGTGGTGACGCCAGCGCCCTCACTGGGCGTAGCAGGGACCTCAGCTACCTGGGCTGGGGGGGGTCTCCTTTAGCTCATGCGGCTGGTGCCCTGTTGCATGACTCCGGAGACCCGGGTTCCCGCCCCAGGTGTGGGGGACGGAACGGGCGGCGGGGGGGGGCACGACCCCGCGCGGAATCGTGACTGTCACACAGCTCCACACCACATGGTAGGTAGCACTGGCACAACACAAGAGTAGCTCATTGCTAAAGAACCTGCTGAAATACAGCCCTTAATGTACACAATTATGCATTATTAATACTGTGAATAATTTGTGTATATAAATCGATAAAATCACTCCACACTTTACCGTTTACAAATTACAGTAAGCAGTTTGAAGATTAACATCTCTATTGAAAGTATTGAATTGGTTCCCATAGTGTTGTCCGCGTCTTTCCTCAACTTTTCTTTGACCTCTGACCTCTGTGACCTCTCTCCCTGGGTGGTCTTGTGACAGAAGGCAGTCCCCCTAGATGGGGGCTGGCGACAGGTTTATTGGGGTTCTTATTAGGGGGACTAGATGCTTGTTTAGTAGTCAGGGTCTGTGTCGTTGTGTCTTTTCTGTCCTGGAGCTGCTCCTTTGCGTGCTTAATGGCTGTGGGTGTGTCTGTGTGCTGTTTTCAGTGTGAGCTCAGGGGCAGAGTGATGGGAACTAGAGTGCTACAGATGTCCCTGGCCCTGTGCTGCCCCAGTGACTTTTCAGTGCTGGTTTTCCTACTGCACGCACACACACACAGCGTTTAATTCCTGGATCTACAGTCTTACCTCTTGCTTTTTTTTAGCAATTAGAATTGTCAGTATTTTTGATGCAGTGATTTATGGGCAACTCATCACTGCAACCAACATTCCAGCTTGGGATGGATAGAAAGAGCACACATGTAGCCTCACAGATGTGTGCATGATCATTCACCTGTTACTTTCAGCTCTGTGCTCAGACAGCAGTGCTTTTGTAGAAAGCTCAAGTCCCATGGGCTTTTCTGAACACCACTCACAGGCGCTGGGGCATGGGACTCCTGTGAGCTCCCTGATTATTCCAGCTACAGTAGCAGTGCTTGACCAGCTGTGAACTCCCCTCTGTCCCTCTGGGTCCCTCTGGGTTCCACTGGGTCCTCCTGTTCACAGTGTGGTAGCGCTGTAGCCTGGATCTGAATTGGCTTTCAATGCTGTAGAACTCACTCTGCCCATGAAGCTCAGGTTTTTAACAGACGAGACTATAACTAAAACATTTGTGTTTTAGTTTATTTTTGGAAAACTATTTGGTTTGTATTGCATCTCTGTTTGTCTCCCTTTGAGTAAGAAGGAGAAACAGTGTAATTTTAAAACAGGATCTTCTGTTGCATCTGGGATACATATTAGCTACAGGCTGGACAGCGAAAGAAGTCCCTGATTGTTTCCTTTAAGTATCCATTTGATTAGGGAAGGAGATAATGAGGGATGTTTGATGAACAAAACAAATGGTAGGAATGGTAGGAATGACTACATTTTAATTTGGTGATAAACTTTACTCCTTACAGACATCTGGAAAAAGTGTTTCACTATTAATTACCAGATCAAAACAGTGCATAGTTTGTGCATACTTGAAAGGGAGTTGATTTTTACACTGGGTGTGTTGGTTCATTATCATCCTCTGAGTATAGGGCAATATAGGCAAATGATAAAAACATTAAGAAAAAGGTCAACTCTATTTTGAAATGACTTGGAATATTGTGTATTATATAAAACAAGACTAGCTTAAACCCTTATTTTTTTGTCATTTCTACAGCATACTGAACTTGTTGAGTCATGTCAAATTTGCAAGTGTTGCTCCTCATTCTGCACATGGAATCTCTGCAATGTTAATTTTCATTTGCATCCACATCTTCTTTTGTTTTTACCAATATATCTGTAATCTGGGATTACTAATATATACATAAATCAGCACAGTAAAATAGCATTTACAAAAAAGTCCCAGTTTTGCATTGTGCAGATAGGCTTTGTGCAATACATATGGAAAGAGATGCCTCATGCTGCACCAGAGACATTTGATTGAATAAATTATCCTGTTTTTGTTAAGCATCTAATTGGGCTGTTATTAACAATTCCAATGAAAGGAACAGAAAGCAGTCCATTTTTATAAAACTACCGCATAGAAGGGAAACACTTTTTCAAATGTAGCTGTATTTCATTTCATCACCTGCAGTTACAATACAGTAAATCTTCTGGGGTACAAAGATACACCTTGCAGTCAAAGCAAATCATTGGTCTGTGCCCTGAAGCTTTGAAGGTAGGACTTATATGAGTGCTGTGGAACTGTGGAAGGCGCTGTAGGATCTGGTGTTTAGTTTAAAATTAGTCTCAAAGGGAAAGGAATGGGACTCACTAAAGAAAATGTATCCTCTTCTTCATGAAGTGTCAGTTGTGTGTTAATAACATTCTATAAAGAATCTCTGTTTGCCTCCATTCCAATGTTCTTGTCCTCTTCAATGTGAGCACTGAAAAGACAAGGCTGGTACACTGATCCATATTTTGCATGTGGCAACTCAAGCAAGAGAAACCAACAGTTTTGTTTCACCGTGAGGGATTTTTAAGCAGAGGTTTAAAGACAGCTGTGATGAAATTATGGGGAGTGTGGCAGATCATCTCCCGGTGTCCTGCCTTTCTCAGGGTGGCTGCCTCGGCGCCCAGTCAGAGACGCTGTGGCTCTGTGGTAGGCTGCAGACTTTCGGCTCTGAAACAGCACCTCCCCAACCACATCAGGACACTCGGGGGACCTCGGAGACCGTCTTTAATACAAATAAACTTTGCTTGGGCTGAAAGTGAAAAGGGAAAAAAAGAATGGACTTTGGCTCGCACCCCCCAAAAAAATAGGCCTTTTGCTGACTGATGAGGAGCAAATGGAACATCCTCTTGTTGCAGCCAATATCTGTCCATTCCAGACGGACCAGTAGAGGTGCAGTCTTGGAAATACACACTCATTGAGAAGGTGGCTGCTCTGCATTTCAGGGGATTTTGTATAGCTTCTAGAATATGGTAGCAAACCAGTTCTGCAGTTAAAACTTGAAAATAAATCTCCAAAGAGGAACTGTCTGTGAAACAGCTGCATAATCAATTCTGCCATGTCTGCTGATGATAATGCTTCAACTTATAGCGTCATGTTCCTTATGAAGTTAAGAAGTTCATTGGAAAGTTCATTGAAAGGAGACTTACTTTACCGTCCTCCATTGTGTTTTACTGTAATATGTAGTCTAAGCGTTTTCGTTAATTTTTATTTTCTAAAAAACATATTACTAGCTCATGTGAAAATGCAGTCACAGCTATGTTTTTGATATACGCCTGTACTCTAACCATTAATACTTGAGAGCTGTGAAGCACTGCTGTGTGTGTATAAGACTTGGAAGACTTATGAAGAGTTTGCTCAGAGTTTTTGCTGTAGGTTACCATAAGGTATACTGTATATTCCTAGAAAAACAGCAGGTCAACCCAGGTAAGCGAGACTGCTGTAGGAAGGAGGGGTTCAGGATTTGTGGATGACTGGGCTTCTTCCTGGAGCATATGGGACCTGTACAGACCTGCTGGGTTGCATTTGACAATAGTAGAGATAGGTTTAAACTTGGGAACTGGGGAGCAGGGGGCTTATTCAATAAAGCTTGAGCTGAATGATGGTTTGCCATGTTGTGTACAACAGAGAAAGCCAGGAAATCAGCAACATGGTTAATGCATCACATTCATCAGAGTAAGGTACAGGTTAATCAACAGACTAACCCAAGCACAGCAAACTAATATTACTTCAACCTTGAAGTGTTTAGTCCCACAATCTGGGAGATTTAAAAATGAATAGATGCTTGTATGAACTTGGGATTGTTGTAGTTTTGTTGGCTTTACAGAAACTTGGCTAAATAAGGATGATGAAGAAGAGTATAACGTGATGGATACAGCTGCTTCGGACAAATGGGACTAAAAGAAGAGGGACTCTGTACATTAAGGAAAGTCTAGGTGTCAAATAGTCTAGGTGTCTAATAGCTTAAGATAAGTGAGAAAGTTGGGTTAAAACAATCCGAAAACACGATGAGTCGTTTCATACAGGTACAGTATGCTTTGTCATGTGGGTCAGATAGTGGCTTTAATAGGCATCTCTATGAAGACCTGAGGAATGTCTGTGGTGAAAGGGAAGCTTTGATAATGGAAAATTTCAATTTGCTTTCATTAAATTGGAGAAGTTTAACTAATATAAGAAATCCAGAGCAAGAGGTCTTCAGATATAATGAGCAATTTGTATTGAAGACAGAACATTAATACAGTGCAGAAAGGAAAGGCTAATATTCTGTAATCAGGGTAAGATCCTCATTACTGATGCTGTAAGAGCTGCTGGGTCATTATTGTGGCAAAATAGATGGGTATTATCAAACACCAATGTATTTAAGTTCAGGCATTTCACCAAATGTGTCTGATTCCTCATCAGGAACAATAATGGGTAATTGGGGCCATAAGAGTGATTACCCAAGGCCAGAAGTTGAACATTTCTGAAGATAATCAGTTTGCAAGGTGAATGTAAGAGTAAGATAGGTCTGATCAGCCACAGCAGTTTTCCCAGGGACAGGTACCAGGAAGGACAGTTTTGAGGTCAAGTGGGTCCTTGTGGTCTTGTATGGAAAAGGAAGTGAGAAGAGTGAAAATGCAGCTTGAAAAGAGCACAGAGCCGAAAACAATTTGCTATGTTTTTATAAAGGTGAAGAAGAGTTCAGTGCAATAATATTGTTTTGGGGAAATGAAAATGAACTAATATACTGTACTGTTTATTAAAAAAATACTGCTGATATAATTGATAGCTCCTGTAGTCCCTGATATTGAAGATGTCAGAAATATGCCCTTTGCTACAAATGATATATTAATCACAGGAAACATTGAAATAACTGACAGCGAAATATTTAACCACAGTATTTAAAGAAAAAAAGAAAAAGTACCCAGATCCGGCTATTATATGTCCTAGATGTCAAGATCAGTGAGAAATAAACAACTGTACCAACCAACTTTCTGGTCTGTCAGTTAAAAACTGGAGAAATCCAAGAATGGTGGAAGATACAATAACGTCAGAATAATATCAAAACCGAAAAGGGAATGCACTAACTCAAGAAATTATAGACCAGTCAGCTTAATATGTGAAATCTGAGAGTCCATCATGAGGGAGAAATTAGAATTTTATAAGTAATGGTGTTATTGGAAATAATGAGCATCGGATCCATAGATGGAGATCTTGCTTAACAACGCTTCTAGTTTTATTCGAAGAAGCCGCATGTGGTGCTTGTGACTTAGTGGTCTGTTGAAATCATATAAAACTGTAATGATCTTTGTGGGATGCTCAGCCAACGGACAGCAAATTCCATGGATATTCATACACTGCTTCCAACAACATGGAATACAGAGCAGTAATAGAAACAGCTTCGAAATGTACAGTATAGTGGTGTCTACCTTAATAAAATGTCTGTTCTGTTTGTTAAAGGCTAGCATACGGGCTTTGCCAGGAACTGCAGATTACTTTTTCAGTCTGTGATGTGAATACTCATCCATACATTATTATCTTTCTGAAGTCCCAGGAAGGTTTGAGTCAAAACAGAGTAGGCAGATGACTGGGGTTAAAAATGTAAACAGCACTCAAAACTTACATTGGAAGACAAAACAGTTCACATCTCTGCTAGATTCCTGCTTCACACGATCCTGAGCTGGAACACATTTCACTGGTGTTAATTTGTCAGTCAATTTTAAGAAGAACATCATAATATAAAAGGTTATACAGTAAATGAGAGGAGGCCATTCAGCCCATCAAGTCTGTTGTAGTTAATTAATTCAACAATCTGCTCCAACTACAGTATTTCTTGAATGAAACCAAGGTATCAGCTTCAACCACAGGGCAGGGCAGTTGGTTTCATGCACACACAGTCCTTTGGGTGAAGATTTGCTATCCGTTCTTTAAATGCTGTTCTACATAGTTTCCACTTGCATCCTCTGGTTTGTGTTTCACTGTTGGTTTTTAAGACTTCTGGCTTAACTTTTGAACTAGAAGTTTGAATAGTTGTATCAGGTCCATACATAGTCTTTTTAATCATTTACAGTATGTGATTGATCCTTTCACTCACTCTGATAAATCTATACCATAAAGGTCAAAAGACATTACTGGGAATGTGCTGCTAGTGTAAAGAAGGTCAGTTGTTTTGTATTCTGTTCATTTCTGAGACTTTTAAAACATGCATGTTATGCTCATATTTTTATCTGGTAGTTTAAGTTAGTGGACTATTCCCATATTTCTATGAAAACCACAAAACTGCAAAATTGCAAATTGAGTACACTCCTTCTTATGATGTTGTGTTTTTTTTCTAAAAGGTTTGGGTAAGATTTCTGCAGGAGCCTCATATTTAAAGCGGTGAGAATTAATGGTATCCCCTTAATCCGTGTTGATTGAGCGCTTACTTCAACATACTGTAGGTCACAGAGAGTAAGAGATGAAGAAGTGTCTCGGACCCACAAGGCTCTGTGCAATGATCGCTGCTCTTCCTCATGTAAACAGATCTTATTCTAAATTTTAGTAGCAAACTAATCAGATCAGGTGGCGATGTATAGCCTGGGAGAACAAGCTTCATATCATGAGAATCACTAATAGAATCACCTGGTGAATAGAAAAATGATGAGCACCTGATTGATAGCTGGACTGGCCTGTTCATATCATCCCATTTTCTTATACTGAATAGTTAAGTGTCAACAACAATAATGAAAGGCGGGAATGCAATAATTAAGAGGAGCTGGCTATCCCTTGCGAGCAATGTTTCCTTGTGGAATAAAAATAAAACTTGTCCCCCAACAGATACATAGTCTCTGCACATGGAATCTCGGACCCATAGCTTTTGTAAGCAGAAACATATTTGGTAAACATTTTCAGAGACCCATTCCAACTGTGTGATCATTCATTTGGTTTGCGGAATTCGTGGAATGCTCACAACAGACATTGTGAACAACCCTGTAAGAAAACATATTTTATTGAAATGTCTAAACTGGCAAATCATAAATTTGGCTTATGTACAAGTCTGGTACTTGATTAACAATCACTATGATATATTCTTTCTCTGTGTGTGTATTTTCACAGGGGGAGTGATAGAGGGAGTGGCAGTGGGTCTGATCTGACATATCTTAGTGAAGAATCCTCAGAGTTCATAAGAAGGGCGTCTCAGAGGAGAGAGGCAGAGAGGATGCCAAGCAAACTGCTGTGTTTGGGAGCATTAGAGAGGGCAGCTTACAGCAGTCCAGTCCAGAGGCACCAGGCTCTGGGAGGTGGTTAGATGATACCCAGTGGAGGTTATTTCCAAACACACCACAGGGGTTTGTTGAGGAATGCAACGGGTGTGATTGGAAAATAAGGGATAGTGAGCAACACCAGCAGTACTTCCAGGGTTTAATGTGGGATTCGGCACTAATAGAGACAACTGTAGCACGGCATCGATGAGCACGTGTTTATAGGAGCGTTTATAGAACCTATATTCATTAGGTATAGGTAATTGTCACACCCCCTAAAGTATATCAAGAGGGCGCTGCTTCTCTGTCCTGTTCCTAGTTTCCCTGTGCTTTACTTGTTCTTCCGGTGTGTCTTGTTGTCTGGGGCTTTATATTTCATCCTCGCTCGGCATTGGGATCGGTTGTTGAGAGGCTCGACTCCCCAGGTCACCCCATGTCCACTACCTGAGGGCTCTCATCTCATTCCCCGACTCTGCCTGATACCTTGAGCCTGGACCGAACTCCCGTGTTTGCTCCATTCCTGCTGCTTCGCATTGGGTCTTCCTGTTCTGCCGGTCTCTCCACGGCAGTCATGATATTTTGATTAATCAGTAATGATTACTGATATTGTTACTAGAGAACTGCTATATACCCAAGTATTCTTTGTTTTAATTTCATCCTTGCATGACCTGGATCCCTTTTATGTGTAACTTCTAGCAGCTCAGAATCTCTTGTGCCTCATGTATAGTGCATCTTCCTGCATCCTGTGTGGATCACTTTGCAAGTCCTCTGCTGCTGTTTCTCCATTTGCCACTCCCCTAGATTTGTGTCATCCTGTCATTGCCATAGGGGAGGAAGAGCAATGGGCCTGAAACAGACCCTTGCAGCACACCACTACTCACACCTGCATATCAACCGGTTTTCACTCCATTTGCATCAGCTTTTAATCATTGATCGAATTAGCTTTTTTAAGCTCATATTGGTAATGTGATATATTGAACACTCACCTCAGAGAGAATCCCCACTGGCCTCACTGGACAGAGGGAAATCTGTTTCGGTGCAACTGTGCCCCCCTCTTCCTCTGTCCAATTCCCAGCTCAGTGTTTATGTTTTCTATCAGGATCTAGGCTCAGTTCAGTCAGACCACCTGTTTTGCCTTGTCTGGGAATGTCATTTTCGTGTGAAAAAAAATCTTTATTCGAGTAGCTGTCACTAAATTATCCTGATCTTGTAAAACGTCAGCAGGTCCGTGACTAATGATGATGACTGTTTTACAGGGGGTTCAAGAAATCTTGCATTTTCTGCATGTCTCCAAAGACAGACTGCCTCACACACATCCTTGATTAGCTCAAACCTACACCAGATGCCTGCAATCTCCAGCTTCACACATTCTTCACATTGTGGTGTTGCCTCAGTCTCTTTGTGACAATCAGGTTTTGAATCTTTTCTTTAAGATTTTAAAATTAAACTTTGATGGGACCCCTCCGTCTGCGCTCCTTGGGTTACAGCCAAGCGTCTCTTCCTTTCAGAGCTCAAGGCAGACAGTTTGGCAGTACAGCTTTGCTGGCTTGGTGCCTGATCCTCTTGAACTGAAGGGAAGCTGCCTGACCCTCTCTGACTCGCTGGATTAGGGACACTCTGTGATCACTTCAATCGGGAAGAGTACGTTTCTCACTGAGGAGCGGGCTGGGAGGCTGCCACCTCTGGTCTCATCACCTACTGCACATGTGTTTTTTGCCCTCTGCTTTTCACATGCGGTTGCCTCTTGTCCAGAGAGTGTTTGTGGAAAAAGAAGTTTCTCCGACTAATCCTGCCCACCTTATAACTGATAAAAGACTCCTATTCTGTCTTTTTGTGTATTAATATTATTATACACATACAGTACGCATACTATATATATATACAGTATATACAGTATAAAATGTATAATCAATACAGAAAATAACCTACTGTAAAACATCTAAAGAAAAACTAAAATTTGAATGACTCAATTTAGGATGTGGTATATGCAGTACAGGTGTAATTATTGAAAAAAGGCAAGAAAACACCCTCAAAGCATTTGTTTTCCACTGTCTTTAAATGTGGGCAGTTTTTATGCTGTTCATCCAGTATCAGGAAGCTGTGTGTCCCTGTGAAGGGTCACAACCCTCAGCCTGTACAGGCAGCATGTGGCCACACTATGGATGGGATGCCAGTCCAGCACAGAGCACTCACAGAGGCAGGATGTAGAGAACCAATTCAGCCTGTGTGTCATTGAAAGGTGGGAGGAAACAGGAACGCTTGGCAACTAACCCATGGAAAACCCACCTCCACACACAAGGAGCCCCGAGCCGGAATCCAGCCCAGGACCCGAGAGCTGTGAGCCAGTAGCGCTAACCAGATTTTATTATCACAATAAAAAAACCCGTAGTATTCAAGGCGATGTGTGGGCATCTGCATTTAAACATGAGAAACAAATGTGTACAGTATGTTATGATTTATCCTTTTCTTTGCTATTTAGTTTAGAAAAGGTAAACGAAAGATGTACTGGTAAAAACTTTAGGACTGTGGCTCATAAAACATGTCCCACTGACATTTACAATTAAAGTATCAAAGCTATTATTTGAAATCAGTGGATATGATATTGCTGTAAATTAGTTTAATGATTAATGTCTCTTACATTCAATTTGGAAAACAATAAACATTTAAAAGTTAAAGAAGACTTTAATAATTTTAGTACAGATTATGTTTGTGTTCTGTATAACTTTCATTTAGCTGTTAGTAAACAGCATCATGTTTTTATTATTTTAAATATTTTAAGCTGCAAATCCATGCTAAGAGAGCCATACAAGAGATCACCGAAAATTATCTGGATTACAAAATTCAATAATCAAAAACATTCAATCTGAAAAAATATTACCCTTAAAAATCTCCATAGAGTTTTGAGTTTTCTCTGCATGGTTAAATCAATGATCTGGTGGTACTTTTTAGTGTTTACTTGAATTATGTTTAGAAAAACATCTATTATAGATTCATAAACTGGGTGTGCAGTATAGGCTTTGCAAAGTTGTATACCTATTAATAACCACATTTACAGAGTTTTAAACTTTTTTGCATCAGAGGAAGATTTGAAAGTGAGTTTGCAAAAAAAAAAAACAGTACTTTCTAAGCATGAAGGAGAGAACAAAATGTGTGTATTTTTGGTTTTGATTTAGCTGGGATGAGAAAAATCTGAAAAAAGTTTGTAACTGAAGCAAAAACCTTCTTTATTCTCTTCCAATTCTGCATGAACAGCATCAGGCATATTTTAATACATTCTGTGTCGTACCTGTATCTCTGAGCACTTCATAACAGGCATTTCCTAATTAGGTGTTCTAGCACCTGCTTCCGGCTAACATTTCCAGCCAGCAGTGCGTTTAAGTAGCAGCTGATGTCTTGGTGGCTTGTGCTGCTCTTCAGGCATAAAACCCCCTCCCCTTTCACACTCGTCCTCCCTCCCCTCCGTTCCAAAGGCACAACCTTCCCCCCTCCCAGCCTGCCTCCTCCAGCTCAATTTACAAGTTTCAGAGCTCAGAGCTGGAGTGGCAAAGCCTCTTACAGAGGTACAGAATCAGGGAGAGAGCTAGCAAGAGGGAGCTACTGGACTTGCTTAAATGCTTGACTGGACACTGGTCCCTGTCTTGGGCTTTGAAAGAGAATGTTCTCCTCTCTGGTTCTTCCGTTGTTAATCTGCTTTCACACACGTGCTCTGGGAGAGCCTTGGGGGCAGGTAAGCTGAGGGAACTTCTTTTAGTAAATGGAAAGAAATATGTTTGGTCTTATAATTCTTGGTTTGGTTAGGGAGGGGGGCTGTGATAGGGTCTTTCAAGATAAGTAAGCTGCACTGCAAAGTTATGATTTAAGAATACAAACTGAGAGCACAGTGTGTGCTTGTTTCATGAGCATGGTGTGTGCAGTGTGATTTGAAGTTAATACAAATTGTGTTTCTTTTTCCATAAAGAAGAAGGATGTATAAGTGCACTTTTTCTGTTCAACAGTAATTTGGAATGCTGGTTATCGCACAAAATGTTTTTTTAAGTTCAAAGGTGGAATTTCAGCTTCCGTCAATCTGCACATTAAAACTTCTTTTTCTTTTGAAGGAGATTTGGTTACACCATTACTGTTGAAATGTTGCCATCACAGTTATGCCAAGAGTTTTCTTTTACAAGTTTACTGTTGCAGCTGTAAAATGCCATTTAATTATAGTGTTTCCCTCTTCTCACTATTGCATCTCTGTGCCTTTACACCTCTGCACCTTACATCACTTTACAGAGAGTCAGTGTCTGTAATCGTGCTGAAGACTTTGCACGTTGTTCCTCAGGTATGTTTGAAAAGAATGTGTTTTCCCTGAGTGGTGCCAGAACGAAGCAGTCGCACTGATGCTGAAGGTGTCTCAGGTAGTGCTTACTGTGCTGGGGAACACAGCAGTAGTACAGCAGTTTGGGGACCTCTGAGGTCAAAATTGTGGGGACGACTAAAAATATCTTTATAGAGCTGCTCTAGTGCCTGTTAGCTTTCTTGAACTGCTGTCCCACAGGGAAAATATGATTTATATATCAGCTGTTAACTGCCGCCCAGAAGAATATTTTACTAATGAAAACCATAGTATATTTGTTTAATGTTTCAAAGGTGTTTACTCCTTTGTAAGCGAAAAGACTTTAAAAGTGGCTATTCTTGTTCCAAATGGCTACGAATGCTGACTATATCATTCGAGTGAGCGTGCCATTAACATGTGATGCAGCATTTCTCTTGTCTATAATGAGATGCTCACATGGGCGATATCTTGTTTTTACAAACTAAACTGCTTCTAGCTTGTGGAGTGCTGCAATGATTGAATAGAAAGGTAGTGGATTTCATGGACAGCTAAAGCTGCTGCTATATTCTGAAGTAACCATTTTTCCACCCACAGTGGGACATCAACTGCTCGTATGCAAACTGTTCCTGTTCAGGAAGTGTATGGACATCTAATTCCAAGCTTGATAGCTACTGTATCATTCTAGTCAGAGTACTGTGACCTCATGGTGGGATGGAGGTGTTGTATAAGCCACAGTGGCAGCCTGATACCCATTTTATTCACAAAATTCAAACTTCTATTATCTGGGGACCTGCTGCTAGTTGACTTGATAATTGGAAGGTTTTGTCACACACAGACCAGCTTTATAACTGCCCTGCGAAAGGTTTCAATGATAGTTAATATAATTTGTTTGGCAATTAAAGGCCGGCATTGCTAACTGGTCTTTAAGAAACCCCCTTATGAGCAGTTAAATACTATTAAAGGAGGGATTTGGATGGAAATATTCAAAACTGCTTGCATAATATTTTTTATTATTCTATTCTATTGCTTGCTAGTATGTGGTTAAAGGGCAGTGTTCAGTTTCTCTTCTATTCTGAATTAGTTGCAGTAAAGTCCTGAGATTACAAGTTTGGAGCAATAGGAATTTGGGCTTCTATAGCTGTGTTTTTGTTAGACTAAATTTTACTTCTTCATGTTCAAGGTATAATTCTTAACAATTCCTTCATGACATTCCTGATCCTTTAGAATGCACTGAGTTCTTTTAAGCTGAAAAACATCTTCTAATAATCACTATGATTCCAAAGGCAACTGATTGATAGCTTGTGAGCAAAATTCATCCAACATTTTACTCACAAAATGTTTTACTCTCATTTTGTATGCCTTTGTGGTTATTTCAGATGAAATTATTAAAACACCTGCAAATTCTTATAGACAAAGAAATAACCATCTAGATTAGTTATAGGCCATTTCCTAAAATATCATGTGGCTGTTTTTTTTTGTCTCACTGTGTCTTAGTGTCATGAAACATTGTGGTGGATTTTCATATCTTAAGGTAATGATGTTAAAATATACAGTTACTGTTCTTATAGGTCTTAACATGCTGGCTTGCTTCTTTTTTAAAGTGCTGTAAAATAAAAATGTCCTCAGCTAGAGCAATTTGCACCATGAGATGTTTCAGTGTAGAACAGATGAATCACAAAGTGCCCTAGTGCTCTCTTTTTGAATTGCACCCCATTTTGGTGACATTCGATATAGATTTTAGCCAACAAACAAATGAAATGATCCAGTTCACTGCGAATGAAGAATACATAGACCTTTCATTTATGGGCTGTAAATAATTAGAAAAACATGTCTAAACATTTTGTTTGACATTACCTACTGTATAGCTACATTTTTTTCTCTTAAAAGAAATTCCCAGACAGATGTCTGAAGAAATGACTGGTTATCAGTTCCATGGGTGCTCTTCAATCAATGGCTAATAGAGAGTGCAGCTCCTCTCCTCTCCTCTCCCCACGCCACGACCCAGGACACTCACAGATCACACACATATTGCCACCTGTGCTTAAAGAACTGCCTTTCAAACATGATATGAATTAAAAAGGGAGTGGAACCTCGTCTTAACCTACAAAGGGGTGCAAACAGACCACAAAGAGTCAGTTTGTGAATTGCAGCAGGTACAGTATGAAGCCTGTATCTTCACACTAAGGACGTGACGTTAAAGGTGCTGAATCATTCTGGTGTGGAATAGAGATGATTACATTGGGCCTTGATTCATGGTTACAAATCAATTTGACTTTGATTGAGTCAGCATCAGGACAGTTACTGGAAGTTGTGTGTTAACAAAGACCCATGTGGTTGAAACTGACTCCAAGATATCTTTTAAGAAATGGATAGATGGAGTTCTTGGGTCATATGCTAATAGCAACCAAATGAACAAGACGGACCTCTTCTCCCTTGTAGTCTTCCTGATGTTCTCAGGGTTACCACCTTCCCCACAGAAGGTGTGTAAGATAACCCTGGCTGCTTATTTACTGTAGGGCTGAGTTTGAAACACACCCAGAAATGTGAAACCACATGTCTGTGATGATGATGAAGTAAAGGAATGCATTTATTGTATGATGTTATGGAAATTTTCAGATAGTAACTTTTTTCATTTGTGGACTAAATAACTTGTGGTATCGTAAGTAGATGTTTGGGAAATCCCTCTGTCAGTCTGGAGTTTCTTGCCCTGGAACTGGAACTGCAGAGAACGCAGCACTGTAATTACTGTGAGGGATGCCCTTCTGACTAGGAGCTTACAAATTTGTATTCCAGAAGGAAATGTGGGGTAAGCGATACAACAATTTAACCAGAGTGTCAACATTTAACTGAAAGTGGTTCCTCACGATTATCTGAGCTTGTGGGGTTAGATGACTTGGAGTATCTTCAGTTTTCTGTGGGACAGGGACTCTTGTGGCTTGTTGTGTTCCTGTGAGCTCACAGTGTTATGAGTTGCAGCTGTTTCCCTCTTCCAGTCAGTGTTAACTCTGCTGCGAGGAACTGTAGAATTACATGGTGATTCTGTCCACATTACCCCCTTTCAAGTATAAGGGTTCGAGCAGGAAATTGAGGGAAGCAGCACTTGGCGAGTTCACACTGGAAAAATAGAGGAGAAAGAACAAAGACAAAGGGTTTCCAGTACTTAAAAAAAGAAAACTAATGAAAAAAAGATTAGATTTTAGCTTATGTGTAAGAAACTACACTTTTCAGTCAAATTGTAATTCATCTTAGTTTGATAGACAATAGTAATTTTTAAAATGGAAGTAATAATAGTACTTTAAGTACTGTAGCTCAAGTAGGGAGCTGCGTCAGCATGCGTAGACTTCAAAGGAACAAGTAAAGGTTTATTCCATGCTGAAAAGAGAAGAAATGAAATGTTGTGTTTCTTTTCTTCTCTTTTCAGCAGGGAAAAAACCCTTACTTGCTTCTTAGTAATACTTTGTTTGATAAGCAACCATTACTTCAGATAACAATTTCCAGATGTCTGAACAGGGTAAGAGAGTAGGGGATGCCACACTTCCTGCAGTACCCTTACACTCTCCTGGCCGCCGGTTGGACGAGGAAGCTCCTTCAGTCCCAATCGTCCACATTTATCACATCTGTGTAGCTGCAGTCCTCTGGGAAGCCGGGATTCCAACAGCCGAACAGTACCCACTCTCTCACAGACTGGTCGGGTGCACTACACGAGATAAAATCATCCTCAAATAATTGATCATCAACAGGGTGCTTTTATTTGAAAAAAGAAAGGAAAAGGAAAACAAAGAATAAGTCAGCAACCAAAAGAGCATATAAAGGAAGGGGCATGTTACTCTCTTTTGCATGTTCACCAAGACATCATCTCCAGGGCCAGAGCCTGCCAGTAGCTCAGAGCAATCCCACTTCTTAAAACATGGTAATACTACATGCCTACTCTTTACACACTGTTTTATACACTTTTGCACTAATTTCAAGTTTAATGTAGTCCTTTCAGTTCTTAAATTCAGTGTTTAACATTATTTCAAATGGAGATGACTTTGAGCAGTGTTCATAGGTGGTGCAGGTCCAACACATTTTCTTCACCATCAGTTACTGATTTCCACACTGAAACCCACAGAAATACATGGAGATGTAAGGATGTTCAATAATTGGCTAATGTGCATAAAACAGATTATAGGATTACAGGAGTTACTGTATATCCTACTGGATTAAGATCTTTAGTGAGGTACCACATGGATCGGTATGGACCAATGCACTTCTTATGTTACAGTATATCAGTATGCTAGCCTCTGATGTAGATAGTATGCTTCTCAGATTTTCAGATGATACAAAAGAAGGGGATGTTGCAAATACTGTTTTAACAGCAAAGGTGATACAATCAAACTTAACGAGGACAGGCTTGTAACTCTCTTCAGTTTTGGGAAGTAGTAAAATGGTCAACAAAATGTTAGATTGCATGTAGTTAAGGGTATATATATATATTAAATCAAGAAAGGTCATGTTAAAATTGCAAAATGTGCTAAATGTTCCAAAAGAGGTCTGTTGGTAGCACAAGATGCTGTAATTATTAGGTCTACATACTATTTATTGCTACTCTAGAAACAGTAAGAGAGCAAACAGACTAAATCCTGCTCTAATTATAAGGTCATACTCATACAGATTACAAAAATATTTATAGCATGGAATATGATTCAGGTTTTCTAAACCCTGCAAGGCATTGACCGAGTCATTCCTTGGGATATCATCAATGTCACAATACAAGAACCCTGAGACACAAGTGGAAATTATGTTAAGTAGCATTAAGGGCAGACAACAGAAGACAGTTCTTTACAAATAGACCCAAGGGGGTCTGGAATATAAATTTCCTAAATACGTTAAGCTGACTCTGTGGGAAACTTTAAGAAACAGTTTAATGGAATAATTAAACTACTTGTAATCAAACAAATAAGATGTGTCCAATGTCCCACTCACCTTTTTTTAACCTTTATGATGTTTTTAAAGGTTGAGCTGATTATAATTTATTGTATTAAGTGTTTTACCACAAGTTATTGTATTTTAATCATTTTATTTGGTCAGTCACCTGGTCTCTCTCAAACACATTTAAATGTGGGTGTTTCCTGTAGGTAAAATGCCAACATGCTCTGTGAGGGTTTCTGTTTTTGGAAGTGGGCACGTCTCAGCTCTCAGAGCATGTTGCCTGTCAGCAGAGTTGATTTCAGTAGGCAGTAAAGATGAGCCATGCAAACTCTTCAATAGGATAAACTCAAAAGGGAGATTAATAACAAAGGGTGGCCCACAAAATGTAATACTTTCAAGCAGAGGTAGGTAGATCCCTTTCAGGCCATAAAGGCATTTCACCATCACTCTCCGGCCAGCCTATTACCCCCAGAAGGATGAACCCCCAGTACTGGCACTCATTTGGAAAGCAGGATGAGTGGACCTGGGAGCCGTCTGGAAGGAATTAGAGCAAGCTCCATCACTTACCCCTACCTGGGATTGAACCTGGAGCTTCCGGTCAGGAGCTAGACGCCCTTGCCTCTGAGTTACCAAGGGTCCCTTCAAACAGAACATATTACATACTGTATCTGCATGAGATTTCAGTTTTTAAGTGAGATAGACTGTATATTTGTGGGAATAATGACTTCAAGTGCAGGAGTAAATTATTTTTATGTGTACTGTGTAAGAAATTAACTTATTAATGTGTACAACTTAAACTAAAATTTGTTATTTGGGATATTTTCAATCAACACCCAAACTAAAAGGCTTTAGCTAGCCGGCCAGCAGCAAATTCCAAATGTGCCACTTGGTGGGATTTTCCCATTTGCCAGAGGCCTCTTGTGTCTGCCCAATGGAAAGCTGCCATTAAGTACTGGCTTTGGAATTTGCTATTGGAAGGTGAGTTTAAGTTTTCTCCGAATACACTTAATAGTCTTAATCCATCACAGCAGCGCAGAAGGTGGAAAACATTTCACAATGTTGAAAGCTTGGATTTGTGGAAAGTGACCAGATCGAAATGAAAATAGAAACAACGAAAATCCATACTTCACTTTTTTGTTAATTCTACATATTTAAATATAAATCAGAAAGAGATCAGACAAGCTGTAGATAGCAAGAGGCTCTGTGTGACTGAATGAATCATGAATTAACCCTATCCTAATACAAATGAATAAAGTATGAATTAAATAGAACAGTTCAAAAGAGGAGGGAGAAGGGAACCAGCAGTCTGGGGCTACCTGCCTCAGTTATTCTTTACTGGTATTTTCTTGCCAAAAATAAAGTAGTTGTGAGAGGATCCAGGAGCACTAGGAAGTTCTGCAGTGGTAGCAGGCTGGAGTACTGAAGAACCTGGAGAAAAGATGATAAAGTTCTTCTTGAGTTATATTCAGTGAATTAGGTGCCTGAAACTTGGCAGATAGAGGTTATTGCTGAATTTGAAACAGGAACATTTTTGAAGAGTATTGAGATCATCACATTAACTATGTACATGGAAAATGGCATTTATTAGTAACCTTGTCAAAAACAAGTTTCAGACATGTGCTACGTGTTCTCGAGAATTTCCATTGCAGCCTTTAATGAGAAAAGAATCTGGACTGATTATGAAATACAGTCTGCAGGCTATCAGGGCGTCTCTGACAGCTTCCTAGGCTGTTTTTCTCTTGCTGTTGAGGTCTAGGCTCTGCAGGCCCCTGTGCCAACCAGGTGGCATTATGAGCAGCAGAATTAATGAGCACCAAAAAATGAAAAGCTTTTCATAAAAATGTAAGAAACGTTTTAAATGTGTGGAGCTCCCCCAGCCTCCTTGGTCATCATGAGGGAACTGATCCGAGGATCTCAGCAGAGTTTTACGGAGATCTTCTGTCTTCTGTCTCACACGCAGAATTGCGTGCCCTTTCTGAGCATGCAGCGTGGTCACGCCAGCCCTGGACCCAGTCACACCATGATGCTGATGTTGTCTCAGGGATAAATACATCTTCTGTCACACTCTCAGGGGCATATGAAGTACATTGCCTGAGTTCTACATGTTCTGCCAGTCTGCTTCAGGATAATTTAAAACTGAACCGACCTCTTTCCAACTTCAAAGAGAGAAACTTCTCTTTATTTGGATACAGTATGTGCTGAAAACTGCAGAAGAAATGGAAAGGCTATCACAGTGCCATATTGGAAAAGCTCCCAAGAGCAATTCATTGGCACCATGTCAGTGGTATTTAGTGAAGGATTGTTTCTCCTCAGCAATGTCAAATGATTGAGCAATGTCTCGCTATCCCCTTCAATACAAATAGCAGTGTGAAAGGATCTCTCACAGGTTTTGAAAGTTTACTTTGTCATTTAGAACATGGTCTTAGGCCTACAAATCTCACCATACTTACTAAAGATAGCTGGAAGAATAAATTGAACAGCTTTGAACAAGCTGTATAAACCCCTAAATTTTATATAAAAATTATAGTAAATGTATTCTGTGCTTCTTACTTCTTAGCAAATCCCAAGCAGGTAGGAGCAGCAATATCACCACTGTGTTTGTTTCAAATCCACGTGATTCTCTTTCCAAAGAACCACATTTCCACTTCTGTCCCCAGGTCTGCTGGTCTTAAAGATTGCCTTGGTCAGTGCCTTTCCAAAGTTCAAATACCTCAGTCAGGCCCACACACTGTTTTCTGTGCTCCGGGTTGCCTGGATGGTTGGAGAATATTCCATACGGCCATCACTTGGCTACAGCCATCATGGTTGGAAATCAGTCATTAACTATTTCTACCATCTCAGTTTCAGTTACCCAGTCAATGATTATGACATTAAAATCACAAATCATTAGTCTTTTTTTTAATTTTAATAGCATATAATATGTTTATCACATGATCTATCTTATTACCACAAAATATGTAAGATAGGTATGCAAACTAAATTTTCCTTTTTATATTTCTTATGTGGAAGAACACTGTATAAAGCTCTCTTAGTAATAAGACATTTTCAGTAGGAAAGAAATATACAGCACCAGTAGGACAAGCAACCTAATTTAGAAAAGAAAGGTTACTGGCTTTGCTTTGTGAATTGCCGCTGCTATTAAATATCTTATAGCACAGCATGTTTTACATATGGACTCCACATGTTTTTTCCAGAAGTGCCAGATAAGCTTCATATTAATTGACTGGGAACCTTTTCAGAAAACATTACATGACGTCGTGCTGCTTGTTACATGACTGATGAATGCCTACTGCACTTACACAAGCTCATGATCCTATCTGTATTCATTACCTTTCCCAGTCTTTCAACTGAACATCCTTCTACCGCTCAGTGTCCCATAGAATTGTTTAAACATTGTTGATTTGTTAGAGCAAAACAAAATATTCCAGTTACGCACTGCACTGTACAGTTCAAACAGAACTTTGCTAAACATAAAAAATGATAAATATTCTGTCCATTGTCCATTTACTGTAATGGCAGATGTTTGTTTTTAAATGTACCGAAAAATATGTTGGAAAAGACATTCAAAATAAGAACTAAATTTTCTCAAGCAGTCAAAAAAGTCAATCTATTATAAAACATCAAAGGAACAAGTAATAGGTCTATTCCATGCTGAAAAAAAGAAGAAAGAGAACACAACGTTTCGGCCGTGGAGCCTTCTTCAGGTGTGGCACCTACGCATCCTGACGCAGCTACCCACCTGAACTATTATGAAATATAGCACAGAGAGCCAGAGTAGATGACGTGGAAATAGACTAAGAGAAGATCGAATAAGTGAAGAAAACATTCCTTTTCACTGCCGTGTCGATGTCGTAAGACGCATTGCGACTGCTCACTCTTTTGAAGACTTACGGAATTAACTGAAGCTCTTTCACTGACATATATATTTTTTCCTTTATCACAGGAGATGAATAGGTCAAGCAAAAACACAATACGAAATATACAATACTCAGCATTGGAAAGAGTCACACAGGAGTAATTGTAAGATAGAGATTTACTGTATGTTTCATACAGAATGCAAGTGAACTTTGAGATCCCTTTGCTATGCTTTATAGACAGCTAATCGGTGTCAGGGCCACACAAGGATTTAATACTCGGTGTGTTCTTCTGCTCGTCACCCGATTTGTCTCCCTGCTGCTCCTCCCTTCTGCTTGTCACTCGATTTACTTACTTGCTGCTCCTCCCTCCTGTCTGTCACTTAATTTACCACCCTGCTGCTCCTCACCTCCTCCCTCCTGCTCGTCACTCGATTCACCCCCCACCCCCCCGCTGCTCCTCACCTCCTCATTCCTGCTCGTGTCACTCGATTTATCTCCCTGCTGCTCCTCCCTCCTGCTTGTCACTCGATTAACTTCCCTGCTGCCCCTCCCTCCTGTCACTTAATTTACCACCCTGCTGCTCCTCACCTCCTCCCTCCTGCTCGTCACTCGATTTATCTCCCTGCTGCTCCTCCCTCCTGCTCGGCACTCAATTCACCCCCCCCTGCTGCTCCTCCCCTCCTAACTCCTGCTCGTCACTTGATTTACTTCCCTTCTGTTCTTCCCTCCTGCAAGTCACTCAATTTGTCTCCCTGCTGCTCCTCCCTCCTGCTTGTCACTCGATTTTCCTCCTTTCTGTTCCTCCCTCCTGCATGTCACTCAATTTGTCTTCCTGATGCTCCTCTCTCCTGCCCATCACTCGATTTACCACCCTGCTTCTCCTCCCTCCTGCTCGTCACTCGATTTATCTCCCTGCTGCTCCTCTCTCCTGCTCATCATTCGATTTATCTCCCTTGTGATTCACTGCAGGTGTTGTTCTTCATTTTGATGTCCTGGTCTACCTTTAATCAATAGGTCATTAGTAAGATGCAAGGTCTTTACCAGGTAAACTGAGAGAACAATGGATCAGTTAGAATCATTGTTCTTTGTTCTGGCATAATGGGGGAATAATTGTCATAGAGGGGTATCTTAACCTTCCTTTTTTGAAGAATTTGCAAAATAATCTACAGAGCCGCATAGTGCTCATGGCATTGTTTATCTGGATTTTGAGAAATTCCGTGACAAGTTTCCCATGAGGGACTCGATCCGTAGCCTAAAGCAGTGGGATTCATGGTGCTCCATGTGCAAGGATTTCAAACTCTCTTTAGCAGAGGACACAGGAAGTGATAATTATCTTCAGTGGATATATCTTGAATGACATTGACATTCCTTACTACTGTATGTTGTAATTTTCCTTACATCAAAGTGTTGAAACTGGAAATTAAATTTAATTATAGAAAGTGAAGAGTTTGAAAAAATACTGTATTTCTTCATAAAATTTAATCATTTTACTATCCTTTTGCATGTTTTTCAAAAGTTGAGATAACTAGAGAAATTAGTGTCACAAGTGACATGGGATAAGTGTTTTATGCAAAGGGAATCACTGCTCTGTGAGAAAAACAACATTTCTTCTGTATTGTTTATATCACAAACAAGAAATCGTTATATTTATATTCATTAGAATGATTAATATATAGCCAGAATGAATATTATAGCTTTCTCAACCCATTCTGGGCAAGATTATTTTTCTTGCTTTGTTTTGGGATAATGTACATGAAAACCGTCTCGGGTATTTACATCATAAGGATGAAATTATGTCTCAAGCCAGTGAAAATTATCTAGAGAAACTGACCTACAAATCTGGATTTTGTTATTCAAGTGCCTCATTTGACACGACAGATTAAGTATATTTTTTAACAATAATGTATTTAACCCCAAATATGTCAATTGAGTGAACATCTATGCTTTGTCACAACTGCCATGTCCACCTGCGATTTGAACCCACAACCATCCAGTCAGGAGTCCTGAGCATCGGCCACACACCATGTGGCTGATTTAACAGAGGAAAAACAAAACAACTTTTTCCCACAAAAATAGGTTGTGAGACTGGCGCTCTAGTCACTGCAGTCCTTTGAGCTGAACCACACTAACGAGCACACAAGCTTTCTGGGACAGCAAGAGCAGGCAGTGTTGCTGCTCTGGGAGTGGTTTGGACAAAGCAAACAGAAACAGACAGCACTACTGTTCCAGTCATATGACAGAATATATTTCACTGAGCCATTTCCAGCTGGGATTGCTAAAAGGAAGGATAACTTCTCAAAAACATTTGCAGTCAAATCTGACCAGAACACAGGGTGAATTAACATTGGAGTTATGCAATCAAAAATATAAATATACCAAGGTAAATCCAGACTGTCTGAAGCTTCCTGTTCTCCCATATCCACCTTGCTGCCACTAAAGAACAGTTACAGAAACAGTCTGTGTGTGCTTGAACCTTGAGGTAGTTCTGTAAATGTTTTCCACAATTTAAACAGGATAGAAGTTGATTTACTACAGTTTCACTTCAGTCTAATGCTGCAGGTTTGGATTATGTCATTATTCACTGTGATGAAGTGTCAGGTAAGCCTACTTTATACCGTGCTGGGAACACAAGCTCCAGTGGGCTCTCAGTGTGGGAATGACTGCAGGGAACACCCTGGAACAGATGCTAGGGAGCATTTACACTCCTAAACCACGCAGGAATGCATCCTCTTGCCCTGTCAGACTTCTGTACAACTTCCAAGTTTGAGAGAATAAGATCAAATGAATTTGATAGCATTTTTACGTGAGAATATTTCGTTCTCTTCCCCTATCAAGAAATATTCGGTTACAAAAGTGTACTTTTTCACAAATATTTCATACTACTTAGTGTAACTGTGTTGCAATCTTTTCTGTGTTTTCTTCTGGCTTGTTTAAGAATCTTCACATTAATGAGTAACATATAAGGGTTCATCCTTGGTTGAACCTCAGTGTTGCTGTGAATGTGTTGTGTGTTGAAAGCAGGGGATGTGTGAGCTTGCCTGTGTTGTGTAGGTTTGTGAATAAGCAGTGTTTGCGTTGGTCTTTCTTTGAATTGTTGTTTTCTGAGAGGATACCAGTGCAGGATCATGGTACCTATTACCATTACAGCACTTTCGTGACGCTGAAAAGGCTCAGAGAAATCCGTTTTAAATTATCCACAGGCATGTCTTGATTTTATTAGTGTTTTATCCCAGCAGTGGGTATTTCTTTGTTTGAGTTTAGCAGATTCATGAAGTGAGTATCAGCAGTCATGTTGGGAGACTGGTGTGGCAGAGACAGAGTGCCATTAGCTTTTAGTGGGTTTGTTTCTTTTTATCTGAATGACAAATGCCAACTTCTCGAATGATACTCAATCAGCTCTTTTGGACTGACATACAGTACAGTATTAAAATTGCTGTGGCTTAAAAGTGACAACTTTGGTAGCAGTAAAATTAGAAAACTCTAATTGCAGAAACCATTAACATCTCAGCAGCTGATAAAACTGTTAAACTCAAAATCTGTTCATTCCACAGCTAGCAAGAACCCTCGAGATGATTCCTTGTTGTTGCAGTGTATTATTTGTATTATTTATTGGACTCCTGTGCAGAATGCTTGGACATGGTTTGACATTAGTGTTTTACTTTTCACCTAGCACATATTTCACTGGTATTCCTAAGAATTTAGCAGACAGAATTGAGATTATTAAACATTGTGCTGCTGCTATGTCCTCAGTTACTCAATCATGAGACCCCTCTCATTGCACTGCTGTACTAGCACTTTATATGCTTAAAATGTTATTCTTCAACTATCAGTAGCTAAAGTATCACTGAAGACCCGAGTTGTGTCCTCTCCTATTTCTCGAGCCATATATCACTGTGACTCCAGGACCAGGCTGGGCTATGGGGGAGACAGATCTCTGTTTCTCATGCACTGAGATTACAGAGTGCTTTGTTTAATTTCATCTGAGACTCTGAGTCAGTGTCTGTTGCATTTAATTAATTACCTTGTATTGATTTAACTGCTCAGTGCTTTCAGATGATCGTCATAAAGGAACTTAAATAAACTCAAGGTTTTTGTTATTTAAAGACTTTCCATCCTGTTGTAGACCAGCAATACAGACTTGCTTCCAAACATGTGGACAGCAGAAACAGTTGTGGTGTAAACACGACATATTTTCACGAGTTTACATCTGACTCACAAATGCTTGGTAAACATGGCTTTCCTTGAAGAGCACAGACTTATAACGTTTATCCTGTTCACTTTTTTAGACAAGCAGATGGAATTCACCACCACATTTTACTATGGGGATCAGATAAGGTTCCCATGTTCATCTTAAGACAAGAGTAACGTTCCCACTTCCATTTAGAAAGAAAACAAAAGAAATCTGAACTTCTGAGGTATATTTTATGAAGTGCCAATAATCCTTTTTTGATGGTTTACATGGAATAATCCAATTATCACAACTGAAGGGAAGTTGTTATAGCTGTGGTGTTACAACAAGACATTACAACATTAAGGATTAATTCCCAATTTGGCCAATGTAGGAATCCTGCTACAACTTTTGAACTGTGCTGTTCACCTCCTTTTTGTAATACCTGAGGGGAAATACTGGGAAACATGCCAATCGATATGAACATTGTAGTTGAGATATAAATTATACAGAAGACACTTGGCTGAATTCAAGAGCCAGCATGGGTCAATTGTGACGAATGAAAGGAGCGTACTAATTAGGGATGATCCGATGGTTAGTATGCAGCTCCATACACCAGCTTAATACCAATTGCTCCGAACTTGGCTGCTGAAATTAGTCCCCAGCTCCGTATTAAAAATGTTCACAATTGCAATGAACCCACAGTAACAGCTGCTGCCCTCTAGAGCATAGTTAAGTACGGGACTAAGTACAACTCTTGCTATAGACGTAGAAATTTAGTACCATACTGAGCAGAACACTAGAACCCAAGGGAAAGTTCTGAATGTAGGAGCAGCTTATTGCTGAAATACTATTATTAATACACGATGATATTAAGCATCCATCACTGTAATTCTTTGTAATATTCAACTAAAATTATATTCTAACCTAGATACAATGGACATCTCATATTCTAATCTTAAAGAAAGGTGTCATCTGTATTACAGCTACATGCAGTGTACGTGTGGAGCCAGGAGTCTCGATATAGACTACAGAGATATATATTGAGATAGATATTCTGGGGAGGGAAGTGAAAAGAAATCTTGGCAAGTACTGTACATGGAACTAAAATGGACATGACTTTGTGATCATGTTTGGAGATTATTAAGTATTGAGTGTTTGTTCTGCTAACAAGGTGAAGGGAAGGGACTCCACACTGGGCAGTGGGGATATTGAGGAACAGGGCTACAGTGGGAACCACATGTTATTTCATGTAGTTAAATGTAAGGGGTCTCTTGGATCGCTCCAAAAACTTAATTGTTGGAAAATCAGGGTCATTATCAAAACTGTACAGACCCAACTAGTCCAAAAGACCAAGATTCACAGACATCAAGTACACATGACTGCAGCCTTGTATCGCAAAAATGAAATACCGATGTGCTCACTTCAGCATCTAAAGAGGTGACTCAGTATGTCTCTGTGTCATTTATCAAACAAATTCAAACTCCGTCCATCAGCAGCCGCATTCATTCCGTGGAGCATCGAAATTGATCGAAAATCACAAAGCCAGTTATGTGCCTTCGTCTGGAGTATTTCAGTGGACACACATTTATTTTTTAAAACCTAAGATTCAATTATCGCAAGTATTCATCAATATACACAACAACGTAATAAATATCTAGTAATGTCAGTCCACATACAGTACTATTAGCTTGCTGTTACAAGTAATTGTAGCAGGCACCCATGGGAAAGTAGATTTCAAACTGAGAAGAGGAGGCACTTCTTCACCTCTTTACACAAAGGGTTACACAAAGCTACGTTATGCAGCTCCCCAGCCATTCCCCAAGCTGCTTACAAATGAGCTAGATCAGCCCAATGTCCTTTTCTCTTGTTTTAACTTTTCATGTGAACCACTGTAAGTTGATTGATAACAGTAGTCCTGTTCCTCCAGTTTATGCATTTTTTTTAGTGAAATAAAGAGTAAAGTTATGTCAAAGTAAAAGCTGCTGTTTTCCAGAGACACGTGCACTTGAAACATCACAGGAAGATCCAATCATAAGGTATTTAATTCCTTTGTAGGATATGGCATCTTGCATGTTAAAGGCACGTGGTAAGAAACTCGCCCCACTTACCGACGTGGAAGGGATTTGAATCCAGACAGACGGAGGTGAAGGAATATTGCATTATCCTCCTCCACCACCTAGCGCCCTGACAGACAGGAAGCGCAGACTGGAATAAAATGGATGGAATGCCTGACACATAGCTGAGGTCTGCCTCACTCTGCTTCCAAGCCTCATGTGTCCTCACTTCCTCTCTTTCACAGTGCTAGAAATGTCTGTTCGGGACTCTGTATGATCCTGAGACTTGGCTGTCCTGCCTGTCCCTCTCAGCTTTCAGTGGAGAGCCTGCAGTTCACACATGAGTCTGAAGTCTCTGTGAACCTCCCTCTCTGACACCGCCAGGCCAACAGTATAAATCAAAACAGCCTTCCTTGTGTCTGCCCACATTCAATCATGTGGTGTTGTTTAGGTCTCTGCCATCTGCCCCCCATCGCCTCTGCGTCCTTGGTGTTGCTATTGTAGGAGCCATCTGCATGCTGCACCTTCAAGGACACTCAGCAGTGGTGGCAGCTTCAGTAGTAAAGCACCTGCAGAGGGAGAAGATGGTAGATAAAAGGGGGTATCATACAGCATAATGCAGTGTTTGAGTAGTAAGCTACAGAACCTGCCGCTGCATTGACATGTAGACGATGTGTGAATTTCTGTTGTCCTGGTGAACTCTGGTTGATGTCTGCAAACTGTATGTTTTTCAATAACAGGAAGGATGAGGCTTCCAAAGCTTGCTGTAAAAGTGCAGGTGTCCCCATTAAAAGGGGGAACAGAATTAGTAAGTCAGTTGATTATGTTAGGTTTCCCGTTAGTTTTAATTTTGACATCGGTACAATTATGTATATGAATTTAAAGAAGAACTAAGCAAGAAATAGACCCCAATAGTGTTGCAGGCTATAGTCAACAATGGACTTAGCTATTCTGCAGAAAACACCACTGGCACTAGATGATATTAGAATGGGAGATATAATACACAGTAATCTCTGGTAACCTGAGCCATCAACCCCACCCTGTCACTTAGTTTCCAACCCATTTCCTACAATTTTAGCTCTCTGACAGCAAGTGTCTTTCAGTTCAGAAGAATAAGACTCAGCAGAGACGACAGCCCCACCTTGCCCCTACTTCCCAGGTGTGCCTTGGCCCTCTGACCAGTCCGGCCTCGTGGGCTGGTGTCCACCCTCATTCAGGCTGCTTCCCAACAAGATGATTTCTAATCCTTTTACACGCCTGCATGCATGAAGCAATTTCAAATTCATTGAATTATGTTCTTAATATTCAACTATTTGCATGACATTAGGATCTGCAGAAGGGCATTTCTCTTGCAGCTGCAAGTGATCATAAACAGTGGCCATCTCAACAATGCAAACTGACACTTTGGACTTAGAGTAATTAAGTTGCCCTGAAATGTGTAGAAAATTAAAAAATTGCCACAAACAACCAATTAAAAGGAAGTAAAATAAACAGTTGTAGTAATGTGCTATGTTGTTCCATAACCCTGCTGCTTGCTCCTTAAATATTAGGAGGAAAATAATGTTTCTTTACTGTACTGTACTGTACTGTATGCTGGGGGCTGTTTTCCCCAAATATTATCTCCTGTTTTACAGATCCAGAGGAAAATGACCCTAACCTCTCATTTGGCTTCTTGTCCACATACTTGTCAAGCAAAACAGCTATTTTATTCAATTTATGATTCACACAACTTATATAAAATGGAAAAAGGCTTTGGAACCCCTGGAAGGATGACAGAGTCTCTGACAGGCTTGTACAGAAAGAGGAAGGATTAGCTGTAATCTGTAATTACTTTGGCATTGTGGATCGTGAACAGAGGTGGTCTCAGTAAATCAAATGGGATGAAGATTTTATTACAAATAATAGAGATTTTATTAAAATTATTAACTTCTTTGAACTTTTACTAAGACTTGTCCTTTTAAATTATCCCTCCATAGGTTGCACCCACAGGGGAACACACTTTTGATGAACTGGTTGTATCATTAGGTATGTTTGTGTTAATGGCAGACATTACCTGAGATGTTCCCTTGATCCAGCCAGAGCTCAGGGGTTGCAAATCTGGAATTAATGTGGACGTCATGCAGTATTCAGAAGCCTTCTGAATCTCCCCTAAGGGTTTTGTGGAGATTTGTGGTTGAGTCACCCACAGTTACATCACCAGTGGAAGAATGACCCCTGGGACCAGCTGGAACACTTGTGTGGTTGCAGTGATGCTACTGAGACACACACAGCCCCTGCAGTGGTGCTACAGTATCTCTGCTGCATGGTCCCTCAAATAGTCTTGAAGAATGGGGCGTGTCAGGAGAAGCTGTGCGCAGATCTTCATTCACGGAATAGGGAAAGTGAAAAAGAAAATAGGAAAATTTCATGCTGAAATGAAAGGCTTGAGTGTGACATAATCAAAAGGCAAAATAGTTTATTTTTAATAAGCAATTTACAGAGCTCACCTTGCAGTTTGTGTGGGTCTTAATATACAGCGACGGGGACACTAAACTGTAAAAAAGGTGCCGTCCTTCGGATGAGACATAAAACCGAGGTCCTGACTCTCATAAAAAATGCCAGGGCATTTCTCGAAAAGAGTAGGAGTGTAACCCCGGCGTCCTGGCCAAATTTCCCCCTGGCCTTTACCAATCATGGCCTCCTAGTAATTCCCGTCTCTGAACTGGCTTCATCGCTCTGCTCTCCTTCTCACTGATCACTGGTGTGTGGTGAGTGTAGTGGTGCATCATCCAGGGGCTGCACACTGGTGGTGGTGGAGGGGAGTGTCCATTACCTGTAAAGCTCTTTGAGTGGAGTGTCCAGAAAAGCACTATATAAGTGTAAGGAATTATTATGAATTATTATACCTGAGATCTTTCAAATCCTGAAGACTGCAAAATAAATTAATGCAGTTTCATACTGTAGGTTGATCATGTGATCTTGTTGATCATGTGTAACAAAAACTGAAATTAAGGAAAAACAGATTCCCATCGAATTCTCTAAAGTCCCACATGCATCACCTTGAACAAGAGCTGGGACACCAACAAGCCTGCTTTTATTCTAATCCGATCTTTCTATCATTCTGTCTTTACCCCCACCTTTCAATTGCAGCTTTCCTCATTTGTGAATCTACACATATTTAATTTCCATTAGTGCCTCATGGTGAAATAAGTCTTAATTTGTTAATCTGACTCTTTTATCTATTATTTCTTGACTGAATTTATAGTTAGGCATTTTTAATGGAACAATCTGAGTAAAGTGCATTGCTCAAAGATACTGTACAACTATAGTCTCACACCTGGGATTAAAACACACAGTCTTTCAGAGGCCTAACTACTGTGCTGCTCCAACTCTGCACTTATAACCATAGGAATGGCAGTGGTTCCTATATGAAGCCTTAAGCAGTGCTTTGGGCTGATTTTAAATACCTTGCTAAAGTCTATTGTTATTTGTAAATTTGAAAAACTGTGAAAACAACAGTTTCATTTACTGTATAGCAGTTCAGTAATGGATCTGCAGGTGTTTTATGGTATTTGATATAGAATATTGGGTTGCTACAGTATGTCTAGGTTAGTCTTAGAAATAGTTTTCTGCATAAATTTAGATAGATATAAACCTTAAATTATTAACATCATTTTACAGCAGTGATTTCATAAAACTATACTTAAGATATCCGGGGTTGATACTAGACAAAATTGAAGTTACACTTCAAGCAAATTTACTTAGATCTTGGGGAATATTTTCTTGAACAACGTAGTTGCAATAGGGTCTAAATCCAGTACAGTATATCTAGTTGATCTTAAAAAAAAAAATTCAAAGGTTAGAGAACTAAAATCTGAGTATGAGTGTCAGTATATTTTTCAAATGTTTAATCAAATTAACATTGTAAGCCAAATGGGAGTGTTCTTACTGAGGATTTGTTGGTTTAACTGAATAATCAAAGGAATATCAAGGTTATTCAATTTATTGTCAGTAATTTTTGAGTAATATGCTGATCTTGCTGAAAATAAGTTGGTCCTGTATTTCTGAACATAAACATGGACTTGTAATGTGGTATTTTGTGACAAAAATGTTTAAACCAGTCTGTAATTTCATTAAGCCACAGCAGGGAATAACAGTTAGAATACTGAGTTTATATTTTGAGGTGTTGGGTTGAATTGTTGAATTGTTGGGTTGGTGGATAGTACCACAGTGTGTGAATATCGTTGAATTTTCTGACAGATCCTGACAAATGTCTGTTTCTGACAGGCTCATTCTGCATATATTTCCCTGTGTAGTGCATCCTGTATAATACATTATATTGTATGAGTTGAATTTTAGTATCATATGAAACAGGAAATGTATTGAGGCAAATTCATTTCCAAACATCTGTGTCTACTGTTAAAAGGATTATTTAAATCCTTGTTAAACCTGTCTTTGGGGACATAAATCTCCACACTCAAACTGGGAATTAATTTATATGTTTTGAAAGTGGTATTTTTAATTGTTTAAAATTTCAAGAGTCCTTCAGCCAAAGAAGAGGAGAGAAGAGAAGCAGATTGATTTTGGACATTAGGACTTCTTAAGGTTGAACTGCTTGGGATCAAGTACTGTATATCTCCTGCAGATTTTCAAATGGGAGTATTCTTCTTCTGAAGAAGATATGTCAGAAAAAAGAGATGCCTTTCTGTAACCAAGCTTAGAATACAAAAGGTTTCTCAGCAGTTGTGAAGTATGGGTTATACTGTGTGGAAAGTTTAATTCATGAAATTGGGTTAAAAACTGCACCCTCGGTGTGCAGTTCAAAGGGGTTTTGTCATTGTTGTGGGTGTCTGCACCTCAGGAGGTGACTTAGTTGGAAGGACAGAAAGTAATTGGAAAAGACTGCTTCTGAAAGCCCCTTATTGGATTTACACTGTTAGACTGTTGTTTAGCCATTTTTCTGTTTTTTCTATTACAAACTATTTGGTGTTTTGTCAAGAATTGTAAAGTGTTCATTTATTGGAAATACATGGATCATAGAAAATAAGTATGGAAGTTTGATATACAGTAGGTAGAACATTAATTTTAGCCACACCGATATGACCCATTAAAGAAGGAAGACTCCTCCACATTTACAGATCCTTGCAGATTGACCACAGTAGGAACACAGTTCAGTTAATAAAGATCATTCAAATTAGCAGAAATTCCAAAAACCTGACATTATTATTGTCCACCTGTGAGGACAGTTGTAAGAATATCCCAGTTGAGAGGCAAAATTTAAGATTTTTACAGGTTTATTTTATATCCTTAAATATTACTGAATCCACTGATGAGTTGGAAAACCTCTGGTAATTATATGTGCAGATGTTGTAAAAAGAGTCCAATTCCATTTCCATACAGTGTAGACTGATTTTATGGTGTATTGAACCTATGTTTATAGCCCTTCTGTTAGCAGCCTGGCATTTTGCTGAGGCCGAGGGCTCAATAAACATCCTTCAGAGACAATGGCAGGCTCATCTAGTGCCCCTAGTGAGTCTGCAAGGTCTTGAAATTAACCTCTTTGTCATAAACCAAGGCTAAAGGAGAACTATAATCCATCGGATAAATCATGTTACTGAATCTAGAGTGATTCAATGCTGTAAATAAAAATATTAATCTTATTCTTGTGAAATGTAAAATGTAAAACTTCCACTGTAGGAGTGCTGATCATTTTTGATGAATGAGTGAAATTGAAAAGGAGCCTGGACATCCTAATGTTGCAGAGTGAGTCTGCCAGTATCTAAGACAGTTTGATTGGGGTGGAGTAGTTAAGGGATGACTGACTCTAAATTAACTTCTAGGGCTTTTCGGATTAATTTTAAATCTGAATTCCTGTGTGATAGGGGAAGATAACATGAGGTCCTCATTCCCTTTGAATAACACAGCTATAAATGTAGAGTACATGAATTGACACGGACTGCTAAAAATGTTTAAAAGAACAGGGATATAAATACATAACATGCTTATAAAAATCAGACGGACAGTATTCAATAGCTGGTGATTTCCAGTTATACAGTATGTAATGACCACTTATTAAGGTACTCATTAAATCTTTTAATGAGAGAAGGTATTATAGTACATCGGCTTGGAGTTTAGGTAGTTAAGTAGGTTTTCCATCATATAATTAATTTCTTTTTGTGTCAAATGTTCTCATGAATAGTAAATTCAAGTGTTGTGAATTTCTCCAGGTTTTGGTGGCCTATCTTTCCGCCTGTTCTCCTTTGAATTTTCTGGATTCTTGTGCCTTAGTTTCATCCTAATTACTCATTTCTATATTTTTAATTTCAGCCTTTGATTAAACCTCGTGGGCAGTGTAGTGACACGGTAGTTAGCTTTGCTGCCTCACTGCTCCAGTGCAGGGCTCAGGGTGTCTTCCACGAGTCCTGCCTCCTGGCCATTGTCAGTGTTCTGTGCTTCTCAGATTACACGCATGTTGTAAAAGGTGTTAGAAAATTAATGATAATTGTTTTTATGACAGCAGCATTAGGAGTTAAAATGCTTAACAAAAGTGGGGACAAAGCACCGTAAAGTTTTAATGATTTTAAGAGATGAATATACAATTTAGTTAATCTCTTGTATCAATATTAGAAAAGCATGAAGTAGTCATTTTAATATGGAATAGTAAATTCGGTTTGTGTTTCAGTAGCCTGTTGGACAACTGCAAAACTCCTAATGATTCAGTCAGAACAAACTGACATCTCCCTTTTCCCTCTTGCAGGCCCACATCCAGTTAATTGTGTTGTACAGCCGCTGTTTTCTTTAGAAAGAGAGGGCATGAGGTCTAGTTTTATACAGGGACTTTCCTCCAAACCAATCAAGTTGAGGTTCATAGACAACAGAATGCAGCATAGCATGGAGTGAGTGTGCTTGAGAAGTTCTGCACTTGGATTTTCCCTGTCTGAGTGGCTGCGTGACAAAAAAAAACACTTTTTCAGATAATTAAAGCCTCTGGAGTTTGAGTGAGGTTTATTTCTCAGGTTTTTCTTTTTAGGACTTTTGTATTATTGAATACTGAAGAGATAAAGATGAAGTGCATAATAAAGCACCGCAGCTGATCAACAAGAGCTCATCCTGGATACTATATCTTTAAGAGGATTGAAAGAATGTGACTCTTTCCCTGGACAGGACACTAGTCCCCAGTATTACAGCTGGGTGGACTGGAGCTGCTGGGGTGTTTCTGAAGCAGGGACTTCAACAAGAGGCTGACCCAGTATGCTGTCCCCATATGCACTAAGAACACATCCAATCATGTAAAATACCTTTTCTACTGAGAAATTGAGATCTTTCCATGCCCAGAGTAAGACAATAGATATCACAAGAGATGCAAACAAAGCAAAGAAGTTTGTATCAAAAACATGTTACAACTCCAAAAGGAAATGTATCTTCGGATTCCCTTCCTCTGCTTGTGCCCAAAGCAGCAATACGACTGTGGTTCTCAAGCATTCAGAATTGCTTGGCAAAACATTGTAAAAGCCGCACTGAAAAAATACTCAAATGAATGATGTAAAATAAGACACTGAACATTTACACTTGTGCTTTATTGTAAAATGTGTATATTGAAAATGGTCAGAGCTGCCACAGTTTTACACACTTCCATGGGAATTGGATAATCTACGGTAGTCTTATTTCCTTGAAGTCGGTCACAAGCCAAGCTCAGCTGGCTGGCAGGTCCAGGTCCAAGGACACAGGAAGTAGCAGTAGGAGGGCTTCTACAGAGGAAGGGGAGGTGCAGGACTAGCAGTTCACCATCTCTTCCTTCAGTCCATGGGAAACTCGTGAATCAGCTGTTTTTATCAGGTCATATGCCAGTTTCTTGCTGTTGTTCAGCGTTGCAACTAGTTAGTGTCAAAGTCTTCCTTTGTGTGTCGAAACATTGATTGTTTCAATGCATCAGTGCCACTACGCAAGAGACAGCTGTAATTTGCAAATTTTCCTATCAGTTGGTGGCATTATGATGACTTGTAATAACTGTCTTTATATAAGATGGATTGATTTTTTTAAAAAATCTCTAAAAAGTCCAGAACCAGTTTTAGAACAGGCAGATTTGGGGATATATGAATGAACAGACATCAGAATGCTCTATTTTATGGTAAGAAATATGACCTTCCCAAGTTTCTGTGCACTAGTTACTGTATAAGGACTCATTGTATAGCTGGGGCCTGAAGCAGGCAGCCAGCCTTGCAGCTCATCCTTGAACAATGTAACACTTTTCCAGAGATTTGGGATGGGACTTCCTGTTGCTCTGCCACCCCAGGCAGGAGAGGTTTAGTAATTAGCAGTAGAAAGTTCTTAGTACTTCTGGGCTATATATTTGGAATTCAGGACGTTTTAGTAACTGTTTCTGAAAAGTGATGCTTTACATTTTCTGTAAGAATTCAAGAAGAGCCATTTTCTTGTTAAGGAAGGCAGCCATCAAGATGAGCTAGCCTTTTTAAAAAGATGTAGAATGACATGGCAGACTGCATGTTTAAGATATTCGGTAATTTAAGTTGTGAAAACAATGAAGTTAATACTGTATATTACTGATTAGTAACAATATTAAAGGTACAGCAGGACTAGTCAGACTGGTAAGTCTGTACATAGAGGAATGTGACACATGAAATAGATGACATTGCCTCATTAAAATACTTATATAATTAGGTTTAAAATGATTTCTCTGCAAATGGTCCGGTTATATTTTGACGGGAATTTAAGCATGATTTAGTTTACGTAATTGTTATGAACACTGAAAATCAATTGCCTGATTCAAAGTATTGAATTATAAATAACTTCAAGTGATCAGTATGAGGCTGAGTAATGAAAATGATTACTCCACTGCAAAGAGGCAAAACTACTGAATTAGCTTAAATTGTGTTTTATGTCTGTGTCACAGGACTGCAAAGAAAACATTATAGTGCCAGACATCACAGAAAGTGGAATTAAGCTTTTTCAAGAAAACTAATGACAGCCCAATTCTTACTTTGAACTCTTTTCTTGCTACTCTGCTGGGATCTAGACCCATTGAGCACCACAAGACATGTTATCTTCCTCATTTGCCTTTCTGTAGCTGTAGTGCGTCTATCCTTTAATTGACCGATTCATTCCAGACATCACGCTGTCTGTCGTTAATTCTGTCTATGTGCTGTTTTTTTTCCCCGTCCTTCATACTTCTTAAAACATTTTCAATTCTCTTCCCATGATGCACTGATGCCACCTTCAGAGATTTATGTATTCATGCACTTTTGACGTATTTATTCTATTTTGCTATTTTATTTCTCCCTGGGCAGAGAGAAGTTATATCTCAGCTCTTTCCAGCCTTGTAGTCTCGTCTGCGTTTGATTCACTATCATTCCAGGCAAAGACGGAGTCCTTGAAACCATCTCAAATCAATATTCTCCTCCACTAGTGAACGATACAAAACATTGTACTGTACATGAAGGTGCTGAGCTAAAATACAATAAATGTGGTGCAAAGAGGAGACAAACTCAGAATATTATATTATGAGCATGGAAGGAAGGTTTATAAGTTAAAGGTTTATAAGACAATCTGAGACAAGCTTGCATCTGCCTTCTGTTGCACGGTCCTGGAAAGAACTGGACTCTTGGTGTGCTCCAATTCTGGAGCTGATGTGACCAGTAATGATGCCACATTGTTGCTCATGCTGCGCGGGGAGTTGTGGAACCTGCCTGGCATCATCCATCTGGAGGCACTTGGTGACTGACCAGTAGGGTGCACAGATCCTGACCACCGTCATGCAGTCTTCACCAGTAGAGTCGGAGTCATACCCAGTGGTTGTTACATCCTGTGCTGGTGGTTAGGTAGAGTAAATCATGAGATTTTTAATATTTCAATTATTTAAATACTTGTTCTTTTTTTGCCCTGGCATGTTGTACGTAGCCCATATGCCAGACACAAGAACATGAAGAAGTGTCCAAATGACAGGTGATCTGGGGGAGAGGTTTGAAAAGCTGAGATCTGTGTGGTGTGATCCATGTTTAAGGATAATCGTGGCTTCTGATGCTTTTCTGGATATGGGTTTGCCCAGTAGCCTTTCAGATCTTTTTATAAATGGTAGTAAAAGGACAGAGCTGTCATTTTCCTGTAATGTTTTCTGCTTCACTAGTCTTGCTGCACCACATGTCTTGTTACGTACAATAAATTATTTCAAGAATACAGTGGTCTGGGTTCATTTCGACCCAACACAGGTACCACTGTAGTGATGTTTGCCTGATTCATTTAGGGAAGTTGTGTTTTAATATTCATTTTTGCGATGCCTTTCCTAGTCTTGCAAATTGTGCAGCTTCGGTAATGCCATTTCCATCCCACAGCTACCTTACTGCTGGGTCATCTCCACAATAAATTACTGAGTAGGATGAGCTTGTCACTACAGTCTCAGGTTGGAAGCCCAGTAATGTAAATATTACATTTCCAGATGAGCTGCCATATCATTCCAAGCCAAGTCTTGATAACAGGAGTGGGACCCTTCCAAAGTCCCTGGCTGTACTACGCGACTGAAGATGTTCCCATAGGCTGAGTGTGTAGAAAAACAACCCCTGTCATCCCACTATAATAAATGTAGATCTCTACAAGGACATGACATTTTCAGCCAAGTAGTCAGAGCAACTCTGTATTTTAAAAAACAGATATCACTGTGGATTCTTAAGAAGCATATCAATCTTACTGTCCAGGTGGCTGACCTGGATTCCAGTTGGATGCTGTTTGGAGTAAAACTGGCTTTGGAATTAGCTCCATTAAACTGGTGGGCATGAGATGTAGCAGGTGTGTCGAAGTAAAAATGTACTGAGGGCATGTGGTTTGTAGATAAAGAAAGCAAGACTGGGCACAGCACTGCCAAAGACTGACTGGTAGAAGCCCATGGAGCATGTGTGTTGGGTAATCCTTTTATCTTCCCCTAGAACTGTGACCTACTTTGACGCCTAGACTTTGCTGAGTTCAACCAAAAGGAATGTGTGTAGAACCAGGGATATCAATATTTATATTTATAGTAGTTATAGGAGCATAAAGGCACAAACTTTCAGACTCAGAGATAGTTTCTTCCTTCAAGCTGTCAGATTACTGAACTCTACCTCTACCACTGACTCACACTGATGTTTTTTTTTAGTTGTGTGTTATTTAATTAGTTGTTGCTGCTGCTGTTCTGTGTTTGGGTTTTTTATGTTTCCTTAATGTCTTTGTATTGGAACATACTTGCAAATAAGCATTTCATAGCACTTGTGCATATGACTGAACTGAACTGTTGGCTTCCCTCCATGTATAACAGAGTTATTAAGTGCAATTATTTTTTTATTAAAGTTTGTTTAGACGATTATATCTTTTCTAAGGTTATTGAACACTCATTCAAGTTATCATGTGGCACAGTATGTATATTTTTTCTCCATACATTTCTGAAGAGTTGTCAAAATAAGTACTAACACTCCCCAAAAAGTGTTAAGGATGCCTTTCAAGTCAAAAAAGGAAGCTCAATAGTACTTTTTAGTCTGATTGTTAATTCTGTAGCTGTGCTTCACACTCAGTTTTCACTGAAAATGAAGCTGACATTTTTTGCACAGTGTCATTAATTTGTTCCAGTTACTTACAGTATCTGAAAGTTAAAAATACTAGTTTAAATGAAAAGGATTTGAGATGTTTCTGCCCAGATGTTTTATTAGACCAACTTTATGCTTCCATAAATAAATAACAGTGGTTTTTAAGGAATGCCTTCGCTAAGCAAAGTAAATTGGAAGTCCTTAATTTCAGCCAATGTTCAACAAAATCCTTAGTCAAGCAGAATATGCAGTGGTTACCAGAAGCCGCCTCAGGATATGCTGTACTACACTTCAGAACTGTTGCACATGGCAGTCTGGTTTAACAATTGTAACATTACCAATTCTACCCTTCCCATTGTCGTGGATGAGTTTCCTTCACAGGGTGTGATACTTGCTGACTTGCATGATGACCTACATGATAAAGTATCCACTTCACATGTGAGAGACACAACTGCCGAACCCAACTGACTCAAATGAAGGGTGTAAAAGTGGGACCGCTGATTGGCTTCTCAGGCTTTCCTGGCAAGCCGCTGTCTGGAGGGCGTTGCTGTTGCAGACCCCCACAGTCCTTTGGTTAAGGAAGGCCCTCCTGTAAATATACTTCACTGTACTTTCCTCCTTCGTTCTCTGGTTCGAGTCTCTGTTGATTATGAAGAAGTCAATAGCTATGGCTTTATCATGGCTTTCAAAATTATCAGTACATTACTACTGCCTGAAGCACCCTTGGAGTTTCCACTGTGGAAGACTAAACAGGTTCAGGTCTTCCAGCCTGTCAGTGCAGGCCATTCCCTTAATCCCAGGACAGTATCTGGTTGCTGTTCTCTGGATGGATTCCAGCATAGCAGTATTTACTTTCTGTAAGGTGGTGATTCTAAATGAATTCATCCATATGCAATGTTTCTTCAGGACACCTTAACTGTACAATATATTCTGGTATTCTGTTTATCTTCCTTAACTCAATTCAATAAAACTTTATTTGTCATTATACAGTACTTACACGGGTGCATAGTATAGTGAAAAGTGTTTCTCATTAGTCTCTCAGGTGCAGTATATAAATAGAACAGCAGACAAGACAATCGACCAGTGTAAACAACAGTATGGTGCCAGTGCAGAATTGTCAAAAACTGTGCAAATGTGAAACAGAGAAAAGTATACAAACAGGACAAAACAGTGGAAAAGTAATTTGGCGAACAGTGCAAAAATAATCCGGAGATTAATAAACAGTACAACTAGTACAGTTTTGAGTACAATTTCGATTTACATTCAGTTCTCGTGTATGTAGTGGTGTTGGAGTACAGTTGTTGGTACAGGAAGTAGTGAGGAGAGATCATAGTATGATGGAAGGGAGTGGGGGCGTCACCAGCTTGACGGCTCTGGGGAAGAAGCTACAGTATTTTGGAGTCTAGTTGTGTGTGCTTCTCCACACTGCCCAGAAGACGAAAATGAGATGTCAACACGAACAACTTAATCCTCAAGTTCACTGTTTCCCCCTCCTATATTTAAAGTTTGTTGTGGCAAGCTGTACTTGTCTACATTGAATCTCATTGGGCCGCTGATAGCAATAATGTAGAGGATAGATATTATTTGGAAGAGTAATGATACTAGTATAAAATCTTCTACCTATTGACCAGTTCTCAATCCAAAAACAAGCATTATCCTGATTGCCTATGGCCTGAAATCTGACAATTGATCTTTTATGAGGAACTTTATCAAAAGAATTCTGAAAATCTAAAAATATATGTTCTATGTTCTGTTTGTATAAGTTATTTCTTTTGCCTGCTCAAAAACCTCTTGACAACGTAGTTACACCAGACCTGGCACTTTTAATCTGTGCTAACTGTCCCCTAGAATCTTACTGCCATACTGCACACACGCTCATTTCCAATGACCTTTTCCTTGACCCTACATGCAAAAGACTTCGGGCTCATTCATTATTACTGGGTTCAGTTTTGCTGTCTGTTTTATGGATGGGATCTACAGTACAATGATGGCACAATGCCTGTGTTGAGAAGGTGTTTTTAAAAAGCCTATAGATAATCCCTTGTTTTCTACAATCCAGTTGGTGGAATCCTCGGATGAAAATATTATTATTTTATTAATACCTTCTACTAAATTGTATTGTACAATGCACTAAGCATTCTCATTGTCTTTAGTGGATTTTCTTAAAATAATACTTTCATCTACAATATTTAAGTCAGTCTTTCTGGTTCATGCTAAAAACTGTAATCAGTTTTCACAGGCCACTGGGTTTTTTCACTCTGGCACTGGACTGGAATACAGCAGAGCTTACAGGCCAGTCAGAGGACAGACAAGTGTTTTTCTTTTGTCTGTATGAACATGGCTTCAAAAGTAATGCACTTAGTTCTTTCTTCCATTTAGGATTTCTAGATGATGTGGTTCATTTCTGTTCCAGCTGTTACAGTATCTGAAATTATTCAAATTTGCAAACTTTCCCAGTACTGCATTTGTATTGTTTATTTTTAAAGAATAATGATACAGACATTGAATACTTATATCCGTGCTTGATTCTACATCCAGGCTATTTCCATACACAAGCAGTCTGCATGCGGAGCTGTGCCATTAATGTGGTTATAAAGTGGAAGTGACTAGGAATCCAGTCCCTGGAATGAATTCTTTGATATCAGCTACAGACCCTTTGAAACTCTGGAAACTGTGTAGGGATGACTAATACATGTTTAAAATGGGTGTTAGCTTAAAGAATTAGATGCAAATTTGGAATTTTGCTAAATTCACTGCAACTGGATGGCTAATTGCTCTTGCATTAGATTATTTTATTTTTTTCTTGTTTTGTATCAATGCCCTCGTTCAGGTGCACAAGAAAAACAAGGAAATAGTTTTATTTGCCGGATTCGTTTTTTCAAGAGACCAGTGTTCAGCCCCCAAACATAAGTCCGGGCTCACCAAGCATAATGGCCAGATGAATGTGAATTCTAACTACAGCACTACTGGATATATTACAAAAACAGTCAGAGCTAGAAACCTGGTATTATCTGAACAGAAATATCATTTGTAGCACTTAGTGGTTTGCACCTGACACCTGAAAATATTTAATCCTCTAAACTGAGAAGACTGAACCAGAACTTCTGCTTGGGTCTGCTGCACGACTATGTTCCGTGAACCTATATTTCACCCAGTGCTAGCTTTGATATACAAATACTGTACCTGCTTGTAATGAGAAATAGAATGTCCTGTGAAAAGCAAAAGAAAAAATCCCACCTTTGTAATTTCTGTGTTGTAACAGAAACACGGGTTTGTATTTTGATTGTCATTAATTAGGATTGTTATATCTAGTGCATTGTTAAAACTGTCTGATGGAAATTAAACACATTTTTGTGTCCTGAAAGAGTGACTCATCTTCAGTGTGTTTTATATAGAGAAGTGGGTACATGTCCCAGCATGATGGACTCATAACTGGAAGGTTGTAGGTTTCAATACCAGGTGAGACTTTGCTATAGCACCCTGAGCAGGGAGCTTCACCTGAATTGCTCCACTAAAATACCCAGATGTATAGATGGTTGCAAATGAAAGTCACCAACCTTCTCCATTTCACGCCACAGTTCCAAATTATAACCTTGGAAGCTTGAGAACAATGATATAATTTAGAAAATAATGCCCTTATTTCAAATTGCATTTCAGAAAACCTTTTTATGAATGATTGTTTAGGTGCTGTAAACTACAAGTGAATACTTTCATATAATTAAATTAAATTTAGCAGAATTGAGACTACTTTGTGGTTCACTTCACATTCACTGAATAAGTGAGTGGAATCTTAAAGTCCAGCTGAACAACAGTCACTTCTGAGTTGTGGCTTACACAATGTGAAACTGATATGAATTCATGTTCATACATAAATGTGAATATAATGTTCAGAATGATGATCTACAGTATGTAGTTCAGGTGGGTACAGTAGCTGTGTCAGCATGCGGAGGCTGCAAAGGAACAAGTGATAGGTTTATTCCATGCTGAAAAGAGAAGAAAGAAAACACAACGTTTACACCCAAAGAAGGCTCCACAGCCGAATGAATATTTATGTTTGTCCATCTGACCAGTTAGGCAAAATGTATAATTTTATAGCTAAAATTTTTTTAGAACAATGGCGGCCTCTAGTGATCAGAATGGCAGGTGCATCTCATTAGCAATTGTCGTTCAAGCCATCAGCCCTCTTTATAAAATATTTATTTTACAAACTACTAATGATTTAAGATGATTTGCTGTTGTCCTCAACTTCGGTGAGCTTCTGCCTCTGACACATGCTCCCTTTTTGTCATTCTGACCTCGTTCTGCACAATGTCTGCAAACACTTCTCTCCACTTTTTTCCATATTCTTTCAGTTTGCAAATATTATGTGCCTTCTCACTGAAACACTAGCAATATGTGTTTACAAGCCCCTAAAGTTATAAATCACCATGCTGAATTTTACAGGCATAGAGGTCCAGAAAACATCGGTTTTATGTTATAGGGGTGGAGATTATTCTAACTGCTGTGAATTCTGTGGTGCCTCATTGAGAAAGTCAGGTCTGGACAATGATCTTTTCTTGTAGGTTAACTGTTCCTCTTGGTGAATTAATGCAAAACAATCATTTACAGCAGCCAACAATTTTTATCCCTTCAACACCACACTCTAAATGTGTTCTTATGGCACAAAAGAAGACACAAATGTCCGATTTTCCTGTCCAACTCCAATAAATATAAAAATTCCTGGAGCCTTGTCTGCAATTTGAAATACCTCTCTGGGATTCAGGCTTGACCTCCTTTGACCTTCCACCCCCAGGGGGCAGTGTCTGGTATCACTGTCAACAGCAGCTTTATGGCATTCTGGTTATGAATGAAGTCTCCTGAAGAGCTGAGGGTAAAAGGCTTACTGTCTTCACACAGACATTTATGAAAAATAAATGTTTGTCTTTTCACAGATGACAGGCAAAGAAAATATCTCTATTTTTTCATTTAATCTTCTTGTTTAACCAGATAACTGTTGAAAACAAATTATTTTATGGTAAAAACCTGGCCAGGACGATTCTCCACTGTTGCACCGAGAACAAAGCAATGGAAGACAAAAATCTACACTTTTAACAACTTTACAGGACATGACTGTAGTAACAGATGTACTGTACCAAGCAGAAGTTATATAGCCAGACAAGCGAGAACATCTTCCGATACAAGGGTCATAGTGTCATGTCTCCCTGTGAATTATATTCCAGCAATTTTCAATGGCAAATGTAAATAGTGTTCATCTGAAAACTAAAAAAGTGCTACATCTTAATAGTGAGAAGGCACAGAAAACTGCAATGATTTATGCAGACAGGAAAGTGTTTTCCTAGTCTGGATTAAGGAAATTAACCTAAAGCAGTGAAGCAAGCGACAGGAGAGGTGTAGAACTGGAGTCGTGTGAAACCCTCGCACCTACAGCCAGGGCACCGCACCTGTCTGCAGCAGCCCCGCCGAACCCTCTCTCACCTCTGCTGGCTTGTCCCTGTCTTCAGTAAGGAGGTGCTTGGAATGACAAGACAGCAGAGGCCTGGTGACTGACTGTCCCCGAACTAAATCTCAGCACACCGTTTATAATGCTGTGACTGAAGTTGTAGTTTATACACAGGAAAGGTTTCAAAATGAAAAACTGTATTTCTGAACAGCGAACACTGTTCTGCACTATCGCCCTGCCCTACACTTCAGCCTTTATCTTCTGCGTGAACCAGGCGTGTGCAGCCCAGTTCCAGCAGGGCCTTCTGGCTGCAGTCCTCTCAAGCCTCACTGACTTAATTGGTTTAATTATTGGATTAGCTGAAGAAACCTAATCTCAGTACTCTTGTACTGAGGTATGAATACATTTTATGGATTGAACCAGCTGTCTGATTTAAATAATCAAATTGAAAAAGACCTTATAAAGCATTAAATACACCTACATGAGCCAGTAATTAGATTAGTTAACTGAGATGCTGAGGAGGAATGAAAACCAGATGACCTGCACACTCTGGGAACTGGGCGGACACCAGGGTCACATACAGCAGGCAGCAGGAGATCGCATTATTACACATTGCCTGCATTTCTTGGATCGTGACGTTTTAAGAACAGCAGAAATACTTTGTAATGTAATAGGAACTTGCTTTCCTTCAGCTTTTGCTGATTCTCATTTTTTCACATGTTCATTATTATTTTTAAAAAAGCATATTGATCAGTTCATTGCACTTTTCTTTGCAAAAGGTGTTTGAAGCAACTAGCAAACAACCATGTTGTTTTCCCAAAATATTACAGTTGTGATTTCAACTTCCAACAGCAGCCTTTAGAAATGCTTGAAATAGTGGGAGGTGATAGTGTTCAATGTTTTGGACATGTGATTCAGGCTTTTAGTTAATTGTGATAAATCTAGTCATGCCTTCTGCCCGTGTGCCCATCCAGTGAAGAGAGGGGTTTGAATCCTATCTGGAAAGGTGAAAACACCAAGGACAATGCAAAACAAAGCCTCTGTATGCTCTCTTTAACTCTTCCTTCAGCAGTGAAGGTGGTACTGGGCCAGTGCAGAGCTGCCTCAGGAAGTACTTTAGTGCGACTTATCTTATTCCAGGTCTGCGCTGGCGAGGAGAATTTAGGCCGAATCACACAGCCAAATATGCAACATCAGTGCCAGCACTAAGCCTAGAGTGTTAGTGGTGCTACAGTAGTAACTCTTGATGTGCTTCCTCTCTGAGGAATATGAGGCCCTTTTGGTGTAGTGTACAGTTAGATATTACAGTATACTGTACATAACAAAAAGAAAAAAAAATAAATACAATGATCTGAAAAAAATAAATATATTTATTGTATCTAGTTAGTAAGTGAAGCCTAACTATACCACAACCTGTATCGCTGACACATATTAAGAGCAGTGAATCTAAAACAGGTACAGTAGGTACCTGGGGGACTCCGCTTATTATACCACTGAAATGTTAGCACTCACCACCTTATCTGGGTATTTTCCAGTTCTTAGTTCATATGCCTCTACATCATGTGCACTGACTGTGAGATTAACTCTCCAGAAATGGAATATTACTCTATTTTTGTTGACAAATCTCTCAAATTATGCATTCAATTTCCCCTAGCAGGCTCAAACCTTACCTTAGTATGGTTACCATACCATGTTTATTTAAATATCATATTTGTTGAACAGTGGCGATAATGCTGTGAAAAACATTTAACACCTTTATCCCTTTAGAAAGGGCTTCACAGGAGATATGTGACCTCTAGCAAACCAATTTACTTGCAGATAGCTAATGTTAATGTGAAGGTTAGCTCTTCCTGTTGAATAATCCTTAACTTTCTCCTGTGCCAGTTCAGCACAAAAAGGCAGGAAAGTGCAAACCTTCTCAACTAATCCTTTTGTTTGTTATAGTGTCGATTTTATCCAGCTCTTCACCATTTCACTTCTGAACCACTCCAATTAACATGTTTCTGAATTGTGAAGGGTCATTTCCTGACTCTCTTGACTAGGTATATAGAAACCAACTGCTGGTAAGAACCTTGTTTAATTCACAGCACACACTGAGCAGGACTTCACTGACTTTACAAGAGGTATAATACTTAGGGTTTGTGTAACTTGGCTTTCCCTCATGGAAATTCCGAAGCACGTGAAGCTGTCTAGGCAGTTTCCCAAGTCTGTAGTCACCCTGAGCGGGAGTGGGATTGGGCATGATGGAGGGCGGGGTAGAGAGCACTTCTGGGAATCTTCACATCCAGCTATTATTGATTCACTTGCATTTCATGGAACTGAGGTAGAATAATTGATATTCCAGCTCAATATTGTTGCTATCATCCTCTATTGAAGACAAACCATGTTTTATTCTTTGAAACATACTGTAGGTCAGGCAGGCTTCTTTAGTTTTGAGGAAGCAGGATCCATTCATTTGCTTTCTCTACAGGCTTGTTCAGAGACAAACAGGAGCAGGTGTACAGTGTACTCAGTCCTACTTGGTTAATGCTATGTAACATTTTCCTTGTCAAATGCATAGCCTTGTTTCTCCCGCACTAGAAGACACACTTAGGACTAAGGAATTTATCCTAAAACACGCTGTGAAGCCTCTTTTACTATGGCTATGCACAGCAGTCCCCAGTCGAATCACACCACAGGAGATGAAAGCTCTTGGAAGCAAAAATCTATTTCTTTACTAAGGAACATCCATCCATCTGTTTTCTAACAGCTTTATCCGGTACAGGGGCCCAGGGCTGCTGGAGCCCATCTCAGCAAGCTTTCACACCAGGGCCAATATGGCTAGAAGCCAATTAATCCACCAGTTCAGTGTGGTTTATTGTGCCGGCATGTCTTTGATCTGTTTGAGGTGCTTCTACACTGCTGAACCCTGGTACAAGTGTGCAGAGTGCTGTCAGTCAAACCCTCAGGGCACTGCTAAGAGAGTCCTTCAGGTCTCTCTTACTGTTATGTTTATGTCACATTCTACCAGTTATATTACTTGGTTCTGCCACTAGTAATTTAACAAATACCACTGACCTGAGAGACCAAAAACATGCATTAATTATGCAGTTTTTCCTACCATTTTACCAGCCATTAATGCATTAATTTCCTTTTATGACATTTATTAGTTTATCTGCTTATTCTGTTGGTGCATTTTTATCAGTTTGTGACAGCATTGAACATTGCATTGATCAAACTCTTTGTTTTGATACTATGGGTATTTTATTTTTGAAGAATGGTGTTGTTTTTAACTATATTCAAAATAAAAGGTTTTTGGTAAGGGGTGGTAGGTGAGGGTTTTGATGATAACCTCAGCTCCAAAACTTGCATTAAAGCAAACAGCAGCAGTGGAGAGAACTCAGAGGGCAATTTGTTTCAGAAAGGAATTTGTACTATTGTCTCTGAAGGAATAAAAGCACCTGTTGAGTTCCTGGGAGTGTGCAGCTGTATTTCACTGCACTGAGTGTGGGGCACCAGCCTTAGGAGGCCTATAGGCATTTTGTTAACTGTTTCTTTCTGTTTATTGCCCAAGTCCTAGCACAGATAAGCCAGTGGAGTACACAGGTCTTGCTCTGTGTTTACAGACTGCTGTCTGAGTGTTCAGAAACTGTATTTTCGAAACAGCTCATCAGGAGGGCTCTTGAATCGGCAAAGCCAGATGCTGGCTGGTCTCCAGGCCTGAATGCCCAAGCCCACAAAGGCATGTGGTAGCTATTGTCAGTGTGGTTGAGCAGTGCCTGTAGTGCTATTTAAACAGGCCACCCGCCTCCCTGGCCAAAATGTGTTCATGTGTGTAATTGATACCCTCCAATAAAAGCTGGGCAATTCAGAGAGCCCACAACCAAGCCTTTATTTCAGCTTCTCAGCCCCAAAACATTCTCTCTTCGTCAATCATTTAGTACCTGAATTGCAAAAGGGTTGAAAAAAGATGTACGGACAGCTTATTGCTTAGACAGCTTGTTGCTTTGACTAGAAGGCTTCTTTGTCTTTGTAAGAGGTGGAAGTTTGAATAGATTGGGCTTATATAGACATCAGTAGCCTCAGTTATGTGGGGCGTGAGTTTCAGTGACCAAGATGTTTTTTTAAGAAAGAAAAAGTATCTTTATTTTTAATCTTATTCTTTCAGAATTTGAGATATTGAAATGTATGTGAAAATTATTCTTAATCGCTTCGTTTACAAGAAGAGTATTTCAGAGATGAACAACATGACTCTTTCTGAGCTTGTAGAAGATGAGTTTGAATGGCTGAGACTGTAAAGACAAGTAACAAAAGTGTCTTTGAAGAACTGATCGAACATTTAATGTTTTCAGTCTTGGTAACATGAAAAAAAATGGGTTAAAGGAGATTTAATTGAGGTTTTTAAAAATGCTAAGAATGAATAAGGATGAACCTTACAGCTATGTCAAAGTCAGTTCATTGAGCAGAACAATAGATAGTTGATGAATGCAAAAAATGTGTCTACAATTTAAATGTATAAACACACTTTCACAATAGTTACCCCAAAGATTGTCCAGTCTGAAATGCACTATTTCAGCATCTGTTTCACTCAACTTAGGCCCAGTCCTTTCCTGTAACTCAACTATTCTAGCGACTCCACTGACCAGCTCTGCACATAACACTCCACTGAGTCAAGAGCTTAGACTTCGAAAGCCTCTTCTGCTTGTTGCTGAATTCATTGATTCAGCTTGTGTCCTGCGGTGTGTTAAGGGTCGCTTTTACAATGAAAACGGCATCAGCAATTGATCCCTCAACACCAGACACCCCCCAGCAGCTGACCCTTGGGATTCACCAAGACCTCCACTGCTGTTTTCCTGTAGGGAACGTACTGTACAGTACCTGTCTTCAGGCTTCCTGAGACTTCTCTTCTTATTGGTGCAGTATTTTACAATATTGTTATTACTGTTCATGTTTTTGGTTTTGAGATTTTTCGTGCAGATGTTGCAGTCTGTGTTAGGAATCTTTAAGAGAAAGCATTCTCTGACAGCTCCAAATAGTCATAGTATAAATTGAATTCTGTTCATTTGCACTGACATGTTAAAATAATTCTTATTAATGACAAATCCTTTGCCATACAAAGAGGTTCAACACTTGAAACAAGACATTATCTTTACTGAAATATAAATTGTTTTATAACAAAAGGATTAACTCACTTATTCAGCTCTTTGGCTATAGGAGCCTTTTTGCATAAGAAACTTTAAATGAGAAGTAAAGGAGTTTAAGAGCTAATTTGACTGGACTGTCGGCCTAAAGGACAGCCTCAGTACTTTTCTGTTAACAGTAAGCTAGGATTATGGACCTCAGTAGGAAGGAAACTGCAGTTTTTTAGTACACTGGTTCTGTAATTTTATATTCCATAGCTTGACTTGTCCATTCTAAAGAATTGAAATGTTTGTCCCTCTCTTGAATACCATTGAACTAAGGGATTAGGGAGTCAATGGCTAGATTGAAAATGATCTGTTTTGTCCTCTAACAGAGAATATGGTCTGGTTAAAACCTTTTAATCACCATTCACAGAAGATAAATCAATGTGGCCAAGAGGTCATGGATAAAGATTTGGAGAACCTGACAATAGTACATGTAAAGTACTGTAAGTGAGAGTAGTGAGGCCTAGTTGATTACTAATGAATGAAGGATTTACAGGACATTGAGAGTCAGCGATAATGGATACAGTGTTGGAGTCATTGGGATGCAGCTTTGTATCTTTTTACTTAAAGTAAAGTGTGAGACACAATCACTGAAATGTATGCCCTGGGCATTCTTCTATACTGTACATTCAAATCAGTTATCTTCTTATCAGATTTTCTGTAGTTTGTGCTTCATGAATGTGTACATTGAGTTTCATGCTATCTTCTGTGAGAGCACAGTGTAAAACGGCATTTTAGTTGGTTGTGAGCTTAGTTGGAGATTTTGTAATAATACCTTAGATCTGTTCTACATAATCCAAATATTATGCACAATATAGCTGATATAACTTGTTACACTATCCATCTCCCTAGGCATTCTCCAAACTCCTTATATCTCCGAAATAATATTCTTACATCTCTGCCCACAGAGCATAGTCCAACCTTCCCTTTCCACAGGCGTGAGTGAAACACGCTGAGGCATCAGTGTTTAATGTAGCCTGGTAATAGTTAAATGTAGGTCGGTATTTTATGCTCAAGGATACATTTCTGGGTTTATGTACAGTGCGTGGTGGAATGAATCAAAGGTGCTCTACTTTTATGCTGTGAAAAACTTCATTTCCCTTCAGTTTAAATTAGACTTAGTTTTCACCTGTCATATGCCTTGACAGTCTGGTTTTGCCAGCTCTCTGAGTGCCCTGTAAAAAATATTCAATGTGTAAATGTAATTAGGTACCTGTAGGTGCAATACAGCAGTAGAAAATGGTTACAAACAAGAGGTAGCCATTCTCATCTTAATTGCACGTGTGCACCAGTCTGCAGTGAAAATTTAAAAGACCATTAATCCAAATTACATCCCATGCATGTGCACAATGTTCAGTAAAAAGGCCTGTGTTCAATAAAAGACATTCCTTTCTTGAACTAGTGCTGTTTTTAATTCCACATAAACAAGTCAGTCCTAAGCTAATGTCGGGTACATCTGGCTTTGTAGATAAAGCCTCTATGACACTACTAAAAACATTCAAAGGAAATGCCTATAGAATTAGCAGTTGCATGAAAATAAAAACAAGACAGAAATGTGTTCTAAGCATTGGTATTACTGGCATGGAGCAGCATGGAGAAGCAACTTCATATTCTTGGTTCTGAAGCAGATGGGAGTAAAGGAAACATTTTTAAAAGAGAATGTGCAGTCCGGCCTTGAATTGCAAAGGATAAGGCTGCTCGTAGAAAAGATGAACACATTTGGTTTTGAATGAATCCAAAGCCTTTTGCTGCATTTATACTTGAGGACTTACTTGGTCTTACTTTCAGGATGTACTGTATCATCCATCACTGTGATTTACCACAGTGCACTATGAGTAAACCCTGTTGTGCCATGAACATTGTCAGCTTGGAAGCAAGAAATTAATCCGCCCTGCTTTAAAATTGCCTTGTATCCTCTGGTGCTGTTGTCCTAGTCAGAGTGGTAGGGCAGAGGGATTCCAGAGTGTATCTAGATATAATATCCAAAAGCCTGGTTCCATCTGCTAAGAGGATCAATCTTGGACAGCAGAGGAGTTTTAAGCAAGATAACCTCAAGCACACCTCCAAAATCTGCCAAATGTTTAAATGGAGCATAAAATCCAAGTTCTTAAATCCAATAGACTATTAAAAGTCTACAGGAACCATCTTCTTGATGTTATTAAAGGCCAAAGGAGTGGGATCTGTATAATATTCATTATGTTGGATACTGTGTATTTATAAAAATGAGGAATTATTTTGGACAGATTTGTTTTGTAAGATAAATATTCCATGATCTGGGAGATAAAATGCTATATAACTACAGTTTGTGAATTAAAATGTAATGAACAGCTGGGCTACAAATGCAAATTCAACAGGCCTGTATGAAACTAATTATATGCACTCCGAACTCAAATTCCAATGCTGGCAAGACAGTGTTGCAGAGCACATTTTGAAAACATCTTGTGAAAGTTTACTTTGGTTCATGAAAAAGCAGCAAAGCAGAGGAGTGAAGGGAGAGAAGTGAGAGACCAGAGAGAAAACATTACAAAGCCAGGAAAACACAATGTGTTAACCCCCAGAAAAAGCATGAAGCACAGCAAAATCACCATGGAGGTCAGCCACAGAGCACGGTTTAAACAGGATCGCGATACTGGGGTTCAGCTGCAGTACACTGCCATCACACACTCAATCAGAGTTCCAGTAAATAATTAAAACTTAACTGAACTCAGGCAAGAGTACACAGATCTCCAGTTTTAGCCAAAATAAATTATTGTGCTTCGTTCTCTTTTTGTCTGCCACTTCTGTGTCAACAGTATGAATGCAATACCAGATGCCGCTGTTCACCAGCTAGTTCATCGCACATTATCGCCTGTATCCTCCTGTCAACAGCCACCATGCCAGTATTTAGCCAAAATGAGCACTAGGAAGAATGCTGGGGCTACAATGACAGCTGAGCTATAACAGGGCACTACACATGAGATTAGGAAGATGAGCACTGTGTGTACAAGGGTGTTACATTACAACCACTTAGTGCTATTCATTCCCAATATGAGCGGAAGCTTCTGTCTAGCTCTTGGAAACTGTGGCACAACCCAGGCCTAATCCTTCAAAAATCAAGGTAACCTCAAAATATATATTGCAAATATGTGAAACGTTTCACCTGCTATACTGTACCTGTACCTGAAAAACCTAAGGCCAAAGCACTGAGTGACTTAGGATCAATGGCACTCACTCCCTACAGGCTTAAAGCAGGGAAATGGTTCTTTGTAAACATCTTACACTCTTGATTGCAGATCATCTGGATCAGTTGCAGTTTGCTTATAAATACAGGGACTGAAGATGTAGGTCTGACTTTAGTGAATTTATTAACTAGTCATTTGCAAAAGGCAAAGTCATATGTGCGTATTTCATTTCTTGGTTTAAGTTCAGCATTTAATACAATCCAGACCCACATGCTATTGGAATTGCTGTTGGGTTTGGATGTTAATGGGAGCCTCATAAAATGGTTTAAGGATTTTCTAACAGATCGCCCACAGCAGGTTCTTATAAACTATACATTTTCGAATGAAATTATTTTAAATACTTGTGTTCCCCAGGGCTGTGTTTTGTTACTTTTATTATTTTCCCATCTATAGGAATAGAATGAAAATGCAGGGAACTTCTGTTAATCCTTTGAAGATAATACAGTAGGTGATTTGCCCCTAGTAGGATTGTGTATTGGGGATGATAGACAAGGAGTGGAGAATTACTTTGAACAGATGAGTAAACTGGAAAGGTGGTGTCAGTCAAGCATGCTTCATATTAATGTTGATAAAAACCATAGAACTGGCTACTTGTGATAGTAATAAGCTACTGTAGATGTTAGCCTCTCTCCCTTGTTAATTAGCCTGTAGAGTGTTCAGTATACTGTATCAGTACCAGGAACAGTAATAGGTGAATATTTAAACTTTGCAGAGAATACCAACTGCTTTTTTAAGAAAAAAGTCTAGTCAGCGTGTAATTTTGCTCGAGAAGCTGAAAGAGTTTGAGTTGAGTCTAGAGTTTTAGAGAGGGTTTATAGGACATTGTTAGAAAAAATTCTTACTTTTGGTATCACGGTGTGGTCTGGTAGCCTCAGTATAAAGAGTAAAGGGAAATTAGCCATAATTGTTAATATTGCTGGTAAAATAATGGGACGACCACAGAAAACCATTAAAGAACTAACAGTTGCCTGCCCCTCCCACCCTCCTCATTCCTATTTCTAACTATACCTTCAGGAAGGTGGTTTAGAAAGCCTGTGGCCAAGAGAGAGAAATATTTTCTTCCCTGTGCAGTCAGTATATTAAACACAACAAAGTCACAGATTCCTACTGCACATGAAGCTATCAGATTAGTGTCATAGAGAGATGTCTGTACTAACCATTCAAAAATACATACAGTATTCAGGACTACTGTACTGTATGTGTTCGTTTTCTGTTGAGTGTGTTGTTGTTTTTTTGTAGTTTTTATGGTGATGCTAAAGAAAACATTCCCACCCTTTTGGATGGACAATTAATATATACATTTAAAATGGTATAAAAGAGCAAGATATATAGTACAGTACAAAACATATATACTGTATAGGAACAAGTAATAGGTTTATTCCATGCTGAAAAGAGAAGAAAAAAAACACAACGTTTCGGCTGTGGAGCCTTCTTCAGGTGTCAATATTGTACATTTCCAAATACTGTACATTTCCAGTTCTTGAGAGTTGACTTAATCTATAATGTTGATTATATGCAAGTTGTTTCATGAGCTGCCCACAACCTTTAAATCAGCTTCATATGTTCAGATTTAATATGCAAGTTAAAATCTCCGCTTAAAAATGGACAGGAGTTCTTTTAAGAACGTAATTTAGATGAGCAGTAAATATAACAAGTATATGGTGTGTAGTTAGCGTTAAAGCCAAAGAGTAAGAAGAGCAGTTCTTCAGTGTTGTTCTGAACTGCACCTCCCTGCAGTACTCACCACTCTTTCAAATGAGCAAATGTCAGACTTTGGCTTTGATTAGTAATGTATATTCATCCACATTAGGTCAGATCGCAGTCACAAAAAATCAAGTTCATGATAAAATTGTGCTAAAACAATAAATAAATCTGGATGTAATTTTACATAATCCACTGAAAAGGGTGTAACTGCATTAGAATAAACTTGAGTAAGATTATGAAGATTATTTCCAGAAATAAAACTGTTTCTCCTACATCGATATGGTCTACATTTAACTTTAATGATTTCGGTGGTATTATTACAACATTTAGTTATTGTCCCAAGAGAACAATTTTTCTGCCTGGCTAAAGTTTTAAAACAGGATTGGATCCAGAATTTGACATACATAGTCAATACTTCATTGCATATTTCTCCATGTTTTTTACTTGCTGATAGGAAACAGTTCTAGTTAAAATATCAACTTTCCTATAAAACCTGGGTCTATCGCACTTGTCATAATACCCAACCTTTTTAGGTCTCAGTGGAACAGCAGGGTTTTAACCAATTCAGCCATGGTGTCTTGCCATTCATAACCCAGGTTATTGTTACAATATAGGGCATTGTTGTACAGATTGATCTTTACAGTACAAGTGTTAGTCCACTGAAGTGTTAGTCCCACTACTCTGATTCAAAGGATAATACATTATAGTAATTTGCTATCACGAATAACACAGTGGCATTTACACAGCTTTAATTATGTGGTCTCGCAACAGTTTGTCAAACACTTCTAAATGCAGCATTAACAGCACCGTAAAATAAAGCCACTATTGTCCAGAGGTTCATTAGTTAAGTCCTCATCAATCACTGATTCCTCTCTGCTTTTAATAGATTTGACTGCAAAGGGCTCTTTCAATGTATCCTCTGTTCTCAAACTGTTGTTATCAAGACTTTAAGTAGTCTAACTAGTCTAACAAGCTTGTTCTGGTTCTGGTTTTATGGTAGTTAGCTCTACAATTCTCTCAGAAAAACAGATAGAAAAACTTTAAAAATGTCTTAAGTGTCCCTCCTGTCAGTCTGTGTTCCTCTGGCTTATTCCTACTCTGGCCCCAGGGGGCACATGAACACTAAACCACAATATGAAAAGGAATGCTTGGGGGAATTTCAGGAACCCCACTCACTCTCCCTCAGGACAGCCTCTGTAGCAGCTGAAGCCAGATCACTGATCCTCTGCTGTTTACGAGATGTCAGCATGCCATTAGTGATTTAATGTCCCTGAAATGGAGTAAAAAGTCTGATATGAGTGCAGTATTAAACTGCTTTTTATTACATACTGTACATACTTTCCCTTTAGACTCACCTCTGATAAACAGACAAGTCATTTTATTGATGTGCCTTCACTTTTTTGATTGATATTGTTTTAGCTCATCTATTCAAATAAGTGATGTTTTTGTTAATGTGTCTGCACTTAATTTGTTTATAGTTGTGCTCCACACTCCCTGCAATTCTGGAATTCACAATTCCATGTCTTAATCCTCTCCCTCTTACAATTCAGCACAGCTCCTCTTCAAGATCAAGTCAGTTTTCCCCTATAGCCTTTCATCACTCCTCTTTGAAGCCTGGTCCCTAGGGGTGAGTGAGCCCTAAATTTTGTAACTGGAGCCAAGCCTGAGTTTAGCCAGGCCCCAGGCACAATGAATTAAACACAGCTAATCTGTCTTTATCATGCTGCCTCCCTCTCAGAGTGAAAGTCAAGGTGCTTTAATGGTATGAGTAACATAAGCAGTATAAATAAAGCAATGCAATAAACAATGTTCAAAAAGAATGACAGAATTGAATAAAGTAAATGGATAAAGGTAGAGTTCTGTTTTTGTTGTCATTTAATATACTATAGTAATGGCAATTGCATGAAATATTGTTTCTGCAGTTAGGAGTGTAACAGAATTAGGGGAAGGTGTGGCGCAGTGCTCCACAGCAGAGGACGTGAGGCCCATCAGCGGCTCTGGGAGGAAGAGTGGAGCTGGGAAACGGGAACAGAAGGAGCTCAGTGGACCTGCCTTACAGGAGGTGTTTACTGAACCCAGAGCCCCCAGCTGAGCTGGATACTGAGTGCAGAGCCCTCACAAACTCCAGCTTTCTCGCTGGGCTTGAAATTAAGTTTCTGCCTGCGCATCAGCTGTTTTAGGATCCCAAGTACCTGGACCTGGATCCAATCCAGCAGAGTTGTGATTTGCACATCTTGAGCCTGGGGCATTGATTTTGCACATTTGCTTTTGAGAAGCTGTTATGGATGACACAAACCTCCCTAAGGAAAAGCAGACTGTAAAGTGATGCCTGAAAAATGGAAATAGCACAGAAATGCCATTTAAGTCATCTGCAACTTTAATGACGACTTGAAACACTTTCATTTTCTGCATTTCTCTCCCTTTTCCATCCGCGCTTTGCATTAAGTTTCTTTGCCTTTAATCATTTATAATCCCAACATGCTGAATGCAATGCAGCTGTTGAGTATATGAAAGCAGCACATGAACAATTTTGATTTTGTGTTGAGCAGATATATATTCTGCATATATTCTGATTTTTGAAGCTGTACATGTGAGACAATACTTTTCTGAAACATGCAGTTAAAATGATCTTATGGGCCTGTTGTTTGGAGCCATTTGAAAGTACAATCCAGGAAAATACATTATTTCCTATCGGAGATATGTTAGGATAAATGTGTAGCTGTGGCTCACATCAACACCTACTGTATACAGCTCTCTTTCCTGACATGTCATTCCTTCCCTTGTGCTGGATTGTAGCTTGATTATTTCCCCTGTTCTTTCCTAATTAATTTCTGAATGCGTGATTGTCGTTTGGCATTCCCTTAGCTACTTGTGTGTCAGTGGTCACACACCTCTCCAAGTACACCTGCTCACTGAAGCGTTCCTTTTTCTAATGTAGTGTTAGATGTTGCAGGCTGTTGTTTTAAATGCCCTGTCCTTTAATATCAACCCTCTTGTTAAACACAGAACTGCTAATATATGTTTTCTTTCCTTTTGCATTACGTATATACCTTAGATTCCTAAATGTTAACACTGCAAGAGCTAAATAATAGTGAGGAATGTTTTGTAACTGCACTTAGATTGTCTGCACATTAGATTTCAGAGAGGGAGAAGTGGAGATACAGTATGGAAGAGTTTGAAAGTTTTTGGCTTCCCTTCTTTCCTGTTCCATTGTTCCCAGATAAATCGGTACAGTATATACACCTGGGAGGAAAGCACAAAACGCTGTCGAGGAAATTCATTAATTCTGTTCCATTGCAGTCCAGGCATTATATGTCTCTTTAACTTTGGAAACCTGACAGTGAAGACTTACAGCATTTGGAATCCTGCTCAATTACTCATTTTAAAGCACTCAGAGGCACTGTCCACCATGAAAAGACACTCTTTAAAATGAAAATGATAGATGTTGAATTTCATTGTGGTCCAAGTTAGAGAATTATTAGCCCAGGATGGAAAACTAGCGTTTCAGATGTAATCTTTAGTAAGACTCCTTTTTATTATGGGATTTTCAGCTTCTGTTACTTCTGTTACTGGAAAATAAATGTGAGACTAAAGAAGAAGGAGTTCACATCCATGTTTTTAGTTCTCTAAAGCCACGTAGAGTTATACTGCAGTTTAGCATGTCTGCCTACCTCTCTGTCACTGATAAAAATTAAAACATTTCATACATCTAAATATTTCTGGGATTTCTCATTTACATCACTAGTAATGTTGCAGAACTGAAGTCATGTTTCTGGGCAGCTCCCATCAACTATGTAAAGCCAGTGCAGTAATCCTACTACAGTATCTGTGGATGGCACTGTACTTGACTTTCAATCTAAATTGAAGAATTTGAGGGTGAAAGGTTTATCCAGGCTTGCTATTTTACCCACATATGCAAAATATTGTTAAGATATAATTCTTCCATTTCATATATATCGCCAGACTATGACCTATGTTGTCTCTGTCTCAGTCTATGTTGAGTACAACAGTAAAACTGGTCAACACGTTCGTCTTTTCTAGAATTGATTACTGCAATGCAATACAACGTGACCTGATTTGCAAAGACAGATGTTAAAAGTGGTAGGGAAGGTGAGATAACAAGCACATTATGTCATCGTGTGATTCCGCCTTCAGTCGGAAGGAAATGTACATGAATTTCAGAGGATTGCACTGGAGAGATCCAAGCACCCTGCATTGTTGGATCCTTCTCATCATGTATAAGATAAAAATAAAAAAAAAGTTTTAATTCCATAGCAGCCTCTGTGTTAGATGTAGTGGAAGATTTGTTCACTGTGGCATTTTTTACACACTGTCACAATCCCACAGTGGTGAACTCGGGAAGTCAGATTGTAGCAAGGTGAAAATGTAGAGGGGTGTCCACTGTCCAGGGTGTAGTGCAGGGGCAGTAGTATAGGGACAGTAGTGCAGGAGCAGTAGTATAGGGACAGTAGTGTGCGGGCAGTAGTATAGGAACAGTAGTGCAGGGGCAGTAGTGCAGGAGCAGTAGTATAGGAACAGTAGTGCAGGGGCAGTAGTGCAGGAGCAGTAGTATAGGAACAGTAGTGCAGGGGCAGTAGTGCAGGAGCAGTAGTATAGGAACAGTAGTGCAGGAGCAGTAGTATAGGGACAGTAGTGCAGGGGCAGTAGTGCAGGAGCAGTAGAATAGGGACAGTAGTGCAGGAGCAGTAGTATAGGGTCAGTAGTGTGGGGGCAGTAGTATAGGAACAGTAGTGCAGGGGCAGTAGTGCAGGAGCAGTAGTATAGGAACAGTAGTGCAGGGGCAGTAGTGCAGGAGCAGTAGTATAGGAACAGTAGTGCAGGAGCAGTAGTATAGGGTCAGTAGTGTGGGGGCAGTAGTGTGGGGGCAGTAGTATAGGGGCAGTAGTGCAGGAGCAGTAGTGCAGGAGCAGTAGTATAGGGACAGTAGTGTGGGGGCAGTAGTGTGGGGACAGTAGTGCAGGAGCAGTAGTATAGGGACAGTAGTGTGGGGGCAGTAGTATAGGGTCAGTAGTGCAGGGGCAGTAGTGCAGGAGCAATAGTGTGGGGGCAGTAGTGCAGGAGCAGTAGTATAGGGACAGTAGTGCAGGGGCAGTAGTGCAGGGGCAGGGAGAGCCACAGTGTGGAGCAGTGATCAGGCCTATGGCCTTGTAACTGAACGGTGTGGGCTGTCCCAGGTGGGGCTCTTCTGTTGTGCCTTTGAGCACAGTACTCCAGTTGTTTCAGTAAAATGCCCAGTTGGTATTAGTATTTTTGTCCACTCAACTTTAAGATGTACATGCACGAGTTGTCCTGCATCAGTGAATTTACGTTTGGGTATAAAGAATGACACATATTTCCAAAAAACTGTTCTCTTTTGGAAGGGTAAACAATACTTTCTTTATTTCTAAATGAATTTTTGAAAGTCAAGGAGAATCCGCTAAGGACAGGAAAGGGAGAACATTTTTTAATCACTCAAACCTTGTGTTTTATTCAGCACACTGTTCAGCCTCCTTGGACAGGCCGAGCATTTAACTAAGGTGGCTCAAGGGATTTCAGCATGTTGAAACCCACGATTGATGTCAAAGTAATTGAAGGAGGAGGAAACATCTCCAGTGGCAGTTATTCTAATATGATGACATTAAGTACTTTTTGACCATAAGTGCATTAGCATTAAGTACTGTATTTTAAATATCATGAGAGGAGAAAGCAAAATTCATGGTATGGGTGTTTTGTGTTGGTATTTGCAGTGTTTTGTCTTTTCCAGTCTTTTTAGCAAAGCCCAATATTCATTATTAGTATTGAAATGAAATGTCAAAAGCTCTCTGAGCCTGTACCGGTCTTTAGGTATGGAGCTAACACCTTCTTCTGGTATTGGCATTTGTGTACAAATCATCAGATCTTCAAAATGGTTGGAAACTGATATCCCAATTAGCCAGACTTCAGACGCTGTAGAGTGACCATTCAGAGCTTACTTGCCTTTTTTCAATAACTGACACTGTATTTATCAAACAGTACCAGCTGGTATTTCCATTTATTTGGGCGGCAGGATATTAGAGGTTATTCTTATAAAGTTCATACTGTATGTGAAATAAGAAAACCTTTAATTAAAAAAATTCAAAAACAAATTCAATATATACCAATAATTGTAAAACCATTTAACTACTAGAAGGAAGCTGCAGTGAATCTTATGCTACAGAATTTAATATTACTCTCCTATCCTTTGTGGCTGGATAAAAACATACTCTCACTGCTACAAAACAAAAAGATTAATCAGTGCGGCAGACAGTGGTACAATCGACATTGTGGTGTGTTGGATTTGTTTATTAATGTACAATGTACTGTACCGTGCTTTTTTACCAAAACCTGCACACAACCTTGACAGTTTGTCTTTGGAATGTAAACCTAAAGTCCAAATGGTCACTTCTGAGCATGTTTCTCTTAAAAATCAAATCAGTTCTGACATTCACAAGAATAAAGATAAACTGCTCAATAATTCCAGAAGAGGTAGTAGCAATACTGATTGCTGGTGCTTTCTGGCTTCCTGTGTATATGACAGTCTCCTCCTCTCTCCTTTCACAGAGTCTTGGCTGTGATGAGCTCCTGGGCTCAGATAAGGTGATGGACAAGTGTGGAGTGTGTGGGGGAGACAACACAGCCTGCGAAGTGGTATCAGGGGTCTTCAAGCACTCTCTGATGAACATTGGCTATCACAAGATCGTGGAGATTCCTGTGGGGGCCACCAAGATCAACATCACTGAGATGATCAAGAGCAGGAACTACCTGGGTGAGTCAAGCAAACTGAATTTCCGGCAATGCGTTAAATGCACAGAACCAGTGGAGCTAAACTTCAACAGCAGTGCAAACTGTAATTTCCAATTCCTTCTCCAAGTGTAGCAATCTTGCTACAAGTCTAAAAAAATAATTCTTATTAAAAATAATTGTAATAAGTACAAGAATCTAGATAATTAATATTTGAAAATAACCCTCCAATGTGCAAAGGGCTCGACTCATGGTGGCCTCCAGGGACATTACGCTTTTGTTTGCTGCCCTCTGGTCTTCATGGTGCACTAGTGCAGCCCTGCCCTCCCTTTTATGGGCCTAGAATCTGGTTGTCAATATTGAACATTTTGTCCCAGCTAGAACTGGGACACTTTATGTCACTATTACCACACTTTTTCTTAACACACAATCCAAACAACTCACAGAGGCAGGAACAAGAGAGAAGACAGGAGGAACAGGAGGTACATCAAGGGAGTAAAACTGTATATATAATATATAGTAGCAGATAATAAACTTGAAGAGCCATCCTAAGAAAAAGTTTGACGTGTCATTTCTCTCCATCTCTTGGCAAAAAAGTTAAAATAAAGATAATATACTATATTTAAATGCATTTGGGAAGTTGTGGTGAAATTGTACGGTAGTAAACAAGACTTTATGGGACAAACTGGTCACAAGCACTCACACAAGATGGTTTAGTACATGTACAGTAAAGCAGCAACAGCTCCTGGTCATCTTTGTCAGTCTGTGGCCCAGTGCTTTGCCCACTTCAAGACACATTCCCAGTACATAACGGACTCACACCCGCCCTGTCATGGGGCTTTGGGGTTTTCTGAAGACAAAATTCATATTAAAGCTGGCAAGTTTTGTGTTTATTCTCCTATACTTGACATTGTTGTATGCGTGGTTTTCAGTGCTGTGCTTAAGTACAAAAACAGGTCTATAGCTGTTCTGTACAGGAGACAGGTCCTGATGATATTAATGTAAAGCATGGCCCTCTGGAGGAAACCGATATGACATCAGTAAGGGACGGATGCCAACAGAAAAGAGATTCTGTGTGAAGCATAGAACAGATTCCTCCCATGAGGAAGTAAATGAAAATCAAGAAAGCACTGGCCTAAATGGGTTAATAAGTCAATTAGGAGAAGTATAAGGAGAAAGAGAGCACTTCATAAAACAATTAAGAACGAACAGAAGAAAATGAGTGCAATGAATTGCAAGCACAGGTGAAAGGGAACATGAGACAGACCATGAAAATAAATATAAAGGAACATTGAATTTTTTTCAAAGGCTTTTTTTTCAGTATTACAAAAAAAGGATAATAAATAATGAATCAATGCGTTTCAAAGATAAAAAGGCAAATTACTAGATGCTCATATGGAAAATGTAACATTAGACTGCCTGCAGTAAATCTAACCCAGGAGCTCACCAAGGAATGAATCAACAACATGCCTCAGGCTAAGGAAAACAAAGCTCTGTATTAGACTGTATTATAGACATTACTGTATTCAATAGTAATATACAGTACAAGAGGCAGACGTGTTACAGGTACTAGAAGCATTCTAAGATAAACAAATCTCTAGGGCCTGATTGTATTCCTGTAGGCAAGGAAAAGGACATTATCTGCAGACCTTTAATACCTCCATAATAAGGTCAACAAAATTGAACCAAGTAATTGTTAGACATTGTGTCTTATTTCTATTACATGTAGCTCTATTACTCTTATTTATATTGTATTCAAGATTATGAAAACAATACTAAAACATACAAACCAGAAGGCTGTCTATATGACAGTAGGATTCTAGGGATCTAGTCATCATTTAATTTGTTAAAGATCATGATAGTTTATCTTAGATATTGAAAATTGGTTAATGGATAAATAACTAAACAGAGAGTACAGATAAGAAGTGAATGTTCAAACAGAGGTAATAATAATATAATAGTAAACTTTATTTCATATAATGCCTTTAAAAGTGGCTTCTCAAAGGGCTTTACAGATACAGTAGCTGTACATGATCTAGTTTCTGGTTGAGTTTGTAATTCATAGTAGGTCAAAATTCAAGACTTGGCAAACACCTGACAGATGGCTAGTTAAATGGAGATCATAAATCTCATCCGGCTGACAAATGAAGGGGAGTTGGTTGTTACTGTATGTCAATGATTGAAAGTCCAATCACTTTTTGAAAGTCCAATTATTAGATCAGAATAAATTGTATTTCTGGATTTGATTTATTAAAAGAAAAAAGCTAATTTATAAAAGATACTTACTTAGTCACTCTGTCACCATTACATGATTTCTTCTGAATACTGGAACAGTTCAAAAGTAGCCTTTAGTTTTTATTGTAGTTAAATGTCCCAGTTTTGTATTTTGCTTTATAATGAACTACATTCATACCATGTACTGCAGTACATTTTCATACTACAGCATGGTTATAAATATCTTTGATACTTTCGAGGTGTTGATTTGACCGCAGCATTGTATTTGGGCTTTAAACTGTGAGATGTGTAGTGTATTTTAGACCAATATTTATTCTTCTCTACTGTGTGTTAGCAAAATGTATTTCTGTTAGTAAAGACTACATTAACATACAGTCAGACTAATAATAAATTGCTATTAAAATGTGACTTTTCAACTATTCTTGTTGGTGTTAGTGGCAAAAATCAAACCTAATTTTATAATCTCCCGCTTCAGAATCAGTGCTTTAAGGCAACGAATTTCCTTCTTTCGTTTTCAGAATTCTTTAATCTGACCGAGCCTTGGTTCTGATTAATCTGCATAAATGACATTGTATAGCAACAGGGCCCTTGTCAAGAACAATCCATGTCTATTTTTCCCCTTTTTCTCCTTTTGTCACCTCCTTTCATGTTGATTTGACCAAATACAGTTTTCCCAAATTCCAAATTTATTGGTCCAGTTTTTTATAAACTGCTAATTAAACCTGCTGTTGTTTGCTTCAATATGCATCAACAGCTAATGGCTCATTCTTTGTGCTGAAGGAGGGTGTTTGCAGATGAAGTGTGGCAAAGACCTGCTAATGCATCACTGACTGGGCTCTGTGTTTTCTTCAAAAGAATTTCTGCAAAACTGATTGCCAAAGCTGGAAAACTTCATAACATAATAGCCCTCTTTTTAAAACCACAGTCTATAAAAGCAACCCTGAGCAGACCCATGGTGACCCTTTGGTAAAAATAATACCCAAGCGCAGTTTATAGGCTGTCAGTCTTAGGGTTAATAGCTCCCACAAAAATAGAATGCATTCTAAGAGCTCTGTGGGAGAAAACTAATATTTAATCATAAAGCCTCAAGTTCTTGTGACTAGTCCAAAATCTGGCAGAAATAATCCCATCGCGAAACCCTTTATCCAAAGAAGGGATTCATTTTCATGGTCCTGAACTCAGTCATTTCAACTTCCATTGAAATTGAATTGTCCAATACTCACTCAAACTCTTCAAAAATTTCAGTGTTCTAATTTACCTCCATGTCTTGCAATCTTGGTATAATTTGTTTGTTTGCTACATGGGATTGTCCCTCATTTTTTAAAATCATTATTACAGTACAAATGCTCAGGTTATCTGGGAATCTGGGAGTGTGTGCTGCTTGGGTTCTATTATTAAACAGCTGAATCCATCAATTCTCCACTTATACTGTACTGTATGTTTCTTAAGGTTTTATCTCGTATTCATAAATGAGATAAACCATTCATAAACCAAAGCGTGGATAAATGAATACAATCTGCAGTTTCTGTCTCAAATCTTTAAAAATAAATGTACTCCCTCCCATGCTCATGTGCCAGTGGGGCTCCATGCTCTACACACACAGCAGGCTCGAAGCAGGCTGTCATGACCATGGTCACAACTCTCCCGGCTGCAGCACACCTGGACTACACACTGGTGACTCCTATGGCCAGAAGCAGCATCTTCCTTTGTCTTTTAATCAAAGAATCAACTTTATTTTCTTCTTTGAATTCTTACTGTGATCATCAATGTATCTTTAATGTGAGGTTGCACACACAATATTTTACATGAGATCCTACACGTACTGTATGTAAAACATACATACTCTCAATAAAACATACAGTACTGTATATTGTACAGTATGTTATATATATATACTGTATCTGCAGTTGAAAACATATTGCATATTGATAAATGGCCTAAAAGGCATGGCAGTAACTGAAGACGGTGGACTTTCAGAGCTTCAAGTCACTTGGTCAGCCTCATTGTGCAGCACTTGCAATTTTCCACTCTTTAGTCATCTGTGTTTAGTCATTTTTCGCTCTTTGATTAGACGTGTATATATAGTAGTATACCCTAGCATGTACATATTTAGAAAATACGTTGGAATATACTGTATATAATGAGATAAAGTGGTGACAACACAGGAAAAACAAAAAACGTAATAAGAAACATGTAGCTTTAAACATGCAAATACCTGAATGTTATCTTTCTCAGGGTTGTTAATTACTCCTCACTGTATATGTACACTGTAAGAGTACATTACCCAAATCTGATGTTTCACTTCTAACCAATTACCCACTCTCTGTCCATTGACTCATTTTAATCACAGGCAGGGATTACCTTACATGCATGCTGTTTGAGGCTTAATGGTACAGACTCTTGTCAAAACCTTATCAATCCAAAAGATCGGGATGTCGTGTCATATTATTTGCCTTTTCATTTTACCAGTGCGAGTAGATTGTACATGATTCTCCTCATTTCTTAAAGATAAATAATATACAATACAATCAAGTCCGAATAATTTATTTAAGTGCTGCTGCTCTGTAACACTTCAGTTTTTATTATGCTGATATGACTCAAGCCTGAGACAGGATAATTGCTTTTCTCTGCTAATGTCATTTGTTTTTTCATGAATAACAAATTAAATACATTTGAAGTGCATGTTCATCATCTACAGTATATCTGATTTCCAGATTTCCCTAGACTTTCTTTTTCTTTCTGTTTTTATTGTGTGGTTTTAGAAGGGTTATCAAAGGGATCGTAGCCTTCACAAAAAATATTCTCCTCCATCATTTTATCATCTTTCCTAATTTTTGTTCACATGTTGTTTTCTTTGTCCTATAAATGTTTTGTTGCTCCTAATCTTTTACTTTATTGACCCTTTGATCACACTTACTCAGTTTTATATATACACAGTACAGTATCTAAAGTCTAAAGACACACTGGCAGAATTGTTAACTATTGAGAGTTGTTTTGCATACTACTATACTAACAGGACTTCTGGATTATATTGAGCCTTTGGTGGTGATTCATAGTCTCTTTAGAGCAGGGGTGACCAACCTTTTTTAATGAAAGATCTAATTTTTCATTTCCCAGTCCAGCGCGATCTACCAGTGTGAATTTGAAGCTCTGATATAAGAAAAATAGACTGTGGGCACATCAGTACAATAACGATACCCATCACTAAAATGAGAGCAAATAAAAGCAAGTGACTTATGCTACAGTGAACAAGTAATGTTCCCCATTTTAGAAAAAAGAATATCCTACTTTAATGTGAGAAATCACTTTTTAACGTGTTGACACTGCTGATCATGACGATGACATTTTTATTGTGTCCCTGGAGCTCGGCATTCAGCTCATCAAGTAGTTCAGTCAAGTCTGTGAGGAATGCTAAGACCAGAAGCCACTGGTTATTCTCTAATTGGGCATATTCACCATGTTTAGACGACTTGAGAAACTCTTTGATTTCAGACAACAGCTGTCTGAACCTCACCAAAAACAAGAAGTCAGCAGCCTTAGCAAACACTTTTTTTATTACTTCTCGATCCCTGAATGACTTGTTGTGTTGAGCCAGGACGTGGCTCACACGGAACGATGCGATGATTGCCACTTTCCCTCTTGTATTAGGCCTCGTGAAAACTGACTGCTATTCATTTAAATTTTTATTTTTTCCACTTTTCTTTTCCGTAACTCACTTTTAGCGGGAATGTCCACATCATACGTTTTGTATGAAGTTTTGAAATGTTGTTCTATATTTCCCTTTTTCACTTACTGTAGATGCTAGCATTGCAGATTTAAATACGAAAGTACAAAAAATAATCCGACTCCCATTCCTTGTGATAACGGTAAGTTATCGGTCTCTTTGCTTCATCTTTGTCGCTCAAACACTACAACTATCAAATAGGCAATAAAACTTATCACACTCTTGGGGAATTTGTCACAGCCAGTCTGTTTCGCTCAGCTATGCATTTTAGCGAATGTGGGGTTCGTGCCACAATAACCAAGAGAACATTCTTAGGTAGCGAACACAACACGGAACCTTTTGTCAGTGTCAGGCAGCACTCAGGCAAGAGACTTTTACTACCCATTCGACAAGGGTTAAACACACACAAGGGCAGTAAAATGTATGACATTGCATGCACAGATCTGAATTAATTTTTAGACTCTCGAAAAAAGTAAATATTCAAGTAGCCCATTCATTTTTTGCCAAACATTCTTGCGATCGAACGACTGGCAAGCACTTGTCAATCAGGATCGACTGGTTGGGCACCCCTGCTTTAGAGGGTCCCCAGAGAGCATTTAATATTAGATGTTGCTTTAGACCAATACATTTAGACATGGGTTCAAAGAAGTTGTCTATGTAATGAGATAAGGAAGTGATGTAGCTAAGGTGACATGGTATTAATGGGGGATCTCAATTTCAGACACATGAATTGGGATACTGTCATGAGAAATGTAGCAGATAAAATTGAAATGGTTGAAATAAGTAAAGATTGCTTCTTAATCTTGGAAAGGCAGGTGTAGGTGTAAAGGCTTGGGTAGGTGTCCTTAGTGACCTAATCTTTTTAAATAGCCATAGAAACAGTGCAGAATGAATGGATCATATGTGACATATAATATGATCATGTTTGCTCTGTACCTCTGGAGGCCAAGTCTAAATTGAGTTCATATTTTAGAGAGCCAGACTATGAAGGAATGAGTCAGATCCTGTACACATTCAGATCACATTCAGAATTAATAGAAGAAAGATGCCTACACTTCAAAGACAATGTTAAATGGCTCCAAATGAACTCAGCCCTAAAACAACTAAGTTAAATGCTCAGAGAAGCAGGAGGGTGGAGGAGACTACTATTACTGCACTGGTCTAAATAAAAATGGTGTGAAACAGAGACAGAGCTGTGACTTTTGGTCTGTATTAATTTCATCATCATTTCCATTTCCATCTGTGTGTTTTATATGGATAAATATGCTGTTTCTCTGTCAATGTAATTCCTGTAGTAGAAATACAACAAATATTGCCTTTTAAGGCAGAACAGAGAAGCTCACCTCTTCTTCTTCCAGCTGGTGTACATTTTAGTCGTAGGCTGGGTTAGTTGAAATGGGTAAAGACAGAAAATCTCTTGGAATGAGGAGCATGTTGCTGGCAGTGATGGTGCACATAGCAGCCCCAGCTGAATAAACCTGACTGCCAGCCTAGACCAAAACCTGAACTGCTTGTGTAATCATCTCCCACAGCTTGCCTAGAATAGATGTACCGTTACTAAACTAACAGGACTGTTTAGCTTGGAGAGCTGCTATGCAGTAATTTCCAAAACTTTAGCGTAGCTTCACTTTCTGCATTCAAAGAGAACTCTGTAAGTTAGGTTTTGTGTTTTTAACAATTGTAATTTTTGTGTTCAACTTAATGATAATTGAAGCCGTCAGGCTAATTCTGTGTTCCTGAGGAAGCAGGATGTAAGTTAAAAATTGCAGCTGTGTAAATTACTGTTCATATGGAAGAGGATAAGTATAGAAAATCTTATTGAAAAGTAAAGCTGCCACAACATTTCAAGGAACTGTTCTGTGTGTATCCTGAATATTTATATTTCATAAGCTGTGGCTAATGAAGCAGTTAGGAAATCAGAAATATTTATTATTTTCATTTCTTTCATCAAATCAGACCAATAGCTAAATCTTTTTTAAGTATATACATCTGTAAAAACAATTATTTAGTATTGTGTAACCCAGGAGGCATCTTTCATTTCCCTGTCTTTCAGTGTAGGTGCTTTAACTAAAATGTTTTTATTTGAAGGCCTATCATTTTCTGGATCAGGATTGAGCTGCGAACATTGAAGGTTACAGAAAAATAGTATTACTACCTCAACTGCTGCCAATTTTTTTTAAAAAGCTAACACGATCCAAAAGGTTCCAACAATGTTCATTCCTATACATAAGGCTAAAAATTCAACTGCTGAAACCTTATTCATTGACACAGAATTGTCTGACAATTGTCAGATGTGCAGTTGGTTCACCATTGAAATAATCATGAAGAACAATATTGTGTCGTTTATAAAGCAGCTGTTTATTGTGGTTTGTTTGTCCAGTCCATTACAACATTTTACAATTTTCAATCTGTGTCAAGATAATGAGCACAAGTGCAGTTTTTCCTGCTCTTCATTGTAAGGCGGCTAGGTTTGCTCTGCTTGTGTCAGTGGTGTGTCCCTTTTCCCAGACGTGTGTGGACATACAGCAGCAGGGGATGGATGATTTTTTTTCTTCCAACCCTGTATCGGCTAGTCTTTTCTCTGTTGGTTTCTGATTGACTCTCTGTTTGTGGGAGGTCCATTCAGGCAATCCTGAATAAGATAACTAAGCTTTCTGTCCCAGTCTGTAGCAAGGTGAACATAAAGAATGTGCAAACCTTTTTTTTCTGTAGATGATGGAAACCCCTTTTTTTCTTTAATTATCCTTAATAAACAGATATAAGATGACAGATTTAAGCAAAAGACTCCATAACCCATGGTTACCTAATCTGTTGACAGTGTTGTCAACAAGCTGAAGAGGTTTAATAAAGATCCACAGTTCTGTCAGAAGCCCTTGAGCTTCAGTAAAGGAGGGAGTCTGAGTGACTATTTTTTAAATGTCTTATTCATGTTGGTAAGATGCAAGTTAATGACTAAACTACACACTTTATTAATTGAATATTCATGGTGGTTCATCTGAATGCAGCTAATTGCATTAGAAGTGAATAAACTGGTTAAAATTCTTCTTATGTTTCACGTTATGAGGATAAAAATAAACACATTATATTCAAAGATTTGAAGCTACTGTAGTGCTAGTGAAGAAAAAATAACCTACTGTATGAACTACGGAAGTTTGTATTTTTGTTAATTATTATATATAAAAATAAGCCTAAGGTTAAATACAGTACATGATTAGAGAAACATACTGAGTTATATTAGCTTCACTGATGGTCTGGTTAAATATTTGAATGAGTCAACATAAACACCAAGGTCATTTTCACAGACTGACAGTAGTAATGTGCTGTGCATTAACACTATTGCCTCCATGTAGGAATATAAGACTACATGGTAGATTTAGTTTTCCATGTGTCTGCCCAGGTTTGGACATACTACAGTCATGATCCTGTTGGATTACTTTTTCTACTGCCAGAGAGCTCTGCTCCTTCTCTAATGTTGTGTGACCTGCAAATCTGACAGGCTGGCTAAAGTTAATATTCTTGTGTCTAGCTCTCCCAACAAGATTTTTATTTTGATTATGGATACCAGCACACTGTGAAGTGAAAAGATCCAAAATGGTGCAATGAATCTAAATGAAAAAGAAAGGGTTCATTTTCATCCTGCACAATCCTGAGAGGGGTTTATAAATTGTGGAGAAGCGCAGAGGTAAAACTAAAAGCTGGAGGCTGGAGATGGAGGTCGGTGCTGCTCAGGATGACCGGGACCGGTCAGAGGAGCAGGGCGGCTGGCCAGCGCACCCGTCCCTGCCCTGACCGCCCCCCCCGGCTGACCGCTGTCCCTCCCGCAGCTCTGCGCAGCCGCTCCGGGCGCTCCATCGTCAACGGCAACTGGGCCATCGACCGGCCCGGGAAGTACGAAGGCGCTGGCACCATGTTCACCTACCGGCGGCCCAACGAGATCACGAGCACGGCCGGCGAGTCCGTCGTGGCCGAGGGGCCCACCAACGAAGTCCTCGAGGTTTATGTGAGTCACCCTGCAGGAGACCTCGTCGCGCCCCACTGCTATAGGCACGGCTGTAACGACACTTACCCTTCACCTCCGAAACACTTTTCACATGGCGCTGTTCGGACTGATTTCACATCTTTCATGTTTTAATGCAATCTGGAAAGGAAAGATGTGTATGTGTGAATTAAACCTCTTCAGCAGAGTCGCCCCTCCTTTTGTGGAAGCTTTGAATCAGGTTGCAGGACAGATGTTGAAAAGGACTCATCTGCACGTTTTCTTGACCACTGATGATCCCAAACAAAAGCTTCAAACAAGGAGCAACTACAGTGGGTTTTCAGATGGTCTCGCTTGTGTCTTGAAATGCTACCGCAGGACAAAGATTGCATGTTGTATTTTCTGACAGATCTGCAAGCAGAGGTTTTGAATTAGGGATTGTAAAGGGTAATTGGCAGAATTACGTGTTGCAAAAACATTGGAAATTTAGGAAGTTATAAGGAGTCTCGATCTATTGACAAGATGCAATAAACATATTAATTTGGTCATTTAACTTTAGAATAAATAACATTCAGTATTGTTTTCCATATACTGTTTTAGAGTTTAAAGTAAGTGCATTAGAACTCTCAAGGGGCTCAAACCAATAATAATTCTTAATGAAATAAAAATTGCACTAAACATATTCTATATTCATGCTAAAGCAGACATTGAGCCCTGTAGTCAGACATCGGCAGTCCCAGTGCGGACTGAGACCCTCCAGCTGGCTGAGAGCGACCCGAGTGCAATATGAAGGGATCTGGTAAGGATCCGCTGGATGGAATCCTCAGATCTCTTTTCTGCTAGCACCCAGCCAGCCTTGAATAACGCAGAGAGGACACGCATACTCTGCCTACTCTGTGCTCAGTGCCAGAATAAATGTATTCTTTCCAAATACAGACATTTGTTGACTTATTCTAGTCTCGATGGTACTTGCTTTTAGGACAGAAGGTTTTTAGTTGTGTGATGCAACAGTTGCAGTGTATACAATAGCAGGCTATCCATGATACCCACACACGGCTTGTGTGCTTTTAAGTCCTGTACCTGAATGGCACCCACAACTTAAAGAATATAGATTCTCAGGTCATGTGGGTTAAACCTTTCATCTGACACTGATGTCGCCTAGAATTTCAATGACATCTGTTCATCTGTCACCCAGCTTGATAAGGAGGAGCTTCAGCAAGTTTTAGACGTTTCTTGAATTTCCATATATTTTACTGTATATACAGTAACTTTTCTATGGGAATAAAACTTGATCACTTTTTAAATTTCATATTTTATCTAAAGCCTGCATATCTGTTATTACAATACAAATATTTTGAAATAGCAAAGCATCATTTTGAATGTATGCAAATACAAACCCTTGAATCTCAGAAATACAGCTCATGGATGTATCATAATTTCCACTTACAACAGACACTTTCCATTTGCTGTTAACTGTAGATTTTTGCATCTTTCTGGTGGTGGAAGTACAGTACAACAAATTAATTCTATCTAAGTGTTTTAGACAGAATGGCATAAGATCAGAGCAAAGTGAAAAAACATTCCACAGAGCACCATGTCATCTGAAAATGTTATACAGTATTTCAGATGAGATCATGTTTGTGGAATATTTTTCACGATATTTACAGATTTATATTCGCGTTGGGAACTGTGTTAGTGGGAGAGCTGCAAAGGAACGAGGAGAGTTTAATTTCATGCTCTTAGTAGAGGGGAATAGAAAAACAGAGCTGTTTTGTGGAGTCTCTTCAGGTGTGAGGCAGATTGAGGCTGGGAGCAGGAATATGAGCCCCAGGACAAAAGCACGAACCTGTGAGAAAGCGAATGGGAGATGAGGTGAGATGGACATCTCGCAGAGCAGTTCCAGGGAAAGTGTGGAAGGCTGAAATCTGTAGTTGAAGGCAGAGATTTAGAAAGAACTCTGGCTCCTGGTGTGTTGATGGAGTAGGTCAGTGGATGATGGCTGGGAGAGGTCAAATGAGGAACTATTGGCTCGGACAGATCCGGCGGCCAGTCTTCATCCTGTTGCACCAGTGTAAATGGTTGGGCGACATCTGCAGAGATGATGTAATTGAGGTTGCTGTATGAATGTGAGAGCCTCCAGGCAATCTTGAAATGGCCATAAGGCTTATGTACTAGATATGTATTTGCAATTGATGCAGTGGTGTGAGTTGCAACACGCATTCTGTATACAGTATATCTATACTTTCAGATCGTTGCACGGATGACTACGTGTTAGTTCACTGAGCCACTGGTTATGAGAAATGTATACCACAATTAATTACTCTGTGCTGTTTCCAGATGATTTACCAGCAGCCCAATCCAGGAGTTCAGTATGAATTTATTGTGCCTCGTGAGAATCTGATCAACCCCCATCCCTCTCCTGACAGAAAGCCAGGTGAGTTGTTTCTTTCCTCAGTGTCTGAAAACCTGCAAGCTTCTAGCTTAGTTAGTAACATAACACCATCACTCATAACTCCATGACAATGAGGAAATGTTAGATCAAGGTGTTTCACATTCACCAAGCCATAAAATACAAATTGATGCTTTCTAGAATTTGATTCAACATTTATGACAGATACTGTATGCCCACGCATGGTGCAACTGTGAAATATTATTATGATTACAGCATAACATTTTTAGAATTTTTACACAAGACGCGAATTAATTGCTCATTGCATTATACAGTGCTTTTATTACCATTAACTCAGTCTGGAGGACACTGTATTTCCCCACACTATTTCACTCCACAGACAAGTGGAACGTGGCGGTGAAGAGAAATGAATTCAGTTGCAATTCAGAATTATATCTCAGTTATTTAGTCCTCACATGCTAGTTCGGCAGCTGTAATTGGTAGTGCATGACAAGCACACTGTGTTATTTTTAATAATATTTTAAATACATTTGTGAGATTAGGGTTATTTGATTACTTCATTCTTTGAAGGCTTTGCAAAAGAAGTGTGATAATTACCTATTTTGAGTATAAATAATTAGTAATAAGAACCAGATCTTTTCATGCTTATAGAGAAGAATGCACATGAGAGAAAAGAACTGGATTTCCAGGGCTTTTGACCTGTAAAGGAGGAGAGTTGGGTTGAGCCCTGGAGCCTTGAGATCACTGCTACAAGCTGTGCAACACTGGCGCAGTGCCATTGGACCTGGGTGGTCTAGAGTTGGCCCAGTGTGCTCAGCCTGCCAAGCTGCAGTAAGTCCAGAGACCTGGCAGGTGCCTGTTAGAGTCGTATAACGCCTCTGTCCGATGCTACACTTTCTGCAGGAGCTGCTGGGCTAAAGCTATGAAAAACAGTCCAACCGGTGCTTACGTCTCATTCCTCTGTAGCAGTTAAGTAAGAGCGGATGAGACAAGTGATTGATTTTTTTTTAAAGGTAACAGATATGTGCAGCTTTTGTAGAAAAGTAATACGGTAAGAAGCTGGGGCTGGAGACAGAGCGGCAGCAGAATTTTCATTTCAGCATGAGTTCTTGTTGTTGCGAGTCCTAAGCTCAAGGGTGGGTCTGCTGGTGCTGCTGGGCTCTTTCAGTGTTAGTCTTGACTCCCCAGGCAGCCACCTGAACGGTCAGTTTGGGCTGGAAGGCGATGCCGACTCGAGGGAAGAGGGGTCCGACCATCCCCATGGGACCCACAGCCCCTCCCAGGCGCCCGAGCCCCCGAGGCGGCAGAGAGAGCACAACTGGAAGCAGCTGGGCAGCTCGGAGTGCAGCGCGAGCTGCGGCAGAGGTGCGCCTCACCCCTCATGGCACAGCCGCATTGCAGCTGGGGGTGCAAATCGGTGGAATCGTTTATTTTCCCGTTTGCAGTATGATTTGTGTCTGTGCTCACCTGCCGCGATATAAGGAGCCTCCGCAGCACGAGTGGCGGTTATGAGTGAGTGGTTGAAGGGGCATGCGATGGGCGTTCGTCACCGTTCCTGATCGGAGACGGTCACAGTCATTGAGATAGTCTTAATTTGTACTAAAAGGAAAATATATATATATATATTTACAGTATAGTGCAAAAACTGTTTTTCCGGTGAGTGTTCGATTTGGAAGCGGCGCTGAAGCCCGGTCCTGTGGCGAGCTCTCCCGCGCGTCTCACCGCCCCTCTCTCCCCGCAGGCGTGCGTTACGCGCGGTTCGGCTGCGTGCACAGAGCCACCCACGCCGAGGTGGCCGACAGCCTGTGTGACCCTGCCACCAAACCCGGGGCCGTGGAGGAGGCCTGCAACACCCTGGCGTGCCCAGCCTTGTGAGGACCCTCTCTGCTCACAAGCACCCGCCCGCGGCTTCGTTCTGCAGAATCGCTTCTTACGTCGATGGGGTTTTAATAAAGGCCGCCCCTCCTCAAATATTTGAAGCCTGAAAATTAAATCCCCCTGTAATGCCACATATTAAATCACGGATTACAGTGTTGGAAAACACCTTAGCTTAACTCAACAGGAGTTTCTGGGCAGTTTTTTGGGGCTGAATCCTAGCACAAGGAAAGCAGAGCAACATGTCTACTGGCGTTTTAACTGAAAACACTCCACAGCCATGCAGAATAGAAATTATTCCTATTTAGCACCAGCATGCAGCTTCTAAAATACAAGCTCATTATAAATATTTAGTTATGTCTTTAATGACTCTATTGTAGCTTGTCTCAAGATGTATAACCTAAGACACTATTTTATTACATAGCTAATTTGAAATAACAATTGTTTAATTTCAGGATTTAAGTTGATTTCTGAATTGCTTACTAGATTCACCAATATGTTTGCATCACAGGAACATCCTGAACTTTTAAATGGTGCTACACATGCACTGAATATAAAATATTTTTGGAAAAACGGAGACTTAATGAAAGTGGAAGTGTACCTGTAGCTTTAGTAAGACGCTCTGGCTCCAGGGAACACCAAGAGAAGTTCTTGACTGAGGCTACAGTGTCTGAAATGTTTTTATATGCCTTTATATTGAAAACAACACACAAAACCTGCAGATTCTTATCCCTCAGACAGGAAAATAATTTCCTCCCCGCTGTGCCCCTCCCCCGCCCCTGACCCTCCCCGCTGTGCCCCCACTCCGCCCCTGACCCTCCCCGCTGTGCCCCAGCCCCGCCCCTGCCCCGCCCCTGACCCTCCCCGCTGTGCCCCCACTCCGCCCCTGACCCTCCCCGCTGTGCCCCAGCCACGCCCCTGCCCCACCCCGCTGTTCCCCTGCCCCGCCCCTGATCCTCCCCGCTGTGCCCCTACTCCGCCCCTGACCCTCCCCACTGTGCCCCAGCCCCGCCCCGCTGTGCCCCTGACTCACCGATGATCCGCTTCCTGTCCTGCAGTTGGGACATCGGCGAGTGGTCGGAATGCAGCAAGACCTGCGGCCTGGGGATGCAGCACAGGCAGGTTCTCTGCAGGCAGGTCTACGCCAACCGGACCTTCACCACCCAGGCGAACCGCTGCCAGCACCTGGAGAGGCCAGAGACCACCAGCTCCTGCCAGCTGAAGATCTGCAGCGAGTGGGAGATCCGGACGGACTGGAGCCCGGTAGGCAGGACCTGTTCTCACGCTGGCTAGAATCGGAGTGCCAACTCTGGGGTGTTTGTTTCTTGCTGGTGTACTTGGACATGGGGGTGATGTAGTTTAGAGGGTAAGTCTCTAGTCTCATGATGGGATGAGTGTTCCAGCCTCTGCTGCTGTACCTCGAGGGAGGTACTATGAATTGGCTTCACTACTCTTCTCTCCTCCCCACTGAAAGCTGATGTGTGGGGAGCGTTCTGGTGCACTATGGCTGCACATTGGTGGTGGAGGGGAGTCTCCATGACCTGTAAAGTGCCTTGAGTGGAGTGTCCAGAAAAGTGCTTTATAAGTGTAAGCATTTATTATCAATTATTATTATTATTACTTCACCCAGCTTGTTCCAATCCCTCTGGTACAACCGGGGATGATTCCTACAGCAAACTGGACTGTGAGTCACGTGCTCTTTCATCAGCTTAACCGCAAGGATGCCGGGATAAACTTTGTGGCCTGACGAGCCACTGTAGCTCGAATACCCATGGAAATTGCCTGTTCTTGACCGTAAAGCCGCATTCATCAGTCATGAGCTAGTTCTGCCCGCTTCACACATGTACTGTATGTCTTGGCACACCGAGAGGTGGTTTAAAACCAGTTTACACACAGTAGGTAAAAAAGGGAGGCGTTGGCTTGTAAAGATCAGCGGCAGGTTGAATTTTATGTTCCGCATTGGAGCCCCAAGGGGACAACAGTGCTGCCCAGAGGTGTGGGAGGTTGGCAGTCAGGCTTCACCTGAATAAATCAGAGCGCGTGTCTTGGGCAGAGGGGTGGACGCCTGTCCCTGTCCCTGCGGCCGCGACTCCGCGAGTGAGCTGTGTGCCCTGTGCCTCTCCACAGTGCTCCGTGCCCTGCGGGGTGGGGCAGAAGAACCGAGAGGTGCGCTGCGTCAGCAACGTGGGGGACATCGTGGCGGACGAGGAGTGCAACATGAAGCTGCGGCCGGAGGACGTGGAGAACTGCGACATGGGGCCCTGCGCCAAGAGCTGGTTCTTCACCGAGTGGGGCAGCAGGGTGAGCTCAAGAGCGGCCGGGCGAGCACAGGGCAGCTGTGTCTGCTTTTGTATTTATAGAACTGTGTGTCTATCAGGCAGTGCATTTGTTTTCCTGAATGCCTGTGTCTGGATCTACCCATCTTGCAGGGATATGTGAAATAAATAGCCCCACAGCCACAGGTCAAGCCGAGAGATGAATGTTCATTTGTAGGACAATTTCCATCACTAGTCCCAGGACAGACATTCATCATACTTACTGTACAGTATGTCTCAACATTCCATGTGCTCCACGATACAACGATACATCATCCTGCAGCATAATACATATACACTTGAAGCAGAGACAATATGCAGTTTTAAACTCAGAATTTCTTTCACTACAAACTCTCAAGATGGGCGGAGCTGTGGCACTGCGGTAAAGAACTGTGCCTGTGGCTGGAAGGCTGCCAATTTAATTCCCACAGCTGGCAGAGGAATCCTACTCAATTAGGCCCCTGAGCAAGGCCCTTAACCCCAGCTGCTCCAGGGGCGCTGTACAATGGCTGACCCTGCGCTCTGACCCCCAGCTTCTCTCCCTGTCTGTGTGTCTGTGTGTCTCACGGAGAGCAAGCTGGGGTATGCAAAAAGAGAAATTCCTAATGCAAGAAATTGTATAGGGCTAATAAAGTGATCTTATCTTATCTTAAGACTAATGTGCCTAACTAATAGCAGATTATGAGCTAAAATGCAATGGAGTTTACTGTATACAGCAAAGCTGTCGCCAGTGAACAGTTCACCATTGGCAATTAATTGTTCTACTTAACAGCCAGTTCAACTTCAAATAACTAAATGAATGAGCACATTATAATTTGTCCTATGGAATTATCCACCAGTATCTCCGCCAGGGTCCCCTTGATTATCACTAAAGCCTCCCATCCCAGCAGTAGGCCCAGTTGCGGCTTTTCTTCTGCACTCTGAAACACTCATTTCTGCTTGCAGAAGAAACAGATTCACAGGAACAGCACTTCTCGCAAATACAGTATTAGGCTGCTATATTATTAAATTCACTGAGACAGTTGTATACCCTCCACTACCAACCAGATTTCAAAGCTCTGGCTTTGCCTAATTTCATAATCAAATTAGTTTCTGTCATTGACAAGAACTGCACATTGTTTTCAGATCGATGATAGTGGAGGAGTAAAATCCTTCACATACGCACAGCTGTTGGTATGAAGCTCAACATGAGAGCAAACCTGTGTTTAGAGACACTGTACGATCCCCTCTCCCGTGATTCAGAACGGCCCACGCATTACTGCCTGTGTGGAGAGGTGCTTACTCTCACTCTCTGTCCCGCAGTGCTCTGCAGACTGCGGAGCAGGGGTTCGAAGCCGCTCTGTGGTGTGCATGACCAATCACATCAGCAGCCTGCCGCTTGAGGGCTGTGGGAACGAGCGCCCCCCAGAGGCCATGGCGTGCAACAACGGCCCCTGTGAGACCCGAGAGCAGTGGTTTGCAGGCGGCTGGGGCCAGGTATTGACCACACACGCCGCCCGCGCTCCGTTTCTCCGGCCTCGCGTCTGCTCCTTTCCCTAGGGTTTCGGAAAAGGAGAGCTTTTCTTTCCATATTCCCTTCTTGGCATTCAGTTTAAAAAAAAACACCCATAAATCTGCAGCCCTCCTTACCTCTGCAGTCCTGCAGCAGATCAAGAATAAGAAAGCCCACCCACACGCTCTGGGAGGTGGGCTCTCAGAGTCCAACCATGTGCTTCCTGCCCTCAGAGCCAGGAAGTCAAGCGGAAGAGTGAGGGCTAGAACCGGCCCTTTCTGGCAACACCCAAGCTGACAAGTTCCCATCTAACAGCAGCCTCGCACCCCAGCAGGGCTAGACAAGTCAAGGGACACACACTGCGAGCTCCTTATTGATGCAAAGTATTACAGTCTGGCTTTCCACCAGCGGCCTCCAGGCTGCATGGCTTATCATGCAGTCCCCGCGTAGGCTTATAGAGGATCAGCCATGCCACATAACACTTGCGCTGATGAATTAGACTCACCAGAGTCTAATACAGAGCTGAGGGGAGCTGCGTCAGTGTGTGTTACACTATGTCTGTAACGGAGCAATCAAAGGTGAATCCCACACACAAAATCAGGAAAGAGACGTGCAATATGTGTGCAAAATAATGTAGCTGCCTAATCCCGCATTCAATCAGATAAACTCACGTTTTAGATCCCTTGTTGTGTTAGTGTCGTATTGTACTATGGCTTTCCATCATTCTTATTTTAGTTTTTGACACTTCTCAAGCAAACACTGAGCTCTAAGATAAGTACCATGTATCTGCAGCTTTTTGCTACATAAGCTTGAAAAACCTAGAACAAACAACTGTCGCGCCTGTATGGACAGGCTACCCAGTTATTTTGTTAAAGCCAAATCCTAGTTCCTTTCATGAAACCAGCTGGATGAGATCCTTGGATAAAAGTACTAAGAACTTGTGAAAAAAGTACTAAGTACCAAATGGTCTAGGTGTGTCAAATGGCCTCCTCTTTCTTTAATAATACTGGTAATACTGCTGTTTACACCTGAGGCCTTTCTCCTTGTGGCAGTGATGCTTCCCTTTCTGACAGCACAGACACCCAGCCAGGCCCAAGGCCAGTGCTGCCAAGTGAGACAAAAGTACCCAGCTGGGCAGGCGTGGTGCTTGGCCATCGGTCTGCTGTCCCACTGGGAATCCAGGCCACACTGGCCACTGACGCAGCCAGGCTGGAGCTGGTTCTGTCTGGACTACAGGGCTCAACCTGCACGCCCATGCTGTAATATGCTGTTAGCTTACAAAATGTCCAGCAATTCACTTTATCGGTATGTGAACTCAGTGTAAGTCTTCCTATAGGCTCAGAGTTCCAAAGCTCTCTACCAGTCCTGTGTAACACAGTCTCAATTAATAAAGTCAATTCGGTTTCCAGTTTATCATTAAAAATAAGGAAGAATGTAGAGATCCCAACACAGAAGTAGATTTGAAACAAAAAGCAAGCAGAGCCAAAATACCAAACTAATGACTCCATAACTCCTCAACATCGTGGTACAGAACAGGCCTGTCTGTAGGAAATCCTTCTCCTCGAGTCCCTTGAAGTGTGGTACAGAAGATTCACATTAACAGGCAGTGATCAACAGTTAAAAATCAACAACAGCAGAATTGTTAACATTTTAGAGTTATTGTTTTTTTTTATTAAATACAGTATTTCAACTCTTGTGCCCACATTTTCTATTTGTTTTTATAATTGCATGACTAAAGCAAAGATGACATCCTGTAAACCTGGCCAAGGTGAAAGTGCAGTGAGACAGGACTTGTAGGCAGCTTTCACTGGGCAATAGGAAGAGCCTTTCGCAGACGGAAAGACCCTGTCAAGACCTGGGTTTGGAGCTTATGCGTTTACAGAAAGACTGATTCACTCTCAGCCTCAGACTGTTGCTCTCCATTCAGGTAGAGCTATCGGCTCTCCTGTGCACATCTCCTTCCCTCTGCGGTTGGCGGTCACAACACACACCTTCCCGGGTGTGCTGTGGCACAGAAGAGACTGATGCAGCCCCAGGCTCGTCACACTCTCCTCGTGCTGCGTGCAAACAAAGGCGTGTTTTCTCTGCTCTCTTTCATGGACCCCTTGGCCCAGTGTTCCGCGGAGTGTGGCAATGGGACGCAGCACAGGGCAGTGGTGTGCCTCCGGAGCTCTGCAGATGGGTTCACAGTGCTGCAGCCCTCAGACTGTTCCTATCTGGAGCGCCCAGCCAGCCAGCAGAGCTGCTACCTCAAAGCCTGCGGAGCCAAGTGGTACCACACTGACTGGAGCACAGTGAGTACCGGGTGGTCCTGTGTATGAGCTCCCCTGGGACTCCCTCTCCTAGACACTTGGATGGAAACAATTCCCGTCTGCCAATATCTTATGGCTTTGTGGTTGATCTCCCCAGAGAGATTGTGTTAACTCAATTAGCATTAGTCATACCCTTTCTTTTTGTATTATTCTCTTACTCTGGTGTGTGCTGATTACTTCCATCCCGCAGTTGCACTGGCCATCACCCACTGCTCTGGATTTTATCTGTTAATTGTCCTGCACTTCCTGCTCCCTGACAGGTTCTGGTAATGTAAGCACTAACTGTTGTCCTGGGGTTCAACAGGAAAGACATTCCCACCCGCTCACATGTGGACCCTCTCCTTAATGTACTGCCATCTACAACAGGTAGATGTCTTCCCAAATTCAAACATCTTTAATATAAAGTATAGTTTTCAGTTTAAATCACTCAAGAACTAAATGACATCTAATATTAGTGATTTAGAAAATAAAGGTGTAGCAAATGCTCTGAAAGAGAAATAATACCGTCATGTCATAAAACACACTAGTCTTGGTACAGAAATATTTGAGTATCAGAGAAGAGATCTTAAGTGATGGATACTGAGGGGGTGGTGGTTTGGGCTCACTTGTTTAGGATAGGGTGAAGTGATCCCAAAAGTGCTCAGTCCATGGTTCAAGAGTAGGGCAGCCAATGCCTAAGTCTACAGATTGGCAGAAGAATACTTATAGCGCTCTATCAGTGTACTTTTGACATCATCCGCCATTTCAATAATTCTATGAATGACTGTGTATTTCAGAGGGGGCAGCAGGTTGAGCTGTTCTTCGCAGGTAGTGTGGGGCTTACCTGCTTTAGCAATCCGCAAGCTTGCATTTTCCCTGTTTCCATTTCACGAGTTTGTCCCAGACATTTTTATTTCATGAGCATGGGAGAGAAACAGAGACGCTCTGTGTATTTTTATTTTTCTCAAATTAACCTAGAATAGTTCTTAAATATTTTTCTGTTATCTATCACGCTTTCCTGTGCTCACAAGATTGACAGCATTCGTAGTACGCATTTCTATGCTTTCTTGTGCTTACAACATTGGCATTTTTCCAAAATCACACACATTCTCCTACCTCCCTATTTGCTGGAGTTAAGTTTTTTAAATACAATTGGTCACTTGCATTCGTAGCATGCATTCCTATGCAATGGTATAGAATTACATAGTGGCTCTTGTGTCCACTCAAGTATTGGAGCACACTGTATCGTAGTATGTAGGCTGTGTATTCGACACAAACTAATTTTATTAAAATAGAAAATATGAAAACCCATCCCAATTTTTCAGTGCACAAAACAACGTTCCGGGGTCATATGGCGTACTGCCTGGTGGCGTTCAGCGTACCACAACCGGTACGCGTACCACAGTTTGAGAACCACTGCTATAACCTACAGAGGGGTACTGAGGCAGGACCTTAATTGAGAAGATATCAGAGAATACCTTCTTGGCAGTCTTCTTTTCTTCTTTCCTTGAGTCTAATGCCCGGATTGGGCATGCCACCTGTATTTCTCTTCTACCAGTGGTGTTTCGTTGTCTTGTACCATTTTAGGACATTCTCTTGTAATCATGTTTTACCTCCAGTCCCAGGGCATCTCTGGGACAATGGAAGAGCTGTAGAATGAGCCCGTTGCTTAAACTCTTCTGCATGCAAGTTGTGGCCAGTGCTGTGATGCGAAACACTGCAGCCTTTTCCCCTGGTGTGGACAAGCTTGTACCAGTCACTCTGCCTGAGACGCCTCTCTCCCTCTCTGCAGTGCTCAAAGTCCTGTGAGGGTGGATTTCGGGTGCGAGAGGTCCGGTGCCTCTCGGATGACATGACACCCAGTGACAGCTGTGAACCCCATCTGCGCCCCGAAGAGAGAGAGACCTGTAATCCGGACCCCTGTGTGTCACAGATAGGTACGCCATCATCTGAGAAGCATTTATCCCAGCAGCTCAGCAGTAAAAGCCTCTGCCCTGTCTATGTAATGTGGATTGAAATGGCAACTCTCTATCAGCCTGCATCACTGCCCTGCTGAAGCCAGGGATCCCCCAGTGGCCCAGGAAGTCAGATAAGTGTGAAAGAGTCAGGTGGGGCTGAGATGACAAGGAAGCATGTGAAAGTATGATTCCGAATGGAGCCTCTTTTGACTGTCTGCTAGATTTGTTAAGTGCTTTCGTCTTGCAGTCTGGGTTGCTGGAAGAGCAGAATTTACTGTGTCAATGCATGAGTGCAGAGGCAGGTCAGGCTGAATGACAACCAGAAAATCACTCATTGTGCCGGAAGCTCTTAGCATTTACCAGTCATTTCAACTTCACAAAATGATGCCTAAAATAATAAAATTCACAGATGTGTATGGTCATACTAAAGATTTACATGACTGGCCCTGGGCTGCACAGAAACAGAAAGAGAAAACACATCTCATTGTGATGAAATAACTGTATTTGGTAATTTTCTGCTGAAATTTGTGTGTAAATGAGTTATTGGCAAGTGTAATGAAAAATCGTACTGAATGAGTACGTACGAGTACAAAAAAGATTAAAACAAATATGTATCATTTACCCAACCTCCCATATCTAGCAGGAGTGTGTTTGTTTTTAAATGAACGTTGAATACAAAAATATTGCCTTTTGATTAAAAAATGCGTTACCTGTCAAGCTGAGCACTTTCCCTTTCTATTGTACAGCTAAAAGAATCTAAAAGCAGTCAGCAGGGTTTAAAGGAAGGTGTATGGTCAGCAAACAGAACACTGAAAATCACACAAAACTGCGTAAAAACATTAGTACCATAAGGAAAAGGTAGGAAAGGTTTGTACTCGTTTTCATTCTGCAGTGCAGAGGAGTATTTTAGTGAAATCTGGTGAGACCTGCTTTAGCCAGAGACTGCACGGTGGAGGAGTTACTTAACTTTGATGTGCTATACGGTACAGTTTTTCCACTGCATTTCAAAAAGAGGAAGCTGACGCTTAGCCATGAAACAGACAGTTTTGGTAAATATTTGTATGAGCAGAAATACTGCAGTGTTTCAGGGCATCATGCTGTTCCATCTGGAAAAAAGAAACAAAGAGCAGAATTTCCCATACTGAGATGAAAATCACCCCAGACACATTTCAATGAAAAGCCAATAAGAATATTTAAAGTAATCCCTATAGTGAAGTAGTTAATAGTTTCAGTGCCGGTTCAGTCAGTCAACAGCAGAATCCTGCGTGACAGCGACACAGCCGCACGATTCTGTGTGAGAGCCAGACCACTGCAGAAACCCAAAGAGACAAGAGCTAGCTCTCAACATCTCTGGGGACGTGGCTCTTAGGATCCTTAGTTCAGGAGTAGACAAACCCCAATGATAAATAATAGACCCCAGTAATGTGACTGTGTGAGACTTGTGGCCGGAATCCAATCCAGGCAATAGCCTGACTTCCCGCCTCCAAGCCAAGAGGACGCAGTGTAGACAGTGGACACGCTGCAGAGGCCCGGCTTCCTGATCCCCATATCAGTTTTACTGGAGACCTGTATCTATGACATCCATCCGTTTCTAACCAGTACAGGGAGCCAGAGCCAATCCCAGCAAGTAGTGGGCACAAGGCACGATACACCCTTGACTGGACACCAGTCCGGCGCAGAGCAACAGACACAGACACACTCACGTCAGGGCCGGTGTTCCCAGAAGCCAATTAACCCACCAGTATGTCTTTGGAGTGTGGGAGGAAACCGGAGCACCCAGAGGAAACCAACATGAGCATAGGGGGAGAACTGTATCCAGGGTGACAGTGTTGTACAGTAGTACAGTAGTAATGTAGACCACCGGACTACTGTGCCTCTCAAGAATCTATGACATTAAACTCAAAACGCAACTTAAAAAGGTCAACAGCTGTTAATTACATAAACTCATACTGATGATGAGGATTTTTTTTATTTCAGCTTTGGTTATTAGAACTACTGAGACATTTTTGAATATATGAGAATTAACATACTGCTGGAATATACTGTACTTATACTGTACATCCATGTAGCAAAGCTGTGACTGGAAGCACGGGTGAGTCGTCAAGGGGCGGAGTCACTGTATTCAGGAGAGCCACATTCTTTGGATTCTCACAGGGAAATCAGGGAATTGGCTGCAACTGGTGACTTCAGCTCCCTATAAAAGCGGTTCCTGAGGCAGTGAAGGTTGCCTTTTCCACAGAGCCCTCAAGTTTATGAAGCAGTGAGCATAGCGGGATAAGGTTACAATGTCAGCCTCGGACGTTTTCCGGCTTGGGGCGCCAGTAAGTAAGGAGACGGTTGATGAGCGCTCCTGGCCAACTGCAGTCGACGAGCGAGGTTACTGCCACTGCTGTCTGGGTTGAGGTGTTTCGTGTTATGGAAAGATAAGGTTACAGTTCATGGTGAGACCCCCTGGCCATGCTACCCAATAAAAGGGGGCCTCTCCACAATCCTTTAATGAGGTTTTCAAACATGGAAGGCTTGTCTGTGGGGGAAAGTGAATTGTGGCTTGACACATGCAGTTCTGTAAAGGAACAGGTAAAGGTTTATTGCATGCCGAAAGGAGAGCAAACGAGACACAACGTTTCAGCTGTGGAGCCTTCTTCAGGTGTCAATAAATGGAATAAACCTTCACCTGTTCCTTTGCAGCCTACGCATGCTGACGCAGCTGCCTACTTGAATATGCAGTTCTGTACTGACTCTCTGAACCTGCTGTGTTTGTTTGCAGATGAGAACTGCAGAGACAAGTATTTCAACTGCAACGTTGTTGTCCAGGCCCGCCTCTGTGTCTACAACTACTACAAAACCGCCTGCTGTGCGTCCTGCACACGGGTGGCCAACAGGCAGGCGGGATTCCTGGGACGCAGATAACACTCCCTCCTCTCCTTTCTTCCCCGAGGGCACCTGACCGGCCCAGGCGCACGCTGTTCTGGCCCTGCCCGCGGCTGGCGTGGCAGCGTGTCTCTCACCAGGCCTCTTCGTCCAGCGAAGATGGCAGCCCTGGTTCTCTGGGCTGGGACGGCAGACTGTGAATGTGTGCTGTGTACAACTTCACCCATAGAAACGTGCACACGTTAACACAAACACCTGCTCTGGCTCTAGAGGAGAAAGCCAAAAGACAAAGCCATTCGGTTCCCTGGAAAAGTTCCCGAGCAGTTTCATGTGAGATGTATTTCTGAGGTTTCCTAGACTGAATGGGTGAGGAATGGAAGGGATTCTGGCAAAGATTTACTGGAAAAAGAGGGAACCCAGAAGCATTCAGATCTTTCATCATTTCTTGAGGCAAAAAACTGTCTCAATTCTCTGGTCAGAACCTCCTCAGAGTCTAACCTTTGTGGGGAGAAGGCTGCCCTGGGTTAACTCCTAGACAGCATGTCATCCCTGCGCCATACGGGCACTTTAAACAACAAGATGCATAGTTTATGGAGTTTTGAAAATCTTAATATTTAATAATCTAGACCTGGGAAAAACATTCTGTGATAAAATTTAAGTTATCTGGGGAGAATCAATTGCAGGCAGAATTAATGAGGTTTTGACCCCAAATTTGGGATGGTTATATACCTGGGATTTTTCTTTATTCTTTTATGAGAGTTTATTTTTGTTTCTGTTTTTAAAGAAATGGGAGGATTAATGATATGTGCACCACATTTACAGTACCAAGTTTCGCAACAAGATTATTATGTATTCCATTGTTAAACTTTTTTGTACCTTAAGCAATATTGAGTATCACAAATTGTCATAAAGCACGAGTTTACCTGCTGTGTATCAAATTCTGCCTACCAAAGATTTACTGGTAACAGTGATTGTAGCCAGCCATCTGATGACACTCTAGAGTCTGTGTTAGTCGGGTTGTTATCAAATGTTATATTTTTTAAAAGAAAGATCAACAAATATATTTTTCTGTCCCTCCTATTATTAGTAATGCAATTAATTTAACTGAACCAGTTAGAGCTTCTTTATTTTTAATAAGTTTCCCAAATCAAGCTTCCCTGAATATACTACACTGTAAAATCTTATCCCAATGGCTTTCCTCTCTACCCCTTATCTTAACATCCTTCAATTTTCTATGCTTTCTCTTATGTTGAATTCAGATCCTGTTTTACATCTTGATTCGTTGCTAGAGTTTCTTACCAGTGATAACCCTGCGGTAATGTAAGGATAAGCAAGTTGAAGTGCCATGCAAAAGCTGCCTCACAGCAACAAGAAGCTGGTACTTCTATCTTATCACACTCTTGTTTATTATGTATAATATCATTACACATCTCATAAGGGGGTGTTCTAAAATAATGTATTTTTTGTGAAAACCACTAAAGACACTATTTATTTTCATCTGTTAATCCAAATCTGGAAAACTGTCTTCTAGTTTTCTGAAATGATCCTGTCGTCTCCCAAAGTGAACTCAGTTTTGTGCTTAGGTTATCAGGGCGGCCTAGGCTCTAAACAGTCTACAATCTGCAACGTCGGCAGTTTTTTCTTTAAATATGTTAGAAATGTGTGCTAAATCAGGAGAGAAAACGATTGCTTACAAACCAGTCCTGCAACCAGGGGAAAGAAATCATCTTATCATGTGAAAGTATGGGAAATCCAAACTGTTAAAGGATCGAAGAGTATCAGGAGAGAACAGGTTTGAGTGCACGGAGCCCTGTAACACCACCGTCTTGCCGTCTGTGGGGCTGAGATGGCTCGGGATCAGTTTAGGGGTGGCTGGCGCTGTCTTCACCTGCGGACAGAGCGGTAGCGTCAGGCCTGGACAGATTGTAGGGGACTGTGAGAGAACGGCGTTTTCTCCAGGCAGCCAGTTGCTCCACAGTAATGGCAGCCTCACACAGTCTGTCCTCCCAGGAGTGTTCATGGACTCGAAGGTGCCGGCCCACCCGCTGTTCGTCTCTTGCCTGCCTGCCTGAGATTCCCGCCTCTGCAGGCGAGGTGCAGGAGACAGCGGTGTCTTGGACGCAGGGCTTTGAGGTGGATTTCTCCTGCGGTACCTTTGATGCACTGGCATTGAGGTGGGACGCACTTCTAAACTTTGCTGCAGACCATGTGGCCTTACTATTGTTTACACCGGTAGCTAGGCACTACTAAATGAATTGCATTGGGAGGTCTTACTGTCTTATTCATTTAAGCAATAACAACAGGGAGGAATCTAGAAAATGCACATAAATGGGTGCAAGTGTAAGATGTTTTGGGCAAAAGTGTCAGCCAAATATCTGCAGATGTATTGCAATGATCTGATTAATAGTTGATTGTGTTTAAATGTACACATGTATGCAGCCTGTTTAATTCACCCTTGGTCCTTAATGTAAACGTGTGCCTTTTGCATTTCCAGTGCACACTACTCTCTATAAAACATTACACGTAATTTAAATTTCTGAATGCCTACTCATCTGTGTTTTCTGTGTGTTAAATGAAAAGTAACTGACTTTGTCCTTTATGCTACATTTGCTTTCAAGATTGAGCTCACAGGACTTCTTTTTAAGTCCACGGCTTGAAATGCATTCACATGTACGGGGTGTTTATGTCCGTGACTGAACCTTTAGACGAAAGCTCTTTTGATCTTTCTTTGACACTTAGGTTGAACCACTTTGAAAACTATTTTATGAATATATTTATCTTCCTGCAAGGAGGATCTTTTTATTTATGGGAACTCACAATAGTCACATTCAATTAAGTACCAAGCATCTTATTGAAGTAAAGACTTTCAGCTGCAACCAACCCACAAAAAATAAAAACATTCATTCCATTTTATAACTATGTAAAATACTAAAATTATAAGTCATAATACTTTCTAAAATTAAAAGAAAGTTCTGTCATATTAAGATAATGGAATGGAGTGTATTTTCAGATGTACAGTATGTCAGAACTACAATGCAAAAAATGAATAAATGGATCTGCAGTAGATCATGAATCAAAATGCCCTTTTAGAAATGCAACCCAAGATTCAAGCAGTTTTCTTCAATTTTGGTTGTGATGCTAGAAATATGTTTTTGACAAAAATGCTTAAAAGTTGAATTGATATATTCATTTCAAGTACTCCTATGTAAATAGTCCATAGCTGGCTTACCAGTCATTATTTTAAACATACGCATGGAAACAAAGGGGTGTACAGTACATTAAAGGAGACATTGCACACAACACAGGTCTTCACTGAGTCATTGAAACAGCGGCCCGAAAGTGTCAGTTTAATCCATGTCTACCACATTATTTTGGGTCGTGCTCAGTAGAGCTACAATCCATGAGAACATCTTCAGTGACCTTTGCCATGGCATGATGAGTATTACTTGGCATTGTTGATGCTGTTAATTGTTAACAGCTTCTGTAGCTCTAGCAGAGGTGATGTGAACATTACGCTGTACAATGTGCCATCAACAACAAGTAGATTCCTCAAGCTGACTCCAGCTGCCCAAACAATATCATGCTCTTGTGTGGACATCAGCAGGCTTGGTGATGAGGCCCTCTTCAGTTTTAAGTCAGTTTGTTTGACCTGTTCTACCATCAGCGAACAAGACCGACAGCTGCAGCTTCTCAGGACCACTCCTCACTGCCCAAGGGTTTGCAGGTTTGCATCATGTCATCATGATGTCGCCATCAGTCACCTTGTGTGAGGTGAGGGATCGGTGGCTTTCATGGTACCCAGTGAGGTGGACGTCAGAAACAAACAATATTTCATCTCTCTTTCTTGTTGCCCTGTAGTTGTCCTGGGCTGGGTCGAACTGAGCAGCTGCAGAGGGTTGTCTCAGTTTTTCCTTCTTCAAAAGTTCAGTAGTGTCCAGTGGAAATTGGAAGCTCATTTCAAGAGCTGTGAACTGGTATTTCTTGATGTGAAATATATAAAATGTTCACAAGTTTGCTCGAACAGATAATATGATCATTCCAGTAAGATGTAAAGTGCCTCTTTAAAAGGTGGTGCTATACTAAAATGGCTGGTACTGGGATCAGAAATGTTCAAAACTGGAAGAAATTGGTCACCAGTAAAAAACAGTTAGACCATTTCTACTGAATTTTCCTCTCAGGTTAACATGATATTGAGGAGGTAATGAGGAGCACAAAAAGGCCTTTAGAATGATCTATGGGCACATTAAAAGCTCTTATTGTATCCTCATCACACATGACAAAGCACTTGGTACTGGTTAACTCACACTGAGTTGTGTTTCTGAGGGGTTTCAGTGCTCACATTCACACACCTACACTATATAACTATACACATAACCAATTATTACTTCTCCCTCCCTCCTTTCAAGCACAGAGCAAAAATGTTATACATATAGCATAATAAATCACATTAGAAAAGCAAAAGGAAATAAGGCCTTCCTGTGCTCAGTTTCAAGTTTTGAATGAGGTATACAATTGGTCATGTCTAAGAAAATGTTTTGGTCTCTAACTAGATATTTGAGATGTACAGTATACAGTATGTTTGTGGATAGTATTTTTTGAAATATGAAGTTGCCATTTGATACTTATGTCTGTTCTTACATCTCTCAAGCTGCACACAAATACTGGATTTTCTCCTAACTGCATTTTCAAAATGTAATTATTTTGTGTGGCATTGTTGCTCAACAGTGGTGCAGTCAAATAGCCAGGTATTTGTGTCAGTCTGCAGCCTGACTCCTCCCAAAATGCCGTGTGTTGATACCAGTCCCCTGTGACACCCACATAGTCTGCTATGGGTGTGAAAGTCTGCAGAAAAACAATATACCCTGACAAAATGTTAATAATAATTATTTTGCTTTCTTCAGCAGTTTATTAGCATATGTGCCTGGTGCCATTAGTACACACATATATCTTTTGTCATCATTATGAAGTTGGTCACGCAGCAGATATAAATTATTCCATTAATGAAAGAATCTGGGTATTCATTTTTGTGTTTTCTGATAGCACTTGAGTATGTGGAATATTTTATTTTTTCAAGTAGCACAATTTTTAACGTAGGATCTCACCCACACACACACAAGTGAGATACAAAAATCTTAAAGATTAAAACAGATTGTTGACTGGTGCAATGCTGGCCAAGCACCAACTCTGGGAGCCTTTAGTCATTCGCTGTGACAGTGCAACAGCGACTCCTGCAGCTTTCGTGGGCATTAATGGGTCATCATGCCTTAAGGCCTCCATTGGGTCCCACCTGTCTGTATGCCTGGGGGGGTGAGACATGGCTGATGAATGCAGGTGCACAAGTAGTGTCTCAGGACAGGTCAAGCCTACCTCACTGAACCCAAGCTCTACTGGTGATAGCAGCCTGGAGAGAAATGAAACAGAAAAACCAGAGAAACAACAGTAGAGCTGCATGGGGGCGTTTTCAATAGAGTTTAGGAAAACGTGTTGCTGTGCTGCCTTTGTTGCCTCTTGCGCTCTGTTTGCTGCAGGAGACCGGGGAATGTACAGGATTTGAGGCACATGGTGACGCCACAGCAAAACAATCTCATTGCTTGCTTTATCATCGCTGTTATCATTACAGCAAGCTGGTTTGAATTAGCATGTTTCTGTTTCAATAAACATTACAGGAAATGATGTTAAAAGATCAGTATCAGTGCTGGTATGGCCTTTATTACACAACACGTTCAGAACACACATAGGCGCATGATGTGGCTGAATGGCCGTCTGTCAGTCAGCTTCACTTATTCTGATCTTGTGTTTGTCATTTCTGCTTGTTCTGGAAGTTAATACAGTGAGCAAGAGCAGCTGCCCCGGGTGCAGCTTGGGCATCCTGAGAAAAACCCCAAACAGGTAAAATTAACAAAGGATTGGGTGACTTGTTAAGTGCATATACTGTATGTACAGTACTGTATATCACAAATGTGTGCACATTCCTACTATGTACAATAGAGAACAAATATTAGGACACTTCACAAATAACTTTTAACAGGTGCAATGTCTATGAAGCTCAGAAATTAGTTTTCTGTCTGCTCTGCTGCACTATAACTGTATAAATTCAGAACTACATGTTTTTTTTAATGAAAGGCAATCTTAAGGTTTGTATTAATTGAACAAGTCAAGTTTTTTTAAAGTTTATTTACAGTAAATTTACTGGTGCTGTATCTATTAGCTTCTAAGAAATGCTAGAGCAAAGCTGACTCTCGGGTTCTGCACTGGATTTGTACCTCATCAGGTCTCCCATCAGCAGGGATTCTCTAAAGAAGTATTTTTTACTGTTTTATAGTGGTTAATAAGTTTATCCGTTTTGAGCTTTGAGATCTATATATCATTTTTTTTCTTAAATCAGTCAAATGTAGCTTGCATAAAGATTTCATAAATCATTTTTTTGTGCCTCACATTCTCACAGTAATTTGCCGCTTGATAGTTCTTCCTTGCACAGATGTTCCTTTCTAGATCATTTCCCCCTGAAAGGGCTTCCTTCTCCAAGGAAAAGCATTCAACACATTAAAATATATATGAGAATATTATCTTGCTGAGAAGACAGTAATGATCTTTAATGTGTTACCAGAAAAATGTTTCCTCATCTTTTGTGAAATTCAGAAACTATATAATTCAAAAACAACAACAACAAAAAACAGAACAATGACTTTTAAAAATGACAGAGAATACAGACAATTTACAATTTGTGTTTATGTGAACAGGGAAACATCTCTTTAAGGCTGTCTGTCTGGAGTGTTACCTGATACCCATAATTGTGAACATTAATATTTCTGTCATAAATGCTATAAAGTGCAATACCACCTCTATGTGAAAGAAGAAGTTAAATTAATTCCACAATTGGTGGAAGCAGGGAGAAGAAACACGTTTCAGCTGTTGAGTCCTCAGGCGTGAGCACACCTCACAAGCTCACCACGCCTGGTGAAGCTCCAATGCTGAGAAGTGTTTCTTGTTTGAGAAGTGTTTCTTGTTTCTACTTTTCAGGGTGGAATAATCCTTTACCTGTTCCTTTGCTGCCAATGTACACCAATGCAGCTCCCTACTCGAATGACTTAAACTTGTGTCACTTTTTCTAGTTCCATTCTTACTAGCATTCTAGCCTGGTCTACAAGATGCTCATGTTCAAGATGGTTTCAAGCTGTGTACAGAGGATTCCATCAGTTTCCACACAGACCCTGAACCGTTACTCACACACAATGCTTCTTCGTGATCTGCTACTTTAACAGGAATAATGAACCTTTACTGCCCCATTTTGTATGTCTGTATTTATTCAAATTACAGAGTGATATTTCTGATCAAATATGAATGAAAAAGGACATATAGAGTGCAGTTTTTTTATAAAAGCATCAACCAGATAAGTGAGAGAGATAAAAAGAGCGAGGCTCCAGATCCTGAGATGTCTCTGTAGAAAGAAGTGATCGGGCGAGAGGCCAGTTGGTTAAAGAGATCCGTGTCCCTGAGGCGACAGTGTTGGAATCTGTTTTCTGGCAAGTGGACGGCCAGGAGTGGGGATTATGGCTGCTGACAGGAGGGCAGGAGGGCAGGAGGGCAGGAGGCCATCACACGACTGGGTGCTGGACGAGCTGGACTGAGAGGGGACGCCAGGACGTACCAGGCAGTCTGTCATCGGGAGTCATGGGAGGTCTGTCTGCTCTACAAGGAAGACCAACCTGCAAACCTGTGGGATCATTCTGGTCATTCAAGGCAGTTGGTTGTGTTGTTTGTGTGATTGTAGGGCAGGTGATTATGAATATGAATATATCTCTAACTACAGGTGTACAGGAAGAGTGAGGACTGTGGTGTTTCCTGACAATTGGGTTCTTCGTTTGAACGAGTGAGGTTGGAACAGGACAGATTAGTTTTCCTGGACTGGTTGAGGAATGTTGTGTCTCGCCGAGACACGGGTGTGAGGCAGTGGGCATGGTGAAGACAGAGATATTTTGGAAGCCAAACCATTTCATTAGGAGGAGAAATAGGGAAGTTAACTGGCTAGCTTTTGATGAAAGTGGTTTTCTTACAGTTGAGTTTCATGAATTTTACTCGCTATGCACTTTGTAAATAAGTGACAGAGCCCATGGTTGCTCATTTGAGCATAAATTCTTACAGGTCTTAAATTATTCTCAGTATCTGTGACTTTAAAACCAAAAATAGCAATGCTAAATTAACTGGAAGGCATGAGAGAGCTAGGAAGGAAAGCTTGACAGGTAATTGTCTGCTTGTAGTGTATACTTCTTGAAGCATTCTTGCAGGCTGATTAGCTCTGCCTCCCATGAGACTAATTAGCACAAACATTTTTCCAAGACTTTAATTAATTCTCAGCCATTCTGCCCTGTTAGCATCCCCTGAATCAAGCCATGAAAAAGATTTGTATTTCTTTCGGAATTCATTAAGGTTGCAAAGCAAAGACTTTCACAGCATCTACCACACAAAGTAAAAAGGCAACTAAATGATTTATTTTTGCTTTGGGTCAATGAAGGCTACCTCTCAGTGAGGAAATGCACATTGTACAAATTCATAGATGCACCCTGCCTTAATCGGACTGCATGCAGGCATGTTGAGGAGGTGGTGATTTTCAGTGATACACGAATGAGTTCTTTACAGTTACTATTGAGGCTACTATGACATCTGCACACACCTGACCCAGGGATCAATTTATTCTCTTGCGGAGTTATTTCATATGTTTTAAAAATGGCTCAGTGGCTACTATTTCAAAGTATTCTGTTCTTAAACGTACAGAATATTCTCTTTAGTAATAGGTAAAGTTACTCTGCTGCTGAAAATCTTTTCAGCCCATTAACTCCACAGTGTAATTTGAATATGTATGAATATGGTTGCTTCTTTTCATATCCTTGATTATAACAGTCAGCACAGTGGAGAGATATTGTTTGGTATTATCTCTATTTGAGCACATTTTTCTCACTTGTTTCTATGAGTGTTTGCTGCCCTCTTGTGGTGCCAGAAGATGCTGTAAACATGATCTGTTGCTAATTTGCTATGAAAAATAATAATTTGCAAAGGGAAGGTGATCCATCTTTGCTAGACATTTTTCAATTATAAACGAACCAGGCAGAGCGCTGGAGTCACTGGTGAGATATGACACCCATGTGGACCGTCTCTGTCTTGTCTGTTGTCTTTTTCTTACTGGATTCAGTTCCTCTTTTCCCTCCTCTTGTTCTCAGCATAGTTCAATTGTGTGTGTGAGAAAATCTACATTTCACGTCTGCTCGCCCTCCACTGCGTACAGTAACCAAGCCCGTCCTCTGGTGGTAAGCGCACAGGGAAGAGGATTAACTTTCCAGTCAATCAGATTTTAAGACATTTGAGAACTCTCAGAGTGGTTTCTTTCAGTTGTACCAGTACCAGAACACAGTCTGACACAATTCACTGACTGTATTGCTGTCTGACTGCGATCCAGTCACCCAGTTCTTGCACAGGATTGGCTGTCATCTCATGGGATTTCAAAATAAATTTCAGAATTAATATTTGTTGTGGAGATGCTTTTATCCAACACAACTTGATTTGTTTGTACCCATTTATACAAGTGAATGTTTCACTGGAGCAATTTGGGTTTAACCAGGAATTTGAACCCACAGCCTTCTATCTATACTCTCATTACCCTAACCACAGTGTCCATGGTGGCATTGTGCTGTGGGAACTACTGTACATCTCCCATAAGTCTTTGGCTGACATCCTGTTGTTCAGTGTCACCTGACTGACACAACAACAGTGATTGGCCGGGTGGATATATAAATATAAGGGGGAAAAGTTTGTACAGGCTGCCACCAGCTGAAGGCAGCACATTTTGTGAAATACCCAGCAAGACAGGCAGGAGCAGGAAGCTACAAAAGCAAGTGAGCAAGAAAAATTCACACATGACAGAGATGCGCAACTCCAGTGCTGAGCACCAGGTTTCTGCAAGCTTTCAAGGCACAATTTAATTAGCTCTTGATTAAGACCTGGAAAACACAACTGACAAAGTTCTTATCCACTGATTACTTCAATTAAGCCAATAAAGTCTGAGAGCGAGTGAAAAGAAAAAAAGAAAGAACACAATTCTGTGTTCAATCTCTGAGCTCACAGGTTTCTGGTTTGGGGCTCCCTGGTTCTGCACTGTGTACTGGTCTGGCCAGTTCTTTCTCACTGCGAATGATAACGAGCACTTGAGCCGCATCAGGAATCTGCCTGTATGTGACTCTTCCCTTACCAAGAGTCCACGGTACGAAGCCCCTCACTACAGCTCTGCGCACTGTTACTGTGGTACATTCTGAAGGTAAATACTTTATAGATTGCAGACACATTTGCTCTACACTTCATGGTACAAAGCAGAATCCAGACTGAGTAATGACGCCTTTAGGAACGTTTTTGATGAGGTCAGGCATGAGAATCTTTGGCTCAGTCCTGCCTCCAGGCTGCTGGAAGAGGTAGACAGGAGCCCCATGCAGGGAGAAGAGTGAACCCAGGGCAGCTACACAGACTGTGGAGGGAGAGGAGAGACAAGGGCGAGGAAGAGAGAGGCTCACTGTGGAATGCAGAGCTTTCAAAGGGGATTATGTTGGACAAGCTAATGTGTCACCTCTCCTGACTTATCTTTAGAAACCCCATTTGTATTATAAAAGGATTTAATACTCCAGAACAGAACCTACCGATGATGTACCAATAGTGTGAAACTGCTGAGTAGTTTCAGTAATAACAGTGTGTGACTGACACAAAGGTTGCATGTTTTACGTTTCTTCATGGTTCTGTGTCCAGCGTATTTGAAGAGCTTATAAATAAAGAGCAGATCTCTAATAGTTCCTGGGTCTCATGTAGACACAGACTTCATATAAATTATAGAAATACCCCACACGTCTAAGTGTACTGCTTATAAGGGGTAGTAAGACTAAAGTAAGGCCAGTCTGAGGCTCCTATCAATTCTGCTGCATTGACTTGGATTTCAGTCTGGAGTAAACAAGCAGACCCAGCTGCTGTTGATGTATGATATTGCTCTCAACAAGCAGTGCTGCAAGCCAGGCAAGTGATTTAGCCAGACACTGAAGCTTGTGGCATAACCAATGGCGTGTCTGAATCAATCCAAGGTCCCCTGCCAGCAAACTGCTTAGACTTCCACTTGATCATGACAAAATCGCTGAGTCATGGAAAACACCTTTCATTAACCTTTTCTTGATTAATAAGTTGATTTTAACTCTGTCTGTGCTCAAGGGCATCACAACCTAGAAATTGTTCAATCCCTGACAGCACTGAATCTCTCCCTCACCTCTCCTTGTTTATAATGTATTAACCTGGAATGTCTGCTTTATGAAGGAGATTCTGAAGGTATTTGCAATGGGAAACCCTGGAAATCTGACCAAGGGCTTATCCAGGGGGCCATTAAACACCTTCTTGACTATTCTGATTAAGCAGAGACCTGACACAAGTACTCAGAATCCTCCAACACACTGAGAAAGTCACCCCAGCGGGCATCTGAGACACAAAGCAAAGAATACGAGGGGAGTACTGTATGTGGAAGTGCATTTAATAATGTGAACAGGAATGTACTTATTGATATAAAAGAGTGTAGGTGCCCAGCAAAGGCTACCCAGCCATCCTGCTGGAGCCTCTACCCAGACATGCTCAAGGAAATGGCTGGATGAGCTCCTTGCATTAATTATCTCCTAACTGCCAAACAGGTTAGATTGTTACGGCTGCAGCTGGTCTCAATTAACCCCTCATTATCCAATTTCCCTTACACACCCCTTCCTTCACTATTTTAACCCTCAGTAACATCGCTTGGTATTAGGATCTCTTCCGCCTCCTGAGCTCACCTCGCCATTTCCTCCTCAGCACCTTTTTCTACCTGGTCTGGACTCCCTCAACGTCGACTCTTTGGTTAGGGATTTCTGGCTCTTGCCTCACTCCAGTCGACTTAGTTTGCCTCTCTCCTTGCCACCTACCTGGACGTGACCCTGCCTGGAATAACTGCCACTCTACCTCGTCGCCGGCCTTGGATACCTCAGCTGCCGGACCTCGCCTGGAGACCCCCACAGGGTTCGTAAAGAACACCGCTCTTACATACAGTAGATGGGCTGATTGGCCTCCTGTCGTTAAGCCTTCAGGAGCTGTGAGTGTTTCGTACTCACGTGTTCACAAGGGATGTTAAATGAAGTTCAGTCAATTTTCTGTTCCCAGTTTAAAAGCTGCCTGTCCTACTTGTCCTTCATGATGGGGTAATTGGGGGATTTCAGTCTTTAGTGCAGCAATTGATTTATGTTTGTGTTCCACTTCTGTTTAATTACAATGACAAAGGTTATTCTTCCACTAACGCATTCACCATCTGGCTTTTAATGTACAACCGAAAAGGCACAAATAACTGTCTTAAAGCATCTGCCTGTGTTCCACAAAAAATGGTATAATTTGTACCCAAGGCAGAGCAGAAAAATCATTTATTGAAGTAGCATTCATTGAGTACAAATTATATATGAAATTTCTCATTTGCAAAAGGACGGAGGAGTGTAGAATATTCCATCCATTTCGTTTTTTATAGCTAGCTTGTTCAAGCTCAGTTTTGCTTAACTACCCACCCTGAAGTAGTTCTCTGCACAGTCTGAATTAAATTTCCTAGATACTGTATATAATCAGACTTGATCTAAATTACATTAAATTTTCTTTTCACCAGAAAAGGTTACAATGTTACTAATACCAGAATCTGGATTATTGATATAAATAACAAAGAGCAAAGGTCCTAACATAGATCCATGTGGTACACCACGAATTTCATTACCATAGTTGGGGCATTCATCCCTTGTCTGCATTATTCTCTATCCATTATCTTGTTCTTACTGTATATCAAATTAAGCTTTTAATTTTACTAAATATATATTTTACATTGTGTAATAAAGCACAAAAACATACAGTATGTCTTGTATTTTTATCCTAGGTATTAAGAATCATTCTTACGTTAAATCTTCAGCACGTCTCTTTTGGTATATTTTTAATATACTCTTTCAAAAAACAATATTGTTGAGGTTTGGAAGTGATGGCAAAATGCTTTTTGTAGTTTTGAAACAAGCTACCAGCCATGTTCTTGAAGATGATAGCCTGGTTTCATTAAGAGATCCTGGGATCAATTAGCTCCTACCTACCGAATGGGCTGAGTGGCCTCCAGTCATGTGTTACCTTGTGTGGGATCTGATGTGAAAGTAGACTCATGTAGTATATAGCCTGCATGTGTGCTTCTGCACAGCAGTAAATTTGCGCTCAAGAGGAGAGATGCACTTCAGACCATTACTATAACAAACCTGCACCCAAGTTTCATGTTTTCTCTTAGCTAAACATTTTCACGGGTAGAACCTCAGAGGTAAGGGTGTTTCCCAGTAGAAAAAAGTAACAAAAAATAACAAATTCAAATTTATTTTGACATCATTAAACAATTTCACTGCCCTGTGTTGCAGACCTGTTCAGGGGTGAAGTGTTGTACCGAACACGTGCAGACTCAGTTCCACTGATTGTGTGGGCCTGTGTATCCATTTTTCAGACATTCAACAATGTGTTCAGAGAAACAAATGGGATTGTCTGTAGAAAATGTTTTATTATCATTTGTAATATAATGTAATGTAATCTACCCACCTGAACATATAATATAATGTATTGGAATATATTTGGCCATCCTTTTTTATTGAAAACCATCAACTAAATAGAAAATTTGAAAAAACTTAAGCTATCTCCTGTTTTTGAAAACACAAGGAACTGATATGACAAGGAGCTACTCAGACTGTGCTCAAAGATAGCCCAGTGGAAGTGTGGAGTGGATGAACATATACCTGTAAGGATATTTTAAATCTGGGATCATCACTTTTTTTCTTAAATTCCTTCTCAGCTCAGAGCTGCCAGCTGTTAGTCAGCTCAGCCCAGTGCCACAAGCCATCATGCTGCAAGAGTGAAGAAGACACTTCCTGCCAGCAGGATCCTGTGAAGTGTGCAATGTTACACCATCTGTCCCCTCTCAAAATACAAGGCCCACAGCCCACCTGCAGTGACAGGGCACCAGAGGGAAGACAGATTCAGTTCTCATTATGATTGCATACATGAAAGAAGATTTCATTCTATTCATGCTCATATAATACTCAGCTCTTGCCAAGATTAGTGACAGTGATGACAAGCCAAGATGTTGATTCACAGTGTCACAGTGTAATGTCCATCTGCAAGCTCTTTCCTCTGGCCAGGCACTGATGCAGCTCCTGGACCAGTCTGGCTCTGATCTCCCTGGAACTGCTAAGTCAACTAGTTCCAGTTCGCTGCATTACAGATGTTTCACTGAGAGCTCAGGACAAGTAACAGCTAAAGAGAGTAGTGTACAGTATATCACCTCTGGGACTGCAGGATGCTCCCTCCCTCTGTGGACTCACTATTCCCTTTCTAGACTGAAACATAAAGCTCTCAAGATCCTGCCCAAATTGAGCGTATGTGAAGATGTGTTGGGTATATGCTGTTAATTATTGGCTCTACAGTGTATCATTTTTCTGTATATCTTTTAATTGTATGAGCTCACCAAACCAAATTCCGTGCAACTAGCTGTTATAGCAATTTATTGAACTTGACCTATTGAACCTAATGAGTAAAAAGGTCTCCTGTGATAATTTATCAGTGCAGTTATATGTAGTGTGTCCATGGTGCACACAGCTCTTTCACATTGCCTGCTAACCTGCTTAGTCACGTGTTCCGCTCTGACCAAAATCAGAGCAGATTTTCTCATTAACCACCTCCTTAAAGGATGACACCCTTCCCTTGCCATAATCCAGTGGCAATGAGTTTCTGTAGTTTCTTCTTCAGAAGGAGGAGTATCTGAGGGGGATTCATTGCCCCGTCTGTCTCCTCATGACTCTGACCTCTGACCTGGAATTCCCTGGGTTCAGAGGAACTTGGCTCTTCCTCTCCATGTGTCCTCTGTTACCCCTGCGCTCAGACCTTGTGTCTCCGAGGGGGAGAGGGCCAGCAGTGCCCAGAAGGACAGGGTGAAGGTACCAGGTCAGGGGATGTTTACTTATTTTTATTTATTTTTTATATTTTACAGCATACAGAAGTTGTGTTGGGTATTTTATAATCCAAAAGATGACCCACTACTGTTTTGGACAAGAACTACAGGTGTCTTATTCTTTCCTGCACTGTATGGTTTGAGAAGGGAGATAGCAATTTGAGACTGCCTCACGTTTGTGTGATAAGTTAGAAATGAGATTCAGCCCAAACCCACTCTACCGAACACAACTCTTTCTCCGGGACGTGTTGTAAGCAGCAGTGGATTGCTTTTAATAATTAGAATCAGTCGCTTTTCAATTTTATGGGTGGGGGAAATTCACATTAACATGCCCCTGCCCTTTCAAAGTGAATTACATCATGTAATGTTCACTCCAAGTGAGAAATGAATCACGGCACCCTGTAAATATTCAGCGTGAGGTCAAGCTGCCTATAATCAATGGCACCAGACCCCCGACTGGGGAACCTGTCATTAATAATCGAAATAGGCTGAATACAGAAGTAAGAGACTGAAAGTGTGTGCAACCACTAAAACACAAAGCACCTTCTGCTGGTAAGACACAGACCTGAAAACAATACTAAGCATTTCCAGTGGCAAACCTGTGTGCAGCAGCTAATAAAAGCAACAGGACTTTGTTGTGAATGTGAATCTTGTGTACAGTGGAGGAGGGCCTGTCTTTGTCACACTCTGTGTCTCTCTCCTTCACAGCACTGTCAGGTGCATCTCATGACTTTCTCCAGACGAATGACTGTGAGCGAGATCAAAATAATTTAAACAGTTAAGATATTTTCAAGCGTGGCATCATTTTGTGGTGGTAGTGGCAGTCAAATGTCATTGCTTCTCTTTTCTATTGATTATTTTGAGGTGATCTGCCACTTATATACTGTATGTAAGCATTAACAGTTATTTACAATTTTCTGGTAACACTTCATAATTTTATTCCTGGTGACAATGGTTTGGAACCAAATGTTAGCAATAGTCTTTAAAACCACATATCAGAATTCAGAACTAGCAAAATTAGATAAAACCTGGAAAAGCAGCAATGTTAATGATGACAAACCTTAGTCTACCTCCTCTTCCCCCAACTGTTTTTAATCAAATTTTAATCTTACATTTTGCCAGACAACATACAGGCCACGCAGGGAGGCTGGGTAAGACAACAATCTCCTTCTAATGCCCACAGAGCCTGAACAGAGCACTGTCTCCTGTTTAGGATTTACTGCACATAGTGATGTCAGTTCAGGGAAATCAGCATGTAGTTGACTTTCAGGCAACACCCTGCCTTCTTATAATTCCTCTTGTCTTTGTCTGCAGACAATTAAACAACTGTTGGAGATGCCAAATCAAATAATCTGTTGACCTAAACAGAGAATAATGAACCATAAGTTTCTTTCCACAGCCTGTTCCTTGAGGCACATGACAGTGGTAAGTGTACCATAGTAATCGAGTTCCTTGCACAGGCTTTTGCTTTGCTTCAGTGTATTGGACCAGATACTAGTGGAAGGTTACATAGAGAATGTGTATTCTCTTTTACTGCAGTGAAAAAATGAGTCTTCAGGCTGAAATGAATTCAAATAGCTATCTCAATCACAGCCTAGTGATTTATGACATTTCTAAACAAGGCTACTGTGGTTATATTTTACCTGTCACTTATGTCAGTATGTACTATATATTGCTTCAATTCAGTCCACTCTGTCAATGTCTGTGCTGGGCTTACCAATTTGGCTTGTCAGTGTCCAGCTAAAGACATTAAGCTAACAGGCAGTACTTTAATTTAATAATACTCAGAGTACAAGAACATTTTGTGAACCACATTCTCTCATCTAGAGTACTGTTTGCTCTATGAATATTTATGCTCTTTTTAAGAGTAAGACTTTAAAGGTGAATAATGTCAGGACTTGTTGTGAACTGTAAAGGACAAATACAGTATTTATGAGCAAAAATTTCAATTTCATAATCATTTAGCAGCTTTATAAAGATAGGTCCAACACAATCAAAAAGAAAACAAAATTCTATTAAGATGCTCATTGGGTCCCTTTGATCTTCACAGTGTTATACGGTTTGTTTTCCTATTAACTCACTGCAGGTGAATTAACTGTAAAACTTCCCAATTGTACTGTAATCAGAAATACAAATCTGTATAAATTCATCATATAGTTTCACTGGACTAAACTGATCTGAACATGGTAGGCAAAAAAATCCAATAACCTGGAAAACATATTGAAAAAGCTGCAAAACTTGGATTATGTTGGCCTAAAGAGACATTTACTGGTGTTTTCAAAATGAGAATCTATCAGTTATTACTGCATGTTTTAAATTAACATTGTCCAGAACTTTGAACTTTGGAGATGTGATGAATTCACTATAAAACAATGTTTAAATGTATTTATGTCTAGTAACCTAAAAAGCAGAGTCTATACTATTCTACATTTCAACACATCAAACAAACTGGACCTCTGAAGATGACACTGTCCTCTCTGGACTAGGATGTCCAAGCCACTGCCCCAGAGACACTGCACAGGTGACCAGAGACACTGCACTGTTCTTCAGGTGAGAAGTCACTGAGTAAACTGAGGTCCTGACTTCTTGGTCATTAACACTGCCTGTAAGAGTAGGGGTTTTTATCCTGGTGTCCTGGTTAAATTCCATTCTGGGCCCGGAGAATCTGAGTGATCCCCGTTATCTCACCCGGTGACAGTTTTCATTTCTTTACCTGCTCTGCAGTGAGCTGCTGACTCAGAGTGCGTGCTTTGGAATAAAAAATTGTCTATTAATAGAAGTAATAATAACAATGGCAAAAACACAACAAAAAATAATAATAACAACAATATAATATCGTTTAAAATGGTTCTCACGCTTCCATTTTTCTCCCCTGACCATGTTTGACAATAATAACTCAATACAAGTATTTCCTGCAGTAGGTGTTCTGACAAACTGCCAGAACATTAGGTACATCTACTGTACCAATACTGGCTGCTATCATCCCTGTTGGTTTTCCCTACCTATGTGAGGGAAGTTAGAATGTCCTATGATAACTGCATCTTCTTTCAACCAAACATCCCTGAATCCAGTGTATAAGACTGATTTATAATGCATTTCTGTATTTGGTTGTCTGTCTGTAGCAGACTCATACTCCTCGCAGTGCATCCTTATTCCTAGTCAAATGGAGTCCTTCTCATTAAGAACAAATCCCATCAAAGGATTCCCTATGGCTGAGAGAGCCAAAGCCTTCTCCACACACCATGTGTTCTCAGCCATGTGTTGCTATAATTGGAATAATGACTTATTCATGATTATCATATTTATCACTATGATTATTGCTTGTGGCATATTCCTTTAAAAGTTCTTATTGAAGATTTACCAATAATTTTAACAACAGTTTCTATTTGAAACTGAAAAAGGTTTTGTAATATTTTACATGTAAATGCAAGTATTGCAAACATCCCTTACTTTGTTTTCAGATGAATGCACATCTGAGCATTCCATTTCAATATCTGCTCTGTGCTGCAAGGCCGGTCTCCTGGGATGTAAATCAGCCTTCAGCTAGAGGGCTCCGTCAGCATTTCTATACTTTATTTAGACTTTCTGATTCTGTGGAAATTTCCCAGGCATTCTGTAACTTTCAGTAACTGTTTAAAGGCCTGCATTATGCGAATTGTTCTGGATCAGACTGATGTAGTAGATTTGCAAAGCGAATTAAGACTTTGGCAACAGTGTGTGTGGTGATTTTACAATAGTTCTTGAAACTTGTAGAGTATGACGTGAATGCAGACACTTTGCAAAACTGCATCTGCCCTTCAGCAACAGACAAGGAGTCTCGAGTTTATTTAATTACCTCTCTCATTCATCTTACTGATTAACATTGCTCCTGGCAATAAAAGCTGACAAAAGACAACAGTTTTCTACTAAAAAATGGAACTTTTCCAACAATGGAAGACTGGCAATAAGAAAAAAAATCTATTGGTGCCAGCACTCCACCATGTCTGACTTGTCTGAAGGTAGAACTGTCTATATTATTTAAGTTCCAAACATTTTACATTACAGTAACTATCTGATACAGTCTTTTATAAAAATGGTTGTATTGGTCATCTGCGTTATACCCACCCTATCTAGACTCATTCACTACTAGTTAATCAGTTTGTCCTATAGCTTTAGACCCCTGACTACATTTAAAGAATGAGACCCTATGTACCTGTGTGCAATACAGTTGAATACATTTAAAGAATGAGACCCTATTGATGTGCCCAATGAATCACTGCAGGCTTCTGATTTCCTAGCAGGTCTTCAGCCTTCTAACGTGAAACTACAAACTGTTGTGTCACGATTACGCAGCACAAACACTGTAATACAGAACAGTCAAAACCCAAATGACTGCAAGAGTGTGAGGTGCATTCACCAAGCAGAACAGTTTACTGTGTGGGAACAGAGATGTGACAGTATGTGCACTAGAGGCAGGAGCTCAAGGGCTGCCCAGAGAGAGTGTGCCTTCAGGTTAAACAGCAGAAGTGAGCAGGGGTGTAGCCAGAGCCTGAAAACAACATAGGACAGGTCACAGATAATAGGAGGCTACTATCTAGCCTGGATATCAACCTTGTTCTGTTTCCATTATTTTTTATTTTAATCTGAGGGTTTCATCCAGCTGTTTTGTAAGTTAGTTGTAAGAAACTAAACCAATTTTAATTTCCTTTAGTCTGCCAGTGTAAGGCTTTGCGGTTCAGAGGGATGAGAATTATGGCAGCGTAAACATAGAAGATAGGCTTTTTTTTTTAATTGTAAGGCAGATATAAAATAAATACTATTTTTAAATTCAGATTGAACTGCAAACTCTTTCATCTCTGGCCTGGTTTCCTACGACACCAGAGGCTTATAACCAAGTCAGAAGGATTTCAGCTAAGGACTTTGTATCCATGGTAACAGACTCTTCTCAAGATTGCAATGAGGAAACACACTAAGCTGCTGGAAATTCAAATAAGTTAAATAATGGATCCCAGCTGGGGAGAATAAAATGTGTTCATTTGATTTAGCCACTCACAGCACAATGCAGCTGGAGAAATCGTAGCTCTCTTTACCATGAGATAAATCAAACTGCCTTTTTTCTCTTCTAACTACTAAAGAAAAAAATCAGAAAAGTTTTAATTTTTTAGGTATCTGTGAAAGTAGCTAATTCTGGATATTGAAATAAGACAGGCTATCAGCTTCAGCAGGACGACTGGAGAGCTTGTGCCATTCTCCTAAATCCTTTTGCTGTTGAATAGACTCCCTGGTTTCCACCTATTGGAGAACCAAAAGGAAAGATCTGAGTTTCTGAGACGACACTGCAAGACCACAGGCACAGGCACCTAGGCAACAGTCACCAGGGTAACCGGTTCACAGGAAGCCATGTGTTCTCGGCCAGCTCGGTGTGGGCTTATTGTGTTTCTTAGCCTGACCATCCCACGATAAGATAAGATCACTTTATTAGCCATATACAATTTCTTGCATTAGGAATTCATCTTTTCTCATACCCCAGCTTGCTCTCCATGAGACACACAGACAGGGAGAGAAGCTGGGGGTCAGAGCACAGGGTCAGCCATTGAACAGCACCCCTGGAGCAGCTGGGGTTAAGGGCCTTGCTCAGGGGCCCAACAGAGTAGGATTCCTCTGTCAGCCACAGGATTTGAACCAGCAACCTTCTAGCCACAGGCGCAGATCCTCAGCCACAGTGCCACCGCTCCACTCCCGTGTACAGTCAGCTCACGACACAGCCTTCTCCACCCATAGCCCTTCCTGACTACTCCATTACTAGATTTTGTAGCAACCAGCTCCTTATTTACTGAATTGAAAGGAGCATAATCTATATAGCAATATGATAGACCCCCACCATTAAGTGTTTTAAGGGATCTGAACACATAAAAACTCACAATGGACACTGCAGAAATTCCAAGAGGCTTTATTACACAGATCTTCTCTGTTCTACAACCAATACACCCCCTCAGAGCCTCCCCCAGGCTGTTGTCTCCCGACCACCAACTAAACTCTTTATATACCACACATTCCACTGATAACACTTCCAAAGCCTTTGCCAATTATCTAATTAATGAGATAATTAATTCAACAATATGTGTCTATTTACACATAATGGAGAGTGTTACTGGCCTCTAGTGGCAGGTCACAGACTGTCCTTCCACTACAAGGAGCCGGTTGTATCAGATTACTGAAATGGAAAAGTCGCACGCTGTGCACTGTGCAGCCCTGATATAACCAATCACAGCGGTGATGTTTAAGCTGTAAGGCGCAGTCTGCACTTCCAATGAGTGCATTGGATGAGGTCCTGTTTGCATTCAGAAACTGGTTCTCCAGTTTCATCACCTATATATGGGGTTACAGTTAATGGTGCTGTAGGGGTAAAACACTCAAAAGTAGAAGACCCCTAAATTAAATTGTGCCTCTTACTAGACGCCTCCACTGCTGGTGGGCAAACACACTGCTCAAAGTCTTGAAATCTAATTACACTGTGATCATAACTTAAACACTGACTGTTGGGATGCATCTTAGCCGAGGAAACCACTGCAGAACCTGGAATGAGATGTTGCAGTATTGAGAAGAAAACAGCTGGTCTAAAGAGCCAAACAAACACGAATGAGCAGTTTGCGATATTTATTGAGAGACGTGGGGCTGGTCTGTGTGGACGCAGTCGTGTCAGGTGAAGTCCTTCGAGACCGCCTCCACGAAGTTAGGCGCTGACATCAGGATGCCAATGGTGCAGAGGATGGTGAAGACAGAGAAGGCCATGAGGCACAGACGGTCAATCACAGAGGCCGCAAACTTCCACTCGCTGCAGATGGACCCATCCTCGTCCTGAGCCCGGAACCGCCCGGAGATGTAGCGCACCTCCTCCAGGATCTTGGCCAGCTCGTGCTCCACGCCGTGAGCGCCGGGCAGGAGCAGGTCCTCTTCGGCCACGCCCAGCCCCGGCTCCGCTGCGGCGCCATAGCGCGCGCCCTCCAGCCCGCGGGTGCCCAGGTACGCCAGGCCGCCGTTGGCGCCGAGCTCCACGCTGCAGACGCTGCCGCGCTGCTGGGAGTGGTGACAAGCCGACCGGACCTTCTCCTCCCCCGGCCGCCTCATGCGCAGGAACCAGGCGCACCAGTTCAGCAGGATGGTGCGTGTCTGTGGGGGAGAGACCGAGGTTTCTTTTCACAGACAGCTAGAGCAATCTGGTCAGATAAAACCACTGAACGAACATAATGTAATCTGGGGAATGGTGCCACCACAGTTATACTGCGCAGTGAAAATTAGGATTGGTACATTTTAAGATTAAGAAGATAATTCTAGATTCATAACTCCAGAAAACTGTAAACTCATTATTCTAGATGAAACTTCAGTACTCAGTTTATGCATTCAATTACATTAATTACCCAAATGAGACTAATTACAGATGGCTTGTGAAGAAACCAGCAGCCTTCTTAGAATTCTTAACCCACCTGACAGAAGTTTCTGACCGTTGTGAAAACAAAGGAACATAAAATCTTACATTGAAAATGACCAAGCTCTTCTGAAAAGGTGTACCACCTGCAGACGTCTCTGTCACAGTGAACATTTAATAGACTCCACTTCTTCCTGTAGCTCAGTTCACCTGACATTAGTCTGCTTCCAGTATGTGCCAGTTTTACCACAATTAATTAGTAACTTTGGTTTAAGATTTCTGCTGGTGCTACTGGGTGATTTTTAAATCTTGCATTTAAGAAACTATAACCCTTGTTTCATTTTAAATAAAGATAGATTATGATTTGAATTCCAGTGTAACGGGATTAAGATATACAGTGCCTTGCGAAAGTATTCGGCCCCCTTGAACTTTTCAACCTTTTGCCACATTTCAGGCTTCAAACATAAAGATATAATTTTTTTATTTTATGTGAAGAATCACCAACAAGTGGGACACAATTGTGAAGTGGAACGAAATCTATTGGATTTTTGAAACTTTTTTAACTAATAAAAAAATGAAAAGTGGGGCGTGCAAAATTATTCGGCCCCCTTGCGTTAATACTTTGTAGAGCCACCTTTTGCTGCGATTACAGCTGCAAGTCGCTTGGGGTATGTCTCTATCAGTTTTGCACATCGAGAGACTGAAATTCTTGCCCATTCTTCCTTGCAAAACAGCTCGAGCTCAGTGAGGTTGGATGGAGAGCGTTTGTGAACAGCAGTTTTCAGCTCTTTCCACAGATTCTCGATTGGATTCAGGTCTGGACTTTGACTTGGCCATTCAAACACCTGGATACGTTTATTTGTGAACCATTCCTTTGTAGATTTTGCTGTATGTTTGGGATCATTGTCTTGTTGGAAGATAAATCTCCGTCCCAGTTTCAGGTCTTTTGCAGACTCCAACAGGTTTTCATCCAGAATGGTCCTGTATTTGGCTGCATCCATCTTCCCCTCAATTTTAACCATCTTCCCTGTCCCTGCTGAAGAAAAGCAGGCCCAAACCATGATGCTGCCACCACCATGTTTGACAGTGGGGATGGTGTGTTGAGGGTGATGAGCTGTGTTGCTTTTACGCCAAACATATCGTTTTGCATTGTGGCCAAAAAGTTCGATTTTGGTTTCATCTGACCAGAGCACCTTCTTCCACATGTTTGGGGTGTCTCCCAGGTGGCTTGTGGCAAACTTTAGACGAGACTTTTTATGGATATCTTTGAGAAATGGCTTTCTTCTTGCCACTCTTCCATAAAGGCCAGATTTGTGCAGTGTAAGACTGATTGTTGTCCTATGGACAGACTCTCCCACCTCAGCTGTAGTTCTCTGCAGTTCATCCAGAGTGATCATGGGCCTCTTGGCTGCATCTCTGATCAGTCTTCTCCTTGTCTGAGCTGAAAGTTTAGAGGGACGGCCAGGTCTTGGTAGATTTGCAGTGGTCTGATACTCCTTCCATTTCAAGATGATCGCTTGCACAGTGCTCCTTGGGATGTTTGAAGCTTGGGAAATCTTTTTGTATCCAAATCCGGCTTTAAACTTCTCCACAACAGTATTACGGACCTGCCTGGTGTGTTCCTTGGTCTTCATGATGCTCTCTGCACTTTCAACAGAACCTTGAGACTATCACAGAGCAGGTGCATTTATACAGAGACTTGATTACACACAGGTGGATTCTATTTATCACCATCAGTCATTTAGGACAACATTGGATCATTCAGAGATCCTCGCTGAACTTCTGGAGTGAGTTTGCTGCACTGAAAGTAAAGGGGCCGAATAATTTTGCACACCCCACTTTTCATTTTTTTATTAGTTAAAAAAGTTTCAAAAATCCAATAGATTTCGTTCCACTTCACAATTGTGTCCCACTTGTTGGTGATTCTTCACATAAAATAAAAAATTTATATCTTTATGTTTGAAGCCTGAAATGTGGCAAAAGGTTGAAAAGTTCAAGGGGGCGAATACTTTCGCAAGGCACTGTAACCCTAGATTTAATCTAGTGTAATAGTTAATCATGTTAGTAAAACTGGGCAGCTTTTCTCAGTGTCATTAGCAATTAAAAAAGATGCTAGCCTATACACATATATTATGAAAATTCCACAGCTGAAATGTTGTGTCTCTTTTCTTTTCCTTTCATCATAAAAGGATAAACCTTTAATACAACTTTACCTGTTTCTCTGCAGCCTATGTGTGCTGATGCAGCTCCCTGCTCGAACTTCTTCAGCATATAAACTCACTAAACATGGCAAATAATTCTCCTGGTGAAAAATATATTTCTAGCATTTTTCTGTGTCCCTAGATTCTGGTTGCAGAATGTAGAGACAGCAAGCAATGTAGGGACAGTTGGAAGTAACATTGGGGTTAAATGTGCTCTGTTTATTTCTTTTTAATATTAAAGTAGTATTAAAATATCACTTGTAAATGGGATGAGCAGCAAGGTTTTTTATGTACAGTATTATTGCCCAGTATGAATAGGACAGCAGAAGAGAAATGATGGTCACTCACGAATGTGATATTCCCCATGCGTGCTGGTGTGTGTGCTTCCACTGCATGTGGGTTATGTGTTCGCTGCTGTTTGTGTTCTTGGTAGAGCACTAGCCAGAGGTTTGAAGGGTTTTAGGTTTTACTGTTGAGTAACTATGCAAAGCGCCCCAGTGAAAAAGCTCAGTCCTGGCAGAAAGGTGGTCTGGCAGTCACCACTGCAGCCTCTCAGCTCGACGCCCCACCTCAGTTGGGTCTTGTGCCTGATGTTGTTTTTATATCATCCATGATCGGTGTTTGAACCGCAGCGCGTCACTCCTTACAGAAACGCCATGAGCATTCCACATTCTTACCCATTTTGGCATCTTGCCTCCATCAGGGTCATGGTGATGGAATTGTAAGACCCAGACAGTGACAATTACAGACAGTCCGACAATGATCATTGTGCTCGCAAAATACTGAGCTGCAAGAGAGAAAAGGGTTTGTTAAGAGGTGAAATGAACAGACTACACAGTTATAATAATAATAATAGTAATAATTCCTTACACTTATATAGCGCTTTTCTGGACACTCCACTCAAAGCGCTTTACAGGTAATGGGTACTCCCCTGCACACACACCAGTGTGCAGCCCCACCTGGATGATGCGACGGCAGCCATAGTGCGCCAGAACGCTCCCCACACACCAGCTCTCAGTGGGGAGGAGAGCAGAGTGATGAAGCCAATTCATAGATGGGGATTATTAGGAGGCCATGATTGGTAAGGGGCAATGGGAAATTTGGCCAGGACGCCGGGGTTACACCCCTATTCTTTTCATGAAACGCCCTGGGATTTTTAATGACCCCAGTGAGTCAGGACCTCGGTTTTATGTCTCATCTGAAGGACGAGTTGTACACAGTTGAATACTTCTTAATAATTTAATGTGATGCTGTTTAGTATCCCAAAAAAACTAGAATACTTTCTTTAGGGCCATTTCACTGTTATCTACCTAATCGTTGAAAATCACATAAAACACTTTACAGAATCTGCAAAGTCCCTTCTGTTGTGCTTTATGTCACAGACTCTCTCTTTTTACTGTCTCTTTTTACTGATATTCCCATTAAGTTATGTAGGTATTTCACATGTAGTATAATGTGGGTAAGGAATGTATTTCTGCTGCTGAATTGATTTGCCATCCTCTTTGAATATCAGTTCAAGGAAGACTGCGTTGTTGGTGGTATGTGAACAACAGGGTGTTCTGGGTCTCTGGCAGTGATATTCATGATTTGGCACACAGTACACAAAACAAACACCTCCAGTTAGAGATCTCTCTCTTGCCAGCAACAGCACATGTGGCAAAACATAGGTCAGCTGGAATAAAAACATTTTCTGATTAAATTCACAATCATAATTAAATGTGCCATCAGCTGCGGCAAGGACTGAGGGTCATGTCACAGAGCTGCAGTTTGACATCTGTTCTCAGTGTGTTCTCAGGGACCTTCTGATGTAGGATCTGCTGCCTGTGTGTGTCTCAGTACTCTGTTCTTAGTGTGTTCTCAGGGACCTGCTGATGTGATGTAGGAACTGCTGCCTGTCAGTGTCTCAGTACTCTGTTCTCAGTGTGTTCTCAGGGACCTGCTGGTGTAGGATCTGCTGCCTGTCAGTGTCTCAGTACTCTGTTCTCAGTGTGTTCTCAGGGACCTCTTGAAGTAGGAACTGCTGCCTGTCAGTGTCTCAGTACTCTGTTCTCAGTGTGTTCTCAGGGACCTGCTGATATAGGATCTGCTGCCTGTCACTGTCTCAGTACTCTGTTCTAAGTGTGTTCTCAGGGACCTGCTGATGTAGGAACTGTTGCCTGTGAGAACAGTACTCTGTTCTCAGTGTGTCCTCAGGGAACATGGGGCCCATTAGAGGCTTACTTGAATAGCACCAAGGGACACAAAAATATTGTAAGACAATTTTTGAGAGAATTAAAAAAACATAAGTAAAGCTGTCCATCAAAGGTGGGAGGGGTGGTGGTAAGAGAAAATAAATCTGCCTCTTCCATTCTTTGACATGTTTAGTGTTGTAGTTGATTTGTACTCAGCCCTTTAAAGAGTACTTTAATATAGGAAAACTGCCATTCAGAATGACTTATAATGTGTGACATTTATTTTCTGCTCCATTCGGAAGGCTGTCTAACATGAGTGTGTTGCTGTTTTCATGGAGCAGAGCCACCTCCTCCTCCACAGGGGAATCACTGAATATCTATCTGACACAAGAAATCGTCTCCCACAGCCAGACTTTCAGTCTCACGTGGTCTTTAAGCGTACGGAATGTATGAGATTAGAGTTCCTAACTTGTAAAATCATCTGAGGTACTGCATTAACGTTTAGTGTAGATATCGCAATAGCATCCAGTGAAATGATTATAAATGTTCTTGGATATTAAAAGCTTACCTATTAAAGGAACAGAGTCTGATGTTGCAGGCATAATCTCTGCGACCAGCAGCATGAAGACAGTGAGCGACAGCAGAACTGTGATCCCTGCAGCAAGAAGGCCGTAAACCACACATTAACTACGCCAATTCAACCATTACGAACATTTGGTCCATTAGTCTTGTGCAGATGCATGTATTAAATTACCCAGAAAGAAGTAATTAAGCTTTTTCTTGGCATAAGAAAGTGAAACAGAATTTAAAACATAACATGAAATTAACGTTTCTACTGCCAAGAGGAGGTTATTTTTTATTTACATCGTACTGCATTTCCATCAGTTAAATTAACTCTTTCCATTTACTTCTTTAATGATGAAAAACTGCCCCCTCCGCCTGTCGGTGTTTGTTGTATTCCTACACCGAGGAAGACGCCAACCACGTCTCTGCCGTTTTCAAGACGTTTCCATATTTTTGTCTTTGTATTCTATTCTTTAATTCCTTGTATTAAAATTAAATTAAACCTCATAACATACCCAGACTTACATCTTTACATTCAGGCTGCGTTGCTCTTGCTTAGAGTTTGAGCTGTTCTGCGTAGAGACAGCACACACAACACAACACGCCTGGTCTTTACACAAACCCATTTACTCCTGGACCGGGGTCAGCTATTAAACCTGGAACTTGTGCAGCGGTTCAGTCCTTCCCAAGTGCAACAAGTACAGTATATCCTCATAAAAGGCAGCAACGGGTATAGCTCTCAAACACGTACAGTAATTGTAATGTGAGAAATCTTGGACCATCTTTCTTGGAGAAATGATCAAATCTGAACAAATCCATCGATCGTGTTCTTGCAGTGCAGGTCTGTATGGTCTTGGAAGGCTGCTCTCTGACTTCACACAGATGTTTTGGCACAGATCTGAGCTCTCAGTAGACTAGTGCAAGAGGGTCCCTGCATCTGTGAGCACTGACAGTGACAAATGCCTAGAACATTTTACAAAGTTGTAATAACTGATAGCAGTGAGCACCGCCTGTACCCTCTGGGGTAAACAAGGCGTTTCGTCCCCAACACTTTGGGATGACGTTAGTTTCAGTCACAGCCTTCCTGTAGACAGATTAGATCTAAGGAAATAGAGAGGGAAGGAGCCCCTGAACCACTGCACCTCTCCCTGTGCTGAGACACTTGTGTAGCACGTGAGGGCCTGGTCGTGCACTGGCTGACTGCGGCCAGGAGATCTGCAGCCAAGCCGGAGGTGGGGCTGGCTCTGGGGCACGTCACTGGGGTCGCGCCTCTCCTCCAGTCAACGCCGAGCCTCTGGGCAGAAGACCAGCGGCTTGATGGAGCGGCCTGTGCACACTTCACCTCCTGCCCACGTGGGTGCAGGGGTCCTGGCTGCGAGGCGAGGTGTGAAAACACAGCTGGCGGTACCAGACAGGGTGGGCCTGGAACAATTATAAATGAGGAAGGACCTGAAGTCTGCCTCATTGAAGGTTATTTTACATCATTTAAGTGTAATAAGTGTATTAAGACAATTTAAGCCTTATCCTACCGAATTGCATGGAGGTCACGCCTCTGCAGTAAACTGAAAGCACTTTCCTTGCAGCTGGGGAGCAGGCACACAGTGTCCGAGTGAGAAGGTGCTGGGCCGCACTGTGCCAGAGGTGAGACCGAAGAGATGCTAACAAAAGCAACTGGTTTAAGCAAGTAAAGCCGAATAGATTTGATGGCAACTGTCCTATTGAGCGGAATGTTTTAGAACAATGTATTTATTAAAGGTAGGAAATATTATTTTTGTTTTTGCCGGGTTGCAATTTTACGGTTGCAATTCACATGCAACAAAATTATTCACATAATCGTAAATTAATTGTGTGGGGTTTACACTGAAAAACTACATTTGAATACAATACCGTATGAATGTGTTTGCTGTATTTGAAATCAACATTTTTCACCCTGAATTAATCAGACTAGGAAATGTTTAAGCACGGCAATGCGATGAGGCATTTTAGATTAGATCTATAATGCTTAATTATTTAAATAACTGGAGTTGCAAATCACTAGCCTGCTCATGTATATGCACTGTTTACGCATATGTAGTCAATATGATAATAACTGAAAAACTCCAGATAATATCATATACAGTACAGGCAGGTGGCTTACAGTATATACTATACAGGTATGTAACATAATGCAACGTGGTAAGCACAATTAGTTTAGCATATTTTCATTTTCAATGGGTAAAAATCAGAAATTGAGCCGTTTCAGTTCCAGGTAAAATAATTTAATCCCAGTGGGAAGCTTGTGCCTGTGAAAGAGGGCACAAACGATGACTGTTCTGTTACTGAATACAGCAGAGTTTCACTCTCTCATGCAGATATAACAGGTTGACTCGCTTTGTAAATCACATGTGTGCCCATACAACAAGGAGCCTACCCCCCCATGTCATAATTCCATTTTAGCTGCCGGTACTATGTTTAGATGTATTTTAAGGAATGTTAATATACCAATGTTTACATTACAGAGCAGAGCGGTGCCTGGAACTGGAAGGTTGCCAGTTCAAATCCCACAGCCCGCAGAGGAATCCTACCCCTGAGCAAGGCCCTTCACCCCAACTGCTCCAGGTGTGCTATGCAATGGCTGACACTGTGCTCTGACCCCAAGCTTCTCTGTGTGCCTGTCTCATGGAGAGCAAGCTGGGGTATGCAAAAAGAAATTGTATAGGGCTAATAAAGCAACATTATTATTACCATCCATTTAATCTATCCTCACAAGTGCTACCACTCACTGACCTCCTTAAGAAGTCAGCTAGGACTTAGAAATTTGTCACTTATGAGGCAGCAGCTCACCCAGCGAGATCTTTTCCCCCGAGTCTGCAGGCAGCAGGAAGACCAGCAGAGCCAGCGTGGAGATCAGGACGCAGGGGATGAGCAGGTTCAGGCCGTAGTACAGAGTGCGCCGGCGCATGACCACTGTGAACGTCACGTCTGGGTACGGCTCCTCACAGCACTCGTAGAACCTCTCATTCCGGCGCCCCTGGACACCTGCGGTTCAAAGACATTGCAAAGACTGCACCACATGACCAAAAAGGCACGGGAGTGGACTGTAAGGGCACGACAGCGGACTGTAAGAGCACAAGAGAGTGGACTGTAAGAGCAGCTGAGAGCGGACTGTAAGAGCACGAGAGACTGGACCGTAAGAGCACGAGAGAGCGCACTGTAAGAGCACGAGAGAGCGCACTGTAAGAGCACGAGAGAGTGGACTGTAAGAGCAGCTGAGAGTGGACTGTAAGAGCACGAGAGAGCGCACTGTAAGAGCACAAGAGAGTGGACCGTAAGAGCATGAGAGAGCGCACTGTAAGAGCACGAGAGAGCGCACTGTAAGAGCACGAGAGCGGAGTGTAAGATCATGAGAGAGTGGACTGTAAGAGCAGCTGAGAGCGCACTGTAAGAGCACAAGAGAGCGCACTCTAAGAGCACGAGAGAGCGGACTGTAAGAGCAGCTGAGAGTGGACTGTAAGACCACGAGAGACTGGACTGTAAGAGCTAGAGAGTGGACTGTAAAAACATGCACAGGTGAGAAGTGTCTTGGCTTCGGCAAAGGAGCCACTGTCCATTTCATGTAAGTTTATATACAGTAAACTGTATATGTTAACAATTAAAGACAACACATTTAAATGAAAACTTTAATAGTACATACTGTAGATATAACCGGTCAACTTCATGTCCCCCTAAATATAACACGTATTTGTTTTGTGGCCTTACCCACAAGGTCCCATTCTCCATTGGGAATATATTCAGATGTGTCAGCTTCCAGCATCTGCAAATCAAGGGACCAGCCACCATAGGTCCAGGAGCCAAACTTGAGATCACACCTTTGCACATCAAAGGGAAACCATCTTACGTCTATGTAACAGGTGCTCTTGAAGATTCCTAGAAAGGAGAGAAAAATACAGTAGGAAGAGACTGACTCCAGTTTGGCTGCTGCTCAATACTCCTTTTCTACTGCCTGTTTCTGATTCTCTTCCCTCGGCACAGGCTACCCTTCTCTTCTCTGTCCGACCCCTTCTTGATCTCCCTGCTATTCTCCCATCAACACTTGCATTTCAGGTAATACTCAGGCCTGGTTCTCCTCCTGCTTTGCCGATTGCATATATCAGAACTCCTGGTGAAGTTTGCTGTCTGCTCCTTACTTTCTCTCCACAGGTGTTCCCCAGGGTTCTGTCCCAGGTCCTCTATAGTTCTGTCTTGACACACACTCCCTGGGTCATGTCCTTTCTTCCCACACAGTTCTGTATCATGCAGATGATGGTCAGGTCTTCCTTTCATGTCCTCACATTGAGACTCAGGTCTCCTGCAGTATCTTCGTTTCTCAAGCTACAGTTATTGTGCTGCACAGCTTACTCCATGCTGGCATGTTTTGCACTGTTGCCACTGGAGTGTGAAAATGATTGTATAGATTCTCTGGACTTGTCTCACAGACAGGCCACCTTCAATTGTACTGATAGCAATACAGGTGTGTATGGTTGTAACTTTTTTCTTTTCCTGCATTAATTAAAATTTTAAGCACTTCTCATTACAATCGGATTGTAAAATAATGTACATAATGCTTGCCGTCAAATAAGTTAGAAAAATTACAACAAACTGTTGTTGAACATCAGATGAATTTAGTATTCATGTTATTTCACTTCTTTTATACTTTTAAAATATATGCACTAATGTCTACATGAAAGGTATTTGCCATGTCACCTTCTAATTTTTTTTAATATCATAATTAAAAACATTACTCAGCTTAAATATCTGCGGCTGATTTGTTATGCATAGAAATCAGATGGAACATCCTTAACAAATCTAGGGTGATATGTTTGTTCACTTAAGTTTCCTTATTAAAAACTTGACACATGTCCTGTTCTCACAAGACCCTGTGACCTTCCTCTCCTGCAAGTAATGATTGTGAGGAATGAGGGTTCGATTTACTTCGATTTACCTGGTGGGATGTACTGGCAGTATCCTGTGGAATTCACAAGCACATTGGTGTGAAAGGTTGCATCAAATCTCTCATCAGCACTGCGAGGAACATATCAGCTGTTAGTGTCAATGTTTTATTTCCCAATAAAGTTCAGATTGGCAGATTAAATGGAAAACATGAGAGAGCTGTTTAAATAATGACCGTTACTGCTTTGGTTAAAGCGCTATAAATCTTTAAATTTGTTGGACCACAAAATAAATAACACTTACTTTAGTGTCAATAAAATGTTTATGTAAGGGTGTGCACTGAGCTGCAAATTGCTGAATGAGGAAAAGGGCAGCTTCAGCTGTTTCGTATTCATCAGAAAATAAAGTCAGCCACATTATCCATCCCTAGGGGAGAAAATTAAATGAATCGCTCCAGGTGACTGGATAATATCCACGTTCGTCTTCCCTAAAGTACATTACCCATAACACATAAATTAAATCAAGCCAAATGACACAGACCCATTTAAATGTATTTGCCATGCACTCTTCTATATTTTTAGTTTTTCAAACTGTACAGAACTTTATACAGGCCAGCACATAGGAAATAGAAATAACCAATATTATGTCTATGATAAATTTAATGTTTATATTTTCCACTTTTGAAAATGAACAAAATGAGATTAAGAATATATATACTATTCTATTTTCATGTCGTTTAATTCATTTTAATATATAATTTGTTGTTGTTGTTGTTGTTGTTGTTGTTGTTGTAGGTAGAACTAGACTCCAGATTATTTTTATCGTCTTATTGTTTTATTAGTTTTGCAGTGTTTATTCCTCTCTCTCTTCTAATTGATTCTAATTCCAATGTAGTTCCGATTTATGGCTGTAACTGTATTCTTGTTTTTTGCTTTCTCTTGATCTATTTAAAGATTGTATATAGCCTTTTTTCTTTTTCCTACTACTTATCGGTATGTTATATGATTTCGTCCATTGTTATCTTTGACCTAGACTTGTTTATTTTTGGTATGGATTTGGTCTGGCTCTGTAGTAAATGTGTTTTTGAAACAGAGCCATCCACTCTTTCCAGATGTCATATCTAATTTATCTTAATCTGTTTATCTCATACTCTCTCATTCCCTCAAAGTCTGCTTCTCTAAATCCATAAACCACACTGCCTGTCAAGCACACACTGTCAAGCTTTGAATTTCACTTAAAAAGGATTGTACCGTGGATGAATTATTTTAGTTATTCTCTTGCCTCTGTCTTTGCACTCTGTTCTGAATACTTGGAAAGATCAGATCGGTGCAGGGATTTTCCCTTGTTGGTTCTCTGACAAGTTGAGTAAGAAGGCAGTCATTTACCTTTACAATCATTTCACTTTATGCACAGGAACTCAAGAAAGGATAGACATGAGAAGAGGCCCTCTGGCCCATTTGCTCCCAGTGGTTGTTAGTAGCTAATTGATTCATGAATCTCCTCCAGCTTGTCTTTTATTTTTGATCTGTGTATTGGAACATATGTATAACTTATGAATTTGCCTTCTTGGCCCTTTTGCTTTTCTTTGTGTTTTGCCCGATTATCTAACCTCTTCACTAACTCTCAGCCTTCCAGTCCAGACTGTTTTATGCTTCAGCCCCGGGACATATCTAATAAAGATTTTCTCTAATTGAATTTCCTGCCTTTTAGATGCAACAATTCTAAATTATCCTTCAATGCGACTCTTCAATGTGATTTAGCTGTAGAATGGATAGATCAAAATAGAATATAGATCATTCTCCTTTAATTTTGTTGAAAATTAAAACCCAGCACCCCAAAAAATCTAGGCACCTTGTCGTTTCTACCAAATCCTACATGTGGCCTGCTCTGACCCACTACATCCTAAAAACACCATGTGGGGTTCTAGACCCAGGGCGGTGTGACTCGTTGTTCTAGACCCAGGACAGTGTGGCTTTCTGTTCTAGACCCAGGACAGTGCATGAACGAGGAGTAGCAGTGTACCAGGCATTCTGATCTGCTCCTGTAGTGCCTGGCCTCTTGTGCCTTCAGTGGACACTTTCTGCAGCAACAGGTATGCAATCAAGCTATTGACTATCTGCTGTATTACATTTCTCTGGCAGCCAATTCTGGGAAGGTTTCAAAACACCTCACAGCTGGGTTTTTTATTTTGTGTCCCCCTGGTGGATATAAGGAGGACTGAAAGAAGACATATTGATTCATCTTTCAATAAATCTAACTAAGGGAAGTAACCTACCTATTATAGAGGAGAACATCTGGCTTCCATATCTGCTCATCAGGGAACCTAACGTTCTTCACCCCTGGATAGTCAGAAGCATTCCACTGAAGGTAGAAGTCATTCCAGTACTGGAATGAGAAGGAAAATAGATGAGTTGTCAGGAATTCCATCAATTATCTGGTATGAGGAGAGGTTTTCTCCCATGATGGACGACCCTGTCCATGCAGATGTTGGCAAACCAGGCCTTCAGTCAGGTGCTGCCAAAAACTGTCGAGCTTGAAAGTCTTGTCGCAATTTCTACAAGCATCCTGTGCACTGTCATATCAACTACGGATCTGCAAGGACTCTGGGTCTGCATCCATACAGTTTACAGACAATTTCTAAAGTACCAGTAAGAAATTAGTAAGAAATTATATTATCCATTACTCAATATAACTTGCACAAAACCTGATTTGCTTGCTTGACTGTACTAATGCAGAATGCCTGTCAATCAGATCAGGAAATAAACAATCAGCAGCAGGAGTAGGAACAAGTCCTAATGAGAGAGCGTTGGGCTGCAATAGGGCTCACTGCCTGTCAATCATATTAAGAGAACCAATCTGTGAGGAAGTAATCTGCTGCTGGCATAGTATTTTATTTTCTGCATGCATTAGTCTATGTGACGGCTTTGCTTTTCTTCTGCTTTCTCAGAGATTATGATTGACAGTATGTCATCACGTCGGTAACTTTAATTTTCCAGACAGAATTTTAGATTGCTTTAAAGCTGTTTGCTGGGTCAATGTGTTATTGAAGCCCTGATTTCTGCCCAGTCAGGATCATTCCACAAGCTAGAGAGAGGACTAGCCCCCTTATCAGCTCTCATCTGCTGAGGTTATAGGTGAGACATTTCTTTTGATGCTCAGTTTACAACTTGTGCTTATTTCTATATTGATCCTTGGAGGATACAATATATTGATTACTGTATATTGCTTTCATTAATTAACTCATCATTGACCTTAATATTTAGAAACAAGTGGCAATGCTGCCCCTGGGAGACCACAGATTGAGGTGATTAAAGACCACAGTTGCGTGTATAACGTGTGGAAGATGATGTAAATTATCTACCATAAGTCTGTTTTTTCTGAAGCATGTTTGATCGGGGTCTGCTAATTTATTCACGAAGCTGCAGTGTGAGCACTTTGGCTGTCAGGAGTTTGTGTCGGGGTATATATCACTTCCAGCTCTCAGTGTGAAGCTTCTCAGTTCCACAGGGTGTAATGTAGCTATACTGGCTACATTATAGCCAGTATAATGGCTATTATACATATAATATTATATATATATTTGTATATAACTTACATATAATAATAATTCCTTACACTTATATAGCACTTTTCTGGACATTCCACTCAAAGCTCTTTACAAGTAATGGGGATCCCCTCCACCACCACCAGTGTGCTGCCCCACCTGGATGATGCGCTAGTCTGCTCCCCACACACCAGCTCTCAGTGGGGAGGAGAGCAGAGTGATGAAGCCAGTTCAGAGACGGGGGTTATTAGGAGGCCATGATTGGTAAAAGCCGGGGGAAATTAGTTTTAATTAGAACAATTTATATAATTGTCCTAGTGCCTAAATTGCAGACAAATTTGAAAGAATGTTGCTTTATTTCAACTTTCATATAAAGTACCTGGCCTGCTTTCAGCTGTGAGGGATGTAAATCCTAGAAGTGAAGAGAGAAAACTGGGCTCCTGTGAGGCTGATCCAGACAGGCTGAGCCCGGTGGCCCAGGCCGCCCGACAGTGAGAGGAGCTGAGCCCAGCCAGCCAGCCAGTCAGTCATAGCTGCAAAGCCTGTTCCACATGAGGCTGTAGAAAATCTAACTTGCAAGAATGCCACTGTTTGAAAACACCTCAGAAAGCCACGTGATCAGGCACTGGCAGCTGCAGGCCAGAACCGAGGCTGTAACAGGGCACAGGTCTCTCTGGGCTCACGCACAGGGTGCAAGACACAACCCACTGGCCACAGAAAGAACTTCTAATAAACGACTTACCAGCTGTAACCATATGTTTGTTGTAAAAACTTGATTTTTTTCATCCTGTAACACATAAAGACAAATTTTCAAAAGCAGTGGCTAAGAACATCAGAATCACAAAACATATAAGCCCTAAAAAATACCTGAGGAGAAACTACCTCATGACACACAGAGAGAAGATAGTTTTGCACTTTTCTGAGCACTGCTGCAGCTAAACTAAATCATCCAGTAACACCATCCCACTTCCGACACCCAGTTCCAGAAATCAGCCTTTATTTCTCACAGTGCTGGTTTCACACTCATAATCATTAATAGGTTAAGAATGGTGCGAGTATGCTTGTGATTAATCACAGAGGTGTTTCAGTATCTGAACACCAGAATTATGTCATCTCAAGCCGGAAGGTCAGGCAGGCTGGAGCTGTCTCCCTGCCCTGTCTCCCTGTCCTGTCTTCCTATCCAGCAGGCTGGCCTGTCTCTCTGTCCTTTCTCCCTGTCCAGCAGGCTGGCCTGTCTCCCTGTCCTGTCTTCCTATCCAGCAGGCTGGCCTGTCTCTCTGTCCTTTCTCCCTGTCCTGTCTTCCTGTCCAGTGGGCTGGCCTGTCTCCCTGTCTTGTCTCCCTGTATGGTGGGCTGGCCTGCCTCCAGAAACACCAGCAGGACACAGGAAAGAGGCCCCAAGGACACACAGAAATTTAGAGGGAGTAGATTTAGGACAGAGATCAGAAGAAACTTTATTATATGAAGGACTGTATGGATCTGTTATTGAAGAGGGTTCTTCAGGATCCTTCAGGAATGGTTGGAAGAAATCCATGGATTTATGACCTGCTAGCAACCAAATGATGATGAGGATAGGCCAAACGCTTTTCTTCTTACTGCAGAGGCAACTTCTGTTTGAAAATGAAACACTCCCTCCCACAGGCCTGTGGTAATTAAGACTTCCAATTAGTACATCTTAGTTTGACACCAATCTTAATGCCCAGACATACTGCTGTGGGTCCTAGGAAATAAACGCATTTTCTAAAAGCTCTTAAATTGTAAGTACCAGCTCCACAACTCCACCTTGTGGTGACACATGGAAAAGAGGCACAGACTAAACGGTCTCCACTGGCTTTTTGGAAACTGGAATCTGTTGAATTAGACTTATTTAATAAAGTACACTTTATGAGATTAAAATAAAATTGATCTCAATCTTCTAATGGGATGATAACATGTCTAGATAATAATTCACTACTTCCTTACAAGGAACAGTCCTACAAGAAGCTGGACATAGTGTCCAGTTTTCCCAAAACTGAGTTTTGACACAGGTCTACATCCGAAATAGTGACAGTATCTCCCGTATTGCTCCAATTCTTGTGCATTGCATCATTTTATTTTCTTCAGCATTTAACCTTCTATTTAAGGTTTTAAAAAACTATTTCCACCTGGTAATCATAAAATACAAAAATGATAAAACGGGAAATATATACATGCTTTGTGCCTAAACATAGCACATGTTTCTCATCACACCACAGCTGTCAGCCTCTCCTAGTGAATCCTCAGGGAGCTGTGGGTTGTGCAGAAACAAAACTCTAACGGCCTATTTTATGCGAGGACATCTCTAATGCTCTTTAAACAGATTAGCGTTGTTTGGGTGGAATAGCTCATGAGTACAGATGAATCAAAAGGTTCAATTATGCACAGATATAGGGCCCCCGTGTCCTCATTGACACTGGAGCACGCCTGCTTTCATCCTTCCAGTGACTCAGCATGTACAGGATATTCCTGAAAGCTGGATGAGTATGAACTCACCACATCCATGATCTGCATGAGGCTGAGGCTGAAGTACACTGTGAGGGGATGGGAGTCATTGGACACAGGCCTCTCCAGCGGGTTATAATTCTTCATCAGGTCTTTGTACAGCTTCCTCTGAAACTCCCCTTGCAGAGAGACTGGGGGAGAGAGGGAAGACTGGAGTCATCGTCTAGCCCTGTCCGTGCAGGAATCCAGCAACCTCTCTGGGAGCGCTGTACTGCTGCAGCAGACAACCTCAGGCTCTGGTTTAACACCAGAATCAGAATCTTATTTGACTTCCATTGGGACTTTACTGAGCCATCAATAGTGCATGTTAGGACCAATAGAAAAGATTTCAACATTGCCATACACTCACATCAATGCAACCAGTTACTGATCCTCATATCACCTGTTTTTATCAGCTATTAGAGTCTGTCTCTCAATTACTAGAACAGAAAACCATCACTGAAGCTCCCAGCCATCCCCGCCACAAACTGTTCTCCCCTCTACTCTCTGGCAAGCAGTGTTAAAGAAAGGACCACTAGGCTCAAGAACAGCTTCTAACCCACCCTCAGCAGCTCACTGCAGGGCCTTAATACACATCTGCACTACGCACTTTTCACATAGTCTACCAGTTGTCTTTGGTCTCACTACTACATATTTATTTATTTTTCCACATCATATTTATTGTTCCTGTTGTCTACAGTGTGTGGTGTTGTCTGTTGCAGTGTGTATGTCCCTAGAGATCAGCACGATTAAGAATTCCAATGTACGTGTACATTTGGCAATAAACTACTCTAAATGAGACATTGCTTTCATTCACATGCTCTATATCGAATTGCCTCTCTAGCGGCCTCTAGTGGTGCCCTGCTGCAAAATGCACTCCAGACCGAACTGGGGAAGATGTGGTTTCCAGCAATGGTTCCCAGTTCTGCTCTGGCTGCCCACACAGCTGGGGGTATTGTTCCTGCAGAGCCCCTGGTTACACATTAAACCCTTCATTGACTTAATAACAATAAGTCTTGTTTGAGCTGTTAGTTCCCAGCTCTGACACATGTTGGAGCTTTAACTGCTGTATTTTGTAATTGAAATAAAATCCCAGACTTGTCACTAGAAACAAAATGCAAATATTCCAGGGAAGAAACTTCTCTGATCAATGAAGGTTCCACCTAATGAAGGTGGGCTGGAATGAAGACCAGCAGGTGTGGGGCACCAGACCAGACCTGGGACCCAGCGGCTTACTGATCACAGTTCTGCACTCAACTACTGTACCGGACACCTGCTAACAGCTGCTTAGGTCCCTGTGAATAATACCTGTTTGTAATGCATTTATTACAGTAAAAAAACGTTCCTGTGTCATGAATCAATGGCGTTACTGCGTCTTACAATACTATAGGATCAGGGTATTTCTTACTTTTGCCAAAATCACTGGTCATTTCAATGGCGCTGTGTTCATTTATCTTCAAAGCACACATCACAATACCTCTGGTCCTTCCTGTCTGCTCCTCTACAGTACCTTCATAAAACCAGCTCCCTAATTGATATAGTTACCCTGATAATTATCAGTTAAAACAGTCCTGTAATGCAGTGAACTCTAAGGGCTACAAGTTAAACAGCCCTGCATTAGAAGATACAGCCTGGTACCAACAGAGGTACATCAATACATTCATCACAATATTCTACTGACCTCCACTGTTCCACTGCCATGAGCTACAGTGTCTCAGAGGCTTACAATACCGCAGTAAACACAGTTTTGCAGGGTTAGATAACCTTATAATAACTTACACTTACATTATATAGCACTTTTTCTGCACACTCCACTCAAAGCATTTAACAGGTGATGGGGACTCCCCTCCACCACCACTAGCCATAGTGCGCCAGTCCGCTCCCCACACAGCAGCTCTCAGAGGGGAGGAGAGCAGAGTGATGAAGCCAGTTCAGAGACAGGGACTATTAGGAGGTCATGAATGGTAGAGGTCAGGGGGAATGTCGGCCAGGACACTGGGGTAAAAAAACCCTACCCTTTTCAAAGAGTGCCCTGTGATGTTAATGACCAAGGAGAGTCACTACATCAGTTTTAAGTCTCATCCGAAGGACGGAGCCATTTTTACTGATTCCTTGCCTGGTTATCAGCATGGGGTTTCCCTCCATTAATATCGGAAAGTATTGTTCGAAAAGTTCACTTACAGGTAATGGCCTAAATGCTGAATGAGAGTAAATCACCATTTTTAGGCGGTGAAATTCAAGTTTTCAAATGTTCAGCTCTTAATTCTCGCTATGCTTCTGTTTCCCTTTTGTGGAACTGAGACAAGCAGTTTTTAGTATTTTAATTTTCCTGCATATTCCTGCTGGAAGATGTACATCATAATGGCCGTGTCAAGTGCATCTCCAGTGTTCCTGTGCCGGCTCCCATTCCGGCACCGGTGATAGAGAGGACACCAGGCGGCTCGGAGATTCACAGACGCGCAGTCTGTCATCGCTTCTCTCCGATTGCTGTTACGAGATTCTGGAATTCCCTGAGATCTCCCAGCCCCAGAAGCCTGTGGTTAACTTGCCATTCCATGTAGATGCATTGCTTAGGTTTCCTACTGTAATAGAAATAAAAGATAACTACTAAGATGACCGCTCGGCTTTTCAAGTTAAGATATTGCCATACCTTTGATTCGTACCCCCAGTATTGACTGACTGACTCAGCGCTGTTAACTCAATCCTTACAGCTCATGTCGCTGCTCCACTCGCTGGGCTCTTATTCCGACTGCCAGAAGTGCGTTTAGTATAGTCGCTTTATTCGCGAGCCCTCGCTCCTTATGCAGCGGAGAATTGCGCGATAAAAACTAAGTGTGACTCTCTAACGGAGCCCTTATCCTTCCGAAAGACAAACTTGCTAAAGAGATCACTGAGAAACAACCCCGCTGTGACAGGGCGAGTATCGGCACACCAGAGAACCAGGCAGCTCCAGAGTTTGAGCGGTCGACAGCCCAAATATTTTAATGAATAAGATGCATGAGGAAAGCAAGCAAGAGGTACAGTAAGAAGGAAGCAGCCACGCCCTACCGTCCAGCCAGCACGCCAGGCAGGTGAGGTGCAGGAGCATGCCCCAGGTCCCCATGCTCGGAGCGAGTCGGCGTCCCGCGGGCTCTGAGCGCGGACACGTGCTGTGTCTGTCAGTCAGGGCATGCTGCCTCGCGCCGGCTCGCACCTCGAGCTCGCCTCCAGCCAGGAGCGCGCTCCCGGCGGGCCAGGAGGGCCGGGCGCGCCTCTGAGCCCAGGATCCCCGAAGCGCTGCACGGCGGCGCGGTGAGTTTCTTGATTAGCGCGCTGCGTGCTGTCTGAACGTGATCAGACAGCCCCCCGCTCAGCTCCCACCGCACCGAGGTGTGCACTGGACTCCAAAGCGCAGGAGTGTTTGTTCTGAATGATACAATTTCAGATGCATTATGTAATACAGAGTGCACTCTCAATGTTTATTATATCATGCATTTTAATGTAGTTACGATAGATTGAGAACTGTTTTGTAATTACTTTTTTGCTGTCGTACTTCTTGCTCAGTCCTTGATGGGCGATGTAACCAGTGTCCTCTGGCAGGAGGGCGTGTGTGGTCTGTGCGCGCCCTCTTGTGGCCTGTTAGCGCGCTGCGCATCGTGTTTTATTTTGTTGGTGCGAAAGTGCACATTTCTACTAAGTCATTATTTTCAAAGTTCTTGTCCTCATCTCAAATATTGTCTCATTGTCCTATCTCAAATATTTTCTACAGAAATGCTCTAGATTACAGCACCTGTCCGCCCTGGTAGACTGGCCCCGACCGCTGCCGGACGCTTAGCAAGGGCTTCATCAGTGCCGAGAGGGGAGACCTACAAGTTACACCGGGCTTCTGCTGTTAACGGGCGGGATTGGCAAGTAGGAGGCGCTGTTCTCTCCCGAAATAAAGGTCAAGATTTGTGGGGTGAAAAGGTGTAAATATTGTAAATGAGTGCAGTTATTAATTATTGCGAATTCTGTGCTGAACTGTGCGCCAGGATGAGGGGGCTGTCGGTGCTGGACTGTGATCCAGGATGAGGGGGCTGTCGGTGCTGGACTGTGATCCAGGATGAGGGGGCTGTCGGTGCTGGACTGTGCTGTCGGTGCTGGACTGTGATCCAGGATGAGGGGGCTGTCGGTGCTGGACTGTGATCCAGGATGAGGGGGCTGTCGGTGCTGGACTGTGATCCAGGATGAGGGGGCTGTCGGTGCTGGACTGTGCTGTCGGTGCTGGACTGTGCAGCAGGATGAGGGGGCTGTCGGTGCTGGACTGTGATCCAGGATGAGGGGGCTGTCAGTGCTGGACTGTGATCCAGGATGAGGGGGCTGTCAGTGCTGGACTGTGCTGTCGGTGCTGGACTGTAGAGCAGGATGAGGGGGCTGTCGGTGCTGGACTGTGCGGCAGGATGAGGCGGGCTGTCGGTGCCGGACTGTGCTGTCGGTGCTGGACTGTAGAGCAGGATGAGGGGGCTGTCGGTGCTGGACTGTGCGGCAGGATGAGGCGGGCTGTCGGTGCCGGACTGTGCTGTCGGTGCTGGACTGTGCGCCAGGATGAGGGGGCTGTCTGTGCCGGACTGCTGTCGGTGCAGTTCGGAGGGGCAGATCCAAGCCATCCCTGATACACATCCACGCGGGCGCTTTGCGAGTCCTGTAGGAGTTTGTAAACTTTTGTCGTCCAGTTAAACCAACGAAACGAATCTTTCTTTCAAAATGTGTTCATTTATACTTTATTTTCTACGTGAAATACAGTTAAAGATAACATTAATTAAAATAAAAACGATACAAGCCAGGGTTTTTAGGAGTGTAATCATTCAACCCCTAGTAACTACATGCGGTGAGAAAATATGTGATTATTGTTGGAAACTCGTTCACACAGACCCACGCTTGTAAAACATGCGAGTCGCGTTTAGTACCATTCGGCACCACTGTTTGGAATCCACACTCAAAATATCTCGATTTAAATTAGATGATTCACAAATATAACGTTTCTGTTTTCATTTACTTTGTAGTTTATAGTCAAAATCGTATCCGTGTTTGCGAAACAGTAGAGACTAGTGGAGAATGAAATTGTCACAACTCATTTAAAAATCCTGTGAGAAATACTGTAGGTTAATTTTAGAGAGGGGTAAGGATGTGCAAAAATGATCAAGTACTAGATCTTCATGTCATGCAATAACATTTGCAAATATCGCTTATTTGACTGAATTTGGAACTCCTCATTTTGGATCTTAGGTGAGATGGTTTTTTTTTAATATTGGGGCAAGAGTTACAAATAAAGCCATACCGATTATTATTTGATAGGTTTAGTGTCAGTGTGTTCATTTTGGGGTCAAAAATAAAGTAAGACTAATGCACCGTTTTGAAACAGGTCTGACAAGACTAGTTACAATTAAAGTTTTTTTAGAGTCTAAGAAAAACATAACAGTTTTAAAAAAATCATTTCGATAATAATTTCACCTAACATCTTAGTTCTAAATAGTGTAGCTAGTTCCGTAATTTAATGATAAGAACAATTATATATATTATTTTGACCACAAACGAAGTCACGAAGTACAGTATGACCCGGGACTGAGAGCACTGTTCAAGGGCTCGCCGGGCAAGCGGCACAATCAGGCTGGTAACCACAGGCGATCACACGGGGGTTGTGGTGAATTACTCTGGTTAATAAAATTCGTGGTAAAACATTGAAGCCTTCAGCAGACAGAGCACAGGCACAAATGTAGAGAGAGCAGGAAAGAGCACCAGAGAGAGACACCACCATCACCCTCCTCTTCCTCAGAGCTGGTGCCTTGTTCGGATCAGCCTTGGAGACCAGATTCTGGGGGGCAATCTGAACATTTTTGTGTTTGTGTTATTTATTTTAGGAAAATCGGCACATAGTCAAAACGTTTTCTTGTACTTAGTGATGCACGTTTATAAGGAGTCTTATTCCTGTTTGCTGCTGGGTATCCATGTGGTAGGAAGAGGAAATAGCTGAGATTTAGGGTGTATTATTTTACTAGGGTGCGGGCTTTTCGCGTTTTGTTCAAATGTCAGTGTTTTCAGATTACAAGGGTAGAGTTCCGGGTCTCTATTGTAGTTCTCACGCCTCTAAAACGAATGAACTTGTACATATGCGAAACAGACTAAGTGATGCATGTCGTGTAACGTTGTGTAGCCGTCTTAATAATTGTCAAGAAATATCTGTCTCACCCAAGTCTGACCGATGTATTACTCGTCAATTACCAGAACTGTGCTGGAAAAAATAAAGAACTTAAGTGCCATTTCACGCGTGACTCGGACTGCCCCCTCGCCTCGAAATTTTAAAACAATATCAATTCTGATTCAATTTAAAATACGAGGGACTGAAGCATTTAAAAATTATGTTTTTATACTTTAAAACTTAAACATTTTTAGGGCCGGGGACTAACTGCAATTGAAAGATGAATCAGAAGAGTGAAGGTTTTCCACTTCAAACAACAAAGCAGGAAAAAAGAGACGAGCCAGCCAGGAGTCGAACCTAGAATCTTCTGATCCGTAGTCAGACGCGTTATCCATTGCGCCACTGGCCCGCACGCTTTCCCTCTGGAAATGAGCCTTTATAAAACGAAAATCGTGCACTCCTTCGTAAAACACGCGACACAATAAAATCCTAAATACTAAAATGCATGTTCAGTAAACATTGTTAATTTCGCTCCACTGTATTTCGAAATGCCCGAAATAAAAACGAATTACAAACCTGCGGCATGTTGTGAAAGTAACCTGTGCAATACTTGTATGGCGACAGTAATTTGTTGAGTCTGTGAATATATCATCAAGCTCTTACATGTAGTATGTATTTCTTGATGCATTTCAGTTTGATCAATGTGCAGTCGAAACTGAACAAGAGACGCAAGATATCTAGTGCCGATCACGAGCATGCTTGACACTACAGAACGGGCGCGCCCTCGAGCCTCAGGGCTCGACTGCGCGTGTGCGCGCACGCCCGCTCAGCCCCGGCTGCGTCGCGGCGCAGGGGGCGCGCACGCTGTGTTTGGATTGCAGGACGGCGGGAGTTTGCGGCGCCTGGCTGTCAGACCGGCGAGCGGAGAGTCAGGCTGGAAACACGGTAAGAGAAGGGTTTCCCCTCCGAGCGCACCCGAGACCTGCTACCTGCTCACCGTCCCCGGTACCCTGCACACGCGTGAGCTCAGGGTTATTTACAGCGCAGCTCTGAAGTGTGTCACCTCGCACTGCCTCGCCTGGCGAGCGACTCCCAAAACCGTTTGATCTGAAGGACCTGAAAGGACACTGCCGGGCCGAGCCGGACCGACAGTGGGGGTGCTGTCTGTGAATCGGCGCGTCTCTCTTGACTGCAGGCTGTCTGAGCCCGGGTCCGCCATGGAGGAGAGGATCGTGTCGCTGTCCCGGGCCGACTCCGTGCAGGAGCTGCGGCGGTGTCTCCGAGCGGCGGGCGAGGGCGAGGTGAGGCCGGTGCGGCGTTGTTCCTCGGGGGTGTGCTGGGCAGCCCTGACCTGGTTTACCCCGCACTGCTCCTGTCGCACACGACCGATGGGCTCATCCCAGCCCGCTCCTATCAGACAGCTGGCTGATCGGCCGCTGGCAGGGAGCCGCCGGGCTGCCCTTACCGGGGTCTCCCAGCGGTCTGCTGCACAAGCTGTACGGGCGGGTTCAAAATCCCTGACTGCAGCTGCTAGCCGTGAACCTGCTTGTCTGGGGGCAAAGACACGACAGTTCTTGAAAAGAAGACAACTTTGTCATCCTTGAGCTGTTTGAGAAATGTCTGCGGTGTCCTGCTGTTTCAGAAACTGTTTTGTAAGGAAATGCAGCGCCTTTGGTGTCCATATGTGTAAGCTTTCAGCCGGTTTAGAAAAAGAAATGCCTTTGATAGGTCCCGTTTGCAACTGTAAACTATATTCACTATGAATACAGTCTGCTGTTGGTTACACCTCAGTGAAGAGATGTTTAGCACGAGGTCATGAAATCTATATGTAATTGTTCTGGGGGTTTCCACCCTTGCTGCTCCTGCCCTACCAGTTCATCCCTCACTGCCTGGGCTTGAACCCGGGTCGCCGGTGTCACGCAGCAGGGAACTTGCCAGCTGAGCTAAAGGAGAACTCCCTCTTATACACGCAGGGGGGCATTCGTTACATATATTAGGCAGTAGACTCATTTACTTTAAGGTTTTGTGTGCACTTTCTTTAAATACTGATACAACATCATAAGAACATTACATCGGCAAGATCTGGAGGCGGAGCTCGTATTTCAGTGATGTAAAAAAAGCTCATTTCCGCATGTGCCTGAGGGACAGGATCTTTTCCAGGACAGTCCCAGTCATGCTTGTATAAAACACGTACCGTACATCCTGCACACTGGAGCCACTCTTTTAGCAGTATAAAGAAAGGCTCAATAGGACTAACCTGATGCTACATGTCCCATTAGTAGAAGAAATGCTGTTGAGATGGGCCTGTGCTAATCGCTGGCTCTTCCCTGTTGTAGCTGGCCGAGCTGATCACGTGCAGCGCGGTGAAGGGGAGGGACGTGGGGCAGCTGATCAGAGCCATTTTCAGAGGTGAGGCTGAAGATATGCGGCTGCCTGTCGATGTGCAGCAGTACCGCAGCAGCAGGCGTGATGCGGCTTTTCCTGTCCCAGGCTCCCCCACCACGGACAGCGAGGGCGTGAGTCACAGGCTGCTGGTGTACAAGCACTGCATCCAGCTGTGCGAGTCCGGAGACCTGCAGCTGGAGGTGGTGTCTGACATCGTCGGGCTCCTCATGCTGGAGGTACAGGATGCTCCCCACCTTCTGCAGCTCTCCCAGTGCCCACCCTGTGGAGGAGAGCTGCCAGCTGGCCTGGGGCTCAGGAGCCTGCTCACTGTCCCTCAAGCAAGCAGGATTGCCATGCAGAAGCAGCACAGTGCAGCAGTCCTCCTGTATGACAGTACAGTATGACCGGTAGATTAAACCAGACACCCATGGCACCTGGAGTAAAGAATTTCCTCCTATTGCCAGCGCTCAGAGCACCTGTTGGTATTTTTCAGTAATTATTTTGGGTGTTGCTTCATTACTCTCTCTCTGTCTGAAGTGGATCAGACCCAGACTCTGGCTCTGCTGAGTGCTCTCTCTCTGTCTCCAGTGGATCAGACCCAGACTCTGGCTCTGCTGAGTGCTCTCTCTCTGTCTCCAGTGGATCAGACCCAGACTCTGGCTCTGCTGAGTGCTCTCTCTCTGTCTCCCAGACCCACCAGCTGCCTGGGCCCTGCCTGGCTGAGCTGGCCACCCTCTATGTGGAAGCCATCAAGAGCGGTGGCATCAGCAATGGGAAGTCCCTGGAGCTGCTCCCCACTATTCTCACAGCACTGGCAGCCACGGAGACTCTCACGTACGGCAAGGGTAGGAATCTGCAGTGTGACTTCTGGTGCATGTCCTCTGTTCTCCAAGAGATCTTAAAAATCTTGTTTTTTGCCTTTGTCACCCTCCTCTCAGGAAAAGTATTACTTATGCTTCTCCTTTGTGTTTTTACCTGGCATCAGTTTTGTTAGGCATTGTGTGCCAGAGTCCGTGAGAGTGACTTCATACTGACCAGCTTTACTGCTGGTGTCCCATACACCTGAAGAAGGCTCCACGGCTGTAACGTTGTGTTTTCTTTCTTCTCTTTTCAGCATGGAATAAACCTATTACTTGTTCCTTTGCAGCCTACGCATGCTGACACAGCTACCCACCTGAACTACTTTTAATAATTGATGTACTTGATGTAGAAGTATACAGTATTCCTCTCATAGTTCACTCAGTTCAAAACTAATGGTATAGTTATCATATTTCCTTTTATTTTCATATCTCACTTGTTCAAGTGATCAAGAGCCGCAGTGGTTTTAGATCTTCCATTTCCAGTCCTGAGGTTTAGGAGTGCGCTGTGCACTCTGTTGCAGGAATGTGCGATTGAACTGGCTTGTCCTGTAATGGTATTTTGCCCCCATTCCTAGGTGAGCTAAGTGGAGAAGAGTACAAGAAACAGCTGATAAACAGTCTTTGTTCCAGCAGGTTAGTGTATTTTCTCAACATCCGTCTAGCTTCAGCCCTGGTGAGCGTTGTGGCATTTTCCAAATGTCAGCATATAAAACTGCAGGCATGAATCTTAATTATAATTGCCCAGTTTCAGAGTTCAGGTTACTGCTTGTAGCATGTTATTTTTCAATATATTGCCTCATATGTTAGTATGCTACCTTACATCTGATTATTTCTTTACTAACAGGTGGGATCCTCAGAGTGTGATCCACCTTACTTCGATGTTCAGGTACATGTTACAGACTTACAGTTCCTCACTTCACTTGTCTCATTGTGTTCCTGTGCTGTTTCATGCAGCATGAGTGAGTGAACTTCTTGAGGCTGCTCCTCCGTGCGTGTCCCCCCGGCCTGCTGTGGAGCCGGGCTGCTGCCTGTCACCCAGCTGGGCTGCACGTCAGTCAGTCGCCTCCTGTAGGCGACGTGCTTTGGGATCCTTTGGGTTGAAAAGCACCGTGTTGCAAGCAAATCATTTATTACTGTCGTTCTGTTGGCTGTCTCTCAGCCTCTGTGATGGCGATGTGGTTCTCTCCTCAGTCTGCTGTGTGTGTCCTCAGGGATGTGCCATTGTCAGTGGAGGAGCTGCAGTTTGTGGTGGAGAAGGTCCTGAGGATGTTTTCCAAGTTGGATCTGCAGGAGATCCCTCCTTCGGTTTACCAGCTCCTGCTGCTCACTGCCAAGGTCAGGGGTCAGGGGTTAGGGGTCAGGGTGGGCGCGTGCACACATGCTTACAGACATGAAGCAAACTGCATCTGCATTCGAGTGCCGCTGCAGCAAGGGAAACGGGGGACTTCTTCGATTTGTTACCCTGTGGGGACTTCAGGCTTATTCCCGCTGTTGAGCCACAACTGCAGAACCCTCACACTTTGCATGTGAGCCCAAAAACATACAGGAGTGAATCACGTTTCTAACAGCCTCTTCGTCCTGTGGTCTTTATAAGCACAAGCTTTATAGACACAAGCACAAGCATCAACACCTCCAGTTCATGTGTCCCTGGCCAAGCTACCAGGTACTGCTGGTGTCTGCTGTTTGGCTGTTGATTTTGTCAGGCCCCTGGATTCCCATCCCAGCCCTTTTAAATTGTAAGTGTGTAGCTGGTGACAAATGTCTTCTTGTCTGTCTTTCCTATTAGGGCTGTAAGAAGCTTGTTCTAGAAGGAGTCATTAATTACTTTAATGAACAGGATCGGCAGCAGAAAGAGGGACAGAAGGACAGCGAGTGAGTATTTTAAAAAAAATGCATTTTGTTAAAACTGGAATCTTGGAATGGTTTAAAAGCCTGATAATTAGTATGGTTGGATAGAAAGGAATTTGCTTTGGTCTGTTTTAAAGATAAAAGATGTTATGCCTTCCTGTATTGATTCAGAAGATGTATCTGTGTCATGCTAGTAGGTTTGCCATATTTGCTCCAGGATGGCACAACAATTATCACGGAATTGGATCCTAGGCCAAAGTGCCAGGATTTGTGCTGCGGGTCCGGGGTGGGGCTGAGAGCCGAGCGGGTGTGTTCGTGTCGTGACCGGGGCTCCCCTGCTGTGTCCTGCAGAAGTGTGGGCGTGGATGTGGCACCTGTGCCCCAGGACCAGCTGCGGCACGTGGAGGGGACGGTCATCCTGCACGTGGTCTTTGCTGTCCGGCTGGACCACGACTTGGGCAGGGAGCTCCTCAAAGGCCTCAAGGTGTGTTTCACTCCAGGTGGTGCGATCACGATCAGCGTTTGACCACCAGCAGGCCCCGCAGTTGGGAGGCTGGGGCGGTTATCTGGGTTCCATGGGAGCTGATGGGTAAATTTAAAAAGGAGTCTGGTAAACTCTGCGGTTTTTCCACAGCCGATATGCCAAAACTACAGGATAAATCAAGTGAGAGGTTAGTGATGAACTATTTGCCTGGTTGTAATGTCGGATCGGTTCTTAAGTGATTGTTTTTGGACCTCAGTTGGTGTTAAAGGAAATAATCTGCAGCTCTGCTGTGTTGCAATGTGAAGGGCTGATAGAGTCTGGGTAAAGCGAGACTTGATAACAGAACAGGCACCACGCTAGCACTGGAGTACCTGCCTGCTTGACTTTGTCCATTTACACACGCCCAGATGCTGCTGCTACTGCAGAGAACTACTTTTACCATTCTGGGGCCGAGTGTGTGTTGGTTCGCTAGACAATCCATGTGTTTTGGAGTCACATTCTTGTTATGGCTGGAATCTTATTTTGGGTCAGAAACCTGTGGGTGGGTTTTGCAGACTAGTATGACCTGAATCTCTGTGATGTCCCTGGCAGGCGGGCCAGCAGGGGGAGGTGGGACAGGCGCTGTGTCCGTTCAGCGTTGCCCTGCTGCTGTCTGTGGCCAGGATCCAGCGTTACGAGGAACAGGTCAGGACTGCCTCTTCTCCAGCCCAGGGAAACTTCACTCTTGTCCTGTAGACTTAGTCTCTTCTAGATTCCATTCTCCAGTAATGTGAATTGACTGTTGGCTTTATTGGTGAAGGATTAACGTGCTCTAACATGAATACATGAGTATTCAGTCTTAGAAATTATGGAAACAGGACAAGCTTACATGCTTATAACAAAGAAAATCTCATCTTGTGTAAAAATTAAAAGCACCGTAATTCAGTTATGTGTTAATAAGCTCGTCAGGCACTGGCAACACCCGTGTAGGGGAGTTTACCGCCAATTCCCCTGCCTGGCACCTCTACTGCCAAGTGCAGCAGGTTTGCTTCCAGTCATTCGTCTGGCACTGGCTGAAGCATTGAAGTTGCTCTGTAATCTGTAACGCGGTGCTGTTCGTTAGGTAAGGAACTTATTTCCGAACTCTTGTGTGATGTTTCAAGGGCACGCGTATATAGATGTACATGTTCTGATGAAGAGGTTTTTATCTTGCCCGTCAGTGTAGAATTAACATCTTCTCGTTCCTTTACGTGCCACAGTATACCTTTGAATGTCACTCGTGGGGGGGTGTGCTACTGTACCTGTCCCTCCCTAAACCTCACTCCTGCTCGTCGTGCGCTGGAGCACCCAGCTGCAGCTCAGTCTCTCATGGGCTCCCTGTGTGACACAGGCCTTCGAGCTGCTCAAGGCTGCCATAGTGAAGAGCTTCCGGGACTCTCAGGTGCAGCAGGGCTCCCGGTTTGCACAGGACCTGCTGCCCCCGCGCTGCTGCGTCTCCCAGATGCTCCTGGATACTGTCAGGAACAGGTCAGAGGGCGCAGCGTTCACATGGTAGACGCTGATTCGTTTGTTTTCTAGTTTAGACATTGAAATTCAGTGAGGTTTCACCTTTAATCTTCTACACTGCATTACACTAGAGGCACATGTTGATGATTTTAATGCTGTTCATTGATTAGGGTGTTTTTCAGATTGCTTCTAGTTTCAGATTTCAGTTTTATTGGATCAGCTCTGTTTTAGGGTCTTTTCAAGGGGAATGGTTAACATTCAGTTCATGTGCCACTAGAGGTCAGTAACTCCAGTCCTTGCTGTTTTACCCCAACAGTCTGTGTGGTGCTGTGTTCTGGGGGTTAAACTCAGGACTTTGTGAAAGATGCACTCTGTGAGAGAATGGGTTTGTTTTTAACCTTCGGGATGTGACAGTTTTGATCTCATGGCCCACAAAAGGCACACGATGAGCTGAGCTGGTGCCTCTTGCTGTTGCAGTGTGTTCGGCTGGGACCATGTCACACAGGGGCTGGTGCAGCTGGGCTTCATTCTGATGGACTCATTCGGCCTCAAGCCTGGGCCAGGGGGGAAGTTGGCCGAGTGGCAGCATGCCCTCCCCAAGACCCCCCCTCAGCAGGCCAGCCAGCTGGGGGGGCAGATCCTCCTGGAGAGCTTCAAGGTAACTGGAGAGTGAGCTGCCACTTTCCAGCAACCCACCCTGCCTGTGAAGATGAATTACAGCACAGTTCATTTCATTAAATCATCAGTTCTAATCAGTTATGTTTTAAAATTAGCTTTATTGAGGTTTTACACACAAAAGGTATGATAACTGATGCCAAGGAAGATTCATTAATTTTTTTTCTAAAGGTGACTTGGTCAATAGCAACACCTGAGTATCAAAAAATAATTGAAGGGTATCAAAAGAGGAGGAAGAATGCTGTGTTTTGCGATTTGCTTTCAGATGCATGAGCCCATCAGAAGTGAGATTCTGGAGCAGGTCCTGAACAGGGTGATCACAAAGACAGCCTCATCTGTTGCTCATTTTATAGGTACAGAACACCGCTTGATGCCAATATGGTACGGTCACCACATTAACTGAACATTGTGAAGCTCCAACTGCATTACTCTGCAGAAAGCACAAATCATTTCATAGGATTTTTGTTTTTCTGTTTAAACAATCACATTTTTGTCTCTTAAACTTCCTTACGTGCCTTTTACAAGTTTCTCAAGAGAAATGCTTTTTGTATTGCAGATTTGTTTTCGGACATCGTGGTCTCTGCACCTATGATTCTCCTCGAGTCTTCCTCCAAAGTTATGGAAACCTTTGATCACCTGTCCTTCCTGCCTCTCAGCACAGTGCAGGGGCTGCTCAGAGCCGTGCAGGTACAGCGTGTGCTTGTCTCTTGTGCAGTGTGCCCTCGGGATAAAGCAGACAACGCTGATGAACAACTGCAGTTGTAGTCTTGAGAAAAGTGCTTCACCCCAATTTTGTTCCAGTAAAATGTTCAGCTGTTTAAACGGGTTCAAATGTAAAAGCATCAGCCAAATAAATTAGTTACAAGCATTATTAACTATTTACAGTAATGCTTTTTCTTCTGCTAAATAGTGTAAGCCAGCAAGAGTGTCACTGCTGTGAAGCAGGCATGCAAATGAAATATATCCAGAAAATTCAAGTGGTTGGTTTTTCTGGATATATTTTGTTCAGAAAAACCAACCACTTGCAAAACATCATTTATTCATTTCAATACAGATAGAGCTTCAAGTCCAGGAGGAGCAAGTTCATAATAGTTTCAGCTTGACAGCCTTAGGATAGTCACAGGCAGTATTACTACACTTAATAAAGAAGCGTGTGTTTCTTTTGGAACGTAAAAACCGGTGATTTCTTTTTTCTGTGTGTAAATCCTTTAGTTGAAGATGTGTGATCTGTATCCAGAGTGAGATGTTCAATATTGCTGTTTCCCCTCAGCCCTTACTGAAGGTCAGCATGACCATGAGAGATTCGCTCATTTTAGTGCTCCGGAAGGCTATGTTTTCCAGGTATTTCCTTTTGAACAACACTTCTATTTACATTCACTTCTCTGTATTTTATCTCTTTAGCAACCTGAAATTGAATAATTAAAAAAAAAGTTTTTTTTAACTCTGACTTGATTTGTTTCCATACCTGTGCTCTGTATCCCTACACACCTAACCCTTTTCAGGCCTTTCAGGACCAAAGGAAGCAGACAAAGCTGTGCGGGAGCCCATTACGAGATGTGAATTGTTGCTCTCTGTCTCTCTGCAGCCAGCTGGAAGCTCGCAAGTCTGCTGTGGCTGGTTTCCTCCTGTTGCTGAAGAACTTCAAGGTGCTGGGCAGCCTGGCGTCCAGCCAGGCCAGTCAGACGATATCAGCCAGCCAGGTGACACACCGAGCAGCGGGCTGTTAGCCACTCGTGGCTTGAGGTTTCCAGTGCTCGAACTGGGCATCGCCACAGTCCCGTGCAGAGCGTGACTTATATATACAGCACGCCAGCCTGCCAGGTGTTGTCTCCACAAGGTTTGAGGTAACGTGTTTCCGTCCCTCTGTGCAGGTCCAGGTGGATGTTCATTCGCGGTACAACGCGGCCGCCAACGAGGCCTTCTGCCTGGAGATCCTGGGCAGCCTGCGGCGCTGCCTGAGCCACCAGGCCGACGTGCGGCTCCTGCTCTACGAGGTGGGCGCTCCCGGTGCCCGACGACGGGAGGCCAGTCAGAGGAAAGCTCTGAAGGGCAGCTCTGGCAAGGGCGTGTGCTCCTGCCAGTATTCACCAGGACAGGCTGCATCTGAAACACCTCCTGCTCCTTCTTTTAGGGACATTCCATAGCTTTAAACTGGTCTTTGGATGATTCAGTTTCCCAGTTCAAAGCACTGGAAATTTGCTGATTAATAAACAAGAAAAAACCTTTTTTTTTAATGAACATATGAGCTTCTGTGTGTTTTTCTTGATCAGTCCCTTAAGCGCAGTTTACTGGTGAAGATGTCGATTCTATTTAACTTGTTTCAGTTCTGCCGTTAACTAGACTTTAAATTTTTTTAAATGAGATATTCGAATAATGTTCTTTTCAGCAGAGTGGAGATGTGTTTATGTGATTAGGGCTAATTATGATAGTGCCCTGTACCCTAAAAAAAATGTTTTGCTAAATTCTGATTTAGTGAAGACTGCTTATTGCCTTTGAATGGGAGGTGTACTGCTGTCTTAATAGATATCAAAACATGCAACAGTACCTATCAAAGAAATAGAAAAGATAAGAGGTGTGGGGAGAGGAGCAATTCTGACTTGTATAGACAAGATTCACTGTTAGTGAATGCTGACACTCTTTCACTTGCTTTGTTTTATAGATTTAGATTGGGTTTAGGCTTTAATGTCTCTGCTCTGTGGCGTGCTGCTTCAGGAGACGCTGCTTGCTCATGGAGTAAAGTTGTCCTCTCACCTTGTTTGTTTTTATTTTCCTGTCTTGATGTCAGGGGTTCCACGGTGTGTTGCGTAGGAACTCTCAGCTGGCCAGCTCTGTCTTGCAGACTCTTCTCTCACAGGTTAGTGACACGAGCAGCATCCCAGAGGGCTTGTCCTTTCATCGTGCTGCTCTTTGTTGTCGTTAACACTGCTGGCTTTATCTTTGAACACAGAGCAACTCATCAGTAAATGTTGGTCGTTTTTCTTTGTGAAATAAAATGAAGCGAGTTTGTTTAACTCTCCATGAGCTTGTACAGCTGCATTAAAACTGTACACCTGAACCTGGCTGTATGATGGTGAATTCCAGTGTATAGGGCATTATCTCTGATTCTCAGAGCTGGTCCACAGCTAGTCACATCTGTGACAGTGGAACAGAACTGAATCCAAGATGCCTGTACCAGCAGTTAGGTCTGTGCTTTTAGCTGAGCCGTCTGCGTGTTTGTGTGACTCCTGCACTTCGTGTCTGAGCAGCTGAAGCGGTATTACGAGCCTGAACAGGATCTGCTGCCCCCACTGAAGCTGGAAGGATGCATCACTGCCCAGGGAGACCAGATCTTCCTGCAGGAGCCGCTGGTACAGGACACTCACTTTCCCCTGAGTGCCGCGTACTTCTGCACGTCTGTGAACAGCTGACACTGCTGCCCTCTTCCCATAGTGCAGTGGAGGAGGCCTCTGTACATTTAGGCTCATGTGCCTCAGGCTGTGCACAGAATCTGCACAGAGCGGACCTGCCTGCTTCTCCTGCAACACAAAGCTGGATGAGATACAGACCTTCAGTCCATCTGTCTCAATACCAAATTGTTACACAATAAATTGTTGCTTTTACAGTAGTGAATAACATAAAGAATCACTGTTTACAGCATGTTTTTTTTTAAATGGCATCCTATTTGAAATCAAAAACATGGATAACTAAATTCTGTGAAATTTAAGTAATTATAGCCATCCATTTGGTGTTTTGTAGTCGAGGCCAAAGTGAAGCCAGACAAGGACTTTCCCCCCCTCTGCTGACCATATTCTTGTGTTATATCTTAAAATGAACAAAATAAAATGCAAAACAATTTTCAAACTCCTGAAGGAGATATAAGTGCTGTTTGAATATTGGAATAATAACGATGCCGCTGTTGATGCAGTCTGCTCAGGAGTGATGGGAATGCTCTCGATCTCTTCCCCCCAACCTCAGGCCCACCTGCTCAGCTGCACTGTGCACTGCCTCCAGTGGTACCAGGACCTCCAGCACCACAGGCAGCCCGCCGTGGAGGAGGAGGATGAAGATGAGGAAGAAGGGGGATTGAAGGAGGATCTGGAGGCAGTTCTGGAGTCCATCACCCGTCTCATGATCAAGAGCGAGCTGGAAGATTTCGAACTGGTCAGCATGCTCCTTAAATGTTCAAAATATTAAGCATCAAATGAAACCTCAGTCATACCTGCGATACATTTATAAATAAGCATATTAGGAAAATGAGGATTTTTACAGCAGATGCACTGACATGTTATTGACCTGTCATGGCAAAGCTAAATTTACAGTGTTATGCTGCTTAACATTTGTCAGTGTTGATCAACAGAGTGTCAGCTGCGCAGGTCACAGGCTAGTTGTGTGTGCAGCCAACTCTGGAAACAGTACAAGTGATACATCTGCAAACCATGCTTTGCAGGTGCTTTGTGGGGTTCATTTCCCATTCGTCTTGTAGGGTCTGGTCAAGTGTGTGCTTGTTTAACTAGTCTTTTGATTCTGCAAAGATGGAGCTGGAAGCTGTGTCGATCTGAGTGAGCTGTTGTGACTGCTGATCTCTGAAACCATTGACAAGACTGTGTTTGGCTGTAACAGATTTCTAGGTTTACCAAAAATAAAATCACCTGATCGTTTTTTTTTTTCATATGCTGGTTTCTCTGTGTAGTAGAATTGCTCAGCGTGTGTTCGCTTGTCTTTTAGGATAAGTCCGCAGATTTTTCCCTTTCCTCAAGTGTGGGTGTGAAGAATAACATCTATGCTGTTCTGGTGATGGGAGCCTATGAGGTTCTCATGGAGTATAACTTCATGTCGGCCAACTACAGGTGATGTGATTAAAAAGATTCTGTAAATGAAGTGCTGTATCTTTTCCACGGATTCTGTCTGATGCATACAGCATGTGTGAAGAATCGCGAGGACTGTTAGTGTTTGTAACGCTGGATCATTCTTGCTTTGGACTCATTTTATAGGTGCCCACTGGGATTTTAAGCTGTAATTAGTCATCACCCACCTTCTTTCATATTTCTAAGGTGGCAGCGTTTTAGTAGTTATAGAGGTTGAAGTTGAAGGGTTTGCTTCTGAAGGGGCTGAAAGAGCGAGGGGGCAGACAGAGCAGCTGTGGGTGACGGCTCTTTCTGGTGTCCTGTGCAGTAAGAGCCGCTTCGAGGACGTTCTTGAGCTCTTTAACCGCTACCACAAGCTGTCGGAGATCCTGAGGGAGAAATCCGGGAAGGGCAAGTCTCCTTCCAGCAAAACCGCGCGCAGCCTGCTGTCGATCGGCTTTGTGTCAACGCTCCTGACTGCTCTCTTCAGGTGAGCACTCCCGGGCTCTTGGCCAGGGGTTCATCGGGACCGTCTGTGCTTCTGTGCTGGTCCTGGTCAGGCGACTGCAGCTTAACGGTGTATGGTAACTCAGGTTAGATTGATCCTGTGAGGGAAATTGTAGTGCAACAGCAGCTTAGCATAGTCAACACAGCACAGTGTAACAAAATGATACAATAATACAACAATACAATACATACACTAGTAAAAAGTAAAAAATGGATTATACAGAGTTGCTCACAGTACAAAATATACAAAAACAGATCCGAAAGTACAGTAGACATAAAGGTGTAAATAAATATATTGCACAAAAAACATTTGTAAACAGGAACAAAAATGGATGTAAGCAGAGAGTTTTATGTTTAGTTCAAAAACAGGTCAATGTTGCCCCTGCCCAGACACACAGTGGATGATTTGTACAGTCTTATGGCAGAAGGCTCCCTGTCACACTGTGGCTCGATCAGCCTGTAGCTGAACGTGCTCTTCATTCTCGCAAGCATGTCATAGAGGGGATGGGAGACGTTGTCCATGATGGCCTCTAGTTTGGACACCATGAGGTATAAAAATGCTTGAGGTATAAAAATGTACAGAAATTGGAACAGATTTGACTTAGATGATTAACTTTACTATGGTCCTTCATAAAAACAAATATACTTTTTTATTTTCTGTGGTTTACATTTCATTCTCACCACAATACCTAGAACTAACTAGTAAATTTGCAGGAGTGTTAGAGGGTTCGGTTGATGACCTTACAGTGCACCAGGACAGTGGCCTGGCTGTGTCTTATTCGAATATTGTTACTGGGCTTTTCCCTTGGGGGTGTTCAAGGTGTTGAGGCATCAGATTCATGGTGACCAATTGAGAGAGGTTCATCTGTCTCAGAACGGGCCCTCTCATACCACATCTTTCTGTTGAAGCAACGTTAGGCCTGTGTTGTGATATTGTGTTCTGCATAAATTTACAAACTACTGCATATTGGGGATAATACAGAATGCCTTTTGGTGAGTTCTTGGGTTTTTGGAGGTTAGACCAGCTCTTCAGCCCGTGTCCTGCTGTGTTGTGTGGTCTCTGGAGAAGAGAGTGACCGCTGCTGTGTTTATCGTGGGCAGGGACAGCACGCAGAGCCGCGAGGAGAGCCTGGCTGTGCTGCGATCCAGCACGGAGTTCCTGCGCTATTCTGTCAGTGTGGCCCTCCAGAAGATCCAGCAGCTGGAAGAGACCGGACAGATGGACGGGCCTGAGGGGCAGAACGCAGACAGGATCTTCCGCTATCTCTGCGACATCACCAGGTCAGCCTGCTTGTGGGCCATTTCTGAGAATGGCTCTTAAGTTCATCGTCATGGGCAGACAATCGGAGTGCTTTCAAGTCCCATCATCTTCAAACCCAGTTTAGTGATCCAAGCAAATAAATATCTATTAGTTACAAGTAGCACTTCAAGGAGTCCTGGCACAGGGTAACGAATCCACAGTTAACACCATTCAGACGTACTGTATATGACAGCAAAACCTAATATTTAAAGGGGCAATGTGATTTGTTGGTCAACGGGCGGTGTGTTGTTTTCTGGGGATTCCTCGGGCCGTGCCTTTGAACACCCAGGAGTCCAGAGTTGTAGTTTAGACCCATTGTTCAAGAAGATGATAGAGTAAATGAAAAAATAACCTTTATTGATGCCCTGTTTCTGATGACTGCTTTCATGGCTGGTGCACGTTGTTGTCTCTCCTGCTGTCATGTGGGGTGTTGCTGGGCCAGTTTCCTGTATCGTTGGTTCCCACATCTGTTCCGTTGCAGCTAATGGGCCCTGTCCCTGGAGCACAGTGCCCGTGCTTGTACAGGCAGAATAGACCGGGCATCTCCCCAGCCTTGGAAACGCACCGTTATCACTGCAGATTTTCACTTCCAAAGCTGACCTCTTTTCTTGTCATGCTTTACACCCTAATCTTCAGTATCAAATATTCTTCACACCCCTTTTCGAGGTGTAAGCGTGCTTCAGGGCTGAGTCGTGTCCGTGAGGCTGCTTTCTGTCTGATGAGGTGTGTAGAGGAGTGTCTCCACAGTAGTTGTAAGTGACATCAGACACATGGCAGCTTCCTTGATCCACCCCTGGAAAATCCTTGGCAGTGTGTTAATAATGAAAATAACACATTTTTTAAGTAGCTACAGGAATGCTTGCTAACCTTGTTTTCCCCAGTCCTCATGTTGTGTTGAGATGAGAAGTGAGCTTTCCGCTGGGTTGACAGCAGCCCCTGACTCTGCTCTCTTGGCCCAGGGTCCTGCTGTGGAGGTACACGTCTATCCCATCTGCAGTGGAGGACTCTGGGAAGAAAGAGAAGGGAAAGACGATTTCCATGCTGTGTCTGGAAGGGCTGCTGAAGATCTTCAACACAGTCCAGCACCACTACCACAGCAGAGTCTCGCAGTTCCTGTGTGCAGCAGGTGAGAGCCCGTAGGAGGAACTGGTGTATTCAGTGTCTTGTCGTTTCCCCTCACAGAAAGTGTTCTTGCCTGTCTCTTAGTTCTCTCTTTTCTTGTACATCAAAACTTTCATAAGGTTTTATCTTACTTATTTCTGGAGTGCATCTGAGTATGAGTCTGACCTCCTGTTCTCTGTGGATTGAATTTAACTGCTTCCCCCTGCACCTCCAGGGTGTCTCTAGGACATGTGGTGTGTGTTGTGTTCCTCTGCAGTCTGCTAGAGCGGATCTTGCAGTTAATGCCTATGCAAAGGAGAGAAAGTTTGCTGTGTCACGTGCGTTTCTTGAATTGTAGATGTCTCAGAGGAGGTGGACAGTAAGACGGAGAACGCCAGTGTGACAGAGAAAACAGCCTTCTACATCCGCCAGTTTCAGGTACGCAGCCGCGGCTGAGCAAATTCAGAGCAAATTTATACTCCATTGCTTCTGTTCGCATGTCTATGATCTAACTTCTAGATTTGAAAGTAGTGGAAGATTGACATATGCATTAATATGTTTTATGCAAGTTATTTAAAACAGAGGTAAAATGGTATCATACACAGAAACCTTTTCTATGAAGTCTTTTTTTGTTTTGTTTTCATCACATTAAATCAATTCAAGTCCTGCAGCATTGTCATCATTCTGTTCAGAGTCAGTTCATCGTCACAACCAAACCTCTTAAGGTTTTTTGCATGCTTTCACTCAAGACCATACCTGGGCAGCAGCTCTGACAGATTGATCTTGCAATGGCATTATACAATCAAAGAGTAGATTAAGAAAGGGAATGAAGCCACTTACAGCAGCTGACCTGGGTTGTGAAAAGGAGTGTGAGGAGACTGATGCCCTCCTGTGTTTGCTGCTCTTCAGAGGTCCCTCGTGACCCAGCTGAGCGGCGGCGAGGACGATTTCAACAGCAGGGAGGCCCAGCTCCTCGTGAACATCCTGTCGGTGCTGTCCAGGCAGCTGGAGCCATCCTCCCCACAGGTGCAGCACAGGGTCGGCCGGCCGGACACGCCCGACTCCCCTCGTCACATTCCGACATTTTCACACCTCTCCCACAGCCGCCGCGGTGCCGGGCTGGCATTACCTGCTGTCTTCTTTCTGTTGTTTTTACAAAACGCTCATTCTGCGTGTACAGTTCTTTTTTTTTTTTGTTAAATCAGCTCCTTCGCGAATGTGATTGAGTAGAAAGAGCAGGTATTTTCAGTTCTAGAGAATGATTTAGCTGTCTGGTTTGTTGAAATTGGTAAGGAGAATTTGTTTAGAGAATGTGTAGTTCCTTATGCCCCAGATCCTAATCTGTTTATAAATACTTGCGCCTTGACTACCGATGTCGCAGGATCTCTCTTCCCAGGTCAGGGTTGTAATTCTCTGGAAAAGCTTCCTTGTTTCCCGGAAGGGAGAACCGCTTTCCTTTCTATGGGGGTCCTCTAGTTGAACTTCACTGTATGCCAGTAAACTCGAAGGGGGAGTCCTGGATTTCCCAGATTCGCTCTCCCACGTTTCCTTCACGTTTTTGGAAACAAGTGCCTATTTATGGTGTTTATTGGAAAATACAAGACTCAACGTGTTTTGTTAGTAAATTCAATATTCACACTGAATCCTTGTCAAAATATCAAAATACACAAAAAACACAGCGCTGCTTATATGGGAAATGTGTCTCTAATCTCATTTTTGTTTTTCTTTCCTGTCCAGTTTATTGAGGTGGTTTCCTGGACAGTTAAAATATGCAAGGAGAGCAGCTTAGGTAGGTTATTTGTACAGTAACATTTTTCCTGAATGAAGTTGCCTGTTGGTTCTATCATATATGTTACCCTTTCATAGCAGGTGAGATGGCGGAATGTGCTTTTCCACACCGTCCATCTCCTCAAGCAGAGCCTGAACCTGCCTGAGCAGCAAGAACATCGCCGTCACCCGGCCCTTCATTTGTGTAGTTGAACAGTTAATAACCTTAAAATGTTTTTTTTTAAAAAGAATTAACGTTGTTTAACCAAGCAGCTTTGCCCACACAGGAACAACCTGAAGAATAGAACAGAAACAGGCTGCTGGAGCTCACATTGCCGTCTTTGCTGTGCTTTCTTTCCCCAGAGGACATCCAGCTGTGTAAAGGACTGCTGTCCATGCTGTTCAGTCTGTATGTTCTCCACAAGAGCCCAGTGAGCCTGCTGAAGGGGCTGTGTCAGGACATCCACAGCCACCTCGGGGACATCGACCAGGTGGCCTCCTCCTCTGGTCACTAAGAAATGGGGCTGGCGGTTTTTCATGTGTTACTACGAAAACCACTAGATCTCTGCCATCACACTGGATAGCACAGTGGTTAATAGTGTACCTGACTTGTAATGTGCCCCGTCTTGTTGCCCATCGACTACAGTGACGCACAGAAAAGAAGGCAAATTCTTTGTGCCAGCACACTAGCAGTTTTATTTTTTGTTCTGTTAAAGTGCTTCTCTTTGATTCTTTGCTACGCTTCTCAAGTATAATGCAAAATATCTCTAGCTAGTATGTGTCTGAAAGAAATCAAAACTGGTGACTTGCTTGCAGATGTCTGCTGCGATTATTTTATTTAATGGAAATAATACAACAGGAAGAGTATGTAAATACGTTTTGGCATCTTCAATTGCCTGCTTATGTAAGCAGTGATTGTTGTCATGCAGTGCCTATTTCAGCTTTAACAGCAGGTAAAGAAAACAGAAGTAAACTGGTGGATCTAATAATAAATCCCCCGTGAGTTCTTCTAAAGAAATGATTGAACATCTGTGATGATGGTTTTTGTCCTTTCCTCCTTCATTCAGGACATTGAAGTGGAGAAGCAATCTCACTTTGCCATCATCAATGCCAAGACCGCAGCGCCTACTGCCACTGTGGGTATAAATCCCTTTAGTCACCAGCAGGCTCTGCGGCTATGCGTTTGTGAAGAGGATTAAATCTGTGGTATAGAATTAACTGTGCTATCTGGGTTTCTCTGTCCAGCTCATGGTCTTGTCCCAGGTCGGGAGGATCCTGGATGAAGTGGACTGGCTGATCTCCAAAAAGAAGGGTCAGCTCAATTCGGAAAGGCTGCCTACAGGTACTGAAACAGCTCCCGAAGCTCAGCACCCAGTGCTGCTGCCCCAGGTTCTGGTGTTCTGCTGTGCACTAGCTGGCAGGGCAGAAGACCTACAACATTCTCACCCAGACCAGGTAGTTACCGTAACAGAGAGAGGGATAAGAGGTTTTCCAAGTGTAGTGGTCTGGAGCAGAATGATATCCCAAAACAAACACTTAAGGTTTAGTTATACTGTACATTATTTATGAAGAACATTGAACAAAACTCTTTGAGTAATCTTCTAAGATGACATTGACAGGGCAGCTAATGTGAGCTCCCTGCAGACTGCACGCTGCTGTGTTTGACCACGTATGCCCTGTGCCTTTACCTTGCACAGGAACGCTCGGCAGCATTTCGAGCAATCTCCGACACTAGTCTCCAGACATCGCTGGCCGTCCCCACACCTGATTGCTGTTCTAAACTACTGTAGGAAAATAAAGAAGACGTGATAAAAAATATCGGTTCACACTTCAGGTTGTGTAAAACAAAGCGTTTTATAGAGGTTTGAAAAACCAACCTGTTGAATAGAGGTTATGTAATGAGCATCAGTTATAGTTTAAAGGGAAGGATGTAGTTAAATAAAAATTAAATATAAATAAAACAAATCTTACATGAGAGCAGCCAAATGCTGCAATGGATCCAGGAGCCTTCTCTTGTTTTGTGATCTTGAGTATACTCTTGAGAGTTCTCACGGGCATCAGTTTCTTTGCCGACTGTTGGTGTGAGTGATGAATGAGGCCCTGCAGCAGGCAGGCAGGGGAGGCGTGGGGACCAGTCGGCCTGTCTGTGCTTGTAACCTGCTCGCTGTCCCGCTAGGCGAGGCCTCCCAGGGGCCGCAGCAGGACCCGGTGGAGAAGGCCATCACCCTGCAGCTGGGCACCCTGCTGACCGCCCTGCACGAGCTGGTCCAGACTGCCCTGCCGCCTGGGGCCAGCGTGGACACCCTGCTGAGGGAGCTGGCCAGCACCTACACCATCCTCACCGCCTTGTGCAAATACGTGAGCAAGTGCACCCTGCAAACCGCCCGCTAGCCTCCTTATCAGCACCTTTTCAATTACTGCCCATTTTAAATTCCTGCAAGCAGGAATACAGCTTGTGTAGCACCATGTATCTTGTTAATGCAAAGGCTTAAAAAAGCTATGACATGCACCGACAACATCAATTTCTTAGTGTTTAACTGCAGTAAATTTATTTTACTTCTCTTTCTCCAGATAAAGTTGTAATAATTTTCCAAACTCTTTAAGAGAAAAAAACATTCACCTCAGTCTTGTCTAGACTCGGATTGTTTCATTAAATTAAAATGCTCAATCCACTGCAGTGATTTAAAACTTTCCATTCTCCTCTAAAGCAGAGTTTGAACAGCGCTGATTTCCTCTTGTCTTTGCACAGTACATACAGCTGTGTTCGACCCAGTGTGGCTGCCTCCCCACCAGGTTCGAGAAGCTGGTGAGCGTCTTCATGAAAACTGGACTCTGCATATGCTGTGTTCATGTAGTAAACACATGAATAATGACCAGTTTCTAACTTCTCCACAGCGTCATATAAACGTTACTGCATAACACATTATAACACAAAACTTTTGTGAATGAAATGACTTAAGTCCTATATATAGAGAGTCTTATATACTGTATATACAGTAGAGTTATACATATAGAGAGAGGTAGTTTTTCAGGTGAAGTGCACAATAATTGTGATGGTACATTAAGTCCAATGTTCAAAAAGAGCTGCCTTTCAAAGGACGTGTCTTCTTCAGAATGTGCCTCTTTTCCATATGATGTTTATCTGTATTTGTATTTCCTTTAAACCTGAATTTGGGTTGTAATAATGAATTTTATGAGGCATACCACACAGTGTGTACTGACTGCATCTGTGGTGCATTTTTGCAGCTTTGTAGTGATCTGTTCTAAGTCTGACTTCTAAACTTAACGTTTTATTTTCTGATTTGTATATAAAAATTGCGTATGTTGATAAAAATCTAGGACTGTAGTCTGTTGCTTAAAGCTCCTTTTCCTTTGGTACAGGTGAAGCTGTCCGGATCCCACTTGACGCCGCAGTGCTACACTTTCATCACCTACGTGCAGGTAACAGCCAGAATCTCTCCCAGCTGTCAGAGGGGGGCTGGGCTGCTGTACTACAGGCAGGCTTCAGGGCGCTATAACCTACACCGCTGAAGAGCACATCTGGACCTGTCACAAACAGATTTCTTGCTAATCAACTGAATTCCCTCCTCTTTAATTTACAGTACAGTCTCGATCCCATGCTGCTTTGTCCCTCAGTGCGTCACGTACTGCCATTGACGTACAGTAGCTTTGGTTGCTCGTTTGCGCTCGTGATTTATTTTTGTACTGTACAAACAGTGATGGAGTTTTATTTTACTATTGTATTTTCCCTTAATGGGTCTGCACCAGGACTAGACAGATCTGAAAGGATCAGTCACAGCGAAGGGGTGCAGGCTCACTAGCTTACGTAGAACAACAAGAGGAGGCAACAGCTGCTGCTGTCATGTTACTAAGACGCTGGGGAGACCCTGCCTCAAGGAAGAGAAGCACATCTGGGAAACAGATTCCAATCACTCATTTTTTTAAATAGTAACTAACAATAGTTCTATAATTTTAGTATTTCAGTAGATCAATAAACCAGATTTCATACTTATACTTCCGTTAATCTGTGATTTGTCTACTCAGTTTCCGCATTATCTGACATTTTCGATTATCCGACAAATATCGGGCCCGTTTAGGTCGGATAATCGGGACTCTACTGTAATTCTTCTTCTGCCCTTACTCTTTAATCGGTGTACTTGTCAGGTTGAAGTCCTGCACTGGAATATAGCAAGTGCAGGGTCTGTGTGCAGTTGAGATACCCGCAGTGTCTTTGTCACTGTTGTGGCAGTGTGACACAGCACTGGCATGCGTTTCTCACCAAGTGCACCTGGACCTTCCTGTGACTTAAACAGGAGAAAAAAGAATAATTGACAAAGAGATCCCATTCGGCAGATATCAACATGTGCAAAGGTCTGCCTCACATTCTTGATTACTCATTCCTGTATTTAGTATTTATGGGTGGATTTTGTGTAATTTCTTACCCTTTGATGCATGTTGAGCATCCAAGTCCAGGATGTACTGTATGCTCAGTAAACTGCACTGAAAAGTAAGAACTGTGTTTGTATCGATTCCCGAGGTCATTAAGCTGCAGGTCGATTTCATTATTTTTTCTCTGTCTGCCAGAGTGAGGAGCTGAGTGCTGGGGGAGCGGACAGGAAGAAAAAGAAGAAAGAAGAGGCCACTGCTGTCTCGGTACCGTGCAGACTGGGGGGTTTCTGCTGCGCCTCTGAGGCTGCAGTTTTTAGCTGCTTTCACACAGGATGTTTCAGACCGGCGACCTTCCAGTTTAGTTTTGCCTGTGTTTTGGGTATTGTGTAAAGATCAAAAGGGAACAGTTTATTTTTATTGTTGTTGTCGTCTCCTAAGTTTTGCAGCACCCTAATTAACCAAGCAGTGGTCCTGTGTGTTTTAGGCCAAAGTGCTGCGGGAGACGAAAGCTATTCCCAACCTGGTCTTCAGTATTGAGCAGTATGAGAAGTTCCTCATTCTTCTCTCCAAGAAATCAAAGGTAATGTTTGCTTTCTCGGTTTTGCCAGAAGTTCATGCTTCAGATTGTTTAGGTTCAGTAGTGCAGAGTGGTGCTAGAATACCACTGTAAATTAATAGGTAATGTGTCATCTCTTGTTTTCTTAATCTTAAGTGATAACGTATAAAGCTGCAGTGGGAGTCTAGGGAGCTCCTGAGTGGCCTGATCAGACCTGAGGCCAGAGGCTGGTTCAGTTTGGGCTGTATTGGAGTATTAGAGGCAGATCTAATCTGGGTATAGATATGTGATCTCTGATTCCTTTGTTGGTGACTATTCCTTTCCTGCACAGGAAAATGAATTATAGTTAGATAAGGAGAAGCCGGGCCTACTTAATTCCGGACCAGAACTGTCCAGCGTGTTTTTTTCTGTGACGAAGTCTTGTGTTTTATTAACTTGGCTACTTTGTCCCGTTTCTGCCAAAATGACTACTAGCAGCCATGTGTGAGCCTGTGTGCTGCCCCCCGCAGGTCAATCTGATGCAGTACATGAAGCTCAGCACCTCCCGTGACTTCCGCATCAACGCGGCCACGCTGGACGCAGCGCTGCAGGAGCAGGAGGAGCAGGAGAGCCCCAGCCAGCAGGTGAGAGAGGGAGCAATCCCTAACTTTGCTACCTTTGCTATTTTCTGCATTCTGGGGGAGTGCAGTCTTAAATTCAGCCCCCTCCCATTGTGCCAGCATGAAGTGGGGTGCTATGAATTTGGGTAGTCAAGAAAAAATGTGTACCTCCCGTCCATTGAAACAATTTGAGACAAGTTAGCATTTCAGTAATGATCAAGAAGGCTCAGCTGCATAATGCTTAATAAATAGTATTTATTAAACAATATTTACATGAGTGCTGCTTTTATTCTCAGGCTGATGCTCCTGAAGAGCCTCCTGAGAACCAGGAACCCAAGAAGAAGAAGAGGAGGAAGCAGTGAACATGCAATGAGTCTAGGTGATGGACTGGGGGCTCAGCCATGAGCTCTTCCAGCTGCAGAACCGAGAAGTATCTTCAGAACAACTGCAGCTGGGTCCTGCACAGCAGCAATCATGTCATCTATATTATATAAATGTTAAAGTTATTTACATAAACTCCCAGCTTTCTTACATGTAGTATGTAAATACTGTAGAGAAAAGTCTACACACACTTCTATATCATCTTGGCTCACTGTTATATTGTTGCTTGTGTTTGAACGTTTATTAGACCATCAGATATTTTGGTCTCCTGCAGTGAAGAGTAGCTGGTCAAGGCCCGAGCTCTTCACCCTTGATCCCCTCAGTTTTACTCAAGGACTTCACAGTTCCTCTGTGCCTGAATACCACATGAGTGTGCATCAGGATCTTAGTGGACTTTGTTCACTAGTGGGCAGTTGTGTAGGACTGCAGCTCTCCTGCACTGGTGTCCTTCCATAGCAGGCTTGGCTATTTCCTGCCCAGTTTCCATTCCCAGGATCTTAGACGCAGAAAAAGGGCTGCAGTTGGACAAGTTCAGGTCCAGAGCAGTCATGATTTCGCTAGTCACTTCCCTTTGGTCAGGGAGCCTTTCGTCATCTCAATAATTTGGTAAATATCCAGGGCCTCACCTACAAAGAAGAGGAAAAAATACAACTATTTTCCAAACAGATCATTTGAGGTCAAGTTTTAAGCTACTAATTTTTCAGTGTTGTTTGAATACACTTGTTAGCTTTAATTTCTGTATAAAGACTAAATCAAATATTCTTATACTTTTCCTTTATTGTTCTGGTGTTTTTGTTTCACAGTATTAATTAAAGCTATTTACAAACTATAGCTGCTGCAATTGCCATAGACAAGTAACTGACATTACACTCGAGACGCTGCTTAATTATTGATTCATTATCACACGCACTGCACAGCCTTACCCGGAGTGATGCCATATCGACTCTCCATGCCTGTGGGGTTGGAGGGGGTGGTGCAGTCCATCGTGACCTCCTTACGCAGGCACTTGTCAATGTCCACTGCACTGAAGAACGCCACAGACTGGGGCAAGTCCTGCATCCCCAGTTTATAGGCGAACATGCAGCTAGGGGACAAAGCAAGGCTGCAGTCAGGACGCCAGACGGGTGGGCACGTGCCAGCCTCCTTTGCAATTACACGGCCGAGGGAAATGCACAGAGACCCACTGAGAATAAACACCCCATGGTTTCCCATGCATGCAGTTTCCCCCATACTACTTATGCACCAGCAGTACGATCTGTTTTCCTGCTTGAAAAAGTTAGTCAACAGGAGGCTCATGCGAATCGGTGTACTGACCGTGTGAGCAGGTTGGTGATTTGCAACGCCAGTGCAGCGCGGTAGCGGTCCTCGCTGCGCACCAGGTAGCGCACCTCGTCGTGAATGCTGATGCAGAACCGCCCATCGATGTCGTACTCCTCCAGCAGCCACCTCATCGACACCAGCATCAGGTGCAGATAGTCCACCGCTGAGCTCTGCACCACCCAGTTCACTCGACTGGTGATGAACTGGAACCGCAACACAGTCTCTCCGTATCTCTGTACTAGATGGTATACTGTACTTCGCAAAACCTAAAGCCCTTTTGATTCTTTTATGCTAAAGGAATACAGAAGAACTTAAAAACAACTAAACTAAGAAAGCAGACTAGAAGGAACAAGAAAATGGTAATGCTAATTGGTAATAAAATGATAACACAACCACATTGTTTTAAAAGCTAAAGTCATTAGCCTGTAACCATGGCCATTAAACAGATGCAAACGGAATTACAAAGTCACAGAGCATACACACTAAAAGGCACTTCTGCCTTCCTTCTGAGAAGGTGTTTCCAGGCCTTATCCCAGAGAACCCTAATCCAGTAGATCTCCTGCATCACACCCACCTGCTACAAAATCAATCACTTCCTAAAGACTGGGGATACTTGAAATTGAATACTTGTCACTTAAGTAAAAAAAAAATCTGCCAGAAATAAGCTCAATACAGGAAGTTTAATCCTCAAGGGATGAAGCCGTATGTTTCATATTATTTTTAAACGAGGAAATCACCATGGCTTGATTACAATGTAAGTGTTCCAAGTCTTTGACGTACTGCTGATTTAATAGTTACCTATACACTCTGCTGGGCTGGGCCTTTCCAGGAACAGAGCTGGAGCCTATGAGCCTGTGAGCTGGAACGTGGAGAAATCTGGCCCTGGCTGACCTAAGAGCTAAGAGCATGCTGAAGCTCCCAGTGGGCAGCACTGCAGTATACGCAGGTGCAAGCCATTAGGCGTCCCGTAATTAATCTCATCAGTGCTGTCTTCTATTGGCAGCCAATGTCCAGTTGGCAACACGGGAGTCTGTGGGACATTGGGATCTTTGTTTATAATACAAAGTAAACTTATGACTTTAAGCCATATAACTAACCTTGCTCCCACTCTATCAAGTGGAAAGTAACAAAAGCAAGATCTTCCCTGAAGTTGGGAAGGGATAACGAAATAGTAAATCTCACCCAACTGTTTTAAATCATAATCATTGCCAACTTTTGCTACAGGTGTTTACTGCATATGTAATGCTTGCGCATGCGCACACACACACACACACACACACACACACACACACACACACACACACACACACACACACACACACACCGTTTGTTGCACTCGTGCTATACTGGACCTGCTTCAAACCCTCCCAGCAAACAGCTACACATCAATTATCAAAAGACCCCCTGGGCTGCCCCTACTGCAGCTCCTGAGATCTTGCCTTCAACCTCATCTCCCTGCTTGTATCTCTTAACGTTCCCTTTTCTCAGGGTGGATCTGCTCTCTTTGCTTCTATCTCCGGCACCCAACTTCTTTGGCGTCCAGCCCTGGGTGCCTCCCTCTCTGCCCCTGCTGCTCCTGATGCCATATCTTCAGCCCAGGGTCTGACTGGCACCCTACAGCTGTTAATATCTGCCATCTCTTTTGAAAGGAACGTCCACATTCCCATACTGCTGCTGCTCATTCATTCTGTTTCTATTTCTGGATGGGTGGTTTTGGGGTGCACATGTTTCTCTTTGGGGTTTTGAGCCTCCTTGTCCTATGGGCAGGAAGGTATCCCTTAACCAAGAGGATGAATCCAAAATGTATTTTACTTAAATATGCAACACACATTTGTAAAGCGCTGGATTCTCGGATGTCATTATTCCTTTGTGACGTGTATTTAGGCACACGGAGATGACTTGTCTTTCAACATCAGGAAGCAGAGGAATGCAAAGCCATGCGTTGTTCTTGGTAGCCAGTTTAACCCTTGTCCAACACACGAGACACGCAGTGTCCAGCTTGCCCCCCGCCCCTTCCTCACCTCGTCCTTCACTGCACTGGGCTCCAGGGCCCTGCTGATGCGGCATCCCAGGACCGGTGTGCAGGGCTCGGGCGAGTGGGCGATGCTCTCCAGCTTGTTGAACATCTCTGATTCGGTGCCGCCCGCCCAGAGCCGCTGAGCGGCCACCTCCCACCTGCGCCCCGCGGAGCTGCCGAGGGGAACACGGCGCCACACATTTCAGATGGGCCAGTAAAAACAGGAAAAAATCCAAAAAACTATAGTCCTAACTAGAGATGACAACAAGGGGACCCGGTACAACTATTTCAAATCCTCAAAGGCACTGACAAAGTCAATCCAGCAAATTTCTTCAGTGTGAAAAGTGAAACCATGAAATAGAGGACACAAGTGGAGACTACATGGAAGAGCATTATGAATCAAGAACAGGAGGCACTTTTGTACTCAATAAGTTGTGGGGTGTGGAGCAAGCTGCCGAGCCAGCTGGATGAGATCTTCCGATCAATTAACTGTTAACGACTGAACTGGGCAGATGGGCTGTGGCCTCCTCTCAAGTGCTAACAAATATAAGAACGTTTATGGGGAAATAACATTTTCGTTCCATGCACAACATGCACATGCTCTACACGGGGGATCAATGTGGAACAGCTGTACCCGGCCCGGCTCTGCGCTGCACTCTCTCACCTCTGGCTGGCCAGCCGCTGGATCCTGCGAAGCTCCTGCAGGGATATGGTGCCATCCTCATCTCTGTCCACAGTGAGGCCCAGCTTCCTGACCAGCCACTCCCCCTCCTCGGACAGTCTGTACCTGCAGTCCAGAGCACAGACCTCCGGGTAGTGTGTTAGGATGCCGGGGAATGCCCATTCCAGCCACTGCTGCCATTAACACCCCATGCAGGAGGAGGGGAATCTGGGATCAGCTATGGCCATAACGAGCGACTAAAAGTCCTGAAAGTACTTTTATGTGGGGAATTCAAGAAAAAAACTGAAAACAAATTTAGAAAAAACTGTAATGATTTGTCTTACAACACAACACCTCTTTAAGAAATACCACAGCTGAAACAATAACAGCCTTTTCCAAGGCTGAGCCCACAAAGCTGGCGCAGGTCAGAGAGTTATCAACTGTTATCCTCCTGTAGTCTGCCCGGAGTATCCACCCTGGTGTGCTCACAACTGACCCCGCAGCACAAAAAACACTACAAGCTCCCACACAAAAACACTTTGTGAAAGTGGCATTAGCGAGCTGGTACGGCCCCTCTGTACAGTGAAAATCGCCACCGAATAGGAGAAACGGCGCACCTGCGGACTCCCTTGGTGACGGCGTACATCTGCCGGGCCTTGGCAGCAGCGTCCGCCTGACTGAGCCGGTGGTTGAACTGCATGAGCAGGCGCTCGGCGAAGGGCTGCCCCGCGCCATAGATGCGGCCGTAACTGATGACCTTGGCGTGCTCTCGGCTGATGCCCACAGCTGCTGCAGTGCGGCTGTGCAAGTCGGTACCCTGGCTCTTCTTGCCTTGTAGAGTCATCCATCCAAACGCCGTGCACCCTGCCAGAACAATATCCATGCAGAGCTCACGGCTGTCAGCAGTGGCCTGTGATCCGCAGGTCTGCTGCTGCCCGCTTACGCACAACCTGAGCAACTCTGAGCAATTCTACAGCCCCTGGCGTATAGCCCACGGCTCACAGTGGAAACGTCGGAGCTCACTTCAAGACGCAGTGCAACATTCAGGTCCGTATGACATGGTGGAAATCACTCAGAGCACGTGGGAAACTCAGGAAATGCACTCTGTTTCAGCAACAGGGCGCGTGCTTGTTTCAGGTGAAGTGACATGAACACAAACACGAGCTGTGAGCACCTCTTACCATGCATCCCGGCGAAGTGCGCCTCCCCCAGGATGGCGGCGATCCAGAGCTCCTGGGAGTCCACGTCCGCCCCCACCAGGTGGTACCCTGGGGGCACCTGCACCATAGCCTTCAGCTCGCTGCCCACCCGGTCACGCTGCCGTGCACACCAAGAGCACAGGGCTGCGGTCAGAGCTGTTGCGGTCGGGGCCACGAATCACAGCCTCAGCACCGTCACACCGTCACAAATCACAGCCTCAGCACCGTCACAAATCACAGCCTCAGCACCCTCACAGTCACAAATCACAGCCTCAGCACCGTCACAAATCACAGTTTCAGCACCGTCACAAATCACAGTTTCAGCACCGTCACAAATCACAGCCTCAGCACCGTCACAAATCACAGCCTCAGCACCGTCACACCGTCACAAATCACAGCCTCAGCACCGTCACACCGTCACAAATCACAGCCTCAGCTCTAACCCTTTTCCCTTATCACAGCCTCAGCTCTGACCTCCATCCCAGGTCACAGCCTCAGCACCGTCACAAATCACAGCCTCAGCACCCTCACACTGTCACAAATCACAGCCTCGGCACCCTCACTGTCACAAATCACAGCCTCGGCACCCTCACACTGTCACAAATCACAGTCTCAGCACCCTCACACCGTCACAAATCAGTCACAGCACCCTCACACCTTCATAAATCACAGCATCAGCACTGTCCCAAATCACAGCCTCAGCACCCTCACACCATCACAAATCACAGTCTCAGCTCTGTCCCCCGTCCCAAATCACATCCTCAGCACCGTCACAAATCACAGCCTCAGCTCTGACCCTCGTCACAAATCAGTCTCAGCTCTGACCCCTGTCCCAAATCACAGCCTCAGCACCATCACAAATCACAGTCGACGCTCTGACCCTCGTCACAAATCAGTCTCAACTCTAACCCCTGTCCCAAATCACAGTCTCAGCACCATCACAAATCACAGTCTCAGCTCTGTCCCCCGTCCCAAATCACATCCTCAGCACCGTCACAAATCACAGCCTCAGCTCTGACCCTCGTCACAAATCAGTCTCAGGTCTGACCCCTGTCCCAAATCACAGCCTCAGCACCGTCACAAATCACAGTCTCAGCTCTGACCCCCGTCCCAAATCACAGCCTCAGCACCATCACACTGTCACAAATCAAATCCTGAGCTCTGACCCCCATCCTAACATCAGCCAAGGCCAAGCCAAAGTACAAAACGAATCGCTCTTATCTTGTGGAAATGTACCCGAGTACAGAGACGGGTTCCATGAAGACAAGGCTCTGAGCTCTACCAGCACTTTCAGCAGCACTCACAGATGCTCCCACAAACCAACGGATTTCGGCTGCCGAGCTCTGCAGAAAACTCCTCCAGTAAAGCTGCGATGCCGGGTTCGAGCTGGCGCGAGGCCGGAGTGGGGACAGCACACACCCTTACCCTGGCGTTGCTGGCGGTCAGCCAGGTGGGCTCCACGGCTCTCCGTGTCACTGTGCCAGCAGTGACGACCTGGGGCAAGATCGCGCCGTACTGACCCTCCTCGTCAAAATCGGCATGCCTGGGGGGAGACACAGGGGCGACTTTTACCAGCAGTGTCTCGACTCTTGAATTATTCAGCTGAAAGAGACGCCTGTCCAGGACACTGCGCTGCCAGCTGAAGTGTCACCTCCGGACAAGGAGCGGCTCTTGGAACTGATTCCCAAAGACACAGACAGGGTCAAAACCACTGACTCAAACCTTCACCTGACCACACCAGACCCAGGCAATTAATGATCTACACATCAAAATGCACTTGAATTAACTGTACAACTAATTTACCACTAATGATTACAATAGAGTATAAGTGTATTCTCCATCAATACTCTGGAATTAGAGGATTTCTTAAAGATTACTCCAGTGAATATTTTTTTTCTATGCTGCTGGTGGATCTAATTACTGTTTCATATAGGGACCTGAGACATGATACCTACAGTATAAGAAGCAGGTTGCTAGTAACAAAATCAGTCCCAGAAAACAAGGAATTAGTTTCACTTATATGGAGGTTCTCTTTAGGGACATTTAGGGAACACAATGTGGTTTCAGACTAATGAGACTAGGGAGCCTGGTCAGGCCTCTGTATGACACAAGGCTACAGGACCCACCTGGTAACAGTGCGAGGCAGCTCCCCTTTCCTCAGCCACACCACCATCTGAGAGCTGGCAGGACAGATGCAAAACACTGGTTACTAGCGACAGGCTCTCCCGCCCTACTTTATACAGTCACACACACATCTGTACAGCTCAGTTCAGGTCTCCTACAGCGACACCTGTCTGATCAAAATTAAATACAGTCGCATTTTCATTGCTCCACTGTCACCATTCAGGTTTCACTGAAGCATCATTAAAAAGCATAACTTCTGAAAAGACAGTGTGTCAACAAAGCCTTTTTCTGCTGACTAAAACCCTAAAAATAAGTGATTCGTCAAAAGTTGCTGAAAGACAGATGGATTGACCTCGGGCCACGATCTCTGAGTGCAAACCAGTCTGGACTGTGTGTGGGCAGAAGCTCTGACACAGCGCTGGAACACGCGCAGCATCATGCTGCAGGTCCCCATTCTCAGGACACAGTGCATTCGTGCTTCTGTCTTCAATTCGATTTGTGTTGCCCAGGCATGCCTAGAGATGAAACCACAACGGCCACACAGCAAGACGAGCTCTGCCTCCGCCTCTGCCTCCGTGGTGACAGTGACCAGGGTGCAGTGAGCTGCTCCACTCCACACCGTCATTCCCAGTCACTCACAGGAAGTGCACCTGGGCTGAAAAGGAACTGTTGCATGTTTCTTAACACTTATTCAGTAACAGAAACGGACCGTCTCAGTCCCCATACATTTACAAGCAGGCCTAGTCGAACCCCACAGGTGTGAGCAACAAAAAGGCCTCGCCTGCCGAATTTCTGACTGCTTTCAGCTGCACTTGAATACGTCTCCTGTGAGCAAACTGGCCATATTACTCATCAGTCCCGCTGTACTGACAACCAGTCGACTTTTGTCAAAGGGGTCTTCATGAGAAGCTAGAGCACTGAAGACACGGGATCAGTGACAGTCCCCCTCAGCAGCTACCTGACTCTCTTCTGCGCATTCCTCCAGAAGGAGATCATCTTATTGATCTCCAGGGCGCGCGTCGCGTCGGTCCCTCCCGGCCCCGCCTGCAGGGTGCCATCCTCCATCTTGGACAGGAAGTCTTTGGCGAACGGGCTGCCCACATTGTTCTCGTTTCCATCCTGACGCCAAAAACAAGAGCAGGCCTTCCAGCTCCACCGTCACACTTCGAGGACAGTTAGAAGACCACAGCAGCGCTGAGAGGTGCACAGTAAGAGCAGCTCTGTGTTGTAGGAAGCTTGGCTGCCAAGCCACCTCGTGTTCTCACATTTGATTTCCAGGGTGTGATTACTCCCGACCCCCTGTCATTCCTGCACATTACTGTGGCTGCCAGGTCAGTGGAAACTGCAGTAAAAACAGCAGGACCCTTTTTCATTCTGAAATTCTAATACTTTAATTACCACCTCATTAAAAGGCACGTGGGACAGAGTGTCCATCCAGTCTGGACCACACCTGGAAGACTCATGCGCTCTGCGCAGGGACATCAAAGAGCTGCCCTGGACCTGGTCAGCAGTTTACTTTGATACACAGCTCTTCAAACAGGGACTGTGGCACTCCACAACATAGTCAATATATAGTATTATATTCTGGTACAACCACCAGCACGTCTTTCTCATACTTGACTGCAGGCTAATGAGAGGGTCCTGACTGTATCACACTGCAGCAGTTTCTTACCCAGGGAAACACCCCGTCTGGGCGAACACACAAACCTTGTGAGGAAGCTTGAAAAACCAGCAACCAGGGACGTTGACATCATTGTGGGGCCCGTTACCATGGTGAAAGGAAGGCTGGCTCTTGCTGGAGAAAGGGTCCGTCAGCTCCTTGGAAACACAGCGACCACTGCTCAACACACAGCTAGCCCTCCGAGGTAACAGTCTCACAGTCTGGCTTTCAGTTGAGGCAGGAGCGCATTTTAATGTGGCTGGACATGCTTGTGAATGTAAATATTGTCAGCGGTGTTAACAAGTATAATATACTGCACAGGCTGAATTTTAAACGTACTGATATTAACAATCACTCGCAGCACACATCTTTTGCTGTGCAACATGCCCTGTGCTAAAACGCTCACTCCACGGCCCGTGTGTTTCCTGTACCTCTGCCATCCCGCAGTTTCTGCTCTTCGCTCTGGGTCGCTTCTCAGCCCCATTCTCCTCGCTCTCCAGCCGGCTCAGCTCCTCTACCTAGTGGCGACAGCATGAAAAGCACCTGTGCAGTCCTGCCCTCACTTCACCTCCCACCTCCAGACTTACTGAACGTATCCGACCTCATTCACTGATCTTCACACATCTACTGTACAAGCCTCAAGCCCTAAACAGCCCCATGCTAGTTTGGTGTTGGCATGTTTGGCTGAAATAGGAAAGATGCAAACAAGAAAATACTGGCAATCAAAAATCCCCACGACAACAAGCCCTCTGAACGCGGGCACTACACTTCAGCTGAAATCCAGAAACTACTCTTCCTCCAATAAAAGACAAGACAGCTGGGAAGAACAAGCCCAGTGATCTTACGGTCTGCCACAGGCTGCTGTCCGTCAACATGTAGCTGTCCGACAGCGGGGCGTCCAGGCGGGGGGGCTGCTCCTTGCCCCTGCGCTCGCAGTGCTCCCGGTACTCCCTCTCGATGGCCCTGGAACAGCGAGACCGCGTCACCACCCTCCTGCGGGCCCCAGCCTCTGCCCCTTCTGAGCACGTACATGACTAACATTACTGCTGAACACTGTCAACGTTACGAGCAAGCGGGCAGACTGGTCGGAAACGACAGGAGGCCAGACCGAGGGGCAGCGGAGGGCAAGGCCACCCGTGTCCTGCCTCCCTGTCTCCCCGCCCCCCATCTCCCCGTCTCCCCGCCCCCTGTCTCCCCGTCTCCCCGCCCCCCCGTCTCCCCGCCCCTCATCTCCCCGTCTCCCTGTCCCCCTGTCTCCTCGCCCCTCATCTCCCCGTCTCCCCACCCCCCATCTCCACGTCTCCCCGTCCCCCTGTCTCCCCACCCCCCATCTCCACGTCTCCCCGTCCCCCTGTCTCCCCGCCCCTCATCTCCCCGTCTCCCCACCCCCCATCTCCACGTCTCCCCGTCCCCCTGTCTCCCCACCCCCCATCTCCACGTCTCCCCGTCCCCCTGTCTCCCCGCCCCTCATCTCCCCGTCTCCCCACCCCCCATCTCCACGTCTCCCCGTCCCCCTGTCTCTCCACCCCCCATCTCCACGTCTCCCCGTCCCCCTGTCTCCCCGCCCCTCATCTCCCCGTCTCCCCGCCCCCCTGTCTCCCCGCCCCCCTGTCTCCCCGTCTCCCCGCCCCTCATCTCCCCGTCTCCCCGCCCCCCCGTCTCCCCGCCTCCCATCTCCCCGTCTCCCCGCCCCCCATCTCCCCGTCTCCCCGCCCCCCGTCTCCCTGCCTCCCCGTCTCCCCGCCCCCCTGTCTCCCCGTCTCCCCGCCCCCCTGTCTCCCCGCCCCCCTGTCTCCCCGTCTCCCCGCCCCCCTGTCTCCCCGCCCCCCATCTCCCCGTCTCCCCGCCCCCGTCTCCCCGCCCCCCATCTCCCCGTCTCCCCGCCCCCCTGTCTCCCCGCCCCCCATCTCCCCGTCTCCCCGCCCCCGTCTCCCCGTCTCCCCGCCCCCCTGTCTCCCCGCCCCCCATCTCCCCGTCTCCCCGCCCCCGTCTCCCCGTCTCCCCGCCCCCCTGTCTCCCCGCCCCCCATCTCCCCATCTCCCCGCCCCCCTGTCTCCCCGCCCCCCATCTCCCCGTCTCCCCGCCCCTCTGTCTCCCCGCCCCCCATCTCCCCGTCTCCCCGCCCCCCTGTCTCCCCGCCCCCCGTCTCCCCGTCTCCCTGTCCCCATCTCCCTGCCTCCCTGCCTCCCTGCCTCCCCGTCTCCCTGCCCCCCATCTCCCCGTCTCCCCGCCCCCCCCCCGTCTCCCCGCCTCCCTGCCCCCCATCTCCCCGTCTCCCCGCCCCCCCCCGTCTCACCCGTACGGGCACACAGCCCCATCTGTGTCCTCCACCTGGTCCAGGTTGTCCTGCCGTCCCGGGACGAGGTAGCCCCAGCCATGCTTCTCTGAATAGTGCAGTGGGAAGCCGTCCCAAGTCAGGCCCATCAGCTTTGGGGTGATTCTCATCTGAAGGCTGAGCAGGCTGGGCCCCGGCGACCAGTCCGCGTCCGACAGCCTCAAGCACAGCTTGCGGTACCACCTGAGCAGAGCAACACAGAGCGCCGCAGGCCGCTGAGGGGCCGCGGGCAGCACAGCGCCACACTCCTCCCCTGAATGTGCCAGCAGGTCTGCCGTGAGATTCAGCCAGTGTGGCGCCCCTGCTCCCCGATCCCTGCTCCCTGCTCGCCCAGTCTACAAACCAGTTTAACTCTTAAAGAAAGATGTAAAACCTTTCAGTTAATTCCTAAATTCAACAGTTTGATGTCAGACTGATGCGCAAGACGCTGGGGCATACATGTGCCGCAGAACGGACACGTTCAAGCTTTCAAAACGTGTTTTTAACCGGGACACACTGCCAAGAGGAGCCGGTGCGAACAGCACTCACTCTGGGTGCCCGGGCAGGTGCTGCCTCCTCTTGGGCAGGAGGCTCACCGTCTCCTTCAGCCGCTCCAATGCAACGCGGCCAGCAGAGGGCGCTATCTCCTCCTCCTCCGTCGGGGGGCCTGGATCTGAAAGAACAGCCACTGGTGATCATCCACAGGCCCCCCGCTTGCACCTGGGCACAGGAGTCAACATGAACAACAACAACAACTCCTCTCACTGCACACAGGAACAGTAACCTGAGCTTCCTGATAAGACCGTGCCTGTCAATGTCTGTTAAGAGCTCATTCATCATGTGGCAGCTTGCGAGTCCACTTGAGGCACTCACTGGGAATATGAGACACAGCGGTAAAACTAAAGCCAATACTTTTTCTTTGAAGTACAGCACCATTTTGAAATTTCAATGATTTAAAGCAAATGATTTCACTGAGTAGAGATAGAAAATGACTTAATCTTGTATTCCACTTGATTAATACTGAAGCTACATAAACATCTGCTACATGATATCCAGTCAACTATTTTTACTTACTTGAGATGCATATTAATTTGTGCACTGCTAACTTTTGAATTACTCATATTTTATAGCTGTGATTTTGCTTTGATATATAGGCCTGTGTGGTTTAAGATTTGTCATCACAATGTCCTGTGGGAAGACTAAAACTAATGGATTTATCAGACTTTGTAGAGAGGAGCAGCTTTAATCTACTTGTTTGGACTTTATTGCTCTTTGTTCATCAATCTCGGTCTTAATCCCTGTCTCCGTCTATTTAGTTTTACAATAATAAATGCTCTGTTAATTTTCCAGTTGCAATGGGGCTTTGCTGGATAGCCGGTCATAGAAGTATCAGCTCTAGACATTCCCAGCACAATTCTCAGCAAAATAAAAACAGCCGTTTAAACAATGCTTGTAGAACAGCAGTCAGGAATTGCATATGTGGGGAGCTCTTTTATACACGCATGATATAAATTCAGTGGCTTCTAGCTAGTTATTTTCTCTTAATCTGACTTTTTGACTAGCACTAAATATCAGCATTGAGAGTATCTTCCTAAGGCAAGCAGGGTAATTAAGCAGTGTTCTCACAAATACCAAGTCGTATACCAAGCAGTAATGTTCATTACTCATCCTGTAACACACTGCTCGACAGCAGCAGTAGTGAGAGGATGAGAAGAGGCTGTGAGCCTGTCGGAGCTGATCTGAAATGGTACAGAGTCCAAATGCAGGAGCACGGACGCCACCGTTCTGAGGCAGAGCGCAGGGACATGATGAGACCCTAATTAAAACATCGCCTGCGTTAGAATACCTTTGCCGACACCAGCTGCAATTAAAACCCTTAAAACAACCCATCATCCTAACTCCACACCCAGGGCCCACCAGTCTCCTGGGACTGAACAGGCCGGCTCCCACCTTCCTCGCAGTCTCCTGGGGGGCTGGCCGGCACGGCGGTCACATCCGCGTCCACCGGAGTGTACTTCTTCTTCCTGGCAGCCGCCTTCTTCTGCTTGAACTCCTGGACGTCCCACTCCAGGTCCCAGAGCCAGGGGTCCTGCTTGTACCTGCGAGGCACCGAGACGCAGGTGGGCTCTACGCTCTGAGCGCCAGCACAGCCAGACTGCACACACCCTGCTCCACACCACAGAGCCCTTACTGAACGACAGCTTACCGACACACTGCTTCTCATGGAAAGTCTACAGACTGTAGCCTGAGGTTACAAAAACACACTTTTATCCCCCCTCCCCTCTGCATTTTACACGTCTGCCTTCCTTTCAAATGTCCTTCCCTGCTCCTTCATGATGGTTCACCACAATATTGTAGTTACGAGCGACTGCTAAACTAAATCGAGATCACAGACAAACACACTGACAGCATGCCGACAGCAATGCTGTTCGGGTTACAACGCAGAGATGCCCAGAGCAGCTGAGCCCGGCTGTGTTCCGTATGGTGTGTGTGAGGGGACTCACCTCTCTCCCTCCAGCAGCTGGCAGGCGTCGTTGGCCAGGTTCATCAGCGACTTCTTCATTTCCCTCTGCAGCTCCTCGAAAGTGCTCTGCGACTCCTCAAGGTAGCGGCCCCAGCTCTGATTGACGGGCAGGTAGCACACACCCATCTCCAGCATCCCTGCAAACGTCACAGGGTGAGGGCACCTGCCCCCAGGAGAGGCAACAGTCACAATGCAGCTCTTTGCCGCTACGCTGTCTGGTGACGGCGCAAGCGGAGAACTGTAACAGGGTCACTTGAAGAGCTTTTTACTTCACAGCCAAATTTCCTGCCCATCTGCCGAGCGCATCTGCAGCTTGGGAAGACAGGATTAGGGGAGCACAGCTGCAGACAGAGGTGGGGAGGGGCTGGTCAGGCGGCAGGGTCTCTCACCTCTCCATGAACAGGGGCAGCTGCTCCCTGAACACCCGGTGCGTGGCCTGGACGTCCTGAGCGCAGTACTGCATCAGCTCCTGCCGGACACAGACAGATCCGTTCCTCCGCTCACTGCGGTTTCCATTTCCAACTCCTATCACTGATTTATCATGCCTTCATCGTACTTTACTACACCAGAATACTTGGATTTCTTACAGCACAGCACACAAGGGCTGACTTGCACTACCTGACGAAGGTTTAGATAAGCAGCAGCAGCAGTATCATTCGGTACCTCAGCAAAGCACAGTGAAAGGTAAACCCATATAAACACAGTGGCAGTGAGGCATGTTAATTGAAAAGCACAGCTCACCTTCAACAGACCAGAACATTTCCCAGATATAAGAACAGCTCAGCTGGACACAGAGATTAGCTGTATAAATGTTAGCAGCCGAAGCAATCATGACAGGGACTCCAGGTGAGTCTTAAATAAAGGAACAATTCTGATAAGGAAAGTTGAAGGAGAAGAGTGGAAGCAGGGTCAAATAAGAAATTTGTCTCCCAGGTTCTCGCCGTGGCTGTGCAGAGGGAGACAGCAGCATAGTACTGACGCCAGCATTACCACTCTGTAGTCTATTTTCAACAGTTCTCATAAGCACAGTCTCAGGATTTGAGTGGCTGGTGAAGGATGCATTTAGGGTGCATTCTTTTCTCTGAAACAGCATTTATAACACAGTTGAAACAGTGTTTATAACTCATAGCTCGCAGCAGACATGGTCTACTGAAGTTACAGCTGGCAGTGTGAGCTAGTGGTTGGGGCTCTGGGCTCCGAACTGGATTAATGACACTACACATAATAAATAATATTAATTTAAATTAGCAATGAGCACAGGGCCTTACACCGGTCACCCGACAAGCAGCAGCAGTGTTGGTCAAGTGCAAGGCGGGGGCTCAGAGGACGAGCTGCGTCCGCGCTCTGGGGACGGCACGGCACTGCTGTCCGGCATTTCCTGACCTGGAAGTTGTCCCGGACGTCCCTCATGCTGCCCTTGATGAAGAGCTCACGGGCCTCCTTCTCCAGGGGGTCACCGCCCACGTACAGAGCGTGGACATCCGCCAGGTTATTGATGCTGCTGATGTCCACCCAGTCCCACCCGCCGATCTTCAAGTCAAGCACACACACAGGAGACCGATCAGCCCACACAGTCCCCTTTCACAAGCCCTGAGCTCTGCTACACGCCTGCGTGCTGCAGAACTAGGCAGAGGAAACCGAGGGAGCTGCTTTTTAGCAGACTTGATGAGAGATCTTGTTAATTCACACACATCTTGGAAGCCCTGGAACAGATCTGAGGTTGGGAAAATGGAATTGATACTGTTAGTTACGCACATATTCATACACAACACAGAGTCGCGTTAATAAGATATATGCATGGACAACCAGCTGAGTTGGAATGGACAAGCCTCAATATTTCAATGAAGCCACTTCAAAAGTCAAAATGAACCCAGCATTTTAAAATCACATGAGAGAATTGATACATTAGCAATGATATTTAACATTCAAGAGAGCAATGCTTAACAATAGAGAGCATTCTAAGATATTAAAAATGTTACATTGACAAACGCATCCACCTCTACTATCACTGCACTTCATACTAAGACAGTGGAAATCACACTTTTGCAATGGACTGGGGGCCGAGTGCCAAGCTATGACCACGCAGACTGACCGCTGGGCCCTCCCTGCGCCTGCCTGCCCTCTTCATGTGCTGCTTGACCTCCTGCAGGCCCTGCCGCTTGCCGCGCCTGCTGGCCATCCACAGGGTGCGCTGGAAGCCCGTCAGGCCGGAGATCGCCATGTGCATGCTCATCGTGTCCAGGAAGCGCATCCTGGAGCCCTGCGCGCCCACAGAGCAGGCCGGGAGAAAAAACAAGCTCAGCTCATCGGTGGAGACCCAGCCACAGCACCTCAGACACTAATAAGAATGTCACTGAAAGAACGGAACTAAAGAAAACTGAAGTTTATTGGATATGCGCTTGAAAATTTGTTTCCAATGAGCCTTGAATTTCATTAGCGTTTATTTTGAAGTATAAACAATGACGTACACAGGGAAGTTTAAATGTAGTAATTTAAATGTCTCAAATCACAGGAAGAAGTGGCCCGACTCCCTGCACCTTGATCAGGTACTGCTCCTTGATGTGCGCCCGGTCGAAGCTGACGTTGTGCCCCACCACCAGCCTCTCCCTCCACTGTCGCCCTGCGGGGGGGCGGCTGGAGTTGGCAGCAGTTTCCAGGGGGATGAGGTCTGCCAGGGTCAGCTGGCTGGACCAGGTGTACCGCTCCTCAATCAGCCTCTTACTGCACCAGGAATACCTGCGAGAGAGAGACAGCTGATCCCTGAAATCTCATCACATTTACACCCCACACACACTGATGGACAAACATGTCCACCAAAAACACAAAGGAGACGTTTTTGCCTGCTTTGTCGATTTCAAACAAGCATTTGACTTGATTTGGCATGAAAGACTGTTTTATAAACTACTCCAAAGTGGCATGGGGGCAAAGCGTATGCCATAATTAAATCAATGTATTCAGAGAGCAAATGTCCAGTGAAAATTGGAAACAAAAGGACCAAGTTCTTCACTCAAGGCCGTGGGGTGAGACAGGGCTGCAGCCTGAGCCCAACACTTATCAATATCTATATCAACGAAGTAGCAGAAATGTTGGAGCAGTCTGCAGCTCCTGGTCTCACACTACACGACACAGAAATCAAGTTCCTGCTCTAACAGGAACAGGGGCTGCAGCAGAACCTGGCACTGCTAGAGCAGTATTGTCAGACCTGCGCACTGCTAGAGCAGTATTGTCAGACCTGCGCACTGATAGTCAATCTGGACAAGACCAGAATTATGGTTTTCCAGAAGAAAGCCAGGCCTCAGGGAAACAGGTATAAATTCATACTCAACAACAACACATTGGAGCACTCATCCAGCTACACATATCTCGGTCTCACCATCAGCTCATCTGGGAGTTTTGACCTGGCAGTGAAGGCACTGAGGGAGAAGGCACTCAGGGCTTTCTACGCAATAAGAAGGAGGCTCTTCAACATCAACCCACCAACAAGAATCTGGCTCCAAATATTTGAAAGTGTAATCCAACCCATTGCCCTATACGGCAGTGAATAGTGGGGTCCCCTTACAGACCAGGATTACACTCAATGGGACAAACACCCCACAGAAAGATCTGTAGAAACATCCTCTGTGTGCAGAGAAAAACACCTAACAATGGTGCAGGGCCAAACTAGGCCAGTACCCACTATTGATAAACAGAAAAGAGTAATAAAGTATTGGCTACACCTAAAAAACAGCTACCAAAATTCCTACCACCACAAAGCCCTGCTGAGCCAAGAGCGGAGCCCAAAACAGAGCCCCCTGAGCCAGCTGGTCCTGAGGCTCACTGACCCGAGCCACACCGACACCAGCCAGCCTCCGGACAGCACTGCTAGAGCACCACAAATCAGTCTCAACCACATCACATGAGGAATATCTCACACACTGGGACACACACACACACAAACACAACATAAACTAGAATGCTACAGAACCCCAAACAAACAATACACACTAGCCGAATATTTGACCAAGATAAGAAACAGAAAAAAGAAACAGGAAGAGAGACAGACAGCAGGGTCACTCCCTGAGGCACGGGAGTATATATATATATTTTTAGAAAGATTCTGAAAAAAAGAAAGCAAAAAATAGCATTCGTTTCGTCTCCAAAGCTGTTTTGGGCAAACAGGTTACGAGTCACAAATGTCTCCAGATAGTTCTCCTCACCATGCAGTGGGGGACACAGCGACCGCCAGCGTGGGACAGTGTCCTTCTGCCATGCACACCTCCACATCGAACACCAGCGCCGCCTCCTCCGGGAAATCCAGGCCGGCACTCTCGCCGCCCGGGCCGTAGCGCGTCCAGCCCTCCTGCCAGGCCCAGCGCGCGGGCAGCGGGGGCAGCGCGGCCCAGTGCAGAGAGCTGGCCGCCTCCAGGTAGGGCAGGCTCTGCTTCTTCGCCAGGATGCGGAAGTGCTCGTCGATGTTGTCGCCGTACATGGGGGGCAGCCGCAGCTCCACGTCGGGCAGCGGGGGGGAGTTCAGGCCCCAGAGCTTGTGCTTCTGAAGGTGCCTGATGCTGCGCCCCACGTCCTCCTCCTGGTAACACTCCGGCACCCCCCGGAAGATCTGCTCCTGCAGGTTCCTGGACAGCATCTGGATGTTGAGGGGATTGAAGCGGGTCTGGGCCGAGCACCCTCGGCTGGGGGCGCAGGCAGCTGCAGGGCCTCTGCCCCACCGCCCCGCTGGCCGGAGCGGGCCCCCGGGCACCCGGAGCCGTGGGCTCAGCACACGCGGCATCGCCCGGCAGGATCGGGGCACCCGCAGAGCTGGGAGAGGAGAGGGACACGGGTCATCAGTGTGGCGGGCCAACGGGACCGGTACCGCAGACAGAACTTGTAAAAGAGGAAGGATGCGCGTGAAGTGTAAGACGCCACAGGACACAGCAGCTGTGATCCTGGTCTTCACTCAGCGTTTCAAAAATACTCTACGCTTATTCTAAAGACACTTTTACAGGTGTGCTGTGAATGGTGCCCAGCAAACATGAACAGGGCAGTTATTTGACCAAAGGGTGCACATATAGCCCTTTGCTGATTGTTACTCAGAAAGCTACTTGAAACAGTGAGGTTAAAGAAATAAAACACCACAAAGAGCCTAGACCCAACCTGGACTGTCTGAGGGAAGGGTTGTGGGAAATTCTTGCCTGGGGCATCTGAGATACAGGAGATTCCCAATACATGGAAATGCTTCCTAATTGTTCAAATGACTGTGGGGCACTCAACACACGTGAGATCACATCGCTACATGCGGTCCTAGGACGAGGGGAGTTAAAAAGACAACCAGTGCATTATCGAAGGGTCATAATATTAAACTGGAGATAGCAATGATTTTTCTCATTCCTGTACTGACCAAGATTGTTAAACCTTCTCACCCCCAGTGCAAAAGGAACGAACTGTCGAAGTGTAAAGATTACATCTTGGCAACAGCAAGAGGAAACTTTGGTAACTTTGGAAGAAGCGTATGAAAAGCAAAATATACACCCCCCCGCAGAGTTCCCTAACGAGGCAGAGAGGCTGTGCAGTTTGGTGAGCAGGTGTTAGCGCACAATCCTGCAGCTGCTGTACCTGTACCTGTACCACAGCATCTCCATCCTTCGGGACATTATTTCCGCTATTTCTTTTCTCACGCCCGACACAGCATTTACGTTACGAGAGATTGTTTACCAAGCCTTCATTGTTTGCTTCCTGTTTTCTTTTTGCTGTTTTTCTCCCCCCAAATACGATGGATTTATTTTGCAGTACAACCTCCATAACTTACCAGCCACAGTAGTTAACTGCGACACCTCGCGTGCAAGATTGTCTTTCCTCGTTGTCACTTACAAATATATCCCTTTTTATCGAAACTCCCAAGTGCGAACAAACGACTCTGGTTCCAACAGATCCCCAGTGCAGCTCTGAACTTTCTGAAAACACATGCAAGCCCTCGACAGCAGCTCAATACTATCCCAGCGCAACTCCTGCAGCTCACGGGTCACAGTCACAGCAGCGGCGGACCCCGCACAGCGACACCTAGCGGCTTGGAGGGCGGCGTCTCAAGTGGATCTACATGTAACTTGTTAACGGTGAATGTTCTGTAATGTAGCTAAGTTTTTTAGTATTATTTTTATTCAAAATAATAAAAAAAACTGCGACCAGAAGTCTCTGTTCACATCCATCCCGGCGAAATAATATGACATCTGTAATCCTAGTGCAACTTTATTTTATATAGATAACAGCATATGCGTCACCCATAGCAAAACGATGCGAAATACTGTACACATAATATCCGCGCGTAATCGTTTTTAACGACTTGTTTAGTACATGAACTCCTATGAATCGCGTATGACTTGTCGCTGTGAATGAGAGTTGGACAAAGCTGTCGGACAGTTATCAGCAGGGCCGCGTGGCCTAATGGATAAGGCGTCTGACTTCGGATCAGAAGATTGCAGGTTCGAGTCCTGCCGCGGTCGGTTTTTTACCTTTACCTCTCCGAACTGTTTGTTTTTCTCTCTAAAATAACAACAACACATGCATTACAACAGACAATTACCTCGACGAATATATCTATAAAAATACGTAGTTACGTTGAACCTAGTGTCATTCCTAAACGTAAAGCCCAGCGACGCTGATTTCAAACTGGATTTGAAATAGAGTGGATCTGCTCCTATGGTGCTTTCCAGATATGTGGTTATACAGTAGGAAAGATGCTAGACGTCTTTAAGCATTGCTAAAGCTCGACTGTATCGCAGTATCGCTTTAGTTTTGCAGTGGTATATTGGACCAAAGGAAGCATCTAAGAAGTGATAGTAAGAAGAGCGCTGCGTGCTTGTGGTCTAGATCCGTGTCTTTTTGTATTTGTTTCATGAACGAAATAGGTTTTCAACGCACCGCAAAGCTTTCTCACGAACTGCCATAATAATAATAATAAAGGTCGGGTGACTCCTGATGAATGAGACCCTAAAATAAAGTCTAAGCATTTTTTCCTAAAATAAAGTCTAAGCATGAACCTTTTTTAATTACAGCGGCATTTACACCACTGGTTCTATTCGTTAGACGTGTGGACACAAGAACAGCAGCATCCAACACTGAGCCGTGATGCTGTGAACGCAATAAAACCGAGCGGCGGAGCAGAGTGACTGGCGGACAGAGCAGGCAGGGGCAGAGAAGCGGACGGGTACACGACACACAACTGCCCACTAGATGGCGCTGTGAACCGACGTCCAGTTGTAGTGGAGCTGTGAATATGTTCTCCACTTCTGTTTTTCTTCAATAACAGATTTCAGGATTATTACAAAATACGACGAATAATAATGTTGGTCTAGCTGAATTATCTTATTCTCCGGATCTCTATTCTAGAATTGTAATTTTATTAACAAACCCTGCCCAAATACACCAAATCCAAATACATTTGAGGCAACACAAAAGCTGTTTTACAGTGTATGTTATCTAACATAACCACAGATCTTTCTGCAGTCTTACAATTCGTTTTTGATCTAAATTGCAACTTGTAACTCGTGTGGGTTGACTCCATGCTTGCAAATTCAAGTGTCTTTAGCCTGAGGGGCTTTTGTAATTTTCTTTATTTTTCTGAGAATGCAATATTCTCCAGCTTGCATCTGTGATTATCTAGGGAAAATGCAAGAGAAAAACATATCACTTCCTTCGTAAATACGCGAATAGGAAGATGTTACTAATGCTCAGATTGTATAGAACAGCAGTGAATTACAGCCTCCTGCAGCACTTCTTCCCTGTTCACTGGCACTTGTACCCCAGTCGCTGCTCTCCGGACACGCTGGTGCAGCCGGTGAGACAGTCCTGGGCCAGCAGAGGGACTCGCTGGACTAGTCTGGTGATTGTTACAGTTGAACCTTTCCTGCTCCAGACAGCTTCTCTCACACAGAGGTCACCTTCATTCACAGTGACAATAACCAGGCAGTGAGCATTCGCCTCTGGCAGGGCTGTGCCTTTTGATCTTCTCTCCTTCCTCAGTATCATGTCGTTTTGAATCTCCATTGCAACATGTCTGTAATCAGCTCAATCTCGGCAGCATGAGCTCCAGTCAAATTCCAAAATCTGAGCTCCTCCTGTTTTAGGAACTCATGTGACCTGAGCTCAGTCCGTTACTCTTTGTAATTCAAAGGAATAAAGCGGACAATAAACCCATATTCTCACTTTTTAAAATGTAATAGCATTACTGTGTATATGTGATCCATACACTTGAGACTTTTCATGAAAACTGTCTTTTTTATTTAATAGTTAAACACACAAGAAAATCTAAAAGTAGGCTTTTGAGTCTTGAAATCGTGAACTCCTATCCTTCAGAAAAGAGCGACAACATCGTTTTTTCTTAAGGAAGCTTAAACATTTTGAGGTTGAGAATTTGTTGTTGATGGTGTTTTATCAGCCTTTTATTGAAACTGCATCCCTGCAGAACTTTTACCCTGATCTGCTGGTGAGGGAATCAGGATCCGAGGAGTAAGAGCAAACTGGGGAGTCAGACCAAGTCTATGTCAGAAAGTCATCGGGACTGATCTTCTGGCCCTGCCCCACGTCTATCAGTTACGAGAGTAAGACATGTTCCACCCTACAGGACTCTTCAGTCCATTTGTTTAATGAATTCTAATTACTCTTTACAGAATGCAGATACAGATTTCTCAATTTAAAAACAAACAGGTCATTTACAGATGCAGCCATTCAAAATGGCTGAGGTATTTCGCGGCATACCGCGACACGCCCACCGGGGTATCACGCGGTTCACGTGTGTCACGTGACTAACTATCCGGCGTCGCCTTGTAAAACCGCCAGGGGGAGCTTAACCTCTCATGTACAGCATTTGAGCCTTTAATTTTGAACTGTGTATTACAGCATGTTAATCATCAGTCATTAAAATGTTGGTATATTTTATGAAAGCAAGATTGCTCAGTTGGACAAAAGTACGCAACCTACCTTTATCAGAAATATTTATGCATCAAAGCCTTTACTGAAGATATTACTAATAGTATTAATAATGGATGACTTTGGACAAGCTGTATACTCAAAGTATAATTTCTTTAGCACATTTGTACAAGCACTTGGAATCTGTCCAAGCCATACTTTGTCAGGCATTTTGTTTTACTTCAACGGGCATAAAAACTTCCTTGCTTTTAACAGGGCGTTTCATAATTTCTAACTACGAAAATGATTTAAAATGCGACACCTACCTATACTAGACACCTACCTATACTAGAAGCCATAACCTTGCTCAGCAGTTCTCTTGGACTTGTATACGTGTATTGTTTGTGTGTTTTTCTATGTGTCATCTGCTGCTGTACAGCAAATCGCCCCTTGGGGTTAGTAAAGACTCGCTCTCTTCCCAGGGGTCCCTGAGCAGAGTTGATCTCTTCTCCAAGTTTGTGCTTCTCTTACTCCCTTCTAGCCTCGTCAGAGAAGAACTGTATTAATGAGCGAGTCTTAGCATTAACACCAGAGGATGGCTCCTTTCTACCAACAGATTACCGTAGTAATTTAATCTGCTGACCTCAGATTCTGAAGTTGAACTGCTGAATGATGAGTGCCTTGACTGTTTATAAAGCCTCAATATTTCCTGCTGAAAGAGTCCTGTAAAACTCTCACATGTCTAAAGTAATGCTCTTACCCTTTAAAGCAGATTACATATGAGTTCTTTTCCATCATCAAAAACACTGTGCCATTGCAAGAGATGACTGCACAAGCCTATAATGTAATTTTTTAATTAATTTCTTGCACTGAGGGATATAACTAAATGTATGTATTTCCAAACATGTAATTTATTAATAAATGAGAATAACATGTTATTTTAAATATTTTAAGGGATAAGGAAAAAACGGAGCTGCCCTTGTCCTGACCTCTTGTCTGCAGTGCTGACATCTGCCACCAGAGTTTGCGTTTTATAGTTTGAAACAGCAGTTGCTTTATGAAATGTGTGAGCTTGATGTTTTTACCCCAAACTGTGGTTCACATCATTGAGAAGCACTGACATGATCCCCGTGCTCAAGACAAGCAGGCTGGTGCTGTGGAACGTCTTTGCTCCTGGCTGAGGTTGGAGTGGAGGGAGTGTCGACATCAGCAGGCCTGACGCAGGTGTGCACAACCTAACCATAGGAAAAAACATCCCCCTGATGAAAGGCTGTGAAGGGTCAGGCTCTTGCAGAATACTGGACCTGTTGGGAATCCAGAAACGCTTTCTCTCAAAAAGCCAGAGACACAAAGTTCACAGCAGCTGTTCTTTTCTAAACTTTTCGCAATTCATTCCTTGAAGCAGCTTCCTAACAGTGTATTTGCAGTGTGACCCTCTTAGCTGTTTTTGTGTTATTTTCTGCCACTTGCACGATAAATATATCACAATGTCGATCACGCAAGTAAAAAATACACTGCAAAAACAATATCTAACCTAAATATGCTCCAAACTTAAATGCATTTTTAATAAGCAAGGCTCATTGTTTTCATGGAGTCTCTTTCTGGTTTTTATTATTCTAATAGTCACACAGACGCCTGCCTGTCGCTCACTGCTCTCTTCCTCCAGCACGGATTTCTTTCTCTTGCTTTATGCCATCGCCATAACGACAAGGTAACAGCTGGGCAATTTGTATGCAAATAGTAGATGGTCTGGCCTAGTCTCCCTTCCTCTTCTGCAGGACCTGGTTACCATGGGAACACCTCTCTTACCCTGTGCTGATTATTATTTGTTTATTTCTTTATACAGTAGCCGATGTGATCCCAGAAAGAATAAGACAGAGTCTGCCACATGATTCTGGGAGGAAATGATTAACCTTGTTCTTTTATTCTGTGACAGGGTGTAATAATATCGATATCTGTAACCCTCTTTCAAGCAACAGCAGCAAAATGCTCTCCTGGGATGTGTGACCCGTTCAGAGGGACGAGAGAGCAACGCCGCGTTTTCGTTTGACTGAGACAAGTTTCTGTTTTCAAAGGAAGGTATTATTAGAGAAACAAAAAATATCTCTTCAAGGAAATTTAACAGGCTTTTCCAAAACCCTGAAAAGGGTACTCTGTCATGTCCTTGAACTCTCAGCTGGGAGACTAGATGCCAATTGAACAAATTAGTGGAAGACAAGTCTGATTGCATCACGATTGCTTCATTTTAGTTAAATGTTAGTTTTGTCATGTTTGTGTTAAATGAAAAAGAACTATTTTTTTATACACCAGCAAAACAAAGTCCGCAAAAATGAATGAGTACAAAGCTAATGTGTCCCCCCAAGGAATTCATGACACAGTCTTTGATAAAGCCAGCTTGTTTTTTCATTAGAACTGAAAAGTAGAAGACAAGTGCTGTTGAAAGTCTAATGACTGTAGAGCTGAAGATCAAGTTAATGGTGAAATAATTTAATGCACAAGCCTTGAAATCTGCATCTTATTGAGATGTGTCTTTTTAACTACAGGTGAATGAGCTGGTGGCGGGGAGGAACACAGAGGCAAAGCCCTGTTTTGGGCAAATCACTGTAATGTATGACAGGTTTTCCAGTCCAGTTACAGTACCTATTATGTTTATGTCATGTACTGTTAGCTTTATAGGTTTCTGTTATTCATGTAACGTAGTACTGAGGTCACACAGCAGAATTATTCAACATTAATTTAAAGTGTTTCAGCATCCGTCCGTTTTCTACTGTAACTGCTTTTTCCAGTTTAGTGCTGGAGCCTGTCCTGGCAAGCAGGGTACACCCTGGGGGGGACCCCAATCTGTAGCAATTCTCCAGCAGTATTACATAAATGTTCTAGGACTTTGTGGCCACATTATGTGAAACTCAGATTCTGTAAATTCAAAACATCTAATCTCAGCCAAAGTGAAATGTGAACACACTGCTGCTGTAGTGCCATGGATATTTTTAGTAATGTTGATTCGAAGTTACAGTACATCTGGCATGAAAATGATAAAAGATGTTTGTTTGGTTTCCTCTGTCTGCTGTACCAATTGATGAAGCAGAACACATGACAGTTGCTATCGAGCATCTTTTACAGATTGTTCTTCCACTTTATAATCCTTTGAGTCTGATTTTTATTTTAAAGCTGTTTCTGACAAAGTCATGTTTTCTGAACTTGTTAGCCTGCGTTATTAACACAAGTGAAGAAGTCACAGATGGACATACGTCTTCCAGCTCTGTCCTGGGTGTGAAAACATTTGCTTTCAAAGTCCAAGGAACTGAATTTCCTAACTTCTTGTGCTCAGGACTCGAGCATAATTAAGTTGCAATAGGAAAGCAATGCAGGCAAGAAATCCATTTGAAATAAGCTTTCCTGCTGTTATTTCAGGTGACCTCTTGGCACCACATCATTTCAGTGGCGACAGAACTAGGACAGAATATGCAAGACAGAACAGTGCAGAAAGGCTTTGTCCCTGGAGTCTCTCAGGAAGACAGCCGGAGAAAACTGTGAGATTTCTCATTTTCGCTGAAAAAGACAACAGACTTCATCTATCAGTTCATCACCCGACTCCATGCTAAAGCACTGAGATTAATACACTGAACAGCCCTCGATGGGCTGCCCTAGTCTCAAGAGTAACTGGGTGCCGTTGAAGTTGTCACTGGATCAGCACTTCACAGTGGGCTTTGCCTTCATGGCACGTCTTCCTCGTCATGTGACCGAGAGAGAAAAATGATTTGCAGTACACACATTGTAGGTATAGAGTTATTTGCAACTAATAGTACAGTCTTTAAGATAATGCATTGTAGCCAAGTTTTATTACATTCATTCTTAAACACCTGAGTAACGGCTACCAGCACTTTCAATGCAGATAAATCTTTTATTTTATAGCCTGGGAAATAAGACCTCCCTCCAGCTCTGTATCTCTTCATCCACCATAGTCTTTCACTGCTTTGAGATGATTGATTTCAAAGGTCATATATAGAATACAGTGCATTACTTTTCGCACCACATAAACACCGTCACTTCTTTGTCCTCTTGGCTCCAGACTATTCCATCAGCCCGAAGGTGGATCTGGAAAGACAGGGACCCTTGGGCAAAGCACTGCAGCATGAAACCTCTCCGAAATCCTCAAAACCCCCCAGTTGCCTTCTGGCAAAGCTGCTCTGGGCTAACGAGTTGATGAGCAGAGGAATTCGCAAGGCCACTTAAGATGCACAGAAAGTTATTCAATTTTAGATTGTGACAAAAACATTCCTGATGATCAGTGATTAGTACTGAAAAATGCATGGCTGGAAAGATTAATCAAAAGGGCTGGAAATGTCATCTTCAATTTTTTTTAACATGTTCCTTACCAGTCTAAGTTAGCTTAGAATATGCTAAAGACCTTGCATTTGCAGTGTGCATTTCCAACTGGGGACTCCGAACACAGATAGTGGCATAGGCTAGATTTGAACTGGCAACCCCTAACATATACAGTTAAACCACGCCTACACTTTCAGTGGAGGATCTGAGTGCAGGAGGATGGAGGTCAGAGGTCAGAGGTGTGCACTTGTGGCATACCCATGAGTTATGCAGCATATTAGAAGTATTTGTAAGTAGAAAAATCTCACAAATTAGAGCAGAAAGCAAATAATACCAGATAAAGCAAAAAGGAATATGACATTGAAAAGACTATCTGAAGTATTCTCCTTACTCTAGTAAGTTCAGCTCTGTGTATCTTGGTATACATTGAGTAGTTTTTGATGCAACCAATATCAAAGTGATGAGGCAGTTTTTGATGGATATTAAAAGCATGGGAAAACTCGTGCTTGGCATTGCTGTGCAAAGTACAGTGCAGCACATGTGGCGCCCTCGCAGTAGCGGAGCACTTGAAAAGCGCCGCGTCGCTAATTATTCAGGGAGTCGAGCAGAGTGGGCTGAGCTCCTCTCCTTCTCAAGGTCGGAGCCGAGGAGAGGTGACGGGAGAGCTGATGGCTGCCTGTAGAATGAACTCTGAACCCTGAGCAGTTTGTCTTCTCACTCAGACAGGCTCCTGCTGTGAGCAGGCGAGAGCCTGGCCTGCCGATTACACCAGGTCTGGTGGCACCTTGAGCCACATCAGCCACGTGCAGAGACTCGTGTCTGCAGCTGCAGTGTGGAACCGACAAATATGTCCATTCTTCCACAAATATTCATACAATTGAGATGTTTCATAATGCTATTGATTTTCTTCAAAAACAGTCCTCTAAGTAGTGTTGTTACAAACCCCAAGCTGCTGTACATAGTTTGAGATTAGTCAAATAAACATACTGTCATCAAATTTAGAGCCTGGGGTTTTCCACTGCAGGTCTCCTATTTGCTTTCAGGAATTTTTTTTTTATTAGGAAATTTGTGAGTTGATATGACAAATACAGCAGAAATTAGTGACATATATTATAGAAAATGTTCCATTGTTTTACATGATGTTGTTCACTAATCCTGTTTCTGCCTTGAACCCTTTGTGTTCTGATGTTTTTTTTTTCTGCAGTAAAAGTTTATAAGATTAGGAGATCTTGTAACAAGTTACCATGATGAGTCATTGTACAATCATGTCTTATGCAGTAGAGCTCAAACTCACTGAAGCTGTACAAGGCCTGATGCACAGGAAGCCATGGCAGGCTCAGTGGAAGTGATATGCAGCAGAGTCCACCTCTGACACCAGTGCTAGCAAGCCTGCCCTGAAACACAGCAGGGGTCCAGCTCTGTCTCTGACTTGGGAGTCTGTGTGGGCTGAGAAACAGTGGTGCCCCCTGCAGAAGCTACACAAGTGTGCACCTGTGATTGTCAGAAAAAGCAATAGGTTAAAGATTGCTACACAGGAGCTAGAGATAATGCAGGAAAAAAACAAAACTCGAACAATGTGAAGCAAATGTTTGAATAAGGAATGAATCCCTTCACTAGCCAAAGAGATCATACTGCAGGGTTGCTTGAGTTCATAGAGGTTTTAAACAAATGAAAGTCCGGTCCACTCTGAAGCCCACGACTCGCAGAGCAGCTGGCTGGCTGGAGAGACTGGCGAGGGGCAGGCTGGGGCACCTGTGATTTACCCGTTACCTCACCCAGGCCAGCTGGATGTCAATCCAGGAGCTTGCTGTGCGTCTCCTGGAGCACTACGACTTTCACAATGAGGTGGTGCTCTCGAAGCCAGCTGCAGATGCACTGCGTTTCTGACAAGAGGACTCCGATGTCAAGGGAATGAAAAGGGCTGGTCCTGTTCTTTTTTAAAACATAAAAAGTTAAGAATTGAAAACTCTTGCTGAAACCCCATTTTGCAAGACTTCTTCAGGGACACCCCCTTTCCCCTAGAGGAGCAGATCCAAGCAGGAGTGGTCCAGAGAGCTGCTGCAGGTCCTGCGCTTGACCGCTGGGTGTGCCGGTCAAGGTGACAGCAGGAGAGAGAGAGAGAGCCCTTTCCGACTGCTGCCCCGTCACTCGCTGCAGGCAGGAAAAGACTCCTGGAATCCGGCCCTGGCAGGGGAGGAATGAAACGCTGTTAGCCTCAGGGGTTTAGGAGGACAACTTCAAGAGAAGGGATGTGAGAGAGGGGAGGTGCTGTGCTGAATATCCAGCTTCTTTATTCTCATCCCATCGAGGCCTCTGGGATTAGAAACAGTTGGTTCAACCCTGCATTTTTCATGATTGTGATGAGTCACAGGCTCATTAATGGGTCACTTTCTGCTTCAGGCAGAAGCCATTTCTTTCTATCAGGAACATGAATGTGGGCTGCTTTTTACTTGTTTTCTGAGTTGTGATTATCAGGTGCAGTGAACACTAATGCTAAACATCACATTCCATCTTTGAATATGGAGACATTTTAATGGAAATACTGTACATTACAGACAATGCAAAGGTGTCCAGTACAGGAGCAAAGCTTTAGATAATGATTTTGATTATCAATTGTGGATAGAGTATATTCTTCAGTGAGGGAAGTTCATAGGGGTACAATTTAATTCAATTCGAAATTTGAACAGCACTAATAAGAAAAACAGCAAAAAGTCAAAGCTAAGAATTCCTAAAGCAGAAAGTAGACAGTTTCATCATGGTATAACACCTAAATTAGTCTCATTCACTTTGATATGAATTGGCATCCCGTGTGTGTGTGTGTGTGTGTGTGTGTGAGAATAGTAAATGTGTAAGGACATTTGTAAATGATTATTGGGAGAGTAAATACATTTTTTTCTGACTAATTAGGAAATGCCTATATTAGTTATGTGTGCAGATTGATCCTCACTTGTTTTTTTATTGGTTGTGTGTGTTTTTCTCAAAAGCTGTATAATTAGATTGGTTTTGCCTGTATTAGGGGTCATGTTCAGGAAGAGCATGAATACTGTATGTCCTCTGAAATGACAGGTGCACATTTACATCAATAAACCTATCAAAACAATCCTGCAGAACCCATTTCTTGGAAAGCAGTAGCAATTCTAACATGTAAAAAGTATTTAATATTATACTGTAGTTGAATATAAACCCTTGAGAGCTTTGTCGAACACATTTCCTTGTTTTGCTCAGATGATCTTCAGGATATCATTTTTTGATCCCCGGTCCAGGTAGACCAGTACTGTATATCTACACGTTTTCAGTGCAGCTGTGCTCTTGCCAACCTGAATCAGGTGATTTTGTTTTAAGTGGAAGGATTTACCAACTTCTTAGGGACCCCAGAACTCTCCTGAGGACATAGGCCTCATCCCCGACACCTCCCGCTTCCTTCTCCAGTCCTCGGGGCTCATCATTAGGGTAAGATGTCGTGAGGCCCGCCTAGCACCAGGAAACCCTACGTCCGTCTCCTGAGGGCATAGGCCTCATCCCCGACACCTCCCGCTTCCTGAGCCCGGGGTCTGGAGGATCTTGCCCCGTCACCCTTGGACCTCCATGTTTTGTCTCTCCATGTGTTTAACAGTGGCTCTGTGGCTAAGGATCTGTGCCTGTGACTGGAAGGTTGCCGGTTCAAATCCCGTGGCCGGCAGAGGAATCCTACTCTGTTGGGCCCCTGAGCAAGGCCCTTAACCCTAACTGCTCCAGGGGTGCCATACAATGGCAGACCCTGCGCTCTGACCCCAAGCTTCTCTCCCTGTCTGTGTCTCCATGGAGAAAAGCTGGGGTATGTGAAAAGATGAATTCCTAAAGCAAAAAATTGTACAGGGCTAATAAAGAAACATTATATTATAAACCTTGTCGCGTCCCACGATGGATTACTCGCTGATGGACTCTCGGACTGAGCCCTGACCTGCCTTTGGACCCTTTTGAATTTGAATGCTATTCTTTGTCTCCCCCGCTCACTGTCTCACGGACTGTCACTATTATTTTGTGCACTATTAAACCCCTGTGTTCCCTTTTACCACGCCTCCTGTTTCTTCCAACTCTTACCGCATCGTACAGGGTCTACTACAAGACCTGACACGGATCTCAGTCCGTGGTCCTAACACAATCCAGGCATGCACCTATTCACAGACAGCTGGGGATGTCCACTGAGGGAGAAATCACTAGGAATCGGCTGTCATCAAGAATGAGCTGTTACACTGAACCTGTGGGCATGAATGTCATCGATGAGTTAGAGGAGTTGCATTGAGGGTGTTGCTCTGGTATTGAGTAAAGGCCCATAAAACATTCACACTAATGGAATTAAAACTGACCCAATTTATTTCCCACTGGTACAGCCACTCGCTTAGACAATAAATCTCCTGGAGATCCTTTTGGATCTTGTACTTTGGATGATTTGTGAGCACAGCCAGTCCACAAAGGGCCAGTTTTTTCATCAGGAACCTTTACTTATCCGTTAGGCAGATGGAATGGTCTTTGACTCTTACTGCCTTTACTGTACTTTTACTGTAAATATCAAAGATAGCTCCCAGTGGCACAGCCAGCATAGATGCAACAGTGGTAGATGATTAAGCTGTTCTAATTTTACTTTACAAAATGTCATCCCTCATCAGAGAGGTTAGCCTTCTTGGAGTTGTGGCAAGCTGTACAGTGTGTGGGGCAGTCTCTCCCTGGGTGGGACAGCTGACTGTCACAGGGCCACACAGAAAGAGACTGTTTGAAACAGCCGATCGACACTGACAAGCAGGAGATGGCTTGTCAATCTCACACCACTGACAGGGAGAACATGCTGCCTCCACAGAGGGGGGACCGGCTGTGAGGTAGCAGCTCCAGCTCCAGCACCATCAAGCCTCCCTGATCCGCAGGTCTTTATCATAGGATCTAGTGATGTCTGTGATGGACTGGCGTCCTGCCCAGTGTGTATCCTGCCTTGCACCCATTGCTTGCCTGTATCGGCTGACTCCCCTGAGATCCTGAATTGGATGAAGAGGTTATGGATATAGTGATACTTGTAATTTTCCCCTAAATTGTAGCAATTTTGTCTGTTTGCATTGTATAACTTATTTGAAAACTAGGTCTTTGGCCCAGTTGTCTCTGCAGGGGAGTTGCCTGTCTAATCTGTACTCTACAGAGTGGCCAGTTTACCCAGCCTGCTGCTTTGGGAAAGTCAGGTATCTCTAATTTTGTTACTCTTGAACTAGTTTCAGTAGTTTTTTTGGAGAAGATTCATTTGTTTGCAAGATTAGGGGTTTGTGAAAGGAAGAACCTCATTATTAAAGTTATGAACATCAGTACTGGACTAATGGCACATTCATCCGCAAAGACTCTGTTAATATCACACCCGGAAATCTAAATTGGATCATGCTCAGCCTGCTTTTAATCACTCTTTTCATTCCATTTCATAGAAAAATGTACAAGTCTTTTAGCATTTACATGACATGAAGAATTAAAAATGGATTTTCCATTAATAGCGTCTAGATGCATTTAAATGCATCCTGAAAAACCCATGTGGGAGGTGAAATGAACTGCTACACAAATGGCCCCTGAGATTCTCCAGTGTCTCAAATAAGGAAAAACAAACGCCTGGAAAAGAGTCATGTGAGCCAGTCAGAGAGCATGAAAATAACTTGAATGTTTTAGCAATTGCACAACAGTGCACCCCCTGCATAAGAAAAGCATGTAAAGAAGAGCATCTGATACTCCCTGTATCAGAAGGTATGACTGAATCAGTAATACTGTCGTAATTTTTACCTGTGTCATGGTACAGGACAGGATGTTACTGCCTACCGTTGTCTCCTCTCCCACAAAAAAGAAAAGTGCAGGTTAATGTCATTTTGAGTCCATGGAAAACTGCATTTCCTGAAACAAAACCCAACTGAAATTACTGCCTTTTGGCTTTAAAATAGCATTGAATCCTTACTTATAAATGTAACTTCCTGATTGCAGGTGATTGTTTCTATACTGTTGTCTAAACTGTTTGTTTTTTACAAATAGTGAATTCAACATTCTGCTTATGGTTTCTAAATAAAAGAAAGATTCTGGAATTTCTGAAGATCTGCATTTGAATTAAACAAATTAATGCTCATACAACACTGCTAATCCACATTCCACAGGCCACAGCGTATACTGAAAATGCAAAACATTTTATTTGTTTTCTTTATTCAGGATTAATACTGAATTACAATTAGGTTGCCAGTCCAATCAAGCATATTTTTGACATTTTAAGAGTATTTTTTAAGCTTACCATCGAAAAAACGAAAATGAGAAATATTTAATATATTATACACTGATGTAATAACTGAAATCAATATGATGTAATAAAGGTACGTCACAAATCAAGTAAGCGAATAAGCATTACCCAGACTGGACCACTGCACCTTTCACAGTCCTGTAACACATGCATCCCAATGACTCACGGGTTTCATGATGCCACACTAGCGGAATTGTGCCGTCTGCACCTGAGCCTCTTGGTGTACTGTGTGATTTCTGGCAAGTCTTCCACCTCGGAGAACATCTTTCCAGCCGGAAGAGTGAAAATCACGAGGGGTGAAATCCAGACCGCAGGGAGGACGAGGTAAACAGCAGAATGCAATCTGGTCAAAGTTTAACAGGCTTTTCTTTTAAAGAGCAAGGGGTGCATTTCACAAACATCCAGCATCATACTTCTTCAGTACGATATGTTTCGTGTAGTCAAAACTTCACTTTGAAAAGAAACTCTAGGAACCTGAACAGCTTAAGACATGCTCTAGAAGGAATAATGATATTACTGGAAATCTTTTCATAGTTCTTCGAAAGGAACAAAGGAACAGCTATGGTCCGGTACGCTCACACATTTTTATTAGAACTATAATAACTTAAATTGCATGAAGGTGCTGTACCTGTGCTCTGTTACTACATCCATCCATCTTCTGGCCTCTTCATCCAATCCGGGGACACGGGGAGCCAGAGCCCGTCCCTGCCAGCAGCAGGCACAAGGCAGGACACCCTGGACTGGGCACCAGGGCTGTGTGGCTCTGCCATTACATGATCTTGACGTTTTTCTGTAAAATAATAACACAAGTATCTTTCAGATCCAAAGAAAAGCAGCCTTCCCCCATTCGAGCAGATATATTTCCCCAGATTTTTTGTTCCTACTATTGGGGTGAAATATGTATTCACCAGGAGGTTCATGAGAGACATGGTCTCAGCTGTGGAAAAGACAAAAGAAATACATACAGCAGGTAAACAGGGCGGGGCCACTGTCAGCAGCAATCTGCTGTCTCACCTGTGCTGTTTTTCCTCCTCCTCTTCGTGCTTGCTAGTCCCTCCGTTTTTTTAGGAAAGCTGAATTTCCTGATTGCAGTGGAAGTTGCTGAGATAGCCTGTCTCCATGCTTTTCACTGGCTTTTCCAAGATGCCTGCCGAGCTCCCTGTCTCCAGGGCCCCTCTCCTCAGGCGCCTGGTAGATTTATTCCATCCACCCTCTGGATGACCCCAGATAAACTAGACGCAAGACAGGCACGGTGCGAGGAGATAAAGATCCACAGTGACAAGCTCAAGGAGTGGAAAACTGAGGCCTGACCACCTTGTCAGATGAAACAGATAACTGCTCCAGCTGCAGTGAAAGCTACCAGTGACAGTGTGCTTCTTCACCGCTGTTACCAGGAGCCATGTTTTTCTCAGCACAAGTGGAAAACTGACATTCAAAGCGATGCCCGGAGCTGACATATTTATGCAACATCTGCCTGTTCTTCCCTTCTTAGGCCTTTGTGTTCCAAGATGTCTCTGTTTTGAGTCTGGTTATGCTAAACTAAACAGGTTAAGACTGAATTGGAGGGGTCAATAGTATTCAAGCCATATTTTTCATAAATGTCCAAAGGTTTCCAAGACCTGCTTTCCCATATGGAAAATAAAATGTAAAAAGCTTGTTTTAGATAAATGTACTGAAATAAATGTGAAATGAATGTTTCAGCATTGCAGTTTAGTCTCATAGTGGACCTGTCCTCTTGGGATTTTTCAATTTTAGTTTTAGTGCGCTGATGCTTTTAGCTGTGAAGAGACACTGGCTGGATTCCCTGTCCCTGCTGAGGAGAAACAGGCCTCAAACATCCAGATTCGCAGCTGTGATTGTTGCCAAGGCTGTTTCAATCAAATATTGACTGAGCGGGCAGAATGCTTATATAATCAACATATTTGACTTTTTTTTATTTTTTTTACTGAGATTGAACATTTCACCCAAATAAGTGTTCAGTTTAATCATTCAAGTTCTGATTAAAAATGTGTACTTTAAAAAACGAGTTCATGTCCCTTGGGATTCAACCAAACAGAGTACTGATGGAAGGGGGGAATTTTGCAAGGAGCTGTGCATTGTCTAATCTTACCCAGGACGTATGTGTTTAAAGGCTGGATAAAAAAAAAAGAGCTTGTCCAGGTGTAAAAGATGTCACAGGCAGGCAGGCTACAAGAATTCATCCTCTGGACCATCCAAGAGGCCCTGCTCAGAGGACCGGCTGGGCCCTACCAGGAGAGTCCTGATGTGGTTCCTAGTCTGTGGTTAGCCATCTGTGACTGGGATCCCAGAGGGGTTCAGAGCCGGGCTGGCCGTGCTGGAGTGCAGCTGCTCTGGACCTGCAGCGGGGGCTGACAGCTGTCTCAGTCCTCATCGCGACACTTGTGTCCTGCTGCTGGTCAGGGTTTGCAGTGTAGAACGAAGGGGGTGGCTTCATGTTTGTACCCCACAGTTTCCCCACAGGTTTACTGCTGTGGAAATGAAATGCCGAATTTTTGGTGATTCTCAGCTGTGCTTCAAAAAGAAAAGAAGCTGGTGACTGTGGAAACCACAGCAAACAAATTGCAAACACAAGAAAGAGGATTCAGAGGAACTGTAGCATTTCCTGAATGTTTCTCACTAACGTTTGGATTTGGCATAATGTATACTGTAACTCACCGGTCTGGAGCCTTCCTTCAGTTCAGCTGGCCTCTGCAGCCTCTCCTCTGCAGACCTGTAGACCTGTGTCTCCAACCTGCCAGAGCCATGTTGTGCCACAGGCTCCTTCAGGCCTTGAAGGGGGGGCCAGCTCTGTGTGCAGGAGTGACTGGCCTCTCGCCGACGTGTCCGCACGCTTGCCTGTGCACAGGGGTCTCAGGGGTCCTGCCCGTGTGGTCAGCAGGGAGATGAGCCAGCAATCTGTGACCTACAGTAGAGGGCTCTGCCAGCGATCCTGGCAAAGTGCTTCTACTGCACCAGTGAAATGTTCTACCTGTGATTATTACAGGTGATTGTTCTACCTGTCACAGGTGACAGGTACCTACTGTAACGAACAGTTCTTTCCGGACACTATGCGGAAGACACAATCCAGAATAGTGAGGAAGGAATACACTAGGGAAAAGTCATGCAGGAACAAGGATGAACAGGGGGGCGTGTCCATACGGTGCTGGTGATCCGGGGAGGTGTGGCCGAGGCGAACAGTCCAGAATAACTCCAAAAGGGAGAATCCAAAAACGAAAGCAAAAGGTCCAAGGCTGGGAAATCCGTCCAAACAGGAGATTAAAATCAGGTGCCGGGTCAGGACCGGCGGGGGGAACAAGGACAGGAGCAGGAAGTTAAAAACATAATGGAGCCAGGCGCTACCAGGTCCAGGGCTCGCACAATGCAGGGATCAGATGCAGAGTCATGAGTAAGGTGAGCGCCTGGCTTATAAAGGCAAACTGAACAGGGGAGAAACAAGGAACAGGTGGCAGGAATGATACAAACGAGGAAGGGCTGAAGCGCCCTTAAGAGGAGGGGTTACGATCGTGACACCTATCACAGGTGATGTTCTACCTGTGATTCACATTATGCACATTAAATTGAGTTCAGAGTGGAATAGAGTTTAATGCAATGCAATGCAGGGTTCAATGAAATTAAGCTAAACAGAACTGAAGCTCTCAGGTTTTGCTTTTTGTTTGAAAAACTAACACAACATATACTGTTATCCAGCACATACTGGTGTTGGTTTGTTTTGGATTGGTGAACTCTATATAAACAATGAGATTTTGTGAAGAGCGGCTGAGACACCTCTTCAACTCTTCAAACCCATCTCCTGGGCTTCTCTTCTGTCACCCGGAACTTCTTTCACTCAGATGGAATGTAATTCTGACAGGTAGAGGCAGTAGTGGAGTAGCGGAGTTTGCAAATACTCATTTGTAAAATAAACCTAATTTTTCTAATGCTAGAGGAGTGACAGAGACTTTTTTCTACTTCTGCACTTTTGTTCCACTGCACTGTGCATTACAAAGTAGATGTCTTTGAGTGTGTATCATTAGAGATCAGCTTACTGTCGTCAATGTTCATTCACAGTGGATACCAGCCTGTTTTCTCCCTGGGCAATTGCTATGTACAGTAGATGGCAGTGGCTATGGTAGGTCTATGAGGTAAAGGCTGTAATTACTGGAGAGGACTACTGTATTAGTATGACTTTAATTATGCCACACAGAGCAACAGTAAGCCTGCCAAGCATACAAGAACAATTTTCTTAATACAAATTGCAGTTCTGGGTTTGATTTCTGCCATACTGAAACTCATGCATATATCCATTAAATAAGGAAAACATCATTAAAAGCAGAAATGTGGTTCATAAAGCATAATCTCCCCTGCAATTTCCATGTAATTATGGAGCCATTCCCTTTTCATTTTTGGATGGCAACCAGTGCATTAAACAAGAGCAAACCCCTCACTGAAGTAATTGTTGAAAGTTTATGTGGAGGGAAGAATGAGGCTGGGACTGGTTTCACCAAAGGTTTCCAGGCACCAAAAATCATTTCAGACTGCAGCACATCCTGATGAGCCACAGAAACACCCTCTGGCTTCACAAACACTTTTTGCAGTCTATTGCACTGCTGAGCATATACAGCATGTGCAGTCTGTGTTTAAACCAGTGTTGAATGAATGATTCCGAGACCTGCCTGAGCATGTGAGAGCTCGTCACCCCGGCCACACACACTCATGAAAACACTGTCCTTTGAGGGAGCATCACAGAATTCCCCTCCTGACACTGGCTGTCCTTCATGGCTGCTTGTCCACTTAGAAATGTGCTGACTGTAAAGAGTAACAATGAGAAGTAAAATACCAATAAAAGTGAATAGTTCTGATGTAACTTATACTGTACATGTGTGCATAACAGATAACGGGTAGAAAAAATAAACAAAAATGATGATAATTTATTTATTATCAGGGGGAATCATAACAGCAGTATTGTAAAAGTTGATACTGCAAAACATTAACATTACAATTCCATTCAATTACAACTGATAAACATTAACTTACAATTCTCCAGGTACTGTACAAACATCAGCATCAGTACCTACCATCCTGAAAAGCGATTCTTTGCGCAACAACCACTAGATGGCACTTGAGTGTGAAGCCTGTCGCTGCTGGCCAGCAGCCCTGGTCTTTCTGAAACACAACAGTGTGTCAGCCCCTCCCGGCACGCAGGTTTCATACAAGCAAAGTCAAGAGTGAAGATGGGAGGGAGCCAGAGAATGGAGAAGGCCCCTGCAGAGCTTTTAAAAAAAGTGTTTTGCAGTTACAACAGTTACAATAATCAAAAACCTGACTCGGCCCAACCGGGCAGAATGTGGTGAAGCCCTTTGTAGATCATGTCATCCGCAGGCGTAGGGTGGAAGCCACCTCAATCTCACTCCAGAGGTGCAACTGCAGCTGTAGCAAAGCTTTAGTTTCAGAAACCGAAAGCAGCAAAGTGGTCATCTGTTTATCTCGACGAGGTATTTAAAGACTTCCTGACGTAACTGGCCTGGCCAAGAGTGGCAGTCTGACAGAGCTAGTGGCAGCGGGTGAGGGGCACAGATAAGGACCTACAGGAGGGTGAGGGGAGCTCCGAGGAGGGACAACAACAGGAGGAACTGGGAACACGAGGAAGGTTATAGCCAAGAGGACACTATTTGGCTCATCTAGAACTTAGCAGTTCATTGATCCCAGGGTCTCATCAAAGAAGACAGTCTACCAGTTTCAGCAACAAGGCTGGGTAGCCTGTTCCAGACTCGCATAATCATTGGGATAAAAATGCCTCTAGTGCTCTGTTTTACAACAAGAGGAGAGCCTAAAAAACGTGGTTGCTTGCAGTACATGCAGTGTGTGTATTAGGATAATTAATGAGACAGGACAGTATGTTTAAAAATTTGCCATTGCTGTCAGGCACATGTTCGTCTTTCAGACAACATGTATTTTAAGTGACAAGGTTACATTTTAGGTGCTAGAGAAATGTATGAAATAATGATTATGGTAATTTATGTTTAACAGAAAATGTTTTTAAACTGCAGCTAACACTGCGGGGTGTCTAGAGATAATCAAACCGCACTGACACGTTACGCTGTTTGTTTCAGAGGCGTGGCACGGGCTTGACCGCAGTACGTCCCTTCTGTATCGGCCTGAGAGACAGTGCTCTGACTGCCAGTGTTTCGGATGAATTAGGCAGCCCTCGCCGAGCGCGCCCCCCCGCAGCGAAGGAGGATAAAGAGGAACCCACGCACGTCAGCTGCTGGGATTTCTCCTTCACACACACAAGCCTCCTCTCACATCCTGATAGTACTAATTAAAAAGACATTGTTTGCAGCTGAAACGAATCCATGCACGGTGCAGGCACTGCACATCTGAGCCAGATAAACAGCTTTGTGCCACCAGTTCAGCACTATGCTATTTTTGTCATTCTGTATCCTGTCAATTGACCACATGGTGCGAGCACCGGTGTTGTTACACAGCGTGCTGCCACCTGAATATACATGAAAGGCTCTTACAAATTGAGTTTGCCCATGGAGCTCTGATTGAAGGGTTTCAGGAGCATTATTTTTGACGGAGACGTTGCTACTGCAGATCTGAGACAGCCTCGCCGGCCCTGTAGGCAGCTCAGAGGACCTGCAGACTGTGTACGCGGTTGTGATATTACCTTCATGTCTGCCCCATTGCTTTCCTTCTGTACTCCAAACCCTCATCAGAACTGTAGAATTCTGCTGTCTCCTGTCATTGTGTCCTTTTTCTTACTTTCAGAAGTCAATTTTAAAAGAGTTTTATAAAGTATATTATTATGATTAATTTTAGCTTTCAGTTTTGAGTAATGCTACACTTCTTCCCTTATTCATTGCATGGTAGCTAGATGTATTAAATATCAGATAATGTCTTAAAGTATTTTCAATGGAATTGTAGGTTATTCTAACGTGAAATAACACAAGGAGAAAAAAAAGCAGTTAATCTTATGAGGAATATCTATCCCAAGGGAACAAATGCCAAGAATAAGTGGATTATATTCACACACTACCTGGACTCCCTGCACGAAAGCCATGTAATGTATGTTTTAATTAATAAAAGTGTAACACTAAATACATTGGGATAAACTTTGAAATAATTAAAATCTAGACGACAGAGCAAAGGTTACAGCCCTGTTACTGGAAGGCCAGTCTTTGGGACACGAAGACCTGGAGAACCGCTACCACTGCAATATTCTCCTTTCCTGCTTTAACATACACTGCACACTGTACCGCATACCGAGTCCACAGCGTACCACATACCGACAGCACGCTCTACCGCATACCGACTGCACAGTGTACCACATACCGACAGCACACTATATCGCATACCGACAGCACGCTGTACCGCATACCGACAGCACACTGTACCGCATACCGACAGCACACTGTCCCGCATACCGACTCCACAGTGTACCGCATACCGACAGCACACTGTACCGCATACCGACAGCACACTGTACCGCATACCGACTCCACAGTGTACCGCGTACCGACAGCACACTGTACCGCATACCGATAGCACACTGTACCGCATACCGACTCCACACTATACCGCATACCGACAGCACGCTCTACCGCATACCGATAGCACGCTGTACCGCATACCGACAGCACGCTCTACCGCATACCGACAGCACACTGTACCGCATACCGACTCCACAGTGTACCGCATACCGACAGCACGCTCTACCGCATACCGATAGCACACTGTACCGCATACCGACTGCACAGCGTACCGCATACCGCCTGCGTGCTGTAACGCATACTGACTGCACGCTGTACCGCATACTGACTGTACACTGTATCGCATACTGACTGCACACTGTACTGCATTCTGACTGCACAGCGTACCACATACTAACTGTGCACTGTACTGCAAAGCGACTGCACACTGTACCACATACTGTACTGACTACACACTGTACCGCATACTGACCGTGCAGTGTACCGCACATCGACTGCACGCTGTACCACATACTGACTGCACGCTGTACTGCACACTGACTGCACAGCGTACCACATACTGTACAGTACATACATAAATACATGGGGCGGTGTGGTGCGGTGGCTCTGTGGCTAAGGATCTGCGCCTGCAGCTGGAAGGTTGCTGGTTTGTATTCCATAGCCACCAGAGGAATCCTACTCCGTTGGGCCCCTGAGCAAGGCCCTTAACCCCAACTGCTCCAGGGGTACTGTGTAAATGGATGACCCTGCGCTCTGACCCCAAGCTTCTCTTCCTGTCTGTGTGTCAGAGCAAGTTGGGGTATGTGACAAATTCCTAATAGAAGAAATTGTATATGTCCAATAAAGTGATCTTTTCTGATTTACCACCTTATCTTACCGCACACTGACTGTATGTGTACACTGTACCACTGCATTGCAGCGGAGCGGTGGCTCTGTGGCTAAGGATCTGCGCCCTGTGACCGGAAGGTTGCCGGTTCAAATCCCGCGGCCGGCAGAGGAATCCTACTCCGTTGGGCCCCTGAGCAAGGCCCTTAACCCCAACTACTCCAGGGGTGCCGTACAATAGCAGACCCTGTGCTCTGACCCCAAGCTTCTCTCCCTGTCTCTGTGTCTGTGTCTGTGCAAAGCTGGGGTATGCGAAAAGACGAATTCCTAATGCAAGAAATTGTATAGGGCTGATAAAGAAACATTATTATTATTATTATTATTATGCATACTGACGGCACACTGTTCTGCATACTGATTGTACACTGTACTTCCTACTGCACACCAAATGTACCACATTATGAATTACACACACCTTTCATGTGTTGGAATCTAAGATACACAAACAACTTTACTTAACCAGGCAAAACATCAACAGAGACAATACCTGCAGAATATTTTAGCTACACTTGTCTCTAATGTATGACTGTGGTATAATAATGCATCATTCCTTACCCAGAATGGCAAAAGGTTCAGCCAGGCCTTTAATCTTGTGCAATTTAGACCTCAGGCAGGCGTCCATGCTCAGTTGGATTTAAATTAAGACTCTGGCCTGGTCACCAAAGACTTGCAATTTCATTTATAAATAACTGCTTCACGGACTTGGCTGCCTGACAAGGCTTGTTATCACACCAGCAGGTGCCAGGAGCTGTGGCTAAAGGACTTGAGCAAAGTGGACGGGCTTTTATAAGTATATAGTCCCTGTCATCTGGGTCTAGGGAAAATTCCAAAAGAACCTGTCACAAATCAGGGGACTGTCTGGCAAACTGTCATGAGTAAAAACAGTAGAACCCTTTACAAACACATGATTGTACGAATCTGGTAACTTTATGAAGTTTGGGAGGAGGTGAAAATCCAACCTCAGCCACGTCAGCCCATGTGGATAAAAAAATCCCGCTTCCTGCTCTCTCACCTGTTGCTCTTCTCTCCAGGCTTGGCGCTTGCTCTCACATGACCTTACCGTGCTGCTCCATGTCTCCATGTCCTCTGTCTCTACAGCCTGCTCGCAGACAACCAAACTCCAACCACTTGTTCCACTTTCCCATCTTCAGGCCTGTGTCTCTCCGAGAGAATCCTTTTCTGAGAAGTCCTTTCCAGTCCGGACTCCCGACACCATGTTGCTATCACCCGTTCCTCATCCTTGCCAGCTGACACCACGGAGCTCCAGCACCAGTGCACCCTGGGACTGCCCTCTGCTCCCGTTCCTTCTTTCTCTCACCCGCCTCGCTGACGTTATCCTCAGATGTTTGGACAGCAAGCTGCATTCTCCTTAACTAAGAAAGGGGCTGAATTCATCCAGTTTGAAGTTGTCTTCACATTGTGAAATCTGTTGGGTTACCAATTCAAGGTTTGGGAGACCAGTGCTTTTTTCCAATAATACATGACATGACATTGACATTCTAGCACAAAGACAATTCTGGGCAGAATTCATCACCTTCTATCAATTTAATTAATTCATAAATTCATGCCAAAGAGGGTTGGAATTACAGACACAACATAAACAGTCAATCAGTCTGGCAATCAAGCCTTTATCTGTCTTTAACTGCCATGTGCTGTTCAGTGCCACCAAGATCTTAGTCAGTGTTTCTAGAACAGTTCCAGTGCATTGTCATTTCTTGAAACTTTAAATTTCAGTATTTTAAGAAATATGTGAAAGACAACTTGAAATTTGAAATAGATTCTTATACTGTACAGTACACATCTTTTATTCTGTTAATGACCTCTCTGCCTCTTGGCTCTTGGAAAACTGGGTTGTAGGTCATCCACCTTGTGCTCTAATTCATTCTTACTTTTTGAAAGTAGGGAAACATCTTCTGGCTCTGCAGTTATTTAGTGCAACAGCAGCATTGAGTGGACCTGTTCCATGTGCAAGGACAGAGTGTGTGACATCTCTTTCTTGGTTGAAAACATTTGGCAATCAGCTTGTGGGCAGCCTCTTGACTGTCCTGCAGTAATGAGTATGTCTGGGCACAACCTGAATGCTGCAGCCACTGCAGAGCAGGCAGACGAGCTGTCCAGCTTCAGAGAGCTGATACAGTTAGTAAGGAGCAGGCAGGCTTGTCCCATCCACAGCACAGGGACACACAAGTGATAGCAGGTTCTTGCAGCAACAATGAATGAAAAGGATACTGTTGTGTTTTGTAAAATGCTTTCAAGTGTCAAGGACCTATTTTTGTCAATACGGACCAGATCGTTATGTAGACAGTGTACTGTAGGTACAAAGTGCCATCTCTCTTGCGATGGTCTGAAAGTAATGCACTGTAAGATCAGTCAGCACTGATTGGTCACCTCAAGCTATTTCTCCATTTCTGCAATCCACATCTCAGGGTCTGATTATTTCTTCAGGAAATGTGAGAGTAAAACTTTCTACTTAATCAGTTCCTTGCAGAGAAGGAAGGTCAGTTCAAGGGGGAATTATAATTAAGCAGATGGTTCGATGCTCACGGGGGTAGCCTGAGACAGTTCATCTTTTACAACGCACAACCCTATTTGCTGAGGCACCTCACCTGTCTTTAAAATGCCTGTGTCTCATTTCTAACTGTCCGTGAATGCGAAACCATCTGTTCTTTTCAAAATTTTAGATGCATTTTTGTTTTAATTTTAAATATCTACTCTTGGTCAGTTCAGCTGACAGTTCCTCCTATCTGCACTGGGGAGATGGAGACAAGACCACCCGCTCACTGAAAACCCCTCTTTTTGTCCTGTACGCTCATTGTGCAGACAGTAGGGCAAAGCTGTTGGACAGAAGAGCGATACAGCTCTCACTGATACCATCAGCAACCCACAGGCACCTGGCACTGATTTGAACTGTTTGGGTAGACTTTTCTGTATGAAGCATTTTACACCGCAGTGAGTCTGCTTCTGGTTAACGTATGTGAGATATAACGTATTTTTAGAAAATTATAGTATAGTTAGTTAGTGCTGGGTAATTATTGAAATATTATTTCAATGCCTACTTATCAATAACTTTAATGATTACCAAACCTGTGCTTACCAGGACCCTGTATCGTGTAAAGCAGTAAGTAAATGGATGGATAGGTTACCAAATTTTGTATCTAGAAACCAATATGGAAAGATTAAATAAACCCAACTAAAAATGAGGTGGAGAATTCAAACACATCTTATAGCAGGTTTTATCTGCAAATCGCTCTGCACAGCACGCTTGACAATGAAGGCAATACACAAATGTGTTGGGAAGCAGTTTGGAGCAACTCCACACAAATGTTTTTATGTAGATCAGAATTCATAAAAAATAGTGTTTGGGTAATTCTAGCTTTGGACACTGAAACAAACTAGTAGTTGATAAAACATAAAAGGCACCCCTTGTCCTGTAACAAGTTCATATTCATCCTTACTGCTTTAGTAAAACTCCCTTACTGTTAGCTCTGTGTAAATATGAATATTTTTTAAATTACTGTTTGTTACATAAATGCAGTTGTCTGCAGTACTAGCAGTCCTGTGTAGTGGCTGTCACTAGGAGGATCCAAAATCAGGATGGATGTCACCCCCTGTGAACTGCAGAACGCAGAGGGCTGGTGTATGTGGCCACGCTGTGTCCGAAAAGCACCCGCAACAGATTAGTGTACCAATCCGCACTTAGTCAGTCCATTCATGCAGGACTTAACAAGCGCGATTCATGTGAAAGGGCAGCAGTGATTAGGGTTCTGTACTTTGCCTCACTGCAGTAACATGGGTTCGAGTCCCCACTGCAGAGGGGCTGTAATCCTGTTGATGAGATACTCCAGCCAGCTCAACATGACAAGCGCTGAACCTCTCATGGACAACTGATCCAGCCAGGGGGAGTCTGTGCTTTGAGCTCCTTATGGCACTAAGACTGGAGGAGTCTCTGGCCACATGATCCACTTCCTCTGGGACAAGACAAGGGTGAAAACTTTAAAGCCTCTGTATTGGTATTCTAAATCTTACAAAATCTCAGTTTTAAAATACCAATAAACAGGCTACAAAAATGTGAAAATCTTCAATTAATAACTCTGAATATTAGTCAGAATAATATTCTGCAAAACCATAACCACACTCTGGTCTATGACAGATACACAGGGGAACACAACTGAACTGAAGATTGACTGGAGAAATACACATTGACTGTATTTGATGCGTTTCTCATTACATCTGTTGGTTTAATACTATTTCACTGAAGGAAGCAGTAATAATGGCCTTCAGTTCTGGCCACTCAGATGTTAATTGGTCAGAGGCTGGAGACAGCCTGGCATGTGAATCTGGTGGCAGACGTGAACAGGTTGCTCTTGTTAAAGTCACTGAAACAAATGCAGTACAGGGGCAATGAGAGTGGTTCTGCAGTGCCAAGCTCTCCTGCATTTTGTGTTTTCCTTCCTGTAACAGATTAAAGTAGTCAATTTTATATCCCAGTTTTCAGTATTTACTTGTGCTGCCTTGGATCAGCTGATAAGTAAAACAGAGCATGATTTAACCCTCTGAACATTTAAAAAAGGATAACAACATTATATTTCATCTTCAGATGTCGTCTCCAGTTTAACCAATTTTTCAACTTACAAAGACATTTGTGTCCATAGTAGGATTAAATAAAGGTGCAAGAGAGCATGAGGCATAAATAAAAGTGTACTAAACATAACAGAGATATCCATAATTGTTTATTTCTTACCTTGTGATATTATCCAGTATGTGTGCTTATCTCCAAACCAGTTTTTGCTTCCTAGATGTGAATGTTTTACACCCAGCACTTCAGATACACACACTCAGACAGCACTGCCCTGTACAGCTCCCTTATTGCTTTTTCCCAGAGTTCAGATTTGGTTACAGAAAAAAATAATATATATTATTTAATATATAGGTGTCCTTAGATCAATAGCAAAGCAGTCAAAAATAGTGTTCTCCCTCAGAAACATGTCTCTTCAGTCAGTCATCGATAGGACTTTCACTCCATTTACAAAAAGAAAATAAGAACCTTATTTTAGAAATAGATAAAGTACATATTTTCACAGTCCAAGATATGTTAAACATTATGAGATTATACAGTGTTTAGAGCAATACATATTCCTTTCAAAAAAAGTATTTGTAGGTATACATAGTTCAATGAACAGTGCTTTTCACTTCAGTTAACAGCAATCCCATTTTTAATCTCTAGAATGCATACTGGAAAACAAAAACTATATAAATATGTATAAATAGATATTAACAGATGAAATATACATATAACTTCACAGTATGCAATTCTTGTATCTTTCGCAAAGCAACACAGATTTCAGCTTCAGTTTCCATTCTGTAATAACATCACGTACGGCTGTCACATAAGGAAAACACCAATTTTCAAATGACACGTTTGATAAGGCGTTCTTATTAAGAGGCTCCAAATCCAAATTAAGTGCTGACGAATTTACATGCAATTATTATAATGTATCCTTCACTCGAACTAGCTCCCTAATTTAGTCACTAATCATGCTGTTATCATGCTCAGTGGTTTGGGTTTCTACTTTCTCTGGAAAAAACTCTTACAGTTTCTGGATGAGATTTTGGTGGCTGTACTGTAGCTACTTGCAATTCTGCACTGCCTTCCTTTCAGTCAAAGACAAACTCTCCAGAAAGGACAAGATGCATATGTGTCACTGATTATTAAGCGAGAGGAGAAAGGTATGGATGAAAAGCAAAGTGGACAGACTCATGAGAAATTACAAAAGCTGCTGTACCTGCATGGACAGTCTGATACGTCCATGGGTGAAGCTTGGAAGCCTTTACAAGGAAGTCTTTAAGGAGTTTACATTTAAAACGAATAGCACAAATATACCGATGACATAATCAGTCCATTTTCTATAAGGCAGACTATATATTGTTATCACCTGTTCAAATGCATTGTAAAAAAGAAAATCACTCGTACTGGTTCATTTGCTTCATTTCCTACAAATTCTAGAAAGAGATTTCCCGGAATGGGGAAAACACCAAGTGAAGTTAAAGGTTCCTTGTGCCGGAGCTGCTGCTGAGACTGCAGAATCAACCTGATGTGACAGATGGAGGCTGTTTTCATTTTCACCTGTTCTTTACTCTACGAACTACTGCAAAGGAGAGTGTTGACTCATGATGTCTGGCAGAACGCAAAGAGACCGTAAAAACCTGAGGTAGTGTGTAGCATTAAGTTGAAATATTTTGGACATAGTTGGAGCAGCTTAATAAGAAGCAGTTTGAAAAGATATCCCAAAACAAAATGCATTTGAATTAAAAACAGATCAGATTCTTCCATACTCATACATTGCATTCATACTTTGTAAGCAGCAATAACATGCACAATGCTTTCAGTTCCAGTTCACCTGAGAACAGGTGTATACTTTGAAAGCAGCAAGTTCTTTTAGTGCTCGCCATTCTTGTTTGTACCCTCGCAAAACTTTAATACCTTCCATCCCAAATCTCAAGAAACATATAGACTTTGTCTCTTCTGTCACACATCCCAGTTCGCCAGGTGATTTGCAGTATAAGAAACACAGGTGTAGAAACACAATGCAATGCTCCAGCTCCTTGTTTAAACACTGCAGTATCTTTCTTTGTTACACGGTTCTGCTTTAATTTACATGTTTTGGCAACTTGTTGTGATGGATGTAATACAAACTAAAGGTAGATCATGGTATATCAATATGGATTATAAAGAAATAATAAATAATAAACTACTGTATAACTCAACATACTTTTTGAACAAATACTTTTTAGTTCTATGTTTTTCAGAAGTTCTTTATGACTGATAAAGGCCTGGAAATGCACAATTCATAAATTAAAAATGTTATGCACCTTAGAAGTCTGTTGAGTGGGGAACAATCTGGTATGTAGTAATAATTACATATTAATGATCTCTGAGTGATGATGATAATGAACATTTCTTAGAATAGTACACTCATAAGAATAATCCTAAATTCACATGCAAGAAATGAAAACTGGAAGTAATGTTTTGTGTTTCTCTCACACAATTTCTTTTCACCATGATTGGGTTCACTGCCTATTCCCACGGATCCCTGGCACTTTAAGATGGGGAAGGTATTTTCTTTAATATGGAAAGAAATTGTAAACTGATATTGCGGCTTTGCTACCAGGATGTATTGTCACAATATACACGTCTTTTGTGCACTAGTTTTTTAACTACTGATAATTAATACAGTACATCATCCTGATCTGCATTCACTTTCCTTGATCAAACAGTTCAGATCAGTGAAACACATAACCCTATGTAGTTTTTTATCAACAAATACTGACCAAACCAAAGTATTTTACAATTGCTATTGTTGGAAGTACCTCCTATGTAAGATAAGTTTTAAAAAAAATGTAGTTTAGGTTCTGTGTTTGTGGGGCCAATTGTCAGGTCTTGTATTGGAATTTTTGCTTAGCTACTTACGTCAATAGAAGATTATACTCAACTGAATTGTTTTCTTTTATTGAAGTAAACCACACTTCTGGAATTTCGTAGTAAAGGAGGGGAGATTGAACTTTCCATTTAAACCAGAGTCACCCGCTTCTAAATGGAGTGGTAAAATCTTTGTGTAGCTAAACCTCTGAATTGTTTTCAGGTCTGTATCAGATTTTATGTTAACCCTAAAAGGTTAACATGAACCTGATATATTGAAATTGGAGTTGATAATGATTTAAAATGCTTAATTAAAGAAAATTAGTTCAATTAAGGGCTGTTAAACGAGAGAACAGCATAATCCAGACCAGAGGGTGCTGCTGTACTGGATGACAGATATGGGATGCCCAAGCAAAAACCCTGAAAATAGTCTGCAGTATGACCAGAATTAAAATCCTTAGGACACTGTATGAAAACTGAAATGTTTCATCTAATATCCTGTGTTCAATATTTGCAATCAGAAACAGCATCTTCATAAAGCAGAAAAATATTTGAAATAGACAATCTACCATAAAATGAGAATACATCCCATCTGTGTGAGCGTCCTGCAAGCTGCCAGTTAATTGCTGTATGTCTGACCAGATCAGCCCTTCAATACATCAGCGACTCGTTTTGTGTCTGTCTCACGAACATCCTGAACTTTTTGCTGTTTCGATTTTATAAAAGCCCTAAAAAACATGAATTCTTTAAAGTCTAACATTATATTGGCTATTATCCTCATTTTGTTTCAATTGATTCTTGGGGCATCAGCAAAATAATTTTCTTGTAAAATAAACCTTCATATGCAATGTTGATCTGAACATAAGAGACTCACATTGATAGACGAACAAGTAGCAATAATAATAGTACAATTGTGAAGTTTCCCTCATCAACACTTTTGAAGATTCCAGCACAACATGGCTCTGCAATCTTATCATACTTACCATAGTAAACTAGTAAAATATATTTTCAATTTCGAATAATTTTACAATACTTACACCATGCATTTACTCTGCTCTGCGACGGTTTGCCATAGATTATAGGATTTTATGTTTTCTATCCTTCACTCTATTGTCACAGTAAGTTTTTAAGATGGCGAGTCTGTTCAGAGACAATGTTGTATTTCAGCAATATTCATTTTTGACCCAGTGGCCAGTGACACAGCTGACCAGCAAGACTGTCGTACTCATAGCATTCTACTGCAATATCATTGTCCTAAATGCAACCATGTTACTGACGCTAATAAGAATGAGAATTAAACATTTAATTTTCATCTTTGAATTATTAACCCATTGGGAAAAATTAACTTCCTGCAACACGCATGGACATGACGATTTTATGGATAGTTAGGGAAATTGGACCCTGATCATTGTACATTTATTTTTACAAAATAAACATATGCAATGATCTTTGACTTATTATTGTGGTAATGGTGGCCTCTTTAAGTTTATGAAACTAAACACTGCTCCAACTTTCTCTCTTTTTCTGGAAGTGAAAGTGAACTTAGTACATCTTTAATTTATAATACCATGAATATAAATTATACAAATTATATCTTAAAAACTACCTGGAAGCCCCTGTAATCATGATTGAATAACCATCATTTGGATGCCTGTTTCTGTGGGGTTTTAGTGTAGAATTGTTCCTTTATTATAACCCACTGGGCACAAATTGTACTGTATCTTACTGGACATTACGGGAGGGATGTGAGATTTAGCGATTACATTTCTGGCAATGGTCAACAGATGCCAGGCAGACAAAGAGCTGAAATGAGTAGCTCATTGAATTTCTTATTAATTTGTCCAGTTACAGTTAAAAGAACTAACAGATGCTGTCGCAACAGTGCCAGCTGTGCTAGTGCTATGGCCACCTCAATGTAGAGGTTTATTCTAGATAATAACACAGAAAACGACCAGGTGCTTTATGAAACCATAATCATCATTGCATCAAAGTCACTAAGTGTACTGTATACAGTGCTATTTTTCTTCTGTACTGGTCCAGTCTTTGACCCAATGTCACCAATCCTATCCTGCTGTGACCTGCCTTTCACCACTAGTTCTTCATGTGACCAGCAATATAACTTAGTGGTCTTAGCCTAGCCCCCAGAATACAGAAGACAGCTGTCAGAAGCCAACTGGGCATCCACATGTGGTGGAACTGTAGGGCTCAACAGCCACAGAGTTAAACTGAGCCTGGCTTTACAGAAGTGCTGTAAGCTGGATTTGAGATAAAACAACAGATTTCAGTTTTTCAGTATTTTTGAACAGCTTGCACAAGCCATTTACACAAATGGCTAAAAGGAACGTTTCTGTGTTAAATATATTTTTATCAAGAGCTTTTCTCTCATATGGGTGGCTTTTGTTGTGCCACTCAATGATAAGAGGTCATGATAAGATGCTCCACTAATGCACCCTTATTGGGCCCTAATGCCATTGAGAACCACTTCCTTAATCTACAAAAACACTTTTATGAGTACAGTAAACAATATGTACTTATTCCAACACATTTTTTAAGAAAAAAAAGAAGGGCTTTTAGCATCGCTTCTGTGGTTGGCAGCCATGCGTTAGGTTCTGTATTGCTATATAACACTACCCGAAAGACTCCAAAACCCATTTATCACTGACAGGCTGCAGTCAGGATGGCACATTACTGAGGCCAAGGCTTTTCTGAAAAGGTGAGCTTCTGCCTTGTCAAATCAGACTGTAGCTGCAGAGGGCTTGAACGTGAAGGGAGGAGTGCTGTTTGTCAGCTGATGGGTACTTCACGGTACCCACTACAGCAAGGGTGGCATGCCCTCCGTTTCCTCTAGTTTATTAATTAACTGATAGCCCAGAGTACAAAATTAAAGTAATTAATCACAGCGTTTTTTTGTCCCATGCTTACAATAGAATCTCACCCAGATGCAGTTCTGCAAATTGTATAATTTACCCCAGTAGATACCAAATGACCCTACAGCAAAGTCATAGTGCATGTTTTCTTAATTAGACCACATCTTTATTCGGGTCATCGTGCTAAAGACACAAACCCCTTCCCCACTTTCCTTAAAAGTGAATCTTCATGTGTTCTGCACCACAGATAACCCTGACCTTTGCAACATGCAAATGAGAGAGAGAATGCTGTCAGATTGAATTTTTTAACACACACCTTTTCTTTTTACAATTCAGTTATGAATAAATACTGGCAAACACTGATTTGCCACAACAGTGTCTTATTCATGCAATCTGACAGGGATATAATCGCATTACTGTACTGCCCAGGATAGTCCTCGAGACCTGGAATGATATTGTTTTTCACAGGAATTAATTTGAAACAGAATACAGCAGGTGTCCTCGTGTGTCCCTTACTAATACTCTAACAACCTGAAAACTGGACACCGTGCACTTTATACCAACCACAAATACTTGCTGGACTTTCAAATAACACTCACTGTTTTGCTGCGATGCTGTTTTCTTGCCTGATTCAGTGCACAGAACTTATCCATAATTATACCTTTTTGAACGGAACGCTATTAGAATGTTGGTGGCAGTGTTCTTGCTCTGGATTCTATATGATTTCTAATAAGCAATAACAGGGGAGTCTTTTTGTAATGCCAATCATGCATGTTAACCAACGAGCTCTCTGGCGCCAACCATGCCCACACACTATCTCAATGCACTGTATTTTTTTTTTGCCAGTACATCCAGGTCTATGCTGTGTTTGCCCTGGAGGTGACAAACTGTGAATAACAGCAATATGAAAGGGTTGTGTACAAGTAGTGAGGAGCTGCAGTACAATTCAATCGCACCTTGCATGCTGGGGAGATCTGGGGATGATCAATTGGCTCAGCGGGTCTGCTCTTGGTTCTGCAGAGTATGGTGGTGAAGTACTGAGCCTCCCCACCCGCCCCTGGAAATCTCCCTCTTCACTGACCAACACAGAGGATGACAGGACAGAAGAAGTGCACCAAACACTGAAGGGCAGCTCTAGGAAGTGTTCACTGGATATCTATGCATATACTGTATCTCTTAAAATGCCAACTGCCAAGGTTTTATACCCTAAATAAAAAAGCTGTGGGTTTTAAAATCACATTTTGTTCTGAGATATCAATTTACATGATTGTGAAACCCATGGATACCAAACAGAAAATAATATGTTCTGTTAAAAATAAATTTCAATACCAGCATAAGGTACATTGCTGTAGGTGGAGGAAAACATTCATCATTGTAAACTCAACCAAAGTATTCAGCGCCAGAAATCACTTTTGCATTGACCTGTTGAAAAAGACTTAGAAACAAGATACTGCAGTACTCAAACATATGGAGTTCGATTGCCACTAAGTTCAATTGTCAGTAATCCATTCGGTGGATCCTGTTTCTTTTCATACTGAAGCTGCTTATTGCATTATAATAACTGTTTTTTCCCTGTGAAAGGTTTAGAGGATTGGTGCCTTTGTGTATTGAGTGGTGATACTACTGTACTTACATCTAAATATACTGTAGCTGAAAAATGACAAGGAGTTTGATAACTTCATCTGTTGTGTGATTTCGTATAAAATGCCCCGATAATTACAATATATTAAATGTCCCAATGCAACAAAGCCAACATCTCTGTGGTTTAAATCAACACCAACAGATCTTACTGTGTCACAAGACAGATTCAGGAGGAGAAAATGCTCTAAAACCCACACTGGAAGAGCACCTCTAAGTAAAATCAGTGTGACTGCACGGCGTGCTTCACTTGGCTCACGCACAAGATCTGGAGGAACATCGGCTGGAGAGTTCCCCTCAGAGGAGACTGCCCCCCCAGTGAACCTTGGGGGATCTGGAAGACACCCAGTCATGCCCCTTGTCCTAACCCTTGCTCTCCATCGAGAGTTCAGGCTGTGAGAGGACCTCTGCAATAAGAGGTCACTGATGTGCTGCTTTACACCAGGGGTGCCTGATCCTGGTCCTGGAGGACCAGTGGGTCTATGGGGTTTCTTTCTTAGTCGGCTCTACAAAAGCTAAACTAGCTGCTTTCTGGATTAACTGGACCAGATTCATAGCTCCTGCCGGCCTTTTCAGGTGCTGCTGCTTTACAGAGACCTTGAAAATTCTCAGACACACCAGCCCTCCGGGACCAGGACTGAACGCCTCTGGTTTACAATATGCTGCCATTGAAAGTGAAGCTGGACACTTTTATCCAGGCTTCCTGCTATTACACAACACTATGAAAATACCATGGATAGCTATTTAGAAGGGTAGAATGTCGCTGTAAACATCTGGGAAATAAAGCAGACTATTGTACAGTATATGGTCCACCTTACTACCTTATTAGGATGCTACCAAGCTATTTCTTTAAGGATCTCACTTGATCAATGCCAGGAACATGCCTTTGGAGGCTGCTCCAGACCCTATAAACTCTCTTCTCTGCATTATGAAATATCCCCTGTTTCTTTTCCTACTGTATATGCTTCTGAACCTAATATCCACTTGTGTCCCTGGGTCTCTGTCGTTGCTGATTTTAAAGATGTAAGATGGGCTGATTTTGTCAAACCCTGTTTGGGATTTTAAATACCTGATTCAAGTTCTCAGTTACTATGCCAGAATGCAGTGTCAAGGTCTTGTGTAGTAAAGCACATTGTTGAAAGCACAGTAAATATGCAGGAGAGCACAGTGAAAGTAAAGTAAACGAGCGTAAGATTTAAAGTTAAACCATGATGGAAGTGCAAAGGTAATTTACCAAGGTAAATTTTCAATTTCTTTGTCTACAGCCTTGACTTGTCCATACAAAAATGGGCAAGCTGATATCTTTCCACAAGCTCTAAGACATGCTACATTTATTTGGAAGACACTGTGAATTTGTAAGGAAACTGTTTCTAAAAACAAGCCTTCAGCTTTATTTTCTTTTCTTTTTCCATATCATATCCTAAGGTCTATAATCCCTAGTTCAGTAACTGCCTACATGGCCTCAAGCCATGTTGGTTGAAGGAGAAGTGCCAGACTCTATCATCCAGAGGAAATACATGTATTTTTTGGTTTATAAGCCAGAGACAATCGCATGTGGTTGACTAGGTCTTTTAAAAGCAACATTTCTACTGCCCTTGTTCCAGAGATGGTGTCACATGCAGGTTTTAGAGCATCCTTCCCTGCAAGATATTCTGCCGTCTGGCCATGCCTACAGTCGTATCTGGCCTCTGTTGCTGTTTTTGGCATTTTTGGAGATAAAAAATCATGGCCCTCCTCTAAACAGATTCTTTCACACCCTCCCATCAACGGTCACAGGACAGAAACACTGCTGAGTTCGATTTTCCAGAAGACAGAGAGTGTCAAAAAACAAAACAAAAACAATTGAAGCAAAACTAGAGCTCTAAGTCACCCGGTCATACTGTAAAATCACAGTTATACTGGAGAATTAAAATAAATAAATAAAACACAGTGAAGCCTAGAGGAAACAATGTCACATAGGAAGATCAGTGTGCAGTCCAAAGGATGCAGGAGGGTGTGATTAAACCTCACAAATTAGACGGTAATTTGGGCCGGACGGGTTCGAGTTCAGAAGCATACGAGCTGGAGCCCTTCCTAGGAGGGAGGGCGGGGGAGGTCCCTGGGGTTTGAGGTATGGACCCTGAGGACATCTGCCTGGGGAGAGTCATGCGGCCAGGGATGGAGCTACAGGGTTTTCCCAGGAGAGTGGGAGAGGCGAAGGGGGAGAAGCAAGTGACAGACTCCCTGGAGGAGTGTGGAGATGCTCGGCTCATAGCCTGAGCTACCTCTTGGGGCAAGGAGGGGTGTGAGGCCGATATCAGTTTGATTTCCTGGGAGAAGCGGCCCACCGGCAATGCTGTGCCTGCTTTGGACTGGCTCTGGCTAAGGGGCTGGGCTGGGCAAGTAGTCTGTGGAGTGAGGAGGGAGCTGTGGGAACCAGTCACACTCGAGGGGTCACTGTACTGGAAAGTTCTCCCCACCACGGGGCTCTGGACAGTGGGGCTTGGTGCCGCTGGGGTATAGGAAGGGGAGGCAGTTCCGGAGCTGTGCTGGACCAGAGCTGAAATGGCTGAGCGCTCCTGATGGAGCTGGGCTATGAAGCCGGACTGTAAGCCAGCCAGGCTGTGTTGTGCTAAAGATGACGGGGAGCCCAAGGCTGGCTGGGCAAGCTGGCTCAAGCTGGATGATGGCGAGCTGGATGGAGGGGTGTGGAAGAGGTTTAGTCCACTGGAAGTCCTGCCCCCCCCCGCGAACTGCTGTAAGGACCCCACCTGAGGAGCTCTGGGGGGAGGAGGCTGCAGCTGGCTGAGAAGGAGATTCGGGGAGCCTGTAGCTGACGGGCCAAAATTACTGGCAGCGGCACCACCTGCTGCCCCCTGCTGGAAGAGGCCTGATGGAGGTGTGCTGCAGGGGAAGAGCTGCTGCTGCTGCTGCGGGGGCTGATGGAGCTGAGCAGTGCTGGAGGAAGGCGACCCAGACGTCGGGAACTGACTGAAGGGAAACGTGGAAGAACTGCTGGGTCCCGGCGGCGCGCTGCTGCTGCTGCTGGCGGACGGGGGCTGGCTGGAGCTGGCCGAGGCCGGCGGCTGGGCCTGGGCCTGGAAGGAGGCCAGCGAGGGCGTGTCGGCTCCTGACAGGCGGAGCTGGGAGGGCGTGCTGGAGGGAGAGTCGCCGGCCGAGGCAGCAGTGGTGGGCACCAGGGGGTTGAACCTCTTCAGCTGGCTGGACGGCTCCCTCAGGGACCCCAGCACCGAGACTGGGGGCCGGAAGAGTGTGGCGGGGAGCCGGGGGTGATGGGTCAGGGCGATCGCCACAGACGTGGTGGCAGCAGCCGCCTGCAGGGGGGCCTGGATGAGCGGTGTCCAGATGACCGGTGTGGGCGTGGACACGGGGGGCGGGGCGTTCTGGAGGAGGTGCGCGCAATGAGCCATCTCCCTGTCGTGCTGCACAATCTGCTGGATGATCTCGTTCTCCTGGTAGTTGAAGACACCCGAGTTGAGGTCGTGCTGGACCTTGTGCAACAAGATGGAATTCTTCTTCCCTAGGAGAGCAAACAGGGATATTCAGGTTACAGCATTATCAGTGATTACAGGTTTGCACACAGCTCAGCAAGTGCAACGACATTCATTTCAAAATGTTTTGTGAATACTTTTGTTCATAAAGACCTCCCATACCCTGGTTGAGGACAATATACATTTTTAAGTGTTCCTGTATTAAATAATGGCTGTGCCGAAGAAATGCATGTTAAAAAGAAAATAATCCAAATACGTGCAATGCAACCCTGAATTGGATGAAGCAATTAAAAAATGGATGGATATATAATGCATCAAACATGCATTCATCATAAAATCAATGTTGATTTTATTTATAATGTATTTTACCTGTCATATAATTACATTGGAAATACAGACACATTATGTTGCTAAAAAATTAAACTGGATTTGTTTTGTGAGTTTATTTATACAACCACATCTTACTGATAAAAATATAATCCACTGTGTAACTTCAGAAAGACAAATAACACAACTGAAAAACTATGCTTGCTGGACAGGCTCCGGGTTGCTGAGACCCTGTTATACAGGAGGAATAAGCAGCTTTCTGATAATGGAAAGATGAACAAAGAGTTTGATTATCATCTGATAATAAAACCATTAAGGTGCAATATTTTTGCATGTAGTGTGCATCTAACTTTTCCCACGTTTGTTCCACCACTACACAACCCTGGAGGATTATGTCAAAACGGGTTTTGACTTGTCAATGGGAAACCTATCAGGAGGTTCAGTGCTTACCCTCAGTATATTTTGACAGTCCTGCTTCACAGCGGTCCAGTTGGCTTTAAAGTAATGTAATCTCCTGCACAGCCTCTCTCCAAAGCCTGCCAGTCACTGCTTTCACTTTCAAGGAACCACCTGCTGAACTGGAACTGCACTGGAACTACTGGGGAAGGAGTGGTCAAGGACAGGCCACCCTCTGTGTCCCCCAGGTAATGATCCTCATCCCAGCCTATCATGCAAAACTAAACACTGCATCTTGTCTTCCTTTCTTGTGACAACGAGAGCCATACTGGAAACGCAGTGACAAATCAAAGACCTCCATATGACTGTTTCAGCTTACATGCAAAGGGCTTAGTTAGAAAGAGCAGATTTCAGAGAATCAGTTTTCACAGTGAACCCTTAATATAATCGCTTAGCTTCATGAAATATTGAAATCCCAGCTCGCCTCTGGTCTGTGGTTGGCTGTCTGTACTAAAACACATTCTTTTAGCCTCCAGATTGTGCTTTGAATATTAAAAGCACAAACCATAGTATTTTAAATCAGGGTGCGGCCGATCTCCAGTCATTTCTTTGATTTCCACTTTACAAACCTAAACAACAAAGGCCTTTCGGCCAAATCAGCTACAGTCTCCTTGAAAATAAAATGGTATTTCTCAAGTGGGTGACAACTCAAGTGCATGTAACCTATTCATTGAATATCTTGGCATAAATCTGAATTTGAAAGAAGGTGGTTTAGTGCTATACTACATAGAATAACACAATTCGACGTAGAATAGTACAATAGCCTGTACAATAATTTTGTCATATAGACAATATTCTGAAAAAGCAGTGCACTAGTATATAGACCAACTTTGCAATATACATGATTCATTTTTTACTTTTTGTTGGTGTGAAGGTGAGTCTTTCTCAAGTTTTTCAAAATGTAATTGCAACAGCATTTAAAGTTCTCCATAGTTGAATACTTCAAACTGCCAGAAAACAGTTTTAATTCTAGAACAAAATGAGACACCATGAGAAATTATGCACATAATTTCATATGGATTTCATATGATATGAACTGTGGAGAAAACAATCTTTCATGAGCTGTGCAGTCTGACTTCCTCCCTGTTTTTGTGACCAGAAGCGTCTGATTCACTGCCTGTCAGGATCCGTTACTGTAGGCTTACGTGGAAGGGGGCAGTTGTCACTAGAGGGTTAATCTGCATGGTTGTTCGGGAGGGAGCAGTGAAGCATTTTATCCATTCTGCTCTCTGAATGTCTCTGACAAGAAGCTCTGGTACAGTCCCAGTCCCAGTGAACAGACCACTTTACTGCCAATTATACCAGTGGGGAAAAACAGACCTCAGCTGTAGCAGGAGAGCATGTCTGTGGACTCCAAAAAATAAACAACCCATCACTGAAGATACATCTTTGTCCTCTTTGATAATACAGCGGACTGCTCTTAAGCTGAAGTGAACTCAGGATGCCCCAGGTCATCTTTGTGTAACCTGTGTCAGCCAGGGTATAGAGAGCAGTGGACTAACCAGTAGCAGTTTCATAACAATAATATCATCCAGCAAAATATTATTTGATTTTTTTGTCATTTCCAGTAACACACTTTTGCCAGGGAGTTCTAAATAAACAAATACTCTTAATGATAGGCATCTGCTTGAAGTGCAGGACGCAGCCTACAGATCTGGTGTTGTTAAATTGGCATCGGGGATACGTCATCATCTCCACACGGAGACGCAGTGCAGAGCTGAGAAAGGGCAGCTGGAGCCGTGAATTTGTCAAGTGTCCTAGCTGACTTCCAGAGGTGCCTGGTCTGTTAACAGTATACAGACAGAAAGTGATAGTTCTGGGGACACTTTGTTAGAAATGAACTAAATAGATTGAATTATTAAACACTGGGGAGAGGGAGGTGTAAAATCCCTACATAAAGTAACAAAAAAAACTCTGATGGCTTATTTTTTTGCAATGTACAGAAAATAATCTAAACGTTTATCTTGTATATATGAGAATGGTGGTATTTTTTAGAATACATCTGTGTTAAAAATAACATTAATATATCTTTTTTTACCTGGCATCGATCCCCTGTTTCCATACCATGGTGCATAAAAACGCACTCAGTAACTTTCATATTTTAAAGTATTTCCATTTTTTTTCAGTAGTAGCATTTTACTAATGCTCTTTCTATAAAGCACAATTTTAAAATGTAAAACAAAGTCAGCTTTTCGACTATAAATGGTTTGGATTTACAGCATGAGTACTTCATACCTTCTAAAAAATAAACGTAACAGTTTATCATTGGGCGCTGGAAACACGTTATACTGACCATCCCACCCAGAAAAGCTCTGTGCCTGACAGGTTTAACACAGAGATAAATATTTCTGTGTAACACGACACATCACAAATGAAATGCACCCTGGCAAAAAAAAAAATATCACAATGAGGAAAAACAGCTTTTAGAATATCAACACTTCCGATTGAGAATATAATTACTAGTTTATCAGGTGAGGTGCAGCAGTCCCCAGTTAATTCAAATCAGATTGCGCTGGGTCCATTAAGGCAGTAATTAATTAGCAGAGCAGTGCTATATGAATGAATTCATTATGCAAGAGGGCTTGAAAAGGTGAAGCCAATGTAGAGGAGAGGAGCTCATGCTTTGCTGAGCACAGGAGGGCTTGTGGCAAAGACACAATGAAGGCAGGAGCTCGGTTGACAGCAGGGGCTTCCCGGCAGTGCCAGCGTCATTTTCGCTTGATGCGGAAGAGCTCACTTTCCCAGGGCTTCCTGTAATCCCTGATGACACAAGCTCTCACAGGAGAAGGTCTGTCTCTCTAGAAGAACGTGAGGCAGACCTTCTCGCCAGAAGCAGATTCAGCACAGAAGTGAACAGACATCTTCCTTTCTCCAGCAAAATAACAGCAGTTCAGAGCTGCACTTGCAGACCATACACTCTGTCAAGCAATTAGGCTGGATCTCATTTATTGTGTTAGTTTTCATTTTGTGCAAATGCCAAAAAATTGTAACCCATTATACTTGTTAGAGTTCTGTTTCAAATTGACTTATTTTTTTTTATTTTAACCCTTGAAAAACATCTCGGAATAAGGAGTACATCCAATAAAACAATAATCATCAAATAAATAAATTAGATGATTGTTATTTTTGACATTGAGCTTCACAAAAAAATCAAATTATTTGCTATTACTCAGTGACCTTCTTCCTACAGAAACAAATTAAATTGTGACCTTCTACTGAAAGTTTAGTCATTGTGTTTTAAAAGAGCAGTTAATCCAAATCTGTATTTTGTTGTATAAAAAAGTAGCCATTAAGTTTTCTAGATGTGTTGAGAGAAATGATGACAAAAATATCGACAATGAGTCTATTAGATTGGTAGGTAAATGTGATGACCAATTACTGCAACAATTGATATTTGCTGCTCGTGTACAGTATATTGTCAGTCACCATGATTGTGATCAATGTGAATCAGAGATTGCCTGGCTTCGTCTCGTCCAAACTACTCACTTTTCATAACAGTCAGGCGGGTGTCAAAGAGAAAGCACTCCGGGAGGAGTGAGCTGTTAATGCTCACAAGATACTGTGTGTATATAGTGAAAAAGAATTTTGTGCTGTGAGAAAAGAACAACAGGCCTTGTTCTCATAATTATCATTAGCCTTGCTGAGTAGCTGGCTGATAGCTGCAATGGCTCATGACTCTCTTTTAGCAGGTAGCAGACATTCCGTTTTGAAACTAATGCAAACAATTGCAACCACCTAAGAAAATATTTTGTAGATGTTTTTCTGCTGGAATATCTGCTATTGTTTTGGCTTTCTCTTATATGACTAAATTGGTGTGACTCTCACTGTATAATAAGGGAAACAATGCTGTATTAAATTTGAGCTACCCCTGTACATTCAGAACTGTATTCTGTTCTGTGCTCCTGCATGCATACAATAAAAATCTGCTTTCCTGCTCACCTGAAGAACCTAATCATTGAGTGATTTCTACAGTAGTAACTTGTGACAGTGTCTACACGTCTAGACTTTGGCACAAAACAAAGCAGCAGAGTAATGTTCCTTCCTGGCTCTTGAGAGTGATTCCAAACAATATTTAAATGTATAAAAGTTGACTTTACATATAGCAGGTCATGATGTGAAGCAGTGTAGATGTTAAACTAACCTCTGTCAAATTTATGACTAATGCTTGCTTATCACTATCCTGCACACTGATTGATCAGAGTGTCAAGCCTATATCTGTGAGATATCTGCATTTTCACCTTCACAAAATGTGCTGGGGAACACTACATGTTCATGTTTTCTGTGTCAAAAAGTTCTAGTGTCTTTTGAATTTGTTTCCACCTATAATCTCATATTCTGTTCATTGCACTTAATTTAAAGTGGAATTTACTAGAGACCTTTTAAACACTGTATCACTGCACGCAGACAGCAACTTGGTTATCAGTTTGTGGTCAAGATTTTAAAGAGACATTATTCCATTAAGGAAGAGCCCTGATCATTTTTTAAAAGAAAACAGTCGGCCTATTTAAGTCACTCCGAGCTCATCTGAAACAGACCTCAGAAGATTCTGTGAAGATACTGTGGGCCAGGGCTTCAGAGGCTTGTGGTACAGAGCAGAGGGGAGTGTAGCTGCATTTAAACAGCAAGAAGCTGTGGGTTCATAAGACATTGCAGTGCTTAGCTCAAAAGTCTTGTCATTGGACATTGGAAATACATTTGGGGATAAATATTTTGGCAGCGCTTTCTTCAGTACAAACCATAGATTTCAAGGGTGTTCTACAGCCTTGGATCTACAGTTTAGATACAGTCTCTCTTTGGCTGAGGTTAGGCTGCAGAAATGGACACAAACCGTGGTGGAGCTCTGATTTGCCAAATATCTCTGCCCTGCCTTGCATGGTTCAGTTGTATCCTAAAGGAACATTAACCTGGAAATCCTCCATATAAATTTACATTTCTCCCATGGCTATTTTCTACATTTTGAACTCATTTAATTTGTTCTCAATAACTCCCCTATGGTTTTAAAAGAAACCATAAGATAGCTTAGTGCTAACGGGATAAATGAGTGAAAAGTACAGGATGATTTACCATGCTTTAGATGTTCTGAAGGCATCAGAGGGAGCTGTTTCTGTCAAATTCACTACGCTTTGCTGAATTTGCTTTTTTAATCACCATATTGGGAGAAACCAACAGCCTAACAAAATGTGTCTCAGTGGACATCTGTGACTGTTCTGTTAGATCAATGGAGTGTGTAGTATAAACTCCAGTATAAACTATAAAGTTCTGTTAAATACAAATTCCAGTTTGTGTTAAGTGCTGAAGCAAATTGTGCGGCACTGAAGTTCAGGGACTACAAATGATACTTTATTAATGTAGATAATGTAGATATTAACCAATCTTTTGCAAGAATTCAAAACACTTCAAAAGCAAGTTTGCTTTCCTGTGTCCCTAGGTCCTTACATCAATTGTTGATCTTGAAGTGCTCTGGAATAGTGAGACCATTGCCATTCAGAACTTCAAAAATGCGAATAAAGACTCAGTTTCAGTTTCCTTGATCTGTCTTAATGTGGCATTTCCTTCAGGTCAGCAATTAGTCTGGTCCCTTTTATTGCGTGGGGACCTGAGATGGAGCCAGTCTTACAAAAGAATAACTAGAATGTACAATAGTTGACTATTGATCCAGTGATTTAAATTACCCCCATTCAATTATCCATTCACACCCTGAACTATTTATCCCTTCACCACATTGACTGGATGAAGAAAGTTAAAGTTAAATCTCAAGGCAACATAAACTAATAGGCCTTTCTCTTGCAGAAGGCTGGAAAAGAACCGTTTTGGTCTTGAACAAAGCGTCTATGAGGGAACCTGATACTTTCATTCAAAATTCTTGTAGTCATTGAAAAAATCGAAAAAATCAACTCAGCAGATGTCCTCTGCGTTTAAAACTGAGCACAGAAGGCATTTCTGTACACAAAAGGTTGTGGGATACCCCCAAGGATATTGTTGAAGTCAATACCCTGGTTTCTTTTAGGAAAAGGTAGGATAAGATTCTTTAAGCTATTCACTACTACTAAATAGGTTACAGTGGCCGATTGGCCTCTCATTTGTAACAATTCTTATGTTGTAACCTTGCCTTTTCTATCTCAGTATCAGAATGATAAACATACTGTATTAGCATGTTAGAAGGGCAGTCTCATCACCTCACTGGTTTCTGTGGTGCTGTTTTTGGTCAAGAAATAAGAAAGCATCAGCAATACTCGAACTAGTCAGATAAATAAAAGGGTATGAATTAAAGTTTGATTTGTTCATTGACTATGCATCTTAAACTATCGTATTTTATCCTAATGTCACATTAAATATTTTATCCTAATGTCACACAAAAATCTATTTACCTGAGATGCTAAGTGGCCAGATATATTAAGAAAATCTTGCCTCTCTCCTATTTTTGGAGATGGATTCTGAATGACATTTGAAGTGTTTAGTCACATTCTGTACAAGGGGACCGCAGAACAAGCAAGCCATTTTTTGTAGATATGCCCCTCCAGCACAATTTGAATCTAACTCTGAATGAATTTATCCCCGGACCATGTAGGGTTTTCAAACAGCGAGCCATGGAACTAATATGCTTCAAAACAGATGGAAAATGCTGCCCAGGAGGCTACATTCACTGGAAGTCTTTGACATTTTCTATCCACAAAAGAATAACTTGCTCTCACTTGTGAAAGCAGTGCGACTGGCAGGATCAGGAAAAGAATCCATTTATAGCACTTTTACAAGCTGTGGGCTCTTTAGTAAGAAAGACATTGAATCCTGGATATTTCAAGCTTTTTGTCTTATTTTGAGCACTGTAAATTTAAACAAAAATGTGAACTAAACTCTTTGGGATGGCTCTTACATCATGTCAAACTAGACTTAAATAAAAGGTCCTTTAGATATACAGTATATACAATACAGTATGATGGAAATGAAGCCCTCTGCAGTAACAGGTGTATCCGCTGCACTGCATTTAACTTCATCTTGTACTGTACAGATTCAGCCATTCAAACGTCCCGGTACAAACCCGTACAGCACGCAACTACCCACAAGCCACCGCGGCGTACCGCAGTACGTGATTGGCTGGCAAAAATGACCGACAGGGGCACTCGTGGTGCATTGGTCGGTAGTGAAAAGATTTAATCATTTAATCTCTTTACTGTGCACATTTTAATCCACTTAGTATTGAGTATTTATATGGAATTTTACAACTAAAGGGAAATCTTAGCAGCTGAGCATAAAAAGAAGAGGAGCATAACGTATCTGAAGGTCATAAACGATATTAATTAAGGAACATAAACGTATTATGTGAATAATTTTTGTGAATTGGACGAACCTCGGGGGATAAATACTTATCCTTTAAGAGAAGAATCTGGAGAAATCCGTGGCCGTCTGACATCAGTAAGTGATCCTTTATAAGAACTAATAGTTTGAAAAGCTAGCCACAGGGGTGTCCTCTTCAATAAGTCAGGGACTTATAACGGGTCTGGGACCCGGCGAGTCTGGGACTCGTGAAACGAACATACAGTATAAGTGGACTAGAGCAGTGACCACTGCTCACATTGCAGCATGCACATCTAAAGACCTGAACACCTGGTGTTCAATCAGGCACTGCTACTACAGTCACACGCAGGAGGGCCCATCAGCCCACCAGTCCTTACCGATGCGGTCAAGTCTGTCCAGGGCCACAGTCTCGAAGGCTCTCCTCATCATGGGGTACTCCTCCAGGACCTCGTTGAAGTTGTCCACGGACAGCGAGTAGAGCCGGCAGTAGGTGTCCGCTCGGACGCTGGCTGTCCTTCTGCCTCGGGTCAGCAAGCAGATTTCTGCACAGAGCAACAAAGAGTTCACCTGGGGCCTCTCTCCAAACACTCAGCTGTCTGCGCTGTAAACCAGATTCTTTTTAATATTCATTTCCAAAACCAAACAGAGAAATCAATGATTTTGTCACGCAAATTATAACTGCCTCACTGGTAACTGAATATTAATATTCAATAGCACAACATGCCAAGAAATCACAGATCTCTCAACTCCCAGCATGGGGCAGTGATTTGGAGACTGATGTTACACACAGTCAGCAAGTCAAGATCTTGCAGCACCTGGTAGCTGGCAGACTCATTTACATGCAAAGATAACATCTTAAAGTTGCATCTTTCTGCCACTGGAGACTCTGCGACTAGACTTTGGTAACCGTGGCATCACTCACAGCAAGATCACCTAAAGGCAGTTTTGATTAAGCCCTGTGTCTAACGGTGTAAGCAAAATGAAGGCAATTTGTGACATAAACAGTAAAGGATATCACTCATATAAGACTAATGTCTAGTAAGAGTTGCTCATAGGCAGCCAGACCGCATGTGCAAAGCCAGATCAGAGCTATAACGCTTCATTAAACAAGCAGCAGAGCGGCACACTGGCACAGGAACGGCTACTGTGCTCCACTTCAGTAATGGCTGCAACACACTGTGGAAATTGCTGTTTTGGCTGAGGTACTGCTGTGCACCTCACATATGGAGAATACAAAGAGAAATGGACAGCTAAGGTTTTTGAGCAGCTGGGGTCTTCAACTTCCACATTTTTTTAATTTGCTTTTTATGAAACCCCAGTTTTGGAAACACCAAGTGTTAATCCGCTGTCCTGATTGCTAAGTGTAAAACAGCGCAAACATCTTTTCAAACATGAGTGGCGCCATGATGCCTACTGCATGACAAAGCCTCTAATACAGACAGCAGTCACTGGTCTGCAGGAGTCAACCTCTCAACCCCACCAGTGCCACTCAGCAAACTAAACCTGCACTGCTGTACTTGTCGAGACTAGTTTTCCAAACCTCATGGATACCACCTCAATGCATGAAATTTGTATTGAATATAATCTGGATGCACAGTTTTTTTAAGATTTGTGAACAGTACAGCAATGTGTATAGCTGTCGTTTTTGTCATGCCAGGTGTAAGAGGATATCAACAATGTCTGACCAATCAAAGCCCTTGTTGGCCCAATAGAACAATCACTGACTACAGATGGCTAATTATAGTACTCATCGAACTCAGCTGGCCAATCATTGCACACTCTGAGTTTAGCTGGCCACTCAGAACGCATGAGTGGGTACTTGCCCATGGACCCCATCCATTGTTAACTCGACCAAATGTCTTCAGTCATTAAATATGTTTGGCTTTCGAAATTCTACCATGATGTCAATAAACATACCATACAGATGTGATTATTTTATCTCTGTATTGCGGTACATAATTCTGGTTGTGGGATGCCATGTTTAGTTTTTGTTTTAGTTGAGCTTGAGAAAAAATACCGCAGACAAAAAACTGGATCTTCTGTGAAGCAAGCACTGTCTCCACATGTGATATTTCCTTGGATGTTTCCATGTTTTCAACAGAGCTCTGAGCGTCAGTCATATAATTCTTGTCAGGAAGAGTGCACAATCCTTGCACCAGATCACATCACATCAGATACACTGAAAAAATGTATGAGCTGCCAAAGTCAGTTTTGTGAGTCATACCAAGATGACTCACAACATAATATATGAATATATGACATCAGAAATAAGCTTATTATATAACAATATAGATGATATATAAGCTGTGCCAGCTTTATCTACTTTGAACAAATTTACACAGCCTTTTGCAGCTGGATAAAGCATTTTTGCAGAATGGAACAAGAGTGTTCAAAAGTGAAATTTGAGATCTAAAGAAGTGTTTTTTTTTCTTTTCACAACGAATGGGTCATACTAATTTGCTCCCGTGAATCGTTTCACCAGAACAGACAAACTAGCAAAGAATTTCTGAAAAGCATCGCAGAACAACAATACTTTTATTGATATCTTGTCAGTACAGCTGCTGTAACTTTAAAACCATAAATGCGTATTTGCATTATATATTGTAACGCAACGGGGGCTCAGGCGGGCGCCCTTGCCGCATTAGGTCGGCCCCCCACCGTCGGGGGCTCGAACCCGGGACTCCCGCGTCTCTCTGCAGTGACCCAGCCCCGTGAGCTAAAGAGAGATCTCTCCACAGCCCAGTAGCTGTAGTCCTGCTATCACAGGGAAGGGCGGTGACATAACCTGCTCTGGTACGCTGCTGTCCACAAGCAGTGAGACTGGCGAACACATTTAGCCATCCCCCTCGGACCACACCTACACCATCACCATCTACCTCATTGTAATTTATTTATTGTACGTCTCCAGTCATTGTTTACACGTCTGTATTGTTTACATTCAAACTGTCTGCATGTTTACTTGCACATTGTCTATTGTTTGTTTGTACATTGTCTTGATGCACTGTTTGCACTTTGTTTTGTTTTTTTTACACTTGTTTTACAATCGAGAGACTTTCTGTAAGTAAGAATTCCATTGTACCAGCACCGGTTACATATGGCAATAAAGTTCAAGTCAAGTCAAGTCAAGTCTTACACAGTGCCTGTCGGCCGTAAGCGTTACAATATAATATACATGAATGACCCAAATTTATGATACATAAAAATATATAAAACACATCAAATATACAGTATACTGTACATAATAAGCATTATATTTCTTAATATTAGCCTATCTATAATAATATGATATGATAGCAATATAAAAGAAGTCACATCATACTGTTTCTTTCAAGTCCAAAACAGAGTGACAACACCAGGACTTGTGTGATTTGTGGTGTGGGTGTCCTCTGGCTCAGAGCAGAACAATGAGCTGCCTGTCCAGGGCTGATTAACACCCTGACTTCCTCAGTCTTGTCACTTCACATCGCCGTCCCCGGGGGCAGCCAGCAGCGTTAATGTGAACCAGGCCTCACCTTTTCATGTCAGTGCTGGAGAACTCCTTTTTCAAAGCCGCTGCACGAGCAGATTGTAAGAATACAAACTGTTTGTGCTCTCCTTTGGCCAGACCCTGCGTCAGTACCACGGCTGGAGCGGCGTGTGAGGCCGACTTGTGACAGTTCAAAAAAGCACCATGTGGTCATTTTTAATATGACTAATTATGCAGCGTTAACCAATTAAACTGCTTGAGAGTGATGTTATCTAAGGCTTCTGTGGGCACGCAGTGTTACTGGGTTTGATCACACTACAAAGGTGCTGTGGCTCAGTGAAGAACAGTGAAAGACAGGAAATAAGCTACAGTATGAAGATGCTGCCGGTATCAATGTTCCAATACGAAGACCCTAGAGAGCATTCAAAGATCATTCCTCCACTGTCCATAAACTCCCGCAGCGCCAGCTGAGCCAGTCACTTTCTAGGAGGAAAACAAGCTGGAAAGGCTGCCTTGTGTTCCTAGGTTCCAGATGTAGGGAAGCTCTTGCAATGCAGTCCTAGGCAAAGGCATGAGAAGTAACCAGAAGTGCATTTATTCACCTGGATAATTTGATTTCTACAAGGTAATTCATCCAACATCCTCATACAGTAAAGCTTTCTCCTGAATATACAGTAACTGAGCAGTTACTGTGTATTCCACTCCGTGGACAGAACTGCACTGGAAGAGCTCCTTGGAGAACTGTGCCTCTGCTGTGAGTGGTGATGTGCCACCAGTTCCCCAGTACACAGAGTACACAGAGTACAGTGAGCAGAGTTGCTGCAGTGTAGGAGGTGTTGTCCTTGGAATGAGATATTTAACCGAGACTCAAACGTATTAACATTGAAGATCCTACAGCATTATTTGTAAGAGTATGGGTGTTAACCCCAGAGTCCTGGCTCAATTCCCAACTGGGCTCGTACAACCTGGGGCCCCTCAAGTTCCCCTCTATGCCAATTCCCAATCTCAAGAAAGAAAACAACTGCCAGATGCAAAACAGTGCTTAATGGGAACAATAAAAAAATGTGATATACTGTAGAATAAACAGAAATGTTAATTTTCTTTTTATGTATTCCAGGCCACTGTGTAAGTCAGTGCATCACTGTAATTAAACTGACAGTAAATGTTCAGTTTATGTATAATGCACAAAGCTAATTATTCATTAGCCTCATTATTATTGAAAGAAGAAATTATTGGTGTCAGTCCTGGAGATCATGGCTCTTGATGTTAGCTGGTCAGTGTAATTTTAAAGCCTTGTAGCACTGTGTATTAAGACAGATTCATCCCTGATGCACTCCAGAATGTGAATTTTAGAAAACAAAGAATCATTAAAACTATTATAATGAAGGGTTTATTATAAAGATTATTATAATGCTGGGTCTAATGCATAATTAACAGTACTTTGTTTCCACTTGACTGCAAGAGCTTCAATTCCCATTTCTGAAGTGTGGGCAGGGTTTCTGTGTTGGAGTGAATTTTTCCAGTTCATTTTCTAAATTTATTTTTTCCACCAAATATTTCCAAAAACAGGGGCTGTCTGATCCTTGTCCTGAAGTGCCAGAGCGTCTGCATGTTCTTTAGGTCTCTGTTAAGCCAGTGAAGAGTGATTTAGATTGTTATTGGTTCACTATGCATCTAATAATAGTAAGTGGGGAGGAGAACAGAGTAATGATGCAAATTAATAGATGAGGATTGTTAGGGGGCCATGACTAGTAAAGGCCAGGGGAAAAATGTGTCCAGGATACCACAGTCACACACCTACTCCTTTCAAGAATCATACTGGGATTTTTAATGTCCACAGAGGACCTCAGTTTTGCATCTCATCTGAAGGACTGCATCTTTTTTGCAGTCTAGCGTCCGCATCATTATACTGCGGCATTAGGACCCACACAGACCGCAGGGTGAGCGCCTCCTGCTGGCCCCACTAACACCTCTTCCAGCAGCAACCTTAGCTTTCCCAGGAGGTGTCCCATCCAGGTACTGACCAAGACTGACCAGGCTCACACCTGCTAAACTCCAGTGGGCTGCCAGCTGGAAGTTGGAGGGTGATATATACAGTGTAGGTGATGTATATTTATTTGAACAAGACCAGATTTTCCTTGTTTCTTTCTTTAATGCATCCACACAGTTTCTGGAAGAGGTAACAGGAGCCTGTAGTGAACAAGAGAGTGCCAGCAGCTGCTGATAATGTGAGCAACACGCACTGGGAATCAGCCAGAGAGCCTGTTTATAGAGGCCTGGCCAGGATGAAGAGCGATGGAAAACTAAAGGCTCCCCCTCTCACTTGTCTTTATAGACTGAGACAGTTTCACACAGACAGTACCTGCCTAAATGAAGTTTGTTTCTTTAACTTGTGAATATGGATGCAATCTGTTTTTGTAGCTTCTTGCAATAATGACCAGTGGAGTCTGCAATTTTCCTTGTCCTTGTCTCCTCCATGTTTTTCAATTAATTCTGATATACAATATCTAGACCTCCCTAGAGTAGCAGAAACGATGGTTTCAGGCATTACCTGTGAGGACTTTAAAATGGGCCCCTTTCGCTCCCTGCTCGTTTACTTCCATAGGTACTGTATGTACAGTATATAATATTTATTAACGAGACAAAGGAAAATAGAAATTTGAAAGACGTAAGATGAACATTTTGAGCCATAACAGAGCACAGGTGCCCCATATTCTTTTTCTTGTTGCGTTGTTTTACTCAGGTACTCAATTTGTTTGAACATAATAAAGGCTGAACATAGCTGTGAAAATTGTATCTGACATTCACAGAAATTAATTTCATGAATGACTAACTCGTGTTTGGTAGAGAATTCCCCACAGGTATTGTGTTTTTTCTCTAATTGAAGTGCAGGAGTGCCAGGAACTGCTCCTCATACAAACAGAAAGTTAAAGCTTTCTGTATAGAAAGTGCTGGAAACTATTTACAGTATAAATAAAGTAATTAAAAATCTATATGGACATAGCATTTGCAGTTTTGGAATTACACATTTCCATCTCAAACTGGGAGTGTATGTAAAATATACACATTTCAAACATTGCCTGTTCTTCTCAGAAAACCCTTCTGTCTCTTATGTGAAATGTACTGGTATCCTGACAAAACTGTCAGTTCAACTGACTGGTGGACTGACCTTCAAGGTTTATCTGGACCAAAGCTTGGTGCCTAAACTTTCTGAGATATTCTCCAGGTTACTTCTGCTTTCAAGTTAAAGAAAATGGAATACAATTCTCAGACAATATGACTACTTGTTTGTGTGAAGGAATCTGAATTTGCTAGAAATTATTTCAACAGCTTCAGATAAACCTAACAGGGTGTGACTTAGGGAGAGAAAGTGTGGTATTGATTTGATATTTACTCTCCTGGCTGAGGAAATGACTGTGTGGTCACCTCAGCAAGGGTGGAGAGAGGAGTGATGTAAGGCAAAGCACTCTGGGATAGCTGAGCAGGGCACCTGTGCTTGTACTTGTACCTTGTACCTGTATTTGTACACCTTAATCAGGTGAGGTAAAAGCTTTGTCTTCTTTTACAAATTTGCATTGAAGGCTTCCATTTATTCTAATAGTACTAAAGGCATCCTCATTTGGAAAAATTGAATGCTATACCCTCATTTTAAAACTGCAGTATACCCCAAGGAGTGGCTGTTCCACATTTTAACAAGTGATCCAAAGTCTGTTATGGAAATTGGCTGAAACCACCTTCCAGGAAGATGCCAGGAACCCCATGCCACAGAGTTACGAAAGGGAGCCTCAGCTCTTCACTGTTTTCAATTTAAGAGAATGTACTGTAGGCGCTTCCCCTTCTTTTAAATTGATGTCAAAGGTGCTCATGATGCTGTTATCTCAGACAGAACCATCTTGGAAGGGACACTGACAAAGGCCAAGTGTGAGCTGCACTGTAGGATGGTAGTGTTTCTTTTCAACATTTATGCTGCTCTTGGTAGGGATTCAATGGTCAGTCTCTGGATATGTCTCCGCACTCCAGGGAGTGTAAAAATATGGGTGATGTATAATATTGCTCAAGCAAAGGTTAATAAAGAAATTCTGTCTGCCCACTCTTTAACCAGACCAAGTTACCTAACAAGTTCCTGACATCTGACTGCCAGAATGCGCAGGGGGAGAATAATGTCACAAAACCAATTGGCTAAAGTGATATAATCTGAAGCTGTGGAGGTTTCCCTCCATTGATATTTATAATAAATTTACATAGTTCACAGAACTGACTCTGCAGAGCCTCTGCTTTCAGTGAGGAAACATCAACCAGCCTGTGGGGAGTGAAGGAACATTATTCATGCGCCCTGTGTCGATGTACAGAAGAACTGGCCCAGCAGGCCCTCTTACCCCCGAAGTACGAGCCGTCGGACAGCTTGGTCTCCTTGTTGCCCTTCGTCAGCACGCTCACCACCCCGTGCTGGATGAAGTACATCTTTTTGCCAATGGTGCCTTCGCGGATGATGTAATCGCCGGGCTGGAACACTTCGAAACGCAGCTTCGTCAGCATGGAGGTGACAAAATTCGGGTCGGCGTTGGCAAACAGAGGCATGGATGCCACGAGTTTCCGGCAGTTAAAATTAATGATTTCCTGCAAAGAAAGTCACCAAAGAAAGGGTCCTGCTGTTAACGTGTGTAGGGTGGTCACATTCCTATTGTCTTCGAGATGGTTTGTCGTTATATTGTTCCAGTACGTTTGGAACAATAACAGAGGCCTTAGAAGAGTTTTAAAAAGCCAAATTTAATTTCCCTATAGAAACAAGTCATACAGTATGTTTGTTTCAAAATACTTTTTCTAAACCTTTCAGTGATTTTATCTTGGTTAAATAAATCTATCCATGTCTGTACAATCTGTCCTTGTCTTACTTCAGTCTGTTATGGCATCACCATGATTTGAAGTAAGCTTTTACAAAGGAGAAGTTGAAAAGTTTTCACTTTGATAATAATGGCAAAATAATAGTTAAGTATGATGCTGAGAGCAGGCTGACTGGTTTTGCGCCAACGGATGTTACTGAATAATAGCACAATCAAATTGTTTTCGTCTGGGGAGTTAACAATGGGCTTTAAATAAAGTTCACTTTAAATTGAATTCAATAACCAGGATAAGCGCAGCTCAGTTGAATTGACATCCCGACATCTAAAAAGTGACTGCATGAGGAGTTCTCTTCTCCACTCCTTTAGAGTGAGTTTGCTTACAAAAGTGCCGAGAATGCACTTCTCTGGCCCGGGGTTATTCTGCCACGTACTGTTCTAATCGGTTCAGTACCTTTGCACACATGCTGTATACTACTGGTTTGATCCAGAAAAGAAACTTACAAATAAATTCAGGAAATTTAAAAGGAACTAATCTGAAACTCCAGAACATTGATGTGTGCATAGGGCCAGTTTGTTCTAGGAATATGAAATACTGCCAATTCTGTTTTTGCCAGCATGAGACTGATTTTGCCAAAAAAATATATTGAAATGACCATGTGTTTAAAGACCATGTGTTTAAAGCATGTACAATTTGTAGCCAAGTCACTTATTTGTTACTATTTTTAAATGAATTGAGTTTACCACTTATTATAATCAGCGATTAAATTTGTTATCCATTACTGACTGTTTAAAAACTGTTTCCACAGATGTATTTAGACCAGTGGCCAAAGCTCTCTCCAGGAATCCTAATAATTGCACACACTCCAAGGTCAGTACTCTGGGAAATCCAGCTGCTAGAAACTGATTGCCTTACCTCTCGCAGCGGCTCGCTGAGCTCTCCCAGGATGCTCTCCTCGTCGAACATCTTGCCCTGGTAGCGATGCTCGTAGTAGTCATGGATCCGCTGGCGCATGTCGGCGGGGAGCTTGTGGAAAGACATGTACTGCTCCACCTGCTTGTACTGAAAAGACAGATAAGGAGCGCCGCCGTCAACATTATACAGACATCCATCATGAGGATGACAATTATGAATCGCAGTTTGTCATCGAAGCTGCAGCAATTGCAAGCACGGCCACTGTACTTCATTAGGTAACATCTGTGTTTAATTCTGAATGTATGAGCCAGGATCCACAACCCGCCACTGGGTGATACTCTCTTCTCTGGACTGGAAATGTCGTGCTCATGCTGCGGAGCTGATAAGGAGAAACCTGCTGTCATAGGTGCTGTGTTTCAGGTGAGATGTTACACTGAGATCCTGACGAGGTGCAGTTTTAAAGCCTTAATGGCTCTCTTTGTAAGAAGAAGGGTGGTACAACCCAGAGAGAGCCCCCAGGGACCTGGCTGCCCCTGAGTGAGAGCACTGGCAGCTCCCCAGGGCCAGGAGCCCCCTGCACGGGCAGAGCAACGGGAATCCGCATCCCTGAGAATCCCACATCCCTCCACTAGCGTTCGGCAAGTTTGTGTCTCGCTCTGCTGTCTCACTCAGGGTACAATCGATTAGTCATTGCTGGTAAACCACACGAGGGTGAGCTTTGACAACCCAGAGAAAGGGGAAAGTGATGAATTCATGCTGCCTGTGTCACTTCTGTTCTGTTGCCTCATCTCACAGTGCGGCACTACCTTGAACTACGCTGCAGCAGCCTCAAGTTCTGCCTGTTCTGCCTGAGGGCTTTATCCTTTATTTTATTTTTTGTTTCCTGTTATCGCGTCAGCTTCTGTGCAGGCATTATGTGCACAGCAGAGCCTCCTTTTTGGAAACAGCATTTTGACAGTTCATTGTTGAAACAGACCTGGTGTTCTTCTCACATGTGAGCTGATTGCCACATGTACAGCATGTGTTTGAGCAGGCAGGTCAATGGTTTGGAACTGAGCTTTCCAAAAACATTACACAAGCCTTATGAATATGGCATACTAAAGTATATGTGGAAACATTGGGAAATGCTCAAACTATGTCAATAATAAGTTTCCCATACTAATCAGTACTGTCACAAGCAGCAGGAATGGGTAATTTTCACACTGCATACTGGCCACCTTGTCTTCTGTCAAGGTGCAGTTCTCATGTTGAAACCAGGTGTATTTAAAAAAGGTTCCTAAGCTACAATTATTCCACAGAGTCTAAAGAACTACTCCATTAAACATTTTGTGCTTTTAATGTTAAGGCACCTGACTATTTTTGTAGATGTGATGACCACAAAAGTCATAGAAGGTCCTCTTTATTTGGAAACATAAAACAGAGCATCTTGGATTAATTTCCCAGTGAATCTGTAAATCAGGTGCTTAATGTGGTCACCATGGAGTTTAAAACATAAGTTTAGGAGGGAAGACCACAGTTAAATTCAATGCAACTCAGCTATTATTAATTCATAATCACTCCTGTTGTTATTTCCTCACTTAAAATATCATAAATACTGTACGTGATCCCCTTCTCTCCCTCACATACTGTACATCTTCTGCATCCAACCTCCACCCCACCTCCCCCTCTGCAGCTGCCCCTTGGTCACTCCTCACTCCACAGGGCAGCCCCAGCCTCCTCGTCCTCTGGCCAGGAGCTCAGCCCTCAGCTAAGCAGGTTAAGCCAAATTTACTGTAACAAAAACACTCCATAAACCTTCCAATATGCTTAATTCCTGGGTTTTATTCCTAGTGATTCAACTACAATGCACGTCAGATCAAAATAACATCTTAATTCATGAAGAAGCAAAGCTACAACAGGACTCAGCAACACTCCAGAATCCTCTATCAATGGTACCTGAGACTAGAATAGAGAAGCCTATAGGACTGAATCAGAGCTTCCAAGTTAGGTTTATAAACAGAATACTGTAAACTTTAAAAACAATGCCCGCCAATGATTTAAAAGGGTTTATTTTATGCCTTTTCTGTATTTTCGAAGTCCCAATTGAAATGAAGCTAAGATAAGATTACTAGAACTGGGAACTGCTAGGAAAGTTACTTAATAAGCAGAATATAAAGTTCAGCTTTAATTAGGTCCTACACTGGGGGAAGCCCTGAAGAGAACATTTATTAGGGGGAGTGCACTGCCAGTACTAACTGGGACAAAGCCTGATGTGTGCAGCAAGAGCTAACTGCAAATGAACGGCAGAGATGGAGAAACAATGAAAGGTAGAGATGGCAGAGATATCAAGGCAGAAAGAGAGCGCAGGATGAAGAACTGTTCCCAAGTTCAATAGATAGGCTGCACACAAAAGGGCCATCCCGCCTTGGCTAATCACTGCCTTCTGGAACTGCTTCAGAATCACCTTCACATAAGGAGGAATGTCTGCCTTATTTCCCATCTGCAGCTCTGTAATGGCCATGACATAGATCCCGTTATGAGCCATAGTGATTGTCTCGACCAATCAAAATGGTGAAAAACAATTAATCTATTTTTCAAATAATTGGCAATGGGCAACTGCTAATCTAAGCAGCTCACTGTTCCAGACACCTTTGAGCATGGCCTTCAGCCCAGTATGGAGTTCTTGGAAGGCAGACCACAGCCAGTTCAGAGAGCAGGCCAATATACAGCAGGTTGCTATACTTTGAATATTTTAGAGCACAATAACATAAGATAGGAAACCTTACAAATGAGGCCTTTGGGCTCATCTAGCTCAGATGTTTTTTTTTTATCAAAAGCACTACTAGTATGCTATTTCTGTGCCTACACATCTGGAGATAGATTATCTTTACGTATTAAAAGAATCTGCAACAGTATTACATGTCAAGCAAAGAAGGAAAAGCCAAGCTTACAGCAGCCAGAAACCGCCATTCTGAGCTGGTTTCCCGCACTCCTGACACTGGATACTGTCTTTCAGACACACTCTGACTGCACTGGGAGGCTCCGTGTTGCCCCCCCCAGGCCCGGGAGTGCTGAGGCAGGGGGCACGTGCGCACGAGGAGAGGTTAGAGTTGGTGTTGGATTTTTTTAATGTGCCAATTAAAGTATTATTCATTTAAAAAAACTCCCGTTTGTTGTGGTCCCTAGCTATTCCCATATAAAAAGCTCATATGAAGAATGTCCAACATGTTGGTGACAGATTTGTCCCTGCTGTAATGTACCCACACTGTCCTGAGTTATCTCTTCTCCTTCTCACTATTTTATTTTGTGAAACTGTTCTTTTTATTTCTTATTTTCTTATTTATAGGTGTGTCCTCATAAATTGTTTCTTTGCTGGTCATTTCCCAAATCGTTTTTGGCAGGAGTTCTGCTGATTAAGGAAAATAACATTGTACAAACTCCTGGGCCGAGCGAATTGAAACAAAAGGATGGTTAGGAAAGAGAGAAGGCTGTTTCACCCATCTTATAGAGAGTAGATCTCATCCAGCTGCCACCTGTAGGAACAACACAGGAGCAACACGACTAGCTGCCCAGACTTAAAAACTATAAAAAAGTTTGCATCTTCCTCTTACCCCTTCAAAACAGTGGACAGATAGAGGACTTGTGAAGAGATTCTTAAATAGAATCAATAGCCTAAAATACGGTACATATTGCCAGACAGGAAACAAGAATGTACTGTAACTGAATACAAAAATGTGAAAATACACTTCTCTCTTGCTCGAGAATTTCTTGGAAGAATTAGAAACCTGTCTGACCAAAATTATTTCTAGTACAACACAAGAAATCTTGCAATGGTTGCAAAAAGAAAGTTTAAAGCCTTTAAAGTCTTTAAAGCCTTTTCTATTAATACATCAACCCTCCTTACCCTTTTAAAATATTTGTAATACTAAAAAAAATTAAAATATAAAATACATGCTTAGGTCTTTTATATATTTGGGTATTTATAGACAGTAACAACATAAAACAATCAACAAATTAAGAATGATGTCAGAAACAGTTAGATCACAATACTCGTTTTGCTTATGAATGCTACTTACAGTACGACTCCTGACCTAGAGTGTTCCAGCATTTAAAAATGCTGTATTCAGATTGTACCCTACAGAAGCAACAGTTTCCCTTTCAAAACTCCGCAGGGCTCAAAGATATCAAGAATGTCAGCCCTCTGGATTGAGCTGCACCTTTGAGCCATAAAGGATCTTCTAAGAAGACTAAACAGGAAGTCATATAAACATTTGCTTACTTGCTTTCTTGTTTCTCTCTCATCCTTTCAGCTGTGTCATTAAAGTACAGTACTTCCCTGTCATCACACTTGTACCTCGACACGCAAGCACCTACTGCAATTTCAGAACTAGCTAGCGAGTCAATCAGCCACCTGCTGTACAACACACATTGAATATTGCTTGTAAGCCAACAGCTGGCAAACTCTGCAAGCTGTGTTTTTGAACAAACTGCTGATGGAAAGTGCACCCAGGCCGTGAGAGATGAAGTCTTTCCAAATAACAGTCACGGTCAAAATCAAAAACCTTCAACGCAGCAAGTTAACTGCTCCTTGTCCCCTGCAGCGATGCCCTGCAGTACAGCCTCATGATCAAGGGTACGCTGTGCTTTGAGATGGTCGGTTTAAAGGAAAGTGCTTCATCATGTGAATGGTGTAAAAGAGACAGATAAAAGTGAGATTCCTCTACACATTAGATCCAAGCCCATGTAAAATCAAAACTCTGACCCACCTGCTGGGCACCAATTCCAGACTCTGTTGCTGGACAGTGGGTTACTGGATGTCCTGGGCTTCTGCCACTGAGTGTCAGGTTTGCAATGTGCAGTTGGCCGCTGGTGGAAGCTCCAGTTTAATCCTGGCTTGAGCACTTGTTCGAGGAAATGAACTTAATTAGTGGTCAGGTCAGGACCTGTTACCTTGCCAGTGTTGGTTTTGCTCAGACATGTGTCCACTTGTGTACGATGTCAGCAGGGAACAGGAATCAAATAAGGTTTGTTGCTCTGTCTTGGCTGATAACAGCACATCTCTCTGGACAGGCACGATTTCCAGGTAAGTCTGCGCCAATGAAGAGTGCTGAAACGCACACACAGGCTCACACAGGGGCCCAGACAGACAGGGGTCCTGTCTGCTGCGGTCACTGCCATCACAGCCAGCCACACATGCTAATGATGCTTCTGACTGCAACACACGCAGTTCCAGATTCAGGCTTCTCAGCTGTGCACCATGCATGTGCTGGGTGATTTTCCAGGCACTGAGGCAGGGGCAGTTAAACAGCCATGTAAAGAACACTGGCAGGTGAAAGCATAGGGACGCTGTGGCAGGCTCTGTGACATGGGCCGTGCATTACAGGCACTGTTAGGTTAACCAGCTGGCAGGATGGCTAGAACAAAACAACCGAATGAAACAGACTGGAAGAGAATGGAAACGGACAGATGCCAGTGTAGGATTATATTCCAATATGACAGTTTACAGCAGTTCACTGTCCAGTATTCCGGACAAGTTAATTTATACAGCAGAACCAAAAATAATAATGTGCCCACATGAAGGTACAGTATTAGTTCACAAACGTTCTTAAAATGTTCATTATTAACACATCCTTATATTTCCATTAACCTGAATAATGAAAACACTCATTTAGGAAACATGGGACTTGCACTGATCACCTCCATTATCAAGAAATCTTTTTTTTGTCTATTTAATAATTGTCTAGATCCGCAAAGAAAAAAAATATTTTCTGCAAAATATAGACAACTGAAATAAATTAAATCAGCATAAAACTTTCAGATATTTATCCCCCAGGCAATTGCTAGAGAAATTGTAAAACCTTGTCAATCTCTGATCAAGGAACCTGTGAAAAATGCCTGTTGATCTGAAAAATTGGTTCTACGATAATAAACTGTGAACACTCCCCAAACACATGCTGTGTGGCTTCTTCTGGGCTGTTGAACCGTGTGGATGGACGTCAGATTGAAGCTACAATTTTAAAATGGGTCTTATAAATTCAAATTTGATTTGGAAAGGTGTATTTCCAGATTGGCAGAACTGTCACGATTAAGATTGGACTGGTTTTAGTTTCACACACAAAGAAAGCATTGCACAAACACTCTGGGATCTTTCAGAAATGACTACTGATTTTGTGACTGAGAGTCCAGTGAATGAATAACCTATGATTACTATTAAATACATTCCCCAGGCAAGGGTGACATATTACTGTACGCAACGGGAATTTCCGTCTTACATAATTTCTCTTAAAGGACTGTTCATTCTTGCCTGAAACCCAGAAGCTCTGAAGAAATAAAACCATCAGCAACATTAAGCAGGTAATCACATCTCCATTGTGAACAGTGGAGTAATATCCCATCACACTGTGACAGCCAGGGTGCTTGGGTTGATATATTACAGAATGAGCAGTGAAATATGAATCAGAGGGCACAAGAGAAAATTACATGGATGTGCACGGAGGCACCTCTTTACCCCAGTGTGTGCTCGCATGTTTTTTTACAGCACCACACAGCCTGGTGCTACAGTCTGTCACTGTTGCTTCCTTCAGCTTCTCTTTCGCTTGATCGTGCCTGAAATAACAGAACGATGTATTTCCCAGTGGAGAAGCCAGCCACTTAATTATGCTGTATTTTTTTAACATAAGCTTTATTTCCTTTTCTCCTTTGGAACGGTGTCAGACTGAGAATGCGCAGTCTAAGCGTACAGTGGCCTGTGGCTGTAATGCCAGATTTCACTGCTGACTGACTGCAGCGCTGCCACTGCATGTGAGAGTCTGTCAGTATGAAGGTAGGTAGGTAGGTCCCTTTCCAGGCCATAAAGGTCTTTGGGGGGATGGGGGGAAAGGGCCACCATTTTTCTCAACCATCCGACACTGGAGGTGGAGGTGATGTGGTCAGCATCATTCTCCAGCCAGCCTATTACCCCCAGAAGGATGAACCCCCAGTACTGGCACTCATTTGGAAAGCAGGCTGAGTGGACCTGGGAGCCGTCTGGAAGGAATTAGAGCAAGCCCCATCGCTTACCCCTACCTGGGATTGAACCTGGAGCTTCCGGTCAGGAGCTTGACACTAGAGCAGTTTCTAAAACCTAATGAAGGGTACAACAGCCTCATCTGTAAGGGGTTACTGATGACACTACAATTTAGCACCCAAGTAATCTTAACATTAACATAACCCTAATCTTAACATTACCCACCACTAACCTCTTCAAATGCTTTAGCTGCTAATGGCTGTCAATGTTTTCAGCTGTAAAACATGAGGAAACACTAAAAAAAGACAAAACAGTGATTGGATATTTAGAAATATCCCTGTCTTGGGTAATGTGACTCTTTACACATAAAAACCTTCAGCTTAATTTTGATAACGTTGAAGTCCAGGAGCCTTCCTAGCCATTAATTCAAAATAAAAGGTATCGTTCTGAAACTTCACAAAATGTGCATTAGTCCTCTTCATAATAAAGAAACACTATTCCTGAGGGAGGAGCGAAATACCACCCCTCAGGTCCAGCTGCTGCAGGATACTTCCCTGTATACAGCCTCCTTTCCCCCAGTCCTGCGACAGACACTCCTCCCTCACCCCCTCACCTCTCACTGTGACACAAAGTCCTTTAATTTAACTCATGTGACAAAGTGCATCAAGATTAATCACTCATATACAGTAACTACCGATTACACCGAAGTGATTTGCTGTGTATTGCAAATCACTGAGGCCCTCTTTAGTGGCCTCTAGTGGCAGACCAGTGGAAATGTCACCCCCTGCCCCAGTATTATATAGTTCAGAGAAGAGTGGCCCGAGTCATTCCTGACATCAAAGACCACACACATACAGACCACAGGGACAGAACGTTTATCTCTATCAGAGAAAACAAGCCACTGTAATTTGTTTGAAGTTTTCAAAATGCTCAAAGGTGTTGAAAAAGTAAACCCTACGGTTACTTGAGGCTCTACTACGAAATGAGGACCTGGGATCACAAGCGCGAAGAAGAGATCGATTGGGAAGGGGAAACAGAAGGCACGTCTTCGCCAGAAGAGCGGCAGATTGACGACCGTGAGCATCAGCTGAAGTTGAAACTCAAAGCTCTTTGCTCACCGACGCTTCTGAAAACAGGAGCAAGTCTGGCAAAAAAATTGGAAGCACTCAAAAAGTTTTTCATAAAGAAATAAGTTTTTCAGTATTGGGCCGGGAGTCTAATCACCTTTAGGATTCACATTAATTATGCCCAGAGAACCTGTGCATAATTGCTCAGTTACATTCTTACCAATATAACTATCCTAACGCCAAGCTGCTAGTGCAATTTGTAGCTTGCGCATGTCACAACTTGCAGCTGACAAATGCATCTGCTGGGGATCCCTCTGTCAGGAAATCAGCTTCTGATTTGTAATGCGTCTGACAATGAGTCTGCTACCTATCCACTGCCTCATAGAGGTGATGAAGTACAATATCTTTCTTTGAAATACAAAAGGATCTACACTACAGCTTTCTCTCATGCCTCCACAAACAGTTCAAACAAGATGCTGTCATGCAGATAATTTCAGTTTTTGCCTGCTCTGGATATGCACCTATTGCCCAGTATCGAATGGTGCATATGAACGATCACTTTATTTTTTTTTTCAAACCTTTACCTACAGTGTAACAATATGCTCCTTAGCAGGCAGTGGAAAAAGGCAGTAACCATTGATTGTCACAAAGCGTCTTTCAGGACCCTATGCAACGGCAGAATCCGGAGGGGAGCGAGACACACGGGGAAAAAGACTAGGAAAGGGGCTGGAAGAAGAACAGGGGGGCGTGGCCAAGGCAAACTAGTCCGAAGGGAGTCCGTAAGAAAATCCAGAGAAAGCAAAAGTCCAGAGCCGGGTGGTCCATTCAAGACAAAGACATGACAGAAGTTAAAAGCCAGAGCGGGGTCTGGCGAGGGGTCGGGGGAATAAAAGGGGTAACGGGGTCTGGCTTTTATAGGAAGGGGGCTGGAACCGGAGGGAGGTGCAGGAAATCAAAGATAAACAAGGGAGAGCTGGAGAGTCCTTAAGAGGAGGGGCCTACGATCGTGACATTGATGGCTTTCTACTGTAGTATAACAATAAAAATATCGCTCTGTCATTTTTATGTAAATTGCTGTTCTTGTTAAACCATTGCCAATTCAGGACTGTTGACTTGCTTGTGACAGACACAGCATTTATCACACTTAGGCACATTGTGAGAAATGTCTTCTCTCACAGCAGATTATAGTCTGGGCTTTCTGATAATAATTTGTAGTCTGACTTTGTTATTACTGTTTGCCGAGTTTCTTTTTTTATTGGCGGAGAATTGTTTTTACAGATTACACTTCACCTTAAGGAGATCCTGTCTGAGATCAACTGTACAAAATACTAATCCATTTATTGCCTAAAAATAGTCCTTCAAAATAAACCCTTCATTCTGTTAACCAGTTCGGTCCTTTATTTATTTCAACAATTAGTCTGCCTGCTCTGTTTTTTATTGATATGAATAGGTTTTAATTCTAATTTGGATTCAATAATAACTTTAGGGATAGTGTAGGGATAATTTATCCAGTAGCAACTAAGTATATCCCTGGGTTGTCAGCTTTACTATTACAAATGTTGTAGTATTTATTGTGTGTGCTGCTTGTATTTTGCATTTTCTTTTGTTTTAGTTTGTTTCTCCTTCCTGCTTGGAGTCTTTACACATTAGCCCACAGCAAAATCTGGGCGCAATATGTCACATGACAAGTCATCACTGACAATTGAAAATGCCGTAGGCCTGCAGGGGCTTCTGTCTTTTTTTCCAGTCCAATCTACTCTAAACCAAATGTTCTAATCAATATTGATTGATTGTAAACATTGACTCTTATTTTAGGACCTAAAATAAATATGAGGTAGACAAAGATGGTTTAAACACCCACAAAATACCATTCCTCTTATAGCCTTATCACCAAATAGCACACTTTCTGAAAACAAACAATGAAAAGAGCTTAAATATCTTTCATTTCAAGGATCTTAGGATCAGAAACCATAAACAGCTCTTGATTTCAACATCCCCTGATTTCTCCTAACTGCAATCCTAACTCATACACAAAGTAGTAATTCTTTCTTAATCAAAAATATGGAAATCAGTAACCTCTAACTGCACAACTCATTAAATCCAGAAGGCTGTGATATACTGTAAATAGAGGGCTGTGGGAGGCAATTTCAGATGAAAACCTTACTTTCAAAAAACAATTGCCTCTGTAGTCTAATCCCTTTTAAACACTTTCGTCACTCAGTCTTTCATGCTGGTACACAGCATCTGTCCATCAGGTCTGCACAGACTTTTGCCTACACTGCCACTCAGCCTGCCCTGACCAGGACTCAGAGGAGCAGGAAGGCTGGTCCAGGTCAATAGTGGGGTGAGGAAGAATGAGAAATCCACTGCCAGAGGTGCTCATGAGCTGCTGCTGGGGTTCTAAATGGAATTCAAACTCTCACTGTACAGTGTATTATGAGAATTCGGGCTGTGCACACACCCCTCAAGTATCTTTCTAGTCAGGAGTTTCCTCCATATGACATTAGAGTATGTATATGGAAACCTACAGACACTGCATCTACGTACTGTACCCCTGTGGGCATTGCCCTCATGCAATTATCATACTGTATATTCTACAGCCATCAGGCCTTCTCTATAACTACCGTAGTGCCTGATGGGAACTGTCCCTCTTCCTAGCCATTGTGAGGGAATTGTGGTTCCGTCTCTTTCCCAGGAACAATGAAAAGATAAGATCACTTTATTGGCCATATACAATTTCTTGTATTAGGAATTTGTCTGTTCGCATACCCCAGCTTGGTCTCCATGAGACACACAGGCACACAGACAGGGAGAGAGAAGCCTGGGGTCATAGCACAGGGTGAGCCATTTATACGGTGCCCCTGGAGCAGTTAGGGTTAAGGGCCTCGCTCAGAGGCCCAACAGAGTAGGATTCCTCTGCCGGCTGCGGGATGTGAACTGGCAACCTTCCAGCCACAGGCGTAGATCCTTAGCCACAGAGCCACAGCTCTGCCCCCTCAGCACTCAAACCAAGCCAAGGTCACGCGACTCTTCAGGGGACGACTGTCCTGCTGTGCACCTTGGGTTTCAAGAGCAGGAGCTGGAATTGGCAGGTGGGCTCCGAGGGCCTGTGAGCAGCAGTGCTGGAGAATGGAGCTGCACAGTTTGCAGCCCATTGTTTCTCGCCACTCCCCTGAGAGGCTCCTGCAGGGAAAGGTCAAGCCCTGACCTCAGACAAGAGCAAGTGGCTTGTCACCTCCAGGTCCCTACTCTCCTCCAGAGGGGAAACACAGCGAAACAGCTTGGATGAATTGTGCCATTTCAACAGTGAATAGAAAATTATATTGACATTTGAAAATACAAGCAGCCAAAGATGAGTATGAAAACATTTAACTTATATTGAAATACAGGCATGAAGAGTGAAGAACTGTGGGGGTCTGAAATATATTAAAATATATTTCAAATGGTTAGATGGTTAAATTTGTTTAAACATACAGTACATGTACAGTATTATACCAGACATTTTTAAACAGTGTACTATATGACTGGCATCCTGGCCAGGCTTCAGTTCTGCCTTGTTCCTTGTGCTCTGGGTGGATTTCTGATATGATACTGTATACATATATTCAATACATTTACAGTATAAGTAACATATTTTCAAGAAATGTTTCTTAAACATGCCTTTTTTAGCAGACGAACAGCTGTGATATAAAATATTAGACCAGCGAAGGAGTCAACCTGCAGTCTAAGTGCTATTGGCCAAGTCAAACTGGGAAAAGAAATCTTTGCAAGCTCTAGTCAGGCTGCTGTTAGATGGAGTGTCTTTGCAAGGCACACTGAATCCCCAGGACACTGCCCTACAGAGCTCATGGTCCAGGGTACAGACTGGGAGCAGGAAACAGCTGGCAGACCTGCTTGGCACAGCCATTCCCTGAAAGCAGGGCAGCAGACAACACTGGCTTTTTAAACAACTGTAATATGATTAGCAGATCTGATCTGATCTTTTTTTTGCGTTGTTTATCCAACTGGTTTTAAAGGCAAATTCAAGTTTAACTGCAACAAACCCATACAGATTAAGAGACAGCATTACCTTCTCGCTTCAATGGCACAAGAATATAAAAGGAGGCACTGATCAATATTTCCATGTCAAGCTTTCCCTACTGCAAACCTTCACTTCCTGATCTTCCTCAGTCTGAAAGCTAAGGTTCTTGATTCAGCCAAGAACGGTGTCAGAGACGGTGTCAGAGACTAGAGATGGTGTCGGTGTGATAGAGAAACCTCTATGTGGGCTGGGCTTCCAGTACCTTTTTGCATCAGTTTCAAGGTTCTTTGGTGGATATAAAGTTGAAGCTCTGACCGGTTTGGCTCCATGGATAGTTTTGCTAACACTACACCCTACCTGTGGCCTGTGTCTGAAGACTTCAGTGGTCTGACCAATGACCTATGGTGCAACTGAAAACAATGCAAGGTCATTACTGTATGAAGTACCCTAGTGAGGCAAGTCCTTCCTATTTAACACCAGAGAATTTCATGTCGTCTTTTGAGGTGACATTTTCACAGTGCTTTTAGCTCTGTTTTTGTCCAAGTAAGCTTGGGCTGTATAATACTGTAGTACTAATGATCCTGCAGGATCATTCTCAGTTACGAGAGGTATTGCATCTGTAAATTGCATTTTTGTTAGACATCTTTCTTCTACGATTAGCTCCTATTTACATTTGGCAGTATATCCAAAAAGGACTTGATTTAGTAGTCCATATATTTTAGCAAGGCATCTTCCTGAGCAAGACGTTTTTAATGCAGATTGTTTTTAGTGATGAGGTAAGAAGCTGGCACTTTTATGGTGCTATTCAGGGGTAATGGCTTGCAATCCACACAGATCAGCACAATGGTCAAGCACTGTGATTGCTTTGCTGCAAGAGGATCACAGAATTGTTTCCTTACTATCAGTATTTTAAAAGGAGCAGTTCACCAGGGCTGAGAGATTTTCTTTCCCAGTGGGCTCCTGTCTTTGTTGGGGGAAATCCAGAGTGCAAAAACATGAGGCAGCTTAGCAGCACAGCTCATTAACACCAAACCAGCCACTTCCTACTAGGATTTGACAGAGAGGGAGATGGGGCTTGCTTGGGCAGCTGTCAGAGACTCCTTTAGTTGAGATAGGAAATATTTTTGTTTTTCTGAGCTGAGAACGTAGGAAAAAGAAAGACGACTGACTTAAAATGGGGAAACAAGCATGTCTCTATTCATTAGCTGTTATACTGTATTTTATGTCGAATCAGAGAATGACAACAGCAGAGAAGACCTTTGCTCCCTCTGTAGCCCAGACAGTGACTTCAGTGAAAGCTGCAGCACTGTTATTTGAGATACAGACGGAAAGCCAATGCGTATAAAAATGCACCGCCTCTCCCACCTGTCTCCGCGGGTCAGGGGCTCACCTTTTCCTGGTACTGCCGCCGGGAGGAGTCGAGCGACTGGATGAGCGCGGTGGCGTGGCCGATGAACATGGCGTAGCAGGTGGCGCCCACGATCATGCTCAGCATGGTGAGCCACACGTCGGTCATGCCCACAGGGGCCTGCTGCCCGTAACCAATGCACAGCATGTGGCTCATGGCTTTGAACAGGGCGTAGGAGTACTGCTGGCCCCAGGTGTCATTCTGTGAGGGAGACACACATTGACAACATAAATACAAGGTGGCATAAACTTTCGAGATGCTGTTCCGCAAAAACATCACATATCTTATAACAGGGCCAGAATGTTCAGATTATAAATATCATGTGATTCAGACCTTTGGGTGACATTCACTGCTTCAATCCTCTTCTGTTCTCCTTAAATACTCTATGGTCCTCATTAGGCCTAATAAGGTACGATGGAGCAAATTGAAAAAGGAATGTCAAATGTTGGTAGGACACAAGCAGGTTAGAAATAAGAAAATGGAATGCAGTGGGTATCTTTTCCTGAAATGAACTATTGTGCACTTTCTGAGCTCCTTTGGGTAATGCCTGTTGAACAGAGATGGAATAACAATAAAGTGTGATGTGAAGCGACATGTTTAAATCTGTCTGGGGTAGATTTCCCAAAGAACACAAAATCAAATAAAGCCAATTAGTTTGTCTCTGCAAAAGCAAAACATGACAGAACCCCTCACAAAACACACACAGACACTAATGTATTAGCACATAGGCACTAACGGTTTAGCACGTAGCCATTTCATACTGTACATACACGTGCACAGATGAGATGCTCCCGGAAGCAAATTCATCACATGCTTGGGGTGACTTGTTCCTGCATGACCACCCACCTGGAAGATGTGTGGCAGTCATTACGTGCCAGCAACTGCAATACACAGCCAATCACCTGGAGAAGTGACGGTTACCTCACCAATTGAAATAAGAGAGAAAGGAGTAGAATTTAACCTGGAAACCAGGGCTGACACCCATATTCTTAAAAATAATGCCGACGTATATTTAATGACAATGTAGTCAGGACCTTGGTTTAATGTCTTAACCAAATGATGGCACTATCTACAGCACAGTGGTTTTGGTCACCACAATGGGACAACGGTCTAGAAACAGGGAAGATCACCACCAACTCGTCCACCAACACTACTTACAGCAGCATCTTTATTTTCCCTGGGGACGACCCTTTCCAATATTGACTAAGCCCAGTCCTAATTATCTACAAGGTGGTAACACTGCTGTCAATGCTGTAGATATTGCTTAGAATGAAGTGAAAATAAACCAAAGAAGGTGTCCAGGTGATGTAGTCAGTAAGAACACAGAGAGACACATAGAAAGAGTTCAGTTTGTGAGACTGAGTTAATGCCTTGAACTAAGTTGTACTAAGAAAATATGCCAGTATTGGAAATTATTGGAAATTAATTTGGTAGAACATTTAAGGGTTAAACTGTGGACTTCAAAACAGATGTAATAAAAATTGTGTGTCATCACCTTTCAGGGGCTTTTAAACTATTTGCTTTCATGGGGCAATTATCTTCTATGAAATACATCACAAACTCATAACACTTGACATTACACTGTTGGGGCAGTTGTAACTTAGCCTGGAAAGAAGTCAGGTGGTGAAACTTTGTACCCCATATCCTTTGCGTTTTCATGGAGAAAGTGGGTCAAAAGTTCATTGTCTATTAATTTTATAAGTATAATATCAAACGCAGGAATGTCTAAAAGAAGATTAACAATTGGTATTTTGCATTTTTTGCAAAACGCAGAAAAGTGAAGAAGCAAAGAAAAACTATGTTCCACCCGTCTTCATGATCAATTTGATTTTGCTTAATCACTGAAAATTTCAAAGGCTGTCCTTTTCCCTTTTAATTGGAGCTGGTTATAAGGACAAGTCTACTGTTCTCTGTTAGTATTCACTGGCACTGGAGAAAAAGTTCACCGCACCTTATCTGAGCTTTCTGCATTTTCCTTCAATTGGGAACTGAAATTAGATGACATTGTTAAATTAGAATTGGGACAATGGCATCATTGCAAATTTGGCAGTGGATCACTGACTTTAGCATTGTCTGAATGAACATTGATCCGGGTTCTGCAGCAAGGACTGGGACCAGATGGGAAGTGAGGTGCCTCTCAGCTCCGGGCAGCGCCGAGCTCGTACTCACCACCATCTTGTTTTTGGCGACCCAGCAGTCGCTGGGGAAGTCTTGCAGCATGGGCACCAGGAACTGCAGGCAGCCGTCCCAGTGGCACAGCAGCAGCATCATCCCAATCAGGTTGACAATGCGCACCACAGCGCTGGCCAGGTCATAGGTCATGTGGAAGATCTGTGGGTGCAAGAGAAAGCATCTGACTGTATCTTACTGCATCTTACCACATCTTACAGTCTTTCCTCATCGGCAAGCCTGTTGGCCCATTGGGAGCCCATTGGCTTTTTCTCCACTCTATCTTTAGATCAGCTTCTCGTGGCAAGTTCCTGTATGGCAGAGCTTCTGCTTCAGTTTCTTAGACTGCACTTTCAGAGCCTGTGAGATTCTCTCCAGGATTTGGGCAATTTCTGGACCTTGTTCAGCTTTCATATGAAATTGCTGGATTTTTAAAGTCCGAACGCTAAATTGCAACCAATACAAAAGACACACAAAAGTGGGGGAGGGGGAGTTCCAATCTAAAAAAGGCTAAAGGGACAACTGGTCAAGGCGAGCAACTCCCAACTCCAGCTGCCCCAGGTTTTGCGAAAGGAATTTGCAATCCAGTCATGCTTCTTTCCAGAAGACCAGATTCTGGAGTACAAACAACTGAGGCTTAAGAGTATTGCAGTCTGGGCTCCATGTCACAAAATTTTTGGCTGTAGTTAGACCCGAGAACAAAAGGCACCATGCCTGAAGGTTGAGAGTGCAGCCACTTGTGAATCATCTCTGAGCAGCAGCAGCTGAGGCTCAGCAGCACAGCAAGGTTACATCTGAAAGCACGTTAGTCACATATCCCCAAAACGAGTGGGCAGGGACCTCAGAGCAGCTAGAACGGAGAGTGTTAGTGACGCTCTTCGTCTAGAGCCACCGATATGGTGGCATTGCACACGTTCTGTGTGCCTGTTTAAAGTGGATTAGCTGGTGCATTAAGATTTGAGAGGAACGGGAAGTTTTGTCCCAGTCAGGACTACTGTTCATCCTGCTGGTCCAGTTCTGTATTGCATGTAAACAGAGTGGGAGCCGGCAGGAGACTGACTGGACACAAGAGAACAGTCATACAGAGAAGAGACTAGACCCCTTTCAGTGACTGTAGCAACAACTAGGTCAGTCCTGTAACACCTTTTAAATACAAAGGGCACTTTACCTCCAAACTTAAACTTAAATCAAGTTAAATTTCTCTAGGCTTTTGGTGAATTTAAGATAATGAAAATGAAGAATAGTACATTACAGTGTACTCAGTTATATAATAGAATTATAAACTCTCTTATATATTAGAAATCCTTCTATTTGTAAGAGCGAAATGCACTCTAATCTTATTCAGAACCTTCACTTTATGAATGCTGACGATTTATGGGGGAATGCTTAATACACATATATGTAAACACTAAAGACTTCTTCTGGAAATGAATGTGGGATGGAAAAGGAGTTGTTTTAGTATGAAATTATATTTGGGCTTCTGTGTGTCAATAAGAGTGATTCTCATATTTTGCCTACTATAAATACACTGTGTCAACGGTTTTAACAATAAAGACTGTGGTAACAGACAGCTCTGTTAGATCGCTGATCGGATCTGCATACAAGCAGCTGGACTATTGCACAGGGTACAGATCATTTTGATACGTTAATGGCCAAAAACTGAAATGGCCATAGGCAGTGTCATTGCAGGACATCAAACATCTTCTCTGCAACTAGCTACAGTACAACACATTTTTATATGTAGGGCCCCCTAGAGACAGAGTACACAAAGATGCTACTGGTCTAGGAGCATGAATAGTTCTTGCAAACCAAAAGCAACAGGAGGTATTGTATAGGGCAGAAAACCTGTCAGTGAGGGGAAACTAGTTCCATTAGATGAAAGAGCTTGTGGAATCTGAAGAGGTTACAGAGAAGGAAACTGACTCTCCTCCAATTTGAGCTGTGCCTGAGCCTGTCAAGCAATCAGCAGACAAGAAGTCAGTGAGTTTGCAATGATGGAGCTCATCTGAAGGGAGACATGCTTGTCTTTTGGGACAGAAAACAAAAACACCCTCTTTTTTCATAGTGGAAGATTTCTCCTGAGACATGAGAAGTAATTCCACCTTCTAGGAAGATCAATAAAACGTGCAGTAGTCACTTACAGAACTTAATCATCTGAAGTGCAGCAGCCATATCACTCTCAAACACACAACTGGCATCCCACTGAAGCTCAGCAGGTGTAAGCCTGGTCAGTACCTGGATGGGAGACCTCCTGGGAAAAACTAAGGTTGCTGCTGGAAGAGGTGTTAGTAAGGCCAGCAGGGGGCTCTCACCCTGTGGTCCATGTGGGTCCTAATGCCTCAGTATAGTGACGGGGACACTATACTGTAAACAGGTGCCGTCCTTTGGATGAGACATAAAACCGAGGTCCTGACTCTCTGTGGTCATTAAAAATCCCAGGGCGTTTCTCGAAAAAAGTAGGGGTGTAACCCTGGTGTCCTGGCCAAAATTCCCATTTGCCCTTACCAATGATGGCCTCCTAATAATCCCCATCTATGAATTGGCTTCATTACTCTGCTCTCCTCCCCACTGATAGCTGATGTGTGGTAAGTGTTCTGGCGCACTATGGCTGCCATCGCATTATCCAGGTGGGGCTGCACACTGGTGGCGGTGGAGGGGATCCCCATTACCTGTAAAGCACTTTGACTGGAGTGTCTATATATATATATAAGTGTATAAGTGTAAGCAATTATTATTATTATTAAACTGGTTTCACATCTGAAAGAGTTTTTGTTTTGTAGGAATCCTACAAATGTTCTGAGGAATAAGAGCATTAGGATATACACCTCTGCAGAGAAATGCACATCACATTACCCAGCCTCCTTTTCTTCCTGTTCATAGGTTTCACAGACTTACCATGCAGAAATTGTCATGCAAATACTTGAAATGCAGCAAATCATAGGCATTGTGCTACTTTTAACAAAAATTCAGGACACGTGAAATAAAGTTTAGATGTCCCTGAACAACCGTATTAAACTTTTGAACTCCTCAGAAACACAACTATTCTGGGCTGACCAGAATAATGAAATGCAAATCTTAAGACTGTGTTGAAAATATTAAATAAGAGAATCAGTTTTAAAATGCATTGAGTTCAGTTGATGCCAGATTTTCACATTGCATGTATTTTTTTACATTTTTAGTTCGTTAATATCAACTGACTGAACGTAGCATGGCTGTAAATCCAAAAGCAATCTGATTGCATTTTTAAAATTAGCTATATTTAACATCTGAAAGGTGACTTGTTAAGAAAGGTGCCCGTAATTGTATTACCTGCACAACCTACAGTTATTAAAACTGCAAACTGGAAGTGATAAAAAACTGTAAAAAACATCCTCATAAAGATCAAAGAGCATTTTATTGTCCATATACAATTTTGTTGTATTAGGAATTCATCTTTTCACATACCCCAGCTTGCCTTCCATGAGACTCACAGACAGGGAGAGAAGCTTGGGGTCAGAGCACAGGGTCAGCCATTTATACAGCACCCCTGGAGCAGCTGGGGTTAAGGGCCTTGCTCAGGGGCCCAATGGAGTAGGAATCCTTTGCAGGATTTGAACTGGCAACCTTCCAGCCACAGGCGCAGATCTTTAGCCACAGAGCCACCCCCCATTTTACAAAAATGTTTTTATACAATGTGTTGAAATATGTATTGCAACTTTCTGTTTTTTTACAGTTTTCCTCTATTTTACTCTGGTTACAGTTTGCCGCCATTGCATTTAAGTGCAATTGACTAAAATAATACAACAATTGGCCATGATAAATTCTCGTAAGAGCAGTGCAGAATAAAATACCATCTAAAAGTACTGTGCATAAGATAAGATCACATTATTGGCCAAATACTGTACAATTTCTTGCATTAGGAATTTGTCTTTTCACATACCCCAGCTTGCTCTCCATGAGACACACAGATAGGGAGAGAAGCTTGGAGTCAGAGTGCAGGGTCAGCCATTGTACAGCACCCCTGGAGCAGTTGGGGTGAAGGGCCTTGCTCAGGAGCCAAACAGAATAGGCTCCAGTAGTAGTTCCGGCCACAGGCGCAGATCCTTAGCCACAGAGCCACCACTTAGTGCCTTTACGATTTTCTGTGTACTGTTCTGTTCTAGTTTCCTCTTGTGTGTCCGGACTGTGAGTAACTCTTGTATTGTATTGTATTGTATGTATTGTACTATTAGTATATAATTCGTTACACTGTGGCTGTGTTGTGTGTGTTAAGCTGCTGTTGCACTGCAATTTCCCTCACGGGATCAATAAAGTATCTATCTATCTAATGAGGAACTGGACGCTTTATAAATGTAACCACCAGATACTAACTCAAGCAAACACGTTTTAGGTTGAGATTTGGGAGGGAGTTACATTAATCAGGTGGCTGGAATTGGAAAGATCTGAACTCTGAGGATGTCCAAGCAGTCAGAGCCCTGGGAGGACAGCTTGGTCAGGAGTGGGGAGTGTTCGGAGCTTTAGCAAGGACAAAGGAACACAACCGTTTCACACTTTACACATCAGTTAAAGAATTTATAACTAATGCAAAATAGTATGGTTATTAATGCAGATTTTATGAGACAATAAATATGATGTTTGGTCCTACTTTTGGTAAGTCAATGTCTTGCTGCGGTTTTTAGCTAAAAATGTTTAATGACTGAAGGTTTAATAGACCAATAAGCTGAGAATTACAGTAGTTAACGCAGAATGCCACAAAAAAGTGATCCAATGATAGATTCACGCACCACCTAGCAGAAAGGAAAGAGGAATCTGACACTCAGCCCAGAAAGGAGATGTAATTAACATTGTCAAGGATCCATCAAAGTCTCCATATTTCTCGCACATATTACAGTTATAAACATTTTCTGTCCTAAATCATTATTTTCAGCCTATTGTACAACAGCAGAGTGAAAGCACGGTACATTAGTGTAAAATACAGTGGAAGTCAGCAATTACCTTCAACCACATATTAAACCTCATTAACAATTAGGCCATTCTCTCTTCAGAGAGCATGTGGGCAACACAGCACAGAGAAGATTAATCCAGGGGAGCTCAGCACATACTTACACACTGCAAACAAGTGTTACTTTACGCAACAGAGGCTCTTTAAATGACCTCTGTTGAGATCTTTCATTAACCCTCATTATTTACTTTTTATTATAAAAAGTCCATTGTTTATTTGTATATATATATATTTGTAGTTGTAATTATCATTGTTAATTTAATCACTATTTTGATGGCTTGTATTTTCGCCTCGCCTGTGGTCCAGCAGTATTGTCCGTGTCTGTCTGTTCCACCATGCTACATCAAGAATACAGAACCTGCCTCACCTCTGGAGTAAATGGAGTCTTACCTGTCCATCAAGCAGAGGTGGGGGTGGAGCTTAGGGCATTTGACCTGGGCACTCATGGAGTCACAGTTATTATTGCTCTTGATAGCCTAACTGTGTCTGTGTGTTGTTGCACAGCTGGGTAACAGCAGGCCTGTTTTTGAAACTACTAGCAGGAAAATGTCTGGGTGACTTTTCCTATTTTTTTTGTATTTCCATTTAGTTAATGTTTGAATGTTTTTTCCTTGCAGAGGAGCACTTCCATAGATTGAAAGAGGGTTTTCTATAAACATATAGTATCAGTGAAAAGTGTATTTCCACAATTCTTATACATATCACATATGTATAAGATATATATGTATAAGATGCATCTGCAGTTAAACCTCTTTGGTTATTGTGGCAAAGATACGTATTCCTCTGTCAGTAAGGAACTGTATCCAGAACTGTATGTTAAGTTGGCAGGATGAACAGATCACAGTTTTCTACACATTTCTACAAACAAAAACAGCTGTCACTATCTGTACACACTGAGGTGGGATGGATGAGGGTGCTGGAATTTTCTAGAGGGATTCTGCTTAGGGAAAACTCTGCACATTCCAAATATTTTTCCCATAAAATGTATTAACTTTTCTTAACCACCAGCTAGAAAACCAGTTGCACAAAGCCGCTGTTAAGTTTGCAAAATATACCCACATAAAAAATGTTAATGCTTTTTTCAACTGAGCTTGTTTCCTAGTTCTCCAAACTTAGTCTAGATCGACTATTTATACAGTAAAAAAGTTGTCTTTGTTGAAATAATGACTCTTTCAGAGGTGTAATGTGACAGCAGCCTGTTGAAACACTAGCATCTCTACAGCTCATTACTCTGACCATTTGACAATATGATAACTTCCCAGGAAGGGGTATTGGTGTCTGAGTAGGATATCATGATATAACCTTTAGAAAGCTGAGTGGTGCAACAATATAATTTTTCAATACATTCCATAGCCCACACTTCTTCTTTTCTATAATACAAAGTACTGAACATTATAAACATTGTTAACATTGTTATGGGTTATTTTTGCAGCTCTTGCCCAAGGCATGCACTACAATAAGCAGGAGTAATTGACAAAAGGGCACCTCAGAGGAGAATGTCTTTTATTGTTCTTTTAAGGTGAAAAAAATCATTTTTTTCTCAGTTTCACTCCAAAAATATCCACTCATTTTAGAGTGAAGAATATGGAATCACATTGAAGTCCAGGATTAGTCACCTGCTTGGTCTGTGCCTTTTGATTTCAGTTCAGCTCTGACAATAGAAAGTTCACTGAGCTTTCATCTGACTCCTACATCTTCAATCAACTTGATTTGATTTCTCTTTCTATCATGACACACTCAACACAAGATAGAAAATACAAAACCAATTTGAAATTAACCCACTGTTCATAAAAATGTAGAAAAAATGTTGACAATATAAAGAAGTGTTCATTTAAATCATGTTTTTGTTTTCTTCACATTGATAATTGTTTACATTAGTTTAATTTACATTTGCGTGCCAGAAATGTACAATTGAAGATATTTTTGAAAAATACGTCACAACCTTTTCTAATGCTTGTGTAATGATTACTTAGGTTTTGAATTTAATTTCCCTAATTTTCTATGTATGGCTTTTGAGCTTGAAGAAATGAACTGAGTTGACATCTCTGTACTTTTCTGGGTTTTGAAGGGCACGGTATCAAAAACCTTATATAATAAGACCCTCCATTCTGGTTTTCTTATTAAGAATTTTGTGTTCTGGAGACTTTTAGTGATTAAGACAGGTGACCAGCACCTAGACCAGCACTGAGGTCTTTTGGATTGATGTCACCCTCAGGATTTTAATACCCCTCTACACACACAGAAATAACCCCCTCTCTCTCTACACACATTGTATAAGATGTGCGTGACCTATTTCCTAAATAACATTAATAATCCATATTATTATACTCAGGTTCTCAATATAAAGAAGGAAATGGATTATGATTGATGTCAATATTTAAATTTCATGATATATTGTGCAATATCTCTTTAGAGAAGTTAGTTCCTTTAGCCTGTCTGTGTTTGGCTTTTTAGACCAGGAAACTGTCTGAAGCATGATATTCCAGTATGGCTGACATGGTGTTCAGGGGATGTCCTGTCTCAGTGCACACTGGGAATGCTGCATGTCTCACACAACCAGAGGGCCCAGTTGTCATCTGTCATCAATAATACAAAGCACATTCATGGAAAACGTCTGATCCTGCAGTATTTCCTCTGCTGAGAGAAATATTAGGCAACAATTTCATCATATGTAACAATTATCAGGTATAGTCCTGGTACCCACCCTTCAGGTTCTTCATTGGTAAATCTTCCTTTGGATGATGGACAGTGCCCTCTGAACCATTTTCCTGGGAGAAAACAGACTACAGACTTGATTGAGCCCATTTGCACTGTAAATCACTAGATTGTACAGCATTGGATACAGCCTCTTATCAGTTGGGTCCCTTATACTGTAGCTGTGTTCCTCTACTTTTACCCAGAGGTCTAAGCTGCTTGTCAAAATAATGCAAATATAATTCAAAATCTTCAATGACGTTTGTAACGAAAGATCGGGAGGGATGACAACAGCTAAGTTCAATCAGACTCAGCTGTAAGTAATTTGCAATCACTCCTGAAGTCATTTCCTGATTTTTCTCTTTGGTGCAGTTTTTCGCTTTGCAAAGGATACTCATATTTGCTGCTCCAATGAATAGTCTTTTTTGATCCAGCCCTGGAATCTACCTGCATCCACAAGTGTTCCGTCAACTGCTTTGGTATCTCAATCATTGGCTTTTCAGCCTTAGCCAGCCTCATCTACAGGTCTCTTTTCAAGTTCCACGCCTTTCTGATGACTGAGATCTGCGTTGTCTTCCCGTCATTTTCAAAACACCCAGCATCTGTCACGATTGTCTTCCCTCCTCTAGAGGGCGCTCCTACCCTTTTGTATTCCGGTTACTTTAAGTTCCTACACCTGTGTCTCGTTTCCTTTTCCACTATTTAAGCCTGGCGGCTCTGCTATTCTGGGCTCAGTTTTGGAAAACGGACACCCGGAGGCCCGCCTAGCATCAAGTCGCCCCACGTCCGTGGCTTGAGAGCATAGGCTTCAGAATGATGTCCTGACCAGCTGAGTCCGGGGCTCGGAGCTCCTTGCTCCGTTATGGTTTTACCCTCTATGCTCCTGGATCCCTTTTCCCTGTGTTCATCTGGATGAATCTCCCGGTACCTGGACCTTGGACTGCAGCCTGATTTCCCATGTTGGGCTTCCTTCTGGACTAGTTTGCTACGCCCCCCCCGAGCACTGGATCATTGCCGTCATGCCCCCCCTGTCGGTCATCCCGTCCTGATCCTCTCCATGTCTTCCCTTTTGTCCGTCTCCGGATTATACCGTCTGCATAGGGTCTTTACTACGCATTTCACTGGAGTCAGGACCTGCTCCCATGACAGCATCACAACCATTCTCCTGTTAAACCACGCTGTTTCTTCTGGTAAAACCAGGTGGCTCTGGTCAAATACAAACTCGCTGTGATGTTCGCAAATCCTGTCTCATCCATTCCGAAACCTTTCCTGCTACTATCAACTGGACTGTAGCAGAACATGGCGACACTCCATGAACATGAAGTTCAGTTTATGAAATGCATATAAGAGAGTTGTTTTCTTTTTATCTATCAAAGATGCTGTATACAATAAACAAGTCCTTCCTGTAAACGTCTACAGTACATCTCCCAAGAATGTCACCAGAAACACTCCAGTCCAGTCCAGTTCAAAGTCCTGAGCTGCCAATGACCTGCTGAGCTTTTCCTCACATTATTTTTTGTTGCATTTCTTGTACTGTGCTCCAGACAACATGCAGGAAAGTGGGGAAAAAAGAAATACTCCTTCACATTCGCCTCTAGTGTTATTCTTGCATCTGTCACCTTCATTTGCTGTGTGGACTGTGCGTCGAATAACAGGTAAGGAAGAGATCTAGCGATGACGTCATTCAGCACACCGTCAGCCTATTTGAATTCATTCTGCTTCCTCTTGATTCCTTTATTGTCCTGTCCAGACTCTGTCCTCTGAATCTCAGGCCTCACCCTGTATTCTTTCCTAAATGTTCTTAACTTAGTCTGTTGCACGCTCTTCTGCCCAGCATCCAATTCAGTCCTTGGTTCCTCCCTCTCTACCCCTGCTGCTCCTAATGACATCTCTTCGACTCCAGGTCTATCTGGTGTCCTACCTCTGGCTTAGTCAGCTGCTGTCCTGTGGTAACCCTCCCTAGTTTTAGTCTCTATACCAGGCCCTGGATTCATTCATAGCAAATGGTTCCTGTTCTGCCGTTGGTTAACCTACTTTTATTAGTGTAGCTTCAAGCTACTGTGGCTTCTGGGCCAGTGCAGTGCCTTCTCAATTACAGTATTACAGTCCAGAACTGGTGCCCATACTCAATAATACACCCAGCTGCTCGGAGGTTGGCATCCATTGGGCCAGGAACCCAGAGGTTTATTTTGTTATCCTATCCACAGTGCCCACACTGTCAAACACTCAATATGTTATATATAATCATGTGGATTACACCCCATCAGTAGTCTTTATTTTACATCTTCTCACACTCACTTCATAAGTGTGATTCTTACACCATTCCTTCTTTGCAATTTGAAGTAAAACTGGCTGTGTTGATTATTCTAGCAAACTGGAACTGATTGTTTCTTTTTTTATGATGAGTGTTCTTTACGTAGTGTTTTTTGTACCCTTTTAGCGTTATTACTTAAAGACCAGCTCCTCCAGTCCTCGGGGCTCATCATTAGGGTAAGATGTCGCGAGGCCCGCCTAGCACCAGGAAACCCTACGTCCGTCTCCTGAGGGCATAGGCCTCATCCCCGACACCTCCCGCTTTCTGAGCCCGGAGTCTGGAGGATCTCGCCCTGTCACCCTTGGACCTCCATGTTTTGTTCGTCCGTGTGCTCCCCCCTCCCGGGGATTTTAACTTTGTTGGGTCCCAGGATGGATTCCTTGTTGATGGACTCTTGGACTGTGTTTTGACCTGCCCTTGGACCCATCTGGATTTGGATGCCGTTTTGTCTTTCCCGTTCACTGTCTCACAGACTGTCACCATTATTTTGTGCACTATTAAACCCTTGTGTGTTCCCTTTTACCACGCCTCCTGTTTTCTCCAGCTCTTACCGCATCGCATAGGGTCTTCTACAAGATCTGACACGGATTTCAGTCCGTGTTCGTGACAGTCACAGGCGTTGTCAAGATTTGCTGCTGAGCAAATTGTTCCTCCCAGACTGAAACCACCTCCTCAGAAGCTCATCAATGCATTCCCGTCTCATGGTCATCTTATGCCTACCTCGCTTCCATTACAGAACACAGCTCTCACTTTCTCCATGTTTCCATAATTCTGCTTTGATGTTTTGGGGTGCCGCTTGGTTCTTTTTGGGGGGTCCTTGACCCTTGTACTATGGTCAGGAGGTTATCCCTTAGCCAAGCAGGTTAAGCCAAAGTCTGACTAAAACACTCCATGATCCTTTTACTTAATTTATTTAATTAAGTACACTGAATTCTTGGGTGTTGATATTTGTAGTGAAATAACACTTAATTCTAAGAGTAATAATACAGTATGCTTTGCAGCTCCAAGCTTAAAGTAGAAGTGTTACACCTTAATAGCTCCCAGTCTTCGGTTTCCACAGGGACTGATGACTTTTACAAGAGGAGCTTGATTCCGCCTGGCAGCACCTTGATCCAGTATGGCAGGCCCTCTCAGCCACCTGCAACCTGGCAGCTTGTGCCCGTTACTTGCCAGGACAATCCGTGTTGAATCCTAGAGCCTAATTGCCTGTACTCTATACTGTAGATCATTCTCTAGTTAAGTTCTGATCTTCTTACATGTAATGGATCAGCCAGAGCCAAAATTGAAACTCGGTGTATCTTAATCACTGAGTCCAAACGCTGTCTTCATTTCTCTATTGAAATGTAAAGGAATGCCTTACAATGAGAAAATCCAAAAAGGCCTGTCTTTGCTGTTCCTCAGATGTGTGGAAGAATGTATAAAACATTCTTTAGAAATCAATGGGAATTTCTCTTGGCTTTGTGCAGAAACCTAATGTGATGTCTTCAATTACAGAGGAAGGCGGAGTGCTGAGGATAAGCCCGTAATTATTCCATGAGATTCTAAAGGGGTGCCTGTGTTATTGTTGAAATGGGCAGGTATTTGTTTTTTTATAACTAAATCTGTAACAATGCCTCTACTGTTTCTCAGACAGTTCAATGGATGACTGTTATAGCCCACGTTTGTGTCTAATGTGTGGAAAGTGATAAATGCATTGGGTTGCTAGACACCAAAATTAATTTAAAATAGACCAGAAACTACTTCCACCACATACATTGATGTCTGAACCCTTCCCAGTATCGACCAGTTGGGCAATTTAGCAACCGTGCCATCTTTAAATCTAATCTCATCATATCCCAACTGCAAAATGAGATAGGAGCAAACTGACTCTTGGACACAAGGCCTCTAAGGAAGAAAAGGTCTCTGCTGGTTGGGTTGTGATGTTGGTGGAGCAAAAGGTGGCACTCTTTTCCCGAGACAGAAATCTTAGTGTTAGACATTTTGTGAATTCAGGCCCAAAATAAATATGCGTTTGTCACAATGTATGCACAAACACTTTGAAGAGAAATGATCCAGTCAGTGCATCACTTGAGGAGGAAGGCAAAGCTATCCTGGGTGATTGAGCCCCAAGAGAACACAGACAGTTATTCATTTCAATAAAGAGGCCCAGAGCATTTCAAAGCCTTAAATAGCCTTATCAAGACGCTTTCTTCGCTGTTACTTTTCACAGGAAAGCAAACCAAAAACCTATTGTAGAACACTTCATTAATATTGATGATTATTTATTTTTTGCAAAAACATGTGAGAAGCTCTTCATGAACCCTCAAGGTAGGCTGCACAGCCTGTGTCTGCAGGATGTGATGCTGAGCAGGAATGTTGTGAGCAGCAACCAGTACTTAACTAAATCCCATAGTGAGCCGTTTTAGAGAAAGCTACGGATCTGGACATTGTAACTTCTGCTATGAAATTCTGAGGCTCTGAGCAAAGCTGCCTTGAATGACTGGTTTATATTTAAATATAGGGCCAGAATCAAAGGTCATGATAAAGCTGTACCATGTAGATTTGTAGAAACGAAACACAGACATTTATTTTTTCATTTTCTCCAAAACCATTTCAAACAATGTTGCCCAGGCACACCAAGCTCATCTTGCTCAGAGCTGAGATCAGACTTCTGTGTCCATCTCAAATGACAAACAGCACATTGCAGGATTGTGCAATGAATGTGTGAGACTTCATACTGGGCCGTGGCCAGATTTTTGAACAGTCGTGTTTGCAAATATTCTCCAAACACTTCTGAAGGACTGGTGGCCATGGTTTATGTCAAGAGAATAGTTTTCTGCAAAAGTGACTCATCTCCTCTGTTAAATTGCCATCAAGTTGTTCCACTCCCCTGACACACAAGTCAAATAATTCACTTTTGCCTGCTACTTTTTATTTGCTGCTGTAGTTTGTGCTACTGATAACCGTTGTGCACAAGATGGATAGACTGGAGATTTACCCTAATGTGCTGAGAACTAAGTGTTCTGAAATTGTGGATGTTTTCACCTGAAACAGAGACATTGCAGCTCTGCAGTTAAAAAGATACTTCTTCCTCCAAGTCTTCTTTTTACTGATCTCTGACAAACTGAATTAAGCTGTAATGGAATCACAACCTCACAATCCTGTCTAACTGACGACATCCTGTACCTCCAGCAACCTCATATACTGTCTCTCCTGCAAAAAAATGCAAAGCTATCTACACTGGGGAGACTGGAAGGACTAGGAGACCACTTCAGAGAACATGTTAGGGCTGTGAAGATTAAAGATTTCACAGTTCCTCATTTCACCTCTAACGGCCATGATCACACTGATCTCTTCGTCTACGTTCTCAAAGAAGGGTTTCTTAACTCCCACAGCAGAAAGACATCAGAAACAAAAAAATATCCTGAAACTAGGTTCACACCTTCCCCCTTCTCTCAATGACAGACTTATTTTCGTGTCATCTTCTCTATTCATATGCAGGTTTTGATTCACCCCTCTCCACTTCGCACTTCCTGAGTGGCCTCTCTACCTCTCTGCCCCTCCTGCCTCCTCCCCTCTCTCAGCTTTTGTTCTCCCGTGCTATTTAATCTTTGCTGTCTGCCCCGTCTTTCTCACACCTGAAGAAGGCTCCACAGCTGAAACATTGTGTTTCCTTTCTCCTCTTTTCAGCATGGAATAAACCTATTACTTGTTCCTTTGCAACCTATGCATGCTGACCAACTACCTACAACTACCATGCATACTGAAATTTGATATACAGTACATGTGAAGACCTTGTAAACATATACATTTCTTTTTGTATGTTTATACTATATATACATTGACCGACTAAATTAAATATGTACCTTTTAGTGCAAACGTGGCCACATGTGGCTACTGTCTAAGAAACTTGTCTTAAAAGGCGCAACTCACTTCATCATTTTACATCACCAAAACCACAAAACATTTACAGAAAACCTTTTATCAATCAAGAAAGGTTCAACTAGAGCTTCACAAAACCGTTCATTTAATCAAACGTGTCCCGTGCTTGGCGTAGTCGCAAGTGTCCATGGTGTAAATAAATATTTACTTTTGATTCCTACGTCATATTTAATAATTGTTTACCAACAAAACCACAAAAACATTGTATCAATCGATAAAGGACAACTGGAGCTTTAAAAAAACTTTTTAAAAACTTTGTTTTTTTAAAAAAAAACAAGATAATATCACAAAGTCACTTTTTATCTGATGATGCATTTCTAAACTTCCAAAATGCATCGACAAGGTAATCAATGAGCAAGCAAAACAAGACCACAAAAGCAAAAACCAGCAAAAAATATATATATCCCATGTGTTTACCTTATTCTGAAGCACGATATATATCCACAAAAGGATAGACTAACCCACTTCCAGACCTGGAGGAAACTGAACATTATTGACTTTGGAATAGATATTTAAAGCAGGACCGCCAGAAATAAGGTGATCTGATTGGTAAAAAACGCTGTCATTCATTTATTTTCAGCCATTCAGAGCCCTTAGGGGGTTAGACTTCCTCTAGAAGCCTCAGGCTGCATTCTGCCTGCCTTCTAGCTGTCAATCATTGACTCAGAAGGGGTAATCAATCAGTTTCTTATCAGTGCTCCTTTTTTTCACAGCAGAAGGCAACTCTGAGGTTTTTTTCAATGCCTTACAGCAGAAAAAGGCTCACTAGCAGTGTCTAAAGGTTTTTATAGCAATTGCAATGGTTTTTTATTGTTATTGCTTTCAATATTTTTTATGATTTATTTATTATAAGCGAGAAATTTCATTCCGGGTCCAGTCTTCACATAACATGATGTAGAATTTTTTCAAATTGATCAATTTGTCTCAGATTTTTACCCAAGCTATTACACACCTACAACAAGGTTTTCAATCATTTCCAGCTACCTGACAGGCCAAAAATTGAAAATTCTGACCTCTGTAGACCAAAACAACATTTCCGCCTGCTGTTTTTTTTTTCATATTTGTCTGCTGAGTGGACACATTAAGAAATACAATAAATTTGTTCACACTCAAAGCCAAGGGGGTTGGCTTCACTCTAAGACCTGAACCAGGCTCCTGCTATGTTCTGCTGCAGAGATATAATATATAATAGAGATAGAAAGGTGAGAAGGTCCAGACAGACATTGGCTAAAAGGGTCTTCGACAACATTTAAGTACAAAATGCCTTGCAAATGAATTGAGACCCTCGCATAGTTTTCACATTTTGTTGTTTAAGGTTTGCAGTTATGTAATTTTGAAGTAGCAATTAACACTGTATGTAGTATATACACAACCTACTCCACACATTCAAAGTAAATGACATAAATAAATAGACAATCCAGATGTGGATGGTGTAATACAGAGGTTCATAACACTGACACTGGATCTGATCAGTGATGCTGCAAATGTACAGTATCTAAAATGTTAATGGCTTCAAATAAAGAAGGAAACTCCAAAACGCCTACAAGCCCAGTCCCTGCAAAATAAAGACAGGCACCCACATGGTACTGTACATACACAACAACAACAAACATGTGAAACAGGAAATCTGCCAGAAATTAACCAAAATTCAATAAAGACAATTATACCCTTCAGCGTATTTGAAACAAGATCATTCAAAGCACATTAGCGATTCATTGTGCTGTTGTGTGTAATTTTTCAATATAAAACATAAGATTTTCAAATGACTCCCTCCATATCCACCATATCTCTGGAATGTCGTCTGTGCTGCAGACCCATCAGTCTCAACAAGCTGAAATGCCAGTATTAATAGAAATGGCCTCTGCTCAGCACAGTAAACAAACAGATGGTATTTTTCAAAAGCTTTTAACACTGTGATCAACATCAGACATCATGCTTTTTTATTACCTGAAAATGCTTTTTATTACCTTACCATTACCTGAAAATGCCCTTATTTTGTTACACAGGTTTAAATATACAGTAGTGTGAGAAAATGTATCATTTTATTATTTCCCTTCACCGTGTAATAATTACACGAGAACTCCAGAATACTGGGTTAACAAAAATAAAGTCACTTCAAGCATTTCATTCCTTATGAAATCCAAATGCACTACTCACTTTAGAGGAATTAGAGTGTAGAGGATCATGCTGATCCCAAAGTTCATAGATTATCCCTACTGGGGTAATTCACTGCAGAGGGTGGGTCAAATGGTACTTAGCATAAAACATTTGCAAAATATTCAAAAGGAGCCACCTATATTTTCCTGCATAGTCATCCTCATTAGCAAGGCATTGTTTTGAATGATACCTGAATCTTTCTGAAATATCTTTTCTGTTGCCTTGCTCAGGTGCCTCTTCTCTACCCTGAGAATGTCTGTGAGGCTGTGGGGCTCAGCACTCCTGGGACTGGGCTAGGACCAGTTCATCTGGTCTTGGCTTCTGGTGCAGCAGTAACTCCTCCAGCTTCTGAGTCTGCTGTCTGCAGGGGCCAGTGGTGTAACAACTGGTGTTTCCAGATTAGATGGTAAAAGATAAAAAAACATGTGGCAATTCTCAATTAATAAATGCAAACAAGTTGTCAAAGGTGTCTAGGGGTGGTCATAATTTTCTGAAATTTGAAAAACATCAATTAATTTTCATTGTCTACCCTCCAAACTTTTAATAGATATTAGTGAATGAATTCACCCAACTGCACCCAACCTGTGCTCCAGCGCAAAGGTCTGTAGATGTTGCCTCATAAATGCAAAAAGTTGAGAAACTTTCGCCACTTTTACACCCTGTGAGCTACACAGTGCTTTTCAGGAGATTAAGCACCTGTCTAAGAAGCAGTGCACCTCTCTCCGGGAGCAGTACCAGCTCTCCGGTAGCTGTCCAGGCTCAAGAATGTGATTGCTCAGCAACTGATGCTGCCCTGGCCTGCTGGAGCCTACTCACCTCCTGCAGCACAAAGGGGTTACTAATGACAATCAAGGCTTGAACCAGCAACCTTTCAGGATACAGGACTAAACTGTATCTACAAATTTATTGAATGACTGAGAATGACTGAGAAGAGACAATCATAGACTGACCAAAAAAAGCCCTGTTTCCTTTTTAAGGCCATGTAAGGTGCCAGATAATGATCCGTTTGTACTTAGAAACTCTTGTTTTGTATCCATATTAAGTAGCGCTCTGTATTTCCACAGGACGATATGTCAACACTATCTGTTCATGCCTTTCAACTTTCTAAAAACTTTATCCCACTAACACATATTTATCATCAGTCTTTTCATTTGGATGAATTTGTCCCATTGATTATTGATGTATTTATACATTTTATATATTCGTCCTTTGCTGGGGGAGTGTGATTGAAAGGACATGTTGTTCTAAAACACAGTAAATTAGAATAAAGTAATTCATGTGGAAACAGAAATATTTTATCAGAATACTGTTCAGTGGGTATCATTTTCCAAGCTTCAAAATCTGACATTGTACATGTGCCGTGTCTATATAATTTATAAACAAGCCGTAAAATTATCCAAAAGCAGCTTACAGCTACTTAAACAGCTTCAGTCTATACTGGTTTAGTATTAAGGTTGAGCTGGCCTTATTGTGAACATCTCTTATTTAGGTTACTGTAAGAGATTAGTCATTAGCATGTTAATTTGGATTTCATTTAATAAACACACTGTCTAATTTAATTCAAGACACTTCTGTGTGTAAAGAAAAAAATAAATTAGAGGAGGAAACGCAGCCAATGTTTTATTTAATAACACTACATTAATAAAATTGTGACTATGCACACTTTTGCTGCCTATCTAGTGGCATTATTCATCTGTTGTTTGGATATCTGCTCCTTAGATATATTTCCATATAAAATGGTCTCTTATTCTTCTTAATTTACACTTAAGGAACTGTATTCTGCAGCTGACAGAGTAATGTTCAAAGCAAACCAAAGTCAGAATTATAGGATGTACATTATCATCCTGAACTGGAAGATAAGTTCTTGGCTCCAGGACAAATATGCACCTCCCAGTTTGTGACTGTTAATTCAATGTGGAAATGATATAAACCCATGGCTGAGCTCATGAAAGGCTGCTTCTGGATTCCTGAGGTGACAGGGAGCCTAAAAGCCCAGCTGTGGCTCAGGCTGGGAGGGCTTGGCTCGATCGTGACACCCTTACCACGCAGCAGCTCCCCTTCTGGCTGCGCTGGCCCCAGCGTAGCTTCTGAAGCTGCGTCTGTCCTTTCTCTGGTACCCCAGCACTGCCGCTGCTGCTGAGGAGAGCAGTGAGTGGGAGGAAGGTGGCCTGACAGGGACACAGCTTGGTATGGTTGGAGAAAATGCTTTTGTTTGATGATTTTCTGCGTTCAACAGCGTAGTGTGTGATGTTTATATCACCCAGAACATCACACACTACCTCGGGGCGTCTTTCCTAACGCAAACCGACACAAGACCTGGTGAGGAGCATTTCACCATCACTCTCCTTCCTTGTACGGTTCTGATGTGTGACCACATGTGCTGTAACCATGCCAGCTGCAATCAACACCCGGGAAGCGAAATGTCGCTTTTCATTTTTCTTGAGGGCTACACAATTCCAACATGCTGCTCTTTCTCTCAGTCTAGAAACTGCTCAAGGGTCCATCAGGTCAACTTCCATTCTCCCTGAAAGAATGCGTCGGCGTGATGAGCTTCTCCCTTCGAATGCTCCTGGAAACAAGAAGCTGTGCAGGCGGCTGGGGGACATGCTGGACAGCAGGTCAAATCAATATTCTCTGACATCCAAAACTTCATGTTTCAAACACAGCTTCTTCCCGATGGCTATTAGGCTGCTTAACAAGTAATGCGCCATTAAAAATGTAGCATTGTGCTTTATGGCCTGTATCCCATTTAAATTGCACTTATTTGTCTATGTTTATATTGCAGAGTATCAACTCGGCATATATTTAGGTTTTTTTGGTATATTGTGTATTCAGTCCTGTAATTATATTCTGTATGTTACTGTTTTATGTCTGTAGCAAAGCTGTACCAACAACAATTTCCACCGTCCTCGGTCATGTGGCAGTGAAGATTCTATTCTGTTTCTCCTCCTGCGGCTGGGGTTCAGTCGTTAATCAAACCTGTGAAGTCAGCTTGGAGTCTTGCTCCTCTCATGGAAAAACACGTTGACACCAGCTGAGGGAGAGGGACGAAGGTGTCTGGTCATTGCTCAGGTGCCGATCTTATTTACACTATTTAATGAATTTGATGGTGGCTGCCTGCTGCACTGCAGAGCATCTCAGTCCCTTCCTTATACACCTTCTTTAGGAATTGCATCAATACACCCTGCCCACCTCATGAAAGGCGACGGCTAAGGCTACAAGGTTTAATTTCAAATGAGATAGTTGCAGTACCATTGCTCAGGTGCGCACATTCTCCTCTAATGCTGTGAAAATGGGGCAGCTTTGTTTCTCTCAGTTGGGCCACACTATGGGAGGCTTTAAAAAAGATTCTGAAAATGAATCTCAAAATATATTAAAAATATACATATAAATAGAATTACATTTCCATATAGGGCCTGTATTTTGTTTAAAAATGGTCAAAGTCCAGGTGGAATCATGTGTATATGACATTCATAGTGCTAGGGTGGCTCTGTGGCTAAGGATCTGCACCTGTGGCTGGAAGGTTGCTGGCAGAGGATTCCTACTCTGTTGGGCCCCTAAGCAAGGCCCTTAACCCCAACTGCTCTAGGGGTGCTGTACAATGGCTGACCCTGCACTCTGACCCCAAGCTTCTCTCCCTGTCTGTGTGTCTCATGGAGAGCAAGCTGGGGTAGGTGAAAAGATTAATTCCTTATGCAAGAAATTGTATAGGGGTAATAAGGTGATGTTATGTTAAAGGCAGAACATGAAATAGGGTGAAATACTACTACAGTGTTTACAGATGCTCTTGCAGAAACTTGTTAAAAGAATAAATGTAGGAATCTAAGTGCTGTCTTTTGAATTATTTAAAATGTTGTCCTTCCTTCACCCAGCATTTCATTTTTGTGAATGAAATGTCATAGGATGTCATAAACTATCACTCTTTAAATTAGTCTCAGGAGTCACATTCTGCACAGCCACAGTGTGTGTAGGTACAGTACATTTGAGCGTATGTCTCTCCTGTAGGTCTTTCCCTGTAGACCTGTGTATTCCCTAACCGTTAAATGTGTATTCCTTTACTGTTGGTACTGTAAATGTGTGTGTCTAAATGCATATTTCTAATGTTATGGTACAAATGAAGCTGGTTTAAAAGGAGAGTTTCAGTTCTTTCTAAAATGTGCACCACCATTTAATGCATAACCAGAATGCCAAGCCTTACAAAAAACAACCTGTGCCTTGTTTTGCTCTTTCTTTCCCCACTGGAAATAACATGACTCACACTTAGCTAAATGCAAATGAACGCTCGGCTATGGCTGACTTGTCTGTACCTGTCAGAGAAAGGCTGTGTGGCGAAGCCTCTGCTCAAAATTCACAATCACACTGGGGTGCTTTTTAATGCTAATGTGTGCTCAATGGCAGGAGCTACAGCAAAAGGAATTATCTCATAAACCCAGAAGACATTAGATGAATAGAAAAATGTTCTGCTATTTAACCAATAATCCATGGAAGTTACAAATAAGTGAATTGAACTCTGTCATTGGGGGTGCATTCCCTAAATGTTCCGATCAGCACTCTCCGGGAACAGGGAAATAAATCCCCTACTGCCGTCTGAAAACATTGGCAACTGTGCAGGCCTTTGTCACACAGAGCCATTGAAGGAAGCTTCCCCACTGAATTCTCCGGCTCAGCTCTGGGCTGAGTGTGTTGCATGGCTTCACCAGGTGACAAGACATGTCAAATTATTTATCTTCCTTACGCTTTCTAAATAAAAAGAAACAGAATGATTGGCACTGTGGATGATGAGCTATAATCCATCCTGTGGTCATTTCATGTACTTTTTCCCACAGTATGTTGTCTTGTCCTCCCTATAAACAGTGTTGCCCCTTTAGTGTTTATGCCTAGGATCTGAGACACTTTTGTAATAAAATATTGTTCTTTTAATATAATGTTTCTTTTAAATTGCCTGTTTGACCCGTTGCCTATTCAATGCAGCTCTGAGATCTTAACAATTTGGTAAGCACTCTGGCAAAGAATGATCAAATCTACAGTTAAATACAGTATGTTCAGAAAACAGCAGGTGGTAGATTTAACAATCATCCCCCTCCAACTTGCGGAACAGGGTCTGTTGGGTTTTCCTCTAGATGTGACTCAACAAAGGAATGCTAGGCAGCCGGAGGTTAGGAATCAACGTCCTCCTCTGAGGCCAAGCTGACTTTCAGAACATGCCAATATATTTTCCCAAAACTGTCTTTTAATATTCTCTTCAAAATTTCTAATTCTGATACTGCTTCCATATCTTATGACAAGTGAAAGACCCTGCGTTTCCATGATACCTCTACAGATGGGGTAAAAAGATCTCAGGGCCCCTGTCATATCTCCTTTAAAAAGAACCACACATTTGACAAAAGCATCACCCTTTTGCCAAGACTTTTCATTCGTACTTTAATGTTCTCAACATTTTCATGCATTTCTACCTAATACAGTAATTCCTAAAAAAGCAATAGAATTATTAAGGTGTATGTGTTGTAATAGTGTGGGTTTGCGTGGACTGCCTGAGCACCGGCAGAGCGCTTCTTTTCCTTAGCCAGGGAGCGAGCTGGGTGCCAGTGTGTAGTCGTATCATAAGGCAAGACTTCTTCGCTATACTGTATACAAAGAAGAGTCTTTCCGCTAAAGGGAAAATAATAATTTAGTAGCCGTTTCGTTAGAACGCTGGTTCAGAACTTGAACCCCGACCGTGAACTCGTGGGGATCTTCAATAGCAGACCTGATGAGCCGCAGGTGCTGTAGCTGCGCATTCCCACGCACCGCGGAGTAGAGAGAGCAGTGGGAGGTGTGCTCCACTGTCACAGTGTGTTATAAGGCAGTATGATCAGACATTTCCTGACAGCATGTAAAATAAATAACTGTCTATGTCAATTAGTAGCACAAACCCAACAAGATACGTGCTAAATACTATAACAAAAGGCAGTGTAGTATCAGCTGGTGGAAGCCTTTGGATGGGCAGAATACTCACTTAGCTGTCACAGCGTCTATGAAAGGAACGGTTAATTTTACTTAATTGGTTAGGTCTGTAGATGCTCTCTGACTTCTTATGAAGACAGCAGCCAAATCTGTGTCAGTGAGATCTAGCCCAGGAGGTGAAGATGTCTGCTGTATTGGATTTTAAATTGTTATAGGCAATAGCTGTAATAAATGCTACTTGAGTGTCAGGCTAGACAGAAGTATTTCTGTGTGTTTGTACTCTGTTGATCTACAATAAACTCTGCTGAATACAATTGTGATGTTTTATGGAAGAATTCTTACAGAGCCCTGTTTACAATCCCACCACAGAGATTAGAGTCTAGTAAATTCCCATTTATGGTTACACAATTGCTCTAGAAGACAACAACCCCCTGCTGCACTGTCACTGTGGAGGAGTCCTGTAAGGTTATGCGAATGAGAACTCAAGACATATCTCTTTCAAAGGTGCATTTGTGTAATCAGAATGAGACTGGAAGAGGTGTTTGGGGTGTAAGACGTGTACCTTTCTAAATCCACCATGTCAGCCTGTCTGCTGAACACAAAAAGTCACTTTAGCACAGCTGAAACTGCAGAAATGTGAATGTTCTCAGTGTAACTGCAGTATGCTGCAGGGAATGTCAGACCCAAGCTGCAATGCTGCATATCTCATAAAAACTCACAGGGTGGGGAACCTCCTCTTAACTAAGCATTTTACTTGACGCATTTAACCAAAGCAACCTACATTTGTACCCATTTATACAGCAGATATTTTACTGGAACCATCTAGGTGAAGTACCTTTGTCCAGTGTGCAACAGCAGGGTTTCACCTGGAATTCGAGCTCAAAACCTTTCATTTGTGATCAGAGAGCCCACTGTGTCACACTGCTGTCCTGAGCTACATCTGAGCTCACTGCTCCACACTGCTGTCTACAGCTGAGCCCACTGCTCCACACTGCCGTCTACAGCTGAGCCCACTGCTGCACACTGCCGTCTACAGCTGAGCCCACTGCTGCACACTGCTGTCTACAGCTGAGCCCACTGCTGCACACTGCTGTCCTGAGCTACATCTGAGCTCACTGCTCCACACTGCTGTCTACAGCTGAGCCCACTGCTCCACACTGCTGTCTACAGCTGAGCCCACTGCTGCACACTGCTGTCTACAGCTGAGCCCACTGCTCCACACTGCCGTCTACAGCTGAGCCCACTGCTGCACACTGCCGTCTACAGCTGAGCCCACTGCTCCACACTGCCGTCTACAGCTGAGCCCACTGCTCCACACTGCTGTCTACAGCTGAGCCCACTGCTGCACACTGCTGTCTACATCTGAGCTCACTGCTGCACACTGCCGTCTACAGCTGAGCCCACTGCTGGACACTGCCGTCTACAGCTGAGCCCACTGCTGCACACTGCCGTCTACAGCTGAGCCCACTGCTGCACACTGCTGCCTACATCTGAGCTCACTGCTGCACACTGCTGTCTACAGCTGAGCACACTGCTGCACACTGCCGTCTACAGCTGAGCCCACTGCTGCACACTGCTGTCTACAGCTGAGCTCACTGCTCCACACTGCCGTCTACAGCTGAGCCCACTGCTGCACACTGCCGTCTACAGCTGAGCCCACTGCTGCACACTGCCATCTACAGCTGAGCCCACTGCTGCACACTGCTGTCTACAGCTGAGCACACTGCTGCACACTGCTGTCTACAGCTGAGCACACTGCTCCACACTGCCGTCTACAGCTGAGCCCACTGCTGCACACTGCCATCTACAGCTGAGCACACTGCTGCACACTGCTGTCTACAGCTGAGCACACTGCTCCACACTGCTGTCTACAGCTGAGCACACTGCTGCACACTGCTGCCTACAGCTGAGCACACTGCTCCACACTGCCGTCTACAGCTGAGCCCACTGCTCCACACTGCTGTCTACAGCTGAGCCCACTGCTGCACACTGCTGTCTACATCTGAGCTCACTGCTGCACACTGCTGTCTACATCTGAGCTCACTGCTCCACACTGCCGTCTACAGCTGAGCTCACTGCTCCACACTGCCGTCTACAGCTGAGCCCACTGCTCCACACTGCCGTCTACAGCTGAGCCCACTGCTGCACACTGCTGTCTACATCTGAGCCCACTGCTGCACACTGCTGTCTACAGCTGAGCCCACTGCTGCACACTTCTGCCTACAGCTGAGTTCACTGCTGTCCTGAGCTACAGCTGAGCCCACTGCTGCACACTGCTGTCCGGAGCTGCAGCTCAGCTCCCCTTTGCCTTCCATCGAGCCCGCCGGGCCCAGGCCCCCCGAAGCGGGAAGCAAGCAGGCCTACCTCCTCCCACTGGTGGATGTAGCGGATGAGGCGGGACAGCCGCAGCAGCCGCAGGAGGCTGAGGATCTTGGTGAAGCGCACGATGCGCAGGGCGCGGGCCGTCTTGTAGAAGTCGGAGTCGATGCGGGTCTCCACGATGAGGAAGATGTAGTCCACAGGGATGGAGGAGATGAAGTCGACCACGAACCAGCTGCGCAGATACTTCATCTTTATCCGCTGGGGGTCCAGGATGATCTCGGTGTTGTCCTCCTTGACGATGCCCGTGCGGAAGTTGAGCACCAGGTCGATGAGGAAGAACGTGTCCGACACCACGTTGAAGACGATCCAGGGGGGCGTGTGCTCGTCCTTGAAGAAGGTGATGCCCACCGGGATGATGATCAGGTTGCCCACCATCAGAAGCAGCATGGTCAGGTCCCAGTAAAACCTGCGGGTGCAGGGGAGAGGAGGCACGTCATAGTGCCATAGACACAAGATCACAGGGACACGCGCGCTGAAGGCACACAGGGATATAAAACAGTGAAAGCACATTTTATATTTATATACTGATTTTTATGAGATGTAAATCAATGTTAGAAACTCAGAGAACAGAAAAACACAGTGCACGTTTATGCAATGGGCTCTCCACCATGAGCAAGATGCAGGGCTCCATGTAATCTTGAGCTGATATTCATTCCAGAAGTTTCTGTTCTCCTCTTATTTCTATGCTCCTTAAAAACACCAATATTTTCTTTATATGTCATTAGCACTGCCAAGTTTAAATAAATGCTGTTCAGAGACATAAATAATGACAAGTAAAAATTAATTCCATTTTTGATCATGTAGCATCCAGACAAACCAATCACATTATATCCCTCTCTTTTTAATCAGTGAGCAAATTAATTAGACTTCTTTCTCATGTTTTATTCAAAATTAGTTATTGCTGCAAACTTCATAGTTAAATACCTCTTGCATGTATACCACTGGGGTTCAGGAAGATGACTCTAATCCAAAGGCAAGGTCAGTGTTACAACATAACTATCTGCAATTAGGATGCATTCAGATTTGATAATAATAATAATAATAATAATAATAATAATAATTGTTTACACTTATATAGCGCTTTTCTGGACACTCCACTCAAAGAGCTTTACAGGTAATGAGGATCCCCTCCACCACCCCCAGTGTGCAGCCCCACCTGGATGATGCGATGGCAGCCAGAGTGCACCAGTAAACTCCCCACACACCAGTGATCAGTGGGGAGGAGAACAGAGTAATGAAGCCAATTCATAGATGGGGATTATTGAGATGCCATGATTGGTAAGGGCCAATAGGAAATTTGGCCAGGACGCCAGGGTAACACCCCTACACTTTTCAAGAAATGCCCTGGGATTTTTAATGACCACAGAGAGTCAGGACCTCGGTTTTACATCTCATCCAAAGGATGGCGCCTATTAACACTATAGTGTCCCCATCACTCTACTGGGGCATTAGGACCCACATGGACTGCAGGGTGAGCGCCCCCTACTGGCCCCACTAACACCTCTTCCAGCAGCAACCTTAGTTTTTCCCAGGAGGTCTCCCATCCGGGTACTGGCCAGGCTCACACTGCTGAGCTTCAGTGGGCTGTCAGCTGTGAGTTGCAGGGTGATATGGCTGCTAAATCACGTCTTCTTGATAAGCATGTCTTCATACCGAAAGCTGTGACAATGTTGTGTTTCCATGTTTGTTATCAGTGATGAGCACTAAACAATGTGTGGGATTAAAATGCCTAGCACCAACACCATTTGTGAAAGCATTTTTTTGGCTATAGTACAGCCACTCAGGTGTGAGACATCAACTCTGTAGTCTTTGAAGCGTTTTGCCCCCAAAGCGTTGTTTTAACTAAAGCTAAATGATTAAGGGGGACTTTCACACAGTCTCACTTAAACCCATTCCAGCATTCACTGGTAAAGATACCCTCTTTGACATTGGTACTCTATAGACTCTCTGCCATTTATTTCCTCTGGACACAATCTTAGCCCAAAATAAAATCAGCAATATGGCTTCATAAGACATAAGACATAAGACACAAGAACTGTGTGACAGAGATATACAGTAGGAATATATTTGCCCAATAGGGGAGCTTTTTACCATTGTCTCTCTAGAACCCCTGTGCCTGCTTGTTTATGGTCCTAGTTAGCTTTCAACAACTTAATCTAAGCAGTAATTGCCTAAACTGAACTGTAATTGTTCCAATTTTTAAACATTTTTCTGTGTATAATGTTTCTTCAAAGATTCTGCAGTTTAGCTGTTTTCTTCCCATAGAAGTAAATATATCTCCAGAGATAAGTGACTGACCGTACAACGTGGGATGACTGTATGCTCCTTGCATTGATAAGAGAGCCTTAGTTTAGCTTTAAACTAAGTTTAGCTTTAGGAATGTGCACCACAAGAAATATGTGCTTCACGATCACGGTGAAATAATCATTTCATAAAAAATCTAGCTTGGTCTCCAATCCAAGTAAAGAGAAGAGCAAAAGATGTTGACAGTCGACAGCTCTATAAATAAAATCTCACCTGTCTTCCATCTCTAGCTACAGGAAGTCATTATGAGAGCTTACGATCTGCATGTAAATTTTAAGTAATACCAAGGTTTTCCTTTATTTAGTTTATTTTACTTTCATTTCATTTCTTCTTCTTATGTTTTTACCTTTCTTTCTGTGCACTGCACTTTAGTGAACTGAATATATTGATTCATCATTACATCCATCCATTCACTTTCTAACAGCTTCTTCCAATTCAGGGTCGTGGGGAGCCAGAGCCCAGCCCAGCAAGCAAAGGGCACAGGGCAGGTTACACCCTGGACAGGATGCCAGTCCATCACAGGGCAGGTTACACACTGGACAGGATGCCAGTCCATCACAGGGCAGGGTAAACCCTGGACAGGATGCCAGTCCATCACAGGGCAGGTTACACCCTGGACAGGATGCCAGTCCATCACAGGGCAGGGTACACCCTGGCAGGATGCCAGTCCATCACAGGGCAGGGTACACCCTGGACAGGATGCCAGTCCATCACAGGGCAGGGTAAACCCTGGACAGGATGCCAGTCCATCACAGGGCAGGTTACACACTGGACAGGATGCCAGTCCATCACAGGGCAGGGTAAACCCTGGACAGGATGCCAGTCCATCACAGGGCAGGTTACACCCTGGACAGGATGCCAGTCCATCACAGGGCAGGGTACACCTTGGCAGGATGCCAGTCCATCACAGGGCAGGGTACACCCTGGACAGGATGCCAGTCCATCACAGGGCAGGGTATACCCTGGGCAGGATGCCAGTACATCACAGGGCAGACACACAAACACACACACGCTCACACCACGGCCAATTTTCCCAGAAGCCAATTAACCCATCAGCATGTCTTTGGACCGTAGGAGGAAACCGGAGCACCCAGAAGAAACCCACAGGGACATGGGGAGAACTTACGAACTCCTTGCACACAGCACCTCAGGTCCGTAATCAAACACAGGGCACAATGCTGACCTCTGCCTCACTATGTCACCATGATTCATTACAACAGCCATTGTAATGCACTATCTTCATAAACATTCGGTTTGGCAAATCACAGGCCATGTTACCACAGACAATAGTGACAAAATAGTAAAAATATGTTAAAATCACAATGAAGGATGGAAAAGGGTAAATTAGTTATAAAAATATAGAGCAAGGTAATTAAGTGAACACGTACAATTGTACCGTAGTAAACTTGGCACTTGAATGCACATCCTCAAATTCAATCAAGATTTCAGGTTTGCCCCAGAACATAAAGTCTGCACAGGATTAAAATAGCATGAGATGCATTTTTACTTGGTAGTTAATAGGACTTAATTTGGAAATGTTGTGTCTTCCGTGGGAAATGGATGTTGGTTCAGTCTCTGAGCTGGTCGATTTGGTAGGCAGACATTGAAATATTTCTCAGCAATTTAATACCACAAGAATCCCTCTCAGCATGATATTCCATAGATATGAGCCTTAGGAGCTTAATATGTCCTCCCACCCCCTGCTCAGTGAAGGTCTCACAGGATGTGTGGAGTCCTGAAAATCCTAACAGTACCAGTTTCATAAATAAACATTCATGGACATTATAGACCTCATAAAAGAGCCGAAAAACAAAGATATACAATCCCACTGTGAATTGTGTCACAACCGAATTAAACCCTGAGTTTCATTCTGCATGTAGAACAAAAAATACAACTTTCCAGGAGTCATTCCGTAGAAAGAAAAGCTCTCTTGCAACCAAGAACACAACCTCAAAGAAGCTGACACAGCTTTAAAACTGCCTTATCTTTTCAGGTGTTGAACCACGGGAGATGTTACTGCTGCTCTTGAGCCAGTGCAGTGAAGAGCAATCAGGCACACATTCAGTTGGAAATAACTACATCTTTTTAGTCTTGAACACTTAAGATTTCAAGGAGACTTGATTCAAAGATTTGAAATCCTCAAAGCCATTGACAGTCAATCCTATGGACTTCTTCACGATCCTGTTGTTCCACACCTTTCTTCCAGTCTCAATACATTTTTTTCTTACATCACTAATGCATTAACAGTCCAGTTTATTAAACCCTTCTCTTTTGATGTACAGTATTGGCTGTGAACATACAAACAGTCCAACAGAACTCTTAGCCTTTTAGATGCAAATAAGCCTCCACACTATATGAACTGCTGGAACCAGTAACAGTGCAGTGACCAAAGATTTCCATGAACTGCCACATGTGACAATAAAATTCTGTGAGAGAACTTTTACTTTTTCACAAGAAAAATACCCATGATCATATGCAAACTCTCAATGTTTAGTTTTAGAACACTCTCCTCTATTTATCTATAGTTTTAAACAATGCCCACATCCAGCAAACCATCTAAGAACCCTAACAAATTTAGGACAAAGGCAAAAAACCAAGGCTCTTCTTTGTTATGTACAGTACTGCATATACTGTGTGTACTCCAGTATGAGATCTATCTGTTAGAAGGAAAAGCCAGGTTGTCACTGAAAAACACAGGACAGGATTTGCAAAGTGCTAGATTTTGGGCATAGGCTATCCCGATTCACAGTAAAGAAAAGAATAGTAATTTCAGTGCCTCAAATCAGACACGGATCCATTGCCTCAGAGGCTGTGCTATATTTAGAAGTTTGTTCCTCTCAATGTGTTCATCCACGTTCTAAAAAATTAAAACCCAGGAGTGTTGAGAAGCTTCTAGGAATAGATAGATAGATAGATAGATAGATAGATAGATACTTTATTGATCCCGTGAGGGAAATTGCAGTGCAACAGCAGCTTAACACACACGACACAGCCACAGTGTAACGAATTATATACTAATAGTACAATACATACAATACAATACAAGAGTTACTCACAGTCCGGACACACAAGAGGAAACTAGAACAGAACAGTACACAGAAAATCGTATCACACGTATGAATATAAATATAGATGTAACCATAGATATAAATATAAATATAAATGTATTGCACAGGTCCCTGGCATATATTGCACAAAAGTGGTTGTAAACGGGAAAAAGAAAAAGAAAAAGAAAGAGAACAGATGTAGCAGTATATGTGTATATGCGTTTAGTCCAGAAACAGGTCACTGTCGCTGTTGCCTCTGCCAAGACGCAAGGTGGATGCGTTGTACAGTCTTATGGCAGACGGCAAGAATGACCTCCTGTAGCGCTCCCTGTCGCACCGTGGGTGAATCAGTCTATTGCTGAACGTGCTCTTCATTCCTGCAAGCCTGTCATAGAGGGGATGGGAGAAGTTGTCCATGATGGCCTCCAGTTTGGACATCATTCTCCTCTCAGCCACTACCTCCAAGGGGTCCAGGTCAGACCCAATGACAGAGCTCGCTCTCCTGATGAGCTTGTTCAGCCTTTTGGAATCTACTGCTCTAATCCCAGAGCCCCAGCACACCACTGCGTAGAAAATGGCACTCGCTACCACCGACTGATAAAACATGTGTAGCATCTTACTACACACATTGAAGGACCTGAGCCTCCTCAAGAAGTAAAGTCGGCTCTGTCCGTTCTTATAGATGGCCTCGATGTTCTTAGACATCGTGTGAATCATGATCATGAATCATGAATCATCAGCACAGGAATCATGTGCTGCTAACACAAAGATTATTTCTTGCACGATTTTCTTTTGTAAAAACTGAAATTATGATTACCAAAGCCCCCTTTTTTTGTGAAAATATCAACTTTTTATCCTTCTTGTTTCTGTCTGAGAAACATAAAATGTGGCACCATGATTACACTGGGTTGTAGAGAGAGGCAGATTCCGCTGGTAAGTACAGAGAGATGCAGCCAGGCTAGCAGTGTCCCAGGACCACAAGGAGGAACCCATTACCTTTTGCTTGGTGCATGTGTAATGTGATTTTGTACCATTAACGTTCGAGATGATGTGTGTTTATATCATAATTTGTCTTCATTAATTAGCTTCATGTTACTTTATTACCCTTCTGTTATTTCTGTATTAGTTTAATTGAATAGTGAACTTGCTGTTGGCATTTTTGTAGCACATTATCCACAGTCTCAATCCTCCGCTGGGCAGGACCAGTGCAGTGTGGCTGTACTGTGTGCTGGTCAGTGTCTGTGAAGAGGAGTTTGTATGGAAACAGTAGGGAGCTCTGCTGTGAGCACAGGCCTCACAGCTGGGTCAGACTGGGATTCAACTTCTCAGCACTTCACAAATCAGAACATTCCAGAGAGCCCAACTTAATAAAATCAACCAGAACCATAATTTATTACAATGCATGAACATGATTATGATATGATGTATGTTCAGGTCAAAACTGCAAGCCTTATTTTTCAGTGGCTAGTTATGAAAATATTTCATAACCAGAAAATACTTTTTTGACTCTGAAGTCTCAATCATTTGTTGATTGAGGATGCTTCATGCGTTGCTAGGTTACCTCTCTCTCTTGCACAAAAGCAGGACAGTAAAACAAATGCAACAGAACTTGCAAAATTACATTTTGGTGGATTTTTCACAAAGCTCATACTTAGATTATATAAACAACGTGGGATTTACAGCTCATGAGGGGTCACAGAATTAGAACAAAGACAGAGCTGTTTTTTCCTGAAGGCCACATGGGAGTTTCCCAGCCTGGCTGTGGGTCGTGACCCACAGTTTGGGAACCCCCAGACACTCTCCCAGTTCTCAGCTCTATACATGCAAGAATAGACATCCATGAATTTGAAAACTGATGGTTTAAGAAAGTTTCAAAATTCAGTTGCTTCACGTCTTCTTCGGATCTGAGGATGTTGTATTTAAACTTGGCAATTATGAGAATGAACAAATGTCTAGAAAGCTGGTGTCACAGCAGCAAGGTCCAGATGCAGAGCAGTGTGCTCACTGTGACACATGAGCACTTTGATAAGAACTCCATAAAACCTGAAATGTGCTTCAGGCAAGACAGATGAAATAACATCACAGGAACTGGGCAGAGAGGAGCAACTGTGGAGAAGCGGCAAGACCCCTGGTCAGTTTTTGCCAGCTCTGTGACTTCCTAATATGATGCTTTCTGATGAATGCTTTCTACATAAACAGAAATAAACAAGTAAAGCTCACAAACACTTGCGTAGGCTCTGAGGAAAGAGGATAAGGATATCTGCTTCAGCTCTTTAATCAGAGCTTCTGCACAAGCCTTGCACTTCAATCTAGCAGCAGACCCCACAGAATAAGAAATCCGCCCCCTCCAGTGCTACACTGTTACACAGCAGACAGCTGCCTCTTCCCACTCCTCCCAGCACCTGCTCCGCCCCAGGGACACACGGCCTTGGAAAGCCACACATACTGTACAGTAAGCAGTGAGAATGGATCACTTGTGAGCATCACCAATACTCAGCATCGATTGTGTACAAAGGGATGACCATAGTGGTAAATAAGAGAGGCACAGTTAAACAATTTTTAGATTCAAGAAACAATGTCTGTTTTGGACTTCTCCTTTGGTTTTTCCACCAAAGTGCTCTGGAGCGTAGAGATCACTCTCCTCAGCCAAACGAGGCTCTTTGGTAATGTGAGCAATCAGGCAGTTGCACTGGCTTCTCCCCTCTAACACTGTCTGTGCTGGTTTCAGGCGACGGCAGCACTGTTCCCAGCCCTCCTGCTTTCACCCAAGATTTGTAACAGGGAGGTGAACTTTACATCAGTGAGAGAATGATCCTTTAATCATTTTAATCCTTGTTTTATTCAAGTACAAAACCCAATAAATGTATATCTTCTTTATGCTTTCAGTGGATGATTGTTATTCTGCTTTCAAACACCTGAACATCTGAACAATCTGCTGACTATGGCATGTCTGTCAGCAAGAGTAGACCTCATGATCACCATCACCTGATAACTACACCAAGCTTGCAGAAAGCACCTGAAACTATTATTGAGATCAAAAGAGAGGGGGGAATCCAGGATAGAAAGACTACAAATGCTAAGAAAAGACGACTGCTGATCTTCTCCCACCGGGCAGGCTGTACAGGAGCATACTGAGCACAGATACACTCATACCCCTGTCCAGCTCGAGGACATGGAGCTCAGAGGCACACAGATCCCTGTCTAGCTTGAGGACATGGAGCTCAGAGACACTCAGATCCCTGTCCAGCTTGAGCACATGGAGCTCAGAGACACTCCTGGTATCTTCTATCTTCTCCCAGTCAAAGGCAGCTAAAGACACATCCCAATCTCAGGTCAATCGACTCACACAGTGATATAACTCCCTCATTCACTCTGTGGTCTGTTTTACTGTTACAGAGTATGTTCTTACTGCAATTTACTGTAGCTTACATGTACATGAGCAGTATTCCAGAGCTTTTCCTGGACTTATTATGGCAAATCATAGAATTATCATAACCCTATTAGGAAATGTAGCAAAAGTCAAGTTAAACCACAGGAATGTATGGAAAAAGTAAGCATACAGTAAGTAGAGTTAAATAAAGAAGCACAGTTTAATTATATTTCATGTTTTATTTAGCAGGATTTCTTAAAAGAACAATTTTTGTGCCAAGAGAAGGTGTTGTAAGAAGCTAATGGAAGTGTTATTCCCTTTGTGAGCTGCCTGAGCTGCCTGCTTGACTGTGTATAAAACAAATATGTCAGAACCATCTGTCTGGAATATATTTCCATCCATCAGTGGAAATGTGGCAGTCTTGTGGTAGACTCGTGCATTAGTGAGAATCAGTTGCACAGCCTTTAAGAGGCAGCTACATTAAGAAATGCAACCTTTGACTTTCAGATATCACATCTGCCAACACTACGAATGAAAGACTAAATAACTGATATTCTAACTAAATGTGCATTTACTTAATACATTGGCTCTATATTTAGAAGATGAGTAAAGGCGTGTTGTTTTCTTTTTCAAATGAAATGTGTGCTGTTTAAGCTCCTTTAGACTGAGGCCGTAGTAACAGCACTGAGAAGGAAATGACAAAAGAAAATCTTATTTGGTTTTTCATTGAAGATCCTGTTGGGACTAAATTAACAATTAGCAGCAAAATGGAATTCATACATATGTGAAGATTTGTTTCCTCAAGGCTTTCAATTATATCCTAGCAAAGACAATGTATTTATCACATTAGACAACATCTACAGTAAATAGTGTTAAGGTTTCTGGTTTGAGTTTATGTCGTTTAAAACCTGTAGATACACTGCTTGTGTTTCTGTGTTGTATTGCCTAACTAAACATCTATTCTAAAAAGGATTTCCAACATGATTTCTAAAAACTAACAAGACAGCTTGCAGATCTTTTTGTTCCTGTGCAATATGTTCTTAAACAAGTGTTTTTGAAAACTATACCAAAACATACAGTATACCGCAAGGATCTGCAGCTCTGCTCCCCAAGATCCACAGGCCTGATAGATGGAGAGGTTGCAGACATACAGTATACACCAGCTCACTAATCCAGGAATGGCCAATCACACACAGAGTGTCTCCTATTTGTTCTCTTCCTCATGTGGAACCTCACTGCCTCTGAATGCCAATTATGTAATTAGACTATATTGATCCATTGCAAAGGATTTGTTAAACAACAGGTGCAACAATAATATAATTTGATTTCTAAATTATAAACGATGCTGTACAATGAATGGCCTAGTAAATTCTCCTTGTGGAACCAAAAGTCAAATTACATCACACAATTCAGCAAAAACAGAAGATTTTAAGCAGGTTTTGAAAGCAGTGACAGATGTGGAGTCTGAGGTGTGTGTTTTTTCACAGCTGTAGTCCTTCAAACAAGATTCTAAGAGCCAGTGATCTGCCATGTTTTCAGCAGACTAAGAAGGCCCTGAATCAGCAGATCTGAGGTTAAGAACTGGACTATCCTCATGCAGTAAATTAAATTATTTCACGCATAAAGAGTTATTGGCCCCCCTAAAGAACCAGAGATCCATTGATAGATCTCCTTGCTGCAGTAGGTTGTCCCATAGAGAGACTGTACTACCAATTGGCCTGATACTGGAGGCTGCTAGAACATGCCCGTCGAGATTGTAAACTCACTAACTCTGTTAGAATGATGTTTGGACATTCTGACATGGGATTAATTACACGCTTCCCTTCTTGTCTGAAAAGTGCCCCACGGAGAGTTGGAGTTTGTAACTGTAGCCTCACTCTAATAGGTAATAAAATTTTTGTTTTAATAAATATTAAACCAAATAGAGCCTGAAAAAAAGACGTTGATATGTCAAGATCCCTAGAGTCAATCTATCACAAGCAGGCAGTTTCACTTTGCTCAGCTGATCCGCTGATTACAAGAGCTTTGTTTTTCAGAAACAGGAGGTAGAGGCTTGTGCTGGTGTTTTTAAAAGAAGTTCAGGAGGAAGCCAAATGTTCTTTGGCGAGGGACACCAAGTAAGCTTCAATAGGTTTCGCCTTTAAGCAGCACTAAGTGGAACCTATTCCCTGTAGTTTGAGATAGATAATAGCAACAAATCAATCTCACACAGCTGCACCTAATCGCCATCACCACCAAACTAGCTTCATAACTGAACTCAAACGCCTTCGTCTCCAGCCTCCCTCCTCTGCCGCGTCTCCGCCCTGCAGCTGCCCCTGGGTTCACTCACTCTGACTGGGGTTCGAGTCTCCTCGTCCTGTGGCCAGGATGCTGCCAGGTGGGTTAAGACAAGCTGTCCTCACCAAGTATTCCAAGCATTCAGTCCTTGGATGTTGATTTGAATATGATTTGGGGCTTGATTTTGAATCTAAGTGAATTAGGATTTGGCTGGATTTCTGAATTTAATAAGGACTTGTTACAACCATGGTTGGAGATGACTGATCTGTGTTTTTGTCCAAAACATCACTGGCAAACAGGTGAGAAGCAGATGTGTTTTTCTGTCTACTTATTAACTGTTCTAAGGTCAAGTAAAAATAAAGTAATATTAATTGTAAACAGGTTTATTTCTAAGTAACAAGATTTTACTGATAAAATATAAATTTCGAATATGCTAAAAGAGAGAGTAAAAAAGGATATTTTTAGTAGGATTGAAGAAAGGAACACCAGCAAGCAACACCTGCTCAAGACTATAGAGTGAGTTGTCAGTTTAAAATATAATTATCATACTGAAGCAAGACTTTTATTGTAGCAGAAAATCCTGTGGTATTTATAGCAGCTATAATGGTTTTCTCCTGGTAATTAACATTGGGCCTTTTAAGATTGCTAGCATGGAAAATGAAGTATGAGTAGCTGCTAAGATTCCTACAGATTTCCTCTGTCAGGACATGCCAATCTAAAACGTGACATTATACTGTAGGTGGGTGCAGATTGAATCCTACTCCATTGCTATATTAAAATAAATTATCCTGTGACAGCTTTGCAACCAAGCCCATCCTTTGTGATTCAGTATTATGAAATGCATCTGACAGGAGCTCACATGTCGCTGTGATGGACTGACGGACAGTGGGTGTGTTGTTCCGTCCGCACAGAAAGGATACACGGTAAGAAGATTTCGTGGGACTGGAAGCAAATCACTTCCATCTTAGGATAACAAAACACGGATTTACTGAACACATAGAGGGGAAAATTGATAAAAACTAACCTTTATCTAACATTTCAACCATGTTGCTTTGTAATAAGATTACAAGACAGAGAAGGTCACATACTGGAGTTCATGTATTCATCTCTCTGTTTATCACAAGAGCACTTCTGAGATAAAAATTTGAGTAAAGAGCAGCATTCCTTCTAAACAATTATAACAACAAAAGGGATCAACTGTTTTACAATACAGCCCTAGACAAGTGGAAGGCAGAGCCACGATTTTCCAACGTCACAGAATCCATCAGTCGGAAATGCACTGAGAGAAACAAGCTCAGTGTGAGCTTCAGTTCACTCATGAGCTTCTGTAGTCCTAAAACTAAATCCTAGACTTCACTTGATCTAGTTCCCTTGGTCTAATTGATAAGTGATTAAACCACATTCCACGGCAACTGATCCTTCGTTTCCTAGGCCTAATGAAACCCTTCTATTCAGTGACAGAAAACATTGACTGATGTGCAGGCTGACAAGAAAGCAACAATGCCAGAGGAAATGGGAAACTACAAAAATACAAATGAAGGTGAAATTACAAATTCTAGTTACAGATTGAGGAATAAATGCAACAATTTGTGTGCTATACTCCTGACTCTCCCTCTTAAATGAAGTAAAAGTAATAATGTACCCAGGTGTCCCCTAAATGGTCCAGTAATATATTTTATGTTTAATTATTCCTTTTTTGTCATGTGATAATATTTAAGAAAAAACATAAAAAGTTGTAAAACTTTTGTCTGTGTTTTCTCTAAAGGTGTGGCTGACCCAACGCTTTGTGAATGTGGCCTGGTGTGGCTCAATGCAAGCCAAACGTCTTATTTACTACGCAGGTCTGTTGCTGATTCTTTCTCCTTTCCCAGTTCCAGGGCTGTTTTCCAGCCCGCTGAGCTGCTGCAGTTCAGCACACAGCCTTGTTCGGGGTACAGTTTCATGAGCGACAGGGAGGAGGTGAAGAATTGAAGGAGCTGTTGGCGATTATTTAAGAGAAAACACCTTGTTCCCACTCTTAAATCTCCCACAATTAGATGGGTAGAGCAGAGAGTGACAGCCAGAGACTAGGAAATGTCTGGGTTTTTACCCAGAAGCCATGTGTATAAGATTAACACTGTTGTGTTAAGAGGTTTTGTTCTCATTAGTGGAAAACTCTTGTCTAATTTATTATTAACCTGCTATATTTTTATTTTTAACCTTCGAATGATTGATCTGGAAGTTGTCTGTTATGTCAGACTAATCTAGGGTAACCCTGTTGAGGAAAAGAGGGACTTTCAAACAAATTAGTGATTGCACAGAGAAACCGGCCCATATAAAACACATGCTTATATCTGCAGACGTAACAGGGCACACAAAAGCAAAAAATTGTGGGTGTCACTGATTGAATCACAACGTGTGTTTTGATCTGTGCTGGGACTTGTCACGTAATGCAAAACAGGATCGCTAATTGGGATGCTGGAAGAGGTGACAGAATTTCATGACAGCAGAGCCTGGAGTGTAAATGGCAGCAGGAATGAGCAGAGGAGAGATGAGCTGGCGGGGTGTCTGAACTGCAGCAGTGCGACACTGTCAGAGCGAGAGTCTCAGGGCACAGCATGAGAGATGGAGAGTGAGCTTCTTCCGCCCCACCTGTGAATACCATTCATCTTCCCAGCAACAAAAGCACAGGTCTGTGGAGGTCACTGTGTGGAGTCAACTTTAACTGCCAAAAGTGGTCAGAACTTACGTGAAAAATAGAATTGCCTAGGGTATTCTGCAACTAAGAAGGTTACACCACAAAACAAGAACAAACGCTGCACATGAAAGTTACAGTTAGCTTACAAGCACAGGAATGACAGTTTTCCCACTCATAATCACTGAGTTGTGAATAGGATGTCTCTGTGATCTTAATGCACGTTATCCTGAGTAAACGTACATGGCAATTTTACACTGTTACATTACATATTCCTCTGAAGTGTAAACTAATCTCCCCTGCTGGTGTTCTTTCCTATTGTTTTTTTTTCATCTGACCACATTAGACATTACAAGACAGTAACATCCCTAAATTGCCTGTCAAGACAATGGTGGCTGTCTTGAGACATTGTAGTATGATGTCTTTGTAATGCAGGAGTGTTCAGGGCTAGACAGACAGATCCATAGTATATGTGTCTGAATGGTTAATTACTGTGAAATTACTGGAGTATAGATCCACTCAGTGAGTGACACAGCCATACAGACGGCATTATTTGTCCTTCAAAGACCTTCGTTCCCTAACCAGCAGTCGGAGCCCTGTGTGCTGCTGGCCCAGCTCCCTCCCTATGGACATCAGACACGTGCATGAGGGCCTTCACACAAGTTGATCACACAAGTTGATGTTCAACCTTTCTGTTGCCAAAGACGTGCACATGAGAAGAACATGAGCACATGCAAGGGAACAGCAGGCACACCTTGATTTGCCCTGACTGCCCCACACTGTCTTACTTTAGTATACAAACTAACAAACTCACATCATGATCTTGCCATAGACTAGAGCAGTGGTGTGCCATTGGCTTTGGCCAGGCAGCAGGAGCTGGAGCCTTGTGTGCTGGCCAGGACAAGCTATGAGAAAGGCCCATTTCTGTCCTGTACTGAAGTTTCAGTTTGGAGATTCTTCGACTCACAGATGCACAGCCACTCTTGCCAAAGCACAAACCAGGGCCACATCACCAGTTCTGAGCTCTGCTCACCAAAAACAAGATAAGTGATGTTTCTGAGGTGTAGAGTGTTAGTGGTTTGTTCTCTGTCTAGTTTCACGATAAAGACAAAAACAAAAAACATTGCTCTAAAATGATGGTGATAATGATAGTGATGATGATGGTGATGATTGTGATGGTGATGATTGTGATGATGGTGATGGTGATGAGGATGGTGGGGATGATGATGATGGTGATGAATAAGATGACAGTGATGGTGATGATGGTGATGATGATGGCAGCGGAGTGATTTTGACCACAGCTCCCTTCCTCTCCTTTGCAACTAGCAAACAAGGGGAGCACCCCTGGGAGAAGAAGAAAACCAGCCATGCACTACAACAGAATCAAGTGGCAGACTAACCCTATGAGATTAACAGCCATGTGAGAGCACACAGGTAATACACCTGATCCTAGTTTTCATCCCATCCATCCCCACTAAGATCAGATCATTTATCCATCTAAACCAGCACCACTTCCAAGCCTTTAGCTATTGATGTGATTCAGTTCCATGTCAGACAGGGCAGAAGAAGGCAAGGGCCCTGCCAAGAGCATCAAAGCACAGCATCTCCCCTGTTAATGTTTCTAAAGGCATGCCAATCTTAATAGCACTTAAAGACTCTCAGAACTTCACATTATCGTACAGGAATTTTCCAACCCCCACCCCCCTTCTGCCATTTATATAATCCCATTATCAGGCTCTTGGTGTTGGGTGAGTGAATCCACACTCTGACATGTCTTGATAGCTCTGCGGGGTCAGTTGCCCATTGCAGGGCATCAGCTGCTCTCCTGCAACCTGGGGCCCCCATTCCTGCCCTCTCTGTCTGTCTGCCCTGTCACCCTGCGCCACCCCCCCATGCCCTCCACACGCTCCATCCCACATCCATTATCTTCCTGATCCAGGTGATGTAATCAGTAAATGGAACAGCCTGAGTCAAAGCCCTTCTATCCTTCTCAGGGATTTTAAGCGGACAGTCAAAAACAACAACAACAACCTTCCATCCCACTTTGTGTGGATAAAACATGAGTTTAATCTCTCTGAATTGTTGCTGAGTTCACAATACTTAACCAAGCTCAGCCACAGCACCTTTCTCCTGACATGTGGGAATAAAAGGACATCACCAAATCCAGCATGCTTAAGAACAATGTGTAGAAACTGTGATGTAATTCTGTATATAAAATGAACATGAAAAACATAAAATTTGAACTGAGAAAATAAAGGTTGCTCACTATCAAAGGCAATATGACTGTTGTTCAGTTTGTTGTTTTTGTATTTTTATACTGTCAGGGTTGCTAAGATCCAGTTTGTATTAGCCTGTCTGTATTACATGAACAGTATATTTAAATAGTTTTATATAATTTATACTATATACAGTATACTATATGTATTGATGTAGCTTTTGAAAATTAGTCAAACCATTAACATCTGGAAAAGGTTGTCTGTATTTTTCGTTTTGTTGCACAATCATTCTGAGGTGCTCCTCAAACCCAATGTTTTGTTAGATGGATGTATTTTTTTATTATTTTGTGCCATAATGTTGTACTATTCAAGTCCTGGACTGCTAGAGTCCTTGAAGTTTCTATAGGATGTTGAGATTTGGTAGCTATGAGAAGTTAAATACCTGGGAAGAGCAGAAAGCAGAAGGGCTTGTGGTTCAGTCCACAAGCAGGCAGCCCCTCCAACTTGCTAATCCGCTCATACTGTACAACACTAGCAACGTTACGGTATGTAGAGGGTTTCTCAGGTACAAGTTTTGCTGGAATGGTTCATTACTGTGAAATTACAGGAGTCACAAACACCAGACAGGCATAGAAGTATGAACATCTAGAACTGTTCCTGGTCCAGTTACACATGTGCTCCCCTGTTTCTGTCTTAAAGTTAAAATCCAGAGAGATTTGCAGCCTTTGCAATTTTACGATTATGTTCAGGAACTCTGGAGTGAGAGCAGGCCTCCGATGTAGACACCTGAGACTGGATTTATGAAGAGAAGGAAGGAAAACACCTCATTGACTTTTAATATCAATAACTGACTTTTTTATGACTCTTACAGAAAATAAAATATTTTCAAGAATGAAATGAAAAAATGACATACTGTAATATAATAAAAAACATAATCTGGTACTAAAAGGAATAATTTATCTGACTTAATTTATTAATTTATTTTCCATAGTCTATTGTTCCACAGTTCTCTGATTACTCTGCTTTGTTTATCACTCATGCTGTCGAACCCCAGAGCAGCAGGGGACGAGTGCCAGCTGGGGAAGAGTCAAGAAAAGACACCAGTGAAACCTGAGCTGCACCTCTTCTTGTGTTTGGAGAAGCTGCCCAGAAGCAGTTTTTCACTGGACAGTTGATGAACAATGTTGCTCATCAAAATATTATGGATCATGCCCAAAATACTGGGAATGGAGCAGCACAATGTTTATCTCCATGATTCCTGAGGATAGGACTGGGAGCACACCAGGCCTCAAAAGAGGTATGATTGTTGATGCATTTACCTCTGGTATTATTTAAGGCAACAGCAAACTTGGCTAATCTGATACGATAGAGAGCTTCAAGGCTACAGGCAGTAGCTTACAGGTTAAAAACTCCAAGATTTAGCATCATTTAGACGTACTGTACATACGACTCTGAGTTGTGACCCACATCTCAACTGCAGTTAACTGACTTCACTGCTGACAGACTGCTGCTGCATTTCTATGGACATCTGTGAACACCCAGTAGAATCCATCTTTTGTCCAAGCCCCCGTCGACGCTGTTCTTATTCAAGACTCTTTCTCTATGTCGTTGAAGCAGATCCAGAGACGGAAAGTGACTGATGAGATAAATTATGCAATGAGAAAGGATGCAAATTACAGAAGAGGTGCAATTGAAATCCCTTTTAAAACACAGTTGGTAAAGTCAATTGATTTGGAACAAAGGGCTCTCAGAGGGGTGAAAGAAAAACCAGTTATTTCCTACAGCTTCTGATCCAACCTTTTGTTTTCAGCTCAAGGACAGCCGCACGCACCAAAACATTTAACACAAGAACAACTCATTGTCATCGTGCCCAACACCAAGTCACGCTTTTGTGTTCGATGAATTAAAATCTCTGCAGCTGATAAGGTCATTGCCTTGCAGATTAACACCATATTGTCACTCACAATGGTAAAGAAAAGTACATACAGGCTCATAAATCTTCTTAATGGTTTTAACTTCTGCGTCAAACTGGACAATAGGCAGGAAATATGCAGTGTGTTAACAAGAGCCATTTCTGGTCATCGGTGAACATGAGAATTAAATCACAGTTAATTTATCTGATAAAGGAAAAAAGATTTTCAGTAATTAATTAAAGAGCATGATTTTTATAGCTATCCATAATTTAGATGACATAGATTATGACATAATGTTGTGCTGGAATAAAGAAAAAAATGATAACAAATAACACCTTTAGTATCAGCTAGGAAAGTCACTCATTTCCATTTTGATTCCGGCTTAACTTTATCAGCTTACTCATTATCTTAAAAAACAAGTGGAGAAAGTGCCAGAGCCGTGGTGTAATGGACTGCCCTCTGAGGCCAGCAGACCGCTCTAGGCCCGAGCAGCATGTTGACAAAGAGGGATCAATGCTAAATACGCGAGTCAGCTTCGCGGGCCAGAGGGTGAAGCTGGCTATTATAATCACTCCTGCACTGGGGCTGATTACAAATCAAAATTAGATTAAAAAAGGTACTGAAGGGTAACACGGGATTAATTAACAGCAATTTGTTTTCTTTTAGAAAAGGTTATTCAATTTTCCCTTTATAAGCAAAATTCCACAATCAAGTTATTTTTCTTGTGAGAAAACTTCATTCCCCAAAGAACGAACGTCTAGTCCTGTATTTGGGAGTCCTCAGAGGGAGGGAATATTTCTATCTATAAGATGCTGTCAGTTCCAGAAACCTAATTTCTGATCGTGCCCAATCAAGAAAACCCCCACTGTCTGACCTGAACCTATCTAGCAGTACATATTAAAATATTACAATAAAATACTGTGATTGGAAAGTAAAGCTTGAATGACAAGTGAGTAGACAGTTCACTGGCTCTGTTTTCGGACTGCTTAGCAGCATCTAGACCAATACAAACAGTGACTCCAGACTACAGACAAAAAAATCGAACTCTATACAATTCTCAACTAAGCAGAACAGGGGTTACAAATGTCTGTATCCCAGCACACATTGCTTTGCAGCAGCTGCTTGGTTTATTATAAAGGATGGGCGGATCTTTAAGTCTTGCCTCTTGACCAGACTGCCGTTCACTCATGAGTGTCTCAACTGCTCACACACTGGACCAGGTTAGGGTTAGTGCAAAGCTCTGGAAAGTTATCACATCATCATCATCACATCACTTTCATTAACCACTTATCCAATTCAGAGTCATGGTGGCCCAGAGCCTGTCCTGAGAAGTACTGGGCAAAAGTCGGGATACACCAAGGATGGGATGCCAGTCTATGACAGGGCACACGCAGACACGTACACACTCACACCAGGGACAGTTTTCCCAGAAGCCAATTAAACTACCAGCATGTCTTTGGACTGTGGGAGAAAGCAAGAGCCTTCAGAGAAAAGCCACATGAACCCGGGAAGAACATGCAAACTCCACACAGACAGCACCTCAGGAATTGAACCGAGAGCCTCAGCACTGCAAGGCAGTAATGCTAACAGCTGGGCCACTGTGCTAACCTCTTGAAAGTTACATTATTATTCCTCTCTGCACTGACGAGCTGAAGGAACTGAACATTTTATTCATTTTAGTCATGTTAGTCATTTAGTGAACAGAGAAGACCATGAAGGGACCCGATACAAGTATTCAACATCTTCAAAGACACTGACGTCATCCCAGTGGGTTCTTTCAGAATGAACACTGAAGTATGAGACAGAAGGCACAAGTGGAACTATGTGGTTTGGGTGATATTTACCTGGTATTCCTAACAGTAATTTGTGACATGCTTACAAATAAAAGAAGATCTCAGTAGTGTTATTTTGCGGCTTATTTATACTGGGGTATAAGCACTCAAAAGGCAGTAAGAGACACACCTGTCAGTAGCATTTAGCAATGAAGTGAGTTTCAAATACGAGAACATTTTCCACAGGAACCCTCCCCAGCTACTGTACTTGACACTCATTCAAAATGACAAGTGTAACTGCCTGAAAGAAGGAGGATCTGCCTCCTAATTCAGGATTAGATCACTGCAGCAGAAAGGAGAGCTGCAGAGAAACTGACGTTTCCAAGCAGGAAACCCCCTCCCTTTGGAGAATGAAATACTTTCCCAGCAGAGCGGAGCAGATGAAAGAGCTGATCGCCTGTTCCTCGAGAAGGGGAACACAACAGTACCTGCGGCGCACCTCTTGCACATGGAAATAAGAAGCCAGGCGAGGATGAGCGTGGCACAGCAGATGAGGCAGAGGCGCAAGAAAAAAGAAATAACTGATGCTGAAATTATTTTCCAGCTTAGAATTTAACAAATAGGCAACCTATTTCCATAAAACATTATGGGGGCACACACTCTTTTGGAGATGGAAGAAGTTTTATCCCAAATGGATAAATATGAAAAATGACATCAGACTCAATAGTTGAATTATTTTTTCTCCCTTTCTCTCACACCCGTTCCCATTAGAGACACAGACTGCAGAAGAGCATGCTACATGTCTCAGGAAAGTGACAGGGCCAGTCCCAAACTTCCAGAGGATGGGAAAGTTTAATGGCGTATTCTCCTATTGCTGAGGAATTTTTAGGTTTGCTTTGTTTCCTTTCCTGTTTGTAAGGAGCAAATGAGCAGCATAATGTCTAGGGAAGCAGAAACCCCACAATCCAAAGCAGTTTGGAATAAACACACATCAGGTGCTGGATTTTTAAACTCATAGCTTTATTAATTTAAACTTGCCTTAATACACATATGGAGTCAAAATAATATTAAATTTACTGTAAACCCCTGTATGAAAGCTGGGCATGATGAATGTATCTTAGTACATTCACATTTGGTTTTGACTTGTGTTTGCTGCAATGAATGGTGGGAACAACATGATTTAAAACACATTTTTTTCTGAGGATGTTCATTATAGTACGCCATGATTACCATGGTACACATACTGCCAACAATATGAGAAGCAGGCAATCGCACCGAACAGTGCAGGGACAGCGGAGGCGTAAAGGAAGACAAGGGGCTAATTCACGCTATGCACATCTTATATCATGACTATTACCTTACTAGCAGAAACCAGCAAATCTGGGGTTAAGAGATTATGATTGCATCATAATGTGGGCATTCACTCACAGCTGTTATCCTGTGTAACTGCAAGATTTTTTTTATCTTGGATTACAATAAAAAACACATTTATGGTAAAAGCTTGCACTCTGCAGTCACACTGAGCTCGCTCTTTCTCTGTCATAAACCACCCCAGCCACGTGGTGCTTTTCCATCACTCTGCTGCCTGTCCATTAAATAAATTGTACCATAATAATCTCTACTGATACGCACTCCTAATATTCTTAGATGGGCACAACAACCTATTTTGATTACCCCACTTTTCAGTGTCCTCCGGTACATCTGCTAATCCTTTCTTCTTTGAAAAGCAGCCTTGTTAACCAGAGGCCTGTGCTGGACTCAGGCAGAAGAGTTGACCAAGCTCAGGGCAGCCTCCTGAGATAAGATGAGTGAACATTTCAACACCATGGAGGCCTGAAGAAGACACAGCAGGGAAGACAGGCTGAGATACCTTGGGTTTCTGCATCATTTCAGAGCTGGAGGATCAGCCCAGAGGGACTGTGTGACATTACTGTAAGCAAACATTCTCCCTGGCTGTGGCAAGAGACTTTGGCACTAGTTGTTCTGAACCAGTTTTAGGCTGTGTTGTTGAAGTCATCTGCCTTTTTGAGCTGGCACACAGCCCAACAAAGCATGATATTTTCCTTGCTGTGTTTCTGGGATGCGTGCATTTCCCACCAGTTTCTTAGTTCTCCACGAGACCTGCAGGTACAGAACAAGCTTCTGTGCCCTCAGAGAGAATTGCATGTCAGTATGTCCACTGCTTCCTGTACAGCCCAGTGGAGACCTGAAGGTACAGGACCCTCAGAATAATCACGAGGATTAGGTCTTCTGTATGTAGAAAACACAACCCCTCAGCTTCGCTTTGTGTACACTGCAATGCAGAGTGGTATACACCACAATTTCGGCTTATAATCCAAAAGTTCAAATAATGTGAGGACATAAACTATACAATAGGAAGAATAAAAATGAAATACTTATAAGAATACTAGGGTCTGAAAAATAAATGCTGTGATAAGCAAAATAAAGCAGACTAGAGGCACAGAAACAATAAGAATGTTGGGGTGAAATGCAAGGTGTCTTCCTAGCAGCATCACTCCTGAAGTTTCTCTCCTTGTAATACAACGTGTCATACAGAAATGTAGCACCAACAAGGCAGAGCTGACCATATTTGTGTTACACAGTTATTTTGATGACATCGCACATATTAAGCTACTATTAAAAAATCACTTGTCTGTCCAGGCCTCCACTTTGTAATGTTTATATATTATATACCATGTATTAATATATAATATTTATATAATATTTAATATAGCAGTTTCTTAAATACTGCAAAAGAGTCAGTTTGGATGTCATCAGCACATTTCAAAACTCTTTCTCTCGACTTTTTTCTCTCTGCTACTGTTGTCAAAGTAAACAGAGGAGGTGCCCTCTGTGCACCCCAGTGAAGCCTAATCCTACAGATGGAAAGTGATTAACCGTCACAAAGGAGAGCTCAGTGAGGAAGCACAAGGCCGAAGAAAGCTTCGGGCAGAGGAAACAGGAAGGAGATGATTGATGGGCACAGTGGGCCAGGATAACATTTTCCTATAATCAAGTCTGCGGTACTGTCTCAGCGTAATAAAAAGTGGTCAATGGAGTCTTTGCCAAAAAGCCTTGACAATTTTTTTCGTGATGCATTGCATTTAAAGAAATTAAATTACAACAAAAAGGTTTCTAATATATTGTTTAAGATGCACTAATTAAAAGGAATTTCAAGGTTTTCTAGTTCAATTTAGATATATTTGATAGTAAAGACTTTCTCCTCAGCCCTACCCTGACCTTTTCAAATTGATTGGATATAATTCCATCCATCCGTCCACCTACTTTCTAACCAGTTCTGTGTCGTGGAGGAACTGGGGGCCATCCAATGAAGCAATAGGTAGAAAGCCAGGATGCACCCTGGACAGGACGCCAGTCCATCACAGGGCACACAGAAACAGACACACACTGCAGACACAGACACACAGACACACACTCCAGACACACACACAGTCCAGACACAGACACACACTGCAGACACAGACACACAGACACACACTGCAGACACAGACACACAGACACTCTCTCCAGACACGCACACAGTCCAGACACAGACACACACTGCAGACACAGACACATAGACACACACTCCAGACACATACACACTCCAGACACAGACACACAGACACACACTCCAGACACAGACACACAGACACACACTCCAGACACACACACTCCAGACACAGACACGCACACACTCCAGACAGAGACACGCACACACTCCAGACACAGACACACACGCACTCCAGAGTCAACCAAGAGTTGTTTCTATTGCACCTTAAGTGCTGCATGTAGTTTGATTTCAATTCCTTAAAGACGTGCTGTGTTGTATGGAGTATTCATGTATTTGCATAAAAAAACCTCAAGTAAATATTTTAATCCATATCTTTACTTCACCTGAGTGCACTAATTGTGGTCTTATTTAGAAGCTCTTTGAAACATAGTTCATAAAAGGACTGTCATTATTTCCTTTGTCAGTTTGTACAGTGTACAATAAGGTAACAGTATTGAACACAAACTGCATGTTTTCCCTACTTCAAGTCATCGTCTGCCATACCAGTGGTGATTCATGGAAATACAGTACTGTAGTGTTCTACTCATGCATCCAAATTTTCAGGATCATCTAAATGTCATTGCAATAGCAAAGGATTAAACTGAAGGTTGAAGATTTAACGACCGGAAACAGAAAACACAGTATGATTCATCTTAAGGAAGAGGAAGGATTAAATTATATATTTTTTTACTCTTTCATGGACTTTGTTCCCAGACTTACAGCTAATGAGATGTAATGATTGATTTCACTAAGTTACAAAGAATCTTGCTGACATATAATTCATTTGAATAACAAATGCAACTTTTAGATGCATGTGCCCGGCAAATGTACAGGACTTTGAACATCAGATATACTGTACACGTCAGTCTGCTGACCATTATGCAAAAAATACAGGCTTTCTCCATTCGCTCATGACAAAGTGATATAGGCAGTTGATGAAAAAGCCAGATAAAAAAAGCATCATTCACCTCATGTCACATTTGTTCTCAAGAACTGTTTAATCCACCTAACGTGCAGGATGTCCGACTCCAAAAATGGTATGCAGATCTGGGGAAAGTGGTTCACAGACATTGACAAACCAGCTGTCAACAAAAGCAAAATATATTGTGGTTTCAAGGTTGTAAGGTTTGTCACAGATTCTTTATAAATTTGAATTAATCATTATGTCACCTCAGAAACCGAAATTAGAAAAATAGTATTCATGGACGTTTGCATTAAAGTTGTTTAATGATGACAAAGGTCCAGCAGTAGAGGTATTAAAGGCAGGAAGTACTGCCTTAAATGATGTGATTAAACTCTGCAGCTGCGGCTAGCTGCTCAAGCCAGTGGGGTTGTCACATGTTGATGACATTGGGGTGCTGGTCCCACAGTTTTTTGAAGTTGTGCTGTTGTAATTATTGTAATCGGAGGTCAGTGTTGTCTTCCACTGTCCTGTTGGAAAATCAACACAACTTTCTTGAACTGCTTGGCTTGAACAAAGCCAGAGACAGCACAATGTTCACCATGACACGTCCACACACATTGTCTTCCATCAGGTCTATCAAAGGCTAAGCACCTAGCCATGGGCGAAGAAACCATCCAGCATTCTCTCTGCCAATGTCTCAGAAATTCCCTGGCCCATAGAAGACAGTGGTTCTTGCAGTTGTTAACATGTGATCTGTGTTCAGCCTTAAAGTGTGCAGACCATTTTCATGCAGATAGTGAGGTATACAGCCATTCTGCCTTTGTTATTTCTTGTGCAGTTATCACTGCAGACGTGGATGAGTGGTGACCCTCTGTTTTCCAGAACAGGATCTGTCCTGGTTTCTCTGGAGTAGTGTCCTTGTTGTTGAAGGAGAACTTTTCATTCTTCATGTGCTCTTCTCACACAGACTCCCAGAGACTGGCCTCCTTCAATAATGCTAATAGCAGACGGACAATATTCATTGCTCATGCAAGGCATGGTCGTATCTTTCGTTGTTCTCTCATGAATTCAATAATGTATTTTTGGATGTCTATACAGATTCTTCATTAAGTTGTTTGGTAATTTATGCTCAAATTAAATAAACACTGTGTACCTGTTATTTTTTATAATATTTTTATCCCAACCAAATACATCACTAACCTCCCTGCTTAATATTTAGAATGTAAATCAAGTTGCATTTTCATTGGACAATTGATCAGTATATCATCTGAACTTTTCTACTGTAAATATTTTCTCTGAATATGAGGTGTGATATTTGGGGGTCCCACATGTTTATTTTCTAACCCGTCATGTTTTTTTTTTAATTTCACATTTTAATTAAACTTACTTTCAGAGGAAAAAGATCTTTGCATTGATTTATTGTTTGAAAAACTGGAACACATTGCATTTGCTATTGTTTAAGGATACATGAACATCACTTTTTTGCTGCACAGAAACTTTGTATCTTACAGTAGGTGAAATTATTTAAAATCATCTCATTAATCAGAAAGCTGTTTAATTCCTCATAAGACTGGAGGAACAAAGAGCAAAGACAAAGTGCGACTGTGATGGCACCCTGGAGAGGATGCCAACACAGAGCACACAGGGACAGCTGTTGCAAATTTGTGACCAGCACAACAATTGGAGAAAAAAAGGTTGGAAATAAGAAAGATCCCAGGAGAACTTAAAATATGAATGTTTACATATGCCAGGATGCATCTTCTTTGGCCTAAATTGCCCATTTGATTGCTCATAGGTAATTAATCCAGGATCTCATTCGATCATTTCTTTAAAGAAGCCTAGAAAGTGGTTTCAACCCAGACACCAGCAAACATTTCTGTACCTCGAGTATTTATCCTTTGAATGCACCTCCACACAGTTTCCACCTCCATTCTCTGCTTTGTGTGGATTTTTAATGGTTTAAATAATGATTAAATGGAGAAGGTTTAGAAACCCATCACCTGTATTGTCATGTGTCTGCTGTAGCTGCCCACTTTGAGTCCTGTGCTGGTAGATCTTTATATACTCCCAGTGTTCATTTTTTTTCATTGCATCAATAAATTTGATTTTAATAAATACGTTTATATATTAAGTATATTTAAGTATTAAGCTTTTATTTACCAAAGAAACCAACACTAACTCAGACAGGGGCATGGACTCAGCGGGATTGAGAGCAGCCTTTGTGGGACTTGTTCTGGATGGCCTCACTCTGAATGAGCTGCCCCCAGTTCCTCCTGCTCTACGTGTGGTACCCAGTTTACTGGAGCGATCATAAGGCAGGATGACTGTAAACTGGCAAATCAAATCGGGATGGGTATAAAAATACTTCATGCTTTCAAAAACCTGAACAATTAAAATGCAGTTATAACTGCACTGTTGCAAAAGTATAACGTTTACATTTCGTATACTGAGCACAAGCTACTGCCTCTTTGGGAATTGATGGTCCCTGTGGGTTTCCTGCACATGACAATGTGTATAGTCAAAATGTAATTAAACTGCTAAATCACTGCTAAGTGGGAATTTAAAGTCTCCCATTTAAAGTACCATCAAGTGTTATAACAGGGTTAGAGAATATGGATCAAAGTGCCACAATCACATAACACTCTACAGAATGTCTTATTTCCAACTACTACCAAGTGACTACTAAATGAGGGTTTACATTTTAAGACATTTTTCAATTTAAGAAAAACATGAACATGAATCCATGAAGGATTGAGACAGGGCCTGCAAACAGAGAAATGGGAAATGAGAAATTGGACATTTTACAGTAATTTCCCAATGAAAGAAGAAAGATGGTTGTGTTTCAAATACATAATGTCGACGAGTTTTAAAAATACAGCTCTAAAGATGAAAGAAATGTTAAATGTACTAAATAAATATTTCACATACTGTAGGTGTTTGCAAATGGAACGTTTGCAAACGGTGTTTGCCAGTGTACTGGAAATGAGGACACAGTCACTGCCGGAGACTAAAAGTTAATTTAATTAGGAAACAGAGTAGGAAACAGTTTTTCACATAAAGAGTTGTAGGTGTCTGTGACATGCATCTCTGTCAGGTGGGTGATGCTTAAACTCTAACTCTTGGAATCTGATAGATGAAATTTAAGATTCACATAGCTAACAAATTACCAAAACAATAACAGGGGACAAATGGCCTTTTCTCATCTGCAAGCCTTCTTAGGTTCTCAAGATGATGGTGATTTGGAAAAGTCCTTCTCTCAGCTTTATGAATAATCAAATGTTCCATATCTTAATTTAGTCTTAATTCAGCACTGAGATCGTCCATAGTCCACTATGAAGAATCAATAATGTTCACTTCCTTTTTCCTCTCTCTCTCAGTGTAACACAATTACACTAACTGCAGCTATGGCCAGAGGTCATTGAAGAGACCCAGAGAATTAGTCTCAATAGCATCCATTTCTATACTGTACATCTTTAAAGATTTAATTCCTTTAACCTTTCTGTGAACAACATTGTTTTAAGACTGAGAATTATTCTGGTCACTCTTTTTCTTAAACTTTTGCCTTAGCAGAAATTATCCAGTTTGCACTGCGATGACCAAAAGACATCATTATCAGAATGAGGAAATATATGTTAGAATCAGATATCAAAGTGATTTTGAACCCCTGGTATATGCAACTGAATATATTGAATTTTTATAGTGGCATGTTTTATACCAATCTGAATACTTGAAATTTAGAGACTCAAAACAGATTTTAGAAAGTTCTTTGCAACTTCGTTCTTGTTTTTGCCATTCTGAAAATCAAACTGAAGATTTTAGGGTTTAAAAATTGTGCTGCATCATTTGAACACTACTTTTTACAGTTCTAACCTTGTGATTGGCTTGGTGGGAGGGGGAGGTCAGCAGAGATTGTCTGCCCTCCTCATTCTCCCTGGGCATTAGAAGAGTAGTTGTCATCATCAGACAGATAAGAAAGTCATTGTCTATTCCCAATACCTAGATATAAAATGGAAATACAAAAAAATTGTTAAAAAACTAAAGTTTCCATAATCTCCCAACACATATTTGACTGGATGTATTGCTTTCTCATGTTGACTAGATGAAGACAGTCATGAATGAACATGAACTCGTAATCCTTATAACCGAACTGGCAGCTTCTTCAGGCTCAATACCATGATGACCTTTTGATATTATTTGAAACCATTTGATGCAAGAAAAGATACTTCTACCGTCTTTCACGCCGAGTCCTCTGTGTAGAACACACTGTGATGAAAACAGAACTGCAGAAGACTGAGGTCTGCATGTATTAAGTCAATGTTTGCGGCTGGTAGTCTCTGTTAGAATTTTTCTACTTGTATAACAGACAACATAGACACCTCTGTTATAAGAACTGGAAGCTTTGTCTTGTAAAGCTCAGAAGCCTGTCATTACACTGAATGTTAACCATGTGACAGTGTTGGTTTGACTTTACCAGGACAGGAAAGGCTGATGAGAATGAAAAAGAAACAATGAAAATGACAAAAAAAAAGTTAAACTTGGAAATTAAAATCATAAACTAGAGTATGTAGTATCATTCGTACACGGAGAATGGTAGAGTGAGAGACGTTAAGCACAGGAAAGAAGGGACTGAAAGCAGTTCCTCTCCAGGTGTGATCCCACCAGTGGGAGCCTGGTGTGTTCTCGTTCTGGGCTGACGGGTTTTCTCTGGCTGCGGATGCACTCAGAGCCAGAGGGATTCCGCTTCACTCTGCATTGTGAGACCAGGGCTGGCAAGTGACAGCTCAGAAACACTGGCTCATTTGACAAGAATGAAAAAAATCTGCTTTAATTCACTTTTTTGTGAACCCACACCTGCTTAATTTTGCTTTCACAGGGTCCCTACGGTGCGGTTCTGAAAAAAAAAAAATTTACTTGTGCCTAGCCATTAGGTTGATAGGTTGTGAATCAATTTAAATGTTAGGTCAGAAAGTAATCAGTCTTTACAGTGATAATCTAAATGCATTCTATGTTTCTATCTTTCACATTCCTCTGTGGCATTCTAATGATCATGGTTGATTTATCAGCATTTTAAAGTGTAACATTCTTGCACACTTATCACAAAACACAGTAATGCACATTCACAGTGTGCCACTGACATGTGTGCCACAGTTAGGGTTCAGTATGTCAGATTATATGCTGCGGTGGTATTTCTCTGATAACAGTCAAGGGGAAAACTAGCTGTCCTAGTGTTTGAAAGAGTTTTGAAACCTTCTATCCCTTACTTGAATATGGTGGGAAACAGCCGTGCTATTCCCGTGTATGAAGAACAGTTCTGAATACTGTATCTCAAGACTGTGAAATAGGACTAGATGCCTTCAGGTTAAACACTGAAGGGGAGTTAATTTTTAAAACAACAAAAGATAAATCTACTTTGAATTAATATATTTTGATTACATTTTCTGCCAGTGAAGTAATGTTCTTTTAGTGAACCAGGAAACAATGTCCTTTTTGAAGGATGGGGGTTAATTAATTAGAACAAAGTTGGTTTAAAAGGAACAGGTGAAGGTTCATTCCATCTTGAAAGGTAAAGAAAAGAAACAGTATGTTTCAGCTGGAGCTGCTTCAGGTGTCTAATGTTGTGTCTCTTTTCATTTACTTTCAGCATGGAATGAACCTTTACTTGTTCCTTTGCAGCCCCTGCATGCTGAAGCGCTGCATGCAAATGTCTTCAAGGCCGGTTTAGCCAACTCAAAAACAGAGCACTTGTATAAAAAGATTTGCATCACTGTGGCTCACCTTGAGGGTGCTCCTGCATGTGCAATACTGAGTTTCAACTCCTCGCAGATGCACTGAGGTATATGAAACCACTCCCTGAGCACCTTTAGGTTCCAGACAGAAAATTACCTAAAGCAATTAATGCACCACCCATCCAGTCAAAATCTGTTATAATGGAACAAGCAGGATATTTCCACAATACAGAACTAAAAAGTAAAAATACACCTTTTGGTTATAGAGTTTTTGTCAAGTGTGTGGGGGAGAGAAGGAGAGGAAAAGGCTCCACAGCTGAAATATTGCTGCATTTTTCTTTTCACTTTTCAGAGAGGAATCAACATCTGCTCGTTCCTTTGCAACTTGGTTACTGACACAGCTCCCCACTCAAAGCTCTTAGTGTATTATATAAGGGATCTTTAAGATTAAAGTTGCAGTCGCTGTTTTACCTAAAGCTATGAACAGATCACATCACAGATTGTGTTGGGTGGCTTCTAGTAGCTAAATCTTCAGAGCTGCACAGGGCTTGAGAGATCATAGCCGCTTTAATAGGTACTGAAAGTAAACAGAAAAAGAGCAGCTGACCTCATGTTTATCCTAATTCTGAACTCTGTAATGCACTTAACTTCAATACATCCTCAGTTCCTCAAAAGAAACAGTATGAATTCCCTTCCAGTTATCATTGTTCTTCTGGTTCTGTATTTATTACAGATTGAAATACAGAGAAGTGGCAAAATATAAAATTGACTTAAGAGTTATAGAACACACACACACAGAGGCTCCCAAGCATAATCTGTCAATGGCTACTTCGTTTCATTTATAAAAGGTTCAGCTCCTCCAAATGAAGGGTCTTGTTAACCTCAGCCCTGGAAGAATCAGGATCATCTGTTTCCTTTCCTTGTGCAGGTCTTTAATAAATGAAGCTGATTTTATTACTGGGTGTCCACTGGTCATAGGTTATTGTTTGGTGCCTGTATGTAATGACAAATTAGTGAGCCGTACATCTGGCAGGATCGGTACTTATTTCCGGAACAAGCCTGACCGCTCGAGACCAACTCTAATAACACAAGGAGCTGCATTATCCATCTGTCTGACTTAAATGTAGATCTGAGGCCTAGAAACCAGGCTTCTCCCCCTGCGGATGCTGCCTTTCATAAGGCCAGTGTGGCGTTTATTCTCCCAGAACATGGTACCTTGTAGTGTCTGCAATTAAGCACTTCCTTCTGTACTGTGGTTTTGGTTAGAAATTGGGACAGTTCTGAAACATGCTTGAACTTTGCTTAATTATCGGCGTTTAAAACTGTTCTGAGTTCTATTTTCAGAACCTGCACACATCTTAAAATGTGTTTTTTTTTCAGAAATCCTACAGTATTTCACTTTCGATCTTGTATAAAGCATTTCCCATAAAGATCTCAAAGATGCACTCTTTGAAATAAATATCAACACAGATTGAGGGTTATTTTCCACTGCTAACACCTGAATATCTTGGAAAAAGAAAAATAAATAAATCAAGAACTTCAATTAACAGAAAAATACTTCTGGCTATTCAGTAGACACAGCTCCTACCAAAGAAACTGAGTACGTGCATGAACAGCCCTGTAAATTGTGCTAGTTCAGCACAGGTTACCCACCATGCCTTAGACACTAGTGTAGAGCCTTAATACTCCTGTTGGTGACCTGCCCCAAGTACTGATGATGGACAGCCCTCAGTAAAGACACCCCCATCTCAGAACTCGTGCAGCCATGTAGGGACATCACCACAAAGCCTGCAGGCAGGTCCCTCCCAGTGTGCATGGCTCCCAGCCTCAGCAGCTGTAATTAGGATGTGCTGATCCCTTCAAGAGCACCACAGCCAGGCGCTGGAACACTGCGTGCAGCTCCCTGCTCCGGGCTGCTGTGACAGCAACACCTCCAGCTGCACTATCCCCTGCCTCAAAATGTCTCTTGATGTCTCAGTTTGATGTTTCTTTTTCAGTTTTGTTGTGGACAGTGGACGTGTAATAATAGACTTCAAGTAGTGTATAGTCTCTTAAAAGCAATCATCTCAATGTTTTTCCCAATACATGAAAACACATTACACAATGAAAATTAATACTCTTGCCATAATGATTTGCAATGCAATACCTCTCTTATTGTTTAAATAAAGATTAACCGTACGAATCAATGCCCTTCAGAACGAATCCCAGGAGCTGTCTGTTGTATCTACATAATACAAAAATGAAAGAGTGTCTCTAATTTCCTTAAATAATCTCTTGTGCACATCGGGGTAAAATAAGGAGCAGATTATTATATACAACTTCTTTGTGTTACCGAGAACTCGTTTCAGACAATGTCGCTGTGGCACATTAATTCCGATCACCTACTGGAATTAGAGAGAGAAAAAAAAATAATTCCCACCAGGTTTTGCGTCTAAATCACGTCTCTGGAACAATGAAATTCCATCTCATTCCAGTGCTGTGTACTGTATATATATATGGTTTAAACAAAGATGACTACTTAAAAGCTTAAAAGCGGTCACACATGCTATATAAATGAAGTGCAGGTGTCGGACATTTCTCAACAAACCCCCAACAACCACCACACACACATGCAGCACTAGAAGACAAAAAAATACACGGAGCACACTGTTACCTGAAGTCACTATAGGGGTGAATTATCCAAAATCCGGCGGATTTAACCCGCTCCTGTTCCCTCTCCACTGCCTTCTGACTCCCAAACATTCTTAAGGAGAACTTGTTGACCCCCGGCTGCAGCATGGCTCCGAACTGCCTGTGAATGAAGCCAGCCTGGTACAATCTCTGCTCGTCGTCCGGCAGGATTTGGTCGATTCCATCCAACTTTATGAAACCGGATGGCTGGTCCGGGGATGCCTGTTGATCCTTGGAGCCGCCGCCGTACGCTCCCTGCTCCGCCACAGAGCCCACCGCCCCCGGCGGGGGGCTCTCCTCACACGGCGTGACATCTCCCTCCGTTATGAGCCGTCTCTCCTCCGCCGAGTCCGGGTCATGGACGTGCCGGCTGGTGATGGACGAGAGACTGCCTTTGAATCTCCTGCAGTCACCGTTTGAGCTGGTCTTGACGGGTCTCCCGATGTCTGTCTCCATAATCACCGAATCCCCGCCTTTGGTTTCCGCCATACCTTTGCAGCTACCCGCAGAGGACGGTGAAGGCAAGGGCTTCATTTTAATGCTCTTCCTCCGTGTGTCCTTGTCTCCGTCTTCTCCATCTCCCATGATCGAAGCTTTCTGCCCGATGTGCTGGGGCAGGCTGTACAGCCTCTTGCGCATGGAAGGGGGCAACTTGTCCATTATGATATTGAATTGACACCGACCAATTGGAAAATTCTAAAACCGGATTATTACTGTTGCGATTATTGCCACGAATCGCAGCACCCTAGTTGTGGCTGTGTGCGTGTCGTCTGGTGCTCATCTCAGACTCCAAGCCTCATCCTGATGCACATGAAAGAGGTGGTAGTAGCGGTTGTGATGCGCTAGCAAGAAACGGACCATCTCGTTTATTTCTTGGCACTTTAAGATGCCTCCTCTACCCGGCTTCGATCCCCGCTGTACTTCAGTCTCGGCTTGCAAGGCACTGGAATGCAAAATCCTTTGAGTAGAAAAATAAAATCACACGAAACCTTAGCATGGCAGGTGAGGGGCGTGCGAGGATGAGGAGGTCATTAATACCCCGGCGTGCTCCCTGCCCAGATCCGTATCTGCTGTCAATAATGAACAGTGCAATGAAATCTACAGCCGCATCCTGAGACCGGTGACATCACTGATCTATCGTTCCAGCTTCTGGTATTGGGAATATTCATGAAGCTATCTGATCTATTGGGTTGCCATAGGAGCAGGAACTGCAAATAAGCCCACCCCACCTACTGTAAGCCTGCAGCCTGGGCTTTAAAAGGGCGAATGTTCAATGAGGGCTCTCTTATTCTTCCTGTATAAATGGGATTTTCAGAATATCATTGCGGGGAATTGTTTTCCGAGCACAGCGAGCTGTGGAGCTGGTCGAATCGGCATTTAGCCACGCACCGACAAAACGTGTGTGTACAGATAGTCTTTGCCCCCTCACTATGTATTTTTATTTTGAATGTCAAGTACGATAGATCTGAAGACGAACAACTATTATTGAAAAAAGAATCGCCAGTATTTAGTACTCCAGTTGTAAGAATTGGCTAAAAACACTGTATTACACCCACTAATTTAAAACCGGGAGAAATTCGGCTGGAGGTTTTCTACAGGCTGCGCTGACAATAGAAATATCGGTAGAGAAATTAAAGCATAAAACTCTACTTAGCATCAGTCTACAGTACGTGCACGCAAACAGTCACGTTGTTCCTCGCTTCTACAGAAAAAAACTTGATCACAAACATTAAACTACAGTGAAAAAAAGCTAAAATGTAATGGCACTATACTGTATATTGTAGACAAAAACTTTTAATCAGCAATTATTTCCGTAGGGAACTGCTGATCTAAGATCTGAAAACCGCAAATGTAAATTACTTAGTGACCCGATGTTAAATAAGATGGTAAGAAAAACATTTATTTACACTTTCCGAAACCCGATTAATTATCCGGTTTCAGGGATGCGAGTGTTAACTGCTGCAGCCCCTACTGAAGCATCTCATTCGAAGAGAAGATTGAATGGATCATTTATCACCGCTGATAAATTTCTTCCAATGACTGGGTAAGTGCTTTAATTAAATACCATGGGGATTAAAAGCCACGCAAGCGAAATGCTATAAGATAATGGTCATCACACCCATCAACCCCCGGAAGGTTAATGAAGGACAGAAAGAAGGCTTCAATTATTTTTGTTTTAATTGAGAGAACTACAGCTAGTCGCCAGGAATGTCCGTTCCTCTGCACACTGTATGACTAGATCTGCACCGAAACTCCCAACTGAGAGGCATCGGGTATAAACGGTAGCCTCGGTTTCCTCTCTAGATTTAAGAAATAAAAAGTTATTTCTATTAAATTTATTTTATTTAAAAATAATGTAAGAATGGTTTGCAGGTTACTGGAGATTGTAAGATGGAAATCTTTTTTATTGTTGTGTTTTTCGGTCTGGAAAAATCCGCAGGCAGCTGGAGGCGCATCTCCGCGCTTCACCTGTCTCTCGAAGCGTGTGGTCCAGCACATGCTAACAAGCCGCTATGGTAAAGAAATTTTACCAGAAATTGGGTGAAATTATTCCGACTGTGCTCTTTTCACAGTACTTATTGAAGTTGGGGAGAGTGGGATTGGGAAGCGTGATTTCAACTTTTCTTATGGAAGAACTTATGGATGAAAATGTAGGTGATGAGAGATTTGCTGCAGTGAAATATACCCTCACGATTCGAGTTCTAATGCGAGCCGATGGACTCCAATACGGCTAATAAGGTTGAAACTTTTTTTTTTCCTTTTGGTATATATCGAGGTGTGGTGATTGAAGACATAATTAACCAAATCAAACGTTTATTCAAGACAACTTGCAAAAACGCTTGATTGTAGAAAACTAACTGAAATAAGTTAAATTGACACACCCGAAGAAGGCTCCACGGCCGAAACGTTGTGTTTTCTTTCTTTTTTTCAGCATGGAATAAACCTATTACTTGTTCCTTAATCGAAATAAGGTGTAGACAAACGGAATATAATATTGTTCAACAAGGGAAAACATTCTGCACAGTAAATACAGCAAGTGGATTAAACACTTAGTGGTGTATCTTTTAAAATAGAAAAAGATGACATGAGAAAGGTCTTGCTGCTCATCCATCTAGTTTGGTAGTAGATAAATGATCCAAGGGTCATATCCAGCTGTTTTTTGAAAGAAGACAGTGAAAGATACTCAATAAGCTTTAGTACTTCATTTATCTGCCCAGATGAGAAATATGCTTTGTAGGCAAGTAAAAGACACAACATAATACACAAGACACTGAACACAACATTAAGTCATTAACACATAAGAAACATACATTATGATGAAAAATAAATACATAAAGTAAAACATACAATCAATAGTAAAATATACAATCACCTGCCCACGTTAAGCAGGTTAATATTTGTGGGAATAAAGGATAACCTGTTCTGTTGCAGTCTACATCGCCGCAGTGATGAAAGGACTCAGATCTGCTCGGCAGTGGTGGTAGTACGTACAATGTGCAGCTTCTCCATCCATCCCTTCTCAAACCGATCCATCCAATTCCGGGCTGAGGGGTTGCCGGAGCCAATCCCAGCAGGCTGTACAGGCTTGTGAGCCAAAATAAACAAGTCGGCATCACTAAACCCCCGTCCTCTGTGAACCACACTGGCTCTCGGTGATATTGAGGCTGGCCTTCAAGGTTTCCTTGCTGTCTAAGGCTCTAAACGGTCCAGCTCTGGACGATTGAAAGCGATGATGATAAAAATTTAGTTCAGATCATATCTGTGATACTCATAATAATTAATTTGCACAGTGCATTTCATCCTAAATTGCTCAGGCCCTTGCCTGTAGATTCACTGCTTGGATCTAGGGGTCAATATGGGAGACTGAAGGGGCAGGACACAGGGACTAACACCCTGAACACCCCTGCTCTTACAAACTGTGCCATGGGATCTTGAATGACCCAGTAGGTCAGGACCGTGGCCAGGACCATCTCTTCCTGCAGAACCACACTGGGATCTTGACTGACAGTTTCTGTCCACAGAGAGCCTGCAGCTTCTACAGCAGCAAACCAGCTTCACGCAGACTTCACCGTCCCAGTACAGAGCAGGCTGAGCTGGGCTTAGAGTCTGAGATCCGGATACTGCTGCAGTCAACAGCATCCCCGTTTGTATTTACCTTCGTCAAAATAACAACAACAACAACAACAACAATAATAATCATCATCATTCTTTACACTTATATAGTGCTTTTCTGGACACTCCACTCACAGCGCTTTACAGGTAATGGGGACTCCCCTCCACCACCACCAATTAAAATTATTTAGTTGTTTTTTATTAAGTATTTGTTAATAAATTGTTCAATGTGTTGTTAATGATTTATTTTGTTATTAGAATAATTGCAGCATTGCCGGATTTAATTAAATTAATTAAAAAGCGTCGACGGCAAAAGAGGTTTATTTCTATGGCAACGCGGCCGCGGTTGGCGGGCCAGCCGCGAGGCGCGAGGCCGCGGCTCCTCCCCCCTGTCTCGAGCCGGGCAAGATGGCGGCGCCCCCTGAGCCCGGCGGCCTCAACGCCGCGCCGCGGTGGCCGCTGAGGCGCTACAGCCGGTTTCTACCGAAGGCCACGGCGGGCGACAGCACCTCGTCGTGGAAGGTTGGTTAATTTCTCAGTAGCCGAAGCGCCTTCAGCAGATGAATCGCTGTCGTGGTGCTTGTTAATGGGCTTCGCTCAGGACAAGTTGAGAGGGTGAGCAACGTTAGGCGGGATTAAAAAAAAAAACCTTTTTACGCTCCATTGCGGAGAAGGTCAACAGCGCGTATGGTTTGCCATTTCCCTATTCACAAGTCTTCAGCGCTGGCGAAAAATTACTTTTAACTATCACGGAACCGAAAAGACACACCGTCCTGGGGACCTCCAAGGGCGCGGCGTGTACCGGGCGCCAGCACCCCCCTGGACGCTTTGCTGCATTTGCGAATGAATCAGGAGGCGTCAATTTATTATTAATCATAAAAAAACAACGACAGGCTGCCCAGCGCTAGTCTCGTTTCGCGGGCCGCAGCAGTTACAGGGTTTGAAGCCGATCACCGCACAGGTCGTGGGCGCGGCGACTGCCGCCGGCTGTTCGCGGGAATCGTTCACTAGAGTCGGCTGTGTTTCGCCTTGGTCTTCCCCTGCACAGCTGAAAACACTTCGATGTCTGTAGGTGCGTTTCATTTATTGATGGATGATGAAACCTGGATTTAAAAGTGAGCACTGTCAAATCTATGCAAGGTTGTTACTTTTCTTCTTGTCGGTGGGTCAGTGGGTCGCCCTTGCGTGCAGCGAGCGCGTCTGGGGTACCGGTCCTCACTCCAGTGATGTGTGTGTATGCACTGTATGTAACATCATCATAATAATAATAATAATAATAATAATAATAATAATAATAATAATAAACTTTATTTTATATAGCGCCTTTAAAGGTGGCTTCTCAAAGCACTTTACAGGATGACAATAACAATAAATAGGAAAACTACAACAATAAATAAGAAGATTTATTAACATCCGGATGAGTAATGATTACATTTTCCATGCTATCCCAATACTATAGAAAGGCTGGAAGTGGGAATTGTGTTGTGGACTTGCTCATGGTTCTGAATGTCCCCGGGGGATTATTGCTGTTTCGTTATTGTGAAACAGTATCAGTAAAGTCAGCCCCGCGGTCTGTGCCTTGAGCACATTATTAGGTTCTGTAAAACAACATTACCGTTTTGAAGGGGGGTGGGTTAGGTGGAGAGAAGGATAGATGTACAGTAGAACAGATTTAAGATGACTGCAGGTTGAAAAAAAGGTTTTGGACCTTCTTGGCGAAGTGCTCCTGGCTCTAGTGCACATCTGGGCCAGTGGTGTTGCTGCCCGGTTCCCAGCCAGCAGGACGCGCCTCCCCGTGCTCGGGGGGTTGGAGGGCGCTGTCCCTTGGGCTTGTGTCTTGAGCTGCAGTGAAAATAAAGGTTTTCCGCGATTGTGAAGCCGTGGTTTTGTGGTTGATAAGCTTTGAGGAAACTTATGTTCAGGCGAACGGATTCCTGTAATATAAATCCTGTGTTTTAGGTTTTTAACTCCAGCGAAAGTGCGGGACAGCTGGAGTTGACCATCGTCCAGTCAGGACATTTCCTCATCACCCAGGGACATGGCCTGCTGGTAAGAGCATGCTTTCGGTGATAATTGGACTCACTGCACAGTCTCTTTTCCACATTCACTGTACATGGTAACATTTAACAAATTTCATGGGAATGAATTTAAATTTCATGGGAAACAGAGGACATCATACATAGTGACTTAAAGTACATTATATAAATTACATTAATAAATAATACAGCTGGGTAGCTGCATCAGCTTCTTTGTCTTCTTTGGGCAGTGGAAGTTGTGCTGTCCGCACCGTGGCACTAAAGATCTGTGTTCCTAAACCTTCTTCAGTCTTTTGCTAACCATGGGGACATCAAGACAAACATCTATATTAACAGCAGTAAACAGTTGACATGTTCTTGTGTTTAAGTTTAAAATGATATTAAAATTAACCCTTAAGATTGAGGGCTATGTCCACTTAAATAGTTAAGATGAGTGTCTCGCTTAACTTTGTATTCATCAATGGTCTTATGTCCTCTCCATAGCAGATGGAGAGAACCTAATTTTTCTTCATGAAATGTAGGGTATTTGAACTTTTGTTTATAATGACCTGGGGGAACCGAGAACAGAGAAAATGCTTGTGTCCTTGCATATTGTTAAGAAGGGACCAGCTATGTGTAGCAGGCAGAAAATATTTTAGGCCATAAGAAATTACAAGCAGAACTGTTAGCTCTTTTTTCTTTTTTCTTCAGTGCCCTGAAAGAAGTCTTCTCTGAGATGTAACTTCCTCAGTAGAAATCTGGTAGAAATCTATGCTTGTTGAAAGCAGCATGGAGAGAATCTGGTTTTATGTTTTGAGTTTGTGGATATAATTTATTATTTGTGTGGTATTTTAGCATGGTATTGCAATGCTACTAAAAGTTTGTGAGATATTCAAGTATAACAAAGTTACAAATGAGAGGAATCTATTAGGCCCATCTAGCTCCCTCAGTCGCAAGTAGGAGATTCATTTTAAGATCTCATCCAGACTTGTTTCCTGAAAGAAGCTTGGTTATCTGTATCAGCAGTAATGACTGGAAGCGACAGTGCAGGCGACATCTGAGAGATACCCCGAAAGCAAGAAGAATCACAACCAAAATAATGGAATTTATTGCGCTAGATAACCAACCATTTTCGGTTGTTGAAGATGTAGGATTCTGCCGCCTGATATCTCGCCTAGAGCTGCGCTATGCCAGTTGGTCATCTTCATTAAATACAAAAAATGGTTAGACTGCAGCTTGTTACTTCATGTGAGATGGTTGCAACAATCGTTGTCTTACTTGTTAATAAAACAAATTTAGCATCTTTTGTGTCTTTGGCTGGATGGTAACACACCCACCCCCCGAATCGCATCGGTATCGGCCGAACCGCTTACAGAAAATGGGCAATCGGTGTGGGCATCACAAAACGTTGATCGGTTCATCTCTATCTGAAAGTTCCCCCAAAAAAACTTCAAACGATAATGATTTGGAAGTGAAAACACCATTAGTGTTTCATACAAGGAATAGTATTCCAAGACTGATGTGTGGAAGCAGACAGAAGTGAGCTACATACAGTACTGTACATCAGCCCCCGGACAGATTTTTTGTGAAATTATAATGTCGTTTTCTTCCAATTGAAAACGCCAGTATTCGCAGTCTGGAGAAATAGTGTCCCACAGTACAGGAATATGTAAACTGACATGTCTGTCCTCTCTCCCGAAGATCTCTATCCTCTTTTTTGCATGGCTGCTGTCCCTTCTAAAACTGATCTCTAAGGCTGAATTTATTTTTCGAAATGACTCTTCTATTAAGTCATTTTGCAACTTTCTTAAAAAGATTAAGCAACCAAGTATGAGTAATGACCTTTCACAAATCTGGAGCACAGCAGACGCTTAGAAAGATGAGCAGTCAGTTCTGGTCACAGGCCAGAAGTCTTATACAGTAAGAGACAATGTCAACAGCACGCATTTCCTTGCAACTGTGTCTGAGCTCTGCAAATACCCATTAGTTGGAAATTACTTTGCATGATCTTAACCCTGAAGAGCTCAACATTCTTTGAATAGAAGTTAAGATTTGAAAACAGTAATTTGCTTTGAATTTCTTTGTGAATCTGGGCTGAAGCATGAAGATAAAACTGAAATTCAGATTGTGGATAAATAGAGAACAATGTATTGGACACGTTATGCTTCACAATCACAAGGCATTAAGCTAGGCAGAGCAAAATTTTGTAAACATTTGAGCACAGTTGAGCCATAAAGGCCATTTGGCCCATATTACCCATTTGGTTGTCAGATTACTGATCTGAGGATATCATGAAGGCTCTTGCTGAAGAGACTGGTGAATTGAGTTTGGGTTTTTACACTCCAGATACTGAACTGTTTGTGTAAAGATATGCTTGTTCATCTTGATCCTTAGTGCTTATATAGTTTTTAGTCCTGTTTTTTATTTTTATTTGGAAGGTTTGGACAGATTATTGCATTTCTGTCTCTTCAGGATATTGAGTATTTCACTAGATCATATCTGAAGTCATGATTCAGGTTTTCTCTGTTGGACATAAATATCAGTTCCAGAAGTAAGATGCAAGCAATTTCATAAAGCTTGTGTATATCTTGCTAAATCCATTTTTACTAGTACTGACAGTGGGTTGAAAAATATAACAGTTATTCCATATTTCAGTTGTTTGGCTGATTTCAATGTAAGTGCACCATTTTATTTTGAGATGTGTTTGAGTTGTGCAGTGTTATCAGTGTGTTTTATGTGTTATGTCTGTTGTGGATTTATACATTGTCAGCTTCTTTCACAGTATTCAGTTTCTCCATATTCAATTAATAAAAAGTTGATCATGCAAATTGATAATGTTATCAATTTTAATGTAAGATGTAAATAAAAACTTGTATTTAGCACATGGTTTTCAGTTTTGTCTAGTGAGTAAATTTCCTTTGGTTGTGCAATAGCTTGTCAAACAGAAATCTTGATCTGTCACATGTGTGTTGTCTAAACGTGTATATATGTATATTTAGAGACTGCTAAGAAGCCTGTATGTTATGAGGAGAAATACATGCAAGAATATTTTCCATATTTATGTCATTATTATTATTATTATTCCTCGTGTAGCTGGCAGCTGATGAAGGTTTTGGTTGGTTAGGGGAGATATAAAACCACAGTTCAGGTGGGTAGCTGCGTCAGCATGCACAGGCTGCAAAGGAACAAGCAATAGAGTTATTCCATGCTGAAAAGAGAAGAAAGAAAACACAACGTTTCGGCCGTGGAGCCTTCTTCAGGTGTGAGTCTTTCTTTTTTTCAACATGGAATAAACCTATTGCTTGTTGCTATAAAACCACAGTCCTAGTGAAGGGAGGCTTGTCTGTTCTGGTCTGTTCCTGCAGGGGTAGCCTAGGAAAATCGCCTCACTACTGCGAGAGGATACAGCTCAGGGTTAGAGTTTCGGGTCTATAACTAAAAGGGGACAGTAAAAAGAAGTTGGGAAGAAACCTGAAATTGACTGCTTCCAGAGCAGCCAAGACTCTGTAAGAGAGGCCGGTTCTTTTACGGCTGTCATTCCTGGCCTGTCAGGAACAACTGGATTAGAACAGGGCTCAGCTAGAATCCTCTCTCTGCAACAAGACTATTGATCTGGTCAAAGCTTGCAATAGTCTCAATACTTGTTTGGAAATTTACTGTCTTAAGCTTGTTTAAGTGACTATCAGTATCCCAGCTATGTTGAAATTGGACTGTGACTATGGACACCCCTATCAGGTACTTTTGCTGGATGTGAACTAAGAGGACATTATCTCCATTACAGTGGCACCATTGCATATTGTAAAGATTATATTTGTTAAATAATGGCCAAACCCAAGGTATTCTGGACAAACCCAAAAGTTGATCAGTGTTCAGTATTTGTCTCCAAATTACAAAAAAAGAATGTTACTCTGAAATCCATACAAAGAAGAGTTAAACATTAATTCCTTTTCTGGAATCAGTTCAGAGAAGAGCAAACAGATGCATTCCCAGGTTTCACAAAATGCCCTATTCTTACAGTTAAAATAACTGAACCTTTTTAGTCTTGAACAGAGAAAACTACAAGGAGACAGGTAGTCAGAATACAGGTGTTCAGAATTCTCAGACACATTGACGACGTCACCCCAGTTTTCTTCAGAAACAAGAGTGAAATACAAATCAGACACAGGTGAAAACAACAGGAAGTGCTTTAAACGGAACACAGGAGGCACTTTTTATACAAAGCGTCTACAAGAAGCTAACAAGCCATGTTGTGAAAGCCCATACCCTGGTCTCTTTCAGGAAAAGGCTGGATAAGATCCTTGAATTAAGTTGCTAGTAGAGAGATAAGCTGATTGGCCTCTTTTGTTTTTAACCTTGATTATGTTATATATATTCTTGGTTTAAATGAATTTCTTATGTCTTTAGTCTTCAAAAAGAAAACTGACCAGACTTGATTGAAGTACCCAGAAAGGAATCTACAGTGCAATGTCGGTCCAAGATTACCAATAAATTACAGTTCTAAGAACAGAAATGGAAGCTGATAGGAATTGCATTCAAGACAGAACATTTCTTTGTACAAGTGGTAGGAGAAATATGGAGAAATCTACCTGGCTGTTATCATTGTTGATGCCCTGGCTTGCTTTAATTTGTTAGCTACTAACTACTAGCAACTAAAGGAGCAAGAGGGGTTAAATGACCTCGCCTCTTTTGTTCCTTAAGTTCATTTCCCAGTGTTCCTGCAGTGGTTGTTGGCACTATAAGCACCGTGTGTGAAATGGCTAAATTCTTTCTGTGTTATAGTGTCTTTTAAAATAACAAAGCAAGTGAATCATTGCAAACATTCTTGTAGACTCAGGAAAGTAAAATATACTTTGGCTTTGTCTCGCTTCGCTCTCTTTTATGGACAGAAGGCTGAGACAGAATACAAATTAGTTTCTGAGGCAGTAGAGCCCTCTGCTGCTGAGCTCATGTACTGCAGTGCTGTTAGAAATGAATGGAGCGCTAGTAGTGTGATAAATATGAATAAAATAAATTCTTTTGAATTAGTTATGAGAAGTTCATAAGAACGTTATAAAAATACTTACAAACTAAAGGATGCCATTTGGCCCATCTAACTCATTATTTAGTAGTGAACTGTTCCTTTTCTTGCAAGAAGCCAATATTTCGGCTTCAACAACATGGCTGGGAAGTTTGTCCCATACTCTCTCAACCCGCTGATTGTACGATACATTTCTTTCCTTTTCAGCTTCATATACCTTTGAATTCTTGGGACAGTTTAGAAATGATAAGAATGTTTTCCAAAAGAAAAAAGTGTAGTTTAAAATAAAAAAAAGTTTACTTATGATACGGGGCAGTAAAGTACAGTGAATAAAGGTAAATTAAAATTCAAATGAAACGCATAGTAATACATGTGAGTTTCCTAAATAATTCTAGCCCACTGTGGAGCAAATCAGCATACTTATGCAAAGGCATGCTGTTTGTCTTCCAGGAAGGGTTCTCGCTTCTCAATGCTTCTAACTTCCTGAAAGTGATCCAAAAAACAGACATCCTGCTGTTCAGGTTTAAGATGAAGGTGAGTGTGAACTTCTGTGTGCAGCTGTGCAATCTGACAAGTACCGGAGGTCTCTGTTAAGGTTTTTGCAAGGGTTTGTGGGAGGTTGGAGTATGATGGAAGCGTGATACACTGTTAAAATGGCTGTTTTCTAATTAAAAATAATCATATGAAATGTTATTTCAGACTAAATACGTGATTCCTAAGGAACTCAGAACTGAGAAGGAAAGCATCAGAACTTTTTTTTAAATTTATTCAGAAAACAATAAATTACTGTTTCGACTTGATAATTTTCATCCTGGAGACAGTGCACTTGCAGTATCACTCTTGTGTTAACTCGCACAGCTGCAGCAGCAGTAGGTGCTGAGTTTAGAAAAATTAGAATTTGTCAATTTAGAATTTATAGACGCTATCCTAGGCACATACTAATTTAAAAAAAAAACGTTTGCATTGCTTTACTTCTGTATTTCATAAATGAATTTTGTTGAAGGACAGTGCTTGTCATATCGCAAACACAGCACATTATTGTTTCATTTTTTTCTGCTAACGTACTCCATAGTACCCTTACTGCCACATTGATATACTGTAATATTTCATGACATTGAACATTCTTGAAAGCCTTGCATTTCGCGTACCTCCAGTAAGCAACAAAGGGTTGAACTATATTGGCAGCTCTGCCTGCCCCTTTACCTTTTTCACTTTGAATGGCCCTTAAATGTGTGCCTAGGGCTGGCTGTCAGTGTTGCTTCCCTGCTGGAGTGAGCGGACATGTGCGTGTCTTGCGATTGCAGAGCGAGAGCCGCATGTTCCGGGTGCAGTTCGAGGGGAGCAGCAAGGAGGAGGCTCTGGAGCAGTGCCAGAGTGCAGTAATCGCACTGCAGCAGTACCTGTTCGTGGAAAGCACTCCGGTCCAAGGTGAAGCTTCTTCTGCCGACACACACTCTGCAGAGCGCAAGGTAGGACTCACTGTCTCCAGGAGCATAGGACAAGATTTAACATTTTATTTTACTTTCAATTCCGTTGTTCAATTCTCCAGCATTATTGCAGAAGCGTGGATACAGGCTTCCCTTTAGTACTGCAGATGTTAAGTTTTGTAAAGCTTTGTTAAATTGAAAAAAGTCCCTCTGCATTACAAAATACCCAGTAAAATCAATAGTTATTACCTTAAAGGTGAGGTGTCATGTACAAAGTGAAATCTTGGTAACTGATTCGCTATTTAATTATAAATACAAGAGAGAACCAAATAAATCGTACAGCCGACTCCCATTTGCTGCCAAATCACATAACTGCATAATCTTATTAATTGGATAACATGCAGCTAGTCCCGTTTTCATGCACTATTTTCTGTAATTGCAGGCTTTGGTTAAATGTATCGGCTAAGTGAATAATTTGCTTAACAGCTTGAAGCAGTGCAGCATGTGCAGTTCCAAAGTCTATTTGTCATTGTTTTTTGAATGAGGATAATTGCATTTAAACTGGCGGTATGGCACATATGCCAGTTGCACTCACTGCTGCACATTGTAATCATTGGAGGCCTAGTCACTGTAAAATATGTCACAGAAGAGTGTGAAATGGCAAAAGGCATGACAGGACTTTGGTGGGAACTATGCTAGTGAGTTTGCAAATGCAAAACTGGTATATTAAAGGTACACAGCTCTGGTCGTTTTCAAATCACTCTGTAGTGATTCCCCAGCTCAGTGAGACGGAGGTCGATATGGATAAGATTTCTTCTAGGCCCAAGTTAAGGCTGATAATACTGGTTACAGTAATTTAACAACCCAAACCTTCTGGAGTCTGATAGGCTACTGTAACAGTATTGCCTTAACTGAACATCACCAGGCTGTATTACTGGAGATTGTGCATCAACATGCTTGACATCCCTACAAAGGAAGTAATGTGATGAATCCCAGTTCTTTCTCATTTGCTGATAGCAGATGATTATGTACTGTATACGTGAGATACCAAAAAAATGATGGGGATGTATTAATACACATTGAAATATCTGACCTTTTTTTGTTGAAAATGTTGAACACGTCTGTGCAGGGTCACCAGATATTTTTTAAGAACTTGTGTTGAAGTTGTGGTAGAATACGCCAATATTTGATATAGGCTTTTATTTGATATCACTTAATTAGTCATGAGTCACCTGGTATACATCAGAATTATCATCTTTAGAATTACAGTAAAACATAGTTCTAAAATTGTGGATAATCACTACATTTACAATGACTGTTAACCACAGTGGTGGAAGAAGCACTACTGTATGTATCTGGTTTTTGAATCATTATGCTTTTTTTGACCAAATCTTAAGTACTGTATGTGCATGTGCCTTTTTCTGGTTAAATTGCTCGGTCTGCAGAGGTATACGTATTATTTCCAGGGCTGTTGCAAGTATAGTAATATGAAAGTGTTAAATGAGATAAAAAATAAGGTTAAAAGGGGTTAGGAAAGTGTATTTGTGTATGATGACCTGACCTGGTCACGGTCTCATCCTGTCACACATCGTTGAACAATCTCATCTCTATTACAGAGCAGGTTATACCTAGGGGATTTTCACTCACAGGCAACTTGAGTGGAGTATATTGTTCCCTAGGCTTCTTTAAAATTAAATTGATTACTTTTTAGCCTGACTGCTGTTTTTTGAATTTCCAGTGAATAGATTCTGTCCAGCTGTTATATCAAAATTAATTACTTGACCTGTGCTACACTGTATTCAATTACAGAGTGTTCATTTGCAGATAATATTGAAGTGTTTTTTTAATTATTCAGCAATACTTACTTGCAAAGCTAAACTGATATGCACGCAGTTAACATAGTACTGGTCTCTGTGATCTCCTTTAAGAAATAGTTAAATGGGAATTATGGATCGTTAAGCAACCAAAAAAGCAAGATAGGCTAACTGGCACGATGTAGAGTCCTAATACTGTGTCACCCTGGACTTAATTTTTGTCATTAACAGTGTAAAGTAATGAACACATTACGTTTGCCTAAAATTGCACCATGTAATATGCTGCACATGGATCCATTTTATTAAGCACCTGTCTGAATACTACAGGTCCGAATAGTAGGTGTCGAAGGGCTTTGAGGACATTATCTTAGAGATATTCAATGAAATCTGAATGGAGCCTAGTTGCAGGCAAAAGGCTATGTTGTGGCTAGAAGATACCTGATAATATCGTAAGCTTACAAATGACAGAAGAAATAACAGACATTTAGAAAAGGTTAGAAATGTCTTTGTTTTTTTGCTAGTAGGCTATTGTTATGAAGATTTCATCCATCTGCTTCTTGAAGAATGTCAGGCAATCTGCTTCAGCTGTACTGTATGGCAGGGTATCTTCTGTTTAGTAACCTAGACTATACATTTCCACTGTGCAGCAGTATGTATATATTGTCACATATCGGGTCAATTTGTTCTGTGAAAGTCAGGTTCCGTAATTAGATTTCCAATGGCAGTGCCTTCAGACCCTTTAAAACCTTAATGCTCAAACTAAAGACATCTAAAGGTAAAGCATTTATGACTTTTCCATTTTGTCTTTCATATTATGTATTTATTTACTTATTTTTTGGAGTAGGTGTGGAGTAAGTGTGGAGTAGGTTGTGTCTCTAACAAATATAAATTGCTACAGCAATATGACTGCAAGCTTTAAAGCAACAAAATGCAAAAGCTTTGCAAAGTCTGAATAATTGTGCAAGGCTCTCTGTAACATTATGGCTTCCAGTATATTTTTAGTGTCCATGCATCCATTTTCTAACTGTGTAATCCAATTAAGAGTCACAGGGAACCAGAACCTATGTCATCGAGCAGCTGGCACCAGGCAGGATATACCCTGGCCAGGACGCCAGTTCATCGCAGACACAAGTACATACACGCACACACCCGCACCAGGGCCAGTTATTCCTGAAGCCGATTAACCCACCAGTATGTCTTTGGACAGTGGGAGGAAACCCATGGGAACTCGGGGAGAACATAGCGACTCCACAAAGATAGCACCCCAAGTCCAAACCCAGGGCCCCAGCGCTGTGAGACAGCAATTCTAATCACTACTGCACCTGTCCGTCTTCTGTTTGCAATGTCATTATTTTATTTTGCTGTGTTTACCCTAGATCAGTGAAGGTGAGGGATCTGGAGCCACATCTGAAATTAATCAGGGTTCAATACCAATCCGACTTCTGGCACAGGTATTGCAGTGGGTATTGAAGCTTGGAGGCACATGCTGTAGCCAGACTGTGTTATGACGGTGGAAAATAATAATAATAAACTTTATTTTATATAGCACCTTTAAAGGTGGCTTCTCAATGTGCTTTACAGAATCAGAACAACTAAATAAAAAGAATACGCAAGATAAAACACAATTACAATACACAGAGGAGACTGTGGATGGTGGTACTAGGAAAAGCAGAGGGGTGAAGAATGGAACCAGTTCAGTAAAGGCTCTTCTAAAGAAGAAGGTTTTGAGTCTGGATTTGAAGGAGTTTAGAGAAGGTGACTCTCTGATATCCTTGGGAAGAGAGTTCCAGAGCTTGTGGGGCATAACAGGAGAAGGCCCTGTCACCCATACAATGTAGACGGGCTTGGGGGACAGTAAGGAGACCAGAATTAGAAGAGAGAAGGTTGCGAGGTGGGGAGTAGGGTGATAATAGTTCAGACAGGTACTGAGGTGCCAAGCCATGCAGAGCCTTATAGGTGAATAATAAAGTGAATATAGGTGAGTAATGATAGGTGAATAATTATTCTTACAAGAATAATAAAGATATGACCTCTTCACAGCTGTAGAATGAAATAGTGTTAAAATACACGTTGTATACTTTTTATCAGCTTTCTAATCTGCTGCAGTTAAATCATTTCTTACAGTAGAGTGCAAGGTTTTTCTTCAGTTATGCTCAGTTGATAAATTTAACTTGTCCAATAATTAATAAGGCAGAAATAATGTGAGGTCTTAATAAGTTTGAAGACTTGGTGTCAGTTTATACATTTGTAACAGCGGGGCCATTGTGACCTTCTTAATTTAGAAGAGCTGGATCAGTAATAGATCTTTGTATTTGAGAATTAATCTCAGCATCATTTAGGCATCAAATGTTGGTCTCATAGTGCTGTGTTGCAAATAAGGAGATAAGTACCGATTAATATTACCTTTGTCTTTTTTAATGACAAGTTGAAGAAAGAGATTTTATTCTCTTTCATTCTTTTAAAATTCTAATTAAAAAAATAGTAACAAATTATTTGAAATGAGTAAAAAAAACTGTTTTGCATAATCTGACTTCTTGTACTGTTTTGTATCTTTGCATTTATACAGAAGAGAAGTCATTTAACAGAACAAGAGCACCAGTGTTTTCTATTTTTTTCTTACTGAAAACTATATTATACGGTTTTAATAACAGTATGCAGAAATACTTTCATGGCATAAAAATGAGCCACATTTAACTCAAACTTTTAGCCCGTGTTTTTGATACCAGTATCAATGTGCCACTTTCCATTTGGACTGTTATTAAACTACATGTGGACTCTCCACTATTCCTGGTGTGTAGCACGTGTCAAGGTCAGTAAAATGTTCCTCTGTGTCCTGCAATTTGAGTGTCCTCCTCTCTTTCTTTTTTTCTGCGAGTCCTTCCTGGGGGAGTCCAAACTTACCCTTCCACTCGCGTACCGGCACCCCACTCTGCCCACGGAGGAGCTGGGGCCCTTCCTGCGGCTCTGCCTCCTAGATCAGAACTTCCCAGCCTTCGTTGAGCAGGTGGAGCGCGAGCTGAAGAAGCTGGCCAGGTGAGGGGTTTGGCTACTGCCACAGCGAGGAAAGGCAGATCTTCGCGTGCAGCTGTACCTCGAATATTTTTGGAACTCCGAATGGATATTTCAATGTTTGCGTTAATGCCTGGATGTTTAGATAAAATAAAGAATGGTCACATCAGCTCCAAGATCCGTCCTTGGGAACTCCTGTTCTGATGAAGCAAAAATAATTGTAAGGTAGCGAGGAAATCTGCTTCCTGGTCAGATCTGTGTGTTGACTGAGGTATGACTAAGAAGAAATGAATCTGCACTCATCTCATTGTACCACAAGATAATGAGTTAGGGTCCAAGTCCCTACGAAGGCCAGCGGTCATGATGTGTATCACTCCAGCAACCGCTAACCAGTCTCTGGGACTGATGGGTATCGGAAGCGACTTTACTAGTGACGTTTGCCAAGCAGCACTGGGGCTGATTAAACTCAAAAGTAATTTTTATTATCAGGTTAACTTTCTTCCCATCTTTATAAATTAACATGGAAGGAAACAATAGAATATTTTTAGAGGTGTTTATTCTTAAAAATGATTGGATTCACATTTCATACACTGGCCTGACCCCTTCCCCAGTCCCACCTCAGTTTACGACTAACTGCTCTGCAACACATATGGATACACTGTATAATAGAAAGATCATGCAGCTACAGCAGTGCATTACAATATTCCAGCTTTGTAAAAAGTGAACCCACAACATTAAAGCTCTGTCATAGAGAAAGACTAGAAAGAAAAAATGTTGAGGCCTGGGAAAGATGAAGATGATAATCAAGACTAATAAATATTGCATAGGATATAGCCATGCTGTCAACAATTATAGTAAGGTGAAAAAATGTAAAGGAATGTACATTATAAAATTAAGTTTAAATATAGGTTAGATTTTTTAATACGTCAGTGCAACAGATATACAAGACACATTCATCTAAAGTTGCTATAGAAAAAATATATACAAACAGAACCACTAAATTGCTTTTCATAATTGGTTAAATAGTAATTATAGCTTTTTCAATCTTGATTAAATATTAGCGGACACATGTAAAGCCCTTATGTTTTGATATATTAAAATCCAACTAATCTGTTTAGAGGAAGTCTTTGCCTCACGGAGCATCGTGCTTGGGTAGCATCATGTACGAGATGGAATGAGGTGTAGTGCTGTACAGATGTTTTAACAGAGGTTTTCACCTGATTATTGTTGAGTTTCACTGCAAAGAAAATGCAAACATAATCCCCTTGGATGCAAAGCCATTCAGAAACAAAAAGTTCAATCAGAGTATCATACACATAGGTGTTAATATTGCATGCATTATTAGACAATATGTAAAGAGTTGAATTAAAAACAAATTTCTGCCTGTGGACAAAAGAAGAGGCGGCATTGACAGCACACAGAGCACACAGTTCTGTACATCTTCCCAACTGGTTGTCGTCTTCCTGCTCGCAGGTTCACGCGAGGCTGAATAAGGCATGCTTAACACAGCCATCATGTTCCTTTTTTGTTTTACTCAATTTGAGACTAAAGATATTGTTCCATTAAAAATTCCCAGGAGCTTCTTCCTCAGTTACCTTCAGGTGATTTACCCATCCCTAGATCTGAAGCTGATACATGAGGGGAAAAACAAACATATACAGTATGTCAGTGTTTTGCCAAAAGAAAATTAACGCTTCAGTCATATGCAAAAAAAAAACGCTTTCACTCTACAGAACTGAGTAAGGCTTTTTGGCTGTATCCTCAGTATAACAGGTAGCAAACCTCTACGTTTTCACTTGAATAATAAGAAAAGAAAATTGCCTAAATTACTATATAACACTTCTTTGTGAATAATACTGTTAAGGAATCAATTGAATACAAGGAAGAATTACTGGAATTACAAAGCAACAAAACTTAATATAATTAATATTTGTTCTATGATTTAAGCTGTGACTAAAATACAGCTATTTTCTAAAAAAATGCATTTTTCAGTTAAGAAACTATACGAACATAAATTCTCCAATTTACATGTTTCAGGTCCTCTTAGGAAATTGAACCCGAACATACAATACATCTCTCTTACATACAGACCATTAACATGGTCTCCAGCTTGAGTAATTATGCATGTATTACACTGGTGCTTTGTGCACTTTTCTAGCAAAACACAAGTCAGCATGGAGCAGTGTTTCGCTATTGTTAGTATGATCCTGTTCCCCGTAGAATGATTTATTGGGAAAATAACCCAGGCTGAGCACTTACTAGTCAAGTGACCCAATCAGTTTGTGTTCCTCTGGCGCAGGTTTTTGTCTTTGTGGTTGTTAGTAGAGTTAGTTTTCCTGATGAGAGGAGAGCAGAAAATGAGTGTTATATACTGTACACATACAGAGGGATCCTAAAAAGGCAACAAATGCATACAGTATGTATCTCAATATGGTGCATATTTGTGTGTAAAAGCAGTGGAGTGGTGCCAGTTATTCCTCTATTCATTGTTTTCCTGTATTTCTACTGCAAATCACAACAATATGGAGAAACTATTCTTTTCACACTTACATCGGGCCAGCTGGTTCATCATCTGCAGCAGGATGGAGGGCAAGGAGGGAAAGGTGAAAATCAATTAGTTTTGTGATAAATGCAACTGTTTGGACTGAAAACTCACAATACATTTAACACCAGTCATTTATTTATTTTTTTGTTGGTTAAGTTTTTATAAAACAAGTGTTAGTTTTCCACTTTGTAAGATTAAAAAACAGAAAAAATGATAAATGCTGTTACATGATTCAGATAAAACAATTTAAAATGGTCTTCATGAAATACTGCAACTGAAGCGGACATTTTTATGATCTCTGAATTGTAGAAATGTATGTTTGTATTATATTTCATATTCCAATACTTTAAATATTGTCCCCAAGTTCCAGTGGTTCACTCATTTTAGAGCAGATTAATGACAAGACAGAAAAACCAACATCGGATGCGTGGAATACTGCTGACACCAGCTTTCCGCAGACGTCACAAACTCTTTACACTTGTGGAAAAGGAGGGCAAACCCGATAGCTAAAGAATTATCCCTTTTTTAGACTTTTCAGAAGTGTTCCTGTTTTGTTTGGGGTAGAATCCGTGTGTGACATTAATTAAAATCGGTAATTAAGCTTATATCTGACACCCCGTTTTTTTTATTGCCAAATGCCTCTGTTGGATGTCTACAGTAGCCATACTGAAGCTTCTTTTTTTCCCATGTTTATGAGGCTCACAAATACAGTTAAGCTAAGTCCTAGACAGTCGCTAGAGGTCTCAATAAAAAGAACAATTTCACAAGGTATGTTCTCTGCTGCGTTGAATCCATCTAACCAGTATTAAAGAATATACCAGTTCTGTTGTATATAATATAAATTGTAGACCAAATGTTTGCATTTTAATCATGTGATTTTAGGAAGAATTAAAGTTGCTTTAATTCATTGCTGAATTAAAATGTGTGCCAGGTTGATACAAGACAACATCTTGCCCCACTAGGTGGTCCATATCCTTAATGAAATACCCAGTGGTGGTGTGGTTATTACAGTAGTGCAGATTAATGTCTGAGGGCAGCAGGATTCCACCGTGTCTGGCGCACATGGAGCAGGTATGGACTTTACAGTACTACACAGTGTGGCCGTTGGCATGAGCGCAGGCAAAGAGTGGCACCTGTACAAGTGACCCAACTCCCCCTTTGCTTCGACGCAACCGAGAGTTTAAAGCAGCTGCCAGAACACACAAGTGGACTGGCCCAAAAAAAATTAACACACAAACAAAGAAACCTGGAACCCACAGCTTGAAATCAGCCAGAAGACATCAACGGCAAACCAGTGTGATAAAGCAATCAGGCCAAGACCATTGGCCAAACTACAGTTTTGGAAACAGAAGAGAGGAATAATGAAGAAAAAAAAACTGGAGTATTATGAACGACCAGACAGTGTGCTGTAAAACTGTGAAAGACTCCATAGCTCAAGGGATGTTAACATAAAAGCACAAGTGGAAAATGTTGCTCCAAATACATCCTTGTAGCTGATTCTGTTGTTCAGGCCATAACAGAATACTGTGCATCAACAGAGGGGACACCCTTCAAGTCACTAAGAAGATAAAATGGAAAACTATTGCAAACCCAACGCAAATGGCTTTTCCCTGGTTTAGCAGCTAAGGTGTGTACAGTTAGAGCAGTTTAGGGTTTGCATGCACAGCTAATTAATGCAGAAAGCCTATGCTAATATTGTGCAATATGCTTTCATTATAAGGTGCACCTGCATGCTGCATTTCTCTCTGTATCGCTGCTACAAAAAAGGTATCTAAAGCAATTCAATCACTTTAACCTTTTGTGTTTTTGAGATGAACAAAGGGTTAAAATGCACAGTGCAATGAACAGGACACATTTCAAACAAGTTTTCTCATCGCAGTGTTTCCTTGTTGTGCACTTGAGTAAAGAGTTTCTACAAAAGCAGATATTTACGGTTCACTTCAATGCCATATTTATGTAAATACTTGACCTCAGAATAGACTTTTTTTTCCAGAAAATGCTCTACATCTCGTTATCCTCAAATAAAGTTGAATTACACCCACATAAAACTGTCTGAAAGTGTGTCCAGCAATAACATCATTGCAGGTTTTTTTAACTCGGGTGTTGGTGATTGGTGGTTTAGCCTTGCAGGACGGGCTTCTTTCCTCAGCACTCTTACCAACTGCTGCAAAGAGGAAGGTAACCGTCGCATAATAACGGAAAGAAAATAGCGCAGAGGAATGGGCTGTATCTAAAACCTTGAAGCCTATAAAAAAGGTAGATTCCTGGCATTTCGAAACTCCCTTACAATCCCCAGTTCTGTGTCAAACAGCATAAAACATAAAATTCAGATGGCAATGCCAAAAAAATGGCAAAAAACTAGAACAGAAAACAAAAGTGGCCAGAACATAACTTTGAAATGGGAGGCTTACGGGATGTTAAAAACCAGCTGTGACTGTGAGTGGAGGAAGTACTTGGGCATATAAAACAAAACAAACGTGTGTTTTGACAGCATGGACTGACGGACTGTAAAAGAGACTGAAGCTGATAGAGAAAAAACAAACTCTGGAGGCATGCAGATCGCTCACTTACCAACAATATTTGGGGTTATGATGCGATTTGGAAGGGGGGGAAAAAAAAGAAGTCAAAGTAACCCACAGAGTCAATGAAACCTTCCCCAAAAGACCCACCCTCCCAAAAGCATCACCGATTCTTGCCTGGCAAACCATTTCTGATGACCTCTTATTTGATGGGTCCCAAATTTATTCTGACATGATTTATGAGTGTTCTTCAGTGGTACTTTCTGTGTTTTTTTTGCTGGTGTGCATAGAACCTGTTCCCTGTGGCTTCCAGATCTTCAGCTTTGCTTCGTTCCCTGGTGTTCTTAATGACTTAATGACCCCATTCCCATCATTTTCTGGCCCTGCATTAAACATGCCCACAAATCGGAAGACTCCAGCACTTTGGAGTAGATTGTGGGGATCTCTCGGGATATAGCTTTGTCATGGCTGCATTGGAAGCACCTGATCCTTGCAGATGCCCCAGTGCAGTTTAACTCCCCTTGTTAAAATGTACCCTAGTAAGTCTGCACGGTAACTTCACTCTTGGCACAGTTGTTTTTCTGTGCTTTGCTGTCACTGTGTTTTACCACACGAGCTCATGACGAGGCCCTGCCTCAGTGCGGTAAAATATCCCACGCTTTCAAATGTTTCTTATGGTTAATCGTGATCGTACCACAGTCTAGTAAAAGCACAGAGCAAGGTGCAAGGTCATTTTGTGCGAAACATGGTTGATATTACCAAAGTAAATTACCATGGAAAAATGTCATTATGGTTATCACATGAGTTAATATAGGTAGTTTTTTAAAGAAAATATTAAATGCTTTTACAGGCTGTGCTAAATATACACTGTATACCACAGTCAATACATCTTTAGCTTTTTTTACAATGCTGTATGTACTTTTAAGACCTGGAAAAATGAGAATCCTTCTACTTCTGGAAATGCTGTTACATATTTTAATTTAAGACTATAGCTGTTTGCATGTCCATTGCCAAATCTGAGATAAGATAAGATCACTTTATTGGCCATATACAATTTCTTGCATTAGGAATTTGTCTTTCACAGACCCCAGCTTGCTCTCCTTGAAACAAACAGACAGGGAGAGAAGCTGGGGGTCAGAGCGCAGGGTCAGCCATTGTACAGCGCCCCTGGAGCAGTTGGGGTTAAGGGCCTTGCTCAGGGGCCCAACAGAGTAGGATTCCTCTGCCAGCTGCGGGATTTGAACCGGCAACCTTCCAGCCACAGGCGCAGATCCTGAGCCACAGAGCCACCACTCCGCCCCTTCCGGAACACTTTGATGACAAGAAACCATACCAAGGTGCCAAGAATTTAAGGCCTTCAGCTGGTCTCACTTTTTTCTCAAAGGACTGACAAGATGTTCAGATGGCACAGGGCCACAGACAGGAACGTCATCAGCCTCTTGTCTTAAAACCACCTAAAATCCGCTGTCATTATCAGTGCTTACCCTCTCACCATGTTTAAAGGGAGTAAACAGAATAAAAAGGCGATTTCACATGCCTGAGTATTGCTTCTCACTCTGCCAGTGTTTCAGTGCATTTAGTGGTATTTTCAACTGTGATCGCAGTCATGCCTCAAGGAGTTTTGGACAGAGGCGTGAGGTGAGGCCTTCAGTTAAGGCTCCTGTGATATCCACAGAGCATGCTGGAGTTTTCATGCTTCACTTTCAGATCAACAGTATGCAACAACGTCATGTCATATTACGTGAACCTCATTTGTTGATCACATCTGCAATGATAATCTCGGGTATAAAAAATGGCACATCCTAAATTGCCCTGGACAGTAATAGGAGGATCCTTGAACTAGGACAGGAGATCTTAGCCCCAAAACCTGTACATGTTTATTAGTTTACTCTGTGGGTACTTTTTAACTATGCCAGGTTATAAAGAAACCATAGTTTACTATGGTTAGTCTGTACTACAGCAATGCAATGCTACATGTAAGAAGAGTTTGCAAACTAGAGGAGGCTATTTGGACTAGGTCCTTCTGTTGCTCAGTATCTAATTGATCAGAAGATCTCATCCGGCTCTTCCTTGAATGGTATTAGCTTTAAAAAGATGGCTGTTTAGTTTGATCATGCGAATGTCAGTTTTGTGGGATTTGAGCACAGTGAATGCTTGATAAACCCATGTCGTAGAGAAAAAAAATCATTGAAGAAGTGTGAAATTACCATGCCACGACCGTGGTAAATTTCCACAAGGGTCATTTTCTCAAGTAAATTCTTGCCACAGCAGGCTCACTCAATTTTCAATTCAGACTCATTTTTATAAAATAATAAAATCAAACACTCTAAAGTAGAGGACTGTATCTCTATTCTAACCTCCATCTGCCTTCCACTAAAAGAGAAATTATGAAGTTATGTTCAGATAAATGTCCTGAGCCTGACTTACCGAGATTTAGTGCAATGTTAATATTTCAGTATCCCTCACAAAAGAATGAAAATCAAAAACAGTTTAAACGTCAAAATATTACCAGAATACAAGAAATTCAGTCTGGCAAGGCTAAGTCTTTTTAGAAGATCTTTCCTGGGTTTTTCCAAACTGTCCTGAAGATAATTCAGAAAAAAAATCTGATTTTTTAATAAGACTTTAACAATCATTTTTTAAATGGACACACAGATGTATACTATAAAAATCAGAACTTGTCAAAATGAACCTCCATAACCTTGTAATGTATGACCTTAAAACCATACATTTAACTTACTGAAAAGTATATGATGCAAAATGCTGGAATAAAATGTCAACTCTTGAAAGTGAAACCATACAGCAAAATGCACACCTGAAAGAAGTGTGAAATAAAGCTAGGAAACCTCTGGAGCTACAGCCCCAATTGTGAATGAGGCCTTAATCAGGTTTTCAGCTGTGGGGTTTCAGGCCTTGTACTGTAGTCTGATAGTCTACTATCAGTGTACAGCAGGTGGCACTGTGGGAGCTGGGAAGGAACTCCCGAAAAAAATACCTTTGTACAGTAATTAAACTTTGAACTTGCCAAACGTTTTCTATCTTTTTTTGTCGCTCAGTTTGGAGTCCTGACCTTTGAAGCACACTGGCTTTCCCCTGTAACCCATGTACTGCAGAGGGAGGGCACACAGCCCCTGTCAGAGCCAGCTCTGAGTCTCACTGGCGCCCAGCGGGTCACAGGAACGGCATGGGAAAGCCAAGGGTCACCATGCAGGACCATGTGGGGGGTTCAGCTGCTGGGGGAGCCCTGTCCCAGTTACACAGCCCAGGCTCTAACCAGCAGCACCTGGACTTCTCCCTGTGAATAGGGTTAGTTGTACGAACCACTGGAGCCCCTGAAACCTGTCAGACAGAAGTGTACAGCACTCAAATAAATTGAGACTGAACAATCTGTTGTTTCTTCAGAGTGCGATTTGAAGGCGCAAGTTTCAATACGTACTTCTTAAGCTATTACAGCACCAAGTACTAATCCTCTGTAAACCTCGCCTCTTAAAACTAAAAAAGTCAGCGTATGTCTCTTTTTCAAAATTCAGGGGAATAAATATTTAAAAGACTCTATGAAAGAGAGGAAGGTTACAGAAACAGAAGAGAAAAGAATGAAGTGCAGAAACTGAAAGGGTCTTGTTATGGGATGAGAGAAACCGGGGAAGACATTGACAAACCAAGAAGGGATTTTCTAGGGAATGTGAGGAATGAGAAAGCGTGACGAGTGATTGCTGTTCAGTCCAGTAAAATGGTAAGGGCGAGCACTGACTCAACAGATAAAAACACTTTCCGTAAGTTAAAACAATGTTATTACTTCAACAAAGAAAGTAAAAGGCACAAGCAGCCCCAATGCCAGCTGGGGTATGTGTGCTGTACTGTCTGTATTCCAAAACATTCATCAGGGCAATTCATCTGCTTCGAAGAGGAACAGGAGTCTTGTCAATGACACTTTGAAGAGTGACTCAAATTCAGACAAGATAAGGCGAAGGTAATATAGCGAGGAAATAAATGTGTGTCAGTAGTTGTAAAAAGAATGAACATCCATTCACATGTTGGAGTGATATGTAACATGTGACTGACAAAAAAATTAGGAAAATTGTACGTGTGAAGGTTTCTTTCCCTTTCCAAGTTTCCATGTATGGGAAGACCGCGGTTTTGCAAATATAAGAATTCAGATCACTGATACTGATGACTAGTGAGTTCATATACTCAATGTCAGCATTTCTATGGTAGAGAGGGACGAGTTTGGACTCAGTTTTTTGCTCCACTGGAGGGATATTGTCTGAAAAGTAGCCAAGCACTTTCTCAATCAGTTACTATCAGTAGTGATTTATCCCACAACTACACTGACTCAGTGACATAGAAATGATATTGCTACCATCTTATTAAGCAGCTAGTTTCAAATGATGAAAAGAGTGATACCGTATCTGAGAAAGCAGGGCTCAGAGCTGTCTATGTCTGCTTCTGCAAAAAGCAAATGAATAGACCTTAATGTGATTTCAGAAATGTGCCAAAACTAAAAACATTCTTCATAAGAAACATGGAGGATTAGTTTAATCTCTATATTCAATCGTGATACCATCAAATGTGTTACTTTATCATTTAACAGGTTGGGAAGATTAGAAATAAATGTGTGCTGACAGTTTACCTGGAATGTCTCCCAGCGGCGGATACTACCACAGCCGTGACAAGTAGCTCAGGTTAGGATTCTCCAGTCGCCAGCGGCAACACACAGAAAGGCAGCAGGGGGCTCGACTTTAAACGTTTGACTTGCACTCTGCCCAGTGGAAAGACACTAACTGGCCCATCAGCACACTTCTAGAAGCACGTTTTGCGAATACAGCACCAGGAGTTTACTTTCTTGTGATCTACTTACCCCAGTCGAGGGGGGTGGGGGAAGGGGGGTGGGAAGGGCCTGTAATGAATCTTAATATCGAATCTGATGCACAAGGCTGTGACCCCTGAGCAGCTGACATCATTTGCACGACAGCTAGATTCTGGAAACAAAGGTTGATTTCAGATCTGCTACAGCTGCTTTCTGTGCAGCAGCACATCAGATACAGTAGACTCACATTTTACATGAAATATTTCTACACAAATTTGTGTTTACACAGTCAATGACAAAAAAATAAATGTAAAATAAAAAAATGTGGGAAATTTGACAAATTCCAAACTGGCACGGCATGCATCTGAGCTATGCTTTGGGAACTAGTTACAGGGTCTGTAGCATGCATGGCCTTCTCCATCTCCTAGTGACTCCAACCCCAGTGACCTCTCTCCAGCTGTCTCATTGGAGAGAAACTCTGAATAGAGGCGAAAGTCAAGTGTGCAGCGGCTTCTTCATCATCGTCATCGTCTTCATCGCCATCAGCTGCACACTCCTTTCATATTCATCATCACTGTCATCACTAGGAGATTAAGGTAGTGTTCCCTGCATCTTATTAAGACATTTCATTTGATCTCTTTTGTATGCTGTAAAGTGCTGTGCTTGCTATATTACTGTTTTCATAATTATTTAAACTACATGCATACATATACTAATACACTTATGACTGATTTCACTAGTTTAAGGAAGGGTATAGGAGGGTCCAAGTGGGTGTTCTGATTCCTCACAATTTTGGATTTACACCTTACTACCACATAAAATGCGAGTCTACTGTATATTTAAGAGTCAAAAACAAAACATTTTCACACACTTCTGCATTTCAATGGTAGAGATCTATTCTGAGGCATAGAAACATTTGGCTTTGATTTTTAAATTTCCTTAATGAGGGCTAAGGTAAGGTATGCTTCTGGTTTGAAAAGTTCAACAAATCAAAACTCGGGCAATACACGTTTTTTTTGCAAGCATGTCTCTGCTCTCCCTAGGTGGCCCTCCTGCCTCTGTACAAAGGATGAAGTCTCTAAGAGCACTTGAGAGACTGGGAGTTACTGAACAAGCCTCTGTCATCACATCTTTCCCTGCACAGAGTTTGCACAGAGGCGCTTCCTGTGTTGAATAAGAAGAGGAAAGATGCTTCTGTTTGGACCAGTTATGCTTGATTTCTCTCTGGGGGAGAGTCAAATCTAGTTTGAGTTCTTTCTCTTAAGGTGTATTTCTCTCAGAGCCACTGGGTGTGCGGTTCATGCTAGCTAGCAGGAGTCCCACAGCAAGGCCTCCCATGATGCCCAGCAGCAGGAAGGAGCTCTTCACAGCCCTGACGGGCGGCTCTGGCCCAGAAAACGTCACTCAGATACGACCTGGCATTCACTAGCCTCAGCCAGCTCTTGTATCTTAAAACAGGACAGGCCTGTTTCACAGAAAGAATCAGAGCTGGCACAACAGATTACTGACGTATCCTGGCCGTTAAATGACTGCTGTGTAAAAAAAACATACATATTAAGATAATGAAAGCTCTTCTTATTATAATGAAGACATATGAAATAACTTCACTTTTGGAATTTTGAAGAAAAGTACTTATATTGTGCAAGCAGAATGTTAATTATCTCATTAGTATCTCATTAGGTTTAGCTTCTGAAAGAGTAATTCTCGTCTTCCTTTAGAACTGGACTTAACATAATACGATTTTATGAGAACACTGTTTTCGCACAACAGACAAAATGCCCCTGGTGTTCAATACAATATACTCAATAACCATACAATTAATCTTTCAAGCAACAGGTAAATACCTCCCAAGTTGAGACGATGTGTGAGTAACTCAAGCCGGTTCCCTCAGTGACCATAAACTGTGCACTGTAAATTTCTTTAAAAGACCTGCAGTGCTCAGTAAATTAACCCTTCCTTGTTAACCTGCAGTTAGTGACAATGCTGCACTTGCAAGCTTATGGACTCTTCTTTAATTCACTTGGCAGACCTTCCAGTGCTCTCGCGGCACATTACTACTACACATGAGTACTGTTGGCCAAAGTGAACTGATTTTGCCCATTAAATGGTGCTGCCTTACATTTCACGTCTGCAGGAATGGATACAAAGTCACAGCAGCACTGTGAAGCTGAAAGAGTGACCCTAGTGACCAGATGCTCTTTGAGCTGACAGGAGCGTGCTGCCGAACCACTGCCTCTGTGACTGAGGCTCTGAGAGGGGAAAGTGCACCAGAGCCCATCGGAGGGACAGCGAGTCGGCGTGCCGCGGACGAGGTGCTCAGGGCGCGGCGCGGAGTACCCAAGGATGAGCGTGAAAGCCGCTGAGGGCTCCTGCAGGGCGGAGCAAGGAACTGCGACACTGCGCACTGACGGCACTCCTGACAATCACCCCCAGATTAACTGACCCCCTCGAAGAGACATTTGTGCCAACTGCACCCTGTGTTGACAAGATCTTCGAGCGTTCCTAGCGTGTCTATGGTGTCTATGGAGATCGCCGAGGCGAAGATATGTATTTCAATTGGCTTTGTTTATAGGAATAGGTACACTCCCTGAGAAGAGGACAGCTGCTGTTTTCATTCCAGCCTTTTCAAGATCATTTAATAAGCCTGGCATTTTTCAACAGCGGTCAAAGTTGATGAATTAAAAGGTGCCCTTGACTCCAGGTACAGTTACTTCAAAATGTTCTCAGGCCTAAACAACAGTTATATTTTTCATTATTCATTCATTTTATATTTCATTAAGCAAAGTTTTGAGTGGCGCCAAAGCCACTTGGACACTGCTGAGCTTTTATCTAATTATTTTGACTGGTTTCTCAGCAGAGAAAGAGCGGAGCAGGCGGATCTGTTCTGAGCCCTCTGGCGATCGAGTCCTTACCGTCGGGCACCTCGTCCGGCCTCTTGCGCTTCTCGTACACCACGATGATGACCACCAGGATGATGATCTCTGCCAGCACACCCAGGAAGGGCCACAGGGGTGCCAGGTGGCTGCGCACGCGCAGGATGGTGGTGATGGACGAGGTGCCGATGAAGTTGGTGGCGTTGCACTGGTACTCGCCAGGATCGGAGTCGATCTGCAGCTTCAGGATGGTCAGCTCCGTGTAATTGTCCTTGTTGGTAATGAAGAAGCGGCCTGAGGAGTTGTCAATGTCCTTCCAGAAAGAAATTTTAAACGGGTGAGAAAGTGAGCCCAGTCCGAAGTGGTTTGAAGTTGAAGGACAGAAAATGAGGACAGGATCACTCCCTGCCTCTCGAATGTGTCTCTACCAACACAAGCCCGGTTACTCCTGCAGTTCTACAGACGCCGGGCGTCTCATCGGACACTGGTGCCCGTCTCTAGATCATCTTCTATTCATTGAAGGATCTTTTTACACAAGAGCCAAACAGTACAATGGCAAAGGTTAAGGGCTATTAACATGTCCTAGCTACTCACAAAGCCTTTAGTAGCAGCTTAACAAATCATCCCACAAACACTTAAATTACGAAGAGAGGGGAATCAGTTCTCATGACAGCTGCTGGCAACTCTACCAAAAGCAGCGTGACGTTGCTCGCGTACAGACAGTGGAAACAGCGCCCAATCGTTTGTGCTGGTTTACGTCATTGTCGTTTACTCATCTCTTTCCTGGAATGGTGCAGAAGAACTGAACCGTTCGATTGTGCTGCTGAAAGTAGCGTCTGAGGTGCTTTCCTTACCGAGATACAGCGCCTTCTTTTTTCGGGGAGTCACATGACTCTTGCCACCTTTGTAGGGGGGCTGAGTGACGTCACACCCTGAAAAATAAAAGTGCTATATCTCGGGAATGAAAGCACCTCGAGTCCTACATTCAACGGCTCAAACCGGCACTAAATGACCACTAACGAATGTGGTAGGTTTCATCATTTGTGCTGCTGGTAAGGATGCCAACTTCGAGCTTCTACCAAAGACACAGAAAGCTGATCTAACCCACACATCTGTCACTGTTATAAAGGCAATCACTGCATTATAGGGAAGAGTAAGAAAATTACATTCTGTGCCAAATGCCGACCCACGGGCGCACAGCGGGCCCGTCGGGGTACGTACCACAAACACCTTCCCCTCCAGCTTGCTCCAGGTCCAGACGGGGTGGGGGTAGCCCACAGACTTGCAGTACAGCATGGCACTCTGGCCCTCATTCTTGTTCTCACTGCGCTTGTGGCCTGTGATGTCTGGGGAAGCTGTGACACACAACCAGAGACACGTTTCAGTTAAAGAGCACCTGCAGAACATCCAGGCTTTCTGAACCTCCTGCAGCTTCGGCTCTTGTGACATCGGGGGAGAATTTGTTGGTGGCTTTATCACCCAGTGTCTCTCACAGCACCAGGGTGACTTAACACTCATGTAATACTTAGATAAAGGGCACCAACATTTCTCTACGAATACAAGACGGTGTGTGTTTTTCCCTTTAACAGTGTGATTTAAACAGTTTTATATTTTTGTATAAACAGTGCATAAATTATTTCATTGTTATATGTTCACTTTACAAAAAAGAAATAATTAATAAGTATATACATTATAGAAATATATTTAAAAATATAGTATTTGGGAAAAATCAATATATTACAGGATGCTGTGTACCTTCAATACCTTCAGGGATCTGCCATAAGGGCAAACATTAAATTGGAATTTTACTGACAGAAGAGCTTAACTCCTGATATTAAAGCATTGTTGTCAATGTGTTTATACCTTAGCAAACAAGTTGCAGCATCAGAATGTCCAACTTTAAACACGCCACTAGAGGGCGCAATATCACTAGTCTTCACAGAGTGCCGTTTTACAACTAGTCTCCTGCACCTGTAACCACACTATGAGGTGGATGATAAAGAAAGCACTGGTCACATTTTATATTATTTTCCCTATTCAAACTCATTGTGGAATTAAATTGCAATAATCAATGTTGCTCTTTAGTCATCACAACCTGGTGGAAAATGTTAAGTAGACTCAGACACTGGCCTTTAGACTTCATAAATGTTTGCAATGACATGGGTTTCCATCCTAGTCCATTGGTCTTCCTTCTATACATCTAATCTCAATGTGCAAAATAACTGTTCGTCTGCCTTCATGTCTAAGGAGTTTACTGGATTTGAACAAGAGGATGTGAGCTGGAAGACAGGAGACACGTGGCAGTGCATTCTTGATCTCATCTTTATGACTGCTTTTCTCATGGAGTTATCACATTTACAATCATTAAACTGGTCTAAGTCTCAATTTAATTCCTTGTCTTGACCCTTCATCAACTTTTGAAAGGAGCTAAACACTTTTTTTTAATTACAGGGATGCATTTCAGCCCTTCTCTTTTCAGCTACAGAACTCAAAGCATGTAATCCAGGGGAGTCTTTAGAACCGGGACCCAGGAACCCGAGCAGAAATTAATTTTAGCAGCACTCAGGACCAACGACAGAGACACCGCTGTATACAGAGTGAGGGTGCAGCATACATCAGACTCCCTAGACTCATGATGGGAGAAGACTCTGTAGGGTCAATGAAGAGATACTGTAGTCCAACAGAATTCATGGATCATGAAAACGAGTGGTAACAAATGAGCAACTTGAGTCTAAAGACTCCCCCCTTTCTCATCTTTTCAATGTTCTTTATACTTGGAATCATCACCTTACTCATGAGAAATGTGCATGTTTTGCGGAAAGAGAAAGCTCTGTCTAAAGGAAAACTCACATCAGCCTTAAAATTACAATCTTGGCTTCACAGAGAAGATAGAAGCTATAGGCCCCTTCTAATCTGCAAAATTACAGTCATTTCTTCTAATTAAAGTGGATTACAGAGGAGCCTGAACAGACCTTTTGAGCACTGTAGAAAGTAGGAATGGAAAAACCACTACAACCAGTTCTCCATGCTTACCAATAAACCACTAAACATTTGTGTAGCAGCACTGTTCTCTGCCTTTTCGAAAGGCATTGTGTTAATGAACGACATAGACCATATTAAGGTCACCTCAACGGCTGGATACCGACATTGAAAACACCAATGTACTTTTTACAATATACAGTTCTTTTCAATAAACTAGACAAACAATTTCAAACAATGGTACTGTTCAATCATCCAGCCAAGAAACACAAAAGTGTCTCATGTGCTATTCTGCTGCCTTACTAAACTGTACAGACATGACATTAGCTGACTAATATTAAGAAAGGTTGTTTTGTTTTTGCTATAAAAATGCATAAATCTAATTAAGAGGAAAATCGGGTCATTGAGAATTTTCAAATGCCAACACTGTCAAGCATGTCCGTGTTCCAGGAAAAGCAGCATGGGAGAACATTCTCTGACGGCTGCCTTTCAGCAGGGACACAGCCGAATGGAAAATCTGCCCAAAGGGACACTTGGAACAAAGCTACTGGGCCAGGAGGTGAGGGGGGACTGAATGCAGCAGGGGTCCAGACCAGTTCTGGAGAAACAAGGAAAACTACGGCTCAAATCTGAAAGGATGCACTGTGGAAATGTACTGTACACAAGTATCACAGCACAAATGACACATTGTCTCACTCAAGGCAGCTGTGGTGGAATGATCACCATTAGACTCACAATGCAAAAGACTGAGATCAGTTTAAGCTTAACAAAAAAGCATGGCTCTGGTCTGCACACTGCCGGTTCTCAATTTTCTAGGGTTGAACACAGTAATTTACAAGGCAAGAGTGAAGGTTGCGAGATGGGGAGTAGGGCGATAATAGTTCAGACAGGTACTGAGGTGCCAAGCCATGCAGAGCCTTATAGGTGAGCATGAGGAAGTCCACACGGAATTTGACCGGAAGCCAGTGCAAAGACTCCAGGATAGGAGTAATGTCATCATTTGCACTAGGCCTGGTCAGGATTCTGGCTGCTGAATTTTGGACATACTGCAGTTTGTTCAAAGTAGATTTAGATACCCCAGCGAGTAGAGCATTACAGTAGTCAATTCGAGAGAACACAAATGTGTTGATCAGCTTTTCAGCCACAGTTAGTGATAGCATAGGGTGTAGTCTAGCGATATTTCTGAGGTGAAAAAAATATATTTTGACAATATGCTGCCCATGTGGGTCGAATGTTAAGCCAGAATCGAATATAACCCCAAGGTTTTTCAATTCAGATTGAAGCTCAAGTACAGAACCATCTACAGATAGGGTAACAGGACTGGCTTTAGGAAGTTGATGGGGGTGCTAATAAGCATGACTTCAGTCTTGTTGCAGTTAAGATGAAGGAAATCTTGAGTCATCCAAATTTTTATGTCAGAGATGCAATTAGATAGAATAGAGACAGCCACATCAGTGTCAGGTTTGGTATGGATGTATATTTGAGTATCGTCAGCATAGAAATGATAGCTGAGGCCATGTGATCTTAAAAGCTGACCAAGAGGGAACATGTAAATGCTAAAGAACAAGGGACCCAGTATTGAGCTATGAGGAACACCAAACTTAACCAGACCAATTTCAGACCTGTACCCATTAAGAGAGACAAAGTGTCAGTGAGGCAAGACTTGAACCATTTGAGAGCAGCTTTTGAAACTCCAAACACAGGCTCAAGACGAGAAAGAAAGATGTTATGGTCAACAGTGTCAAAAGCAGCACTGAGATCAAGAAGGATGAGTATAGAAAGAGAGCCAGAATCAGAAGCTATTAGAAGATCGTTAGTGACTTTGATCAGGACAGTTTCTGTGCTGTGAAGCTGACAGAAGCCAGATTTTGTGTGAAACTCAAATATCCCTTAAACTGTGACAAACATAAAACCTGTTTTATGTTTAAATAGCTGTAGAGGAGAAAACTATAACTGCCATCCACAAGCTACAGCCAAGAGTACAGAGAAACAGCTGGAGTGTAGGATTTTGTTTGTTCAGGTTTGTGGGGCTTCTGTAATACTGTATCTTGGCTACAGTTCTTTCACAATATTTCTGATGAACAAGCGTGAAAGCCAGTGATACTCGCTACTGATGTCAGAGAGAACTGCACTGTTAAAGTTGGCTGGACCTGCTGAAGAGCAGATAGGAGGCAAGGTCTCAACAGCACTGACTATCCCACTATCTCACCATCTGTTCTCCTCCAGGAGAACCCAAGGACTTCCAGGATATTCCACTAAAATCAAGGGCTTCTGCCGGAGGCTTCTTTCAGAACAACAGCTTGTCAGCTTGGCAAAGTCCATCAGCGGAGCAAATGATAGTACAGTAAGCAGGAAACTATGGCAACTACATTTGCGTTGGTGCAGTAATGTTTAATTTACGTAGGAGTACGAATGTGGCTTAGGTGAGCTGTATCATTTATATACACCTCACAGTTGTGCAGTGATCTATTCAGGCATCATCCCGATGTCAAGCGGTTCCTGAACTGGCCAGAAGCCATGTCCCTGCCTGTATGTGCGTCCCAGACACCCTCTTACCGTTGACGTAGATGGTGGCGTTGGCTGGGGGGGCCGACTGGAAGGTGTAGACACACATGTACTCGGCAGCATCATCCGCCCTCGGCTTCACCAACCTGAGCAAGAAAACCAAACGCCTGAAGTTACCGAGGAGCCTGGAGAGTTTCCACAAGCAGGGCCCTGCTGACAGAAGTCTGGCAGCACAGGGAGCTCATACTCAGCACTGGAGTGCAAGACACAGTACAAGCAGCAGAGTGTATTATCCCCAGTATAACACTGTAGGAGACAGATCTGGGCAACAAACCAGAGCCAACGTCCTTCAGTCCTGTCGCCTAGCTCCCTTTCTACCTGATCAGCAGCCCATAAGAAGCTGGGATAAGACAAAAGCCTAAACCCTAAAATGAAAAAGAATGAGATAATTGGTTTCTAAATTGTGTAGAAAATAAGAAACCATTCCCCCAAAAATCCAAACTACCGAGGCATAGAAGCGCTATGTCATGCACACACTGTGAAGTCAAGAGGAGGTTCCAGCACTGCTGTAGCTCTGGACAGGGCTGGTCTCTGCCCGTCCTAGCAGGTCTGGCGCTAGTGGATCACCCACAATGCACTGTGACCAGCTCTAACAAAAACCTTCTCATCAACTCGCTGTGGAGCATCTTCAGGGCTTCTGTCTCCACCAGAGCACAGCAGCGTGCAGAGATTCACGGCTTCTCCACAGAGCCTCTTCAGTCTCGGAAAAGATCTTTCTAATTAATACTCAGTTATCCAGCCAAGGAAGGACAATAATGTCAAGTACGGGACGACGCTGACCAGTTTTAAAGATGTGTGTATTTCAGAGCTGGTCAGAACTGCACTTGGTTCCTCTGCTAATTTTGACTCTTCGGTCATTTTTCTTGTTGCCTTGAGATTAGCGAGTCAAGCATCGCTGGTGCAGCCCTGTGACCTTCGTGCCAGCGTGGAGGTGGCCAGGCCTGTGTGTGCTTCTCTCAACAAGGCTCATAGGGGCTCTGACCGGAGGAGCAGTGCAGCTCTCACTGACAAGCATTCAGCAAACCATAGCACAAACCACTGTGTGTCAAACCAAGCACAATGTCATCAACCCCACTGTGGTCCAGTCCACTGCAGGCTCCTGCACTGGAAACCATAATCCGCTACTGCCAGAGGCCAAACCTGAACCTGCAACACTGGTCCTCATACGACACTGAAGGGGCCAGAAGTGAACGGCACCCTGCACAGGAGGAAACAGCTTCCCTGATGATCTTGGCGTGGGAGAACCTGAAGAAAATGAACAACCTTCCCTTGCATTTGTTGATGTTCATCTTTTGCAACTTTGTCCTCCAGGTTTCGCTGCTTTTTCTGCCCTACGTGTCAGAATGTATTGTGATTTTTCATGTTCCCTGGCTACACTCAGCGACGCTGAAGATTTTGCTCAACGTGGAAAGCCCACGGAGGAGGCCGCCGGCTGCCCACACTCTTACTTGTACTCCGTGTTCATGAGTTTCCCCCGCGTCCCAGAGATCTCCACGCCATTCTTCATCCAGAAGCTCTCGTCGTGGGTGTTGTGGGCGTTGGTCAGGTTACACTGGAGGGTGAACGGGGGGCTGTGGTGGCCGTCCGTGGGCAGGGTGACATCATCGGAGGAGTTGATGCGGGGCTCTGAAAGGCAGACACACTGCGTGTGTAAACCAGAGCAGCAGCGACACTGTGCTGCCTCTGCACCTGAGACTCTGCTGAGGGGAAGGCAGACAGCACACTGCAGTAGACACTAACAACCACCTACCGCCTTCAAAAAGAGGCCATCAACAGTTTGGAAAAAAAAGACTTAATAGAACTCACACTTGTTCTAAATTAATATGAATTAGCAGTTGTCACCAGTGAAGACTGTTGGGAGGGGTTTGTATTTTGTCTTTTCCTGCGACATTAAGAAAGGGGCTTGCAATTTCCCACAGCCAGATACATGCAGGGAAAACCATCCTTAGGTCAAGCTCATCTAATGTGCCCTGAATAGTGATGTTACATATATAATGCTCATCTATAATACACTGTCCTATTGGATTATTTTGGACCAAAATTAATGTCATGCCTTTCAATAGCATTTTTGCTGTTAATAATCACAATGGAAATATTTCTTACAAGATTAAATCTGAAGATCAAATTATATAACTGAGTTATTCTGTGTAGACTATCATCTTTTGAAAAAGATTTCAAGACATGGTTTTGTTTTTGACAATGTGTTACCTGCTCTCACTACAGGTGCTCTTGTGACCTCTAAGCTCTTGTGACCCCCTCAGCAGTGCCCCAGGTCTTTTGACAGTTAACATAAACGAACAAGACATGACTGAAGCCTGCCCATGTGGTTCTAAAGTCATTTCTTCCCCATTTCACATGCCTGTTACGATCCTGGCTGAATGAAGTAATGATGCCAGTGGGTTCTTTGTCACCCCTGCAACATGCAGCTCTACAGCTTTCAGACGAAATCAGAAAACCAGTGAGCAAGCTGTGGGCTCTGTGTGACCAAACAGGGAACTAGACACAGAGTCTATGTTTAAATGTAAAATTACCACCGCGAACAAACACCACTTCTAGGTTTCACTGTTTCGACAATCTGGAAAAAGTATTCAGGCCTGGAAACTGAGAAAAAAAAGAGAGGTAAGAATATCAGCTAACATAATCAGAAATAGTTCTTAAACACAGCAGGAGAAGATTAATTTGTAGGAAGGAAATTGCCTACATTGTGCATTGAGGTTCAGGAATTTATGATACAGAAAGAAGACCTCCAAAAAGGTTTTTGTGGAGGTGACTTAACAGGTTCACTAAAGCACAATCCTCCTCCAGAATCGCACTTGTGTGTGAACCGTGTGGCAGAGGAGACGGGCGACATGTTCCTGCAGTAGATCTGTTACAGGTGCCCTCAAAACTAGAGTCTCCAGTAGGTTCACGTTGCAGGTCCTGTGACCCTTCTAAGGACAAAGACACTGCAGATTCCCCCCGAGACCTGGGTGTTAATCTAAGGGCCCGATCCAAATCCAAGGACAGGATATCTCCTCTCTCTTTGTTTTGCTGGGCACCATTTCAAACCACAGTCTCCCAGTACAGCTCTTTGCTCTGGCCTATAAGGAAACCAGTCTTTCTGCATTCTCTTTGCTCGACCTCCCAAGTCTTCATCAGCTTCCAGTCGGGCCAAATCGGTGCAGACAATGATTTCAGCAGCTGCACTCTGAACTTACCTGTAGCTTTCAAACACCAGCGAGATTTTGTTGTCCTGGAAACCAAAGTTTGGTTTAGGGAATTTTCCGGAGGGAGGTTATGACCTTGAGTGTTCGCCAGGAACACAAATCTGTGGAGTTTGAAAGGCCTCACTGCCAATGGCCAAATCCACTTCTTTAACACGATGAAAGACAAACTGGTTTGGAAAAGCTTTCTGAAAGCATGGCACAGAAACATGAACAACATCAGGTGTCCACATGCCACGATGTTCTTGTTTATATGGCAAGCCAAGCTCTAAGTAAATTGAGACTGAAACGGTTTCGGGTGTCCACACTGATTAACTGATTAAGGCTTAATCCCTGGATTGAGCTGCTGTCACTACACAAAGTAAGGAATGGGGGAATATGTCAAATGTTCTTTGAGTTGGCCTTCAAAACCTGCTAAGGCACAGGAAATTAAACACGAAGAGTTATCAGAGAAAGACACTTAAGACGGTGCATGAGTAGCCAAGCGTGTCTACAAGACGTGATCAGACGCTCAGGACCGAGGCCACGGTACAAGCTAGACTGGGTCAGGCAGCAGTCAGGGGTACTAGGTGGTCAAGTGTGGGCAGATCCTCACTGACCTTTCACATTCAGAGCTGGCAGGCTAGCAAAAGCAGGAAGTGAGCATTAGACTCCGTTAATCTCAGCCACCGAAAACAAGCCTTTGGTGAGGAAGTATTAAGCCACTGGAGAACGTCTGATTCACTGAGCATTTGTGTGTTTTGTCTCATACATGAAAGGAAACCTAGTAACTGCCTGAGTCCTCAAGCAAAACTTTTGGCAATAGGCCCTATGAATAAAAGACTCCAGCGCAGTTTAGATGTCAATGTCCAACAAAACATGGTCATCAGGTTACTGACGAGTTCCCTAAGGGGCTCTGCATACTGGCCAAACAGTCGTCGATGGGACGGGCGTCTCAGCCAGGACAGGGAATAAAAACAAATAAACTGAAACATTTCTAGAAAACTTTAGTTACAGGAAGCTGGGAACATGTTTGTTACAGTGTTTTAGACACTGCTTTTTTACTCACCTCAGTCATGTGATACATCCCATAAGCCAGACTGACGTATAACTGGAGACATTCTCTCAGTGTGTAATACTGACAGGGTGCACACCTCAGATGAAGACAGTGAGTGAAATAAGCAATAGAGCATCATGTTTAAAATCAGACAGAGAAAAGATTCTGACTATAAAAGGGAAACCTTGAATCTTGAAATTCAATATTTATCCTTCTGAAATTATGAAAGAACATTTCACAAGATATGCAGAAGTTTTAATATAATACCTGGTTAAACCCATCCCTTAGTCTGCACAATGAAGAAACCCAAAGCAAACTACACACAGAAGAGAGCTTTTCATCAGAATGTCCAAGCAACCATCCGACACTCCTCTGCACCCCTGGCTGGGGGTCCAAAGCTTGTGATCATGCAGAAACACAGTCTTACAGTACAACTACGTGGCAACAATAGTTTTTCTGACATCAAAGTCACAGAATACATATTCTTAACAGTGCACCATCAGTGGATACAAGGAATTCAAAGGAGTACAAAGAGACAAATGGCGGTAATTTTCCCTCCTGCAAAAGTTTTATATCCTTTGCTATTTTATTCTCTTTCCAGTAATAAACAGGTACATGATGGCTATTCAGCTTCCTGACGTTCTGAAAACGCGCATGCACTCTAAACACACGGTTGTTGTTCAGTTAAGAGAAAATTGAAAATCCAAAACTGCCACTGTTACTCATACATTTTCACACTTCGAGAGGATGGGCCAAAACAGTGAAATATTTTACCAAAAAAACGTTAATTGAATTTTGTGGGAGCCATTTCCAGAATCACACTGATTTGACTGTTAAGATCTTCAAACTTTAAGCAAGTAATCATAAGATCATGAGGTTTTGATTAAATAAAAACTATACTTGTTGACATGAGACTTGCAAGAGCAAGTGTTCTGCATACTACTATAATGATTTAGGAACTAATTACAACAGTTGATGGTGACAAGTGTGAGGAGACGGTCTGCGCAGGTGTGCCGGGGTGTGAGGAGACTGTCTGCGCAGGTGTGCCGGGGTGTGAGGAGACTGGGCAGGTGTGCCGGGGTGTGAGGAGACAGTCTGCGCAGCTGTGCTGGGGTGTGAGGAGACGGTCTGCGCAGCTGTGCCGGGGTGTGAGGAGACTGTCTGCGCAGGTGTGCCGGGGTGTGAGGAGACTGGGCAGGTGTGCCGGGGTGTGAGGAGACGGTCTGCGCAGGTGTGCCGGGGTGTGAGGAGACTGGGCAGGTGTGCCGGGGTGTGAGGAGACAGTCTGCGCAGCTGTGCTGGGGTGTGAGGAGACGGTTTGCGCAGCTGTGCCGGGGTGTGAGGAGACTGTCTGCGCAGGTGTGCCGGGGTGTGAGGAGACTGGGCAGGTGTGCCGGGGTGTGAGGAGACGGTCTGCGCAGGTGTGCCGGGGTGTGAGGAGACTGTCTGCGCAGGTGTGCCGGGGTGTGAGGAGACTGTCTGCGCAGGTGTGCCGGGGTGTGAGGAGACTCTCTGCGCAGTTGTGCCGGGGTGCGAGGAGACTGTCTGGGCAGCTGTGCTGGGGTGTGAGGAGACTGTCTGCGCAGGTGTGCCGGGGTGTGAGGAGACGGTCTGCGCAGCTGTGCCGGGGTGTGAGGAGACGGTCTGCGCAGCTGTGCCGGGGTGTGAGGAGACTGTCTGTGCTGGATACACAAGGAGCTAGAATTCTAACAAGGCTGCTGCTAACCCAATTTAAAATATCCATTCTTGATACAAAGGATTTAGCAAGATCATAGACAACACTGTCTAAATTAGTGCATTTGCTCAGTCCCATTCTATATTTTTAAATCCTGTATTAACCTCACTGCCTCCTTGGCCTTCCAGGAAACACAGTCTGGGAGGCCTATAGAATCCCCCTGGTGGGCTGGGCTTGTTTGGCACTAAAGCACATTTATACACACACTTCCACTCCAGCTCCAGCTGCAGTTCCTGAGAAACAACCAATGGCTGCACAGCAGGTTCAGCCAGTTCAATCCATTAGCCCTGTCTCTGCGTCTCTGACGCAGTGCTACAGCATTGCTCTCAGCTGATTTGTGTCTTTAAACATTTCACTTGCTGAGATTTACTTGGTTCCAAAAGACATTTTTCTCTCTCTTACCCACAAACACTAGCTCTTTCCTGCCTTCTTGCTTTTAGCTTTGAAACAGAAGGAGAATTAGGGCCCTCAGAAATCCTATAGGGTACAGCGGTGGCCAGTATAATTTCGGAGCAGAGGTTAGCTGCCACTTGTAACAGTGAGCTGATCGGATGTGGTTCTCTCCTCCACTGCTGGGTCTGGCCACTGGCAGGCTTATTACACTGATGTGATGGGCCTGCTCGTCAGCACAGGGGCTGGGATAAAGGAAAACCTCTTGAGTGGGAGGAGCTCAGGAATTCAATTAGCATTCACAGCACTTTCCCCTGCAGTGCAGTTCGCCCAGTGGCCCACAGGATGAGACACAAATACCCAGCCCTGCTCACTGCGGCAGCACACCCACACACAACGCAGCCACCCCCCTGCAGCCAAGACACAGAGACAAGACAGAGCGCACACACACAGACACACACGCACAAGCAGAACTATACACATACTGTATGCACATGCGCACATATACATGCACGTATACACACACACGCATGTATACACATGCGCACATATACATGCACGTATACACACATCTATGTATACACACATGCACAGACACACACGCTCACGTATACGCACATATACACAAACACACACCCGTACATATTCACAGAAACGCACTCACACACATGCACATACAGTACATATACACACGCCCACATGCACACACAAATGCACACGCAAACATACATACACACACATACATGTAGACACGCAGGCACATACACACAAAAACACAGACGCATATATACATGCGCATATACACATGCACATATACAGGCACTCATACACAGGCACATATACATACACACACATTTACACCAATGCACAAAGACAGAGTGCACACACATGCATGTATGTATACACACACACGCATGCAAACACACAAATATACATGTATACACATACAAATGCACACATGCAAACATACATACACATACTGTACATACGCACATACGCACATACACACAAATGCACACACATGCCAAAATTACCACAAACACACACACATATACAAATGCATAGACATGCACACATATGCATGCATATCAACACAAACGCACACATGCAAACACACACGTATACACACAAAAGCACAAAGGCGCATACACACACACATACAAATGCACACATGCAAACATTGACACATACATGTGCAAAAATATACAAATATACACGTACTGTACACACACATACACACATGTGCACACACATGCACATGTACACACAAACACATACATACACGCCAATACACATGCAAACGCACATATGCAAACATACCTACACATGCATACACATACAAATGCCCACATAAACACAAACATATGCAAACACAAATGGCCACATACTGTACACATGTGCACACACATGTTCATACACAAACACACACATTCACATTAGCATGCACACATACGGTGGACAAGTATTACCACCCCTTGATAAATATGAAGAAGAAAAGAAGTATAAAACAAATACTGAGTTCATTAAGCACTGAAATATATTTCCAACATAAGGAATCAATTATCCTCAATTAATGATTCAATTAAATCAACCAAGACAAAAAACTATTACATTATAAATTATTTTCCCCAGAATAAAAGAAACAATTATTGGCACCCAATAATTTTGGCACCTATGTTTTTCAGGTAAAACAGCATTACTTGTTTACAATTGAACCTTGAAATGAAAAAACACATACAGTACGTCTGCACATACGTACACAAATGCACAGATTGCAGCTCAAAGGCACTCTGGCTTACTACAAACCACAGGAAAACATTTCTTTGACAAGCTATTTGTTGAGATCCTGCAGAAGCAGAAGCAGAAGAAAAAGCTGGTCGTATCTATGCCAAGGAAGGGATTAATGGGGCACCTGTGGATGTCTGGTGCCACAGGCAAGCAGAACCCCTGTGAAGCAGTGATGCAACCTGTTGGAAACTCTTGTGATGTTTTACCAAGGAGTGAAAAAAGTCACTCATGGATTCTTTATATTCTGGCTTCGGTTTTCCTTCCTCAGTCCTTTAAGATAAACATGTATCATCTCTGTTTTGTAATAGAGCCACAAGTGGTTACTAAAACTGTAACACGTTACTGGATGTTCACAGAAGTGGGTATCTAGCCTCATACAGCTTTGTATGTAGCCTTGCATCAAATGTACACTTACCTTTGTGTCTTTCAGTAAGAAAGCTTTTAGAAATTATGCATAGGAAAATAATTTATTAGCTATTAATTGCAGCTCATAAAGACAAGAGTACAAATATCAATTACTCAATGACACATCAGTACAGAGATCAACTTATTATTTTTCTTCATATACTGTATGAAGGCACACGAAAGAGTGAGTGTTGATCACCACTCAAAATGCAACCAGATTTCATCCGTCCCACCTTGGAGAAAAAGCACCCTGAAACGAAGCACACAGACACCAACCGACTACTGCTCAGGAAACAAAGAAATGGCTGTGCTCTGCCTTTCTTATTTTAGGCAGCAGTGCATCGTGTTGAATTCCATTCTGTAGAGACATTAACCCCAGTTCGCCTCGGTCGGCCTCACTGTCAGAAATGTTGTGCTCGCTCACTGTCCCAGATGGCACCCAAAAGGCATCACACTTTAAAAAGTGCAGTTGATCTCTCAGCTCCTTATGGTGCAACATTTCTACTTTCTACAATTTCACTTCAGGGGACTCGAGTCCTTTCACCAGAAACATGCTTTTCCACAGCTTTTTCTATGTATATGAAAGAGTTCCTTTCAGACAGTTAGAGTTATGATACCTGTTAAAGTAGAATCTTCAATAGAATATTTACCACCAAATACTGGGATCAATACCTAAATCTAAAAGAAATATTTATCTCTCTAAACCAATCAATGCATATTTTGTGCTGATACAGAGTGCAAATAATTACATCTGTAACTTTATTTATAGGTTGCTGTGTTACCCAGTGCCATTTTATCATGTTGTAGTCACAGCTCTAAGACGAAAACAGTATATATTGTTCTTTGAAGTGCATGTGGCCACAGTTTTATTTGAATAGTTGTACTATAAAACAAAAACATTAAAATGTAAGAGGGTGCATATGTTATGTTAGCTGTCCGTTTTTTTCTGCCCTGTGGTCAGTGCACTCTAATGATGATACAGGTGCATGTAAACAGATTCTCCGAACGCATGCTTGACTGCACCTTCTACTGCATCAAAAAGGGGGAAGAAACACTGCTCAGCTCGGCTGGATCAGGTGTCGGAAGCAGTCTACGCTACATTTCACACACAACCACAAACTAACACACCATCGACAAATCTACTGACACAACAACAGTCCACCAAATATACATGACAACAGAACAAACTATACATCCACCTGAATGCACTGATACAGCATTGCCATGTATAGCCTGTTATATACATGTGCTTATGTGAATCACATGTATATAAAATGAGCACATTGACATTCAGTAATGACAGAATATAATTACGGTTACATTGATATACCATTTGTGCAGAGATCTGAGACTATTTTGATATTTATGTGCGCCATAAAATCTCAGATATTCCTCACTTGCAATAAACCCTTATTTTTTCTGAGCCCTTAGAGCACAAAGAGATCCAAAGTCCAACAGGTTTCCTAGTTTGCTATAAACCCTTGATTGGAAAAGATATGGGAAGAAACTGCAAAAAAATCTTGACTCACTGAGTGGCCTGCATGAGAGTGGGAGAATCACATGAGAGTCTGGTTTCCACTTCAGTTCTCCGAGTGTCTTAATTGAGCTTGATCAACTGGCTGAGCCGTTTCCAAGTCATTAACAGCCGAGGAGTGAAATAAGAAGCCAGCAGTGGCTCTGGGGCCTAGAATGGGTGTGAAAGCTACAGACATGAGGAGACCTCATTGGTACACATTCCATTGGGTTGCTTTCCAAAGCTCTGGCAGAGTGCAGCTTTCGACACGGCTTCAGTTCTGGTCAGACTGAGTCACCTCCTTTTGTTGCTAGAGGCTCGGACAAACCTTGTGCCACCACATTTATAATTCGATAACGAACTGAAAGCATTTAATTGTGAGCACTGCCTAAATAATGAATGCCTTCAGCATGAGCGCTCAGTTTTAAGCTTTATTTTAGCTTATCGAGGTACTTTGTTACAAAGCTGCTGTGCAGGACCAGTCACTTTGTTTAGCAAACTGCTGGGGTTTAACAGACATCTTGCTAGTGAGGACAATACAACAAGCTCTCAATTTCTCTTAACCCCTCAGAGGCTCTGGGCACTTCAAAACAGTTAATCTGTGAACTAATCGAGATTTTATGGTGTATATACTCAGTCACATTTTTCTGAAAATTTTAAGAGTATAATGTCATTATAAACAGATGTGTGAGGTTACAGTTTCTCAGCTAGCATGTTATTGTCACCATATTCTTTTAGCCCACCTCAGCTTTGCACCCCAGCAGATGAGGTATCAGCCACAAGCCTGTGGCAACGAGGAACCATGTTTCCTGACAGGCTCCACACACAGATCTACTGGTGGTGCAACACTGGCGTACAGCCGGCACATGGTTTCACTATCAGGCGCCCATTGTCAGTGCCAGTCTAGCTGTTCTTCTCAAGCTGTGCATGTGAAGCAGTCATGTGCCTGAGAAAGGGCTAATTTCATCATCATTATGAGGACAAGCATCCATACACATTGTAACCAATATAATGTCATTACTGGTCTCCCGTCTTGCAAGTCAGTTTTAAAGAAGGCACAAGGTAATTCAATGTCCAGTCTTGAAAGAAACTGCCAAGCCCACTCCAATCTAGAAATGAACAGACACAGTCAAGACCCACCAAGGTCAATATTTTTTTTCAAATACACCTGAACTGCAAGAGAGATGCATAGAAATGCAGAGAGTGCCGAGAGAGCTCAGGTCTTTCACGTGCCACCTGAAACACAGACCCAAATTAAAGCAGGTGGTCTCTTTCCTTGTGTCTTCTTCTTAAGTCCCCTCAAGTCCTGGCAGAATCTCCCCCCGGCACGTCCTTTACAAAGGATCGCTGCCGACTTCAAAGCACTGTGGAGCGCAGCACCGCTGACAGGATGGAACACACTGGGCTTTGAAGTAAATAAAACAACCCACTCAACTTCAACAAAGAGAACAGAAAATAAGGTGAAGGAGTAAAGGAATGAGGTTCGAAAGAGTGAGCACAGACGATGGCTACACGAGGAACAGGAGCCACACAGGAGCGACGGGACACTCAGGACACAGACCAGGGTGTGAGGGGGAGGGGAGCAGCTGGAGGGGCAGGGGAGGTTTCTGGGTTTGTGGTTATCCGAGAGGTTGGGAAGAGGAGACGGAGGGATTTCCCACTTGTTACTGGGATACTGGGATCTGCTTGGGAAGGAGAACACGTCGGTGTTATTCAAAATGGTATAAGGCTGCAGGGAGTTAAGGTAACCAGACAATAAAAAGGAAATAAATACATCCAAAAATTAAATCAGAATGAAGGCTGGTTGGCGTTTTGTTTTATTTCTTTGGTTCTGAACGGCGGGGTGGGAGGGGAACCAGGATATCAGAGGGGGTCTCTACAGGACATCGACCGCGGGGATTGAGAACTCACTCTGCAGCACGGAAATGGTGGCCTGCGCGCGGATCCAGGTGATGGCCGGGTTTTGGCGCAGGTCGTTGCGGCGCGGGTCGTTGCTCGCCCGGCACTCGTAGGTCCCCGAGTCCTCCAGGACGAGGCGGGTGACGCGGAGCACACTCACCCCGTTGGCGCCGTACGCCGTGTTGATGGAGACCCGGCGCCTGCGGGCGCCGTCCCACAGCTGCTTGAAGGAATCGGCGCGGTTGACTTCGGCATACCACCACTGGATCTCGGGCGTGGGGCTGCCCACCACGTCGCAGTACAGCTCAAAGGTGTCTCCCGTGAGCTTAGTCTCAGACATGGGCGACTTCACAAACCCAGCTGGAGAGGAAAAGCGTGTCGGGTTCGGCAGAGGCGGGGGGGGAGGCAGGAGGGAGGGGAGGAGGCGAGAGAATGCAGGCATAAATAAAAAGATCAGTCGAACAAAAGAATAAAGGCAAATTAAAAAAAGACGGCACCTCACGGGTGAGTGGCACAAGCGGAGCAGAGAAACAGAAGAGCGACATGAAAGCAGAGGAAGGTCAGCAGCCCCCAAAACCAGGGTGAGCATCTGTCTTCGGTCCAACTACTCGGGACTCCTTCACGCAGTCTGGCAACAGACAAGACGGCCACAGCCGCCCCGCACCACGTGTCCCACTGCAGTCAGAGCGCAGGGTATGGGCGCTCCCCCAGCAACTCTCTAACCACACCAGCCTGGCAAAATCGTCTCCATCAGCGGACCAGCGCAGACCAGCCTGCAGAACTAACCAGCACGCCTCCCCCCAGTTCACCGGAAGGCCTTCTGCAGCCAGAGATGTTTTTGCCTCAGTGAGGGTGTTTTATTGATCCAGTTCAAAGGTCAATAAAGTGCACACTCTCAAAGCAGTCTTGACAGTTTACATTTCTGTCTCGGGAATGAGGACATGTAGGCTCTGACAAGTAATGTAGAATGAACCAAGAGCACAGACCTTAAAAACCATGAAGATCTGGTGAATAATGGACGATATCACACAATGAGTCGACAAAAATGAAAATCTTTCTTCCTTTTAGTGTGAATTCTGCTTCTACAAAACAAGCTGAAATTCAGAGGACCGACTAGTCCATTCCTCATGTCAAAGCTCATGTTTTCTTCAATGCCTGTTAGTCGTGATGCACTGTGGATGTCAAGAATGCCCGTCACAAAAACACTTTGCGGCCTCATCTTTAGAATAAAAAACAAACCAGTAACCGTTTTGTTATAAAATAAGGTCTGAATTACAACAAGTTGTGAAGACTACAGTACAACAGCAAACTTGTAAATCATTGATACACTTTGACCTGATGGTTTAATGAATTCTTTTTCACCCTTCCCATAATGAAAACATTATTTGACAACAGTATAAAAGAGAATTCTGCTTAATAAAAAAGCTTTGTTCAGAAAATCCTCTGCAACACACAAGATATCTGAACTATTCAATGATTTTAGAAGGTAGTGATACTAAATGAGGGAATTGAAGATGTCAGAGATTGAGTAATGAATTCCACCTCATACACTTCAACACAAAGTGAAAGTCTCTGTTACGGAATATTAATGAGGACCCTATGCAGAAAAATCAGGACGGACTCCAGAGGCGTAGTCTATTAAAGAGGCCAAGGTCCAAAAGCCGAAGGAAAAAACAAACCGGTGCAAAAGTACAGAATCAGAAGCGGAGCTGTCAGCCGTGAGGAAGCTGAGAGTCGAAGCCAGAACGATAATCAAAGTACCAAAACAAAACCAGGAGACGTAGAACAAACCAGGGTCAGGAAGCCACAAACCAAGACGTAACTAATCGCAGGAAGACCGGGGTAGCTCTAGCCAGGAAAACGTCATACTGAGCACAGGTGAGAGTGTGAAGCAGCATTAAATAGGCTGGAGTAAATGGGCTCATTGGAAACCATGCTGGAATGCGAGGTGGAAAGTGTCAATTCATTCCTCATTCCTAGCCTTTGAAAAATGTGTAAATAGAAATATAACAATAATTGCTTACACTTATATAGCACTTTTCTGGACACTCCACTCAAAGTGCTTTACAGGTAATGGAGATCCCCTCCATCCCCAGTGTACAGCCCCACCTGGAAGATGCGATGGCAGCCAGAGTGTGCCAGTACACTCCCCACACACCAGTGATCAGTGGGGAGGAGAACAGAGTGATGAAGGTGTCCTGGCCATTTTGGCCACTGGTAGAGTCAGGACCTCGATTTTAGGTCTCATCAGAAGGACAGCACCTATTTACAGTATAGTGTCCCAATCGCTACACTGGGGCATTAGGACCCACACGAACTGCAGAGTGAGTACCCCTACTGGTCCAACTAACGCCTTTTCCATGTTCTGCAAATGTTTTGTGTTCTCTGGTGAATAGCAGCTCCACCTGGGTGACAACAGAACAGGCAGAGGAGTGAGAAACTGGACCACCAGGTGCACTAAGGGGCCAGGTTGTGCAGGTGCAGAGTGGAAGCTAGCCAGGACACCAGGGGTAACACCACTACTCCGATGATCTTTAATCACCAAGAAGTCAGGACCTCAGTTTCACGCTCCTTGGAATAACATCACAGCAGTCTTGTAATGGTCTTCTTCAGCATTTCATTGTCATTTTTTAGGTTTTGTTAATGCAAACCTTTTAAATAGATTCAACGGGATTTGATTTGCCTGCCCTACTAAAGCTTTGCAGCCAAACAGATAGTTTGCATGAAAACCGAAGAAAACAAGAAGCACTCTTAAATTTGGATTTTACACAAAGACGTACAAATACTCCAAGGGCCAGGACCATCTGCTGCACTGTCCCTCGATGCACCAAGCTCTGCAGGAAATCCACCTACAGTACATGCACTGCTTTCTCTTCCCAATTCGCTAAATATATGAATCCCCCAGCAATGAGAGCCAAGCAGCAAGGACAAAGGATAATCTGTCAGAAAGATTAATTTGTTGTCATTTTTCCAGATCCTCATCAATCACGGCTTAAATAAAAGTTGACACAACTGATGGCAACATACCAGGGGACAAAACAAATACTGGCCTTTGTTGACACCACAGCCAAAATTCAGTAGATAATGTCTCAATGTCTCCTGTACAGTAAAATGCTACGACACTAATATTCAGTTTACCTTGGATTAGAGAGGTGGTTTCTCACAGTACAAAGCCTACAAAAACAGGACACAAACAAAATCACTGATGATAAAAGCTACTGTATACATCTTAACCACACACTATTGTCTGCTCTAACACCCAGGACAGACGCCTGAAAAGATAAAGGAAACTAGACTACACACTCCCCAAAAAGAACTAAAATGGAAGGCAGCTTGAAAAAAAATGACATTGAACCAAGGTTTTCAGTCCCTCAAGAAATTGTGATCCAGAGGTTAAAGAAATTCATTTTGTTGGCCTAGAAAAGTTAAATTTAGATATGGGAATGACCTACAGCAATGGCTGCGAGCACATTCATCATGGGAAGAGTGTTGTGAGCCCACACGGACCCTCTCTCCCCATAGGAGCACAACTCCGGGCAGGCTGGTGCTCAGGCGGGCACCACCACATCAGTGACACCTGTACCTGCCGAGCTAGAGTTACATCAGCCCATGTCCAGGGTCAGCTTTCTGAGCACTGGGAAATGTGAAACAAAAGGGTGCAGTGCTCCGTCAGTAAAAGAACACCTTCAAACCCAACACTGCTAGTAATATTTATATATATATTATTTAGATAAAACAATATTCAGGGTTTCACCTACTTTTTTAGCCATGGTAGAGCTGTTAGACACATCTTTACAAAATCCACACTGCCTGGGGATGAACAAAACTGATGTAAAAGGCTTCAGACACTCGTTTTAAAATTCAGTATTTACATAGAACTCCTGACCTGAAACTGCCACACCAGCTGAACAAGGGTAAACGACTGGGAGGCCAGACTGAACAAGCCCAGAGTGGAGTTTAACCTGGACCCTGGGGTTAACTCCCAGCACAACAATTCAGCAACCACATTAAGTCCACATCTGAAAGACGCGTTACACTCATGACAGGGTGATCGAATCAAGTGACAGGACGAACTGTAACCATTCAAAACATAACTGCCAAACACAATACTTATCTGCACTTTGATAGATACTTCAGGTATAACTCAAAGGCTTGATTACTCCTCTATGAATTAAAATCATCTCAATAAAATCTGCTTTCATATAAGAGGATCCTAACATCCGTGGGTGCCGTATCACCAAGGTCTCTGTCTGGGGGATGAAAAAGATTTAGGAGTAAATTTATTTAGCAATCAATGCCAAGCTCTGCAGCACTGCAGCGACCTCTCAGACAGCAAATCGGTGTCTTTCTGCGGCCGTGAGTTCACCTCCTCCCAGCCAGGCTCCCACACACCTCTCGGACGTAAACATGGGGGAACAATTGTCGCCAATTCTGGGTTCACGCTAAAACAATAACTGAACATCCCTGGTGGCATCAAAACATCATGTTTCCCTACAGGTTTTACATGAAGCTAAAACACTGAGTACAAGTGTTCTGTAGCTACCTCCCTGACATTTAGAGAAAAGGGGCAGTCAGAAAAGTGTCTGTGTGAGCAGAGATCCTAATTACTGAAGCCTCACTGAGCTAAGGTCACACCATTTTCCCCTGGGGAGATTTCATCTATATGCACAGTTTTGTTTCAACTGGACGGGCATGCACTGTACTGGGGTCTCCAATCAGATCCACACGCATGAGAACTAACAGAGGTAAGCACAGCACACAACACACTTGCGACACACAACACGGCACAACCTCAGTGTGTTGGGTTGTTGCTTTATTGAGAGGCCAAGGGACAGAAATAAACACCCCTTGGAAGTGTGTTAAATATTAATGCCCCGCACACTTCAGCTCCCTAGTAGCTCGTTAGTCATTCTGAGGTAAAGCTTCCCAGAAGAAGAAAGCAAATACGTTTCCTGAAGTCTGTCTTAGGAGTCAGAGAAAGCCAGCAGTTAAGCATCAGGGAGGCTGCTGGCTCTCTGTGTGCACCCGGAGCAAATCAGTGGAGATTCGTGTCCTTCAGAGCGGACGTGAAACTGACAGGCTGCCACGCGCACTATATTCACTGTGGCAGGAGTCCCAGAACCAGAGATCATGATATTTTAGCAATAAAATTGGTTTTTCCCTCAGGTTCATTTGAAACTGACATAGATTGAAAGAAGTAGATTGCTTTTGGACAGTGAGCTCTTAACTCTCAATAATAATGTAATGAAAATGATCATGTTTCTTTATTAGCCCTATACAATTTCTTGCATTAGGAATTCGTCTTTTCGCATACCCCAGCTTTTCTCCATGGAGACACAGACAGGGAGAGAAGCTTGGGGTCAGAGCGCAGGGTCGCCATTGTACGGCGCCCCTTGAGTAGTTGGGGTTAAGGGCCTTGCTCAGGGGCCCAACGGAGTAGGATTCCTCTGCCGGCTGTGGGATTTGAACCGGCAACCTTCCAGTCACAGGCGCAGATCCTCAGCCACAGAGCCACCGCTCTGCCCAGCGCTCAACTAGCGCACGCTGACATTTCCCCACCTGCAAGCTCATTCTGGGACGGTGGATTAACATGATCGTATCTGCAACTAAGTAAAAGGAGAAGGACACCGATATGGAGATGGACCGCAGTCCATATTTAATGAGAAACGGGATCTCTGCTAATTAAGTTTCAGAAAGACTCCAGTGAAACCTTTCTCTGACATGTTCCACTTCAGCGCCCTGACAGCTTGACTAGAACAAGGAGTGCTCTTGATGTGCAGTATCTCTTTTTTTATAACACTCTGGGCTTTCTTCTGTTTGGCATCTAACGGAATCAAAGAGCTCTTTCACAGTTCACTTGAGTCATCATGCTGTTGTCCAAAAGTCTTTAACAGTCTGCATTCATTCTTTTCACTCAAAGTACTTCCTTCTTTATGCAGAAACAATATGGCAATCTTCCTCTGAAACTGAAAACATTTTAACATAACATCAAATACTGATATATCCATATTTTATACTGTAGCACCAAAACACCATTTAACTTAATGAAACTAGATTAAAAAAGAAGCACAAATTATCTCAATGGCAAGGAATGCCTGAGAATGAGTTGTTATCATTGGAAAAACTAGTGGACCATTGAACTACATTTGTGATGTTCAGATAATACCAGATTAACTATAATATTTAAGAACTTTTCACACAGATTTACTAGCTGTGATTAATTAAAAGTAATATTAAATACAAAATAATGTAGGCTAATTATTGCTATGAAAGTTATTTATATATAACCATACATAACTACAAATTGAAATTTCTGAGGAAGGAAATAAAACAGTTTATTGGAACCCAAGATTATAGTTAACTCAATAACCTCACAATACCTTTCAAAAGTACACTCCATATCCCATTAAACTAACTTACAATTTACTCAATAAGGTCATTAAGAGTTTTACACTACTGCTGTAACTGTTTTAAAACCTGGTTTGGAATAACACTGGTAATGAGTACAGGGATCCAAGCACTGGAGTAATGTGTCCCTATGTATGAGTGCTATGGGGGACCAAGATGTTCAGCTGCTGCATTTTGAGTAAGTTGGACTTACATTTACATTTAGGCAAAGCAACTAATAAAGAAAAGAAATAGTATTCCAGGAAGGAAGGTTTTTTTTTCTTAATAATGGCTTTATGTTGGCAATGATATCTCAGATGACTGAATATAACTCTATTCATGTTCTTATGTAATAAAGTATAAAGACTACAAAGACATCTCATCTTCTTTATTTCACTAAATATAGCCATGCACAGCATGTGGATGAGGTGGTAGCTGAGAAGAAAGACAGAAGCTCATTAATTGAAAGTTATCACACTATGTAGATAAACTCCCAGCCCACAGGCTAGGCCAGTGATGTAATTAACAGATGTCAGAGTAAGCTTGAGCAAAATAATGACTTTAGAAAGTGACTTTTTCATTACAGTAACTTCTGACTGTTGGAAAATGTTGACAAGGAGCAAGTGCTGTCATGTTTAAGGATAGTGATCACCAGTCCTGGTCCAAAGAGTTTTCTGGCTGGGCACTTGGTCAGATGGCATCATCTTAGGGACACTGGGGCTCATCTAATGCTTACCAGATGAAATTCCTTTCATTTTGGATAACACTACAATAAAATTGAAAATAAGTCATGTTATGCTGCCATTTGTGAAAAACAAAGCTTATTTTCAAAAATATATTTTTTCCGCTGCATTCTCCTTTCTGAAAGGCTCATAACATTTTCTGTTATTCATGTTTTTCTTGCAGTCATCAGTTGCTAAGGAAACCTTGTGAGAAAAGGTATCAACATATACTGTACCACTGTGAAATGTTAATAAACCATAAAGGCCAGTGTTTCTAAATATATCACAGCTTAGGGTAAAATCTGTATCTTATTAGAATGAGAAAGAGAAATGTAGTGTACAGTATTTCTATAGCATGTATCACAGGAACCAAACATTTTTGTCCTATTTAATAACCTTTCTTTTGAAAAATACAGAACTACAAAGAACTGTTTTTAAAACTCAAAAGGAGGACGGAAAATATTCTGACATATTTATTCTTAATATGTTTTCAAAATAAAAGGAAAGAAATGACATCTAAAAATCTAAAAAACTGTTGTATTTCTAATAAAATATTTCTCATTCTTCATGTAAAGAATGACACTGGAATCCATTGCTAAGGCTATGGGGATTGCACTTCCTGTTATTAATCAGGTTTCGAAAACATAAAAAAATCTATAGACCCCATCTTCTTTTCCAGGTAGCGACACCTGAAAAAAAGGAGTCAAATCTCTTATTCGGTGGATTTTACTTTCAAAGAAGCTCAATTCAGAATTCTCCAAATACGCTTTAAATATCTTAAACATGTTCCTATTTAGCTCATTTCTTTTGTTGCATAATGGGTTTAATAAAAAAGGACCACAAAGAGCTTTCCACCAGACTGAAAGAGAACCATTTTCCAATTTCACACACTGTCCTGAAGCTGCTCTCACCACGTGCATGACAGGAAAAGGTTCAGTTCTTTTTGAGACTGGGGTTAGTGGGAACAAGGAGACTGCTGCTTCCCTAAGACATACTGGCCAAATCAGACTTGGCCCTTAATCTCACTGACACTGCTCACTTGCGGCTCTGACCAGAGGTTTCAACCAGTATTCATCAGGAAAAAATGTTTTGTGTTTTTGATAAAGAAAGAGAGCCCAAAGAGAAACTGCAGTTCACATTCGGTTATCTAGGACATGGCTGTATCACTGCCCTTCAGAGCACTGGCTCCTTAATCCATTTAGTGCCTGATCACCCTAAAGCAGATATTTAAAGATTATTACCTTGGCCTGACATGAAACGCCAATGGGAACAGAACACAACCGTCGCCCTGTTACAAGTCAGCCGTGGCGGTGAACAAGGCGTGAGGTCATGAGACACCCTGCTAGGCCAAGCACAAGGAAGCAAGTGAAAAACGCTGAGCAATGCAGGCAGCAGCCGCAGCAATTGTTGCACCGGGGCTGAAATGCGGCGTGACTCAGCCACTGGAGACTGCTGGGAAATCCCTCTCCCCCTGCAGGGGCAAGTCTCTGGTACAGATCCTGAAGATCATCACGCATAAAGCCTTAACGCCCAGATCAAAAAAGACAACGAGCGTCACAATTCAGCATGGTTCAAATATCGCTTACTGCACAGACACAGCACAGCTCATGGGGCGCAAGGCTGTGTCTGCAGTGGAGGAGAGCGCGGGCAGGAGCTCCAGCTGTGCTGCTCCACAGGCCTGCACGGCCCTCCTCTGGGGTGGGGCGGGAACAGGGCTTGACCGTCCACTGGGGTTCTGGAACCCGTGTGCTGATCCATGCCATTATTATGAGCTATAATTCAAATTCATGATTCACTTCCATCCATTGTCTAATCCATCCGTTTGTGCCAGTGCAGGGTCGCGGGGGCAGGCTGTCCTGACAGGCAGGACCCACCCTGGACGGGACGCCAGGACATGTGCTCAAACACCGGGGCCAATTAACCCACCAGTCGGTCTTTGAACTGTGAGAGGAAACCGGAGCGCCCGGAGGAGACCCACACGAACGCAAGGAGACCATACGGACTCCACACAGACGGCACTCCAGGAACTGAACCCAGGGCCTCAGCGCTGTGAGGCAGCAATGCCATTTGCCTGTGTTTTTGCTTAAGATTGTTCAAGCGTTCTTACTATGTTGCTCAGAAGGATCTAATCCAGGCTGATCGGATTGGTTAAGCATTTCAAGGATTTTCCACAGACCTCCATCCTGAAAATCAATTTCCAAGCACCATATCAGCAGTAGACTCTTTTGGGTTTAATTGTGCCATTTGTCTGAATAGCATTCTCATTCCTACTAATTTGTGCCCTGCACAGAAGATTCAGACATGCCCACAGGTGATTTCTGTGGTAAAATACTCCACACAGTAAAGCTCTTTACTATGCACACAGTTTACATGCTCTGGAATCACCATAACTACTTGTGAATATTTTAAAAATAAAATAAAACTATGGGTCATACTAACTGATATTATGGATACCAAATTGAAAATGAAAAAATATTTTTAAAAAGTGGGTTAATACCCTTTATGTCTGAATGCCTGGCTGCTGTAAGAGCATACTTCATAGACTGAAGAGCACAAACTAAATTTGTCATCTTCACGAAAAAGATGACAACAAACCTGCAAATCTGATTGATCTGACCAGCCTTTGGGTCATGAAACATGAAGCCAGGGCAGGAAAAAAAAGATCCAACAAATTAGCAAGAGCAAGAACAAATGTGCAGTGATGGAATGGTGGGGTGGGGGGCTGGAAACAAACAGGATTAGGATTGGAGGCTGAAGGTCCAGGGTTCGAACAGTTGAGGCTAAATACTGAGACAGCCTCCATAAAGACTACATTACATAGGGGCATCCCTCGCAGGCGGTTAGACCCCCCAGCAGCCATGAAGACAAGGAAAACCACGGCCTGAGGCAAGCCCACAGCCCCGATACTGGACACACTGCCACTGAAAGGGAACAGCTTGTTCAGCTCCCAGCGCCCAGGGGATTTGTCTTGTCAAAACCCCTGTCCAGACTAAAGGAGGAGAGCGGCTTAGACCCACCCAAGGTACACTGACTGTCACTGGTCATATCAATACAGACACACACACACAAATCTGAGCAGAACAAGCTTTACAAAAAGACATTTTATAGGACCTGGATTTTTTCCTATTTAAAAAGACATTTATTTGTTCAGGTGGGGAGCTGCGTCAGCATGCGTAGGCTGCAAAGGAACAAGTAATAGGTTTATTGCATGCTGAAAAGAGAAGAAAGAAAACACAATCTTTCAGCCATGGAGCCTTCTTCAGGTGTCACGTTGTGTTTCCATTTCTATTACATGCAATCTTAAGTGCTCAGCCAATTCATTCAAATTGCAAAGTCAGTTATCAACAGTGCCCTTCCACTTCACAGTGGAGCGGTCTTGTGGTTCACTGGGTGCAGCAGGAAGATCATTGCTCTGCTGGGCCACAGTGCACAAATCCAGTCTCTGATCCCATCACCCTCCCAGCCTTTCTGCCTTGCATTACAGCTTGTGAGACAACCACAAGTCCCTGGTGTTTACCAGATGAATCTCCACTATAACAACATCCCATTTGCAAACAAAAAAATCTAATATAGTCTGCTGGCCTTGTATGTGTTTTTTTGAAGAATTCTCCATTTAATTCTCCATTTTCTCTGTAATTGATTGCTGTTGGGCCTTAAGTGATCATCCAGTTAGGCTCAGTTCAATGTGCTAATTGCATTAAAACACTGAAACAAATCAGCCAGGAGATTAAATGTTTAAAGTCCAATAAGATTACATCTCCATATTTCTATGCTGTAGACATTTCTCCAGCAGACATTTCATCCATTTTCAGTTTCCTTGAAATATAGATTGTTCCCAGACCATTTTCAACCGTGCCATAGTGAGTCACAGTGACTACAAGGGAAAACTATAACAGCTCAAATGAAACGTAAGGAATTAAAAAAGAGGCAGCAGTATTGACTTCTGTTTTTACATACTTGTGGATGAAAGACACAAGCATAATATTTTTAACAAACCCCTTTGATTTTGGTCTTAGCCACAGCTATGCCTGTTAACCTATCCGAAGTTTCGCACTCGGAATATTCCAGGCCTCCTGATTTGGGCATGAAAAGCTTAATGTTAATACCATGGGCACAGGAGTGTCTGCCATCACTTCACACAGTGCTGCCATATGTTTGAACTGCTAAAGGCTGTTCTGTTCTCCTGTTTTGCTGCATTCCACTGATTCTACATTATGCAACACCCAAGATAGATAAACATGTTCCTGACATGTAAAAATCACTTACAGTATCTGTTTTTTTTAAAGCAAGCAAATAAAAGACTGAAATAAAACTACTTATTATAAACAAAAGGTTAAACAGCATTCTTGTAAACTATGAATTGAATATGCACGTGCAGCACTGTTAGAGAGTACCACCTTTCGACATTACCAACAGACATAATTACTCCAGTACTGTATAACTTAACTAAAAAAAACTACTCAAGTGATTTTAAAATATTATGATAATATTGAACAGTAGATAATGCTTTTTCTACAGAAATTCCAAGTGATACATGAAAATCAAAAATTAATATTGGGTACATTTTAGATTCCACTGAATAAATATGCAACAAAAGGTCACATAAGAAGACTGAAAACTCCTTCACTAATACTTACTGGCCATAATATTAGGAACCCCCGCTGAACAACATGCTGGGGCTAAACACAACAAAACTATATTAACAGCTTTCAACACGTACCGCACATGGTTAATGTGAGACTCTGAACTCAGTGATCTCATATGCAACAGTAACTATAAAGGCCATTAAGAATATAAGAATCCGATGCAGTTTCATTTCCATGGTTTCACACATCAGCGCTTTGCTTCCATTTGTCTCCTGGCCCTCACCTGTCCTCTCCTCACACTCCTGCTCCTCCTCCCTCTCCTGCTCCTCCTCCCTCTCCTCACTCTCCTCACCCTCCTGCTCCTCCTTCCTCTCCTCACACTCCTGCTCCTCCTCACCCTCCTGCTCCTCCTCCCTCTCCTCACTCTCCTGCTCCTCCTCACCCTCCTGCTCCTCCTCCCTCTCCTCACTCTCCTGCTCCTCCTCACCCTCCTGCTCCTCCTCCCTCTCCTCCCTCTCCTGCTCCTCCTCCCTCTCCTCCCTCTCCTCACCCTCCTGCTCCTCCTCCCTCTCCTCACTCTCCTGCTCCTCCTCCCTCTCCTCACCCTCCTGCTCCTCCTCCCTCTCCTCACCCTCCTGCTCCTCCTCACCCTCCTGCTCCTCCTCCCTCTCCTCCCTCTCCTCACCCTCCTGCTCCTCCTCCCTCTCCTCACCCTCCTGCTCCTCCTCACCCTCCTGCTCCTCCTCCCTCTCCTCACCCTCCTGCTCCTCCTCACCCTCCTGCTCCTCCTCCCTCTCCTCCCTCTCCTCACCCTCCTGCTCCTCCTCACCCTCCTGCTCCTCCTCCCTCTCCTCCCTCTCCTCACCCTCCTGCTCCTCCTCACCCTCCTGCTCCTCCTCCCTCTCCTCCCTCTCCTCACCCTCCTGCTCCTCCTCCCTCTCCTCACTCTCCTGCTCCTCCTCCCTCTCCTCACCCTCCTGCTCCTCCTCACCCTCCTGCTCCTCCTCCCTCTCCTCACTCTCCTCACTCTCCTGCTCCTCCTCCCTCTCCTCACCCTCCTGCTCCTCCTCATCCTCCTGCTCCTCCTCCCTCTCCTCCCTCTCCTCACCCTCCTGCTCCTCCTACCTCTCCTCCCTCTCCTCACCCTCCTGCTCCTCCTCCCTCTCCTCACTCTCCTGCTCCTCCTCCCTCTCCTCACCCTCCTGCTCCTCCTCCCTCTCCTGCTCCTCCTCCCTCTCCTCCCTCTCCTCCCTCTCCTCACCCTCCTGCTCCTCCTCCCTCTCCTCACACTCCTGCTCCTCCTGGAACCTGGAAGGCATTATAACATTCAGGGCGTTATGACAACTGTGTGACATGGTACTCGTGATTCGCACCCCTGCCCGGGCTGTGGAGACGTTCCTCCCCCACCAGTCAGCAGACGTCCACATCTCACCTGAAGAGCTTTACAGCTGGCCTGGCAGGGAGGCTCTCGGGATTAAAGGCCCAGGGTGGCGGATTCAATTAGCAGGTTTTCACTCGGGAACTGAACTTAAATAGCCTTCTATTGGTTTATAAATAGACATCTGAATTTACTGCGTTATGGCTCAGGCTGTAAAGAGGGATGGGGATATCAACAGGACTGAATTGGAATTGTTAGAGGAGTGAGTCAGCATGTCCCGGGGAGGCAGGCAGACAAGATAAGGGTTCTGCAGCGGATATAAACCACCAGGATGAGACAATACATTTAATCTGCTTTCTCTAGAAAAACTAATAGCACTTGTGCTGAAGGGGTGTTCTGTTTTCCTTTGACTTGTCTGAGGAACTATAATAAACATTGAAAATGATCAGGTAATACAGGAAACTTTAATACATTTTATTAATACAGTCAGAATACATAAGAAATGTCTTGCCCTCATTTTCATGATAAATAGGTTATAGAGCCAGTGAGGTAATAACTTTCAGTAAAACTGTGAGTGAAGCAATTGAAGATGAATCTTCTGAACAATGGTTGGGCACAGCTTTTGAAAAAATGGGGCGGTGGAGAGAAATTGTGACATATGTATAAGAATTCTTCTTTGCATTTAGGAAGAATCAAAAACGCTAACATATTGGTGAAGTGGATGAATGGAAAAAGTGTCTGATCAAGATGCAGCATGAATGACTAAGAATGCAGTTTGGACAAAAACACACTGTTGTTTTTCAGCAGGACAGAAAAGATAGTGGGGATGGTCACGAACATTAAACACTGTGAATTTATATGTAATGAAAAGGAAACTGCCGATATATTAAAAACTCCTTTGCCAATATATTTACTGATGGAGAAGTCAAGAAAACACCCTACAGACAAATAACGTACAAGTATGCACAGAAAACAGAACAATAATCCTAACTGGCACAATGATTAAATAAGTCACCAGGCAAAAGAGATACCTCAGGATCTGTAAAGACTTCAATGAGATGATTTATAGACCAGTAATATTCTGGGAGACTGGAAGACCATAATACCATAATACCAGTTTCCAAAAAAGGAGGAACTGACAGATCTAGGAAGTTATGGGGCAGTCAGTTCAACATGCATATCAAGATAAATGCTATAGACCACCAATAGGGACAGATTTGAATCCTATATTTCAACAAAGCTATTACTGGGAATAAACAGGATGGGATGTGTAAAGGGAGGCCGTCTTAACAAATATTCTAGATTGTTTCAAGGCTGATTAATCAAAGATTAATAAACAGATGTACAGTAGCTCCTTGGACATTCTATTTGCATTCTCAGAAAATAATATAGTATCAGCCAGCAGCTGTATCGCCCTGCAGCTCTCAACTGGCTACCCACCGAAGCTAAGCAGGGTTGAGCCTGGTCAGAACCTGTGTTAGTGGTGTTAGTGGGACCAGCAGGGGGTGCACACCCTGCGGTCTGTTGGTCCTAATGCCCCGGTATACTGGCGGGGACACTATACTGTAGTGGGCGCCGTCTTTCGGATGAGATGTTAAACCGAGGTCCTGGCTCTCATTAAAGGGTCATTAAAGATCCCTGGGCGCTTCTCGATAAGAGCAGGGAGTTATCCCGGTGTTCGGGCCGAATTTCCCTCCTCGGCCTTTACCATGGCCTCCAAATTGTCCCCGTGTATGATCGGCTTGCACTTGCCCTGCGATGGACTGGTGCCCCATCCAGGGAGTACCTGCTCCTGCGACACCGTATGGTATAAAGCGGTTTGGTAAATGACATGACAATAAATAGTATCACATACACTTACATAGCACTTTTCTGGACACTCCACTCAAACCACTTTACAGGTAATGGGAACTCCCCTCCACCCCCACCAGTGTGCAGCCCCATCTGGATGATGCTCCAGTACTCTCCCCACACCCCAGCTCTCAGTGGGCAGGAGAGCAGAGTGATGAAGCCAGTTAAGAGATGGGGATTATGAAGAGGCCATGATTGGTAAAGGCCAGAGAGAAATTAGGTCAGGAAACCAGGGTTTTTTTTAAAAAAAAAAACCCTTTGCTTTTTAATGGCCACGCAGGGTCAGGACCTCAGTTTTATATCTCATCCTTTTCAAAAGAAAACCTGTGACAAGGCCTTGACTCAGCCTTGACAGTGAGGGAATTAATAGTGCTCCATCTGGAATGGTCTCCAGCAGAAAGAGGAGAACTGATGTCCCAGGGGACCTGGGCTGCTGCTCATCCTTAAATACAGAGATGATGCACAACAGCAGGAGGTAATTAGACACATTTGCTGAGGGTAAAAAGCTTTCTCACTCTCAGAACCTAGTCAGTGCTAACGATGTGCTGATTAGACAACAGCTGGAGTAGCGCAGAAACATCTAGGCTCCACTCTACACAGACAGGCAGGGCCTCAGCAGGAGACAGAGCTGCCCAGTGCTGAGACATCAGGTTACTGCTCTGCTTTAATTATCAATAATAATTATAATAATAATTGCTTACATTTATATAGAACTTTTCTGGACACTCCACTCAACGCACATGATGCGATGGCAGCCATAGTGCACCAGAACGCTCACCACACATCAGCTATCAGTGGGGAGGAGAAGAGAGTGATGAAGCCAGTTCAGACATGGGGAGTATTAAGAGCCCATGATTGGTAAAGGCCAATGGGAAATTTGGCCAGGACGCCGGGGTTATACCCCTACTCTTTTCATTTTCTTTTTAATGACCACAGAGAGTCAAGATCATCCGAATGACGGTGCCTGTTTACAGTATAGTGTCCCGGTCACTATACTGGGGCATTAGGACCCACATGGACCGCAGGGTGAGTGCCCCCTGCTGGCCCCACTAACACCTCTACCTGCATCACACCTGCTGAGCTTCAGTGGGCTGCTGGTTGTGAGTTGCAGGATGACGTGGCTGCTTGTATTGAATTAGCTAGAGGGGCTGGAGTGGTGCTCCTCTGAGCTGCCTGACTGGCTGTGACTGATCAGAGGGTAGACAGAGACTGCGCTCCCTCTGCGCAGGTCATCAGGGTACAGCTCTCAGCCAGGAAAGCAGACCAGATCACTCTACAGCTTCAGCTCCATGAAGGACAGTGAGGTCAAAGCCCAGCCTCCGCCTTGATGTATTTGAATTTTTTTAATTTTGTTCCTATAAGATAATGAGCCCTTTTAACATTATTTATTTTGCAGCATAAATAACAGGCAAATTACTTGTTATTTTATATTTTATAACAAATTTTATTTGGTTGCACTTCCAGTTTGTAATGTGTCACATATTTCTCTCCGTTGCCTCAGTGCAATGACTCCTACACAACACAGGGGGAATGAGCATGGGCCGTCTCCTCTGTCCCGCCCACCCATCTGCTGATAGGCTGTAAGCTCCACAGAGCCTGACAGAAGCATCATCTCCTATTGGGCAAGCAGCGTCTCCGTCACTGATGTCACTGAAAGGACCCTGGAGTTGTTTTTAAGGGAGGACCCTGGCAGACCAATGCCCACCCGGCCCCAGAGGCACTCTGTAAAGTGTGCACAACCCCATGAGGAATCCCAGGAACAGTCAGCAGACGACTGGACCTGGGTCCAAACCTAGAACATCCAGAGCCACCTACATTCATTGTCTTTCAAATAAAAATAGATTTTTACCAGCTATACACATCCTCCTGCTCCGTCCTGATGCCAACCAATCCTCTCATGCTGCCAGAAATACTAAATACAATCTCCATACTTTCAAACCACTCTGCATGAGTGCAAATGGCTCAAAAGCGTTATGACGTTCTCTAAATTGATCTTTTTAGCCCCCTGGCTCCGTTCATGCATCCATCCCAGTGCTCCACAGACAACCAGCTACTGCAGAGAACTACAGCATCAAGGGATTCCTAGATGGCTCCATAAATACAGTTTGAGTCCTGTGGTCCCCGATGTCAGGGATTTGAACCCCAGCCAGCTAAGGCAGGAGTTCCCCAAGCGGTCGCGACGTGAGCCACAGATCTCTCGGCTGGCCACGTTCCTGTAGGGCACTGTGGGATCTCCCAGCATGGGGACTGAGCACTGGCCCCAGCAGGCTGTTGTACCTGCGACCTGCACCACACCATGGTCATACTAGCTGTGCCGTACAGGGGCTAAAAGTCATGTTGATCATCAAATCGGTGCTTGTATGCTGGGAAGGTAGAAAAGTAGAAAACAAAGAGAAACATTTCCACTAACACCTACATAAGAGGCCTGTGAGGTCCTAGGGGCTTGTCAGCCCACATCACAAGCCTCCTGCGCAAGCACTCAACACAGACAGCTCACAGGCTGGAGACAGTGACAAGCCCGCACACAAGCCACAGGAGAAAGGGGCAAGTCCCAGCCTGAGCTGGGAAGTTGCTGATGAGAGGTGCGGTGTCAATTAATCAGCTAAACGTGGAATAAAAATAATTTGCTTGTTGCCAATAGCAAGCGTAGCCACCCTCTGCTTTAAACACGGCACAGGCGTCATCCTCTGTACTTGGCATGAGTCAGCAGCCTGGGAGCGGCTGCCTTCCTCCTCAGCAACCCCAGTGCACAGAGACCTGCTCGCAGGGATCTGCTGACGGTGTGCACGAGGGAACCTGCGTGCAGGCGTGTGCAGGGCATCTCAACGTGCACCTTGACCAGCACGGCAGGGCCAAATGCAGCCAAGGCCTTTATGTCAAACTGCATTTTGCTTGCTAAATAATAATTAATGATAGTAATTGCTTACACTTATATAGCTTTTTTCTGGATACTCCACTCAAAGTGCTTTACGGGTAATGGGGACTCCCCTCCACCACCACCAGTGTGCAGCCCCACCTGGATGATGCGACGGCAGCCATAGTGCGCCAGAACGCTCCCCACACACCAGCTCTCAGTGAGGAGGAGAGCAGAGTAATGAAGCCAATTCATAGATGGGGACTATTAGGAGGCCATGATTGGTAAGGGCCAATGGGAAATTTGGCCAGAACACTGGGTTTACACCCCTACTCTTTTCGAGAAACGCCCTGGGATTTTTAATGACCACAGAGAGTCAGGACCTCGGGTTTACGTCTCATCCGAAGGACGGCACCCGTTTACAGTATAGTGTCCCCGTCACTATACTGAGGCATTAGGACCCACATGGACCGCAGGGTGAGCGCCCCCTGCTGGTCCCACTAACACCTCTTCCAGCAGCAACCTTAGTTTTTCCCAGGAGGTCTCCCATCCAGGTACTGACCAGGCTCACACCTGCTGAGCTTCAGTGGGCTGCCAGTTGTGAGCTGCAGAGTGATATGGCTGCTGGCCAATTAAATTAAATATTTCATTGTCCAGCAATGAAATTAAATATAAAGTAAAATCACCAAAGAATAATGTTCTAATGAAGACATGAACTGCAGACAATAGGAAATTGTGCACTGTGATTTCTCAATGGGAGGTGTACCACGTATGGACTTCACTGTGCAATCTGCTGACAGAGAGTCACAACACCTTGGGCAGATCCCAATAGATTGTAAATAGGTCTTGTAAAAATCAAGATCTCTGTGATAGCTCAGCTCTTTATACTGTTATTTTAAAGCTCTTAATATCCACTTCAGAGCACTGCTCACAACTGTGGACAGTTTGTTTGCTTGAACATACAGTATCGATTGTAAGAGTAGACAATAAATATCCTCGTTCTTTTTTTCCTCTAAAATCTAAACAGGGGGTTAAATTAAGGCAGTTTTGTCCAGCTTTTTTTAAATTACAAATCAAAACAACTTTAAATCAGTTTTCCTAGATCTTGGGGCAAACTGAGGCTGCCCAGTATGTACAATAAACACCCTGCAGGCTGCAGCTGCTCAAGGAGGGTCTAAAAGCCTTTCGCCACAGAAGAGATCCAGCTTCCTTTCGTACAAACTGCCTGAGCTGCAATACTCCACACGACACGCACTTTAGCTGCTCCTCTGCACGTTTCAGGTCTCAGCACGAGAGAGTGCCTTCTCGAATGCTCGGAGATCGCTAGGTCACTGTACAGAAGTGCAGTTATTTAATGAGATTTAAGCCCACTAGACCTGGCTTCGGTTCAAATGCTCTAATCCCTTGCAACTCGCAAATACTGTTTCTCTTCCACGTTAACCCTCAGAGGCCGACTGTCCTCTTTCACACACACTGGGCTCCACGAGGCTCCACGAGGCTCATCTCGTGTGGTGGGCGGAGCGGTGGCTCTGTGGCTCAGGATCTGCGCCTGGGGCTGGAAGGTTGCCAGTTCGTATCCCACAGCCGGCAGAGGAATCCTACTCCGTTGGGCCCCTGAGCGAGGCCCTTAACCCCAACTGCTCCAGGGGTGCTGTATAAATGGCTGACCCTGTGCTCTGACCCCCAGCTTCTCTTCCTGTCTGTGTGTCTCATGGAGAGCAAGTTGGGGTCTGCGAAAAGACAAATTCCTCATACAAGAAATTGTATATGGCCAATAAAGTGATCTTATCATTCTCCTCAGTCTCTGGACCTGCATGCTGAGGTCTGTCTGTCACTTTCTAAGTCATACCATGCACGCTAACGGATTACATTTTAAAAATCAAATCAAGCTGTACAAAAAGCAGTTTTTAGTACACTTTGCACATGCTACAGTATACCACATACAGATTCTGACCTTCACACGCTCAGCAGCACAAAAATGTTTTTATTCAAGTAGTTTACATTGTCGTGGAAGATGCCTTTGTAAAAGGAAGGTCTGGAAATATTGCAGGTTATCCCCAAAGAAAACGTAAGTGAAACATAGAAATACGTTTCATTATAGAGTTAATTAAATTAAACAGAAAGTCCAGCACTCTGCACCTGCCCATCAGGGATGTCTTGCAGTCTCCTGCAGTCGCAAACGCTTGGTGGTGTCTTCAGTACTGCAGCCTGGCTAAACTGCAGCAACTGACTGCAACAGCCAGTAAAAGCAACAACAGCTCATTTGAAACTCGGAGTCTTCAGGAAACCTGTCACATGCACTATGACGGATTCTACAAAGGATTCTAGCATTATAATTATTATTAGCGTCTGCTGGAGCAGAGAAAAATGATCCTCTGTTAAACTGTTAAAAGATTTCAAAACAATATCTCATCAAATGCTACTGCAAACTACAAGTGACAACCTTTCTAGAAGTTTTTATAACCCTAAAACTTTTAAAAACTGAATACACTATAGGCTACTATTTCTAGTTTGAAAGCCACATAAAAATAGATCGTATGTCCCAGATTTGAGCCTCAGGAGAGAACCAAGCAAGGTGATAAGACATCCATACCTGACACACTCTTAACCAACGCACTTGGGAGGATTCACAACGGAACAACTGGAGTGTTTGCATCGATTCATCAAAACCTTTGTTCTTCATCAGATAACATGAACCTCCAGAGCATTAAACATTGTAAAATGATTACGTTAGTAAGTTCCTATTAAATAACTACTTAAACACGATTTCCTAAAATTGTATTTTTAGAATCTGTACTTCAGAGGCTTAGCATACTCTATTGAATGTGGGACTATGGGGATCCAATCTAGTTTACTCGACAGGCAAAAACCAGCTCTGGTGCTATAAATCTAGTCCTCAACCTACTTTACCAAATATCACAGAACCACTACAAAATTAGACCTTTTTTACAAGTGCTGAGTTCACTCCTTATTTTGGAATGAATTTGCATTTCAAGCAATGTAATGGAGGTACCTTTTTGACAGAGTTTGACAGTTTCATATGGACTTCGAATGAAGACGTCTATATTTATATCTTCACCTTATTTTATCAAAGATAAAATATCAAATATCAAAAAATAAAATTTAAAAGGAATGCAATTCCCACATTATGAATGTTTTACTCGAGCACCTTTGTAAGAAATGCTGTTTTCTTTTTACAGTTTTAATAACCATCGATTTATACAAGGGAAGAAATAAGGTAAGGCGATAGATTCACTCTAAAGGTTTTGCTCTCTGGGTATCAACTCGATCCCAGCAGGCTTCACTTTCCCCACTCCGTGACGAGCAGCTGGCAGACTGGAGAAGCAGCTCTGCGATGGAGAATGAGTGGACAAGCCTGGACAGCTCTCAGCACAGCCCCCGCAGGCTGGAGGCGCTCTGGGTGTGGTCCGGCAGTAACCTGGGAACTGCCACTGATGGGCTTTGTTGCAGTTCTTGGCACTGATGCACGTTTCAGGCCTGAAACTGTGGGGAAACTGTGCACAGCGTGGAGGCGCTCAGAGCTGTACTGCTCCGCGGCTGCTGGGAAGAGTGCTCCCGAGAGGCGGGTTTCTCCAGGAGGAGAGAGCAAGGGGCACAGTGCTGCTTCTCCCTGGGGCTGCAGCCCGTGTGCGTCACTCCCCAGCCCCGTGCCACACCACACCAGAGCCACCATCACGTCGCTTCACCTGCTTTCAGGGCTCCCACTGTCGTTCAGCTTCCAATTCAAACCTTCATTTGCACAAAGTGCAAGATCATCTGTTTAAACAGACGGACAGTGGACAGTACCCTCCAGAACAGGTGTGTCTCCTAGCAGTTCTAATTTCTGATTGCAGAAGACTGACCCTATATCAGCTGGTGTTAATAAAGTACTGCAGATAAGGTCACTCCTGGGTCTCCGTACAATCGATGCTGCAGTCAATGTTTTTTTCTTTATTTACAAATAAACTGAGGAGTTGGACAAACAATACAAAAATACAACACATTTCTCAGGACAGGAGAGACAGTAATAAAATGCGGGGGGGTAGTAATTATAGAAGGACAGGAGTGTTTCTCGAGTGGTACAGTCATCGGTATGAAACTGGCATTTCTAATGTTGGCAATGGAAATAATAAGAACCAGGGTTCTAAACAAACAACACTACAGTTAAAATGAGTCCACAGGTTTATAACTGGGCCAGAACCAATGGAGTGGTTGATCATATGATCATTTGGGTGCTTCAGTCTTATGATTTAATGACATCTTCTTCTGATTCTGACAATTCCTGGATCTGGAATTCACCGCGAGGTTCCTTTGTGCTCATGTCCTTGCTTGGGAATGATGGGGGGGGATGAGTGGAAATTGATTTGTATTGTATTTGTTCTGATTGGAGGAGAAAAAGGGAGATTTTGTTCACAAAACAGTAAAGATATGATGAGTTGCCACCTCTCACAAAATGTCTGAATAACCAACAACTACAGCACTGGACAACAAAGGATGAAATCCACTTATTAATTTGAACTCCTTTATTTCAGCCAATGAGTTTCTGAAGTCAGAAAGGCCCCAAGACACACAGCACTTTTTGAACAATTGAAAACCCTTGTATTCAAACCTGATGCTGGAAATGAACAGAAACCAAACAATGCAATGTGTGAAAGGCAAACACATCTTCTGAAAATAGGGCTGTATATCCCAATTTAACACAGGAAGCTAAAAATATGTTGGTTATTACCAGTTCTGCCTGATGTAGGTGGGCAGGAAAAAGTTTGTCAGTTCAGCCAGACGTGTGGATCAGCCAAATAATTACAGTATGTGTATAGTTCACAAACAATTATAATGCTACATTATGAGAATATGTACAGTATTTAACTCAGACATAAGGAACATTAACTCCTCCCAAACCGGTTTTACTTTTACATCATGTATGGAATCAGATGTCCCGATTGCACTGACAACATTTTTTTCATTTAACTTTTCTGTTCAGAAGCAAGCGCCAGTAATGAACACATCAGTCTTTAATATTACCCTAATATAAATAGCACATCCCCTCTTCTTTTTCAAAATGTTATATTTTTATCATCTGAAATTGCTGTGGTCTATTAGCAATTGGGTTCCGCAATAGTAAAAACGATGTACAGTATCTGACATACTCTGTGGAAGCAATCCAAAACGTCTGTTTGCAATCCTTTCACACTGCAGCAGACCCCAAGCAAGGACATGTAGTAGAAATGTCCACAGCTTTTTACAGCACCATTCGTTTATTCTCTAATTACACACTGCTCTGTAAGGGGGAGACTAATTGAAATTACAGATTAAGAGAGCAGGTGGCAAAAAAAACAGCACAGCCCATAGCTAATCACACTAACAGCAGCCCACGGCCAGATCAATGCACTGCCTTAGCCTAGATAATAGTGAGAAAGAAGAAAAAGTGTAATAAGCATCAAGATTTTTATACAAGCAATAGAATACCTTTTATTGAGTTTTCCTACTTTAGTAAAAGAAAATACACCTTTGGTACAAATCTTGGCTCGTGTTCTTTATGCAGCTCTCTGGGGTGTAACTGCATACACTACAACTGTGAAGTGAGGTACAATATTTTAAAATAGACACTTTACCCCTAAGTAACAACAAAAATACCTGAATACAGGTTAAGAAAGCAAGTCCACAGTTCTTTAGACACAATTGTGTCAAAACATTTTATGTTTGCTTTTTGTAAATGAGCGCTATAGACTGTATTCTTTTTCTACTCTACATGCAGAATGGCCAAGGCCCCAAGACGCTTGATCCTCCAAATGTGCTTTTCAGGCTACAACAGTACAGTAAATTCCCACGAGGCTCGTGACACCTAATGAGCAGACAAGTCTTTCAGTTGCACCATTCCTGTGTACTGTCAGGCTCATGGTAAATTAGCCCATGCCCAGGCGAGCTGTGTGAACTGAAACCCTCTACACTAGGAGCTCACAGATCCCGTTTACAACGGACGATGATAAATCAGGATTCGTCCGTGCTGTGCCTCAGATCTATATTTAGCAGCTCACCGCAGAGGGACGGAAGCAATTTACAGCCCAGATGCATGTGCGCGCTGCTGAATTTCGTCTCATGTGATTAGCGAAGGCACAGGCTATAATTCATAGCTCAAGAACATCGAGCCTAACGTTGACAACTGCTGTCAGATCCAACCTGACAGCAACAGAGCTTTTGTGCTTTTCTAATCAACATTCCTAAAAGAACTTATTGATAAATTATAATTATTTAGACCTGAATTATTTCTCCTGGTGTCCAGCTTGACCGTGACAGTATGGGAACAACCTCAATACACAAATCTGCATCTGATCTCCCAACTACACAACACATAGTGCATTAAAGAAGTCTGAAACATATCATGATTTTAAGGCTCTACTGCCAGTATATACCAGGGAATATTAAACACACATCACCTTTTAAAGGTAAAGACGTAAGACGTAAAACCGAGGTTTTGACTCCCTGTAGTCATTAAAAATCCCAGGGTGTTTCTTGAAAAGAGTAGGGGTGTAATATAAGATAATCCCCATCTATGAATTGGCTTCATTACTCTGCTCTCCTCCCCACTGATCACAAGCGTGTTCTGGTGCACTTTGGCTGCCATCGCATCATCCAGGTGGGGCTGCACACTGGTGGTGTTGGAGGGGATCCTCATTACCTGTAAAGCGCTTTGAGTGGAGTGTCCAGAAAAGCGCTTTATAAGTTTAAGCAATTATTATTATTATTATTATTATTATTATTATTATTATTATTATTATTATTATTATTATTATTATTTTCAAGGGGTGGAGGGTGGTACAGGTGTTAATATTTTGGCAGTAAGCTATGATCCTGACTGCCACACTACACTTGACTTACTCCTCTTTAATCTTCTTTACTCACTTATAAAAGGCCACACATTCATTACTGTAGGCATCTGTGTTTCTTTTGTGAGTGTTTTCAATCTTTTCTCCATCCTAGATGAGATTTCTGCTCAAACAAACTGCTAGCATTGGCTTCCTACTTAAAGCAGTTTCCATACTGCCCTTTAATGATAGAGCACCTACACCACACAATTCATGGCAGATGACAGGAAAGCTACCGTCTGAAACATACTGTTCTTTTACTATAATATAAATGCAGATTTTTTCCTAACTTACTTTGAACTGTACCACACTGAGGAAGAAAGTCTTTGTGCTTCAACTGGAATACCACCTAACACCTTTCAGCCTTTAGGTCATGGAAGTCAGAAAAGACCAGGAATACATCCTGGTGCTTACAGTAAACGGTAAATTCATTTTCTCCCATTCGGAAAGTAAGTGAAGATTTTACACAGAAATATTCAGCCTTTTGTCCTCACAAGGCAACTTCATAGAAACCACTGGCTACTCAGAAACCTGTCCTTGGTGTTGTATTGTGTATCACTTCATGTCTTGCCTAATAAATATGCCAGCTTGTATTTAGTGACATTACATTTTGCAGATTTCAATGAGGTCAGCTATTCCAAACCATATTGTAATTTCCACCGCGCTCCTCACTTTGTGTCCTCGGTTACATCATTCTGGAAGACGGATAAGACACTGATTGCATAAGACTTTGATCTGTTTCAGATTTCACCAGCTGCAGGCTCTTGTACAACCCGTACACATGAAGCAGAAAAGCAAATGTACTTCATTTTAAATTCACACGTCTGCCGATCAACATTTTACTCTGAATAAGGTAACAAGTCCCCTCTATAAAAGCCTGCCGGGAGAAAATAAAACCTTAAATTGTTCAAGCTGCTCGCGCTCTTACATTTTGGAGATGCTCAGGCACTTCTGAATCATTAACAATCAAAAGCAAAGATACATTACAATACATATTGTTATATATATACACACACACATTGCCACTGTGAGATTATGTTATTTTTTAAATAATTCCAAACATTCCATACATAAGATCATTATGGGTTAAACTAGGTAATGAACATGGTTTATCTTGTTTTTAATACGTGCATTGGAAAACATCTAAAAAGAAATAATATCAGTGTGTGTATAGTTATATTTGCTGCCCTGACTTGCAGCATAGCACCGTGCAAGACTGCTGCAAGACTGCTGCCGAAAATACCACTGAAATCGGCTCCCTCAGACTCCGACACCCACCAGCTCCCCGCAGGAGAAGCGCCAGTCCACTTAACCAGGCTGAGACACAGCAAGCGCTGGAAGGCTGCTTTCATTTCTCTCTCTCTGTGCTCCTACAGCTCGTCCTTGAAAAGCACAACACCTCAGAGCTGTTCCCCGTGGAAGAGCAGGGAGACACTGTTCTGAGCACCTGGAGCGCAGGCAGGATGTCCTGTTCGGCACCAGGCCCCTGCTCCAGGTCCTAACCCCAGTCCAACCACGGACAGCTTTTTGTCCCAGTTTAAGATGTGCTCTGCAAGAAATAGCCACTCAACTTTAAAGTACATTTTATTTTTATAAACTGAGAATCACCAGTTCTTTTTTTATGATGACATACTCCCACAAACGGAAGTAGCCAATCATGTATTAATAAAAACCCTTGGAAAGTCCAAGGATGTCTGAAACATGTTGAAGAGATCTCAGAGGCAGGGAGAAAATGTGCCCTAGCAAAAGCAACAGTATGATTTTCAGCTTCATCACACTGGAAGGAACCTTCAGACTCCACAGTGAGACTCAGAACATAGTCAACTGGCGTCACTTCTAGCAACAGGTGAGGACAGAGAGACGTGATGAAATAAGCTGGTGGCAAACTGTCTTTCCTCTCGATCGCTGTCCAAACACCACTGCATCCTGCTGACTGGACACACTGTGCTATGAAAGGTGCTGCAGACATTAAACAAAAGTCCGGACTGCTTGGTCATTACAGACCCTGTAAAGAGTAGCAGCACTAACCCCAACGGCTGGGTTCATTCCACCTGCTGACCTCCTTAACATACCCCCTTAATTCAATCGATGGAGCCCTTTTGCTAGCTTCTCGACCTGGTCCGCTGCACCATGGGGCTGCTGGCGCGTCACGCGCACGTGCAGTGTACGTGTGCAGGAGGTCCGAGGCGCGAAGAGCTTTCCTGTTGCGCGTGGCAAAGCGAATGAGAAGAGCTGCTCTGGGCAGGAATGGCAAAGAGGGAACTGAGTAGCCAGTACAGCGCCCAGATAGGCCTGCACAGAGGACACGGAGTGCAAAACAATCAATATGACCCAACGAGTACCCTTCAAGCAATCGATAGCGCATTATACCAATGCTCGTTGAGAAAGTGCACGAGCTGTGCTCTGAAAACATCGAGCAACTTTCCATTCGGATCAGAACACGATGTTCGCAACCTGCTTTCTGAGGTTATCGCAGCGAAACACTGGAGACCCGCAGTGCCATTACAAGAGGCCCCACGACCCCTCCCCCAGGGCAGTAGTGTCGCACATCACATAACATAGCGTGCAATATGTCCTGTAACCCATGACTGCAGAGCACATCCAGTTGCACACATACAAATTATTCTAAACTCATGGCATCTCCTGGTGCTGCTCCGACTTTGTAACCAAGCCAATAAGGCAGTGAACTCATCACAGGAAAACACATTCAAAGGGCCAGGCTCTTACTTTAGACCTTCAGAGAATCTAACAGAACTGGAGTTCCACAAACGCGCAGCACGATCGCTCAAGCAGGTGTCCACAGCCCTGGAGCCTAGAGATCCCCAGCTCCATCTCACAGGTGACCTTAAATCACCTGCTTCTTAAAGCTTAGGAACACTTCGACGTAGCTTAATGCTTAAACCAGTAAATTGTACTTTTAAGACAGATTCAGATTTTTATTCTAAATGATCTCTCAGTCTGTTCATTTAACAAATGACCCATTTACTTGATTAAATAGAAGCTGTCCCAAGTCTTTAGAAATCGCTGATTCGACGGTTAGCTCTAAATCCTGCTGCACAGGGGCTCTCTGGGAGCAAGACCCTGACCAAGACACCTCACCTCACCACACAGCACCCTGACCAAGACACCTCACCTCACAGCACCCTGACCAAGACAACTCACCACACAGCACCCTCATCAAGACACCTCACCACACAGCACCCTGACCAAGACACCTCACCTCACCACACAGCACCCTGACCAAGACACCTCACCACACAGCACCCTGACCAAGACACCTCACCTCACCACACAGCACCCTGACCAAGACACCTCACCGCACAGCACCCTGACCAAGACACCTTACTCCTCACCTCACACCTCATGTTTACTGTACTGTATATATCAAGGCCTTCTCTGCCTCTGTCCAGCCTAGATTACATAGTTGTTGACAGTATTTACAGTAGAAACAAACACCACCATTCAGAACTCAACGCTCCCAATTAATTAGGATAGTGTGTATTCCACCACAAAGGCTTAATCTAGAAGCATACCGTGTGTTTATCAAAATTCCTTACTGTACGTAAACAAGCACAGAATATACACTGTTTGCCTGTTTTGTGTCACAACATGGCAGGAATATTTAATTAATGTCTTTGCAAAAATCTAAACAGACAAATGTCATGAGAGTAGGCAAGAAACGGATCAAATACTCCTTGCCCCAATACAATCAGACCAATGAGATGCAAATTAAAGATAACTAAAGGCTTCTGATGCGTACTGTAGGTCAGATAGAACAAACACGTACTGTACTGGTACCTGTCCTATCTGACCTGCAGTAGTTTAAGGGCAGGCAGATCACAGAAGGGCCACCTCTACCCTAGCCTTCCTAACTGAGATACAGCACAGAAAGCTCGGGAAAAATGCCCTCAATGCAGCATTTCGATGTCTCTTGGGGAAAAGGACACATTAAAAGATGAAAATGTTCGCAAATTAACGATTCAGTTTTTACACAATTCTGCACTTAAACGATTCAAGATACCGATCGGAGGAGGGAAAGTAACGCCAGAGGGGGAAAAAAGGATTATTGAGAAACTGTCCAGGCGCAGAAATATATCGGTTATAAAATACTGTATGTACTGTAGCACCAGCGACCCATCTGTCACGCCACAGCACCACAGACACACGCCGGACACGCAATTAAAAGCCGGATTACGAAAACAGAAAATCTCCCACTCCCGACTACACGAGTCGATGCTATTTATATAAAGGGTTTGCAGCTTAAAACAGAGTCTGTCCTGTTGTAATGTCAGAGCGGTGCCCCCCCCCCCCCCCACAGAAGACCTCACTCGCCCCACCGGGCAGATGCACCTGGTACCGTATCGGAAGAGATGCCCCTGCCGACCCGGATACCCCGATCCTTACCGTTCTGAGCGCAACCCAGTCGCAGCAGAGAGACCCCCAGCAGCACGGCCGCTAGCACCGGAGTACAGGGCATCATCTTCGGGCTCCGGTCGGGAAGCCAGGTGACAGCGGCAGCGAGGAGAGGTATCGAGGGTGAAAACAGAGGGTGATGGGGAGAATGGGGGGGGGGGAGAGAGAGGCTGTCAAGATGGACAGTCGGGCGCTCGGACCAGAATCACGACGACGAGAGCCGATCCCTGCCGGTGTCTCCGGGAAGCGCGGAGGAGCCTTCCGTGCGAGCTGCCGGCAGGAGACTGCGGACAAGGCGGTTGCACGGGAGATGCCGATGCAGGGCAAGAAGCCTCCTTCACCGGATTGCAGAAGACAGATCCCGCGAGATCACCTCACTTCCTTGAAGTCTGCGAGAACACCAGCACCTTGTCTCTCGGAGCGGCACAGCGCAATGAGACTGGACCTGCCCTGCGGCGTTCCTGCACTGCACGTTACAGCGTTGTTAACTGGGAAAGAGCTTCTGCTCCTCACGTCTGGGCAGTAAATACACAGCCAGGCTTGCACCCGTATTGCACCGAAGCAAGTGTATTTCAATCAACCGGTAAATCCGTAAATGCAAAATGTACAGTTCAGTACAGATGAACCATGGCCGTGTCATAGACTGTACATGTGCTATACTGTGCGAAGTCACATAGAGACCACATAGAGTGCACCAGAGAGTGGGACCGAACATAGTTGCACTATAAAACACACTTGTATTCAATTATATTTTTGTAAAAAATCGATACAAGACGAAACACTTACTGAAACATTGTTTCAACACGAATTCAAGTTAAAAATGTTTTATTGCAATATGGAAACTTGCTCACCTACAGAGTGTTGTTTTCAGCACACTATTTATTTTGTAATCATCAGTTGGCATGACAGACAGCAAGGAACGCTGGTTGTGTTTCTTTTGTAAATGGACTTCAATCAACGTCAATATTTTATTACCATAACAACCACTTACAACCACAACCACTGATTCAGTGGGTCCATACTATTAAAGACATACAATGCAAATATACAACATGTAGCCAATAATTAACATCAACCCTCCTACACAACACTCATTCACAAATCATCCTGTGGCTCCTAAACACCAACTGAGCATCTCCTCACATATAACCACAACCAATGTTGAAGAGTGTTATTTCAAAATAAAAAGATACAAAACTTTACATCTGTTTAAGGAACACAGCTGTTTAGATTATTCACAGTTAATGTATTATAAAGCATCTTATAAAACCTTTAAATGCAGAGTCCGAATTTTTATGAATAGCTTCTCTAGATTTGAAAATAAGTGTCTTTACTCAGGACACAGAAAAGTATGAGTGCTTTTGTTTCTTTTTGCCATTTTCCACATGGAAGCTCACATCTCCTTTACCCATGGGAATAGCGCTCGGTGGGAGCACTGCCCTTTCTGGGTACAGGTTTCCTGGGAGTCTCTGGCAGAGACCAGGCACTCAGCTGGGCTCATGCCCCCTGGCTGCTCAGTCCTCACCATTGGGTGCACAGCATGGACCTGGACAGGCAGGAGTCCTTCCAGAGTCACCAGAGTCAGAACATCAGCGCTGTGCCACAGCCTGGTCAGGCAATGTACATGAAACACACACAGCTCTCCCAGGACTTGGAGAAGCTGTACAGCGGCCAATCTATGCCAATAATGAGCGTTTGAGGTCGTTAAGAGCCCAGCTGGACTGAAACTCTGTAGACACCTTTAAAACAACTACAGCTCCAGAGGTGTATCTCCTCACTATTGTCGCTCTCTTTTAAAGCGATGTACAGTATCTGTCCTGCCTGCTGTCACATAATAGCACCTCGCAGTCTGTGTTTCAGGTGAAACAGCCTTCCACCTTCCACTGGGGGATAGCTGGCGGTGACAATTTCCCATTAGTATTATTTAAATTACACTGTTAGTAGCAGTGTTAACAGTACTGCTACAGTCACGCATTAATGCTTTAAAAGTAAGTCCTACTCACATGCAAGGCAGCAGTACAGATACTGTACATATTATCGCGTTTCTGTTATCTGATAACTGATTGGTACAGGAGAGCTGTAGGTGGGTTAAATGCGTCAATGGATGATCTCGCACATCTGCTGCGCACATTATCACCCATTGCACAGGAATGGAGCAGAAAGAGTCAGCGGTGTATTATGTATTAATGCTGACGATTAACAATAAAAAAGTATGGGAAAACCAATGGCAGTTAAAAAACTGACGCGTATTCTTCACAGTGTTTAATCGTCATACACTTCAATTCGCACGTCTGTGTTTTTTTTTAATTCCGGGTCTGTTTTCTGCTCGGCCAGGCTCAGAGCCTTTTATCTCTATCCGCAGTTTTATTTCGTCGCTGCAGTAATTAGAGGTTTGAACCGCTGGGCAGAAGGCTCTTCCTGAAATCTCCACCGAACCGTTTCTGTAGGTGAGGAAAGTCAGGCGTGTCAGGGTGGCTCTGGTAACAGACCCGCGCCCCAGCTCTTTGACAAGCTACAATTAAGTGCGACGAGTCACACGTGTAAGGGGGTTCCCTCACCTTAGCTGGGGGTAGGTTATGATTCAATTGAAGACGTTAGTGAAATACTTGTTATTTACTGCATCCGGAAACAGATTACAATTGACAGCTGTCTCTGCAGTCTGCAGTGTTCTTCCACCTCGGTCCCGGGGGACTCCTGTCTCTTCTGCCTTTCGCTCCAGCTAATTAGTGAGGCTAATTGAACTCTTTATTTGAACTTCTTGCTGGATCAGGCCCTTTTAACTCTTTATAGATTCTAAAATGTTCTGGTGCTGAAATGCTACAGCGCGGAAATTCAACAGACATTCAAGCTCCATTTATTCTGTTACCTAAAGTGCTTATCAAATGTCTGGCGCCGTATTTCTGTCTTTAGGAATTTGAATAGGTGACCGACGAATGTTGTCCAGTTCCGGGTGTGAATGGCGCAGACACTCCTTATTATGAGCGCCTCAACCACCTCAACAACGAGAAGATTGGTTCGGTGTTTACACTAATCAATCATTAATCCAACCTCTTCTTCGTAGAAAAAAAAAAACCTCAGCATTCAGCTGGAGATCATTTAGTCTCATTGAATAAAATCTCATTTTGAACCACAGTCAGAAGAGGCGGAGACCTCTGTCTTTTCTGATTGTGTTCTGGTTGCGTCTAGGACCGAGAGAGAGAAAACACTTGATCTACCCCACGCTCTGAAACAGGGGGTCTCCAGTCTTGGTCCTGGGGAGTCTATGTCCAGCTCGAGTCGTACAGTTGGTCACCCTAAATTAGCTGGTGTTGGTCTCTCCCGGAGCTGGCCTGGATAACCCTGCTTCCCAACCCGTGCCTGGTGGGTTCTGTAAGACTTCATCGAGATGTGGCCGCACCGGTTTATATCCAAATCTGTGCACGTCCCTCCCGAAGCCAGCCAGGGGAAAATGAAATCTTAAATGAGGACTTCGGGATTTTATTTTAAAGGATTCTATTGCAAAATAAATATTAGATCATATTGTCATTAAATAGGTTACCCACAAGTCCACGGATACCCCGGACACTCGCCAGTGGTAAAATGAATCACACACGTACAGAAGCAGGAGTCGGATTAGAAAACCTTGTTTTTAACGCTACAAATGCGACCTCTTGCGGCCTAGCATTGAATATATTCTTCTGGATCCATAATGTGTCTTTAGTCTGAAACGCTAAACCTGGGTTTTAGACAAATTCGAACGTCTCGTGTCCTAGGACGCACATCATACACTATGTAGAGTTGAATGCTCAAATATATGTAGTATGTTAGATCAAGACGTCCTTGTATAAACATTATTGTTCGTGGAAAAATGTGCTACTGGATTTTCATTTCCCCAAAACTGTCCTACATGATTCCTCTTATCCTGTTATAATGTATATATTTTTTTCAAACGGAAACCTTGTTCTGGACTTTGACTCTGCTTTTCAAGAATCCTCTCAGTCCTATTCATTCCTGGAGAAAAACTATTTGTGGTTTGGGAAAGCAGAAAGTGTCTCTACTACTGATCCACTGCTTGTTAGGATAATAATAATAATAATAATGAATAATTCCTTACACTTATATAGCGCTTTTTCTGGACACTCCACTCAAAGCACTTTACAGGCAATGGGGACTCCCCTCCACCAGTGTGCAGCCCCAGCTGGATGACAGCAGCCAGAGGTGCTCCAGTACACTCCCCACACACCAGCTCTCAGTGGGGAGGAGAGCAGAGTGGTGAAGTGTTCAGAGATGGGGAATATTAGGAGGCCATGATTGGTAAGGGCCAATGGGAAATTTGACCAGGACGGTAACACTCCTACTCTTTCCAGAAACACCCTGGGATTTTTAATGACCACAGCGAGTAAGGACCTCAGTTTTATGAAGGACGGCGCCTTTTTTACAGCCGTGTCCCCGTCAGTATACTGGGGTATTAGGACCCACACTGACTGCAAGGTCAGCTTTCACAGGAGGTCTCTCATCCAGGTACTGGCCAGGCTCACACCTGCTGAGCTCCAGTGGGTTGCCAGTTGTGAGTTGCAGGGTGATGTGGCTGCTGGCTTAAAAAAAAAAACACTGGCCCGTACGGGGATCGAACCCGCGACCTTGGCGTTATTAGCACCACGCTCTAACCAACTGAGCTAACCGGCCAATTTAAACGTAGCTATTTCCCAGAAAACTCCATAGCTTTCATCCCGGTAGGACAATACATGAAAGTGCCCCAGGGCAGGCGGGCTTGTTTCTAGATCGGGACCAGCTAGAGAGTTCCTTAGTCACTGTTCAGCTCTCAACAGTGATCTTGCGTCTTAGGATCTGCGCTTACTCTCTCATTGATGCGCTGTATTATTTAAATATAACGAGCGGCGTTAGTGCTTAGTTTCTTAAAAACTTCCCCGAGAACCCTAAACCTTCATCAAGGCATGTGTCCGTTATCGAGTAAATACTAACAGCCCGAGTCCCGGCTAAGGAGCCGAAGGGGTCGGAGCTGCCATCCGTGATAGTATTAGTTACGCCTGTAAGTCACCATCCACTCTAAACGCAGTTTGACACAACGTTACAGCGTTTAAAATTAGATTATTACATTTAATAAGTCTTCTAAGGGATATTTTAGGGAACGGAGTCACATCTGAATGATCTCAAACGGGCTCTGTGTTGGTACAATTCGGGAAAAGGTTCAGACCAGCTCAGCGCCTCATTCGGTCCGGCCGTGCTGTTGACAGGCTCGTCCCTGGCTGCGCTGTCGGGGGCTGGTCGCTAGAGGGCGAACACGCACTAGGTTTGGGGAAGGTGACCTGGTCACAAAGCGATCGGAGATGATCGAAGTCTTATAGAAAATAAAAACTAGAGTATACCTTTACAATAATATTAGGCACATCTGTTAATCTGCAATGATCTTCAGACCCTATAGGCCCTTTTTGTGTAATAAAGCAGGAATTATGAAAATCAGTTACCGTAGAAAATGAAATGTATTTTCACATCTTACATTATTCTGGATCTGTTTGAACATTTTACATATGCGCGGTAGGCTGTGTCATTAACATTTCTTAAATGCAGACTCTGAAAGGCGGAAGAGGTATTAAAGAGGGCTGACCCGCTTGGGTCGGACGGGGACTGAACGTGCGGCATTGGTGTCATTAGCGCCAGTCTCTACCCCGCTAAATGTAAAGGCCTCCGCTACCGTTTTAGCGCCAACACCTTTAAAAAAATGTTTTTTTGTTTTGCTGTTTACAGCAGTTATTTCCTGCAAGCGAGCGCAATGCACCCGAGACCCGAGAGCCAGCAGCCTGTGCCGCACCTTGGCGCGCTTTCAGCTGTTTCTGCTGTTTCTGCTTCCACGCCGCACGACTTCACAATTAGAACATGAAAAAATAAACCCGAGATATAAAAAGACTTCCAAACACCACATTTTGAAGGTCGTGCTAGATGAAAACCCGTGTGTGGCGCTGCAGGAAGGCTAGAGAGACGCTTAGAGAGACGTGCCTAGTTAGACCAGCGTGCGGGCCAGTGGCGCAATGGATAACGCGTCTGACTACGGATCAGAAGATTCTAGGTTCGACTCCTGGCTGGCTCGTCTCTTTTTGGGGAAAATCCACTTAAAGGGCTGATGGCGGAGTCGGGGGTCGTCGGCGGAAATGAGCGAACCGATTCCGACAGCAGTACTGAAAAAGAAGCAGTGCGCCCTTTTTTTAAAATCAATTGCAGTCCACGCCGCCTCCATGACCGCCATCCAGAGGGGATAAAAAGGCGAGCCGGCACTGCCCCCGTCAGGGGGAATACTGTAGAAGTCGATTCAGACCCGTTTCGCTCGTCGTCTGCTGGTGGGGTCGCTTAGCTTTCGGTTTCTCGCCGGCTTGGCAGAAAGGGTACCCCTCGCCAGCTGACGAACAAGGCCGGGGACAGGTAGCAGTACTATGCGCTTGAAAGTCGTCTGAATTCTGGTTTAACCCTTCCCTTAAAGTGTTTTCGAAGGAACTTTTTTTTAAAACACGGGTAAAACCCGAAAGGACACCACACAGGGTATTGATGAACAGCCTTTCTTAAAATTATAGCATATCTGTTCAATTTTTATAATGTTTTGTACCGTTCCCTTAAAAAAAAAAAAACAATAATTCCATATCAGAATGACAACGTTGCACAGGTTTCCCCGATAATACAATTCACCCGTAGCCTACAAGAGGCCAATGGTCTTCTCTCGCTGGTATCTCCTAGATCAGCACTCAGCAAGCTATTTTAAACTTTTAATTAGCTAGATAAGTAAATTGAAAAAAATACTTATCCAACACAAGTGCTCTTGTACAATAGGAAATTTATTAGAACTGAATAAAACTCCTTGCTCAGGTGCTTTAATTTTTTAGCTCAGTTGTTATTAATATCAAGAATACTGCGATATCCACCAAACATTACCAATGTCCTACAAGTGGCTAGATAAAATATTCATCTTGCATATTATCTGGTACAGATCTTTGTATGTACAGTACTGTAGCATTACTCAGTTTGAAGTAGAATCCATCCACAGATATGTTTTACCTACACCTTGTGTTCAAGTCTCACCTAAATCTATTCTTTCTGAACTGTAAAAAAAAAAAAACAATAATCAAACTACACCATATTCTAAAAATGTTTAATAAAGAACACAAAAATTGAAAAAAAATGTACAAAATGTAACCGTTATGCTATATTTACATGATCCATGTAACTATAAAAAAGGCATGCAAAACAAAAAATGGAACAGAAATAACAGAAAAGCCCACATGTAAAATAAACCAGATGCAGTCTGCTGCAGATGAGGTGGACTCTATGCAATAGCAACTGCTTCTAAAATCATGTTTTTTCAAATGAAATGTGCTAAATCTCACACCAGTCCACACGCACCACTGCAGAGCTCTCTCATGGCGTCTGCGGATCGATGTGAAATGGAAAACGTCCCCAGAACGCCTGCGTGTTAACAATCACGTGTCTCTGTCCCAGTAGTGACATTCCGAAATACAGCGCAAAAGTGCATGGAAATAAAATGACAACAGAAAAACAGGGACAAAAGGCGTTTACAGGTGAAAGCGTGTGCGCACACGGGAATGGCAGCGTGGGACCGCGCGAGACGACAGCAGCGATCAGGACTTCCTGTGTCCCGGTGCAGACAGGAAGCAGCAGGTGCTGATCCCGCCTTCAGAGCGGGTTTCTCCGCACGTCAATGATGCTGGCGCTGGTCAGCAGCGGCCCGGTGCTCAGGCTGGACCTGCGGAGCTCCCTCCGGGGTCTGGCCAGGGCCGAGGGGGCCGGGGGCCGGGGGCCCCCCCAGGGCCCCGGGGCCAGGCCGGGCAGGCGCTGGCGCAGCTCCTCCAGGCCCGGCTGGTCTTCGCTGGGAAGGGACGAGCGGCGCCACGTGGGGGGCAGGGGCGCACGCACCAGCTCCCGGACCTCCTCCCTGGGCCTGGGCCCTCTGTCCGGCGGCTCCCCGCTGTCCTCCGCTCTGCCCCCGGCCGTCCCTGCAGGACCGCAAGCCGAGAACACACCTCCTCACAGTCTGGCGCTCGACACGAGCCCCTGCCCAAGCTCACGCCCTGACAGCTGCTCTTTTTAACGCTTCACTTCTAGAGAGAGCTGTGCGCTTCCTCAGTCTCATCTTCAGTTTCATGCCATGTCAGCTCTCACTCTTTGCCGTTATACAGGCTAATTCAAAACGAAAACGCAAAGGTCCAGGTTCTAGCTCTTTGGCCACAAGCCTGCGTAAAGTTTTTTTACGTTTTAGGTTAGGAGTAAGTAAGGAGATGGGTTTGTTGCACAGCAAGCAGATATATGACTTACTGCTGTGACCAAAATTTCATTAAAATACTAAGAGCTCAGTGTTTGGTGGTATTCGAGTTGAGTTAAAATGAATTTGTAGAAATATTTAAAAAGGCAATCCTTAATTAGTCCAGAATTATATATAAGACAATGATCAGTCTAAGTAATGAAGACTGCCTGGTTGCCGTTGCTGATTGAAGGCAACTTGTCTACAGAGCCCAGAGAATAAGATGTTCTGCTTAAACAATCAGGAAACTAGTCAAGAGAAACCAGGAGACTCAGCGGATCACTACACGGGCTCAAGACGGTCACACCTCTGCCTGATCCATCAGTGTAGCAGTTGTCAAACTGCAGGAGCTGCAGAGAATTGCTAGGAATAAATAAACTGCATATCAGCAGAATGACTGCTGTGAAAGTATCTGCATGCTTAGAGGCTGACATCTTAAGACATTTGACAACTTCGAGAAATTAAGAACTTCGATGGCCAGAGAATATCAGATATGGTGGTGTCAGAGAGAGTAGTGGAGTGTTACAGTGCAGTTATGGCAGAGCATCACCAGGGAAGATACCCAGCGTCTGGTGATGTCTGTGGGTCGCAGACTTCAAGCAGTCACTGATTGCAAAGAATCTGCAACCAAGTACTAAACATGACAATTTTATTTAAGATTATGTTAATGTGTCCAATTACTTTTGGTCCCCTAAAATAGGAGGACTATGTATAAAAAGGGCTGTGATTCCTATATGGTTCACCCAGTATAGCCGTAAATGCCCTTGAATTAAAGCTGAAATTCTGCACTTTACCTTCATAGTCATTGTTTAATTTTAAATCCAATGTGCTGGAGTACAGAGCCAAAGCAACAAAAATTGTGTCACTGTCCAATTGCACTGGATATTCATTAACGAACACAGTTTGGGCCCTGACAGACGTGCCTTTGTGTTGTTCAAGCAAACTGGTGAGGTAATGGAAGCGAGATGATGTGAGGAGGAAAGTCCTTTAACACAAGAACACCTGTGGACTAGACTGGTGCTCAGCTTTAACACAGACCATAGCCCCTGCTGCTCCCCAGCCACGGCGAGTGGTCTCAGTCAGACACGAAACCCAAAGAGACATCTCTGAGTTACATGCAGAGCTGATATCTCAAAAGACAATTTGGTAGATTTATACTATCTTAAAAACATTTCAGGATGTGAACAATGAAAAGCAAAATTACAGACACATTACTGAAACAGCTGTCTTGTAAAAAGCTCTAGTTATCTGGATCCCTGTCACTTCCTCTCTGGACTGCCCCGTGGAAAGCTGGAAAGAGCGCAAAGCAAGGCTGATATGATGTGCGCATTGCTTAGAAAACATAGACAACAGAGCAGAAAAAAGGCAGAACAGAAAAACTGAAACGGAAAGAGGCTACAGAAACAGGATAGGGATCAGTGCAGTTAAGAATGGCTTCCAGCTACCCTGGACAAAACACCTCCCACTCAATGGTTTGTTACCTTTGGCCTGGTCTGCAGGCTGACCGGTTTGCCCCCACAGCTCCCTCAGTTTATTGCTCAGCTCCTGGTTGGCCAGCTTGCAGTGGCTGAGCTCCTTGCCAAGGTTGTGTATCCAGCCCTCGTACTGGCGCTGCCTCCCCGCCAGCCCTTCATCCATTTGCTCTGTCAAGACATGCAGGAGCAGCAGGTTAACCTCTGCAGCCCGGCCACTACGATCAGCAGCACACGAGGCAGAGATTTAACTGGAAAGGCTTGTGAACAATTATAAAAAAGAAAACTGCTACGAAGGACTACTAATGGTACACAGACCTAAATCGTGAACCATTTAATGTACAAACAAAGGCCTTTATGGGTACGAAGCATTCGGCTCAGATACTACATTGTGAACAGAACATACATGGACAGTATCCGTCTTCTGTAAGAAGGAGGCTGTTTGCTTTTCCGCCCTGGCACTGCTCTGTGAGCAGCTGCACCTTCCTCCGGAATGTGGGTGCATGTGTGAATAAGCACGTCTGTGTGTCTCTCTCCTCAACTGCTACACCCACATCTCTCCCAGACAAGTGGCAGCAGCCACAGTGGGGCTCACCTCCTCCTTGGCATGCATGACTAGAGCAGCAGTGTGTTTCTGGGGAACACGAGGGGCTGGAGCATGTGACAGAGACCGCTTGCTGATCCCGAGGGCCAGACCTGTCAGGGCTTCCTTTCTCTCTCTGTGCTTCCCTGGGCCACTCATCCATCTTAAAATAATAAGTAAGACTACAAAAGGACAGAGGCTACTCATCCCATCTAGCCTGTTTGGTAGTTAACTGATCCAAGGATCCCATCCAGCTGTTTCCCGAAAGAAGCCAGGCTATCGGCTTCCTCCACACCCCCACAACTCTTTGTTTAAAGAAGTGCCTCCTGTTCTTGGTTTTAAATTTACTTCCACATATTTTTCACTGGTGCCCTCTGGTTCATGCTTCACTGCTCATTTTGACATCCACTGGGGTTCTTCAGAAAAGAAAAATACCACGTGCAAACTGAATTTAAAATTTCTTTATCCACAGATTGTGAAAATTTTGACTGACCCACATGGTCATTTCAGGAGGGAAAATAAGAAATAAAACAAGAAATTGGATGACAAATTAGTCTGAATGATTAGTCTGAAACTCCAGTAAAATCAGAAATGAATGAGCAGTAATCTCGTCTGGTTGACAGCCAGAAGGACTGCAGAAAGTAAAAGAAATCCACTTGGTGCATGTTTAGCGGCGAGGTTTGCCATTTAAAGGAGGGACTTGACTAAAACTAAAGCACTGACTGCCTCCCCCACCTCTGCACTGCTGCAGCAGCAGCTGGATGTTCCTCTCGTGCTCCTTCTGCTGCTGGGTCAGCCTGCGGTCAGTGTCCAGCCGCTGCCTCTCCAGCGCTGCCTCCAGCCACTGGACCAGCTGCTGCTGCTCCTCAGCGCGCATCTCCAGCTCTGCCAGGGCCAGCTGCAGCCGGCGCTCCTCCTCGCGCAGACACACCACCTGCACACACAGCAGCGCAGGGTCAGAGACAGCAGAGAACTCACACAGACACACTGCCTGGAGCACAGAGCAGCGCAGGGTCAGAGACAGCAGAGAACTCAGACACACCACATGGAGCACACAGCAGCACAGGGTCAGAGACAGCAGAGAACTCACACAGACACACTGCCTGGAGCACAGAGCAGCACAGGGTCAGAGACAGCAGAGAACTCAGACACACCACATGGAGCACACAGCAGCACAGGGTCAGAGACAGCAGAGAACTCACACAGACACAGCCTGGAGCACAGAGCAGCACAGGGTCAGAGACAGCAGAGAACTCACACAGACACACTGCCTGGAGCACAGAGCAGCGCAGGGTCAGAGACAGCAGAGAACTCAGACACACCACATGGAGCACACAGCAGCACAGGGTCAGAGACAGCAGAGAACTCACACAGACACAGCCTGGAGCACACAGCAGCACAGGGTCAGAGACAGCAGAGAACTCACACAGACACACTGCCTGGAGCACAGAGCAGTGCAGGGTCAGAGACAGCAGAGAACTCACACAGACACACTGCCTGGAGCACACAACAGTGCAGGGTCAGAGACAGCAGAGAACTCACACAGACACACTGCCTGGAGCACAGAGCAGCACAGGGTCAGAGACAGCAGAGAACTCACACAGACACACCACCTGGACTCACAGCAGCGCAGGGTCAGACACAGCCTGGAGCACACAGCAGCACAGGGTCAGAGACAGCAGAGAACTCAGACACACCACATGGAGCACACAGCAGCACAGGGTCAGAGACAGCAGAGAACTCACACAGACACACCACATGGAGCACACAGCAGCACAGGGTCAGAGACAGCAGAGAACTCACACAGACACAGTCTGGAGCACACTGCAGCACAGGGTCAGAGACAGCAGAGAACTCACACAGACACACCACATGGAGCACACAGCAGCACAGGGTCAGACAGCAGAGAACCTATACAGTCACACTGCCTGAAGCACAGAGCAGAGAAAGCAGAGAACTCACACAGACACACCGCCTGGAGCACACAGCAGCGCAGGGCAGAGACATCAGAGAACTCACACAGGCAAAATGCCTGGAGTACACGGCAGCACAGAGCAGCGACAGCAGAGAACTCACACATGCACATTGCAGAACAGTGCAGCGACAGCAGAGAACTCACACATGCACACAGCAGCACAGTGCAGCGACAGGAGAGAACTGAGGTGTTTTCCTGAAGGTCTTGAAGAAGTGATGGGTTACCCTGTGCTTTTTATTAAACAGCACAAATAATCCAAACTGTCACAATTAATCAAGTAGAAATGTTGTTTGTTTTGCAAAAAAGTTTAAATGTTTTTCAAAAAAGAAGTGTCAGACTTAACCTAAAATAAAATTGCTTTGAATACAGCCCACAGTGTTTGATTTTTCCGACTTGCTAGAGTTTGCATTAGTTTTCTTAGTGTGCCACATTTCTCAGTCTCGCAGGCCTCCTCTCAGCTCCTGTATTTCTAACAAGGATACACAATGGTTTTCTACTGAGGCTCCCTGACACCTTGATTTCCCTACTTCCTTTGTCCTAATTAATATTATTTCTGCATTTGGCTGACACCTTTAACCAAGGTAACTGAGGATAAGGAACACAATGCAAATACTACAATGCTATTACTTGGCAAGCTTAGAGGCTATGAAGTTTAATATTAAGATCATTGCTCTAACAAAATAGAAAATGCAGCATAATCCTAATGCATAAGACTAGTGAAACCGAAATGTAATGGAATATGATTAATTTACTTATTTTTATGTAATTCATTGAAAACAAAAAAAGGACACCCAAGAGGGTACCCACTTGCCCAAACCAAAAGCTCATTGGAAAAGATGTCTTGCACATGGAGATGGACTTTAATCATCTGCTGTAATTAAATGATGAGAAGATACTAACACCTGAAAGAATGACCTGTAAGTTTCAGACTCTCATTCCCAGCTTCCTAGTGCCACACACAGCTGGTGCACCCTGAGCAGGGAAAACGCGACCGCTCGGCGACCGCTCGGCGTGAGGACCTCACCTTGTCGAAGTACTTGCAGAGGAGGGCTCGTGTCTCGGAGGCGGACAGGTAGCTGAGCTTGGCCATCAGGTTCATCTCCCACTGGGACAGCATGCTGGCGGAGGCCCGGAGCTGCCTCTGCCGCTGGGTGATGGCCTCGTTCTTGTACTCAATGGCAGCATCCAAAGCCTCGATGGCCTCGTCCAGCTGGAACAGAGTCCGCTCCTCCTGTGGGGGGGCAGAGCAGGGGAGCAAGACCAGGGACAGCTGATGGGTCAGAGCTCTCACCTGTCCTGGGATTTCAGTATGGTCACTTGCACCAAATCACAGGTCTAGACACTCTGAAGAACTTTGCCAAGAGCATATCGGTTTGCTTTTATAAAACACAGACATAACGTCTCTGTTTCACCTCAATAAAGAACATGGCTAGCACTAAAGTGAAAATCACTGGCTGGCTAGCAAAGTCCATTTGAGCACAAATGGTGCTTTTCCTTCTGGGCTAATAAAATGTATATCTGGCTGATTCTTGGTATGCTCACCATGTTCTCTGCGGGTGAAAAAATCAACCAAGATAGATTCCTGAAAATGGATCTATAAAAAACAATCAACTGATGAATAAAACCAAACGGCTACACTGTTAAATCAGTGAAAACAACCTTCTGTGTAACTAAACCGTTTCCGGGTAAGACCTCTATTATTCAGCGCAGACAGGCGTGTTCAGTTAAACCCAAACCACTTCCAGCCATCCCTGAGGATTCTCCCCCCACAACAGCAGTGCGCCTTCCTGTCTGCTGTCTGTTCGAAGGAGTCAATGCCCTGAAGATTCGGTGGCAATGAGATGACCACAGAATGCATTCAGCCTTATCTAATAAGTGAAACAGCTGCGTTGGTAAAAAGAAACACAGAAATCAATCTTATTACACTTCCTTCAAGCACGAGCACAAGCAGTCAATGCCTGCTCTTATCCCCCTGCCAGCCGCTTGCTGATAGAGGTTTCTGTGGGTCAGGGACGAAGCGGCTACCTCGGGGGAGAGAAGGCTGCCCTGGCGCAGTTTGTCGTCCAGCTCGGTTCGCTGCTTCAGGAGCTGGTCCTTCTCCAGGCGCAGGTTGGATATCTCCTGGCGGATCTGCTGGGAGTCCTGGGCACTGCTGCTGCGGAGCTGGCCGTTCCTCTCGGAGAGCTCCCGCTCCAGGGACTCGATGCGGCTGGACAGGAGGACGAGGTCTTTACTCAGGGCCTGCAGAAGTGGGCACACATGAGACACACGAATGCCACCCAGGAGGCACCAGTACTGCTCTCAAGAGCTACAAGAGGCATGCAGGGAAGGCAAGACAGGTCACCTCATTTTTTTTTTTATGTTAAAAATCAAACTGATACAATTTTCAAAATGACTAATTCACAAGAGTTACATTTCAGTTTGAACATTATCACATCTTTCTCCCCTTTGAGAAATACTGTGCATCAGGTCACTAATTTGAAGTGTTTTAAAGTGTTAACTTTTGTTAACAGTGGGTATGACTCAGGGACTACATCCAAACACACAAAACAGAGCAGATGCATAGTGGTGTCTGCCAGCCTGCCAGCCATGTTTGGAGATGTTCACCTTGTTTACCTTGATAGGCTATGCAGGCACTACCATGCTCTATTAAACTCAATAACAATGGGTAAGAGCTACTTGGTATCCCCAATTAGTGATCTTGTTTGCAAGTGAGTATCTGTTAAATTGCTACTACAGTAAGTGTCATTTCCATTTCAGGTCTGAGAAATAAGTGAGTAGTAAAGAGCAGGTATGAGAAGTTTAATTGCTTAACTGTCACAGTTTGAGAGCAGAGCACCATTAGATGTCCTCTGGTTAATTACAAATTCATTTGTACTCTGTCCAGTTTTCTCAGGACAAGATATAAATAACAGCGCCAGCACATTTTCACAAGCTATCCTTCCGAATGTTTTTCCTCATAATTTATTTCTTGTGGTAGGCAGCTGGTGTTGCACTGGGACTATTTGAAAAACTAGTGCAGACGTGTAAATTCTACTTCATTGATTTTTCAGCCTTCAGTTTTAAAAACTGCAGTTCTAAATCTTTTGGAAATTCCCTACCTGCCAAAGTGTGGATGGTTTGCAGAGTAATAAGCTGCAGGACTGAGACAAGCTGTGCTTGGGAGGTTGGCAAGTATGACATGCTTGGCAGCAGATATTTTTCTACATCAGGGTGATCACAGGAGGACCACAGCAGCTCAGTATCCACCTGTGTTCTCCTGTAATGGGGTTTGCTTGCAACTTAATGCCATGCAGAGGGGCGATCCATGACCTCAGCATAGCAAAGCACACTCTAAAAATGACATCTACACACTCTTTTACAGATGTGCTCACCTAATGTTCTCTCTTGGAATGGAAATGAAACGGACTAAAATCTGTACTGAAAGAGGACTGGTCAATGCTGCAAGCAAACAGTGTCAAAATTCAGGCTGTGTTCCTAAATTAAAAACACGCCATTGAGAATCTAAGAGAAAACACTCTTACTTTCATGTGGATATTGAACATATAATCCTGTATGTTGCACGTGTGGGTGTATTTACAGTAAAAACACATCAATACTGAATACACATGCAGGCTTGCCGCTGACACCTGTCAGTGTTCCCTGGGCTCTACGTGTGAAGGCTTGACCACCCCCTACTGCAGGCAGTGGTCTCTGCACTCAAACCGTCTCCAAAACATCTGGTGTAAGCACTGTTTTTTCTGAAGGCTATAAACCTCTGTGCAAGCTGTTATATTAATGAAAAATGACATATAGTTAATTAAAAAAAAAACACTGACTTTTCTGTGTTTTTAATACCTTTAACAACAACTGGCAGCAATACTGGCAACACTGTGTGAAGGGCTTTGAGCGTTAATAGCCCAAATCTTTAATTACAGTGTATACAGACTGTGTCTGATAATGATGATTTGTTCAGACTTGTTGGCTAACTCTAAAACAGTCAGTAGTCGACATTAATTTACTTTTGCATACAGTGTACACACAGTGTGTGACAGGCATGTTACACTGTAGCCCTAATTCCGAGTGGTCCTACCAGGAAAAGGAGAGCACATGGATGTGAATGTGTTTAAATGGCTTTGTTATTTCTTTCCTGCATCACAGTTTAGACTGTCATAGAATATGTTACAGAGAAGACTATGATATATCAAATAAAACTAATAATTCTCCATTTTCAAACTACTTTACAAGTAATGGGGACTCCTCACCACCACCAGTGTACAGCCCCACCTGGAAGATGCGACGGCAGCCAGAGTGCACCAGTACACTTCCCACACACACCAGTGATCAGTGGGGAGGAGAGCAGAGTGATGAAGCCAGTTCAGAGATGAGGATTATAAAGAGGCCAGGATTACAAGGAGGATTATAAGGAGGCCTACTCTTTTCGAGAAATGCCCTGGGATTTTTAATGACCACAGAGAGTCAGGACCTCAGTTGTACATGTCAACCAAAGGACGGCGCATTTTTTACAGTATAGCGTCCCCGTCACTATACTGGGGCATTAGGACCCACAGCGCCCCCTGCTGGCCCCACTAACACATCTTCCAGCAGCAACCTCAGCTTTCCCAGGAGTCTGCCATCCAGTGGGCTGCCAGCTGTGATTTGCACGGTGATATGGCTGCTGGCTTTTATAAATGTTATACGTTTTATACACCTTGCTCGCCGTAACCACCTCTGATCAGATGCTGTTTCCTCACAAGTGAGCTGGTTTCTCTCGCGCGTGACCAACACCCGCAGCCCCCGCCCCCGCAGGCAGCGGGCGAGGCCCTACCTGGCTGGAGCGCAGCCTCTTGCTCTCCAGGCCGCTGCGCTCCTGCAGCAGGGCCTCCTTCTTGGCCAGGATCTGCTCTCTCTTGGTCAGCTCGCCCTCCAGCTCCTCCAGCCCCCGGCGCTGCCCCAGCACGTGCTCCATCTCCTCGTCCAGCCAGCGCTTCTGCTCCTCTATCTTCTGCTCGAGAGGCACACACACACACACATACAGGGCGGGCTGGATGGCTTTGCACAGTCTGCTCTTGAAACAATATCTGCCGCGTACACTACAAGGAATACCTCAGCGTTTGCCCTTCGAGAAGTCAGCTTTTAAAATGAAGTAAAATCAATTAACAACTGAGTTCAAAACGCAAACAAAATTGTATCGACCTCTCTCTTTCCTCCGAGACGTGGTCTTTACCGATAGCTATGTTTTGTCCCAGTCTCAGATCTTGTCAGAACGTGTTTTTCTGCCAGACAAGGACGTCAGGCTGGAAACGAGGACAGCAGGCGCCAGGTGAGGCAGGAGTGTGCAATTCCTGCTGGCCTGGGCAGCGCTGATCTCGACAGGGCTGTGGTTCAGCTAGTGACCCCCCCCAATCCCCTCCACATTCACTGTGCCTGCTGCTGGAAAGTGTCTACTTTCAACATCTTCACTTCAAAAAGAAACTTCATATTAACATTGTAGACAATTTAAAGATTTCAGGTTAACGTAAAGCATTGGCAAAACAATGCCATATGAAAGAAAGATGTATTTTTACTTATCTTAACCTTTAATGTTGGTTGAAAAACAAAACAAGCTGAAAATGGACAGCAAATAATATGTCTCTGCCTGTATTTCTGACTTAATGCACCAGACTATTACTCTGTTGCATTGCTATCAGTTGGCTCTGATGGAATGTGATCAAACTGTTTTCTCCAACAAATGTCAGCTTACTGCGATATCCTACAACAGTGTATAGGTACGTCTGTTGGGCTATATGACATCTAGTTATATAGGTTGTGCCTGAGCCGCTTATTCCCAGCTGGGATTTGACTGCTGGCACCACCCGGTGATGAATTTCACCAAAGGTACCAATGTTTTTGGCAATTCAATGAAGGGCAAAGAAGTTTTCTGTCTTGGTGAAGGGCTAGGGCCGAAATAAACTCCTGTGCTGCTTTAAGTTAAGCATGTGGCTTTTAGTTTAAATGGCCTAAAACTGCTGAAGTCATTATTGAAGGGTGGGATGTGAATCTGGAGTCATCAAGCAGTGGCACTTGGAAATCCAAAGCATTTTCATGCATTGCATTTGTCCCAAATGTTAATTTTTCAATAAAATAGATGATCGGGACATCGGGTGTGTGTCAATGCCGAGAGGCTGTAACTGTAGTGAGAAATTAAATCCCCTTCAAGGCAGACATGTCTTTGTGCTGCTGCCTCAGTGTTTTTTTTAAATAACATCTGGATGGCAGCACTGTTCACTTATCCAACAAATCAACTAGATTATAGCTCGCCAATGTGGCATCCATTCAAGAGTAGTGCAGCATCAGGGGTAAGTACAGATTAAGTTCAGAATAACAGAATGTAGTATTTGCACCTGTTTGTAAGGAAGCCTTCGCTGCCCTTCATGCTTCTCTTAAAAGTTTTAAACTCAGACCTGCTGCTCCTCCAACGAGATGACAGAACCATTGCTCCCGCTGCGCCTCTTCCTCTGGAAGGCCGCAATCTCCTCCGTCTTGATCCTCAGGATCTTCTGCTGCTGCTCGTTCTTTATCTCCAGCTCCTGGACAGAAAAATTCAGCCAGAGCTAAGCTTCGCCGCAAACAGAAACACGCTCCTTGCTTTCAACCCACATTACCTGCTGTAGCTGAGAAAGCACAGGCGGTCGACCCTCAGCCCAAATGAACACGTGCATGCACCGCATTCAAAAGACAAAAAGTATATATATCCACCCTTCTATGAGATCAACAGAGAACTTAAAAGCAAGTTGGACTGGTGCATACTTTTAGCTTTAGCGAGTACGAGGTGCAGGAGGAGCAGAAGGTGCGGGAGGAGCGAGTGGGAGGTGCAGGAGGTGAAGGAGGAGCAAGCAGGAGGTGGGTGAGGAGCGGGAGGTGCAGGAGGTGCAGGAGGAGCGAGCGGGAGGTGCAGGAGGTGAAGGAGAAGCAAGCAGCACGTGGGTGAGGAGCGGGAGGTGCAGGAGGTGCAGGAGGAGTGAGCAGGAGGTGCAGGAGGAGCAAGCAGGAGGTGCAGGAGGTGCAGGAGGAGCAAGCAGGAGGTGCGGGAGGAGCGGGAGGTGCAGGAGGAGCAAGCGGGAGGTGCAGGAGGTGAAGGAGGAGCAAGCAGGAGGTGCAGGAGGAGTGAGCAGGAGGTGCAGGAGGAGCAAGCGGGAGGTGCAGGAGGTGAAGGAGGAGCAAGCAGGAGGTGCAGGAGGTACAGGAGGAGCAAGCGGGAGGTGCAGGAGGTGCAGGAGGAGCAAGCAGGAGGTGCGGGACGAGCGGGAGGTGCAGGAGGTGCAGGAGGAGTAGGAGGAGCAAGCGGGAGGTGCAGGAGGTGAAGGAGGAGCAAGCAGGAGGTGCAGGAGGAGTGAGCAGGAGGTGCAGGAGGAGCAAGCGGGAGGTGCAGGAGGAGCGGGAATAGCGAGCGGGAGGTGCAGGAGGAGCGGGAGGAGCGGGAATAGCGAGCGGGAGGAGCAGTAGGTGCGGGAGGAGCGCGGGCGGGTGTACCTTAACACGATGTTTGCCCCTCTGCATCTCGCTCTCCAGCCGGCGCTTCTGCTGGCTCTCCTGGCGCAGGCGGCGCTGCAGCTGGTCCTGCTGCTGCCGCATGTTCTGCACGTTCCTCTCCAGCTCCTGGACCCGCCGCTCGCTCTGGGCTGACAGGGAGGCCAGCTGTGCCGTGTCACGCTGCTTCTGCTTCAGGACCTGCCGGGAGCACGCACGCTGGCTAGACACTTCTCCCCGGCCCTGCCCGCCGCTGCTTCACTGTGCCTCATCTGAGCTGATCATGACACTTCACTCGCGTCACTCCTGCTGCTCGCATTCTCTGCCGTCACACGTCAGCCCTGACAACAGCTGGACGGGAGCAGGAGGAATCCTGAGCAGCCACAGGCCCGCAAGCTTTCCACACCGGTTTCAAACCACTAATGAGCAAAGAGCACGACAACGTGCAGTTGAAAGGAAAACCAAAAGACACCAATGATCTCTTGAACAAGGGTCATGTTGGAGGATATAATAGCATTAGAATCCCAGGGCATTTATTTTCATGACGGATTTTGTCAATCATGTCAGAGAATCACTGATAATTACCTGGGAGACACCTGCACAATGCAGAAGGATCACCTGCTTTGGGGTGTTGCTGCAAGTCTCAAGTATCCTGACTGCAGGTAAATCGTGACACCCCGTCTACTCAAATCATTCCTCCCATGTTTCAGTCACCTGCAGTTAGACCTGAATCTACAACTCTCGAAATCTCTGCATGTCCCAGGAGACAGTTCAATCCTGGACCTTGTTAATCTGTGATTAAATTCCTCTTAGGAGGATACAAATATTTACCTCCAAGAACAGACAAATAAAGCAGCTACAAAATATGATTCATTAAATCTGGCAAGGAACCCAAAGAGACTGAGGTTAGCTTTTATATCACAAGAAGTTTTCAGCAGACAGTTCTGACAGAACGTAGAATGCCATTTCTAATGTCAAATCTTTCAGGAACAAAATGCTCTAAATGTTTTACATGGATGTGTTTCTTGACACTTTTGATATCTGTTTGTTACAGAGAATTTCCAGCATTCATTACCTAGATAGGGACAAAATTCTGTCTACTTTTTTTCTCTTGACAGGCAGCATCAGCTATGCAATGGAAAGAAAAGCGTAATTTTTCTGAATGCAAAGCATGTCAGCGCCAAACTGCAAGGTCAGCCAAAGGAGATGCCTTAGTGACAGCAGCTGTCACGTGCCTTATGCATTAAACACGCAAGCTGGTTTATCTTGCAATTCAGACAACTCAGTGACTTGACCTTTATTAAGAACACTTTCACGGTTGCTTTTATGAAGTTTGACGTCATTTCCATCAGTTATCTGGGCTGCAAAACACAGTGTTTGATATTCCCGCAAGGCACCTGAAATTCACCTTACAAACAGCACACTTATATTCAATTTCCAGACTAGCAATCATGCAAGTCTGGGCAGGAATGGATATTTTGTTTTTCATTTCCAAACTTTAAAGTTTGCAGCTCTTGTAGCCTTTATATTCAGTTCTTTTTTTTCTATTCCTCCTCCATCTGTACATGTGTATAACTCACAAGCACAACCTGTATATTCCCTCTTCTCCATGTTGTAGATCATTTAGGGTATTTTTTTAAATGTTTGCCAAATTAGCCAAGGGAATTTAAAAAATTTGGCCAGGGGAATATTTCTGCAATTTCATTTAGTATTTGTTTGTATATTGATCAGGTGTCACTGGATGAAAATGGTAGGACTTTTTGGTAGGAGTCATTGTGAAATCTTACCTTCTCACTCATCTAAAAACAAAGCCTTGGAGAGGATCTGCAGCCAAATCTGATACACAAATAACATCTGCTCTGGCATTTCTTGTGTGAGCCAAGCTCCTGGACCTATGTGAGACTGATACAACTAGTTCAGTCCAGGAAGAAGCATGCTTTTTTCCCCAATGCCATATGCGAATATTACCATCCGCTCTCAAGCAGTGATATGTTAAAAAAATATAATTTACAAGGTATGTTGAAGAAAAAATAAATAGTTAATATCTGATTGCAAAGCTGTCTATTGAGGGAGACTAGGGAGTTTCATTCATAGATTTTTTTGGACATTATTTCCAATGTGTCAAAGCGACGCATTGCAGTGCCTCATAAACACTATGGGAACCCCTGTATCCTTTCACACAGAGATGAATTAAGGTATCAAACTGAAATAACAATAACACGTTTCTGTCGACAAGCTGAGGACGATGAAGCCGTAGCGACGATCACACTGGTGTCACGGTGAAGCTGGTCTGACCTGCACTCTGCTCTGTGCCGCGGCGATCTTCCTGCGGCACTCCTGCGCCTTGGACCGGTTGGCCGGGTCCCGGGGCTCGTGGCCCTCCAGGTCCTGCAGCTGCTTCTGCGCCTCCGTCAGCTCGGCCCGCGCGCGCTCCGCCTGCCGCTCCAGCTCCGAGATCTTCCGGCTGTACTGCCTGTTCATGGCCTGGGCGTCCCTCCCTGCGGGCACAGCGCGGGCCGTGTGAGGGAGCCTCATGTATTGACATCACACACAGCAACGTCCTTAACGCCCCACACGGTAAACTGCCAGAGGCCAGTTAGAGAACTAAGTAGCTTCTCTAGACCTTAATTTATTTATTGAAACGTCTTCGTGGGAAAACGTTCACAAAAAAGTATATAAACAATTTTAAACTATTTATTTTTTTAATTATAATGGCGATTCTTCTTAGCATAACCCACTGGATTGAACTTCACTGCTGAGAAATCCCAGTACTCAAAGCTCACTAATTTTTCATCTAAGTTAATAAAAACAAGCTGCACAACTGGGCTACATTTGCCATCCCTGGGATATATCCTGGAACATGTGGGTGTTTTTAATAATAAAGCGCATTTGCTTTACTCATTGGGTTTATAATTTAAAAATATACTTAATAACATCAACTCGCATATCGCTGCACAGACTACTTCTCATGTTTAGATTATAAAAAAAATTTAAAAATAAAACATCCATATTAATTTGAATATTTTTTAATAGACAAATTTATTTATCACATATCAGTAGAAACAGGTTAGATCAAATTACTCTGTACTTGACAGTCTGTTGTCTTGCTGCAGTCTGAACCAGACAGAAAGAGGGTGAGGCTGATTGCGTTACAATACTGTGATTTATGTTTGTAAGGCCTCAGTTAGTGAGAAATGCACATCTGCTTATCGGCAAGGATTAACAGGCAGGCAGGAGCAGCTTGCTCAAGAGTACAGCAGCAGTGTTCCCAGTAAGACCTGAACTCACTACACCGCAGTTAGCAATCCAGAGCTCTAACCATGGCTTGGTGCTCCCCCAGCTTCAACACAAAAATCCTAAAAATACATGATCTATTTGCAACTGGAGTGGCTGCAACGCGCTTTCAAAGGTGGTGCCTGTGAGCCAGTTCAGCTTGAAACTTTCTCCCAAAAAAACATTCTATGTAATCTCGCAATATTTTGAAATTGTTTTGCAATATGCCTAACAATTCCGTACTAACACGACTGGATGTTATCTTCAACATTCACATGCTCCTCTACGATAGCGATACTCTGGTGCTGGAGTTGCTAAGCCGCCCCTCAGCTGTACCTGTCTTGACCAGCTCCTTGATCAGTTCCTCCTTCATGCGGATGTTGATGGACAGCTCGCGGATCTTCTGCTGGGCCTGCAGGAGTCCCCAGTCCGAGCCACTCTGGCCTGGGCCAGAGGTCACCAGGGGGCAGCTGTCTCCCATAGATCCTCGCAGACCTGACCCCCCACCACTGCTGTTTGCTAAAGACAATGTTTTTGAAAGTCAGTGAAAATGCAGAAGGGTTTATGTGTTTTGATTCATCACTTACTGAGCTTTGCACATAAAAGACAGTTATGATGCAGATTATTTTTTTCCTTATTCACTACATTTGTATCATCAAACATGTATCACCAAGCTGCTGCTGTCCCTTCCTGTCTGCACTAAGCAGTGAATTTGTCCTCAGGAGTATGTGAATTTCACTTACTGATCTGTACCTTTAACAAAAATATCAAAACAGAGGATCATTCCTTGATTGCATCATGCATCTTAACAGATGTCTGAAATGGATGGAATTTATTATCTTTCCTTGTTTTTTCTAGAACAAATATGATTTCTAAGTGGCATAAAAAATTCAACAGCATAACCAGACAAAAATGTAACATGGTTAAATGGTGTAAAATGCACATCAACAACAACATATGGATGCAAATGTTTCTGTACTAAAAGTGAGCACTGCTGCAGACAAAAGAGGGGCTTCCACAAGCGGGCAATGAGTGGGTGTTGCTGATTGATCTTCGAAACTCCTACAAAGACTGGACTGAGCAACACTGCAAGTCTTTACTTGTCACAACACAGAATGCATGGAGATGCAATATTTTTGAATCAAGAAACTTTGAACCTATCTTACTAGCCAGGCTGGCAAACTGAAGCAACTAACTGAAATAACAAGGCTGGTGACTGTAAGTCTGAAACTTTCCGAGTGAGGAAATATTCTACTGTTTGTCCACAGCATAGCTTGTGAAGCAGCAGTGTGTCAGCCTGTTCTGCAATCATCGTTCTAGCTGCAAAGACACTCTCCCTGCTCTTGCAATACTACATCCATTAAAACAGGGACACTACTTCTGTTTACTTCTGCGACTCTGTTTACTTTGTAGTTTCAATTAAATTCAGAAAGGTTTATAGAAAAGAATTCTTAAGCGTTCTGCTGCAGAAAGGAAGCTGAGAGAGAAAAGTAAACTCTAGAAAGCAGGGGAGCGGGGAGACCCACACTTTGGCAGTAGCAGATCTGGGGACACACACCCCCTCCCTTGGCCAGACAATGCAGTACTCAGCACTTCTCTCTTGGTCCAGGTCATGTTCAGGTGTCTGCAACAAAGTGTTCACTCATTACAAAGCTGACATGAGACTCTTATCCCCTGAAACATCACACACAGAAAAGAAGCAATATGTTACCACTGCAAAAGAGAAGAAAGTGATACCAATTTGTGGTCCCAAAGAGCCACACTCCCGCAGGACCTCAGAGATTCTGAAACAGGAGTAATTATGACCAGCTTGGACAGTAAATAATCAAATGTCTATTACACACCTCCCTCTGTCTCTCTTCATCTTGATCTGACTGTCTTGCCCTTCTTCTTCAGCGGCAAGGAGGTCAGGGTCCTGAAAGGAGTCTACCTGGTATTCCTCTCCTTCCTGGCAGCAGTGTACACAATCCTCCCTCCCCGTACAGCTGCCGGGACCTGAATGGCTCACCTGAGGAGCAACATAGCACCCACCGAAGTTCAACAGCCCGAAAAGAGCAATACATCACAGGACTGGTCCAAATCCAGTTAGGTTTCAATCTCACCCTGGCTAGAATGAGATAGAAATGCGCTCAAAATAAAATAATAGGTTTATTTAATTTACAGCAGATCTATCTATTGTATATCTATGATATGGTCAACAGCATTCTGGTTTAGAGGTAGGGTTAGATCCTATCCTGTATGCAGTGTTGCATAACAACAGTATTTTTATAAATTATATGTTAAGAGCAAAACTGAAAATATAAAAAACAGTGATTAAAGACAAGAAAATTAAAACATAAGAACGGCAACAATAAATACAGCTGCAAGTAGAGATCATTGGTGGTCAAACCTAAATATCACTTCTCATGGACAAGAATGGTTTCTGATAAGAACGTGTGTGGTTTTCTGTGTATGTTCCATAAACAATATGACTCTATGAGCCTTGTCTAAGGACATATATACGACAGTTTTGCATTTCATGTAAAGGAGACACAAAGGGTAACAGGCAAGTTCATGCACATATTTTGTTCGAGCACAAATAGTTTACCATACTATCCACGACCCTATCCGATCTCTGCAAGAAATTAAGATTTCTGCATCTGACCTTTACGAAAGGTCAGTTAATCTAGAAGTGTCTATTTTCCAGAAAGACACAGCAAGACCAAACTTACAATGGCAGAGATTCAAAAACACACCATCAACACCATCGGTCTTGCTGTGGACAGCTTTGTTTCCTGGTCATCTTGCTGCAGAACACCCCACTGCTGTCTGTCCAGAGATTGATGTGTGACGTCTGTGTCTCAGTGCTTCCAGGTCTGGTTTCGTGCTCAGGAAGGTGTGTTAGTGTGACCCCTTTCATACTGAACACTCACCCTGGTTCTTTAACATGATCAATACAATAACAGTAGAGTACATTGGAATTCTTCATTATTAACATTTTAAATTTATTTGATTAAATCCATTAAACCTGAGTATTGTGGCTGTTTTCTGCATCAGTATAAAAGGTTTACATTATTACCAATATTAAATTCGATTTGTAATTACATGTATTTGAGAGTGCTCTAAAACTTTGAAAATTTCTTGAACATTTTAATATCTAACATATTTGCTTTTGGTTTATAAGAGTTAGTTCATTCAGCAAACTGCTATCAGCTACTTAAGAATATATTGATGTGATACAACCCTTTATGAACAAATCCTCATTTTCTATGTTTTAAATGCACCTGCCTACTTCCCGAAGTTTCTGCTTGTGTCCACTGATTTCTGTTGTTCTGTTGATTTTCATTCATTTTTAATAATGAAGGCTACAATCATATGAGCTTGATCCATACTCATTAAGAAAATTGCAGCTCTGATCAGTTATTTTATTTGGAGTACTACAGAGAAAGAATAATCTCTTCATTGCATAATAGCATAGTGGGTTAATATATTGCAAGAAGCAAAATCCAGCATCCAGGTGGGGCTGCACATTGGTGGTGCTGGAGGGGAGTCCCCACTACCTGTAAAGCGCTTTGAGTGGAGTGTCCAGAAAAGCGCTATATAAGTGTAAGCAATTATTATTATTAATTATTAATATCAAGGCAGATGAGATTTGTTGTTCAGGATATTTACCTTTCTGGAACTGATCCTTCTATTGTCCCCGTTGGAAACAAGTGTGGACTGCACTGCACTTGAAGTGCAGAGACGTGTGGAGTCTGTGGGAGCAGTGTGCGGCCTCTGCTTGAGATGCACCAGGTGGACACCGACCACTAAACCTGACACAGAGGAGCCAGGCTGGACCAGGCATGTCTGCAGCTCAGCAATTACATCCTGTTGCTCCTGAAGCTTGTCACTCTGAGGAAATACAACAGAGAACAAAAGCACAGTTGTGATACTCGAGAGTGCCTCTTTTCATGCCTAATACAGCTTGTCAGGAAAACTGAAAAACTATGTGGCAAAAACAGCACTGCAGTCTCTGCGTTTGAACACAAAAGGTATCATATTTCCAACAGCTACTGCTATATGTTGTTTCAGAAACGTTATTTTTCAGGTCCCTGCTCTAAGGTGGACTGCAGTAATAACACAGAAACCCCTTTTAAACTCTAGGTTGTTCATATATAAAGTTAACCTTATGTGAGATCTGTTTTCATACATCACCTGTGTAAGATGCTGCAGTGAAACCAGTAAATGTATTCTGACTTTTAAGGAAGGCCAGATTTTAAAACCTATTTTTGATTATTGCCAAGACATCACAGTTAACAACCCTAACATTACATTTTGACATTCTCAAAACTGAGAATGGATTTGTTTAAAGCTGGCATGTTCCACAGAATAATGCTCCACTGTCACCATAATGTGTGTCTGGTTTGCAGTTCTGGGCTGCTGGTCATCGGCACAGCACTTGTAATCCATAGAGAAGACTGAGATCTGAGGAGGCTCCAATGTAGTACAGCTTCAAGCAAAAAGGAGTATTCTGAAAACTGCAAAGTGTGAGTACATTCCTATCCCCATACCTGCTGTTTGTACTGCTCCATGGCATCCTCCAGAGCAGCCAGGAAGTCTGTGTTCTCCTTCTCCAGCTGCTGGATCCGAGCCTGTAGCTGAGAGATGTACTCATCCCGGTCCTTCTCACACTCCTCTGCCCCCTGATCAATAACCTAGGACACACATGCCACACAGACCTATCATGGAAATTCGCTAATAAGAGATTAAACTGATTATTTCCTGTGTTCCTCTGGTGTAATGAGCAATATTTTATTCACAGCTCAAAAAAATCTGTATTTGCATTTATGGTGTTTAAGTACAAAGCCGTGTCTTGGCTACTGCTAGACAAATTTTGCTCATGCATAGGCTGAATTGAAATAAAATCTCTGACACGCTCATCATCTGCTTCTGCAGCAAAGAATGAAGGCCCTGGAAAATACCTGGTGTGTGGTAGCACCCTTTCCCTTCTGCAGCTCTGTGGTTCCTTCCTCTGTGGACGTGCTCTCGATTCCGCTGTCCAGGCCTGAGGCCGTGCTCAGCTCGCTGCGCTGCTCCTCCACAGAGCACAGCCACTCCTTCACCTGCAGCAGCTGGCCTGGGCTCAGCGCGCCCTCTCCCTGCAGCTCCAGCAGCAGCCTGTACGCAGCGTCCGTGCAAGTCCTGTAGTGTGCGCTTTCTGCTTGCAGCCTGCCCAGCTCTCCGCCCCCCGCCCCGGCCCGTCTCTCGGGGTCCTGCCGGGCGATGGTGCGGGTCTCAGACCTCTGCCGATTCTCCAGGGCGCGACGCAAGGCTTTGATCTGCAGCTCCAGCCCCTCCGTGCGGTTCGGCTCTGCCCGCCGGTAGTTCACTACAGCCCGGTTCTGAATGTTCTGAGCCCGTCTGGCGTAGTTCAGCGTGTTGAGGCTCTCGTCGAAGTCGGCGGAGGAGGGGCTGATGCACGCGATCATCAGGGTCTTGGCATTCCCTCCCAGAGAGTCCTTCAAGATCCTGTGGGCAGACAGATAAGAAGCTGTCAAAGGTTGCTCTCCAAAAAAAAGGTCCTATTCAACATACCTGCCCACACACACTTCCAGACTTAGTGCTTCAAAATACACGTCAGAACTGGACATTTTTCACAGCTGTTGATAAGCTCACAAGTACATGATTTACTCCCCTGCTTTTATTCAATGACCTGCTGGACCCGTCTCGACCAGCTCCTCATGCGGATGACGGTGGACAGCTCGCAGCTTGCTGCTGGGCCTGGTGGGCTCCCCGGTCAGAGCCCCTTTGGCCTGGGCCGGAGGTCATCAAGGCACGCGACACAAGCGGATCACAGGGCCTCGTACCTGGTGATTTTGGAGTCCCTATAGGGGATGTGCGAGCCCCTTCTCTTGGGGTCCCCCAGCGCCCCGATGACGTTGCCCAGCGCCAGCAGCCCGCTGTTGATCTGGATGCTCTCCTTCAGCCGCTCGCCCGTGTTGCCGGTCTTGAGGACGCGCTCGGAGCCGGCCAAGTCCACGAAGTGAAACTTGGAGGCCAGGACGTGTGCGGCGGCGCCAGGGGCCCGGGGCCCGCCCTGCCGCTGCTCCATGGCCAGGGTGAAGATGGTGTGCGAGCGGCTGGAGCTGGGGTTCATCTGCGTGGCCCCTGTGTGCCTGGCTGCGTTCCCTGTCTCCAGCAGGCTCAGCACCTCGTCCAGCCCCTCCACCTCGCACTCCTTGACCCCACAGAGGACTGCAGATGCCAGAGACACGGTGACAACATCAGATGGCTCCCCTCTCTCACCCCGACATGCCGCCTGACACAAAGGTAGCCAGTTTTTCTACGCTGCCCCGTCTTTCTGTTTTGATACCTCTAATTAGCTTTTTAAAACTCTACCATTATCTAAAATAAATAACAGGCAGTGGTTTGTCATTCATTAAGCAAAACACGGTGACTTGTAATACTTCTCGTTTCAGAACCAAGAGTTTTTTTTCATTTGCAGAATCGCCTCTTGTTAAAATTAGGTAACAAATACAGAAAAGAAACATATGGAAGACATCATTTGGTGTCTGGATTCAAAAGGATGCTAATTAAATTCTGAATTTTGGAGAACTGAACCTCTCTGAACATGGAATTCTTCCACGTGACGTTTTCTTGCAGGGAGATAATGCTGTATTTCTGGAGTAAAAGGATACAATTATGTGATCTGCACTGATCACAGATTTGTTTCAAATATTTTTTTTTAAGGTTAACAAGGCAAGATTCCGTGGCAGGACTAAACACAACATATGTGCAATGTACTCCTACTTGCCCACAGTACAGAGGCTGAAAGGCACCTAATGAAGCTCTGAGGAGTCATACCAATGTTGCCCTTGTCATCCTCCCGGATGTGGATGTCCTTACTAGCCGTCTCCACCTCCAGCAGGTCCCTGAACTCCTCCTTGTACACCTCCAGGTAGGAGATCCGCACGGAGAAGTCGCTCAGGTCGTTCTCATCCAGCAGCTTGAAGACCTCGGCCACGGCTCGCGGGATGATGCCCTGCTCGTCATCGCTGAAGGAGGCTGCAAGCCAGCGCCACCCCGTGTTAATCACACCTGCCTCGCTGTCTCCTCTCCACCACATGTCAGATGGCGAGCAGGGCTGGTCAGGCCGCAGCTTCTAAGCTGTAGCAGCTGTACTGTAGGAAGTGGGTCTGGCTTGGTTTGGTGTGAACACTCCCCCTTCCCTGTGTCTCAGCGCCTCGCTAGCAGCCTGGGAGCTCAGAAGCACCTCACCAGAGAGACATTTTTTGATCAAATCATCACTATTTGTTTCCAGCACGGCTCAGCCTGGTGACTGAGCAGTAAAACCTACACATCTCGATGAGAACGATTAGTTTCACCGAAGGATCCTAACTAAGAATGTAAGAGGTGTAACAGCACACTTCCACAAAGACACGTAACATCTAAAATAGATTGAATTTCTTGCTTTTCTTAAAATATTACAGTATGTGCTATAAACGTAAGCATTCTAACAGTACATAAATACAAGAATTACAGATATAGTTTGCATGTAATAAACACCAACCAGAAGAAGTATTTTTACACATCAAGACAATTCAAACTTATAAAATGTGGTTTCTCGTTATCACTCACCAGAACAAAAACCATATAATACAACAACAACAATAATAAAACATGTAATTTTATTTATTAGTAGCTTTGTTCCCTATCCAATACTGGTTCCTAAAACTGTAAGCAAAAATATTTAGAGAAACATTTAGACCTCCACAGTGATCCCTACTGGCAGAGAGTGGCGCGGAAACAGGACACTCACAGATATTGGCCTCCCCAATGGTGTAGGTTTTGCCTGAGCCTGTCTGTCCGTAGGCGAACACTGTTGCGTTGAAGCCCAGGAAGAAAGCCTCGATGAGGGGCTGCACACAGGTGGAGTACACTTCCTCTTGGCCACTGCTCTCCGCAAAAACAAAGTCACACTGGAAATGGCGGTCATGGCCGAGGGTCACCCTCTTGAGCACAGGGTCCGCCGTGATGCAGCTCTCATGGCTGTGCAGCAGCTCTTTGGGCAGCAGGGGGCGCACTCGGACCACCACCTGCACCAGGCTCTCCTCGGCCCTGAACTGCGCAGGTCCTTTAGGTGCCATGGCTGTAGCTCAGCAGCAGCCACTGGCACGGCAGCCTGCCGGGGCCCCTGCTAGAGCCATCTGCAGGGCCACTGGGGGTCCTAGTGACACAGCAGAGAAAGCAAAGCAGGCAAATCAGCCCTAAAGGTGCAGTTATCTGCTAGCAGCTATAACACCCTGCAACTCACAACCGGCAGCCCACTGGAGCTCAGCAGGTGTGAGCCTGGTCAGTCCTGGTCAGTACCTGGATGGGAGACCTCCTGAGAAAGCTAATGTTGCTGCTGGAAGCGGTGTTAGTAGGGCCAGCAGTCTATGTGGGTCCTAATGCTCCAGTAAAGTGACAGAGACACTATATTGTAAAAAGGTGCCGTCCTTCGGATGAGACGTAAAACCAAAGTTCTGAATCTCTGTGGTCATTAAAACCCCCCGTAAATTCTCAAAAAGAATAGAGGTATTACCCTGGTGTCCTGGCCAAATTTCCCCCTGGCCTTTACCAATCATGGTGTCCTAATAACCCCCGTCTCTGAACTGGCTTCATCACTCTGCTCTCTTCCCCACTGATAGCTGATGTGTGGTGAGCGCTATGCACTATGGCTGCTGTCGCATCATCCAGTTTGGGGCTGCACACTGGTGATGGTGGAGAGGAGTCCCCATTACCTGTAAAACGCTTTTAATGTGTCCAGAAAAGCTATATATGGCATTATTTACAGCATTATATTATTGTCTTCATCATCATCTCCTTAAGATGAGACTGCATGTCCTGTTAGCTGGTTCATCTAAGAAATTGCTTCAGGAAACACAGTATGTTTAGAACTGTGCTGTTCAAGCACTGAGTGCTGATCAAGCCTAAACAATTTGAACACATTTCTCCTGTGCTGAAAAACTTCCAGTGGCTTCCAGACTCCTACTGAAGCGACTATAAAATCCTCTTGCTGACCTACCAGCTGTTGCATGGTATGTCTCCTCAGTACCTTCAAGAGCCACTATCCCCACACATCCTAGTTCACTCCTTCTAGCCTCTGGGCTCCTTCACATTGTATGTTAGAGGGCTGAGCCCTTTGTTGTTTACAAACCTCGGCTTAAAACTCATATGATTTTGATGGCTTTTAAATCATAACCTATTTCTCTCTTTTCATTTCACATTTACATTTTACTGCATGTTCTGTTAACTGTACATTTCCATGTATAATTTATGTAATGCGCCTTGAAAATGCTCTTGAAATTGAAAGGCACTTTATAAGAATAAAACTGATTGAAAATCAATTGAAGATATTCTGCATCACAATTCATAATCCCCTGCAGTCCCTTCCAGCATCTTTCCCAAATACAGTTTTCCACTGTTTATTTTAATCTTCACCTGTTCAATCAATTACATGCTGCAATTCAGAGCAGCTGCAGTGCATCCTCCTGCTCTGGCGAGAGGAATGCCTGAAGCAACATGCTAGTAGCAGTCAAGCAGGCAGGATGGGCCAGAAGGCTTCCTCTGGTTCGCGTGAGCATGTCTGGCAGTTTCTTCAAACCGCCCTTTCCCCTTTTAGCCTTGATCAGGATCTTCTTGATTAAATCTGTTAAATCAGGTTCTCAATTCCTGGTAATGAAAAACTTGTAACTATTAGGTTTAAAACCGATGTCTTTGTCAGACGACAGTGTATGTAAAAAAACAATATACTGGGTGGTTGAGGACAATGACTAATTATTGTCTTAATTAGCCACTGATTGAAAACACCTATACACCCCGAAGGACTGTGACTCTGCAGTGCGCCACTGGTGTAAGTGGACTAGATAAGTAAGGACTTCAGGGGTTTAGAAGTTTAATTGCACATGTTCAGTAGCCGCGCATTTTATGTTAAGTCTGTAGCAGTTGTATAGAGGCTAGTAGTAAACATCCGTACTTTTTCCAGAACCAGAACTCCAATTTAACTACCGTAAAGCCAAACGGACTGAAACCAGCAACCTTTGTGCTTCTACACTGTAGATAATCGGTCCGGTTATTACAATTCAACCGTTTTAATTGCTGTTATTTAAAATGCTGTTTGCGAGAAAACTATAGGATGAGTTTTTTTTTAAATACGAAGAAATGTCTGGGTACACTGCTATACGATTGAGACTCTCCATGAAACACATGGATAGTGCAGTTTATTTATCACTTTCTCATGCGACATAACCCCGTTCTGACCAAATCCTCATATTACTATTACTATTTTTCTCAGTCAGAAATACATATATCACGTTTAACGCATGAATTACTCGACCCCAGTTAGGATAAACGTTAAAAGAACATGTTTAAATATCTGTCTCCAACTCTCACGAGTTTCCCCAACTTCATAAGAACAATAGCAAAACATCAAAAGTTTTTTTTATATATATTGAGAAAATATACTCACCTTTCAAAGCAAAATACCAACGAAAAGATATTTCACAGTTCAAAGCCTCGATACCAGTTTCATTTTTGTGTATATGTATATATTTTCTGTGGTGTTTTTCGCAACTTAGTGTTTTTAGTTTTGCAGCTTTTTAATGCGACGTAATACGTCACCTAGACAAGGACCATGGTTGCAGGGACTGCGGGCGCTTTCGTGACGTCACAGGGCTGACTTCATAGTTGCCTCCTGATAAAGATAGTTCAGGTGGGTAGCTGCGTCAAGCATGTGTAAACTACAAAGGAAGAAGTAATTAGTTTATTCCATTCTGAAAAAAAGAAGAAAGAAAACACAACGTTTCCGCCATGGAGCCTTCTTCAGGTGTGAGCACCTTTTTTTTCCAGCATGGAATAAACCTATTACTTGTTCCTGATAAAGATGGCCATTTCAGCTACCTTAAAAACACGCAAAAGCAACTCGAAAAGATAATCTATGACTAACGAATTCAGACTATTTTTTCCTGAAATTTTCGGTTTGCAAATGCTCTCATTTTCTTCCAAAAAACAACTATTTTAGTCATCCGACCAAATACAGTACGTTAACATTAAATGGGCACGAGATAAAAAATAAATAAATTCAGTTGCTACTGGATTTATATTATAATTTTGAATTCAATCATTCGGGAAAAGGTTTTAGGTTTTCATGTTTATCACATTAATTTAGATATAATTTTAGCCTGCCATAGGAGTAGTTTGTTATTGTACAGTATGGGATTTCAGTGGAAGGCTGGAACGAGATAAAAAAAAAATAGTCCAAGCCCTAAGAAAACTACCAAGCCACTTTCCCCCTTAAAACCCCATCCAAAAAACGTCTCGCATTCAGCGTTTTGTGTGTAAGATGATATAATATTTACAGTATATAAATATAAAAATGAATATTTCCACATTCATCTAGTACAAGACAAAACAGAATTAGTTCATTTTCACCTACCATTACTGGCATGTGAGGGGTTCGTTTTTTTTGCACTGCCTATAGTGGACAAAACTATTTCGGCAGTCCTTGAAAAAGACATTTCTGTGGGATTATTAAAAATGTGGTAAAATACTGTACTTTTTGATGTTTCAACAACACCTCCAGGCTCACATAATTACCCAGTTGGGAAGCATCTGCACTCTGGCAAAACGTGTTGAGCAGCCAGAGCTTCCATTCCGCAGAGCTATGGCACAGTGTGTCCCAGGCCTATTCTCCTAGTGCCTGTTAGCGAGAGAGCTTATCCATTTGAGCTTCAATAGCTGAGGTAAGAAGAGATCACTGCAAGCCACCATAATCTAGCTTAGACAATGGAAATGGAACAAGACAGAACAGACCCGCCTTGGTGTGTTACAAATAGTATCAATTAAAAAAGAATTTGATTTAACAGTTTATTGAAAAATTCACCGTAATCAGAAACAACAGATATGCTCTCGGAGTGACTCTTCACAGGCACAAGGGAGTAAAACCAGCTCTGGGGAATAAAGAGTTACTGTGTAAGAGTACATTTTGTAAAAATCTGCAGGAAAGTTCCTCTGGGGGTTTGACAGATGGATGAAAGGAATGTTTTCTTGTATTTTACTTGGGGGGGAAAAGATCACAAAAATTCAGTGTCTGTTTCTTAGTAACGTGTGACTGTACCTGTCCCTTGTTCAGTGAAGAAATTGAATGCTGGCATTAAATAGATTTTTAAATTGACATTGCGTTTTCAATTTTCAGTAGGACGAGTATAAATCAGAAAATGGAGGTACATTACCGTGAAAACCATGCATTTACGCTACAAGCGTGTCACACGATGCGCTGAAATCCTACAGTACATCAGCTTGAGAGAAACGTACTTGGAAAAACAGGTGGGTTTAATAGCTGGTCTGCTGTGAGTGATTCAAGTTCCAGGGTGACACCGACAAGGCAAAAAAAGCCACCGTTAAACTTTGAAAACAATCTGTTAGCCTCAAAGTACAAGCACATCAAATTTGAAAAGGCACCTGCAGGCCTACAGTGATTATTTTTCAATTACCTTGTTGACTTTGTCAAGAGGGTGGAGTAAATACACATCTGTCTTAGTTAACATTGAACTCACTTATTTTGCGTTAGTAAACTCCTGCCTCACGTGCTTTGAACAATTCAATATGCGTGAGTTAAAATTGCTACTTGACTTATTAGTATTCTAGAAACATAAAGCAAAAGAAAAGTAGCCCTATGGCATTACAACAATCTCTTTTTGTTATTATTAGTGATGAATTGCCACCAAGATTAAAATAACATAATTTTCTCTTTTCAATTTTGCCTTATTGGAATATTTTCTTATTTATCTTTATGTTTCTTTAGTCTGCTTAATGAAATTAAACACATTAAATTACTGTATGAGAGCTGAATTAATTAAAAATAAATTGCCAAGTAGTTAACATTATTAATGTTTTTTTTAAATACTGTTTTAATGTATTGAAATGATAGGCCTACTTAACAGTGTTGAGTTGGTTACAACTTATGTATTGAAAATAAAAACTGACCTTTTCAAATTTCACTAGAATTCAATGTTCCAATTGTTAGTATTATGTCATTTTTCAGTTACGTAGCTCTCATTTTACACTGTATGATTACGATTTTGCATTTAAATATAACAATAAAAAATTAATTAAAAAACAAGGCTATCTTATCTTAATAAGATTGTAGATATATTTAGATCCAGCATTTTATTTTTTCCAGAGCAATTAATAATACTTTTGATATTTTGGAAGTATTCCTCGATCAATATTTCTCTAGTGAATGCTCCAAAAATGACATTTTTATTCCTTGAAGATTACAGTTATGCGTGTCTTACTAAACTCTCCTTCATTTGTTTAGTCTGCAGTGTAGCTTAGGAGGGATGAGAAAAGCAATCTGTTATGTTTATTATGTATTTACAAAGAACGTGTTCCAGGATTGAAAATAAATCATAGACAGCAAGTTGAATAGAGATTTTACTACAAATCAAGATAAAATCACAAAAAATACAATTGAAGTTGAACAGCTATGTGCAATTACAGACAAGGAAATGTGTTATTAAAATAAATTGCGTGTCTTAGACTAAACAGATTTGCTGAGCAACAGCAACAGTTTAATCATCTCCATCCATTATGCAGAATCCACAGTGCGCTTCACCTGTTTGAACACCACGAGGTAACAGTAGTGAGTCTTTACCCCACACACACAACGGGGCAGCCTTCCACATGAAGTAGTTCAGCTCATGTTACTACCTGTACCAAGAAACTGAGACAAGTTACTTTTTATCAAAGTAATAAGTGACTGTAACTCTTTACTTTTTTTTTTTTAAAGGGACTTCCCGCATACAGAGAGTAACCTGGGCGCTTCACAGCTCCCAGTCAGTCCTGCCACCATGCCTGGCTGGAGTGACCACACAGCTGGGGAGACTAGGAAGAACAAGAGAGCCTGCAGAAGAAGAGAATTTAAACGCAAATATATTTTGATTATTGGTGATAGCAATAGTCATTGTCATTGTCATAGTAATAGTACCATTCCAAGGTAGTGGCTCAGTGAGTCTGTGTTCCTGGGAACACGGTGTAAAGACCATACTGACCCTGCAGACGATACCGTTTGTAAATGTAACAACCAGTTGTTCAGGCAGAAAACATGATTCTAAATTTTGAATAGTTTCTTTAAGGAAAATATTGTTGATTTGAAAACCAGCCAATGTGAAAACTCAAACATTATTTTTGGGTATTTTAGACATGTCTGCTACAATAATCCATCCATCTGTTTTCGAACTACTTTTCCAATTTTGAGTCACAAAGGAGCCGGAGCCTATCCCAGGAACAGTGGGCGCAAGGGAGGGCACCAGTCCATCTCAGGGCAGACAGACACACACACTCACACCTTGGGCCAGTTAACCTACCGCTGTGTCTTTGGAGTGAGGGAAGACACCAGAGCACCCAGAGGAAGCCCAACGGAACACAGGAAGAACATGCAGACTCCACACAGACAGCGCCCCAGGTTTGGACTAGAACCCAGGGCCCCAGTGGTGTGAGGCTGTAATGCTGACCACTGCTCCACTGTACCATCAGCTCCAATGACAATAATATTAACTACTGTTCCATAGTCTTTAGAGTCTCATTTATGGGAAAAGCAGACTTATTTTTTCACTGCTGCGTTCTTCATTTGAGGTAAATGTTCTGTGGAGCACTGGCGTTGTGCTTGATGAAAGGGCTGTTCAGAGTGCTACATATAATGACCCTCAAGGCTATGTGGAATCATAGGGAGCTATCCCACACTGTGACTTGCACTAGGCTGGGGCTGGCAATTCAGCAAAGGTTGCCATGGCAGTATCCATGGCAACATCCTACACCATTCTCTGAGAGTTGAAGGTAACACCCACTCCCATTGTTCAGTTTCTGTAATGCATATTCATACCCACAGCAAAGCTATTGCAAAAATGTTCTTTTATCTACCAATTTACGTATCTATCCGTCCATCTTGACATCCATCAATTCTTACACCAATACTGAGCGCAATCACAGCTCACTTCTCTGAGCAACCCATTTTCAGTAAAACGCACCGTAGGATCAAGACATCTCGGGTAATATGGAGCTAAATGACACACTTACATGTATTCACACAATGTTGTTATTGGAGATTCGCAGGTCTTTGCTCAACATTTTAATTCTAAGACCAGTCATTTTTTACTGCAGAAAAGAATAAAAGTTTTACTGCAACAAAATAATCCATCTATTGACTCCTAACCTGGATGATTTCTGCTGCTTTACAAGGTGCAGTATTGATGCATGTCCCCTCTCCCCTGTTCTTTCTGCTCCCCTGCTGATCTCCAGAAGCGTGTGGGTCTTCAGGCACAGCCCAGTGATGCTTCGTTGGTGCAAAGCCAGAAAGACAGGAAGCAGCAACGTGGGAGGCCTGAAAGAGGCTTGCGTAGGGCTGTGCTGGCCAGCATTCAGAGAGACATCATGTGGTGAACTGGACCTTACTCAGTGAGGTAGACTGTGACTTGTTGTCAGAGCACATATTTACAACAACAAAATCACTAGTCTTCCACACCGGCCAAGATCAGGAAGTCAGACAGCTCAGAATCCTCACAAGCGCACGGGAACTTGCAAATGTTCCCGTGTGTGTACAACGCGAGCTGCCGCCTAGAGTTTCATTCTCTTTTTTTATACGTCAGTCCCCCTCTCTCCACACGAAGCTCTCCATGGTGCCCTGCTGCAAAGGGGTCTGTAACTGGATGAAGGCTTATTGATCGATTGGCTGGGTGAGAACAGGTTCTGAGTGTTCCAAGCAGAATGCATTGGATTTTAAGAAATGAAACATAAAGGTTGCAAATGAGAAAGGGGCATTCTGTCCATGACATCTGTTTAAATGTTTGTAGCTTATTAGCTGTAAAAGCTCATGTGAAGCCTTTTCTTGAAGGGTTCTTAAAAAATAAGCTTCCATAGCTCTGTTGCATACTTGGTTACAAACATCTACAACTCTTCACACTCAAGGGTTTGAATGCACAATGCCGTTTTGGTGGGCTCTGGGCTGGTCTCGGAGCCGCGGGTGCAGTGTGCTGGTGCTGGAAGACTCTCTGAGCTCCTGGCTGGGCCTGGAGACTGAGGCAGGACAGCCCCAGCAGGACAAGGGCGGGGTGTTCAGTTCGTCACTCCCAGAACCGACTCAGCTCAGTGAAGCTGTCCAAAGCACATCTATTTAATATAATGAATCTATGAACAACTTTTGAAATTTGTGCAGCAAATTCGAATGCCCTGATATTAAGAGGAAGGGCTGCTTAGTCACCAGGAGCTGGTTTCATTATTTTTAGGTCAGGATGCAGAAAGAACACAGTACTAAACTGTATGAAGGCTGGAAATTAAAAATGATTAGACCTGATTTTAACACACATTAGTAATTTTAGGAATTGTGAGGTTTCATGTCAATATTACAATGTAGCAATAGTGCAATATTACTAAAGTTTTGTACTTCAACAAAAAGGACACATAATTGGAGAAGTCTGTAATAACGGTGTCCTGAAAGCTATGGCCAATTCAATTGTATTTTAAACATGTATTTACAAGCTGAATCTTCTTCAAGATCTCTTCCACATTGGATACATGTCTGCAAAAAATAATGTAATATGTGTTTGTTCAAAGCCTCTGGATTCCACATCACCTTCCTAGGGCTCACCTGGAATTATTATTATTATTTTTTCTTTATATTGAAAAGATTAATATAAGTCAGTTTGCTGGAAAGTCTTTAGGCATTCTGAATGGCATCCTAAAGGATTTATGATGGAGTTTAACTCAGAGACACACTTTTATGATCAAAAGAGATTGTAGGTTTGATGCTCTACTACATTATCAAGTGTCATGTTGCACTTGTAAATTTCAAAAGCTGTCTTAGGCTGGGATGTGGGTAGGATAAGATAACAAAGGCTCATAAATCAACAGGACTATACATATTTTTTTCTCTTTCCAGGCCATGGTCTTGACATGAAACAGTTAATTACAGAAAGAGTAAAGTACCTATAAAATAATACATTAACACACTTAGCTCAGTTGTGAGTATAAATGTCATAGTGTATTTAGAAGCATATTGCATTATAACATGCAGGCTACTTCCCTCTATCCTAGTCAGTAATAAAGAGAAACAGTATAATGGAAATATTAAATAAAACATTAAATGAGTTAATTTGAGTACCTCAGTAAATAATAATAATAATTTTTTACTCTTTACCAGAGATCAGATGTATCTAATTTTGTGAGACATTCCTAGTTTATTCAGAATGCAGAAACAAATCCGATCAATAAACATTGTTTGCTCGGTTGCTCACCAAATCAGACTCCACTGCAGATTCAGCCATTGTCTTCATTTTCATATGCAGGTGTCTTCATTTAGCAGGGATTTTACAAGGACACATCCGTTGTCTGTATCAATTGACACAAAGCATGTGGAAGCATGTGGAGCTGGAGGGCCGTGAAAGCAATCAATGTGTGCTCTACCATATTAAAAAGAATCTTAAAAGTCTGCCTGTAAAAATCCTGTTTCAGGAGGAGTTAATGTAGTAATACCTGGAGCCCAAGTGCCCTTTCCACTAGCTGATCTGCAAACATATTTCTTTTTCCAAAACCCATCCGCTTTCAATTTTGAAGGCTATCACCTGTGTCCCTGCTTGTCTGACTGCTCTCAGGCCTATAAAATTGGAAGATACAGTTGATTTAATAGCTGGGATTTCACTTTAATAAAACAGCTTAACAGAGAGATGTGCTTATAAAACAGATATGCCTCTTGCTTTCCAGAAGAAGAAGACAAAGAGGCCGGCTGGCAGAGGAAATGTACTGTAGATTTCAGCAGCCTTCTGCATGACTAGTTCAGACCCTGCAATGTGTAAACCACACGTCGAGACTGGAGCAACAGGTCTCCCCCCTTCCTGTCCTTCATCACTGTTTTCTTGTATTCGGCAGATGTGAGCCAAGCAAATGATGAAAGTTGCCAGCTGTACTGGAGTTCTTTGGATTATCCATAGTTTGAGTAAGGCATCTTGTGATTTCTCTTTCATATACAGCGGCACTACAGCTCTCCTGAAGACACATCAACAGACACGTAACAGGTCTGCTGCTGAAAGACAACACTCCTTTTCCTATACACTTTTTTTACCCAAACCACATTCTGTACGAATTTTATCATTTGCACTTTTCCCTTGTTTTAACCCTTACACGTCTGACATCTCATTTAGCATTAAGGCATCGTAGACACTTTAGTTATTGTGCTCTGCTTTCATGGCTGCTAGCAGGGTATCTACAGAAGATGTTGACTCTTTGTAATTAGCTGATCAGTTTCAAGTGCTCAAGCAGAACTTCTGTCAGGACTGGTTTCAAGACAACAATGTTTGAACAATGTTTGAAGGGTTCCGCCTTCTGGTTAAAAAAAAAAACAAGTACTTCTAAAGAACCCCACTCAACATAATAAAAAACATATGCACATTCCTTATAGAGGTCCAAGATGGTGCTCAAAGCTACAAAATAGTGTTGGGTTAAAAGGGATCAATGGATTGATTCATTTTTTATGGATTCACTCCAAAGACAAGAAAATTACAGCAGAATAGTTCATCACAATCTTCCCACCTTCCAAGGTCTCTGAATTCAGCAGAAGCTGCAAGATGAATTGAAAGGAACGCGGATTGTTAATCGCAGTTAAATGCATCTCTCCAGCATTTCCCTCAGCGCTGAGAGACAGCTGTAAAGTCAGAGGTCTAGTGCCGAGTCAGGGAACGCGCACAGTCGCACAGGGACTTCACTCCACACCAGGCGTTCCTCACATGGACGCAAACAAACAACCACGCCTCCACTTAGAAGAGTAATCCTGATTCCAAGAATGTGCGAGACCGGGAATCGCCTCACGGCCAGGACCTGCTCTCGGGGAAGCTGCCCTGGCGTGAAGGAGCAGTCATGCCCGACTCTCCTGCCTTCCCTCTGTAGGCCGGTGCAGCACAGCCAGGGAGGCCTTGCGGAGGAAAGGCAAGAACGAGAGCTCGAACCCACAGCCTGCAACAGCTGATTGCCTGTTTGAAAGGTTAAAGGCTCATGTGGGGCGGAGCAGTGGCTCTGTGGCTCAGGATCTGCGCCTGTGGATGGAGGGTTGCCAGTTTGAAGGTTGCCATCCCGCGGAATCCTACTCCTAGGGGCCCCAGAGCAAGGCCCTTAACCCCAACTGCTCCAGGGGAGCTGTACAATGGCTGACCCTGCGCTCTGACCCCAAGCTTCTCTCCCTGTCTGTGTGTCTCACGGACAGCAAGCTGGGGTCTGCGAAAAGACAAATTCCTAATGCAAGAAATTGTATTTGGCTAATAAAGTGATCTTATCTTATCTTTTATTTTTGGCTTTGTTTCATTTTCTGACTTCTTAAGTGTTCCAAATAGTTCTCTTTTCGATGTGAGAAAAGCAGTCAGAGCCTCACAAGCACTTTGTGTGATGGAGGTCAACACTGTTCTGTACAAAACGTCCAAAGAGCAAGACTCTCCGCTGCCTGTTCTAACGGCTACCTGTGTTCCTGCTGGGGCTTGTAGCTGAATCAATTCTGAATCTCTGCTAAAAAAAGAGCACAACTCCAGCAAGCCCTTTAAAACACAAAACTCTGCACACGCCATCTCTTTCCTGTTCCTCATGGACTTTTTTATTTTTAAAAAAGTACTGAAGCTTTCTTGGCTTTCCAGGGCTGTCACCTTCAAAGTGAGAGCTCTTGAGAAATCTCCCTGTGCTCAATACTTAGGGCGGGTTCACACTTGGCAGTTCTTCCTGGCAGTACTTGCCTGCGCTAATTGCTAGCAATTAATTACCAGCATTTTCCCCTCTCCAATCCCAGTTATAAATTCATTGCTGGCAGTATTGCTGTAGCAACTTCATGGCAGTTTTAGATTTCTGAACTGGGAAAAGAAGTGGGTTTGAAGTTTTTTTTTTTAGCCTACTGATTCAACTGAAAACAGATGAGAACCTTAAATGATGGATCCAGAACACGCTATGCATATTAAATATCAAGTTTCTTTGACTGTCACAATAATGTTTAAAGTTGTAATAGCCACAAGACATTGCACAAGACACTTTGTTCTCCATCTATGTCTAGCAGTAACAGCTAAGCATACACCTGTGACACATAGAGTACACTGGTACATTCTTCTCCCTTTAAATAATCATAGATTATTTCCAGTACCTGTTTTCGTTATTGTGACCTCTTGTTTATGGGAAAGACACTTTAGCTGGGATACCTTCCCTAGTCTGCTGTTCTTCTTTATGTATTGGGAAATTGTGGGTAAACTGCTCACTTCATTGTACGCAGTCATGCTTCGAAGCACAAGACTTCGTGAGACTACGTGACAGATGAGCCCAAAGTTATATACTCATGTGAGATCTTGTTTGTTTTCTGTTCCCACCAGTTAGTAACATTTAGAGAGGTTGTTAAGGTTGGGCTCCAAACTTGTCATCTATTAGCTTGTATTCATCAGTACAATTCAAACTATTTGAAAACAAAGTTTATACAGTGTATTTAAAAACAGATAGGCTGAATGGTTATAATGTAACCTCATCATTTCTTTATATAATTCTTGAAAAATTCTGGAGGCCACAGTATAGTTGTACTGTGTTTCCACAGTTGTATTTCCATTTTAATTTTATTTTTCTGTGATTTTAGAATAACAAAGACATCTCTGCTCTTCAATGCTTCTCTCTACTTCCACACCACAGACATACATTCTGCTCTCGGAGAACATTTTTGTCCTTGTTCTTGTTAAAACACCTTATACTCGTTTTGATGTCTGATTTACTTAAACTGAATGTAAAGGTTTGAATGTACAAATATAGAAATAAATATCATGGTTACAGAAATAATGATGTATTAAGTACTGTGGATAACCAGCTGGAGTCTGTGTAGAGTGTACAAAAGTAAAGCGCATCTGTACCTGCAGAAAAAGATTTTGAAAAAGACAAGATGTCTTTTTTATTTAATTTCTATTACTCTGTTATTAAAAAAACAACACTTTCTTCAATTCATCAAATCCATTTCCATAATCCGTAATTTTTGGTTCTGAAAAAATATCTTGCAAACATCCTAATTTCATTATGCAGTATCTGCCAAAGTAAAAAGTTAATAGGGCAGTGTGTCCTTTAAGATATTCTTTTAAAAAGAAAAGAAACATTCAGGATGAATCTGCTTCTAGCAGCCTGGACCTCATACATGTACACAGAAATGCCTTTAAATATCCAATCAGCCTTACCCCTACCCCTCGCCAAGGCACCATTGACAAGTGCTCTCAGGTGGTGTGTCTGTCCCTAGTTCAAGTTACAGGGCCCATTTATTTTGTATAAGGCCCTGCTTGGGTTAGCACACACAAAAGGGAAGCAACAATTGGGTGGCATTGTGCTATAGACAGCATTGTGAAGGGAGTGACAGCACAATTCTTTGCTATGAAGCGAAGGGTCATTAGTAACTTGCTCTTCACTGCCACTGACTCATACAAGGGTAATGTATTACTTTAGAAGTCAGGCTGTGAAGGATAAATTAGCCTGGATCAAATATGTTTTTTCCTATTAAAAATATATTACCTATAATGGGGTACTCTGCTCAGATGAATACCATGGACAATTTTAAAATGGCAGAGCCTGTCGCTGCATGCATTTATATATTTACTTAAGATTCCAGAAAAAGAAAAAAGGGCTTGAATGAGACAGGTCCTTTTACCTCCGGACTCCTGGTAAAAATATTAGGCACAGCATTGAATAGTAATACATTATTAAACCAAGTTAAATTATGCTCTCCAGCTAGGGTGAATGCCTTTCATTCTATACAATTAGAGAGACTAAACCCAGCATGCAGAGCAGTGTTATATAGCAGAGAAGAGCAGAATTCAATTCTGTCCTTGTTCAGTTTGGATTAACAAGGGAACTCAATTAGTGTCAGAACCATTCACCTAAGGATGATTATGGATGGAAAAAGTATCTTAGCTTTTAACAGCAAGTGAAGAAGCTAATAGAAGGATGCATTTTTATGATTTAACATAAATTGATAAAAAAAAGACCCCTTAATGTCTACAAAAAACAAAACACTTACAGTAAATCTGAATATGAACAGTGATGAGAGGGGTCATTCCACCATCCAAATTCTCTTTTCTTTTTCAAAAAACAACTTTCAACTTAAGAGGCTCCAGCTGCAAAGTTAGACATCCACGCTGAAGCTCTTTTTATAAATTATGGTGAAATTATATTAGTCAGGCATACCGAGAACCACAGTTCCAGACTGTGATGATACAAGGGACTGGCCAGGGTTACGTTAGGTTACGTAAGATTTGATATTATTAAACTAAACTCTTGTCCGTCATTGAAGCACAACAGTTAAGGTGGTTTTGACTTAATTCTGGACTGGCAGTTTATTCTGTTCCACGATACTTACTGTATGAGCAGTTCCTCTAATCTTTACTTGTTCCTCCATTCAGTGACTCGGTTATGTTGGGTGTTTTTAAGTTTAGGCTTTAAACCTACTTTTTCAAAAGGGCTTTTTTATCTTCTGCATCTACTTTATTTTGTTGGCTTTCTAATACAAAATTAAATAAAATAATTGTGTATTACAAAGTGTATAATTTTGTAATGTACTTTTCTTGAACCATAAAGTGATTTGAGATTATCGCCTTTTGCTTTTAAAAAGTCTTGTATAAAATTCATTAAGATTATTTTTGCTGTTGCTGGACGCTTCAGGGGTATTTATGGTTTATGACATAAAAAGAAATGGGTTTGTGGATATCCCATGCTGAGATGTTTAGGAGTTTTCTATACCACACATTTCTATAATTATCAATAATCCCTCTTTCTCGGTGGTATTGTAGGTAATCCTGCTCACTAAGTCACACTATTACACAAGGCAATCTGGGTGTGTTAGCAATAATGGGTTGACATACTGTACTTGCTACTGTAGCAATGCCAAGTGCATATCAATCTGGATGAACCAAAGAATAGGTGTAAATTGCTTTTCATTTTTAGAAACAAGAGTTTTATTACTCTTTAATTGGAAAGTGACAGTTTATTTCCCTTTATGCCCTTGAAATTTGACATCACCAATTGCTAATCCACTCAATTTGCTTTCAGGACTCCTGCCCCAGCACAGGGGGTGAGAACTGTTCCCGCCCTCCATCAGCATGGCCACTTGTCAAGCCAGTCGCCATTTGACATGCTGCGATCAATACTGTATGATACAAGGACTGCGGCTCACCCCACCTGAATGGCATCAGTTGGACCATTAAAACTATCCAAGTCAATTAATGACACTGCCTGTGCTGAGAGCAACATCTGGACTGTAGGACCCAACCCCTGCTCCAAATGAGCTGTGCTGGTGGAACTAGTTGAAAATCCTAAAGCTGGAAATAAGCTTGAGATTTAATCACAAGTGAAATAAGCTGTTAGATCTTTTATACTGTGGTTAATCTTCAGCACAGCCCAAGTAGGAAAGTACAACACTATCCCTTTTAACATTAACCTTTGAGTAAGTCAGTATTAGAAAGTGCAAATAATTCTCACAACCCCACTGGTGTGTGAAGCACAGTTTCTGCAACACTCTGAAAGTGTAAATAAGCTGATAAAGAAAAATGCTCACATGAAGGGGTCCCCTGTTAGACCACTAGATTAATAGTACAAAACATAAAACTAGTTAAACTGCAGAGAGATGCCCAGAAACTAGTGTGACTGTGGAAGAGGGAATGAAAATCTTGGTCACTTTGTCACATCAGTAAACACAAGGAATTAGTAACTGCCAAACAACACAATAAGTCATGGATGTCTAGAACAAGCTACCCAGCCTCAACCTCTGGACTTTTGCAGTGATCTTACATGTTTATGTCTTGTGTGTCTCTATTCACGCGTAAATTTATCCTCGACAATGCTGCAGGAATTCTATTATGAACTGGTAAAGAAGCAGGAGCACACTTTTTCCAGTTGACCTCTGGTGATTTGTTCTGTGATGTGGGATAAATACTGGTGACAGTGTGAATAATTGAACAGCACCTCACCTGGGAGAAGTGGAATATTAGGGCACGTTTTGCCTCCAAAAAGAGTGGGTCTTTCCCTCTTCCTGCTGTGCTGCCTTTTTACAGAGCCCTACACAAAGGACTTTAGCATTCACAAATATTTAGAAGAATTGAAGTGACCGCCCCACCTCATGCTTTTAATGAGACCAAATCCCAATTCTGTCAAAAATACATGTGAACATTTGCATAATCATTATTCCCCTTTATAGACCCTCCCCAGGACTACAGAGAAGGAGGAGATGCAGCTGTATCTGTCTCCAGTGCTAAACCCCAGTCCCTAGTTTTCACTGTGACACTGGACAGAGGTACAGAGAGATGCAGCTGGAGAAAAATATGTGCTCCTCTATTTTCCTGTTCCCCATTTAACCTTAAGTACATAATACCAGTAATTCTCATTTTTATTTGAAAACATTTTTTTAATATGATTTAATAGAATTATTAGTAAATTTTAAATCATATAATCTTTGGAACCAAGCAGTTTATATGTCCCTGTTTCTTTAATAAACGTTTGTGCAGACATTTCTGTAACTTAGCACTTTACTGTTTGAGAATGTCAATTGGATTTAAATCTAAAAACCTGTTTTGTTTTATTCATTGCTTGGTAAGGGTATTGCACAGCCACCACTGAAAAAATAATTTAAAAAAAAATCCCTTTCTATCTGTAGAAAAGGCATGGATTAGCTAAACAATGTTGCCTGTATAAAAATGACCATTTACAGACACAGGTCACTCCATTAATATTTTCTTGCAACATAGGGATCAGTTTATAACTGATCTTTATTGCCAACAATTTCCCATGGCAAAAAGTGCTACTAGGCACATCCTTTGTAACGCAGTGAACAGGATTGCTTGTAATATTGCCTAGAGAGCTGGAGAGTCTTGGTAAATACGTCTAAAAACTGTAACTCTGATTCAGAGTTTTCATCTCTTTGCTGAGCTGAATCGCTGTGGGCAAAGTTGGAACAATAGAGCACCTACTATTTTTTTCTTGAGTTTCTATCACATTGACATGTATAGATTTGAAAGATACATGTAGGCAGTTAATAGTGTTTTAGCAGCTTTTGGAAGTAAATATTAAATGAACAAGTGCCAGGTGTCAACTGGCAGTTTTACAGAAAAAGTCAGAAGCCTCAGGTTTGGAAAGAAACCCAGTATGCAGAATACAGACTCTGTCAGCCATCACCACCATCACTGTGTGCCTTACCACACCCATGAGCCTAAAACTCCTCCAGTCTTACATTGATTGCACATACGGAAATGATTCTTGATCCTCAGATTTCAAAGCTTGCTTCTGAACACCGTCCCTACCAATTTCACCAATTTACAACACAAAATCCCACAGTTATTTTTCAGTTGGTAAAATTTTGACAGTACTGAGTTACCAAGCAGAAAAAAAGTCATGAAAAAGAAATCCCCTGGAACAAAGCAATCAGGTCTTAAACTCACATGCCTGTTTACACAACGGGAATCAGATGAGGATACGTGTAGCTTTAATTCAATAGTTTGTACTGGGATTAGTCCTGGCGTAAAGGCAACTAACTGCTTTATCCTCCTAACTAGATTTTTTCTCATTGAATGAGCCTGTCCTTTGGGGAAGGTGGCCCGTATACCTTAAACGCCTGTTCATTCACCCTTCAATTCATTATTTTTGTCTCTCCTCTGGCTCCAACCAGAGCTGATTAAGACTGTGACTTATAGAAACAGAAGTAACTGCTCACATCCTCTCTCTCCTTGAACAAGACAAGGGGTTGCTAGTTAGGCCTGGCCCTTCATTGATTTTGCATTAAAGCCCTGACAGAAGGCTGAGAGGAACCAACAGGGGGGTTCAGGCTGGGTGGAGTGAACTCAGGCACTCACAGCTAATGCCCTGTCCTCCTGGTTCATTTGTTAGATCACAGTCTACTGGCTCTGCATGAGGAGCACACGGTGTGGGGCATATACTCAATTACTCGGGCATTGTGATTGACTTCAATTAGTTCGAGAAGAATGCTTAAATAAAAAAATATTATCAGACAGTTGGAAATGGCTAGTGCAGCGTTAACGACACACACAGATGTGCACCTCACAGCGGTGCAGCTGTTTAATAACACTCAAACTGGTTACTAAGTTACATCTGACAGTAAATTAAAATATCTTTCCAGCTTGACCTCTCGTGTCTGAAGGTCAGATGCTGAGATGACATCTCCACAAGTAGCACACATTCATTCTTATATATATATTGAGAAGTGATCTAATTTCTACCTTAAGATTGCTCATAAAAATGGATGCATTTACTATAAAATCTACTTATGAATTATTGCACATTCAAGATGTCTGAGACCCAGAAAGAATAACTCTGTCAAACAGGGTTTAGGATCATTATCTTCTTTGAGTGTGAAATTATTCCTAATCAGCATCAGCCCAAACAGCAGAGGATGGACTGAAATGCTCTATTCTTAAAGCTGATTTATAATTTAATTTATTTTGTGAGAAAGTGTCCAAAAGTCAAGCTTCCAGAATGATCCTGGCGTATTCTGATCTGGGCCTTTGTGTTTCTACCCCTTTGCTGTTTTAAATTAATCGCAGCGTCTAACATATTAAAGTATTCAATAAACTGAGCTGATTATTCATTTGGTCTACACTAACAATGGTTTGATTTCATAATGTCAATCAAAACTACAGAAGCAACTGGGTGTTGTAATAAAATGTCACACACAAACACAGAGGCACACACACAACACATACAAAGCATTTGTCTGTCAGTCAACAAAGCAGTCATATTTTCAATAATTAGAGCTGGTGAAAATGTGTGATTTGCACTAATTGCCTTGACTGGGGCTGCAGTGTAGCTACACTTAATTACCTAAGTGTGCTCTCTCCTGGGAGCCCTGTGGGGAATTGACTTTCATTTTATCACAGCAGAAATTGGAGGGATGTGGGGGTGGAAAATTGGCCTGCGCCCCTCCCTGTGTCTCTCTTCACGCCTGTCAAAGTGACAAAAATCCTTTCTGAAGCACGGTAAGTGTTCCTCTCCATCTCAGCCTGGTACACTACACCACACGCCATGTGCTTCTGAGAGCTGGCTCTGGCTCAGGCACAGTGCTGAAAGAAAAACTTTCAAGAGCACCCTAGTGAACGTGAGCCTTGGGGAGCTCTCCGTCTCTGGTAGAGGGAATTTCCCCAGTTTTCTCCATTGTCCCAGCACAAAAAATCCCCTTAAAAATTCTCATCTTGAATATCAAGAAAAGGACTAAAATGCTTGTACCTAAACGCAAATGCACACAAATGTGTGTGCATTGTTTACACATATTCTTGCTGTTCCCCTTTTAGAATGATTTTGATATTATACTGCAAATAATTTTACATTTCAGGAATGCATGCTTCCCCTCTCCTATCACATTTAGTATAATCTAATTCACTCTGACAGGCATTTCAGTAAATTCAATACACCGCAACAGCAGGATATTTAGACTGTACACGTTTTCTGTCCATTACTGAGCCAGATCGAACCAAACACATCTGAATCAATAGAAAACAGATTAACGGGCTGCAGTGTTTCCTAACATCCATAGTCATGGATCTTCATCTGGTGTTACCTCTACGCAGAAAAACCCACAACATTTTCACATAAGAAAGAACAGGGTGGGTTGGACTAGTGGTGTTATAACAAATAAATCTCCTCGCCAGAGAAGGGAATCATGGGATTTGGTGAATGCAATTCTTTATACTCATGGCTACGTTTTTCATTTCTTCATAATTCCCAAATACAGGAACCAACCAGCTGCGGAGAGCTCCTGTGAAAATGTGTTGAGACTCCCTGTGTAAGGCTCTCTGTGGGGGTTCAGCAGCATGAGGGGTACAGTGCCCTGGTCTGTAGCCGCTGGAGGCTGCACAGTGGGAGGAAGACGGTGAGGGATCTCGGACTTGATGTCCACAGAGCTGGAAGATCTAATGACTCGGCCCCTCACTGGGCAGACCTCTGATGGTCCCCCCACCCCTGCGCTCATCGACAGGCTGGATTGGTGACGCTACAGTATGTGCAGCCCATCTGACACTTTCCTTTCCTGTGCAGCAGTGGACTAGAGGAGCAGTGCGGTGGGGGACAGTCCCTGGTTACTGCTCCTGTTACTGTACTCTTCCCTTTGAGCCTCGTCCCTGTCTGAAGTTACCAGGGTAATAACAAGGAAGGTGGTTTAATGGTGAGGTAGATTCTTGTACATGGTTTGAAGCTTTTTTGCATGATACTCACAGACTGTGTCATCACTATAAATGCCAAAAGAATACACAAAGGCCTGGAAACGATGGAGTCAGTCTTGTTCATTTGCCTGCTACTATTTCAGTCAATGGTTTCCTGAAGCATCCCGCAGAGGCAGTTAGTTGATCTAGACACCCATGACTGCGAAAGAAATGCCTCCTATTTCCAGCTGATTCCTTGTTCTATAGCTGGGCTCTTGGTTTGATTTGCAATTGTAATGGTTCTGGGGGTTTCCACTCTTGCTCTCCTGCCCTGCCAGTTCATCCTTCACTGCCTGGGCGCGAACCCGAGTCTCTGGCGTCACGTAACAGGGAACTCACCAGCTAAGCCAAAGGAGAACTCCCTCAGCCTGGGCGGCTGAGATCCCTGTTATACGCAGGGGTATATACGTTACACAATCTCCTCTGCTCAAGACTACAGAGACAGCTGGAGTCACTCAAAATGCACGCAACGCTTGTTGTGATGAGCCTCCCCATTGAAAAGCGCTATATTTCCAACACTGGAGTTAAATATACTTACGACAGCGTTCGGCAGCTCAGTCAGGACGCCTGCTGCTCCCAGGAGGAGGACCTCTGGCGTCGGAGAAATCTTTGGAGATGCTACATCACAGTCCGAACAGAGCCTGAAGTGTACAAGTGGACACTATTACATGACAAATAACACACAGAGTCCCAAACAGCCTGTTCAAGCGAAAAAGAATCATGTACATGTTGCTTGCGTAACAGCATGCAAGAAGTATAAATAACATAAGGGAGTCAGTACTAATTCTATTAAAAATCCATTAGCATTATGTGTACAGAAAAATGTGCACCTGTAGCTGTTTATTCCTTGACTGTGTATTTCTCAAAAATCTATTAAAACGGAAGCGAATGAAGCCTTAAGAGCTCACAGGCAGCTGGCTCGTTTGCTGCTCTTCTAGGCTGCTGGTTAAGCTGTGTCAATTGAAAGGTGTGTTTGCTACAAGAACATCTACCTTCAGCTGAATCCATTAGGCCTAAACAGCTTCTGGCAGTTGCAGCTCAGCTCCTTAGCAACAAGTGCTGCTAAAAAAAAAAGAAAATAAAAAAAACAGATGACGAGGCACCACTTTCCCTGACCTTTCAGTCTCCCGCTCCTCCTCCCCCATTCTGCCCCCCCATCTGCAAGCAACAAAACTCAATTCAATTTTATTCAAGTTAATTCCATTTTACGATCTCTCAGATCCTCACGCGTGTGCAGGGAAACAGACAGGGATGGCGGCACCCCTGGGACGGATGCTCAGTCGCTCTCCAAGAGAGGCAGAGGCAATATTAATCCACAGGAGAGCACTGATGCTTCGACCTAAAAAGTGAAATAAAAAGTCACCTTTTCCCTCCTAGTTTCTTTCCACTTTCTAACCCTCTAGCTTTCAAACCCTGCAGAAAGGGATTCAGGCAATTGCACCACGATATTCACAGTGACATCAAGAAAGAAAAGAAAGGAAAGCAAAGTTTTATCTACAGTCTGCAATTTGCTGTTCATCTGCTATGTAAACCAGCCTGTTGAGCTGGTGGTTGAAAGGAGCCTCTCTTGCTGCTGGCTTGAATAGACTTTGATTCAAAAACATATTAAGACTTCAGCAAAATTCCTTCAAGTCTCATTCACTTCAAAGCCAGAGCTTGGCACGGTTTGAGCCTCCATAAACCCTCCTCATACTGAGTAAAAATCAGAGTAGAACATGTAACCTGACAGGTGCAAAAGCTGCATTCCAGTCCAATACCATGAAGGTCAATGCACAAATAACAAGACTGGATTCACAGTAAAAGGGAAAGGAATATCAAAAAACAACAGCCCGGAAAAATATCATCGTTTGTACCACCACATGCCAGAATCTAGCCCCCTTTAACTGTCTGAGTCTTTGTTTCAGAGTAAAACTGGGCTGGTACCTGCATATTTTAGCTAGCGAGAAGATCAATCCCTCAAAACCATCTTTTCCTCTAAGTACTCCCCACCATGCGCACACACTCAGACACACAAACACTCTCAAGAAACCACAAGCTTCAACAAATGAACACGCATGTGCAAAGCTCTCAGAAACACACACCCACACACACTGGCTGTGCCATCTGTAACTGCAGCTTAGAAGGAAAACACACAAAAAAAACTGAGCTACTATTACGACATAAAACCTGCCATTTCCTTCTGGGACTAATTGCCTTGCATGAAGGGATAGGGTTACTTTACTGACTTATACTGTATTTTTTTTACTCAAGGCCTTACTCCTCTGTGTGGATACCTGACTCCTTCATATGCTGTCTTAAACTTTTAGTGCTAGAGGCACACCAATTAAATTACTGCCAGCTTCATATGTTTTGACAAAAACATATTCTAAGCCCGTGACACCAGGCATCTTGGAATATTATGTGATGGTTTTAGCAGTTTTCCATACTCACAAATCAATTTTCCCGAAATCTACAGATACACTACAGATTTCTTTAAATTGCACCCGGTAATTTTGCATGCTTACATAATCATGTTCAGAAGATACCACATTAACTCAACATCGTACAGTAATTGCTCTGACCTGATGGAGCTCAGCCTTTTCATATTCCCTAAATCCAGACCTATTCTCGTTGGTTCCCAGTTTGATTTAAAACAAGTGAGTGGCATGAGTACTGATCACACAGAACTGAATAACATAGCCTAACTGCAAATACACTGGGCTCACATACCCTAAACATGTCACCAACTTAATTAACAATTCAGCTTCACTTACTATACTTGGTTGGTGATACGTGTTCTTCCATTCTCTTTGCAATGTACCAGCCTCTCTGGCTACTCATCACCTTCCTTGCTTGGTCTCCCACTGTGAGAAATGTGAGCTCATATCTCGTCTAGGAGTGCATTTAGCGTTTGCAGCCCCATCCAAGTGATAGAAATACAAGGATATAAGAAAAGGCGGAATCTACCTGTTTTTTAGCACTGCAACACGCAGACCACTTGAGAGGCCGCCAGGCTGCTGCTAGGGCCTGGTGCCCTGGGTGGGCAAGGCCCTGCTCGGAAGGGAGGTGCCGGGGATGCGGTCGAAGGCAGATATTTTTCATTGCGGTACAAACTGCTTTGGAGATGAATGTACAGGTATAGCTGCCGGTGTCTTTGTTTTCTCCAGACCTCGCTGTGGAAACGTCTGTTGGCTGGTGGCCTTTGCTTGACCGGGGCGCAGCGGGGGTCCGTGGGCCACTGGTGCAGAGAGCCTCTCCCCGCCGCCCGGATAAAAGCAGAGATCAAACGCGGCAGCTGAATCCCTATTGCTCTACAGGGAAAGGGCCCTAGCAACTCGGTCCCCAGCCCTGGTGTGGGCTGCCACACAACCTTCAAACATTCCTTCCAAATGCTTCCTTTTCACACAGGCACTGTCACATGTTTGATGTTCCTTTAAATGCCCTGCAGTGGTACACTGCTTTCAAAAGGCCTGCTTCTTGTTCAAAAGCAGACATGCCTTTTCAAGGTCAGGCTGGGAGAGAAAGCTGCCTGGCACGCTCCTTGCCTCAGCAGCGCACACACTCTCATACTGAGAGCAACAGCTCAGACCTTTCTTTGTGCAGAAGGCGAATCTACTTCAGGTTTGCGAGCTAAAGACTCTTAAAGTTGTACGAGAGAAACAGGCAAGCTACAGTATGTGTTTAATGTTGTTTTAATTACTATGTCCATCTATCGCCAGTTTACTCAGAATTTGGTGACAATCTTAAAGTACCAAGCACCTGGCACTGGCTTACATAAGAGTCTGCAGCCCAGAAAACCTTGAACAGGGCTTGTTGTTATGCTATCAAAATCTTATTTTTTACCCTCTCTTTGTATATACTGTAGTCTGCTGAAATCAAATTGCAGGACTGGAAGAAAGATGGCAGACTGTTCCCTTTCTGTCGTGCCCAGGTTAGCATGCCCATCTGAAATGGATTCACAGATGTTAAAGAACTGCTACTGGTCAAATATCACATGAGGGGATAGGTGTAGCCACCTTCTGATATCTCTAATATACAGGGAGCAATTGGAATTGTAAAACAATGCTGCTGTGTTTGAGAATAAACAGACAATGTTTGTTATTAAAATAGATCTTAGTGTTCCAAATGATTAGTTCATCTGAATAATGGCTAGACTGCCTTGTTAATGACCCAGCATTTAATAACACTGAACTTGGCACACTTGCGTGCCAAATCCAGACTTTTTTTTAGATAGAAACTAAAGGAAAGTCAACATTTCTTATTTGCAGCACAAGCCTCTATGACATAAGCCAAGGTAGGTCCCAAACTCAAGCCAAACTATATTTAATGCATCAGTTTAATGCATGCACACATTTCCTTGTTTGAACACCTGCTCCAAATGACTTACTGCAGGATCCGGAAAACACATGTACTTCCTAATCTGCAAAAACAAATTTCTGGGAACATTTTCTGCTAGAAATGTTATCATAAAGGGACAGCCTGTCATCTTTAATTTGAAATCAACCTGCTTTGTCTCTTTAATGGCTTGACAGTGTTCAAGAGTGCTTGTGTGAGTGACTGGATAAGGGAACCATGTCTCTTTGCACACTGGGAGCACACATCACCATGACACATCATCTTATTGGTAAGAATTATTTCAATTGTATTAAATTATTTTAAAGTCTATAATTAAAAACTAATTTCAGACCATGTGTGCTTCATATTGGTTGCATTTTGCTATGTTTCTATGAGTTCAAACACGGAATAAATTTTCAGGATTCTATCTACATTCAAACTCCTACTGTCCTCCAATAAACTCAATTATGAAGAAAAACTGAATTTTCATACATTGCCGTATCGAATAAATGAAAACAAAAAATGTCAAGCCAGTCAGGAGTCATGGTCTTGATCTTAATATTTCCCATCAGCAAATACTGTTTCGCGTTAATTGAGAGCGTTTTGTGCCTGCTTACGCTATCTCCCCTGACACTGCTTTAATCAAACTTCGTCACTTATCTTCTACCTATTAATAGACACTGCCATTAACATGAAACCAGCTCAGAAAGAGCTGAAGTAAGGATTCTCTCATGCCAAGTAATATGGTGCTCACAATCTGTGTAATGTTTCTCACAATCTGGCGCTGAAGCAGAGACATCCTGTGAAACACGATCATCTTTCAAAAAAGCATTTCACTGACATGCAGGAGGATTTTAGTTAAGCAGGTGCATTCCTGTTTTGATTACAAATCCGAACAGGTCGGTTTTCTAAAATATCCCTAATTTTCATTCCAGGTATTCTCCTGTGAAGATATACTATTTTCTATAATATCATCGTAGTTTGTTTTCTGAAGTGCTCGGATGCATACAGTACTGTACGTACTGTACGTGCGTGCACAACAAAACAATCATATTAGGTCATTTCAATAAATTAGGGACATACAGTAGTTATATTTTTTAAAAAGCATTGTGGGTTTTAACTCCTTGACACAATTGAGCCACTAACGCAAATTACAGTTCCTGTGAGAACAGAGAACACCACAGTCTGTCGATTAGGGAGTTCGCGATCTGATTCTCTGGAGAGGTGAGAGTTGTATTTGCACCTCAAATCGGCCGCTGCGGTACTTTCATTTAGATTAAATGGGACGAATTATTAGGTCATATGGACATTGCTGACGGTGGCAGAAGGTGTCAAGGGTTGTGTTTATTTGTAGGATTTTTCAAAATATGGCAACGTTTTCCCTAAATTCTAATCTTAAACCCTTCTTCCGCCAGCCCCTTCATTTCATTTTAGCGGCGCGTCCTGCCTTCCTGTAACCAGTTTGAAGTTTGGATCGACATGTAACATGCTGACAAAAATGCTACAGTATAAATTCAATTTAGGTAAGGTGCACAGAGTTTATTACTGCTTGAAGGTGTTTAGGAGTTTTATACATAGCTTTTCTTAAAATCGTCTTGAAATTCGTGCACATGGAACAGGTTCTAAACCAGCATTAGCAAAACAGATCACCTTCAACTCCCTCCGAACAGGAACAGTAAGATCGCCACAGCAGGAAAACCTTTTATTTCCATTCCCTTTTCTGCACAGTCCTAGCTTGTCGGGTCTATGTCAGCACTCAAAAATCTTAATCTGAAACTTTTAGAAAACCACTTTCCCGATTTTCCACGCGAAATTTAGGGCTGGTTTCACCGACGAAGGTTTGCGTACAGTATTCCTGCACTCGTTCACATGAAATAACGTTATATAGCCCAAGATTATTGCTCACCCAGAAAACACTAGGAAAAGCATATAATCGTGCCCGCTGAGCACGGAATTCACAAAAAATATAGTTTAGGCGTTTCGATGCTTGAAAAGATAAATCTAAGAACGCATAAATTAACCACAAATTAAAAATGGGATTACGTCATTTTAAAAAGATCAAAATAAAACGACACAACTAGCGCTTAGACAGAACAAATGTGGTACAATCTACAAACAGTGGGCTACAGTGTATTAAATTCACATAAATCTATGTTATAATTAGAGAGCTTGTAGTAGATTTTAATTCAAATCCCTTTTTGTTTCTGTTTGAACGAAATTATACATACACAAGTACATATGAATGTAGAAGAGGTGTTTCGGAAGGTGAAGGAACATATTGATACATAAAGCTATATAAGCTGATCGACATTGTAAGAACCGTAAAACTGGGAGGCCGTGTATTGCCAGAGCGATATTCGCGATCATCTCTCTCGTTAATACAGTCGAGCGCAGCCTAGTTTCTGTCTGGGGCTCACAGGGGGTCTGCGGTGCTCTTCAAAACGTTGGCCTTTAGAGATCCTAGTGAAAGGAAATTGCAAATGACATCCTGCAGGTGATACACGCCCCTTTTTGAATCAGTATGTACCAAAATAATTTATTTGTGTCCCGTTTCTTATGGAGAACCCGACAGACAGTGGATCCTTACCGTAAAATGTCACATTGTATATTTTAGCTTGACAGTGCACACGATATAACACTGGAAATAGCTCGGATCCCGTAGAAATGTCTTATAGCACATTTTTCTCAGCACCAATTTTCATGACACAGTGAACGTTCTCGTGTAACAAAGATCTCTGAATGAGTTGATTTACTGTCGCTTCAAAACTCGGGGCAAGGTGTATTGTGCAAAGCAAGAATCTGGTGACTGTTTCACCCTCACGTGCAGGACACGCAATGGCATATGATCGAGTAATAAGGCTCCACAGCCGAAACGTTGTGTTTCTTTTCTTCTCTTTTCAACATAGAATAAACCTTTACTTGTTCCCTTGTCTCCTATACAGCAGCTGGGCCATAGCATGCCTTCGCTTAGGCCACGAGGTATGAAACGGCTTTAGCACTTAAATCTTAGGAATTCAGAAAAAAAAACACTCGTTTGCCGTAGTCATCCACACATTATCACAGTAACCCGAAGCCGAAGCCACAGTGTTCAAGGCAGAGCTACGCCCTAGATTGGACGCAGGACACGCACACAATTTGGAGGCGAACAATGAACTCAGTCAGCACCTCTGGAAGGTGGAAGGAAAAAAAAATCAAAACCCACGCGAGAGCGTGGAAACCTCACACAGAAAGTGCATTCTTGCAGAGGCAAACCCAGCAACCGTGGCCGTGAGGCTCACCGCCAGAACAGGCAGGTGGTACAGCCGCCGCGTTTCAGTGTCATGTCGAATCTAGTGGACTTCCATCCCTGCCAAACTTTCCACGAGTACTTTTCAAGATTATTTTGCTAAAAACCACAAGTAAAAAAAAAACCGACATTTTATTTTCAAGCGGCCACTTCGACCACCATACGAAAACGCAAGAAGTACTGTACGCGGGTGACTTAAAAAAAATAAAACACCGACGGAGCCCCCGATTCTGGCTGTCCGATTTCAGGGCTGTGGGAGGAGTGCGTGTGGTGTGCGGGGGCCAGTGCCATTTTAAGACAGCGTAGGTGGGGTATCCAGGTGCAAATGAACCATTTATTCGTTTGAATCCCCCCGGGAGCGGATTACGCGGCAGCGGTCAAGTGTTACCAGCAAGCTGGGGGTCGCGTCCTGCGGCCGTCACGGGAGCTGTCCACAGCGGCGGTGCTGATCATTGACTCGAAAGCTGCTTCTTACGAAATCTCTGGAAGATAATTGGACAGGTCTTGCCCAAGATCTCAGAGACTGGCAATTCGAAAAAGGCGATTCTCTGGACCTGGTTACTGTAAGAAGAGTGATAAAATGATTACATTCGTGTGTTCTGCGTCGTATCTTAGATGTATGTTAAACAGCACCTCCCGCAGATGAACCTTGTGAAATTAAAATATTGTATGTGGAAGACGTTGCCTCGTAGCTAGTAACTTTTAATTATTTGTTGTCGTTACTGTAGATGTTGTTACGAACAAGAAAATATTCGCAAAGTGTGAAATTCAATGAAGTATCAGCTCCCGTCCTTATTAAGAATAACCGTTCAGAGGTACCACATGAGAGTAGTATCCCAACTCCAGTGGAACATACAAAAATCTAATTCAATGTCAAAAGTGTTCTGAAGGAAAAAAAAAATCGATACTTTGTATCCAACTCATTATGTAGATGTAGATGTAATAATAAATAAATCATAAATGACCGTGAAGTCCCTAAAGAAAAAGAATACGGCCCTGGGAGGTGTCTAATTAACTCATTACCCGTCGGACCGGGGCGGCGCGACACATCGGTCTTTTCTATACAGCAGCGGCTGAAGGACAGCGGTGGGGGTTACAGAGGAGTTCGTCTAATTGCAGAAATAGCGGAAAGTTGAAAAACGATAACAGGGCACGTTGCGCTCACCCCCAGTTGGTAATCGATTCGCGGAGAAATTAATTTCCTGATTTGATTGCCCAGGGCCGGGCGCCGAAATGCTCGTTTGAATTTTATTCCAAGAACCTCTGTGTCGTTATGAAATGAGTAGCCAGCAGAGCCAGGCGGGCACCTGGGTATTGCTCGGAGCGTTGGGTTTAGGAGCCGTGCCTTGACACCGGGTGGTAACTATTCAAGCTGCCCTAAAATAGTCAAGAAAACGAACAAGATAAACCTAACCACCGTCTAAATTATTCACAACTTTAACAATGCAAGCGCTAACTGACCCAGAAAATGAAAAATCCCTCATCCGTGAAGACACACGACCCTATATAGAACCTTTGAAGGTGGCAGGAAAAGTGTGTGGTGCCCATCTTCGTCATATATAAACAGGTGTGAGCCCTTGCGTTACAATATAATATTTATATTATAGAGTTAAGTCAATAGTGTTGACAAATACTATATGCCACGCATCTCACGATTCAGTCTCGATAAGCGTTCCGGCTGTATCAGCGGGAATACACAGAACACTAGGCACACTGCATACGGGTGCTTTATGTCTCAAGACATACTAGACACTACGTCCGATTGGCGCAGTATTGCATTTGTCAGGGGTAACTATAATAAAATGCTTTTCAAATCAAATAACTGTCTTTCTGCAAGCATAACCCCAGCAAAATGATGTTTCGTCGAGGGGCGCTTTTCTTATAATCAATAGTTGATCACATTGATCACAATGTCACGGAATGAATGAGATTATGTCTAATGGGAGGCGCGCAAGCAGATGGGGAGTTTCGAGGGGGTGGGGGGTTAGTTTACAAGGTCAGAAGTCGGATAAATCTTTCTCAATAGCGAAGCTAATTAAAAATAAACTTCAGAATGCAGGACATCACCTTGAATTCACCCCTCATTGACCATTGCTACACAGACAGATCTCAATGTAAGTATCCGAAATACAGTTATATCGTTAATAATACCACTGCATCAACACGAACAGTGAAACGGACGATAGTAGTCTATAATTGCACTAATTTTCAGTAAATGGCTTGACTTCTTGGAAGCTGAATCCACACCAGATTTCAACCTGTTGCTCTGACCAGCACCCTAGCTATGCTTAACTTGCGGGACGCCCAACAGCTCTTTCGGAACTGCTGTTTCTTTTGTTATAAAGAGAACATCGATAGTGTTTTTAAGGATTTGTATTAGACACCATAGAATATCATTTAACACCATCGTTGTCCGTGCTGTTCTGTGAAACTCCAGTATGCAGTCGGTACATTCATACAGGCTGGTGACGATAAGAATAGAAAATATTAACTTACCTTCCAACACGATAAGCTCTTAATTTTGGTTTGCTGTTCGAAATGGTATTTGTTCTAAAGCCTACAAACGCCGCCACTGCTGTTCTCTTCGGCGCAGTTTATGAAATGCGATGATGTCGGGTTTGTCCTGCCTGGTTAGCAAGAAGCTGATGTTAAGTTGACACATCAGTCTGCCCCCCCCACACACACACACTCCCCATCCCCTGTCTCTTTCCCGGCCTCCCCCCTCACTCTCACTCCCTGTGTATAAAAAAATGCAGGAGGGTTCCGTCTCTTTCCGAAGACCTCGCCGCTGTTTGCTCCTGTGATCCCTGTCGGCCGTTCCCAGCCAGAAACCTGTGCTGGAGATGACAGCCCGTCTTTATGTCTTGAGCTGAAACAAAAGCCAAGGTTCCAATTTTAGCCAGAGCCTGCCTCTTTAAAGCCCAGATCGTCCCACAGGTGGCCTGTCAGTTTCACGGGCACCCGTGACGTCACCACGAGGAGGAAAAAGACGAAATCTCACTTTCATAACAAAAGTCCCCGGAGGAGGGGGAGGAGGATTATGGAAACAGATTGCAAATGTCAACGCGCGCTAAGCAAGACAGAGCTCAGATGCTCCGGCAAAGAAAGAAAACCATCCACCTAACCCGGGAGAGCAACACTACAATTAGCTTCAGGGGTTAAAAGATAGCATTGTGTGATATTTTTTTCTCTCTCTTTTCTTATAAACAGCTGAATTTACTCAGCTGGTAATGTATACATTGTCTACAAGCGTGGATTTCAAGTGCATTTGCTGTTTTTGCAATTACAATTCTACTACGATACACATTCAAAAGTAGTGGAAAATATGGGCGAGTCTGTCTCATCACATTAATTTCACGCCCAATTGTATTCTGTTAGCAGTCTCGTATAAAACAAGATATGAAGCACAAGTTGCTGTGGTTCGGCACCCACAGGCTGTAGTTCTTGCAGTGGGTCCAAATTCTCCCCCAGCAGCTGGAACATTATAGAGTTCTGTGACCTGGCCCAAGACGAAAGGTTAATGGTTTGCTCAAGGCTGATGCCACACCTGTTGTTTGTATCTTAATGGGGAAAAGTAGACCCCAGAGAACCTGGTTTGGTGAGGGTTTTTCTTTTTCAGTCTGGAGAGAGCTGAATGGATATCAGATGTGCTCTGCGGAAGAGGTTATTGTGTTTGAATATTACCCAAACCCTGGGGAAAGTCATTGCTAAGAACCTTAACTTGCCATTCATGACCACTGGCTTCTGGGGATGGATTTCCATTGATATTTTCCCAGGAAAGCAACCACAAGGAGTGAGAACATACACATTAGATCCCCTGCTCCGCATTAGCATTGCCAGATGAAGACAAAAGGTTACTCACCACACATGACAAACATTCATGCTGCTGTTTGCAATGCAACAATATTGTATTCATTTGGTAATCAAACTCTTTGGAGGGCATATTTTTATTAGCGGAGGATGACTTACATCAAAACATCCAACAGGGTTGTGTCATTTAAAATAAACTTTCAGACAATCTCCTTTTAAAGTGACTGATTTCATCAACAAATAAAGCTCTAGCAAGCAGGTAGCTGAGCTCAGCTGTAAGGATCCACAGAGCACCATTGCCTCCTGCCTTAGTGATGCTGCTGATACTCTCTCAAGTTCCCACTCTGGAGCAAACCTTCAGCGCACTGTTGCTTGGATTTTGTCCATGATGGCAAATTTATGTTAGACGGCAGGAAGGGTCTAGTCAGACCATACTTAAAATACTCTGCACAGGCACACAGGAAAAGAATGCTTTCTTTCAATGGCCAATCTGTGCACATTTTGCGGCTGGTTTGAATTTGATTTAGGTTTAAAGAAAAGAAAAAACACAATGTTGCTAATTTAATATGTCAGGGCTACTGAAACTGCAGCCACCTTTTCTAAGCAACCCTTGTGATCCTCTTGAATAGGTCAGGAACAGCCAGCAGTCCCCCCATGTGGTGGGGGATGGGGGTCTGGTCAAACCAGGATTTATTTGTTTCAGTGTATTAATTTACTGTAGCTGGGGGTTGGAAGCTGCTCTCACAGCCCTTAATCCACAGCTCTGCCAGTCATGTTCAGATGGATGAGACACCCCTTCCCACCTCACCCCTGCAGCTGGATTCACCCTGCACTGGAAAAGTGCCATTGAAAGTGAGATTCCTGGAACACTGTTAAAATGTTCCAGGAGATGGCATAGTCTCATTTTATGTCTAATTTAGTTTCTTAAAGAGGAAAGGGTGAAAACAGGTCTTTGCCCTTGTGGGTGTCTGGCTTGGCTCGTGGTATCTGCCGATGGATTGGATATTTGTAAGGAATGCAGTTCAATATATCAGTCTACCATACTGCCCCGCTCCAGAAGACGGGAAGGAAGGACTCAGATTCTGTGAAGATATCAGTCTCAATCATTCTTTCAGAAAGTATTGTATTGCGCTTTTATTACTGAATGAGGTTAATGTAAGGAGAATGTTCAGTAGGATTTCTGTAGTAGATGTACAGTATAGTTTTGAAATCACATTTCCTGGATAGGTGTGAGAACGTGTAAAACTATATTATAATTTAGCTGAAGCACTTATCCTGTTACTTACATTGAGAATATGAAATGACTAGACAAAATATGCAGTTCAAATATACAATTTGGAGCAACACAAACAAAACCAAATCAGTTAGTACATAATTCAAAACACTATAGTAAGCAAATAAAGATAAAATAAGTATACATGTTCATTGTAAAGAATGTATGTTGCAAAGTCAACATTCAACTAATGGTTAAGGTCTATATAAGAAACACTTGGTTGCATTTTCACGTAAATATTTAAATGTGTGTAAATATAGCATTTAAATAAAAAGTTGCAATATCTGTGATTAATGTATGCATACTCATCATACTGTTTTTGACACTATCAGGTTATTTGTCATGATAGTAAGAATGAAGCCAAAAAGAAAAACCATACTCTGCAAGTCAACAAAGAGAGATGACCATTGTTTTAAAGAGTCAAATGAATTCCCCAGTTTTCTACATGGAAAGCAATTGCACAAACCTCAACTGTACCAACATATTAACGGGCAACATAATCAATTAAAATTAACTGGAGTTTACATGCCGTTAGAAAAAATGGAAGGCACTGTGTTGACAGTTTATCAGCTTATGCACAGAAGCTGCAAGGCCACTTGAGACTTGCGGAGACCCATTCAGTTAAGTAATTTCTTCACAAAGTGGTGTTTGATTTCTGATGCATCGTGTTTAGCAGTCCTCCCCCACCTCTCCTAATTTGCAGCTTCTATCCCAAGGCAATTTGTGGTACTATTTTAGATCCCCACCTCTGGAGGTGCTTTATTGGAACAGCCTGTTGTTTTAAATGCTCACCTTTTGTATTTAACGACCACGAGTGGGATCAAATTGCCTGTAATGCGCAACAAAGGAATCAGGGTAACATGTTAAAATAAATCAGAGTATATCTGAAGATGTTATTTCCTCTTTTATTTTTGCGCAGTAACAACATTTTCTTTCATTTCCAACTTCAATAATTTCTAAGACCTCAGAGTAAGGTTTGTATACATTTCGCACAAACTGTTGTTTCCAGCATTTCTGGTCTTTTTGAAGATATTCAGAATTCATCTGATCTGCTCCAATCATTGGAGTCAAAAGTGTCATCTGCTTTTTAGAAGTTTAAGTGTAAGTGTAAAATGCTTGCTTCCTGTGGGGAAAGTACTTTCAGATGTTTTTTTAGAGGCAGTGCATTTTTGTAAGGCTTTTATTGCCTGCTGAGAAGCTCTGCAATGCCCCTATGTAGGGCTGCTGGATGTGGCACACCGGCTTTGGCTGTGCAATCAGGATCTGACCAATAACAGCTCAAGGAGCTCACGTGGAGCAGTCTTTGTGTTTACATGTGTAGCTGGAACAGCAGAGAGGAGGCTTTCCTGATCACTCTACACATTAACCCAGGTGGAGGGCATTTCATCAGAAATCAGAGCAAATGGACTAGAGCCCTTAAAAGAGTTTTTACCAGGGTGAATTTGAATAGGGGTTTTAAAGTTTACAGTGGTCTCACCATGAGTTCACTGTCTACTACAGCTAATGTTAAATGAGGAACATATGAAAGACCACAAATAAGAGAAAGCTTTTAGAGTTTACTAGCTGTACTAGAATCTACTGTAGGTCATTGACACACATTAGGAAGGGTCCTGTGACACTTGTTTCATCACCCCAGTTGGAGCATTTCTCCCCCATCTTCAGTACATAAATTAATGGATTAAAAGACTGCCTCCTGCCTGCAATTTTTTATTCTTTTATGAGAAGCAAAATCAAAACCCCTTTGAAAATCCAGATTCACCTAACGCATGCTCTGTATGTATTTATTACAACCACTTCTAGATCACAGAAAAACTCTAACAGCTTAGTTATTCAAGACCTGCCCTTTTCAGATCTGTGTTGTCTGTCCCCTAGAATCCCAATTCCACAGAGATTAAATTTTATTCATTTAGCCCTCCTGGTCATTTCCATAGCCTAGAGTGGAAATGTTGTCCCATTGTTGTTGGGCGTGGCCCTTTCCTCCCGCCTCCCGTTCTCCCGGAGTCCTGCAGCAGGCTGGCATGCCTGCCACCCGTCCCGTCCCCCCCCCACGCCTGGTCTTCTAGGGTCCACTCCGGAGGACAGAGGCCTGTCGGCCCGCGGACTGCTTTCTGCTTCTCTCGCTTTGCTACTGCTGCGTCGTGTCCGTTGCCATACAGACCCGCCCCCGGTAGAGCCGCAGCCCTTCAGGGTTCACGTTTCCTAGGCGTCTCTGGGAAAAGGCCGAGGGACACCTTTCCACTCCGGCCTTGGGAACTAACACCTGACACGGCAGCCCCGAGGTCCCTCACCCGAGCCATCATCAGCCACCAGCTACAGGGCACACGTGGAAACTTTGTCCGATTTAATCAATTCATTTGTGTTCATTTAAATGTGATTGATTTTTCAAGGATCAACTTGGTAAACGAGTGCAGTTTGATGGTGCTTCTGAATTTCAGAATTCCACTGGCCTGTCATTGATTGAAGGGGAACAGTAATCCTGCAATATGATTATGGCACTTAAAGTAATTTCTATCAGACTCGTCTCTAAAGCATTTGTCAATGCACGGAGCGAGAAAAAGTAAAACACTTTCCCATTGGTTGACATCTAAAATTATTTTGATCGCCTCTTCAAAATTTGAGTTAAAATGTACTATTTTTACCTATTAAACTTCAATTATTCTTTTCTGCTACTGCGAAAGGTTATATTAAGTAGACCTGTGCACTGAGCCAAAACCATTTTAAATATTTGTTGTTTCAGAAAGACTGGGGGGAGGCTGTGCTCCTTTTATTCGATCTACATTTTAATCAGCTGTGCTGAACTCGAAGTGAAGTGATAAGGGTTCTTGTCACCTGTCACCTGCCAGAGAACAGCAGCAGAGTTCAAAAGTCACATCAGCAGATGTTCGCATCAGTGTTACACAAACCTGCGCTGAGCATTTCCTTGTTTGCCTAAGCAGGCTATAAGTAATTTATTGTGTTCAGTGAGACGGAGCATCTGTTCACATATATCTCAGGCCACGAGCTGTCCTCATCACCTGGCAGAAGGTGTTTCTTTTCCAGGTGAAGGCTCCTTGTGCTCATCTGTTAAACAATGATTGTGTGCTAGTTTGTGGGGTTAAATCAAGTGAGGCAATCGCTTTTAGGAGACAGGGGAGATATAGTTAACTCTAAACATTCTGTATAACCAACAAATAAAAACTTCTTTGACATCAGAAAAAATCACTCTTTTCTTAAAAATGTGAGATGTTATCTGCATACTGTATAACACTTCATTCAATACTGTATTCACATACATTCACTTTTCCTACTTACAAAATATGTTGTATATTCCTTTTAGGGATAGAAATAATTGGGCTCTTTTATTCTTGAACAGAACACATAATGCAAATGTATTTAGATGTCCCAGTGTTGATGCATTCTGTCCAGTAATGCCACCATTGGAACAAAAATTGTAAAAATTGGTAAATTACTGATCGTTTCATTATACAGAAATGTAATATGTAACATCTAAAAATAATTTCACAATTTCAACTTAGATTCAAAATGGAAAGAAATCTATAGCCCAAATGAGAAATGATACAGACTTCTTAGGAATTTGTTGTTGTCTTTAAAAAGTAGATTAAGTCATAGATCAGCAAATGAACTGCATTACTTTAATTCGTCACACTAATGTAGTCAGTCTGAAAAGAAATGGGTCAGAAATTCATATTACGTGAATATACTGCCTCCAGAACACGTGAAGGATTAGAAAGTGTGTTTTTTGTATATTGTACTGATATCATGTTAGATTAATATACAAAACATATATGAAACATTTGATTACAATGGTAAATGGATTATTTTCTTTTACGAGCAAAACCCAACACAATGACAAATGTTAAAAGGGCTGTAATAAGTTGGCTCATTACTGCACATGCAATCTGAATCTCCTGACACTGCCCTCCCACCTTACAGATGGGAAAGTGTCTGAAGGGGTAAGATGCTACTTCTGTCTCTTTCTGCAGGCATGCTGTGTGTATCAGCCTGAAAGGGATTTACAAACTTCTCCCAGGTTACATTTCACCTCCAGTCACTGCGACTCAAACCTGGATCTGTGGTGACCCCTGAAGACTTGCTCACTGTTATCAGCTCTTCTTGCACTGTGCCTCTGATTTCTCAGACCCCATTATATTAAAAGGAGATACAGGAATCAAATTCTTTCACTGTAATGCTTCTCCTAGGATTAAAAGCTGTATTGTTTAAATTAACGGCAGAATTTTTCATGGAATCAAAATGTTATTGGAACACATTTACAAGATGAGAGCAGTCTTGTGCCACCTGCGGGGGTCCTCTGATTGAAAGGGCCTCAAGGGGCAGGAGTGAGATGTGGTTCTTGTTAGACACGCACACCCAGACCTCACACACATTCGCGCACGCGTGACAACGCACACACCCGAACACACACGACGGACGCTAGTGCCTCACAATGCACAGAACCACGTCTGTGGGATTTTTTACCCAAATTCATTAGAGACTCTGTAACTGCTGAAATTTGGAAAATTGGCTTACATGTCTTGTCTTTTCTCTAAAGCTTTTAATGTATAATTTAGTTTAACTCTTGGTTTTACTGGATCAATATGTTGTTCTTTTTTTCTTTCTTTCCTCTTTTTTATTTTTTCTGTTCCTGCTTATTATGTGTGCTATTCTATAGTGCTTTAAAATGTGCTCATAAAATCGCTTTATTATTAAAAATGAAAAATAGAGAGCTGTAAGTGCATACAGGCAAGCACAGATGCCACAGTCCAAGAAGACAAAGAAGGACACAGGCTTTGTCACCAACAGTGCACACCGACAGGCACGAGCTGAGGCCTGCAGTCACTCACCTTCCTCCTTGCAGACACACACACGGACAGGGAGGAGATTAATACAGACACACGCTTTTGCAGACAAAGGCAGAAAGAGACACAGAGACAGAATAAATACATGTAAAAAACAGAGGAATATACACAAAGTAGACAGGCACTGCTCTGATCCACTTCCACCCCCATCCCCCACACAAATGGTGCTTCACACACGCACACACACACGTGCGCGCGAGACAGCAAGAACACCAACAAGTGGCAGTGGTCTGCCTCCTCCTCCACTGTGTCTCCTCTTCTCCTTTCCTTCTCCCTTTGTTTGGGGCTGAGAGGTTGCCATGGTAACCAGCATTAAAAACCATCCTTGTATACTTTAAGAAATGTTAGGCTCCGAGCGGCCAGGATTTCCTATGTAGTGTCAACACAGAGAAGCCCGCTTTTTGAGTCCATACACTGGGAAGCATGGATAGAGGTGTCACGGAAAATGGTTCTGGCACTGACAACTCTTCAGGTAGTTTGCTGTGCTGTATGGTGGTCAGAGCACACAGGAAGACATGTGAAATTCCAGCCACAGCACGTAAGAGTCTCCTAATTTCTGATCCAATTTGCCAGTAACAATTTACTTAATTTAGTCTGGAATTAAACTACTTTGTGGATATTATACATTTCGTATTCAGTAATATGTGCTGTCGGGAAAGATTAAGAACTGATACATATTGTTGCAAAGCATGTTGAAAATCTGTCGCGTCTATGAAGGCATGTGGATACAGAGTTTGAGACTGGGATTGGAAATTCCTTTCAGGGCCCCTAGGAAACCCAGGACAACGCAGCATCTGCAAGAAACAGAAGGATGAAAATCGTACCATAGAAATAGAGCAGAAAAATTGCATTGGAAATGTAAAAAAAACAAAACATACATGAACCTTTATATTTATGATGTTTAAATATATACATAATTCAAATTATACTACTTGCCAGATACTGACTGTCTCTGTCCCTGTAGGACTGTCTCATCCTGAGACTGACTGTCTCTGTCCCTGTAGGACTGTCTCACCTGAGAATCATCCTGACAGGGGACCCCAAGGGGGTGTGTGAACTTCACTTTTGAGGTCTCCTTTCTGGCTTCATTTCTCCGAACGGAGGGCAGATTGCTTGAATGTTCAACCAGCTTCTGCTGGATGTACAGTATATAGTTGTGTTTGATTTGCTTGACATCTATGCTTTGTAGTTTTTAAGCAATTAATAATAATAATAATAATAATTGCTTACACTTATATAGCGCTTTTCTGGACACTCCACTCAAAGCGCTTTACAGGTAATGGGGACTCCCCTCCACCACCACCAATGTGCAGCATCCACCTGGATGATGCGACGGCAGCCATAGTGCGCCAGAACGCTCACCACACATCAGCTATCAGTGGGGAGGAGAGCAGAGTAATGTAGCCAATTCATAGAGGGGGATTATTAGGAGGCCATGATTAGTAAGGGCCAATTGGAAATTTGGCCAGGACACCGGGGTACACCCCTACTCTTTTCGAGAAGAGCCCTGGGATTTTTAAAGACCACAGAGAGTCAGGACCTCGGTTTTACGTCTCATCCGAAGGACGGCGCCTGTTTACAGTATAGTGTCCCCATCACTATACTGGGGCATTAGGGCCCACATGGACCACAGGGTGAGCGCCCCCTGCTGGCCCCACTAACACCTCTTCCAGCAGCAACCTTAGTTTTTCCCAGGAGGTCTCCCATCCAGGTACTGACTATTGAGGACTTCCTCAGAGATAAAAGAATTTCCCACCCTTGGTTCTTTGGAGGTACAGCATTTCCACAGTCTAGCCTGAACTGGTCACGATCCCAGCAAGGCTGGGTCGAGTCATCATGGAGCACCAGGCTGCTGTAGTAAACTGTGTTGATGTACCAGTGCTTTTCCTCCAGATCACTTCCAAAATCATTGCCCCAGTGTTGTGTTTGTAGTGTAGTGTTGTAAATAATTATTATAAAAGGACCCGAAAGTGCTTCAGTATACAGTAGTTGGGGATCCACTTCACCCACTGTCTAAGCGTAGCCCCACCTGAGTGTCACACTCAGCAGGGGGAGGAGTGAGAAACTGCTTCACTAATAGAGTTGAGGCGAAGATTCAATGTGGTCAGACTGTACAAGCTCAGGGCGGAATACATCCCAAGACCTTTGGGTTAATACACCTGCTCTTTTGAAGAGTAGATCAAATTTTATACTGTCCGAAAATTCAAATCAATATTTTTGTTATTAAGAAAAGACACAGGACCTAAAATAATGGTCTCAGAAAATGTTTTTTTCCTCAAAGTTTCATAATTGAATTTAACTGTATGTTTTTGTATTTCCTGTTCTGCGATACTTTTTTGTAAGTAGCAGTCGGGAAGAAATGAATCAGAGGTTCTCAATATCCACCCTTTTTAAAGAGAAAATATTCATTGTCACTCTGGGATCTAGAAAACTGCTCAATAAACCATTAATGGAGGTAAAATATAATAAGCTGGTTTGCTGGTAGGTTAACAGCCAATTATTGGCTTAATCAAGACTAACATCATTATTAACCACTGATTGAAAACAGCTATACAATCTGAAGAACTCTGCAGGACTACGGGTGTGAAATATGGTGAGCAGCTTGAAATCACCAAATTCTGAGGAACTGAAAATGACAAAAAGGCCAAGTTAAATGAGTTAGTCATGCAATTGAAGTTTTAATCAAGCAGTGCAGACACAGGGGTACTGTAATACCAAGGTTGAAAAATGCCACCTTAAACCACTCTAAAAAAGTAACAGTACAAAGGCAATGTGATACGTCTATCAATGGGCTTGTAATGTCAATGGGAAGAAGGAACTGACCCAGAACAAGAGCTGGTGGATGGCAAGGTGAAGGAACGAGGTGGGTGAGGATAGTGAACAGACACACGAGTGAGAGAAGCTTTGCTGCACGCAGTAGTGAACTGACAAAGACACTAAGAATGATTTTTTGACATCTGGGATGATGTAACTGTTCACTTTCGTTCTTCAGAACAAGTTAAATACCACATTCTCTACTTGTGAGTCTTTCCTCAGCTGTGTTCCTTTTCACCTAGCTCATTCAGCGTGCTGTTCCCCAAGCTACTGCTGGTGTTCGGAACTGATCGGTGCCCCTTTATACATCTTTCTTTTGCGCTGATAAAAATAAACTCGTTGTTGTCTTTGCAGAAGCCATCCCTACCAGGATATATCAGGAGATGATGATCAACTGCATTTTATGCCACACTTTAAAAGCATAGATCCCAAAGTGCTTTCCAGTATGAGACACTGACGAAAAATGGAAACGTTTTGTATAAACCAAGGTCATCCATTGCTTAATGTGGAGACAGAGAAGGAGCAGAATGTTCCCTGTCCCTGCTGTAGTTTCTGCTGTTTCCTCAGCTGCCCCTTCTGGTGTGAATGCTGGGATGTGGTGTGGTGCAGACCCCTGGCCTGGCTTCTGACATGTTCCTTCTCAGACCCGTTGTGCAGTGTTGGGCTCTGCTGTCGAAATCCTAAGGCTAAGGGTTCACTTAAGAATCGATTCATTCAAATAAGAAAAAGATAAGCTTCACTTTTGTGTGGCAACATAAAGGGGTCCAGACAGAGTGTTCTTAGCAGAGATGTGTAGGCAAACTCTGGAAATCCTTGCTGTATTGTGCACTGACAATGTATTAGAGCAGTTTTCTGAAGTAACTTAGGGACAAGGCCAAGAGCACAAAAAGACCACAGAGAGAAATGCTTTAGTTAAGGCTCCGGCCCATCAGCTGCAGGAAACAACAGAACTAACCACAAAAACTCCAAGAATCACATCTGAGATATTTTTTAAATTCTATTTAGAGATCCTTGAAAACGAAATGACAGTTCTGGTGTCGAAAAACAAAAAGAAAAAAAAGTAATTTAAATTTCAAGGTGATTGTGATAATCGATTTGGAAACGGCCACGTGCTGTTTTTTTTCCGGCTTGAATAGCTTTACTTGGGAGTGATTTAAAGATTTTAAAAAAGGGTTCACTGTGATTTAAAATCTACTGCTGCGGCCAGGTTACCTTTTACTCTTCAAGAAGTACACCTCTTCAGAGAGGTGCTCGCCTTACTACACTCGGCGCAAGGAGCAAATTCTGCTGTTTTTGGTACCATACCGACCCGATTCCCCGTCGCCCGAGTGCCAAGAGGGAAACCGGCTTCTGCCACTGCCTGTAAGTGCCCCCGAAAGAGAGCTGTTTGGTTGAGAGGAGCAAATGGGGCTCAAGTAGGCTCTGACCTTCGCTGCTGAAGAGCGCCTGTGCGGTCCGCTCTCGCATTAGCGGCAGCTGCTAAAAGCCCGAGCGAGGAACAGCTGCTTGTGCCGGGTTTGCAATACCCCTCCTCCAATCCCCATTCAAAATTCTAATAATAATAATAATAATAATAATAATAATACAACTCTTCTCAAACCATTCAGGCTGAAATAGGTACCTGCATATTGTTTTTCTACCATTTTTTAAATAGTAAGACATTACTGGCCAAATCTTTCAGCGCACCGCGACACCGGAAAACGCACGTCGCACTTATCGGAACACTAATGTTTTTTTTTTCACTAAAACCTTTTTTTTTTCAAATTGTACAGCCTGCTATTACAGAAAATTACAACTTATATAATCTACATACTTGGGGCAGAGATAATTGGCTACAGACCCATTATGCTGCTCTCAAGGCCAGGCTTGTAGGCTTCCTTCTGCTTTTAACGTCTTTTTTCGGTCTTGAAGCGCACAGGTCCGTCTATCGGAAAGCACACAAAATGATATGCCAGGAGTCATCTGTAGGACATAGGAAATACTTATTCACTTCTTTAATATGTTTTGCATTAAACTAGGCACATTATTGTCTGCTAACCTTCACTCTAAGGTTATTATTAATTTTAGAACCTTCTGACGTTAGATTAGAGAAATGTTTACTCCTCATAAATAAATACTGTAACGAATTCGGGTTTCGGTACGGAATGGAGCAGGCATGGGACTCAGGGAATAGGGTTGAACACATTTATTAACGTGGGAAGGGAATGGGCTGTCTGCCAACCCCCGCCCTACTAATAGTAGTACTATATACAGTCCCGTAGTCCCGCCCCCCCGCCCTGTTCTCAGCGTGGCACTACAATGTAAACATTACGTTGTTAACATCGTGTTTTAAATAAAAAACATAAATCCTGGTTCATGTGCTCAGCTGTGGAAATGATAAAAGAAGAAGGTCAATAAAGGCTATCGTTGCTGACCGATTACTGGAAACGAGCACCTGCTGCAATTCAGATGGGATGGAAGCGTGTGTTGTTTGTTTTTATTTACGTTCACAATATTTTTGCTGTGTTGAAATGTATACAGTTCTAAACAAACCTCGGGGGGAGGACCAGGCCTGGGACAGCTCCCGCCTGGCTGTAACTATGGGCGTCAGGCTCCTCTCTTCACTCCCAGCTCTTGCCAGCAGGGGGCTCTGCTGCTCTCGTCCCCGGGCCTGGGCTGCTGTTCCCTCCGCAGTGGGGGTCAAAGCCCAGACGGGGTGTCAGGCTGGGCGGCCTCTCACGGACGCAGCCACATGGCGTTTGTCTGAATCTCCCTAGACAGCCCCACTGAAGAAAGCAGCAGGGTGTGGTTGACTCTTGAGCCGTAGCAGAGGAGACCCTGCAGCTCCAGGCCTTGGCTGGAGTCGAGTCGCTCTGAAGCAGCGGTCAGTAAAGTTCTGGGGCGGGCGCAGGGCTGACTGATGGAGCTCAGTGACCCGCCAGCGCTGGAGTGGAAGGAATCACCGATGGCCAGGCCAGCTCAGGAGGGGCGAGGTCACCCTCAATGGAACAGCAGAGCAAAGGAATCGATGAGTCTGTCTGCTTGAGGAGCACAGCTCTGCTCTTTCATGCTCCCTCTCAGAGGGAGGGGGTCTCTGCGCTGTCTCAGTGCACGAGCAGGGTCAGTCCGCCCGGTCTTCTGACATCGCCTTGACAAAGCGGATGTGATGTGTTTGCTAAGGAGCGGTATTGCTTTTGCATGGATGTTAATAAAACAAGTAATTTTTGTGGCTACATGATGTCTGAGTAATTGGCCTCTTGACCACAGTGGGGTGCAGCTTGTTTGTATGTAGTTCCTTCTCCAGTGATCCTACAGACCAGCCTGCTGAGGGGTGGGAGCTGAGGTTAGGAGTGTCCATAGCTCCTTGCTGGGGCAGATGAAATTGCACTGACGGGTGATCCTCAGCACATGGTTCATCAGTGCTGCGGTTTGGTCAATATGCCTCTCATTGGGTCCAGCTGTTAGAAATCTACATCAGGTGGGGATCCGGGGGTGAACATGCAAAATCTAAACTGATTTGTGATAAATGTGATAATCAAGACAGTGATGCACACGCAGAGGCATTAACGCCATGTATAAAAGGACAATGGCCACTATAACATCCCAGTATTCATCACTTACAACAACTGAAACCTTCATACAGTATTCCATGCTTTGATTAAGTTAAATTCATGCAACCTGCCACCCCCCACGTTACTGTCTTCTGTGTCTCAGGATCAGCAGAGCTGTGCCTGTCTGTCAGAAGGTGGACAAGAGGCAAATTTAAGTAGTTTTGCCTCCTGATGTTCATGGCCAAATCTTCACCCGCAGAGGTCTAGACATGCCCAGACCGAGTCAATCACCAGCAAAATAACTCAAACGTTATTTTGCGCATCCCCGACGTACGGAAAGCTGTGTTTCTGGTTGTCTGGGGTTAAAGATATCTCACTGACACTGGAGCGTCCACGTTCCACAGCGTGCACGATCACCCAGTGCGCTGCTCACTATGCAATAGAGATTCTTTCGGGCTTTATTCCCTTTTTCTTTGAGGTAAACGGGTCCTGCTTTTTCTCTGTCGTGAACCACGATTTGCACAAGGCCGTATTAACATGCACGAACTACCCCCGCTCGGCGGAATCGTGTCGCTCCCGGAGGCGCCCGAGACTCTGCCTCACCCCTCCCCGTCTGTTTCCATGGCTACCGGGAGCTCGAGAGCACGACCCCTGCGACGGGACTCTTTCCCTCGAGCGAGACAGGGTATTCCGCAGGTTGCTCTTAGATAAATTAAAGGTAAAGGGCACATCTGAGTTTCCAGGTGCCACATGAACCCTTGCTCCAAAAACGTGAACACAAAGAAGTGGGCTGGAGTATGGTTAACACTGGCGGTAAACACTTTAATAGTTAAAAAACAACAAAAAACTAGGAAACTAGGCTTCATAATAATAAGAATTCCCACTGCACTCTGTTTTTCATCTGTCTCCTGATACTCTAAAGAAAATTCTGCGTGACCAAAACCTCTCTATAGAAGTTAGTGACGTTAGTCTCCAGCAACAGGTCAGGCAGTGCAGGCTGTGCAATACTGCTTCTCACCTGTTGGGGCCGCTGTGAGGAGAGCGCTTCGTTTTATTTTGAACCAGATATTGCGCTTCCTGTGTGGTGTCTATGGTGGCTGGCACAGTTTCCGAGCTAGTTTGTAGTACGGAATACGGCGACAAAGATAAAACACTTTTCAAAGTGTATGTTTCCTTGAAGCTGTTGGCTGCTATTATTCAGAAGTGTGGGAAGCCGTCGTCCGAATTAGTGATGTAGTTTAGGTATTCTTATTTTCATGAGTCATGTGTGTTGCTGAATCGCTAGGACGGTATTATCTCAGTAGTGCATTTTGCTTTGCGATTTCCTTAGATAGGTGAGTGTTTTTTGTTTGTACGTAACCAGCAGCTCATATGAATCTAAACTTTGTTTCTCTTTTGGTGCAACCTTTTCCTTTTGTTTTTATCTGCCCACGTGTATAACGCTAGAAGTTAGCTCCAAACCATTACTGAGATTGGTTACAGTTACAAGTGAATTATAAAACTTGAAACGTAAGTATCGTCGTTTATACGATTAGCTGAAATTAAATGTCTACATGTGTGGTCATTCTAAACATTATTCAAGAAATACTTTGGTGCTCCCCCCCTCCCACGATTCTGTTTGATTAGTTTAAGGCGTGCGCTGTGGAAGCTGATGGGATAACACAAGACACCTATTCGGTTTCAGTTGAATTGAAACAACAGAATATTCGAAGTTTTGTCGGCCCTTAAACGTCTTTTTGCACAATACCAGATTTGGGCGCATGTTCTGCTCCTTCAGTACGAGGTTTCAACAAAAGGGGAAATGCACCTTCACGCACAGCTGACCTGTGGTCTTGTGTTGCCACTCTGATGTCGGCTCAGCCAGCCGGCTTGTGCCGTGCGTCTGTGCTAGAGCAGCCGGGGTGTCGCTCTCTTCCGCAGCGGTGTTTCTTGAGCTATGTGACCCATGCAAGCTGCCCTTGCCCGTGAGATGGAGGACGAGTGCCCGACCCTGAGACCTCGCCGCATCCAGAACCAGAACGTGGTCCACCGCCTGGAGCGCCGGAGGGTCTGCTCGGGCCGGCCCGGGGCGCACTGGTACCGGGTGCGCTGCTTCCATCAGAACCTCTTCCCCAACTTCACGGTGGTGAACGTGGAGAAGCCGCCGTGCTTCCTGCGCAAGTTCTCCCCGGACGGGCGCTGCTTCATCGCCTTCTCCCTGGACCAGACCTCGCTGGAGATCTACGAGTACCAGGGCTGCCAGGCGGCGGAGGACCTGCTGTGGGGCCAGGAGGGCGAGACGCTGGCCAACGGCAACGACCAGCGCTCCCTCAGCATCCGCGGCCGCCTCTTCGAGCGCTTCTTCTCCCTGCTGCACGTCACCAACGTGGCCTCCAGCGGCGAGCACCTGAACCGCGAGTGCAGCCTCTTCACCGACGACTGCCGCTACGTCATCGTGGGCTCCGCCGCCTACCTGCCCGAGGAGCCGCACCCCCACTTCTTCGAGGTGTACCGCAACAACGAGTCGGTGACGCCCAACCCGCGATCGCCGCTGGAGGACTACTCCCTGCACATCATCGACCTGCACTCCGGCCGCCTCTGCGACACGCGGGCCTTCAAGTGCGACAAGATCATCCTGTCGCACAACCAGGGGCTCTACCTCTACCGCAACATCCTGGCCGTGCTCTCGGTGCAGCAGCAGACCATCCACGTCTTTCAGGTAGCTTTACCCCGCCGACCGGCCAGCCAGCCGGTCACCCAGTCACGCAGTTTTATTCCAGGCCAAGGCCAAGGCACTTCACATCAATTCTACACATAAGTTCAGTGAACCAAAAATATATATGTAATGTTGTAATGTTTCTTTATTAGCCCTATACAATTTCTTGCATTAGGAATTCATCTTTTCGCATACCCCAGCTTTTCTCCATGGAGACACAGACACACAGACAGGGAGAGAAGCTGGGGGTCAGAGCGCAGGGTCAGCCATTGTACGGCGCCCCTGGAGCAGTTAGGGTTAAGGGCCTTGCTCAGGGGCCCAACGGAGTAGGATTCCTCTGCCGGCCGCGGGATTTGAACCGGCAACCTTCCAGCCACAGGCTCAGATCCTTAGCCACAGAGCCACCGCTCCGCCACCTTTATGTATATATACATAAAGGTGAAGTGAAAAGAAAGAAATGACGAATTGAAGGCCATTTAAAAACAAGTTTTGAGGTGAGACTTAAGAAATGTCAGCAGATGCCAGTCAGGCCAAACGCCTGCCTTCACACGACCGGCATTGTTCTCGATTCACCCAATTAAGAATCCCCCGGCTCCCGAATCATGACCACGATACTAACGCAAATTGGCCATGTGTGGATATAGGCTGGCTTGCAGGCTGAGTTTAGCCGTGGCCATCGGGAATGCTGAAGGATGACCAGATAATCCCATTGTGTTTGGATGTTGTGCCTGCATTTCAAGTCAAAACTGGAGTGGATCACTCCTAACGCGGGGTGATGATCATATCCCCTCTAGAAGTCTGTCGTATGTGTGGCGTTCTCTGCCGGTCGCAGGTGACATGATGTGTGTCTGTAATGCAGAAACAAAGCCATGTGGGGGTATTTGATATTGTCTGGTCCCTAGGTGACCCCAGAAGGTACCTTCCTCGATGTACGGACGATAGGCCGCTTTTGCTATGAGGATGACCTCCTGACCCTTTCGGCCGTGTACCCCGAGGCCCAGGCTGAGGGGCAGCCGGGCTTCTCCCGCCTCTACAAGGAGAAGACCATCAACTCCCTGAAGCACCGTCTCCTGGTGTACCTGTGGCGGCGGGCGGAGCAGGACGGCAGCGCCACTGCCAAGCGCCGCTTCTTCCAGCTGTTCGACCAGCTGCGCCAGCTGCGCATGTGGAAGATGCAGCTGCTGGACGAGCACCACCTCTTCATCAAGTACACCAGCGAGGACGTGGTCACCCTGCGCGTCACCGACCCCTCTCAGGTATTTCCACACCACCGGCCCATCATTCACACAGCTGGATGTTTCCTAGTCTGTAGACAAGCCTCCTACAGACCAGAAGAATGCAGCAGTATTTACGACATCATAGATTAACATGTTCACAGGCTATAAAGGGACCAAGTCAGGATGCAGGAGGTTTCTTTCATATGCTTGAATCAGGATTCAAACTCCAGCTAATTCTCTGACTGAGCAAATTCTGTGATTAATTGATCAATATCAGGTTTTCATAAACATTAGAAAGAAATGACCTGTAACATTGGTTAGACTGGGGCTCTCCAGGCCTGCAGCAGGGATTTTGCTCTCAACTGCTAATTGAAGTTAATGTACATGTGGTCACTGTTCCTTATCTAAAACTGTAATTGTGCTAGTAGTTTACTGGATGCAAAAGCATTTTACTGATATTAAATGGTATGGTATATGTGCGAACTCTGAGAAGTGGACACCCTTAATTTAATCTTGAGCGTTTTTTTAAATGCAGTAAGTTATTGCTAATAGATCTTCCCATTATGTGTAGCTGACAACTCTGAGTTCAGTATTATACCAAGGAGTCATTGGTAACAGTTACAACTCTGAGGCTATATTTTATAGTTTAAAGGTAAAAAAAGGTTCCCGTTTGTCTTCTCCAGTAACACTGAGATGAATATACTGTACATTTTGTTCATCAAATAGCTAGGTGATACCTCTATCAGAATAGTAACAATGAAACACTCCATGAATGAGCTGTGGCATATAAAGCATAGAAGTACTCATAAATTTTGAAATCTTATTGTTTGAGTGTATTTTGTTGAACATTTACTATCTTAATAAAACAAGTGTATATATTTAACAAGTAGAATGCCCTTTCAGGCGAGGCAGTACGGTATAGGCACTTTCAGGCACATGGATAATATAGCTAACAATATTTTATAAACTAAATCAGGCCCATCTTTGACAATTTATTTGATGAATAAGGTATTGATATGTCTTCATTGTCTTTGTCTGAAATAATGGCTTTAAGGAAAGGGTGAAATCATGAGGCAGGAAGGTGTGGTGAAGGTGTGAGTAGTACAGTGGTTTTTGTTTGCTCTTAATTAAGATTCTAGTGTTGTCACTTGCTTAATTTAATGTGTTCAGCATAACACAAAATTGCACAGAATTTAAAAATGTATCAGTACAGTAATAGAATTGTTTTTTTAAATAATTTGGTTGTAATTATAATGAATGAGACTTGAGGTGAAGAAACCTATATTTCTTTTAGAACTTTGTCGCTTGTTCAGAACTTGGTCTATAGTGAGAATTGTTTTGTGCCATTTTTCCAAAGGACCAAAAGAAGTTTGGGTAAAAGTGGACACAGACCAGTGTGCAGCTGTCTGTGCTCTGCAAATACAGAAGACCAGTTACACTTGAACTTCTGTACTACAATACTCTGTATTGTTTGAAAAAAGGACTGAATTAGAAAATATTTTTGTTAAAACATGTTTTGCCTGTTATATCTACAGTAGTACATTTTTTCTTTTCTGTACTACTGCTAAGAGATAGTTCTGGAACTATTCAGGGCATCTAATTTGAATAAAACTGGGCTCTATATGAATATGAAGAGCATATTAAGATATCAGTACTGTATAGTACTGAAACTGTATAGTTTATGATTTGGTAAAAAAAAATAACTTTAGGGGAAACGCCTAAGACCCCAATGGCATAGTAGTGTGATCCATTTCACATTTTGCTCAAGATTGTATAAATCATTATTAGGTGCTACATATTGAATCTATTGCATTTCAAGCAAGTTAGGTTCTTCTGAGAAAATTTCAGATTTGTGAGATTAAAAAGTATACTTACAGTATGCCTCCCTCTTCATTAGTACTAGTATTACAAGAGCCTGCACCTTAAAAAAAAACAACAACAACAAAAAATCGATTAACGCGCTAGACAAATTGGTGCCTAATTAGTTTTGTTGACAGTACTAAAAGAAAAAAAGTGAATCGCTCAGCCCAATAGATAAGTAATAAGAAGGCTTGGATAATAATAATAATAGTAATTGCTTGCAGCTTTTCTGGATGGCTGATGTCCCAGTGACCCTGTAACCCCAGAGCTTCCTGGGTGCCTCTCTCGTCCCGTCGGCACCGAGCCTGCGGTACGAGGCTGTGCGTCCTGTGGCCTGCCCGAAGGCGGCTCGAGGGCCAGCAGGTCAGAGGTCTCTCCGTGCCTCCTGCTCCTCTTCAGCCCATGTGGGGCTGCACTCTTTGTAGTTGCGAGCTGAGGAGATCCCGATTCGGGTGGATATGTGACAAAAACGACTGGGGTGGGGAAAAAAGCGATCCCTCTTGTTTCCTTCCCCCCCCCCCCAGCCCTCGTTCTTCGTGGTGTACAACATGGTGACCACGGAGGTGCTCGCGGTGTTCGAGAACACGTCGGACAAGCTGCTGGAGCTGTTCGAGAACTTCTGCGACCTCTTCCGCAACGCCACTCTCCACAGCGACGCCGTGCAGTTCCCCTGCTCCGCCTCCAGCAACAGCTTTGCGCGGCAGGTACAGCGGAGGTCAGTGTACAGCACGTGACGCGGAGGAGCGAGGTGTTGCCTCAGGCAGGGATCTGTGCAGGTTTAGTCAGCAGTGGAGCACCCACAGACCCGCAGCGGGTGGAAGGCTTCATTTCCATCCCCATGCAAGAATAGTTTAATCGACGCTTTCATCCAGGGTGGCCTATAGAACTAAAGGTGATAGCGAGTAACCCTTATCAGCTGGGTAGCTGTGTCAGCACGCGTAGGCTGCAAAGGAACAAGTAATAGGTTTATTCCATGCTGAAAAGAGAAGAGAGAAAACGCAACGTTTCGGCTGTGGAGCCTTCTTCAGGTGTGAAAAAGGCTCCACACCACACCTCCACACCTGAAGAAGGCTCCTCAGCCGAAACGTTGTGTTTTCTCTCTTCTTTTTTCAGCATGGAATAAACCTATTACTTGTTCCTTTGCAACCCTTATCAGAGTTTTCTAAAAACGCTGTATTGCAACATGATTAATGGTACAGTATGCTTTCTTTTTCCTGTGGCGGACTATGTTCAATAAAGGTACATTTGATGTCTGCTGTAACATTTTAAGCAGGTATACTAAAGGGGGCAGAGTGATCAGTGGCACTCAGATGGCGCGCCCTCCTATTAAGAACCCTGCGTTTTCTTGGTTAGGTTCAAGGACACGATTGTCAATGCCAAGTATGGGGGGCACACTGAGGCAGTGAGGCGGCTGCTGGGCCAGCTGCCCATCAGCGCCCAGTCCTACAGCAGCAGCCCTTATCTGGACCTCTCGCTCTTCAGCTACGATGACAAGTGGGTGTCTGTGATGGAGCGCCCCAAGACCTGCGGCGACCATCCGATAAGGTAATGGGCAAAAGAAGCTTCTCCCACCCAGGAGGATAATTGAAATGGAAATGTCATGCTAACCAAAACACCTTGGGAGTGAACAGGATTTGTATCACTTGCAAGCCTTAATGGTCTTCAGTCTTGTGTCTTTATTGTGCGTTCATCTTTTATCATATCTTTCACTGTGTTCTGCAAAATAAGGTATTCCAAGTATTAAAATAAGGTATTACAAGTGGAAATAACCACTGAATAATTTTGGTAAAGGCACTGGCTGATTTTTCCCACCCCACATATTTGCAGAAAAATCACCATGTCTCCTAATTTCATCTGCTAGTATTGGAGTGTTTTAAACATGGCGGTTGAATAATTGCTTTGTTTATTATATTTGTGAATAAGATTTTTTTTCTTGCGTGCCACATGAAAATGTACCAAGCCCGCTTAAAGCCAGACAGCCTTACATCATCGGGCAGCCATTCTCACCTGTCCTTTCCAAACGGGTTCGAGTTCTTTCTTTTTTAGGCCTTTTCTCATATAAGATATTGTCCATGATCAGGTGCTCAGTTGTAAAGATAGAACAGAGGAAATCCCAACCGTTCTTGTGTGGGGAAAGGGCACAAATGTGCAATGTCAGTGCCACATTTCTGCCTCTCCTTCAGGGTGCAAGTTGCCACTTTTCTGAGGTTGCGTGAGAAATATCTTTCCTTAGTGCACAGATTTCTCTGTTGAAACGTGGTCATATTTGGTGGTGGGGGGGGGGGGGGTCTTACACTGACTTTATTGCCCAGCTTCTGGTTGCAGTTGGCTGCTGTCAGATGTAATTAATTAATGAACAGTAAGGTGTGGTTCTATCATCAATGATTGGATCGAAGGGAGTTTCTAACAAGAGTAGTCTTGCAGTGCAAACGTCTAATCTTGAATAGCACGTGTAATCCAATCTTACTGTCTTTCCTGTTTTGTCCTGCAGATTTTATGCCCGGGACTCAGGGTTATTGAAGTTCAAGATCCAAGCTGGACTTTTAGGCCGTCCTATTAATCCCACAGTGCGGCGGCTGGTGGCTTTCACTTTCCACCCCTTCGAGCCCTTCGCGATCTCTGTGCAGCGAACCAACGCGGAGTACGTAGTTAACTTCCACATGCGCCATGTGTCCGTCTGAGGGGATGGGAACGGGAGACGTCGGAGGGACTAGGTGCCACAGATCGGCCCTGCGGTCTGTGGCTCTGCGGCAGGCTGCTGAGCACACCAGTCTTGACGGAACCTCAACGCACCGCTGGTCTGCGTGGTCTGACGGCTCATGCTGCACGCGACCCGCCACAAGGGCGATCAGAGGTGCAGCTGCAGCCCTGGTAACTGCGTCTGGTGAGGCGCGCACGGGCAGAGCACCTTCTGAGGTCAGGGGATTTCGCTAGGACTGATGTTTTAGTAGGCGGTGAAACTTCAGGTCCTTAAACATGAAAGTATGAAACTATGCTAAGACCGGAGTTCACGTTCTTTCTTAATGTCGGTTTTAAGTGAGTGCAAATCTGCAGCTACTTCAGATTTCTTCAGATCCTTTTTATTTTTAGAGACCTTTTGGCTAAAGTGAGCAGCTGTTTTTATTGTTTTTTAAACTGATTACTTGTGCAGTTTGGCTCAATAAATTTGTTTTGTTGTTTTTAAGCATTTCTCTTCTTTTTAATTTTTATCACCTTATGACCATATTAAGCACTCAGAATAAGGTGCAGCACAGAGGAGTTATGGAAATTATGGAAGATTAGCCCCAGGGAGATGAGTACAGTGTTGTATTTCATAAAGTTTTAATGAAACTCTGAATACCTCATCCTGTGCAACAGAAGGAAATGATCAAAGAGTGTCATGCACTTTCTCAATTGCAAGATCTTAACTCAATTGAGCATCTCACTACCAAGCTGATTAGAAATGTAATATTGCCATAACTATCTGCCAAATATCACAACTGATCTGGTAATGTTGAAGTGCAGACTGCAGTTATAAGCTCTGGTGGTGCTGAGTTCTGATGTTACCGTGAGAGAACCTGTGGACTGTAACAGTTTATAGGTTCTGATTCCTGACTGTGCTAAGAGCTACATTTGTTGATGTTCCCTCTGAATCACTCAGCTGTAGTGTCAAGTGTTTGTCTGGCCCTGGCTTGGGTATGTACTGAGAGGCACTAAAAGGCAACAAATGTGTATTGGTACCAATAGCATTCTAATGCCTCTCGGTATAGTTAAATGAGTCTTTTCAGACACGGCTGAGGGAGATAAGTGGTTTGAGGAATCTGTTCTGCTGTGGCTATGATTGCAAGACATCTTTTTCTCTGAAGAATGAATAGAGTGGAGTGTATTCCGATTGGCACCATTCTCTTTCTCAGTTTCTGACCATATTTTGTTACCGAGCTGCTCTGTCCGTTCAATTCCAGGGACTGGATCTCGGAGTGTGTGGCAGAGTGAAAGGAAAAGTGTGTGTGTGTGTGTGTGTGAGCGCGCGCGCGCGTATGCGTGTGTCCTCGGCTTTCCGCGGAGGTGTGAGTAGGTGGGTGTCTGTAAATACGTGGGATTCCTTTTTTTTTATTTAAATCAAATGGTCTTGCTGCAAAAAGAAGAAAAAATCCCTACAGGAGTTCTGGTTTCAGAGTGCAATCAAGTTTGGTCTTTCACAACAGGAAAAAGTGAGCTTTGCAGGCGGCTTTATTTAAGAGCAAAGAACATGAAAATGGCTTTCAAATTGCTATTGCATAATAAGTACCCTTTAAGCTGTTCCAAATATTTTAAATCACCCAGCCTTCTACTTTTTAATACTCAAGGTTGGTAGAAATTCTGCATTACCTGTCTGTAGAGTTAGAAACAATGGGAGAAATAAGCCCAATTTCTTTTGGTCTAGCTGATGAGGCATGTTACAGTAAGGTACAAACCATGGTGTCCGACTGAATTCCTATTTAAGCTTTTTTCAGTCCTGTCTAACCTCCTAATCTCCTGTGCAGTTGGGCTGCTGGTGCAAAATACCCTTCTGTATACATAGTCATTAACCAGATCATTTTATACAAAGTAACTTACAGAAAAAATAAGGTGAACATTGCAGAGTACCTACAATGGGGCTGTGCTTTTATTCCTGATGAAATTCAGTGCCACTTCCAATCTGCACCAACGTCTCCTTAAATCAGAATTAAAATTGATAAAAATAGTTGAAAATAAACATATCCATTCTTTAATTAACATTTTACAGCTAGCCTGACACAATTAGATTAAAATTTGTTCTTTCATCTGTCCTTTGTTTTCAAGAAAGCTTCCTTTATTCATGATGTACTGTATATTACTTGGTTACGTTATTTGAACAGTGAAACAACTCTCAACACATTTATATTAAAGTTGTGGTGCTGTTTAATTAAAAAGGGACAATGAAAATGAACTGGATTGGAACATTAATCTCAGAAGTTCAATAAATGGAAACTATTGGGAAGGCATTTTGTAACAACAGTACTTGTTCTCCGATCTATGGCAATAAAAGACTTATTGGTTGCATTCATTATTACATTTCACTTTACCTGCAACCAGGCGAGTCAGTGTTTGGAGCTGGGTTGGCGAAGCACACAGTGTCCTGGCGGGATTCGATTTGATGTCTCTGTAATTGAAGAATGGGGTAGTGGTTAGCACTGCTGCCTCACAGGTCTTGGATCCTGGCTTCCGTTTTGACCTGGGGCGCCTCTTTTGTGTGTTGTGTAAGTTCCCTCCTTCCGTGTGGTGTTTTTCTGGGTCCCCCATTTCCCCCCCACACCCCCAGAAGGCATGCTGACTAGAGACATTGTAAATCTAAATTGTGTGTGTATGTGACTAGCTTCTTTCCAGGCTGTAGTCCCCTGTTGCGCCCTGGACAAAAGTATTGTCGAGAAACAAAAATATATATATTTCTGTAGGCAGGATTTCAGAGTCAATCTAGGATGACCCCTAAATTGAAGCAGTGATTACAGCACTGGTTTTACACAACTGTACTCTGTGAAATGATGGGAGAATCCCAACAGTTTGTCCTCAGACTTATCACAAAGGAAATGTAAAAAATGTCGCCCTAAACTTTAATATCAGAAATGTAATAGGACTCCTGAATTGGCCACATCACAATCGGGTCAGTGTGCATATGGATTTGAGTATCGTCTGCTTTGAACTGATAATTCCGATGATGTAATTCCTGTTTATTATCAAGAGGAAACATGAATTCTAAACAGTAGGGGGCTCAGTATTCTGCCCCGTGGAACTTCACACATAACCGACCTAACCAAAGAACCCAGAAACCGCCAAGAAAAATAGTGTCAGTGTTCAGCAAGGTACAGTTTAAGTCTTTTGAGGGACGTACCTTTAATCTAATGGCCAACTAACCACCTTCCTACCTGTAAAGTGCATCACCATAACGTAACCACTTGGATTGAAATCCATGCTAAAGATACTGCACTAAATACAGTTTCCGCTGAACGTCTGCGGAACCGCCACTGGGCCACTGTCACCAGGCCACTGGGAGTGGTTAATGGAACCGCGTCTCCTCCTTCTCTTTCACTGACCGTCGCTTCCATGTCGATGCCATGTGTGAAAGTGGACTTGAGAACTTCTGATTTTAAAGTGGAAAGCACTGTTTTCCCAGCCAGCACCAGGACCCTGGACATGACAGCATACAATAAATCAACTTGCCCATTGAACGGGGGTGATATGAATTAGTAAAAGAAAAGGTTTATTTACTTAAGATCTTCAGAAAGCTTATAAATGAGAGGAGACGATCAAGCTCATCTCTAGCCCAGTTGGTCGTTAGCAGTTAATTGATCCGAGGACCTCCTCCAGCTGTGTCTTGAAAGAATACATGGAATAATGAGATCACTTTATTAGCCATATACAATTTCTTGCATTAGGAATTTGTCGAATTGTTGTCGAATTGCTTCAACAATGTTTACATAACTCATGTCCTATTCCCACAACCCCTTGGGTAACAAGATTCCTCCTGTTCTCTGTTTTAAATGCACATTCACACAGTTTCCACTGGTGTCCTGTGGTTCGGGTCTCAGTCTGAAGTCTGCTGTGTTGACCTCGTCACCAGCTTTGGAGATTTTCAGTACCTGGATGAAGTTCTGTATGGACTGTGCCTTGTCAAGGAACAGTCCTAACTTACTGTGACTGCAAATATACAGTAGATGTAAAATGCAGAGATCCTCTCTCACAGGGTGAGAGCGCTGCTCTACAGAGCAGTCTGTCCAGTGGTTGGAGGGACTGATGGGAAGTCTGGACTGCTGTAACCTCGAGAGCGGCTGCAGCTCTTGTCAGCGGGTGGTGCCCAAGAGTGTTGCCTTCTGATTTGTGTGTGCTGCAGCCACGCTCTTATCCAGAGACTCATTTCGACCCCCTCAATGAAGCAAAAGCAGAAGGACCTTTCATTTCCTAAGCCTGCCATTCACCTCACTTGCTTGATGGGCATTATCTGTTCGCTCCCTGAATTCGCTCTCCTGCCGCGCCGCGCCATCACCACCCAGAATTCCACTCGAGCCTCCTGTGGAAATCTGTGAGCGACACAGCCGCAAGGCTGGCAAAGGTTAGAACGGGTTCTAATCTCATGTTTTTAATTTTGAGTTGAGTGGATGTGCGAGGAGTGAAGAAAAAATACAAGATGGAAGAATAGGAAGAAAAAATGCGAAAGCCGAAAGGGACAATCATTCCGACAAGGAGAAGAGGGGGAGGCGGATGAGAAAGAAAGAAGCTGGCTCGTTTTATTGTTGTGCGGTTTATCTCCTGGCCTGGTTCGTGTTCTAATAATCATGTTTTTTCGAAATGATCTCCAATCAGATAAATGGGCTAAATCCAGAGCAGCTGCAGGCAGTCTAGTGTGATGCCCTGCCCCCCTGGCTGGGTTACCTGCGAAAGGACAGCAGGTGCTGTGGGATTAACTGTGCGCTCTGCCTCTGGTTACACAAGCTAATTGAACACATTCAAACACTTGCTGCACACCTGGGGTGACCCCGGAGACGGGGGAGGAGTATGAGGCACTAGTCCATTTCACTTCACTTTGCTTTTATGTTCCCAATTACTGCGTTAACAATAAACCGTCCCTTGGTCGCGCTGCCCTTCGGGAGAGCGTGGAAACTTAGCAGACATCTGCTTTCAAGGTGATTCATATACAAGACGATGCTTTTCTGTGTTTTCTTCTGTTTTTTATGACTTAATCTCCCCTAAAATATACTAGATGGATACACAATATTTGCTGAAATCAATTCCATAATGCAATTATAATGTTTGAGCTCCTGTACGTTTAGAATAAGTCAGTAGGAGAAAAAAGCCGTCTAAACTTGCTGGTTAACAGTAAGCCGCAGTAAGTTCTAACCTCTGTTTTCATGGCCTTAGGATGTGTAAATGGCCGGCCTGTTCCCTGTGTCGGCCTGTTTCTGGGCAGGGGCCTCCCTGTTCGATCCTGAGGATTGACTTTGTGGTTTGCTGGCCAGCAGACCAGGCTTGTCACATCTCTGGGGCTGCTCTTGCCAGGATCTAAACACTAATTTTAACTTATTAACTGACGTTTTCTTACTCTGTTGATCCTGCTGCTGTCAACCATATACTGAGACTATACCTCAAGCACAGTTCTATCTGAAACGATAGATAACCTATGCAACTGTATGTCTGTTGATCAGTTGTGCTTCATTTTAAACTTTCCAATAACCATGTTATTAATTAAGAACCATTTGTACTGTAACAAACAAATACAGTGCATTTCCATAAACACATTCTTTCAAGGTGTGTTCTCATTTGAAACACTGTCACCCACTAAAGCTCACTTGAGAGTACTTCCTTATCTAGTTGAGTACCATCGACAGCCAAATACCAGACTTGTGGGTTTTGTTTTTTCTCACAGTCCCCACCTTAGGTTGTTCTGACCAAAGTCATAATCATTGAAGGGAAATGCAGGACAGGGGTTGAAATACAAGCTGGGAACATGACTTCTAACACCACAAGTTGTTCAGTGAAAAGGCCAGTACAATAAAAGCACTAAAACACAAACCAAAAAATGGATTATGTGCACAGTGTTTTAGCACTCATTTGCTGTTTATCTAATATATTTGATGTGAACCTGAATTTATACTTAGCTGTGATGTGCCCCAGTTTTATACTTCACAGTTATTGTAATCAATACTCGTCCTATAATTACCAGTATCAATGTGTATCAGTGTTGGGATGGCCATGGCTCTTTGGCAATTTCAAGACAATTCCAATTTTTTTAAAAATTTAAAATGAAGACGCTTTAGAGATTATTACATTTATCCTTTGGTGATTCGTGTAAAAATAGAGTTTTGAATTGTCCGTGATGGCTGCAATATGAACATCATTATCCTCATATCTCTCACTCCCAGGGTAATGTAATCAGCCTTGCTCACTTTGTTAATGTTTTCACATCGATTTGGTCTAATGTTTTGAAGTAGTAAGTTCATAGAGTTGTGTTTAAATGCATTATTTAAACTGAATTCAAGCACTGTCTATTGTCTGTATTTACAGCAGAGAAATAAAACAGCAAATTAAAAATACAATAATCATATTAAAAAATATTGTCAGGATTTCTGGGAATATTTTTTGCTTCATTGATCAAATAGACGTATTTAGCCTCTTTTGAAAGTACTGCCATTAATTGAGAGGATATGGGTTAGATTTCGAACAGGCGAAAGGGCTCCAACAACTAGGACCAGGTAATGAGTGGAACACGTCTTTTCTCGCTAGAAGATGAGTGTTTCTGTGTATCAAGTCACCAGCCCCCAATGGGGTTAATGTAATGTAAAGCATATGGTTGTGTTTAATCACTGTATCTGATCACATCAATCCCCCACAAGTCTATGTGCTTTGTAACGTGGCTAGTGTGAAGGCAGATGTGTGATGCTGGCCTGACCTTGGTTGCCATGGCTACTGGGCGCACAGAGTTCTATCCACTGCCTGCCTGGAAACTCAGTTCCTAATTGCTGTTGTCATGGCAACGAAGCGCCTGATGTAATCCTGGGAAAGGGCAGCACTCTTAAATGGATCCATTTATTTATAGTGTTTAATTCTGCTTCTTACTGGTCGTCTCTCGGAAACCGACAGGATTGTGTTACCAGCCTAGAGGCTGTGGGTCAAGCAAAATATGAGGCTTTTTAAAAATCACAGATTGCGAGATTGGAGGATTTAGCCTGCCCCCCCTTCCCACCCATCTCTGCCATTACCCCGGCTCCAATTTGCCTACCAGATGTTAGACCTTAATTTCCTGTGAATCCGAAATAACTGATTTTAACTGTCTGGATCCCAGGGTCATTATAGGGACTGCCATGAGGCACAGGCAAGCGCTGATCATTTTCCTCATATGCTATGATATACATAACATCAGGTTGTCGTGCAGAGCCTTGAGACCGCTTTAATGGAAACTGCACTCTCGATGAGCGAAATAGGTACTTCTGGGTTGTGAAAGGTAGACTTAAGCAGCAGATCCTAGAATGAAGACAGTTATCCGTAGCTCCGGTGTAATCGCTGACATACACCTCAATCTGAAGGCGATTTGTACAGGGCTATAAATCTATTCAAAATTCATCAGCATTCTGAGAAACGTAATTTATACTTATATGTGCTCCTGTTCTCCTTTGTCCGCACAACGATGTGCATCAGGGACTGCTGAGAAAATGCTCAGATATGTTCAGAATCCGTTCTCTTCCACGTGTTTTATTAGTGGCTTGGAATGAAGAAGCAGGCATGATTAAACCTGTTACTGTGTGAAATAAGACCTTGGGAGGTTCAGCTAGCTCACGCCTGCTTGTGCGGCTCGCCTCTGATCATTTAACGTGTTAAAACAGCTTGTTCAAGTGCCTCTCATTGCAGTCTCCAGTGATCGTGACTGTGAGACAAGGCTTTTTATTGTGTTTTTTGTCTCTATTCCTCTCTAGTTACTTTCATTGCATTTTGCGGGGTCTAAGGTTTCTGACTCAAGTTATTAGAGAAGCAGGAGAAAATACCTAGTGAGCCGGGTGAATTCTTGCTGTCAGGTTTTTCTAAGGAAATGACACATCACTGCAGCCATCGCCACGTTAACATTGTGTCTCATCCCCAATATACTGTACCAGGAGTCTTAGGTTCTGGTTCTTATCAGTCTCATTTCTGTTTAATCGGTCAGGATTAATGTGCTCTTCAGACACTAGATATAAGTATCCTAATTCTCCTAGACTTAAGTGCTGCTTTTGACACTGTTAATCATGACATTTTACTCTCCCGTCTTGAGGCTGCGTTTGGAGTTTCTGACGTCGCTCTTCAGAGGTTCAGCTCTTATCTTACCGATCGCCAACACTTCCCTTCTCTTGGGGTTTTACTTCTGAATTTGAGCTCATTAAGTCTGGTGTTCACTAGGGTTCAATACTGGGCCCACTGCTATTCAGCATTTACATGTTCTCACTTTGTCAGTTATCAAATTCACATGGTCTGAATGACCATTTTTATGCTGATGATACTCTAATATGTGTCCATACTAAACCTGACATGGGACATAGCTGTATCTGCACTCTCTAATTGCATCTGATATAAAAACCTGGATAACAACATTTCCTTCACTTCACTTCACTGCGACAAGATTGTGTTACTCGGCACCTCCTATCATCTACGTAAAGACAATGCAGTAACCCTATCTGTGGATGGCACTGTGCTTTGATTTCAATCAAAGTTGAATAATTTAAGGCTAATATTTGATCCCGGCTCGACATTTGACCATAATATTCCGAATAATGTAAAAACCTCATGTGTTCATCTTAGAAATATCGCCAGACTACATTCTATGTTGTCTTTTTAGCAGAAAAGGTGGTCAACACATTTGTTTTCAAGAATTGATTACTGCAATGCCCCACTTGCTAGGGTGTCTAAATCCACACTGAACAAACTCCAATATGTTCAGAACATGGCAGTGGCTTCCCATCAATTTTGGAGCCAACTTTAAAATCCCACGCTCACTTTGTAGGCACCACTACATGGCTTGTCACCTCAGAACATTTCTGACTGATTATCTGTCTACTCCACACCTCACAAGCTTTGTTCCTCTAACTCTGGTCTCCTGTCTGTCCCCTAAGCTCATTTACACTCTGTGGGTGACAGAGCCTTCATCTGCTGCACCACAGGCTCTGCAGTTCTGTCCCAAAGGATCTTTGAGAGTCACCTGCCTTGAGTGCATTTAAATCCAAACTCAAAACCTTTCTCTTCAGAAAGGCCTTTATTTAATTACTGTCTGTGTCTGCTCCATTTTCTAAAGACCTTGGATCTTCCGCTGCACCTATAACCTGTTGTATTTCTTATATGCTTAGTCTGTAATTTGCTACAGCTGTTATATTCCTTATAGCTATTTTTTACACCTACAGTAAAGCGCTTGGAGATGCTACTTTTACAGGTGCTATATAAAACAATGCTTCTTATTCAGATTATTAAATAAAAAAAAACCTGAGGTCCACCATCACTGTTCTACAAACTGTGCCCTCTTTTTACAAGACATATGTTACAGTTGAGCCAATAATCCTGTTCATTGTGACGGTGTTTAATTAGGAAATGTGTGGAAGGCAGTTACTGTCAAAAGAAATCACTCTGAGGTTACAGTAGCTCTCTGCTGAGGAATTTGCTCTTTGCGTTTTCCCCTGATTCATTAACATGAAGGGCACAACTGAATGGGCTTTCCACATGAAGTCTGAAAGACCTTGGACAGTTGTGCCCTTCGTGGTCCTGAGCTGTCCGAGTGCAGTCACACTGGCGTGTGGGTGTGATGGTGAATATTGCCCTGTGATCGCTCCCTGCTGGAAGCCTGCCTGCACTGCAGCTGCTAGAAAGGAATGTGCTTCACTGTTCGCCATGCCCAGCCACTTAACTAACGCTAAGCTGAAGGTGATGAATTAACAGACCAGGCACAGAGTAAGAAGTGTTTTCTGGTCTAATTTTGTGAGTTCACGAGCATCTAAAATAACAGCATTTTACAGAATGATTTTAAGTATTCCATTCTTTGGTCATAAGTTTTTGAACTAGTGAATAATAGACAGTTTGCTTGACAATGCTTCTGTGCTTTGTGAGCTGAAATGAAGGGCAAAGGAGATCAGTTGGTCCCCCTGTTACATGAGAAATAACACTCACAGGGCTTGAATTGCGATTGAAAATGATTTAAACTACAGCTGCGATTAAATTTTTTTTTGTATATTGAAGTATAAATTAATTGACAATATGTTTTAATGTATAATTTATTTAGGTGAATGTCGTAATATTTCTTAGAGCTCAGCTCCAAAGACACTGCACATACTGTACCTCTCATAAAGGTCATGAAGTCATGAAACGAACACAACAGGAATCACGTAAATGACTAGTATCTATTCTATTACTCTTTAATGCAGTTAGTAATTCCATCATTGTTTTATTTCCAGTGTTTTTTACATTCATGGAAATAAACACTGCTGTAAGCAGAATGGGCTGGAAATGAACGAGAAGCCAAGACTGGTCAGGCCAGGGTGAAATCTCTAACTTCACATTGTTCAGCTATTTTATCTCCTGTCCGTTTCTGCTTATTTCATCTAAAGAAACAGTGCCAGACATCACAACACCACAGGAATGTCTTTTTAGAACCTTTGGACTCTAAAAATAAATGAGCACCTCTGAAACACAAATATTAAGGATGAGGAACTACTAGTCTATTTCACAGATATCCCAAAAAAAAAATAGAAATTTTCATTTACAATGACAGCCTGGAGAGTCTTCATTTTTCCAGGGTGTTCACTGGAGCTATTTTTGGAATGGCGTGCCTCACTCACTAAAAATAGAAGCTCCTCACCTGGGATTTGAACACAGGCTCCCCCCGTTTAAAAAGCCCAGACAACTGCTCTGTCGAAACACAGCCCCTGGGGGCGTGTCCCACGATTGCTGAAGATCAGGCAGTACTCGCAGGCAAGTCTTTCACCTCAGTGCAGTCGTTATTTCTCAACACCTTTCCTTGAACTCTATACACTGGTACCCACTGCCATACAGTGCAGGTGTGTTCGGGACACAGCACTGTTGTCTGCAGAGGCAGCTTCCACACGCATGTCTCCAGTTCAGAGGTCAGGTCCCTCTGCCTCACGGCCACTCAGTCCACACTTCTAATCCTCTCCTTTGCAGGACGGCAGGGCGATCAGCACCTTAAATATTTTATTAATCCTGCTTAATCAATTGAGGAAACGTAGAGCAGGGTGGCTGCAGTGGACTGGAAGTGGCAGGTTGAGTTACCCTGCACAGCTGCGTGCCAGCCATGATAAAGTAGCTAGAAAACATGGAGCCAGGTGATTGATTGCATACATTGATTGATGCTTAAAGGAAGTCTGAAATCCCTGATACCTGTGCATGCACGTTCCCGCTTCATGCCTCATTCATTCAGGATTCTAACTTTCACTGTTTCAGGTGCTGAGAACAATTTTCCACATTTTCCTTGATCTGTAAATTAAATGTTAAACTTTACTAAACCAATACTGTCGCTTTAAGTATTGCAAGCTGGCTGATGATATGGTGATACTACAACATAATTGGTGTTGCGTCTTCTAAATCAGCTTTAAAGACCCTGGAAAAATTATACCAATAATTAGATCAATTAAGTTAATTATGAGCTTAATTTGGAACAAAAAGTGGAGGGCTACCTCCACACTGACTGATTTGAAGTAGTTTTGCAACCTGTACTGTAACCATGGAGTCATTAAAAGCAATCAGGGGTGGAATATGTTGCAGCGCAAACCAGAATAATTTGATCTGCTCACTCTGTGCTTGTGAAAGCTGTAATAATTGTGCAAACAGCTGAACATCTTACTTCGTTGATTGGCGTGAGTCAGTGCAGATGACTCATGCAGAGGATACATTGCTGTGTAATATGGTATTTTCTAAAAACCTTCTATTTACCTATAAATGCCTTTCTTATCTCCAAGTGTCTCTCTCTTGCTCTAAAACCAGCTTCAAGGACAAGTCGCAGTTGCCGGTTCCTGGAATGAGACCGCACCTCACCTTTCACTCCCCCTGGGTCAGTGGTGTCTGTTAGAGCTGGATGCCACACTGCGAGAGGACCCTCAGCACATCTCAAATACTGCAATCCTTTTTTTCCTTTGGGAGATTCTGCCCTCTCCTCCCCTGCCCTGAGAACCCAGCAAAGCCTCCCGAGTCACCTGGCACACATCACAGATCTGCCTCACCGTCGCGCGAATGACGTTCATATCTGGGTTCATGGAACGTAAAGCTCACTAACAGTGTTGAGGTGCACTTCATCTTTTCAGTGTCCTGCCACCTCATTTTCCCTCTTGAATACAATCTGACACTTTCACACCTGCAGTTTGATATAAACTGTAGGTGAAGCGAAAAAATAGTGATCTTTTACATACAGCATCATTAGATCCCTAAGATGTAGTCTAGTGTTATATGTTGTAGAGTCCAAGGCCTCAGGTTTTATTTCAGTTTCTTAAATCAGTAGCTAAATATCAGAACTGATGTGACTAATGAAGCCAGTGAACTGGTGTTTCGCCTGGGATGAATATCATATGACCCCACTCCTTTTCAGAACCAGTGTTGGAGACCGTGATCAGCGTCATGGGTAATATGCTAAAAACCAGAAATAAATCTGTGCCTGTCTGCTCATATCAATGGTTAAGATACCGGTGCCCTAAGGCAGGAGTGTCCAGTTGTATATGTTTGTCCCTAGTTTGGTCCTTTCTTGACTCATGTCCTTCTGAAAACACTCTACTGTTTTTCTACTGTTAATCTGAGGTATTGATTATTTGTCACTACCCAATAATTTATTGTTAGTATTAATTGTGAGTTTTTTTCTGGATGACCTGGACACTGACAGAGATTTTAATTGCCTACAAAAATTGTAAATGTCAGCTTTCTTGGAGTGAAAACCAATTAAAAAGACCTAATTAATCGAATCATGAATTTGATTAAGAGCTGAATTGAGAGTCCAGTGTCCACCGTGTCAAGAGATTCCTGGATTAGGAAGCTCTGCTTTCATTCACTCCTTAAATGTTACTGGGATTTAAAAGGTGTTGCTCAAGGTAGCTAAATACACCATGAGACAGAATCTCAGTGATGTTAACGGGAAATCCTGCAATGAGACCAGAAGTCACTTTTGTGGCCGTCTAGAAGAATAAACACATAGGGAATGTCAGTGGAAGATTTGTCAGTGTTGTTTCTGAGTATGAGAGCTGAATGAGATCGGTATGCCTAGTTCCTAAATCTTTTTAGCAGTTGTATAAGCAGTAAATTGTAACATTTTCCCTAGTATTATAAATATCAAAAATCGCCTAAGATGTATGGTGTCATTCCAGAAGTGGTCTATGGTTCCTTGGAGGGCAACAATATCTATCTTGATACCAGCAAGAAATTATACCAGGAAGCCATCACACTTACTCTACTCTATACCTGTACGTGTCCTCCAATTTCAGGAAATATGTTTTTAAGTTTTGATTGGGCTGCATGTTCCTGGTGAACACAAACATATCTTCAACCTTTTCTCTAATTCCTGGACTTTTTGTAGCTCCAGTGTTGAAAGTCTTTGAATGCATTTTCCCCATATTAATTGGATTGAAATAAATAACCTTCTCACAGTTCCCAATGTAACACAGTTCTGATTTGAAGATATGCCACTTTAATTACTTGTTTCTGTTAGCTGTGGCCTCCTTATAATCCCTATCTATGACGTGGCCTCATCACTCTGCTCTCCTCCCCACTGAGAGCTGGTGTGTGGGGAGTGTTCTGGCGCACTATGGCTGCTGTTGCATTATCCAGGCGGAGGCTACATGTTGGTGTTGTAGGGGAGTCCCCATTACCTTTAAAGCACTTTAAGTGTAAGGATTATTTATTCTAATTGTATTATTATATGTCATCAATAGTCCATTTCACCAGATGTCTAAAGAATCATTTCCTAATGTTTTAAAATATGTATAATTTTTGAGCTGATGTTTTTACGGCTTTTTAAGGTTATTTTGTTCTCAGTATGCTCCTGTATGATGCATCACCTGATACAGCATCTGTTCTTGTGTTTCTTATCTCACTTGCTGTGGCATATCATTAAGAAAAGGGCATTTAAGTTCCAATAAATCCAAGTAAATATTTATTACCTATATGGACAAAATAATTGTGCCTAGTCAGTCCTCCTTTCACTGTTTGTACAGTTAGCTGTTTCCCAGCTCAGCAGTGCTGGGCCCCACGAGCCTGGCTTACACAGCAGTTCTTTGACCCGGCCCTATTGGACCTACAGGATGAGACGGGCCATTGGGGTTGACAGCCCCCCTGGAAGGTTCCTGCGCTGATCGACGGACTTCAGGCAACTGTGCTTTCATCCCAACAAATCCCCCGATTCTCTGTATCTTCTGTTACTCTCACAGAGTTCCTTGCAATAGAATGTGGAACTCAATGCGTTCTTGCATTTAATAGATATAACACACACTCCTGTTATGTTTCTCCTACAGTACTGGGGAACTAACGCAGTGTTGCTAAACCGCAGGAAATGGCAGGTGTGCTTATGTATTAGTATATTAATACAATAACATTATTTCAGTAGAATCTCACCAATTTTTTATATTTGTCACTGAAATCTAAATACTCACGTTTTTCTTCGTGGCATTGCATGGGTCCTGACAGGAGTGCAGTTGTTACTCACCTGCTTACAGTAGCTCTGTTCCATGTGAAGAAACCCTGTGAGATCACCGAGACCGGGAAGGAGATGGGCTTGCCAAGCCCCTGTTAGCACAGTGGGGCTTGTTGTGGTTACGGGGCGCCCCTGAGGGCACCAGCCAAGGGGGAGTCCCCTCCTGCCCTCCTCAATAGCTGAATTTGGAAGGACAACAAATCTCAGGCTGAAATTTACTGCATAGTTTAGAGATAAATTCATGAAATGGGGAAAAGATGTGTGTGGACCCTACAGTATATTGTATACTGCAAAAGTCTGTTTAATTCTGCTAGAGGCCACATAAACCATTTCTAGGTGGCATACCTGCTCTTCACAAACAGTAATATTAACAGCAAAGCATTTCTATTATGCGTTTATGTTGTTTGTTTAGTGTTGCTATAAGCCACGTAATATTTCTGTATATCAATGCATTACTGCTCAGATGTTGGGGATTTATTTGTGCTATACTGTTGTGGCTGTGTACATCAATCACACTTAACGCACAAGCTTATGTCTTTGTAGAGATGAAGCAATTACATAGCAAAGAAAACTGGCCATTCAACACATTTCAGTGCTGAAATTGCAGGCAAAACACTTATGTAAGTACCAATTATTTGCCCTTTTCAAACACAAATATAACAAACTGATGTCAGAATGATGGTTGAAGTAAGTAGACCCATTCTATAGGGCTTTGACAACATCAGTACAGAAAACATGAAAAGGCATGTCTTTGAAATTAAGTGAGAAGTGCTGTGAAATACATCCAGCCTTTCAAAATTCATTTTATTCCTGGGGAGTCTGGGAATCCTGCCCTGGGAAGCACTGGGGGACACCATGATCCCCCCACTCCCTTGGTCACATCCAGCTGAATTCTTTCCCCTAGAACGCTGCACGTATAACCGCAATCCGCAATCCCAACCCTGACATCCAACAGGCATGAATGACTGGGGATTTGGCAGGACAAATCCATAAAAATGTCTCTCTCAGGTGAGTGATCACTCTGTCACATGGAAATGCTGGGAAAATAAATCCGGACGGACAGCAGCTTATCCATTTCAGGTCTCATGAGCTACAAGATCTTGTAAAAATCAAACCGATGAAGCAGAAAACCAGTTTCACATGTCTGTCCCTGCAGATTTATTCACAATAAGGTAGCAAAGCTTCCATACCCAGCACCTGCTGTGGGCTTGCGCACAAACACCCGCAGCTCCCGAAACCAGAAACAGAGCTCGCCGCTCTGCCACGGGAGCGCTCTGCTCTTCCCCGAAACTAACTGGAATTTGGTTTATTCCCCTGTGAACTGACGCACTGGTGTGAGAGAACGCTTGAAAGGTTTGTGTACTAATCTAATCATCAGCATGCTTTTCACAGTCCAGAGAAGAAGGATCTTAAATCAAGAGAACCCCAGTTTATTCGTTCAGGCAGCTGGCGGGGTCCGGCCTCACATCCTCCGCGCCTTGCGTGGGCGGCAGCCGTTGTGGGGGACGGGGGTGTTGTCTGTGATGGACACGACCTCCAGCCCGCCCATCGTTAACCCTTTGATGGCCGACTGAAAAACAGATAAAAGAACGATCACCTTGACCACTGAAAGTAGGCAACCTAAAATATAATAAGTCATCAGTAACACCACCCTACTACGGTATCATTTAAATCTGGAACTGCCAATTATTCTCCAGTCTAACGATTCCATTTCTGCAGGGGCAAATGCTACACAACTCGGCTCACTACTGCACCCCTCAGACCAGGGCCCACAGTTATCACTGCGGGTCCACAGCGCAAACAGCCGAGATAGGCATCCGCTGGAGGACGGGTGCAGCTCTCGCTTCTAACTCTAGTTGCTTGCAGACCCCTGACAAGCCAGTGGGTAGACAAGTACATCCTTATCACAGCCGGATAAAGACATATACCTCAGGCTTACAATAGCAATTTGTATATCGGGGACACTCAAAGCATCGCCTTGCCAATCCACTTCACAACAACACTGAATACAACCACACAGTTTCCGATAAGTACCAGGGTGAGACGGGCACAACAGCCACCAGTCGAGACGACCTGCATACAGCAACAGGCCTGTGGGAGGGATCAGAGCCAGTCGGAACCAGATGAGCACAGAGCCATGCAGTGCGACTGCAGAATGAATGGCCTTGAAGCAGATGCCAGGCCTGTGATGTAGTCTTACCAGACTGAAGACGAGGCTCCTCTGTCACTTATCTGTGCAGTTCAGCAAGACCCAGTCGGTTCAGACACAGAAACAGGGCAGGGAAAGGGAATAAACTAACCGCTGCTGCTGGTAGACAGAGATTAACTGATCCAGCACTAGCAGCCATTTCTAAGATTATCTTATTTCACTTTCAAAAAGGAAACTAACAGGATTCACATTCTAGTACTGATGTGTTATTATTAGGGAGATACGGCTCTAATGTGGTTCCAGCCTTAGAGTATTTGCTGTAGGTGTAGTATAAGGAATGAGGTTGTCAGCAGGGTCTGTGCACTGTACACAGATCATATCAGTTTCTCTACCACAAAGGTAAAGCAGATTGGGTGTGTAAACTTCTGCCCTGAAGATAATTATTTTGTCACTTTATAGTTACATATAGTATTATTAGAACATTCTGCAGTTTATAAAGTAGTAGTATTGTGTGTATTTCAAAATCCAGTCTGTACCAGTCAGCTGATTCCATTTTGGAAAGTCCACAAGATTCTTAAAATAAATTATAATTACAATACCATAAAGATATTTCACTTGAAGATGAAAATATCTTTAGATCCAAGTATACAAACGGGTCCCTGATTTTTCTTGAATGGCACTTGTCCATTTTTCTTTTGAAAACACGTTTAAGCCGCATTTTAATGCCCGTTATTGTTAGGAATGGTTATGCTCAGAACTCAAAACAAAAGTAGGCAGATTTACATTTTCAATGAGAAAAAGAGCATGTAATATCAAACATTCTTTTTATGTCTGCATACCCAAATCTTTTTAAACATGAAACTCTTTGATTCCAGGGGTTACTTTTAAGTTACGATCAAACATATTTGAGATAAGTATGTGTTCTCATCAATAAAACTCATTTCATTAACTTTGAAACCAATTGTTTTAGCTTAGTTGAACTGCTGCATTATTACACTAGCTTTTACTTCAGAGATGTTTATTCTACAGAAATAAACAGGCTTATTGAGGCTTTCTGAGTGCCTTATGCAGGTTCAAGACAAATGAGCATTTAGGATTAAGATCTGGTCACAGTGACTGGCATCAGTTTTCCTAGTAAAATGCTGTATGAGGAGTCCCAGTGAACATGCTGGGCCTCTGTGAGCAGTGAGAACAGCTGGAGCCCGGTGAGGCGTGTATTCTGTATGACCCTGGACACAGAGCGCACATGGGGCCGATTATCCACTGATGGACTGGAAGGCTTACATGTGGAGTAACCCTGTTTTAGGTCCCAGTTTACATTCAGAATGGGTTTTTTATTAGATAAGCCATCTAAAAGACCAAAAGAAATGGAAAGGAAGCAAAAACCACTTATATTCTAGGTGAGCTCTGGCCTCAGACCACTGCCTTCCAGATTGCTTCTTGATCATGAAATCCAGAAGTGTGTAAATGTGACCGTGGACCAGGACTGTTTTCCTATCGCTCACAGACCGAGCCGTATGCAAACTGGTTTTATCATTAATTTCAACACCCATTGTCCTGTTTCAGACTGCTGCAGACAACACACCTGAGTATTTAAGTCCTCAGAGATGCTCCCAGAAAAGATGTGGAGGAACTGACCCCCGAGACGCGCACTGAAACGCTCGATCTGTAATCAGTTTGGCTGTCATTCATGAGAATATTCTAATTACAGTTATGGAGGAATATGGTATCCTGCAGCACTGCACTGACAGCGATCCAGGAGCAATTTACTCGCCCCCTGTTTCCCGAAGCAAATGTAAATGTGTAAAGCTGTGATCCAAGACAATTTCACTTCTCTCCACCATTCCTGCTTAACCATTTTGGAAAATTAGGCGTCGTTCATTTGGAGGCAGAAAATTGCATGTAGAAAAAAAATCGTCCTATCGGTATCGTACAAATGATGAATGGAATATAATGAACACAGACTGACTGTTGTCTTCATGTTTAAAAGCTGGAGGGGTGGACTATTGAAAGCTATGGCTTGAGAGGTGTCCCCAGTCAGAAAGGACTGGGGACCTCTTGTTTCAGACTCAGTGTCTTTATTAATTAGTAATTTTGCAGACTTTTTTCCAAAACAGACTTGCAGGAAAGAGGGGGTGAATTATGCATTAACAAATGCTGCTGCAGAGTCACTTAAAACGAAAACAGTTTCTCCTCCCATCTGCCGGATATACGAGTGAATCAGATATCCACAGCGGGGTCGGCGCTTGGCCTGGGAACAATCTCATTCCCGAATGGACTCCCTGGTCACTCAGCTGGTCTGTTTTCAGAAGTCAAAAACATAACATCTTCATATTCCATTTGCGAGGCGTGAAAGCCTTCCATCTGATTTACATTCATGTTTGCAATTGGAACCAAAAACCTAAATAGCAGTTAATATAAACCAGAGTGTTATTTTCAGGTTAAGAAAGTGATTAAACACACTTTCTTTAAAGCATCCATATTAAATTATACCTGCGAGTAACATGATTTCCTAATGAGCACAAAATAAAATACAGAATGTAGGTGTTCATGACATTTGCATCATTTCCCTCATTAAGAACTCACCTGCCAAGACAGACATGCCTTTGAGTGAACCAGCGAGTGAAGAATAATAAAATAAAAATACATCATCATCATCCTGTATCTGAACATGTCTTAAAATCAAGACAAGGCCATTATGTCTGCAGCCTGCAGGTGATTAGTGTGGGCTGCCGCATGTAGTCATGATGGGTGTGTGTGTGGGGTGATGATCTGTTCCCAGATTAAACGGCAGCAGTTCCACAAATATTACAGGATAAAATGAGAAGCGTTAGGCCTGGCTGGCCAAGAGCACGGCGGAGTCATTGAAGCTTGGCTCGGCGCGCCTCTCTCTCTCCTCTGTGAGTCAGAGCTCCTACATTAAGGGGCCGAGATGCGGGCGAAGTCCCTGCCATGCCTCATGAGGCAGGCGGCCCCAGCCCGGGGATACTCACCATGCGCCCCGGTCCCAGACCCTTCACGACCACCCGCACGAACGCCACTCCTTTAGCTCGCGCCTTCTGCAGGAGGGAAGGGGAGCAGTCAGTGTCTCTGGACAGCAGTGCGACACCACAGGGGACGGGTTGTGCCTGAAGGCCGCGATGTGTGAGGAATACAGGAATACAGGACAGAACTGGACAGGAAGGAGACTTTGACCATAACACAAGAGTGGCTTTGTGCGCTTTGCTCATCTAGGCTAGGAACTTGTCAAGCGTTTTTTTAAGGGCATAAGAAATACAAAATATTTTAATTTTGCCTGTTCCTTTTTGTTCTTCTTAATGCACAGTTGATAGAAAAATGTAACCTGCTGCTCTGGAGTCAGTCCAGATACACTCCTAAGCTTACAAAAATGTCCCATTCTCACAGACCACAACAACTGAAGCCTTGAATACAGAACACTAGAAAGGGTCCCGATTCAACTCCTAAAAGCCCTGACAAAGTCAACTCGGTGGACTTTCTCAGAATCCCCACAGACACATGAACCAGAGTCACATTTGGAGGCAACACGGATGGGCATTTAACACCGGCTCAGGAGGCACTGCTTCACACTGGCTATTTTCCGGAGGCGGCTGTATGAGGTCCTCAGAGCCATTTGTCTTCTAACGTGATAGACAGGACAAATAGCTTCCTCTTGTCTGCAAACCTTACGTTCAGAAATCTCAATATTTTACCACAGCATTAGTGAGCAAGAGCACATTTCACTCCCACTCATTCACACCTTGTCGTTTCAAAAAGAGAGAGTGCTTCCCTTTCTGTTTCTTTATCTGGACATGTTGGTTCTTGACATAAAGCGCACAACGACACCAAAACAGCATCCATACAGTTCAGTTTGAACTATACGCCACGTTCAAAATTTGCGTGAGATACATCTTGTGTCCTGTGCAGAAAGAATAAGAGACAGATCTGTACAGACATGACAAAAAATGACTCCATTGTCAAATAATCCCTGTTTTTTAGAAGATCTCCGTTATGGTGGGGTTGTAAATTAATTTCTGGAACAGGAAAAGAGTCACATCAATTTGGAAAAGCTGGCAAGTCGCAGAGCACTAACACTTCATATAGCAGGAGAATTGTGTTACATCTGTAACAGACAGACACTGGCAGAGAAAACAGGGCTCAACAACACAGTGACAAAACCCCCAAACCACCTCCGGGAGAAAAAATCATATTAAACAGGCTGAGAGTGAACGGCCCTCCTCACATCCACACAGCACACAAAGAAGAATTCAGCAGCTGCCTGTGTTCATCAACACTAGCTGCAAATCAGAGCAGTTCTCCTCTGTGTGAGTGACTGAGAGACTGTAGAGGTGAGCTCACAGTTAAGTGTTTCCAGTTCATGGTAAGAACGAAACATTTAGCATGGCTTCCCTAAGTAATTCTGATTGCCTAAACAATGATTTGAAAATAACAATGGCCATGAAAAGATTGGTCACTGGAAGATATTGGTATTGACAGCTTAAGGCAGGAGGCACCATGTGCAAGTCAGGGCGTTATAATCAAATTATTGTTAAAAGTGTAGGGCTGTCAATAATAATAACTATTTATGTCTTGGGCAAATAAACAGGATTACACTTTAAATATCACTGGCACATGTATTAAGCAGAAGCTGTGAAACCCTTAAGGCTGCTTAAAAAAAGGGAAAACCATTCATTCATTGACATGGATTGTGGGAGATGACTAGAGTGAGTACATGCTTCCACCTGCTGGACAAGACCTGTACTAACTAGGAGACAATAGAGGAATAAATTAAGCCTGCAACTAATCCATTTTTAATTAATAAAATATCTCAGACCATTTAGACCACGGGTATCAATCTCAGTCCTGGTATTTTCTGGTTTTGGTTTCAAACTGAGTAGTCAAGAAAATAATCAACCTTAATATTTTCTTAGGCATATGTAAGATTTTTCTTAAGATCTTACAGAATTGATTAAATTGAATTCACTGAAAGTACCAGATACCTGAAAAACATCTCTAAGCCTGGTCACAACTATTACAATTATGATCATAATTAAAGCATGTAAAAGAGTTCAGGTGGACAATGACCACAAGACACTAGTCCCTCAAGTGGGCGGAGCAGTGGCTCTGTGGTTCAGGATCTGTGCCTGTGACTGGAAGGCTGCTGGTTCAAATCCCACGAACGGCAGAGGAATCCTGCTCCGTTGGGCCCCTGAGCAAGGCCCTTAACCTCAACTGCTCCAGGGGCGCCATACATTGGCTGACCCTGCGCTCTGACCCAAGCTTCTCTCCCTGTCTGTGTGTCTGTGTCTCATGGAGTTGAGCTGGGGTATGCGAAAAGACAAATTCCTAATGCAAGAAATTGTATAGGGCTAATAAAGAAACATTAAACACACACATTAAGTAACTAAGTTTCAATCTCCTGATGTGGACGTTAACTCTTTGACCAGTGTCTTTAACCAATCTCTGAACTGCAGCGCCTTGTACAGAGTCACAGAATTTCATTATTCGTTATGGAACAGAAGGTTTTTCTGGGATGGTTCTGGATTGTATTTGAAATTGCTATTTTTTGGTTCTGACTCATCTCTCAGTAAATTGAAATCGTAATCAAACTAATAACGTATTCAAATTAGACCTTATTGGCCTTTTTTTCAGCCTCTGAGAAGTGTATGATTTTAAGTAACTTAAAAATAAAACGGTTCTTGATAACTTGAAACCACTGCCTGTTTACTGAACTGAAATATAGTTCATAAGGTCTAATTGAGAAAATATATTAGCTAAATGAAGCATTCAGTTAAGCGGCTGGTTATGTGTTCAGCTGGTGTGAAAACCGAAGGCAGTGAGGGCCATGACAGCACCTTGGCTTCAGAAATAAAGTTGTGATTAATTATTATAAAGGTGATTAATAACCCTCACAGCAAGCAAGACCAGGATGCGGCCAGCTGAGCCCTCGGCCTCACTGGAGACGTCCCTGCCTTACCGCTGCAGCCGATATCCCAGCAGTCTGAGCCGCGATGGGCGTCCCCTTCTTGACATTTCGGAAACCCTCCGTGCCACAGGACGTCCGGACCGTGTACTGGCCTTGGTGGTCTGTGACCTGGATGTGCGTGCTGTTGGGGGGGATATCCATTTCAGCAAACTCCCAAAGACATACTTATCCACAAACAGGCTGTACACTTACACTGAGTATGTACAAGAGCAGGAAAGGTCACATTCAACTGCTTGATCTGAAGTGTCTCTTCAGTCGTTGCTGTAATCCGCGGAAAAATAATGCTGACAGTATACGACACTGCAATTGTAACTGTATTTGTTATTCCACAGTCAATCATACTATAAAACTTTGGTATTAAATTCAAGATTAATTGTAACCATTAAAAAAGGAGTAACGTGTTCACCCTTGACAGAAGTGATGTCACTGAAGCCGAGAGTGAGCCACAGCACAGTTCAGGGAGCTGGAGATTCAGAGAATTTTAGCAGTGAGCAGCAGGACACAGGGTGGACAGAGTTTCGGTAGTTCACTGCTGCCTCGCAGCTTTTGTTTCTGGACTGGGATACCTTTTAGACAACACTACAAGTCAGGTTTCAGTCAATACTAAAACCTGTCTTGTACACCCACAAGACTGGGTGTTTGCTTTCCATCTCATCCCTTCATTGTTCTGACTGCAGGCTGCTTTGTTTAGTTTGCCAAAAAAAAAAGAAGAAACTGTCATGCTGTGAATGTTTTTGTGCTTTTGTTTATTTGTATGACAGAGAGGTTAGAGAGAAAACCACTCTGGCTGCTCATTTGTTTACAGGAAACCATTCGTGCCCAGAACAAGGTCAGCTTGTGCTTATGTGGGCTTCCTCAATTTCCCTCCCATCTTCCAGCGATATGCTGACCAGGCTACCAACTGTAAATCGGGTTAGAAGGGTCGTTTGTAAACTAACCCTTCTTATGTTCATTGGCGTCTCCAACTCAGTGCTCAGAGCTCCTGCCTTGGAGAGCCACAGTGTCTGAGGGTTTTTCTAAGTCACATGATGGCTGCAAGTCTCTGCTTTACTTGTGGCAGAGTGTTAATGCTCACACACTGTTCTGCTACTTGCGGAAGGAGCACAGCCTCACTTGTTGTAGGTGGCTTTGATGTGTGCGATGGGCAGCTCCTCAAACTTCTTTCCTCCCCATCTCAACGGGCTGTCCTGCCCAGGGAGCGGAGGACAGACACTGTGGAAAGCAAGGAAAGGGGATGATTGATGTTGTGCACTGTCAGTATGAGCAATCACACAGAGATGATTCATGGCACCTGAACTGACAGCTGACATCGCTGTTGCAGATGGGAGATATCACAGCAGACGCAGGAGGGCCTAGTTTCATCATGCTTCACAGACAATGCACCAATACCCTTCTCATTCTGTGCGGGGGTTGCCTGAGCAGGATTGCTTTTTATCTGCTTTCATGCGAGACTAAGGTAAAAACACAGACATCAATGGTGTTGTTTTGTATTTCACTAAGAGGCTGTCACTGCACTACACGACTGTGCTATTCCTCAGCAACATCTCTGTACGGCATTTGATGACGAGAAGATAAGTATACAACTATAAATTTAAATATTCCTGTCGAAAGTACAAAATTGAAACAAAGATAAGCACTTGTTTAAAAGCAAGTTTGAAGTTATTTTCTCAAAAACATCAACCGACTTAAAGTCTCTTACTGACCGTGGCTGAGAATTTAAAATTAAACTGCAGACCACAATCTACTGAGCAGACGATGTGCATTACGCTGTGGTCCTGACAAGTCCTTAAGCTAAAGAAAAGCCCTCTCTGCCCCCTTACACTGAACGGCCACAATATTAGGAACCACTTCCCCAACGAATAGTCATGTTCAGCACATCAAGAACAGTGTGAGCATGATCTGGCATCCATATTACAATACAATCACATGCCTAGCAGGGTGAGGATAACAGCTTTCCAACCGTTCTCAGTACGATTTGCTGTAGACAGGGAAGGTGAGGAAGTCAGTCTCCTGCTTCTTTGACACATTACACATTACTGAGTATACTCCTCTGCCCTGTTTGAACTATGGAGTAGTTAGTGTTTTACTTCACCAACTGGCGTACAGCCTACAGACTTTAAGATTTTCTCCACAAAATGCAAACTAGCTTGTGCTCGGAGAAGACAGATGACAGCACGGAGAACCCGCTTCTCCTTTCTCCGCCCACCTGAACTCTCCCGAGCCCTGCGGGGATGCGCTGGTCTCGGCGGCCTCCTGGAGTCTGACCGCGCTGGAGGCGAGAGCGCGGCTCACGCCGGCACTGCTGCAGGAAGACACGAGCAACACGCAGGTGAGAGAAGCAGGGTCACGCGTGCTCACGCATTAGATAAACTACAGACCAGAATTTTAGCTTCGTTGACCGGTTGATCTGAGACATATATATATATATCGAATTTCTGTAGCTTGATGGTTATAATTCGATGCCAGTGTTGGGCAATACAAGATTCAATATGCTTACCTAAGACTGGCATTTTAATCAACAGGTCAGGTGCCATGCGTTACTGACACCTTGCTTCTGAGCTCGACGCATCTCGCCTCTAGGCAATGCTGAGTGAGAAGTATCACTCGTTAGTTTAAACGCCGCGGGTCTCCCTGCTCAGTGCCGTACTTACACTAGTCTGCTTCCTGGGTTGAGTGACGCCGCGATCCGCTGGCAAGCGGCTCCTGCCACCGTGCAGAGCTTGCTGCTAAAATTATACATATCTAGGACAGCGTATTAAAGCAGAGCTCAGATTTAAGTCACCTCATAAGCACCGCACTACTGTCACCTACAAAACTATAGAGGGGACGGCCATGTGTTTTTCTTGCCAAGGTTAAGGGGTGAAATTATGACATATCTGAATACTAATAGGGGAGACGTTTAATTGATTCCACATAAATATAATCTTATTAAGGCAATATTTTCAGAAAATTAATAAAAAAAGAATTATCTTCGAAGTATATTTTTTTAAAACATTCATTATGAATTATTTGTAAAAGATCATGTGAATTCATATTTTGTTTTCCGCCTTGGACCCACATCCCCCCCACGTCATGATTCACTTGAAAGATCCCACTTCCGCCGCTGTCTTCGCAGGGAATTGTGGGACAAAAGTAGCGTCAAGATGGCGGCTCCCATAGGCAAGGTGCTGGTCCGTCCTTTGCAGAGAATCTTAGCACGGATTCCCTCCTCGTTTGTCCAGAAGGTCGAGTGTCGTCAGTTTCATTTTGGAATCCCGGTGAGATCTCCAAAACCTAGTGAGGCCGTGAGAAGCAGCGAGTCTGCTTGGCGTTTGCTGGGTGCCGTCTGTCTGCAAAGACCGGCTGTTATCTCTCAGGAGCGGAGCCCGATAGAACAGAAGTTCGCAGAGCTCACTCATCAGGTGAGACAAATTCAAAGGAAATGATATTAAATAAGAAAGTAATAAGGCCTAAAAGAGTTCTAAGTTCACGCTCAGTACTTCCTCCCTGTCGTGGGTCTGTGTACCCAGCTGAGCTGTTGATTGAACCTGTCCAAAGTACTAAAAGCAAATCTTAAAAAAGTATTAAGAGGCAAAAATTAAGTGAAGCTTAATTATAGGTGGCTTCAAGTCTGAAAAAAACAGTTTTTTATCAGTGGTATTTAGTTTTTATTAATTCGAGTAGTACTTTTTGAACGTGTTCTATATGTCTACGTATATTTACTAAAATGCACTGTATATCCTAACTGAGAATAGACTAGCTTTAGGATTTGTAAAGCCCTATGCCATATAAGGAACAAGTAATAGGTTTACTCCCTGCTGAAAAGAGAAGAAAGAAAACGCAATGTTTCGGCTGTGGAGCCTTCTTCAGATGTTGCATGCTGCTGACGCAGCTACCCACCTGAACTACCTATGTCATGTATATGTTAAACAATTCCTAAAATGACATCTTAAATCTGGTTTTCCATTAGTGATTCCAAGTCTTTGCTTTGTATTTGTTTTCAATATTTCCCTGTCGTCTATTCTAAACAGTCAACATGTCTGACTAAATAATTACTTCTACACCGAAAAGTAAAAAAAGAAGCAAGATTTTGTGGGGTTCTCAGTCCCTGTAATGTGGGATCCATGTTCTGCAAAGCTTTTACAGGTAACCTGAAATTCAAAAAGGCTTTCTAAAGACTGGGCGTGCTTGCACATTATTAATCAATGCAGCAAGTCTATTGCTCAGTTATTGAATGTTCTCTGGTCTTTAAGGGGGTGTATACTTTATCATTTGCAAAGGAACAAGTAAAGGTTTATTCTATGCTGAAAAGAAAAGAAGACAAACATTTTGGCTGTGGAGCCTTTTTCAGGTGTGACATCTGAATGCTCCCCACTTAAACTGCATTATAAGTTGTCACAGAAAACAAAATCTGTTAAAAAATAAATCATCTACTTATTTAATCGTGTTAGGATTTTAGGTTCTTCTATGTCTTTAGAAATTGATGACTTGCTGGATACCTATAAAGTTTGCTGCACCAGGTCATTTCTAGGACCAGGATTTCTAGGGATAGAGATTGATATTACAGAGCAAACAGCCACCATTCCACATTGTAATGTTGTCAGCTGTGGTCAGAGTCTCATACTGGCAGGAAAAGGCTTTAACAGCTCTCTGTGTGCCTGCGCCTCCAGCCTACCACACCATCTCTGATCCACTCTTTTACTGGTGGAGTGTGGCTTGTCTCTGTACTTCCGTCAATCTCTGGTGACTCAAGCTCATACTGCAGACCAGCTGGGAATGAGGTCGCTAGTTTGGAATAAAAAGCTCCCGATACCGACAAATTAACAAGAGCTGCAGCCGGTAGCGCTTGAGGTTCTGGCAAGGCAGCCATGAGGCCGTGAAGCTGACGGAGCCGTGTGCCTGCGCAGGTGGAGCTGGAGAGGAGTCTGCTGTCGGACCACGAGCTGCGGCTGCTGGAGGACGCGGAGCGCGTGAGCCGCAAGCAGGCGGAGGACTATGACTCGGACGAGGAGGAGGGCAGTGAGCGGGACATTGTCACTGTACAGGACCTGGAGGACTCCTGGGACCAGAAGCTGAGGCAGTTTCAACCGGCCTCTAGGATCACAGGTCTGTTTCTCTTTTCTAGTGTCAATGGTGACATTGTCAGTCAGGCGCTGCCCTGTGGGAAGAATAGGTTGAGGTACTTTATTAGTTGACAGTGTGCAGAGCAGTGCCCTAGAAAGAGGTAATGGAATCCTGTGACTGTGTTTGGAGTACCAGGTCAGATGGTAACCAGTTGGGTTTAATCCCTAAAGATTTTACAAAGCCAAGCTCACAGTGTAGGTGTTTTCTTTTATTTGTGTTGGGTTTGTTCGCAGTTCCCATAGTTAAATAACATGCATCTTGCAAGCACTATTAGACAGGTAATAGTTCAAGCACTGAAATAATTAAGAAGGCAGGCTGGAGGACGCAGCCCCTTTGCATGCAGTGGCTTCTGGAAAGTGAGTGCCCTGGTCTCCAAAACCTGACAGAATGGGAACAGGATAATGTCCTTTAAAAGGTTCAGGCAGCCCTGGTCCTGTGTGTCATCATCTGAGAGCTGCTCTTCAGAGTGCATGTGTCTGGCTGGCGACGGTGGCCACTGACACAGCCTGTGTTGCAGAGGCAGACCGGAAGAACGACAGGAGCTCTCTGCACCGCTGCCTGGACGACACCCTGGTGCTCCTGGTGCAGGAGCGCGTGGGCAGCGAGGCGCTGTGGATGCTGCCGCAGGCACCGTGGGAGCAGGGTGAGAACCTCCGGCAGACAGCGGAGCGAGCCCTCGCCAGCCGGCCAGGTACCGTGCCCCTACAACACTGCAGATTTCTTTGCCACTTAAACCCTGCGGTTTGACCATAATGGCCCAGTGAACACTGACAGCTTTTCTTACGTCATCCAAACGTGGCCGGTAACTTCTTACCTGCGCTTTGAATCTGTGGTCAGGATTTTCTGATATTTATGTTGAAAAATTTACTTTAGATTCTGCAGAAAATTCACTTACAGCTCCAGGTGATGGTGTTACTGTATTTTGGATTGCAGTTCCTTTACATCTTAATTTGTTTAGCTAGACCTTTTTGTACCATTTGTGGTGCTGAGTACTTGAAGCCTTTAAAGTGATTGATAAATTCATTTTAAATGAAATGTAATTAAAAATTGAATGTCAGTACAGCTCCTGTTTGATCCAAGGCTGTGTCATCAGCCAGCTGACTGGGTTTCCTAAGCTCAGTGTTGTCTGGCTGGGGGTGCTGTGTAGACCCACATATCCATAATCCAGCACACAGTGGTGCTGTGCCAGGTGCCCGTTAGCAACATTTGTCACCTGACAGGCCTTAGCTGAGAGGTGCACCTCTCCCCCAGTGGGTTCCAGCTCTCCTGTACAGCCTGTCAGGTGACAAATGTTGCTAACAGATATGTTTACCACAGGAGTGTGTGCACATGCCCTTGTTGGTTTTCATTCTGCTACAGTTCATTGGCTTTATCAGTAATAGTTTGTTTGCAATAGGCAAATCCCTATTGAGTAGGTGTAAAGCAGAACAGGACTAGTGATTTCCAATTTAGATCATAAAAGTTGCAAAATACATGAGCAAATTATACAATTTTATAGTTCACATGAAATTGAAAACTGCTTAAAACCCAAATAAAGATCCTATTTAATGGTGTTTTAGCTCCATTAATTAAGAGTTCAGGAGGAGCAAAAACCAGCTGATACATGGACAACGTTTGGATGTGGGCGGCTCTGTTATAGCTGTGAGAGAAAACATGAGCAGATACGTTCACAGGTGCTTGCAAACTTGTATGTGTTTTCCTCAAACCAAGCCTAACACATCAGGTCCCTGATTGCAGGCAGCGACATCAAGGCGACCTTCCTGGGCAACGCACCCTGTGGAGTTTACAAGTACAAATTCCCTAAGTCTATGCGAACTGAGAGCTGTGTGGGCGCCAAGGTGTTCTTCTTCAAAGCGCTGCTGTCCAGCGGCAGCCTGCCTGCAGCTGAGAACGGAAGCCGAGTGTGGGTGACGAAGAGGGAGCTGCAGGACTACCTGAGGCCGGAGTACCTCAAGCAGGTGCAGCGCTTTCTGATGGACCTGTAGGGAGCCAGGCCTGCCATGAGCTCAACTTCCTCGTGGAGATGGATGTTTCGTTTGTCTCGTTCGTCTGTACCGGTGTTCTGAAAGGTGGTTGACCAACATCTTTTTTTGCATCAGTGTATAAGTTAATATCATTTCTGTGAAAGCAGTTCATTAAAATATATATTTTTTAATTTCCATCTTGGTTATTTCATTTTGTATGACTAAAACGGTTTTATCACAGAGCTGTCTTGCTGTAAGACAAAGTTATTTAGCTTTTTTGAACAGCTGTGTCTGGAAGACAGTGGATCTTGTAGCATTGACGTTTGGAGCCATTGGAATGGGGTTACAGGGACCTGTGCCCATGGTTATTAATTTAATTGCTATACAGTTTTCATGCTACAGCTGTGTGAATAGGTTAATTGACTTCATAAGCGTCCTGTATATAAAGCATATGCGCACCATTGTAGCGGTGGAGCATTGGGCATTGTCAGTAATAGAGATTAACTTTTGGAATTTGCTTAAACCAGTCATGTGTTGAACTTTGTTTACAATCAGGTGAGATAATTTTTTTTTCAGTAATTTCTGTGAACAATTTATGTGTTGTCCACCAGTTTAAAGGCTGTCAGTGTTGGGTGGGTCACTAGAACAGAGCTCTGTTGTAACTCATGACTCTATTGGCTGTTTTCTATTTTTTGTGTGTGTTTATCCAGTGGACACTTGAGAAAAATGTTTTCTTTTTCCTTTTCAAGTGTGGCTTAGGTATGGAATGACAGGTGTGTGGAATATAATCAGCACTATGAAAAGGACAAATGTTGGATACGTTTTGCAATTGGTTTTAGAAATCACTGACGGGTAGATTTTTAATTTTTTGTACATGAAATATTGTATATAAATAAAAACTCCAGAACCTCTAACTTATGCAGCACAGCCACTATGATTTGCACTCAAAAGGGCTTTTCAGAATTATTCCAATTACCTCAGCAGTTGATGAAATGTTTTCTACAAAAAGGTACTGTACCATTTTAAAATTGCTTAAAAGTAACCAATTTAGTCTTTGTGATGCACATGTTATTGCTGCATAGAATAAACAAAGTTGCTTGTTCATCTCTTGCTTTATTGTGTAAAACCGTCACTACAGGGCAACTGTTGGAAGAACTTACATATGTAACCAGTACAGGTACTGGTACAATGGGATTCTTACTTGCAGAAAGTCTTTTGATTGTTAAAACAAGTGTAAAAACACAAAGTGCAGACAGTGCATCAAGACAATATACAAACAGACAATGTACAAGTAAACAAATAAACAGTTTGAATGTAAACAATGCAGACATGTAAACAATGACTGGAGATGAGCAATAAATAAGAAATTATAATGAGGTAGATGGTGCAGGTGTGGTCCAGGGGCATGGCTAAATGTGTTTGCTAGTGGTAAGTGTCCATATGCTTTTGTGTCTCTTGCCTGAGGGCAGTGGGGTGAAGAGCTCATTCCCGGGGTGGTGACTGTCCTCTGTGATGGCCAGAATTCTACCACAGCTGCGGGCCTCATAGAGCGGATTCCAAATTCAGCAGACAAATGGCCTTGTCATTTCCATACTGTTCCTTCACGTGGAGGCAGTGGTTGTGTTAACAAGGGTTTCTGATTCTAGCCCTAGAACTGGAAGCATGTTGAATCAATTTAATTTCTTCCCAAGTGTTAAGTTAAATTTTAATTTCTCACAACGCATTAAGCCTCCACAAAAGGAAACCCACATCTACTGTTAGTACTGCTTTCTTCATTCTTACCAAACAACTAGTATCAAAGTGTCCACCCATACATTGTAAATTTCAAGTTTTATGATGTATTTTTGCCACTTTAAGTTATATTTTCAAAGTTGTGCAGTGCAAGGACTGTAGCAGTGAGTTAACAGCTCATGCTTCCTGCTGGTTATGAAAAGGAAAGTGACATCTCCAAATTGATAAAAAAAGAGATTGTTGTGTATAGATGTTCTAATGTAATCTTTGCAAGATTCTGGGATCAGGCAATGAAAAAAAGGCTGTAAATGTGTTTGTGGTGCAGATCCCTTTCCTATCTCATCTGGTTTCTGTATTTGTGGAAGACATTAGTTATGACAACCGATTCTTGCATTAGTACTTCAGTTTCCGGTTTTGATGATCTCTGTAAATCCCAAGTGGTCAAACTGGGTGGCGACGGCAGCTGCGATCCCCTTGGTCTTGAGGCAGGGTCCTAGTCCTGGAGCGGGAGGTACACGGACCTGCTGGTTTTGGTCCCACCAAGCTCTCAATTACACAATTGAAACCTGAATTGACTTTATCCATCCGTCCACCTATTGTCTAACCTCTTCCAATTTAGGGTGGTGGGGGAGCCAGAGCAATGGGACACCAGTCCATCAGGGGGCAGACAGACAAAGACACATTCACACTAGGGGCAATTTTCCCAGAAGCCAATTAAAGGGGAACTGCACTCCCAGTTTTTCAGACCGGTTATTAAGTGACGACAACAAAATTAATTCATTTACAGTATAGAAAAAATGTACAACTTTTGAATTGGGCACGAAATCGCAAACTCTGTGAAAGTAAAGTAGTTTGCGATGTTTTTGCAAACCCCTGTTGTCTCACAAATGGTAAGAGCCAGACTTCCTGAGAATTGTGGCCTGAAGCGACCCCTTCCTGCTCAGTGATGACTAATATGCTGTGATGTACGAGCAAATAAGTACAAGTTGTGCAGTGGACATTTCTCCCCAGCAATGTTCTAACGTGATCTGCATGCAGTTAACAAGTAAATAGTATTTTACTAGGAATGACAACACCCAAGATTAAAGCGTCATGAAAGGATTATGGAGTGAAACTGTGGCTAACCCGCATGGCTGAGGGCTGACCTACTGGCCAGAGGACGAGGAGGCCCGGACCCCCATGCAGGGTGACCAAGGGGGCAGCTGCAGAGGTGGACATGGGGTGGAGGTGGGATGCAAAAGACATACGCAAGGGAGAGATGGGGATCACGTAGGACATTCTAGCATTTTGAGAGAGGAAAGGACGCTGGGAGTGATTGCTAATTACTGACAGCTGAGTCTGGTTGAACTCGGTTGTTGTCATCCCTCCCAAACGTTCATTATAAACTCCATTTATCGGCAAAACCATCTCAAAGTTGAGAGCGATGTATTCACAAGCCTGCTTGTTTACAATAACATAAGGCCACATCACGCCACGTCACCAGAGGTTTTGTTGCATCGTTCCAAATCACAGAACATGGCGCTGCGCGTACCTGGAAAGTCTGTCTATTTTGTGATATGAATTGGAGATTTTTCAAGTTACTGTGCACTTCTTACTTTCATTGTGGTTTGAAATGCACTCATCAATGCTGATTCTTTTAACCTGGAAACAAAAATAGCATTGCAGTTCCCCCTTTAAACTACCAGTATGTCTTTGGACTGTGTGAGGAAACAGGACTGCCCAAAGGACACCCATGTGAACTCCATGCAGATAGAGCCCCAGGTCTGGAATCGAACCCAAGTCTCCAGACCTGCATCACCATGCTGCCCTGCATTGGCTTAATCACTGTTCAATTGAACTGTTTGATGGTTTTCAGCTCAGTTTCAGTCAAGCAAATGGTTAGTTCAATTAAGGTCTCAAGTGGGTAATTCAGTTCAGCTGTAATGATACCAGCAGGTGTCTGGGCCGCTCGGATCAGGACTGGGACGACCTGTCTTGAGACTACAGTCCTGCAGCAGCTCAGTGGCTCGCTGGCGTCAGAGGTTGAGAAACTATGCTAACAAAGCCAGTAGAGGGGAGTTAAACATTCAGACCAATGGACACAAAATAAGGTTGGAGGCTGCACTTAGAGCAACTAATTGATTTAATGCTTCAACCAAAGAAAATAAAGCCCTTTGCCTTAGTTCTCCTGCCAGGCAAACAATCAATGAAGTAGCCCAGGGCACCCACCACTGTTTATATCAGCTGCATGCCTTTGGGTATACAGCTGGATGATGCCATGCAAAATTACTAGTTTTCTTTCAGGAAGTCAGTGTCTCGGGATTTGCTTGAGATGCATTTCAAAGGAATGCAGCCCGACAAAGTCCTGGTCTGATTGGAACATCATACTCAGTTGAAAGGAGTTGAATGTTTTTAGCCTTCAATAGAGATCAGGAAAAGTCAACCCAGAAAACATCTTAAACATCAAAAGTAATACATCTAAATCATTTTTAGATGCTTGCACAACAGAAACAGGACACACAATTTCTCAGTATCCAAAATTAATACTAACCATTTTGTTGAAGTTGAATATGGCTTTTGAATCCAGGAGCAACCAAACCAGCAGGATGGGCTGAATGGCCTCTTCTCATTTAGAACCCTTCTTTTCAAGTGTAGAAACTACTGTGTTCGTGCCAGCAGTGATTACCCAGAGAGGGGTGGGAGGATCAATGTTGATTTAAACAGAAGAGGTTATCATCTATGAAACACTCACGCATGTCTAACTGGATTGAAATCAACCCTGCTTCACCATAGTTTAATACCATTTGATTACATTTTCAAATTAGAATTAATATTCCAACAAAAACATGATTTTTCTCTGTACTTGGCCTTAAGCCGTGCTTGTAATTGGCCTGTGCCAACTGCATCCTCATTGCAGAGTGTAGTATGCTTCCCCACTCCTTTTGAATTTGCTCTAGTTAGTGGGTTTATTACAAAACCCTCTAAATTATTGAAGCAAATTGCATTACGATGCATCCCAAATGCAAAAGGCCCAGCACACAGCATCCTTCTCAGTAATCAAGTCTCCGGATTGACTTCATAGTGATCTTTTAATTTATATCTAATGAAAAGCTTTGCATTAGCTTCCTTGCTTTTTGTGTTCAAGGCCCACATACTAAATTTTAAACCTAGATTAGAGGATGTTTTCTCTTCAGCATCTCTGCAAAGCAGCTGCTAACACCCTATTTACAATATGTATGCCAGACAGAGCCTCTTGCAGCTCTGTTCACCATGTACTTTAATAAAATTCTCACAGCCCCCGTTGTTTTGGCATTTAATAAAAATTCAATTAAAATTACTCGGCTCTCTGCTTCTGTTTGCAACTCTTAGGCACAAGTGTGCAGTCCTCAGGTTTAATGGGATAATTTCAAGTTTAACCTCCCAATTGACACCTATTATTTAAACTTACAATTATCTGACAACCCAAAAGCCATTCTCACAGTTTGGGTAACAGCCTGAGAGGTCCTGTATGTGATTCTGCAATTAATCCTTTCAAAGACTGGTGTTTTTCATGAAGACAAACTGTATTCCCGAGATATTGTAAAATGTGAAGGTTTAGTTTGCCGGGGGCCAGTGATGTGTGTAATTGTTTCTGTGATATGATTAGATCTCTGGGAAAAACCATGATTGCATCTCATAGTCTTGTTTTCACCTGCTCATTTCGTGTTCGCTTCCCTCTCCTTCTTTCAGCAGGAACCTGTGGGACTTCAGTCCAGTAGATCAGCAAAAGCGTCTGTTGTCTATTGAGCTTGCAAGCAACCAAGAGCTTCTGTGCAGGATGGGCGGCATTCTGAGCCCTTTGGCTTGTACAGCAATGTGTGTTTGAGGCTGCTGCCAGAGTGTTCCTGTCTCTGTTACTATTTGGAGCAGCAGAGGTGAGGTTCAAAATTTCCATTAGAAAATTATGCAGATTAGTAAATCCAGAGGTCATGTGACCGGTATGTCAGGATGTCAGTCTGGAATTACAGCTCCTTGCTTCCAAGTGCTACCCACCTCCTGTGTTTTTATTTTATTTGCCTTTTGATCCATGGGAGATGGCAGGAAACTGGCAACAGGCACATTCCCTTCCTGCTGTTTCCACAGTTAAGAAGAAGCTGAAGGAGATCAGTTCCTCCGATGTCCGCTGTGCTGTGCTGGAGTGCTCAGCGAAATAGCAGGCTCAGCCTCAGAGGACTGAGATCACGGATTGCTGGCAGAGGCGAGGACTTTAATGGTCAGATGACAAATATTCAGTATTTGATCTTAAAACTGGGCTCCATCTCTGGGGCCTGAGCTGAAGGAAGCAGCTCAGGACATGAAAAAGGGTGAATCTCATGGCATTGACTGCATCCCTTCTGAATTTTATCTGCGTTTGGCCCTAGTTAGGTGCCCCCTTTCTTGACATGATACATTTTGCCATTAAGGTTCATTTTGGAGAGATCTTAATAGTTCCATTATATACCTTTTATCGAATTAACAAGTAAACCTTCCCTTTGTGCTCAGATCAGGATTTATTAAATGGTAAATAGTAAATTCTCTGCCTTTCTCTTTGGACATATAATGGCCCTTTCTCTGGCTTGAGTGGGTATATCTATGGTTGGTTCTAGGTCTTGTGGGTTTAGGATCAAGTTGAGACCTTCATTAGCTGCACTCAGATTTGGACAGGTGCCCAGATGTAATGACACCTCTTACCCACTTGCCAGCTGTAGATTCTAAGCATGTTGAACTGATTGCACTGTATACAAAAGGCTTTATTTTTTTTTAAACTGTTACTCGGTATAATAGGGAGGAATTTTATAATCTGAAGAAGGTCAGAATTTTAGTTTAATCTGAATCAGGGTTAGATATGAGCTGTCTTCTGAGCTCTCTGATTCAGAGCTCCTAGCATTCACATTGTTTTACTGACTTCTGAATCATCTCACATGCAAAGTTCAAGCTGAGCGAATAACGGAAGTTTTCCAATTTTTTGGAATTCCGGATTTGGTGGCAGGTTGAAATTTGATGTTGACCTGTATTCTGTCAGTTTCTGGAATTTAAACAGGTGTTCACAGGCAGAACAGGACTGTTGGACACAGTGTCTTTCCCACCTGCACTTTATTAATTGGAAGCTTATTATTTGTGATACCTAAAACTTCCAAGAAGTGTTAATGCTTAATAAAAGTTAATTGTGCCAATTTAACCCATTTTGTCTGTTTCCAAGACTGAAAATCTACTGGACACATGGCCCTCAGAGACAGGAGCTGGGAATCCTCTGCACTGTAACAAGTCTGGGTGGGGACAGGTGAAGTATTCAGTATTCAGTGTAAGGGTGTGTTTGCTGTAATGGAACTTCACAGTTTGGTGTACAACAATAAATGATGTGACACCTATTTGAATAGGTCATATCCTGTGTAGGGTTTTAATCAAGACTGCGTCATGTGAGATAACATTGAACAAAGGTCGTTCAGCCCTTCAGTGTGTTGCGGGTCTAAACAGACAGCACAGGAGAGGAAAAACCTCCTGGACAGATCACACTGCTCCTGGGCAGGCTCGTCAGAGGTGACAGAGGTCACAGCAAAGGGTTACAATACAAACATTTTATACTGGTATAAGTCTATACTGGAGCTTTCTCCCAAAGGATCCAATAGTCTCTTCTACAACTAAATCTGGCAAAGTATTACACAAAGTTCCACCAACTAAAAGGTCAAACCACTGTTCCTCCAGATTCTTCCAGAATTAACAGTGAAACATGAACCAGAGAACACAAGTGTAAAACTACATGAAAATACATTTAAAACAAAAAACACGAGGAAGCATTTGTTTACCCAGTGGGTGGTAGGAGTGTGTTACAATCTGCCAAGCCATGCGATGGAAGCCAATACCCTGGCGTCTTTCAAGAAACAGCTAAATATGACCCCTTTAATGAATTACTAACTACAAAACAGGCCAGCTGAGCTGAATGGCTTCTTGTTTTTTTGTAACTATTCTTAGGTTCTTCAAAGCTTCAAATTCTCACCTCTGCCGTTATGTTTAGCATGTGAATGTTTCATGTTTTTTCATTTAATGTCCCCTTCTTTATTGGAAATTCACACTTGCCAGTTGGTTTGGGGACAATGAGGATGGGCCGACAAGCTCCTTTGACCCCACCAGTCAAGGCGCTTGTGCTTTGACACTTTGTAAGCGCCACAGTGCTGCAGTGTCCTGCATTCCTCAGTGCTGTGGCCATAGCACTTGCTGTTTCTCCATCTGCCAAGAATGAGTCTTGACTGATCCTGACCGTAATCCCTGACAACAACTCCCACTCAGCTGTGGGCCTCCCCTGTGGAGCCCCGGTCACAGTCTGGGCCGTAGAGCTCAGCCTGTGCTGTGAGAGAGCATCTTTGCTGGCCCTGCCACTTGCACGCCCAGAACTGCAATATTTCTGGTATGTTCAACTGTATTTTCAGAACTAAGGAATCAAAGAAGCAGAAAATGTAGCCTTCTAGTACATGTTGAATATGGTAATTGCATTCATCAAAAATTTAGTGGTGTGGTTTAAAGCAAATGGCAACAGTAATGAGAACGTAAAATCTATTTCTGTACTTGGTAAACTGCAACACCATATCACGTTTCATTGAAAACAAAGTAGAGTATACAGCAGAGGCAGATTCAAAGATTTCTTGCTTTCCTCAGTCAACACTGTTTCAGTCTTATTAATAAGGGCAAAAGGGTCCTTAATTCTAGATAATGACTGTAAAGTTATGCTCAATGTGATTATCTTTCTGAACTCATCAATTGAGGAAATAACCAGTTCTGTACCTTCATACGCCCTGTCACCTGATGCTGTCTCATGCTCTAGACTAGATCAAGAATGCCAGCATTACTTAGAATTTCAGTTATTGCTCTGCTTTCCTCCCCCTTAATACTCTGTAATGTTTCTGCTCCATCAAAATCTTCATGAGTCATGATGCAGATTTGTTTTCTCTGGTTCAAAACTCCACCTTTGGGGAGAAAACATGCACTTTTTCTCTCTCTTTTGGCCCACACAGTGGCGACAGAGCTCTGTGCTGAGCTCAGGTGTTTCCAGATTATGCCTTCAGATCATCAAAGATTTAAAGTTTAGTTTTCAGAGATGATTACCATCTTGACATATGTGATTGGGTCACAGTTGCTGCCTAAAAGGGTGCCATTCTTAGCTTGTGACATGCTGAGGTGGTCAGTTGTTCTGTCAGGTCATCATTACAGATGTCAGGCCTGATTCACACAGCAGGTAGGTTCTTTTTTAATTCTTGTGGTTATAGTTAGAAAAATCAACGTCTTTGTATTTTTTCTTCCTGGTGAGACAATGCATTTTCTTAATGGTACAAGATCGTTGGGTTGTTAGGCTTGTACCCTTCCTCCAACATGGAGGACCCGGCTCCCGACGTGGGACATGAACCCACGACCCTGAGATTGAGCCTCATGCTCTCCCAACAGAGCTAGACAGGGCCTTCCACATACAATCAGAAGAAAGGTTATACTGTAAATGTGAGGAGCCCGTTCAGCTTGTTCAGTTGCTAATAGTTAATTGCTCCAAACTATGGTTTCAGTAAAGAAGTCAGGGTATTTTGCCCTGAAGGACTGAAAGGACCTTTTTTATTTGTGACCTGTTGTGACTTGGTGATGTCCAGGTGAAATAAATAATTCCCAAGGACAACTTGTGAAGCATAATAAGATAATAGCTATTTATTTTCATTTTTTGACAAGCAATTTGATCTCAAGCCATGTTATATAAGTTATCTTTTTGCAGGCCAAATTCAAATCAAATATTTCCGGTTCATTATACTATTTATTTAATCATCTGAATTATAGACTCTTCAACTCTCGGTATATAGCATGTCTTTTTTCTAAAAGTTAAGTCCGCCCACATTTTAAGAAAGCCATCTGTGGTTGTTTTCTAAGATGCCCTTTTGTGTGTTTTTTCCAGGGATATGGGTTTTGGTCAACTAAATCCCATTAGGTGGCAGTAGCAACCTATTGTCTTGTCGGGCTTCAAATACACTGAGGCTCTTTCCCGTGCAGAACTGGCTGGGAGGAGCTCGACAGGACTGGAGAAAGGGCAGACAGAGCTTCTGCTATCACATCTGACCGCCAGCTCCAAGGAAAAACAGAATGAAAATGGTGAAAATAAGTGCTGAGACTATCAGGGAAATATTTTGTCCCTTGGATGTACAGTACAGTGTTCTCATGGTGTGATCTTTTAATTTGTATTCATTGTTTTGACACATCCATCATTTTCCCTTTAGAAATCCGTATGTTTATGTAACAAAATGCACTTTCTAAGTACGAGATTGGGGTGATGAACTAGATAAAAAAACACCTTTTCCTTCTACCTGAAGCACTTCCCTATTTATGCAGAACCAGACTCTCATACTAGGTGACAGCAGTCAATCATTTGCCATTAGATTTCACTAAGACAGAGTCATGTGTCTTTTCCTCAGACCCCTGAAACTCCATGTTGAACAGACACATCCGAGTTATTTTGCCATTTTTATCGCCATAATGCAGCACAGGTCCCGTCAGAAAGTGCTCAGAATCAGGATAATAAACATCAATTTCAAATCTGAGTTTATCTGAATAATATGAGGCATATACAGAATGTGACATAGATTGCATATTTAGTGTATGACATGGCCACATATGATAAGTGTCTTCATTATCAAATTGATGATGTTGTATGGTATATGTTAAAATTGATCTATTCTGGGAAACACAAGTCACTAATAATTCAGGTGGGTAGGAACAAGTAATAGGGTTATTCCATGCTGAATAGAGAAGAAATAAAACATAATGTTTCGGCAGTGGAGCCTTCTTCAGGTGTGAGCGACCTCACACCTCACACCTTCCTCACACCTGAAGAAGGCTCCACGCCCAAAGCGTTGTGTTTTCTTTCTTCTCTTTTCAGCATGGAATAAACCTATTGCTTTTCACTAATAATTCTACCCTAAAATACACTTAGAAAACATCCCTAAAACATTTCGAATAATGTGTTTGGTACCTTTTTGTCAGTGGACAGAAGTGGAAATTACACAGTAGGTAAGATTATTTGTGATGGACTCATTCGCACTGTATGTGACTTGAATGGAGTCATTCTTCGTTTCTTTCTTTTCGACAGCTCTGAATGTCTCTGCAAGTGGCAGCCATCTTTATGTGGGGATGTTTTTTTCTCTGGCCTGTCTATACATTGGTGACATGAGGTAGCGTGGAGATCCCAAAGCTGTTCAAGGAACGTGTGCTGACAGAGCCAGGGCCGTTTATCAGACAGTCCAGACAGTCGTAGAACCAGTGCTTTCAGACAGGGGCGGGAGCCATTACGTTTCATTGGCAGCACTGATCCTACAGTAGCTCTATTTTTGTCATCTGCCAGTTCAATTAGCTGGCAGCTACAGTGCCTTGGTTCCTCATTTCTGTCAGATGGGTAAAAAGAGCTCTAAAGGTTAGTTTGCTTTCAGCGCTGGAAATTATGTGTGTAGGCAGAGAGTGTTGAAGAAAGGGAAGGAGAGGATTTGCCCAGTGCAGTTCTAGTCAAGCTACAGTGTAGGTTTTTTGTGCTGACATATTGGGGAATTTGGGCCTTTCTGAGGTCTTGGCCATGATAGTTCAGAATAATAAATTCCTGGTATGAAAGGGTAGATAGGGGATAAGCTTTTGGTAGAGTTTGGTAGAAATAGCAAAATGTATATACTTTAATTTGAAAATGATCTTTAAAAATTAAACAGTTGAACATAACAAAATTATTTGGATGGCAAATCAACTTTTTACTGTATTATTTCTTTGTGAAATATTCAGTTATACTCAGTTACTTAATAAACATTACCACACTAAAGTAAAAAAAAACTTTAACAGTAAGAAAAACTATAAACATATACATCAATATACTATATGAGCAGGTCATGAAGATCAGTTCAGTAATCTAGGATTATTTTCATTAAGAAAAACAAGTAGTGTGTTTCTTGGAATATGAGTGAAACAAGGCATTTCTAAAGGTGTGCTCCTTTTACAGAAGAAATACATGACCAGCTCCATGTGTGATAAGTAGTTCAGGCCTGCAATTCAGAGCAACACCCTGATTGACAAGTCACCTTTGTTTAGCCAATGCCCTATCAAATAAATTGTCAGTCAGTGCTGTTTTTTAAATGTATTTTTCTGTTTTCACCTCTGATTCTTTCTCCAGAAACTGAGTAGGGCTTATCTCTAATCCACCTGTCAGACTGTTACAGTCTACAGAGACCATTAGAATATTCTCTTTGTTAACGTCACGGGCAGCCCACCTCACTACACAACACGATATGTTTTCTAAGGAGACGATATAGAATGTAAAACTTAAACCAAAAATAACCCTTTCAGAGGACCAACACTACACTATCAAAAGGCCTAGGAAAAATTACATAATTTGAGAATGCAAAGGTCACTTCACTATGTTTTGCCTCTCATACAGCAATGGAATAGAGGCTCATGAACGATTTTCTGCAGAACATCTACTGTAACAGCCATGTGCCATTCTCACATGCCATACAGCGATGAAGGCATCAGCTGGAAGACTGAAGTGGTGCTCCCTGATAACACAGCATGATCGCAGGTGCCCAGCAAGTCATAGTCACTGGAAAACTGAACCCTTCCCAGTCCCCAGAGATCTCTGCCAATCAAGTGCATCTGCTTGGGAAATGCTGATCACCCTTGGCAAATGCCATTACCTGATCTTGAAAAGATTTTCCTGCACTTGACTTGATGGACAAAAGAAACATAAATCTTTTAAATCACCAGCATTTTAAGACCATTAGGAAATAGCTGAATGCGTCTGCTTAAGCCCTAAATGCATTTATATAATTATTCTCAAAAGACTTAAAATTTTAGATGTTTAGGCAAATCTGCTGGATATTGTCTTTTACAAAACAAAATTCCAAGCAATATAAATTCATAGCATTTTTTTTAAAAGAAGGAAGGCAAATCCCCTGTCTAACAAAATCAGAGCAGGACATTTTATCAACTTTCTGAGGCACAAAGAGAAGGATCTGGTGTTTATAGTTCTGGTGCCCTTGTCTCACAGGGCAGAAAAGGTGCAAGCTAAGCCTTCAGGCTACCAGTGCTCCCTGAGAGATGTCATCTCTGATTAAAGGTGCTTCTTAAGCACAGAGGATTGATTGACCAGTTGTTTCGATTGGGACAGCGGAATGATTTTTCCCACCTGCTATCTTTCTGGTTTAGATGTGGCCCTTTTGAGAGATGAGGCACTTCATTCCACCCTGCTTTAAAGCCATTAAAATTCTGCAACAGTACAGCATCTGAAAAGGAACTATTGTTGAACTGCAGCAGCTACTATTTCCGGTGGTGTTCTCTAGGCTGAAAACACGCACCTTGTCAACGAATGCTGTACCAGCATCGAGGGACTTGGTTGGGAAGAGAAACAAACATATGCTGATTATCTAAATAAATATATTTTTCTGTCTTGGGTGATTGCTTGCATTGTCTGCTATTTAGTGGTCCAGAGCAGTGAGGCTGAAGGAACTGTTTCGGAAGGGACTGGGATTGAAATAAAACCAATCAGGCAATTTCAGGGTGGCTCAGCATCCTACAGGTGCTGCAGGGGTTTAACGTCCCAGCAGGGTCTTTGTTAATTAATGTTTAATTAAAAACTTTGTTTAAAAGCTGTCTACCAGAGCTTAACTGCCTGGTAGTTAAATAAGTCTGCTTTTAAGCAATGCACAATGAAATGTGATATACCAGCTGCACAAAGAATTTTCAGTGGATCATGCATTTTTTTGTTCGTGGCAATTTTCTAGTTGCTGAGCATCTGTTCATTTTCTTTTAATTCATGCATATGTAACATGCCCGACCCCCAGCTACAGGGGATGTTAAAAAACAGCATAAGGGAGAGAGAGAGAGCGAGGCTTCATTGCTCTCATAATTACCCTATTAAGCTCTACTATTCCACCTTGTTATAGAGGTATAGGTCTTCATGTAAAACAAATTTCCTCAAGCACAGATTCTCTTCAAAGCAGGTTGCAGAGAAGGACAAGTGAAGAAGAAAACTTTTCTACAGTCATTTTTCCCACTAGTGGTTAGTCAAAGAGGGTAGTTCGTGCATTTATTAACTCGAGTCTAGATTGTCTAAGTCAGCTGTGTGTAGTCCTGGTCCTTGAGGGCTGGTGTGTCTTGGAGTTGTTCTTTCAGCTCAGCTCTTAATGAGCGAAAGTACTGTAGCTCGGAATGGGCTTAACTGGACGAACAGCTCCTCCCAGTCTTTAGGTACTGCTGCTTAAAAGAGCAGTGGAGTGGAGACACACTGGCCTCCAGAACCAGGACCGAAGACCTCTGGCCCAGATTGCAGGGCCTTTACTTCTTCTAGGTGTTCTAGTGCTCAAGTGCTCTGTCCTGAACGCAGGAGTGAAGCACTTCAGCGCATGTAGAATCCTGTGTAACCCAGAGCTGTCTGCAGAAGGGACATTAGAGATGGATTGCAAACACAAGCTTGCCAACATATTCTATCTAAAACGAAGCTTTTACAGCTTCTAAGTTTCACCTGCCATTTTAACTCTTATGAATTTTTCAAATACTATGTAAGAACATACAAAAGGGTTACAGATAACAGGAAGCTTTTCAGGGCACCACGCTCTTTAGTTCCTAGTGCAATAGCTGAAGTAGCTAATCAATGCCAGAATGTCATCCTGCCCTTTTAAAAAAGTTCTTGTGAGACAACAGCACAGCTGAACAAAACTTTTTTCTCTTTAAGCTCTCTCATACAAATAAAAGAAAACACACAAACTTCCACAACATGACAATTTTCTCTTTTTTTGCAAACTAAAGTATGAGTAATGTGTTTACAGACACACATGACTCAACTTCCAGCCCTGAATCTCCCTGCTCTGGCACACACTTGTATTTATTCAGTGCTTAAGAAGGAGTAACCTCTTGATGCTTTGTAAAAACAGACTATTCACTTGCAGAAAGTCAAGTAAAAAGGAGAAAATGTTTTTTATACTGTCATACTGTATAAATAATGAATCAAACTTTTCATAGTGCAGGAATTTATATACAGTATATGGCTCTCTGGTAAAAACATGGACTGGGATCTGTGAAGTGTGTGCTGGAAAAAAGTACAGTGTACTTTTGCATATTGCGCCCATATCTTTTTAGGATTGTGGAGACAAAATTGCACATAATATATAAAACTGGATCTAACAAATACATTGCACAAAGTCAGCACAAATTGACTAGCCTGGTTTTATGGACCCCAAGGCTGTTATCAGAATTGGAAAAGTCATCAGTGTATTCGGGACATTGCAGAATGAATAGATACAGGCCAATAGAGTTTATAGAAAGACACCCTGTCAGAAAGCAAATTTTGTAAACTATTCATGAAAAGTCTGTGATCCAGCTGCTGAAGGAAAAATGGTGAGTGGGGAAGGGAGACCTGCTGCTCTGTTCCCACTTCAAGAAGATCATTCTTAAGACATATGAGTATTTGCTAGAAAGGCTGGATGTACAGGTACTGTATACATAACAAAAAAGTGACATCTACAGTAGAAAATGAAAGCTCTCTGTCATACACAATATTTCCCAACCTAAATGAATGTTGAGTGATTTATCCCACTGTGTGACGTCTGTTGTATTTGAATTCCACCTCTGTGGGGTTTATTTTGTTTTTGCTGTATTCAGTTTAATGTTTATTGATGATCAGTAAAATTTAGACCTTCATAACGTTTTTCACACCTTTTAACCGATTTTGAAATGTGCTAGACTTTTATCATCAAACAGCATAAGATATGCTGTGTGCTCAGGGTGTCACATCACAAGTGAGATTCTTCACAACAAGATGCATTTGATTTGGTGTTTTAAGGGCTTCGTGGTTTTCAGTATACTGTAAATACCCACCACTTGCACAGCTATCTGCGTCAGACCCTAAACAACACGTAGGACTAAGGTGCCAACATATAGCACAATGCTTGTGTCTTTTGAATTGAGTGTTTTGAGTCTGTTCAAAGTTTGATGTAATAAACTATATATTACCATACATTTTGTTTCTATGCAAACTGTGGGCAGGCTGCCCACTCCATAGTGAATGAATTAGATGGGCAATTCGTTCACAGTTTGCCTACAGGGAAAATTAGGTCCATACTCATAACTCAATACACCCTGTGTCTGTCTTGTAATACAGTTTACTCAATTGCACAGAAGATATTAAAATGTTTTCCTCTAACAGGAAAGCAAATGTTCTGCAAATATTTTTGAGATGGGGGTAACCAATAGAACTTCACATACAGTATTTAGAAAACACTTTCAACATTGGAAGAATCTTACTGAAGAAAAATATTTGCTATCTGGAAAATTCCCTATTTAACAGTCCAAGGAACAATATGTACTGTGTGACCAATTTGTTTAAACAGCAGGATAAATGAACGGAATTAGGGCTCTAATTCGGTTTACGCTTGCTAGTTTTCATTCACATTTTTTGGGTTAGTTTTCGAAATCACTTGAAGCAGGATTTTCTGTTTCTATGTTTCCAATAGTTTAGCAATTTATGTATGTTACCTCAGTTAAAGTGTTCTTATACAATGCCCATTTTCAAGCTTTATTATTTCAGCTATAACTTTTGGGAAGTGTGATTAGAAGTCTGGCACAATCACCACCATCTTATTAATACTGTAGTGGAGTAAAATTTTATAACCTACTTTATGTAGATCTAATCTCAGTGTAGTTGAACTTTTTTTTTTAAATACCAATAGATCCAGTGAAATTCAAACAAGCCCAGCTCTGTACGCAGATTTTGATAATAAGAAAATGAAATTGCTTGTGCCTGAATGTTTCGTATAAGGGCAGATATCTCAATGTTCATTTTCGCATTCAGTTTTCATGGCTCATACGTTTACTATACATGTGTGTTTCAAGCCATGTAAAACTGTCGGCTACAGTCCATGCTGTACAGAAGGGCACAGACTTGCTAGGCAGGTTTGAGCTTCGCATGTATGAAGTATAATTCTGAGTGATGATTTTTTAAATACACATCTTACACTGAGCTAATTCTGAGTTAAAATATTTGCTGGAAGTGCCTTTGAGATCATGTCTATTGAGATGATCAGGTTCTGTCTGTTAATGGTGTCGTTTGAGCACACAAGGCAGGGGGAGCATTGGCCCAGGACTGTGCAAGCCTGCCCTGTGCTGTCAGCGCTTGTGTTCTCGCGCTGTGCAGATCTTGCTTGCTCCTGCAGCTTGGTTGACCTCTCAGCTCCACTGCATGTGTGTCAATCACCTCTCAGACCGACCGGCTCAGCCTGGAGCTTGTCATGTGAGGAGGGGGAGCGGAGCGTCTGTCTGTCAAGGAGGGGGCAGAGATTGCACCCCCAAAGGCCGAGAACGAGACTGCTTCAGGGTGTGCTAGGTCAGCTGCCTGGGCGCTGAGACGGCCATCTGGGTGGGACACTTCGCACAGCCCTGTCAGACGGTGTGCTGAGTTTTAAGCCAACAAGGGGCTGTTTCAAGTGTGGGTCTGAAGCTGATTGTGCACAGTGGCCCTTAAGACTGTCGAGTTGAGCTGGTCAATTACTGTACACCCGATTACTGTGTAACTTTTCCAGCAGTGTTGTTGTCTACAAATGTATCTGAATCACAAAGTCTATGTGTATCCGTCTAAAGTCTAGCAGTCTTTCTGGCCTGAATTTGAATTCTTGTGCTTCTGAGGTATATTTACATTCCTTGATATTTTCCCTAATTTTCAGGTATGCTAACAGAGGTCTGCACGTTACAGTAACTGTGATATTCTGTGCACTGTTGAATTTGAGTTTCTGCATTTGAGTATTCAAAGCAGCAAGACTATATGAGCTTTTCATCTTATATTGAGAACACATTTAGAAATCCTGCACTTGCTATTTAAATGTATTCATAGTTTGACATATTTCTTCCTGATTCCCCTCCTAGACATAAGGTCTTTTAGTAGTTTCCATGTTAAATACTGTTAACTATGGTAGTTCAGAATAAAAATAATTGACTTGCTTTTGCATAGACCCATAACACATAACATGGCTTGTAACATAACGTGGTTTGGTTTGACTGACATTGAAAAAAGTATTCTAAGTGAAGTTTGGTGTGTTCAGTTAGTTGAAACTTGATTTTCTAGACTAAACTTTAATCATTCTCAAAATGCTGCCTAAAAGAACTTGATAACACTGCGCTGATTGATACAGCCTTTATTGGAGAGTTTTTATTGGTGGTGATTTCTTTGGCAGGACATATCACAGGGTTACTGTCATGCTTTTCAAGCAATACTTCATGATTTGGATTGATGCAAATCCCATAAGGGCACACATCCTCATACCATCTTAACTGTGTAAATGCTTGAAAAACAGAAATAACATATTCATCAGACACATGAACACCTACTTCAAAATAATTGGAAAACTCTAATGGTGTGGTACATTATTTAAATCTGTGAAAAACAGGAGCAAGTGGATTAATTTTGATTGGAATGCACCAAAGGCATGCCAGTGGTAATATTATTCAAGTGCTGTTGTCGAGACAAAAATGATGTAGAGATGGAGAAGAGTTCAGCTAGGCAAAGGGGGAATACTCTTGGAGTGATATCGACTGACATACATCCTCTGTATTTGTTCTATTTTCTCCACTTGCTGCCCAGAAACCAGGTGTCATGTTTGTCATGCGGCAACAGAGCAGGCTAACTGAACTTCTTAGGTGAGCCTGTCCAGCCAGCTGTTACACTGGGCAATGAGCAGGAATGTGAGCCAACAGTACATGTGTGTGAGGTCATTGTGCATGCGACGCATTGAGGAGGTAGCAAGCCTTTTTTACTTTTAAGTAGGAGGTCTCATTTCACTGTACTCCTCCCTTTTTTGCTGTTGCCAGAGTAATGCAAACTTGAATATCATCATTCTTATTACTGTGCTAGCAGCTGCTGCCAAATCATTCTGTTTAGTCAAGTTAAGAGGGATTCTTGGAAGAAGAAAAAACATGAGATATTTGTCCAGGTGGGTAAGTGGTTATGATGTCCAGCCTTATGAGAACAAGCTTACCCTACCTACTCTGAAGATTTTTATATTCTATTTGAAGTCAATAATCAGAGCCTCTACACATGTCAGATATGCAAAAGGTGTTACAGTCATATGAAAATCTATGATATTTTAAGACCAAATCCTTTTTATGTATCTTAGAAAAACAACCTCATTTAGAATTCTATGTACAGTTTGGTCATCAAAATAAGAGAAAGATATTGCTGCTCTGAAATCAGTTTGGAGAAGAGAAACAAGATACATTTCTGAGCTCAAAGGAATGTCCTGCACTGATAGAGTAAAGAAATTCAACCTTTTTAGGCTTGAACAGAGATCAGTATGAGGTGACTTGATTCAAGCATTCAAAATCATCTTTTCGAATCAACAGTGAAAACTGCAACACAAGTGAAAACTATTGGAAGGTGTGTAAAACTGAGAACAACAGGCGATTTATGATACTAAAGGTTGTTCTAGAAAGTAAAGTAAGGAACAACCTGTCCAGCTGTGTTCATGAAGATGATACGCTGGCTTCCTTTTAAGAAAAGTCTGAAGGCATGTCTGGAACAATCAGCTAAAACCAAAATGAGATAAATGGCATCCTCTCAGTGGTAATGGTAACTAATCTTGGTTCTGATACCATGGTGTTTGTCTGGCATTTGTGTGTAACGGTAAATTAAAATAGGCTGTGATAGTCATGTCCAATGGCTCATCAGCAGTGATGGAGATTTCCTCATGATCTAACGAGCAGTCCCCTTGCAGTCAAGATTCAGATCAATTTGACCATTTAAGCTGGAGAAGAAGAAGGGGACATTTTATAGGTCTCATATTGCAAAAGGAGACCATTCCAGCGACACGGTTCCCAGAGTTCTCCAAAGGCTTTTCAAGCTCCTTGTGCCAGGCGACCACTCATTTGCTGTAGTGGTTTGGGCTGTGTGGCTGTAAGCATTCTAACACTTTCTTGTTCTTGTTCCTTGCAATAACTGTGTGCCTATGCCTAGTGGCACAGCCTGAATTTTCCAGAGAAAATAAGCTTGACTCCACAAATCACAGCACTGTTTTGTAAGGGGATTGGACAAACCTTTACATTTTATTCACAACATAAATGACTTTCTTCCTGCTTGACAAAAACATTGAGTGTTTCCTAATCATTTTTGTTGATTAAATGATTCATAGTCAAAATGTGTTACTTCGGTCATAGAGTCTGAAGTAGAAAAATAAAACTTAGGAGACACATCTTCTCCAACCGTGATAAACATTTGAGGACACATCTTTTTTCAGTTTTGTTGGCACATTATTATTTAAATGCAGAAAGAGGTAGTGATGAGAAGTCAGAGAAAGAGCCTGAGGCAGAGGTGGAGGAGTGGGAAGTGGGTCCTGAGGTGAGGGAGAGTTCCTGACAAATCTTCTTTCATCCTGTTAATATTTAATGCTGAATACAGTATCTGCAGGCTGCAGAGCTGAAGACGTACATGAGAATGAGTCAGAATTGGTGGAATGCAGCTCGTCAGTGGTTTATTGATCTGCACATGGCTTTCAGTTATAAAGCAAAGATGTGTTTGATGTTTTCAGGTAACAGGCTGAACTTTTTCAGGTAGACACTGCAATAAATTCAGGCCCTAGACTCAGAATGCAGTGTACAGGTTTAGAAACACTGTTAACACAGATGCTGTCGGTCAACTGAGTTTAAGAATAAATCACCATGAGATAGAATGACTCACAAGTGTATTGAAGTCAGGTATTCGCAGATTAAGGTAATGTGATTTCAAAACGTGTCTAAAGATTTTGGAAAAGGTTTGGAGGTCTGGAGGTCTCATGTTTCCCCTTACAATCAAATGGACAGATAGCCCATAATTTCTGAGTCACTGTCTTAGGTGGAGTCTGCACATTCCCCTTGTGCTTGTGATCTAAATTGCCCATTCATTGAGTTTAGGATAGTGCAGTTACAGTGCTGACCCCAGCTTAGATGGGATCGTGATAGAGGAAGACTTCTTCATTATTGCTTAGGTTCTTTTTTTCTCAGTTTCAGTTTTTTTTCAGCCAGTTTTCTAATTATCTAATGCTTGTTAATGCATCACTCCATAAACTGGTGTACAGTATGTGCAATGTACACTAATTTGAAAAGACAGTATTGGAAGGACCTCCCTGCACACAGGCCAGTAAAGAACTGCATACACACTCTGAATGCCACGGGTCATTGCAGGATGGACTGTAGCAGTGCACTTGCAGTTGTTTCATATAGTTTCCTCCCCATTTGTCAGCTGTTTCCTACAGAAGCTACTCTTCATAACAGTGCCCTCTCATAATCAATGTGGAATCACATAGAAAAAGGAACCTCATTTTTAAATTATTCACATTGCTTCCAATCCGTCCCATAACTATCCGGCTAACTTTTAAAACACAATCGCTTCTGGTCAAATGTCCTTTTACTACAGGAGCAATGCTGGGGAGATGAACATCTGATCTGTCAGATCTGATAAATCAAACTGAGCACTTTTGCAAAGTTTTTATAGATTCTGTCTCAATAATTTGAGGCACTTCACATATTTCTGCAAACATTATATATTGTATCAGACAACACATAGCCAGCTGTATAGCTTTCTCAGATTAAGCTGGATTCAGCCATAATCACACTCGTCAGACAACGTTACCTTTAAGGCATCTTAAAGTGGAGAGAATTTCACGTACTCCTGCTGTCTGAGTGAAGTAGAGACACAAGCATTGTTGCCTGTTTCTTTGTCTTTTGTGTTTCCAATCCCCTATGATGATTAGAGTGATTGTGTCTGGAGACGCCACACAGCCCCCTGCACTGAACGCTGTTCTCACCACTAGAAGTTGCACAGTGTGATCCCAAGGTAGAATGCGGTGGTGATTATCTTGTTTGTTCAAAATCCAAACAAGGAAGGAATGGAAGGAATGATACACACTGTATTAGATGAATGGCGATGGAGAGATACTTAGATACAGTACTTTAAAAATCACTCTTGCATTTCCATTCTTCTTCTCATTTAGCCTCCACTCGCTCTTGTGCTGCTATCCAACAGGTGATTGCTAAGCATTACTTGGAGGATAAGGGGTACTTTAAGGCTAAGGCCAAAGGCCAGTGTCTAATAAACATCACCCACATGATTTCTCCTGACCTGGCCATTGTCCCTGGTGTGGACAGCGTGTTCATGGCTCCTCGACGCAGTTTATCACAGCACACACAGCACTCATACATGGGTCCTGCAGAAAGGTCATGTCTCCCAACAATCCAGGCTTCCAAATACTTCTCTAAAGTCTACAGTGTGAAGAATAAAAAAAAATATTTTTCCCTTTTAACGTTCAACCTGATTCTGTACTAACATGGTTGAGGCAAATGAAGCTATTTCACTCCGTCATGTAATAGAAAGTCAGTGAAGCATTTCTTCGAGCACAGCTTCTACACATCATTCTTTCTGTAAATGCATATTGCTGACTACAGGTGACTGGTGTACTCACTGTAGTGAGAGGTAATGATAAAAACACTCAGAGCTTTCTGCTTCACTTCTCTGGCACTAAGGAATGAGCTGCTTAAACATCTGTACAGGTACGCAGCTCCTGCAGGCATCTGTGAGCGTGGAGTAAAACTTTTTTCTAATCAGCTTTGTGCACTTCAAGTCTATCATTTGTTCAAGCAGTTATTTTAAGTAAATTAATTAACCTTTAAGTATTATTATAATCAGCCTTTTTGTTTCTTAGTAATCTAGTGTGTTTGGTATTATTCCGTATTCTATAGTTTGAACAAATTAATATTTGTGGCTCTATATTTTATCTGAACTTGTTTATGCTTCATGTTACTGATGTTTTCATTTTCCTCTATACAGTATAAAGCATTTTCTGTGTTGCCTGAAAGGTGGCCTTTTATAAATATTAATTGAACCAAAACTGACAGGACATTTCATTACATGGCAGGAGTTGTCTCCTCTCTAGTGAAGGGTCTGGGGGATAAAAGGTGGTAACAGGGCCAGGTGCTCCCAGCCCCGGACCCAGAAGGTCAGGGAGCCGTTGTGAAGCCGATGCCGTCGAGCCTCTCCTGGACTTGCTGGTAGGCAGGCTTCCAGGAGTCCATCTTCCAAAGCTGAGCCCAGATTGGTAGGAGCGTCTGGCTTTTGTAGGGAAGGGCTGGAACAGGGGGCAGGTGCAAAAAATCAAGACAAACAAGGAAGAACTGGAGCGTCCTTAAGAGGAGGGGCTTATGATCGTGACAGGAGTATATTATTATTATTATTATTATTATTATTATTATTATTATTATTATTATTATTAATGTTACAGCTTAACATTCTGTTAAGAAGATTAGATGTGTTTGGCTCTGAAGTACATGTGAAGAACTCCTGTGCATCTCGTTTGGCTTAAAAATACCAGGCGGTTTGAGGAGCCTCAGTTTTCTCCTAGCTTCCCTGAATCACTCTGGGAGCTGTGACTGGATTACTGATGGCCCACTGCCCGAGGAATTAGAAAGTGCCTCCTGTGCTGGAGGAGCCCTGTGGGTATCGACCCACATGCCAGCTCAGCTGAAGTGCGTCTCTGACAGATTATGCTGAGCCTGTGGGAAAGATGAAAGGCTTCTAGATTAATTTTGCAACATTCAAAACATCGTTAATTTCTGAACATAAAAAGGAATTATGCTTCTAATTTGCTATTAAGGACTGCAAAAAAATAGGCATTGCTAAAGTAATTTTCAAAGGAATGTGTTACAGTTCAACATTTGTTCTGCCTGCAAAAAAAAAAGTATTCTGAAACGTTGTGTAAAAGAGGAAATTCTATGAATTTCAGTTAATCAATTAATCAATCCATCATGCTCTAGCTAAACACAAAAGTTATTTGAGAATCCATTATCTATCTAAGGGGGAATTTCCGTTTACCACACTTGAAACTTTATGATCACTTTCAGAGGTAGTAGCACACTCTGATTTCAATAGTTTTAAAGCTGCGCTGTTTATGTTTATGATCATACTGGGATTTACCATAGTAAACATACATAAGGCACTGCACATGGGTATTGCACAGTCACAGTCATATAGTGGGGAAATCATAGTATTCTTCTGTTGCAATGAAGTGTAGTTTAGTTTATGAGTTAAAAATGTAAAGAATAACCAGTTTACATAGTTATTTAGTTACATAGTTCTAGTGTATTACATGTATTATCATATGAATGTACCAGGATAAGCTGTGCTTTACAAAGGGTGTTTATTGAAATTCTGGGGACTGCTATTGCCATGGATGCTGCTTAGTTCCCAGGCAGTGCATGTTGTTACACATGGCAGGCTCATGACAGGAGCAGGCTGTAGCACAGCTGATTGCTGTTCACATTTGTTTCTAACTTCAAAAACGGTTAAGCCTGACATTTCAGTTTAGGAGCCATGGGTAGGCAGAGCTGGCTGCAAACAGTGCCTTTTAAAACTCTGGGTATTTCTGAGTACTGTATGTAAATATTCTTTTTCACAGGGTTTTCTGGGTCCCTGTTGGACTGACAAAAACACTGAGAAACAGTGCGGTAGGAAATTAGATACACAAAGCAATAACTCTCTATTTAAGGACAAATGAATGGTAACAAAGCTGTAAAACTAAAAGAGACACATTTTCATTGTGCATCAGTTTAGTGTCTTCTGTCCTTCCGTTTATTGTCTGATTGAGTACCGCAGTGTACGTGTGGAATACTGATGTCTCTCTGTAGCTGTGTATTCTGTTTTCTAGACTAATACACCAGAAAATTATAAAATCCTTCCCAACTGGATGCCAGATCACATTATTTTGCAAAGCATGATATAAAAACAAACAAAGAAATCATACATAAGTACTGTAATGATATTTTTCTGCCATTTCTGGAGTTTTTCTGGGCTTCATAACAGCTAGAACAGTAAAACTGAAATTGAAATTGAGCCTTATGTTTGTGGAATAACAAGATAACCGGTTCAGGTCAAGGTCATGTCATTAGACAAAAGTGCTCAGGATTTCCTGATTGGTGCTGCACAATCAGCTGAGTGCTGCTGGTGTTGGACGGGCTTTAATTCGGTGAGACTGCCATCAGTTTACCACACAAAGCAGCTCTGTGAGTTGCTGTGCTAATTCATTCTTCTGTAAGCAATGTGGAACACCTGGCCGGTCCTGACAGTAGTTCTGGAGGAAAGCACAAGCGTGGTTCTCGGCTTGTTGTCATGGTGGGACAAGGGTTAAGCTGAATCGATTAACAGCTGGCAATTCCAAAATAGCTAATTCCACATGTTTATGAACAACCAGGGAAGCAGCTGTTTCAATTGTTTTGTCTGTCACACTGGAAATTTGTCATATGTTGTCTTTATAATTAGTGTGAATAGTTTAACATATTTTACTGAGCTCTGCAGTAGATTCCCTTTCTTCGGCCAAAGCCTAATTAAAAAACCTTGAATTTGCTCTCAGGTGGCTGAGCCAGTACAGGCTTCTGCTTGGCAAACAAGGTGCACCCTACAGCCTAGCTTTGGACCTAGAGACAGTCATCTGGGCTAAACCATCGGGTGAATGAGACCAGGATCCTTTCAGGCTTGGCGCTGCAGGGGGTGGAGTCAGCCAGGCCTGGCTCCTGACTCCTCAGTGACTCATGTGATTGGCTGGTTCTGGGAGCCTGCATTGCTAGGACCCACCTTCCTGTCACCTTTACCACTGTGGATAAAAGCAGAGAGCCTTACAATGTGCTTTTCAGAGGAAGGATATGGTGAAATTCTTGTGGCCGTGTGTGAACTGTATTCATTAATAAGTCATGATATTAAACTGGGGTATATACATAAGCAAAACGAAAAAAAAATGTGCCTGGAAGGAAAGATCACTGCTGCAGCTGCAGGCAAGTTTGCTACAGAGAGATCTAGGCCTGACTCCAGCTGTGCTTGGAGGAGGTGGGAGGCAGTAGACTTCTTGTAGGGACATCACACTACAAAAAAGACAGTTACTGCATTTGTTTTCCATTTCCCTGTGTGATAGATTTTAATCATCACTACTTGTAACCTATTATGCGTTCAAGCATAGACACTCCATCTGATAAACCCATATGCAGTAAATGCAGTGTCCATGTCACCGATCACCCTGAAAACTCGACAAAGCAAGCAAAAGTAGGCGTCTGTTACTGTACATCTTATTCAAGACAGGGCTGTGAATTCTGCCAGGTACTGTTAACATCTCTGTCTCTCTGCCAGCCTTGTTCCGATATGACCAGCATCTTCAAACATTCTTAGCCTGTCTTAACTGACAACGTCATGAGCTCTTGCACTGGTACTGGACCTAGTGGAAGCAGCAGTACTTTCCAGCGCATCTCCTCCTGTTTGCCTGTGTGATCATCCTTCATCAGCTGTACTTACACAAGGCAGAGCTTCTGTTTGTCAGGCAAGACACAGATCCACAGCAGGACGTTGCCCTACTACCTTAAGATGGGGCCCCTTTGCAAACAAAAGTTAAACATTGTGTACTCAACTAATTAAATAAAAGAAACAGATGGAAAAACACAGTATACGGTATTTATCCCTTGGCAGTAAATATTTTGATTATCCAAAGTTCTGCACACAGCCGCACTCAGGTCATGAGCTTTGGTTATCACGAATGGTAAAGCTGGTAAATCTCCCCTGCACTCCTCTATCCTTCTGTATGTTCTTTAATGCTTCTTTTGGTTTTTCCTGCTGAAGTGGAGCAGGGTTATGTTCCTGCAGTGATATCGGTCAGATTTGTGAGTACTTTATGTTGTCAGGTATGTCCTGAACCAGAAACTACTTCAAAAAATGATGTAGATAAAATTGCAAAATGAAACAAGAAACATAATATGCTTGATCCGGCCTAGGTAACTTAATATATATATACTGTAGATGATCGTTTTGATTTATATATTGTTTATGATCTCTTTGACATTAATATATATATATATGATATAAAAAGTATGTTGTGATTTCTTTACAGCATGAGGGAGTAGGAATTGAGGAGGGGCAGAAGGAAATTTGACGGCGCACCAGCACTCTGCTAATGGCAGCTTAATGCTGTCCTCATTTCTCACCATATGGCTCCTTTAAGCTGTTCTGTGTCAGTGTGCTGCCTGCAAGTCTGCAGTGTTGCTGGGGCGCTTTCAGGTCTTCATCACTGGATCCCTGGCAGGTCTGCAGCACACGGGGCCAGGGACCTGGCAGGAGATACCAGCTGACCTGCACACATTTAGAGCCACAGCGTATTTCAGCAGAGGTTTGAAATGTGTTTTAATTTGTTACAGAAATGGCCTTTCTCCAGGGAACTTGCAGAAACACATAGAACATCTCCCTGTAATGTTCTGCACCCATACAGTACATTTACAGCTGCTTCTGTACTTTAGCTTCTTTCGGTTACCATAAATGTGTAATGGGAGCCGGTCCAGGCTCCCGTGAAGCGTAGCTCAGTACCCTATGCAGACGGTATCATCCGAAAGTAAGTGGAGAAGGACAACAGGGAAAAGACATAGAGTATCAGGATGGGTTGACAGACAGGGGGCATGATGAGCGGTGGCTCTGTGGCTAAGGTTCTGTGCCTATAGCTGGAAGGTTGCTGGTTCAAATCCAGCAGCTGGCAGAGGAATCCTACTTTGTTTGGCCCCTGAGCAAGGCCCTTAACTCCAACTGCTCCAGGGGTGCTGTACAATGGCTGACCCTGCACTCTGACCCCAGGCTTCTCTCTGTGTCTGTGTCTCATGGAGAGCAAGCTGGGTTATGTGGAAGACAAATTCCTATATATAATATAGTTGACATTTGTCATGATACATATTTACTGTTTACTGTAGTGTGCCCGGCCTGGGTTTCCACACCTAGTGTTAGTAGATGGGTTGACAGAAAATACTTTTAAAATCTGAGAAAGATCTGTCTTGGTTAGAGGCTTCCTGGTACACACATTTCCATCATAGTTACTGAGGACTGGACTGAAACCTAGTCTTTCACATTTCAAAGCAAGGCAGGGAAATACAGTATGTTATTTTGGACTAGAAAGCAATTCTTATTAAAGTGCCTTATCCTCCTGGCATAATTCATTATGGATATGGCATATCCATTCTGTCTCACTCATTCATTTTACACCACACCTAGAGTTTAAGCTTAATTGATTTCACTACATGTTTTGATTTTGATTTTGTTCACTTGTTTTCTTCCCCTTGCGTTTGAGTCACTTTCCTTGCCCTTGCCCTCCACCCTGTTATTTATTTATTTTCCAGTTGTATTTTTTTCTCTTTTTGCTGAGCCAACAGTCTCTCTGCCTAAATCCCTTTTCAAATTAAATTTAAATTACCCCCCCAAGCTCATATAGACTGGGCCTTTTGACAGCTTAATTCATAATTTAGCGCTGAGCCAGGGGCTTGTAGACCAGTGCCGAAACCCCTAAATGGCAGAGTCGAGCCAGCAAACAGGGTGTTCATTTGCACCACTGCCTGTTTAAAGAGACCACAAGGCCCAAACTCGACACTGAATGCGAAGGGGAGAGGGCATTAAGGAGGATGTGAATTTGCTGACATGTGGCTATCATAACCGATATTTCTTTCCTTTTTATGTCTGTTGTTTGTTCTGTTCTTTATGTAAAAGCACATTTTGTTTTCCCTTCTTCTTCAACCGCTAATTCTTCCTCATCACTTTAGCTCCCAAGTTTTCTTCCTGACTGTCTGACTGTCATCGGATGTGTGAGCCACACACATTCCTTATTTAGACTCCTGGTTCTGGGTAAGATACACATTCCTTCATGTTTCTTTCTTCATTGTTCTTGTGTTTATCATCAACGGGGAGGGTTATCTCGCCTGCCGTTCCTGCCGATTTCTGGGTCTCAGAACGTCTGGGTGTTGAAGAGATCCTGGCAGCAGTTCCACCTTCATGGATCAGGGCTGGCGACGCAGCAGGCTTCTGACATGTGTGCAAACAAACGAGACTCCCATTGCACAGCACTTCCTGCCATGTCAGGTTGTACAAGCTGCAGGCTTTTGTGTAAAAGCCAACAGCGAGGTGCTGTCCTAATGTGGAGCAAAATTGCACTGACAAGTCTTCAGTTTATACAACTTGTAAAAGCTGCCATAAAGCGAATGGCTTTCAACTGGAGTCTCTGCTTCTGTGTGTCTTTATGCACGTGGTGGCTCCAGAAGAGCAGCAAGCATTCTAAATGGGGGAAGAAATACGGGAAGGAAAATCAGTCAGTTCAATGATAAAGAAAATGGTCTTAGTGATCCTGTGGTCTCAGAACACACAGCCGAGAATATATGAGAGCTAATTATAATTATAGAAAACAACTTCCCATCAGTGCACCACAGTACTTGTTTTAAGAGAGGCTCTTGATCAATTTATTTGCCCTAGATTTCCAATGGTGCCTTTGAATGCATTGTGTACAGCGTGAACATAGACAGCACATTTATACGCAGAGTTAAGAACAGGCTGGGGATCTCTGGGCTAGTAAATGTAATGGATCATATTAAAACAGGGAGCTTCAAGGGACTGGTGTCTAAACAGTGATGTCAGCACTGGGACCTCAGAGTCAGCAAATTTATTGCGAACAGCAGAAGAGCAGGATAAGGTACGGCGGGTTCTTCAGTATGGGTTCAGCAGAAAGAGCAGACAGACAGGCAGATACACAGAGGGGGTAGGATTGGAGACAACTGGGCTGGCTAAAAAAAAAAAAACAAGAGCCAGAAAGGGCACCAAGGACCTTAGCAGGAGAGATATGAATGGGAGCGTGTGCCGTTACAGTGGCCTTAATAGCGCATGATTTGTCACCTGCCGTCTCTCTCTCTGTCAGGCCTTCTTTCCGTGGCACACAGCTGAGGCAGTCTTGTGAGCATGCTCTATTAAAAAGCCATTAAAGCTCTGAGAAAGCAGGGTGGGCCTGACCCTCTTGGCAAAAGAGGGGAACCAGTAGAAATTGCACCATCCATCACAATTACACCTAACGGACAACTCCTTGGAGAAGACAGGCCCCCACCCTGTCTTGTCACTGAGGGATTATGTATGGGGGGATGTAATTGAATGGAGAGGCAGTCTGGAGTGAATCTGAGGTAGGGCCTCAAGCATGAAGTCAAGGCTCTGTACGGGAGTGCTCATTAACCTCTGCACTGTGACATTCATGTGCAGGGGGGGGTTTATGCCCTGTCTGTCCCTTGGTTTTTTTCAAGCACTCAGAAATATCATATGAAGGTGCAGTGCAAATGTTAAGGCAGCAGGCCAAGCCCATTGCCTGGTGGACAAACCTAGGACGATCAAACAGTTAAGAAGACAGACATCGACTTATCTCTCGGGGTGATTATTAGTAGTGCAGGTGATGAGCAGATCCACTAAAAGTCTTACATCTGGGGTCTGGAGCATAACAGCACTTCTGAATGATTCTGTTCTTGGAGGGCCAGAGCTGGACAGACCTTGTAAGTCTAAAAATTCTCAAAACCTAACAACGTTGAAAACAAGGGGACCAAGCTTGCCTGTATCCTGTGTAAGTAAATTCACATGAAATATGTACATTTAAACCTGGATCTGTACTGCTGCATCAGACATACTTGGATCCAATCCTTCCACCACAGACAAGTGCCTGATTCTACAAAATGCTGGTCCCTTTTAAGGTTCAAGCCTGGGCTGTGCAATTAGCTGGGTGTGGCTTGGATTCCCCTCCAAGCTGGTGCACAACAGATTGAGTGTCCTTCGGGGGTGGGACTGGGTTTAGACATAGTTCTTTGTGATCCCAGCAACACAGTTACCCTGTGACTTCCTGTGAAGGACACTGCTCTTTAACAATCTGTGCGGAGCCTCCTGTTTGTTACTGTGGAGCTCGAGAGGAATGGTTCGGTGGGTGGATCAGAGGAGTCTGTGTGCAATTACTCATTTCCCCATGTGGGGTTTATTACTGTGAGCCCAACTGGTTGCATCTGAAAAAGGTGCCATAGCTGAAACATTGTTTTGTCTTTTTACTTTTTAACATGGGACTAATCTCAGCTTGTTCCTTTGCAGTTTGCACACTAACATTGCTCCCCATCACCTCTCCAGAAAAGGTAATTGCTGATCCTACTGTAAAATGTGTTAAGAGGCTCAATTCCAATTCGTGGAGATTGCATGTCCTTGAGAACTCTGGGGATTTTCTTCCTGCACTATGAGATCTTAGAACAAAGGAGAAAAGATTCACGGGTCCAGCAGAGCAAATCATTTGTTTCGTGTTGATCTCAGATGAAACCAGGAGATACTAGGTTATCATACCAAAGATTTGTACTCCTGATTTTGCTAATCAATAGATTCACATAAAACTACATTAACGTGTATGAATTAAGCAACTAACCGGTCCAATTAAGGCATTTGGAGTTCAAAGGAAGAAAAGACACGATGGCTCTTTGGTTTCAAGGTTCGAAACTTGCGCCTCAAATGAAAGATATGTCCATTCATCTGTGGCCCTTATACATTATGAGAGCAGAACTCAGCCCTTTCCGAGATATTGTAAAGATATTTCCAAGATGTGAAGGAGCATATGGAGTCTGAACAGTTATATTTATACATCAGGCTGAGGCGTTTTCTGTTCACACCTTCAACATGTCAAATATGAAAGGGTTTGCATCTGTTTGCTACATCTGTTCAAGGTATCAGAGATAGGGCATGCTTAACAGAACAGTTGCCTTGATGAAGGAAGAAACAAGTTGTGCTATCTAAAACAGGGCTTTTCCCCGGAACCATTCTCTCATCACATGTGCAAAGTCAAGCCATTGGACAGGTTTGAGTTCGATAATGGAAGAAGGGCCTGCAGAATCCATTTGAAATAAGTAGGAGCTGATAAGACTGAAAGCAGAGGGCTCTTCTTTGTCCAGTCAAGAGGGTCTGGGATGCACTGAAAGGTCACTGTCTGGGAGTCCTTCAAAGAGATGACAAAAAAAGATTCCTACTGTACAAACCAAACAGACAAGTGTCCATGTGTCTTACAGTACTGCGAAGAAACAGACACGAGGACAAGGTGAGATGAGAGGCATGGAAAGAGATAGCACAAAGAAGAAGTTTGAAGGAAAGGAAATGGGCAAGTGGGAAAACAGGGAAGGAGTGCCAAAGTGGAAGCTGTTTTTCTGTTGCTTTGTCATAAACAGAAAAAAAAATATCCTTTAATGAGAACAAACTCAGGAGTGCCTAGAATATCTCAAATCATATCAATGTTATTTCAGCAACTTCCGACAGCATGTATTTTCATCATTAAAAAGCAAGCATCTGGCTTCTGGGAAGAACAGAGTTATTCATCACATTGCTACAACTGACTAAAGTGCCTTTAATTTTTCCACTTACCAAAAGGTTTAAACCTCAACTTCATGATCACCCTGGACGCCAAAAGGATTCCTGCTGGAGCTGCTGGGGTGAGTCCAGTGAGAGGAATATCTTCACTGGATCTTCATGCAATACAGTCACCCCTCCTCGGCATTTCAAAGTGGAATGCAGGAGACATCAGAGTACAATGCCCTTCTGGGTGGATGTTGGAATTTGGCACCATGTTGCTTACTGACAAAATACACACTACTGCCATATATTGTGATATTTTCGGGTTCATCGAGAACTGAGACAGTGATTCAAACTCTGGTTTGAATGAAAAACAGCACTTTTAGTTTTTGGGTGAGCGTCCAGCACAGCAAGCACAACCACAGCGCCCGCGCACAAGCAGAGAGAGAGAGAGATATAGGGAGAGAGAGAGAGGGAGAGAGCAACACACTGGGGTCTATTTGGGTACAGTTACACAGGGATAGGGTGGCAATTGGGTACAAGTATAAGAAAAGGGATGCGAAACCATGGAACTATTTACAAGAATGCAGGCAATCTCATCACACTGTATGTCCGTTTCGCAGTGGGTCAGCTGCACTGGTCAGCGGCTTTCCTCGTCCCCGCCCTGGCCACTACTACTGCCCCTTGCCGCGTACCCCAGCCGGGTGGTCTTCGGCCGCAGCGTCAGGTGAATGCACCACAATATGAAGCAGTCTGCGTGTTCCAAATGCAGAGATGCAGTAACTTAAAGTGCCCTGCAACAAGTACATGAACAAGGCTTTTGCAGTAGGTACTTGACCGGTGCAATGTCAGAGTACTCAAAGACGTTTATTACAAGCCGGTATCAAGTCTGTCAGGACCGGCACATTCTGAAAAGAGTTCACATCATGATGTGCTTGCTTTGGCCTTGTAACGTTATATGAATAAATAAATGCTTGCTCTTCCATGGCATTTAAACTTGTCAGTAGTAGCGGCACAGTGACCCTGGCTTTCACTCATAAAGGCACAAGAAAGGGTGAATGTGGGAAACTGGGAGTTTAAACCGAGCTCAGACAAAGAAGCAGCCATGTCTTGCAGAAAATGCTTCAGCAGCAACAGGAAAACAAGATGCAAACAGGAAGCCCTGGCAGGGTTAACAGGGGGATATGAATCGTGATATTGCAGAGCCTCTTGCTAAAGCACCTCAGTGCAGTGTGGAGAATGGGGGAGAGGACAGAAGGAAGGGCTGGTTGAATGCAGTGCTGTTTCCTGCTTTTCTCATGCACTCCAGGAGGACATTGCTACACAGTGTTTTCACAGGCTAATAGGGCTTGTTCGCTCAGTTAACAGCACGGTTGCCTTGGTGAAGGAAGGAACAAGTGCGTCATTCTACCAACTGTTGTTATGCAGTCCAAAACAGGGCTCTTGCCCGGAACCGTCCTCTCATTACGTTTTATTACACAAAAATCCTTAACACCAAGTCCTCACACACGGATTTGGGGTTGTCTGTCATTTTCTCACATGCTGTAGATAATGCACCATCTGGTTTGTTCTGCTTTTTATTGCTTTTCGATAACACAGAATAGTAACATAACAAAGGGAGGCAACAATTTTATGGCGCTTAAATTTCCCCATTGAAGTAAATGGTGACACATACATGTATGAGTGGGAAAAGTCTGAAGTAACCAAAAAGTAGCACCTCCTGTGTCCCGCGTCTCTCTGTTTCAGTCTGTTTTTATTTCTGCCTTCTTAATTTTAGTGCATACACTGTGTTTTGTCAATACCCCTACTATATTCATTGAAAGTTAACTAACAAATTTAGGACAGGAGGGAGAGCGCTCACACCAGCGTATCTACATAGCACACTGTGCTCAGCTGTATTTTGCTGATTGCTGACGAATGAAGTTGTTTTTGTTCTTCAGCTAACCTCACCCATGTTGGAGAAAATGCGGCGTGCTCACCTCCCACCATCTGGAGTGCCACCTCTGTCCCTCTCTTCTTCGCTGCCACTGGTTGCCGTGTGATAGAAAGAAGCAGATCGTTATTGATGATGATCACCACGAAACCCACTACCATAGCTAACGGCGGGATAAATAGTGTGTGAAATCTGCACCTGCTTGCAGGGCCACCGTGCTGAGCCTCCTCATGGTCTCGTTGCCGGGCACTCTGAGGCTCCAGTGCGAGTGGAAGAGTGGTGTGCCCTGGGGATTATAGTCATTAGTGGCCAGTGTGGGTAGGCCCTCTGTTCTCCGATCCCTGCCCCCCTCGATCTTTGTTGATGGCACGCTGATGTAGCCCAGGTGCCATCCATTACTCCCTGCCCATCAATCACAGCACTGATAACAGAGCTGCACTGACATGTGCCTCAGAAAAGGGGAATTCTCCCACTGGAGATGGTTGATGGGTGAATGAATGAAGACTTCTCCCCAGGGCTTGGAATGTGGGTTGGGCAGCGCTGTGGACAGGAGGAAGCTGAGCTGCCATTACAGTATGGTACTTGCAGATTAGTTGAACACACCAGTTTAGAGATTACAGTGACAGTTGCTTGTCTTTTAGAAAGCCTCTGTATGTGCCTTCTGTCTGCTGCCCTTCCTGGCTGGCAAAACAGAAACAGAAAGCAGCTCAGTTTTTGGTTGAGGCTTGAGGCAGGACACGATTACCGAAAGGCAGATGTTACAGGGCTCAGTGCACTGAGCGAGTTCCAGTTCCAGAAGTGACGTCTTTCCCCTCTGGAATCTAGACAGTGTAAACCTTTGCTGCCATGAGAGACCTGATCTGCTGGTGGCAGAAGTATCCTCTGTCAGGACAGAAGAGGCGTTGTGTGTGCCTGGAGTCCCAGTCAGCACCATGGGCAGTGGGAGGACACTACGTGGGCAGTAAAGCTACAGTACATTTGCCACACAGGGCTGTTGCAAATAATGAAAATATTGAAGAGCATCTTGAGGCAGAATTAGGATCTTATTCTACCAGTCATGGTGCTTGCTCTGAGCTCAGGTTGGGCCTTGTGGTCCTGATGTTGCGGGTTCAAGCCTGTCAGAAGGCAAATGTAGGAACGGGAGATATGGACCCTATGCGAGGCAGTAAGTGGAATGTTTCCGAAATGATTCTGTAAAATTCCAAAAGTACCAAAACCTAAAAGTGTAGCACAGCCAAAATCTAGGAGTCGAGTTAGGGATTCTAGAGACGAGTATCCAATCATTTCCGAAAGGTAACCAAATCCAAACGTGAAGCAAAGCCGTAGTCCAGGAGCACAGCTAGGGAAAACTAGAGCCGAGAGGGATGAAGAAGGTTTCAAAGGAAAGAGCCAAAAGGAAGTTCACGGGTGAGCTCGGTGAGAAAACCTCAGTAGCCGGGACAGCAGGAGGAGTGAGAGGGTGTAAATGGGGAAGGTAGTGTGGAATGCAATTGATGAATTAGTGCATGAGGGTTAGTGGGAAGAGGTGCTCTTGAGAATACGATGATGTTAAATTGTACACGTGCAGTTTGTGACAGAGCCTGGGACGTGTCATTGTCCGGCTGTGACTGGGTCTCATTCGGCAGAATGCCACCAGTGCTTGCTGTGCTTGGCTTGGCCAGGGCTTCCCTGTCTATTGACCTGCAGTGTTGACAGTGGAAGATGCAGCACTCCTAGAGCTGCTGTGCGTCAAACAGCACATGGCTCATGCAGGTGGGTGTGGCAGAACATTGTGGATAAAGGGCCTCGACCTGTGTTTGTGGTGCAGGGGTTGTAGTTGTGCTGAGCTGATTAGTGAGTCCAGATGGGGGTGGTCTAAGGTAAAGAATAATTGGAAACAGAGTTGTGTTTTTATGTCTTTAATTTGGCTTTCTGTCTGTTTGCTTCTGTGGTGACCTGGTGATTACCACAGTATGCCATGTCTGGTCACATAATGGGTCATGTGAGCATGTGCGCACAACTGCTTTATATTGTATTGGTGTGTTTGTGGCATGGTAATTGCCACTCTGAAGTCTCTGTTGTACTAGTTTCTAGCTGTGTAATGTCACAGGGCACTCTGAACTCATTTCCTATTCTGAAAAGTCCATAGGAAAAGTAACCTTTGGTCTCAGCTGAGCCTTCTTACTCGATACTGCTAGAAGTAAAAAAAACCCCAAAGGCCATTCTGGGATCAATTTACCAAATAAGCACAAAATGAGATTTTACAGGAGCAATATGCCATTCCTGGAAAAAAAGCTGAGCTATTTCCCATGTTGCACTCTTCATAGTGAAAAAACAAAAAATGATGCAGAGTTAAAGAGCTGTCAACTTAAAACCTCGGCATTAAAGAAAAAAATACAAAATCCACAGATTTATGAGGTATAATAAAACATGTAAGTTCAGCACCAGATAATAAATATGTCAAACTGTTCAGAAAAGTAAAACCTCCTTCCTTGAGGATATTTGACTTATACTGAATTATGTTTAATTGCCAAATTAGGAGAGAATGGAATGCCAATGTATGAATGTTTCATTCATAGCCTTAATTTATAAATTCGCTGGACAAAGCGTAAATTCATATTCATTAAGACCTTGTGTACCTTGGTCACTGAGACCCCCTTAAGGACTTATCTAAAGGTCAAATAGCTGCTCTAATTTCATAAAAGACTATTGTATTGTCACAATGCCTCCTACTAATATTGTAAGAATATCAGTACAGCAAAGCTTAAATATTCAGAGTGTGCATTTATTACTTTCAGATTAAAAATGTGTCTTGGTCAAAATTGTCTTAGAGTTCTGGGAACTGGGGCAGTTCTCTGCACTATTTCATTTTCATCAGATTGTTGGCTGCAGGTAATATTTGCAGGGATGTGATAAGATAGATACGTTAGGGTAACAAAAAATGATATTGTAGAAATAAATTATAATTGACAGATGTTCAAATCTACAAGAGGTTTTCACGATGAATAATTTTAGATGCAGGGTGTGAATATGTGTCTCTATCAGTAAAATTTGTATACTGAAGCCTATTAGACATACTGCATGTATTTTCAGTAAGAGCACATTGGGCAACGCTAGCTGATTAATCTGATTATGATATAATGCAAAGGTGTTTTGTGCCTATAGAAAATGTCAACCGCGCATAGCCTTTTTGTGTTCATTGTTACAGTACCTTGTGTGACCCATACAACAAATGAGTTTTGAGCTGTCTAATATTTAGATATTAAATAGATAGGTTAATTGAAGTCAAAGAGATTCATCAGAATACCAGGCGACATGCCTAGAATGATAGAAAACAATATTCTACAAACTGCCTGTTAATAAATTCTTTAAGTCGATTTCTGCAAAACACATTACCTGCTCTGTAAACAGTCTGGGTTTGTTATGGCTCTATTAGCTCTGGCAGTGATATAATTTAGATTGAATCAAATTCTTTGTGCTGTAATGGAATCTAGTACAATGACCAGTGTTTTGCATCCAACAGTGAATTTAAATAAAAGTTAGATATCTTCAGGGAAAATCAATTAAATCCCAGCATCAGAGCAAGAGCAGACGTAAATCTAAGCGAGAATATCATTTCCCAGTCCTTTCTTGCAATTTTCTCTTCCACCACGTTAACCTCGCATGATGGCCTGTGTGTACGAGTTGTTGTGTCTGTTGTTTAAACGCTTACCCTCTTGCCAGATTTGCTTAGCACATGATGTATTGCCCACATAAGATGTAATTTACTTTAAAAAAAAGGCGAAAGAAAAGATTGTGGCAGAGTGAATTACCTCTGGGGCAATCACATATGCTTTCTCATTTTGAGCAATGGAGTCATTAAAGATGACATCATATCATTAACAAAGAGGCAGCCGAGTCTGATAAATAAAAGTGTAAAGCATCACCCTTTTAGGCCCTCCCCATACACGCTTAAAAATTAATAAGTGTTCTGGTGTGTGAAGGAGTTATGTGAGCACTTTAGGGGTCATTAGACACCAGAGTAAAAAGTGTTTCTAACCTTAAGCTGTGCAATATTTTCCTGAGTGCGTCTGAGTGATGTGGGCTGGGATTCTCCATTTCATGCTCGCAGGGGCCTCAGCACCTAAAGGAGTTGTGTTAAGGGACTGCTGGGCTGAGCTGCGTTGTTAAAGTAATGTGTTCTCGCACGAGGGATTTATTTATGATTTTCAAAGCGCTGCACGGATATCTCTTGAGGCCCCGCAGTATGATCCCAGCAGATTTCGTTAGAAAGAATGGTGAAGCATGAGGAAGAGGGCATGACTGGAAATTGAAACCACGAACTGGAGGTACTTCTTGACTCAAAGGGTGGTGGGGGTGTGGAGCAAGCTGCCCAACCGTGGGGTTGAAAGCGACACCCTGGCTTTATCATTCACTAATATCACAATGGCTTCCTCTCCTTTGTAACTGTTCCTATGTTCTTGTGCAGTAGTGAATGCCATTAAAATGTTCTATGATCATTTGGCTTATTTATCCATCTGTCTGTAGGGTCTGCATCCTAATGTGCTGGGTGAGGAGGGAATATTCTCACCCTCGCTCCCACTGTCGGAGGAATTAGAACAAGGGGTTGATTAGAACAAGATGAGGTCATTTCCAGCATGTGTGCTTGTCTGGTTGCTAATAGCTTATTGATCTGAGAATTTCATCTCATTGTTTCTTGAAACAGGGATAAAACTCAACAATGTGGTTGGGCAGCTTGTTCCAGCCACCCACCACCTCTTGGGTAAAAATCTTCCTCCTGGTCTCAATCCTAAATGTACTTACTTGCATCTGTCGCTTAAGCCCTGACTTCACTGTTGAGTGAAAAGGTATCCTTCGCATTCACCTTTTCAATAACAGTATGTCCTCCTGTAATCTTGTCTGTGAATTATGGCTCTCACTGTACACTGTATACTGAAGTATAATGAGTGCATTGTATTACCTTAGCGTGTTCAATCAAAACTTTCAAAACAATACTCCAAAACACAGTATGCAGGTTTTATTTTATGTGTTTTTTTATTTGATTTGTTTCAACTTCACCCATGAGGTGTGACTTTAATGTGGACATCATACTTAACTGTAAGGATTTACTGATACACTGGACACTTTAACACTTACCTAAAGCTTAATTAATTTATTTTTTTCTCGCCCCTCCTCTTAAGGATGCTCCAGCCCTTCCTTGTTCTGTACTGATCCCCTGCACCTGCCTCTGGTTCCTGCCACCCGTGCTATAAAAGCCAGATGTTCCTGCCAATCTGGGCTCAGCTTTGGAAGATGGACACCCGGAAGCCCACCTATCCGCGAATCCAGGAGCAACTCGATGACATCACAACGGTATAATGACCTTCTGGGTCCAGGGCTCGGAGTGTCTGGTCCCGTTACCCCCCTTTTATTCCCCCGACCCTCCGCTGGATCCCACTCCGACTTTTAACTTTGTTCGTCTTCGTCAGGATGGATCACCTGGACTTGGACATTTGCTACATTCATGGACTTGCCTCAGACTCCCCTGGACTGTTTGCCTCGGCCACACCTCCCCTGAACACCAGCGCACCGTGAACACACCCCCAGTTTTCCTGTCAGCCCCTTTGCATGCCTTTTTCCCCCGTGTTTTCCTCACTCCTCCCCGGATTGTGTTGTCTGCACAGGGTCCTGAAAGAACGCTCCGTGACATTTTTTCTCTGCACGTACTCTAAATTATGAGCTTGAAAGCACTGAAATCTCTCCAGCAGGCTTTGTGTTTAGTCACTGCATGTTGGCTCATGGGGACTGTGACATTTTTAGAAACGGCACAGCGCACATTTGTTTCTAAAAGTTCTGAAATGAAAATTGAATGCAGATCCAAAAGAACATCAGAGCACACTGTGCTTCCTCAAAAAAAAATTAATTTATTCAATATAATGAAAATAATTATATATGCAAAACTTTTACTCGGAAGCTGTTATATACTTCTGCAGGAGCAGCCATCGATTTTCTAACCTCTTTTCAAGTCAGGATTGCAGGGGAGCTGCAGTCTATCTCGGCAAGCAAAGATTGCAAGGTGGGATAATAATTCATAATAATAATTGCTTACACTTATATAGCGCTGTTCTGGACACTCCACTCAAAGAGCTTTACAGGTAATGGGGATCCCCTCCACCCCCACCAGTGTGCAGCCCCACCTGGATGATGCCACGGCAGCCATAGTGCGCCAGAATGCTCACCACACATCAGCTATTAGTGGGGAGGAGAGCAGAGTAATGAAGCCAATTCATAGATGGGGATTATTAGGAGGCCATGATTGGTAAGGGCCAATGGGAAATTTGGCCAGAACACTGGGGTTACACCCCTACTCTTTTCGAGAAACGCCCTGGGATTTTTATTGACCACAGAGAGTCAGGACCTCGGTTTTACGTCTCATCCGAAGGATGGCGCCTGTTTAGAGTATAGTGTCCCCATCACTATTCTGGGGCATTAGGACCCACATGGACCACAGTGTGAGCGTCTCATGCTGGCCCCACTAACACCTCTTCCAGCAGCAACTTAGTTTTCCCCAGGAGGTCTCCCATCTAGGTACTGGCCAGGTTCACACCTGCCTAGCTTCAGTGGGCTGCCAGTTGTGAGTTACAGAGTGCTATGGCTGCTGGCTGCTGGCTGCTGGGGTACCCTTCTGGATGGGATGCCAGTTCATTACAGGACACACACAGACACTCTCACACCAGGACCAGTTTTCCAAGAAGCCAATTAACCTACCATTATGTTTTTTTGTGGTGTGGGAGGAAACTGGAGCACCCAGAGGAATCCCACACAAACACAGGAAGACAGACAAACTCCATGCAGACAGCACTTCAGCAGTGTGATTGAACTCCAGTGTGGACTCTAGCTCTGTGAAGCAGGAATGCTGACCACTGTCACCCTCTGCAGAAACATTCTATTCGTTTTCTCTGAAATCTGCTGTAGTCGTTTACAGCTATAAAACCCAGACAATACATGGTCAACTCTTGCACTAGAAGCTATTTACAATGCAAAATTAATTTGATAAAAATCTGTTCATACTGTAACAACAGAGGCCCAGAGGAAACAATTAAGAATACCCACACGGTTCTATGTATGTTTCTCTTATGTTAGTTAAGAATATAAGAAAAAATACAAAATAGAGGACATTCAGCAGATGTTGACTATTTGGCAGTTAATAGCTACCTGTATTTATCCAAATACAATTCCTGCATGACATAAGGGCATCAGGTTCAACCATGTGCCTGTCACTACAGGACAAGTCCTGGAATGTTGATTAGTAACACTTGATCTGGCAGAATAAATGTTTATTAATTACTTATGAAAGTTTTATCTTTTGAATGAGTGTACCAGAGCATACCTGTCTAGTTAGGTAGTCCTCATAGAGCACACATCAGACCCTATGGTCCACAGATCATTGGTTTGAATCTGGGCTGTTGCTCCTGGCCAATAGATGTTTGTACTCCAGGTGTCTATTGGGACAGGGAACTGAATATTCACCGGTCACAATACTCTGGGTTTGTGCATTGTGTCTCTCTTCTTTACATACAGTACATCTTTACATCTCACCAGGAGTAATGCAAGGTTTGAAGCAGCAGGCCTAACTGGAGGCCTCTCTCTCATTCTAGCGTTAATCCCGCATCAGCAGGGCCTGCTTGTCGCCCGTCTCCATTTGGTGGTTTGAACCAAATCTTTGAGCTGACGTTGCCATTAAATGCGACCGAGAATACTATAACCGGCGCGTCGCTCCGCCTGCCGTCGGGGGGGGGAGGAGAACAAAGTAATGTAGCCCCTAACTGGAGGCCTAACTGAATAATAAACCTCAGCTGAAAAGAGAAATGTCCAGTGAATCCAAATGTATAAGAAAGTTAAAATGATAACTCTGACTAGGTTGTATTGTATCAGGACTTCTGATTTAGTTAATATTTGTACTTTCCTCTTCTAGTACTTTGAATTATGTTCTTAATGTGAACATTTTAGCCTTTAATGATTGGAAAAGCTAAAATAAAGATTTCTGTTCAACCATTGCAATTTAATTTGGGATTTCAATTCAAGAACCTTTCTCTTTAAATTTTCACTTTATAAAAAACAATTATAAAATGACTTGAGAATGGTCTTGGAGCAGATCAGAGCTGCATACTAAAGCTTAAAGGGTTTTAATATGTAACTGCAGCTAAGCTGCTGTGGGGAAGCAGCTACCGCACTGATAGCATCACCACAGCACACAATTGATCATTCAGGCCTTTAACAGGTTGTCTAGTGACAGGCAATCATACCATCAGAGGCTGTTGATCCTAATGAAACTATCAGCATCAGATTGTATTATAACATTTACTTCCAAGCATTTTATAATGTCTTTTTAATTAATACCAGTGGGGTACAAAACCTCTCACAGAGACTAGGGTTTAGGCTGCATGTGAGCATCTGCACAGAGCTGTGGGGAGAACCTTCGAATTCAAAATGCAGAGCACACCCATAACACACAGCAAGGGAGCACCCAGGATGAGGACCACTAGGTACTTTTATCAATGGCCTCCTCTCATCTGTAACCTTAATGTTTTTGCACCTGTGAGCAAAACCTGTTGAGCTTATTGCAGAAGTTCTGGGATGTGCCAGACACATGACCTTCTTGCAGTCTTGTGAGATGAGTGGCAGATGTCTAGAGTCGTCGGTGTGGGCGCTTGGATGCTGTATGCCAGATGAGCTCTGCGCGTTAAACACTGAACTTTGCAGCACAGCGTGAAGACAGTGTGACATCCCGCTGAGACCTCAAATGACCAGACTGATGACAAGCCCTGTCACTCACACGCTGCCCCTCTCGGTTTCCAAGCCCCTGCTTGATCCTGTTGTCCTTGCATGACAGTTTCCCAGCAATGCAGCATATATAAGCAAAGCCATTGTGCTTGCTACCTGTTGGGGAAACAAAGCAGAAAATCCACCATGCGTGCTTGCTATCTTGCAGACAACAGAAACCACTACTTTTGGTGGAAACACCAAAAGAAAAGGCATCGTTATATAATCTTTCAACCCTTTTATTGCTTTGCAGTAATGCTAAAAGATTGGTTTGCAGAATGATACCAGTATGCACTGATTACACTAAGAAGCAGCGTAATTATATTGTTTTCTGTTAGGCACAGACTATGAAATCCATCATAATACTGCAATTAGTGGCACTTGTTATGCACTGTAGTCATGTCACTGTATATACACTGCTGTTGCAGTCTGGGAATGTGGGGCTTTTGACTTCAAAGTAATTACATTTCGATTGATGGTGTAGTGAGGTAATATAATGAAGATCAGTCACACAAAGTGTTTGTTTTCACTGGTTGCTATTGCTAGTCTTAATGACATGTGGAAGACTTACCCTTAAAATCTTTGCTTGTTGAAAACAGTGTTTGCAAAGCTCTTCAGCCAAAGTCTGGCATACAGCATGCTTAACTCTCTACTGAACAGCTGCAACGCCTTTGGCATTTGACAACACAATTAAACAGATTCTAAAGGATTGTAATACCTGAAACTCAAACATTTATGAAAGCAGGAAGTAATTGTGCATCATTTGCAACAACAAGTATCTTTATTATATAATATTGTAGCATCTGTGCGGTTCGTACAGGAAAAATCAGGACAGCACTCTTGATTGCACACACATTTCTTTTTACAGGCTCCATCAGTCAGCAATTAGGCAACAGAGACATACACCCTCTCACACAAGTTAACTCACACAAGGGCTGTAAACAGGACAAGGGACAAAACAGCAGTGAACAATTAACTACTATTTACAATGGGTACATAAAGGACTATTTACAATAGCAGGGTGGCCTCGAGGTCACTCTGTGGACCCACTGACCGTCCCCCACCTCCAGTTCCCAGCCTGCTCCGCAGAGCCCACATTATCTGGGTGCGCCTCCTCTTCATTACCCAGCGAGGGCGCTACGATATATTAGCATCATTTACTGGAGCTCCCTTTCGTGCAGATGGGGTTGGCTGTATGTGATGACTGTAACAGAACAGTTCTTTCCAGACCCTATGCAGACAACACAATCCTGAATAGTGAGGAAACACAGGGGAAAAAGCCATGCAGGAAACGGGGATCAAAACGGGGGGCGTGTCCTTGGTGCGCTGGTGTTCAGAGGAGTGAGTCCGGGGCAAACAATCCCGTAGAAATCCAAACACGAGCAAAGTCCAAAGCCGGGGGTCCATCCAAAAACAGACAAGATAAAAACTAGAACCGTGTCAGAACCGGCAGAACGGGAACGGGAACAGAGAATAAAACCTTAACGGGACCAGGCGCTTCCAGGCACATACTGTACATACTGTACAGTGAAAAGTAACAATTTTAACCAAAACAGCTGGATGAGATCCCTGAACCGATTACCTGATAATTACCACACACGATGGGCCAAATGGCCTCCTCTTGTTTGCAACTTATGTAATTATGTATCTCTGTAATTATGTCCTTACACTGATTGAGGGCTCATTTCTGTGTTTGGATAATACAAACTTCTAAAAGAGTCATATTTGTTTCTGTTCTCTATTTTGATTTCATTGTGTACAGTATGTGGCACATTGGAGTCTAAAACTCACACCACCAATAATCCTTCTGTGGCAGTGCCAGCCGAGGCTGAGACCAGGGCCTCCCCAGTGAGTGAAAATTGGAAAAACACCTGGCTTGATGGGCTGATTGGTGTCCTGTGGGACTGGAAGGGAAGAAGCTAATTTGATTGGTCCAGTTAGTAACTCTGCTTCCCACAGCAGCTGCTGTCAGGCTGTATTAGTAGCCAGGTGTGGAGTGGGTGGGGGCTGTGTCTGAGCTCTCTGCAGTCTTGTGTGTGTGCGTGTGGGTGTGCGTGTGCGGTAGTCAGTTTACATAAAAAAGAGGAAAGTATCACTCCTGCGATCTGCGGACCTACTGGAAGTCACAGTATTGATAATGGTTTGTAGTATTGAAAAGTATTGAAGGTTTAAGGACTTTTTTTTTTCTTTTTGGATTTGCATGCTCATTATTGAAGAAGGAACCAGAGGGGAATGTAACTGATTTGCTCCGTTATATATTATATATTAATTTCGAAGCTCCTGAGTCTATAAGGGGATAACCCCTTTTCACCGATTCATCTTCCCTTTTCAGGTTCATTAAATCTTTTATCCAATTATGACATAAAAAGAAACGGGTGTCTTTTAGAAGTGAAAATAAAAGCTGAACTGCCAGTATCTAAAAAAAACATTTTGGAGTGCTGGTATGTAAATCAGCAATAGGGTTACTTTTTGTGAACGACATAAGCAACAGTATTTTGTGCTATAAGATATTTTCTCTTTAACAAATGATTAAAAAAATAGAGGTGTGATCAAGAATATGTTAACCTTCAAATACCAGAGTAGGTGGTCTGCTACAGGTGTTGCCTTACAGACAGGAATTCCCGATGCACACAGAACCAGCAACCATTGTTCTCTCAGCTGCCGTTGTTTTGAAGGGGGGTTGGGGTTTTTCCACATAAGGTGCTTTCTTCAGATGAAGGAAAATGATTAGAAAACTGATTGAACTTTAAATCGTTTGGGAAGAGGAAGCTACATCTGCTACACCAGTCCAGGTTTACTACCCAGAATTCTTCTCTAGTCATGTGGATCTTCATTTTCCTTCAGTTGTCCAAAGGGGGTTTCTGTTTAACAAAAAGAAATACATTTTAAAAGGATATTTAGGAAGTAGAGAATCAGAATATGTAAAAAAAAATTCATTTAATTCTATATATGTTCATAAACCTTTCATTCGCATGTGGCTTAGAAGCAACATTAGTACAAACCAATGAATTACTACAAAATTGAATACAATTTAATTACACCACATTCTGCAGTGATGTATTTTACAAATGAGGTAACTTTCTTTGCTAACTATCAAAAGACAAAGAGAGTGTGAAACTGGCATGACAAATTACTTTTAAGTGATGGAAGATAATGTGCTTACAATATACATTTAATTAAATACATAGAGCCCTAAAGAATAAAGTTTTCTATGTGCTTAAAAGCCATTTGTGGTATATTTAACTATTTTAGGATTTTTTAAAATAAATGCTACACTAATTAGTTTATGCTGCCTGCTTCATTGATGTTCACTCTCCCTATTGCACATTAGGAAAAATAGGTCTTGCAGTCCAACTCTTTAATGAATGGAAATGTATTATGATGTATGACTTCAATTTTGAATGTCTTATGCAACTACACAGGAGCACACTAATATAATCATCCTATATGGAAAGCAAACACCAGAGAAAGATATTGAAGAGCTAATGGGTTTTTGTTTAAAACATTTTCCTTGTCAGAAAAGTTTTTTTTCAGCTCTAAAGATTTGATCAAATCCGTTAATCATGTTGCTTTTTTCCCATACTTTAGAATTCCAGATGAAGTCAGTATTTTATAAAGTGACATTCTGAAAGAAATAACTGCAAACACAGGAGACTTAATTGTCAAGATGTGTGTGTATATAGGAGATTAAGGCAATCAGTAAGGCCTGTTAGCGAATGACGCACTAAACATGCTCTCCAGTAAGAGGACTGTTTCATTCTTCAGCACATACAGTACTACTTCTGCCACGGCTTTACAAGTTCATGGACGCCCTCGACATGAGAATGAGCTTGGCTGATCCCTCAACCAACTTGGAGAATGCAGTCGTCACTGAAGTTCCTCACTCACTTCACGCCTGGGTTGGGGGAAAAAATGCAGATGTTGAAAAATAATGCCCCGCCTGTGAAACATTCTGTGTTCATTCTGAAACATGAAGCAAAGGGTACTTACAGTGGAGACTCTATGGGAGCACCTTTGAATCTTAGACACCCTAATGCAGGTAGCAGAAATAATACACTACACCTACAAAAATGGAAAACACTAAGACAGAAGAGAGTACTTATGAAAAGGACTTTGTTGTTAGGAGACACACCATTTACATCTTTTAGACTGGAGGAAGTATTTTTAAAGGAAAAAACTAAATACTAGGATCTATAGTTAAAAGTGTATAATTTACAGCATATCGAGCAATGCTATGTTAAAATTGCACTATGCACAAGTAAGACCTCATTTATAATTGTGTGTACAATTTTGGCCACTATGCTATAGAAACAAATATTGCTGTTCTAGAATTAGTCATTTAGTCATATAATCAGTCTCCAATAAAAAATCAGTAGCACAAAGTGTTTCCCATAATAATTTCAGTGTCTTGTACTTTTCTGTAGGAATTAAAGGTATTACATTTCATCGCAATCTGTCTCCCATCTTTTCCTTTTCCCACTGCTACAGATAGGGAAATCCATTACAGTATGTTCTATGTTATGATCATGAACTGTATTAATACATTTTGAAAGCATTTTCTTCCATTTTGTAAAACACAAGAAAATATTTCTTGAAGTGACAATGGCCTTATGGGACCCATTTTCCATATTTGCACAGAAAGGAGTTGAACCCTATTAAGAAAGGCTGGCTGTTGAAGGAGAACCTTAAATTCTGGAGCCCAGAGCAATCTTTATTCATGGCTGAATGCAATTAAAAATATGCAAGCCCGTATACATACATTTGCACACACACAAAACACACTGGCAGTTGTAATTATGGTGCCCCCTGGAGAGTCTTAATGAAATACACAAAAGGAAGGAAACCTATTTCTTTACATGAAAATGTACTGTGTTTCTCAAAAGAAAATGCAAGAGAGGGAATGTTTTTCCTGGGCTTCACTCTTCAAAATGTTCAACTTTATTATGATAGTGGCAAAAAGTCAAGACGTTCTGACACTCAGCTTACACTTCATCACTGTCTGTTAAGAACATAACAACAGTTACTTTACAAACAAGAGAGGATCTAGGAAGAACAGGTCAGTTTGGTCATTAATCGCTCTTTGATTCAAGGATCTCATCCAGCAATTTCTTGAATGAAGAACAGGGTGTTGACTTCAACAATAGGACCAGGTTGCTAGATCTATACTTACACAACCCTGCACAATATTCTAAACAAGGCCTTACTAGTGCATTATAATTTTAATATAACATTCCTTGATTTTAATTCTTTAAATTATATGTCCTAACACTTTGTTTATCGAACTTCCTCACATTGTCTAGACGATGAAAATGATGTGACAACACAAACAGTCTTCTTTAGAAGTAGCTTCATGAAATGTATTTGTTTCCCATTCTGTGTCTGTATGGTTTATGTTTTTGCGCTTGTTCTCTCTGACGTCATCGGCAGGTGTCTGCTCAGCCTCAGCCACCCTTGAGGCTGATCCTTGCAGCATGTCTATCAGTTTGCCAAGGGAATCAATTTAAGGTTCCAGTTAAAGTATGTTTCCTGGTCAAAACTATAGTTACAGCCTTTTCTGTAAGTCAAAGGTATTCAAAGGTATAGAGCTTCTTCTGTAGCACCATTGATAATTCTAATAATAGTTATATTTGCCTGTATGATATTTACTTACCTAACATTAGAAATTATCATAAACAAGAAAATTAAAACTGAGAAGGTAATCATTATGCAGCTGCAGTTGCTTTAATAAATGAAGGTTTCATGATAACTGTTGTCTTCTGAGCTACAAACTGATAATAAGAATTGTATGGCAGGATATAAGCCTTTTATTCTGCATTTGTTCATATTTATTTAAAACTAGAAAGACCATTCTGAGGAAATTAATCATTTATTCCACCATCTTTTCTAAAGACGTTTCAGGTTCTGAACAGGAGCAGACCTAGACCTATGTCGGTCTCCTTACCTGCTTCTTAGCAGAAAGCATCATTAAAGCAAGTTGTATCTCTGTGGATTGGCAAGAGCTGTTGGCAATTTAAAGATCTAGCTCTAGCATTTCAACAGACATCACCATGAAAACTGCAAAGAAAGTAAACTGGTCTCTAATTCTAGTTCTCTCCCTGAGTAATGGCTCAGTGTTGCCCAGTGGGGAAGGAGGGAATAGGGCCTGCTTTTCTTTAGAGGTGCTTAGTTAATTATAGATCATGGCAAGAGTTGCCTGGGTATGTGATCTGTTGGGAGCCTGCATATGAAGAATATTTAATGCTCTAGGATAACATACTGCTAAAATGTATTCCCTGTGGCAGACATTCTTACTGATGAGTTTCAACTTGTCATTAAAACATTGAAATTGCATGTACTATACCATGGCCTACAACTATCAAGGCAATATTGTTTAAGTGAATGTTGTTCCAAGGCCTGTTTTTGGTTTTAAGGATTTCAACACACAAGGGGACTAAATTTGAGCAACAACGTGGCTTTCGAAGCGTGGCCTTTTGGAAGAGAACAGCTGCGGTTGTGTTTGTTCCCTACTGTTTCACTGGGAGTGTTGTCAATTCCGCTGTTGTCATGGCTGGTGTTTTATGAGAGCCTCAGCTGACACTGGAGTTTTCTCTCAGGACAGTCTTCTTCATTACTGGCTTCAGATTCATCTTCAGATAACTATTCCTATGATGACTACAGCGTCCGCAGAAGCAAACAATGTGGCTTTCATTTTCATTTTAAATGCCTTACACTGTGATGACACACTCACTGAATAAACGCCATCAAGTGAAGTGCACAGGGCAGAAGAGAGGGTGTCCTTGAGTACTGAGTCTACCTACATGTGCGCCACACTTGAGGGGTGGCTGAGATTGCAGCCATAGGATAACACTGTCATAATATTTCATTTTACAAGTGGAACATTGTAGGTCCCAGTGTCGTGACCACTCAACAACTCAACGTACCGAGTTATGAGCTACAGTGTTGTACATCCGTGTTGAGCTGTTGCATTTGAGAGAAGTCCACAAACATTTTCCGTAAGGCAAAAATATTGAATGATTATTCTTAATTCTTTCTTTGTACGACTGTCAGGTTGGTAATAATTACAGGCGAGTCCTGAGCTCCTGGCTGTTTTTCTGTTGCATTGAGCCTTGAGACAAAGCCATGTATACCCAGCGTTGAAGAGTTCTGTAATTATTCCTATCATTCAAATTCCACAGAACAATCTGGAGGTTCTAACTGTGGTGTGTCACAGGAGTGTAGTCTCACATTACACAATTACAGTATAATAACAGCAATTACAGAGGCATGAAACAGCAATTTTTGTGAAGATGAAAAAAAAATATTTTCTGACAATAGTTACAGTTAGTATTTGAGCGAATCATTTTGTTTGTAGTTTGTGTTGAACCTTAAAGGTTTGTTGGTCACACAGAAGCTAAATATTCAATGTCATAATTTAAGTGCAGGGTTCTTCTTTTGTTTTAGCATCCTTTGTTAATTGTGGAAAATTTAACATTCTAGAAGGAATGTTTTAGAGTCTGTGAATGCCATTTTCTAAACTACCATGCTGAAAAGATGCAGTGCTTAACAGAGGTCACAATATCAAGACAGAAGGAGGAGAATACTTTTTTCAAAAATATGAGTCACATATGAGTTTGTGCTAGACATCAAAGTATGCACCCCAGTAGTATTGTAGGTAAAAGTTGCATCTTTAAAAAGCCTTTGAAAAATGCCCCCAAGATGCGATGTTTTCGACTTTTTTCAAAAGCTTTTAAAGGGAGCATGGCATTTAAGCACAGTGATTATAATTTGCATTTTGTTTCTAGATTACAATGAGACCTTTAAAGTAAAAAACTTGAATTTGTGGGTAACAAGGACTTGAAAAGCACTTCTTTTAAATTGTATTTATTAGTAGGTTAGAGCATTCTCTCTCAAAAAAAAAAAACAACACACTGAATATATTGGGAAGTGGTGGTGAAGAGCGACTCTGACAAAAAGAGACAGTGAAAAAAAAAAGAAGACTAACCAAGGTAGTAATTAAAGTCATGGCTGAAAGGCAGCCTGCTGTGGCTCAGGTTAAACAGTGGCCATCAAGGTAAATGTCAGAGGTGTACTGCAGTGCTTTTTGGGAAGAAACTGCCACTAAGCAGCTTCAGTTTGATGGATGGAGTCCTGGGTCGGCATTATTAAACCCATTAAAGGGACGTCTCCTCACTTCTCCTTATAAATCTCAGGATGAAATATTTATCTCCCTCTATCTCTTCCTGTCATTCATGTGAGAAGGCAGTATAGACCTGTTTGGAATTAGTGAGTATAAATGTACAGTATCCATATTCATGCAGAATATTGAACTTGTGAACAACTCTAGACAATCTGTTTATTCACTAACCTGCATTGCAAATGCTGTGCTCACTGGTCACTGAAAGTAGGACACATTTCTTCAGCTCATAATGTTAGAATAGAAAAGAGGAATGACAAAGATAGTAGGGCATCTGGCCCTTGTTCCAGTGTTGAATAGCTCATTATTCTGAGAGGTTCATTCTGGACGTTCTTGATGGATGATAGTGAGTTTGCTTCAGCTTTACGAATGGGTATTTTGTGCCACACACTCACAATTCTTTGTGTAAAGTGCCTCTTGTTTTCCAGTGCTAAAGGCCCTTGTTCTCATTTTTCGTCTGTGTTGTTCCTGTTTTGTTGTTCAAGCTGAAGTAGTCCTTTGAGTTTAGTTAATAATAATAATAATAATAATAATAATAATAATAATAATAATAATTTCTTACACATATATAGCGCTTTTCTGGACACTCCACTCAAAGGTATATTTACAGGTAATGGGGACTCCCCTCCACCACCACCAATGTGCAGCCCCACCTGGATGATGCGAAGGCAGCCATAGTGCGCCAGAACGCTCACCACACATCAGTTATCAGTGGGGAGGAGAGCAGAGTAATGAAGCCAATTCATAGATGGGGATTATTAGGTGGCCATGATTGGTAAGGGCCAATGGGAAATTTGGCCAGGACACTGGGGTTACATCCCTACTCTTTTCGAGAAACTCCCTGGGAGTTTTAATGACCACAGAGAGTCAGAACCTCAGTTTTACATCTCATCCGATCCTATCTTATTGTACATCATTTTAGAATGTATTAAAATGTAATTATTTTACACATGTTGTTTTAATTTACATCCATCTTCATACCAGGCAAATTAAAGTTATTGTATCAACAGAAACATTTCAATTGTAACCTTGCAAGAGCACCTACAGTAGCTGAAAACAAAAACAACTTCGCAGCTTTCAGGAAGGGTTATACTGTAGCTGTGGCAAGCAGCATCTTTCAGATTTATTCCATCATTTTTTTCATTGTTCTTAATTAATTTTCTTTTAAACAGCCCTCCAGTTGTGAATGGCCCTTTGTTGTCAGTTTCTCTTACCGCCATAGCACGCTGGTCCTCTGAAACTGGCCCTGTCATTTGTTTCTATACTAAGCATCATAACAAATATCAAGAGTCTTTATACTTTCTATGCACATGCATTCATAAATAGAATTATATGTTCCTTCTGATGCTCAATAGTACAGTATATTTCACACTGCAGTCTCACTGTGCAAACAGGAGAGTTACTGCCTCAGGATGGAGGGCCTATGCAGCTCCCACTGAGAGCGATGTGAAAGAAACAGTGCAGAAGAAACCTGGCAGCCACAGGGGTCACTGTTGTGCAGCAAGCCAAGGACTCGCTTGTTGTCTCTGAGCATCCCCAAACCTGCTGGTGCTCTGCCAGTGATGTGCTGCTGCAGAAATATGTTTTCCTGCCTTTGCATTTAAGGGAAACATGTCAGAGGTTTCATGATTGTGAAGGCGAATGATAAAACTAACTCCCTCCTTTGGGATTTGGAACTCTGTGATCTACAACCCCTATGAAAGAAACATATCCGAAGATTTCTTTAAAGGTTGAGCTTTTCTGTTTCAGTACTCTATGCTATAGGAAAATTATAAAAGTTTGTACTGCATTGAAAACAAAATGAGATATCTACTATACCAGGATGAGGACAGCTGGTGTGGTAAATCAATGCATTCATCATTTCATTGATTAAGGTGTTCAGTGAAGATAGAGACGTGATCTATTTGTTTACATTAATATATTTGATTACACACAAGCAGGTTGATTAAAAACATTTTGATTATCTGAAACTAAACTGTACAATGGATAGATACTTGGGAGATAAGACTTAAAAGAAGTGGGATAGTCAGAGATCCTCATGAAATGACATAGAATTCTAAGACAAATGGAGCAAAAATTCATCTTTCTTCCTTCTTTTGGGCATGTTGACTGAAGAGGAAATTGAATCTGAGGTGGTTCTTTGACCAGATGGATATCTGTGCCAACGTGTAATGCAGCAATTATAAATTCATGCCTCTGCACAAGAGAGCTAGGTGAAGCATGATCCTTTTAAAAGAATGTCACTGAAGGGTTTTTTTCTGAAGCATATCCAGAAGTTAGAGCTCAGTTTAGAGTCTATGCAAAGTTTAATTTCAGTTGTAAAGGCTGTGGTTCTCCAACTAGTGTATGTCTGCTGTACTCTGTTAAATATTTTGATAGTGGTGGAATCTTGTGCTTGCCTTCGAAGCAGTTTAATAACTTTGTGGCCGAGTGCTCTGGCCAGTAATTGATTATGCACATACTGTATAGATTTGTAAACTCTAATTACTGAAAGTTGTAATAATTAAATGAGCCCATGGCCATGCCAGCCGGGTGGTTGTTGAGGTCAGGTTTCAGAAGCACAGCCAGCCTGCCGAGTAGCTGGACCTGTCCTGAACTGACTGACACTGCTCTGGATTTCTTGAGAAAAACAAAATGACGTAAGAAAGGTTTCAGGCAAAAGAAGGTCATCAGAGCAGGTCTCATTGTCTTAATTAGCTGTTACAATGAAGTCATTCCAAGACTCATGACAATGGCCATGCTTCCAGTCCTTTGACCTGATCCTTGCATAGACTGGGCAGCCCAGAAAAGGAGGAGAGAGGAGAAAAAGGAAAAAGAAGAAGAGGTTGAGGAGAGAGGAGAGAAGGAAGGTCAGATGACAAGAGAGGAGCCAGGAGGAGATGGAACTTGAAGCTTGCAGCAGGCGAGAGCCCCTACTTCATGAGTTCATTCAAACAAAACCCGATTGGAGCTAAGTATTAGAACTTATTAGTATTAGTTTGCTATTCTGTGTTTTTTGGGTTCTGTTATGAATCGTTTTTCAGGACCCTATGCAAACAGTAGAATCGGGAAGGGAGTGCAACAAACACATGGAGGAGACGACAAGAAACTGGGCAGGTTGACGAATAGGGGTGCGTGACGAACACTGGTGCTTGGGGGGGCGTGGTCTAGGCGAACAAGTCTGAGGGAGTCCAGGGGGGAAAACCAGGGTGAAGTCCAAGAGTCCAAAACACCGTGAAATCCAGAAAACTACAACAAGACAAAGTTAAAAATCGGAGCGGGATCCGGTGAAGGGTCGGGGAGATAAAAAGGGGTAATGGGACCAGGCGCTCTGAGCCCCGGTCTCAGCTGGGTCAGGATGCCGGTAGGAGGCCTGTGGCCTCAAGCCGCGGGCGTAGGGCGACTCGGTGGTAGGCGGGCCTCTGGGCGTCCGTCTTCCAATGCAGAGCCCAGAACAGAGTGAGTGTCTGGCTTATAAGGAGGAGCTGGATTGGAGGCAGCTGCACATGATCAACTTAAATGTGAAAGAGCCGGAGCGCCCTTAAGGGGGAGGGATTACAATCGTGACAGGTACATGGGTTTCCTGGGTAAAAGATACCTCGGTTAGAGACGTTTTCCTGCATAGAGTTCATTTTTAAAATAGGGAGATATAATCCCATTTATTCTGTGGCACCTGGGTTTGCAGAGAAAGAGATTTAACTGCAGGTTGAATTTTTATTGCACTTATTTAGAAGGCATCTAATCTCTTATTTGGCCTCTGTAGGCATTATTTTATAGTTTAAGACAGTAGACGTCTGGGTGATTAGAACGCTAGGCCTCTGGAATGCCTTGTTTGTATATATTGTAAACACAGTATCTTGTGTTTTGTATGTTTTGTTGTGAGTACTGTAGTGTTTACTTGCCATTGTTAATAAATATCTGTTTATTGCATGCCTTAATCATTACTCTTCGCCAAAGCTGTGCCGGAGAATAAAGAATTCATGTGCCTCTAATTATACCAAGCGCTCGGGTATATTCTGGAGAAATTAGATATATTAACCGCTCTGTTAATTCCTGATTTTCACCCGTTTTTAACAACAGTTTTAACATGACTTTTTAAAATTATTTTCCTTCCTTTGTTTAGATTTTCTAGGTATTGGAAAGAAACAGTTAAATGAATTTGAAAATGAACACGGTCTGCTGTCTTTATGCAGATTGTAGTGACACTCCACAGTAATCCTGAGTCACAGTCACAGGCTGTGGGGGCAGAAAGGCTGTTTTTGGAAAATAAAAAGGAGGCGTAGAGTTAAACTCCCTCAGATGCAGACATTATTGAAAACTTCAACTTAGTCATTACTTTTTAAGTACTGTTTCCGCAGAACAAAACAAATTCTGTTTAACTTCTGTCATTCACATACTGTCCATCTCTGCGGACTCAAACTACTGTATCTTGGTTCTCATGGGAACCAACAGTATTTCAGGAAAGAGATTGTTGCTTCCCGGTCTTCCTCTTGTGCAACTTACCTCTGTGAACTTGTTGAGTTTACTCTATAACCAACCTCCCTTCTGTTAGGAATGTTGGGATATCAGGAAAACATCTAAATGTGTTAAAGTAGGGAGCTGCGTCAGCATGCATAGGCTGCAAAAGAACAAGTAAAGGTTTATTCCATGTTGAAAAGAGAAGAAAAGACACGCAACATTTTGGCTGTGGAGCCTTCTTCAGGTTTCAAAACATCTAAATGATACCTCCTGTGGGACAATTTCAGAGTCTCAACAGCTTACTACAAGAATTAAAAGTTCCTCATGGTTTATAAGCTCGTAAGAAGTTATTCCTCCATTTAGACCATCTAGTCTATATGGTACTATTCCAGCCATAATTAGAACATATCCAGGGTGTCAGGTGCAACAACATGGATGGGTATCTTTTTCCATAGTCATGAAAACCATTGAGAAAAGAAATGTGTTTTTAATGCACTTCTGTGTAGTTTCCACTTGTGTCCTGTGGTTTGTGCTTCATTGTTCATTCAGAAAAATCTGCTGACTTTGTCTGTGCCTTTGAGGGTTTTGAATGCCCCCTCATAATCAATCTCATAATAATCAAACAATCTGTCCTTTGAAATCACAGAAGAAATGAAAGGTATGTCTATGTTGTCTCAGAATCTGTATTGATGGGGTTATTAGTTGAGCCCCCCAAAATTCTCTTAGTATCTATAAAAATGTGAAAAGTGTCCATATAATCCATACTTTGATTGGGGCATATAGGCCACAGCAACTGCTATGATGACTTCAGGTTGCTCACACCATAGATACTATTTAAAAGGGTATTCATTAGTGACTGGTTTGCATCTCTTTGCTGACTGACTTTTTAATTACTTCTCAAGATCTATAGGATCCTGTTATTCTGAGAAATGGACCACTGGTGCACTAGCTGCCTGAAATAATTTAGATTACAGAGCAAACAACCCTGTGTTCTGTGTGCTGCAGACACTACTGGGGTAGATCCTATTCTGCAATAGGAAAATACAGACATCTGAGGTCCAGGCAGTACCTGATAATGATCTGCACCCTTCTGCCATGCAGCTTTAGACAGCATAATACATTTTGACAAAAAAGGAGGAGCAAATGGTTCTTTTATACAAGTGTGTTAGTCATGTTGAGTTATCCTATTCATTAAATCAATATTTTCACTCAATCTCTTTATTGCTTAGCTTTGAACTGATAGGGCAGTGTTCCACTCGATACTAGTTCTTTACTTTTGATTTTAACCTGGGAATTCGTGCGTGTCCACTCTAAACATCTTTAGAAGCAATTTGCATCTCTGTGCCAGAGTGCAGGCTGAGATTATGAGATTGTCTGCTTTGTTAGATGGTATCACTTTATAGCAAAGAGAAATAAAATAGCTGCTGTATTGTTTCACACTGAATGTGGGCAGGATTATTAGGAGCTGTTGGTCTGCAATATAAGGATACTAAATGTTTTAGAGACAAAGGGAAGAAGGAGGTTGCCGCTGGGGACCCGGCTCTCACCTGTTCTCTGGTGAGATCTCCGTTTCAGAGGTGAGAGGGGGTGTGTGTGTATGTGAGTGAGAGGATCTCTCCGTGGGCAGGCGAGCACGTGTTAGCTGGATCAGTACGCATGTGCGCGCGCCTACCTGTGCGTTCGTGTGCTTTGCCTCTTTCTGCTCTCCGCGCTCAGAGTGTGCGTTGGTGAGCCTTCACTTCCTGCTCAGTGTGCAGTGTACTACGCAGAGCGCTCAGTGAGTGTCTCCTTGCTTGGGTCTGGAGTGGCTCTCACACTGCACGCCCACACCACTTCCCTCGCAATCCAATTTCTACTAATAGCTTTTGAACCCACCAGCCGCTCTCTCTGAACATTATTCATAGGGGGAGCTGAGACCTTTGTCTCTTCCATTAGGTCTCCTCTTCACTGGAATTAAACACACACTGAGTAACAAACAGCTCTGTCTGGCAGCAGGCAGGCCTGAGACGTGGGAGAGGAGCTCGGGGGGCTGTTGTGTAACCAAGAAGGGCAAAAACGCTGGTAGCAGGCAAACATGGCTTTGATTTTTCTCAGCTTTGCGTTAAGGATGCAAAAAGGCACTCCAGCTCCCTTACTTCTAAATAATTAAGCGATTATGAATATTATTTTTAGCTGAAATTATTTCTTTTTAAATGAATAACACCAGTAGTCAGTGTGACTGCATTTATTTTTTTTTCATTTTTAATTGGTGTTCTCAATGCATTTCACATTCTAAGCACTAGGAGTCTTGCAGGTGTACTACAGCTAACAGTATTTAGAATGGTAATTATGCTAATAGAAAACTTAAATGCTGAATTCAAATAACCTTACTGAGTCTAAGATTAAAACAACCCAATACCAGCCTCAAATTCAATACTGAGACTTTGTTTAATTGCTTGTCAGTAGCTTCTGACCTCCACCCCAGTAAGTTTGCTATTAAAGACATTAGTTGTGGCAACTTTCTCAAACAAAGGAAAAAGAATTTCTAGTTGTTTTTCCTTCAATGCCATGTTAGAGATCATGATTTTGATGCTTTTTCAATTCCTACACTATGCAGTATATTTGACGTTTTTGATAAACAGCAGATGCTGCTTAATAACTTGCATGCTTACTTAACATACTGGAACTTGATGATCTTTACTGCAGCCAGAGGTGCAACAGCTTCAAATCCAAGCATCAAATACACTTGACAAACAGTAATGTATTCAGAGGGTGAATGATCTCATCGGCACTTGATCACTGAAAAAATATATATGAATTAAAACTAGGTGAAAGATCTTATCTTGCAATTAGTACATTTTAATGATCCATCCATTTCATGCAATGCTGTCAACATCAAACAACACACATTTGGAAAATCAGGAACTTCATATCACGCATTTCCCATTAAAAATTATGATTATGTATTATTGCAAATACAAATAACTGCTTTACCATTTAAATAAGTAATCAACTTTTATGCCATTCCTTAGATGGAATATTATCCTTTCATTTAGCCTATATTTGTTTAATTTCTCTCATGACAGCCGAGTGTGGAACCCGGCTTGACTTTCCTTGTGACAGCTGAGTCCAAGTCACAGAATGCCAGCTGTGCTTGTATTTGGCACATTCTACAGATGGTGGAGACCTGCTGCAGGTGTGTTGTAATGACAGAGATCTGCTGCAGCAGAACAAAACCGGGATTCTGCACCAGCTGCCTGGAATATTCCCGGTGATGGGGAAAGGTGAGGAAGTTGTGTTAAAGATTTTTTTTGTTAATAACTTGTGTGCTATAATAATCTTTGTTTTTTTTTTCATTTCTGTAAAGAAGACCTTTCTCCAGCGTTCCAGGAGTCCCCAGTTTATGTAACATCTCTGTGTCCCACATGACCAGGACTGGGCATGTGGCTGCTGCAGTATAAGTATATTCTTCTCGCTGTATAATTTACTCAATGCCATAGTTCCATAGTGCCCCATAGTGCTGAGCTATAGTGGGAGCAATCTGAGATACAGGTCTGGCATCTGCCCAGCTGGCTGTGAGCACCATGGTCTGCTCATTAGCACTGGACTCCCCCTTTGCGAGAAGCTGCAGTGGACATGGCGGTTTAGAAGCAATGGGTGCTGGGAGAGGGTGTTGTTTATTACTGATGTTTGTTTTTAGTGGTGCATGACTGATATGGACACTGCTTGTGAGATGTAATTTTGTAGAAGTCCATGTAATTCTTTCGCAAAAGAGGCTCATTCTCAATTTATTATCTTAAGCCTGAACAGCAATCAAGGAATACTGTCAATATCCCTTCACCCGGAGACATATTTGACAAAGCCTGTGTAGTATTCAGTTATCTTCTTTTTAAAAAAAAAACAATTAGGGAAAATAATGCAGACACTTGTTCAGGGTTACTTTGCTATCTTTGGAATTATTTGTATGACTCGTAATACTGACCGGTATAGATAAATAATCAGATCTCAGCTGTTGTTCATTCTGCTTGCGCCACACTTGACGCAAAAGATGTAGGTGGATAATTATTTTGCCTGAGTAATATGTTCTTGTTCTCAGTCTTTCTGATTGCGTTTTAAAAATATTTCAAATAGTAAAATGCTGTAGACTGTATGAGGTAGGATGTTGAGCTTCGGTTATGAGTTCTGAGGAAGATTCTGAACTGTAGCACATTCTTTGTGGAGTCTGCTTGTTCCTGCTGTGCAGGTCTGAATGATGCTCAGTCAATAATGTGCCGCCATTTGGGGAATCCGGGTCACAGCTATATAGTGACATGATCCGGGCTTGGACCTGTAATGAGAGCTGAGCCTTGACTGAGAGAGTGCATTGAGCCATGTGGAAGGCCTGTTTTATTATTTCATGGCCTCATGAGGTGTGATATTCCACAGGCTTAATCCTCTCCTTACTGGAGCCCATCAGCTTTCACTGCATTGCCACCCTTGTAGCTTGATCTCATCAGCGCTGAGCAGCTGTGCAAGGCTGGTTATGGCAGACACAGGGGACAAACACCTCCAATCATGGCAGTGTCCTGGTTAAAGTCAGCTCTGGTGATTTAGCGTTTATGCAAAAGTAAAAGTCACTCAAGTGCTTCACCGTCAATCATTAAGTCTCTTATCAGCATATTTTTCTATTCCTTTTTAACCAAATGTTTTAAATAACATTGGGCTTCTGCATATTTAGTGTTGGAAGTTTAGATTTTTATCATACATTTTTTCAAAGAGCCAACACATTATGTCATGTATAGTATCCTGAATCTTTCTAGTTACTTTCACAAATAAATCTACGTTTTAGGTTAGTTAGACATGATCTACCCTGTTTTAAATCCCTACTGACAGTGTGTCTTAGAAGAGGATGGTAAAAATTTGAGTTAAATGGAAGAAAATTTGCACTTTTTCTTCTCCTCGACATTTCCCTCCTGCCCTCTTCGCTCTGTATTTCCTGTTCCCCTTTAACTGTAATTAAACTGAGTCCCCTGCAGGGCCTGACACCATCCTTTGTTACTAAGCAACCTGACGGCGGATGTCACAATTATGGCAGCCACAGAGTGTTCGCAGTAGCAGTGCAGACAATGGCACTTTGATAGGATGAAAACATGAAAAGTTAAAAAATGCATCTTGGGAGGGTGCATAGCTTTTCTTCAAAATGTATTCTCATTAGAAAAAGAAACAGGTAGCAAGCAAAATGTATGGGGATTCTAACGACATAAGAAAATGTAGCCCCAGTGAAGTTCTAGAAAGTTGTAGTGGATGAATGAAGATTTTTAGTGCTTTCACCTCTTGAAATTCACCATACGTTTGAAAACCCCTGCAGAGCACTCCTCTTAGCGAACAACAGGGTTAATTGGACTACTGCACTCTTAGTTCTCACTCTAATCATTCTTTCCTCACTCTGCAGTGTCCCTTATTCTGTTTCAATCTACTGTACTTTAGGACAGCTCAATATGATTCATTAGTTGTTTGTTATTGTGCAAAGGTGGCCAGAAACGGGACTGTTAACCATTAACTGGACTGTTGCTGATGGACAGTTCTCTCCTCTGGTCCTACCTTTTGTTCATACTGAACTGAACCCCATGCTTTTCAATACTGTAATGGTATAGCCTTGGTAAACCTATAAAATGATTTTTTTTCTAGGTGTGTTCGGCTATGCTATGAGTGCACTTATTTTCTGTGCAAGCAAAGGGTATTAAACGTAATGAAATCACTGTGAGGGCATCAGGAGCTGTGATAAACCACATGTGTCCCAACCATGTAAAAACATGGGTAAGCAAAGAAAGGTGTGGTGTTAAAAAGCCACTAAACTGCTGTGTTAATGTTCCATGGAGAAGTGGTGAGAGATGGGCATGTAGTTAACAAAGGTCTGAGCTAGAAGATCAGAAGAGTCTTGCTTACTGGTGCTAATAATGATGATGATGATAGTTCAGTTTCTTTATGCTTAATTAATAAGAATGCAGAACAAATTAGAAGACATGTTAAGATTCAAGTGGCTGATTTTGTCGTAATATGCATCACAACATTTTGCAGCAGTTGCTTAAGTAACATAAGAGTACATACGGTACATTGATTTGAGTTCTTTATCTTCATGATCCTGCTACGTTTTTATACATGGAAGTGATATGTCCACTGTGAGATTGCATTCAGGAGAAGAGGGCTGTCTTCTAGGGATTACATTCTGTCTCATGTCATTTGTAGCTTCTGGAGAAACTGCAGTCTTGTGTGTTCCCATGGCATAAATTAGGTCTTTCTCTAACAGTTGCAATTGACTCAGGACAGCAACTTCAAGGACACAACACTTGACACAACACACCTTGAGAATGATACAGTTGAGAATGTGTTCCTATGGAGCTGATGTTGCCGGTTCAAGTCTTGGCTTTGTCCTTAATTGAGGGTGACTGGGGTTTTCCAATTGGGGGACATGACTGGCTGAGCACCACCAGGGAAGGCCTGGAATTAATTGCCAGAGCTCTCTTGACTTTCCGGCAAACAGCGACCACTGTGACTTTCCTAGTGCTGGCAGGGTTGCAGTGATGATGGTGAGTCACTGTTTTATTATGGTTATGTATATCCTTCGCTTGTATGGTTTTGGCAAAGTGGGCACTGTTCAACAAGCACTATCCTTAGTTTTCCAGGTTGTGAGGCTCCAGAGACAGAGGGTCATTTTGTGTTACAAAATGGTCTTACATAAAAAAACAATCTGCCTATAAATACCTCCTAATAGTTTAGATTGTTTAGATTGCTGGAGAATAAAGATGCTCTGTAGCGTCCCACAGCCCATCCCAAACCAATCCAAGCATTCCAGAGGCCTTCCAAAGAAAGCTTGAGTGCGCTTAGAGCTGAAAGAAGGGAGTCATAAAACGACCACAGATGCATTAAAAAATCCTAGCCTGTAAACATCTGAAACCACTGGCACCTAGGAAAACTGACCTAGCACTTATGAAGTCATTCTGCTTCAAAAAAGCACCCTGCATAATGGCTTGGCTGGGTCAAAGGTGCTGATGTGCGTTTTTTGGTGGTGAAACACATTAATATCATTAGCAGGACTGGCATAACACAGCCACAGGAGGAAAGTACAGCACAGGACGTTCTGCAAAGCAACTGCATTAAGAGGCTAGAAAATAGACCAATAAAACAAGCAGGGCACGAAATGAATAAGGACCCCTCTAATGCGCCCGTGGGTCATGTTTCCCATCCTCTGCACTTTTCGAATTGAGTCAATTACTTGCATTTATTTCTCTGTCTGTAACTGGTTAGGGCTAATGGACTGCAAGGAGGACGTGTATAATGAGTATTACAAAATCTACTGGTCCGATGATAAACACTACACAGTTGTGCTCTTGTTTTACAAAATTAAATTAGAGCAACAGCCTAAGCTTGAATTCTCTTTTTGCAATCTTAACATGCTAATGTGTCCGTGTGGACATAGCACTGTAGTGAAAACAAAACAAAAAGTCCACACCAGAGCTTATCCTGGCCCCAAAGTGTTAAGTGAACTAAGGAGTACAGTACATACAGTAACTCTGCTCAAGCAGCGCTGTTCCCTATTTATACAACTGGGTGGCCTGGAATAATGTACCTCACTCAAGAGGCATCTGCAGCCAGGCCTTGAACCCACAACCTGCCAGTCATAAAGCCAAAGACTCATCTCAGCTGAAGCAGAAGCCAGTAAACACTGGGGTCAGGAGACCCAGGACGACAAAACCCAGCTCTGGAGGCTACAGCTACAGTCAATACAAGACATAATTGAACAACATGCACGAAACAAAGGAAAAGATCTGGGAAAGAAGTGAGCCCCAATGCTATCCCGTTTGATGTGTTTTATTATCTTTTTTTATGCAGTTGAATTCCTACAGGAACTTCCGTTATGGGGCAGTGTCACAGGCTGATTAACAATCGGCACTTCTCACATTGTGGGGGATATGGAAAGCAAAGATCACCTGAGGAACGTAAATTAAATTGAAAGTTAGTCAAGTGTGACTGGAATTACAGGTCCTTAAAAACAAACCCTTTTGGACTGATATCATGCCCAAACTGATCTGAACCACAGCACCAACTTCCCTGTTCTATCGTGTGGACAATTACTGTACAACCACATCAAACCACAGTATGAAACACTCTCCCACTGACATGCTGCTCTGTTTTCTGTTGTGATACAAAAAGAACTACCCAGCGGCAGACTTTGATTTTCCTGAAACCTGGAATGGACAAAACTGCTAGTCAAAGGGAGTCTTAATCTGTTTGATAGCATTGGTTCAGCAGGTTTATTACAAACCTCGAAGATAAAAAGGAAAAGAGAGGAAAGCAGAACAAAGAAAAACAAGATTGTTTACAGACAAATGTGCTGCTGGAGACTATAGCCTTTGGTTCTTTTTCAGGGGCTGGAATTATATTATTGATTTCAAAAGGGCTGCTCGACAGGACCTTTTTGTGAAATGGCCCTGGAGAAACGGCCGTGCAGTTATGAACAAGAGTCTTGTCTGCAGAAATAGGAAGGCTACCCAATCAATCCTGTAGGCAGCGCTTGCAGAGAGCAGCAGGGGATCCTTCAGCAGCAACATATAGGAAAAGAGATTGTAATGGCCTAGTACATTAGATAAATAGCGTTTACTGCTATGGAAACGACTTCCACCTGGTTGCAGGCTGCCTGCCAGGCTGACGATGAGGATGGATCTTTAAGAGCTTGTATTTATAGTTTCTGCTGCTGGATTCCTCCCCTGTCATAATTACAGTGCCCCCTGCCTTTCCAGAAGAACTCGTACAGCACAGAGGCGTATCCCTGTCAGCGATGACACAGAAGAGGTCATGCCAGTCACCTGAACCAGCTGCCCTCTGTTCAGCATGGCGATGACCTGTGGGTGGCAGGGCATGTGTAGTGAGCTATTACTTCATGCAGAGCATTTCCCTTGCTCTAGATGATGATGAAGAAGAACACTGTGACCCCTAGCAGGCTGTTGGGTGAACCTGAAGCAAATTATGTTGCAAACAGCTGGCAGAGAAAGGAGTATGAAGGCAGATCTCACAGAAATACCTCCGGCAGCACATATTTAGAAGACAACAGACATTACACACCCTGGATTTCACGGCAGGCGATAGCTTTTAGAAGATGAACAAAAGAAAGGTTGAAAACAAGTGGAGGTCACACAGACAATCTTGTGATTGTCTCCTCTTGGGTGACACTCTTTTCAGATATTTACATCCAGATTAAATAACCCATGCTGAAATATTTGGCATTGTTCAACTGGCTGTAAGAATCTCAAATCTTGACCGTCGTGAAATGCTTCAAATTGTTATTCAGTGAGATGCCTATCTATTTTTCTGGATCGGTCTGGAAACTAACCCACAAGACAAACAGACGACAAGGGTAGAAAAATGGCACAAAGAGAAACAGGATCAACTGCAAATAAAGATGCTGTTGTTGACTCCAGTCACTGTTTTCTCAGGAAGCTGATTTCATATCATTGCTGAGAGGTAATGTGTGTATACTGTAGGGTACGCACGCACCTCGACTGGCAGGAGGCACAGGCTTGCCCAGACTAATCGTATTCCTAACCAGTACACCATTATCCTCATTATTCTTCTGGGACCACTTCCAATGCATGTCTACAAGGTGGAAATACTCTCGTTTCCTAATAAGCCGTCTATAAGTTATAAATGTAACAACTTTGTTTAGTAACCCTGTTTGAAGAAAGAAAATATACTAATGTCCATTAGAAGCACAGTAAATGGCTTTTAGCAGGCCTATTAATTAAACACACAAAAAGGCAGAACAATGGAACACTTAATTCTACACCCTATTTCTTTCAACTTGCATTATTTATGACAAACATACATTTTAATTCTCCACGGCTGTTAAGTCTATTGTTTTAGAACTGTTTCTGTATCCTGCCCTTAACTAAATGAAAGATGACTGCCAGCCTGTGTAACCTTCATGAGGCCCTGCCAGCAGTGATGTTGAGTCAAGTTGTGAGTTTAGCTAAGCTTGCAAAAATTAACTTGTACTGTAGATCATCAGGGTAGATTAACCAGTGCACTGGGCTTTTGTTTCAGAAAGGGGAACAAAGACATAGAGCTTTTAAAAACTTTGAAAGTATGTCTCATTACTCTAAAAATTCAGAATGACTAAAATCAAAATAGTATATTTTTAAGGTTCCCATCAGAACCCGAAACATCTTTAACAGAGGAAAGGATACAAGTTTGGATACAATTAAATAGATTTATTAAATTGTCTTGTTGTTTTAAAGGATGAAATAATTGAATAATTAGTTTTTCCTGCTTTTCTAGTGATCAGGTCAGAGATGATGATGTATTTGATGAGGATGAACAGGAGTTTCTATACTGTATGTCACCAGCCTCACGCTAAATCACATAGTAACTGGTGCTGTTTCAGAAAGACTCAATTACTTTTCTAACATTTCATAGTAGAATGTAATTATGTATTACTCTCAGTTGTTGCTTATGAAATAACATTACTTGTGATCAAATAGCTACTGAAGAATTTGAAACGACTAGTCAAAGAATAATAAAAGATAAGGAAATCACCAGACTCAAGGTGTTATTTACATTGAATGCAGCCAAAAACATTATAATATTTAACCAGAATAAAGAGTTAACGAGCAAAGTTAGAGTGTGATGTGAAAGTGAGCACCTGAGATCTGTTGAAATGGCAATAAAACTGGCATTTTAGCACATTGCTTACTGTAATATCTTGGTTCTGAAACCTAGCAAAATGAGAGCAGAGAAATGGGATGATTAGAAACTTGACTCATCCATCAAAGAACTATCAGCAACTAATAATGCTCCTCATCTATATAGTTTAGTACAGCGCCCTGTCAGGTAGTGCCGTTGTGTCATCACCATTGTAAATTCCAGGGAACATTCATTTCGATCAATTTGCTGGCATTATGAAGAGCTCTAAAATGCTAATGATCCAGATCACAAACGGAAATTCCGAGAACTCTAAAGACTCTTTGTGCTGGCAGAGTAACACAAGCATTACAAACACAGCCATTCGGATCCTGGCAATTTCATTTTTGCCACAGTACTCTCTGGAAAGGGGCTGCAGAGAGTGGTGGGGGGACTTCTGTAGTCATGACTGACTTACACGTTGTGGGTTTGAGTCCCTGCTGCAGAGAGCGCTGCTGTACCTGTTGTGCTTCCTTTACCTTTTACCTTTTACTCCGTAGAAAGTCTTCAGAAACACTTTTGTGGGACTTTACTGGTGGTGATCAATATGTATGCGAGTATAGGAGTACAGTATGTGAGTATTTAAAATTAAAAAAAGATTTCTGAAACAAAGTTGAACAAGAAATTCAGTGACACTTCTGTCTTTGTATACTGTGCCCTGTCCTCTGTATCCCATCGTTGAAAGATATGTCTTGTATTTAATTGTATATGTATCACTAAATTTATAAAATTCTTTTATAGGAATTTAGTTTCAGGAAAAAGAACTACCTTTAGTCTTTTGGGTTGTATTCCTACTTGAATTAAAATAACACAAGAAGTATCTGCTTGTTTGTTCTTCCGAGCTTATTGCACTGCGCTGAATTCGTTCACCACTCTTCGTTCGAAGTGTGCTTCCTGTTTGCTGTCAGCTAAACATCATTTCCTCTTGTGATCCGATGGCCTCGTTTCAGTGTTGATCATGAAATAAACCTTTGGTTTGTCTTTGTCCACACGAGGCAGGATTTTAAAAATCTGAAAGAAGTCCCCTAGTAATCTATTCTATTCAAGACAAAAGATACTCAGATCCTTTTGTGTCCATTGTGTTATTCCAAATACTCTTTAACCTCTTCCAAGAGCCTTGACATCCAGGTTGTAATGGATTATCAAACTGAAGGACAAGCCAGAAAGAAAAATATGATCTATATATAAATATGCATACAGTGTCCAGGTATAGGAGTAAACTATATGTGAGTGTGACAAAATGTATCTTGTGATGAAGTGCCAAAAAGTGCAGCAATCAGAGTTTTTTCCCATTGACTTAATCTGGGAAGTGTCAGCTGTCACACAGCAATCCTCCACTTTCCTGTCTGCACTGTGGAGAGCAGCAGACGGCCTGGCCTGCGGAGTGGCTGGCTCTCACTGGGCTCGGACTGACAGAGCTGAAGGGCACGGCTGCAGGACCACAAGGGCACCGGCATCCTGGCGACTGCCCAGTCCAGGGTGGGTCTCACTCACCAGCCAAGTCTGAACAGAGCAAGATCCTGGGTCGCTGAGCAGTGAATGCCACTGTGCTCCACACTGCAGTCCCACACACACCTGAATGTGCAGGTGATGCAAAAGCAAGGAGAGGTGCGGCCACATAAACAGTGCCAAGGTAAGTGCAAGAACACCTGGCATTTCAAGGACAGACAGTACATAAAATTCAATGCTAGGTAAATGAAGAGCAAACTACCTGTAGGTAAGTAGTAAGCTCACACATTATACCTTTCCCAACTGAGTTTCTGAGCTTCAGGAACACACACATGAGAGCGATCTGGGTGGTCATGTAGATTCCTCTGTGTCCCCATCAAGACAGTGTGGGTAGGCAAACTAAAATTCAACCAGATTGCTTGGGTACAAAGCCAAAAGCATGGAATTTAAACCTAGGAAAGCTTATCTTAAACATCACCATGAGCTGCTAAGACCTCATTTAAAATATTGTGCTCAGTTTTGGATGCCACACCACAAATAGGATGTTATAACCCTAAAGAAAAGTTAAAATAAGACTAAAAAGAATGATTCCTGATCTCAGGAGGATTGTCATGAACCTGACATCATCCATCGTGGTTCTGATAGTTAATAATATATTAACTAATTACAGGTTAAATCACTAATTAAATAATCAATTTGTAAAGTTTAATTAAATCACCAAATTGTAAACACATGAATTTTAAACAATTTAGAAAGTGAATTGGTTCAGTTCAGTCAGGAAGCCAGCTCTAGACGAGAGCCACAGGATGTTGGGATTTGAAACAGCTTCACACTGCTTCATTGGACAACGAACCTGCTTGGGTTGTGAAAATGAAATTGCTTCACATGTGTAGAAATTCATGACCCATAAGGCCTGCTGGATTCTTATTCTCCATGATCCGGGCTGGTCATACCTTGCATGGTTGCAAAGAAGCTAAATAGTTTCTGGAACAAATGAGGTGGAGTCAAGTACAGTATTTAAGATTCTAAAGCATATAGATAGGGTCAACCTAGGAGAAACAAATATGATAATCTGGAAAAGGGTTCCGGTCAAACTCAACTTCTTCAAGAGCTTGTCTGATACTTTCACCATGTATCTGGAACTTACATTACACATGTGTGTTGGATATCCCAAGGCGAAACCAGTGTTTTCCATATGCGGTGTGACAAAGTCATAATAACAGTTAATTTGGTCAATTTAGTCCTTCACCAATCTGTGCACATGGTATGACTGTGTTCACTGGTCAAAGAGGACTCAAAACTTTAACCAATCAGTTGTCAAAATAATGCAGTGAAAAGAAATGAAATGAAAAATGAAAATAATCAGCAGTGTGAAGCCAGTGCTAATGCAGGGATATTAAGTGAGATTTACCAATTAGTTTTGTCTAAAGTTAAAATGAGAAAACACAGAGAAGAACGAGGGTACTTACAGAAACATGAGCATTTATATTTTAAGCACATGCAGCTACAGTATTAGGGGTAAGAGGTATATTAAAATTGTTTTATACATGAAGCCCCTGTATGAGATATGTATTATGAATAGAATACATTTCTGTATACACAGAAATTATGAATGACATTTGGAAATTACATATCCAAGTCACTACCCTGAAAGATTAGAAAGGGGAGCTGTACATTAAAATGGCATAAAATAAAACAAAAGTTAGTTTGATTTTTTGTTGTTGTATAGATCTGTGTTTTTCTCTTCTTTTGTTCAGGGAGAAATTTTCCACAAGTTTGCCTTCTCATCCCAGGTGCAGACTGTAATAATATACAGTATAGACCTTTTACAAAGTCTGTTTTAGAGGATGAATTATTCTAGTAAGGGGTAAAACCAGCAGTAGAGATAATACTCATACACTTTTATATGCAGTATATAGGGAAAGTGATATAATGGCACTTGAGTGAGACACAAGTCAGTAGCAGTCTGTCAAATTTTCCTACTTTGAGTGTTAATATGGGAAATGTAGAATAAGTATGTGGGATTTTTTCTCATTACATAAAAATATTTTGCTAAAAAAAGAGTCAAATGACTGCTACTTAGCCTGATATTAGATAGGCTATAAGGCAAGAATAGTTTTCAGATGAATGGATTTAAATTAAAATACAACAGGAGATGACATAAAGTTTGGATTTTAACTTTCTTTTTTACTTTTAAGAGATTTGTTCCTGTTTGGGAAGCCACACTATTTAGGGCTCTGAGGTCAACAGAACTTGCAGAATGATACAGTATGTTAATTGTCTTTGCATCAGTATAAATTTTAAGACCTGTCCTGTTTTAAGATCTTGGGGGGTGGTGGGATGACATCCCTGAAGAGAAGATTTGCGCATAAATGACGAACAGCTAATTTGCTCATTTAGGCAAGATGTCTGCTGAGCAGATATACCAGATACAACCGTATACAACACCTCTGAACTTCACAGTTTATTTATTTACTCTGTTCTCAGCTGTCTCTTCATGTGGGAGTCACCTGAAAACAGCTGACAGCTTTACAATTGATTGTGATTATAGGCAGTAGAAATACTGTAGTTTCTACAGAAACAGTAACTCTGAGGAACTGCTCATCACTTCATATTATCCCAATGAATGACATTTTCTATAATATGATATAAAGTGTGACTGTGTGCGTGTTGGTGTCTTGTGTGCCCTGTGCCAGACTGGTGTCCTGTCCAGGGCATAACCTGTTGACCTGTGCTTCTTGCCTGTTAGGATAGGCTCCACCTCCCAAGTAGCCCTGTATTGGATAATGTGGTTAGAAAATGGATGGGTTATATAATATATAATTATATAATAACTAAATATAATATAAATAATTTAGAAATAAAAAACTGGGGATTTTTGTAAATATACTGTAACTTCAGGGGCACCTGTAGATGGAAATTCAGTCTGACTTCCGAACTACAGTAGTTTCAATCAGGAAACTTTTGTACTCTTTGTATCTCTAACATATTAACAATTTTTTAATTTTCAAAGGGATTTCTTGATGTGATAGGATCACAACTTGGATGTTTCCTTGAACTTTATTGAGATTTTGTGAAAAAAAACTTCATTTGAGCCACATTATTGAGTTCAAGTGACAGTGACAGCGTAAAGTGAATTTCAATGTGATTTGGGAATGGGAATTTCAGAACAGTCACTTAGAATCTGCATGATTACTGTATGCTTTTCTGACTTTTAATAATTTCATAAATCATGCCTTGTCATTACTGCACCATAGAAAATAGCGACCTGTATATTAAGAGTAAAAGTCATTAATACGGATGTTACAAGTCTCATTTTTAAGAATTTACTATAGTAGAGTAGTGCTATAGTAGTTGTTTCCAGCTTCCATGTTCTGCTCTGGATTATAGTGTGTACTGTATTTATTTTACTTTCACATGTTTTTTTCTTTACTTTGCAGCATATCTCCATGCTTTTCTATGCTTTTACTCTGATTTACTACACTTTTACCAGGGTCACTGTGTTAGGACCACGCACGGCACCTAGTCAATCTAATTATCTAATTAATCCCTCGCACCTGCCCTCTTCACTATTTAAACCTTCACTTCCCACTTCCTGACGCTCGGTATAGGAGTCACTCCCCCTGGTGAGCACTTTGCTATGGCAAACTCTTTCTGTGTGCTTTATCCTGATGAACTCTCCTGGCCTTTTGACTTTTGGCTTTGGCTCTTGGATTACTGCGGTTTCGGACCTCCCTTTCAGATCTGTTTGTTTCTCGAAGCCAGACTAAGCACCGCATAGGGTTCTGCTTACTTGACGGCTGTGGCCCATAACGCACTGGGGTAAGCTTTACAAGTAAAGACTACATTGATTTAGAATGAAAGAATATAACAAAGGTAACAAACGAGAGGATTTCTACCTACAGTATCTGATGCATGTTCAGTATAAACTGAATTGAATGTTACAGAAAGCTTTGTCAGTGCAGCTTTCATCCTTTTCAGACCAGACTATATGTGGTTGATATGCACCATAATATTGTTTTATCATAATATTTTGGTCATGGCATCAGTGCAAATTCATTGTAACAAGATCATGGGGGTAGCTTATGCGGCTTGTCTAACTATTACAGCCTCAGGGGTGATATTCTGCCATCTGTAGCCAAGCAGGGAGATCTCTACCTATTAATGTTAATCTCTACCTATCTACTGTACCTATTAGTACACAATCTACCTATTAATCTCTATCTGATTGGTGTGTGATGCTTCGATTCAATACCAATTAACACATTGAATTGTCCTTCACCACATTAAAGAGGCTCAACTGCATTGAAGGAAATGGGTGATCTTTCAAGATACTTTTAAACAACATTGACGTTTGAGTCTAATTGCAAAGGTTATCATGCTTGTAAAAAATGGGTGATTTTGACAAGTGGGCTCCAGTCATGATTTCTGTGTTTTCATGTTTTCTCAGTTCAGCTGTCACTTCTTCATTATTTGAGTTAAACACAATCTTTAGGATCCGACTCAAAATAAAGAGAGTTCTTACTCCCCATAACCAGGATCGGACATCATTTAAGAACAAGTAATTTGTCATCACTTAGTTGAAACAGAAAGGATCAGGTATCAGTCGAACGGTAAAAGCACAGGAGAGGAATCACTTTTGAGGGTGGCCATAGACTGTAACTTCTTTTCACAAAATTATATATTCACCCTTTCATAACATTTTTGATAACATCTTATAAAGGATCAGTTCTTAAATTATAACATATACTGTAGATATGAAATGTTTATAGATTGATGAAGAGTTATTTAACAGGACAGATTGCATCATCTTAAGAGCATAATGTTTTTCTGTATATCCAGATGTGAGCAGTGGGGTGCTACAGGGATTCATCTTCGGTCCATTGCTTTTCTGGATCTAGATCAACAACTGGGAATCTGCTATTGTTAGCAAAAAAGCTAAATGTTCTGATGATATAAAACCAAGGAGAGTGGCAAACAGAAATAGCAGTCAAAGAATTACAAAAACACTCCAGGCAAAAAGTAGGAATACATTCTATACATATCTCATGGGTGATTCTGAGCAGCTGAAAGCTACACATGAAAAGGATCTGAGTGTTTATGTAGATTCATCTGTGTCCACATCAATACAGCATAGGAAAGCAATGAGAAAAGCAAACAGAATATGTGAACACAGAGCAAACAGTGTAGAATTCAAATCTAGGAAAATAATGCTTAGTATTTACTATACAGTATACTATATATAGATAAGAAATCATTTAAATCATTGCTTTCACTTTTGGTCACCAAATAACAAAAAGGCCTTAGCAAGTGTTTAAAGACTAATAACAAGAAAGATTTTTGGTCTGACATGAACAGTCAGGTTAAATGAGCCGATTTTTTTCAATCCAGAGCTAAGGAGATGGACAGGGGATTTGATTCAAGTATATGAGATTGTAAGAGTTATTGATGAGGGTTAACCTGGAGTCACACTAGGTAGTGAAATAAGGGCACAGAGCCACGATTGTAAACTTTAAAGGTAATTCATTTAGAATAGACAATAGAAAACACTTCTTTACACAATGACTTTTGGGTGTCTAAACCATGCTTCCAAGCCATGTGTTTGTGATCCAAACTCTGCATCCCTAAAAGAACAGGCTGGTTCAACTTTTCAGTTCTCTAGGCTACTAAACTACTACATGATCAGACTGGCTGGATGTCTTTTTCGTGCAGTCTGTCTCATTCTGATGGGCTCACACTTCTTGCCAGGGAGAGGAGGACTCACGACCTGACATCAAGGATACAAAGATATGAAACAGTCATGGTATTACTGGAACAAATAATGAACCATGTTGTTCTCTAAGCCCCTCTCTTTGTACATGGTGCTTCACGTCTTTTGAATAGTACTGTGTAGAAGAGCCTGCAGCTTGTGAGACCAGAAATGAATCAAATTGCCATGCGGAGTCTTGTTATAGTCTGCTCTTATTTGCTCTTGGTGTTTTGCCATTGCTGTATAATTTCTATTTTCAATACGCCAGGCTCCTGTATGTAAAGGTTTCTAGTCTTTTAATTCCTTCCTCTGGTCAGGATTTAAATGTTCAAACAAAGATACTTATTCTTGATGTGTTGGTGTCCATTGTTGATGACACTTTACTGTTCCTTATTTACAGATTGAATATACTGGGCAGTGGATTGGGTTTCTAAAGAAGCGACTGGAGTTGAGTCTCTGTGTGCCCCTTGCTGCTCTGGGGCCAGGAGAGTGCCTTTTGCAGAAGCCCACAGCCAAGCCTTTTAGCAGAACTGCACACAGAGTGTAAACTGCGGAAGGAGCAAGAATAGGCTGCTATCAGCTGAGTAAGTGATTAGACAAGATTGTGTGCTAACAAGGCTCTTGTCTCCATTCGCTGCCATTAGACGGAGAGCAGTGTATTGGGGAGTAGGATGTGGTCTGGGTTTGTGGGCAGGGTACTGCGTTTTGGTCGGTCATAAAAACACATAATTGCTGAGGCTTTTTGTTTTTTGCGATTCACTGGAGACCAGAGTGAGGCAACATACACAGCAAAAATAGAGCTTTGTTACACATTTAATTGATTCCTCCTTGGCTTGGCTATAATTTAAACTAAATAAAAATAACTAGCCAGGGTTTTATCTGCATGTCCTGAATATGAATTGTCAAATGGATATTATTGTGAAGGTTTATGTCATAGTAATGGGATCAATGTTTGGGATTTAATGGGCCTTAGGTAATGTCTGACTAAAGCAAGCCTTAATGTCGACAATAAAATGTACATTTGAAACCTTTTGACTTTTTATTTATTTGTTACAGTACGTCTACTGGTAATACTTAAGCATTCTATAGCCTTTGCCCAAAGTGCACTGTATGTACCATATATGAATAACAAATAAAAGAAGAGCTTTTGTATTCTAAATTGGTTCAGATATAAATTTCATACACGGATGCAGATATCTTGAAAAAGACTCAACATATGATGTGGATGGTGGTGACTATTTTGAGCAATTATGTTTTGCCTGATGTTTTGTTTTTTAGAAGAGAGATCTCTTTACCTCTTGTCTTTTATTCAATTTTTTTCCCTCTTGTAATTTACAAGACTAAGTAGTTTGAAGAATTCACTCTTACTTTTATTCTGCTTTATTTTTTTTCTCAGGGGATTTAAGAAAATGTCTGATCACATCCAGACAGAATATGGCCTTGAATCATTTTAATTAGCAGAGAACTGCTTTAAAAAAAAAAAGAATACCAAGCACTTCCCTTCTGAAGCCTTCTGAAGCCATTGTAAGTGTGAGTATACAATGAAGTTAAAAATATGAATATCTTGGTCTCTTTCTCATCCATACGGAACTTTATCACCAGATTCCCTGCAGGCATTCTGTGGATGTGTGTACGTGTGAGCATGCAGAGCCCTTTTCAGGACATACAAATCTTTATAATCACATAGAGTATAGGATGAAGCCTTTTCTATACCCATAAACAATATTTGCATTTTCATGGCTCATTTCTCTGAAAACATTTTGTGTTACTCGAATATGTTGACTGGACACTTTTGAAAGCTTTTGGCTCCATTGAAAATCCTACTCTACTTCCTCATTTTAGGATAAAATTCTCCTTATTAAATCAACACTTCAGTTCAAAGAGCTGATGCCAGATGTCTCAAGAAAACTAAACCTGCCATTAAGTATGGGGTATCTTACTTACAGTTAATGTTTTTCTTTTCTAATATCTGTGATTTTTTTCCTTTGTGAAATTTTATATACTGTGCATGCTTCAGACAATACACAATCATGCTTGGACTAAGATCAGGAGTGGCATGGGGATCTCATTGCATAAACATACTTGCACAAACTGATGATTTCCAGTAGGACTATAATTTGTTTGAAAATTTCCCAAATAACGCCTAAATATCATAGTGTCTGCAGTGTTTATATGTTAAAGTTTGTATATATATATATTTGGTGTTTTACATTGATCAGAACACTACTTTCTGTCATTTTAGATTACAGAGTTTTGGCATCTTCTATTAAATATTTATTTGCCTTCTGTATACTTCTTGTATAAAGCAAAAGCTAGTTAGGTATTGCAGTCTCATATTTACTGCTCAAAATGTTGAATGAGTGGCTTAGTCAGTAAACTCATTTCTGAACTGAGCCTGGGGCACATCACTTGCTGACTGTGGCTGGGATTCTCCAATGCTGGCACAAATGCTCGGTTTTGTTTTTATTGTATAAAAGGGTAGCTCCTTATATTAGGGTTGAATGTGTCATTTATCAATGCATTACAAATGAAATATATTAACAAAGTATTAAGAAATGGACATATATGTGATACTAACCATGCTTTCCTGTAGACGTTCAAGCAGATAGCTGCGTCAGCATGGGTAGGCTGCCAAGGAACAAGTAAACGTGTTTCTTTTCTTTTCTTTTTCAGCATGAAATAAACCTTTACTTGCTCCTTTGCATCCTTTACTGTAGATTGATTGCATGTTAGAAACAAATCCCTAGTCCTGACCACAGACTGAACCATACAGTATCCCAAACCCTTAGGCTAGGGGGAAATAATAATTTTATAGCTCTTACTATTATTGACAATAAATTGTTTACAGATCATTAACGGACTGATCTGTGGTGTTCCCAAAAGCAGAATACAAACTGAACCCCAATGGGGTTTGAATACATAAAAGGGGAATTTAGCCTTCATATAACTTCACATGAAAAAAAAGACGACTTTTTTTGGAAAATGACAACATCTAGCATGAGTTCCCCTTCTTTTAACAAGCACCTTTCAAGTGCTGGGTTGAATTGTGTATAAGTGGAATGATTCCTCTCTTGTTTCCCACGCTGGAGCTGTGTTGGGCCTGAAGAGTTTGAGTAAATGAATATGACAAAGGCCCACACAAGGCGGAGGGAACAAACATTTTCTCCATTTCTCTGTGCCAGAATGTTGTCAGCAGGAAAGGATTTAAATATCCAATTATGCTGAATATATTTGGTGAAAAGAAATCCTGTTTTATTTGAACTGAGTTTTATTATGACAGGATCTTCACAGCTTATATGTGGATAACAAGAACACTAGTATTTAGGGAAACACCACTTTAAAGCAGAGGATAAAGTAGGTCTCCATTTTTGGTGCACATGTGCCTTTTAACTGTGTTTCTCATTTCTGGTTCAACATGGATATTCTTTTTTTTACAGTAGGAAAACTCATAGAGCTAATCTGTTTATTTTTACTGAACCCTTATTTCAATATGCACCCTACACGCCCAAGTGTTTCTGTTCGTTGAGACCTATTGTCATTTATGTTGTAAAGGCACTGGTACCTAATATTTTGGGATTCCCTTTGGGATTTGGCCTGGGAAAAAAAAGAAAGAGCCAAATTGGTTCTGGCTAGTGGATTTTTAGTTTGATTCATCAATGTAAAGCAACTACGGGTGACAATCACTTATACAGTATACCTGTTATAGAACATGGTCTTACAGTATATTCCCCAGGGTTTTACAGTAAACTGCCCATTCTTTTCTAAATGAAGAGCAGAAATTGGCAATTTTCTAACAGTTTGTCCAAAGTGTGCCCAGGGGAAGAATGTGTTCTTCCCATTAACCATTGCAGTTAAGTATAAGAAAACAATTTGTAATGCAGCTTTAAAGACCCACCTTCACCAGAGCATGTTCTGACAGTTTCTATCCAGCACAACAAGGGTTTGCTCAGCTTTTAAAATGCTATTTTGCAGCTGCTTATGATGGGGGAGTGATATTAAAAACTGAACGCAATGAATAAGAGATACTTGTACTCCCAGATGAGAGCCCCTCTGAGTCCCTGCTAAACTTCTTTTGTGATGTCTAATGAACACATTACCTATCCGCCCACATGTGCTGCGAAGAGCTCTCTTCAACGTACTTTGCAAGCAAAACTCAGAGAGCACCTCCAAAATAGCTCATGTCACTGTTGTAAGTACTTTTATATTTCATTTCCTGTGCTGTTGCTTTGTAATAGTTTACAATGCACTACAATGTCTACAATTTGAGGCAACTATGCATTTATTCCTTTGAAACATACTGTACAATATTTAAACATCATCACAACAGGGTAAATCACAACCTTACCTTGCGGTCTGTGTAATGATGTATAAAAGTTGATATTATCAACATACTACCTCGATGTGGGTTAAAGTCTGTAGTCTAACATGTCTATTGAAAGTTATAGGAAAGCTGTAGGTTCCTTCCACTGGGGGTGCAAGATAAGCACTGTATTCCAAGCTGTAATCCTAGGCCTTAGCTCATTGTAACCAGGACTCCCAAAGAGGCCGTGAACAACTGGTGGCTAAGTGCCATCAAAGCTGGCGGAGCTTTGGAAAACTGTTGTTTCTCCAGCTTACTGGGTCCTGCAGGATGCTTTTTGAGCTTATAGTTAGATCACTGCTCCTCCAATCTGTGTTGTCTTCCCTGCAGGGCACCACGGAGCTCCCCATGTGTTAAACATGGAAATGGACAGACATGCGGTGCATGTCATGAACACACACACAGATGCTGTGCAGGAGCCAAACAATTAACAATTAGAAATTGGAAAATATTGGTAATTACATTCTCTTTGAAAAGGGGAACAACAAAGTCATATGAAAACACAACAGGAGCATTTAGGATTGAAACTAGGAGACACACTTTTACACAGAGAGCCGTGGGCATTCACAGTAACCCACCCAGTCATGCTGTTGATTCACAGTTGACTGGGACCATTTGCAAAATAACAGGATCCTATTGTTGACGCGAATCAATTAACAATTAGGAACCTGGGAGACTCATTGGGACAAAATGCTTTCTCTCCCATACAGGCCTTCTCCTGTTCTGGTGTTCTTAATCCAATCCAATTTGAGAGCCAAATCTGGACAGGTCAGAGTACTCTGTACTATGCAGTGACAACATTGGACAGACAAACTGAATCATTAAGCACGCCTGCATCCCTTGTCAGTCCCAGGTGATCTCCAGTCAGGGAAGCACATGTTTTTAAAATGTACGTGCGTTTTAAAATGGTGCGTTTAAAAATGTATATTACAAAAGAAAAAATCCTTTTGGGAGCCCTAAAATGGACTCTTGACACTGATGAATAGGCTAACTTTAAGACCATTATGCTGGCCACTAAGAGCTCATTAACTACACGCCAACAGAAGCCTATTCCCCCCAGCTATTTCCTGACCTGGGACCAGGGAATTCAGGAACTGCAGAGTGATGGAGAGAAGAAGAGCTGCTCTGAAGCAGCACTATTAATTTTTTATCATTATCAGTGCTATTAATTAGAACATCATAGGCTGACGCCTTTATCCAATGAGATATAAGTTTTTAATGCAGTTGTAGGATAAACATAAATACATGCTGTGAATAACAATAAAAGCTGCATAGTGCTATAAAGAACAGCCTACTCTTTTAGTTGTCAGGATAAATGTAATAGTGGACAAAGATACAGTACATTATACTGAGCAGCTAAAAAACATAGTACATCAACACAGCAAGTCTGAACATAATTATGCATTGAATAAAGCCGTAATTAAAGAGTGCTTGTGACAAGCACTGCAGTGCAGGCGCAGTAAGACAGGTGAGGAGAGGGAGTCCAGAAGGACATCAGAGTTGGTCCAGGAAAATGGAAAAAGAAGATAAGTTTGAGGCAGAGGCAGGAGAGTTCCCCTGTCTCAGGAAAGACAGAGGAAAGGTGATTTCATATATATCTCTCTGTTCTGAAAGATGTGATTCTTTTGTACAATTTAAATTGTCATTTCTGCATTTTCCGACCAATTTACTCTTCAGTTTAATTGGGAGAGTTTTTTTTCTTATTTTCCTTAAAAAAATAAAAAACTCAGATCACACCTACATTAGCTGCGCGTCAGACACTTAAAGTCTGTGTGTGAGTGAGAAGAATTGTGGAAGCCAAGGTTTCCTCCAAAGTTATAAAATTATATAGAGCCACAGACTGATGACTCATGCCATGCTACTTGATTTTCTGACTCATCTACATTAGATAATCCTGTGTAGTTCACAGTGCAGCTCTGGATTCTCTTATACTGCAAATACTTTATATTTGATTTATTAACTGTTTGTATGAAAGAAAACATTTGATGGTTGGTTTATGATGTTGTAAGATCTTTTACTTTAAAATGTCTTGCTAACTAATACCTAGCTATACAAACATCTTTTGCTACAGTATATGCCTCATTAGAGGGTGGTGCAGGAGGAAGTCATGTGAGTCAGTAGCCAAGCCAGCAGCTGAACTGGCAAACGTACTTCTCTTTAACAGCTAGGTACCTTAGGTTATAAATTTATACTTTATGCATTTTACATAACACTCTGTACCTACATGTCCTGCACTTAGCATGGTGTCTGAAATTCTGCCAGTCTTGAATTTCACATAAACCTGGATGTATTTCCCACACAGTTTCCACACCATGCATCCTGCTGTTGTACCACATGGATCTGTATTGGGACCACTGCACATTTACTCATATGTGTAAGAAATAAATGGGGAAGCCTGCATAGGTCTAGTGTTTTATATCGGTCAGGATAGAGTTAGGATAACAGTGTTAAGAGAACAAATATGGAACCTGTAAGGAATCCAAGTGTTGAGGTATGAGGATCCTATGCAGATGAAGGAGAACGTAGATACTGAAGCAAGTGTCCAATCCAAAACGTTAGGCGAGTTCGTATTCAAACGTCAAAAGGTAGTTCGAAAGCCGAGAGATACTGAAACAGGCGTCCAATCCAAAACGTAAGGCAAGTTCATGGTCGAAAGGCGAAAGGAAATTTAGAAGCCAAAAGAGGTTTCGTTAGGGTTTCAAACAAGGCAAAGTAAGAGCTCTCTAGGAGAGGAAACAATACCGAACAGCGAGAAGCGCGTCTCGATGGTTTAAATAGCGCTGCGTGCCCACGGTAGAGCGAGTGCTGATGGATTAACACATGCGGCGGCGCTTGTTATTATCAACCCTCTGCTCGCACTGGTTAGCTCTCTTAGGTCTTGATCTCTGCTGGCTGGTGGTTGTGACAGAACCGTGACCCTAATATGACAGAGCTTGAAGTTTATTTTGAAGATGCAATGGTAGAGTTCTCAAAACAAAAGTTTACTATTTCAGGAAAGCAGTCTATAAAAAATAAGACAAACTCTAAAATACAAAGTAAAAATGAAATTATTTTCCATGTTTGTAATTTTTAACATAGATTTTTGATTACATATAATGAGGAATTTATTAAACATACTTAATCATTATATTGATTAGTAGTTATGATTATTATAACAGATCAGCAGCCGCATACTAGCATGTTGTAATTAATAAGAAGCTGTTTTGCCAGTGTTCTCCAGGCTCCCAAAGGTGATCATTAAGCAATACAACATTGTATTCAGGCATATGGCTATGGCTACATAATTCCCATTTTTTACTAAGTGGCATTTTAAGAGTGCAGATGACAGGATTTCTCACAAGCCACAGAGCCACTGCAATGCTTGTGTTTTTATTTGCGTAAAATATTTATGACTTTTTTTTCTAAGCTGTAAACCTTCTTGAAATGATATTTCTATTATTGTATTATGCTTTTGGCAAACTCATTTCTATACAGCTGAAGTCACAAAGCTATTAATTCATCTTTCACAGATGAAACTCTCTAATCCCACACTTGATATTAATCATGGTTTTTGGAATTTTTTAATTTTACATTTACAATGACATTTTTTTGTTGTGTAGGAATGTGAATTTACTTTGTTATTTCAATACTTTTCTCCCAGTGTCAAAATAGATTACATTAAAAATATTTTAGCAAAATTAGTTTGCATTCTATGCATATTCTGTTTGTATTCCTTGAGAGTAGTCAAGGTTACATTCCTTTGTATTTTGTCTACATAAAAACAAATGCTTCATACCAATCAGCTTCCTTTTTAAATGACATGAGTAGTCCCCTTGCATTTATAATAGACTTAAAATTATACTGAAACTGTTTCTTTTCATTTGAATGAACCTACTGCAGGCATCTGCTGGTCTGGAAAAACTTAGAAAAGTCTTTCATTTCAGAAAAGCCAAATTAATTGCAAGGTTTTATTAGAAAGTATTGTAATGCATTTGGATTAAAGGACGTCTGCTTACCCAGTGGAAGAATTCAACATAACTGCTTTTTAAATATGTTTCTTCATTTGCTGTAATACATACTCATTCCTTTTAAAATATTTTTGCTTGTTCATAGAAATTCTGGATGATTTGCAAATAAGACAAAGCTGACACCCTAAGTGACTAATGTCAAGGCTGAGAAATATTAGGAAAACAGCTTTCCTGTTGGTCTGTTTTGCAGTGTGAGAGTGAATGACTTCCTGGGAGATGTCCACAGTCAAGCCATACATACTGTACCACAGGAGAAATAACTTGTGTGAAAATGCATTACATTTGACATGTAAGCTTATATAATCCTTGCTCAATGTCCCATAGAACAGCCATGCATTCTTTATGGTTAGGATTTGTATAACATGAAATTGAAAAAAGGATTAAAGAATTATTACATGAAATCACTTTTCCACATTCATGCAAGTAACACCACCTCCCTCCCAAGGTGTATGTGTGGAATTTTAAAATGCCACATTTTAAAAGTACAAGTGGATCAATCAATAAATGCAAAACATATTTATCTTGTGTTTTTACCCTGAAGCAAGTAAAAGCTTTCCAGTAAGGTCTATTTAGGCTGGGCTGCCCACCTGTTAGTCTATAATTTAACATCCCATAATCCTGACTGGGGGAAGGATAACATTTATCATACGTACCTTGAATCAAATTGCTCCCAACTATAATGCATAGAGTTATTCTAAGAATGCCAAATGTACAGCACTACTGTAGTCCAAAAAACTATTAATTTCTCAGCTCAAATGCTAACTATGTTAATTATGGTTTCGGTCTTTGTTTCTAACAAGCTGACAGTGCACCATCTCCTCACACAGCAAATTAAGTTTCCTTTTTTGTTTTTTTATTTATTAAACTGTTTCATGAGGAAGCAAAATCCTATTTCTCCTGGAAAGGTCAGTGCTATTTTTTTTTAATTTGAGTCTGCAGGGCTCATGCTCTTAGTATGTTCTTACTCAAGCACAGATGGATTTTTTTACACAGATACTTTTTTAATAAGAAGGACAGTGCTTTATCACAATAAGACCTAATGTGCTTGTCTCCATATATCTGCATTGGTGCAGTGATTGCAAAGGAAAACATAAACTAGATACCAAGACCAGACACAAGGGTCCATAGTTTAAAATGAGCACTCATCTTGGTCAAATTGATTAAATATCCTACTATAAGTTGAAAACGAGTTGAGTTTATCAGCTGTCCTAAACTAAAAAAAATGCCATTGATTTGTCTTTACCTAAGCATCAGAAGTGGTGTAAATGTCTCAGTTTTTGGAAGGAAGCGTGATTTCAGGTCTATTTTTTATTCAGCAGCTGGGAGATTTTAGCTTGTTGCTGCTTGCTGGTTGATATCTGTTATGTTCCAGACGCTACATCCCCATGCCTTTACTTCCAGTATTAAACGGAAATCCACTCAATTTCTACTCATGTTCTCGACATGAGTACATTTATTTTTGAGCTATAAAATCATTAATTATCTTGTACTCCCTACCATTTCATGCCTATGTTTGTGCTCAGAAGCAAGAAGTTTCAGGAAAGAAAGTAGAGCAGTTGGAAGAGGCTGGAACTGGTCAGATATAAATACAGAATGAATAGAAAGCATGACAAAATGCAACAGCTGGCTTATTTTTGCTTCCATATTGTTGGAAAAAGGCCGAAGTTTTATTTTTCATGCTGCCATTCAAAAGTGTTTCATAAAAGTAATTTTTGAAAGCTGAAAGGAACAAGTTAGAAAGAGAAGAAATAAAAAGATACAGTATGGTTTACTGCAGTATAGCTTGAATGAAATGTGCTGGACTTCATAAAGGATTACAAAACGTGGAGCAAATATTCCACTGAAGGAAAACTAATTTGATTAAATCAGTCCCGTTCATTTTTCAAGGCAATAAGCATCTTTTTTTTCAGAGGAGTTTGGCTGTGTGTTATGTACAAACACATGATCTGAGATTGGGATGCAGAGACACAGCAGATTTCTGCCTGGAGATGACAGGTTGCAGAAAGTATTTTCTGTAGAATCACTTGTGAGCTTAGCAGCCATCCAATGCATAAAAGTGAAGGATGGAGAAAGAAATATTTTTGCATTTTAAATGTGATGCCTGAAGTATCCATCTGGGCATTTACAGAATGAATTGTTGACATTAATGTAATATTAGGGCAGTGCATTTGGTTATAAATGCTGGTTTCGTGTATGTTTTAGCATACCAGGGACTGGGTTTATAAAAGCTCTTGAAGCAGGTATGAGATTGCTCTTTTGCAAAAATATCTTAAATTAGCCAATGGAATTCCACATTTTTAATGTTTGTATTTCCAAGACAAGAACATGTTTTTAAGGGAGCTGTAACCAAAACGCTTTTCCAGCTGCCTCCTGTTCTGCCTTGTCAGCTACTACAGTACAGTACATGCCTTTAGGAGGGGAAGAGAAGAGTGTATCCGCTGCAGGAAGAAACAATGGCAACAACCACTTGGCTAAGTATGATATGAAAATGCCAAGGCGTGCACAGACTTGATCTTTATTGGGTCAATGAAGGGGGTGGATGAATGTCACTCATAATGAAAGGCGAAGCTCTCAGCTAATCTCTTGAGCAGTAAAGTATCATTGTGAGGAATGGGTTTAATTTAAACACTTTACACGTTTACAATTCACCAAAGAGACCTTTCTTGTCAAGGATGATGGGTGAATTATTTGACTCTCAAAAGTAGCTACACTTTTAACATCCATTGATTTAAATGTTAGTTTTGACTTTACAACAGAATGCATTGGGATGGAATTAATGTTAAGATTATAAAATGTACTATTTAGAACTCATTAGGAATCATGTATTCAGTTTTGGCCATGATGATGCAAGAGGAATATTGGTGCTTTATAGATTGTAGAGTTGTAGACAGGTCTGGCGAGAATAGGATAATCTGACAGATTAAAGAAACTAAGTCTTGTCAAGATGGAACTCTGAGTGCTTGATTTAGATTTTCTAAGTTATCACAAAGACAATCCAAGAAACATCTTTATAATCAATAAAATAGAATAACCTAGCACACAACTGAGTTTAAATTTAAGTCATTTTTATTGGGAGCATTCAGGTCAGAAAACATGAAACATTCACTCACTATGGTGTGAGATTCTATAGGAAAAAGGTTGATAGGATTTGTTTAGAAGTGTGGAATGTTACAAATTTTACAATGAAGCTAACAAACAAACAAAAAAAAATTTGCTGACTGGCTTTATGTCTTTGTGACATTTGTTCTTCTCTTAAAATGAGGATTAGACCTCTTTCTTGCAAATGTTTGGTGTTCCCTTTGTATTGCTCTCTTTTTCATGAATAACATAATTATATAACTAAAATATTCTTATATAAGACTAAGGAGGCAAAGGAATTGAATGTTAAAAAAATGATACAAATTGAAAAAACAACTCTGAATTTTATCTGCTTCCTCAGGAAGAACATATGATTGGCGTGATTCATTCCCCATGTGTAACTTGAGAACAGCCTCTGGTTTCATTATTTCTATATCCTGACCTTATCTCTTGAAACATATGAAACATATCTCTTAGATAACAGATTTGCCCAGCAACTCTTGATAATAGCTGATAAACTTTTTAACAGACATCAACATCACTTAGATTATCAAAAAACGAAACATTTAACATTTTGTGCTGAAATCCTTAGATGGGTAATAAACTCAACATCATTTAAGGGATACTATGATTAAACGTGTATTATAAAATCCTCTGATGGGTGTTCTTTCACATACTTTAGACACCATGATGTAGAGGTGTCTTGGAAATGATCCTGTCTACTCATAGTGAGGGAGTATACATCTGGACTGGTTTATATACAGGACTGTGGGAATGTTTGTGAAATTTGCACGTCAAAAAGGCTACATAGTTTCTAAGAAGTGTTTGAAAAATAAAAGAAAAAAATGTAAGAAATGCCATTAAGTTAGAAAAATAAATAAAAAGGAGACATAACTTAAAAATATTGAAGACAAGTTAGATATTAATAAGTAAGGAAGATTTTGAGACAGTTAAAATATACAAAGAAAGAAAATGCCAAAGAAACATAAAGGGATAGTGCTACAAACAAAATCGATATAAAAGTTATAAAAGGAATTAAAACAACTGAAATACTGTACATTTAGACTGAATTAGAGCAGTATTGCAATAAAATAAATTGTTGAATAGAATGAAAAACAAATTTGGCAGTAAAAGATCTGTCTTTCTGTTTTCACACTGGGATAGAAATGTATGCAGCTTCTCTTACGGCAAAGTACATCCTCTGCCCCAAATCCTTTCCCGCACACACCTTAAGCCACCTGTCTGTGTGAGGTTCACAAAACCTCATTAAAATTTCTTGGGATCAGGCTTTTTTGTAAATTCCCACCTCCTACCCTCACACTGTGCGTTTCCTGTTTCTCTGCACATACTTTTCATACATCTCAGGACAAAAATACTGCAGGTCCCAGACGAGTCTCGGGCTCAAGTCAGCACTGTGTGGGTGCTGCCCTCTCTATACCATGAGCCCTGCCCTGCTCTGCTCCCCAGCCGTGATGCAGATTCCTGATCATCCTCATCCTCAATTTCTCTGCTCTCTGGAACCTCCGGAAGAAGTGGCTTGGTGCCCTTCTGAAGCCCGATCACCACAAAGCCCTTGAAGAGGAATTCAGTGAACGGGTGACCAGAGCCTCTGACTAACGCCAGCATCAAGCACGATGCTCCTAGGTCTGCCAGCTTTTTTCTTTCTCAAGAGTCTCAAGCTTTACTTTTTCTTTTATTGATTTGGCGTTATCATGCTGAGCGCACTGGCAGCCTCTGAGGAAAAGGAAAGAAATTTAGACTCAGAAGTTCTGAATCATCACGTTTTTTAAAACATCTCTCTCCTTGCAGCACCTCCTTCTTCAGCCTTGCTCATCTCCCGCTGGTGCTGCGCTGGGAGTCTCCTCTTCCCCTCCTCTGGCACCACGGGATCCTGGCCCATCGTGGCATTATTCCTCAGGGGATCCTGACTGGTGGGAGCCATGGTGGCACCTCAGGGGTGGCAGAGGCTCATGTGCTGCAGATACACTCACAGACCTGTTGCACTGGAGCTGCACAGTTTCAAGGCAGACGCTACTGAGGGGGATGGGAATGTGAGAGGGGGGTGTTGTATGGGGATGGAGAAATGTTTTTTTAAATTATTTTTGTATTGCATATCGTTGAAAATACAGTACAAAAATGCTCAGAGTCTTCAGCCTAAGTGACCTGTTTCAGCACTGCAGGAAATATAGTTTCTCAATACGAATATGATAAAATGCAATTAGCGGAGTGCATGGCCCTACCTCAGACCTAAATTAAAACTATGCTTGATGAAGAAGAAATGGGTGGATGTAAAGAAAACCAATAAAATTCAACGTCACGAGAGGGTGAGAGCTGATTATGAATGCAATCTACTAGCTTTGACTCTGATCAGGCTGTTTCTGTGCAGAAGAGGACTTCATGGCACTCGTTTGGAGTGAAGAGGAGGCAGAGGGATCAGGCCTTTTGTTGTTTGCCTGTTAAGAAGGTTTTACGGTTTAAAAAATTAAAATATGATTGGTACCAAACACAAGGGGATGTTAAATGAAATCCTTGAACAGTATTTTTTCCTCTCTTCAAATTTAGAATCACAAAACAAAGCCACTCCAATACAGAACATGCAGCTGTTTAACCTCCTGTGCACTGTTCTTTCTGTAACACAGAGTTACTATTCAGCAGGCAGCAGCCGAATACATTTCCCTCATACACCATTTGAGGGCTGATGTGGTCATTTAGTATTTGAGATTACTATGTATTGTGTCTAACAATGTTAATTATTTCTCTTTACTACACAGGGTTTCCAAGTTAAAAGAATACTGCAGTAGGAAACTAGAATCGATTTTCCTTTTTAGGAATATTTAAAGCTGTGATGCAACACTCTGACACAATTGGCGCTCATCGTGTTTTCTCTCTTCCTTGTTTTCTGCATGTCACTCCATTGCTTTATTCTCTCTACTGGCTCTCAGTTTATATTTGTAAAACATATACATAATAACAACAATAGAGCCAAAAAGTCATATCTCTGAGCTTTATGAGCAACAAAACTGATGATAACCTTGGTAGAGGTAAATATTGTCACGCCCTCTACTCGCCACATTCTCACATGGAAACTCACACGTGCTAATTACCCTCCAGCTCTGAACACTTCTGCCAAACAACACCACTCCTGCAAATCAGCCAACTACGACACTCCATCAATCAACGCACCCTCTTCCTCACACAATACTTATACCCTTAAGAACGCTCTGCTCTTTGCCTGGTATTGGTCTTTCTTTGGAGCTCCTACCTTGCCTTTGTTTCTGTATCCTGCTCTCTCTTTGTGATGAACCTCAGAACTTTCCTTTGACCACATCTACTGTCTTGCCCTTTTGGATTGGAAGCCTCCTTGTTGACCTTCACCTTTTGAATCATGGAACTGCCTTTTGACTATGACTTCTACCTTATCCTCTTCTGGATTGGCAACCTACTCACCTAACTTTTGTTACTAACCTTGGAACTCCACTCGGCCCTTGCCTCTTGCCTACCCCTCATTCCCTCTGGGAGCTTCTCCCTCATCTCTAGACCTCCCTAAGGTACCGCATAGGGTTCATCTTCCTGTTTGCTCAGTGGGTCATTCGTGACAAATATGGTATCAAAAGTAAATATTCTGAAGTGTGAAATTCTGTTGCTGATGTTGCATAGGAAGCTAGAGTAGCTCACACAGCCTAGAGCTGGCCTAGAAGAGTCTAGCAGAGAGTGTACTCTCTTTTAACATCGCCACTTGGTTTGGGAAAGTTGGTGTCAGCAGTGAGCTGAGCTCTCAAGGATTATAAACATAGGCAGCAAAATGATTGGTCAGAAACAGGACCAGCAGAACTACTTGCATACCAGGAGTGCCATTACTCTTTTAAACTCTGATGTTAAGCCCCTTCATAACACTGCATAGACAGCATTTACTCTACATGGATGTCAAACTTAAATTTTTTTGTTCTGTACTCTACCTGTATTATGTTCTGTATTGGTATTTGTTACACTCATGGTATACATCTTTTAAAGTCCATGGAATGTTTTCTTTGTGATATCAAAGAAAAAATGTCATAATTGTCAGTATGATTTTTCCAGTGCCATGAGAGTACGGCAGTGTTACACAATTATGAGTCTGGCTACTTCTAACACAGGTTATGTGGTTTCAGTGATTCAAATCAAAGTATTCTGATGAGGACAACCTTCTGAAGCTCCAACACAACTCCAATTTAAGACTAATAAATAAATATTCTTAGGAATTCATTCTATACCATGGAACATTAGCAAAGGCACACAAATGTAATATCTTCACATAATATTTTTTTCCTTGGCTCATTTAAGGATTAGAATTGATAAAACCAAAAGAACACATTTTTATTGAGATGCTTGTCTCTGTGGGTGTCTATGAGAAATTGCTTCTAAACCAATAATTAGAAGTCTGTTAATTGCTTGTTGAATATCAATTAAGGAAGAAAAGGAGCTGCAGTCAGAAATTGAAGTTTAATCTACAATGGCTCCAGTAGAGTGAAAATATAGCTGTGTTCTTAATAATTCCCATTCATTCTAAGGTGGTCTCGCTGAAGCTGGTTTAAGTACAGTGTCACAGGTTATTTTGCTCTCTCCCAGAAGCAGTGTTTTTTAAATTGACAGATGTCTTGTTATGATTCTGTAAGATGAGCTGAGCCACCCATGGCTCTTCAAGCAAACTGAACCCACAAGGCTTCTGATGAGTTATTAATTCACTGTCCTTGTCAATGCTCAGCTAGTCTCCTCCACTTGCTCTGGGTTTTCAGCTTTATTGATTATAATTATACTGTGCTATAAGAGCTTATTGGCATGCAACAGTTCGTTTTTGAGATCATCCCAATACCATAGCCTTGAGAAATCAACTAGCATGACAAAGAACTTCAATTCATAGATGACTAAACAACTGAAAAAAAGTTCATTAATACAGAGATTAAAGGGTTTGCCTTTCTGATTATTCTGTGCAGAATTAGAAGTATGGAGAATAATGGAGGTCAAAGTCAGATTCGTATAGTAAATGTAAAGAGAATAAGAAAAACAGAAAAGCACAGGAGACACGTAAGGCTGTCTGGGGTGGTGCACAGAAGTCATTTATCTCTATGCATCACCCCTGCCCCCCACAAGAAGAGGAAAACATATAATAATCTTTAAGGGCACAGTTTTAATTTTCCTTAAATTGAAGGGGTTGAATTGTTAAGGGGTTGAATTGTTTAATAATAAACATTTTTAATAATAAAAGCTTGCATTTGTACAGCCTGTATTTCATCCCAAAGTGCCTTCAGTGTATAGTACACCCCCATGCTGAGCAGCAGCTCAGGTAGACAGGTGTACCTTACTTCAACGATTTTGTTAAGGGGGATATTTAGGGAGGCCTTAGTGGAATTTCTCTAGCACAGCTCACTCTTACAACAATGCCAGAAGCTTTTTAATGACCAAGTAGTCAGGACCTTGGTTTAATGTCTCACCTGAAAGATAACAGCTTAGATACAGCTCAGTGTCCCTAGTAGCTTTACTGTTCCAGAGGGAAGAGCACCATCCACTGGCCCACCATAACCACTTACCATATACTGTACCAGCAGCCTCGTTTTCCTTTTGGAAGTGTCCAGTCCCAGTTCTGATTGCTCAGCTTCTGTGATCTGGCTTCTAGGTGTTTTTCCCATTACACAAGGAACACTGAACTTTAACTTCTTTTGGAAAAAAATTAAAACAGAAACTTCATACATCTCATGTGATACACATTTAGGTAGATGGCATTAAAAATCTTAGCTGGATGAGATGAGAAACAGAATGTTTCCAGCTTTATCGATAAATAACTTTGAACATTCAATTGATTTTAGGTGAAGTACTTGAACTTGTACAGTAGATTAAAACAATAATATTATAGTGTGAAATCACAATTTACATAAATACCTTTCACTTAAATACTAAAACAAAGTTTTTATCTGTTTTTAAACTTTTCTTCCAGACATGCATGTGCATTATTGATTTACATGGCAAAAACCATCAGATGAATGTCCCCAAAGCTTCAGAGGAAACGGACTGCAGATGTTTCCTTCTCTCCACAGTTTGGAGTGTGTTAGCTCTGAGGAACACCAGACAGGCAACCAAGAAGTCACACTCCTTAACGTAAGATAACATCTTCAATATTACTGCATTTTAGCTTCCAATTTGAAAGATGTTCCAAAACAATCAAAATTTAACGCAATTGATTCATGATCTAAACAGCTGTCACAATAATATATAACTTTACTTGTTTTCAAATGCTGAGGGTCCCACCATAGGCAAGTATTTCAAGAGTGCACAATGCAGTGATGATAACTAAAGGTTAGGGTAATGTGACCTGGAGTTAATAGAAGCTAGTGGAAACTGTTTAAAGAGTTGAATAAAGAGAGATTATGGAAAACATTAGGAATTTGAATTTTGGGACAACTAATGTGAACTCAGTTGGAAGTCATGGGTCAGTTAATGTAAATGTTAATTACACTGGAGTTACAACCAAGTTCTTGTCTGCATTCTGTTTTTTCTTTTAGAATGTGAAAGGGAAATTGCCGATTCATGTCACTGGCTTATAGGAAACACAAAGCAACAGGTTTTGGGGGATGAGAAAGATCTCTGAAGAGAGCTTTCAGTAAATGAATCTGATTGTCATCAGACAGCAGCCCTGTGAGCACACCCGCTCACGTCATAATGAAAGATGTCCTCTTCGGTATTGACTAGCTGATCCTGGGGCCAAACAGATGGAATACATGTCAAATAGCTTCATTTAAAGTTTATTTATTGCAGTTTGCTGCCCTGAAAAGTCTGTAAAATGATTCTTCTTCTTTGTTTCTTTTTTCAGAGAGCACCCAGGGGGGCACAGAGGCAGCTTCCAATCATTCACCTGCAAAATCACAATAATCATCTCTCACAGACCGAACGCCACAGAAGCTGATATTAAAATCAATGTGTTGCAAAACACAAATGTACTTACTAGAAGTGCAGCACTACAATAGTCTGAACATATTGTGAAAGCCTCCTGGTGCTTGTCCTTGCCAAACGAGCAATTATTCAAATCTGTGACAATGCCTTTCCAAATCATAAATAATAATCATATCCTGACAGAAGCCTTTTCTGAAAGAAAAAAGCTTTGTTTTTTTCCTAAACTACAGGCCATAAACCAAGAGTATTTCCTAACCTTCTGTTGGCTTCCTGGATCTCTGGGGAGCTGTGAAGATAAGCTGACTAGCTCGTGTTCTGGGGCATGTTGGAGGTAGTGGAATTCGCTCCTTTTGCAGTGGATTAGCTGTTTGTAAAGCCATGGCCCATAAGGCTTGAACTCTTGTTTGTGTTTTTTTTCCTTTTCAGCATTCCTTCTTTTCTTTTTTCCTTTTCTTTTCTCAGACATTGCACAGCAATGTGTTTGTTTCCACCTTTAAAGAGAAAAGGCCATAAATATTGTCTCTTGGCTTTCATTGTAGCAACTGTTTTGTTAAGTTTCCCACACTTAACACCTTGACAAATATTTAAATTGCACTCAAGAGGTAAATGATTGACTGATCTTGATGCCAACCAGGTGGGGACTGACTGAACTGATTATGTGTAATTTTCCATACCATGGTCAGGAGCAATCAGTTTTTGGAGAGGTGTTCAGGGTTCCTTTCAGGTCCTTAGAGATGGTGCAGGAGGACCTCAGAAAACAAGGTACATCCCCAGTCAAGCAGTTTACAATCATCGATCTTCATGGATCTGCTCTGATAATACTGACAGCTGATCTCTTAGCGCACATTTATGATTCAATTATTAAGAAACAGCACTATATCATACTGCAGTTATGAACTTCAGTTTGATTTTCATGAGCCATTTCCTGCTAATGGCTTCTCCACCAGAAGGGTTTGAAAATGAGTCAGGCTCTTTTGAAATAAATTGTTTCCTGTTTCTTAATTTGTGTGACCTTTTTGCTTGTAGTTTTCCTTCCCAAAGGAGGAATGGAAATAAAGGCAACGCTGTTTTGACATTTCTTAGCATTTGTCGTGCTCCTATGAAAGCTGGGGACCCACCTGACAAATTTGGTGAAGAGCTAATTATTGTTTGAGTGACTTTTGGGACCAAGTGAGAGACTCCGATGTCATTTCCAGGTCCTAGAGAAACACTAATTATCATTTTCTCTGTCACATCAAAGTTTTGAGGAAGTTGTTTCTCCAGTAAAGATGAGCAAACTCTAAAAACCTATAAGTTTAACATTTTTTTTCTGGGTGAGGACACAGAATGAACGAGCTTTCTAGAACTAAAGAAACGTTTACTGAATTAGGGAAGATAAATGGCCGAATTACCTGGCTTTTACTCATGAAATATTTTCATTGGTCACGTGACTTTCCACGAGGTGATCCAGAACGCACACCCTTGCCCACACTTCTCTGTTTCAATACATATCTGATTCATTTTTCAATACACTTGTAAGCGCAGCACCACTCAGTGCAGGAAGGCTTTCGTACATTCTGACGTGTGCCACAGGTCTGTGTGACAAGGCTGGAAAAACACGTTTCCAAAGTCAGATTTCCCTGCGTACACTGGGTTCAATGGATAATTGGGAGACCAGAAGATGATGCCGCCATTTCCCAGTCTTGTCACTTGCTCCTTTGAAATGGGTTAAACACACAAGTACTGTAAATACTGCACTTCTGCGTGTTGTTCTGCTTTGCCTTAGGTTGTTTGATTATCACAGCAGACACAGACTCGAGGACTTGCACTGGTTTGACAGCAGCCAGGAGCTTTTTACCTTTTTCTTTGCAAACGCACACACTGCAGCTGCAACTTTCAGATGGGTGACAGAAAAATCATTTGCACCTTGCTGCCCTTCTAACAGCTTTCAGGATGAAACGGCCACCACTACTTTCACTTCCCACTTGAATCCTTTCTAATGATTTTACCAAGAAAGTTCAGAGGAAACGTCATCTTCCACTTTTGTGCTTTAATCATGCACTCAAATAACACTCCAGTCTGTGTTTTATAATGCTCGTTGGTGACTTTCCTTAATCATCATGAGGTCTGAAACTTCCTGCTCTTAACTCACTACCCAGTCCCTTAATAACAACATTTTCTTTTCTTCCTGGCTCCTTAATAGAGAGAGTACCTCACGGCTTCCTCAGCTTTCACTTTAATAAGAAGTGCTAAAACGCTCCATTCTGAGCTCTCCACCCCTGCAGCTCCGCCGCTCACAGAGGCTCAGTAACCCCCCACGTCAGCTGATCAGGACTGATGTCTACACCTTTGCCCACTGTGCAGAAACAAACATCAGACTTGACTGGAGTTGGAAATGGATTTCTTAACACAAACAAACTCCATCAAGGATGTGTCCATTAATCTGCCAGAGTCTTGGTTCTTTCTGAACCTTGGGCTATTGCCATTGAAGGAAGAGAAAATGAAGTCTGACTTTTAAGGTAGATATGTTTTTGTTTTTTTGATGTCTGCTAAGTATTTAGTAGACACTGTTTCTGTGGTTTCAAATACGTCTGGCATTGTGAATCTTTCTCTGTTTACTCTCCTCATGCCTTGCAGTTGTGTTAATAGAAAATGCAGGTTGATTGTCTTGGGCAGCTGCAGTTTTTTTGTCTTGAAATTCAGTTTTGTGTTACCACAGACACTAACATTGACAGAATGAATGCAACAAAGCAAATAACAAATTCAGTAACCAAAATGCATTTTAAGCACCCTTTTAACCCCAAACAAGAGCAATTCAAGCAAACCAGCGATTTCAATTAAAGGGCCATTACAGAGAAAGCCAATCTATTTCAGTTTCAATTTGTCTAAGGAAGGCTTTTATAAAACATCTTTTCAAGCTGGATATAAATTGGTAGAGCTTTATGACAATATACAGTGTTATATTTACCACACCATTTTGGAACCAAGCTCCAGGGATTTTCTGGGGTTTTCTGTGGTTTCACTGAATCTTTGAGATACCATTATAATTTTGCCTAAGGAATACTGTATTTATAATAGTACACCATGGTAACACCATAATCCTGAAACAAATCTATCAGTTTATGTTCAGGCCGGAAGACTGGGGTCAAGTAGTGGACATTATTATCTAAACTGGACATGCAAAGTCAAGTGACCAATTAATTAATGCAATTCAAATTGGATTCATATATCTCTTTCTCTCCAAGATGCTCCTCCAGCCAAGCTCACTACAGAAGGTGTATTTCTGGGAGATATGAGAGGAATGTATTACTGGAGAGGCGCAAACAGAAGACATGAGGGCCAGAACAGTGTCATGTCTAAATTCTGAAGAGTTTGGTTTCAAGCTGCGTGACCCAGGAAAGAATTTGTGAAGGTCTGATTCATGTATCCTAAACAGAAAATAGTTAAACCCCCAAATCTATTTTAAGCTTCACATGAAATTAAGAATCCAATAGTTGTGGAATGTTGAGGTGTAAGTGTATCTAGGATTCATAACTCTTCTGTGTTTCATTGTGGGTGTGCTTTATTTGGAGCCCTAATATTATCCTGTGCAAAAACCAGTTCTGAAGAATCCTTAAAAAGCATTTTGTTGATGTTTTTGGGGTTAATAAAGAGCAACCAATCACATGAGCATATTAGCTGAATGTTATTTCATTTGTAAACTTTATTTTTTATTAGCAGTAAACCACAAGAGGGTCTCCCTTCCTTGCCAGAAAGAAATATATTTTTCTCTTTCATCTGTCTCTGCATGATGCAAGCGCAGTGGGGCAATTGCAGGCTGCTTATGCACAAGAATAGTGGGCATAGTGAGTGGATCTTGATAAACTCAAGAATGTTCTACAAGAAGTGTGTCTCACAGGAGAGAACACTCTGTGGGTCATTAGCTGACACTACTTCTTCAGGTACTAATATTATAAACAAAACAAGGAATCTGAATTTTCTTCATGAAAACATAGTGTAGATAAGAGACAGATGTACAATAATGTAGAAAAATTACACAAGCACAACCTATAGCACAGTTTTTGCAACAGTGCGTGCTTACAGTATATGTAGTGCTATATCTTAAAGAACCTTAGTGATTGTTCTCACAACTTACAACTTTGTTTATAAAGTTTAAAGTTTATAATAGGTTTTTCAAGAAATGTACTGTAGGTTCTTACCATTTTAAGGAAGGAATTTTGGCAGCTTCTGGGGATCACAAATGACCTTAACACTGAAATTGTGGATAGAAAGGTGAACCCTGGACTCAAATGTCACAGACTGTTCTATGCTTCTAAAAGGGAAAGGTTGTTTTGAATATGTTTAGTAAGTCTATTGTTCTAGCCTGTCTGTTCCCATTTCCAGGATTTAATTAATTTACCCCTATAGGCAAATGACACCTCATCTCCAAGGCTCATGAACACTGCAAGAGGGCAAGACCACTGAAATGAATGAAAGAAGATCAGGAGGGGAGTTAGTGGTTATTTTTAGACCATGTTAATTTGAAACAGCCTTAGCCTTTGTCTTCCTTGTTAAAATCTATGAATCCACTGTTACTTAATTAAATTTTAAATGGACTTGGATGATAAATTAAATCTCTTACCCTGTTCTGCCTCTAATCAAGTTCTGATTAATCAATTTCTAATCAATGGTGACGGGAGAGGATCTTGATATATCATTTAGCTGCTGTCTGGGCCGGTGTTGTACCGCAGCTCATGGCAGTCATTGTGGCCATGACTGGCAATAAGTGACAAAGGATCACTGCAGACTCCCTCAGCTCCAAGGAGCAGAAGTGTGTTGCTGGAGCAGGCTTGAGAAACTGGAGTCAGTTTCAATCACTTGTTGATTTTAACACTGATACTTGGAAATCAAGTGAATGTCCTTCAGCTGCAATAAATCAATTTGCTTTAACCTTGAGGTCTGTACGTAGCAATGAGCAGTACTGTAGTATGAAAACTTATTATTATACCTACAGTAGATACTTCACATTTACTGAGTGTGTTGCCTAGAAATGTGTTTCTGTGCTACATTTTTAAAATTTTCTGAAGTCATCTTATATAAGCCATATTCAGAACTAAAAATATAACCAGATCAAAAGGTTAATTCTGACTCTTGATAGTGTCCCCATACAAATGTTTTTCAGTTCCTTGCTGGCAATATGGTTGTCCTGGGGGACAATACCACTGTTGTGATAGTATTGCATGGGGGCGGAGGGGAAGAGTTGCATAGTGAGCGTCTGCACTCATAACAACCTGCAGACACTGCTGTTTGTGTGCGAGGTGCTTTACCCCAGTTGCTCATGTCCCCCCAACCATACAAATCAAGTCCACTTTATAGCCAAACCCAACCTTCTGCTTGTCAGGAATGTTTCGTGGTGCGCATGGAATAACAGAGATACAAAAAAGATACAAGAAGAGAAAAAAATAAATATAAATAACATGCATATATCATGTACAGAATGCAATATGATGATTGCAATACATGTATTGTATATTGTACTGTACATACAATATATGCATTGTATCATAAATACAATCTGCTGTGAAGATAGAATCCACAAATGTACCAATAAATACTAATAAACACCTTTTAAAACACTGTTGAGACTGAGTAGCCTCTGGGTAGGTGCTCTTCAGGAGCCACTCTGTTCCAGATTTGACACATCTGAACCTTCTTCCCAGGGGAAGGAGCTCAGACAGGGAGGAGCTGGGTGGGAGAGGTCACTGATCATCTTTGGAGTTTTTAGTTTTAAATGTAGTACAGTATGTATATGGAAGCAACAGATGGTCAGTCATTGCCAAGAGTTTTAGAAGTGCTGTGGACCCTCTATCTACAATAGCTGGTTCCTCTCCTGAGTGGCTACGTTTCCAAACCAGACCATCGCAGAAAAAATAACACTCTGGATTGTTGCCCTAGGAACAGGATAGGAACAGGATAGGAACCGGCGTTGCTTGGGGAAGGATTGGGGATATTCTGTCCCACCCAGGTGTGTTGTCATGTGCTCTGTTATCGATTCACGTCTAGGATCAAGCCAAAACTCTGGCCAAAAGAGCCACAGTGTGTGACTCCAATGGAATTACAGTACCTACGTTCCCCTATTACACACTGGCAGCAAGACTGGACTTAATCCAAACAAGATAAGTGGCTTTGAATCTGAGGAAGCTACCCGTGAAAAGGATTTAGTTGCATCTGCAAACTCAACAATACCCTCGACCAGACAATGTTGGGAAGCTATGAAAAAGGCCCATGAGAGGCCAGGATGTATTGTGAACAGTGTAGAGCTGAAATCAAAGGAAGTGGTTAAAATCAATTGGAATTGCTAAGAGCTCCTGTAGAGCACTGCACCTTACACATAAAACATTGCTGCTCTGCAATCAGCTCAACAATCAGCTGAAGATCAGGAGATCAGCTCTGGAATATTTCTCCAAGAACATCAAGAAGGTTTATTCCTGGGCTTAAAGGAATTTTGTGTGCTGGCTGAAGAACTGATTCTCTTAAGCCTGGAACAGAGGGGACTACCAGAGGCTGTTCTAAAGGTAATATATTGCTGAAAGGCATAGGCAAAGTTGGTCTACTTCAGGACTAGCAGTGAAACAAGACCCGAGGGAACAAATGGAAACTATGAGGAAGTGTATTTAGGGTGAAGACAGGAGACACTTCTTTACTCAGAGATGAATGTATCCCACTCTGGATTGTCAAAGCAATATAGGCAGGTGACCTACCTCTCTTTTATAACTGTTACAGCCTAAGCTCCCATTCTGTTATAACATTATAAATATAACATAAGCCGAAACATAAAATAAACAACAAACAGTTTTCCATAGGAAATACAGGCCTTTATTTCCTTTCCCCAAACTAAAACTAAACAAAAAATTCCTCTCTTCCATCCAAGCATACTCTAACACACTAATTTAACTTCCCCCAAAGATACATTTTCCGCAAACTAAAAAAATAACGAACTCTTGCAAGATAGAAAAAGAGAAAATCAAACTCAAAAGGCGCTGTGAACATACGGTATCAAGAAAATATCAGAGCTGAGTCCATTAATGAGCACATGCAGTCGAACCACAGAACAAAACCGGTGTGACAGAGGTCAAGGCTCTTTCATGATGATTTGACAGATCTTGTACAGGGAAATGCGAGACCCCCCCATTCAGATGGAACATCAAGACCACGCCTCCTCTCACTCAGCTTTGAGTCTGCAACATTTAAAGCAAAATCAGAGAAAAAAAGACAGGAACACAAAGAGCATTACTTTATAAACAGAAATGATAGACCTCGTTGTAATTCTCTGTTTTTCAAAAATAGCACCTGCAGTTTGATATGTTTGATACTAAAGAGCCATTTTGGTTTTTCTATGAAATTCACACCACCTATATACAACTATAGGGGTGAGGGAGAACTCTGATTTTGAAGTAACTGCGCGTGAGAGAGATCTCTGGACTGCTTGCTGACATGTGTTAATATTGACCACCCTCCCCTGCCCAAATCAAAATAAATACATTTCATAGACCTGAAGGAAAATAAATTATTTAAATAAAATAAATGCTTTGATCTTCACCTATGTACTGTACTGTATGTTTTGATGCTTATACTTTTCGTCGAAAGTAATAGATAAAGAGAAAGAAGGTTTGGTGAAGTCTCTTGCATTGCTATAACATGCAGTGTACACATCAGGAATACTTTATTGGCAGAGTGAGTTCTGCTTATCTTGTTGTAATGTTCAATAATAAGGTAGCCTTGACACCTTTGACGTTGCTTCCTAATTAGATCAGTGATAAAGAGTTACTACTTCCCTTGCACTTTTTGTTCAAAGCTTCTTGTGCTCTGTCAGGCACAATAAGGAAGAACATATTTTTATCTCATCAGGGTTTCCTAAGGTTTATGTTTGTTGAGCCTTTGATATGCATGTCTATATATAAGTATATATGGTTAGCTTTAGTTGAGACACACTCTGCAATTAGGACTATTAGGTTTTGTTTCCCACATATGCTGAAAGGATCCATTTACCTTGTAGACACATAAAGACAAAAATGTTCACAATACAGCTGACAGAGAAAGAGCTTAGTGGAATGTGCACTGTTTGGTCAAAGTATGGTTATCAGTGGTGACCAATGTGTGGTTAGCTTGAGATGTAGTACTTTCACAAGATCTCAGCCTGGTAGAACCACTGGAATCTTGTTACTGTATCACAGACTGCGCTGAAGGTCATTCTGCTAGTATAATAAGGTACTGTAGGCCTGGAATGCATACGTTTCAGAATCCTATGGAATACATTACACATCCTGAACACGCTTTGTTGGGCACTGAGGAAGTCCAACATGTTTGTTCCTAACATTTTGTCTAGTGAATGTATTTTCCACTTTAATTCTTTCTTTTAGATCACCAAATTCTGTGAAACAACATATTACTGAAGATGAAAAAAATCTCCTTGACATTGCTGGCAGAACTGACAGCAGTAACCTGACTATCCCAGTCACAGCATTAATTGATTGTGATGGGAAACACATGATTATCCTAGAAGCACATGATTATCCTAGACACTGCAGGGAAGCAATAACAAAGGCAAACAGAACTGGAGGATATATACTTAAAAGTGAAGAATCTGAATCAAGGAATTCTGTGGTAAAATTGCACAAGGCACCAGCACTAGCAAGGCAGCTGTAGTGAGGATTGTAGTTGCAGCTGACCTGCCACTAGAGGCTGCAAAAGTCTCCATTAAATGTGCAAAAAGTCAAAAGAGGTGCATTGTTTGTTTAATTAATTTGTGGAGGGCTAAGTGACTCATTTTCATAAGGGGTTAATTTTAGGCTTGGTATATACAGGGAATGATGGTGGTAGTTGATATGATGTTGTTTTAGGATAAGTCTGTTTTGGAGTGTACAGGAGGTTTGGCTGACTAAAGACACCTTCACTCATGCTCAGGCCTCATGAGCTACCTGTCTAGAAGGAAGCCGGCCACATCCCTGTTTTGAATAATGTGCACAAATGTGGTTACGACCTTTTAAAAAACCTGTAGCAACTCAGGAATCAGTTCAAGGAATAGCAGTCAGATACACCTCTGGGTTAAGAAGAATGTGGCATGCTTACAGGCTAAAGGAAGTCCTGGAAGGAAGACTGAGAGGACGTGGGCATGTAACCAGGGAAGGTAATGGTAAAAGTCAACCCTATAGGCTTCTTAGCCCATAGAACAGTAAAACATGAACCACAAGAAACAAGTGGAAACTACATCTAACTACAGGTTAAAGCATTTTAAACTGAGAATATACAGCACATCTTTAAATAGGAATCTGAGGGTCTGAAACAAGCTTCTGTACTGTACTGGCTTCTGCTGAGAAGCAGCTGGATGAAATCCTTTCATCATTGAACTACTGAAAGACCAAATGAACTGGGTGGGTTGAACTCCTGTCTGTAAAATGCTTTGGTTCACTATTGTACATATCTAACAATTGTAGTAATGTTAACTACTAGTAATTGTGAAACTGTCTTGGGGCCCAAGTGCCAAGGGATTTTTAGAATTAGATTTGGGATGCAACAACCTGTGTGCACTCAAACGTGCTAGTGTGCAAGGTGGTGGTGATACAGGAGCTGTAGTCATTGAGCTAAGGCAGATAATACCAGCAGTTACCTTTTTGCTACATTATGAACCTGCCTGGTCTTAAGAGGGTAGTCCTTGATATGATGATGCTAGTACATTTAGAACAAAAAGGAAAAAGAACACACTTTCAAAAATAAAATGTGCTGGCCTTGCCAATACTTGCAAGATATTCATCCCACACACTAAGATACAATATTGACAAAACAAAGGAAGATATGAAACAAATTCTTGAATTAAAATAACTCCTGTTATTGCCAAAAAATTGAGCCTTGCGGGACTAATTGATCACAGAAGCTTTATTGATAGAACAAAATCATCAGAAATTGGATACTGTTCATTTTCCCACCAGGAAGTCAACTTATTGACAGCTTAGTATTTTCAGTGTCTTCTTGAAGCAAGAGTGGGAGTTGAATCTAAATGTAGCCAAAGTCTCCTAAGATTACATTGTGTGGAGAACAAAACTAAGATCCTGCTGAATACATGATTTCCTCTTCTCCAGCTGTCACAGTTCTCTCCCACTCTTGTCAATAAGACTCAGCCTCTTATTATACTCCCCTCAGAGCCAGCAGTGTGAACCACCCCCTTCAAACTTTTATTCTTTGCAAACTTTACAATCAGTTGCCAATCGTAATTTAAACATAGCTGCTTGATGTATTCATTTCTAATAAAGCTATGTTGTCCTGTTACAAAAATGTATTTGCAATTCATCTCTGGTTTGCTGTGTTCAGGGATGTGAGAGTGTTTTCTGCCAACAGGAACGATCTTAATAAATTGAGACAAGCTGGTCATTCTGCCACCAAGAAATGGACTCCTTATGAACAACAAGTTGGCCTGTGATGCTTTAGACAACACCCTCCACTGAATGCCTCTGTAGTAAATTAATTTGACGGGATCACGCTTTACTGTTCTCTATTATTAACGAGTAGCTTAATGGCTTGTTTGTTTTTTTTACCAGTATGTAAAACCAAGGTGTTTTGCACATGCACTCAGTGGCACAGAACATGTTACAAAAGTGGCATCATCCCCTGGGAACTGAAAGGAGTAGGAATCTCCTATAACTAGTGGTTCTGTTTTTGGGCACAACAGAGCTCGCTGCAGTCCAGGGTGCGGGACGGTGTATTTTCTGAGCCCATGTGCAACTGCGATAGCAGCCCACAAGGGTAACGAAGCTGTGTACTAGTCACTCAAACATTACACTGCTTTTTAATTTTAATTCTGGAGTTATATTATTCATAACCAAAACAACACTTTTTCATAATTGGTTTTGACTTTATTGCCCATGTTGGATAGAAATTTTCCCTTCATGAACCAACTTGCTGGGGTTCCTGGATCACTTAGCGGGTGACCAGGCAAGATAAAGGGACTCTTCTCATTTATACATGTTCTTCTTTTTGCTATCATTATATTGGTTGAAGCGTCAGAAGAAATATTAAAGGAATTAAAAAAATACTTGCCAAGCAGTGTTCTTCATTCTTAAAAGTTTGAGAGGATCAATGATTGTAGACCAAAACTGCAGTATTTAAGGCACTCCTAAGATTCTGATTACATTAATGCAATGTGCCAGTTTTAGCCTCAGCCTACTCACAAATAACATTTCTTCGTGGTGGGTTGGTGGAGTCCACAGAAGAATTCTCTCTCCCAGGCAGGGAAGTACACAGATCTGTATGTCTTCTGACTCCAATCTAGGCACAATGTTAATGAAATAAAAAAAAAAACATAGGTGTGGTAGATCTAAATCCAATCATTCCAATAAAAAAATACATTAAAAGTATATAGAATATCCATGAGCACAAGAGGGGATTGGGATCTCAATTGCTAATTGATCCACTGATCCTTTCATTCCCTGTGTATTTGTATTTGCATAAAAGAATTAAGTTATTTCACAGCAAAATACTGTAAGTCTCCAATAGCAGTGTGTATCCTGCCTACTGCAAAGACTTCACATGGCGTGAAATTCCCTGCCACCCAGCTCCGTGTCCATGTGTCCGTCACAGCTCGGGCTGGGGAGCTGTAATCCTGGCAGGCAGCTGGGCCGCGAGTGTTGTGGGGGGAGGAGGGCAGAGTGCGTGATTGACATGCTAACAGCGCTCTTCCTGCCTGGAGCTGTCAGAGGAGCAAGCAGTCCCGCAGGAGGCTCCTTTCAGGGAAATCGGCTGCATTTGTGTGGGAGCAGGATGAAAAAAAAGATCCGTCGACCGCGCTCATTAAAAGCATGTTAATGTAAATATCATGGGTCTACTGACATTTCTTCATCTCTTTCTCACTCTCACCCTGTGCCTGTCAAGCCCCTGTTTTACACTCCTTCCACCAGCAGTTTCACCAAAGACACAGGCCTGAGAAAACTGGTCAGGGGCTTAAAAGAACACGAGAGAGATTTTGTATGTACTTTTTAGTAATGTGATAGATTTATAGGGCATTGCAGACAGAAGCATTGGCACTTCTTCAATTTGTGCTTTAATTTTTTTTTTATCTTTATCTTTATCTGCACTTGCTGGGATGACTTAAGTGTGCAGGTCCCATAGAAGGGATATCACTGGCAATTAAGTTTAACAAGCAGTATTTGCTACACCTAATAAAATATGTTGGCAAATAACCTTGTCGCAGATTTGCCCTTGTGGATGCTGGTCATGATGCTTCCAGCTTCTCGTGGTTGCAAGGCTGTATGCAGTTTACCAGCCCTTTGGGATGATCTCGCTTTGCTTTGCAACACTTTGGTCTCGTCATGGTGTACCATAATGGTGCATCATACAGTAGATCACTTTTATACAGACTAGGTGCCAATCCATTTTTCTACAGTATATCGAGTAGAGGTACATCAATCAGGAATGACTTTCCAATACCTAAGAATGATTTCAGTTCTATACATCTGTTACAGTATATTAAATCCCTCTTTTTTATTTGCTCGCCTCCCACAACTATATAAAAATGTATGTATAAACTTAGCATCTGAGCCTGCATTCTCCTCCTTTCAGTGTCTTAGCCTTTGTCTGTCACTGATGTTGCTCCTGTTCCTATCAAATTTCATGTTCACTGTGAGTCTCAAGCATCTCCCTCCAAGTGTAGCTCCTCCTGCTTCACTCGATTGGTTCATAGCTAACGAAGTGAGCAGTTCAGTCCTCAGATTTTAACAGTCCTCTCGACTTCAACACCCACACCAGAACGCCTTGTTTGCTCTCCGAGGAAAATTGTAAAAGCTGGCAGCTCAACAAGAGAACACACACATCGAGGTGACCTCTTATTTAATATTTTACACAGTGAATACAAATTAAACTGTGACACGTAACTGCTGTTTTTTTTTCTGGGGATACCCTTCCAGCTGTTTGAGGCATTGCATTAGCAACTGGGTGTACCAGGTACAAGGAGGCAAGAGGAAAAGATCTGCTTGTAACCCAGTCCTGCAGTCACAGGGCAAATCATACAAATCAAAGGATCAAAGAAGAACTGCCAGTCTGTCAGGCCATTGTCCCGAAACTGGTCTCAAAGGCTTCCCCTGCTTCTTTTATTAATGGTGAGGTTATAACAAATAAATCTCCAAACACGTTAGTTACCCTCATTCAATGGAAACCCATGGTGTGTTCAAATTTTAATTCAAGCTAACCTCGAAATGACTTCACTGGACACAATTTCATTACTGTGGTACCCTCTCAAAATAATTGAAACATCCCTATTCCTGGGCTGGTGCACCTCCACCGCAGGGGTCTGCTGCAGAGGTAGATCCACTAGATGATCACAGATGTTCATGGAGATAAGCAACTGCCCAGTCCACGGCAGGTGATGAACAGGACATACTATAGAGGTTCGGCAGCTTCTTGCACCCCGAAGTCCATTTCCTGTTGTTGGTGTTATTTTCCAGTCGCTTTGTGTGAACCCTTGAGGGTGTCTGAATTGATCAATCACCCATGTTAGCCACTGTCTTCAGCAGGACACCACAGGCAGGCGCACCAGCGTCTCTTGTATCAGCCTTCTTTCACAGCACAGCACCCTGAGGAAAAGGCCTGGTCTGGGACTGCTATACGATCCTCAGGAATCATGGGATACACTACAGTATGACCCATTACTCTTACTTTAGAAAGGGTAGATCGTTTATACAAAACTTGCTGTTCTCTAATATTTTGGCCAGACAGCAGGCGGAAATGGTTTCCAACTTTCTTACTACAGAAGTGTTTTTTTAAACCAACCAATTAAAGAATCTGACTGTGCAGGTCCCAGGCAAATACGATTCCAATTTTAGTTTTAGTGGCAGCAGCAACAGTTTTTCTCATTTTTCTGCTAACCCTCATTACCAATGTTGGGCATTCATCCAGCCTGCTTCTAATCACTTATCTTAAACACTAGATGGCTTTGCACACTGATGTGTACAAGACTTTACCTTTTAATGGAAATGAGCATGTGCCAGTGTATCACACTGAATGACAGCAGTGTAATATATTGTATCAGGTATCCGTTGGACACAATAATACTGCATTAGGTTCCAGCTTCTCTTCCAGGAAAGCTGTTTGGCACATGGTGGTCTAAAGTATGGCAAAGAAACTTGACATTTGACAAATGTGGGTGATCCAGAGCTCAGAGACTTCAATCTGTGGTTTTGAAAACCATCTCTTCCACTTCAGAAATCCACTGATGAATATGTCATCACCTCTATAGTGTCCTCATATCTTTAGACTGGACATGTATGCTTGCCTCATTTTATCATTAGTTGTGCCACTGGTCCAAAGCTCATCTTATTCTTTAGATCGAGTGGGTATACAGCATTTCAGGAGACATGGAAATGTGGACTCTGATAGAGATTTATATTGGCATTGGTATTATACATTGAGCATCCACAGGATAAGGGCTGTAAGGAGCACAGAAGGCAGGTTAAGTAAAGCCTCTTTCTTGGATGAGTCCTATTCTTACAGAATGGATGATTCATCTTTGAGTTACATTTGGTCATGCACTTCCTGGCTATGCTTTGGAGCTTGGATTATAAAGTTTTTAATATTTCCAAATTCAGATTGTTCCTTCTTTCTGTATATTATATGTCTTAGCCCCTATTTTCAATTACAATGACTAATTTAGAGACAGAAAACTCTTGAAGCAGAAGATATTTTATATGCTATAATACCTGAATAGTACAAATGTAATACTTTTATGACAATGTAATAACATACTACTTTATGATTACTAACAGAAAGAACAGTTTGACGTGTTTTAGATCTATCCATCTGGTTTCTTACAAAGAAAATAACTTTAACATCTTGCTACTGTATATCTTGCTGATATAACTGTTTGCCTTTAAAACAGGTACAGTATGGAATTAATCTTTATACATAATTTACAATTCAGATAAGAAATCCATGCATGAATTTTCTGTATACATTGCATCATTAACATCTAATTGAGGCTAGCATATCTTCTGTAAGTATCTGGAATTACAATGTGAAAATCAATAATACAGGTAATGACATTTCACGACTAGCTGTAATTGTTTTATCTCCAGCATCACAACACATTACATAACTAGCTGGCAATTACATTACCTGACAACAAACAATTGTGTTCTGAAGGCAGCATTCAAAGGAAATCAGACATCTTATATGATACACCTTCTCACAGTGAAACATCTTCTTTTCAAGTTATTTGGTTGATGTTACTAGTCATCTGATGGGATAAGTGAATAAATTGATTGATACTCTTTCAAATAAAAACAGAGGACATTGAGAGTAGTAAGGAGTGATGTCCACCTGTCATGATTAAATATGAACAGAAAACGAATTTTACTGTGGCTGTATTCAATCTAAATACAATAACTAAACAAACGATTTATGTCACAGTTGGCAGCCACTTTATATGTCTAGACAGTTAAAAACAGTTTGGTAATACTTGTTTTAGGTTTTCTTGAGAGATGACTTAGTGGTGCAAATTATTTTGTTCTAAGGTGAGAGATTTGAATGACTTACAACTGTGCAAATACCTCTGTTTTTAGAATGTAATCTTCAGTCTCTACTCTGGAAACATCAGTACATGCTGTTGCAGTACAAGAGGCAATAGAAATAAAAGCACCCAGATCATTATTATTGCGAATGGAACACCATAACCTGGCAGATTACAGCGATAGCATCTGTCACAGAAATCTTTTAGGTATGAACAGAGAAGACACCTCTTTACTTAAGAACTCGTGGGAGACTGGAACATACTCCATAGGTATATCGACCCTGTTGAATCAACAAGGTTCAGTTTGCACTGCGTGTCCTGTGATGTAATTGGAGTTGAGTTTAGGCGTTCGGAGAACACAAGAACGATTATTCAAATACTCAGTACGTTGATTGACAGACGGTGGTGCGACTATACTGCTGCTGCAAAATGCTTTTCTTCCCCCACCGGAGTCCATTTGGCACCATGTGTGAACGGTCATGGATGTGTAGCAATTTAGCAAGCTGAACATTTCAAAATACACACAAGACAAAGCAGCAGTACAACGGATGGAGTGCAATGCGAATCACAATACTAGGTGATACAGTCAGTATCAGGGAGCTAAGAATGGATGAAAGGCAGCCCAAACAGAGGGACTGTGAGGACAGAGCTGGAGTGGGCCAGATGTCTGTGTGGCATGGAAGTGAAGTGAGCACTGGAGATCAAGGGAAAGGCACGACTCGCCAGCTAGCAGGAGTTAGAAAGAAAGACAAGACACAGGAGACAGGAGCAGTGAATGGAAAAGAAAAAATATAATTGTTTGGATTGAAAGAGAAACAGCCAGGCAAGGCACAAATCCTAGGAGAGATGCAGTTAGAGATAAATTGATTGGCAGCTCCCCAAGCCTCCACTGTCTGACAGGCATGCAGGTGGGAGAGTGTTTGAAATTCTAGCTGAAGATGGACAGGGAACCAGAATGTTTATTTTTGTTAAGTGTTCATGTCTGTGAAAAGTTAAAAGGGCTGGAGATTAGTAGCCACCTTCCCTTCCATCTCCATCAGTATCCAGTGGCTAGTTGAAGCCGAAGTGGAAATATTTGGTTCATAAAATCTTCTGTTCGTTTTCTATCCGGATTAATTGAGTTCTTCTGAGTGCTGCTAGCAAATGGATTGAAAGGATAAGATCTAGGAGAATTTTAAAGATGTTTTATTGAAACCCAGTACATAAGAGAAAAGTGGGTGAATATATAGAATCTGAAGATAAGAAAAAGGTCTGGTGATGCTGTGACAGCTTTTGCGCTTGTTAAAGGCAAGCTAAAGATCCTGAGTTCCATTCCTCCCCCAGGATGACAGTAAATCAAAGCTGGTAAGAGGGTGACCCTGTGTGTGCCGGACCTGCATACTGTGCTCAGGCCTGGCAGGAACATGAGCCCCTTACAGGATTCCAAATACTCCTGCTTGCTCACACTGAACAAATCGCCAGTATCTCATTGCTGGAGCCCCAGAATAATCCTGTTGGGCTTCTTCACTGAAAGTTGGAGCGTAATTTGAAGCGGGTGCTGATGAGTTGTGCTGTGTGCTTTGGAGCACAGGCTGAGCTCTGTAGTGCAGAACGCAGTGTAAACTACAGTACAGTATATTATTAGGTGACTAAGCCCAAGTGGACTGTCCTGGAGTTTGCTGATGAGGAATTAGCAAATCTAATATGTTGGTGAAATAAAAACAAAAAGAAACATATCTGAGAAATTTTTGGTTCTGTTTTTAGTCTTTGAGTTGTGTTGTTACAGTACATACTCTACTTATAAACTCATTCATAGACTGTAAGTGACTGCACACATAGTAGATACATACTGTAAATCAACCTCTGGGAAATATGTCTCTAATGATTATAAAACATTTTTTTCCTTACATCAATCATGTTTAAAAGTTGCATTACAATTGCATTTTGCACGTGACAGACTGTAGTAATTCCAGCTGCAGTTTAGTGTTATCAGAGATGCTTAAGGTAATGATGTATGATATACGACTATAAATTGTGTCTTTCGGAATGGTTTCAACACATCAAAAGACCCATTCTTTCAAATGACCTCCAAATTATTTTATTTCAATTTTTTAAAGTCATCAGTATTCCACAAAAGAGCCTTTATTGGGATGTATTGCGATATATTTTGAATAGATCATTTTCAGACGGGTAATTGGTAACCACATGCTTCAAATGGTAGTTATAGCTGTGTCTGTATGATCTAAAATTATGTTACAAAAGTATTCTCGCACTCCTATTCAGTCATAAATATTAGAATTTATGATTCTACACTTTCATAAAGCAGCACAAAGAATGTAAAAGTTTGAAACTTGCTTTAAGTTCAAACTAGCTTTATTTCTGTTCATAGAAAAGTAGATTTTTACTATACTATCAGGTAAAGCCATTATAAGAATTAAGTCATTATTTCTGATCTTATGTAATTTTACATTATAATCCCCTTCAAGATTTATATTTAATGGACAGATAACTAATGAGTTTAATTGCCAGTTATTTAAGTGCAGTGTACCAATTTGGTGCACATGTTGGCGGTTTATCTAATTAATTGAATGTGGTGTCTACTCTTTTAATTAAGCTTTCCTGAGAGATCAGTCTGCACAGGTAATTCTGCTTTGCTCTATTGCTACTTTCTAGTTGAAAGATTTCAATAGCAATTTATAGCTGTAGTTTGCTCAGGTCTGTGGGCTGAAATTAGAAACCTGTGTCATTTTGTTATTTAAATTGAAGAATTCATTTAAGAGGGATTCTACTCTATTTTTTATTTTTCTCATGGAATTCTGCCAGTTCTTTATCTGCTGGGGAACTTGAACTGTGAGTTTGAGGGTAAGTGTGATACTGAGCTGCTGGTGTAAATTAAAATGTGGAAAACGAATCATATAAGACAGCCTTCGTGCAAGGGCTGGATCTGGCAGGTTTTATCATTGTCTTTAAAACACCACCTACGTTACGATAGGGGAACGTTTAGCTGGTTCAGTTAAGTGTATAATGAACTCAGTTACCTAATTAAGAGTTAAGGAGGAATAACAACAAGGAGGTAAGCAATGCTGTCCAAAAGCCATACAGTATTTGTTTCTGTACGGAATCATCAATAATTTCTTTAATACCTCCTGCACATTTCATTGTTTACCTTTTGTGAGTAGTTCATGTCCTTGACACATTTGCCCCAAGTAAGTAAGTCCTGAACACTTCCCCACATGAGGAGAAAGAGTGCCCACTGTTGGACTGCAAGCCATTCGGTGGACTGCATGCTTTTTAAATCCTTACAGAATCTGGAATAATGATAGATTTTATTAACATCACTGAACGTGTTTACTGTAGGTGCCTGCGAGTCTGAAGGGTCACTACTGTACAGCAGGTCAAGGATACTCTGGCTAACTCAAATGCGCTCAATGCTGTCATCTCACAGCCAGATGTGTGCCATTGTAGGTTTTCCTACAATGATAATCACCTTATGCCCTAACCCAGGAATTACATGACCCGGCTGTTGTAAATCTATGTTAACAATCTCTATTACTCTGTTCCACAGGTGTGCTTTCCACTGCTTAAAGATTTCTATTAAAACAGCAAACTTTAATATTGGATACGATTATCTTGCTTCTACTAATAGAGGTATTAAAAAAAGCTTAGGTTCTCCACCCTTAACACACATTCAAGAATGCACTTTCCAAATAAGGAAGAGACTGCAATCTGTCTGAATAAAATATGTTTGGTGCTTCACACTTATTGGGTTAATATATAAAATATTTGATCCTACATAGTGTTTTCTTTTCTTAGGGATAACTGGAATTGTTAAGAAACATATGCTTTTTATATCATGGAAATATTACCGATTTCTTTCTGTTAACTCATTTGTTTTGAACTGCCTTGCTATGATTTCATGCTCTCAAAACAATGACTAGCAATGAAGCAAACAATGTCCCAAACTAAATGTTATTAATTTAATCTAAGATTGCACAGACATACAAAATATATATCTGTATATGAACACACAGTAGATACAAATAGGAAACAGTAATAGAACAGCGTTTGTAAATGGAACAATAGAGAATGTACAGCTATACTGCCACATGGATTTGAGCACAACATCGCAGATGCTACACACCAAACCCAGCATGCCAGGCTTGGACTTGGCACCTCACTGGAGTAAAAGCAATTTGCACCCACTGCAGGTTAGTGCACGTGCTACACAATTCTATCTGACCACCTGTCACTGCCTGTCACCTCCAGTACTGCACGTAGCAATGCTTACAGCAGCCAATAAAACGTGCACAATGTTTTTTTTTGGTATAATATATTTTATTCAGTCTCGTGTTTTATTGTGCCAGAGAGGTCAAATCGACGCTGATTCTCAGAAATAGTGTTATGGTGAATACACTGGAGTAATGTTCTGTAGGTTGGTACAATCCTGATAAATAATACTGTAAAGTAGTGATAAAAGATACTTTCATGATCAATACAACATAGTTGTTCCAATATAAATACAGTTGGGATTTAAAATTAAAGGTTAAGAAATAATCATCATAATCCTGAAAATCTTAAAAATATCCCTCAGTGCTTTGACTCAATAGCGTGTTCCCTTGCAAAATGTAGAATTCTCTAAGAAGTGGTTGGAGGCTGGCTTGTTAGAGCAAAATAATATAAATAGGTTTTGCCATAAGGACTTCCATTCATATTACTAAGTTAACATAGGACAGGAAGCTGCTAAGCACTCTACAATATTTTTGTGATGTATCTGATTTTAAAATATTTCTTTATCCATTGGATACATACAACTTGTCCTATTAGGCATGAGATCTCTGATGTTTAATATAAAATTATCTATGAGGTTTTATAAAGAATACATTGATCACATTTTCTGCACATTTTGCACATTCTTTTGCAAAATGTAAATCAAATAGGTTTTTGATCAATTAGATTCGTTTTCTTTAAAACATCTGGTGCTTTATCAGAAGGCAAAGCATTCAAGTCGTCATCTGCCTCCAGCTGGATGTAAGGGATGATTATCATGATTTTTACTTAATGAATTGTGGATATTAGTCTTTTGTCCTATTGTTATCCTTAAATAAATATTTTGGAAATATAATGACATCGTTTTTATAAGGGAGGTGAGAATTCAATTTCTCTCTGGAGGACGCAAATGGATCGCAACTCTTTCTGGAGTGAGGCTGACAGATGGTCCTGATTCGACGCGCCGCTCAGCAGACCCATGCCTTGCCACCCTTGGAAAGCGACCTCTTCGGGTTCGGCGTGGGTACCAAGACACGCCGGCTGCACTGGGGCTGAAGGGCTGCTTCTCAGCTGGTGACGCTGGGTCTCACTGCCAAGAGCACAAGAGAAGGGTCAGCTCAAAGGGGATGGCAAACGTAGGCGCAGCCTCGACTTAAACTCCTGTTGTACCGCAACTCACACTGCGTCTAGTGCAAAAGAAAAAATGAGCAGACAGAAAGGTTTTGTTGCATTTTATGCTTTAATACGCTTCTTCACAAACTGAGGGACACTGGGGTCTTTAAAACATGGCATAAAGGCAGTTTAACATTCCCAGTGAAGAAAGTGACTGAGAAACTCAGAGTTGTAATGTGGGAATGCTGTGGAATGTTGTGGAGTGAGAAAAACATTGTATAATATTTCACTGTAATTAAATCATAGTAAACTAAATTATGCATTAGTCTAACACAGTAGGAGGGAGACTATGGTGACTGTCATGAAAAGCCAATATCAAATAATTAGGGGTTTTTGTGGCCTAAATCATAATAGTTTAAATTGGTTACTTACAACACTGCATATGCATATTGTGATTATATTTCCAGTATTTATTCAGCCCAGGGAAAAACATGACAACATGATGTTTATTTAATACATTATATGATTTCTGCATGTTTGCATTGAGATTTATTTCATCAGACAATTTTCAATTCATTGTATAATCTGACATAAAACAGATGTAACAGAATACAATGAGAATGACAACAAAAGGATGACCCTGGTGATGACACTGGAGTGTAGTGTGTCAATGGCATCTCACGATTCTCATTCTGTAGGCTACATCTTCTCAAAGAAGAAATGTTTAAAAATACAGTTACTCCCACTTCACTGTGTGCATGAATTTACGGGCTCAGAGAAATCATCCTTAAACAAGATTAAGAAATGTTAACAGTGAATATCAGCTATCAATACTCGACCATAATCAGGAATTGAAAGAACATAAATGGAGAAATCATCGATGTAATATAACACAGTTCAGATCTCCCTTACTGAGGTTATTTGATACAGCTGTAGTTGCTGAAGGCTTTTTTTAAGAATACGTTTCTTTAGAATTTACTGAGTCCTGTAGATGGCGCCGTTGAGTTTTCAGTTGTTAAGCAAAATAAAAGAAACCAAAGCCAAAGGATATGCTGTATGCACGTAATTTTATACATACATATTTATTATACATAGACGTATTTACAGTACCTACACAAGTACGTATTAACGTTTAGCTGACTGTTATTAATATAGCACGAAGTATACATGAATGAGAGACTATTGTATCTCAATCCATCGGTGACGGGCACGTCTCAGCGCACAAATTCATCTACTTGTAAAAATAAATCGCATTCATCCAAAAAGGACATGTATGGTACAATTAAAATAAAGTGTCCACAAAGGAAACGAAAGATTTTTGTTTAATTCGCATACAAAAACAGCATACTGTATATTAATATTTTACATGTCGTCTATTAAAGTTCTTAAGAGGATTAATGTGGCCCCTGCTGAACTGTGATGGCTTTCACCGAACACGGTTCGAGGGTGAATTTGGGGTTGTTGATGTCTAGGTCGATTTGGTGATTTTCAGAAGCCCCACTCCTAGACCTTCAGTCCAGCCTTGGGATTACTAAAGGCCAGCCCGGTGCACGCAGTGAGGACAAAAGATACGCCACATCTTTTAGAAACCTCTTGAACTTCGCCCCGAACACCAGCTTGATGGGCTCCCCTCTCCCTCCATAGCTGTGGGCTCATTCCACTCCCGAGGGGCTAACTGTGCTCTTATTCAGCACGAAATGCCCCCGTTGGAGACCGTCGCTCACTTCGTGGCAGCACGGTTTCGATTTCATTGCGATTCCACAGCAGTCTCCTCTTAGCTCTGTCCAAGGTGCTGATCTCGCCGAGTGTGTGCTCAGGTACAGTACGGGACTGCGTACCTGCAGTAATGGCCGAGCCGTTGACCGGTACTGGATCGCACTGTATAGCGTCCGCAGCAAGTCGCCTTAAATATTTTACCGAGCAACAGTCGTTTGTTCCTTTGCATCAAGCTGATGTTCCAGTACAATTGCATTTCTAAAATAAGAAACCAACTCCCCCATACAAAACAACTGATTGAAATTACGGACGTTTAAAAAATATGCCAGCAATGCGATTCCTCACTTCCTCTTTGAGTCGCGCAAGTTAATGTGCACGTTAATGTTGCCGTGGACCTCTCCCTGGAGTCTTCATATAATTAGATAAGAGGTATAAGGTGAGAGAGAAAGATGAGAATAGATGGATGAAGATTCTGTATCTCAGATTCCTGGGAGTGAAATGGAGGCAGAGTCTTTGGGTCAGCAGCCATGGCACAGAGTAATGATAGAGTTAACAGTATTTGCATAAGGCAATGATAGGAACTTCTTTCCACAAATTTAGGGTGACGTTCCACAATCACCCTAAACGATGTCACGTGCCTTGTCCCTGCAGCACGGCCATCCCTTGCCACACATCAGCATTTACATGTGAAGTAACAGTGAGGTACTTCTCCTTCATGATATTCAGATGATGTAATTACCATGACATAAATACGAGGTCCTCTTGTTGCCTGTGTAAAGAGAAACGCAATGTAATTGTTAATCGAATCCTACAATAACATTGAGGATATTGCTTCCAATTATTCAAACAAGGACAGGAAAAGAGTAGAGAGATTCTTCTTGCATGCTCATCTTCTTTACTCATGATGGAACAGCAGAGTTCACGTCGTGTTCTGAGACACCTCTCCAGACAACACCTGAGGTGTTCCCAACTTTACTTGGTGTTCCCAATCTCCTTTAGGCACACACAGGTCCTGACTGGTGGATTGTCTTTTTCCCATGTGAGGAACATTGATCCCGTCCTTCGGATGAGACGTAAAACCGAGGTCCTGACTCTCTGTGGTCATTAAAAATCCCAGGGTGTTTTTCGAAAAGAGTAGGGGTGTAACCCCGGCATCCTGGCCAAATTTCCCCATCGGCTGTTATCTATCATGGCCTCCTAACAATCCCCCTCTGTGAATTGGCTTCATTACTCTGCTCTCCTCCCCACTGATAGCTGATGTGTGGTGAGCGTTCTGGCGCACTATGGCTGCCGTCGCATCATCCAGGTGGATGCTGCACATTGGTGGTGGTGGAAGGGAGTCCCCATTACCTGTAAAGCGCTTTGAGTGGAGTGTCCAGAAAAAGCGCTATATAAGTGTAAGCAATTATTATAATTATTATTATTACTTTGACATATTGCTCATTTTACTTGATGATACTGGTAATAGTTTGAATTTGGATGTTTGACTTTGTGCTATTGTAATACTATTGCTGTTACATGAACTGTTGTTATTTTTAATCCTCTGTGAGTTCAGACAAGAGCACCCGCTAAAGCTAATAAAACAAAATAATTCAACATTCTGGAATTTTCCAAGAAGCAACTGCATATTTTGCAGTAGAAGGAGCATGAAAGGCTAAATGGCCCTTCTTATTTGTAACATTTTTTATTCTCTAGCATTATTCTTATATTCTTGCATTTTTAGTGAGTGGGGCATTTAATAATAAAAAAATAGGCATAAAACCCATTATACTGCTAGGACTAGCCCAGTGTTTGATGTGTCTCTCGGGATTCAGAATGTATTTTCCTGTTTTACCTTTAATATTCAGTCTTTCCTCCTTTTTCCTCGGGGTCCAGGCATTTGCAAGAAAACCTTATTTGTCATTTATCACCTCCACTCTGTCGATCTTGAACTGCACCAATTCTTCTTTCATTTTTTTTCCTTTTGACCATTTTTGTCTCCAGAGCCCCTGAGAATGAACCTCTTTCTTTTAGCCTGGCCTCTCCCCCTCTCTCTCTGGAGTTGCAGAATGCCAGCAGTCACGGTCTGGGCTGTCTCTCTGCCTGTGTCTCAGTGTGTGGGTGTCTGTTTCTTTTCTGTGTGGCTCTGCCATTTATTAAATGTTTAACAGCAGATTAACAGGAGAATTCCCTGTAGCCAAGTGTACAAAGATGGGAAACAGGGAAATCGGCCATGCCTTACTGCAGAGCATGTTCTGCTGGCTTTTTGTTCCTGAAAAGAAGAAACGGTTTCAATTTCCTCCAAGGACGGTGCAGTCAGATACTGGGAACCTTAAATTGAATTTCAACAAGTGTGCTTTTTTTCCCTGCTCCCTGGTCTTATGACAACCACCTTTCATTTTTATGTGAATATTACTTCACGACACATTGACTGCAGCACTTATGTTTGAAGTGCATAACAAGTGATGTTTCTAAAATATGGACAGAAGTCATTTAGCTCAATACATGAAAGTGTTTCATCCCAAGAGCATTGCATATTTCTTCTTTAACTAAGCTAATTGATTTTCCCTCCTTATTTAGTTTAGGATTTCTAAAAATCCATTTTTGTGCTTATTATACCAGTAGGATGTTTTTTTTTTGTTTTTGGTGTTTGATATCACAGATCTCTGTATTTTTTAAGTCAAGAGAAACAAGAAAGAATATAGAAGGATACATTACTGTAAATTCATTATTTCATACCAGGGCCTTGAGATTTCATGCACTTTATGCAGATTTGTGAAATACATAGTGATTTCCCAAAGACTGTTTTGTTTTTTATAACAGACATACAGACAGAATTAGTATGCATCAGAAGACAAACATTCTTCTGACAGCATAGTTTTATATAAAATGACAAGATAATGTTGGAATAAACAAGGAAGATAGAATTACAGATTGTATAGAAGAGTAGTCCTCAAGTATGTTTCTCATTGACTGTTAGACTGTACAGTATATTCTTTGTAAATTCTCTGTAAAGATTGTTTAATAAAGTAATTTAATAGGCATTGTGAAGTTGGCTTCACAATGGAGTTTTGTAACTGTGGTGTGCTAATAACTTCTTTGTTGTTGCTACAGAAGTATGTTATTCTAAAGATCTTACAAAAGGAAGAATTAAAGAAAACACTTTGCTGTAATGATGACATGGATATTAAGTTGAGGTTTTTTGTGTCAGCGTCTGTGTAATTTAATTATGTTTTTTTTTCTTTCTGTGATTAATAGACTGCTCATGGGCACAGCCCCCTTTTCTACTGTAGTAATGCACAAATGATTGCATGTGTACTATTGATTCAGCAGAGGCCACTGAAATAGGCAGTTATGGAATTGAAATGAGATGTTAATTTATATGTTTGTTTCTCCCATGAAGAAGTCAAGAATGAATTACATGTTAACAATGATTAAGACATTATCTCTTCGCACCAGACTCTTTGGAGTAAAATGAGCAGCACCTCTGATTGTCAGGAATCCTCAATGAAAAGGTATACAGATCCTGTGCAGACGCCGGAGTAGGTAGATGACAAGGCAGGCGAACAATCCAATACCTAAGGCAAATTCGTGGTCCAGAGGAAAAAGGCGATTCAGAATCCAGGAAGTACGACTGAAGCAAACAATCCGAAGCAAGAGGCAAGATCGTGGTCAAAAGGGGCAAGCTAGGTCGTAATCCGGAGAGAACACAGGAGGCAAACAGTCCGAGATGAGAGGCGAGGTCCAAAGTCGAAAGGCTAAAGGGAAGTCCAGAAGAATGCGAGGTACAGAATAAACGCCAGGTAGAGCTCTCTATGAGCAGACTCAATAGCGAGCAGCGGGAAGCGGGTTAGGATGGTTTAAATAGTGCTGCTCGCCGCATGGTAGAGTGTGTGGTGATGGATTAACACGTGCGGCTGCTGGTACTGGTTACTTCTTTTGTGGGACGATCTCCGCTGGCTGGTGGTCGTGACACTGATTATACAACAAATCAAGCTGGACAACAGATTCCCGAGGAAGCATTATACTATCATAGCATCACGCATGCTGTATACTAGTTCATATTGAGATTTCTATCTCTACTGTATATCATAATTTATATAAACACTGTACGAATAAAGGGGTTAGAAAATCCGAACGTGAGTCCATTATCAGAAAGTCTCTTGTTCCCAGCGTAGGCTGCATTGTACCAGAACCACAAGGGACACCACACCCTAGACGAGATGCCAGTCCAGAGCAGGACTCTCTAGACTCTGGACCACTCTCACTCTCACTCTCATTATAGAGACACTAAATAACACAGTCAGAAGGCCGATGGAAGATTCTGCTGTACCTGGCAAATCTCCCACAACAGCGTGGGGAGAACATGTCAATCCATACAGGAGGCTCCTCGGCCCAGAGCCGAACCCAGGACCCAGGAGCAGTGAGGACGCTCCACTAACCACACCACGTCACCACCCGGGACTCGAAGCACCCGAATAACTACTTGGATGGGAAAAGATTTGAAAGTTTTTCACCCTGCTACAGAGAAAATGTCAACGTGAATAAAAATAAAATATTTATCCTGTCTGATTTTCCGTGTCTAATTTGTCAAATGTTAAAAAAATCTGGAGCAGAAAATTCTTGAAAATCAATCCATTATTGACGTGCATTTACATTTGGAGGGCGGTCAAAAGTGTACTTGGAAACCGATACCACATCAAATAACTTTTCTGAACATATTTGTAATGAACATTTTCATACCGAGGGCCGCGGATATTTAGATATCAGGGTTCCAGTGAAGGATCAAGATTCAAGACCTTACTTTCTGACTGAGCAGCTTCCTGAACCTCACCTCCCTGTCGATCACCCTTCAGATTCACAACAAGGTGCTAACTGGCAGAATTTGTGCCAAGGCACCATCTAGATGTGTCAATAGCTTTAAATAAAAGTGACTGATCATCCAACAATACAGCCATCTTCTCACAGCTTCATTCAATCGGGGGTCATGGGGGCCTATCCAGGCAAGCAACGGGTGCAAGTCGGGGTACACTCCGGATGGGCTGCTCATCCACTGCAGGGCACACACAGACAGAAACAGGCACACAGCCATACCAGGAGCCAATTAGCCTACCAGCATGTGGACTGTAGGAGGAAACCAGAGCGCTCAGAGGAAACCCACTTGAAGCTGCGGAGAACACACGAACTCCACGCTGACAGCACCCCTGTGAAACGAACCCCAGTGCTGTGAGGCTAACTGGAAGGGTGAAGATTTGACATCTCTGTAGTTCATCTGTGCCATGTACGACGTTAGAGACAAACCCCCATACCCTGCTTGGCTACTATAATATCCTGTTTCCAAGGCCTGAAGTACAATTGCACTGAAAATATGAGAAGCAAGGTTTCTTAAAAACGAGGACAATAACATTGCCACATTCTGCCTTTTGTAACTCAAATTGCATTCATTCCGCGGCTGTTTAAAGCCACTGTGTGTGTGGATCTAGGGCCACGCTGCCTTTATGCTCTGTGCCTTTCCATTTAAAAAACACAAATGCTAAAGAAGGCCGAGCCTTGCTGTGTCAGCATGAAGAACAGGCAGGGAAACAACCTGTCCTCCGAGGCCTTCGGAAAGATTCTCATAGGAATTCTTATCTGGCCGTGGGATCATCAGCTCTTTTCACCTGTATGTTCTGTCACTACACCCCTACCTTCCCATCCCCCTACCCTTTAAGAAGTTCATTATGCTTCATCCTCATTTAAGCCTGTGTAAAAATGCAATGTTATATCCTTGGATTAGGACAGTAATAACTCCATACACCTGATTTGGCATTTTCCTCTGCACATATCTACCAGAGGGAGCAATACTGTGGTTTTATTGTTGCTGTGTCTAAGAGGCTTGGCTCTCTTGTACAGTATTATTGCAGCAATTTACAGCATTATGATTTCCTTTGGAGTTTAAGGAGCCGAATATTTCTGGGTAAAAAACCTTAAATAATACACATTGACTTTGCAAAATACTGCAGAATGGTAGGATCGATACAAGTAACCCATCCTGTCCAGAATAGTAAGAATGACTGTCCAGTATGATGCACGATTTCAGAGGACTGTGATGTCGTAGAATACCAGGCATTCGTCAGCATGCTGTGCTCTTCAAAAGAAGATTTAAGTAACCTAATGATTTTAGATTCACACTCTTCTAGTGAGTTGCTGAACTCACTAGCTATCAGCTATCACTGGCTATCAGATTGACTCAGGCAGCTTCAAGGCTTTACAATAAGAGGTTTAAACAAAAAGAACAGTTCATATGCATTTAAAAGCAACCACGTACTACTTTCAAAAGAATGCCAAAGATAACCATTTTCACGTTAATGTATTTTTCTTTTTACCAATTTCCAGACCCTTTCACATTACTTACCACAACCTAAAGTTTTTATATACTGTATTTATATTATCTACAGGCGACTTAAAACCAACCGCTTGCAGCCGTAAATTAAACCGACTTACATAAATTCGTTCGGATAACAAAACGATGTGGTAAAGAGTAAACTCTTTCAGAAGGAGCGGCTTCACAGAGGAGAATGTGGTCAAGGAAGAGATAGATTACATTGAAATATTCAGCTCAGAAAGCGTAGGCAATGACATCACGTTACAACGATGATGCGTATTAGGTATACTCCACGTACCGTGAACTGCTTTCAGGAAAGCGGATTCGCCTCACAGTGCGACGGATAATCCAGCCATCTGCAACAGTGAAATTCTTAAATGAAGACCACTTCACAGGAAAATGTAAAAATGTGTTGGTAGACGAAAAGAGCCTGTGTCATTTTAGTGCCCTCTTAGTAACTCAGTGGGCATTCCCAGTTCTAGTCTGCAATCTGATACTTAATTTACCTCACGTTGACAGTGGCAATCGAATAATTTTACCTGGAGAATTTCAGTGCTTGTAAATGACCGTAACCTGTTATTTGTGTACCATTTCGGATAAATCCACTTAAATTAATAACCACAGGTCTCTATAGATGTGTGTGTGTGATACTGTGGGGTAAATAGCGTGCTTTAAACTGCTACTAGGTAATTTTATTGATACTCCTTGATACAAAAAGCTAATTGAATATCGTTGCACTACGACTTCTAATTGATGTGCATTCAAAACATAACAGCAGGTAAATCGTTACCAAGAGTGATGTTCCTACAAAACGGGCCAGATGTTCTGAATGACCCCACTCCACTGAAATCGTTCCATTTTCACTTTTAACTTCAGTTTTGTTTTTAAGGTAAAAACATTTTGATGTGTACGAGAAATCCTCACTTTTCCCCTGAAGCTATTAAATAAAAAAAATAAGTGAGCAGTACGGTACGATTCTTCCAGATATACAGTATACTGTATATATAAATAAAAACAAATTAAATAAGAGCCAGTTTTTCTTGCTGCTTGCTGTCTAAAACCGATACAGTTTGTGGCGGCCTTTTTCTGGTTTTGGATCATCTGGGTTACTCCTGTTTAGGTATACAGTATCAAACACAACCATCCTACATGTTTGTAACTACAGTATGTTTATTTTTGTTTCACGTAAGCAGGGTGAACGCTGGGTTTAGTCGAGTTTTTTATCTTTTGATGGCGCGCTGACCACGTTATTTACATTAATTGCTGATAAAAAAAGAAAGACTTCGTTTTTTAGAGAACTTGACCACTAGGATATACACATTACCTACTGTACCAGCGACACTGTTTAGCAGTATTACAGTAAGTGTTTTAGTAATTATTATTATTATTATTATTATTATTATTATGGCTCTGCGGGTTGGAGAAGTACGGTATCTCTGCCGTTTTACCATACTTGCTCACAGAAAGGTTTACTGAAACGTGAGAATGATCCACAAACCGCACCCCGAAAGTAAGAACGCCAACGAAAATCCCCAGAAATCGTCAAACCCGAGCTTCTCTCACATCCCTGGTAACTCTCCGGCTTTAATTGGTACAGTAGGTCGAGACGAGCGTTCTTGATTGCTCATGGAGCAATTTGCTAGAGACGCCGCAGCAGGAATTTGGATGCCATGCGTTTAACAAATAAAAGAAAGAAATAACAAGGTTTTCGTCAGAACTCGTGAGCAGCATTCGCGAGGAAAAAAATGTGTGTTTGGAGGTGGAGGGATGTTTTTTCCGCGGCTATTTTGTAATGCTTCCTGGCGTCTGCGATCTGATTTGATCTCTTCTCTGCTTTGCAGGTGTGTCAGTTTTAATTCTGCCCAGTAGGTGGGACTTGATGCTCGGAGCACAGACTTCTCCTTTCCCCCTCATTCTCTCTCCTGCTATCCCTGTAAGTCCCAGAGCTGTGCGAGAACCTGGGACCCAGCCGCTTCACGGCACAGCAGACGAACACGGTTTATCTGGTATATCATGCAGTCCGGAGAAAACCACAGACCGGGAGTACTGATTCTTCAGCCCCTTCGCTTCTAACGGAGTATTTTTTTCCTCTTTTTTTTTCTTGATCTTTTTGAGAATATTTGGACACTACGGCATTCTCAATACTTTGACATACAATCACACTCGTTAAGACACACACACATACAAACATATATATATACACACACACAGCCTGCATATACAAGGATACACACTCGCACATTTCCACACAATCGCAGGACGGCACCGACTCTGCACGGGACCTGGAATCATGGATCTATCGCTCTGTCCGCCCCGAATCTGCTGGTGGAGGGTTTTGTTTCTCTTGAGCATCTTCCAAGACTATCTGAGTTCCATGCTGGACTGCCCCCCCACCTGCAGCTGCTCGCTAACCGAGATCTACTGCAATAAGTCCGACAACGGGAAATTCTTCCCTTTGCTGGAAGTGCCGGAGACCGGGAACAGCGGCAACAGCAGCAACAGCATTCCTGACATGTTCAAGAACATCACCTCCATGTAAGTGCTCGGAAAGTAAATGTCACACGGCGAGAAGCTACACTATGTGTAATTGAAGCAGCATTTCCTTTCACAAAATAAACTGTTTTAAGCTGCTTTTTACTTTTGCTGCAACGTCGGCTGTGTACACCTTCTTAATTTGTGTTAATGAGCGTCTTTTTACCCTCATGTCACGTAAAACAGTCCTGTTCGCCAGCTGTTTCCTTACCCACATACGCTAACCTGCGAGGAACTGGTTTTGTTTTGTTGTGTTCTCTGTCGATTCTATTATTTGAGTAACTTGTAGATGCTGACAGTAAGTCGCCCCAGCGATAGACGGGCAGCTGCTGGCCCTGTTTGGCTCCTGGGGAGATGAACAAACCTGTTGTGGAAATAGTTGAAATAGCGCTCCGTGGACTACAGTTGCTCATTTTCCGGGAAAGCAGATATAGGGGTCTGTAGTTGTGGACATGTCAAAAAACATTTATAATGAATGTAAATATGCTTACATACGCTGGCATGTCATGTACAATGTTCCCAGACATTTGTTTGATAAACACCACGCTGGTGAGACGGAGCGAATATACCTTCGAAGGCAGTCGTGCCTCGAGAAGAGACTGCATTTCGTTGCTTCCCAAGGGAAAGGCTTGAGTGTGGTTGCTTTGTATTCCTGGCAGCAACTTTAAAGGAATTTAGTCACAACGTTTGCCATCTGTAGTATGTGAAAGGTGCCGTGTACAGGATAAAAGAAGCGTCCTCTGGGAGCGATGACGATGGCAGAGACACTTCCATTGTAGACGCACTGCACCTTATTCAACGTTTCAAATGGGCCTCTTATCTGAAACTGCACGCCGGGTTTAATGTTTGAGCACATTCCTGCCGTGGCTTGCCAAGCAAACATTTGTAGAACGTTGTTGTGATTCTTAATAAGGGAGACGTGGGGACTGGGTAGGACAGGACACGTACTGTAGCAGGGTTGTGAAACTGCACTGATGTTTTTCTCAAAAAAGTCGCCTCGGCAGCAAAGTGGTTAACATATTCATTCAAGGTAAATAACGTTTTGTAAATCAAACGGGGACACATATCCCCCGAGGCTTGGTTTTCATGTCCCCATATTTCTGATGGGATTCAGTTTGTTAAATAACCTGTTAGATCATCAGCATTGGACCCAGGTAACATCAAAACAAGCAGAAAGAGCGGAAGCCCAGATATACACAAATCCTTAAGGAGGCGAGTTCGGAACCTATAAATAGTGGCTTATTAAAAATAGAACGCGAGCAGTGATGACACACTTTTACTTACAAGAAGGCTTTTCTCTCTAGACAAGCCTTTAGTTTTAGCTCGTCGTGTCTCGGGTCAATTCGTTCCTTCTCTGAGCAGGGATTCCTTTTCGATTAAGTTGCCCCTAAAATGTTGGATTAACATGTGCTGCGCAAAAAAAAAGAAATCGGGTAATTTATCATGAACTGTGACTTCTATTCTTCTTTTCGCCATTCTGAAATATTTGAACTTAAAAAAAAGTTTGATAATATCGATTGTAGCACAGCCCGTACAGTAAATTAAGGCTATACTGACAAGGTAGACACTAATTGATTTCTTATAATATCTTCTCAGTTTTCAAATTCCTCTATCGTATCATTTCGAGTTTCAATTTTTTTATTTTTCCCTAACAGAATCTCCAAAAAGGACAAGTCTGAGATTTTTTGTATTTTAATATTGAATCATGATTATCTGTAAAACATTGCTAGAGAATTCTGAGAACTATTAGCGATTCTGATTTGTTTGCGGGTTATTTGTTAGTTAAGGAGTAACCCCAGAAAAAGCCATTTTGCTTAGAAAAAAAAAAGATTCAGTGTTGTTTCTTTGCTCAGAATAGCCAAGAACGTGGATACCATGACAACCTTTTCTGCTTTGTATTGAATTCACTCGATTCCCATAGACTTAAAGTAGTGGTTTTATCGAATTAACTACCATGTTAAATGTATTGTGTATGTCTTGAGGCAGTGTGTTGAAAGCAAAACACATCGCGTTTTTAATGGACAACTTCTAAAGCTTAAAAGCTTTGCTTTGACAAAACTTTCACACGAATGTTTGGGAGTACGACAGAAATGCTATGTGCTCTTTCTCTCTCACACACTCCTTCAGACCACTAGAGGGGAGGCTGGTAGCTTTGTATGCAATTGTGGAGCACTTGCCTGAGCGCTGGCAAAAATTGGATTTAGAAAATATTACTGATTTTAATCTTCGGCTGTATGGCGAAGTCAGAGAGACCTTAAGCAGTTAAAAATCCGTTCTGGGGGTCAGTGTCGATTCTCTGAGATGGATAACCCCTGTTCGCTCTGATCAGAGAGGTGCCTCGGCCAATAATGATTGAAGTTCGATTTTGACACACTTGCCGCTGCTGGGTAAAACTAAGACAGACCCCGCGCTTCTCAGCACCCGTGGGCTGGACAGCTCCCAGCGGGGCGTGAGTGAATCGAGTAGTTAGGGCGGAGGATCTCGGAAGTGTATGAATTAGAGAGAGAGAGAGCAAAAAATAAAATAAAATAAAACAAAACAGGAGTCTGTGACACATGTGCTATTTAGCCGGACGTTCGTATTATTTTTACAGTGTTTTACTTTTATTTTGCCAATGCTGTGGCTCAAAAGCGAATGGTTTTGAGTTTTGAAGTGCATTGTAAGGGAAGGGTAGCTTGTCGATTATTTTGTAGGTCTTCCCAGCGTGTGACCTTGAACGCACTGAGTGACAGTGGGCAGGGTGATGTGTGCAAGCGGACGGCCGTGTCCAGTGTCCAGCCCTGTGTTCTCCACGGGCACGTGCGACACTGCGGACAGCGGGCCCGCAGTGCACGGCTGAGCGCGCGCCTTCTGTGGGTTTCATTTTCACGGGGGAGTTTTGACGGACGACAAGGGGCTTAAATCACGGCATTGTGCAATTAAATTTTCATATGTGTGATCTAGCGGGACATTAATATAAATTCTAATCGGCAGAGAAATAGCTTCCTGCAAATTCTGACTCAAAGATAAAGCCTTTTAAAAGATCGTTGATACGAAACATTTTTTTTTACTGTTTGAGGAAACAGCCTGTAGATCCTCTCAGTCTGTCCCGAGTTTATTCCCCAAACTTTCGTTAACGTCTAAATAGGTTCGGTAACACGAGGAAGTGAGATCGGAAACATAGCAATAAGACTGCTTATATGTTGGGTTTTTTTTCACATTTACCTAGTCTGCACACTGTGTAGTTTTAAACCAGCGTTTTGTTTGTCTAAGGGCAGGGTCAGGAATCTCAGGCGCGGGCAGCGGCGATGGCCATGGAGGGCCGAATCCGGCAGTTTCATAAACGTCTTCCAAGAGCAGCGTTACTCAGCGGTTTTTCAGGCGTAGACATATAATTTCTTATTATTTATTTTCGAGTGGGGGTTGGTAAATCACAAAGTAAGCTCACGAGTTACAATATTTAAACACATTTCGGTTTCCATGCCAGGGGCAACATACAGTACCTGAATGTGTGGCGAAGTTAAATAACCGTTGCTTTGCCTGCATCCATGCTCTCCAGTATCTTTATGTTACAGGAGGCACAGGAATGGAGGAGCGTTTAGTTCTTGTCCTAGCTTTGAGGTTGAAAGCAAAGTATGAGGAGATCCACTGTGCAAAGTGAAAGAGGGTAGCATGTTCTGTAAAATTCCAAAAAATAATGTCAGAGTTTTCTCCAATGTCTGAGGATTTTTTTTGTTTTACTGAATATAAAGTAATTGAGGGACACATATTCTTGTTTTTTTTTTAACATTATGCTTAATGGAGGTAAATGGTATTTCAAACCACTGCTTGAATTCCAGAAATTACATTACTGTAGAGTCATATTATAAAAAGAAAACGTGCTGTTTTAAGATATTTATTCTTGACTACAGAGAACGCCTTAGAGGTTGATTTAATCATGCAGAGAAAGGAACTACTTCATTATACAAGTTAACAAAAAACTAATTTTTCACATTTCTAATTCAAGTTCAAATTTATTACCTTGTCAAAGCTATTCAAATACAATACTTAAGCAAATACAGTATAACCTTTCTGAACATTATTTTAACGTAAACAGGTGATGCGTTAGAATTTGCTTCTGAGTTATCTTGAGCAGGAAAAAAACCTCTTTTCAGTGTGTGATTTTCCCCCTGCTCTAACAAAGGACATACTGTAAAAGATCAAAAAAAATGTATGCAAATCATATGGCTTCTAATGAAATAACAAGACCATGACAACAGGACACTGAATCCTCTGCCTTTTCTGTAGTAAGAGAAAACTCATAATTGATTTAAATATCTCATTTTGGGATAACTTATTGTCAAGCTCCCCAGCTCCTTCACTGGACTGTGTGAGGACGCTGGCTTGAGAAATAGTGAGCCAGGCCCAGGACTCCAGTCCTGGGCCTGGAGTGAGCGGTGCTGTAGCTGCAGGTATTCATTCCAATGCAGCTCTTAATGATCTAAACCTCTAAGCCAACTCATTATTGGCTGAATTGCACCAAACCAAGGACATAAGAACACAACCTGATAACAAGAACAGGCCATTCAGCCCATCAGAGCTCAGAACTTTCTCACACACTGAGTGAATCTGTCACATCGTCAAGACGGGACCCAAAAGACCTGTGTCTTCCCCTCACCTGCTCTTCTTGGTAGCACATGCCATGCTTTAATAACTGTCTCAAAAAATATTATTTTAATACATTTGTGTGAAATTTCACTTTCAACCAGTTTTGAGCAATGGTTTATTTGCTGAATATATCTTGAAATTAAGATGGGATCTACCTTTTTCCCATTAACATTTTGAAGACTTCAATCAGATCCCATCTTGGATGTCTCCCTACATCCCTGTCCATCTTCCTCTGCTCCTTATCCTCCTCCAGACTCTTTGCATTTCCTCTCTGTTCTCCCACTTCCACAGTTTGCTTGTCTACCCTGAGAGCCCTGCCATCAGGAGACTCACCTGTTCGAGCAGTACCTTTGGTCCCTTAGCCCTCAGTTGTCTTCCTCAGTGTCCTTGCCTCTCAGGCTGACAGTGCACTTGGCCTGTTTCCCATGTTCACTGGGAGAGCTGACCACCAACCCTTGTCCCAGCATGGTGTCCACTTCGGATCAGACAATTTCCTCTAGGCCTTTGCTGGCCTTGTTTGTCATCTTGTTAGCTTACATCGTGAAGTACTGTATATGGCATACATGACTGTAACGTTTAATTTCACATTTGTGTTGTACAGGAACAAGTATGTTTGTAAATAGTAGTCCCTGGATAAAGACTACTTGGTTAAGGAAATTAGTAGTTTTGTATTTAGACTGAAATTTGTACATACCTACTGTCTCTCCGAATAAACTTTCTCCTTAATCCCTGGTTTGAGTCTTGAAGCCCTTCTCTGAACTTTCTCGAATGCTGTATGATTCCTTTTGTAAAGTAGTCACCCGAACTGTATAGATCACTGTAGATGTGGTCCAAATAATGTGTTGTACAGCTTCAACATGACGTCTTCTGATTTGTGCCCTTCCTGCCTATGTAACCAAGCACTCTCCTTGCCTTCTTATTGCTTCTTGGCACTGGGAGGATGACTGTACCACAGCTCCTCTCTTTCCCCCTTTGTGCCTTGTAGTTATAGAGTAGACATTTCATGGTATGTTTCTGTTCTAAATTTTTCATATGCATCTACATTTACATTTTTGTAATATAACTTTACTAATATTTAATTTCATTTACCTTGTACCTACTTTCTTGTGAACACTGTCCAGATATTGATCTATTTGCATCTTTATTTCTGGCAGCTGGACAAAATCTGGTATTAGTAGCAAATTTGACTAATTTATTACTGACACTTTGATCAATAGGAACATAAGCATTGCACCAGTTCTTGTATTTTTTACAATAGATCACTATATCTTTCATACCTACACCTATACTGTATATGCTGTACATTGTATGCTTGCATATACAGTATGACAGAGATAAGCAACTCCTTTCCCCTTTCTTGTTAACAAATTAACCCTCCCCAGCCCTACAGGTGCTGGTGCAGACACCCCTGCCTTCCAGCTTTGGGCTATTCGGTTGAAGAGCACGTGAAGGGCAACAGTCTCTTTACACCATCCCTTTATGTAAGAAAAAGCCAGAGATTGGTGGAATTAGACTACTAAGATCTCCATTGGTATGGAAGATACAACAGCCTTTAAGAAGTCTGAGCTGGCCCTCTATGACTTAAAGGGTAATCATTCTTCTGCTGGTTTAGGAATTGCATTTATCGTATTCTTTAGCCATAAAAATTGCATAATTCCACCAGGTTGGAAAAGTGAACTTTTTACTTTGTGAAAGCTTCCTCATCCATTTCCCCAGCCATGACCATCAATGAAGCCCAAATAATGCCTGCAGCTTGAAGTGTAACCCCTGTTGTGTACATGTGAAACTCAACAATATGTTTAATTACCATTAATGTCTTGGCTGTATGCTAAAAATTTACATCTTTCTTTGCATGGCTCTTAATTAAAATCTAATTGTCTAATTATCAGAAAGAGATATGCGATTACTTTCTCTCTCCTCATAACCTCCTCCCACCCTTTTTTCTTGCTTCTAATCTTTAATGTGCTGAAGCAATGTCATTAAACTCACAATTAAGTTACATGTTGTAGGCTTAGCTAAAAACTATTTTCACTTAATTTAGTGAACAACGAGGTTTGTGTAAATGTCTTAAAAATAGGTTTATCTATAAAGTGTAAAATATGAAAAATTGCTGTGATACTGACAGTATTCATTAACAAAGACAAAACAAATATTAATGTATTAAATGAAAATGCTACACAGCCACCTGTTTTGAGGGAAATCTGGGCTTGTGTTTTTGTGTGTTTCAGTTGGAAAGGCTTGCCTTTTTTGCAGCGGTTTTTGAAGAACAGTTTATTGGGCTGATCCTGTTGACCATGACTGTTCTATAGCAGAGTGGAGCGGGCATGGATTAGACTGGGTTGTTAGCTGAGAATAATGGGAGGAAGGTGCCAAACTGGGAAAACTGTTATCTTTCTGTTGGGCACAGTTTAACTCTCTGACATGCATCCAAAGCGCAGCCTCTTCAACAGCAGGTGGGTGCATTGCACAGATCCAGTGGGCCTCTGTTTTTCTTCTCTTCTGCTTCCCCAAGGGAAGTACAGAAACGAGGTTTATTTCCAAAAACCTGTACACATAATGACCTGCAGGGCTTCACAAAGGTTTAAATTCGTGTTGCTCTACCCACACAGATTAACTTTGTATATAATATCCAGAATTGTTATAATAACAAGAATAAAACACTATATAAAATGGATCCAGCCAGTCAACAATTTCAAGATGACCAGAATATTTTTTTCTCTTTGAGAATGCAATCAATACCTGGAATGTTTTCATATGAAGTAGTATTTTTTTTAACTTCAAGAAAAACTGTTGACAACGAGTGAAGAATCTTGTTTTGGGCTCCATCAAGCCCATTTATTGAAAGTGACTTGCAGAGGGGGTGAGCTGTATATGTCTGTCAGTAGCTCCTGTGTTACTCAACAGCATCAGCTTTATATCTCTGAAATGTCAGAGCATGAGGAGGTTTAGCAACAGTGTTACTGCTGCATATCAGCAGTGGGAAAGTGACAGCTGCAAATCTACTGGTTCCTCGCCCAGTGCCGTGATCACCGCCCCATCCTCTCAGCAGAAGAAAGAGCCATGTCTCACAAGGGCCCGGCCGGCTTTGTCAGGTGTGGGGAGAGTTGCCAGTGATTGTGGAAAGATGAAAATAAAATCTTTTGTGTAGTGCCTTTTTCTGTCAACCTACTTGTCGTTTATTTGGCTATTTTTGTTTGTGTTTAATTATCTTGAACGGAGTTCATCTGTTTTCATCAAGTGCATCCATTAAGCTAATTGCTTTTTTTATACTTAGTAGGGTGTTTTTTTCTATTTAAACAGTAAACAATTTTAAATTCCTAAAGGACTGCCTGCCACTATCTATGGCATCAATGTTTTTTCTTCTGATGTTTAGATTTTCATTGTTGGAAAAGTGCTCTCAAGTGCTAAAAAACACGCCTCGCTTGGCTTCATTTTAGAAGTGCCTCAAACAGGGTAGGAAGCAAGTCGGAACACGGCTTGTGCATTACATTATTCATCTCTTTGTAACGGATAATCTTATTGGAGAGGGAAACATTTAAGCATTCGCAATAAATTGATACAGCTAAACTTCGTGTTATCCGACTTCAGCTTTAATAGAAACCACACACCCAGAATGAAATATGTTCTGATTTTGACAAACTGTTTCAACCAGTTATGAGTTTATACCATGTAGCCATTAACAGAAGTGTGTGGCTAGTGTGGGTCACGACAACACAGAGCCCATCCCAGAAGTACAGGTCAGAAGGTTAGCTTGGACTGGACGCCAGATCGCTGCAAGGAACAGCTGGGCACAGCTGGGCAGAGGTAGGCAGAGTAGATCTTGATGCTCTAGCAGATCAGATGTGGTTCCAGTATGAGGTAAAGTGTATAGATCCTTCACTTTTGTGTGGGGGAGCACAGTGCTGGGATGTTCTGTAGTTCTTCTTGGGTTGTGCTAATTTTACCTTTGCACTCTGTGTGGTAAAGGAACAATTACAAAATCATTCAGCATATCTTGCATATCTCTGTGCACTACTGGAAGTTGCCCCTTTAGGTGCAGGCTCTTAATTGTTATTTACCTATCAATTCATAACCCATTGTATTGTGAACTGTCATACCTCCATTCTAATTGCAGTTCCATTAGAAGTGTGCACAATGACACCCTGGAGAGAAATACAATACATTGGCAGAGGCCCTAAAATTACCACGGCCAGGGGACCACCAGCTTCTCCCACAAGCATGGTTAGTTTGGGCACGCTGGGTTGATTGTAAACAGTGATTTGAATAAGCCCACGGCTGGTGTCTTTTTTCCCATGGCGTCTAGCATGGTTTCTGAATTTCCTGCGATTTCCTGTAATTAGATTGAGTTTTTTGAGATTTGAATGCGCCCATCTTTGGAGAGAAAGGTTCCTGTGTAATTACGGTGATGAAAGGATCGCCGAACCAACTGACCTTGGTTTGCCAACACACCCCCCCGCCCTTCTTGCATCAGCAGAGATCCGCTTTAAAACTGCATACAAATGAAACACATTTTCTTCAAACCAGGACACTCAAGAGATAATCTGCAGACAAATATGAATAGGCTGACAGCACTTACATCTTGCTGTCAACCTATTCACCTGCAGTTTAATTCAATATGCATTTAACAGCAAGTTTTTGTAATGGTGTAATGGTAATGGTGAGGAGTCCTGCCACAAAAATAACAGGACTGCAGCAAAATAATAAGCAGAAAAAGGAGCAGACAAAACCTTCCCTAAGATTCAGTTGTCTAGCAGTGTGCCTCCCAGAGACACAGCTACAGATGGTCACGAAGAAGGCTGATATTTATCCAACGTGTGCAGAAATACTGTGGATGGACGAGACAAATTACAGTAGATAAATTAATGAGATAATAAATTAGATAAATTCCATTATTTTGGTGTCTAATAGGACAGGTTCCTTTATACTGTACGCGCTCTTCTTTTGCCACTCCCTCATTCTGTTTTGTGTACTGATTTACTGCACCCACTTATTTAAGCGGAATAAATAATAATGTATGAATGGCTCAACAAAAAGGCTGGAGTCTCAGTTCAGTGACTTTTGTTTCCCGAGTGTCTGGTTTATTTGATGTAAAATGCTTAAGTAGTCCGGAAGAAGAAGAAAATGAGGTACAGTAATTAGAAGGCAGTGTGACCCTGGGGCCGCGGCTGGCTCCCTGGACCTTTGAGTCTCGGCCCAGGCTGGCCCAGGGACTTCTGTTTCTCTGGCAGCTGCTGCTGGAAGCCCTTCCACTGTCAGAGATCCTGTAGGACGGTCTGTCACGTATGCTATTTAAACTCACTCTTCAACGCTACATGGTTTTTGCCTGCGTTTTAAAAGATATGGTAAAAGATCAAGGAATCTTATTTGTTCCTCTGAGCCAGTGGTGCCTGCAGAACCTGGAAATGCAGTGTTCCGTTTAAATGCCACTTTTGCAAACTACAGATCAGTAAAGCATTAGCCTTTGATTAACCTCATCAGTTTGTAACACGCGGTGTTGGTTTCTGATTGGATATTCTCTAAGCTGATGTTTTCCTATTTGATTAGTGCTTAATACATGTTAATTGTACCCCTTTGGTTGTTAATTAACATGTAAGCTTGCTGTATACTTCATATCAGGAACATTTCTTATCAACTTAAAGGAGAAAATAAACCTTTATGTGGCAGATATACAACCATATTTTCTGGGTCTCTGTTTGCTGGGAGTTTGTCCAAACAAAACTAACAATATAAATGTGTCTCTCATACCATTCAAGGATTTCATAAATAAAATTAATTTAGACTTATTTTAGGTGAGCTAGTTAAACTAATGTAGAGGATGCAAGAACTCGCAGAGCAGTTCAGTGAAGGTTTGAAATAAGTTTTAATTTGTTATGAAAAAGGCAATTTTCCAGAGGAGACCCAAGAAGACCCAGACAAGGCAAATCCCCCAAGAGCTATGACTGCTTGTTGTATTTCAGGAAGTTTCATAGTCTGAGCACAGCTCTGGTCAGTCTCCTGTCACTACCAGGAATGGGTGTTTTGAAGTAATTATTGCATATAGTAATTATTGCATTAGAACTACAGTATACTAAATATTTCCACGTATGGCACAATGGCTTCTAAAATGGCTATTTCTGATAAGGTTTACCCTACCATTCAGTTATTCCCAAAATATCACATACTTAGGCCAGATCAGAAATGAACACTAACTAGTGTTTAGTTTTAAACTTTGCTTTGCTTCAAGATTATTTTTACCCAGTCCTTTTCAGACATGCATTCACTGACAAATTGGCAGTATGTCCTATACTAATAATTTCCAAGTGATCAGGCCCAGAATAAAAGCCTCGTCTTCTGCACAACATGATTGGATCTTCGATTTGGTTTCTAAAACCATTTTCACCTGCCCCTTATGTTTTCCAAATTAAATGCTGTGGCACAAAAGGTCAACTGCTGCTTACAATGTATTTTTCCACTTGGGAGCACCAGCATTTACGAAGAGAGAAAAAGGTGTTTAGCACATCAAGAGACCATGAATTAAAACCATATAAAAAAACTCTTTGAGGATTGTTTGAGGACCGGCATTAGTAATTTATTAATGAAGCTTAAATAATAAATAATTATTACTTGCATGTCTGTAGCACTTTTCATCCCAAAGCACTTCACATACAGTACCCACTCATCCTACGCTACACAGCAGTTCAGGAGGAGAAGTGAGAGATCATTTCACAAGTTGAATTAAGGAGGAACTTTAGCATGGCATGAGTATATGTGTTAAAAAAAATGTAGCCAGGACTCCAGGGTGAGCACCTCTGTTCTCACTAACAGTGTCCTGTGATATTTAATGACCAACTGGCCATGGCCTAGACAGTTTTAACGTCTCATCCAAAGGATAGCACCTTTTACAGCCCAGTGTCCCCAGTCACCATACTGGGGTAGTGGATAGGAAATTCTGGTCCGGTGTGCAGAGTGCCACCAACTTGTTCACCAACACCTTGACAGCAGCCACCTGGTTTTCCCAAACAGCGACAGTAAAGGGCATAGCACACACTGTGCTCTTTGGCATTTGTTGATGAAAAAGAAAAAGACCTTTAGGAAAACTGACAAATGTCTGCTGCTGGACACTGGTGATCTGTTCAGACCCTTGAAGTTGTTCGCTTGTCGGGCAGTTAAAGATTTCCATTTTATTGTTATCATTCTGCAAGTGACTTGTAAACACAATCTTTTCAGGGGTGAAGAACAACTGAACAGTTTGCAGATTAAGTGCAGATATCTAACTTTCAGACCTCAAGGGAAATGGACAGCAGTCGATACTTTGATTGAAGGCACAAGAGTGAGAGATCCTTCCTCCCACCCATCCTGTTCCCCCCTGCTGACCTTGACATTGGAGGCTGCTTTGTTTATCAGTGCTTTAGCACAGTAACACACATGACTGACCACTGGCTATTATGCATTATATATTTATCTCCTTTTTTAATAACCTGCAGCTAGACTGATATCCAGGCTGTCCATTAATGTTAAAATTATGGATCTGCTGCCTGAGAGCCCTGGTATCTGTACCCTGTGACCTTATCTCTGGGTGGAGAGAGCAAGACCCTGCTTTTGTTTTCTGAACACTGAGCCCTGCTCCTTCACTGAGGCGAAACAACAGCTGCCATATCTTATGGAGCTTCCTGTTCGTTCGACAGTGCATTATCATTTATAAAACACATAATGACAAAGACACCAATGACAGAGAATAATAGGCTAATGGCATGATCCGTGCTTTGAGGTCTGGCCACAAATGAAGCCAAGGTCCATGCCGCACCATCCAGTATTTCGAGAGCGTGGAGTTATATTCTACTTAATAAGAAGACAAATGGCCCTTGGCAGTTAATTATCATGGTTCCTAATTGCAGTGCATCGCAATTTATTTCAGTTCATATTAATAGCGTTTACATTTCATTTGATGTCAAGTATTTTTTTCCTTTCTTTCTGTTTTCAGTCCTACAATTTTGCATGCTGTACTCAGATAAATTTTTGCAGCCCCAGAAAAAAATGTAATGCCTCCATAATTTTTAAAGGACTCCATAAGTCTTGATGCAAAATTAATAGAGCCAGATGAGCATGGGTGGAAATGATTTGTGTGCTCAGTGCCAAAGAAAAAAATATCCTATACAGCCGGAAAAATACTGTTGTGTTCTAGTAAAATGCCAGTTATTGATTGCCACCTTCATTAGTGAGCAATCTCTACTGTACTGCAGACAGGTTCAGGTATTAGTGACTTATTAGGCAGCTCTGAACAGCCTTCTTTGCTATCACATTGTACACAAACCTGTACACACTTTAAACAGAGTTGTCGGATAAAATCCCAATTCTGACTCACGTCTGTATTTGTACTGTACTGTGTAGCATATCCTTCACCATCTTTTGCTCGCTTTTTTGCAAATTGATTCCTAGCTTGTCACTGTACAAGTGAGTTTTTTCTCAGACTTAAGTTGTATCCCTATCCTAAGCCTGAAAAATTTAGTCTCTATGGGTTTTTGGGGTATTTTAAAATAAACAAATATTGTTTAAACAGGTCAAGGTGTGAAAATATTTACAGCAGTGCAAAAGTTTTAGACATACGGAACTTTACACAAGCTTTCAATGTTATTTTTTATGCACACAATTCAACTTGCCTGCTACTGAAATTTTAAGAATTTTGTTTTAAACTTAGTTTAATGTATGTATATAAGGATATATAGATGTAAAGAATTGTATTTTCTAGGAAAAATAGCCTTTAATCTACTAGCTTTGAACTGTTTCTGAATCTGTAGAGAGGAACAAATGTCTGCAACTATTGTGTTAATGAGTTAAAAGGATTTGATAAGCAAATGTGACGGATTAGCTACTCCAACATTTCATATTGGCTGTGTAGTTTACGTTGAGATGTTGTGATAAGCTTTTGAAGATTCTGCTCAAAGGACTGCTGAAATGATAAATAATAACTTTGGTAGCTTTGTTGTTCTTACCTAGACTACAATGAATTAGTGGGGGCTTTGAATAAAATGTTAATGGTAATAAAAATATATAGTATCTCCTAGTGTGTGTATAATGTATTTATCTTAATTTTAAAAACAGCAGTTTCAGCTCTCCTCTACACTCATCCAGTTTGGAATACCTTATCGTTAATAATCTGAGTTTGCTGCTGTAACCCCTGTTGTACAATGAGGACCTGTGCATGCACTCCTCCTTCAACACCACCGCCAGGCTGCCATATTTGCTGTTGGGAATGCTGGGAATTCAACAGTTCTTTACTGGAGCGTTAGCGCTGACTGAAGGAGCCATGTGTCTCTTGGTGACAATGCTGCAAGTTCATAGGCACCCAGTCTGAGAGTTCGGTTCAAGGACACCCTGACCAATTCAAGCACATCCACCCCGGTGGCTCTCTGCCAGTTGTGCTATTTTTTGAAGACTCTCAGTCACAGACAGTTCATGAAATGTCCCAGGCTAGAGCCGACAGTATCTGAACTATATGTGCTCCCTGCTGATGCCTTTACCTGCTAAGCCATACAGGAACACCAACTGGAGAGAATTATAACTAAAGGCATTAACAACTGATTAATTTAAAGAATTAATAAAGTGATCAAACTACAGTATGTCACATAGCTGAACCCGAGTAAGTTTGAAACGGGTGTTCATGACTGTGCTATCAGGTAAAAACCCCATATAAATGAAGTAATAATAACAAGAAGAAGAAACTCTTGACAAAATAACTATAGTGTAGCAACTATATGTGTGCACTCCATAATTTAGTGAATAACCTTATCCCAGATACAAGGTAAGAAGACATTTCTACTGTTTCCTAGTCTCCTAAATGTTTCATAGTTTTCAGTCATACAAACTAAGCTTTCCATTCACTTTTCCCATTTCCCTAAGTGTATGCATATGCTAGCCGTACGTATGAGTAAAAAATTCTTTTAAAAAATTTAAAATTGCATTCGTTTTTTTTTAATTACTGTTTGAAGAAAAAAGTCACTGGTGTGCAAATAGTCTTTGAGTCAGCAGAGATGTCGGCTTCCCTCCGTCCTGCACCATGACTGGACGAAAAATGGATGGAGCGTTTTGTGAGAAAAGAACACGAGCCCCATCCCTCACCATGTGATAAGTGTGACCCCCTGCTCTTAGGTGCTTTTGCCCATGAGAAACCTTTTTTTCAAATGTTCCACTTCACTTGGTGCTGATGTCTGGATATGACCAACAGGGTTATGGACAAGTGTGCTGGTACAGTATGCGAGGTAGTGGTCAGGACTGAGGCCTCAAAGTTAAGGTGTACAGTAGCTTCGAGCTTCCTCGTTCAATAACACAACAGTAGCACCTCACCCTGGATTCACTCACATTGTTTCAGTCGGTCGCAGAAACAGGGACTCTGCAGATTGTCCTTGGGCAGGAGGATTCATTCTTTGATCTTGACTTGTCTGGTTATGTAAAATATTTTATTTTTGCCTTGCAGAGAGGAGACACACATGGTTGTGACAAAACATGCGTCAATTATTCTCATTTTCTTGCCATCACTTTTTCCTGTGCAGATCATGTTTACACCTCATGTATCAGTGCATATTGATGACTCTATATGCAGTAATACTGTAATGCTGTCATTGTACTCAGATTCCATTATCAGCTTCATAGATGCCATTAAACTAAAAAGCTTTACCCCGAGGGCAGGAAAATTGGCTGCCAGCTGCCACTATTTATTGTATTGGACTTCAAGGAGGTCTTGCGGGGTTTTGTCTGCCATTAAATTCAATTAGTCGAGTATTTATAGGTGACAAAAAAACTGTTCTTTATGAAACAAAGGAGGGCTCGATATGACTCGATATTTGCTCTTAGGAATAAAGATGCGTGTATTTACATATTGGCAGCTTCCAAATGCATCAAGAAACTGTACAGTATGTGCCAGCTCCCTACTGAGTTGACAGGCAACTTACATAGTGTTTGTCAGGCACCCAGCTGTGTTCACATCTGTCTCTTTGATATATAATCACTTCCAAAGTTATGATGGAGCATAAACTAGTGTTCAGATTTATTAGAACACCTGAAGATTTGTCATTTATTGAGCTTGGCAAACAAAAGTGTATTTATATACAATGAAAATCCTCAAGTTTTCAGTGCTTATCTTACATGTAAAAAGTTCCTAAAGTAGTTTGAACTTGCTTAGAGGAGTGTTTGAAGTCTTTGTTTTCTTGGAATATAAAAATGTGTGTACTTCTAGATAGAATAGCTGTCATAGTGGTGTAAAAGACTAAAGAACTCATTGCTGTTCTGTAATTCTGTTTGGTAAAGATAAGCAATGGCAGACTTAAAAATAACACTATACTTAAGAAAAGCACTATTAACACCACATGTTGTTCCTTTTCTGCCACGTTTAAAGTTTTAAGTTCTTTAATCAACCTGATACAAGTGGAGAGACTTCAAGCCTTCCAGAAGGACAGGTGTGTCCTGCATCATTGTCCCATCAGCTGCCCTCACTCTGCAAGCCCACAGCTCCAGCTGCTGAGCTGAAGCACTGGGTGGGACACTGGCACAGAGCTGCAGACCCCTTCCTTACTCACTTCCTTTTACTGACCCACATGGGAAATTTACAAATGGCAAATAAGACCCATGCAGTACTCGTAGGATGAGAAACAAAAAATAAAAATATAAGTACTGTAAAATAGACAACCGATTGCCCAAATTAAGTAGTTTAACAGCCGCAGTACTGAAAGATAACTTGGTCCTACTGTATCTGAGTCTGAGTAGTCTAAATCAATGCCCAGATGGAAGGAGCTCAAATTCACTGTGCAAGGGGTGATCATGACAGTCAGTGATTATACTAGCTCTCGCACTTTTTGTTTGTTGTAGATGTCTGACAGCTGTTAAATACGTTTGCTGGCTACCTTCACTGTCCCGCTCTTTTTTTACTGAGTGTATAAAGGTTACCAAACTTCGCCTATCCTTATAAACCACATGGGGGTGCTATTGTGTGGCAAGCTAATGCAACCTCAGCCAACTTCGAACCCTTCCAATCCCACCAGTCCAGTCCATGCTGGGAAATCCCAGTCGCAGCCTCTCATGACACGGTCCGCACTCTAAACAAAGTGCTTTATGGTGGGTTCTAATGCTGATTTGAGACCTTTACCTAATTCTACTGCTATGTACTGAACAGTATGCAGATGTGTAGCTGTCTGATAATATGAGCAGCTTCATTTCTGTAGATCCAGATGTTCGAATAATAGCTGGTTGTGTAAACGGTTTTCTGAAATAATCTGTAATGTGTATTATTGCTATTTCTGTTTCTCCATGAGGTACTAGGTGTCATATTCTCTCTTTCAAAGTTAGAGAAATCTTTTATATGATTGTATTAAGAGTCCCTTATTACTCTCTGAATTGATAGGGTGGTGTTTTCGGAGGTTGGTACTGCTGCCTTACAGCTCTTGGGCCCTGGGTTTGAGAACAGACTGGGAGATCCTCAATGTGGAGTTCACATGCCCTCCCCTGAGTTTTCATCAGGTTTCCTCCTACTTTCCAATGCCATGCTGGCTAGGATTATCAGTGTTTCTTACTCACCCCTGTGTTTGTGTGTGGACCCTGCAATGGGCTGTTGTCCCATCCAGTGAGTGGTTCACAATATCCCCTGTATTTCCAGGACAAGGTATGGTATGGTGAAGTTAGTATCTCCTGTATAGATACCACTTACTCTGACAGCACTGTGTTTCTTCTGCATTTGTATTATGTCTTTAATACCTCCACAGAACTTCTGCTTTGCATTTTCTTGTTCTATGAGCAGTACTACTGATTGTCATTGAAAAGTGAGATTTTAGTGGCCTGAAACACTCTCGATGTACACACAATTCTTAATTTAATAATCTGTCCACCAAGAATAGAGAACTGATGGCTGAATACTGAGCTCTACTGCAAACTGCTGTCAGATTCTTTCAGCTGCCCTATCATTCAAAACCTATGTTTCTTTTTTGTCCACATCTCACAGGAAATTAGGCCTTTTAGAAATTTATGAGTGCCTTAAGAAAAATAATTTGTGACTTATATATTTAAGAAATTCATTTGAATGTTTGTTAAGCATTTTCAATTTCATGCACTGTGTAAAGTGCTGTGGTATATGTTTTCTTCTTTATATATAACAAATACTTTTACTAATGCCCTGGTTGTGTAGTGCTTTTTACCCTGATCCCCAGTGCTTCACATGTACAGTAGGAAGGGGCATCATCTACCACTGGAGAGTACTAGGATGGCCATAGGCCATTATCAGCCCTTCAGCTATAACGCAGCTAATCTGCAGAAGTGTAAATTCAAAGGTAAGGGAGGACCTATAGAGTGTTCAGCAAGGAGGCTTTCTGAAACCCTGTGGGTCTCAGGGTTGGAAGTCCAGATATTTAGTTAACTGAAATCTCTTGAGTCACACATTTTTATGTCAGAGTAATTAAATTCTGTTATGTGGTGTAGCTACAGTATAGTAGCACAGTACTTCATAGGGGAGATTTCCACGGAAAATCAATTTTTTCAACAATATAAATATAATAAACACAATCCAAAGGTGGTTAAGGAGACTCATCAATAAGTGACAGCTGATACGTCTAAATTGATGTGTGACACTTGCAACATGTACCTGTAATACCTGTTAACAGATGAAGTGATATCTTTAATTGCTTATGTTGAAAACATCAAAGCAGAAATTTCATAACTGTCTGAATGCAACACGTCAGGCTTCTTTTCGATTTCTAAAGATGACATGTAGGAAAAACTGGACTGGATTAATCAGAATTAATCATGTTGCTAAACTATTCTTTTGGTGTTCTGCTGCACCAGCACCTGAAGAATTCCTTTTCTGTTAATTGCAGACTTGACCATCATTTCTTCCTTTTTTAATTTCAGTTTTGTCAAAGATTGCTCCCCAGTTTCACTTTTTTCTTCCACTCTGCTGATATTTTATTCATGGCAAAGCTAATGAACCTCATGATTGACTGTGGAAAACAGAGTCCCGAAGAGCAGGTTTTCCAGTTCGCTGGCTGGCTGCAGAGAGGGGGACTTGACACAGAGCAGAGACAGGGAATGTCTGTGCGCAGTAAACATCTGAGAGTGGCTGATTGTCTTCATGCCTTTGTTAAGCTTTTCTTCTTGAAAAGTGAGGTCAGTTGTCTGCCAATGCAAAAGATTATTTATACAAACACATGTCAGTGTCTGCTTTTATGCCCTTTCTTGTGATTGCAAAATATTCAGGAAGTTCTGAAGGGTTTATAAATATGCAAAATCCTCCTTTGAAAATGACGTTGAAGTAGACCTCTGGCCATCACTTCCTCTCTGGCCAGCGTTGAGTCAGTAGAGTAAAAGACTGAGGGGAAGATCCAAGGGTGCCAGTCTGCTAAGGCAGCCTTATTCTATATCATGCATTTGTATTCTGGACAGCTACTGTAATGGGAAAGAAACACCGCTGTGTTACGTGTCCTGAAGGAATGAAAATGTCCCTGAAGGCACCTGCCTGACCCGTCGGCCTGTGATTAAAATGGACAGATTCAGGCTGCTGCTGTTTGTCTATTACCTGTCTTCAGCGGCCGAGGTTATTGTGGTTATGTGTTGCAATGTGAAACTCTTCACAAGAGACAGGGAGGGAGAGAAGATTATATTGCCTTGGAGAGAAATCAATACATATGTGCAGTTTTCCTAAGACAGACTGCAGGTATGCATATAGAAATATTAAAGCATTTACTCATGCTAATCTCTTAAGTATGACAATAACATTGGGCTCGGTAATAAGCAGCTAGTGCAGTAAGATCAGTAGCTGAGCTATGCCAGTCCATGCTTGATGTTCACATTTTGTTCACGCTGTGCTTTTCAACAACACCTGCAGCAGAGAATTAAATTGTTTTCCTGTACATTAAGTAACAAAATCCCTGCAATACATGTGAATCTTTGAATTATTTATTGAGAGCATTTCTAACGCATTACATTACAACAGCAGAAACGATGTTATCAGCCTTTGATAAAAGGGTGCTCTGCTGTAACAAAGGAGCAAGATCAGTTTTTTTTCAATAGATTTAAAAATTTAAATATGTTGCTTTTTAATAATTTGTTCTCTGCAGTGCTTTGTTCGTTATACTGTAAAGTTGCATAAAACTGTAAGAATATACTGTAATCATGAGTTTCAAAAATGTATGACGAAGAAATGGAACTGAAAGGTAATTCTAATATGGCACTTTGGATTAAATTAACAACAGATTTAATCCAACTCCGAATGGCCACCTACTCTCGTTTTTGCTGAAGGCTGGATACTATATGAGCATGAGGGCCCGGCAAAAGATGTCAAAACTGTTTGCATAGACCATGAACAAGTTTCTGATTGAACTTGAAAAGCTGCTTTAGACAGACAACATTGTATTACCACTTGGCAATCCTGTCAGACCTCAGAAGCTAAGCGAGCCTGGAATGGGACACATTCAAGGAAAAACAGGTAAGTGGTTTTGGGTGGACCAGTAGGTGCTCATCCTCTTGATCCAGCATTTTCAAACCAAAGCCCCACTATGGTGCTAGGAGACCCTGTGCTGAAGGGGTTGCTGTCCAGATAAGACATTAAACTGAGGTCCTGTCATTTTTCATTAAAGATGCCATGGCTCTGTTTTGAAGAGTAGGAGTGTTAACCCATATGTCCTTGTTAAATTTCACTCTAAATGTATATAATCTGAGTTCTCAGAATCCCTGCAGATTTCAATTGATGAAGCCTATCCTGGCTTCTCTGCCTAATTGTCTGTGCAGTGGGTTGAATTATGGCTGCAAGTCACCCAGGTAGGGTATGGTGGACGAATTGTTACCTAACTACGTGTGAAGCACTTTGGGATCCTTTGAAATACAATTAATTATACAATTATTACATTTTGTTAGACTTTAGTCTTAAAATAACTCCTCCCTCCCCACCAGCACAAAAATAACAAAATGCAGAAGCAAGGTGTGATGATTCCTGTAAATCACACATCTGGTGAATTGTGCTAATAAAAAAGAAAAACACAAAGTTGCTTCTTTAAACAGGTGCAGATTGTTTTCTGTCATATTCTCCAGATGACATTAACATGCTAATTACATTATTGCATTTAATGAGTACAGAGTGCAGTCAGGTGCTTGTGCTGATGAATTATTTTTTTACAGCTTTCCTTGTAACACCCAGTATTAAGTAAGATTCTTACTTAATTAAAGGTGGTCATATCTTCTGTATGCATCTGTTTGCTTCTAAAGTTATCGTTGCAACATTCTGGAGAGTGCAAAGGGGTCCACATCTGCATTCCTCTAAAACCCTGCCTATTTAATGAAGATGCTGAGATCTTCTGCAGTGCTTTGTTTCTTCCTTCAAGGTGATCTACCATTCTTTTTTCCCTGTGCTTGACTCTGAGCTCACTTAATTAGCAGACTCAAGCTGGTGAGGCAAAGACGTACTGTATGCCAAGGTTCTAACTGATGTATGAAATGTATGCCTAAATCTACACCTGGTTCACCTGTACTAGATACCCACCTTCTTTGGAATTATTTTGAAAACCATGCACTGTACCTATGAAGAAACCCAAAGCATTTATCCTAGTTACTGTACCTGCCTGATCTGCAGATCCTCCTGTATGCAACAGAGACATTGTGATACCTGCACTTCTAAAACCAGTACATGAGGGTAGTATTACTCCTAACAACTAATGCTTTGCTGTACTTCACTGGAATGATCATGAGCCATCAGTAGTGTTTTTTTGTAGTGGTCCATTTGTTGCAGACCATATTGGCAAAACAATCACTGAAATCCTAAATTTTCTAACTTCCAGAATTAATTAGAGAATTAAATTATGATTTTTTTTACATTTGGTGATTTGTCTAAAAACTGCACTAAACATTTACTGTATCCCATAAACTCTGTCCCTGCTTGATCCTGTGTTTCACAATGCAGGTATTGCCAGTCTTCAGCACTTTCAGGTGTGGAAAATTATTTCAGCTGTACCATGCCGCACACCCTGCGGAGACCTGTGAGGTGGCATCGTCTCAATAAGTGTCATTCTGGAGACGTACTGTAGCACCTTCACTCTATCACTGACAATGCAAGCCTGTGCAGAAGTATTGCTACTGTACGTGTGCAGCTGACATCTCTCTAGCATTGTGCATGTTTACGAGTCCTTCAAAATGCGATCTAGAACAAAAACAGCACAGGGCATAAAAGAAGTTGCAAAGGCACACGGTGCGTGCAGGGAATGGTACATGGGAACCCTCTCAGGAAAACCGGGTGGCTACATGTAGTGTGGGTAGAGCAGGAGGTGACGCTCTTCACTGTAGTGACTGGGGACACTGCACTGTGGGAGGTGCTGTCCTTTGAATGAGACATTAATCCAGGGTCCTAGCTAGTCAATCCACAAACAGTCCATGGCACCGCTGTGGAGATTCCACTCTAGGCTTGACACAAGACCTCTGACCTCCCTGAGTACGTGAGTTAGCCTTTTACCTCCCCACCTGGCTACACAGCCCCCTGGTGGAGCTGCACATCGGTGGTGAATGAAATGGGTCTCCTCTTATGCTACCTACAATTATTTGCAATTAAGCACTGCAGCCCATGCAATTATTATTTCTTAATAATATTTCATCCTTCCCCCTTGTGTAGCCAAATTGCCTTTTAACTCACTGCATTTCTTGCAAACATTCTGACGTTTGTTCCTGCACAGCTGTGTCTCCCTGATAAGCTCTGATTTCTGTGCTTATAGGACTTGAGTTGGAACCTTCCTCAGAGCTGCTTATTTACCATGTTTTAAACAAGCATTCCATAAATGCTTGAACTGTAATGTACATTGTAAAGAATCCTTTATCTCTGCTTGGTTATTGTTGGGAAATTTGATTTGACAGAGATTGGAGTTGCTTTTATCTTTAGAAAACAGTTGGCTGTGATTCTTCCCCGGATAAGACTTTGTATTTAATTTATTTTTTTCTGGTGAAGTTTTCATGTACAATGTGCTGCTATTCCTGTTTAATTTAGGTCGATACACAGGTTTAAAGTCAATGTGGATGCCAAACTTCAGCAGTGGGTATTTGCCTCATATTCATTCAGCACAAATTCAATAGGATATCATGTTAATTAATTTATAATTGCTTTGGAAATTATGACGCTCAGCGGTGTTACTGTTTCCCCCAGTAATTACAACTGTGTCACCCATTGGGAAGAATTTTTGAAGTTGGTAATTGTATTTGGTCTTAAATTAGTTTTTAAATATCCCAAGCTAAAAAAAATGCTTTGCTGATGCATAGTAGTAGCTGAAAGGCTCTGTCCCCTAAGTTGTTTTTTAATTATGAAAACAATTATAGCTTACATTTTATTTATTTGGCTGACACATTTATCTAAAGTAATTTACATTTTCATCCATTCATATGGCAACAATTGAGTGAAGTACCTTACTTAAGGCTACAATAGAATATCTCTTTGGGGATTTGAAAGCACAACATTCCAAGTTACAAGTTCAGAGCCCTAACCACTGCATCACACTGCTGCAGCAACTAGGTATAGATTTTACCACTATGAGTTAGCAAAGTTTATATACAGTATGAGACATTCTGGTGTTGCTCTTACATTACAATTTTGATGGTGACATCATACCTACTCTTCTCAACTTCATGAAGAGTTTTCTCCCTTATTTCTGTGTAAACCACTCTTAATAGGTGATCAGTGTACAGTAGGTTGAACAGTCACGGGTGGGAATCATGGCATATCCAACGCTCTCGAACTAGGCACAAACTAGGGTGGGAGCGGCGAGGGCACAAGCCCTAGAACCCGAATCCGTTACAATAACAAAAGGACAGACAATGAAATATGGCTATTTCGAAGTCACAAATGTGAGATATAAAGTCGGAATTCTGAGTTACTAAGTCGCAATTCTGAGTTGCTAAGTCGGAATTCTGAGTTGCTAAGTCGGAATTCTGAGATACTAAGTCGCAATTCTGACTTACTAAGTCGCAATTCTGAGATACTAAGTCGCAATTCTGAGATACTATAGCGCGTTTTTTTTTTACTCCCTGGCGGAAACGGGCTTCCATAAAAGTCAGATGAGCAGGGTGAGAAAAAAAACACATCAGTGTGAGCCAGTGGCAGGGGTAGAGTTCAGTAATCTGACGTCTTGTGGGAAGAATCTCTCTGAATCTGGAAGTTCATGCCTTTGTGCTCCTATAACGCTTACCAGAGGGGAGGGGGGGAGAGAAGTGAGAGACTAGGATGACTAGTATCCTTAGCAATACTTCCAGCCTTCCTGAGACAGCAAGTTGTAAAAATGTCTGCAGTAGAGGGGAGCTGGACTGGGCTGACCTGATCATCTCTTGTAACACCTTCCGGTCAGACAATGAGCTGCTGCCAAACCACACTGTTATACTGTACCACAATAGAGCACACTCTCAATAGCACACCTGCAAAATGTGGTAAGAACAGTTGAAAATGGACCACATTTAACAGCAAGTTAAGGTGCTGTTGTGCCTTCTTTGTACGCCAATAACAGTACATGCTGGGATCACGTTAAATCATTAGTTATGTAGAACATAGCATGGTGATTATTTGTCAGGGATCATCCTAATTTTTAAGGGGAGGCCATGCATTTTTTTCTTTTTGACAAAGCAACTTGTAATTGAGTGATTAACAGGTCATCTCTTTTTCATGTGGCCAGCAGGTTAGAAACCACATCTAGTTCAACTGGCACCAAGATCAGTCTAATTAAATTCCACTGATTTTATACAAAATAGCATTCCTGGGATTTAATTAGCTTGATCAGTGAGCCAAGAAAATAGTGTGCTGAACCATTAGATTGGAAATGTGAAGCTGTGTTTAGTGTAGACAAAGAGTGATAGTGTGACGATAAAACAGGCCCTCTAACTGCGCTGGCAATCCAATCAGGTACATGCCACTCAAAAACACACAGCTACAAGAAATGTGTGTGCTTTTGGATGTGTAATAACACCCTATCTGTCTGTATGTGTGGGTTACAACTTATCAAACCACAGCAATAAATTCTTTTCTAATTGAAGCAATAGGCCTGCCAGCAGCCCATGCCTTTTCTGTGCACTCATGATCATGGGAATCTGGCTCCGTTACTGCTCATTACTGCATCAAATGTGCACAGCCACTATATTCATCCTTTGCTTTATCAAACATTTGACATTGTTATGAGAACAAACAACAAAGATCAATGTTCCCTGAGTCACCTCATGAAATGCTAAATGTTGTCCAATGCCTAATGAGGATCTAATGGTTCCGGTCCTCATTTCTATTAATGTACTGACCATGGAAATGTCTGGATATCCTTCAGAGCATAGATGTCACTGGCCAAGTGACCAGGTTTGGCTCAAAAGAAAAGAAACTTCCACACAGCAGTCTTCAAATGCAAACAAAACTGGATTTATTGCCATCAAAATAGGGATAACAAAAAAACCCACCTTCACAGGCATACTCTCCACACCTTTCCTCCAAGGCACTCTCCTCCAGACTGAGCTCTCCCAGTCCCTTTTATAGCCCCTCCTCTTCTAAGGACCATCCTCTTAAAGGGAGACGCTCACATTGTCTTAACAGAGATGAGCACTTTGCTCAAAATAAAGTATTCAACCATCCAAAAAAAAACCTTTGCAAGTCATGCAACCGTGATATACTTGCTTAAACAAAACATCAACCTTACATCAGTTATTTATAGATGGCTCACCAGTAACCTTTCCCTTTAAGATCATTTGTGTGATACTACAAACAGGAAAGGTGACTGGTGGCCATCTTGATCAACACAAAACTCCAAATGGGGAAAACACTGCAGTACTTTTAGGGAAACAACAAAAAGGGTAAGTATCATTCACACTTCATTCGTATCACATACACTCTCTCAAACATACCAGGAGGGTAGGGGGAAGTATTGGTGTATTTCACATTCAGAAAGAAAAAAAAAACAAGCACTCTGTCATAGTAGACATAAAAAGTGTGAATTCTTAACTCTTTAAAATATTAAATACCCAGTGACATCTTCTATTTTTATAACTAGGTATTGTTTTGATTTCCTGAGAGCAACACAGTGACTGACATTGCATCAAATCTACTATGATCACAGAGTAAATTATGCTTTGCAAAGAAAGCTGTTAAAACCTATTTCAGATTTAACATCCTTTAGGCTCCTTCACAGACAGCCACATGGGGGAGGTTTCAATCATGGATCTTATTTTGAGTGTATCTGCTTGCACACACACTAGTAAAGTTTAAATAATATTTAGTGTCACTTTTTGTAACAGTACAGTACTGTAATAATAATAATGATAATAATGATAATGATTGCTTACACTTATATAGCGCTTTTCTGGACACTCCAGTCTAAGCACTTTACAGGGAAGGGGGACTTCCCTCCACCACCACCAGTGTGCAGCCCCACCTGGATGATGTGACAGCAGCCATAGTGCACCAGAACCCTTGACACACACCAGCTCTCAGTGGGAAGGAGAGCAGTGTAATGAAGCCACAGTACTTCCAAAGCCTTCATTGTTTAAAATCTGAAGTTGATCAGACTGACGTGCAGTGGGAGTCTTTTTCTTTGATAACTCAAAACTTTATTATCCTGAGTTTTTCAGTGGGCTACAATTGCCCACCATCCTAAGTGTATTTAATTATTCAAGCACATTTCAGCTATAATCTGAATTTGTTGGAATTGTGTTGTTCTTGCTATGCTTTCATACTTAAAATGAAATACAAGTTCTAGACAAGCAACATCAATTCCAGGGGACATTGGAGTTTTTCAGCATAATTTCCGGTCTGTTACTTTTCAATGCAGGCCAAGACAATGCAGGTTACAGCAAAAGTATAGGTGCGGCAGTTGTAGCATCTCTATGCAGTGGCATACAGTAGTTTAACATTTAGTTCTCAAGAAAGCTACAGTTCTTTTGTAGAACACAGTCTTTTCTTTTTAGTACAAACTGAATGAACAACATGCAACATTAAACCCGCTTTTGAGCAACAAGCCATCATACTCCCCCTTTCCCTATAATGGACCACCAAGGGAAAGTTTAAAGGATAATAGTTAACGCATGGTAAACAATATCAGCATAACAGCATTTTGGTTAGAAATCCAGTATTTTTCAAAAGAGATACTGGACTAGAAATCAAGCCAGAAGATTAGATTTACTTGACAGTATTTGTCTTTTTTTGTCTTTAGTCCAAAGAGATTTGTACTTAAACCCACAGGAAAAAAAGTATTTTTTGCATGGGCTGGGACAACAATGCCTGTGAGAACTGTCCGGTGTCTGGTAATCCAAAGGTTTAACCTGTCTCGTCTATTTGTCTCCGAGCTCTTTTCACTCAGCTCACAAAGATGCATTGCCTTACAGTATTTTGTCTCCTTCCCTCTCTCATGAGAGCCTTTCAGTGGTGCTTAATCCCTTTAAGGACAAAGAGAGACCCCACTCTAGTGTGCCAATTTATGGGGAACAAAGTAGATTCTGAAAAACAGAGGAACACAGACAATGTTTCTCTTAAAATCATTTATTAAACAACAAAGAGACAGGTCTGTGAGACTGAAGCCTAACACAGACCATCAGAACAAAAATCCTACTGTTTGAATCCCTAAAAAGAAATCAAGTGAAAAACTAAGCTCAATTAAACCACCGGGGATATTATCACAAGACATAATGCCACATTATGCCATATGTCAAGAAAGTTCTGAAGCATGCATCATGTGGACTTTTGAAGTGTTGTTCAAACCCCATCATTGTAAATCTTGTATTTTCTTAAAGAATAATGTCCCATGCAGACTTATAGTGTTCATTACACTCTTGGGGCCCAACTTGTCGTGCGCTTGTTAACTGAAAATAAAAATAAAACTTTAGTCTCATATGTAGCCGAATAAATAATCTAGATGTATTTATCTACTTTTTTTCTCCTGTACAAAACACTTTTTCTATCAAAATAAAAAATTCTAAAAGAACATTACAGTGAAAAAACGTTCCTCACACCATTCCAAACACACCATCCTCATCTCACACTTGTGTTTTCTTCCTAGGATAACATATTGAACTTGAAGCAAATGTTTGCTTTAAAAGAATGGAAATAATTTTGCTATGGAATTAAAGACTTAAAATGCATCAGTTACAAGGCACTTTACAGAGCGCTGCTCTCCTAATAAAAATATCTGGGCTAGTTAAAATGCTATGCACATAACATGAAAGTGTGAGACACCAGAGTGTGCCAGGGGTTGTGACTGGGGTAATACTTGCAACACTTTTATTTTATATGGAAAAATGTATAATGAAGACGCCCTATATTATCTTTTAATATGTTTTGACATTGGTATTCTATTGATCAATTTGGATGTGATATTTGCATTATTGGGACTCTGGGTTGACTGGACTATTACTGGACTGGACAGGTTGTTGCCTACACTTAGAGATCACTGATTTGAGTATGGGCTGTCTTTATTTATCAATGGCCAGGATTCCATAGGATAGATAGGGCATCTAATTTGGTCAGGTTGTTTTTTGAAATGCACACGGATGTGTGAATTTTCTGTCTGGGGCCATTGGGAGTTCTGCATTGTGTATTCACAGCAGGAAAAATGATCATTCCGGATGGGCATGTACGTGGTCTTCAAGTGTTCATGTACACTCAACAAGTGCAGCAGTTGTAGATTTTTCTCTAGGAAGAAAATGTGGTAAATGTGTCCTTTATCCAGAAACACAGGGGGCAATTATGGTTTCGCTCCCTGGATGAGAGATCACTCCAATGCTGGGCACATATACACTTATACACCCATCACAATCTACCTATATAAAGTAACAATGAGGAACAATGCACTTAGAAAGTCTTGTAGGGCCCAATTCTAAATGGCCTATTTTTTTTAATAAAGGAACTCATGTGCAAGCAATAGTGCAGGTACAGTACAGTATGATTAAGATATACCAATTAAACCAGCTTGCATGTCTTTGGAAAGTGGGAGGTACAGCAACAGGAGCACCAGGAAAAAAAAAAAACATGGGAAGTTACAAACTTGACACAGTGAGCCATGGATCCAAACCAAGGCCAACAGTTTCACAAATAATGAGTTATTAACTAAAAATAGGAAGAATGTGTAATTTTCTGACTGTGACAGATTTAACCAATGGACTGAGTGTAGCTAGGGTTGGGTGGGGATTGGTAGGGCATCCTGGGTCCTGTCTTCTTTCAGTACAGCAGTTCTTGGCTCAAATGAGTGTGTCCTCATTCTCTTTGTGTGCTATAGGAGACGGAGGCTTTAGGCTATGTGAATAAAGATTCGGCAGGACAAAACTGGATGGGTATAAAGGAAATAATCCATATATAATAAATATTCTTCAATTCTTCTTTATCAAAGCATGCCTATGCAATACTGCCTGTCTGGATGATGGCGCTCATAAGGTTTTAAAAATTGCTAAGAGTGATGGACAGTGCTGCCTGGCCATTATTGTTATTGTTATCTAATCTTTAATGGGATCTTTTGCAGAAATGGATAATTAACATGTCACCTTAACATCAGCTTCCTTAAACAATTTGTTACATCTGTGGCAAATAAGCAATAAAAACAGCAGTTTAAGCTTATATACTGCCCCTTATCATGCCTTTGCATCTCAAGGCTGTTAGCAAAAATATTAAAACCACATCAGCAACAGAAACACTGCTGTATTGTCCCTAGAATCCACTCTAATCACTGCGTAAACATAGAGCAGGAAATATACTGTATTATTGAACTCTAAAAGAAATTAAATGTGCATTAGCCAAGGGACATTTGTTGTTTTTTAAAGACAGTGGAGCTGCAGGTTCTGTTTTCTCATCATTTGGGAGAACTAGGGACCATCTTCACCCCAGACCTCTCTTTGATATGAGGACCACTTCCAGCTGTGACTGCCAAATTCATTTCCTTTGTTCTGCTCCCTTCATGTCAATTAGAAGGACTGTTTAGGGCTTCCAATGATCCTCTACACCTCAGCAAGCACCGACTGTAGAACAAAAAGTACTGCTATATTGTTATCTTAAATCTTAGCAGCTGCATGGTACTGTCTGCTTACAAGAAACGTGGCATGAGAAGCAGGAAGAGTATGTCCAGGGACAGAGCACTAAATCTGCCTGTTCCCTTTGGTCTTGGCTGCTATGTGCCACATTTGTATTTTCAAGTACATGACACTGATCTGTGACTCCAGTCCTGTACAATTGCAGGTTATTTTGTTTTTCATTATAATAATATCCCCATGTTTATGCTTCAGTAGAAACTGAACTTGTTATTGGGTTATTATTCATTCCTGTGCAGTGAAAACCCTGCTATACTGTATGTTATGAAAGGGATATATCATTGTTTTTTAGAAGCTGTTCTGCTGTCATTTTTCTAATGTATTAATTATGTCTATATTTGGGCAAAATTATCTTTGCCATTTGATGATTCAGATATAGACCAGCTGCAAAATTTCAAAACTAAGCTGAAGTGCAAAAACAAAGCATTACTTTTTCCTATGCCAGAGTTGTTTCTAGCTAGACTGTCACCTTCAGACCTTTACAAAGATGTTCAGAAAAAGCTTGAAAAAAAAACTCTAGAACAAAAACTCTTCTTCCTGTAAATTGTTTTACTTCAAATTGCTGATTGTTGCCATCTTAACTGTTGGACAGCACACCGATAGATCATAGTGTTGGTGAACAGTGTTATATACCCAGTCATTCCAGAGTCTCCCTGGCCTCTTCAATCACCCCTGTGGTGGTGCTCTCATTCATGAAGAGTCATCTCTAACGGCATCAGTGTATTATCAGTCTGGTTTGGGTAATAGTGGAAAGTTGTCGTCAATCATTCCAAAGCATCTGAGGCTCTGATGAGATATCCTTGTTAAGCTGGAGGTATAATCCATCAGAGGAAAGTGTCCTTACCCTGCTGCAGTGCCTTCCATCATACTAGAATGGGCTGTGAATCAGGTCATGGGCATTCAGAACTGGATTCATTTGCGAACCATGCTTGCTCGCTTTCAGGTTTCCTGTCAAGGTATTTCTCAATACTAGCTAATGCAACTGTGACTGTGAAATAGAGATCTCATAAAGTACAAGTCTAGCTGCTCTCTGCTGAGCATACACATAGCATTTTCAATTTGAAGACTGTAAATCAGTCATGTCAAGTTTGCATGATTTTTTTTTTTTACCTGAGTAATGGGAAAAAGCCAGGTTTGTAAAATGTGAGAGAAAGTGATTTTTGTCTTCAACTGCAATGTCGTGATTTGAGAATTTCTGAGCAGAAATAATATCAGTGCACTCTGTGAACTCTGCTTTTGCCCCACTGCTCAATGAGCTTTGAGAAATGAATATGCTACAGGATGAAATTGTCAGCTGTCATATTTGAACCATCTTGTGCAAAGTGAGATATCAGAACTGATGTTGGAGTTCACTTGTGTTTGTTAAACCAATTGTATTTTTTCACAATGGTTAATAATGCAGATTTCTAAATATGTCCACTGCCATCGAGTTTTAGCTGTATCATATAATATTAAAGTCCATAAGTTATTATGAAAACTGATCATAGTCAAAATCCAGATGTAACAGTTTTTTCCTCGAAGCAGATATGCCAGTTCTTCGTAAGAGTTTTGCTGTATATGTAATAAATGAGATGAAATCAATTTTAATGATCCAATACTTTTTCTTCAGGGATCCAATACATTCATACTTCTGCTTGTTTCCCCTTACGCACACTTTGTTGTGAATCCTGAAGAGGTCACTTCTGGGTGGACTTTGTTGGTGCTCTCCAGGAAGTTTGGATACTAGTAGTGTTGCGGGCTGCGAGTCAGCAGTTTTCTTGGTGCAGGATGATGTGAAAATGGCAGTATTACTGCTTGGTGACATATAGTAAGTAAGGGTATCCTCTTTGGGCACAGGTAAAAGAAAATCCCTCTGTCTGGGTTTGCACCGACCCATTTATCTTAGGGCCCTAGTCTTGTTATCTGGCTTCGTGTAGATATTGACATATACTGTATAACTGAAATACTGTTAACTATTTCGCTGTTCTACTTCTCCTTCATCAGAACAATACTGTATGTACAAGACCCACCAGAGCCTATAATGAGTCTCACAAAGAATAACATAACTTGTGACACTGATTTAATCCAGAGCAGACTTGCATCTTCATGGAGACATTAAATAAGAGCAGTGTTACAAAAAGTGTCTGTTTGACATACTGACCTGATTAAACATTCAGGCTTTCATGGTTTCTCTAATCATCACCAGCCTTGCCTTTTGGGATCCTTCCACATCTTAGCACCGCTGGCTTAACTGTGACTTGAGAGTGAATGTCTGGAAAGTGAAGAGCAGACTTAAAACTTAAATGATTTTTAAAATAAACCATAGAACTGAAATGTTATTATTTTCATACAGTATAAGTTAGTATTCAACTAAGTTGAATCAGTTTAAGAAGCTGTAATACGGCAGTCAAAGCTGATTCTTAGTCAAAGCTGTTTTTTCTGGTTTCGTAGGTGTTTTTCTGTGAGTCAAGACGATGATGATAACCTTTACTACAAACAAGGTTGATGCCACTCTAAAAAGTAGAAAGAAGAAAAATAATGTTTTGGTTCATGAGTTTTCTTCAGCTCTGGGGGTGTTCGACAGGTGAAATGTATTTCTTCTTTTACTTTTAAATGGTGAATTAACGTTGACATGTTTCTTTGTAGCCATTGCATGATGACACAGTTCCCTGATCAAACCTCTTAACGTCAAGCCAAAAAGCTAAACCAGGTACAGTACCTGCGTCAGCATGCGTAGGCTGCAAAGGAGCAAGTTAAGGTTTATTCCATGCTGAAAAGAGAAGAAAAGATGTTTCAGCTGTGGAGGCTTCTTCAGGTGTGTGAGAGAGAGAAAAACCAGCAGTTGTTAATGCCTGAGAGAAGAAAAACCGGGATTGGGGAGGAGGCGGGAGCAGGAGAGAAGCAGTATAGGCATTCAGGTGGTAATGTATGAAGTCGAGAGAGGTGAAGTGAGGAGTGAAGTCAAACCTGCAAATGAATAGAGAGGATTAGAGGGAAATGAGTCTGTTGGTTTTGGATGTCTTTCTGCAATAGGCGTTCTGAAACCCCCCTTTGAGAATGCAGACGGAGAGATCAGTATGATCTTGGCTGTTAGAGGTAATATGGGAAACAAAGGTGTTGGAGAGATATTTGATCCTCACAACCCTGACATTACGTGAAACGATCTCCCAACCTCCTTCCTGTTTCACCAAAGTAAATAGCTTTGCATTTTCTGCAAGAGATGCAGTTAATAAGGTTGCTGGAAATACAAAATGTCATGAGGGGCCTTGAATTAGCGTGGTATTGGATATACTTACATTATATTTACATGATATGCAGTGAGTTCTGTTGCACAGGAAAGGATGCCTGGTGTGGATGATTGTTGAGGGAGATCAAGGGAGATGTAAACGAGAAGGTTATGCAGATTAGGTGGTTGGCAGTATCAGATGATGGGGGGGATCAGAAAAAAGGACACCAATGGAGGGATCATCCTGTAAGATGGGGAAGCTGTCATTGATGGTCCTGGGGATAGAAAGGGTGTTTGGGTGGTAGGAAATCACCAATGGAATGCAGTTGTGAGAACAAATTGAGTTGAATTTGTGGCCTATTATTGGCTCTGGAGAGGGCCCTGTCAATAACATGGGTGGGGTATCCTTCGTTAATGAAAACAGAGTGCATTTTCAGGGCTCGGTTTTGGAAGTTTGGTTTTTATGTTAACTGTATACTGGAGGGATGGGTGGAAGTTGGTGAAGTGATACAGGAAATGCTCTAACTGGTCATTAGAGTATGTTGCAACACCGACACAGTCATCGATGTATAGCCTCTAGAGGTCAGGGATAAGACTGACTTAGAAAGCAAAGAAGCATTCTTCTAATAAGCCGACAAACATATTAGCATAGCCCGGTCTCATCCTTGTGCCAATGGTGACTCCGCTAACTTCCTGATAAAAAAGGTTATTGAATGAGAAGGTGTTAAGTGTGAGGACCAATTCTGCAAAAAATACTGTACAGAGTGTGGGTGGGTGGATCAATCACTGTGCATGTTAGACCATTGTTGTGGGAAATAACAGTGAATAGGGATGTGATATCCACGGTAAAAATGGAACATTCTGGGCCCTGAAACTGGAAATTGGTTACAATTTGGAGAGCATAGTTGGTGTCCTTATTATATGAAGGAAGCCCTTCAACCAGTGGTCTCATAAGGCTGTCAAGAAAGGCTGAGATGTGAGTTGTGGGACAGTTGCATGCTGAGGTATTGGGCATCCAAGGGTCCTGAGGACTCTGAGTTTGACACCAAAGAATAGTTGGGTTTCCTTCTGACTCAATTCAGAGTAGGGACAAATGTTATGTGAAAGTTTGGATTTCACAAGTGACTCTACAGCTGAAAGCCCATGCTGATATGAGGGAGCCTACAAACCTAGATACCTGCTTGCAAGGTATCTTTGAGCTTGTCTCTGTGAGGACAGCTTGTGCTTCTAGTATGATAAGGAGCACATGGCCTGACATTGTTTGGAGGATGAATGTGTATCTTTGTCACATCTGTCATGCTGGTGTGGGAATTGGAGTGACCTGACTAGGAGAGATAAAAGGAAATAATTATCAAGACTGCAAAACAATGACTTGCTACCAATGCTTTTGCAGCTTTCAGATAATCTGCTACTCTGTTGTACCACGAACAGATTTCGGTTTATGTGTACTTTACAATTTAGTAGCCTGTTCATTTTAGCTGCGTTTTAAGTTTACCCTTTTGTAGAAGCCATGTGCCTAATGAGGATTAAGCTTTGTCAGATGTTTAGGCTAATGAGTGCGTTTAACACATTCAATTGATTACATTGACCTTGGTGATAATTGGGTTTCACATTACACTAAAACAGTAGTCTGTATATGTCTTTTTAACCAAGAATGGAATTTATTTTAAGATAGTCTTCATATCTAAAAGTAATAAGATATTTTCTTATTTTTTAACACCTCCATGACCACAAACACATAGCTAGCCTAAACCTTTATTTGAGAAAGGTTTTATTCGAAAGAAAGTGTTTTTTTAAGTTGAGAGGCTATTACCACTCCTGCCTGAATTTGGTCATTTTTATGCGTTATGGTACGAGTTTGATAACAGGGTGAAACATACAGTCATAGTGTGACCAAAATAAATATACTTCATGATTACAGTTTCCATCCTGGTCCTCAAAGTTTAACAGGTGTTTTAGATCAATTTTATCATCAGCTGCTTTGAATTGTGGGAAAAAAAACTTTTATAACTCCAAGTACAGCAGGGCGATGCTGTGGTCTTCAGTTCTGCACCACAAGTATCAGGTCCTTGGAGTCATTCCTGCTTCTAACAGATCGTGTTACTATGGCAACTGTTGAAACAATCTGTAAAGGCCAATCAATCAATCAATCAATCAATCAATCAATCAATCAATTGCCAAGTCAAAGTGGTGTGGAAGAAGATCATTCCCACCTGTCCAACATTAACCATTTGTTTCCTCATTCTCTCAGGATACAGTATTTCAGATCAGGTTTCACTGTACTTCCCTGCTCAGTCTTGGAGGGATGTCCTTTGCATTTGATTCACTTTCTTTGAGCCTCGTTTTTCTTGCTTCAGCTTTGCTTATTGGGTTATCTTTGGCTACGAGCCCAATGATCATGACTTTGGAAAATGTCCTCTGAGTGCTTGATACAGCTGCCTACTGCCCCTTCCCACTTTCACCTTTGTGACTGGGCTCTTCTTATTCATCTAGAGGTGGATTATTACGTTGGGTTTAATTCTGGGCTGGAATGGAGCCCAATCTGTGTGGAGATGTTTTCAGGTGTTGTTGTTTCCTTACACATCCCATAGTCTGGTGAGGTTAATTTGTCTCCACGCTGTCCCTGTGTGTGTGTTGCTGGCAATGGCTTCCCATCCAGAGTGTAGTCCTGTGTCTGCTGAGTTCGTCTCCCTCCTAAGGACCCTCCTTAAGATGAAACTTCCATGAATAATGGATGGATGGATCAATTAAAATTAATTTAATTTAATAAAACTAATTGAAGCATAAGAAATCCTTTTCAAATCACGGAGGAATCTGTATGAGGTTGACTGCCTGTCGTCTGCAGTGCCAAAAGAGCCAGAGTAGAGGTTTTGAAGTTTGGTTTATCTTTCAGCGGGAGTAGGTGTGGTGCCAAGGAAAAGGCCACTCTAGATCCCCCAGAGGAGCCTGTTCTCCAGGACTCCCCTGGACACCTGCAGAAAGGACTGAATTCTAAACTAAATAAGGTTTCAGTAGAGCAGCACAGCCCATCCCTTAAGAAAAGACAAAGACAAGGGTGCGAGGGAAACTCCTATCTCCTTGGGTAAGCAAAAAATGAGTGAGGGTCATGTTGTATTGACTGTACTTGCCAGATGTCTTACCACACTTGCATTCATTTTCTGCAAGCAAGCACCTAGCTACTCACAAAATCTACAGGCCTCTAGAAAAGCATCACAGTGTGTATACAAGGAGAGCTTCTTACAGAAATACTTTAGAATTCCAAAAGCATTTTCTTATGTGGTAGTTGCTGTGTCTGTCAGGTAGGTTAGTGTTGATGGACACTAAGATGCAAGAGGAACTATCGTATAAATGCCACCACACCTTAAAACCAACAAGTGTGTTCAGAAATTAGGCCATGTACAGTAGTTATCTGCATCCTTGAATGATTCAAATGATGTTATAAGTCAACTTGCTTCCACGTCATTGCTGAGCTAAACCGTACTTCAGAGATTGAATCGTTCGGTCCAGAGGACATGGTGTACTCTTTTCTGTGGAAAAAGTAGTTAATCTGGGAAAGCATAACTTTCTGCTCCCATTCTTGTGTTGTCAGGCTATTTTTAGTCAAAACGATCCCAGCTTATCACAAATCAGGCATTTTGTAAATGGAATGGAATTTACATAATAATGCTTCCCTTTTAGCAAACGGAATGAGAATGCTGCTAACACTCCTGACAGCCTGTGCAACTCTGGGCTACAATATTAGCTGCGTGGGTGTCGCCCTGAGAGAAAAAAAGAGGTTGGTGGTTGAGTGATATTTAAATGTAGATGCAGTGGTGTGGTGTTACTGCTGCCTCACAACTCTTGCAACCTGGGATTGATTCCAGCCTGAACAGAGTTTGCTTGTTCCCCTTGTTTCAATGTACTGTAGATTTCTCCCCACCTCCCAAAGACAGGGCTATAGGGTTCTATGACGGACGGGTGTCTAGTCCTTGGTTACCATGACACTTCCTACAGTTTCCGGCAACAACAGATGTGTTAAAAGAAAACAGATTGCCGAGGAAGATTTCGTTCAATAAAGTTACTCCAAGCAGACAGAAAGTTTATAAAAATAAAAAACAGTTGTTTGTTTTACTTTTTTTTAACCCAGGCAATAAAAATATAATTAAAATGTAATTATAGGCATACAATCTGACTTCCTTATCTTCCTTCCTTCTGTGTTGGATTTGTAGGGCTAAGTGAAGAGGACTGAAGTCAGTGATAAAGTTTCGGTGTGGGTCTAATAAATGTAGTGTGCCTGTATCAATTCCACTGTATCAATGTATCAATTTGACTATATACATCCTGACAATTTATAAAAGTGTATAAGCTATGCATAGTATTCAAGATGCTGTCTCTCAGATGTAACTCAAAGTTACTTTTGTAGAATCTGTTTTTTTAATACTATTCAATGCTTTCTTAAAATTAACAATTTTAATATTCATATTTTTAATTTCTTGTAAAAAGAAGACATACCACAGAGTGTAGTGAAGTGTACTGTTAAATGAAACTGGCTTCTTGTTACATAGTACATGAGGACAAAATCCTAACAATCTGAAAACATTCTTGGGATTCTTAGATCACAGTACAGATGATGAAAATAAGAAAGGCTTGCCTCTTTGAAACATTGCTGGAGATGATTGTTTGGAATGTGGACTGGTATTTTTTATAGGTTCACAAACTGAATGGGAGTTCGGTAAATATTTCAGCAGTCTTAGATCATACATGTAATAAAAAAACATTTAGGAATTGTGACGTACTTGGGGTGACAAGTTAATTGTGGATGTTTAAATAGGCAGGGTCTCGGGGAAAAACAAAAAATAAGTGAAAATAACCTGCAAAATGTGCTTTATTATACAGTACAGTAAAGTAAAACTGAAATCTAGATCTTATTTGAGATTTTACATGACTCATCCTGTTTCCTCTCTATCAAGCTTGACAGCCAGGTTGCTTAATGGTTGACACAAAGCATCAGGTCACCCCCACAGACTTCTGGGTAATGTAGTGAAAGTACTGTAATATCAGTCATCTTGCTCCTCTTGTCCTGCAAAGTCAAGGTGTAAGGGGTTAATGGAAAAAGAGGCATCAAATCTTTCAGTTTGCTCTGTTTGACACTGTACAGCAGAACAACAAAATTGCTGCAAGAGAAATCTCATTATGTGTTTTTCTGTTTGTCAATCTTGGAGCACTTGGGTTTTTTTAACCACACAATTTATATTTTTTCTCCCAATATTGGTGATAATATAGTACAAAAAAGTAATTATAAATGTAGGGAAAAAATGACAAAATTGAAAATGCTAATGATGACATAAGTTGCCTTCTTTGTCGTGATTCATAAAAGAACACTTTAATGTACTTGGCAAGGCAGGCTCAGGTTTATAACATGATACATAAAATGCTGAAGGAGCTATAATCATTATACTTACTGTAAGTATGATAATTAAGTATTATCTTACTATAAGTAGTGAAGAATATTTGTAGATATTTGTAAACTCTAATATCATGTCTCTTGTTAGTGTAATTTTTCCATTCTCTTTGTGGTCTTCCATTTCCGTTGTTTTATTGTTTGTCCTTAGTTCTTGTTTTGAAAGTGAAAAGAGTGCTGCACTGATAGAGAAATAAATACAGTATAACAATGACCAATTCTTTGGCTCCATTTCCGAGAACCAAAATTAGAATGTTCGGATATTTCACAAAAAAAAACAAAAAAATATTTCACAAATAAAAATGGGCAATTTGCACACTCAGAACTGTTGTATCCAATCCAGAATCACAGGTTTTTAGTTCATCGTGCGATTCTTCTTATTTATTTAATTGGCTATACTTGGCTGACACAATTATTTAAAGCAACTGACATTTGCACCCATTTGTACAGCTGGGCCTAGCTGTATAATTTGAGCAATTTGAGTAACTTACAACAGAAGAGTCCCTGCTTCCCACTGAGTGTGGCCGGATGCAGATTCATACTGGACAAGCCACCCTCTTACAGGCTCTTCCCCTTTTCACTGCTGTGATGTGTTCACAAAGCCATGCTTGACTCCTTGCTTTAGAAACTGGTGTTTTAAAACATTGCAAAAGTCCTGAAAGGACCTTGTGTTCAAGATAAACAATTTAAAAAACCCTTTACTCTCTGCAGCACCCCTGTCAATTTAGTTAAAATGCTGAAGCTGAAGAAGATTTGGGACATAAATGATGACTGAGTTTGATTAATTAAAATAACTCTCAAAGTGGAGTAGTCTTTTAGGATTAAACTGTTTTATCTTATGTTTCGGGCACACTCTATAAATTATTAATGAAGATATTGTTCTGAGTTCTTCAGATAAGGGCTAGAGGACTCTTGTCTTACCTGTTAAAGCATGGAATGCAAATTAAAGGTTGTTTCCTGGGTTTGCAATGAGTTAATTCTTAATAAAGTAGAATCTGTTAAGTTAGGGTTGCTTCAAGACTGATACTTCTACTTTGAATATGCTAAAAGGAAAAAAACAACAACATGGCAGTGTACATGCAGGTTTTAATGTTATGAATATGTTCATGCCCACAAGATTAACTGTGGAGTCTTAAGGATATTATTATATGCAAATATAACATTCATCTTTCCTCTGGAGCCATTTATCAATCATTTCCTTGTAGTGCATGCTTACAGTATATTGATATGATTGGTTCAATGTTGTTTATGCTCATGCAAGAATAATTCATCTGTGGGGAATATTTCTGCAGTTTAGATTGAAGCAGTGGAGAGCATTCAATAGAGTCCTCTATTGAACAACCAGGCTTGCCCAATACGATTATGAATGCATAACACAGCATAAAATAAAATTGAGAGCTCTGGTAACTACATAGCAGTGCTGGAACAAGCTGTCAGCAAATTCTGGCATGAAGAAATAGGGAGCTTGTCATCAAAAGAGAAAGAAAGTGATTTTATCACTGAAATGATACAGAAACAGAACTGAAACATCAATAAACCTGTGTGATATAGGTATATATTAATTACAAGGTGCCTAAGCAGCTGGACTAACAAAGTGAACCTGATGTGTCCAGTGTAAGACTCTGACAGCAGGTACAGTACAGTGTGATCTGTGAGTGGGAATTTAGTGCCTGTGTCTTCCTGATAAGCTAGAAAGATTCCCACTTCCACTGGCCATTGTTGAATTGGGTAACATCCTTCAGAGGGTTTGTTTGAAATCCGTCAGGGTGTAAGGAGTTCCGCTGCTCTCAGCTGCATTTCTCAGTGGAATGATATCAGCTGCACAAAGCACTAGTCATGCTGCTTTTATGTGCAGCGGACCAATGCCAAAAGCTGCTCTTGGCAGGGACTCTGCCTTTTGCAACCATTTATTAAACAGATTTATTTTAGAGTCTAATATAGAATGACCTGTTTCATACCCATTCATTTTGAATTGCCAAATGCTACTTTGCCTTACTTAGACTTCCAGTGCCCTCACCATACTGGCACAGATCTAATTTACTCATTCTCTGTTGCTGTGTATAGACTTAATTCTCCTCTTTTTTTTTTTGTAAAGGCACAGCGTGGAACAGGGCAATGGTCCCTGCAACCCTCCACTGGGGGCTTAAGCCTCCAGTTCTGCTGTTTTAGTGTATCGTCTGTAAAAGGGAGGCTGTCAGAATCCCTCCAACCCTTTAATAAGGGATGAGTCAGAGATCTGCTGCAAGAACAAAGAGGAAAAGATAGAGGGAGAGATGTGGAAACAAAAGGCACACGAGCAAGTCAGCAAGAAGCTTGAGATTTATCTTGAGGTGGGCTGAGGTGGGCGAGATTAGGGCTTGACCTCCACCTGAACTTCAGTTTAGAAGTCCTTTTTTGGCACAGCCACTGTTGATCAACATTGCTCACTGCTTCAACCCTTACATAGGCAAAACCCCTATGTGCATTACAGTACATGGGCACTGTGGAACAGTGGTTAACTTTATGAATGTGCGGCTGGAAGGTAGTGGGCTCAAATCCCAGGTGAGACACTGCAATGGCTCTCCTCATCACAGCTCACTTCAGGTTCACTTAGCTCTGCAGTTCCACGGAGGTCACGCTGTAGTTATGTAATAATTGTCTTCTGGACCATTGATTTCTGGACATGAAGGACCAATGGGAACCTTTTTTGATTTGGTCTCTTCCCAACTTCCAAGCCCCAACAACATATATGTTTATGGAAAAATGTAGCTATAAAGTTAACTCTGGTATCATGTCACACTGCAAAGGAAAATGTTATACAAGGTTATACAACACAATTGTAAAGAGAATTAAAAAATGAAGCTCTCTGCCTGGCATTATAGGAAACATGATAATCACTAGCACCAATGAATATGAGGCTTTTTTATTGTCAATTTCAACTGTCAGCAAAAATCCGACAACTGAATTTGCTGTTGCTAAATGTGTCATGCGGAGACAGGAAAATTGTTAGTTATTGTAAACTGTTTAAAAATGGTGCCTGTCTGCAGCAATTGTGTTCAGACAACAGGTACTGTAGAGCAATTGAAATAATTTTGAAAAGACACCAGCACAAAATGCTCAAATGTGAAGGAGCAGGAAGTATATTCAGCTTGTCATTTATTGTGGCTTGTGATTTGTCTTTAGTGTTTGCCAATTACTGTATTTCTGTTTTTATATTTTTTATATACCACAATACCTTGCATATAAAAGACTAAATCCTAGAACCATTTTCTACAATGAGGTAGAAAAGGGAATCCATTTGAGAGCCACTGTGATTGTCATCTGCTTGGCTCTGATCATTGGTGCTTCTGTTTGTCAGTGCGGCCATCAGCCTCTGTCATCTTATCTGTCGCACATAAAGCAGATTTGACATCAGCACTGTTTCACATTGTTTTGTTATGAATTTATCAAACCAGATTATTATTTTTGCTGTGCTGTAAATGCTGTGCAAAGTGCAAAAGAAGAGAGCATCTGTATTAAGTGGCTTTTTGTCCTTTTGGGAGGACAGCTTTAGAATCTTTTTATTCTCCAGCTTCTTTATCCCCTCCCTGTCTTCTTAATAGAGACCTCCCATTTGTGCGGGTCACAGAGGGGGTGTGGAAGTGACCAGAGGCCGTCTGGAAGGCCTTGGGATCTGTGTGCATTTCACAGCTGTGGACTGTGGATAAGGGAGGCAGGACTTGTTTGCGCTGCTCTCTCGAGCCTTGCCAACTCATTACAGGCCATTTAGCTGGTCAATTGGTCAATTGATCAGTTGGTCAATTAGTCAATTGGTCAATTAGTCACCGGAGGAGAGGTTTCTGTGAAGTCTGAAATGAGCTCTGCAATCAATTGAAATTTCATTCGCTTTCATTTTTTATCTCCCGGGCTATTGATTTATAACAGTTTCAGTGCTTTGGCGTTTCTTTATTTCCGTCTTGTTCCACTTTGTCAGCTTCATTTTCTGGTGGATTTGAGCATCATCTTAAATTGTGAATCCATAGATCTGGCGTGTGGGGCTGACTCTTTTTTTTCCCCTAACAAGCTGATACAGTACGTTTCTGCCAGAATGCAGATGGAATGATGGGTGATTAAGTGGATGTTTCTAAAAAAGAAGGCTACAGGTCTAATTTCTTATCACTCTATAATAAAATTTGACACACACATATTAAGGGCTAAAATGTCTTTTATATTTAACTTTTACATTTCATTCTGCTTAGTGAAATGAAAATGAATGTTTTAAATATCCCTGGAAGAAATTAAATTTTATGTAGACATACAAACATACACAAACACAAATTTGCCTTACACAGAGCACAATTTGAAGCCTCTTTAGATGGTTATGCTTTCCATTGCTGTGAAACAGTATATGTACAGTACGTTGCTGCATATGAAAAGTACTGTATGCAAGCATCAAGCATCAAATGATTAAAGAAAACAATTGTAGTATTTTGTGATCCAATCCTCCTCTTCAGCTATACTTTTTCTATACAGTTCAAGACCATCATTATTTCCAGAACTGCCTGTCTTTTTGCACTGTATGCATGTATATAAACAGTATATCTTTTTGTGTATTTGTAATATTATCATTTGTTTTTATTTCTAAGATTATTACTTCTCACTTTTTCTGTCAAAATTCTAAATGTATAATTTGTTGGATAACTAAAACCTAAACAACTGAATTTATAAGGTGAGCTCTAAATGTATCAAGCCCTAAATGAACTGTGCATACCCCTATTTTGTATCAAAATATGTTAAAAACATTTTTAAACAGGTTCATTCAACTGGCCATCAGTATTTGTGAGACCTCTTTTTTTCCCTTTTAGCTGTGTGAAGGTGCTTCCAGCAGTCCTATAATAGGTTCTTAAACTGCAAATGGGGAAATGTGTCCACTCCTCCATGCAGAACATCTCTAGCTTTTCCAGGTTGCACTATTTCCAATCTGCATTTCCAAGCCATAAATGTTCTGCTGGATAACCAACAAAGAACATTGAAATTTATGCTCTATTAACCTTTTGATGATGGAGTTTGATGGGGCCTCTGCATTATTATCCTATTATGAGTTCTATTTGCCTCCAATTTTGAGCTTCATGACAGAAGGCTCCTGTTTTTTGGCTGAAATATTGTTGTAAACTTTATGATCTGTTTTTTCCCAGTACTCCACTAGGACTCCAGGGAAGACAGTGTAAACCAACCCTATGGCAGAAAAAGTCAATTTTGCTTCTTTACAGAAGGGATAGTATTCCTGTGGTCCAACCTGGTAACTACTGCTCAAGTTAGCTTACAGCAAATTAGGAAGTCGGGGCAAGTCATTCCATGAATTACCTTCTCTAGAATGCTTATTTGATAGAAAGTTAAACAGACACTTTCTGGTGAACTGCTAATTATTTGTGCCCTTTTATTTATTAAATAAAAAAACTATTTCCATGTTCCCCTCAAAAACCATATTCCTGTATATAACAATTTCCACAATCACATTTATTATAATTACTGTATAAAACAAATTGTCCATGAACAAAGCAAAAGGTACTGTATAGACATTTCTATAGTGTATGCTTTTCCAGGTTATAAAAAAAAGTTAAATTGAAAAGGCAAGAGAACCAATGCTCACTCTTCACTCTTTTTGTGTTTGGTCTCAGGTCTTTGCTCCCAAACAGTTTGTTGTGAAAAACACCATCCATGTCTGCTGCTAGTCTATCAGAGTGCACCCAATATATTGCATATCCAAAATAAAGAAACTACTTATTTTATTAAAAAAATTTTGTATGAGTAAAGGTTCTGTAAAGGTTATGTCCGGGCTTCTGTGAAGCGTAGCTCAGGACCCTATGCAGACAGTATAATCTGGAAGTAAGTAGAGAAGAACATTGGGGAAAAGACGTAGAGGATCAGGAGGGGTTGACAGACAGGAGGGCGTGATGATGATAATGTGGTGTTCGGGGGGCGTGGCGAAGGCAAACAAGCCCAAACAGTCCAAGGGGGAAATCCGGGTCGCAGTTCAGGGTCCGGGAACCGGGGGATCCGTCTGAGACAAACAAGGTTAAAAACTGGAATGGGATCAGGGAATAAAGCCAGGGTAACGAGGCCAGGTACTCCGAGCCCCAGACTCAGATGGTCAGGACACCGTGATGAAGCTTGTGCCGTCGGGTGTCTCCTGGACCGCTGGTAGGCGGACTTCTGGGCGTCCATCTCCCAGTGCTGAGGCAGGAATAGTGAGAGTGCCCGGCTTAAATAATGACGGACAAACGGGGCAGGTGCACGAAATGAGCAAATACGAAAGGGTCGGAGCGACTTTAAGAGGAGGGATGACGATTGTGACAAGTTCCTGTAGTGTTCCTGTATTTTCCCCCTTTTCTACCAGAACTAGAATCCTGTTGTATTTTACGTCCTCTGTGCTGGTACAGTAGGTGTCAACCTTCCTCTGAACCCTGGTTCTTTCTCTCCCCCCCACAAAAAAACCCACTATTAAAAACAATTAGACTGCTCCTGATCTGGGCTCGTTGATATTTAATGCGTTGCAGGTAAAAAGAAGACCAGATTGCTTATTATTTAATTTGCATTATGTAGAAATCCCTGGCCAGGTCTGCTGGAGTAAAATTAAAACCTCCAGCTAGACACTTATTTTAGTGCCAATTGTTTTAGTGGATATTTCCACTTTATATATTTTCTGTTTAAATTCCAATGGAATTCAGCCACAGACTTTGTGAGATCAAATATGAATGGACTTCTTGCTGACATCATACCAGGATGAAGTCACATGGTTTATTATTCATGTGAAGGCTTCTGTAAAACTGCAGCAGAAAGAAGTTCAGTGAGTACAGAAATCAATTTGTTACATCTGAATCTCAGTATAAGTGGCATTTAGGCTATTCTTGTCACAACAAAAATGGAAATTGTTTGACAGTATGTCAGCTGCAGTATCCACAGAAAATAAAACATTATTTTTGGTTTGCATGATTGATTACATAAACACCTAACAATGTGTTGACGTGCTGTGTCTCCTCTATGTGTGCATCATCATTTTCTTCGCACTGTAGAGTGATTAAAAAACAAGCAAGGTCAGGGAACTGCATGTTAATTGTAATGCATCTGCAATTATTTTATTAGTTTGGATAGTTATTTTTCTTATAATTTCTGTCATATTGTTAATGAAAAAATGCATTTGGGAAGCCTATTGATAAGACCTTCATTAAGGTTGCTCAAATCAATAAACAAACAGTATCTTTACAGTAGTAGAGGATGACTGGTTTTCTGCACACCCATATTTTGAAATATCCAGGATATGAACCTTAGTGAACCTTTTCCAAAGAGAGTGGCATGTATTCTACTACAAACCTCTGCAGTAGTCATGGGATACATGATGCATTTATGTACCTGGATGTACAGTAATTTGAGAGGGTGCTCAATAGTTAAAACTGCTTCTCCCAGTAGTTAACTTCCAACTACACAGCAAAGGAACTACCCTGGATAAAGTCAGTAATGATCTTCTTAAGGTTTCTAACTTTCTATCCTTAATATCCTTGACCTCAGTGTTGCTTTTCACACTGTTAACCAGCACATCTTACTTTCTCACTGTGTTTGGAGTTTCTGACATTGATCTGAAGTGGTTCAAGTCTTACCTTGCTGATCGCCGATAATTGGTCTGTCTTGGGGGTTTCAATTCTGAAGCTGGACTCATACAATCTGGTGTTTCTCAGTGCTTGAAACTGCGCTCCATACTATTCAGCTGTCTGAGCTGCTGTCATCCTACTCCCCACATCACAACCTTTGCTCTTCTGATTCTGGTCCTCTCTGTCCCCCAAGCCCATCTACATATTGTGGGTGACAGGGCGTTCTCCTGCTACTGTACAGTATATGCCACAGAGCTCTGTAAATCTATCCCTAAGGATATCAGAGAGTCACCTTTCCTGAGCACTTTCAAATGAAGACTCAAAACTTTTATTTAAGCTTTTATGTATAACTGGTTCTGTTTCTGCCCCCATGAGCACATATGTTTGTTTCTGTATTGTATGAGTGTGTGCACACAGCACATCCAAGTCAAAATATCTCCTCAGGATTAAAGCATTAAAATCTTTTATGAGTTAAGTGGCAAACTAATAAATGCGAAGGATCACTCACACAACGTCTTTTCTAAGTTTCTCTTGAACACATGTCTTGTTGCCATATTTTGAATATTGTATATTCCTTCATCAGGTTTCTTTCCAGGTTGCCCCTGATTCCAAAAGAGGCAGCTGTAATTTCTGGCATTTCTGGAAAAAAACAATGAAAGAAAAAAACAGATCAAAGAATACTGGAGGGAATACTTCAGCCATCCCCTGCTATTAAATGTTCCCTCATTAAGCAGACTGTAATTTCTTTGCAATAGATAATTTAAACAAAGTTGTGAATCAGGTGAAAATGCCAGTAATGGGGGATTCATGAAGATTAAGCTCTTGGGGTAACTGGGAAACGTACAGAGACAGTGTAGCACTTTTCCTCCACAGAACTGCGCTGTGCTTTTTTGCAGTCACCTAAATTGTGCAGCACAGCCTGTGTTATCTGTCCCTCACCGAAAGTTACCCTCTGTTCCTCTCTTGTAACAACAATCTAAAAAAATCAATTTCAGTGTTTCCTTCCGAAAGACGTTCCTATCAGGTGTGTTCGTAGCTCAAGGTTAATGTCTGAAAGGCAACATCTCTCTCACAGCTACCTTTATGATCCTGCTGGCACTGGGCCTTTGTTTAGCTCAAGAAGAATGGATTGCAAAATGGTACTGCAATTGCAAAAACATCAACACTGACTCAGCTGTTTTCCAAATTAAGTCGATAATGAAGTATGATGATATTGAGATACTTTACATTTGGTCATAGTTCTTTACATATGTGAAAGAAAAACGAACAAGAACTAACAAAAATTCACTGTTTAAACTAAATGACATAGGGACTGATTCACTAAGAAAATAAGCCATTTTTTATAATTACCCAAATCATGAGGTACTGTACCCAAAATTCAATTTTTTTGAGAAATTGTCAGTAAGATAGTGATCCAGTATTTGTTTCTTTAAACCTATATAAACCTTATCTCAGCTGAGCTTTTTCAGATGCACAATTTTCACATCTCTTGTTTGCTCTGTTTCTTTTTGTCTGCCTTGGCAGGTGACAGGTACGTTCAGAATGCAGTATCTCACCCTTAATTGCTGTTCTTGCTCCTACATGACCTGAATTTAAATTGAAGCTGTTTTGACACTTTGAATTTATTTTCTAAAAAATCTTTGACATTCCATGTTCGGCTATGTCTGATATCTGAGAGCTCAAAAGCAACAAATACTTTTTTTCTAGTACACAGTTCAGTGACCAGAATATATAGATTTACTGTTTGCACCAGGCAGTGTGTTTCAAAATACATTTCTGCCCGAGCATTTTATAGATAGATTATAGCACATCAAATTTGTAGCTTTGCATATCAAATTCTTAGCATTCTGTAATGATTTGTTTGCAGACTTACAGTATAAGGTATTGGGAAGGAAATGCTCAAACAAGGTGTAAGAGGAAGAATGTCTTCTTTGTGCAGCTTCTTTATCGTTAAAGAAATCCACTGTATCCCTTTCATTCCTGTAGACCTTTGATAAGCGCTGTGAAACAAGCTTCTCTTTATATTTCCCTAATAAGCGTAAATACTGAACACCATCATCCTTCCACAGAGTAATTAAATCTATCAGGAGCAAACAGAATGCACTGAAAATGTCTTGGGATACTAAGGAATTTACAAAAGAACAATGAGCACTCTGTGACAGAACCAGCACTTGTGGGTTTAAATTTTGAAAACATTTGCAAATCAGATTAGCAGGCTGCCACAGAGAGAAGTGCTGCACTCTCTCTAGCGCCTGCCCTGGCTGGGTTTCCTGCATTGCAGACGCTACGATGTGGAACCACTGATCTGGGGGAACTGACAAGGTGGTTTAAGAAGCAAAAGTTTCTCCTGCTATTCTGAAGCAGGGCGGGTGGGAAGCGTTTACAATCCTGTTGGAAGTAGTATAGTTGCCAAAGCTATAAATCCCGCATTTTTGTTTGTTTTGGAAATTGGGTTGTATTTGTAGATCAGAAAACTAAAACCCCATACACGCTGGAACAAGATATTTTGATGGAGCTCTTTGTTCTTTTTCCCTGACCTCTATCTTCTGTTCAGAAAGAGCCGATATTTGCTTCTTGTGCAGCAGATAACCCTTTGTGAAGCAACATTTGGAATCCAACCTACTTTTTCTCTTTTTCCTTTCACAGACACATAGAGAACTGGACGGGACTTCAAACCCTCAATGCTGTGGACATGGAGCTGTACACAGGACTGCAGAGGCTGTGAGTGTCGATTGTCCAGGCTGCATTACTCAACATCCCCAGCTGTAATAAGTGTTTCTTACACTTCTTACAAGTGACAGGTCTTCTGTTTGATGTTTTGTGTACCAAGATCAAGGAGCAGAACTACAATTCCTCATGGGACACCGAGTTCAGTGACCATAACATATAGGTGTGACAGTTACTCTTTACCACAGCCAGAAAATAAAGCATATAACAGCTAAAACCTAGGAAGAATAGGCAGAATATAATGTATTATGACATGAAATTTCCCTATGTATCAGGTGAAGAAAAGTAGAAGTTACTTGTCCAGTCAGAGACAGGTCAGATTTTGTCGCCAGCTCATTTTTAAAACCACTGGCAGGATTGAACTATAACCTGGCTTCAAAATCTCAAAATGTCATGAACAGTCCCAACCTCCAATGTGAAATTAAGTTTTCTGAAGAGGCGAATTGAAAGCTTCACTCTTCACCACCCAAGCTCTCTATCATTCCCCCAGAACAGTATCATCCTCACCCGGCAGGATGCTAAAACCCTTCCATTTCAGACAAAGCCAGGCTCTTGATTTGTGATTCCAGCCTGGTACTTTGTGCACATGGTCGTTCTCCTGATCCTATCTACATAATCCCTCATCAGTGAGGCAGCACGTCACCTTCAAAGTCACATTCAGCTCGTCTATCCCTCTTCCTTGCTTGTGCCTTGAGCCATGCCATTTGAAGCCACAAAGGCCAGAGCATCTCTGACTGCTACTGTATACTGTTCTCATCCACCTGAACATCTGTCAAGGGGCAAGATTAGACTAGGTACTAATTCCCAGAATCATCAGGAAGTGAGCTCTGTTCACATATTGTACCTAGAAAAACAAGCAACACCAAACAAGTACCCTTTTTGAAACAACTGCTCACCTGGGTCTGCAGTATAAACAGCATTCTGCAGCAAGCAGTAAACGTCTGTAACTGGCATTGATACACAGCTGCTGCAGATGTTTCTGTGTTTACGCCTGAGATGTTTCGGGTTTCTCATTCTTTCCCTGGTAAAGCTGCTCATTTTGATGGGGGGGAGGAGGGGAGTGTGTGTCGTTATTTTGCAGACTACTCCAGGCACACATTAGCATCTGAACATTTCTGTGTAGATTCACGATGAAGGTGAATGACCTATGGAGGTCTGTGGAAAGGCAGCAGAGTTTCTAATGCAAATCAGTGTGCTGCTGTCTTACAGCTGCTTACAAATGAAGTGGGAATCTCTACAGTGTATCAGAATTATAGAAATGTAGATTTTGAAATTGCAAGTTTCTGATAAAGGTATACATTTTGATTGTTGCTGCAGTTTCTTCAAATAATATCCTAAAGTTTTCCTTTCGTGGTCCTCATCCTGATGAGATTTTGAACTTGTCATGATTTATTCCATCTGTTTTTAGCTTGTGCTTTCCTTAAGGCTGCCACCTGTCTGTTGTCATTCATAGTTGCCAGCAAAATGCCCCACTCCAGACTTGACGTGATGGAAACCTCTTTAGATGTTATTTCTCTAGCAGCTCTAAGTGACGTCACACATAACCACCTCTGGGGCACAACAGCTGCCCTTTCACCTTTTCACCAGTTTTGGAAGATACAGATATATGTTGTTAAAATCATACAATGCAGCAGTTAGACTTTATGTGGAAAAGTGTGTCCATTTTCTATTTTTTTGGTCAGATCACAAAATATATTGTTGCTCTAGAGATCGAACAAAGAGAGCTCTCAAGCCAGCACGTAAGGAAATCAAACATTTCTAACTGGGATCGTGAAGATTACACTGTGACTTGATTCTGAAAGGTACAGTATCGAGCAAGTTAGTTCAGAGGACTTATTTAAAGTCAGCAGTGATGAAAGGAATGGAAACAGAAATTAAATTTATAAAGATTCAGGACAGAAAAGAGGAACGATTTCTTTACACAAACAATCATGGGGATCTGGAGACTGATAAAGCGCTTGGATCATTACAGTACCTGTAGGACTCGAGGGATGGGTATAGGGCAGATTGCCTCCTCTTGTGGGTAGCTTTTTACATTCCATTATTTTTTGCATCCCCTTTCTCAGTCACTGACCACCACCCAAACATGACTTGCTGTTGATTGTAATTTGATGTTGCATAAATCTCAGCTCTGTAACCTCTGTATTTTAATTGTACAGCAGGACAGTCTAGCTTTTGAAAACAAGCGACCCAATAAAGGTAGCTTTTGATCAAATCTCCATCTTACTGACGTTTTCAGAAAAGGTTGGCTTGATGATGAGATTAGGACACTTTTTATCTTTTCGTGTCCCCAAACACTTTAGCTTTTACTGACAAATCTATTATCTTACCTGTAGATCTCAGCTGTCAAATTCAGTTAAAGTAGAAAAAACCGTTCTATGGCATTGTTATATCCACACAGTCCTGCTGCCAAGGTCCGTGCTTTGATCTAAATGAGATCTTTATTAGGACCTCTTTCAGATCAATCAGGCTGCAACAGCAGTGTAGCTTTCATTTGCAGGATCTGAGTGTGCTCTGTTGTGTGGGAGGGCCTTTTCTCTTCGCCTCTGTGGAAATGCATGTTCCCAAGGACACGACGGTAATGCAGTACATGTTCAGTGTTGAGATTCTGCTTTCAGCCATTATTTTTTACATATTCCTGTTTATTTTGTGGTGCTTTTGGCAAGAGGTGAAAAGTAAGAAACGTAATTTCACACGATAGTGACAGATAGAGAAAGTATGAAAGCACATATGTATATTCCCGACTGAACTGCTTTGATATTAACATGGTTCCCCAGTCGTGCGCATGTCTTGATGTTTGTCATTCATGAGTATTAATTTAACAGCAGTCCGTGCTTCTGTCTCTTTCAGAACAATCATGAACTGCAGCCTCCGGGTCATACTGCCAAGAGCTTTTGCCAAAAACCCTCATCTGCGTTACATGTAAGTGAGAGGTGGTCCTTTCTTTGCAGATTCAGATGTTACCTTAATAGAAACAAAAATGTTTGGAAATGGAGGAGGTCATTAACATAGATCAGTGATCTAAACTGGTAAGAGCAGTGGTTCTACAGATTCTTGTGGCACTCCACTAGTCCCACCAACCAGCTGGATCATTCCCCAATCAACATGAAAGATCCTCACAACAACACTGAGGTGCATCTGAATGTTGATTTAAACTTTAGAGGAATTCAAAAGGAGTAGTTTACCTCTGAGAGGTGAGAAGAGGAGTGCTACCTTCCCGGGTTAAGTTACAGTATTTGCTGGGCAGAATCAGCAGATAGAAGCAAAATATCAAGAATGTAAGTTCATTCCTACAGTATGAATATCTTGCATCTGAGGAAAAAAAACAATGATTGTAAACAACTGGATAGCTACTAGCATTTCTTAAATGTAATTTGTAAGGAAAATTGTTGAATTCTCTAGTAATGCTCTAAATTTAAATGGAAAATTAAGTGAACATGACCAGAGTTTCATTTAGATCACAAGACGGTTGGGATGTTAATAGCTGCTCTTCTCACTGATAAATAAATATTATGTCTTTGTTTTGTATCCTCGTTATTTCAATGGACATGATTTTCGTGATAAACTGCCTTAAAAGATGTGAGCTAGAGGGATGTGTGGGAGGCATTTTATCTTGCCCAAACTAAAGAAAATTCAAGAGATCCCAGTGCTGTTGTTAAGGACTATAATGGGAAAAAATACCTTTGAGAACACAAATACAAAGTTCTTTGTGATAATGTCTTGTTTGTTTTATTATATAATAGCATTTTTTTTAAAAACCCAAAGATGCAGTGTCCTTGATTTGTTTGCTGTTAGTTACTGGCACACTATTCACATAACGCTGTTGATTACCTGATCCTCTCTTCACTCCACAACATTGTATTCAAGTTATCTGTAATGGAAGGTACCCATCAGAACTCACGTATCTGCCTGTAATAAATTGGTTTTGAGCCTTCATTTCTGTACCATACAAATGAAAGAGAGAGAGACAGATCTTCTTTTTAAATAAACTTTAAAGAGACAAGTAGAGGAAAAAAAACAAAATATTGATTTTTTTTGACACAGGACAAGTTTCTATGTTTGAAAGGCCATTATTTTCCAGTTTCTGAATAATAAAGAGCACAAAAATGAATCATGGACGTCAACCTTTAATCAATAAACATGTTCATGAGTCTGTAAACAGGGTATACTGTTGCTCATTGTTGGGCATGCGGGATTCAAAGAGTCTTTTAACTTCCATCATTTTGGAACTGAAGTTGGCTCAGTGATGGGGTACTGTGTGTGTGCTCACCCTGAGGAAGAGGAGAGAATGATCTCAATTACGGCTACGATGATGAGCTGACCTGGAGCAACTCATCATCATTTAATGAAATGGGAAAAAAGTCATTAGAGCCCTGCTTTCACTTTAGTCACAAATAGAACAAAGATGGGTTATGTGTTGGGATGGGACAGTAGAATAATGGGTCATTTTGGGGTAGTAACGGATTACTGATTAGTAGACAGCAAGAAGACATGGATCTTGTTTCCACTGACTTTTTGCAAACAGTGATGATACAACAAAGAAAAGGAAAACACAAGACTATTTTCCACATGATGTCAATGGTCATAATGCAGTGATTTGTGGATCCCACAGAACTGCACATTCATGGTTTACTGGTTCAGACTCTAAACTATAACCAAATTGGTGAAACCTAAAATGGTGAATTGTAACCAACTGAGCCCTCAAGATATTCTGAAGTATTCAGAAAGGCATTTCTAAATATAGTCTTGCAAACACCTAGCCTTCTACTGTCTGCTTGTAGTCTTAAATTTGTAACCAGGTTCTCCTGTCCTTGTTGCGACAGAGGAATTGAAAGAAGATGCCATGCATTTACTGCTTTTATTAAGCTTAGAATGCCACACACAAAAAAATTGAGTAATAACTTATTTTTGTATTACTTTTCCTAGCAACCAAAACTTAGATTTGTCTGCAGTAGATAAAAGAAAAAAAACAAAACATAAAAAGACCCTTGCTTTCAACTTGTCTGCTGTCATGTTTTTGATGTTATGGGTCTAGTGGGCCGTAGTTCTTTAAACTCTGCCTGCCTTGTCTGGTAAGTAAAGGTTATGACTGAATTGCCTCTTTATTCTGTGCACAAGAAGAAGCCCAGTAAATCATGAGGGACTGCACACATAAGGGGCCTGTAAAGGTCACCACCTCAGGAGGAGACCAGAAGCCATTCTCGTTCAAGCTCCCACTCTGGAATGCCAGAAGAACATAAGAAATGTCACAGACGAGAGCAGGCCATTGGGCTTATCTGCTTCTTCTGGTAGTTAGTCAGCTAATTGATTATCGGCTTCAACAACATTCCACAGCCCCTTGTTGTGGGAAGAAGTGCCTCCTGTTTTTTGGTTTTCAAAGCACTTCTGCATAGTTTCTACTTGTGTGCTCTGATTCTCATTTTACCTTAGATTCTGATTCTTGATTCCACTGTGTTTGACTCCATCAAGGTTGTTGACTGGATAAAGATGTTGTCTCCCCATCTCCCAAAGAGCTACAGTCAGTGAGCAAGGAGCCATCTCACTGGACTAAGAGCATGTCCCTATAATCTGCATCCTCTTTTGTCTTTATGATTGGTTTTGTCTTTAATGCTATTTGCTATTGCTTCATTTTTTATTGAGGAATTCCTGTTGAGATTAAAAGCTAGTAATGTAGAAGTCAATGTACTTTATAGTGCAGTATCAGATCACCCTGCTGTGGTTTGGAATTCATGGTGCAGAGCAAAGCATGCCACCTACTGGTCTGACAGTACTGCATCTTTATTTCCACAAACTGCCCCATTGCTTAATCTATGAGATCTGAGGACACCGTGCTTTAAGATAATTATGTACAGTATATAGTTAGAGAATTTCACTCTTATCAATGACAGCCATTGTCTTTTTACTGTGCATTCAGCCTGGATTAAGTACCATATTCCTGGGTTCAGTGTAGCACGACAAAATCTTTACATTTATGGAAATATTACTGTTATGACTTTTATCATGAATTCTAATTATATTAGGCAACACCTTTATCTATAATATGAAATTAATTTACTTTTCCCTTCAGGGCATTTTTCTTTCAGTATTCCTAAAAACAGTTTACCCTTCCTGTTTCCTAAATTGTACTGTATTGCTTTTTGTTGCCATAAGTGCTTGCATTAACTTGTGAGTATTCAGCACATTTCATGCTGCCAGTTTGGTGACAGCTGTGGTTTAGAGTGGATAAAGAGGTGATGAAATACTCATGACCATCACTGAAATTACCTTATACAAACCTCAATCATGGCAGGAATGTATTATGAGCTGCAGCAGTAAAGCAGTTATAGAAGAGATACCTGGAGTCTAGTCTCCATGGATCTGCAAGGCTCTGTTTGATTTTGTGAACAATAAAGAATATCAAATTAATTATTTATTGAAAGTGTCTTTAGCAGGTGATGGATTAGAGGGAGTGCTTTGTGGGACTGGATTTTTGGTAACCCTGAAGGGTATAATGTTTTGCCAGCTGACAGAGAATTTCAGCATGTGAAGCTACAATTTAGGTGTCTCGCAAGTCGTACAATGCTAGCTTATGTAAGATGACCAGGGGAACGGTCATTCATAACAGGTATTTTTGGAATGACCTACTTAATATATTCGACATAGACCTGAGCAAAATGGCCGCCAAGGAGAACCACCTGACCCGTATATGGAAAGGGTCTACCCAGAGAAACAACGAGACACAGCTGAGCCTCATCAGGAACCAAAATATAAATGCCCCAGAGGCAGTGAACAGGCGCAGAAGCCGATAAGGTAAATGCGGTTTGGAGGAGAGAAAGGAAAATAGGATTGTGTTAAAGATCGGATTAAAGAATAACGGACTATTGAAAGGAGATACAGTACGGTTTACGGTTTTCGGATTGTGGATTGTGGATTGGATACAGAGTGGATTGGTGTTATTACGGATTTTGGAACTCGGATCGGATCAAGATTAACAGAATGAATTATGGACTGGATTTGGAAGATATTTGGACAGAAGAAACGCCACGAAAATTAAGAAAGAAAAGTGTGGTGTGAGTAATTTTCTCATTTACGTTAACTTTCCCCCGGAGACACCAGACTTAGTAGTAGTACTCAATGTATTTTTAGCTCATACCTGTGTGAAGCCACACACTTGACCAGCTGAATAAGAAACTACACAAAAGACAATCAGGGCTCAATGGAGTCCAGCTCTCCGTGGAGCTGTGTGATTAACCAGGCCTCTTCCATTCTGAAACAAAGACTTCTGATGCCCTCCCCCACTGCCAAGCACTGATTACAGCAAAGCCAATGAGTGGGAGTACTGCAAGTAGGTGCATTTCCCTGGCTGTCTTCATCACTTTTCTCTTGTAGCTAAACGGCTCAGGGGCCTGTAGCAAGTTACATGAAAATGAGTTTCATGTAGATGCCCAAGTTGCTGTACATTGGAGTTATTTGTGAGCCAATCTCCAGTTGTTTCCTGGGGTTTGCCCCTGGCAGAGGGGCGGTGGGGGGTGGTGGACTGGCTTTTCTATTGTTCCCTCTAAATTGTTGTACAGGAGAGAATGTGGAGGAGGATCAACATCGACATCGGTCATAAACAATATCAGGTTTATGACAAGCAACTTGCAACTAAGCAAAGTCTTTCTCTGTGGCAGAGCAATGAATTGTGACGGATGTGTTCTCTTTTATTTTCAATGAAGGCACCCATCCGTAGAACAATACAAGAGATTATAGCCTGTAACTTTTCTTTGTTCGATCACTCTTGCCTCAGCACTCTCTGGATAGGCTGGAGATGTCAGGTTAAAACATACAGTACTCCCTTTCTGACAGCCGAAAATCATTTCTTGACTGGTGTGGACAGAAAATGGAGATTACAGGGAACATATGGTAGTTCATATTCTGCCCTCCATTGGGTTCTGGTTAATTGCTCCCCACAGATGTTTTGTTATTGGCACTCTTGTGCTGATTCTCTTGGAATGGTGTTTGTGGGTGGCTTATTACTTAATAATCACCTTGTAATCCACCAAAGATTGCTTTTTAACACCAGTTTCATTTCAGTAATGCAGCTAAGATAGATAAGCCTAGTTTAAAATGCATTGCAGTTTACTTCCAAATGATCCCAGTGTCACGATTGTAGTCCCTCCCCCTTAAGGGCGCTCAGGCTCTTTCACTTTTAAGTTGATTTTGTGCTCCTGCTCCTGGTTCCTGCCTCCCTATAAGAGCCAGATGCTCACTCTGTTCCAGGCTCTGCATTGGTTCCCGTACCAGGCGAGTCCGGGACCGGTAGCATCTGGTCCCGTTCCCCCCTTGTTCCCCCCGACCCTCCACCATATCCCGCTCTGGTGTTTTATCCCGTTTGTCTTCGTCTCGCATGGACCGCCCGGCTTTGAACTTTTGCCTCATCTTGGATTTCCCTTTGGACTCTGTTTTTGATTGTTTGCCCCGGACTCACCCCCCTGAACACCTGCGCACTATGGACACGCCCCCTGTTTTCATTCCCGACTCCAGCATGCTTTTATCCCCGTGTTTTCCTCACTCATCCCCAGATTGTGTCGTCTGCATGGGGTCTGGAAAGAACGCTTTCGTTACACCCAGAGCCTGTGGATTGTGCATATATTTCTGTTACATTGCAGGGTACTTGCTTTCTGATCTGCTGTGATATAAATAAGCAGGCTCATATGCAAAATAATTTAATAATTGTGTGCTATGTACAAGCACAGGCTATTTTTCTTAAGGCCTGTATAAAGTGCCTATATAAATGTAAATATTTTCAGAACATTAGGAATTCCCTTGACCCAGCGGTTTTCTTCAATCTGAAGGACATTACTTCCTAACAAACTCTGAGACAGAGGATGACGGGGGGATGGAAGAGATCAGGGTCCTTGATTCGCTTTATTTTATTCAAATAAGTTTAATCTCCATCTCTTTGAACTAGGCAACTTTCTGTCAGGCAGCTGCAAAAATGGAACTTCAGAAACCGCAAGTACAGAGGAAGCTTGTGTGCAGTGATCCACTGCCCTCTCTTGTATATTCTGACCACACCAGATAAACACGCAGAAAACTGGCATTTTACTGACTTAACTCAGTCCATCGTGCCTGAAACCTTTTAAAATCTCACGAAGTAAAGCATGATTTTCACTGAAGACCCACTGATAGTTGGGGGTTCACCTCTGCATCTGTCTGAACAAGTTAATTCAGCCACCTTCACTCCTTGACACTCCTAACTGCGTTTTCCTTGATGGCTGTATATTCCTTTAGAAAATTCTAAATAGGGTGGAAAGCCAGGAGCCGCAAAGGTTAATTGTTTTGAAAATTCTGTGTTTTAATAGCCATGCTCTTGTCCCCTGGCATGCATGCTATCATATATTACATGATATGGAAGCAGACGTAGGCTTGTCCACTCTAACACTGTTTGACCTCTTCCCATAGAAACTTGATTCAAATGTTTAATTATTTTTAATATGCACCCAAAAGTAAGGTGATTTGAGATTGATCCACATTCATTTGTTTCATTGCAGTTGAAAGTTACTTGGGCTACCCTATGGAAACACGTCTGTTTGTCAGTTTTCACATTCATTTTAATCTCCCCTGTTGGCTCTGTATAATATTATGTTCTGGACTGACTAGTTTAGAAATGTATGTCTGGTGATACTAGTGATGGAGAAGCAGCATTACTCAGTGATGTCATTAGAGACTATGAGCTGGATTGTCTCAGTGGGTACCATTCTGGAGCGTCCTCACTGTCACCTGTTACCTTAGACAATATAGATCAGAACAAGAAGAATTATAAGCAGTTAACTGATGCTAGTCTTTAGTTTGCTTGGTCTTAGTATTAGCTTAGTTTTAGTTTCATTTAAGATGAAAGGTTTCCCTAAATTATTCCAGGAGCTTCCATACTCAGTTTGCCTCAGCCTCATTTCACCACCTAAGAGGTCTGCTCCTTCCTGATAGTTTTTGTCTTCTGGGATCCTTAGGATTCTTCCTGAATGGCCCTTTATTTGCCCATGTACAGTAGTCTCTTCACCCTGACAACCACGTTTAACTGTGCTCCAATGTGTTTCTTGTTACTTCAAATTAGCATAGGATTCCGAACTGAACTTGTCTTCTGTAAGATAGAATAAACCTGTCTTAGAAATGTTGCTTATATAAAATTTAGGAGTTTCAGATAAGTAGTCAAGTTGTGGGGAGGATGAAGTTTCCATTATACCATGAGTGTTAACGTGTGTTCCTGGAAGACATTTTCACTTTCATGCATCCTTGCTTACTTAATTTGTCTAATTATTTAATTAACCTGACAAATAAAACCAGTTCCCTTGAGGCCTGAAAGGGCTTCATAGCCACCGTGGCCTGCATATATTGCATTGCTTTAATTCGGTCACGCTGAATTTCAAGACCTTGAAAAAGTTTTAGGAGCAGCCAGCTGAGAAAACCACCACCGCAGCAGAGTTCATGAAGCCCTTGGCTGAAGTGAGGTTTGTGCCCCAGCTCTTGCCCTCTTTACCGCCACTGCGTGAGCCCGGGTTGGCAGCGAGCGAGGGACTCGAGTGTGCCACCCAGCTCTGGGGGTCTGTCAGGGCTGTGGCGATGCTTGGCTACCACTTCCAGCTCCAGTTTCTGTTTGGTGTTGCATCGTGGGAAGTGGCCGTTCAATCCCAACGGCTAAATGTCTTCAAGTGCTCACAAGGGCTGTCTTGTCTCATTGGCGCATCACCCAAGTGGTCGGCTGTGGCCAGCTCCACCTGGTGGCAGGTAAGGAGGGTGATGTGGCTTTTATTTCAATTCAACTCTTTACTGGGTGGGACCACTGAAGCCCACATTCGTTTATGCATGGTTGCTCATTCACAATAGTCCTTCAACAGTGTTAACTACACAGCACACATTAAATATTTCCCTCTGCATTATACAGTACATTGAAGGCAAAAGCAGAAATTTGCCAAAGTGAGAAACTAACATACAGTAGTCAATGCCATACATCTGAAAAGCTCAAATTCAAATTAGAATTAAAATTAAATTCATTGTCTTCTGTCACTCTATATTTTTCACTGAGAAATGTGCAACAAATTTTCTCTGGAATTTCAGCTTCTGCATAGCTCACAGAAAGGACTATTTTTATCTGACCAAATACACACGCTCCCATTTGATTTAAATCCCTTGGAGTAAATTGTGTATGTAGCATGGTTTTAGATGAGTAAACAAGGCCAGTTCATTGTGAGTGGAAATTATGTGCTTTTCATGAAAGGCCAAGCAGTCTAAGGGACTGATATAAAATGCTTCTTAGAGTAAATGTGATCCTTTGCAAAAATGAAACTTTTCTAAAACCAACATAATTTTTAGGGCAGCATGGCATGATAAGAAAGAATACCAATGCAGTTTCTTGTGAAAGTACATTAAAACATGACCTAATTCACCTAAGAACAAATGAAAGGGAGTGTTGGTTCAGAGCCTGATAACAATCAGTGGCATGCAGCCAGATTAACAAATCTCTTCTACTCTGGGTAGGAAAATGATTTCAGTGCACAAGAGCAGTGAGTCTCTTATCACAGTCCCTTTGTGAGCTGGTGGACAAATCTGTTGAAAAGATTTCCATGTAGACAGTCTAGTATAGGGGAACTGCAAGAAGTGTGGGATTGCAAATGAGCTATTTTTAACACATAGAAAACTATAAGAATATTTAAGAATATTGCTTAAATGAAAAACACCCTAATATGTTTAAGTAGTAAGCTGTCAAAAATGCCCTTGTAAAACACAAAATAACTGGCCAGTTTGGTTCATACTAATTGGGTCCTTTGTCAGCTTTGTGTCAGAAGACCCGACTTGATTTGACAAGAAGGAGCAAAGGATCATTTCACAGTGGCAGAAAGAATTTCCCCCAGGGCCGGTTAGAGGCTGTTTGCCTGGAGTTCACACTGTGCATGGAAGGTTGCAGACTGGTACAGGAAACATGGAGCACAGCTGTCAGTCTGACATGCATTGCTCTCAAGAACGGGTTCTGCACTGCACAAAATTCACTATGGTATTTTTTTCCAATGGAAAACTGTTTACCTGCTCTTTGTACGTGCACAAAACTATTAAGGTAGTAAAAGCATTTTCTCTACATCCTGATTAAGCCCATAATTAGCATTTGTGTGTTTAGGGGAGAGTAGCAAAATGTAATAATTCCTTTATAATTAGTTGCATCATATATGCAAATTGTTTTGCACTGAAAGGGTCGTTTGAGAACAAGATTAAGGCTGCATGATTTAAATTAGGATAACGATTAGAACTTGTCATTCTAGCAATTAGAGCTGTCATTCTTTTGCGCACTGTTCCTGCTGGTTCTGCATTTCCAGCTCCTCCAGTGTCAATCACTCCTCACTTGGAGCTCATCAACCTTCTTTCTGAAGGCAACCTGCAAATCTTGTGCCACAACACTTGGGTACTACTGAATCCACCAGCTCTGCACATAATGGTGAGGAAAACGTAATGAATTGGGAAATAACAAGGGCATCTCTTACCCTCTGTCTCTAAACTTTGTTCCAAATAGTGCAAAACAAAATACTAAAATGGTCTTTTAAGAACAGCAGCATTTGATTACATACAATACTTTTAAGCATAGAATCCCGCAATGGCAAGGAGTGGATGTGCCAGTTTTGCAGAAAAGCTAGTTCTAGTGTACAATCCTGATCACTGTATGAATCCAGTATGTGCATCTGAACCCAGCACAAGTATTTGAGTTGGCCTAACCCCTTGAGAAGTGCAGTCAATTCCAGTGCAAGCTGGGGTTGGGGAGTAATGGGATCTGCATTTCAACTTTTGCTTGGAACTGTAGCTGTCTTCTCTGGGGACGTCGTGTCAGCTGGTGTGACACTGTGTACGGATCGATACCGTCTCTTATGGTATGTGCTAAGTGTGTTCAACACCCCTTGAGGCAAACATTCACTGTCAATGCAAGGCCTCACCTTTGGTCTTCTCCATTAGTGGCATAAGTGTTCAGACCTGTGTGTGTACCAGCGTGGGCATCATACATCAGTGGGTCATGTTAATCAATATGCTAAGGGACAGCCTCATTGTTTGTCATATTCCCTGTGGTTATTGCAATCTAAACTTTGAAAACTGTACTGCTGACTTTTGTGCTGCTTGCAGAATTACTTATGTTTCTATTTTTTGTTTCTCACTCTGAACCCTGTGTGACTCTGCTAAGCTATGTTTTTCCCACTGTGTCAGTAATCAAGGTCTATTTGTTGGATTTGTTCATCAAAGTCTTTGGTCTTCACAAAAGTTGTGTTCTTCATGCAAACCTCAGAGAAAATGCCCAAGGTTTCACCTCAAAAGCAGATTTAGATTTTGTAAGGTTTATTTTAAAAGTTTTAAAGCTGATGATTAAACGTGGGGACACTGTAACCCAGAATATATGAAAGGAGACAAACAAGAGGAGGCCATGTAGTCCTTCTAGCTCATTTGGTAAGCAGTAGCTGATTGATCCATGGGTCCCCACATTGTCTAGAAAATGGAAATATTGGGTCAACATAAACACCCGAGACCCTTTTACAAGTGTCTCCTTTTATGTTAATTGCCCATTTTGTATGTGATGAATAATTTAAAACAAGGCAGTGACTGAAGTGGACAATATATTTTATATAGTGTATACTGTATACAGTATTTCTCTCCTACTCACAAAAATGTTGAGTCAAATCAATATGTGGCTACCATCTGGAAAATGTAAAATGAGACTGCAGCGGGTTATATGTCAGGTGACTAGAAAATTTCTGGAGTTTACACTTTGACCTGATCCCAAATATATATTCTGAGTTATTTTCCATAACATAAAAATAGAAAAGTGCATTCAGTACAACATTATTATAAAGTTTTAAAGGCAGAGAGACTATTTTTTCATCACATTATTTCTTCTGAAATGAAAGTACAGGGAAGGTTTCTTTTTCTGCTCTTTCTTTGTGCCTTTCTTTCATAATAGGTCTTCTGGTTCTCATACTGATTGCTGCATAAGACCATGTCTGTATCAAGAGGTGCAAGCTCACACTTTTGCACTGTAGCTAATAATACATGCTTTAATAGCCTCACTCCTCCTCCTCCAGTGCAGAGCAGAGTAGATTGTAATCAGCTCACTGGATCTGTGCTTTACAGCACTTTTGCCCTCACTCTCCTCATCTCTCACTCCTCTGTCTGTCAAATCGACAGACAGCTGCCTGGCTGAGACTGACGGTCTGAGTACACAGCACCTGGGAGCTCTGCCTGTTGTGCTGTCGATCAATTTAAATGAGGAAACCCATCATCCATTTGGAAAATGGACTTTTCCCTAAGTCTCTGTTGTTCCACCTCTGTTTTGAAAGACTCATGTTCTCTCTACTGTATTCTCTTTGCATCTGTCTGGTACAGTGGAAATGAGGTGGCATTTCAACCAGATTATCCTCAGCAAGTGTCAGTGTCTCTGGGAATAATGTGATTGTTACACTGTGGGAGTGAAGCCGTGTTATTAATAGCATTATAAACTGCAACAGAAGTGGGGAGGATCACTTCTTAGTAACAAAACAGCTTTACACTAGGGTGCTAGTGAATGTGAGTCCTGTTTCTAATTTATGATGCTGTAGGATTGCCTTAAGATGGACTGATCTTCTTGAGATCAGGAATGGTGCAGGTGTGTACAGTAGCTGGTGTTGCAACACACTGTATTTACAGTACATTCCTCTTACTCTTGTTTTAGTGTAACCACGCTGCTGGCCATTATCCTAATTCTTCAAAGAACCCAAAATATTTTCCCTCAACTTTTTTTTAACCTAATAATTTCCGCCTGGGATGATGTCCCCACAAACATTTTGTAATATCTCTGGACGTTTATACAGTAGAAGCCTGGTTTATGGTTTAAATTAAAGATAACTTCAGAGCTGGCAGGCAAAATAAAAAATGCCAGCAGCCATATCACCCTGCAACTCACAACTGGCAACCCACTGAAGCTAAGCAGGTGTGAGCCTGGTCAGTACCTGGATGGGAGACCTCCTGGGAAAAACTAAGGTTACTGCTGGAAGAGGTGTTAGTGGGGCCAGCAGGGGGCGCTCACCCTGCAGTCCAATTGGGTCCTAATGCCCCAGTATAGTGACGGGGACACTATACTGTAAACAGGCGCCGTCCTTCGGATGAGACGTAAAACCGAGGTCCTGACTCTCTGTGGTCATTAAAAATCCCAGGGCGCTTCTCGAAAAGAGTAGGGGTGTAACCCCGGTGTCCTGGCCAAATTTCCAATTGGCCCTTACTAATCATGGCCTCCTAATAATCCCCCTCTATGAATTGGCTACATTACTCTGCTCTCCTCCCCACTGATAGCTGATGTGTGGTGAGCGTTCTGGCGCACTATGGCTGCCGTCGCATCATCCAGGTGGATGCTGCACATTGGTGGTGGTGGAGGGGAGTCCCCATTACCTGTAAAGCGCTTTGAGTGGAGTGTCCAGAAAAAGCGCTATATAAGTGTAAGCAATTATTATTATTATTATTAAAATAAGAAATGTTAAAAACCGTGGTTTCCAGATATGTATCCAGGCTGAAATGTGTGCAGTATACAGTACATGACTATTAGCTTACACATTTTTCCAAGGAGAAAATTGCATTTAATTTCCTTTCATATCTTGGTAAGGAAAGATAATGTCCAGTGTTAAGAACTTATTTTTATTATCTCTTAGAAATCCACCTTAGGAGTTGGATGCCTTAATTCACTGGCTCCTATCACTTTAAGGCACAGTTAACATTGTAGAAGTGTGGATTTTAATGTGTGGTCTGTCCTTGGAAAACTGGTTCCTCTGTGTTGAGATTTTGAGCATCTCCCAAGTTTGCCAGGTGCAGATTTAATGCAGACCGTTCCGCTCATGATATAATTAAATCTGTTCTGCTAATGATCTAATTAAAACCCTAGGAAGTTAAAGAAAGGGCGCTGCATTTTCATTAAGTGATGGCAAGTGAGTAAAATGTTGGCACGTTGATTGTTTCTCTAACCGTGTGAAGCCTGCTAACTTCTGGACTGAGAAAGCTTCTTTGTTACCACATTAGTGGAATAGACAGCAGAGATAACAGTTACACAGGGGCCTGAATCCTTCATTTAGCACTGATGAAATACAAGACCCCCCTCGTTTAGTGTTTTGAGGTTCCTCACAGCATCCCCAATTCCCTCATTCTCTAATCCCGTAGATGCCAAATTCCATTATCCTCTTTGGATTACAACATTTACTCCTTTATTTTTTTATATATACAAAACCACTGAAACTCTGCTATGGTTAAGAGAGATTATCTTATAAAACATTTTGAGAGAAAGAAAAAAGAAAAATAGAGCAATGGGTCAGCTCCACAGGCTTCTTGCTTCAAGTGAAAAATGTCATTGTGATGAACGAAATTAACTGAGATTTAAACACTCCATGCTGTCTTGTCAGTTCTGCCATTACATCGCGCTTTGTAAGAGTGATGGACTGGCACCTGTGGAGGCTAATTTCTGTGGGACAGGTGTTCTACCTGTAATACTGTAGCTTTGCCTTCCATTTTCTCCTACGCTTCCAATATTAAAGAGAAATGATGTATTAGTTAATGTACTGCAGTGTGACAGAGACTCTCTTCATATATTATGAGCTCTACAAGAAATGTGTTATATCCTGCATAGTCTTGGACTTTTATATAGTATTTATACAATCTAAATATTTTTTTCTAAGATCACAAAATGCCTTATTAAATTGTACTTACTGTACATTCTTAGAAGCCAGAGGCTTTAGCAATCTAATCTAACCTACAGTATCTACAGTATGTCCGTGGGTGCATAGTGTCTGTACCTGACACTGATCACACCTCAGAGTTTTTATCTTTGCTTGAATTTTGTGCCATGCTCTAGTTAAATGTTGAAAATGTCATATACAGTACAAATCAGAGATTTGAATAAGAATAAGAGTTGAGTCTGTTTTTCTTGGAAACCTGGATGCTGGACTTCACCAGTCATCCTTACCTTACCTTCCAAGAAATCATAACACACACTCCAAAAAGAATGTGGAATGCTGCTTGGTTGCGTTTTTATGTGTATTCAGTCTGTGCCAATCAATATGGGGCAACCTGAGTTTATGTGTAAAATGTTTTTTTTCATTGTTTACCCAAGGTGCCATATTGCATAATGTATGACTTATGACTTATTCACTGTGACCTACCTGTACCACCATAATGATACTGACACAAATGACTAACTCCAAAAGAAAATGACGACGTAACTATACTCTGGGGCATGTCAACCGCCACAGGTTGTGCGATCAAGGTCACCTGGTTTGGTATCATGACCAAAGCCAAATATGAATGAAAATAATTTTTTAACTGAAGGACATCATACCCATACCAGCGGACAGAAATGTGTTGATAAAAGCAATAGATAAAAAGTGAAAATATAAAAACTTTGAAATGGAAATCAAAACAATGAAATATCAATGAAAGTATTAATATACGATGAATCATAGGCGATCACAATACCTGGAAAAGTCCATTTTAAGAGAATCTAGAAAAAGTGTACTATAGCTTGAAACATAGAGTTTATTAATAATATCCAAATTGATTTTATTAATAATAATAATAATAACAATAATTTGTAGATCTTTAAAATAATTTATCCTGGGTCAGGATGTTAGTTGTTTTATCATAGTGGAACAGATGCCTTTCTTTACTGCTAAATACTTCAGATTTCAGCACTGCTGTTAAGATAAGAGCTGCTGTGTCCTGCCTTATTTTCCTCTGTTACTCTGCACTAGATTGTCTGATTAAGAGTCTTGTGAAAGTGACAGTAAGGGAGTGCAGCTCTCATGTGTAGTTTATGACACTGACATGCTACCGTATTTATAAAGTTATCATGAAAGTTTCATTACAGACCACTGCGCCAGTGTTCTGAAGTGACTTGGGATATGAAACTGAAATTTTTACTCACTGGCTAAAGATTTAGGAACTCCCATAGAATAACATCCTCTCCTACAGGCAAAAGCATCTTAAGCAGCAGTGTGTCAATATGTGTGATAAGTTCAGCCCGATTCCATCCTGTTATTTGAACAGGATCACGATCTGCTAAGTGGTGATGAGGGCATTGGTTTTTAATATGGCTGAATCTGAGAATTACTATTACTTGTTAAGGTGATGGAATTCTGTCTTCTGTTCCTCAAACCACCCTCAGTTGCCACTGAACTTATTAATTGTGCTGATATTTATTAGTTTGGATAGGAATTCCCAATATTTTGGCCACTGGGTACACTACATATTATTTAAGGTTAACCAAAAGAGCTTGAAAGGAGCCTTCAGAACGTGACTTTTCACTGATGCTTGCTCTAATTGAATTTTTTCATATAAAAAACAATGCAAACATATGTGTAGTGATCGGATAAATTTATGATTTCAGTTCCCAATTTCTGGCGACAGCCTCAAGGCACTAATATATTTGTATTAATAAGACATTTTGTGGTTGGGGCCTTCACTGAACTGGAACCTCCGGATTAGTTTTTCTCTCTCGGTGCCCTCCGAACCCCTTCGGCATGTTTGCTTTATTGCGGTTGTTTTTCCAGTTGGGTGAGTGACTTCGAAATTGCCTGTCCAGTCAGGTCAAGGTTGTTTCCTGTTTCTGGAGCTCTGAAGGGATGCCCGGCTTTCAGCCAACTCCATCACCCACGCCAGTTTACAGTGCCATCTGTCCTGCTCCTGCTGCTAAGGAAAGCTCGTCAAAACAGCTCAAGATGGCAGCCCCAGGTGGCGGGGTACGATGGCTTGGAGGATAACGGCTGGTATCTCGTTGCCTGACTGTGGCGCCCAGCCAGGGAGGGAGATGACAGCAGCCCTTTCCTCCTCACGCCTGCCTTGCGCTTCAGTTGTTAAAGAACACGGTTGAGCACGGATTTCTTGTTTACACAATCAGCACCTTTTAACATGTGGGAGTGTGGCATTAGCACTTCAGCAGCATCAGTGGAAAACCCAGATGAGAGCGAGAGACAGTGCCAGCCAGTATTTGGTCACCAGTTCTAGAGAGAATTTCGGAGGAAAATAATAATTTATCTCCTTTTTAAATGGGAGATTTTAGAAGATGCCCAAAGAAAGCAAATCAAGGTGAGAGAAGGAAACGGATCAGGAAAATTTGTTTTGTTTTGGGGGTGCCATAATTTTTTCTACCTTGGATTTCTTTTTCATAATGCTTGACAAGGTTCATTCTTAAAGCACAAATCTAGGGCCTAGAATCCCTAATGTGTTAGCTCATATTACGAGCACATTCCATCAAGGCAAGTCAATCAGGGGGAAAAAGACATCTGAAAAGTAATCAGGGAGAGATGTGAACCTCTGGCTACATACTGTATCTGTTCATGCTTAAGGTTTTGCTGTTAAATTCTTTCAGCTGGGAAACTGAAGGGTGATATCAGGTATCATTCACCACAATGGTATTTACAATCTTTTTTTTAATGTCAAAATTGTTGCACATTGTTAAATGAAAGTGTTGCATACAAACATAAGACAAATCTCTGCATGTCACTGGGAGAACGGGCCTAAATTCTGACTTGTATGAATTTTGAACTATATAAATATAAAAGAGAGAAAATTAACCTTGGGTTCCCCTTTAAGATCTTTATTTCTACTGATTGCAGCTGGTCAGCATTAGCTATGTATACTCCATGTACTGGAGACAACGTAGCAAAAACGAACATACACTGATATGTCTTGATCTGAATGGCTCACAAGATTCAGAATGTCAGAAATGCCTGGCATGAATAAAATTGGCATTTCAATTAAAATTTTGGGATCACCAAATGTTAATACATTTGTGTCACCAGAACACCCTTGTACCAGACTGCGTGGGATGAGAACAGTACATGCCCTTGTCTGAAATACATGCTGCCAAGCCATTGCGTCTGATATTGGGTGCCCACAGTGCCCCCCATAATGGCTAACACTCTCTGCTAAAAGTGCCATTTCCTTGCTGCCTGGGAAGACCACAAGCTACTGTTGAACAGCTGGTCAATGATACCCTGGCTGACTCAAACCCAATCAGTCCCAGTGGTGTTTGGCTGCTCTCTGCAGGACTCTGGGGATTCCTGGTCCCAACTGGCTAAGGATAAAACTTGCATTCAAGCCTGCAATGTGTATCTTTAACCTGGGCTTTCTATCAGCTTCATTTTTACACACTATGCCACTTGAAGCCCTCAGAAAAATATTTTTTACTAAATCCCTAAACAGATTCTTTTTTGCGTATCTTTGAGCTGGTGTTCTCAGTATACCATTGCAGATGTGTGTATTCAAAACTTGCAGCTGAAACAAGGTGATTAACCTAAATACCATACATATTGTCACAGTATACAGATACACATAGTTTTCAAACAGTTCTGAATTAGTAATTTAATTCATTAATTTTATTTGCTCAATGAATTACCTCATCATAACACATTAATCCAAAACCTATGATGACTACTGTAACTCTTGCATAAGGCTTAGAATTGTAATACAGACAGCATGTCTGCTTTGAATGGGCAGAATGAGCAGCCCCTGAGCCTTCTAGTTTTTAAATGATTGTACTATCAGGACTTTAAAAGGTTTTTGAGTGGGACAAACATGCTCTTTCAATCTGGCTGTCGAGCTGTCGTGCAAGTAAAAGAAAAATCACAAACTTGTGATTACCAGCAACCTGATGTGAACTGGGATAATCTTCTTTTTTTTCCAAAGAAATGAGGCAGTAAAGATGAACAATACACTTTCATCATACCAAAATTGGTCATTGCATTTCAAGGAATCACCTCAAGCTATTTTCTCCTTGTGGGTTTAGGTCTGATTGTACTACGATACCTCAGACCTGCTGTAAAGGAGACCTCAGAGTTGCTATTGGAACACTACCTGCAGCCTTATGAGAGATGAGTATAGGAGGCTTGAGATTCTTTTTGGAAACCAGATACACAAGTCTTTTGCTTTTGTGGGCATTTCCATTTCATGTCTCTGAAAACCTTTCCGCCGACATGGCAGGCTGTCAGTTTGCAAATAAAATAATAGCTTGAGACCAAAGCATGTTAGATTGAAAGTGCTGGGCTGTAAGGAAGTATCATGTTCTCAAAAGAGTGATTTAATTGTTTAGTTAAAATATTCTTATTTTAATTTTTTCACTAATGAATCAAGAATTCATTGTTTTAAAAGCTGATTGTTCCAGCACGGTTAAACTGTGGTACAAGTGTAAAAGACACAAGGTAAAGTAATGAGCACTCTATAGACAACCATAGCACAGAAAAGAAATTCAGGTCGACAGTGCTGTAGTTTGCAAGTGTATTGCATGTAACATATTGACAGAGGTTCACGTTTAAACTTCTTCAGTTTGCTCTTTGAAATTCTTAGAATAGAATAGAATTCTTAAAAGTTGTTAAATTCCGTTAGTCTGTTCTTATGGCTCATGGTGTATAGCTAAAAGAAACTGTGAAATGCCAACATCAGAGATCTCCAGCCCTCATCCTGCAGAAGCACAGGTGCTTTCTTGTCATTTCATTGCAATACAGCATTTACTTTATTTAATGAATGGTTTGCTCCATCATAAATAATATGCAGCTAAGGCAACCTTTAAAAATGCCTGAAAAACGCAGAACATACTGGGGCTCTCAGAGACCAGCTGCAAGTGTGAGAGAAAAAGGAAGGGAAGACAAAGGCCAGACCCCGGAGCTGAAGACATGGTGCCCAGGCTGCAAAGAGCCCCTGCCGCTCAGAAAGAGGCTGGCCTAGCTCCGGCAGGGTCTTGCCGCAGGGGTGCCCAAGGCCTGGGGTGCTCTGTGACTCTCCTTTCTCTCTGACTGGAGGTGCTTCTGTCTGGCTCACTGCAGGGGGGTGCAGGGGCTCACTTTGCCCAGCCCAAACAGCAGCAGAAGTGCTTGTCAAAGGTGAAGCATCCGAATGAGCTGTTTCTCGCATGGCGGGAGCGTTTAGCTGGGCATTTCATCAAACTTAGCTCTGATGAGCTACTGTACGTCTGCTTTTCTGCACAAATGAACTGGTTCAATATTGGTTTTAAATGTATGCCTGTGCACAGAATAGGGAAAGCTTTGCATTGGAGTTTGGATGGAAAAATAAAGTCCTACTGATATCAGCTGATAAATATCCATATGGTGCAAATAAGATCCTGAGTCAAACAGAACGGAGTACAGTCCTACTGTATGACGAAAAGAGGGAAAAGAAAGATCGAGACGAGAGTAGAAAGAAAAGAGTAGTCTTATAATTCCCTGTATTGACTTGTTCAGTGGTTTTCAGGTTTTTAATAACAGAATCAATGCTTCATTAATCTTTTGCATTGCAGACTAAAAACATTTCTTACAATCTATTGTCATCGGTGAACAAAAAATAGTCATATGAAATGGTAAGAAAAATCGTTTTTTGTTCTGAATATTTACAGTAGATGCTGCTATAGTACTCCAGAAGAAGTAAAATCCTTGAGAAAGGAAGTATTTGTTCTGGTGATCTAACCCTATCCCTAACCTGCAGTTTCCTGTTTCTAATCACCACACACTCATGGTTTGCCTGTTGTATTCCCAGGACTGATTTGCACTGCCTTTAAATTGCTTGACATTTACTGCACATTTTAGAACTGCTGTAGTGAAAAGAAGAAATTTTAGCTTACGAATTTCCAGGTTTTAAACAGTTTATTATAGCTCTCACAAATGCTCTATAGCTGCCGATTTTACAAGAAACTTAGTTACAATCTTATCATCCTTGGTTATATGGAATCGAAGCAGTGATTCATAGGCAGTTCCTACCAGATTTTCTCAGCTGGTTTAAAGAATTCCAGACAATTGTGGGGCACTAAAAACATTGCCTTCCTGTGCCTAATGGACCCTAGGTATTGACTCAATAACTGCCTCCATCACCATTATCTTGGCTCTGGTGCAAAAAGTACATACTATTCTTCAGGAATAGCACATTACCAGGAATTATCGAGTGAACATATTAGTGCATTACCAAGAGTTATTGAGTGTGCATAGTCTGTTTTCATAATAAGGAGACATAAAATGATAGATTGGTTGTATGGCACAGTATTTAAGATTTTATGCAGCCTTGAATTTCAATCTGGTCTCTATAATGTGTAGATTATTCATTAAAAATGTGCCTCTCATTCAAACTATATGAAAGCATAACCTGTATTCCATACCCCCCAAATATACAAATTTCTTAAGATTAGAATGCAAAATGCCATTGGGAAGTTTAAACTGCGTACACAGATATTTGTGTATTTTAATTTGTGTACTTTATAATAAATATTTAACAGAACATCTCAACTGAAACTCACTAGGATGGTTGTGTGTTCAATCATCTCATATAGCTAAATAATATCAAATATAGCATCATTTACTCTGAATAAATCAGTGAATGACTTTTTTCAAGTATCCTCATCTGTACCCCTTCAAAAGAGCAGAATCTATTTCTAAAGCTAAATATTATTTTCGTCATCATCGTGACAAAGTGGGGCAGGACTGAAGCATTCTCAGACTGGACCGGCTAATGTTTATGAACTAGCTCCCCTGTCATCTCTTTCCTGCACTCTGCCTGCCTGGCAGCCCAGCAGAGAGGGAATCGATGTGCTGTCGGTGGAATCCTGGAGCCAGGGGCGCTTGGACTGCAAGAGAGATAGAGAGGAACATAGAAGGAATTAGAACACAGGGAGAGACAGAAGGAAAGAGTGGTGGTGCAGAAGAGTGACTGGAAAGACTGGTGGTTGCTATTAAAAATACACATCTGATGCTGCTGCACAAAGAATCAATCATGTTGTGATATTTTGAAATATAAAAGTCAATTGATTGTCCATAATATCGCTATTCTATTTTTTCGAAGAAATGTTTGTTAAAAGAAAAGTCCATCACCAGCTGGATTTGAACACACAACCTGCGAGTTGTTAGTCAGGCACGTAGACCAGTAGGCTACAGGGGAACTCGCATGAACAGGGAGGTGAAACGGACCACGAGTGCCCCTGTCGGTCAACCAATCACGTACCGCGGTACCCCGCGTCATCTTGCGTCATGATGCGCGACACCGCAGCCAATTACCTGCGGTACGTGTCTGTACCGCTCACTTTGAATGGCTGCATCTGTAGATACATATACATATGTTTCAGTGTGTTTTTAGAAATGGCACATATCTGATCTGAAATGTCTTATGTTTGATAGAATATCCTTATTGAATGCTTATTTCCTTAGAGTAGCTGCAAGCCATCTCTCACAGTATATAAGCTTGCTGCTGCTGCATAAGAGCACTGAGGCACATCTAATGATAATGGTAATTACTCAGTTGCAATGAAGCCCCTAACGGACTTATTGTACTCTCAAATATTAAATAATTCCTGTAAAAACCTGTTGTTATTCTCAGTAAAAGTTATTAAAGCTTTTGTCTCTGCAATACTTTGCTCACTGTGAATTCCCCCTGTTTTGTTAGACTGGAATAAATCTCTTGTACAACACAACATGGTAGAATTTGTTTTGTGTCCTGCATAAATCTTACAGAACTGTAGCTGAATATTGTTTTCAGTTTCTCAGTTTTTCATCTTCTTGTCATTGTCTTTGTCTTCTGTTATTGGTTTCTTATAATTCTGATTTTATAGAATCCAGCTTTTAATTTTTAATTGTTTGAAGACCCCACTCTTAACACAATGACAAATGAGATTTTGCATGGGAAACTACAAATCACCTGAAAGAAGAATAGAAAATATTCTACATACAATGAACAATCAGAACACTAGTCTTCAGCTGCAGCTTTTCCTTAAGACTTCCATTGAAATGTAGGCGATGTGCTTGGTAGTATATTAAAATGTTTTTCTAATATCTTAGTGATATCACCCGGGAGAGATTAAGATGTATTTTCTTACATGTATGCTCTATCCACACTGAACGTGTAAGAACATGTACTGTAATGCCATGAGTGAAGCAAAGCATTACAATACAAGAGAGGTTACAAATGGCAGAAAAAAAAACATTTTACCCATCTTGTTCATTTGGCTGCTAGCATCTCAGTGATCCAAGAATCCTATCAATGCATTTCTTCAAATATCCCTGAAGTCAATTTCAACTGTGGCTTGGGAGTTTGTTCCAGATCTCTACAACAAAGTTGGAAAAACAGCTGTACTCTTTCTTGTTTCTGTTTCAAAAGGTCTTAGAGCTGTTTCTAGTTGTTGCTTGTACAGTAGGTCTTTTCTTCATTTATTTTGAAGATGTACCCTGGATAATGTTTTTCCTTAATCCTGACATGAATATCAGTCCCCACATATCAACTGTGTTTTAGGGTAGAAAGATTTCATGTGATAATAGAAGCTCCATAGATGCACACAGGCATAAACTCTATGGCCACTCTTATGATACCGTATCTTATCCTCTGAATTGTAGAGAATTGTAGTGTATGTAGGATGCCAGGACCCCTGTACTCACAGATGAGAAACAGGGCCAGGTGATATGCGGTTTCCATATATTGGAGCTTGTACTGTAGATCTGCTGTGTATGGATACTGGACTGTGTGGAAGTGTATCCTGTTGCTTATGTTTTGAAGCACAATACAGTGAGCTTTGAGGAGCTGGGTAAGCAATAACAGAGGAAAAGGGCTCCCCTCTCTCTCTTTTTAAGGTTATAGTGTAAACCATTCACCGTGAAATTACTTGTTATTGGCAGGAAACAACCATTCTGATAAAATTAAATGAAAACCGAGTAAGTGATGCTCTGACTGGTTTTTATTTACCCAAGCACAGAATATAGATAGAGTAATTCTGTTTCTGAATACAAGCAGTTGTGAAGGAGGGTTGTTAGGAGTGGTGAAAATGCATCATTGTAAACATAGCCATTTGTAAAAATGTTTTGTTTGCTCTCTTCAGAAAACATTATCGCGTGATAAAGCTCGTGGTTCTGGCCTGTGAATTTGTTTTTCCTTTTTTTTTTCTCAGCATTGCAAGTGTATTCCTAAGATGATGAATTCACACATGAAAACAAAAGGCTTTTTGTTTGTGAATTACAGAGCTGTCGTGCATTCTGTAGTGTCTACACAGCCCCTTTGTGTGGAGTTTGTCGGCAGTCTAACACAAGACTGGGATGCTGTCTCCTGAAGGCTGAGCTAGCCGTGCAGGCCGGTTGAGAAATACAGTGTTTCTGTAATCTCCCCTTGTCAGAATTCGGACTCTGCATTATTGTTATTGTAAATGACTGCGCTGGCTTGCAAGCTTTGATGCCATTGACATTCTGCTGGTGCCGGTGTTGGGGGGGTGAGCAGCAGTGACAGTGTGGCAGGAAGCCAAACGTTTATTGAAAATATCATCTCCTCTCGGTGTTCTGCGAAGTCCCTGGTTTTCGCACTGTCCTGACGGCCAGATTATTTATCCTTACCTTGTTTTATTTAACTTATAAATCATGGTGCTCAAGTAATGCAAACTTCAGGTCCAGGGAAGGGGAGGGAGTTAGCACTTTAATCAAATTGCAGCACCGTGCCCAAGCCTGAGCTTTTCCTTTCGCCCAAGGTACTGTATGTTGGCAAAAGAACCAGTTGCTGCAAATAAATTCTTAGCCCCCGCGGTCTGAGACATATTGTGAACATCACAGGGGTGTCTGTACATGACTATACACTTCAAACAGCAGGAATGAACTATAACACTGTATGGTGCATTAAAGTTTATAATTGTTTTATGCATATTTAATATAGTGGAAGTTATGTTATACGTAGATACAAGGGAAAGTTTTGCATTAATTTCTAGCATTGAAGTCATTGAACATGCTATATTATTACTGTCACGAAAGAGTTCTTTCCGGACCCTATGCGGACGACATGATCCAGGGAAAAGTGAAGAAACACGGGGAAAAAAGTCATGCAGGATATGGGGATGAAAACAGGGGGCGTGTCCTTGGTGAGCCGGTGTTCGGGGGAGGTGTGGCCGAGGCAAACAATCCAGGAGAAAATCCAAGGGGGAATCCAAATGAAGGCAAAAGTCCAAAACCGGGCGGTCCATCCAAGACAAACAAGATTTAAAACCGGGAACTGGATCGGAACCGGTGGGGAACAGGAACAGGAACAGGAACAGGAACTAAAGCCTTAACGGGAACAGGCGCTTCCAGGTCTCAGACTCGCCTGCTACGGAAACCAATGCAGAGCCTGGAACAGAGTAGGCGTCAGGCTTTTAAGGAGAACTGAAAGGGGGCTGGAACAGGGAGCAGGTGCGGGCGATGAGTGGAAAACAAGGAAGGGCTAGAGCATCCTTAAGAGGAGGGGTTTATGAACGTGACAATTACTACTTTTTAATAAGTTGTAATGCTTTATTGATACTTTATAACTTTCTCAACTATGAAACATTTAAAGCATTAATAAAACATCTATAAGCAGTACATTAATGATTTCATCTTATGTTTTTTTCAATTAAAGACAGGAAAAATAAAATGTTTTTATTCTTAAAGCTAGTGCTGTTAAAAATACCTCCACTTTTTGGTTTTAATGTTATCATGGTTTGTGAGGATCAGGTGACTCTTCTTTTTCTCTCATTTCTTCATTTTGCATACATTTTACATTTGGAAAATAGCAATTTTGGCTGTACTGTACGTACCATATACTGGCCCCCCATAACTAACTATAGTGCTAATGTGTGTGGTTATCAAATGAAACACCCTGCAACTCAGACTCAGAGACTGTAACAGTACAATTTGTGCCAACCTCATAAAAACTACTACATTGTTACAGTAATTATATTTTCTAGTAAAAACACCAAGAAGATAAAAAAAGTCATTTAATATTTCTGGAGGTGACTACTATTTCAGGGGAGATTACTCTGAGCGTTACCAATGCACATTTTAAAATGGTTATGTAATATTTTAACAGGTGTTAAGATTATGGCCCTTAATAACTTTGTAACTTGTTTATTTTTTGTATTGATGAAAGGTTTAGTGGTGGGCATATATTGTATTAGTAGCTCTTGGTTTTGTTCCTTTGTCTGATTGACAAGAATGAAATGGCTATTAAGATCTCCATCACAAATTAAGTACTGTTTCACCTGCTTTTACATTTTACATTTTAATGGAACCCAATGATATACAGTACAGTAAGTGCTTGATGGACAGATAGGGAGTGAAAGTGGCACACAAAGGCCACTACAGAGTAAACTTTATCCCACTTAACAGCAGCCTTTAAGAGTAACAAAATGCTTGTTAAAAGCATTACTACATTATCAGTTCCCAAGGCTCTTCTTTCTCTTCATTTCTGCATATGCTTTTAAAATGATGCAACGGAACTACAGTATCTAGATTTTTCTGAACAGTATGACACTCCTGAGCAGTACTGGAGTAATAGTTATGACACAGCAAATGGCGTTTTAAGCTCTTCATCAAGCATGGTTGTTTTAAGACTGTAATCTCTCTGCCAGTGAGCTGGCATCACCCAGAGACAAGCAGGCCACAAAGAGCAACTGAAACACTGGTACCACCTGCCTCCTGAAACCCGATCCAGCTGCAGGAGCTTTGTATTTGCATAGATACCAAGGAATTTCAAGGAATTCCCTGATGTTCCAATCATTCATTCATATTAAACTCATCGGCCAATATGACAGTCCATAAGCACACAGTCAATTACAAACATATAACATATAAGCCCTAACAAGACAAAGTTTAGTATGTTTATCAAGAATATCTGCATGGTAAATGCTGCTTTATAAATGACTAGTTCTATAGTTTTTGCCCGATGATAGAAGCCGAAACATGTTTTAGGCTAAGTGAGACTGATCAACATCAAATCAGTCAGATTTCCTGGTGGTCTGTTCAGCACACTATGTGTCAAGACACAAATTACAGCCTTATGATATTAGATGCAGTCTTTACAATTTCCTCACGATAGCGTTTATCAGAGTGTCAACTACACTGTTAAAGCACACTCTCAATAACTGTGTAGTAGGACTGTATTAATATATCCTGGTTGAAACCTCAATGACATTGAAGTTGCCATCCCTCTGATGAGAGAATCCAGTTTGAAATGGGAACTTGTGTGTGTTGGTGATCTAAAATCAGAAATGAATTACTCTGTCATGCAGTACACACTGGCTGCAGCTTCTACTGCTGTACTGGAATTTTTTGTCCATGATTAGTCATGCTGATAAGCTGTTTAATAAGAGTAATGCCCATAGAGTAGGTTTCCACTTTGTTTTAAGGAAAGGTGAGTTTAACAAGAAAAATATTAGTTTGTGTGTAATTATATCAAGGAGACATAATGTGATGCCAAATGGTTCATGATTAATAGAGACTTCTGAAACAAGCATTGGGCTAAACCATGAGAAGCAGGAATATAATTGCTGGCATACACAGCTAGCTCTAAGGCAATGCTCCTCAGCAAACAAATAAAATGTGATTACATATTAATAACAGATGCCTTGTACAGTCTGTCTCCTTTTAAGTAATTACATTTCTCTTTTAAAAGTAATAGTGTAAAACATGAGTGATAGTGCAATCTTTCTTTTTTCGTTTTACGTTATGTGCTTTATACATTGCAGTTATGATCTTCCGTGGCTCTGAGAACAAGCTCCTTGTGAAAAACTAAAACTAAAGTAACTAAATAAGGTGGTTTTAATCAATCACTCAGCACCATGATGCACGGCATGGGCTTTGATTTCACTTGTATTGACCTCAGGTGATACAAAAGATTCACTCTGATTTCTCTTTTGTGAAATAAATGTTGTATGATGATCTATGTTTGGAATAAATACTGTACATCTTTGACCTGCCCACCTAGAAAGGGGCTTTAAAAGGTCACCAGTTTTGGCAAACATCTTTGTTCCTCTGTTTTATTATTCCTTTATTTCAATTGAGAACAAATTCTCATTTAAAACGACAAACCAGAGACTTGGTTGTTCAGCAGGGAATTTACTCAAGCAATCTAACTTCCTCACTTCAGTGTCTTACCTGGGACCTGAACCTGCTTCCTGCTCTCTTTATGCCTAACTGGGATCCAGCTGTTCCAGCACTCATGTACAGGATTTAAATTTTGATTTAATTAAACTTAAATAGGTTCAAAGGGACAATGAGACAATAATCACACAGTCAGTTAACATTTACTTTGAACAGAGGAGATTACAAGGGGATTTGATATAAGTATTAAAAATCCTGAAATGTACGGACCAAATTCTCACTCAGTGATAAAACAAGAACCCGAAGGAATAATTGGAATATATCAGTAGGTGCAATTAGAAGTTATTATAGGAGGCTCTTCTTTGTGCACAGTGACCAAGGTGTCAAGAACAAATTAGAATTTTAAGTTTATTAAAGATTTTAATGTCTCTCTGCTTAATTGTCCAGACTTCAGTGGGTAGACAATTATTTTTTCTAAATGCACTCACTGGCCAAAATAACCCCCCAGTGAATCAGGTTTGGAAAGGAATCTTGTTCAGAAGGAAGGTGAAGATCATGGCACGTGGAATTAAACTACATGATCCACCATGACCATCAGTTTTCAGCTGGACTGCGATGTAGGGATTGTTTTCAGAAAGAGAAAGTCTATGTCTTTTGCCACTCAGGCCGAGGATGCATTGCTCCCTGAAGTTGGGCATTCACCTGAATGAAGGTACAAGACAGTATTACAAAAATGGCAGTGTCTGTCAAGACACTGTCATACGCTTGTAAATCTTAAAGACATTTTTCCCATTTTGTATTTCTTTTTTTTTCGATGAGAGAAGAAGAGTGTCTCAAACTTAGCTGTCTGGGATCTAACTGTACCTCACTATCAAAAACATTGCTTTCTCAAGTCTGGTTGTTCAAATGACAAATTCAAATTAATATTACTTTCTGAGCCTTTTCAACACACGCATTGCTGACTCCAAATTCACTTTTTAATGGTAGTTTTACATTTGCTAGGAATAAAAAGACTTGTAAACAGAAGCTCAGCATCTAATGACATGTATGGACTTTGTGGATGGCAGATGGGTTGAAGTTGTGTTTTTTCCAGGCTGTTACACAGAGGACGCGGGTGGAAATCAACGTTTTTTCTTTTCAGGTTGTTTCCAAGACGATAATAAATCGATGACACTATTTACAGGTGGAGGTGATGCTAAATCAGTAGGATTATTAATGTGACAATTAGCAACAGGCCAGGAGCTCTAATCATTTGTGTCAGGAATGGAACTCATTTGAACAAATAGCTCTATCTAAGTGCTGTTGTTTTTGCTTTAAGAAGCACTATAACAATCATAATTATCACGATAAAAGGTTTAATTGATATAAAGATAATCACGTAATAAGCAGATTAGCATAAGGAGCTGAGTCAGCATGTAGGCTGCAAAGGAATAAACTGAGGTTAATTCCATTCTGAAAAACTGCAGAGTGAAATTGAAAACTGCATTTCTACATTGCATACTTTGTGCCTCTTTGTCTGTTCTCAAATTTGTGCTGTTGCAGACCTTGGTGGCACTGTCAACATGTTGGTACCGACGGCTTTGAAAGCTTCGAGTCCTCGAGAGAAGTGGGAAGGTGTAGAGCTGGGAAGATGTTGCTTGTCTTTGCCAAAAGTCAGCCATTAGTCTGCCTTCACCCATGGAGAACTATTGAGCAGAATGTTGCCACATTGCTCCTAGGGAAAGGTGCCATCAGCATTGTAACAACTAAATAATGAAACAGTCAAGATGATGGACACAGCATGTGTTTTGTTGATGACCGAAGAGGACTGCACATCACTGAGCCTCCTCCGAACCAAGGTCTTTTATTAAAAGAAAGAAACATCAACTTGCTTTGGAAGATAAGAGGGAGGGTACTTCCAAGATTAGATTGCAAATTGTTTTTTTCCTAGTTGTCTTCCACTGTCTCTCAGACTTGCCAGCTCTTGGAGGGCACAAGTTGAAAGGGAATAGGGAGGTTAACAAAAAACATTGAGATAATTATCTTGTGATTACAAGATAACACTACCCATAATGCTGAAATGCTGAGATAATTATCATGTGTTCATGAGATAACAACCTTTGCTATATTTAGGCACATGTCCCAGATGACTCAGCATACCTGCAGCCGGTGTGTATTCGGTAGAACAAATTAATTCTTTAATTAAGGATCGGTGTTTGAAGTTTTCTGTGTTGTTGTGATTTGTTAGATTCCATGCTGTGAGAGATTAACAACCTCTGCAGTACTTACATTTGCTCTAAAATAATTAAAATTGCAGAAGTAATTTAGTGCTCCCCCTTGTATCCCCTTCACCAGATTTTAAATGCATATAAGATGGAAAAGATTTCTACAGAACAATTTTTCCTTAAGGAAATTGTGAAGAGACTTCTCACACATTGCTGCAATTAAATCATGCGTTGAATTTTTCTCTTTGCTGACTTCCTAAAGTCATAAAAACCCAACATGATGAAAGGATCTGGACTTCCAGGAGTCTGGAAGGTGGAGTAATTGAAGTGCCTCTCTCAGCAAATGTGACTGAGGTGAGGTAGACAGAAGAAATGGCTCATGTGTGCAAGGGCTGGCTACAGTACAGTACATTATCTAAAGTACATTTCTGTTTAAAGGAGTTTCAGACGTAGTGTAGATAAATGAACCAACTGACTCTTCATGGTGGTGAATCAGGTATCTTTTCTGAACACCTGACACCTAAATATTGTACCTGTCATCTATGGTTTTGAATGGTACTTGCTGAAAGTCATGTCATCACTGAGTACTGTTTTAGGACCAACAGTGAAATTGTACCCAGAGGATACAACTAGACATGTTTTTAGGACAGAAAACATTCTGTTTTGCATTTATTGTTGCCAGTGGTTTGATTTTTAACCTTATTTTATTAGCATGATTTTTATCATTAATATAATCATATAATCATTTCTTATGGACTTTGGCAGACAATAGATGTACCTTTAACATTTAAGTATCCACAACAAGGTATTTATAATAGGCTTATTGCTTGCTCCAAAATTATACTGTCCCCCACCATCAAAAGCAAATGATAAATAAGGAGAAGTCTGTATTATGAGATCACAAAAGTGACCCCCAAACAGTGCATTGCACCTCAGGTCTGGAATATTGTAAGATACCTGAATTGTTTTTTTGCTTAAATTTTATTCCAGGTAATTATTTTTTCATGAGAGCTATGTGGCATGATATATAACGAAATAAATGCAAGACTTTGTTTTATTTCGTATATACAATCAAGCTTAGCAGACGCTTTAGAGCAGATAATAAGATTTTTAGAGATATACGAAAACTATTTAAAAAAATATTTCCGAAGTGTTGAGACAGGAAAGTGTTATATTTCCCAACATTGTCAGGATGGAATGCATCTGTTACAGTTGTACTCTATGAAATGAGATGGTTTGAGAAGTTTCATCTCCATTCTCATTTATAACAACTGAAGTACAGTACATTTTGAACTTGCCTGTGTACTTGCATGGTGGATTGGCAATGTCAGAATTTGTACCAATCTGAAACAGTGAAAGAAAAGTCAGATGTGCACAAATATTGCTTAAGCTCTGATAATGTTCAGATGATATGTTTTTTGTGTGGGGCACAACGTAAAATGCGCCATTGAACAAGTTATCTATCCAAACATGGCCAGATTTCAATCTATGCATTTGAGGTTTCACAGATGTGTCTCCCCACAGTTTTCTGGATTAAAAAAAAAAAAAAACAAGTCTGTGTCAATTTTGTTTTACTCTTTGTGATGCTGATCCTTTTGTACAAACTTTCATGGTTTCATATCGTCTGAACTAATAGTGTCTTCAGTAAATAATTCATACAAAATCTGCTGCATCCAAAGGATTGAGTTTGTATATCAGCTTGTATTTCTGTTTTCCTAGGATTCTTTTTTCAAAGAAAGCAGAAAAATACTGTAGCTCCGAGATGGTAGAGAAAATAGGGAAATGTGTTATAGAATGAGAGAGTGAGATATCAGGAAGAGGGGAAGGTTACTGGAGAAGTGTGGACTAGAGAGCGGAGCCCGAGAAACAGTTGAGAAAGGAGCAGTGACCTTGTGGATGTTCTGCTGCAAGACAACTTGACAAATCGAGCTATTTTCTCAGTCAGAGGATCTAACAGTTTTGCACTTTGCTGTGTACCCTGTGTCAACATTGTGGTACAGTACCTACCGCAGCTCTGTGCTTTCTGCGGGTGTCATAATGAAACAGGACCAGAAAATTGCTTTCTTTACCCCTTCCACTTTCTCTTTTTTAAGTTGAATTTGACAACTCCTTGTATAATTATATAACCCATATTTGCCATATAACCCATTGTTAAATGACACAATGCAGTAAGTTAATCAACTACAGGACCAACGTAGTTGAACGGAGTTCAATGGACAGAACCAATGTTGTCTTCAAGGAGGATTTAGTGGATGAACTACTTGAGAGCTTTTTAAATTTCATTGTTTGTTCTTTCAAACACTTGGCCCCCAGCTGTAATGTACTGTACATTGGAAAGAAGAAAAGAGCCGACCAAACCGTTATTTATTTTTGTTTAGTAGTTTGTAAAAATGCTTAATTAAAATGTCAGTAGGAGTGAGCTACAATTACTCCAGAGACCCTGAGAAAAATGTAAAGTTGTATATACAAAATGTTTTCACTTGAGATGAGTGTGCAGGAAATATTTATTTTTTGCGCGGCAGAGCTCAACAAATGATCAGGATTAGGGTGTTACAATATTTTTGCAAACTAATGTGTTTTAGTGTCCTTTTCATGGCAAAGGGAGAAATGAATGCAGGACCGCTGCTCAAGCTTGTAGCTCTGACTGAGTTAAATGTGACTGCAGTTCAGCTGAACTTTTCTATTACATTTTAATTCAAATTTCAGGCCTGATGAAATGGAAGTGGAGCAGAGGGGGAATGACAGTGACAGGCCGTCTCTGGCGGTTTTATAGATTATACGTGTTAGATATTATAAATGGATGTGTCGAGGGACAGGAGATATCTGATGTACTGTATACTCACATATATTAAAAAAGGTACAAACTTTCTATTTCAATGGGGGAAGAAAAAAACGGAGGTCATGCATTTCAGAGCATAAATCAATAACAATTCAGTTGAGTTTGATAAATTTCCTTTGACTCATTTTCATAATACCAATAAATATGGAGTGTTTTCAGTTCATTACAGACAGCTCCTTGCCAGAGGGCAGAAGGTTTTAAAGGAAGAGCAAAGATGACTGTTATTCCCACCTTCTACACAACACTGAATTGCTTTTGTAAGGATAAAATGTATCAATACTGGAGCTGCGCTTTGTTTCCTTTGTAGCTAAATGAAATCTGTCACTCACAGCAGAAGGCTTGGGGGCTTCTAAGACACTGTCAGATATGGTCAAACCATTCTTGGTGAGCAGCTATAGATCTCAAATATCTCTACTTTATTCTTTCTGAAGGGGTCAGCCTTTTATGCGATAACATAGCACTGTATTTTTTTGGAGTTGCTTCTCTGCATCAGTTTGCACCGCTGAGTACTGATACAAATCACTGCAGTACTAGTGCCCTAATATAAAAGATGGTATCTGAAGCATATTGTTACCAGCTTCTGCTGGGACAAGAGCATTACAATACTGGGACCAGGGCAGAAGTGTTGCCTGCAGAAGGACATCAAGGTTAATTTCTGAATGTTGTGCAGGTTTTGTTTGGGAAATGTGAGGATGTGTGCTTGAATCTTAGTGATACACTGTTTATTTTCACACCTATGAATAGAAGTGCTGAAGGCTGCATCTCTAATTAGTGTTATACTAACACTCCTTCCTTTCCTTCCTATTGACTTCGCTGATTCATCATCAGTGTAGATGAGGTCCACACCTCTAAAACGTTTCTTTGCAAGTGGTGTCTATTTGAATCTATTTTTTTCTTTTAGTACTGTATGTTGAGACAAAATCTACTTTTTCCTGTTGGAAAGCTGTGGTACTTATTTCAGGTGAAGGGGTAAGCATCTACTTACAGATGTACTGAATTGGTTAGAGTATGTGTTAGAATGATGTACCTTTTGGCACATTGATGAAATAGGAATATTCCAACTTTCTGCTACTCCTTTGTTTCCTTCAATATGGGTGTGTATTGAGACAGACATTTCCATTTCCTTATTTAAGAAATATAATTGTGTAGCCAAGCATGCAAGTGTGTGCTGAAATACAAGTGATGAAAGGAAACAACAAAACATTGATTGGAATGTATGAACAGGAAAGACATGTTACCTACTGTATCATCCAGTTTCTATATTTATTCAATACAGAGCTCCAGTAGCTCCTCTGGCACAGCGTGCCATCACAGCTCGACTGACTAGCAAGCACATTTCCTGGTGGATATTACTGTCATCACCCTTAAAACCGCAGCTTGTGAAAACGTGAAAACCACACCCTGTCAGAACTGACCAACATTATAACAGCTGATAATAACAGCAGCCATCACTGTTGACTGTATACAAGCTCCATTTCCTGCTCAATGCATCTCTGCACTCTGCAAGGTAGACGATATTTGATATGCATATTTGTTCTGCATTACCTTTTCTGCTGGTTTATATGATTTCAGAACACTTGCCAAAAACCATGCCTTTTTTCTCCAGGACCAATTTAATTTCCATTAATTACATATTTAAATGTTTCCTGTCAGAGATAAAACCATATACTGTATGCATGGTTTACTTGGACCCTGTCTCATTTAGCAACTAAACTACTGGAAAACCTGTCTGCTACTCATCTTAAATCTGAGAAGACACAGTCAATCTTAATGTCTAAGAAACAGATGATCAAGATAGAAATGAATTCTTTTGAAAATACACTCACTGGCCTTAAAAGTAAGAACTCCTATCAGTGAATAATCTCATGGTTTGCTTGAAATCACATTATGTTCTATTTGGTCATTTATTTTGATTATACTCTTATCTAAAGTGACTTAGAGTATGTTTGCACAAATTTACATGGATGGGTACAGTACATTATTGGTGTAAATCTGGGTAAAGGACCTTATTCATAGGTAATAGGTTTATTCCATGCTGAAAAAAAGAAGAAAGAGATCACAACGTTTCGGCCGTGGAGCCTTCTTCAGGTGTGAAGGTTCTTCAGGTTCTTCACACCTGAAGAAGGCTCCACGGCCGAAACGTTGTGTTCTCTTTCTTCTTTTTTTCAGCATGGAATAAACCTATTACTTGTTCCTTTGCAGCCTACGCATGCTGACGCAGCTACCCACCTGAACTTATTCATAGGTAACACAGCAGTGTCTCTCCTGGGATATGGCCGGCTGGAGCTCTGACCTCTGCTCCAGACAGCAGCGTTGAGCTCAGTGGAATGTGCAGCTCTCAGCCTCAACAAGAATCTTCCTCCTGGAAGAATGGATTAGAACCAAGCTAAACAGTTTTCTATACTAGTGGAGAAAAGAAAACAAGCTGTGGTGCATCCTCTGACCGTAAGCAAGGAGGTTCTTGGCTGTGGGCAGCTTTACAGATGTGCTTGTAATTTGGAACCGGAAACACTTACTGTAAACTGAAGCTACTGTACATGCAACTTAGAAAAAACTGAAAACTAGTTACTATTTTCTTATCACAGCACTTACTATTGTTGTAAAAAAACACCTTTTGTAATATTAGTGCAAGAGAGTTCAGTAAATTACACAAAATTTTAATCTGCGAGAAAAAATTGTCTTGACCCCTAACATAGAAAAAAATATTGATCAGACAAGGGATTAAATTCTATTTCTGCAATGTCGACAACATCTGTTTTGGCAAAATGTTCATCAAGCACTATAATTAAAATAAGATGGTTCAGTATTTTAAAGGTCTGCTCTATAGTATTCACTTTTAAAACAATTTTAGGAGATATTGAGTGACATTCCACAAAGTGGACCAAAGATACTGAGAATAAATTTGCCTAAAAAATTATTATTTGTTTCTAGAATACTAATTAGTCAAGTAGTAATTTTGGCTCTCATGCATATGAAGTCGTTCTATGCAGGTGAAGGCAGGGTGTAGGATGTCCGCACACTGTGTGACATGCTTGTACCTTAAATGCATGGTTTTCACAGTAGAGTAACTCCACTTTCTGATGTATACTTTTCCAAATACTGGTTTCAATGCAAAACTAAAGTACTGTATACAGAACAGCCACTTTAATACAGAAGAACATTAGTTAGAGAAAAAAGAACAGTTGTATTATACAGTAGCTACTAGTTTCTGAAAATTGGAATCTGATTGCAGTAGTTCATTGCCTGTAAGTGACTCATTACTGCCAACCACTGGCTGTGAGAGATGTGCAGCCATCAGAGACATACTGTGAAGTGACAGAAACATGATAAATATCATACATAATAGTAGCAAAACATCCTTTTTTTTTCACCCATCAAATGTAAAGTACAGTTTTTGTCATTGTTGTTTAGTGACCCTCAAGGCTAATGGAGCCCCCCTGATTAATAATAATCTCTGAAAAATGTTTAGGCTTTAATAGATTGAAATCCAGAGTAACATGAGACAATATTCTGAGAGTATTCACACATGAGATCAATAACGAGGAAGGATAATGTCATGAAACTTGTAGTTTAGGGGGTTCTTGAGAAGGTCTTAGACAAAATGAGGCCAGCAAGGCTGTCTGACTCTAGACCCTGTGAATACTGTTTAATGGTGCTGAAATGGCTCTGTGGCTAAGGATCTGTGCCTGTGACTGGAAGGTTGCCGGTTCAAATCCCGCAGCCGGCAGAGGAATCCTACTCCTTTGGGCCCCTGAGCAAGGCCCTTAACCCAAACTGCTCCAGGGGCGCTGTACAATGGCTGACCCTGCGCTCTGACCCCAGGCTTCTCTCCCTGTCTGTGTATCATGGAGAAAAGCTGGGGTATGTGAAAAGACGAATTCCTAATGCAAGAAATTGTATAGGGCTAATAAAGAAACATTATCATTATAAAGAACATGCTGCAAAATGGAAGCTTGGAACAGTCCTGAATAGTGACTAAGGCTACCTTTGCAATACTCCTACTCAGCAACAAAGCCACGCAGGGGCTCCCCTATTTGTACTCCTACTGGCAGTGGGCAGCGAAAGATGATATGTGGAGTCCTTTCCTGATGGTAACCAAGCTGTATTTCCTTAAAGAGACAGCTCCTGGACCATCTTGTTAATATCGGCCCAGATACAACAGCTGATTGTAGCTGATACATGTTAACAGCACCAAGCCAGCAAAACATCTTCTCTATTTGGTTGACTTTCTTAGAAGGTCAAAAATGTTTCTAGTGATTCGGTTTAGGCTGAATCCTCTCCCTCATATTTATCAGTGCAATTTTCCAGGTGTCAGTGTGCGTACACTATATAGGCCTGCTTAAATCTGATGATGTGTTAAAATGCCAAGCGTGCTGCTCTTAGCTCAGCGACTCTTTTCCACACACCATAAAGATGTTAACCACTAGCGATCACATTATCCTTCCTGGACATTTTTCCCTTCTTTTTAACTGTGATTAAATAATTACCCCAATCTAAATTTGTACTGAGAGAGAGAGAGGAAAAGGGATGTGGAAAAAATAGAACATTATTTGAAGAAAGGAAAAATAAAATGTAAAATGATAAATGTCATTATTGTTTATTGCTAAGGCTCTGTTACTCACTGTCTTTCTTGTCTTGTATTCACGCGTCTTGAGAAAAGGTTTGCTGCTGAAATGTGACTTTTTCTTTTTATGATAATTCTTTTTTAAACATTCTACTTAAAATATAATTTGTGAAAATAAAAATGGCAAGTCATTTAATAAGACAATTAAAAGGAGAAATCTTAAAATTCACCAAAGGTCATCACTTTGTTTGGCTCCAGTCCCCACAGGCAGCTTATTAAAGTCCATAAGAAAAGTCTCTCCTGACAATGAAAAGTATTCATCTCTCAATTTAATGAAGGAATTATAGCTCTACCAAGCTGTGGTCTATGTATTGTTAATAGTCTATTGTGATGTAATTTCATCAGTCATATGCAAAGGAAATACATCATTCTAGAAATCCTATCTACTGTATCTACAGTATGTGCATATGCTTCAAATAAAAAACATAACAAAATTACAAAACTTGTTCATCATAATGGACTTTTTTGCCTGCGTATCATAATTACTTTTTAAACACTGTCTTAGTATAGGGTTACAATGATCAACCTACTGTATTACTGTTTTCAGTAACAACCTATGGTATGATATAGCTGGGTCACCTAGAGTACAATGGGCTGACATTATTAATATTTCTGGTAATTAGCTAATTTGATGCTCTTTCTCTTTACCTGTCAAGGGTTATTAGTTTCTTTACACCACTTTACACAGTTCTTTTCTAAATGTGCACCTTTGAGGACGCACTCTGAGTACAGGGTTCTTACAGAGCTTGGAACTGGAAAATTGTGGTTTTCCTTATTTTTCATTATTATAATTCGGCACAATACAGTATGCATGTACGTACAAGAATGACAGCTGTGAGCTGTGGATTTTAAATATTTTAAATTGGGCTAGCTAGCTGGATCATGGAAGGGTTTCATGCTAGCAGAGTTTTTTTCAGAAAGACCTTGTTTATTTCAGCAGTGAACTGTTGCCCTGCCTTAAGTAAACAATAACTTAATTATGTGGGTTACATTTCAGTATAGGGGCTGTATATTCATACACAAACCCTTTTTATCTCATATTACATGAAGAGAACATTAATACTATGTCCAACAGTACCTTATAGTAAGTGACTCTTGCTAACAATTAGTTGCATGTTTGTTAACAGTAGTCAGATTTTTGACAGGTTAAGTCAGATTTATTACTACTTTGTTTTTGGCTACTTCACTTCATAACTGTGTGCTATACACCTACTGTAGGAAGAAATGTTACTGTTATTTGACAATTTATTTTCTCACTGCTTACTTATTTTAAAATGATAAAAATAAATTATTATTGTGTCTAATATGTGAAAGGTAGGGTTTTTTAGCACACAAACAGCCTGAGGAGATGAGTATTATATGTGAAACATATGTATGTGAGGAATTGTGCTTTGAGTATGTTCTTTAACTCTTTAATGTTTGACTGTATGATATATTGTATGTACTAAAGACTTATAATTTAGGATTAACGCCACTGACTCTCCTGTGTGTCTTATGCTTTGATACTGTATGTGTTTCCAGTTCTTTGTCTTTGCTTCTGGTTCTGAAGGTTAGAAAGGCTGGTGGGGTGTGGTTTTGTGCCCATGTGCTGTTTCCTCTACAGAGTTTAAATCAGGTGTCATACAACCTTATAAATACTGAATATAAGTACATTTTTAGGTCCTGTTTAGAAAGGATAACTACACTCTGCTCTGTTGCCCCTTTTAGTCCCTGCAATTTAACATCCATGGTGTACAGGTTGAACAACGTGTCAGTATTCAACCATTTGTTCAATTTTTTGCTGGTGCAAAACAGAAGGAACAAAGGAGAATCTAATGTAGTCAAGGAGTCTCACCTGTTTTCCGGTGAGGTGACTCACCGATGGAAAAAAGATGCTTCTCTTGTCCTAGAGCCATTTTGACCTGTTTGTGGGTTGATTTATTCTCTGTGTCGCTAATTTTTTATTTTAATTTTAATAATTGGAAGCTCTAGGTCTTCAGGCGTGTGTCACATTTGATGGCTGGTTATTATTTATTTTTTCTCCAAATCCAATTTTAGCTGACATTTCTGCTCACTGTAGCAACGAGTGACCTTTCAAAAGGACACTTCTCACAGATAGCATGAAAGCAGACTGGAGCTCCTCTTTCAAACTGCTGTTTTTATTTCTCCTGCCTGCTTAACTGTTACAGTTTCAACCTTCTACATAACAGGAGAGAATCATCATGAGACCGTCACATTGCTGGCTCTAGAACAGCCTGTGCTTGTTGATGCGCCTGAAGAATTAAATTTTTTCCATTCATTTCTTATGTCAAGAGCTCTTACTAGTTAAATACTTAATCTGTCCATGATCATTGCTCTTATTCATTGAACCTCGCAAAATACCTTGATTAAACAAAGTCTACATGTTCTAGAGTAACTTGTGTGAAGAGGCAGTAATTTCCCTGTTCATGTTAATATGGTCTATTATCACCCACCTTGACCCCTTGACTCCACCAGTGCTCTTTTCCAGAGTATCCAATGTCTTTGTTCTCTGGACTGGAGGGTTGCAGGTTTGAATCCTGGCAGGGATGTTAGTTTTGTACCATAGAACACATATAAACAGTTCTCCATGTTGTCATTGTAAAAGAGAATTTGTTCTCAACTCACATGGAAAAAGAAAGACATAAAAGCTACATTCACTCTCATGCTCCCTATTTCATAGATCCCATTACAAAGCCTTTTGCTTCCCTCTATTTCTATTGCTGCAGGTCTAATAGTGTGTTCTGTCTATTCTGGAATGTGAGTGGCTTTTCTAAAGCAGTAAACATGCCTGCCTTCTTCCTGACTTAAAAGAAGTACAATGAAAACAGCAATAATAATTGCAGCTGAAGACAGGTTAGAACAAGTTGTTCGGATGACTAGGATTTAAGCAACAGAGCCCATGCGAAAGTAAGCACATTTAATTTGAGGCTGTCGAATGCATTTCCACCATTTTATCTGTACTTCATGAAATGGCAAACCATTAGGAGTTATTTAAACAACAATAAGAAAACAATAATCTATAAAACAAATTGCAAAGGGATTGAGCAGAGTTCTTTCTCTAAATGTCATGGTAATGACATATTTACAGCTATAGCTAAAGATTGGATTCTACAAACAGTTAAAGAATATCTGATTGGGAAATAGCTCAGTCAGGCTTTGGTGAAAATGTTTGCTGGAGTGAAAACACAAGGTTTTCCGAAGACCAATTTGGAAAAAGTTTGATGTGACATTTGGAAAAATGCGTGTCCCAGATTATAGGTCATAATAGTTCTTAGCTACACAATTGTGATTAAATTGAATTTATTGGTAATAGTAAATGATTGACTTATTTTTATATTATTATTGCACTCATAGATTAAGGAAGCTGCCTGTCAAAACAGGCAAGAGATAAAGGCACGTTGAAATACCAAGTTGAGGAAACTCACTTATTTTCTTAGCTTTATTTTCTTCTCCTGCATTATTCGCCTTGACTAAAGTGCTGGTTGAGCTAGAAGTGCCCTTACAGACTTGCCAAAGTCAAGCCTTCATTATATGCTACACAAAGCCTCTAAAAATAGGTCAGCTGAGTTTCCTGTCTTGCCATTTTAGTGTATTTCCATGAATGAATGCATTTACATAGTCTTTCATCACACTCGGGCACTTTGTTTTATCCATTTTTTCTGTAAATCTGAAGCCGTAGAACCACAAGAGCGTAGTGTCTGCAAATGGCTATATTAAGTTCAATAATTTGTTTTGTTTTTTCTCAATGTTGTTACCATTGTAGTTGGAAAGTTCAGGTAATTTTCAACAGACATAAACACAAAATAACTAATTCCCTATCTGTTGAAGGTCTACTCCATGATGTGCGCATGGGTCTGCAGGAAGCCATTTAAAACGGTTTGTGGAAATCCAGGAGGTGGGCTCATAACTCCTGCTGGTATAATGTATTATAGGGATCTAACAGTCCAAAAATTGTCTGTTGCTTTATTTATTGCTTTTCCTTAAACACTCTCTTTTTTGTTCATGTGTCGCATTTACATGTCCAGAGCACCATCATATTAGGATCCACAGCAGCTCTGATTCATGACAAAATGCCAAGCCAAGAGTTGAGCAAACACTGCACTGCCACCTGGTGTAAAAGCCATGTCTTCTGCTGGCACCTTCAAGCAACTGAATTCCTTTGGGGTTGAATGGGAGGAGAAATGCACGGACTTGACACAAGATCCTCATGAGAAATGTTTGACAATGTTTGCCTAGAGGACTTTCAATGATGAGATAAGGACCCATTGATGCCAGAGGAAACTAAGATGACATTTATTTAGGGCTCAGATTAGATGCTATTTCCTTGGATCAAGAGTCACTTTTTTTCTGGATTTAACCTCCCGTTCATGTTGTTGAAGCAGATTCCTTGGGAAGGTTAAAAAAAAGGTTAGATGACAGTATCAAAATAAATAAGATAATAGCCCAAGATCCCTTCTGTCATTTGTAATCTTTCTTATGTTCTTATGTATGTGGTAGTTTGGCTTTGTGGCAGAAGTGTCTTTACAAGGCTGATATTTATACAGGCATGGAATTGCTAGGTGGAAACAGGATCACATTTGAAGGTGCAGATTATAAAATATTAGGAATGTGAGCTGTGCATGCATTTCAAATGCACTTCTGAAAGCAGGCATTGTAGAGCATCATCCCCATAGTGCAATTCACAACAGATCCTTAACGTTAATTGTGTTTAACTAAAATGTTTTGATGCCCATCTTCAAGCTCTGTACAGTAGTTTCTAAAGTGTTCTTATCTCTGTATCAGGGTGTCTTCCACTTAATGTGAACATAAGTGCTTCTCTGCTGTATGGTTTGAACATGTTTTGGCCATCTGATTAGATTTCAAGCAAAGACCTGATGTTATGAAATTTTTATTTCAGTTTGATGTACTTAATACAATGAATGCAAGAGAAGATGCCCCACCTACCACATACTGTACAAACGCCCTAGCACAATGCAGCACCTCCTGTTCATAAAGAGAGAACCATGATGGTATTCTATGAGTTTTAAAACATTTAGTTCTAAACTTCCATTAAGCCTAAATTAGTTCAGTTCATGAAATAATTAGATCAAACAAATGATTCAGAGTTTAGATTAAATGAAAATTAAAAGATAGTGTGAACTTGTCGCTTTTGGGAAAAAGTTCTCCTTAGTTTTACTCAAGTGCCTATTCATCAAAGTCAACACCAACTCATGGGAAAAGGGATCACTGCTATTCCATAAGGTGTTTCACGGACACGGACTCTAGCACTTCAAGGGAGTCATTTGAAGAAAAATGATGTATCGATTTTTCCTCTGCATCTGTGTTTGATCAACTGGCATCACTTACAGTATATCACATCAAACACTTGATGCTGCTAGTTTTTTTCCAGAAATGACTCCTTAAGTGTCCAGTTCATTTGCTCCTTGACCAGCTGAAAAAATCAAAGATAAAGAGAAGACAAGCAGCCCCACTGGAGTGTAGCTCACACCTGAAGAAGGCTCTATGGCCAAAACGTTGTGTTTTCTTTCTTCTCTTTTCAGCATGCAATAAACCTATTACTTGTTCCTCCACTGGAGTGTAGTCTAATATCTCCTTATCATTTTGAAGTGTTCTTCAAATTTCTGGGGCACAATTGGTGTACAACTTTGCATTTTATTGAAAAGCAAAAATAATACGCACATCAGAAAGCTGAGATTCATGTACTGTATGTGGGCACCCCAGTGTCCTTCCATCATTTCCTATCTTGTGATAAAGACGTTCCAAGAGAGTTGTTATGGAGTAGTCTGTGAAGAGTATCTGAATCTGAGGAAATGTGTCAGGAAATGAAAATATTGGAGGGTTATCAACCTTTTTTTGCCATGGAAACTGGGAAAGAGGCTGGATTTTCCTTTCCTACATTGTGGGAAAAACCAAAAGAAAGATGATTCCTGATGTTCTGCAGAGGAGGAAAAGACAACTTGGAGAAGTATTTCAAGAAAATATTTAAATATTTTGATTTGAAGAATTATAGTTTTACCAGCTCTTTAGAGATAATGTGCCTGTTCTGCCTGTTGAGTTGGGCATTTAGTAGCATAATCTCAGGACATCTCCCCAAGAAGAAGACAAGCAAAAATAAGTAAAGAATCAAATGCATTAAATACATACATAAATAAATAATACACATTTAGTTCTGTCGTCCAGTAAATTATGTAATTAGTAGATGCAATTTTTTTTTACCTTTGGAGTTTTCAGAGTTTCTTAGTGCATCTGAGGTTAAGACCAAGGCAAGGGTTGTTAGGCCAGCCTCCTAGTCTCCATGTTGGCTGTGATAATGTGATGGTGAAGAAGAGTGCTGCCAGCCCTAGTGTGTGTGAAGGGTAATTGAATCTTATCATTAAGCCGAATTAGTGACACTGACTTGCTCTGGGGCTGAGGAAGCCCGAAGGACACTGGAAGGATAATAGGCTCTGGCTCATGTTGTTATGTTCTTACTTAATATTCACAAACCAGAGACAGAGGAAGTAATCTTCCATGGTTGTTACCTGTTTACCTGCGTTTCAGTCATCAGTCATCGTCTTTGAACAAGATACCTTACTATTCTAATACGATATAGTTCTTAATTTGATATTGCGTAAAAGACCCCCTTTTCTCTTTGTAAAGCATCTCATTTGAAAAACCAGGGGCCAGTTGATCATTCACAGCAGCATTAACCCCTATAGTACAGATGTCTGTTGTCTGACCATGTCACAGACTGACTTTCACCAGGATTCCCAAAGTCGGTTATGCACAAGGACACATGTATAACCAGTATCTCGTGAGTCAGTCTGAAATTTCTTGGACTCTTGGGATCTACTGGACCAAGAAACCCTCCATGCTTCTTGTAAGAGAGAGAGACCATCCCTCCTCTCACTGCAGAGTCACTGCGGGTCACTGTACAGGCCTCCAGGCTCCCTTTGCAGGACCCAGGCGGCCCAGTCTGAGACACAGCAGGCGATGCTGAAAGATCCAAACAAGCAATGAAGTTTTTGCAGCAGCTCCGTGGGTCACCCTTGTTCCCCATCCTCTGCCTTTCCTGCTCTTCCTCCAGGCAGGCGAGTTATGCCAAGCAAATTCCCAATACTCCATATTAGAGTATTTTCAAGAAATTACAAGAGTAATTCCCAGAATGTTTAGTAAAACCACTTGCCGTAATCATTATAAAACTGGTAAATTGTTAAAACTGAATGGGGAATCTGATTTTCTCACCGTGTTCTTCAGCCTCACTGAAACAGCACATTCATGCTAGAGGAAAGACAACAGAAACCTGACTGTACGGGCTTATTTCTTATCTTTAACTCAAGAAAGTACTTCAGCTCAAATCACATTTAAATTTTACTATTAGCTAGAACAATGTGTGTCATGGTCCTGAAACAGCTGCTGTCATGTTAAGTTCCTGCTCATTTTATTTTTACTGTGTTTTGTCTACTGAAGACAAAGAAAATGCATTGTAGTTGTTAAGGCATCACAGAAATCTTTGTATTTATTTGCAATATCAGAAAATGGTTTCATCTTTTATGAAAAGATACTATGAGGCTTAATGTGGCAGAAAAGGTATAATATGAGGGATACAGGAGACACATTATAAAAAGGTGTGTGTTTTGCACAAAACACCAAGAACATTAGTATTGTTGTCATCTTCTTTTGGGGAGGAATTTGAATGTATTCAGATTAGGTAAAGATTAGGTGATGTTAAGTCTGCTAGAGCCTCTCATGCTTGAGTGACAACCAGACAGGCTGGGGATCCTTTCCCACTGCAGGAGCAGCCAATCCCCACAGCACAGCCTCCCAGAGACAGGTCATGCATCGCAAAAAAAGACATCACCCCATGGGGGTAATTAAATATAATGGAAAGTATTGATTTTCTGTCAACACGACCTGACAAGATCTAAGAAGGGCAGTGTCAGGGTATTAAGTGATCTAAGTATTCAATAAATATTAATAATAAGGGCTGTTTGTCAGGATGCAGGGGTTTTGTTTCACCCTCTGTGAGTGCTGGTGCTCTTGGTGGCAGATGCTGAGGGCTGCTTCTGCACTCTGCTGGCTTCTTGATGTTCACTCTGCCAGCCTGTGTTCAGAACCAGTCTGGTGCAGGGACTCACCCTCTTGTTCATTAGTCTGGAGATGGTGTTGCTCCATCTCTGGTGGAGCTTTGATGCATTCTGTATTTCCAGTCCAATTCAAAAACAGGGCTACAGTATACTGTATGCCATGTGCGTCTTACAGAAACAAATCACTGAATTATTAAACAAAACAGTTACAGCAAAATAGTATTTAAGCTCTTGTGTTTTGTGTTTCCTGCGACTGAAACAATGACCACTAATTACTGGCTCCATGTGTAAGTGACACTTCCACAAAATTTCAGTTGAGGCTCCACAGCTGAAACATTGTGTTTCTTTTGTTCTCTTTTCAGCATGGAATAAACCTTTACTTGTTCTTTTGCAGCCTACGCATGTTGACGCAGCTCCCTACCTGAACTATTTCCACAGTAATGCTTTCTAAAGTAGTGTGAGCATTAGATTCACTATCTGTTTCCCATTCATCCCTCTTTGGAGTGGATTTTCTATCTTTGAAGACTTTAAATCTTGATCAGATCTTTGCTTTTAAAATGACTGTGTTCCTGATACTGGTTGTACTGGTTGTAATTCCCTGCTGACTTACTGTATTTACTTCATATACTTACTAATTTGTAACATTTGTGTTTGTTAGTGTATTCTTTTTGTTTCTATCTTTGTTTTTTTTTACTGGCCAGAACAAAAAAAAATCCAGCATCTCTTTTTTTTCTTTACAGAAACCTGTCCAAGAACCCACTGGTGACACTCACATGGCAGCTTTTCCAGAACCTTCAACTCTCTGAACTGTAAGTTCACAAACACAAACACCACCCCCATTTCATTTATCAGACAAAACTCTTCACGTTCTCACAGAGTAACACAGAAGGAGCCCTTCCATTCACACTGGCATTTCCTTTAGTGTGAAATTGTGTTGAATTGAAGTAAAAATATTGAAGGTGTAAATATCACCTTGTCCCAAATTGACATTATTGAACCTTGAGAGGTTCTTACTGAGTTATGTTGAAGACTGCTGTTGAAGAAAACTGCTGTCTTTCATGCCCTGCTGGGATACCCCTGGTCTAGCATTAAACCACTCCAAAAGCCTACCAATGGACAAGTGCAGACCAGGAGAAACTTGATGTTTTTTGGAGTATTTAGAGCACCAACAGTAAGAAGGTGCTTCAACAGTGCCCATTCATCAATTTCCCTACGGGATTAATAAAGTATTATCTATCTATTCTAAAATTTCAATACAATCCAAGTAGCACAGGGTGCCCAGCGTCATTGCAGAACGTATGATTGCAGTTAGCTTTTTGTCATCATTAACCAGTTGATAAATAGCCTAGACAAACTGAAATTAAATTAAGTCTCTATAATGACCCTGCACATGGTATATGCTGTGATTCGCGAGAAATATAAAATAGTAGCTGTGCGAGGGGAAAGAGGACTGGTATAAGAGACCCAACCAGATGTTTAACTGTGCTAATACATTGCTGAACATGGCCACAGGTGTGTGTCAATTCAGACAGCCTCCGCAGGGGGTTGATACAAAATCTGCTAAAATGAATGAAATTTTGGACAAGAGAGAATAATCAACCAAAGGGAAAGACAGTAGATGTCATATCTTGTGCAAAGGTCACTAAGTATCTCTGTGGAGATCTGTGAACATCTTTATTATATGACATCATAATACAAATCATAGCATGTGAGATTTGATAAAAGCACATAAAACAGTGGATTAGTGGCAGTGGATTTTGAGTGCCTTGACTGTCTTTGAGTATATAATGTAAATGTTTAATTCTGTGGTGAGATTTGTGGTGAGATGACCCTGAGATCTCAAAATTAATTTAAAATGATTTTGTTTTTTATTTAAAAGGATGGATGACTCAAGGAAGAAAGAGGGAATTCTAGTCTCCTTAACTTGCATACCTTTAGTGATGCTTCTCATCTACAGTAGCTGTTCCTGGAGAGAAAAGTTATATTAGTGGCAAAATCTGCATTTTTAAAGGACTGTCACCATGTGGAAGGTGCTACAATAATGGCGTGTGTATTTTTAAATTCCGAGCTCTGTAATGAGATATTTTAAGACACTGAAGCAGGGCAGCTCCGCAGAGAGGATCCAAAGAGTTCTTTCCCATATCAGGAGAGGTAGAAGAAATGAGGACTTTGGATCGACTGGAAAGAAGATGTATTCCACACCTTACATTTAATCTCCCTCCTGTTCTTTCTAGATAGTGGTTTATGATGAAAATGATTATTCATTTGACTGAAACTTTTTTTGTTTGTTAGTTACCTAATATTTTTCTTTTTTTCTTGACCCACAGTAATATGTCAGGTTTGCTGGTGAATAATCTTGTGAAAAATCCAAATAATGTTAAGGATCACTCAAATGTTTTACTGCAGTGACTGCAGTGAGAACTGGCTTCTAATGTTGTTCGTGCTGTTCATTAGTTTTAGCCTGAGGTCAGGATAAACAGTGTATATCGATCAATCCATCTAATCTACGCTGTACTAACACTCAATGTCTGAAAAGCTGTCATTTTTAGAAAAGTTTTAGAAAATGTATGTATTTAAAGTAAATTTCATAGATGCCACTTGAAATTAAGGCTAATTGAACAAGAGGTAAGTTAATTAAAGGGGAAATAACAGCAGACACTGGCTTGAGTTCATGCCTTGAAGTTAGTGGTATTATATGGGTGGACAAATGCACAAAATGCACACATACAGTATGACACAAAAATATTTTTAAGTACCAGTATATGGGCTTAAGCTATCATACTGTCGATACCTTGAAAAGCTACAGGTTTCATCACTAATGGACCAGCACCAATGGACCATTCTGCAAATTTCTGTAAAATCTATATTTTGTTAAATGTTGCGAGTGCACATTAGCACAAAATGCAGAATAAGGTATTTTAGAACAGTGAACAAAAACCACATTGTAAAGTAATATATTTCACAGAAACCAAATATTCAAATATCTCTATTGAATTTTTTTTCCACCTCAGTACATGTCTTCCTCATAAACATCTTCCGCTTGCTGAGTATATAGGATCCCAGTTTATGGATCCACAAATATGAAGCTGCTTTCTTTCCAGACCTGTATATATTTTTTTGGACAGCCCACAGATTAATATTGCTCATTGAACAAGATTTAAAAGGAAAGCCTATTGTATACCAATTAAAAACTGTAAAGTAAAAAATGTTGCAATAATTTATTTGCAGTGCAAGAAATATTGCAGTTATTTCAGTAATTGTATCAAAAAAAGAGATAGTAGCAAGAAACAGTGAGCCAAGGGAATAGGTAGTGTAGAGGCTGGTATTTAAATAGGATGCCCCTTTGAGTCCTTGCTAGAGCATTAGATTTATTTCACAAGGTATCTTCCATTCTTATCAGTTGCCTTCAGGCTCTCAGTGGGCATTTCTGGAATACTGAAGTGCTGGCTGGTAGAGTCGGCTACGTGCTGCATTTTACTAAAGCAAGGCTTTCCCTAGGCAAAACGTTTGGCTGGAAAAAAAAGGTTAGTGTATTTTTAAAGAATGAGTTAATCAAAGTAAATCAAAAGGTGTTTTGACTGAGTTTTCAAACTTCTTGTTGCTGTTAAATGGGTAGCTTTAAATACTCCTCTGTAAAACCTAATAGTGGGAGCCTAAAAAACAAATTCCATCAAATTCCAGCTTTCCATAATGTTCAGATTATTGCAAATCTGTTAGAATGTGGAGGTGGAAGGTTCTAGCTCTTATAACTGAATTGAGATTTATAGTTAATTTGGTTCAATTATCTATTGATTGTCCTTAAAATAAAGTCTTTAAAGTAATGCCTATCCCCCATTTTCAGAAAAGTAGATGAAAATATGGAAATCCCCGAATCTGAAACTCGTGAATATTCCCAGTTATACCAAATGCTGATAACGAATACATTTTATATTTTATACCTGCTTTTAATTGCTTATGCAAATACAGTAAGTGGGAGCTTATTATGCAAGGATTGTGTACCGATGATGATGTGAAGAAAGCTATTTCTCTTTCATTTACAGCAGTTGTTCTGAGATGGAAAAGTTAAGCGAGGTGTAGCAATTTACATTTACTCATCCTCTGTGAGCCACTTGGTGCATCACCCACAATTGTGCACAGTGGTGTTAAACTGTAACACAGAATCTACAATACCAGGGTCCATCCATAATGTGCAATGTAGCATTTTGATTCAGTGATAGATAATGAATCACATCAGCACTCCACACAATCCTATAAAAATAAGGCAACAGTTTATTATATGTCAGGCAATTGGAATAACTACTGAGGTACGAGCATTTCTGACAATGTTATTATTCATTGCATTATTCATCGTCTCTTCATGAAGGCTAGAAATTCTGCGAGGTGAAGTCAATCACTCCGAATCCAGCACATTTACCAGCCAGCTATTGCTTTTAATCTGTAATTATTGCAAAGAAAGTTCTATTCACAGTCAGTAATGACGTGCACCCAGCAGAACTTATTATAGACAAAACAAATATGGTAATAAAATTGTATCAACCTGGGTGGAAAGAAAAATACTTTTACAAATAAAACAAGGACCCTTTGGAGCACAGCCCATCAGATTTAAAAATAACTGCATGGGTCTCATTCTTTGTGCTCTGAATGAATATTATTTAAGCATAGACCACAGGAAACACAGAGAAAAAACATTACAGGAAACAAATGAATTTTACTGCTTCTCTGAAAATTGATTTCTTTTCTGCAATGTGGAAGACACCAAGTACTGTAGATCTGTTTGTGCATGCTACAGCATCTTAGACATACTTTAGGTGATTAACCCTGAAAGCCCTGGCTGTGTGGTCACAGCACGCCCACTGGGTAAAATATATATTTTATATGGTTGTTATAAAGAAATAAGCTTTTTGTTTTAAAACAGTGAATGGAGAAAAGGTATCCATTTCAATGACATTTCTAAAGATGCACATTAAATATACTGCATGCTTATTGTTTTTGCCTTTTTATAAAATATATTAAAATTAATTCACAAAATTGTATCCATATGCTGTATTTAAATACAGATACAGATTTGTGTATAAAATATTGGTACTGTTTCCTAAAGCAGTTTCTTTCGTCCATGAGGAGAGGGGACAGTGGAGTAATGGCAGGTGTGCAGGGAGGTGGGAACAGCTCTCTTCATATAATAATAATAATAAATTACTTACACCTATTTAGCACTGGACACTCCACTCAAAACACTTTACAGATAATGGGGATCCCCTCCACCACCCCCAGTGTGCAGCTCCACCTGGATGATGTGACAGCAGCCATAGTGTACCAGTACACTCTCCACACACCAGCTCCCAGTGGGGAGGAGAGCAGTGATGAAGCCAATTCAGAGATGGGGGTTATTAGGAGGCCACGATTGATAAGGGCCAATGGGAAGTTTGCCCAGGACTCCGGGGTTACACCCTTACGCTTCTCAAGAAATGCCCTGGGATTTTTAATGACCACAGAGAGTCAGGATCTCGATTTTCCATCTATGAAGGAGGGCGCCTGTTTACAGTGTAGTGTCCCCATCACTGTACTGGGGCATGAGGACCCATGCAGACTGCAGGGTGAGCGCCCTAACTCCTGTTCCAGCAGCAACTGTTGATTTTTTCAGGAGCCTCCCATCCAGGTACTGACCAGGCTCTCACCTGCTGAGCTTCAGTGGGCTGCCAGTTGTGTGTTGCAGGGTGATATGGCTGCAGGCCATATACAGTATATTGTAAAAACACAAGAACAGTGACAAACTAGAGGAGGCCATGTGCCCACCTGCCCATGTGGTAATTAGTAGTTAATGGATGTGAGGATCTCCTCCAGCTGTTTTTTTTTAAGCAGCCTGGAGACTGGCTTTAACAATGTGGCCTGCATAAGCAATTCTCATAATCTTCTCTGTTCAGTACTTAAAAAGTTCAGGGCCTTCAACCTATCAGCATGGGACATTCCCTTAAGCCCAGTAATGTACTATGTCTGGTTGCTCATCTCAGAACTGATTCCAGAGCATCAATATCTTGTCAATAACGCAGTGATCAAAAGTGAACACTGTTCTACATGCAGCCACACTTACACTTAAAAGTATATATCCTAGCATTTTCTTTTTTGCATTTTGTCTCTTTACTTGCTTCCCCACATTGTCTAGAAAATGGTAAAGATGTCTTTCCATTGTGGCAGGATTCCTTAGTGCTACTTGGAACAGCAAAAAAAAAAATGGTGCCAAGAAACTTTTCTATTCTGTTGTTTGGATAACCAACGAAAATTAAACAGAAGTTCTCTATGGAAATGTTTTTGGATCTGTTATTTAAAATAAGTAGTCCCAGGCTCTAAAAAAACAATCTTGACCAAATTCAAAGGTGTCATGAGGCAAAAGGGATATATTTCCATATCGAGTCCCCCAAGGTCTAACTTAAATCACAGCCTGGGTAATGACCTGTACAGTTTAGTCAATGCTCACAGAACCTGCTCCGCTTATCAAAAGTCCTGGCACAGAGGAGAACTGCCAATCTCTGTCTCCCAAAATAGGCTCCTTCACCAAGCATAGCACTGCAAATTAGCCGCTTTACTGAGCTGAGACACTGAGAGAAAGAGAGAGAGGAAAGGGCACAGCGAGCCGAGGACCAGGGTGAGAATGGGAGAGCAGCGCGGCAAGAGTGAATTCAGGGCAAAAGAGGGGTGGGAAGCAAAAGAATGAATAAAGGAGGAAGGGGGGAAGTAGAGACAGGCCAGCTTGTACTCTAGTTAAAGGAAACCTGCTACTGGCTGCATGGAATCCCGATTCTCTGGACTCTTGGGGTGCAGACAAGTGGTAGAGAAGGGCTCTTTGGTACAGGAGGGAGACACAGAAAGGGCAGGGATGAGGACAAGACAGTGGCAGGAGAGGCGTGATGGGACTAAGAGTCAAGATGTTCACAAATTCATTGCTTTCATAAAGATATTTATTGGGAGCTTCTCTGATTTAACACTGTGCTTAAAAAAACAAAAACAAAAACAAAAACAGTCAGACTGTGCAGAAAAAAAGGATATGAATCCCATTAACACGGGATATTAAAAACCATTACCATAAGGCTAAAGTGCCCAAAGTAATACAGAAGAAATGAATAATATTTTAGATACAGAGTGAAAGAGGGAGGGGGAGAAAATGGAAAATCTGAGACATATTAAAAATTGATTTTAATTTTTGTATTCTGGATTGTGATATTAATTCTTCTTTTGAGCAAGTGTCTATGAGGAAAATACACTCAGAGACACACAGTAAGTGAGTTGGGCAGCTAGGGCTTATTGCAGAGAGAAACAGATCCTTCTACTAGATAACAAAACAAGTCACTTGTGTAAGCTTATCCAGTCATTTCTGATCATTCACTTGCCATCACAGAAAAACTAGCAGTTTCAAAAAAGATTGGTTGCTGAGAGACAAACTGTGCTGTAAATCAAAATGAAATATAATAGGAAACCTATGTGATATAAAACACATGCTAATCTACCTTTCATGCAAATTCTGATACAAAAATTCATTAAATAAATTAAGTGCTGTACATTTTGAAAACTCTGTGTGCATCTTTCAAGAAAGGCTATAAAACATGGGAGTTACAGAATACTGGCAGTGCAGACAGACTGAGATTTACGGTGTTTAAATTGTTTGCTTGTAGTACTTCAAGTAAATCCAGTTAGTTATCCTGTGACAATAACAAGTCTGCATGATGCAAGATATTTAAAATGTGGTTTGGCTCAGATTTTCCAATTTATCGCTTCATTTGTGAATGAATACTGTGAAATGTCTCATTTCTAAAAGGTCTTCCTGTTCTGTCCAAAAACAGATTATAAAAAGGGAGACCTGAAGTACAGCTGAAAAGAAATATATATCCCACAGACATCTCGAGTTGACCTCCTTTCCCCAGACATCTTCAGCGTGCTCTTTAATTTCCACATCATATCAGAAGAAGCTATGGAGCCTACTGCTTCATTAAGCAAAATGCCTTGATCATCAGTGAGTCGAGGTATTAACAATGCTGTCTTTAGGCAATATGTACAAGGACATTGAGGAGATTTGGTTCAGGGTATTTAATACAAGGATTAACTTTCCACAAACTGCATCTACAGTTTAGCATGACCTTCCTGCCAGTGTTACAGAATTTATTCAGCAAAGGTGTTCTGTCTATCTTAACAATGTGTTTGCCATTTTGTTTTTACCAAACAGTGTAATTGCCTATTGCAGTAAAGTAGATAACAAAATATGTCAGAATAATTCATAAGTAAACTACCAGCTGCATTATTCGTGGTTATTATCTGAAATGAGCTTGAGCTTTGGATATTTATAAAACTTTGGATCATTGTCTACTCATCCATGTTAAGGGTCCAGTAACGTGGATTTTACTGTGGAAGCATAAAGTGTGAGGCAGAACCACACTGAGGTGGGGCCCATCGCAGAACAACCACACAGAGACACCAGTTAATTTAGCCTGCTTGTCTTTGGAAGGTGGGAGGAAATCTGAGCACCCAGAGAAAACCCATACACACAAAGAAATAACATGCCAACTCCACTGCAGCACACCAGCTTGAACAAGGGCTGGAGTTTCAGCTGAACTGCTATGAGAGGCTGCTACAGTATATGGCTTTTTATTTCTTCTACAGTAAATAGCAACATTAGGGGTGATTAACTTTGGATAGTTGGTAAAGGTTTAGAATTTTGTATTCTCACATGGGTGCAATTAGGCTTGCTTTGTGTTTTAAGGGAGTGCACGCTGCTAGCAGGGGCTAGGGATTTAGAGTACTGTCTTTATGTAAGGTATTCCGGTACAGCCCTCCAGAATTCTCTTCGCGCCCATCATGGGATTTTGTGTGTGCAGACCCTTGGGACCTCCCTGTTGGCTAGGTTCTGCCAGATCCATAAAACAGACAGCCCAGTCCAGAATCTACCCAGCACCAAGAGCTGTGTGCCAGCACTAACTGCCACTCCACTGTGCAGCCTATCCTCATGTTACTGTATATAATGTACAAATGAATTTCAAGATCTTTCTTCTTCATCTTCACTGGAGAACTAATAAATCCCCCAGTGAAATTTGATCCATTTCAGATTCTGCATGCTGCACACTGTTGTACAGATTCTTTTGATCAAGCAGAAGCGCAAAATATTTAAATTTAACTCCAAATGCCCATTTTTGCTAACTTGAAAGCAGGGTAATAAGCACCTGTTTTACAAAAGGAGCTTCAGGCATGAAGATCAGAATACTAGACTTATTTCTTTCCATGCTTTCATAGTATTAAATTTCCTATACTGTGTACATTGGTTGTGAGAAACCCATTTTCAGCATGATATATTCTCTTAATCTTCCCGTTTTCTGTTTTTGTATTTTTTTCCAGGCTTAAGCGCATATCAACATTTATTTTACTTTTCACTGCCGGCTAAAAACGCTAAAATCATAATTTAAATTCACATTTATTTTTCAATGTGAAAAGGTTCATTTGCAGTGCTTTGTATGGTGTAATTACGGGATCTGTCAAATGTACCACGCTCACTATGGCTTAGGTCCACCTCAGAGCTTGTCATCATGAAAAGGAAATCTGCAATATTTTCCCTTCAGGTGTAATTTTTAGTTATAGCATCAAGACCTACAGTATATGCAGTGCTGCATTCTTCAGTATGGACCTCCTGTTGCACAAGGGGAATTTGGTTCTTTCCTTGACTTTTAGTGCATGAAAGGAAATAATAGGACCATTTTGTTCATGTCCTTTAGCCCTGGGAACAGGGTTAGTGATGCACAACCCACCTCATCACAAATTTCTCAATGGTATCAGGAGAGGTATAGTTAATGGCAGATCTACTGTAGTTGCGGGAAGGATGATGTTATAGGAGCTTATTTGAAGTAGCAGTACAAAGGCACATTCACGAGAAATCACAAATATTTTCCTTCATAAAGCCTGTCTGCCAGAGGCTGTATGCATCATGCAATCCCTTTATTCTTTTGACTTTTCTTTAATCCTTAGCTCTATATAAACAGAAGGCTTCTAAGACCATAAGAATCATGTTCATATCTTTAAGATGCATTTATTCCTTGTTTTGTGAGATCAGAAATTTAGGCTTTTGAGCATGACTGGAGAAAGAAAACGGCATATTAAAAATGTACCAAGGTATGAGTGAAGTACTTTGAAATCACTGTAATGACATACAACCCTCACTCTTCCCATCACTGTGGAATTTGGTGACATTTGCTGAAAATGGCCAATGTCATTTACCTGTGTGATGGTACTGTATGTGACTGTGCTGGTTTAACTCAAAGGTGAGTTGACATGAAGTCTAAAGTAGAAGTTAATACCTTAGAAGCCTAATACTTTTTAAGCTTCAGCATTATGTGGAACAAAGTGCATATTTCCCATGGCCATACTTTTGAGGTTTTATCTCCAATATTCATAGGCTCTGCATAATGTCAGTCACCATGGATTCCTCTTCCTTGCACAAAGGGGTGTGAAGGATTGGAACAATCTATCCAGTAATGTACTGTAGCTGAAGCTCATGCACTGGCCTCCTTCAAAAGAGAGATCCCCAAATCAGTACCCAGCTAGAAACCATACACCTCTTCTTATTTGTAAAGCTTTTGTTCTTACATTTAATGATTAAACCATTGCTCTAAAATGTCTGTCTCACGTAAAATTACTTGTGTAAAAATTAGGTAGACATAGAGCTACTGTATACAGGTAGTTATTGTAGAAGAGCAAGGTTATTTCTGGTTGATTTACTTAAACATTATCATCCTGGTTACAGAAAACATGCAGCACATTTAAAATGCAGTCCAGGTTCCAAATGGAATGTGTGTTAAGTGTATATTTGACCATTTGATTTAGGAAAAAAAAACACTCACTTTATATTCAAATGTATTATAGTCTGAAATCATTACTGCAGGTGTTTTCCATTAAGCAAGTGGGCTGTTGCCCATTTGAACAAATAATGGCAGAATTAATTTAACATATGAATTCACTGCAGATTTAATACTAGCCAGGTGTGACTGGCAAAAAGAACTGCAAAACACCAAAAAGGATAAGAGAGAGTAAAAAGAAGAGAGGAGAGAGATATATGAGAGAAGCAGTTTCATTTCCACTTTAATCAGATGCAGAGAGAAATAATGAGCCCAAAATACTTCGTATGATTAGTTAGAGAATAAAAATCTTAAGTGATGGGCCGCTTAATTAAAAGGCAAGACAAATGGAATGTGTGTCTGTATCAGTATTAAATTACAATTTTTCATCTTTTCAGAGCTGCTGAGATGAGCCCAACTTGCAGTTTAACCTGTTCAGTTGTGAATCTCCCGATAACAATCCTCTGCCAGCTATTGTGCAATGAAGGATAATAAATTATGGATGTATAATGAATGGCTTTCACACAACTTTTTAAGTGTTCCCTACAAGATTCTTAGGCAGGTTAATGCATATTACAGTAATTAACAATCCTCTTTCCCAGACGCCTGACCAGGTTAAGACTCTTTCTATAGATTGCAGAGAACACTGACAATAGGATCTGTGCCTGTTGGAGTCCTGGACACCTTCAGATGCTGGACTTAAATGAGCTGGCCCAAGCAGAGTACAAATGGCACTTTCGCCCCCCAAGCTTCAACGGCTGTTGTATTGAGTCATATGTTTTCTGGATGTACAGTACATGGTATACAGGATGGCAATAGTTATACTTATGATACCATGTCCTGCATCATTAAAAGTGTTCACTGTTGAGCGAGCATGTTTGGAGAACATCAAAACAGGTCCACAGTGTTATTCACAAGAGAATTGAATGTGCACTGTGTTAATGTCTTCTAGTGTGTAATGTTGTTGTCATTGCTCCATTTACAGAGGTGTGAACACATTTAACACTAAAGACATGTGATATACATACAAGATTGGTCTATGACCCTACTACCAGTCAGTTTCCTCTTTAGCAGGTAGAGTGTCCTCTTCTGGGGAAGGTATCTACTGTATTTTCCGGCTAGCATGATAAATGAGGAGCTACAGTAAATGAGTTTGCTATAATGAGCAATCAGATAAAGCAAACTGGCTGGAAACAAATAGATCAAAGAAGTCCCAAAATCACTCCAATTACCCCAAATCAATGCACCTAATGAAATTATTTTAAAAAAAAACAGGTTCAAAAACTACATTGTGTTTGTATTGTCATTCTTGGTGAACTTTTGTATAGTTTCAGAAGACAGACATTTCCTTCACAAAGATAAAATTTATGAGCGTCTCTAGGTCTGTATGAAGCAAATAACTTAATTAGTTAAACCATTTTAGATTAATTGTTAATATAATGTCTTGTATGGCCAATTCGGCCAATTCGTGTGATTGGGTAGTTTGTGCATGTATATATCATATTGAATGTCAAGGGGGAAATTGAGAACGCTTGAAGTAATTAAAACTATATTGTGAAACTCCACTTTATAGGTTAATTCATGAATGCATTAGGTCAAATTAAGTCTTAAATTGATTAATTAGCAAATAGACAAATCAAAATAATTACTTCATTGTGACCTCTTTAATGCTCCATGTGTTTCCACAACCAAAATATTTTTAGGCTCTGTTGTTAGAGAAAAGTATTTATTGGTGCTCAGAGTCAGAAAATAGTTTGAAAAACTGAACATTCAAAACCAATTTGAACATTAGTAGTGCTTATTGAATACCTTTACGTTCTAGCCTTGATGTTCACTTGTACTCATTACATTTCATTAAAATCATCTTAAAGCTTTAATGAGCTTACATCTGGTGTTGAGTCTGACGAAAGTGCAGCTAAATGCTCGTAGTGCTAATATAAGTTAATGAAGGCCAAACTTTAACAAAGTGAAGGTTATTGATCAATATTAGTTTCCTATTAGCAGCTACATTTTTTAATAATACAGTGATAGAGCTCAACAGGCAGTAGGGAGTATTCCACTGACAGAAAGAGCACTGCATTTTAGATCAAAATTTAACAGCCTTTGGTGGCTGCAGAAACGACCTCTGAGCAGTAGAGTCAGTTCCTCCTAACCTCATTCCCCCAGGGGCAAAATGTAATTCTTTTTAATTATAATTGATCCATCTATTTAATATATCAGAAAACATCTGTCCATGCTAGCCACTTCACTTCACTGACATCCTGTATTTCTGTAGTTCACTCTCATCTACTCTCAGTGCCTTTGAAGGGCTTGTGACATACTGTACAGTAATGTACTGTACAGTATATGACAGTTTCTTTACAGACATTGAAGAAGTCCCTTACTGGGGTGTTAAAACTGGCTGAATTGCTACAGATATGTGCCTTTTCTACGAGAACTCTTTAGGCTCTATGAAAAACATCATGTATGACCACAGGACAACCCACAGAAGACCCTGACTGCTTGATCATGGCACTGTTGAGAACACTTGACACTTCACAGAACTGCTGAATTTTCATTGGGTCTGATGCACAGTTTCTTGATGCAGTTCTAAGTAATGTGTCATAGTAAGCTGAAGTAGTATTTGTTAATGCACAAATTTTTTTTAAAATTATTTTACCTCTTCCTATTATTCTGCACTTGCTGGAGAGTAGTAATCCCCAAGAAAAATCAACATGCAGTGCAACTGATTACATTCTGGCTTTTTCAGGTAGACAGATAATCAAGGACGTACATTTCAGAGTCAAGCTGTATGTCAATGTATGTATGAAATATGCCTTTTATTCTGCTTTTAAAGGGTTCTCTATTAAATGTTTTTTTGACTAAATTATACATAACATAAACAATTCAAAACACGAAACAGCATGAAAAATGAAAATCAATAGCCTTCTCTGCATATAGAGTATGTGCTGAAGATAGCTCACACCTGATGAAGGCTTAAGAGCCAAAACATTGTTTCTTTTCTTCTCTTTTCAGCATGGAATAAACCTTTACTTGTTCCTTTGCAGCCTGCGCATGTTGACGTAGCTGCCTACTTGGACTTTAACAGTATGTACTATTTATAAAAATCAAGGAAGGGGTTACTGTACATCAAAGATAGAGGAGGCCCAGAGTATTACCTTATACTAAAAATGTTTGTAAGTATTGCTTAGGCTCTCTGTACAAGTTTGAAGTGGACCTACTGAGGCTAGACTTCAAATGGTGCTAGGTTTTAGTACAGGTAAATGTACGTCTCCACACAACTTTACACTAATACGTTCCACATAGCACATATACAGTAGGTCTCTGCTCCACCATGAAATAATGAGTAGAGGGATGCTTTTAAATAACAAAAAAAGGAATGATCTGAAGATGAAAGAAATTAGGTCCCTTGTTGTGGTGTTGTAAACGATTAGGGTGAAAAAGCAAGACTTTGACCAATAACACCCCACATGTGTAGAGGGCTGAGTGGATTATAGGATGCATAATAGAAGGTAAACCATTGGCCAAGAAATACCATTGGAACTACTGTATGATCAGGAGTGGGGCCATTTTAAGGGATTGTTACAGATTTCAAGTAATACTTTAAAAGAGATTGACTTTGCCAATTTTTAGAGACTTTGTTATAATAGTGCCTAATCTTAAACAGGTCCTGCCTTTATCTAAAATATCTTGGAATGAAACTGGTTTGGGAAATCCTTCCTCAATGGTACACCAAAAAAGCTGATGAATCAGGATCCAATCGGATCCTCCTCAGATAGGCACAATAGTAATTATTAAAATTAGGAACAAGTAATAGGTTTATTCCATGCTGAAAAGAGAAACACAGCATTTTGGCCGTGGAGCCTTCTTCAGGTGTGAGAAAGACAGGGCAGTCCTAATTATTAAAATTAGTCCAGATGATTTGGGGGATGGATTTTTTCACTACAGTAAAGCCATGTTTAGTTGTGATCAAGTTCATCTGCTCTAATTATTTTGGTTTTTATGGCTGTAGTGTTCAACGGCACAAAAACAGAACCTGCAAAAATGATTGAATAATCCAAATTCAATCTACATTGAACGTTTTGTTTTGGTTTATTTTCCTACTGTTTCTGTCTTTTTTATTTGCAAAAACACACAGAATAAAGTAAAATCACATTTGTCTACAGCATCCAAGGGTTTTTTTCTTTAACTTCAGATGAGAAACTGTCAGTCTGATTAAAGTCCGGATTTTACAGCTGGTACGCTCTCCAGTGACACACTTGTAACAGTATATGCGATTGCTAATATGGTTCTTACAACAGGAGGAGTTAAGATGTAATTACAGTCTGATTAAACAAAAAGCCATTTCATATGGGAACAGATTAACAATGCTGGAAAAGCAATTTAATCCCCCCAAGAAAGATTTAAAATATCACATGAAGGTAATAAGTCCACACAGAGCAACAGAATGACATTTTTGAGCTGCTTCTTTTGAAAAGAGCATGAAATAATCTCTCTTCTTTTGCTTCCTGTGCAAAAGTCTGAATCAGCTGCTGCTGTTCAATTGGGTTTAAATCCCTCAGATAGTCCAGAGCTTTAATGTATTCACATACAGTAGATATACTGAGGGAAAAGTATATAACGTTTGGCGTTCAGCCTGCTGTGCCAGTAACCATCTCATTCATGTTACTGAGTTTGAAATTAGCGTGTTGTCAGTTATGTAATCCAACACAACCACACAATAACCACAAAGCAATTTGATTTTTCCTAGCAATGTGGTTTTTTACTAGAATATCAGTAATTAGGCTTGTATCATTGTTTTACTAGTGGGGCATTATCACTTTTTTTAACTTTTAGTTTAAAAAAGTTAATTAATATTGGTGTATCAAAGTTTTGCACTGCAATCGATTTGGAAGGGTCGAATGTGTCAGGAATCTGCTCCAGATCCTCCCATTATTAAGAATCACTGACATAAATATTAGAATCTGAAAATATTCGGATCTTGACCAACAACCTTCCATACACAAGTGTCAGGTTTTTTTGCCACCTAGAAAAAAAAAGGACTGTTTGTTTCTGTCTCTTGAGTCAGTCTTAAGCCTGTTCAAATTGTTATTAATTTATTTGGCTGTTTGTCTGATCCAAAGAGACTTAAATTTGTAGCCATTTGTACACCTGCAGTAGGTCTTTTACTGGCACAGTTTGAGTAGAGAAAAGGGTATGAGGGTATGAGAGTGGAGCCACAGCCACTGTTTTTAAAGTGACCCATCCAGAGCCCTAAACACTCCACACTGTTGAATGTGCAGAGCCTGATGTTTACACTCTATGACCCCAGGTAAACCAACAGTGGCATGTTCATATGCGCAATGGATGAGAATTTTAAGTATCTGTTTGACACGTGCTGTTTTGTTTTCCCAGAAGTATGCCACATTGGCCTTTTGAAAGGTTAATGAACTACTGTATTTTATTCAAATATACCACATAAAAAATACACATCCATGTAATTAAAAGCCTAACGAGATATTGTCTAATCCTAATTGCCATTGGCCATAGGATTTTGAGAACAAGCAAGGTCATGTATCTTTTAGATCATTTCTTCTTTCTTTTATTACCATAACAAAACACACCCGGCACTGGTTTCAGTAAGTCAAACCCTAATTAAGACAGAGAAGAGGCATGATTTAAATACAGAGCTTTGTTGAGGTTATACCTGGCTGAGGAGAACAAGCCCCCCAAATGAGAAATGAACCAGGGTGAAGGGAGGGAGTCTAATATGAAACACAAAAGCGAAGAAGCAAGACATTTGATATTAGGAAGATTAGGTTTTACTTCTTCTTAAACATTTGTTTAAAAATGAGTTAAATATTGGCCTTACTCTGAATTCATTCTATATTCCACTGGAGAGCCAATCCTTGGTGTTTATAGCTATTTTTAATTCATTTCACACGTCTTCCTCTATTGCAAAAAACATAGCTATACTTAGATTTGATTGGATTTGAGCATCATATCGGCTTTTCACAATATATTAGATCTTATGAGACTCAGGAGTTACACTTGGTAACACTTGGTATCTTGTCCAGCTCTGTCAGTTACTGTTACATCAACATTTATATTTATTGATATAACAGATGTTTTTATCCAAACCAACATGCAATTGGAAAAGGTCAAGCTACAAAAGGTTTGTATAACAGTAGCATAAAACAACAATAAAACCACAAATAATAGTATGTCCATGTTATCTAACCAGGATGCTGTGCAGTGCTAAGCAGTTTCAGTGCTGCTTGTCAGACAGCATAAGAGCATGGACAGCAAGCAGGGGTCTGTCACAGACGACTGGGGTTCAATATATCCTGAAGACATGGGTTTTCAATTTACTTCCAGAAGTTGTTAAATGAAGCGTTTATTCTACATGGTAAAAGTTTGGCCCCTACCACTTATTTAGATGTTAGTAACTAATCAATCCAAGAATACCATCCTACCATTTCTTTAAAGAAGCCAATGTTTCAGGCTTAACATCAGAACATAAGAAAGGTTGCAAACAAGTGGAGGCCATTCTTTCCATCAAGCCTGTTTAGTGCACAGTATTGTTAATTAAACAGAAATTTCTAGAGGAGGTCAGATTGTAATCTTCCACTCTCTTACAGTACGTACTGTATAAATACTTGCCTGCTGTTTCCCTAACCCTGCTTACTCTACTTTCTCCCCCCTTCCTCTCCATTCCTGGTTGAGCACCCAAGGCACTACACCCACGGCCCCGGCCGAACTACAGTATGTTGTTTTGTCTCTTACCTCATCCCAGTGCTGCTTTCCACTATCCCCTTCGGACTCTCCCTTCCCTTTCGCATCGGCTGCCACTTCCTCACCCAGCCACGTTAACTCCTAACACTAACTGATTTGTACATTGCTTTGTCCGAATCACTGGGTTAGTAGTTGTTTGATCCAAGCATCTCGTCCAGTTGTTAACAGAAGGAAGCCAGGGGATCAGCTCAACAGCACGGCTGGGTAGCTTGTTCCAACCTCACACAACCCACTGGGTAAAGGAATGACTCCCGTTCTCCATTTTGAAATGCACTTTCCTGTACTGTAGTTTCTACTTGTGCCTCTCTGAAAAAGTCTGGTGGGTTCACTTTGTCGGTGCCTTTGAGGATTGTTAATGCTTGAATCTGGTTCTCTCGTCATCTTCTCTATTCAGTATTACAGGTATACAGGGATAATTTTAGCCAGTGTAAGATATTCCCTTAAACTGATGTATGTATCTAGTTGCTCTTATTGGACTGATTCCAGAGCTGGAATATATGTTTTGTTGTATGGTGACCCCAATTGCAGAAAATCATATACAAGGTCATTTCAAAACACTATACAACTTATGTAATAACCAGTAAAATTTTATTTACAGTGCGGGAAAATAAAAATACATCACCGCAGACCAACACAAGATGGCTAAGCTCCTTTTTGAGCTCCTGACGGAACTTTTTTCCCCAAAAATTCTCTAACTATCATAGCAGTGCAGTTAAGTTGCTTACCAGCTTCAAAACAAACAACTCCAAACAGTGCCCCCCTTGAGACTTCTTTTCGAAACTTACAAAACGTTCAAAACTCACAGATTCCTTAGGTGCAACAGCAGCAGACATCACTCTAGCTGAACCTGTGTGCTCTTGCACACCATAGAAAACAGATTCTGTTTCATTGGTTGCTTCTTATTATTCTTTCTGTTATACACTACATTTGCAGTTTGTTTTTGCCAACTCTGTTATCTTGCTGACTGTTTTTGTGCAGTTGCCTACATTAAAATTCCTTAAAAATATTTAAATTCCTTTTAGATATATCAACTTATTGTAAGAGCTTTAAATTTGCAGTGCTTTTGTAGTGGTGTCACGTTGTTTTAAAGCTCATCAAGCTGTTCTATTGTACTTGCTATGGAAATTATAACTCTTGCTCTGTTCTTTAACTATGCCATCTTGCGATATGAGTATGTGTAAAGCACTATATGGTGACATTCAACATGAAATGGTACGTCATAAAAATCTGATGAGATTGGTTTCTAGCAGGTGTAAGATTTAGACATGCATTTTACAGGAATGTGAATGTGATCACAACTCAGATTACACATCACTGCAAACAAAGAAATTGGTTCATGCTACAATCTCTGCTAAGGCAATAAAAGGCCCTTCACAGCAGAGGAGTTTTCTCACTGTCAGTTGGTGAGGGAGCCTGCTGTGTTATTGTGCATTCTGTTCACAGAACATTTACCCTATATATAGTCAATCCACAGCTATATGTACAGTATCATAATGCAAAGTTTTTTTTTATTATACGGATATCAAATTGTGGCCAAGGATATCTGCGAAATCACTTGACATTCAAGAATACCACGCATCTGAACAAATCTGTCAAAGAAAATGCCTTGAATTTTCCGAGGGAACAACTCAGCTAAAGCCTTTGATCAGGGCTCATCAAAGCCTCAAAATTCACATTCTTAGCCACAACCCCACTATCTTTTCAGCCATGGGCAAATATTAGCAGGATATTTTTAACCACTTATTTAGAATTTTAAGGCATGAGTAAACAGAGTTCAATTCAGTTAATGCTGAATTTTCTTTAACCTCGACTCTGATCTTGCCATTTCTCCAGTTTCGAGGGCTTAACTGTGCAGCTGTTTTCAATGCATGGCATAGCGGATTAGATACATGTTTTTGTTGGTCCTATCTTCAAACTGATCTAGTAATTGAGAAGGGTTATCTTGTTTTTTGTTTGCCAAAGGAATGAATAAATAAGCATGCAATGTTTCAGATTGTGTTATAATGTAGCGGGTGGAGCTTTAACATGCAAAATGCAACCTCTTACAGTCTTTTCAGTACCACCTATTGAGATCAGATTTTTGCTGCTCTCCAGTCCCCTACAGACAATGCACTTCAAAGAGGAAGCGGCTCATTAGCATAGTGGTTAAGATGTTGGTCCTGAGAAGAGGAGATTAGAGTTCAAACCACTCTGTTCATTAATGGAGGACGGCTGATGCAGTTTTTCCCTCAGTGGGCTGTTTGTTACTATTACTAAAGAGAACATAGTCCTAAAACACTACATTGCTTTAAAAACTCTATTTTAGATATGTTTTTTTTGTTCAGGGTTTCACCCGCATTTATTCTTATCCATTAGACAATAAGACTAATATTAGTCCTTATACTTATATAGTGCTTTTCTGGACAGTCCGCTCAAAGCGCTTTTCAGGTTATGGGGATCCCCTCAACCACCACCAGTGTGCAGCCCCACCAGGATGATTTGATGGCAGCCATAGTGCGCCAGAACGCTCACCACACCAGCTATCAGCGGGGAGGAGAGCAGAGTGATGAAGCCAGTTCATAGATGGGGATTATGAGGAGGCCATGATTTTTAATGGCCAGAGGAAAAAATTGCCCAGGACATCTGGGTAACACACCTACTCTTTTCAATAAAAGCCCCAAGATTTTTAATAACCACAGAGAATCAGTACCTTGGTTTAACATCTCATTTGAAGGATGGCGCACTTTTTTGCAGTATAGTGTCTCCATCACTACACTGGGGCATTGGGACTCACACAGACCGCAGGGTGAGTGCGCCCTATTGGCCCCACTAACACTGCTTCCAGTAGTCAATTTAGTTTTTCCCAGGAGGTCTCCCATCCAGGTACTGGCCAGATTCACACCTGCTGAACTTCAGTGAGTTGCCAGCTGTGAGTTGCAGGGTGCCTGCTGGCACAAGATTAAAAAGACGGAAAACCCAATTGACAAATCCACCAAGTTATTAATATATATTGCAAAGGAACAAGTAATACTGTAGGTTTATTCCATGCTGAAAAAAAGAAGAAGAAAGAGAACACAACGTTTCGGCCGTGGAAACTTCTTCAGGTGACATGGAATAAACCTATTACTTGTTCCTTTGCAGCCTACGCATGCTGATGCAGCTACCCACCTGAACTATTAATATATATTAATCAATATGTGCTTGATTAAAATGATTTGTTTATTGCAATCATCATGAGATACACTACTTATAAGAAATGATCACAGCATTCGTCTGTTACGTGTGTTGCAAGACACCTGATTTGATGTGCTAGTGCAGGCATGTCCCTAAGTGCCCAATCCATCAGCCCAGGTGAGTGGCTGAGCACGTGAGACTCCTGCAGCCTTTCACAGAGCTTCTAACCATCAGGAACATATGCACAGTATGTGAGAAGCAACGTCCTGAGAAGGTAAAAAAAAGTAAAAAACAAAGGTGCAGATGTAGTGAAGTACATTATTTAATAAACCGTTATTTTAGAACAAATTTTAATTTGCCACAAGAACTTTATCTTATTGAAAAATATGGCAATGCTACAATTAAAAAGAAGATAAGCTGAGTGCAAAAATGACTTGAGGCATTGTCTATTGCTGTTTTAATGGGATGAAATTGAACTGATCTTTGCTGATCTTGTAAGCAAAAGGAAAAGCATTTCAGATTGATTTTGTTGCTTGAGCCAGCTGGAGGAGGGAAAAACACATCCTAAAGAAGTGTGAAAGAACAGAACAGACAGAAAACCGTGGACAGGGAATATGAATCTGTCACTCAGTTGGATTGCTGAGATTGCTAATTCTGTCCTTCCTCCTGATTTGAGATCAATTCCTGGAACAAGCAAAAAATACAAATGTCTCCCAGAATATTTTTAACTGCACCACACCACGAAAAAACAGCCAGGGATCCTTAATTAAAAGCCACAGCACAAAGAATCAATTTAGTGCTGGATGTTTATAGGAAAATTTAAAATATATGTTGTAATTTTACATATTTTGTTATTTTCTTTTCTTAGGGGAATGTACAATGTCATTTATCTTCCTTTAGAATGAAAATGGAGGTATAATTCCACCAGGAAAACTCCTTTCTTTTCCTTTTTTGAAGCTACAGTACCACTGCCCTGTTTATGTTGTGTACTCATTGTTTTTGAAAAACAAAACAGCTAGTTGTCTTTTGCAGGGCTGAAACTCAATGCCTAGTGAACTAACCGAAAATACATAATGATAACATCATCATTATAATAATACTGATATAATAGCCTGCAGCTCAATAGATCTATACTCCCTTCGAAACCTCTTTCCCAATTATAAATTAGTAAGTCTCCTAACCAATGTGTTAAACGTGACTTGGCAAGTGAAACTGACATATTAAATGAATATTTCACTCTGGAATTCACTGAGGGAGAAATCAACTGCAAACTTCAGGCTGAGGAAAGATCACATCATATTAGCTGTGGCACACCTATGATCGGGGTGCCTTAACAGGATTTTTGACACCCAAACACAGCCATAAGTTAAAATAATGCACCCTTCTTCACACATGGGGCACTGGAAAATGACTAATGTAGTCTGCAATCATTTAAAGGGCAATAAATCCAAACCACAAATTAATGACCAATATCTCTTCCATTACATGCAAGATGAAGGAAATAATAATTTAAATAAAACTAGATTATCATATCTACAGAAATACAGTAGGATTCTAGTGGACTGCCATCATGAACTTAGAAAAGGTAATTTTTAGTCAGGTACTGACTGCTTGCTAATTAAAGATCGAATGGTCCTTTTAAAAAGAGTAGAGGTGTTAACCCTAGTGTCCTGGCAGAACTCTACTCTGGTTTGTACAATCTGGCCTTCTAAAGTTGCTTTAAATCTATTGCTATTATCATTTCTCACCTCTCTAGCTAATCTGCAGTGTAGTGGTCTTGAAGGGGCAGTTAGTGGGCTCTACTCTTCAGTGGTGGATAAAGTTCACCATCATCTTTATATGTGCCCAGTATTTTGGGATCCTTTGACATGAAAAGTGCCATATACTGTAAATGCAAGGTATGGTTCTTATCATCTAACATTTTGGTGTGTTTTTTTACATGAAGTACAACAGTAGTAATGTTTATATAGTAATACCATATACAGTATATAGAGAGAGTGTGATATGGTACATTTGTTATGTTAAGATGTTTTGATGTGAAGAGGTTTGACAAAAGTCCTCAGTTTCCAAGAGGAATGTTCTATAAAACATTCATTGTCAAATTACAAGTGGTACTGTAGACATTTGTGGAAATGTGTTTGGATTAATCATGGTTTATGGTAGAAAACGGTATATACAGTACAGTAAATAAAGGGTCAATGCTCCAACTGGAGCACTGTAATTAACTGAGTACCCAAGCATCTGTGTGGGTACCACTACTCTTCCTAATTTATATTAATGATCTAGATTCTGTTATAGCTAGTAAATTTGTCAAAGAAGGTTGATTCATAAATCTAAAAAGATTAAGATAGAATTCAAGACTGGGCAAACATCTGGCAGATGATATTTTAATGTAATGAAGTGCCAAGTGTTATCAGAAGCATAAATATAAAATGGAAACACTGAGCTTGAAAAACGTCCTTATGAAAAGACTTTGTTCTTTATGTTGACACATCTTTTTCCTCTTCATGTCAATGTGTGAAAGCAATAAAATGGCAAAAGAAATGCTAGAATATATAGTAAAAAAAAGAATTTCAATGAAGTTATTTTAAGTTAAATTTGTTTGAATATTGTGCATTACATCAATAAGACCTCATTTAAAAGGTTGAGTTAATTAGTGGTAATTTTGATCTTCATGTCACAGAAATACATACTGTATGTATTTGCCGGTACTGTGTGTTGTGGAATCCATTCAGGAAAGAGTGACCATGTGCATTCCTGAGCTCAAAGGAATGTCCTTCAATGACACTAAAGAACAGAGACAACTATAATGGCACCTGATTTAAGTGCTCAAAATCATCAAAGACACAAAATTAACAAATGGAATTGTTCAGAGTAAACAGTGAAAAGGGAACCAGAGGACACAGATGAAATCTCAGGGAAAGTGCATTTTTTAACTAAATACAGAAAGCCAATTTGCGCATAAAGGCTTGTGGGGATATGGAATAATCTGTCTTGCTGCCTTGATGGAGGTAACGCCCTAGCCAAATCGGCCAAATAGTCTCCTCTCATTTGAAGTTTTATTTCTAATGTATATTCATGTGTTTTTGGTGTAACAAAAGTATACAGGTAACAGTTTGCTTTAGTTTTACTTGTCTGCCTTCTGCTCTGTACTCGTGAGGAGCCTGGACACTTTGGCATTGAAGGCAGCCAGTGCTAGAGCATGGCCTACCTGTGCGCCTTGCCAAGCAGATTTAAATGTTGCTTGTGAAGAAATGGGAAGCAGCAGGCAGGCTTGTTAAGAAGGTGTTTCTGCCGCAGTTTCATAGGTACAGGTCGGCCTCCCTTCTCACCTCCTCTAGAGCCCAGCAGTCACACCCTGGGTGAGAGATTAGACCAAAGGAGACCCTTCTGTCTGTCTAGTTTAATAATGAAATACTTTTTCCATCTCAAAAACCTAAATAATCGAATCTGTTTTATCTCAACTGTATTGTAAGGCAGCATTCATATTTTTATACAGTTTCACATCATCATACATTAAAAATGAAGAATGAATTTCAAAGTCTGTTGCACACTGGAGGAAATTTAATGTACCAGAATACCACAAGTTGTTTTTTTTTAATTGTAGGCTCATTTTACGAGATTTACTTTGACTTCATCTTTGATCATGCATTTGATATCACATCTTTTATCACAATATTTTAAGGTGGCAAGTTTTTGAAGAGTCTCATATTTATAGAGTCCTACAGTTGTCATTTTAGGTGTTGCCTTTCTTCTTTTTCCTCTTATTCTTCAGGATACTAACAATTGCAGTTTTAAAACTGAAAAATGTGTTTCATAGAATAAAATATATTCCCAAATTTGGAATCTACTGTACAAATGCTGGGTCAACTGAGCTCCCCACTACGACCCTGTTAGAAGCTTGCTGATGTGATAGCAGAGCGATGGGAACTCCCCTCACACACGTTTGTGCTGATCTCCAGGGCAGCTGTCCTGTGGGACAGTAGATCTCACAGCCCACCCGGTAGACCAGCTGTGGTACAATCCTGGCCAGTCTCCCAGTCAAGACTGGAGCCACCAGCTACTGGGCTGTGTTGTCTAGCCTGTAGCCTGAGGAAAGCTCCTTAATTGTGAGCTACTAAACTAAACTACCATGATTCAGTATTTTTAGTTTGTTGAGGAGACGTTAGCAGGTCACGCCTAAGATCTTGGACTGTCCTTGGATGCTTCCTTTTGTTTTGTTCTTAAGACATCTGAGAGTTCACAAGAGCAAAAACATTATGGTATCAGTATTTGACCTCCAATTTTATTTTATTTTATTTTGTGATACACAGGATGGTTTTCTATTCTGTAAATAAGAGTTTTTTGACTCACTGTACTGTACTTACTGTACTGTATGAAAAACCCCAACATCCACGAACAGCTGAGCCTCAGCAGTCAGGGTTCTGGGGTGTTGGTAGACAGCATAGGTCCAGTTCTGCTCTTGGCTCTTGACAGAGCTGCAGTGTCAGGAGATGGAGGAGTTCCAGTCTTGTTCCAGGCAGGACATGATGGATGTTTCTTGACAGACTTGGGTGACAACCTTGTCCTTCACCTACAGTTCATCTGCCCTGCCAGTTCCTGAACGAAAGTTGTGCTGTTTTTCAGGAGACTGGATGAAGTCACATTCAACTGTAGCTGTGACATCCGCTGGATCCAGCTGTGGCAACAGAGAGGGGAGGCGGGACTCCACACACAGCAGCTGTTCTGCTTTGACAGGGATTCTCGGAAGATCCCCCTGCTTGGCATGAATATCTCACACTGTGGTAGGGTGGCTCAGTATTCCTGATGATTTGCTGTAATCCTGCAAAAGTGAGACTTCACTAGGAATAGGTCAGTGCTCTGACTAAACTCACATTTCTTTAATTTGATTACCTGACCAGATACCGCCCTCTGATGAGAGAAAGGATAACTTACTGTATTTCAGCTCTAAGGTGAATACATTTGCATACATCTTTAAGAGATTCATGTTAAACTGTGGAAAGTGCTCTTTTTCTCACAGTATTACAATTGTAGAGAGAAAACTAATATTGTTTCCTCCAACCATTATTAGCAAGAGCAATCGTGAATGTCTTGAGTCACTAGATGTACTGTAGTGTAGTACAACCAAAATATCTATGACAAACTACAGTATTCTTACTTTTAATCCTGACCTAAGACGATCTAAAAGCTGTTTCTGACATCAGTTCATTTTTGTTGAAACAGGACAGAACATTTTAGCATTCAGATTCTGGTATCAAAACAAGAACTGCTGGCCTCAGAACCTGGAGTGAGAAACTACTTTACCAATTAAAATCAAGGGGGGATTTAAATTTACTCAAGCGTGGAGTATAATTGTGGTAGGACACAAGGGCTAAAATCCCTTCTCTCAACAGTTCCATGGGATCTGTAATTAAGTAGTAAGGACCTTGGATGGTCAGCCGCTACTACCGTGTCTCTGGTCACCATACTGGGGCACTAGTTACTGGTTATTGGTTACTGGTCAGCCACAACCTGGTGTAATGAAGATGCTAGAGCATAATGGCTGCCTTGTGTCACCAAAGTCTGTGCTTTACTTCAGTATACTTTGTATACTTCATATACAGTACGTAAAGTTTCTGGGATCCAGTGGGTTGAAAAGTTGATATGATTAAAAAAAAATAATCTAATTAACAGATTAGGAAAACACAAGTTTTCTACTTTCATATATACAGCCTTACTTGTTGGAACCTCTAAAACACAGTATTAGGTAGCACATTATTGTAGGTGCTTGGATGGCATATATTAATATTTTGCTAATTATAAACTCTGTTTTAATTGATGATATGGTATGTAGAAAATTAATCCAATCTTTACGACAAATTTTGAATTGTGTTAGGAGACAAAAACAGTAAATTCCAGAAAGACCATGCAAGTGCATGATAGTGTTTTAAAGAATATGAAATTAAGACAGATTTCATGCTAAATGTCAATTTTGCAAAGTTAAGAAGATTACCGCAGTGCTGAAATGGACTGAAGACAGAGGAGTAAAACTGACAAAACATCTTGCCACAAATATTATAAGAGGAGAGAGGTGGCACTGTAACATGGCTGCTAGTGTAGCCGCCTCACAGTTCCCTGGTCCTGGATTCGAATCCAGTCTGGGGCAAAGTTTCCGTGTTCTGCCTGTGTGTGAATGGGTTTTCCCCAGGCACTCTGATTACCTCCAATCTTCCCAAAGACATGTCAATTAGTTTAATTAGTGTCGTGTCCCCGTGTGTGTCCTCCAGTGGACTGGCTTCTCATTCTGTGTGCAGCTCTGCTCCCAGGATGTGCTTTGAGTGTTCAGTCCTTGCCTGGGTAATCAACATTCTGATAACGGATAGAAAGAAGAGAACATGTGTGACATTTCAACAGAGCTTTTAAAAAAATTCCATTTTGTTTTGTGAGATAAACAAAGAGAAATGATTTAAATGGCCATTCTTTTCTTATCCCACACTTTCATTATGCCATTTATAGACTAATTGTGTATCATTTATAGACTAATTGTGTAAATTGTGAATTTCCATTTTGCAGAAAAATGAAATTTTGTGTTACAAGTGAATGAGTAAATGTTTTGTTTTCTTCACAATCACAAAAGAACTTTGCCAGTTGGATGTCTAAAAATTTTTTCTGAAAAAGAGTATTTGGTGAAACATACTACTAAGTGGACAGAAAAACATTCAGTCCTTAACTGGCATAGTTTATAACTGCACAAAAATAAAATACAATGTTTTGATTTTAAAAAACATGCATTTTCATTGCTCATGCAAGTGATATACAGTACACTCTTTACTTGTTTGTATTAAACTGTTTGCATTGTTTAATGACAAGGCACAATAAAAATGAGCATGTTCGGAAAATGAATTAGTCACAGGTGTCCAGTAACTGGAAACACACAAGCTAAGATATTTTGGAACAGCAGGGCATGCTCTCTGATCTGTGGCAACTAAAGAAAGTTATTGGTCTCTGTCACTTATTATTGGTGCTCTTTCCTTACTGATTCACCAGTAACATCAGGACACCACATCTGTGTCTGGCTTGAGCTGAGAAAAGCATGCAGACTCCTGAACGGAGAAAAATAATCAAAGGATGACATTACAGATATGCTTTAACTGACAGTAAAACTTCAGTGAAGTGGAGATTCAATCAGCATTGAGACTAATGTGCTGTCTTTATCTCCATACAGATTTACCAGAGATTAGTGTGAGCCACAGCAACCTGACAGTGATGGAGGGAGACAACACCACTGTCATCTGTAATGGGTCAGGGTCGCCTCTGCCTGATGTGGACTGGACTGTCACAGGGCTCCACTCCATTAACACGCATCAGGTAAATGCCATCTTGACTTAACAGGACTTGTGTCCACATACCTGAAGCGTTTCTTGAAAAGAAGGGGTGACGGCACAGAATTTGTGGGACTGTGGAACAAGTGGTTGGTGGTGGGGGAGCAGCCCATCAATTTACTGGTTAATATTTACATAGTACTGGTTAAGGCCAGTACTATGGCTTCCTTCATAAAATGGCTGGATGAGACCCTAAGATCAATAAGCTACTAGCTATCAAATGGACAAAATGGCCTCCTCTTGTTTGTAAACTTTGTTGTGTGATAATTTAACGTTATTGCCTTGTAGCTTCAGGTTCCTGATATCAATTCTGCTATCTGATGTCCATCTCTCTGTAGGTTGTGTACATTTTCCTCATGTGTCTTGCAGGTTTTATCTAGGTGCTTCAGTTTTCTCCTGCATCCCAAAGACATGCTGGTTAGATTTGGTTGGCTGTTCTAAATGATCCCTTTCTTTGTGTCCCTGTGATGGCCAGTCATCCCTTCATGGAGGGGAGGTGTCATGTAATTTCACTCCTGCCTTGTGCCCTGTGCTTGCCTTGACCTTCACCGAGATAAGCTACTTTCTGATAAGGGATGGATTAGATTTAAGGGTGTTTCACAAAGCCACTGAATTTACAGAACCCAGTAAAAAATAATCCAAATGCTAAGCAATTCACTACTTGAGGTTTTTTTAGACATCCAGTCCCTAATCTTTGAAATTCCACCTGTTTGCTTTAGTGACGTTAAAGCTGAACTGAATGAGTCTTTTTTGTTGTAATCAGTGGTGTGCCATAGCACAAGATAACCATTTTTAAGGTCATCTACTTTGCACAAAATGTCAACATACAGCTACTCAGGTAGGAATTTAGTAAACCAAATCCAGTAAGGTTTAAATAATATTTTATAAATATTCCTTCCTCCTTTCTTAAAATCTAATAATCTGATTAACTGAAAATGGTCATTGTATGTAACTGATTTAGAGAAATATAATTTAAACAGGATTTTGGTGTTGGATATTTTAATATGCATGGTATTGTAGGTGTTCTTTGTATCATTAGTATTCCTTTCTGATGTGCTTTGTTTGTTTGTGTGTGTCTGTATGAAACACCTTAGCTCATTTCAGCATTATCCTGTGTGCTCAGCAAGACACATTTCTCACTTAAAACATGAAATCTGATACTTTCATCTTTCAAATGCTTTATTCTGAGGATTTAGGTTTGTGTTCCATTGTAATCCAACTCCCGTGCACTGAAAAGGTTCCCTAAAGCTGATCCATATACTGTTGAAGAAATGTCTCTTTTTCTGCTTATCCAGATTAATTTTATCACAAAAATCTGACAAGCAAAGATTTGTAGCTAAAAAGAGCCTTAACAGCTCTATTGACATGAAAAAGCTACATATTAACATTTTTGTGGTGTCACACTTCCCACAGCATAAATTAAGAAACTGGAAAACCAAATATATTTGTTATACCCAAGGTATTTCCTGGTTATTCAATTTGCATGGATAGACGGATCAGTGAGCAATAACACTGTACCTTCATGTCACTTTCTCTTCCTGTAGACCAACGTGAACTGGCCAAATGTCCACTCTATCAATTTGACTCTGGTCAATGTGAGCAGGGATGACAACAGCTTCCTGTTGACCTGTATTGCAGAGAATGTGGTGGGGATGACCAATGCTTCCATCCAGCTTTCAGTCCTCTGTGAGTTTTCATTCTTCCTACTCTCCTCTAACATGATGATTCTTCCAGGTCTTCCTACTGCTTCATGGTTCAATTACATTAAAGCTCAAGATACCACTACAATCTGATTTTGTAGGAGTCCTGAATCTAGATCGGTGGTCCCGTGGTGAGCTTGTGGTAGTCTGAAGGGATGCTGGGTTTTACAGATACAGAACCTTCAGTCTGTAGCTAAAGAGCATGAATGTCTTGGCTAATTGGATCCTATAATTGATTCAATTAAATAACTGTTATAACCTACTGTAGTTCAAGTCCTGGCTTAGACACAGACTAAATGTGTGTTACCCTGAGCAATTAATTGAATGTCTTTATTCTACATCCTTCTGATGAAGAAACAGAATCTATTTAAGTCTGTAGTTGTCAAAGTATTTTTTGCCTCATTTCTAAATTATTTTTATCTTAAATCTACTTCAAGAGACAGCAATAGGAAAGTTTATTATTACAAATAGGTTTCTGCACGTGGTCAGGTTCTGTTATTATTGCTGTGGCCAGAACTATTTTAAGCTGTTACAGGTTTCAAAACTGTATCAAAGTTGCTGACAGCAGAAATAGCAATATTTTCATATAAGAAAGGGATAAACCAAATTCTGATTTGCCTTTTGACACTTCAAAGTCTAGGCCAGAATTTTTAGAAAGCACAATCTCACTTTAATCGCAAGGAGATAAGAACTGAAACTGAATCCTCCAATTAGCAAGGGTACACCTTTGAACGGGTGTAAAACCATACACCTCTATAAATAAACTGAATAAAAAAAGAAAGGTAGCTGGGATTGCACTGTTGGCAAAAACACATTTAAAATAGAACATGTACTGGCTGTACTGGGAGAGGGTGCAGTTTGGTTTATTAAAGGAATGTGAAATATGAATTTAACAGCTTCAGTTCTGTGTGAATTCCAGGAGTACAATGTGTACTTATATTCAAAAACACTCCTTCAAACGCTAAATGACAGTAAGCCAGCTAATCCTGTCGGTTATTGATTCCACGCGAAGAGGCGCTGAATTACTGAGATGCCACTATTTCATCCTTAAAAACAAAAGCCTGGGAAAGATGGCTCAAACTTGTCTCATTCCCTTATTTATATAATACACATGATTGCATTTCATTATAGCAAGGGAGAGCGGGTCAGGCCGAGAGATCATGGGAATAATTGTGTAAGGTCCTCCCGTTTATTGAGCCCAGTGATGCAGTGCAGACATTTGTTTAGATCTCTCCAGGTCACCTAACCCTCCCAGTAATTAGAACTTGTCCCAGCAGCATCCCTGGTTTCTGTGGAAATGCCATAAAATGGTGTTAACAGCTGCAGTATTTAGTTAGACTAACTGACAGTAAAATGAGGCAGTGATTACATGCTGTTAGAAAGTTACTTCCAGTGTTGTTAATAGGGTGCTTTATTCTGCTTCAGTGTTTGGAGCACACTTTCGTGTTAACTGCTTATTATCCTGATATTCTCTGTCCCTATCCTCCATCACTGATGCCTTCTTTACCCTTCTTGACCTTAATAGTGTTGAATGACTAAAAGCCTGTAAAGAGACAATTGCCATTATTTGTAGGCTGTTCTGAATGATGGATCAGAAAATTGTTTATTTTCTCTATTAGCCCTGCATCTAAGGATAGACAATTCCTATAGTGCAAAGGAACAAGTAATACTGTAGGTTTATTCCATGCTGAAAAAAAGAAGAAAGAGAACACAACGTTTCGGCCGTGGAGCCTTCTTCAGGTGTGTTATAGTGGTGCAATTATAGCAATTATAGCAATTATAGTCCTATAATTCCTATAGTGGCCCATTCCTAGTCTAAGACATAATGTGCACAGACTTTGACAACTAGGCGTGTTCTTAGTACACTTGAAGTTTGATTTTTTAATTAAAAATAAGTTCAGAATGTTTTACATAGTTTTATTAGCACATTGCTGACAATAACTCACTGCTGATCCAGTAGTCACAAATTCATTGCAAGGTTTAAAAAGAATGCCTTACATAACCAAGCTAAAGAATCCAAATCTCTTAGTCTTGAAGAGAGAGGAGAATATGAGAGGACCCAATAAGAGTGCTCAAATCCTGAACTATACTGACAGTTTCACTGAAGTAACAGTAACTGAAGTTAGTTTGATAAATTTTCTCCAGATTAACAGTAAAACATGGAACAAAAGACAGAAGAAGAAATTAAGATGAAACAATTGTCCTTTTTTAAATTTATGTCATTTAAAACTGAGTACAGTAGTCACATATTTATTCTTTATCCAAAAAGTTGAAGTCTGAAACAAAACAGGCTCAATAGCTTCCTCTTGTTCCTATCTTTTCTATGGATCTGAAAGACCTTAGTTATCTGTAAAGAAATGGGAGCCTATGGGTTCTATTTTCATCAAATGTGTTACACAAAAGCAATCTTTGAGAAATTCACTGCAGTGGTCTTGAGGCAATGTGAAGTTTATGTCGACACATAGCAAGGTTTTCACCAGGATGCAGTGACATTATTTTTCTAGACAAAGGGTATCATAGCCTGAAAACAACCCCAGGCTCTGATTTCAACCTCAGCACTTAAAAACATTGGTTATAAAGGTGACCATGAGGGGCAGCGCACCTTCTGTTGTAGTAACAAAAAATATTTTTACAAGGCATTACACGCACAGAAAACTGAACTGTAAAAACCACTGGTGGTAGTTTTGATCTTATCTATACTACAAACTCACAAATCACATCTGATTTAATCATCAGATTTTGTAATAATCAGTCTTTGCCTGTTATGTTTTAGCAGGTTTAAGAATGCTCTAAAAATACAAAGTTGCTGTATCTAAGAATATTAGCAAGTGTTTTTTGTCACTTTAAGTCGCCCTTCTCTGGGAAACTTGGTGACATCTGCAATACAGAGCAAATTTGAAGATTTTTAACAAACTTCAGACAGCCTTGCTTTATTGTATTTAAGGGATCCTTCACAAGTTTAAGCTCTGCATGTCATGCTTAGGAGATGCTGATCTGCTGTATGTTCCTGAAACCAAGCTTTGAGCTGGGGGAGATCAAGCATTTCCTGTGTGTGCATCTAAGCTGTAGCAGCCCCTGTATTATATGAAATAGAACTCTTTAGGTAGTTTTATATTTATCTTATATCGATACACTTTGTGCAAATATTTTCTAAATCAGTCTAAATAACTGTTTTTTATTGCACATGCAATTAATAATCTAACATTAAAAAGTCTTTGTATATACAGTATCAAACTGTGTGCAATGGCATCTCAATTCAAAGGCATGTACTGGAGCCAAAGAACATTCTACTAAAAACCGCCCCCATATAAAAAGTACTTCGAAAAGTAACAGGAAGGGGGTGTAAAAGAACTACAGGCTACAACAGTGTACTTGTAGGTTTTAAAGCTCCCTCAAGTTTGTCGTTTGCGGCTATTTTTGAATGTATAAATATTGTCTTCTCAGACATTCAATACTCCCTGTTAGTACAGGGAACTGCCTATACGGTGGCACTCTGTTGTTGCCACAGGTACAGTAAATGACATTTGATTCCACCAGTTGCAAGTTATACAATTGAATAGGCATAAAAATCCATTTGCAGGGAAGCTGCTAAAGTGTAAGCAGGTCCCTCTCAGGCAAAATCCGGTCTTACCTGTGGCAACAAGGAGAAATGTAAATGCCACAGTCAGACTCGCAAAGTAAAGGAGGACTGCTGAAATGAATCATTCGATTTTGTTCTGAAGGAGCAGTGAGGATGCACTCTGTTGAGTGACTGCTGCAGGAGGCAAGGAGAATTCTGTAAATGACAAGCCTTTTTTTTCTGAAGAAATAGGAGTTGGCAGCACTCAGGGAAGGATCCTGCAGCATGCTGAATTCCAAATAGGCGTCATCTGTGTTGTCTTGTGTGCATGCTCACACTTGTCTCCGGGGAAGAGCGGATTTATGGCTCTGAAGCTTCCTGTTATCAAAATGAATGAAAGCACTGGGCAGCTGGGAAAAAAGATTTTAAGACTAACTGTGATGATCCAGTGCTATCATCACCTTGTTATTGCCCACACATTGTCTCAACTGGGTTACAAATGACTTAGTAGATATTTGTATGAAATAACAGACAGGTTTGCCAGAGTATTAGCCGCCTCTATACAGTTTCACATTGTAATTCTGCACCCCTCTCTTTGAGCTTTGTACAGCTGTCGCTCTGTTGTTGTAAATTCTCCCATGATGCTGGCTGGTAGGACCCGTAGTTGACGTCTCACTACAGATACATTTTTTTATGGAGTTGGTGGGATGGTGTCCTGGCACATAAGGCTTTTAAAAGCGTTGCATTTTTCAAGCACTACATTCTCCATAGACAAACCCTCCCTCTGGAATATGTGAAAAAATCCATCTGTGTCCTTGTATTTCACTTTCTAATGCTAAATAGATTTTCATTTTTGTGATTGCTCCCTGGAAGATTTTATTTAAATTTTTCTGGACAGGAACACATTTAAAAAAAAAAAATCAAACTCACAGTGTCTGGTATGATACAATCCTCACAATACTACTAATATGAATAATACTTGTGATTCAATGAATAATTGCTTAGGTAAGTGAATTTTAATGAAACATGAAGCAAAAACAATACACTTTATAATGTGTATTAAGAAACATACATACTGCCGAAGTTACAAGTGTCACCTTGCCAGACAATCTGTTAAATGAACACAAAAAAGTCAAAATGTGCCTTTTTCAATCTTACCTACAGTAAGTAAAAAACAATCTTTTCATCGGTGGTACATTGTGCTAGTCTACGGAAGCACATTGTTGCCATCAAGGAAAAAAAAATCCACGTGGTATCTCGGAATTACATAAAGTGCGTTAACAGCCTGTAGCTTCTACAATAAGTGCTGTCATTGCACAATGTCATAGGCTGTTCATAGTTGCACTCATATGATCATTGCTATCTTGTAATTATAAGATAATTTCCTATCTCACAATAAGAAGATCATTTAATATCTCGTAATAACAGGATAATTTCATATCTCGTAATTACGAGATAATGTACTATCTCATAATTACGAGATAATTTTCTCGTAATAACGAGATACCACACGTTTTTTTTCCTTGATAGCAGCAATGCACTTCCATACTAATAAGATAAGATTTCTGGGGAAAGATAAACTAAATAAAAAAAAACAAGTCAATTTGCATTAAGACTCCATTACAATTCAAAATTACATATAAAAATGACCAAATAATAAACAACTTAGGTCTGAGCAACTTATCACAATAAAATAATTGGAAATTCTTCTAAATACTATATACAGTAAGTAATACAACTTAATTCTTAATATAATAATTTAAATATAGAAATAACCTTAGAAATAATCTTATACGACATATATTGCTACATTTTTCTACATACAGTACAGTATATGAATTGCATACAGTATATATATATAGCTTAATTTTTTCAGTATGTCTTATTTGTATAGCTATTTGGTAATTAATATAAATTCAGTATTTTTGATCCAAATCAGTTCCGAGCACAAATTTCCATGTAAACTTTGTTGCCTGAGGATTAAATGTCTGAATTAAACTATGTAAGACAATGTTTATGGCATGTGAATGAAAACCATTATGATTCCCTGATTACAGATGGTGAGGTTCCAACAAACTGACTCAAAGATAGAGGCAGGGATTTTGCCAAGAGAATGCTTATTTTCATCTCATTTGGCCCAGATCCTTCACAGTAGATCTGTTTGTGCATTTAGTAAGCAAGAGAACAACATGCCGGGCAGAAAAGTTCTCAACTGTTCTGGGGGGTGATCACCCACAGTGTCAGTGAACAAAGTGTGTGATTTACCTGGACCTGCCTGGAGCAGAAACGACCATGGGACTTGAGTCAGGAATGTAACATTCGAAATCAGTTCAAGGAATGTCTTCACAATCAACAGAGGTTCAAAGATCTAGGCAAAAAAGTAAGAATTAACTTCAGGTACATTCAGGACAGAAAACATGAGGCACTTCCCTGTGGTTGAAGCTGAATTTTTAGGATCCTTGGTGGATTTTGGTGGAAAATCATGTATACAAGCAATGATTAAGAGGGGCTGAATGGCTACTTGGCATTTGTACTGTATACCTCCAGTGGCATATTCCAGTCCCTGACAATGGCATGAGTTAGAAGCAAAAGCAAAGTGTGAAACATTTCAGCAAATGGCTCATGAAAATCTCCTGATGTCTTTTACTGTATCCCTACCCCTCAATGCATAGTTTCCCCAGTGCACTAATTCTCCAATCTGGCTGATACACAGTTCCCCCTCGTATTATGTCTCTGATGGAACCGGAGAGGCGGCACGACACCTGCATCGAGTTCACCGTGCGCGGCAACCCACAGCCCACACTGATTTGGCTGATGAATGGTGAAGAGATCCAGCAGAATGATTACAAGCGTGTAGAAATGGCACACTTCATGGACTTCCAGGAGGGCTGTCTGACTCTGAGGAACCCCACACACCACGACAATGGCAACTATACCCTGGTGGCCACCAATGCCCTTGGAAGTGTTTCCCAGACCATCTATGGCCACTTCCTGCACCCCCCTTTCACAGAAGGTACTGGTACAATAACTCTCTTTTGGCTTTGTGTCTGTCTTCATCTCTTTGTAGATGAGACAACCAACGGGGCACCAGTAACTGTACGGTACCTTAAAGTCTTCTCTCTTCACTGTGCAATTTAATTTACAGTTCAAAGGTTTTGGTCGGACCTTGAACGGTTTAGCACTTTGGCATCATGAACTACAGATCTTTAACACACATGGCTGAGAGAAGGACAGCCTTGGTGGTATGACCATTGGAGCCCCAACTACATGCAATGAGCCAAAGAGCTGCTCCATAGTAATGATGAGGTCAGGGGATTGAAGTAAAGTGATGCATGCTGGGATAGGAATGTTCCCTATATTTATACTTAGCTGGGAGCAAGTTAATCTTGCTCTCAATCTTCTGTTATAAATGCTGCTATGATTTAATAACAGCAGAAAGGAATACAACATTACATTGGCTATCACAGACAAATGGTTACCTGAACAATGATACTTTATAAAGTTGGTATTAAAAAACTTCACAGTTAATTAAACACTGATTTTCAGAGGCTAATGTCAGTCAGATATTTTGAAAAGCAGATTTATTGAGGTGATGCATTATTTTCTATTTTTGAAATTCTTTCCCTGCGCTTCACAATAGAGAGCCGTTCCCCACTTATTCCACACAGCTCTCACAGAGAGTGATTACCGTTTAAAAACAATGAGAGATAAGGACATATGTTGGAAGTCATAAAGATAAACAAAGAAATGTTAAAACACCCTTTTTTCATGTGGCGTTATCTTAGTAAAATAGTAATAGTAACTATCAAAAATAAATTCATAAATGAGTTTCCAATGATATGTCTCCACTGATTCTACTAATATAAATATAAATACTTCTTTCTTTTCTTTTTCAGATGACTATGACTTAAGTAAGTTTCTTATCCATTTTTTAATTTGATTTAAAAGAAAAAAGAAATGCTTTTATGTGGTATGTTATTAGATTCTAATTACTCAATGGGTAATTACTAAGGGTGTAAGTATGAAATATTCATAGTGGCCAAGAAGTTAATCATTCTGAGACAGCAGTGTCTGAATTTAGTAATACTCCGAGTGTTGAAAAGCTGTCACTGCCAACAGGGTAGTACAGTATGTTATACAGTATTTGGCCATGTACCCAATTGCCACCCCGATCCAAGTGATCTGCACTGTAACTACTGTTACTGTTCTGAAGCTAAACATAAAAGCAGCACTTTGTGTGACCTTCATCCTAAACTTCTCAGATGTAGATCTTCAGCACTTCATTATAATTTTACACGCATTATAAAGCATGACGAGAGAGAGAGTGACAGATTGTTGCTGTCAGAGATCAAATGAAGTTGGATGATCCTGCTTCATTGAGAGAAAGGAAGGCGTGCAGGACAGACAGACTCTTGAGAAATGCTGGTGTAAGTTAGCTCTATGGTCCTCTGACCACATTATCGGAGGACAATTGTAGATACCCAGTGTCGAACCAGTTCTGGCATAGATTTCCCAAATGAGGGAAGCAGAATGACTATGTGTTAACCAAGGAAATGCTTACTGGGAAAAGCCAGCTGCCAAGGTTCCTGGAGGAGAGGAGAGTAAAATCAACTAAATGCACCATAGTAATGCTAATTACTGTTGCACTGAACAGGAGGATGGGCTGCACTGAGTGGATATGTTCCAGTGTGTAGCTGGGCCTCCAGGAGTTCATCCACCATATGACCGTTTAATTTGCTGGCAATTACTCTGTGATCTCAAGTGTCAAGCCTTCATACTTTTTATTCCACGGCCCAAACTGGAAATACAATATTTCCTGCCTGAAACCGAGAAACAGGATTGCAGAGGTGGCACGGCAAAGAGTATGATCTTTGTGGTGGTTTTAGAAAATGTTGACAGAGACAGATGAATTTGTCCTAGGCATCCAAAACGTTTATAATGATAGTTTTGAAGGGATAATTCAGTGGTAGAAATAAAAAGTAAAAGGAATGTATGCGTAGAAAAGGTACCTGGTATTTCAAAACGTTTGTGTTACATTCAAATGATAAAAAGCAAAGAGAGGGCAGGGAGCATGAAGTAAAATTACTCTGTTTTTTTTTTTTATAGAACCTCTAGTTTATAAACTATGGAGCATATAGAGGTCACTAATTGAGCTGAGACTTCTCCAGCTTTAATTATTGTTGTTAGTCTTATCATGATTTTAGTCATTACTATTTTATTACTGAATGCGATTAATAACAGTACTGTAACCTTCTATTAAAAACATAAGCAGCACATGAAAATCTGATTCTGGAAAAAATTATGAAACGAGTTTGTTACGAGAGTTTCAAGTTAACCAGATAGCATTTTGCCTGTGAGTAACGAGGATGGCAATTTAATGAAAATATGTACTGATTTGTAAATGTGCGCTCTGACATTCTGTACTTCTTACTTCCACAGGTGGTACTCCTACTCCTCCCTTGAGTGTCACACCAAGGCCAGAGGAGGACACATTTGGGGTGAGTGTGTAGACTAAAGGTAGCGATTTACTTGGGTTTGGGTTTTAACAACATTTTCCAATTTATCATTGCCATCCTAGGCAATTAAAGAATTAACAAAGTTAGGCATCCTAGGCAGTTAAAAGAATTAACAAAGTTAACAACTTCAGATTTAAAAGTCGACTTGCCACTTACACAGCCATAGCTTTACACGGTCTGCTCTGGAAAATAAAAAATATTGAAGCACACCTACAAGATTTACCATTTTTAAATGATTGTTTTTATGCTTGTATTTAATATCTTGAATTCCCATAAGATGTTAGAAGGGTGGTTTTTTAAGGGTTAGAGGCTAAACTTTAAGCACAGTATATCCAAATTTGGTTTTACACACTACTCACAATTGCGAGTACTACTTGCGAGTCGACTGCACATCGACTATAACGTGTTATAAGTCTCATATGATTCATATTCATATTCTCAGATACAAGTAAATATGCATTTAATTAATTTAGTAATCATGCCTTTATCATCATGAACTAAACATCAAACATATTGGAATAATAGCTCAACTTTCGAGAATTGTAATGTGAATATAAAAAAGTTTTATACTCAAAGACCTGTTGGTCCGAAATCCTTGATGAGTTAAACAATCCGGTGAGAAAATGGAACTCAGCAGTTTGGTCCTTGGTCCGACTTAGCAACTATCTGTTTTGTGCAGGGAGGAGAGGAAGAGAGAGAACTTTGCTGTGTTGCTGGGAGTAGCTCTTCCAAAAGTTACTGCAACTGAACACTGAAAACAGTCTTTAAAGCAGTTTGTGCACAGCTGTCTTCTTTGGTACAGCACACAGCTGGGAGAACTCAGTTCAGTATATAATCGGATTTTCAGGACAACTGTCTTTTTAACTTGATCAGGCAAAAATAACAGTGGAATTGCAAACTCACTTTCTCGACCTGGCATCTAAGAGAAAGGTTCTAGTCCCTTCTCAGACTGCTAGCAGTCACTTTGTTGGAAAAGTCAGATCAGTTGGAGAGAGATGAGGAGTTAGTGAGTTAATCAACGAAAAATGGTGATTGGCTAAGACGCTGAGATGCTGTCAGGTATAGTTCTGTCATCCACTCTTAAGATCCTTCCTTGGTGGATCTTCTTTGGTGATGAACAGTGACCTTGAACTTGTGGTCTTAGGAAGAAACAGACTACAGACTTGATGGAGCCCATCTGTGCTGTATATCATTACATGGTTCTGCACAGTTTTACAATGTCTCTCATCAGAGGGTCCTCTTACCACATTCCTCTGTAGTTACAGAGAGGCACCAAGCTACTTGTTCAAGGCAACACAATTATTATTAGAAATCATTCATAACAATTCTAAGTGTAATAATAGGACTTGTTGCTACTCCAGATTCATGAGGTCAAATGCAAATGGTCATCTTGGTGGCATTGTGCTCTGATGATACCAGAAGGCTTTGCAGATTTTCTCTTGTTGAGCTCCATGAAGTTGCCCCCCCTACAAACAGCACAAACGATGGAACCTCCCTCATTCATTAGTGCTACATTTTGAAAGTAACTTCCCAGCTGCTTTTATTTGCCAGATATAGAACCTTCTTTTTTGGGGGGTAACCTTGCCCAGCTCCCCTACAACTTCGTAGGAGAACCTAACCGGTCTCATTTGTTAGTGTAGCGTTTGTGCCGATTTGTGCCGTTGAAAGTAACTATCCCAGCTGCTTTTGGTTCCCAAGATATACTGTAGTGCCTTCTTTTTCAGGTGATCACGTGATCCATGCACAGTGACCTTGATCTCCAGTAACCATGTCTGACGAGTTTAAGTGCTCTGTTACTGGTGCGAGAGTAAAAATTCTGGGTGGGGGGCAGCAGTGGATTTTGCATTTAATATCAGTATCTTCTGTGCATTTGTGTAAATAGGAAAATGTAATTTGTCAATCAGTTTCTCATTGTTTCCTTCTTAAATAAACATGCGCAAAACATGGGTTTTGTAAAGATTTGACCCGTCTGTGGAACCACGTATTTAAAAAGACTTGAGTTTGCAACTTTATGAAAGACATGACCATTGTTGCTTTTTTTATGCATAGCACATTCATCAACGTGAAAAAGAACCAGGATGTTTTTTAAGGGGCACTGTGTACACTGTGTTACCAATATTGCATTTAAAAAATCTACGTTTTTGAATATTTGAAATAATATTTAGATTCTTAAAACTGGCTTGTACAGCAAGACATGATTTTCATATTTGTCTTGGCACAAGACAGTCCTGGTGTCTTAACTGTTTCCCCAATGGCTTCAGAGCAAAACACAGATATTAGTGCAGTTAAATCAATCCCCAGTAACACTCTATTTGGCTGTTATATTATAAAACACTAACAGTACTGCTGTAATTAATGTAAGCCACCTATTACAGTTATGAGCATCAACTATTCATGCTGGTGTGTGAAGTGGTGTGTGGTAAGGGGAAAAGGAGACAGTTGGGAAACAGCAGTAAAACGTGTTCTAGAGGCCCCAAACTTTGACTTTGGGTCTGACAACACCTGCAATTGTGCATCTCTTGATCTCTGCAATGGGGCTTTTGTTGCTCACTTTTTTTCCGTTTGCTCCAGCCTCATTACACATCAGCTTCCTCTGGATTGCTGCCTTTCCCCCGCCTGACCACAGTTGTTTTCCTTCCTCTTAAAAATGTAATTTCTCTTAGCTTTGGGCTATAATTGGTTAGATGAAGATTATTTTATTCTCAATAAAGCCTTAATAGCTGTGGTGTGGAAGCAAGCTTTGGGACACAGAACACATGCTTCCAATTGCTCTGGTGTCCTATCTTAATTATATAGAAGGTTCAAGCGGAAGACAATTTTAGTAAGCATTTCGCTTATTTTTATTTTCAGAGCTATATTATACCTAGCACATTTTTAGCAAAATGGATGCAAGTGAGAAATAGGAGACATTGCTTTCTTATGCTTAGATGAAGTAGAAATTTGAGTACTAAAGTTTGGGACTAGTGGGTCAACATAATCGCCTTTGATTATGATCTGTATTATTACAAGTTGTAGTATAGTATAAAGAAGGGTGATCTAGCAAAACGTGGGATACAGTACATCTAATGTACTGTCCTACATAGTGAAGCAAGAAATATGTTTTGGGCCACCAACCCTAGTAAATGAAGTGTCGGATTTAAAATACAATAAGCCTGAACAGAGAGCATGCAGCATATCAAATAATTCAATATACTGTACTAGGACAATTATGGTGTAAGTCATCTACAACAAGAAGTGTACTGTAGGTGTGCTGTGCTGTTGATAACGCTTGTGTGGTTGCAAGCCAGAGAGATAGACAGGGGTACAGCTTTCGCCTGAGTGGCTGAGCTTTGAGAAGATGTCAGAAGGTGGTCAGAGATATTACAATCCTGAATTTCTAAAGCTGGGAAAGTGGACAAGAGAGACGTGTGATGGAACATGGCAGGTAGGAAAGTGACTATGCAGACAACAGAATATATACTGTATACTGCACATAGAGAGAAAAGTGGAAAAAAAGTAACCCCAATTTTTTGCAACATAGGACAGAAAAAATAAGAAATGCTACAAATAAGAGGAGGTTATTTCGTCTGTTGGGTTGTTTTGCAGTATAGTGAACCTATGTTTTTATCCGGCCTGAAAAGCCAGAGTCTGTGCCTCAGCCACCTACTTTTTTCTAGGATTTAAGTGTAAAAAAGTGTTTCTTATTCTCCTTCCTCAAATAATTCCATTTGAGTTTCAAATTGTGACCTTTTTATTATTGGGGCATGTCCAGCCCATAAGCTGAAGTATCTACAATACAATCAATTCAATGATACAAGTTATACTACAACTAAGAGCACTGTGTTGCCCTTACGGTAGGGATATATAGAATGTGCAAAGTTTTTTTCGTGCCAAAGACATTTAGACTAGAGTCTAAAAGTCTTTCTAATGTGCTCAAGATAAATCTTCCTTCTCACTGAGACTTGATGATAAATAAAATTTCTAAAATAGAGTTTACGTTCCCACTCTTCTCTGAAACAAGAAATGTGCTACAGGAAGGGTTAAAATGGTCAACTTCAGGCAAGTGCCAGTTAGAGAATCTATCAGACTGCTGACTCCTTCAAACAGGCAGTGTTGCACGATCACATTCAATGTACATTCACATTTGTTTTTACTTCAGGAGAAGCAAAAATGTTGTATTAAATCTTTATTAAATTAATATTAAAACTTCCATCAGTCTTCAGTGCACTCTTTAGAAAGCAACATATCGAAAATGTAGGTGTCTTCAAAGTCTCAAGGAAATTTCAGCTACTCGATTGCCCTGTTTTGTGGAAGAATATTCATCTCTCAGGGCAGTTGGATATGAATGAATATTAAGAAAATTAAGAAAGAGTATAAGGGCAGCCTCCAAATACTTATTGGTTATATCTATAGTGATATAGGAATAAATGCATTGGAGTTCTTGTTATCTTTAATATAGATGCAGAGTACAAGAGGCAGTTTGCCTGAATTCTTTACCAGCCAGGGTTAGCATGTGAGAAAGAAAATGATCCTGTAAACTGGAGAACTCATTGAAAATCTTCACATGGCGCTATAGTCACTTAGCCATGTATAATTTGCTTTTTACAGTGACAGACCACTTACTGTATGCCTGGCTTGTGAAAGCTATTCTGTGCCCATGAGCTGTGTTTTATTGAAGGTTTGACAGGATGGTGTTTAGAGTAACTGAATCCTCTCTTCTCCTTCTCTTAGGTATCAATTGCTGTTGGCCTTGCTGGATTCGCCTGTGTGCTTCTGGTTGTTCTCTTTGTTCTCATCAACAAATATGGCCGCCGTTCTAAGTTTGGAATGAAAGGTAAGAAAAAAAGCAACTTTTTCAAAAGGCTTTATATGCTAGATGGGTTTGGTTCTGACCTCTGGAGTTTCTTACACATGTCCTGTGGAAGTTGCAGGGATTGTGAGGGTTTGTGACTGCTGCCAAAATAAAAAAAACAAACCCAAAGTCCACTTCAGTTGAAGTCAATGACTTCAAATGGCAGTCTTAGAGGTGTGCCAACAACCACCTGGAGCTTAATACCCTTAAAACAGTGGACATGGAGAATCCGGAAACATTCTCCAAAAGGGTTGGGTGCTCGGTTTTTGCAAAGATAGAATTAAAAGGATTGTGATTATCAGTGCTCTTTCACAGACAGCATTCATTGTTTTATTTCTGAATATTGTCTGGTTTGCGTGCAGAAGGTGCCTTTCCACAGCTTGTATTTCATTTATTTTACAATCCACTGAGCAGCTCTGTATGCCAGTGCCTTGTACAAACTCGGGCTTTATTTGAACAAGATGAGTCGATTCCACAGTGTTTCATCAAGGCAGTAAAAACGGATAGAGAAAGTCATTGTTCATTCTGGTCCATATTTGCAATATCGCAGGGTGATTATTTCCTGTAATGCAAAAAGACTGGGTTGCAATGGTGTCAATCATGCTGAGAAATTCAAAAGGGGATTAATATGGCTTGGGTAGAGCTTAAGCTTTTATTTTGGGTCATATCCAAGTACTGTTTATCAGTATTTACTGGCATCTGATAGTGTCAGTTTTAATGTATTTCTTTTTGCAATAGGATGTTTGTTTCAGCCATGGGCCCTAATGCCCACATCAGTGCTTGGCACTGACAAAGGGGCATCATTCCTTGCAACACTTTTAATCAGTGGCATGGCTGCCAGATTCTCCCTGTCTTCACTGGTGGATGTGAAGACTGAGACCAATGGGTTTTTTTAGTTATGCTGGTGTGTTGGCTTGGATTTTGCATTGAGTTGCCCCCCAAAATAACTTTGGTCTCTGTAAATCCAGCCCTATAGGAGCTGTTGTCTTTGAAGTATTATATCAACCTACTTTTTCTTTTTGTGGTTTTATACTTAACTGTTAATTGTTAAAATGCTGTCTTTTATAAAAACTAGATTAAATCTGGATACAGTTATCAATATAGGGCACTCCCATCATTGAGACAATGAAAATCAAAATGAACTGAAATGTATGAATATTGATAAATTTTCTGAATACATGCAAAAATGATGCTTAGCCTTAAAATGTGTTTTCCAGAACCACTGTATAAAAGTCCATGCAACTTTATTTCTTCAAAATATTTTACTTTATTAACTCTGTCTAGTTCAAAGCCATGGTATGTGTATTGACTGGCAGGTGGGCAAAAGAAAAAAATGAAATCTGATCTTAATTTTGCCCAGTTTCAGAAAACTATTTCTGAATGAGAAAAGAAAGGTTTCAACAACCACCACCAGCAACAACAACAGTGTTAAAGGCAACGTTTTTTTTCTTAAACTCAATACAAGAGCCTGCAGCAATTTATTTGTCTTTAAGCATCAATAGGATAGTAATAGCCTGCTGTATCTGATGTTAACTACATTAGAATACCCTGAGGCCTCTTCTGTTGCCTGTTGTCTGCTAAATGAATGCGATCAGTGCTGGCTGGCGATGTTTGGCTTGGCTCTTTGCCATCTTCATTGACTTTCTCCATTTCACTCTGGGTCCCACAGGGGCACTCTTTTTCTCTGGTTTCTCACCCTCCACCTCCCCTCCCTTCCCGCTGCCCGTCCGTGTGGAAAGCATCCCCTGTCTGATAACAACAGCGTAGGCTCTCCATCCTGTTAACAAAGTTAATTAAAAGCAGATTACATCGATATCATCACCAGATGCAGATTTTTTTTTAAAAAAGCAAAGGAGGGGGAGAAGAACGCCTTTGCGAGTCTGGAGAGAAATCTGTTTCCGGTGGCCCGTGATATGGCTCATTTAACCTCCAGCTGTTTATATGTGCACATGCAACATGTGTCCTGTTCTTATGTATTTTTTGTTCAATTTACATTTACGCTTCGAGCCGAGAATGCATGAGTGTCATGTCGGGCTGTTTGGTGGCATTGCATCGATGCAGAACAAAAGCGAGGGTTAGCTGCTGTATAATTTACATTTTAATTAATTTTCTAATTGGGATTCTCTGACCATCCCTGTCTGTATGAGGACATGTGTCCGCTCCCGGCAGAGCTTGGTTCAAGATGTGTGAAGGAATGCAAAAAGATAACAGATTTCTCTCTCCAGACTGATATGTTTTTTTTTGTACTTTTCCTCCCACACCATCCAGAGGCTGTTGCTATGGCAACCACTCTGACTGACAGGTGACAGCTAGCTGGAAAGACAGTGTGACTGCTCTTTTTTGATAGAGAAAGGTTGTACATGTATTTTAATTTTTTTAATTTCAGGTTCTTTTGATTTAATTCCGGTTTGTGGTTGAAGGCTTAATGAGGATATATTTTTAAAGAATCTTCAAAAACTACTTTTTGTGACAAGAACCATAATTACGTTACCATTTGCAAATTCCTTAATACAGGGTTATTCTCAGGAAAAGAAATGCAATAAACTTTTTTAACAAGTAATTGAATCAGAAAGTTTGAAAGACTCAAGCTAATCAATGTTATATTAATAGTTAAACAGGATCCCTCCTGTCTCTTTCTTTTTCTCCCTAGTGCTTAAAAATGTGCCTGAGGTTAATTATTTAGTCTATTTTGTAAAAAAAGAAGTTAGATTTACTACAAGGGAGAACCAGAACAAATAACAGCTGGATTTTTTTCTGCATCCTATTGTAAATGTTTAAAATCATAACTGAAAGCTGGGAGTGATGAAATATATGAGGGGCTTTTGAAAACAGAACAAATACTGTTATTTCCTATAGTCATTTGTTGTGTTTTTTAATGCATTCTCATTACACTTACTGTAAGTATGGTTTACTTTACTATGCTCAGGAATTACTTTATGGTAGCTGGGGTACAATAGTAAAATTTCAGCACACACTGGCATAAGTCCAGCTTTCATATTGCATCGTGCTCCTGTTTGTTGAAGGAAGCTTTCATCATTTCTCTGGAGGTGTGTCTGTGTGCATGCAGGGGGAGCGTGCCAGCACACTTCACTCACGAGCCCAAGCCAGAGAATTGAAATCGAGAACAACGTAAACACTTTGGGCTATCAAAAGCAGGGCGGCACATTCCGGTTTTGTATTGCCTTAACATTATCTAAAGCAATGATTTATTCAAAACGTCAGTGCTTTTACCCACATCAGCCTATAAATAAATCACCTGCCAGAGTTTTTTTATAAAAGGACAAGCCCGGTATAATATTGGTTTTAGATTTGAAATGGGTAGGCAGATAGAAAGGTTTGATTTAATTTAGGTGATAATGTTTTCGTCTGTGTGCTGTATAACTGGTCTATCCGCTATGGGTAGTTACACTACAGGGCATATTTAACCCAACAGCTGGCTGCTGGTTCTTATTCCACCAGGACTATCTCCCAGGACTGAAAGCAGTAATTCCATTAGTGCTACCTTAAACTGCCCGCAAGGTTTTAGACCTGCTGTTTGCAAAAAATCCTCAGATATTCTGATAGAATATAGCACTCCATGGCATGGCATTAACAAGCCGCTGAATCATCCATCCTCTTGTGAAAGACCCAATTATTTGCACTGGGACATGGCATGTTGTTGAGTTGTGCATAATCGGAGGTCCTTATTTTGTGTATTAATTGGTGAAATTTTATTTACTAATCATCTGGCGCTGCTGTTTTCTAAAATAACATCATTATTAGTCTTCTCACATACACACAAATTCTACAGGTTATATAAGTCATTCATTAACATTTAGTGAAGATAAAAATTTCTGAAAATGCCAGGCTGTAATTATCTCATTCTTACAAGAAGTAATGCTAATGTGTTACTGCACTTAAATATTTCATGCTGTAATTATTTAAAGACTGAAATAATTATTTTGCCTGAACATCCAAGCCAAGATACAGTAGGATGGGTTCTCTGCTTGTGAAATTGTGCTGAGAGCCCAGTTCACCTGCACACAAGTTTAGAAATGTGCTTTTATGTTATTAATTTCTGACCTTGGTAATTGAAATAGCTTATGCCTTATTCCCACAGCAGGTATGGCAAAAAGGCAGTCTTTCAGTAGAAATGTGCAGCAAATGGTTAGCTTTGATTAAATTCTTTTTTGTGTGTCATTTCAGTTTGTTGCTGATTTTCATGCTGAATCTAAGGAAAAGCTAATGAGAAAAATATCCATATGATTATTTTAAAAAGAGGTGTATTATTCCTTCAGCAGGAGAAAAGGCAAATATGACTTTGAGTGACAAGAAAAAAAACGTACCTCCCTATGGCAGTTTTAATCTTAATATTCCTTTTTCCATTAGGAAGTGATCCGACTCTGTGACCTTGCCAATGGGAGAATGAGAGAGATGGGCCAGTGTGCCTGTGGCTAAGAGACCCGTTCTTTCCAGGGTCTGTTAAATACGGTTAGCTTCTGGCCATTGGTCCCGGCCACCCCATCCCCCACCTGCTTGTAAGCTATGATTGGCTGATTGTAGTTTTAGCTCTACGGAAGTACAACTACCGTCTGCCAAACAGAACCTAACAAGCCCACTTTTCTGTTACTCTTAATTGTCCTTGGGGGTCTTAAAGTGATATTGCACAAATCTAGTCACCACAAAGATAGCTACAGTATAATCTTACTTTGTAAAAATGTGGAAACAACTTGGGTTCGAGTGAAAGTCAGAGATCAGTCAGTGGTGTCTTCAGTGTGGCCATTGGTGAATAAACTTCAGAGCTCAGCTGCCATGTGACTGATTGAAACTTATTCCTCACTTCAAATCTAGCTGGAGGTGCTTAACTCTCATTGCTGGATGTGGTACTGTACATTGGGTTTTCTTTTTACAGTTATTATTGTTTTGTTGTTTTTTTCAAATGGGTTACAGCCTGTGTCATGCCCTCGATGAATTAATGCCAGGGTCCTGCCTACAGGGACTTGGAGATCCTGGATGAGAATAGGGCTGTGTTGTGCTGTAGAGCATCAGCATTGATTTACTCATCTCCGAAGCCCAAGTACCAAGCAATCAGCCCAGGATGATGTTTTTCTGCCAGAGTGGTTGATTTATTCCTTTATCCAGCTATCAGGGGATAATTAAATGTTTTTTGGAAAGGCATGGGGATCTCTGATTGGTGGGTGGGAAGGAGAGCAGGCCCTTGAGTTCTTGAGAAAGAGCTGGTGGTGACTTCAGTCTCTCCAGCACAGAGAGGCATCCCAGGCCGAGGGGTAGGGTTAGTTTCTGCATGAGCAGGCAGACCTGCAGGGCGACAGGGCATCTGAGTCACCACTTACTGAAAAAAAAAAACATTTAAAGAATTAATCATAAAATAAGCCATGAGGTGCTTTTTGATAACCGTGCCTACATTTGTTTTAGCCTTTTGGTGTCATACAGTATGAAATGCCATAATGACTCTTTCTCAATTTCAGTCAGAGAAAGAAGAGAAAGTTGCCTAGTCCAAGATACCAGTAATAACTGATATATAAGCCAAAGGAAGTGCCAGCACCAGTATTACTGTTCCTGTTGCTAATAACCACAATTATAATATGGACATCTGCAACAATGATAACAGCCAGGTCAATAATGATAATAATGAAGCATTGAGCACTGGCTTGTTTAGTATTTGCCTGTTATTTTCTGTATGGCTGGTTGATCCTACAGTAAAAGAAATTATCCAGGAAATGTTAAGTGCTATTTCTTACTTAAATCATCTCCAAAAGATTATCACAGCCCTCTGTTTTTTCACAGCACATTAAAGAAGTCTCAAAGGATGTTTATTTTGTGAATTTTTAGCTTTAGACAGACCCTGCTTCTTGCAGGTAAACTGTATCAAAGAAACATGTTGAAGATCATAAAGAAGTGGATTATTATGGGAAAATATTAGCAATAAGTTATAAATAAAAAATGTGGCCATTAAATTGCCAAGCAGGTTGTCTGGTCAGCGCTGTGCTCCCCTGTGGAAATTAACCTGCTCTGGGGGCTGTTTAAAGGTTAATGTGGTGATGGACAGTTTACACAGCCCAGCTGTGGAAGCTTGAAAAGAATGATTCCATTAGATATCTGCAAGTCTCCTTCATTTCCACAATAGATTCTCTGCCAAAAGGGAAATTGAATATAATTGTGTTTTGTCTTAAGCAATGGCCTTGTTATCTAAATAAAATCACATTTTCTGTCCAAAGGGCTTTAAGTCATGTCTGACTTTTAACCCACAGGGTTGTGCTATTATCATTTTAGAAATATTACTAAAAGTAAAGTTTTCATTTGGCACAGGATGATAGAGTACTGCATGATAGAATACAGCACTGTATGCTGAAGGACCAAAGGATAGAAGTGAAACTTATCTAAATTGGTCATGTCATTTTTTTCTAGGCCCTTTCTTGCTAAATTGTTTTTTTTTTCAGTTATTCGCATATCTGCGGCCAATCAAGATAGATGGGAGTGAGTGCCTTCACTGGGAAATAAGAGACATAATTTAAAGCTGCAGCTTTATCAGAGTCCTCCACTGAGATAAAACACCAGCTCCAGCAGTCAGGAGCAGTTAACACCAGTGGAGTCTTTATTTCTGTAGGACGGCAGCATTTTTAATGTTAGATATGACACTTTTGCCACTGTTAGAAACCTAGTCAAAGGATAAGAATTGTAATGCTGCTGCCCTGTTTTAATTTTCCAGCAGGCTATTTTTTTTTCTGGAAACTAAACCATTAGAAATAATTTTGAAATCTTTCCCACTTACCTACAGTACTACAATATATAGTGTATACAGTATATCCTCACCTGGAAACGCTCACACTTACAGTGCATGTATAGTCCTTTCTACTGTAGCTCAGGTAGGGCCAGCATGAACTTTAGCACAGTTTACCTCTGCTAATTTCCATCACTGCGACTCTTTAGTAGGCTTGCCCATCTTTCACAGGGATCCCCATAATGAATTGTTGGCCATTTGACCTAAAGTATTTGTTTCAATCTGCTGCCTATAGAATACATCTAATTCTTAAGATTCGTTTCCCACCTGCTGAAAGATAATAGCACCTCAGTGACAAGCTACATTTATAAAATGCGAGTAATTTAATTAAAACTCATTTTGCTGTAGCATAGCAGAGCACTTTTAAGACTGCAGACGTTCATGATCTTCCAACATAAAGACCAGTTTACTTACAAAGAGTCATGAAGATAAGGAGTTCTGCCCCAGGGCCAGATGATTGTCTCAGGCACAACACCTGGGCCACACAGTGCAGTCGAATCACAGAGCACCACATGACCAGGCCCCTGACTGCAAGCTGGTGATGAGAAGAATTTCAAGGAGGCAGGCCGGCGTAGCTGTGTATGCATGTTTCAGCTGATTTTTTTTCATTAGGTAGTTTAGTGATCTAGAACAGTATTACTGTGACAGTAGGATCTCTGTCAACGTCCGCGGACAGTACGGTACACCACACACGTTATCCCACTTAAATTACACGCGTTCATACATCCATCTTCCGGTCAGCTAGCTAGCTCGCGAGGGTGCACACTCGGGGCTCGACTAGCGGTTTCTCATTCCATACACGCAAAACATAATCGCATTTTACTTCGAAACCAGTCCTTGTTATTCGTACAAAATCAGACACAGACACTCTCAAGGATAATGTTATGTTTTCTGTTTATTTGTACTAAGCTGTGTGAGAAAGACAGGGAGACAGAGCGCTCTATCTTCTTTGTTCCCCGATTTTTGGTCATTGTGCAGCTTGACTTCCGGGTATGGTGGCCTCAGGGGTCCAAACCCGAACCCTGTTCTCAGCTTGGCTTTGTGGCGTCACCGCTGATTGGTGCATGGGCACATCTTCCGGTATAGGATGTACCATTTTAACCGATAAAGTTAAAAAGGGTCATATATTTGTTCACGATTCTGTGTTTTATTTGTACATCCTATATATTCTATTGTTTAATAAAATTAATGGATTTTTTTCTGGGGGGGGAATAATACGTTTATTGTGAGAAATGCAACTCAATCATTTTATTGTGACAATGGTGGGGTCCGAGGGGTCAGGGCTATACTGTAACTATTTAGGAGGCTCCTTCGCTAGGCTGCGGGGAGAGTTAGTTGATAGGACCTAAGTGTGGTGGGACTCCTAGCTTAAAACTCTTGGAGGAAGTTTTTTCTGTGTATTTCTGTTCTACTTTGTTGTTTTTTTGCACTAAATATAATTGTTTTTTGGGAGCACTGTTCAAATAAACCACCTTAGTGCTATTGTGGCTGAGCCATCATTCTGTTTTGAAATAAGTCCCTTGTTTCATCAATTTCCCTATGGTATTAATAACGTATTGTAACGCTTACGGCCGACAGGTACTGTGTAAGAGCCGGCTTACCAGAGCGGTGACGTCGCCTCCCTTCCCTGTGATAGCAGGACTACAGCTACTGGGCTGTGGAGAGATCTCTCTTTGGCTCACCGGGCTGGGTCCCTGTTGAGTGACGCGGGAGTCCCAGGTTTGAGCCCCCGACGGTGGGGGGCCGACCTAATGCGGCAAGGGCGCCCGCCTGAGCCCCCGTTGCGTTACAGTGGTGGCAGAAGCGGGGTGGGATAGCCCTTCGCCTTACGGCGTTATTGTATGAGGAATGTGTCTTTTCGCATACCCCAACTTGCTCTCCATGAGACACACAGACAGGGAGAGAAGCTTGGGGTCAGAGCACATATTTTAAATATATTTGATTTGTAGGCATGCTTTGTGATCTGATACCCTGTGGTGAGAAAGCAGGTAAACACAATTCCAAACTAGTACAAAGGCATTAATTATTGTTATTAATGTAATTAGGATAGATAACTGTGGTGTATACAAAACCATGTACAATACACTGAAATGATGGTATCCACATAAAGAGAAACATGCTAATGCCAGGAGAGGTCAAAGTGAATGTAATGTTGTTTAAGACGTGCGTTATTTGTACTGTTACAGACGTTTCTATTGAAGCTGTGAAGCTGAATAGTGTCCTTTATTTAAGGGAAGCCTGTGCTCTGGACCTGGAAAATGAAATTGATTTTTGCAGTGAACCTGTTATAAAACTACAGCATTTGTATAAGCTGGATAGCTATAACATAGCAAAAGTCAAAATCTAATAAACTTTTGTGGTGTAAAGTTAAAGAAATTGTTTAAGGAAAGCTGAAGTACTACCATAAGAGCTACAGCACAGTGAAACTGTTTAATGTTTTTAAGACAAAATTTACTGATTCTCAGCAAAAGTTAACAGTGTTTCCTGTACTTTTTGCGCCGATTTATAGCACTCTGTAGGCCCTGGATTGCACTTTATATTTTCTCTGTTCTTCAGCAGATGTTGACGAAGATGTAGATACATTTTCATGTGTTTTAATTTACTGTATGGTACTGAATCTTAATTATGTTTTCAAACACATTTCTATTGCTGTTTTACATGTAAAAATAGGGTTCAGATTTCCATTGTTTAGAAGTTTGATACATTTAGAAGTTTAAAAGCTGTTGGCCACAAAATCAACATCTTCAGTTCAACTCCGTCTGTACACCTGAGACCTCAGAACACAGCAACGGGTCTGATATACTGTATCTGTGTGACAGTTACCCAGGCAGCTGGTGCTGGTGTATAAGAACCCCAAGATGATAAAACTTGAAAAGGATCCAGCTGATTTGCAATGGGGGCCTTGTGTATTTCTCTGACATGAAATGCATGGGTGGATCCAGAATGTTTGGTTGTTTTTTCTCACCTGATGGCTAATTCTGCACAGAGGAGCTGTCCTCATGTGTTCTCTTTCATTATGCACGGTGCAGCAGAGCCTTCTGGAAACGATTTGCACCGCCTCTTGGATACATAGAGCACCCACATGCATGGTTGCAGGTGATTGGGCATGTGGTGAAATCAAGTGAGGAAAACAGAGTTGTGATGCTGTGAACTTTTACTTTGCTGTTTGCTTCTGTTCTCCATACTCACACCAGCCCCCGCCTCCTTCACTCAGAGCCTTAGAGGCCCTTTCCTCTGTATAGTCACAGGGCGGTTAACACACCACTGAAGCAAAGTACATCATTCATGACTGAATGGTTTTCAGCTACGACTGGAGAGATTGAAGAGGAAATGGCCGAGAGTGCCTGTGTCCTACAGTCACATACTGTACCAATCTGCAGGCATCAACCTGTAGAGCTGTGGAGAAAGCAAAGCAAACGAATAGTGAGCCATTGTGTTGTGAGTGGAGTTTGGTATTATTTGAGGATGGGGGCTAATTTCTGGAGGGTGTCATTGTATCATGCTGTATATGGAGCCTGAAAGCCATTATACCCAGTCAAGACAGTACATCTAGGCGACCTCTATGAATATAGTGTTCTTCATGATAAACTTGGCATGTCTTGCAAACCTGAAAAGTGCCGTGCAATGACATCAGTGTAATCCAATTGGAATGGTCATTGGTGTTACTAGCAGAATTATGCCTCAGATGATGAATGACTTCCCTGAAAATAATTGAATATGAGGGGCAGTTGCATCTTCAGCAGCTTATAACTTCAGCTTTTGGTCAAGTGTTGATTTGTCTGGATCACTTTTTTTTCATACTGTATAGGGTGTATACGTATGATCTAAAATGTGTAGTGAACAGCAAATTACTGAAGTGAATTGACATTTTTACATTTTACATTTGCTGTACATTACATTTTTACCAGACGTTTTACCATAATTAACCAGTAAGGGTAACATTTTCTATTTCGGTACAATGTCGCAAAAACAACAGTGCTACCCTAGCAAGAGTTCGGGAATAATTCCTTCTCTCAAGGAGATCTCATACTGTACATTGAGATGTATGATTGATAGAACAGGATTTAATTGAAGTGTTACCCCAGCAGACTACTTACTGTAATTTTCTAATGAAACACGGTCTCATGGTTAAGAGTACAGGTGCATTTTGGAAAGGAAGTTTTGTTTTTTATTCAAACGAGTTGAACAACAGCTACTTGTAAGCAAATAACTAAGATGGCCAAAATGCCTGCATCTCATTTCTTTCATCTTTGTGTGTATTTACTTTGATCTAGGATGATGATGGGGATTAATTGCAACATCTTTGTGGTGATTATAGTGTAGGTCTATCCTCACTCTCCTCTGAAGTAGCTTTCGGCTTTTCAGTTCAAACCAGAACTCTTTAAGGTGTTCTCGTTTATTCATTTTCCTTAATGATACAAGAGGAGAACCCCTGGAGAGAATGACTGTCTTCCCTCTTGCTGTCTCTCAAATAGAACAGAAAAATCAGGCTGGGCACAGTAATAACAACAAAGACCCACTTTGTGAAAAAAGGACACATAAACCACCAGAGCTCTTTCCTTGTCAGATAACTGATGAGTCAAGGACAGTATCTAATTGTTTGTTTGATAATCCTGGTATTTGACTGTCTTACCTGCAAAGCTCTTCCAAGCATCCCTCACCTTGTGAGAACTTATATTGTTCTTCTTCAAAGCAAATCCTTGTAAGGTGATTTCTTTACCTTTACACAATGTTCTTTAACACATCACATTCGAAGTTAGGGAATATCTGACTGTATTTTCCTTTTAATTTTTCAGATTTTTAATTTTAAACATCTTTTTTAATATCCTAGGTCATCAGCTATTACTTTAAATGGAGGAACTGATGACTGTAAGATGTGGTTACCATTCAACTTATTCATTTGGTTCACTTATGAAAGGTAATGATAGGTGCCTTCTAATATTTAAATAAGATAAACATACATTTGGTGTAGGTGAAATTCTATGATACAGATCTATAACAAAGACAATGATCTATAATAATAATAATGATAATGATGATGATAATGTTGTGTTTTTATTACAGTAAAAGCTGTCTTTACACATTTGACTATTCAAACAGTGCCACTCTCAGAAAAAACCTTTACAAGAATTCTTCACTCCATCGATTTCTTATTATTGGCAAGTGACTAGATCCATCTCAGCATACAGTGTTTTGTTGAGTGAAGAGATGAACTCAAGTCTTCAGCAGCATATAGCTTGAAATAAAATGTGCACAAGAGACAATTCTTGTTATCTTTGATACAGTTCTGAAGAATGGTGTGCATTGAAACATATTGTGCACTCTGATATTTTGACTGGGACCTGAAATGGAACTGACATGTTTTAAAAAGTTCAGGTGGGTACACCTGAAGAAGGCTCCACGGCCGAAACGTTGTGTTTTCTTTCTTCTTTTTTTTTCAGCATGGAATAAACCTATTACATGTTTTAAAAAGGTTATTTCCATTCTAATTGACACTTGTTGACTTAAAACAGGTGGAAGGACAAATTTAGAAATAAAAATGTTTTGTTGTGGCAAGCTTCCACAATTATCAGTCCCTGAAATGTCCGGAGTTCTAATATGTATTCTACATATGTCCTATAAAATAAGATGAATGATAGACAGAATTCCAGTGGATTTGCCTCTTATTAAATATATGCTTCATCCATGTCCTTCAGGTTGCTGCCGATATGATTGTCCTAAATCAATCACAGCAGCCACTTCAGTTAAAAATTAAATCAATGCCTTAATATCTTAATAGGGGGGTATCTTAAAAACCTCACAAAATGTCTAATTATTTACAGCTTCCTTAATCTATAATCATCATCTGCTGTTTTGTAATTGCTTTAACAAAAATAATAATAATAATAATAATAATAATAATAATAATAATAATAATAATAATAATAATAATAATGATGATGATGATGATGATGATTTTCAGAGTTATTTTACTGGGACATTACAGGAAGTTTTTGAAGTAGTCAGAGTGAGATATTGGTGTGAATTAAAACACATAAATGTGGCTTAAATTTGTGGATAAATTACAAAAGATTGGATGTGCACCATCCCTATTACATTTAATACTTAGTGTATTTTGTTTGTGAGCTTATGCATGAAAAGGTTGTATTCTGTACAGAAGCACAGTATACCGGACTGTGGAAAGAACAAACACTGCAGATACATCAAAAGGAGTAAATTGATTATGGAGATTCAGTACAGTGTCAAAGTTGAGAGAAACTGTTCAAAATAGAAAACTGTCATAATGAAAATTCCTGTAAAATACAGTACAAGAGGCAGGAATCCCTGATATCCAACAGGACTCCTAACAAGGTAAATCTGGTACATTCTCTGTGGTTCATTTGAAAATTAAAGAGTTCCTCAGAGAGTCATGTAGCACTTATTTTTTCAGCTTAGCAACACTTAAAAACTATTCTTAGTAAGAGATAGTCATTAAACTTGAAATTACATGTTTAAACCATACATATTTTTTGTCATCTTGAAAGCCTCTATTTAACCATTGTTTGTTATTTTTAAATTACATACTAATAAAGTTTACAGGGAGAATAGTGTATTTTTCCAGTGCTTTCTTTAGAATTGTAAGGGCAGTTCATTATTCAAACATAGGGAACTACATTTCAGAGCTCTGTCTTTTATTTTTAAATGCTAAGTGCCACTTAGTGACTACATATTCTTAAACTTCGGTGGGGGGGGGGGGGTAAGAAAACATCTTTTTCTTTACTTGAGTATAGTTGTCTGGAAGTATAGTTTCTTCCAGATTCAGGCCATCCTGGCAAGTAAAATAAAGGGAAGTGATTTGTATTGTAGTTGTAAGCAAACGAAAGCCCATCATGTATTGTACTCAACCTCCTGTCTCTTAGCAACTGAAAATAGAACAGAAATATCAATTATAGAGTGATCCCCTTGTTCCATCCACCAAAGGGACTGACTAAAAGGGTTTTAATAGAGAGTTGGTCATAACTGAGAAAGAACCTTAGAAAGACTGCTAAGATAAAAGTCTTAGTGGCCAACTGGGTAGGAAAGAGGGAGCTCCACTTTCTTTATGGACAAATCTTAAGGAGCCAGAAATTCCTGGCTTCTTGAATACGAACTTCAAGAAACTCTGGGTTCCACTGCAAGTGCTCTCTGAGATCTCCAGCAAGCTGTATTATTTACAGAGATGCTCTTGAGGGAAGTGAGGGAAGCCTTCTCATCAGATGACCATAGAAGGTGGCTCTAAGTACCAATTTCAAGTCTCAGAGCACAGGAAAGCACTTTCCATTCTTAAACACTGCTGGTGATTGCATCCATTCTTCTCATCCATATGCAAGCGACATAACAGTTTGGTAGATAATTCCTGTTCTAAAGCTGTTCCACAGCTTTGGACAGTTTTACAGTTTCTTAATTCAGCTGTTCAATTCTTTTGCATTGTTCTTCACCTGCATTGTCTCTGCTGTATAAATGGGTGCAAATGTACAGTAAGTCACCTTGGATGAAATAACATAGTTATATGCATTAGGTTACTGATGTGGACCACTGGGGCTTCAAACCTGGTCCTGGAGATCCTTGGTCTTTCAGGATTTATGGTATTGGTGGGTACTGGATTGATATTTTAAATTGTCCAATTAAAGCAGCCCAAGCTTGACCACCTGCACTAGAGCTACTTATTTTTTTCCCGGAATTTAAATCATTTTCTCAAAAAGCTTTTTCTGAGATCTTGACAGTTTAAGACCCATCTTTAATGGTTCTCCATTTATCAATATTAGTCTACAACAAATGTTATGTATTACCTGCAGCTAGAAAATGGTACCTATAAAAAGAAGGATAGATTATAACACAGCTGGGAAATCAGCCCAGTTTTGTGTATAAGACTGAAACTTCAATAGGATCAGGGTCAAAATTCAATTTTTAAAAGCACCTAAAATGCAGTGAAGCATAAATAAAATACAGAGGAATGTAAGGAACTTTACTGGCAACACATCCTTTCCATCTGTGGGTGATTCCTGGTTATTAAAGTCTTTATTGCATTTTTGTCTGGGGAGTGTAATAATCTCTGGATACTTTTTGAAAAGTCTGTTTTTGAAACTAGTGTCAGCTTTTCAGTGACTTTCAGGAGAACCCTTTTTCTTTTTTAACCTCAGGGAGGGTTTGTCAGTTATTAAACTAAAGGCTACAAAGCAGAATTTGTGGAGAACAGTCTCCTTTGAGTTTGTGTGAAAGACCAAAGTGCAGTTGTGGCTCACTGAAATAAGTGACTCTGTATGAAGCTGAGATGCTGTTATATTACATTCAGACTAATGTTTAGACCTTATTTTCTGCTGCTTTACACAAGTCTGCATCTGTCCTCTGTCACTCAGGGCAAAACACTTATTTTTACTTTTACATCTAAGATTGGCTTGCTATTCAGTGTTTCTGTACGGGTGACCTACAGTACAAAGCTAACATACTGTAATGAATACAACTCTCACTATATACAGTATTTGTATTGCATATAGTATATATGTATACTGTACATATATATTTACTGTATGTGATGAAATTAATATTATTGTCAATTTAAAAATATAATTCAACATAAAGAGAGAGGTAAATGATGCATCATTATTATCATTATTTATTCGAGGGATGAAGGCCTGTTGAAGATTCTCACCTTCTTCATCCTGAAATTCCTAATTTTAATTCTACCAAGTTTGGTGCTAATGTTATAATGTCATCATCAAATTGTACAGTAGATGATTTAAAGAGATTTCATAGATCTTTTGACCTTTTTCTTACCAATGGAGCATCCAGAAAACTTCCAATGGGTCCTTTAAAGAGCTTCGGAGGGCTTGTTTCTACAGTATCTAATTTCTGAGATCTTTGTTTCTCTTGCTGTAAAGAAGTATCATACCATCTTGTTCACTATTTTTGGCTTTTTTTGGTGATATACATTCTATGAAAACTCACGCCACTACCTTTGACACTCTTCTCCTCTTTTTCTCTCTATGCACACACAAAAGTACAGTGTGGAAAGAGGCGATTCAGATACAACAGATATCAATGTTGAGAAGTACCACCGAAACTGCCTTGCTGTTGTTCGCAGGAGTGTATTTAAGGAAAGAAAATAGGGGTAGTTTCTTTTGACAAAGGATGTTTACAGTGGACCACCTGACATTGGTATTTTAATCCAAAGAGTCGAAATGTTAAAATGCCCTGAAAGCTAAATGATCAATGTAGCACATTGAGAGAGAATATGTCACCCTGTAAAGAGAAGCAATTAACAAGTAGATTGACCGTGACATTTTCTTAAATTGATATGGGAATGTAATTACTGAAGGTGTACATTATAGTATAATTTGCTGTTAATCTATTGTAAGGTAGATATTTCAATGTATATCATAGAAATAGATTTCTATTATTTATTCAATTATTCTGAGTGAATTGTGTTGACTGGAATGTCACAGTCAGTAAAGTGTTTATAACTTGCACACACTCTTCACGATCAACCCCTAATACCTGTTTGAAAATGAGTATTGCTCTACTGTATACAGATCCAATTGCTGCCTCTGGTTAGAAAAGGGTTTTGTTCAGATTCAATTTCTCTTCATTAATTGGGCAATTTTAAAAATCTATGAGAAAACACAATCAGTCATAATTTTGTTGTTATTGTTTAGAATTTTTTAATCAGTTCCATGTAAGATGTAAGGGAAAAACTAATTTAAAAAGATGAATCCATGGTTGAATTTTACCTGCAAAACCCAGAAATGATGTAATTGACAGAGAGACTCTCATGTACTTTTTTAATGATTATATTCAATATTCTTTGTGGGAGGTTCAGTACTGCAGTCTTGAAATGAAACACGCAAAAGGATAATTCCACTTTGAAAGGCAGAAAATAAGAAAAAAAGAGCTGTTGAGTCCCCTTCATGTTTGAGTCCTTACACCTGAAGAAGGCACAGCAGCTGAAACATTGTTTTTTATATCTATTTTTCCAGCAGGAAACATATCTCTATCTGATCCCTTGCAGTCCACACACTGACACCCAAACATTTTCTATGAAATTGTCACTCCTCGGTATGAAACCTCCTGGTTTTTTAAGGTCAGAGCCAAGCACATGTCTCTGCCTTGTGGTTGTGCTCTCTCGTGGCCTGGCAGGTAGTTGATGACACAACCATCTGAAAACAAAAGGATGTTGGATTCACATATTTCTACTTTAATGGCTTTCCCATTAGCTCTTGACACTGCAGATTGTCAAAGTTAGCTTTGTAATCCTCATGGGACTTTAATCTTCACAAGCCCATAAATTCACTCAATCCCATGACTCTGTGAGAAAGGGACTTCAATTGTTGCTCCAAAGGAATTTGGTTCCCAAAGGATGTACTGTAAGAGGTCAGTCTTCATTTTGTTATTAAGTTTCCATTTTCATTGGATTTGTTTTAAATGTTTGTTACAGTGCATATACTTATTTGATACCGTTACGCTATATACAGTACATGGAGATGCACAGTACGTAACAATAGTATTAAAAGTGGATTAATGATGATGATTATAATATAAAGCACATTCATTTTTTATGAAGGCTTATCAATGTGGTGTGATGTCATGGATGTCCATTTTCTTATAAAATCATGCGTTGTAAGGAATCAGTGATCCTTTAATTTGCAGTGAAGTCACAATTAGCACCAAGCTTTGGTGGTGCATTTCCTTAGAAATACTGTATGAAATCTCATGTGAAATGTATTGCTGCAGTTTGTACAGAGCTGCACTCCAGAACTGTAATTCATTACATACAGTTTGTGCAGAGTGCATTAGGGCCTGCATTTGACGCGTTCATTTCTCTGTTGTATTGAAAGCAACCACAATTTCCCAAACATAATTAAAAGGCAAAGGCATCTGTCAGTGCAAATGATATTGATTGGTAATAGAATACTACAGATAATTGGGACGTCTTAAAACCAGTCATGTTCTTGCCTGAGTTCTCACTGGCAGGGCTGCGCTCCTCGTACTGCCTGTTTACTAGCATGTTGTCGTTGTCTTTTTTTCCTTCATTATTCACGAGGGAGGTAAGCGCTCCACGGTGTAATCCTGGCCCAGGGGAGCCCTGCCGAAGAAAGCAAAACAAACATGCCAGCAGTCTGTCAGCAGGCTGCAGCAGTCGGATCCATTTAGTTCCAGACGGTGCCCAGGATGTTCCAATTTAGAGGCGGTTATGAAGGCAGGTGGGGGAGATGGGACTCTGTCACTAAGCTTGAGTTGTCATGGCAGCACCTGTGGTATTTAATGGGCAGGCTGGCTTGTTCCTTTAGGCAGGAAAGTCTCCTGTCACCAATTAGGCACCTGTGTTGTCTTACATTCTCCCTTGTTGTTTTTTTTTAAACTGGCAGGTCAGGATCTTTACATCCCGGCCACTCACCCCCATAGTACTGTAAGTCTCTTTAGAGGAAGTGTGGTAGAGATGCATGTGATTATTGATTGAGAGGGACTAGGACAGACTCTGGTTGCCTTCCTAGCAATAGTCTGGGATTAAGGAGGGTGGAACACAAAGGACAGCTTTCACTCAGCCTGCTAATGATAGGTCTTCTTTGATTTATAATAATAAACCATAATTTATTTTAGCGAGTTAGTTAACTACGACCTACTGTACCTGTTCCAAATCAGAGCTGAAGATCTCTTAGAATCTTATTTTAGATTCTAAACACATGTGCTTTGTAATTTGACACAGCAAACCAAACCTAAAATATTATTGTAAGCCAAGCATCATTAAGTGTTTTAAGATTGTTAACTTTTGATAGATTATATGTGTGTTGATGTTCAATACCAATGTTATCTGAGCAATCGAGAATTCCTCAAGGCAGAACTAAGGCAGTGAGATGCTTAAGAGTGGTTGAACACATTGGAAATTGAAGATTTAGGGTTGAGTCAGAGCAAACAGGAAAATCTCTAAAAATGACTTGTATATTGGGGGGAAAAAAAACTTGTATTGCTTTCAAGCCTAACTTTCTACTGCAGAACTGATTTTGGACATGGGATACAGTTGTGGAGCTCTAAGACTGAGAATGTTTTATACTTTTCCATATCCTGGCTATCCAGATGAGATGTGAAAATTGTCTATCATGGTCTTTGTTTATAGCCATATACTGTACTCTAAATGCTTTACCCAATAATATAATTACGGTATTATAAATCTGTAAAAGATTGTATCTAAATCTAATACATTAGAGATTCATTTCTTGCTTTTATCAATATTAATGCTTAATTCCTAATTTGATTTCAGTTGTTTGCGTAATTAATCAAAGGGAACATCCCTTCTACAGTTTGTCCTCAGTCACAGATGGTTTAGAGATACAGTACCTGCAAATGTAAATTCTGCAGGGCTGTGCCCCTGGCAGTCCAGATTTCGGAATGCAGGCTCAGTGGACCAAGTAACAACAGTTGTGCCTCCACAGCTGGAGCACTGTGACGAGCATGAGCTTCCAGAATGTGCAGCCAAAGTCTTCATCATCCTGCTGAGAGCCATTGCAGTAAGGATGGCAGGTTGATTAGGACAGTTTTCTATTTCTGAGATCAACTTTCAGACCCAATAGTTTAACTTGAGGTAAGGTAAGATGTTTACCTCGCTGAACCTTACTGGGCAGAACAAAAAAAAATGTTTAAGTATTAGACAAAAGATTTAAATGTGGTCTGATTATGCCTACCACAGCAATATTTATTCTATGATGTTCAGTTCTGAGAGAATGTCTTCAGCAAAGGGAGATGCTGCATTTACCTACTGCATACATCCTGGGCAACAACATATACAGTACAGTAGTTTTTCTTGACAGCATAATCCATCACCCACGGGATGCAGAAAACACCACCTTTTGCAAACATCCACAATTTACAAGAGTTACATACAAATAATTCTTAAACTAATGGTTGATAATGAGGAAATAAGTGTGATATAACAGAAAATATTGTCACATTTGTAACAAACTGTAGAACAACATTTTCATCAGGTTGGGATATACTGTAGCAATTTCAGTCCCAGAGTGGTGTGGCAACATAAAGTAAACTGCATGATGAATTTCCTTGTTTAAGTTCCATCTTCTTTTCATAGAAAAGTTTATTGGTTGGTGAATGCAATGTCTGTCTGAAGAATCGCTTGACTAAGAGCCACACAACAATAGCCGGTTTGAAAGTAATATTAGAATTATAAAACCAAACTGAAATTAAATATCACCCATGGTTTGCACTTTTTGAAATGTTACTCAAATTTGGCTTTCTAACTGTGGTACAGTAAGTATAATCTGAAAATTTAGTGAAGAAAACCCCCCAAAAGATTATAATTACTTGTCTTTTAAACCCTAGATTATTCATAGAATGTCACCAAGAGGAGATAATCATCAGTGACATTTCAGTAATTCTCATTTTTCGAGTTCATAAGGCACACCTTGACTAATTTAAACACAATTATTTAAAGTTACAAATAAAAATTCATACAAATGATAAAATGTCTCCATACTGTATATCTAACAAAATCAGTTTATTTGAAGCGTCTAACAGACACACTTTTGACTGTTGCTGCACAGTAGATGTTTTATTATGCATTGAAAGATAAGGGCTTCAGAGAGTTTATTCACTGTGTTTTTTGGGCTCCTGCAGGTTTGGTGTTAAAACTATAATGCCGATTCCTCATTGTGAAAACGGTGAGGGAAAGCAGTAACCTACAGTATACTATATACAGAATCAATAAGGTTTTTTTGTTCTAATTAAATATACCAACCATACTGTCCAGGTTCAAAATGCTGATCGTTGACCTGAGGTCTAAGTGCTTTATTTTTGGGTGTCTCCTGTTGATTGGTCAAGGTGTTTTTCTAGTGAGTCTGGAATAATAGCAGAGGCAATTTGCCAACCACATCTGGAACAATATTTGTTATTATTTGCCTTTAATCTTCTTCATGAAGGGCAGCAAGTATTTGACATCTGTCACTCAGCCCATAGGATATTGCTTTATCAAGATCCAGTCCTGGACAGGGTGGTTTCTTGTTGAACTAAAGAGTGTTTGTTGATCATTGTTACCTTTTTGATTCCTGTAGCACATGAGATCAGGTGTGAAAGGTAACTTTCACTTGCATGGGCTTAATATGACAGTTAACACAAGGAGTCAAGCCTATGTTATTAGTGCTTAATTCTCATCTAAGTCCATTTCAGAAGTGGTGTCAGGCAGGAAAAAACAATCACATTAGACAGTCCAGCAATCATATTCCATAAATAGACCTGCAGCAATTAATCTGGGCAAAGCATGTCTAACGACTTTTTCTTAAACCTCTGTTTCTGTGTAGAATACAGTACATTTTTTTCTATTCTGATGGAATTTAATAAAAAATAAAATTTCTTACATTTTTTGTGGAGCTCTATATTCAGGCACAACAACTTGATCTTGTTTAAAATACACATACCACAGAAACCTTTCAGTTAATTACTCATGGGCCGTTGTGGTGGCTCTGTGGCTAATCTGCCTGGGGTTGGAAGGTTGCCGGTTCGTATCCCGCAGCCAGTAGAGGAATCCTATTTTGTTGGCCCCCTGATCAAGGCCCTTAACCCCAACTGCTCCAGGGACACTGTATAAATGACGCTCTGACCCCCAGCTTCTCTCTCCCTGTTTGTGTCTCATGGCGAGTAACCTGGGGTATGCAAAAAGACAAATTCCAAATACAAGAAATTGTACAGTATATGGCCAATAAAGTGATCTTATTTTAATATTCCAGCAATGCAGAATGCGTGTGTGTAAAATTGGAAAAATCCATATTAATTTCTAAAGTAAAAATTGCCAAGTTCTAAATTAATAAAGGTATTGTCCTTACATTCTATTTATGCATTACCATTGGACGTTTTCTGTATAGGAACGGAACGTAATGGGTTTTCAAAGATGTATAAACACATCATGCTCTGATAGTCTGTATTATCTTTATTTATTTATCTCTGTATTCTCTTTATAATAATCTTGGCAATAGACACTACCACAGTTCTTGACTTTTGACTTTATATGCATTAAAAATAAATATGTTTATATTTACATGCACACCCACCTGTAATGGGATCTACAAGGAGGCTGTTCCGTTCTAGTGAATAAATATCAGTATTGTGGTCAGAATTAGAAAATAAACACGTACTATCACATGGAGCTATAGGAGCAATTGTTTTGAACTACCTTTGCTCTTCCAACCACGTTTATTATCCTGCTTAATTTCCTTCATATCATTCCCCTTCTTCTTCTGGTCTTATTTTTGTATCTCTGCTCTTCTAAATCCACAGCCTCATCTTCCTCATCTTCACGAAAAGCAGTCTGTGGTGCCAGCAGGCAGCAGGTGTACAAACGCTCCTGTCATTGGCACCTTTAATACATGTTCACACATCCATGTTCACCACAGCTCTACACCAGGAAGCCTGCATGGTTTCTGTCTACAAGCAGATCCTTCAAATTGTTGCTACACTTCGCAGTGGTTTGCACCTGTGCATTAAGCCAGACTGATTCCTGACTGAGAGGAATGCCTCAATTGGACAGACTACAACAGAACAGAATCTTTTGTAGTCTGAAACATAAAGGCTTATATGGGGAACTTGGCTCAGGTACGTACACAAAATCCTGAAAGTCATTGAGCAAGGGGACTCTTTCAAGATTAGCAGCACAAACCCCAGTGAAGAAGGTTCAGGGTCATCTAAGACCAAGAGCTACAGATGCTTTTTTTTACCTTAAAGGATCGTGGGAGTTTGAAAACAATGAGGTTCAAGCTGCCTCCTTGAGATCTTACAAAGGATGGAGTGGTTAATTGTGGTTCTTACATTCTTATGTTCTTAGCACTGTTTCAGGATTTTTCGTATTTGCTTAGTGATCTCTAATCTTTAAGGCACAGCTTGCATTTTAGTTTTCTTCCATAATAGTGTTCCACCTCTGTGACCGTTCTCCTTTCCATGTTATTTTCTCTGCTTCATCAGTAACAAATTGTTCTGATTTCACTCATTGAGCTTGATAATTAGTGACAATTGTAAAAGTCATTTAAGAACTCAAGGAATGTCGTTGAGCAAATGGTGTCAATTATTTTGAGTTGCAGATGTGGAAAAATACTTCTGACGCCCTTTTCTGAAGAAAAGCAGTCAAGGATGCCTACACCAACCCCCCCAAGGCTACCATTCCTGATGCCCTTTGGGGCGTAAAGCAGCGCAATGGCATTGATTAAAGGACCTTTGATTGGATTTGGTTTTAGGGATAATCTCTGAGAATGCAATGCATTGAATAGAATGGCTTTTGCAGCACTGCTACATTGCTGTGGGAATCCATGTTGCATAGTGGGTAAGTGGTCTCATAACTAGTGGGTTCAGATTCTCTGACAGGTCCCTCTTAATCCAACTGATAATTTTCCACTTCTCCTCCTGTTCTGCTCTACAGAGGGGCTGTTGGTGCACTAGTTGTATTTAATGCACAACATCTTAGAGCGAAAGGCTGAAATCTATTCCAAGAGATTTCTGTCAAGTTTTCAGAATTGGTACGGAGTGTCATGACCAGGTCATGTTTAGAAATGAGCTGTAACACCAAGGGCACTTATTTCAATTAAAATAGAAATATCATTAAAAAAAACGAATTAACATAACACTGTAATAGGTGTAATGGAGAGAATGTCAGCTTTGAAGAACAAAACCTTTAAGATGCACATTGACTGCTGTCACACTCCAGCCTTCCATTAGTTCTACAGGTCTGTAATTTCTGGGGCGACAATAGATCTCCTTATTCTTCAGTTAATTACCCCATAACTATTGATACAATTATATATACATTGTATAAATAAGTATTCACACCTTTTCTTCAATACTCTCAATAGAGTAATTCTCTATCAATGTTTTATCTTCTCCTTGTTATAAGAAAGAATGTTCAGTAAAGTATATTTTCAAATCATGTTTAAGAAACACTGTCTTTACACTTATCAATACTTACTGTAACACTTAACATTACATATTTCGGTGTGTACACAGTTTGCAGATGTTGTTTCCCTCCCACCAATGGCTTAATTCAGCATTCTTGCTAACACAAAGCCACACATTGCAATAAGAGGGATTTCAGCTCAGGCACACATCTGTATGGTCTGCTGCTTGCTTTCACTAGATTTATTTTAGCTGTTGTGTTTTGAGGTCCCCTCAGGTGTTCTCTTCAAGAAAGAGACTTTAGAAATTAAAACAGCTTTGTGTTACAGAATGACTGGGGCACTTTTGTAAGACACACATTCCAGTATCCAAGTGAGGAAGCCTTGATTGGTACAGTACAGCAGCAGAGGGAACTTCGTTGTGGCACAAGAGGTCTGTTTATTTTGGGATTACTCTTGAAGCTCAGAGATTCATTCTTGCAGTGAGAGGTTCTGCTTCTACATATTGAAGATGAATCTGAAGGCAAAGACATGGCTGTTTGTTTGAAAGAAGGGGAAACACACTGCTGGATGTGCCAGGACATTCTCATTTGTATCCCAAATCATGCCTCGGCTGACTGAGCAAGGACAGAATTTCTTGACAGACGGATCCAGACTCTAATGTTTATGGTCATTTATGCTGGTGTTTCTTCTCACTGGATTGCACACATCAGAAGGAACCTCACACGAGGGGTCAATGGAGATACACTAGGTGTCTGTTTTTTCTTTAAATTGAAATGATCGATTTCCATTCTGTATCTGTTCTCTTTGGGATTGCCAGCTGTTCTTTGGCTCGACTCACACTACAAGCCCTGCACCAGTATGAGAGGAAGGAAGCATGCAAGTGCCTTCCTCTGGCAAGCCCACTGTAAAGGTACTCAGCTTTTATCACCCTATGAGCTGTGCAAAGCCTTTCAGCAGAGCTCATGTCTATCAGATGAGTGATGCAGCTCTTCCTCACAGTGTCACGAGCAATTACACGTATTATAAGACCTATATAACCAACTACTGTCTATAAGAACATATAAGCAACTTTGCCATTCAGCCCTGCTGGCACTGGTCTAATTGTACACTCCTGCTTGAGGAATTCCCAAATAAGGCCAATTTTATGACATAGCCTGGTGAGGTAGGGAACTTTGAGCTATAGCTGTGCTCCAAGCAAAATCCTTTACTGGATGAGTCATCAAGAACATTCTGTTCTAGAACCAATACCAGTAGCCTAAATTAAATTTAACATATTAAAAATGAACATGTTTATGTCCTATAAAAAATACCTGATTGCATATGATTTAGATGCAGAGTAATTGTGTTTTGTTTGTTTGATCAGCCAACTATATATTGGGAAGAAAATTCAATTGGTAGGAGGCATGATGTTCAAGAATCATCACTTTGCATAAGTATAACTAAGAAAATGCTCATAATCACACTGCTGCATGTTTGGGGCACAAGGCATTAATTTGTTACATTAATGTGTGACAACACACATTGTCAGTAAAGTAAAAGAAAAACCTCTCATTCTTTTGGCACATCCTGGCAATCCTTGTAACCCTCTATATCCAAAACTGCAGTTGCAGGGTTTCAGGGCTTGATTGGCAATTAAACATCCGCCTTCAGCACACATGCAGCTCTGTTTAAAATAGACTATCATCTTGGTAATCCAGGATGTAGGAGGATGTTGCTTCTTTGTTCTAAATCCTGAATTGAATGTATGGAAGAGCTGGGGGGAGGACTTTATTCATCTTTCTCAAGAATTCACTAGGGAGTTGTAATTTTATTTTTATTTTGTGAACCTAGACATTTAGTGTCTTTCTCAGGCATCATCCAGACATGCTGGCCAGTCTTGTGATATCAAAATATGGCCAGAGGAGCATACTCAGACGTGAAGTCCTTTTTATGTTCAGAAGCTTTTGTGTTTCCCTTTCATCTTGGTTTTGAATGATAATAATACCTATTAAAGAAAGAAACCCAGATGACAAACAGAATTGAATTGCTTAGTATCTGATTATTTGAAATCACTGTTCTCTGGTTATGGACCCCAGTCTGCAGAGTAGCTTGAAATGAATGCTATGGATGTTATTGTCCAATACAAAACATTTACCACAATGCCATACTAATAAAAAAGGTAGAAGTAAAAATTCAGATTTCTTAAACAAGAGGAGGTATGAAATAGCACAAATCATTTTCTATTATAGAACTTTTAGAACATTTTCCTTAATGATCATGCACTTATAAGGCTGTTACTTTTTGTGGTTAATCAGTCCATTTTTTTAGGTATTTTTGTAGTACGGCTTAATTGAACCACTTTATAAAGTGTGTCAGCTGTGTGTGGAACTGAATTTAAATTAAAGTATTTCAGAGGGGAAAATGTTTTCTATTGTAACGTGCAATTATATTACCTTGTTTTAATTCCTGGTATTTAAGAGCACACAACATAGGAACAAGCATGGTTGCAGACAAAAGGATTTTGATCATTTTGTTTTGTTGCTAGAAACTAGAAACCTCACTTTGTCACGTTTGTAAACCCCTCCTCTTAAGGACGCTCCAGCCCTTCCTTGTTCTTTACTCATCTCCCGCACTTGCTCCCTGTTCCAGCCCCCTTTTCAGTTCCCCTTAAAAGCCAGATGCCTACTCTGTTCCAAGCTCTCCATTGGTTTCCGTACCAGGCGAGTTCGAGACCTGGAAGCACCTGGTCCCATCAAGCTTTTAAGTTCCTGTTCCTGCTGGTTCCAACCTGGTTCCCGTTTTTATTCTGTTTGTCTTGGATGGACTGCCCGGTTTTGGATTTTCGCTTTCTCTTGGATTCCCCCTTGGACTTATTTCTGGATTGTTTGCCTCGGCCACACCTCCCCCGAGCACCAGCGCACCATGGACACGCCCCCTGTTTTCATTCCCGAGTCCTCATGCTTTTTCCCCGTGTTTTCCTCACTTTACCCTGGATCGTGTCGTCTGCATAGGGTCCTGAAAGAACAATTCCTTTACACACTTCCTGTTGAAGGATTCTAGAGAAACTTCTTAAACATTACAGCTGAGAAGTTTGAAGGCTCATGCAGCCCCTTTGTACAAAAAGTACATTTCTTTTTCTGAGTCATCACAGAGATACAGTATCATCATCAGCTGATCTTTCTTCATTCTTTTTCAATACTCGATGTGGTTTATTCCTCACCACATTTGTAGTACAGTAGAAATGAACTGCTGACACGTTAAGGATCCATGATCTCTGTGATATATGTAGTGTCTGGTAAAGGTATTTTTAATTCTATTAAATTGATTTGGATCTTTGCAGATGTCAAATGTTTGCCATGTTTCTATGGTCACATGATCGTATTAACACAAAACAAGTTTTTGATGCAGTAGTACAGTAAATAGAGATACTATACCTGACATGCATCTTTGGAAACCTGTTTATGTAACAATATTTTTTTTCTCATTTATAGGAGGAAGTGCTTTTGTTAAGTCTTTAGCTTGTTTTACCTCTAGAAGCCTCATCTTCTCATGTGCATGTCCATGCACGCCCTTATTTCTGTCATACACCCCTGTAAGATATTATAAGTTCATTGTATGGGTTTGTGTAGCTCAGAGTACATGACTTATTGACAACACAAACTCTAGCTCATATTCTCATGTGCTTGTCAAATGTGCATGCATATTTACGAAGGTCCAAGAGTTGGCCATGCTAATGTTTAAAGAGAGTAGCTAGTGTGTATTCAGGGTAAATGTTTTTTTTTTCTGACATCCTCTTTCACTGTGAAATTATGTTGGAATTGCTTCTGCATTGTAAACCCCAATGAAAGAAGATTTGACACGACCAAGAGAATAAACCTATAATTTAAAATTCTAGATGTTAGAATTCCTCTAAAAAAATATCTTTTAAAATGTGCAATGTGCTAAAGCTTCCATGTTTTTAATCTACAGTGGTCACTTTCAAAGCTGAATAGTGTTTTATGACTGGGAAGGAGCCTAGTTTTATTCATCCACCTGACGTGTCAGATTTCCATGTACTGTACACAGACATTAACCTGCACAGTATGACATACTGTAATATATGACACATGACAAATATGCAATACCGATGAAATGCAGTCAGTACTGTGTAGGATGAAGCACAAAAGATAATCACAGGTTTCCCCAGCCTTTTTGGCAAACCTGAGTCTGTGTCACCTGTGCAGAGATGGACTGGGTAAAATTTGCTGTGTGGGGAAACTTTCTCAGCATTTAATCATAACAGCCATCACCTCAGCAGGTGGAAATCAATTCTGATTTTCTTCATACTGCCCTCTCTCTCCTCCTTTTCCACCCCTTCCTGGAGCTCCCTAATATAGATAGAATGCACCAATCCAGCTTTAACTTGCACCGAATTCTGGGCATATGAGCTCTTTAGATGAGTTATTGATTCCCTCTTTTAATTAGCTATTTGGTTTCAGTTGTATTGTTCCTTGACTGATGTTGTTTAAGTGTGTGGAACTAGTAGAAATCAGTACTGTAAAATGTTCTGTAAACCTAACCTTGAAAATGACAAAATATGACACACGAATTCAAGATTTAATAGAAACCACATTAGAATCTTAAATGAGTAAGTGGCTGCAGTGGTGTTTAGGAGATAAGCAGTAAACTTGGTAAAAGTGGAAATGATATTGAATTATGTGTTGTAAGAGGGTTGTTGTTGTTGGAGACCAGATGGAGATGCTTGTATGAACTGCAGTACCTAGATAATCCTAACCCAGACAGGAACGAGGAATGACTTTCCGTCCAAAATCTCCTCACCTTGGAAGATAATTAAAGGAAAGAAAAAATAATAATAATGATAATAATAATTAATAATAATATTTCCTTTCACTTAAATAGTGCGTTCCTAGACACTCCACTCAAAGGGCTTTACAGGTAATGAGGACTCCCCTCTACTGCCACTAGTGTGCAGCCCCACCTGGATGATGCGCCAGAACGCTCAACACACATCAGCTCTCAGTGGGGAAAAGAACAGAGTGATGAAGACAATTCATATATGGGGATTCTCAGGAGGCCGTGAATGGTAAAGGCCAATGGGAAATTTGCCAAGGATGCTGTGGAAATTTGCCAAGGATGCATCCCTACTCTGTTCGAGAAACACCCTGGGATTTTACATGACCTCAGATAGTCAGGACCTCAGTTTTATGTCTCATCTGGAGGACAGTGCCTTTTTACAGTATAGTGTCCCAGTTGATATACTGGGGCATTAGGACCCACACAGACTGCAGGGTGAGTGCCCCCTGCTGGCCCCACTAACACCTCTTCCAGCAGCAACCTTAGCTTTCCCAGGAGATCTCCCATCCAGGGCCTGGCCAGGTCACACCTGTTGAGTTTCAACAGGTGAGTTGCAGGGTGATATACTGTAACTGCTGGAAAAATGGAAGGAAAAACACTTTTAAAGCATAGACCTCTAGAACATGGCGCAAAAATCTTTAGAAAGATAAATGGGACAAGCATTCAAATAAAGAAAGTCCTGGTGAGTGAAATACTGTCCTTCTGAGAAACTATTTCACATCCCTGAGGGGATGACATCCTAAACTGGACTGGTTTCACATGCAGTTTGATGCCAAGGATTGTCACACAGGCTCCTCTGACTGCTGATGGAGTCAGATCCTCATCCCTGGTGGTGTTGGATGGTCTCCCATGATCACTTGTCTTCAGTGGTTTGTTACAAGCAGATGTGTGCATTTAAATGGTTGACAAATTGAAGATGTAAACAGGATGAGCCAGGGAAGACTGCACGTTTGTTAAAGAAAAACAGATAAGCCTCAGGTGAAACATTTCTTCCCCCTGACTTATTGTGTGTGCATGAGTTAACATGTTTTAAAACCTTCATTCTTCAACTGTAAAAGTTCTAAGAAGACAGTTTTGCTTTTGTAGAATTTGGGGGATGTGGGGAGCGAAGCGGAGGTGATTAAAAGCTGTGGTGTGGGCGGCTTCACAGAACTGAGGTGTAGAAGGAAGGAGAACCCCCTACAGAGGAGGCGAGAGATTTGAAGTAATGTGTGCGATGTGATCTTGGAATTCAAGCTGAGACCTGAACCTCTCAGTGTACAAATATATGCTTAATGCTGATTACATCTCAAGTATGAGGATGTTTTACAGTACTGTATGTCAGTTGTTATTGTTATTGTTATTTTTATCGTAAAAGTGTCTTGATTGTATCTGAAGATGGAAGTATTTAAAAAGCTTCTGCAATTTCCCTCACGGGATCAATAAAGTATCTATCTATTACTTACAGACAATAATGAATTGTGAATAACACTACTAGTTAATAATCATAAATAAAATAATAAAAAAGCTAACAGTTTGGATCCACAATGGGTAATACACAAATACAGTCAAAAAAGAACATTTTTTTCAGTTGTGTGTAAGCTGTTATTTTTATGATGGTATTTGTATATTACCTATTGTGATCCACAACCTTGTCTTGTTCCACCATTTTGTGTTGGGTTACAGATCACGACTCACCTCTGCTGTAAATGGGGTCTTACCTCTCCATTAACAAGGGTGAGGGTTGGCACTCAAGGTGTGAGAGTCAGTCATTTTCTGTATTTGTCTGTCTGTGTGCTGTAAAACAGCTTGGTTTGCTGTAAAGTTGCTTTTCTTAAAACTGCTAATAGTGCATTCTCTGGAGAAACAGCAGTTGTGTTCCTTTTGCACTTTGCTGATTCTCTGGTTAAGCACTTGAGTTTTATGTCCTGTGATCCCCCTCTTCCTTAGACTTACTGTCAGGTACTTAGTCACAATAATGCAAGAAAAGAAAGCACAAGTATTAGAAAATGTTAAAACAGAAGCTGCTGTTCTGGCCAGTAAATCTAGTTTCCAGCTTTTTCAGTATGCAAGCAGTCCCAGAAGGCTGAATCATACAGTATTTGCCTATTTTCATTCTGCTGCCAGAAAGGTAGTAAAAACGAGTGTGGTAAGCAACATACTCCCAAGGATATAATGCAAGTTATAGATCCTTCGTCTTTCCTGTGCTCAGAGCACAGTCTTCATCTCCTCTCGACCTGTCTTGTCTTCAGGGGAGAAAAACATGAAATAAGAAAGAAACTAGTGTACCAAAAGCAATACCCATCACTGCAAAGTGTGTTCTGCAGACAAATCACAAAGAGCTGGCGGCTGACTTCACTGTGATCAGCTGCATTTGTCTGTTTATTATATTTTCTGTGCAGGACCACAAACAAGCAGTTTGTTCTAGACACCCGATTTTATAAAGAAAAACTGTCTTGTAAACGATTCCTAATTTCCCTGTTGATCTTGAAGTGATTGTACTGTACAGTTTAACTATTCGTCACCCTGAAGTTCCTAGTTCAAGTTGTGACTCACTTCAGATGACACTGAGATAAGCATTCCTGAGCCGCATACTGAACTGAGGTCCAGTTTTTCTTTAACTGTCTCCACAATAGCAGTTTCTGACAAACAGTTAACCTCCCAGTTTTACCATACCTGTACATCATGTATTATGCTACATATTTTTAATACTTTTATATCACATGATCTGTTTTGCATTTTTGGTCAGTATTCTGACTTAACTTTAAAGAATACTGTCTGTAGTGACAGCCTCATTAGGTAAACTTAGTACTTGTAACAGGTGAAGTTGTTAAGTACACAGTACCTGTTGATATGACAGTCAAAGAAGTATCATCAGTAAGAAAGACAAATGGACATCTTGTCTGTATAGGCCATTGGCTCAAAACTATTACCTCTGCAAACATTACCATGAATCATGGTGGTTAGGTTAATGTCTGACATTTTGAAAGTTGTTTCAAATTAGTTTGATTGCTACAAAGATCTGCAGTATAACAGTCCATTAAAACAGCAATATTGACTGTATTATTGTTATAAAAATTACCTAAATGAAACAAGATTTTATGAACCTTTTTATGTAGTTAATCTCAAATTTACAATAAACCAAATTTAACTTTGTCTAATTAGAGCAGAGCCTTCCAAACAACCAACACTTACACTATTCTTGATATCAATCAGAGCAAATGAGAAACTGATCTGATAAGTCTATGCAAATTAAACCTTTCAGTCATTAAGCAAAGTAAAAATGCAAAAAACACATATACCAGAATGTTCAGCTTATGAGGTTTAAAAATCTTTCACAGAGTCATGGAATCACAGGACTGTGTGGCACCACTGTGTATCAGTGCTATAAAGTGGATTTTTATCAGTAACTTTCCTACAGAACTATGTAGAATAACAGTGTAGAACAATCAATCTTCCTCCCCGTAGTGGACTAGCTTTGTCCTTTTGTCCTCTCTCTGATGGTTTCTCTGCAGGGGATATACAGGGTATAACCTCACAAGGGAGGCTTTATTCCCTTATAACCACAATTACCTTTTCATGTCTCACTTGTGCATAATTGTTTTCTTTGCCCTTTAGAATTAAAATATTATTGTCATGACAGTTTAAGGGAATTTCGGAAGGAAGAGAACTTGTTTCTCATGGTATGTTTGCCCTACAGAGGGGAGGGAGACAGGACATGTATGGCTTCATCTGGAATGTTTTTCACAGTTGTGGTCATCATGTGTTTGGAATCAGTCTAGAGAAGAGAAACCAGATGCGTTGTGGGCCTTATGCAAATGGCCTACACTGACTGGCTGAAGGAACGGAATGATTGTAGTCTTGAAAAGAGAAGACTATGACCTGGACCTGGAACAAATATTCAACAACCTCAAAGGCCCAGAGGACTGAAGTAACCCCAGTGGAATTCTTCCAAATGAGCTGTGAAACATTAACTAGAGGGTACAAGTGGAAACTGCATACTGTACACAAGCATTTAAAACTGAGAATAACAGGCACTTCTTTACCCTGAGTGTTGTGAGGGTATGGAACGAGCTACCCAGCCATGTCGTTGAAGCCAAAATCCTGGATTAGATACTTTGAATGAAATCTGGACAGGATTCATTATTTACTACCAAAAGTGATGGAAAACCAGAATAGCCTCCTTTTGCTTGTGACTTTTTATCTCTTTTTCTCTCCTCATAGAACACCTGCAAGCAAGAAGCAGAACCAGCCAGCTAATTTCATCAGCTGGTTCTGGTATATCCAATAATGTGCTCCAGTGGTTTAGAGCCATCAGCACATATTTCAGAAAATTATTTCAATAATACTAAGAATTATACATGCTTCAATCTAGATAATGCATCAGTTGTGTATATATAATCCCTATCTACACCAAGTACCTTTGTTTATATCTATATGTACTGTACTGTTTATGCTTTTAAATAAGATTTGATGTTCCACTGACAAGGGGATTTTGTCATGCCCTGTTGACAGTTATATTAGCAGAGAACCTTTCTACTTCAATTCAGTAGCAGTCTCTGGAATTTTCTCCTGCAGCTGAAAGTGCTGTAATAAATGAGTACCTCTAAGAGCTTTCTAACATGCAGAAATAATAGGTTTGTAAGTTTTAAAAAGGGGTAGAAATGGTAGTTGCATAAGACAAGCTGGTAAAACTAGCTGAAAGCAGAAAATGAACCTGAAAACAGTTTAAATGTACCCCACACCAAATTAAATTGATGTGCTAACATCATCCTGAAGTTAAATGTCAATTGCAGTCCTTTAGGCACAGGATATGTTAGCTCTTATTTTCCCATTTTCTATGAGAAATTCCACAATAAAGAAGAGGTACATATCTGGCAAAAAAAAATTATCCTAAGGCTAGCATTAGTCAATGCGTTGTCTTTTTTTTCAAGTTCCTTTTTTGGTACAGGTAGAAAATAAATTCTGTAAATTCTTCAGGTTGAAAATCTGACGATGACTTAACGTAATGAGCATGAGATTTGGTCACTGCCAGCCTGTCTGCATGTCCAACTTCAGAGCCACATAGTAACTCTCTAGATAGCACTGCGTTGTGCCTCACCAGAAGACTACTGCAGGTCTTCCCACTCTCAGCATTATCCAGGGGGTGACATCACCTGTAGCACCCTCTGTGCCAATGATCCCTGTTACATGGGCCCATCAAAATAATAATAAAGTGTGATCACAAGTGCGTTTACAGAGGGGTCTTGCTGTATGAATGAATATTTCAAGGGCTATTGGCTGCCTTATTCTTATCACAAAAATACAAGCAAATCCATTACAGCACTTGTGGGTCAGCAGTATGATTTATGATTCACTGTCATAGCTTTCTGGTCCCCTTAAAATAACATGTCTTTATATAGTTTCAGGCCTGCTTCCTACCAAATGTTACAGCTTTGTAAATATTTATTGAAAATTCCATCCCAACTGGTATTTGCTATATCTTTACATATCTTGATGAACTGTCAGAATGGGCAAATTATTCATTGTGAATTTGTTTTTGTTTTGTTTTTTTCTATGAGGTGCATGCAATTAAAGAAATAAGATAAAAGGAACATAAAGCTAGTCAAGGAGAAATACAATCGAGCTTTTGTAGTACATCCTACAGTTCCAACTGGACAAAAATGTCTTCTAACAGTTTAAATTAATAAGTAATTTCTGCATTATATGAATACAATGCCTAAAGAAAGTCTACACTCCCCTTTTTTCACATTTTCTTGTATTACAGCATGGAACCATGATGTATTTAACTGAGAATTTTAGTCACTCATTAACACAAAATACTCTATAATGTCAAAGTGAAAAAAAAAATCAGACATTTTACTAAATTAATTAAAAATAAAAAAAACAATAATTGAATGCATAAGTATCCCCCCCAGAGTTAATACTTGGTAAGACCACCTTTGGCAGCAATTACAGCTGTGAGTCTCTATGGGTAGGTCTCTATCAGCATTGCACATCTTGACATCTTGCCCATTCTTCTTGACAAAATTGCTCAAGCTCCATCAAGTTGGATGGGGACTGTTGGTGAACAGCAATTTTTAAGTCATTCGACAGATGCTCAATTGGATTGAGGTCTGGGCTTTGACTGGGCCACTCCAGATTTTCTATAGGAACTGCACATTTGGTTTTGTGTGGACTGGTACATGAATTTTAAGTGTATACTGTATATACTGTACAGTAAATATGCTTTACCAGATTTCTTGTATTGCATTTTATATGTAGTGTTTTGCAGTGACTACATGTGAAAGCTTTCTGCCAGTGCTGTTTCAATGTTTCATGTGTTTTTCTGCCACCACACAGTGGTGTGTGGATGATAACCCATTGTTGTTACTGTACTGTATATATGCTCAAAATATCACAGCCCATTTAATGACCATTATGATATTTTAGTCCACATACAGTACCACTAGCAAACAAACTGATGAATGACAGCGTAGAAAAGGATAAACGATTTCCACAGTGCTGCCAAATAGACTATGAGGATTATAGAGCAATCCTGAATGTGATTCTCCTTTACACAAACATCCCCTTACTGTACGTCAATCATGGTGCAGGTTTCCACTATTACAACTTGTGGCTCATCAGCATGGTACTGGAGCTGGACAGGCTAGGAACTGCAGTTGTAAGACAACCTAGTACTCTGTTCCATGTGATCTGTTATTTACTTCTCTTATAATTCGCTGTTCCCTTTTATAAAGTGTAAATTTAGAAACCAACATAGGATGATTTGTTTTGGCATGCTGCAGGGCATTCTAATGCTCTCTCTTGCTGTTATAGTTTATGCCATTGTGTACAGCTGATTTGCCTTTCTGGCTTTACAGACAGCGGGGTATTCTTCTGTGATATTCCAGGCCAGTGCTCTGTGACCTGGTGGGCTGCCAGCGGTATAGTGCCAAGCTGGTCTCTGATGTACACGGTGGTCCTACATAGGGATATCCTTCTCTTGCCAGTCCTTGGCAGCAGAACAGTTTCTATTGCTGCCACCACTCCCCAGTCGCAATGTATCTGCAGTTTGCCCTCTCTGCTGGCTTGTATCCCCATTCCTGGACACACATCTCCTTCCAGTCTAAGGCCTTGTAAGCTTGCCCAGAAGCCTGTTCAAGAGCCAGTTAATGGGTCGTGCAGTACAAATGACAGATATCCTGGACTACTGTTAGTGTATTTGCAGATAAAAGAACCATCTGCCACTTTTGTTGTTTTATTACCATAAGGACTAAGGGTGAGAGCTAGGCAATTTTACTATGACCATTACTACTGTAGTTATCTAAGTGATGCCAACTGAGCATATACAGTAGCTGTGTTTTATGTGTCATGCAATTCTGTAACATACAGTGCAGTGTGCTTATACTCCCAATCACTAATTCAGCAACAAATGGATAGCAATGCAAAGCAAGATATTATTGCTGATTTGTAACACTTTAGAGTTACTTACATAAGAAAAAATAACCTACATTGACAAAATGATTACAGAGATAATTTTGTCCAGATTGCTTTTAATTGCTAATGAGTTTGTAAAGATGTATCTAGAGCCAGTAGAGAAGCTATTGAAATAATTAATCCACTATGCATTGAAAGGGACATATTGAATGACATTACTTAGCTAGTGCAATAGAGAACACTCTAGAAGACTAAGTTTCTAAGTGTTAGCAACAGGATTAATTCCACCTAAAGCAAGTTGAAGGAACATGTTCTCTTTAGGCTCACCTGGTTGAGGTTTTTGGTATGTAAAGGGAGTTAATAAAGGTGGACACCGGTGGTTGTTTTAAATTAGCCTTAGAATATGTGAGCATACTGGAACTTGGAACATGTTAAGATCCTGTTTTGCTAGACACCAGACAAAACATTTTATCACAAATAATTATTGCTGCACGGATTAGATTACCAAGACACATTCTGGAGGGAGAGATGCTGTGATGTTTAAAAAATAAGCTTGAAAAGTGCATGAAGAATGATGAGTATTGAATGGCCTTTTCTCATGATAAACATAATGTACTTATTAAATAAATTATTTTGTCACATCGGGTGGTTTTTGCAATGTCAGGAGTTGTTCATAAGTTGTGGCATCTAAACAGAGAAACCTGATCATGCTTACTTATTTTGACTCTTATTTCCAAGACTTAAAACAGTAGGTGCATTTAAAGCTGTAGCCACACTGAAAACATCACCACGGAGGATACTAACAGGAAATGTACAGTAGGAGCACTGTCATTAGCATGCGGATGCAGTGTTTGTGAATTTTTAATTCAAAGCTTGAAGGGTGTCTGATTAAAAAAGAAAGGAGTTCTTCTGGATTGTTGCACAGTTCCGCAGGGCAGCCCTCCCTTCAGTTTCTGAGCTTGTAACGACAGAAAGATGAGTTGCAGTATCTCTCTGTCCCCGTTGCACTTGGCACTAATTGGCGGAGAGCTGGCAGACAGGCCGTCGTGTGTGCTGAGTCAGACAGCCCTGCTCAGGCGGCAGTGAGCGATTTACTAAGGTACAAATTAAGGTGCATTGATGCTGTCTGCACTACAGCCTAACCTTGGGAGTACTTCATTCTCAGCTTGCTGTAGCAAGCATCGACACGGGATCTAAATTTAAACACAGGTGCAATCATTCCGAATACCTCCCTGCCCACCCCAAACCCCAAACACCCCAAGCAAGTGTGTTTTTTTCTGTTTGTCTTTTTTCTTAGTGTTTTTTATTCTACACAGATAAGCCATTTGCAAACAAAAAGTCGACAACGGACTAGAACAGAGGAAGCAAAGCTTACGTCAGTTGCAGGTTGATGGCTCTAATGAAAACCTTTGACCTGTCTGAGCAGTTACGAGTCTGCTGTGATCAGTCTACTGAGCGATCATGGTTAGACACATCACAGCAGACTCCAGCTCGACAGAATATAGCACTCAAATAGACACAGACTGTTTTTGAGAGGTGGGAGAAGGATTAAAGTGAAAGACAAGCTATAGACTTTCTGGATGGTGCTGCTGTGCATATCAAGGGAAGCCTCCTTTAGTTTCTGCTGCAGAAAGATTTTATTCATGAAGTCTGAACCTACTGTAATAAGGTATTGAGATGTTACTAGTTTCCAACAGGGATGGAGGAGAAGAACATACGTACATATACAGTTGATATGCAGTATATATATATACAGTGTGTTGTTTCATATCATTGAGTAATAAAGTGTAAGAACAGACAATAATCACACTAAAGTGGAAAAGGCAAAGTGTCAGCTTCCATTAGATGTTTCTACTGACAGTCAGTTCTTATTCCTAGAAAATGTGTGATGATATTTTTAACTGTGACAGAACAACATCTACGCCTCAAGGTCCTCTGTGCTGTGCTTTATCCATGCCTTTCATTCATCCGATGCGAATATATGAATTTAAATGTTTCACAAAGACAGTGCAGCACTATCTTTGTACAATATAGTATGTACAGATGGCTTCCCCTTTCACACAGGCTTTGTTTATTATTATATACACACAAGACAGCACAGAGCTCCATCCTGTGGTCAAGATCTGGATTTCCTCTCATTAAAATATGCACCATGCAACATGTGGAGTGTACCGTATGTGAGCTGCAGAAGGGTGGGTGAGCAGAGAAACCTTCAGACATACATTAGTGCAAATAGAGGCCCTGCAGAGGGGTTTTGTTCTCTCTTATACTGTGAGTCTTCTAATTGCTGGTTTCCCAGCTAGCAGGCGAGGCCCAGCACTGAGAGAGAGAGGAGAGAGCAGGCAGGCTTGTGTTCACTCTGCCTGTGACCACAGACAGAGCGCAGGGGGTGTGAGAGGCGACTCCAGAAAGGCAAAGAAGGGAGGGAGCGCTACTGACACCTGATTGATTGCCATCCCGCAGTCAACGTTGGATGCTTTCATTTTCCTCTCCCCCCCTCCCGCAGCAGTAATAAAGGTAAATGTTTAATGGCCTGCGTTCAATAACCACGCGTGGCCGCCCGCTTGGGATGATGCAACATTATCAATTTTTATCTCCTCGGTTTTACTGGCTGCTGAACATAACGGATGGGACCCTGTTTCTTTCCCTGCTCAGGGCTTAACACTTCCTGAGCTGGCAGATTTTCTTTAAACTGAAACAAAGAAAGAAGAACCGAGGCAGGAATAACAAAACCAGCCCCTGGCTTGCTATAGATGAGAAGGGCACCTTTCCTTTAACCATCAACCACAAGAGATAGTGAGACTAGGCTGCTGCTCTTTTTTGTAATTCCTGTACAATTTCCACCTGCATTTTGCATTACATGATCAAGTTACCTGACAGTTTCTTTGTTTCCTTCTTTTATGGGGTTGAAGAATTTGTATTTGAGGGCAGTTTGAGAAAAGATGTTAATATAATGTTTCTTTATTAGCCCTATACAATTTTTTGCATTAGGAATTTGTCTTTTCACATACCCCAGCTTTTCTCCATGGAGACACAGACAGGGAGAGAAGCTTGGGGTCAGAGTGCAGGGTCAGCCATTGTACAGCACCCCTGGAGCAGTTGGGGTTAAGGGCCTTGCTCAGGGGCCCAACAGAGCAGGATTCCTCTGCCGGCCACGGGATTTGAACCGGCAACCTTCCAGTCACAGGCTCAGATCCTGAGCCACAGAGCCACCGCTCTGCCCCAAAATTGACTTCATCAATAGACTAAAGATCGTATCTTACTTTTGCAAAGGTAATGAAAAGAACCATGTGTGCACAAACAGAAATTAAACAGAAGGTTCGTTTAGGAGAGATAAAGAGATATTTGTTTAGAGAACATACTGTACTTGGGTACGCAGAAAAATTTGCCCAACCTTCCTGTTTAAAGTGGACCCACAGAATCCTTCAAGAAACATTTTGGATGATATTTTGAGACCAATGGATCAGTAGCAGCCAAACAAAAGCTATGGACTGAATGAGCACTCAAGCTCTTCATTGTTGTTTTACTGAGCAGCATATTCTGTTTAAAACTGGTCAATCCTGCAGGCTAGTACATTTATTGCCCTTGGCTTACTGAATATAGATTTAGCAGACTTGTTTTGCAGCTGTATTAATATACAGGAGCTGTTATTACCTGTACCATTTTGCAGAAACTTGTAATCCAGTGGATGCATGGCGCCTCTTTGATACCTTGCAGTGCTGGGGCCCTGGATTCAGTTGGTGTGGTACTATCTGCATGGAGTTTGTATGCTGTGCTCATGTTTGTGTGGGTTTCCATTGGTTGCTCTGGTTTCCACAGTAAGGAACAGGATTACAGCAAAACATGCTTGAACAAAAAGAATGTAGATAGACTTACGGTTCATTAAAAGGTGCTTGTGACAGAGGGCTGGGATTGAATTTACTGGTGCAATCTCAAATAAAGGACTTGTATTTTATTAGCAATGTTTTTATATTCTTATACCCTGTGATTCCCAAAGACAAAAAGTCAATGGTGATATTTTATTGTCAGGTTCTTCATCACTCTAAGGGTATTTGTCCTAGGACATTGATCACTTTTCTCACAAGCCTGATGAGGCACAGTCCTCTGTGAGACATGTAATTACCAATTACCAAGTAAGAATCACTTGTAGCACCCAGATAATCCACCAATTTGCTTGAGTCTCACCACACGGATGTGTCGTCCTGACTCATTAAAAGTCAGTGCACTTCCTCTGCTTGCTGTGGTTTGTTATTCTGCTGAGTGAAGCACAGTGGAGGTGCTCATTGCGATGCAGGGCGGCGAGCCCAGGAGAGAGGCTGCTGCTGAGCCAGTGTGTGTTCAGGAGTCTGGGAGGTGGTGTGTGTTTACGTATGGTGGGGGGGGGGGGTTGGTGGGCTGCTGCGATCTCAAAGTCATCTCAGCCTGACCTCTCAGTGCAGGTGGCCCTCCAGCTGGCACTGGGCAGGCAGAACCCTGGCACCCTGCCAGCCTGTCTTTAAGCAAAAAGGCAATGCAATATTAAAAAAGCAGTTTGTGCAGGAGCTGTGGTAAGGAAACATTGTCCATAATCCTCTAATAAATGTATATATTTTCAGTGTTCAGTTATTATTTCAATAATAATAATAATAATAATAATAATTCCTCTCATTCTTCTTCTTTCAAGCTTCAATACCAATTTCAAATGTCAGTACATGTTTTATTTTTATTATTCGCAGCAATCATTTATACTTAGTGGAAGTCCCGTGCATCTTTGGATCTAGGTTTGTTAAATAGAAACACTACATACATTCTTCAGACACAAAACCTGTTGTTGCCCCTTGCCACATTAACGGAGCATACACACGTATGGATTCCCATACATTTCACTTAGTGGCTTTGGAAACAGATTGATTGATTTTACTGATTCAAAAGAAAAAGAAAGCTGTGCTAAATATTAATGGAGAAATAATGATCCAGGGTACTCTTGTGCTAGAAACATTTCTTGCATAATGTAGATGGACAGGAAGGTCACCTTAAAAAGGCAGAGCTGTTGCACGCAGGCTTACCTACTCTATATGCCACACGGCTTTTTCCAAGCTGGAGGATGGCTGTGCTTCACGCCCTAAAGCCAGAGCTTCCCAGGAAACTTTTGAGAGTATGAAGGCATTATTGTGTGTCAGAGGCAAGGGGTCACACAGGAGGCACACACATCATAATTGCCTGGGACCATTATTGTGATCTGTGGTTTTAAAATCCGCATCTATCTTGTTATTTCTTGAAAATAATATAATTTGAAGAGGGAAAAAAAAACAGTGCCTGTGCATTTGTTCCTCAGCTCTTAGAAAACTTTACTGGTCTAGAATTCCCTAAGGAAATTGATTTAGTGTAGTAGCAGCAGGGCGTTTGACCTTCCAAACACTTGCTTTCTCTGTGAAAATGTGTTATCTGTAGAAGCCACTTCTTACTCAATTAAGAATTATTCCTCTTAAAAGAGCAGGTTGGATGCCTGAGTTGCTCACTTTGATTTGGTTGACAATACACAGCAGATTTATGCCAGTGAGAAAGGAGATTCTACAGATACGTTTGCCCCGTCTCTGCACTTTCTCTCCATGCTCCATAAAAAATGACATTTTTCTTCCATTGAGGTTCAAATTGACTTTATATAGTTATAAAAATACACATGGTCTTGTGGTGAGGCTGTAACTTATAACCTTGTTTGACAGAGATTGGGAAGCGAACTACTTCGGTGCTTAGCTGTGGTGTATTTAAAATGGAGAACAGGAGTCACTTCTTCCTACAAAGGCTTGTGGTTATGTGGGCAAACTGGATGAGGTCCTTAGGCCAATAGGATACTAACTACAAAATGTAATAGATGGGCGAAATGGACTCGCTTTGTTTATGACCTTTCCTCTTATGTTCACACCATGGATGTGTGCTGCATTTTGAGGGAAATTAAGGTATCACTTCTCTCTTTGCTCTTGTGCTTGCAACAATTCCCAATTCCTATACTCATTATAGGTATTCAGCAAATGGGTTCTGAATTTGTCCAGTAAATTACACAAAAAATAAGACTGGTTGGCCACTGTAGATCTCTTCAAAATCTCTAACATAGCATTAATAGTTTCTATAAATGCACTTTGATTACACTTTGACCCTGGGCATTCCGTGATAAGCCATGACAAATATTTCTGAAGGAAAATTTGTGGCAGTATTGGTGTACCCATGGTCAAGTGTAATAAAGTACAGGGAACACAATCTGATTCCACAGCAAAGCCACATTAAAAGCACTGAGGTTCTGGGGTAAACTTCCATGAGGCTAGTTATCAATAACAGCGTACAATATAACTCCGAGCACCCACTGTGTGCTTGTGAGTGCTCTTTGGGGAAAATGAGATATCTGTTGCGTTTAAGTGGAAACTTTAATACCCCACCAACATCAGCTGTTTACAGTATAATGAGACCAGAGTCTGTGTATGATGTCCATCAGGGCATCTGTACATCTTGATCAGTCCAATCATCAATGGTTTTTTTATTTATAACACACTAACTGTGATGAAAGCACACCTGCATAGCAAACTGTAATAGAAGAAAGGAGAAATGCGTTACGGTACTCTTCAGTGGAGTACAGATTTAAAAATCATGCTTTTACGCTTTATAATAGAAAATGATAATTATAATAATAAACCTGTAAGCATCAAACACACTGGTCTCTGCCTATTAGCAGTGCAGCTACATGAGAGCCATCTTTGCTGTGTACATCAAAGCTGATGGCAGCGAGCAAGACAATAAGATGGCACAGTAGAACTGCATTAGGCAAATTTGCGATAAAGACATCATAGGTGCAGCTGATTACTCATACGGTTATTGTGCACAATAATTGTGCGATTTTATTTCTACTTTTTTCGCATGTATCCTCCTGATGAAACATTTTCCTCCATGAACTGCTATTTACCTCCAGCTCTTTTTGCCTAAAGTGACCTGTGAATATAATGTCAGATTAGCCAAGATCAGCTAAATTTCGTCCATTGTAAGTCCATCTGTCTTGGCATGGTGTGCGCAATTGGCTCAAAATTGAGTTTCCGACTCTTTTTCTCCACCACCCCTCAATTCTATTTCTCACCGCCTACATTTGTTCTACTCTTTCTGTCCCCTGGCCTCCAGGGGTGTCCGTCTGTTGCTGCACATTCTATGAGACGAGGGATTAGAGTGATCCTGTCCTCAAAGACTAGAATTCTGCGTCTTCCCCTTTTTCTGCCACTTCTGTTATATAAGAAGAGTTATGATGTTCCTCTGATGAACCTCCTCATCATGTTCTGACTTTCCAGGTTACTGTATGGCTTTCTAGAGAAAGCACAGAAATCAAGGAAAAGGCATGACTTGTAATTCAGTTATGTATCCTCTGTCGGCAGGATGTTTTCACTTTTTCACTGTTCTTAGAATTCAGTAAAGTAACTTTTGTGGGTCACCTTCTTAAAAACTCTTTAGGTTATGTATATTCTCTGGGGGATTTGAATAATTTAGAAATGTGTGATGTAGTACGCATGTAATGCTTTAAGAATGAAAACGCATATTGACAGCTTTACTGCCGAGAGACCTCAGTGGCTCTCTAATAGTCACTTCTGCTGTGGGCTGCATTGCCTGAGGCTATTGAGTGAATGCCGGTTATAGTGGACTGCTGACCATGTTTCTCTTCAATGGCATTCATCTATAAGCAGTTCTAGAGACAGAAACACAGAAATAGCAAATAATTAATATTTTCACAAGTGATAAGTGTTACGAAAACAAACGCGGACACTGGAATGTAAGTACATTTTTGTAAGAGCACAGGGGCCCCTGAAAGGCTCAAAGGTACTCTTTCAGACTGTGGGCAAAGTCATCTGCCATAGCTGGCTGGTGCCTGAGCTCTGCCAGGGTTAGGGGAGACTGGATAAACTGAGATATTACTGTATCAGTGACCCCAGTTGCACACTAGGTGCCAGTGCGCTTACAGTGTTATCCATCGGGAATCGTGCAGTGTGGAGACAGCGGACAAGTAACGTACGTGTTTCAGAGGAAAGAGGGCTCGGATTCCTCCTTTTCCAAGCCGAGGTGCAACTGAGGAAATTAGTTATTAGTGGTTAATGCTTTGACAGAGGTTACAGTGTCATGATCGTAGGCCCCTCCTCTTAAGGACATTCCAGCCCTTACTTGTTTACCTTTGATTTCCTGCACCTGCCTCCGGTTCCAGCCCCCTTCCTATAAAAACCAGACACTCCCACCATTCCGGGCTCAGCTTTGGAAGATGAGATCCTGGAAGCCCGCCTACCAGCAAGTCCAGGAGATGCTCGACGGCATCGGCTTCACAACGGCGTCCTGACCATCTGGGTCCAGGGCTTGGAGCGCCTGGTCCCGTAACCCCTTTCATTCCCCCAACCCTTCACCAGATCCTGCTCCGGCTTTTAACGTCATCTTGTCTCCATCATGGATGAATTACCCGGTTCTGGACATTTGCATTCCCTGGATTTTCGTACGGACACCCTTCGGACTAGTTTGCCTTGGCCACGCCCCCTCGAGCACCAGCAAACCTTGGACACGCCCCTCTGTTCTTCTTCCAGCCCCGATCCAGACTTTTTCCCCGTGCTTGTCTCACTCCCCTCCTGAAGAATGCTCATGACATACAGAAATAAAATAATCAGTAACCTCAGCTGAATAAAATGTACCATGCGCTCACAGAAATTTCTTTGTCATTTGTAAAACTATTTTTTTTAAAAGAATGCTTAAGGCTGATCGGAGTGAAGAGTGATGGAGGATCAGTTAAGATTTCCACCTCACCGTTGTACTCATTGAGAAGGTGCTCAACTCAGGGATGTGTGTCCTTTGTTGTAATTCAGCCTTGATAGGAACTTTCTGGCCAGCAAAAAAGGAAATATAATTTATGGAAAAGACAAATAATTACATAATTATAACAAATACATTGTTTTCTCTTTATAGTCTTTTCACCATTATTTTTGAAAAATGACAAACATTTCTATGCCTGTTCACTTGTATCACGATAAAGTAGCTATGCACCATGTAGTCTGGAAAATTAATACATGTTAAGATAGTCTTCAGCAGGAAAAAGCCATAATTATTTACAGTATGTTACTTACTTTTTACAGTTTCATTGTTTGTGCACAATGACATGATGTGAGGTACAATTTTGAATGATGAACAGATCTGCTAATGTGTCAGCCACCTCAGGAGATGTTATTGCAGTTTATGTGAGGGATGTCTCCAGAAGTTTCACTGATTGTGCAATCATTACCAAATCGGAAACCACTCTTCACTTCCCAACCTTGACAAGAGGATCCCAATGTTGTCTCTGTGTGCTTGCTCCCATGCCTTACTGCCGGGACGCACTGTTGCTGATATGCTGATATCGGTTGGCCTTGAATTGGTCATTTTATTTACTTTTTGCAGGCCCTGCTTCCCCCCTCCAGGCGAATCTCGCCAGGAAAGACTTGAACCACTGCCAGGCTTCTCTGCCTTATTAAACTGGCTTTGTTCTTCAGCTCATCTTGGAGTAAAGGGCTTTCAGGTTTTTTTTCTTTTGTGAAATAAATAGAATTGGCCTCAGGGCTGGCCAGAAACAGTACCGGCTTTTCATCATGAATATGTAGAAATATGTGAAATGCGGATATAGAAACATAATACTCTCTATGGTTTTAGGGGAACTAATTATTATAAGCTACATTACAGTATGTCCCATTATTCCCTGATGAGTTTTTTTTTATTTTGATTTTAGAACTTTAGTATAAAACATTTAAAACAAAAGCATAATGATTATTCAAACTTGAAGGAAGGAGTTTTCATTTTAGTTTGTTTTAGACATAAATTCAATATTTCTTTGTGTAATTGAAAACTGCAAGTGTTGAAAAGAATGACCAAAAGCTGTAAGACTCATAAATAGACAGGCACTAGTTAGTATTAACATAGCAAATGCAAGCATTTTGAATTGAAAGACATGATGGAGTGCAACCTTTTCTCTTAACTGCAGCTCACTCTGAGAGCGCTCAAACACCCAGGCTACAGCAGCCTAGATTTGTCTTTAGGTTCTGTTGTAAAACCCAGAAGAACATATTGTGAAGCACAAATCTTACATGCTGCCTCAGAGCTTCAGTTACGTCCCAACCCAAGAGACAGCTCTTGACCTCAGGAACAGCAAATCTCAGTGTCACTTCATGGACATTTAATTAGCACTCGATTAATCCCTGTTAGTCTTTAAAGTAAACACTTTCTGACTTGGTGTATTTATGCTTTGAGGAATTTTACGTTAATTATGTTAAACAAGCACAATTTCAGAACCAATCCACACATCAGTTTTCTAGTACAAATTAAGAAAATTAATGTCAGCTTTACTATCATTACTAGCAAGTTGTAAAGATTTCATCATTATGGATTCACATGGTTTTAGATAAACCTGCTATGTGTTTTTAGTGTTGAGATTTCTTGAGGATTTATGATTATATTCCTTGATTATTCCCATGTTGCTCAACTGTTTAGGTAACTTGTTTTTGTGCATCCCGATCCCAGAGTACGGACACTTCACCCTGTGACTGCCCTGGGTCAAAACGCCAAAGGAAAATCAACACTCAGCCTCCACATGTTTTGGGACTAGAAGATTCATGTGTGGCAGGGGAGCAAAAAGGAGAGATCTATTGCTTTAATGTAAATTCAAAGTGACGGGTCAGAAAAAAGGTTTAGTCCTCCATTTATCCACTCAGGGAAATTGATTCCAGCACTTTTACTGACATGTGCCTCTAAAAATGAAAGGCACAGGAAGGGGTGGATTGATGTCAAAGTTATTTTCATTCCACCGCTAACATCATAAATTCATTTTTTTCAAATACTTACCGAGACTGCAGAATGGAAATGCTTGCTAGCTTCTTTGTTTGAATCAACAGTAACATACAAATCAAAGAATACAAGTGGAAGCTATGGGCAAGGCATAGGACCATGAGAAATGTTAAGGATGACAGGAGGCCATTCGGCCTTCCTACTGTAGCATGTGTAGCGGAGCTCGTTCGGATATGGTGACGCCATCACGCTCACTGTGCGTAGCAGGGACCTCAGCTGCCTGGGCTGGGGGAGGTCTCCTTTAGCTCATGCGGCTGGTTCCAGGTGCTGCGGGACGGAACAGGGTGGCGGAGGGCACGAGCCCGCGCGGAACCGCGACGGTCACACGTGCTTGTGTGCTAGTAGCTAATTGTTTTGAGGATTTAATCCAGCAGGGCTGGGTATCTTGTTCCACACTTCATACTGTAAATAATTACCTCTGTTGGTTGGTTTTAAATGCACTTCCCCCTAGTTTCCACCTGTGTCCTCTCCTCTCGTTCGTGTTCCACTGTTTCTACTGAAAATAGTCCATTGGGCTGACACGGTCAGTGCCTTTGAGGATCTTGAAAATGTGAATCGAGTCCAATTAAAACGGAGAACAGGAGGCGCGCCTTTATTCTAAAAGGACAGAAGAACCTCCTCTCATTTGTAAATTTACTTACATTCTAACATTTATCCATTATGCATGTACTGCATAAGTCTGTTCACTATTTTTACTGCCAGTTTATACAGTAGGAAACAGCGCATGTTATTTTATTGTAGAAGAAAATGCAAACATACTGTAAATTACGTCCCTTTAACTGTTCCCGAGTCAAGACAACACCATACCTTTTTCTGTTTGTGCAGCAGCGATGTTTGCAAGACACAGGTGATTCAACTTGTGTAACACTGCATTTGTTTTGTTAGATTCACATGCTACCGCTACACAAACATTTTCAAATCCAGAATGGGAGAGTTTGGTTATTAGTACAAAGAAGGTTTAAAAGCCATCAACTATCTTAGAAAATACTTTTCTTTTGCTTCTGCTAATTGGTATCTAAGATGTATATTTTTTTTGCTTTGATTTCTTGGAGAAGTCTATCAGTGGCTCTATTTAAACGATAAGAGCTTGTAACACATCCGCAGAAGAAAATAAATTCATACATAAACAATTTACATGCTGCTAAGTATTATGTAAACAGCAATGGTTTGTGCATAATTAAGCACCACTGGAAACAACTGCATGTAAACCCACAGAATTAAACTAATCCCCACTCTTCCTACATACTGTACATATGGTGGGGAGAGGGGTGAAAAATTTGGAGGTGGCCTTAATCAAGTAGCAGACAGATAATTGTTTGTGTACATACTATCTAGGAGCACTGCAAAACAGTTTTTCTGTCCAAAGTCCTATATATTCATTCTTAAGCACGTGTTAAAAGTCTAGATAAAATTATCTAGGGAGAAACAAAAGAAGAATTACTGCAGTGGCAGGGAGAGAAGGGAAGGCCTGCATGTTTAATCACAGTGTGTATTGTTAATAACAGCTTCTGTAATTAAAAAGATGACATTTACGCCCTTTCAAATAAATGGATTTAAATGAAGCCATGGAATTATACATGATGAAAAAATAGGCAGCAAAGTGGATACAATAGTCATATCTTCCCTAGTTAAAGAATGTGAAACTGTAAGAAAAATTAGTTAATATGGAAAAAATAACTATTATTTTGTGCCTGGGTGTATTAATTAAGACATAGACTAGGTTCACTGTGACAGATTTTGAGTGTGTCTGTCTCTGGAGAAGTAAATGAAAGGATGTCAGATAGTTACAATATCTTATACTGTAATATTGACTGAAGAAATACTGCTTAAACTGCTGTCCACTGTGCTGTACATATTCTCAAAATATCATGTCCAACATAATTATGATTTTTGTCATATTTACTTCCACGTGCCCACTTAATATGTGCAAAGCCTGACAAATCTGTCAGCCTTCAGGAACATCTCGCCTTCTGAAGGACCTTTAGCAAAGCACTGTTTTTGACAAGCTAGTAAAAGCAATTGTTCAGTGGGAACTAAAAACCTGGATTTATGTTATTGGAGGAGGGTTCCCAAACACAGGTAAAAGGAATTGTAAGAAACTCATTGATCGCTGTTCCCATATACTGATTTGTGGATGTAACCCAGGGTATTTGTTATCAGTGCCATGAAATGTCCTATATTAAATTCTATATGAGACAAGCCCACCACAATTAAATTGCTATCATTTCACTTTAATGCAATCTTTATCACCCCCAGCAATCCACAGGTGCAGCCAACAAACATTATATGACTAGAGAACTGGTCAGTGTTGTGGTTGGTGCGCATACAGTATATTCGATCAGAGAAGAATACAGCAGCACAGGTGCTTTCGGAGTGATTCAACCTGCCAGTGAGCACTGAGATGTGTGTGTGTATGTGTTCTGGGGAGAGCAGTATCATACCTTTTGTTAACAAGCATGCATTCTGAAAGGGCCACAGAATTAGAGATGTGCTCTGTCCAATTACAGCGCCTACTTGTTAGAGTGACAGCAGAATGGAGTAAGAGACGTGGGATGGATGAGATTCAGCAAAAGCCTGATCATCATTCTGCTCTCTCACCGCTCCCCTGCTGCACCAGTGCGGGGGAGTCACTCCTCTCTCTCCCATGGCTCCCTCAAACACATTAGTCACGCCGTTCCCACTTCTGCACGCTGCCGGCCATGCATTTCACATGTCAACTCTTTGTTTCCCGCAACCTTTAACAAGCCAATTTAAAGCAGAATTCAGAGAGATGAAAAAAAGAGGAGTGATGAGGAAAGGCAGGTGGAAATGAGGTATGCATTGAGCACTTTTATTTTCATAAATATTCTTTGCTTCACCATTAGCAAGAACCTGCTGGTATCACACAAGTAAGCACGTGTGGCATCGCAGACCAAGAGCAGCATACAGTAGCAGGCAGCATGCTTAACCTGGAGTGGAGATCATGGTTTGGCTCCCATTTCTTTTAAACCTCCTATACATTTGTGTCTGCACTGAAGTTAAACAGCAAATGACCTTTTCTTCCTACAGCTGCTTAAGTAATATCTCTGCAGTGTTTTTTTTAATTGCTCACGTTTTCTCAAGATTTTAATCTCATGTTACTTAGAATTCCAGCGCATTCGCTGTCAGCGTAACAGGGGCTCACAGGCTCGTATTCCAGGCCGGTTTCTGTCCGACATTACTCATGCCACCTCCAGCTCCTTGGGAAAATCTGTCAGCTGCGTGTGATGCTAAAGTATGGATTTGCAGGACACAAATGATGAAAGGGAGAATCACAGAAGCATTGCTTAGAGCAGTTTAGCAACACAATGATTTTCGATTTTCATCCTTTTCTGAGCCCTTTCACAAAATGTTCGACCACAATGCTGCAGCAGTACTGAATTTCCATCCTCTGCCAGAACTTTGATTCACAAAACTTCCCTCAGTACTGGGTTTTCCTTTTAAATATTCAGGTAGAATAAATATCTGTCAGGATGTCCTTCTAATACTGCCACCCAAGCTTTAAGCTTTCCATCAGCGTTACCCAGGGGAGGCATGGAAGAAATCCAAATCTCCTAGCTGCAAGTCTTTCATTACGCATTAGTATCGTTTCCCTTCTTCTGTCTCTGGATGTTATTTATTTGCTTTGCTGTTGGCTGGAAACCAGCTGTTGCACCAGTGTAATGAGACAGAGCTGAGCTGCTCAGAGCACATTGAAGGTACAGGCTGGCTGCTTAATCTTTACACAAGAACAGCATTTCCTCAGCACGTAGCAAAGTGTGGCTCTTGTACTGTGGTTTATTTTTCTGGTTTGAAAAACATTAACCAACTTTACAAAAGTGTGACACAGAACACAGGTCTTGCTTTAGTATTTTATTATGGAATATAATTGTAATGGATTTTGAATGGACTTCCTTGATCTCATTTGTTGCATTATGACTGACTAATACCTATGAGCTTGAAAATTCTATTTAGAAATGGTCTGGCTTCTAGCATTCATAAATGTGTCGCATACATTTGTATTTCTGGCTATATAACAGTAATCAAATGTTACAAGAGCTGCCCAATAATCTCTATTGACCAATAAATGTAGGCAATGTTTTAACAAAAAATAATACATGCTCTAATTTTCTGTCTTAACGTGCTGTAGGCAACATCATTTGTGTGTTGTGCTAATATGGAATCAACACTTCTTTGCACTGAAAATATGCAACTTGAATATGTACAGTAAGTCCATTGGCCCAATTAAAAAGCACTTTCAGATCTTTCAGTCCATACAAGAAAGGTGTCATTACAGTATATATATATACTAATAATAATCATTATTGTTGTTATTATTATTATACACTAACACTACACTGAACATCCAACAGCTTTGCCTTTTTAAAGTGACCTTCCTGTCAGTCTACAATATGCAAGAAATGTTTCGAGCACTGCAATATTCTGGATCATTATTTCTACATTAGTATTTAGCACAGCTGTCTTTTTAAAAATCAGTAAAATCAATCAATCTATTTTTTTTTCCATAACCACTAAGTGAAATGAATGGGAACCCATATGTGTGTGTGCTCAGTTAACAGGAGCAAGGGGCAAGAACAGATTGCATGTCCAAAGAAGCACAGGACTCCCACTAAGTATAAATTATCACTGCAAATATTAAAAATAACATGAACTACCAAACCTTGGCTTGATTTTGAAACTGACAATAAAGTTGGAAGGATGTCAAGAAGGGTAGAATACTGAGAGGAAAAATGATAACTATTAGTATTGCCTAGTAATTATTGCTTAATTAATTGTTCTAATACTTTTAAACGGTTGTTCATTCTGGGGTCCTTTCATGAATAAGGGTCTCCCAGTCAATTAAGGTTGAGATCTCAGATTTACGTATGGTGATTTTTAGCCTAAGTAAAAAAAAAGCATTGAAATTTTTTCATTTTAACTTAATGTCCTCTTAGTAGCGTTAGTAAACTGGAAGCTTGTGAAGCAGCGTGTCCAAAATGTTTGGAAAGGCCAGTCCAGTGAGCATGATGTTTCAGCGGTGAGCAGTGTGTTTCTGGCCTAAGAACCATGAAACCACCATTGGCCAGAACAATCCATAGATCTCAATTCTGTTCAAACCCATTGAAACATGGAGATCAATTTACACAATTCACACTGCTGATTTACCTTCAACACCACCATTACATATTAAAAAAATCTGTTTGAAATCCAATATATTACTGGGTGAGGTTCCAAATATACTGTGAAGTTTTAAAAACGCAACAAACGCTCTTTATTTCAGAACTCATTTGTTGTGTTTTTATTACCTCTCAGTATATTTTGTTATATTTTGTTATATGTATATTTTGAGTGGGTGATATAAATAGCTCAGGTATGGATACTTAATGAGAGGACACAAAAATTGTACCAGAAAACAACCTGTCTTTTTTCTCCATGTGGGACTTAACAACATAATGTTATGTTAACATAACAGATTTACAGAGGGATTTTGTCAGAATAATGCTCAGATAAAGTCTGTAGTCATTTTCAGTGAGATATCAACATTTTGGGGGGCACAACTCCAGGCTCCAGTGTTCTCCAGGCTGCTCTGTGTCCCAGCGTCTCTTGAAGTCACTGGAGAAAGGTCTTCCTTCGGTTTTCAGTATGAAGAAATCCGCAGAGTTTGAGTTTGTCCTTTACGACACACTCATGCATGATCTGTTAAAAAAAGTCTACTTCTGTAGACAGGAGAAGTATGGGAATGAGTCGGAGTGATGGCACTGACTGCTGTGGAAACTGTGAGCATGAGCGATATACAGGAATGATGATGGATGGAAGCTGGAGATGGAGAATTGGAAAGGAAGGTCTGTCTCTGGCCAGAGAAAATGCCAAGAGAGAGAAAAGATGAGCCGAGAGGTGCTCAAGAGAGGTGCTCAAGAGGCCAGACGTATATATATATAGGAGAGCAGAAGCAGAATTAGAATTTGTGCCCCTTCCAAACTTCTTTTTAAAAATGTCATATAGGGTACAACATGTAATTGTAGACTTGACCAGGGTGTGAGCGATTAAAAAAATGACAACAGACATTGGAATTAAACTGTTGTCACAATAAACTGAGATGTTTAACCTGTTTTCTTTGCTCTGTAATCACTGTATGAAAACTAAATTTTAGGATGCTCATTGGCAGCCACATGTTGTCTCTTTCATGGGAATTTTCCTATCCAACTAAATGCACACTTGCTGTGTCTCCTGTCTTGTTCTCTTTGTGCGATTTCAAGGCTTTCACTGGCTTGTCTGTTTCTCTTCAGGAGATTCCTCCTCTGGGAGACTTTATCGTCTTATTTCACCTGGCAGCCTGCAATGTCAATTCCTCTCATCGATTTTCTCTGTCTTTTTGTTTCTGCTGATTGACGGGCCTTACTGGAGAGAGATGTGAGGGCTCATTAAGCTGACAGGTCACTCCAGATCTCACTCACAGTGATAGTTAAATGGCTATTGGGCAACACATCAGTGAGTCTTTCACAGGCGGTGGATAAGCCAGGGGATGGAAGAGAGTTGGTGAACCTGTTCCAGAACAGAAACAAATCTGTAGTTTCACCAACATCAGTGCAGCGAAAGAAAAAAAACACAATCAATACTGCAGTGTAGCTGTGATGCTTTTTGAGGATTAAAACGTTTCTGTTACCTTGTATCAGCTTGTCTACTGCAATAAAGCAATCTCAGGAGGTCCCAAAAGTAATTTAGTTTGCATACATTGAAAGTCCACTTCTGTAGACAAATGTTAAAAACATATCCTTGAGTCCATGAGTTTTAGAAAAATGACTTTCTACAGCTGTATATATCATTCCGAGTTAATAATTTTTTGAAAGATATGAATGAATTATGTATTCATTAATTATTTAACCAAAAACAAATTCTTCATAGTATATTAATAATAGTTCAAATTTATTCATAAGTATTTTTCAAGAAACCCAAAGCACTTACTTATGGAAAAACACAAACAAAATAACTGACAGAACACCATTTCAGTCTAAGGTGCACTTCATCACAAAGTGTGTTGTTAACTGTACTTAACATTGGTGTTCAAAACCTAACTTAACAGAGCTGAAAATTGACACAGCCTTTTATTACCTTGACACAGACATTAAGGTTTTCATACATAGTCTAATAATCGACTCAGGAGGTGTGTTTTAACACAGCCTGTAGTCACGTTTCTTCTCTATTGAAAAGTGAGTGCACCCCACGAAGTCTTCAGTTTTATTGACACAGCAATGACACCTTGTTTTTGTGCAGCACATTTTACTGCAATAGGGGTACTCTATCTCCTGCTGCAGTGCAGCGTGCTCTGGGGTGGCAGTAGATCACTATGTAGCAGTTTAGGTGGAAAGTGAAAATTACTGAGCTGTTGAAACTAGATGGATGAGATACGGCTGGCCAGACAGTCTAGAGTGGAGCCTAGGCACTGCTCTATAGCTGGCATCTCTTCTCTAGTGAATTAAGTCATGCAATTCCTACTTACCACAACTGGTCAATACATATTCTAAAAATAATGATATTCTAAAAAATCATCAAAATAATAATAAAATAACAAATACACAATAATAATACTTTTTAAAGGCATAAATACCACATTCAAAGCAGACTGGTTGTGGGTTCAGGTCCCAGTTGTAGACTCTGCTGTTGTACCCTTGAGAGACATACTGCACCTTCCCCTGTAGTGAGCTGTATACTGTATGTGGGGACCAGCTGGCCTGGGGGTGATCCCTGTGATGGCACACCTCAGGTGAATCATGTCCTCTCTAGTCTGCTTAACACTACAGAAACCAACATAAGCTCCTATGGCTCTGTTCTGGACTTTACTTTTTTACATACTGTTGGTGCTTATAATCCTATATGGTCTATTTTAGCAAAAGTAACATGGGGAGCTGTGGATAGGGTGAGCATACATCCTGCTTTTAAGGGGGCTAGTCTATATTTAACTTGAACTGCACACGCAAGTGAGGGGCTGCTTGCTCTGCCTCCGAACACATTATGTCCTGTATCTGACCATGTAGGCTTCTTCACATCCCCTTCTTATCCAACAGCATCTCCTAATGGAGATGGTGGTTCAGTCAGGTCACTCCCCCAGGAGTCAAAGGTTGGAGTCCTGCAGTAAGACAAATGGTGAATCTGTAAAAGCAAACACAAATTTGGCACACATGCTGATGGGGCTGTGGATCCCATTAGGGAAGACAGGTGTGTTCTTTTATATCATACAAGTGGATGATGATGTTAGTGCCAAGTGGTAATATGATCGCCATCTGTCTTGTCCCCCATTTGTTAGCAATTAGTTACTTAATTTGTAAAAATTTGTTGAGTGAATCAGTTTCAGTTCCATGATACAGTACATTGTTTTTACTGTATAGTTGTTTGAATGGGCTAACTTACTTTATAGCCCCCCTTTATATTTATAGGGTAAAGTCACAGGTTTGCACAAGGCATGCAAACACACCAGGGTCTGAGCTTTGATCTCCACCTGATTCAGCCTATTTTAGTTTCCTCATGGTAAACAACCACAGTTGAAATGAAACCTAACAGGATTCGAGACAGGATTTATATGGGTATTTACAGTATACGGTATGTACAGGTATAAATGTGATTTTGTCTGCCTAATGCATTGTTGAATTAAATCTAACTGGGCATCACTGATTTCAACATGTTTTAACATGGTCCAGAACCTTTATTGAGGTTAACACCAAACAAACTGAACTGGGCCTTCATGAGTAATGTTATCTGAGTTCCAGGTTTGCCACATTATTTACATCAGGGTACTCAATTTATGTTCCAAACAGTTGCCAGAGTGAAGCGAAGTCGTAAGAAATGGAGTCAGTCCAATAGGCAATGTGCTTCAGGTGATGGGGACTTCCCTTAAATAAATTGTTAAACTTTAGTCACTTTCCTTCACTCGAGAGGAGTAGCTCCCAGCAGGTGAGGAGTGACAGTAACCTCACCTGATATTGTCCCGGGTGAAAGAGAAAGGCTGAGATTTCTCCCTGATGTTTGAGGGCCGAGGGCTAGTGAAAAGGCTGGCCAAACCTGTAGCAGGAGTAGCCAGTTTGCTCTTCCAGATCCCCATCTTGGGCAGCAGGGGGGCTGGTGGGAAAGGTCTGGGCACAGAGACGTCCTGCTCACTCCTGTTCAGGGCAGAGCTGAACAGTATAACTCATGTAAACAATGTTACAAGGTGCAATTTGTGTCCACTGTCAGTTTAAAGATCAAATACAAAGCTGGCAATCTGCGCAATTTGTAGTCTCTTATATTGAATTATGCTACCATACACAGAGTATGCCTTTTTTCATTTTGTGCCTAGGTGCATAAACCTTCATGCCTTGCAGAGAAGTTGAATATTAATACCACTCACAACAAAAACTTTTATTTATATAAAATTTATTTTAATAGAGCTCTTTTTTGGCCCCAGTCTCTACCCTGCTGCAATTCCAGAGAGATGAATTCTTCTTGTTTTATTACATTATATCCCTGGGGGCTCCCCTGTAAAGCAATTTTTTAAAGCGGTGTGCATTTTTTTACTAGACAAATCAAATCCTGCCGTGTTGAAGAAAAACTAAAACCCAGATGAGCCTTTTCTTCTCAGCTTAGCCTGCTTTCTTTTGGAAACATCCATATCAGGTGATTAACCATTAGGGGTTGAGAGGGGTGGAGATTGAATACAGGATGAGGAAATCGCTCTGGTTCTCCTAGATCTGCAGTATTTAAAATGAGGCAGGATAGTTTCAGGTAAAAATGAATTGACAGTTTGATATTTATCTCAGCTCCTTTCTTAATGCGTAGAATACCCATTTGTTTGTCCCACTAGTCTCACCAGTCATGAGGACAGCCAGGTCGGTTTCATATCCAACTAGTACTGGGATCCTGTCTACCTGTGACCCATCCCTTTCAAGAATTATGTCTACTGTTAGCTCCTGAAACAGGATGGATACTTAAAATATATTGGCTAATAATACAATTATATTATTGCACTGTATGTTATATGGTACTGTATATTTACTATAATAATACGGGAACAGGATATATTCAAACCAACCGACAACAGGGCATAAATCTCATTATTTTTAATTGTGCCAATTACTTTGAGTGTTTATGGTGTGAATTTTGAAAACAAAGCTGTTGCTTACCAATACAGCAGGATTCCAGCTGCAACTTAATTGTAAATATTCTTGCCTCCCTCTTGACCCTTTGAGGCCTACAAATCTCACAGCTCCATTCTGGCTCTCTGCAAAGCCAGGGGATAACAGCTGCACCTGTTTGTGTCGGTATTTCTTGTTTGCACTTCAGTAATGGCGTTGTGTTCCTGATCAAAACCACATTGAAAACTAGGGAGCCTGAAACGGAAAGCAAATGCATTAACCTAACGCTCTGACTGGATCATTTATCTTTGCGACATAGGACGCTCTCGGAACACACCCCGAAGCTTGCTTTTCAGGTGGACTCTCACACAGCATTAATGGCCACACAGCAGTTCGTCATTGCCGAGGACTTTTTCCATCGGAGAAATGCGGGAGCAAGTGGTTATTCTAACAAAAAGAGTTGATTTGCACAAGAGTATTTGTTAAAAAGCTACAGCATGCATGTCTGTTATTTTCTGTGTTTTCTCTCTTCTCTTTTCAGCATGGAATAAACCTATTACTTATTCCTTTGCAGACTATCAATGCTGACGCAGCTACCCGGCTGAACTGTTATGTTCTGTTCCATTTTGATTTCATTCAAGTTCATTACTTCTATTATCAATATTTTTGTGCAATGAAATACAGTGTTTCAGGTCAGCTGTGGTGCTGGAGAGCCAGTATTGTGTAGGTTTTATAGCTCACCTGCATTTTTCTCAGTCTGAGGCCAGGAGTGGCCAACTGGGTTAATCAGTGCCAGCCAGATGTACTGTACAGGTTTTAATTCCATAAAATCTTTGAATGTCTTAATTGAACACGTTTGCTGCCAAACTGGTCAAAGTAAAACAAAATGCTTCCAGTGAAATGATTTTGTTTTAATTTGCCAATGGAAAAGAACGATTGAAGGGTGACTGCTGCAGTATGTCCTGCTGGTCTGTGGCTGTCTGTCCTTTAGTGTGTTGCCCTTCCTGTGGTTGATTATGGACCTGCCTTCTGTCTGTGACGCAGGGCCTGTGGCGGTGATCAGCGGGGAGGAAGACTCCGCCAGCCCCCTTCATCATGTCAATCATGGAATCATCACCCCCTGCACACTGGACGCCGGGCCTGATGCCGTAGTCATCGGAATGACCCGCATCCCAGTCATTGAGAACCCACAGTACTTCAGGCATGGGCACAACTGCAACAAGACCGCCACCTGTGAGTACCATGTTTATTGTAGTATTACGGGCACATTCGTGTTATTTTGCTCTCTTTTATTCAGAAATTAAATTTGTATTTAATCTCCTCAAGTGAACAAGAAATATGTCAGCTTCTATCAATATGAAGTTAATCTGCAAACGAGTGTCTCCTCTGATGTTCTATTTATGCAGTAATCATCAGACATATCATGCAGTTTATATAAAAATAATCTATAGAAGTACTGTAGGTTGAAGGGGCCTGATTGCGCTATCACTTAAACTCCTTGTTTCTTTAGACTCAGTTATTAAGTGTTTATTTTTGTTCGTCTGGAACCGACCTGAGGGAAAAGCTTTCTCTTGCTGAAGGCTGGCATCAGACAGACTCAGTTTCTTCTGCTGAACTAGCGCTTCAGGGTAGTTCTTCCTTCTTAGGGGCTGTATTTGCTCAGTGCTTCAGAAATGTGTTGCGCACTCTTTTAAAACCAGCTGCTGATGAGAGTGTTTTGGTTTTATATCCATCTTAGGCTTTCAGTTAAACTAACCAATTGAACTTTTTTTTTGTCAAGGTCAAGGCCAAAGATATAACAGAAATATATATATATTAATAATAATATATTTAATAATATATAAATGTATATATATAGAATATAGTGTACAGTAAATATACAGTGTATATTCATAGTTCAAGTAGGGAGCTGCGTCAGCTGTGTAGGCTGCAAAGGAACAAGTAACGGTTTATTCCATGCTGAAAAGAGAAGAAAATAAACTATTTAGGCTGTGTAGCCTTCTTCGGGTATGTGTATGTTCATATACTGTATATAGAGTATGTACTGCATGAACAAAAATATTGGATTCAAGATTCAGTGTCTGGTAAGCTTCTTCAGGTCTTGATAAAGCATTAAATTGTTAATCAGCCAATTAACCTATTAAATAACTAAAGGGTGGATTGGAATCTGGCAGCAAATTAATTTCATTCTTCCGGATTAAATACAAAAGGTGCTATATAAATAGAAAAGTGATTGTTAGATCAATTTTAACTGATTTATTTATTGATTGTACCATGTTACGGGCCTTTAAATGATAGCATATTTAACCTTTCATTAAAATTTTAGCATTTTAATGCCATAAATGTCATTTTGCAGAGTTTGTTGAATTACCTTACATTAGGTTCTGGTGCTGAACTAATTTAACCTGTCCTTGTTTTTTTAGTTGTACAGTTCCTTGATTGCCTTTAAGAAATGTAGAAGTACAGTACAGTAACTCCTAATGTTAGCATCCCTTGTCAGTTTTTACTTCACACAAACAAAAGAGTGCTAAATTTTAATCTGAAGTTTAATGCCTGAAAATAAATATCCAGTACTGTGCAATGTGTGTCAATTCTCAATATATTTTTTTTCTTTTCCAAGTGACCAATTCTAAAGCCATTCACTTAATAAACATCATGTTGACACAAGGAATTCAGGAGTAAGTCAATCACATTGAATTCTGCTGGAATTGCCATCCATTCTGCCTGCTCCACTCTATTTAGTTGTAAATAATTTGCAGACTCTAAGAATCATATTGCAAATATTTGATGGCAATTGGATGCTGGTACCAACTTCTCTACATTGAACTCTGATGAACAGGGTGATGTACACCCTCTGACTATGGTATGCTTGTACTTGGGATTTTTGGCTCTAAGGATGAAGTGAGTGATTCTAGCCTTATGCATTGACTTTTTTAGACTCTCAGATCTCTAGTTTCGAGTTCTTTTTATTGAATTTGCCAAGCTCTCAAAATCAAGAGTTATATATTGATTCTGCACACTCCTTGATGTTACTGCACTGACTTCCAAGTATAGAATTCTGTTTTCTAGGTCTCTGATCCCTATGGAGATCTTCGTTATGAATAGACACGGACTGCCCTTGTAAAAGGAAATAAAATGAATAGAATGTAATCTGATGATTCGAGGCTGTCAGCAATGAAACTGCATTGCCCACCACTCATGTGATCATTTCTGACAGGGGATTTTTCTCTTGTGTTCTTGAGTGGTAGTACAGTAGGTGTTGGCATACACACGCTGTAATCAGACGAACACAGAACTGGGGATACAATCACAGGTGCATAGAGAGTGAGAAAAACTGTCTCGCAACAGAAAATTAAAAGTATTGATCTGGTTAGAACTCACTGAGTTTTCAGGAAGTAGGTCTTGGTTATCGTATTTATTCTTTAGATTATTTTGTAAAGGTTTCCATGGTTGAGTGAAAGAGAGACATACAGTACTGTAGCTTCATGGCAGGTTCTCTTTTTAGAATCTGACTTCCTTTGTGGTATAAACTTATCAGGTGGCAACAACCATGCTTGTTAGACCCGGTCTGATCTCCTGGAAGTAGACTATATACAGTATGTACAGTATACTTTTTCCATCTGTGCATGTCTACATCAGTCATTTAGCCACTCTAGGATTTCTAGATTTCTAGACACATTTTTTGAGATTGGATAAAGCAGGGATCAGTTTAAAGAGCCTAATTGTGTGCACATTGCCATGAAGATTCTACAACAAAAGAGAATGATGAAGCCAAAGGCAGAAGGCATCGATTTCCTTTGTACCATTAAAGCAATACACCATCAAATAAACCTTTTGGCTGTAAGAGTATGAGAATTTATCAGGTAACCTAGGTGATTTGTCATGCAGCATAGTCCGCTTTCTGTATAAAAAACAGTGTATAGTGAAGTAAATGCTGCCCCTAAAAAGAAAATAGTTTTCTTTTTTTACCGCTGCAACTCACACATAGTTGCCCCATTGGTGAGTACAGTATCTCCTCTGTCACATCTGCATCTTTGCTGCAATGTGTGGGACACCGGCTGTCAAACAGCCCCTGGGCAGCTGGCCGCCCAAACCTGTTTCAATAGGCACACACAGGAAAGCCTGCATGCCGATAGAGCTACTGTCCTGAAAGAGGGATGCAATGAGCAGAAAGAAAATCACATTTAGCACTAATAAATAAATTACTAGCATTATACATTATGAATTGCATGAATTTTTAATGCCAAGCAGTTGATTTATAATCCACACGCCTGTGCTCTGCAGATCTGATCAGGAACTAATAAATAAATGACAGGGGTCGCGTATTAAACTTCTCCTTCATTTTCATGCACCTGGAATTCAAATGAGGTGGAACCAAGAGTTTAATACAGCAATTGTGGAAGGGAGTGCTAGGCTCCCTGAGTCTAATAGGGCAAAACCCAGAGGGAATGGTGTGCTGGCAGGTGCCGTCTCCCCATTGTACCTGCATTAGGGCAGAAGACCTCTGGGAGAAAAACCTCTGACTACTTTCTGATTTGTTATGCAGATTAGGCTGTGCAGAGTTCACCTTTCTGCCAAATCAAGACACTGGCATTGTTGTGCCTCGTGTGACTGTGATTAATGACATCAGAAAGCACGTTTTCTAGCACTTGACTCTTATTCAGGCCAGCATTTACACATTAAGCCTTGCTAATTGCCATGTTGCCTAATCTAATCTGTGATGTCTTATGTTTAGTGGCCACAAGCTGCACATCGTTCTCACGTATTTCAAGTGTACAAGTGAATAAAACAAATTAAAATTTGTTTACCTGTCCATTATCAATTCAATTCTAAAATATTAAAATCTGTGTTGACTTCTGTGAACAGCCATCTTCAAGAGATACTGTACCAAGACAGGTCAATGTCTGGGAGTTTCCTTGATTAATGTGGAGGATTGGGTGCTCTGCAATGTTGTCTTGAAAACATGTTGCAACATTTTCACCTGCTCACAGATCGTGAATCTATCTTTTGATGCCTGAGTTCTGTCCCCTGTCTAGCAGTATGATTCAGTTTCTGGGTTTAAACGTGCAGTTGGTGCACTAAAGTTTTGATCGAAACCAGATGTTAGATTCACTCACCACAACAGTCCATGATGAAGGTCAGAGAGACTGGCTGAAACATGTTCAATTTTTTCTGAATGAAGATGATTTTTCCTCTCAAATTGAACAAAATAACCATAAATTCCTCCAGTTATACCACAACATTTTTTTGATAGTCTTGTTTTTTCATACAGTATTTACATCAGAAAGACTCAAACTAGGTTCCTAATGATAGAGAGGTCTTGTATTTTCACACTTCCAAACACAATTTAATCAAAAATTAATCATCTCTGAACAATGCATAATCATAATTCAATTATTGACCACAATATCCTGTAATTTTCTTCATTTATTGTGACTACAACAGCAAATTTAGTGTTACACTGCAGGAACAAAGTATTCTGAAGATTTCGATATTCAGCCAACAAAAATTCATGAACCAGTCCATCTCTTTTCCAGCCTGTGACTTGAATTATCCTACAGTACATGATATCATTATGTAGTCTGTGTAATTTAGTAAGGGTTCTATTTTATTCTCATCCTGAACTAATCAATGGGCTGAGAGAAAACAGGAGGCATCTTTACTTATCCATTTTAAAAATGTGTCTCCCTTCAAAGAACATTAAACGATTGATGAGATTTATATATATATATTAAAAATAGAGCTGTGAGAGACAGTGAGATTCTACAGTCAATTGGCCATTGTCTTCTGTGAAATTTACTGTGAAATTATGAATTTTGGTTTCAGTTCTGAGCTGAATATTTTAACAAGCTTGATTACTGCCAGGAAGTTTCGGTGGGAGTGCTGAATTCCACCCAGCAGTCTTAATGGACAATGCAGGTCAGTAAGGAGAATACTTGTTTGGAAATCCCTGCTAAGTGCATTTCAGAAAGGACTTTGAATTAGTTAGGTGCTTGACCTCTTTTTATGTACTATGTAAATTTGTCTGTAGCCATTCACCACTTCATACGTTACTGTATGAGCTACACAGTGCCCATGTCCAAGAGTTAGAACTGATTGGATGTAAAATGCATCTCTTTCAACACTTTCCCAGGATTTGATGTTAGAAATAAACTGCATTGCAAGAGAATTGTCTTTTTTCATGAAGACTCCATTTCCCCCAGGTTCTTCTCTTCCTGCCAGGCTGCAGCGATCGCGATGTCTAGCTCAGTGCGAGCAAGCCTGCAATTCCAACAGTGACAGTTGCACTGATTCCTCCCTCAAAGAAAACTCTGCTGTAAATGGGGAGGGCCTTGCAGACACTGTTCAGTGCTATAGAGCTCTTTTGTGAGCTGTGGGCTTGCAGAGGGAAAGAAAAGGCCTGACAATTTGCATTTTGCGGGGCATATGTAGTCTCCATGTCTACTGAAATTAGGTTCCAGACCATTAAATTATCAGTAGTATCAAAAAGCTGATATATGTTTTCAATGAAACTGTAAATTACTTCACAGAATTGGGAGTAACTAGACTGCTGCACAATTACAGCACAGAAGTGAAGGTACCACATCAGTAACTCACAGATGATGTTATTTACATTTCAAAATCATAAGCACATACTGTATGAATTGTTGTTGATTTTTCAAATACTGTTTTGTTCCTTGGGGTGCAAAATAATGATGAGCTCATGTTAATATTTCTTTACAGTGTCAGGTGCTTAGCGGTAGGCATTTGTGTTGAGTTGAATTTGTCCAAATGAGTTGATGTGGAATCTTTATAAGTAGCCATTCAGAAGGATACCATAATAATGGTGATGGATATGGCCATGTGCCATTTGATAAATGAAGTGTGTCTTGCTGTTTATCAACGTTATTGCAGGCAGTTAGTCTATGACACATGTTGCTTAGAGAATGAGATGTACTGCCTAAATAATCAGCAGTCTAGTCCAGGGAGACCTGGATACTGTCAGGGACAGGACATATCCTAGAAAACCGAGGTTCCGCCACACCAGTTCAGCACCATCACATCCAGGTCATCCATTCCTGTACCATTTTTTTCCAAACCAGAAATTCCAGGAAGAAATATCACTGGAATTAGTGTAACTTACCTCCTAAAAAAAAAGTGGGCTGGTTTCGAGTGGGTATGTGTGGTAGGAAATGGTTATTTCTATGTCTGTCTTATATTGTGTTCTGATTGGGAATATACAAATTATGGTTCACAAAAGGAAAGTAAGTTAACTTTAGATGCCCAGAGACTGCTCGTGTGTAACAGTATGACAATTGAGAGAAGAAATTGCTATCTTCTATGGGACATTTCAATCAGCAGCCTTGAATGCGATGGGGTGTTACCAAAGACCATTTAGTCTGAAACGGACCTGATGGATGCAGGAACATGACTTATGTTGCATTGTTCATGGTGAGGTAAGGAGGTGGAAAGAATCTTGTTACACAAGAGCACTTTTGAGATCTTTGAGCTTTTCCATCAAGCCAGTTTTCTCAACTTGAAAAAGTGATGTTTTTCCATCAGGATTGCATACCATTATGTGTATTATAATTACATTATTTTAACAATTTACTGTATTTAGCTTGAATTAAGAGAAATAGTTTCAGCTATTCTCTCCTCTTTGCATTTTCCCCTACTATCTTTCACTAAATGATAGGCATCTTGCAGAAATTTAGATATGAAATGAGAATTACATACAAGATAAGGAAAGAAAGAGATTTTATATGTATTAACTGTCAGTGAAGTCCTTTTAAGGTTTTAAATCAACATGCATTAAGTGAATAGGCACTCTAGGGTGCATCAGACAATAATCAATTATCTTATGATCATAAAATTAAAGAGTTTGAAATCAGGAGGGAGTTGATATATTCTGCCAGTTGACAGCTTCTTTGCCACAGAATTGTCAGTGAAGTTTTGATCACAAGAAAATGTCTTTTTCTTTCTGTTTTTTTGCCTTTCCTGTTCTATGTCAGCACATAACAGTACAGGTACTTAGCATTGAAGACAGATTTCCACTTGTGGCAATTTCAAAATCAAACTGATTATGGTGTTTTGTCTTGAGTTACCAACAGTTTTAAACACAGATTGTTTATGGAAAAAAAGACCTGTGAATATCCTTTGCTATATTAAGCATGCATTTTAGGCATGGGAGTATGGATTACTGTAAATGGGGAATAAATAAAATAAAAATAGCTTATCATTCCCCTGAACTGGCTTATAATTAGTAAAAGTGTAATAAGCTCACACAAAGTAGCTTTTGAACAAGTTAGGCTAGTGGGGTATAATAGATACTTAAAATACATTATATACTTAAAAACAGAAAAGGATAATTGTAATGCCATTAATAGATAAAAGCCCTATGTTAGGTTTCACATCCTCCCAGGACTTTGGGAAAAAAAGTTATCTGCTTATTAAACCAGTAAATACCATAAACACTTTCTATACTGTACAAGTAAGTTTGTTTTTATCCTTATTTTACTGTACCAGAATTATGCTGTATTTTGAAAGACTACAGTATGTCTTGTCTATGTTGAAATGTATTCTGCAGATTATGCCATGGTGAATACAGTATGACTGTACTGTAATTGATTTCTCTTCAATTTCAAATTTAAATGTCTGCTGTATGTACTGCATGGCAGCTGATTGCACTGCTGTAGTGTGATAGCAAACATGCACTGACTACTTTGAGTATTATGGAAAATAAATGCTTCCATAATCTAACTCACTATGCAGCCCTTGAATTCTTTGCACTGTCAGTTTTCTGATGCACAGTAGCTTACTTTAACAGTAGTTGAGGAAACAGAAATTAATTTCTTTTATGAAGATTTACCAATATTAATAAATATTTATGTGCCTTATTCCCATAACAATGATATGTATAGCATTTGCAAAATTATTTATTCCATGATACAGTGCTTTTATAATGTATTTCTGAATTGAGCACAGAGATCTTAACAACCAGCATGCTCATTTTAAGAGGTATTTCTCTGGACTTCCTTGACATTGAAAATCATGCCATGTGTATCTGTAGCCACTCTTAAGTCTTTTTAAAATAATATTCCTGCTATTCATGTTTAAGCACTGGTGTTATTTCCCCACAGGAATCAGTTACATCTGCTTACACTTCTTACAACAACATATCTTCTTGTGGTTTAGTGTGAAAACACCCAAACCACATTCATGATGAGAACGGGCTATTCAGTCTAATATGCTTGTTAGGTTATTAGTAGCTAACTGTTCTCAAACTCTCAAAGATGACTTTTCTAGACGCATCCCAGAAAATTCACTTCAAAACACAATCAGCACATCACCATTTTGGAAGAAATCAAATTAAAATGATTTTGGAAATCAATCAAATTATGTGAGAATGTGTGTAGTACAGTATTGCACAAATAGCGAGTACTTGGAAAAACTTAAATCTGAATTATGTTCTCCTTAAATAAGCATTGAAATGGAAAAGATCAATTGTGTTGAGCCAGTCTAAAAGGTATATACTGTAATAGTGAGATTACACATAACATTGACCTTTCACATGTTTACACAAAAACAATGAGCTCAGTGAGGCATTGTGCTCATTGAAGAGCTTCTGCAATCACAGCATTTCAAAGGATCCTCAGTGGAAACTGAGTTTCTCTGAGCTTGTTGGAATTTGACCTGCTCCATGGTTAGAACACACCCTCTCATTTCAGTCAGGTGTAGGTCATAAACACTGGACTGCTGCAGAGTCTTGTCAATAACAAAAAGTGTGATAATAAAACATGCTTTGCAATCAACTGTTTTTTTTTTCCTTACCAACAAAGCGCAAAATTCATGGGAAATGAGCTCTTATTAGAGTGATAAAGGAGAATTACAAAGAACAGTTCCCTGGCCTAATGACAGATCCATATCTCGCTAACTCTATTATGTCTTCAAGCGAGCTTTTTGTTTAATCACTCAGCTTGCTGTTTTAATTAAAAATTTGTCACAATCTGCTAGCCCGAATTAGTAGTTTTGATTTTTTTTCTCTAAAATGTAGTCTTTTTGTAAAAAGTGCATTAATAGCTGGAACAATGAAATTCTGACAGCCAGCAGAGACCTCTCTTTGTCCACATTCCTATTTTAATTAAAAACTTTCTAAAGTGATATTTGGAAAAGCAACAGAGACATCAGGCAGAGCTGAGCAATGCTAGAACAGTCTGAATAGAGCTCGATTCTAAACTTTGGTCAAAAACTGGAACCCTTTGATATTGAAGGATGTATTGTCTGAAGATAATGTCAAGGAATTATTGTCAAAGTGTTGTTATCTCAAGGGATGTATGAATCACATAGAGAAAACATTCCATTAAGCAGTCTGATAAATGTTTCTTTCCCTGGAAAAAAGCGATTATTCTTCATTTTGCAGAACCTTTTTTTCTCTATAACTTAGCCTGCATAGTGAAACAACATCTCATAAGAACAGTTACAGACCAGAGGAGGCCATTTGGCCCATCTGGACTATTTGTTAGTAGCTAATTGATCCAAAAATATAATCCAGTCATTTGCTGAGAGAAACTAGCTTGAACAACGTGGCTGGGAAGCTTGTCCAGAATCCCACAGCGTGCTGGGTGAAGCAATGCCTGCTCAGTTCCAAATGCACTGCCAGTGGAGATGATCATCAGTGAAGATGGTACAGTAGATAAAAATACTGTAAGTACTGTATATGGGGCACTGTTTGGGATTGATAGTTTAATTTTGAGGCAAACACTTTCTATTTAAAAAAGAGCAACAATTCTATTTTTTTCTTATGGAAGCTTAAGCATTTTAAGGTTAATAATTTATTGTTAATCATGTTTTATTGAATCTACTTTAACTTTTACCCTGATCTACTGGTGAGGGAATCAGGATCCGAGGAGTAAGAGCAAACTGGGGAGTCTTGTCAGACCAAGTCTATGTCAGAAAGTCATCAGCGCTAATCTTCTGGCCCTGCCCCACGCCTATCAGTTACGAGAGTAAGACATGTTCCATTCTCCAGGACTCTTCACTCCCTTTGTTTAATGAATTCTAAATACTCCTTACAGAATGCAGATACAGATTTCCAAATATAAAAAAACAGGTTTAAGTTTTCATTTATACCTGTGGCTGTGACCTTGCTTAACGGATGATTATTTTGTACATATGTAATATTTGTCTGTTTTCTTTATATTGTCTGCTGCTGTAAAAATATGCTCCCTGGGGTTAATAAAGACAGAATCACTCTCTCTACCACTTACTGGAATACATAAGAAGCTTTATAAAAACTTTTTATTAATGGTAAAATATTTCATAGTCCAATACAGTATGTGCAATACTAACGAGACCTAGTTACTTGATGTTAAGAGCAGGCAATACACCTGTTGAGTGACTCTGACAGTTGTGGCCCTTTATTTACACTAGTTCAAGTACAGTAGGCAGCCATGTCACCATGTGTAGGCTGCTAAGGAACAGGTGTGTCATCTTCAAGTGTGAACCTGAAAACATTGTTTCATCTTTTCTCTATTCCTTTTAACGTGGAAGCTTTCCTTTATTTATACAATGAGAGATGTATGACAACTGGACGAGAGCAGTTCTGCTTCTCCGGGATTTGAAGACATTGTTTCCCTGCTGACGTTTAATATATATATATAGATGTAGTACAGTACATGTCCTTGTTGCAGTGTTTAGTTATTTTAAAGGAGAATTCTCATGCTGTTATTGGGTGTGTCAATATAAATTCACATAGAATTGACCTATGTTTTAAAGATGATCTCTGAGAAAATAGTGGTGTCTTTCTGCTAGTCCAAAGGCCTTTCATGATAAAGGTTATTTCCAAACTACTCTGTTATGATTTCCTGAATCCAGACACACTTTTCTAACATTACAGGATCATAATGCAATGGGTTAGACCCAGAAAAAAATAAGTAAGGCGATGCAATTACCTATGCAGTAAGCATACAGAAGTGTATAGAATTCAGCAAAACTTGGTTGTGCTCAATAACTGTAGTGTTGGTGATGATAAAGTGTAGGAAGAAATTAAGCAAGATTGATTGAACAATTCAGAGGTATCAATTAGGGGTGTGATATTGTGTAGGTCTACTTGTATGGTTCCACTATAACAGAGGGGAGCAACAGGATATCACCCCTGGTCAGCAGTACAGTATGTGACAGAGGTAGCTGTTAGAAACAGAGCACTAGTGATAGGATAAGGAAGGGTGATGGAAAGATATGTAGACAAGACCAATCTAGAATTGAAAAGTACATCTTCTTAGAGGAAATGTTAACATATTAGACACCTACAACAAGGGAGACATACTGTATTGTACAAGATGCCCTATATACTGTACAACAGATTGCTCGATTTCTGTTTTTACGAAATGTGGAATTCTGTCACAGTCATGCACCAGTCAATGCAAATTTACTCAAAATAGGGTAAAATATAGAAGTGGGTGCTACCTCATAATGGCAAAATTAGACACCTAAAGCTTACAAAACCAGAAAGGGATGAAATTGCTGTGCAATGAGAGTTGCAACGGTTTCCTTGACAACCCTGATGGCATCCCAGCCTGCACAGATTGCACTGCCAAGGAAAGCAGTGATGTCCCCTGTCCTCCTTCCTGAGGGGTTTAAATGACTTGAAGAGGTGAAGAGAAAATGAATGACACTGAACCACTGGATATTGCCTTTTAATCCTCAGGCTTCAGAGAAAACCGTCTCTGTAAATAGGATGCAGAGTTCAGGGCTTCTTACGTGACGAGGAGCTGAAGGTTAAGGCAACACATCCTTGTTTTTGAGACAGCAGGTGCATGGATAATAGTTTGTGTTGAGGGTGGAGATGGGACAGGGATGGGACCAACAGACCACTTAATGAGAGAATAAGTGAATATAAATGAGAAATTTAGCAGCAGGCACTGCTGTATGCAGCAGCTCTACATGTCTCTGATAGAAGGTCACAGCCCACCCCCCTCTCTGCCTGGCCCATAAGTACAAACAAAAGTTGAATAATGATAATAATAATGTTGGAAGTGGAGATGTTAAATTGTCAGGAGATAGTGTTATCAAAGCCCTGTCACAGTTTCAGAGCCATACTAAAGGAGCTGTACAGCCTGCTTCACAACACGTGCCTCTGGACACTGTGGAAGAATCACTGTGTTAAGGGAAGATGAGTGTGACATTTTCCCAGTGCAGAGAAAGTGAGCTCAAAAGACAATTATGAATTAAAAAATAAATCCTTCATTCCATGGTATAGAATGTTTGAAGAAACAATAAAGTGAGCAATGGTATCAGATGGAACCTTAAAGAGCAGTCACCAGTCTTCACAAAAAATGATGCAGAATTTTTTCAAATTGATCAATTTGTCCTAAGTTTTTATCCAACCTAGTAAGCACCAAGGACAAGGCCTACAAGCATTCTGAGCCTAATCACATGCCTGAAAATAGAAAATGCGACCTCTGAAGACAAAAAATAATTTTCACCTGCTGTTTTTTTATGTTTGTCTGCTGAGTGGACACATTAAGAGATAAGAGAAATTTCACTTTTCACACTCAAGCCAATGAGGTTAGCTTCAATTTAAGACCTGAACCAGGCTTCTCCTATGGTCTGCTGCAGAGATATACTGTAATGAAATATATAAGGGGAGAAAATTCTAGGCGGAAATTGGCTATAGGGGTCTAGAACAATAAAGCATTACAATTTGTGCTGTTCCCAGGGTTGTTCCCAGTTTGCAAGTACACTCGTGTCTGAGTTGTACTCTGCTCCAAAGTACTGTATGCTCTGCGTTGTGCTCAGCTCAGAAGAATGCTCTGAGTTACTGTCCTTTTGCAACACTACAGTATATTTGCCATCCTGCTTTCAAAACTGTAGTCTGTACCATTGATTCTACACTTTTCACTATATTTTCAAGCATGCAGTTGACCTTTTCTTTCTTTCCATGTGCTGCCGAGATGATCAGCTGCTTCCGGAATGTGTCTATCAAATCCGAACTCCTTTTATCATATGAAAAGGGACATTCTAATTACACTGCCCTCTGTAGCGGTCATTACACGGTCATTACACGGACGTTACACCTTGCTAGCTGACCTTGTCCTTCTTTCCATGGCTCTCTTTTGCTCCCAGTGTACAAATGCTGCTGCACTCCTTTATCAGTAACGCTTGTTACAAAGCGTATTACTACCTGATTAAAATCCTATTACTAATCCTAATTAATCATCACAAGGCACATATTAAAAATGTCTTCTTAAATGATCGTTACGATACTGGAGCCCGGGGAGCCCATATATCAAAATTAAATCTCTTCCCTCTTAACCCTTTCTGTGCAGTCCATTAAGCCTTTCACCTAAAAGTTAAAGTGTAGGTGCATGTCAGTGGCTCAGATTAATTTGTAATAATAAATAGTTTTGAGGCCAACATGCATTAATACAGTTTTATGATGAATTAACACATTCAGATTCATCATTCAAACAGTAGGTTGATAGAAGCCTTGAAATGTTACCAGTTGAAGCTGTGTCACATCACACTTTTGTTCATCTGTGTAAAATCCACGAAGACAAAAATAAATCAAAACCATGAAACCTAATTTTTCATGGCCTAATCAAAAAACACCTTTTGATCTGTACATCATTTTTTCTTTGAGCACCTATTTCATAATATTGCTAACAGTTATAAATTGAGCTGTTCATTTTAACAGCTTCTTTTTATGTTATTTTGGGATATTCACAGTGTCTCACTGTGTGTTGGTATTTCTTATGAAATCCCGAAGAAGGTGACATCTCAGGATCTGTTTTTGCAACACGAGTGTGACATGAGAGAAACAAAGCTTCAGATTTAAAAGCTGTGTCAGATAGAACAACAGTAACAGCAACAACAAAGACCTCTATTCACTTTTTCTCACTATTTAACAAGATAAAAAGAAGCCCCTGTCTAAATGCAGAAACTGAAAAGAGTGCACATTGCACTGTCAGGATAGCACAAGACATAGCACAAATCTACTGTATATATTGTTGAAACAAAGACTTATATTCACTAATTACTTGCAGAGAAAAGAGCAAAAGCATGATTTGTTGTGAAAGTTTAACATTACCAGCTGGAGAAAAAAAAGCACTCAATTGAGCTGCCTTGCTTGTCTTTGCACAGTGTGAGGTGATGTAACATGTTCCTGTGAGCCTGAACACAACAGAGCTCCTTCTTGCTTTTTGTTTGGCAGTGATGTGTCCACAGTTTGACCAGAGACATGAAGTACAGTAGAATATTCTAGCAGTATTATTAATAGCAGTTAACCACAGTGCAATGCATATTGTCAGATTTTCTCTCACCTGTAAGATATCACATCAGACTCTAACTCTTGATTCAAAGCTTTCTTAAAGTTTTATACCAGACCTAACTTCTTTTCTTTTACTTTAGATGTACAGTAAGTTACTTTCCTGATGATTATTTTTTCTAAAGATGTCACAGTTGTCTTAACCTTTTAGCTATATGTCCATCATTTTATCAGAGAACACATTTTTATTACTGTATTTTATTACATTTATTTATTTTTCCTTAGGCTTTGACATACTGGTGTATCTCTGTCTGTCATGCTTTAGAACAGTGATTCTCAAACCGGGTCCTGGTGCACCACTGTGTCTGTTCTTAATAGGTAAGCAGTTGATGATGAAGAGACACAGTTCAGGCTGACACTGTATCAGCAAGTCTGTGTTTTTCCTTCTTCAAGTCCAATCGGTTACAGTATATATCAGCCAGCATAGCTGAATGAGGGCAGTACAGAAACACACTTATTATCACATGGTTCATACCAATTACAAATCTCATTTTGCTTTTTTAAGAGCTGAAAGCGGTTAACATGAGGCGTCAAAAAACTGAAATAAAATAGCCTGCCATTAAGATAGATCCAAAACCAGCATTCACAGAGGTACTACAGGACCAGAATTGAGAAGCACTGTTTTCATACAAGAAGCTGAGAAACCTGCCATGATACTTCAGTGTCCTGAGCTTTCCTAGTCTAGTCAATGCTCAGAATCCTTTCTCTTACACAGAAATAGGGAAACTCATGGCAAGGACTTTAATGACAACTGGTTGTCTCATTTGTCTGTATCTGTAGCAAAACAAAAGAAAGTTAATTGTAGAAAAATTTATTTGCAGTAGGAATGTTAGGGGAGCAAAGCCCAGCAGTCTCTTGTGACACTCCATGGTTCCACAGCTGGTGGATTAAAGGAAATGCACAAAACATGCTCTATAAATAAGTAAAATGCCATTAGACGTTATTACACATTTAAAGAATATGAGAGAAGAGGCTTTATGGAATGCATCATTTCATTCATTTCATTGTCTACTAAATAACCAAAGGGATAATTGTTGACTTTGAAAAGTGCAAATGTAGTGAGACAAGACAGGTAGGGAAAGAAGATGTGGACGTATTCGTCTCACTTTGGCATGCAATCAGAAATGGATCCTGGCTTTGAAACTCTTGCAGACACAGAGGGTCTTGGAGTAGGGTATCTGCTGAGGAAGCACTTAACAACAAAAGTACCATTAAAATGACTTAGCTTTGGCCCATATCCACCAACAGCAGAGCCTGTGCAAAATTTTTCTGGGCTCTGGTACATGTTGTCATTCACGGTCCTCTGTCTGGTTCGTTTTCTTGTGTTTTTTGGGGGGATCATATCAGTATAGTTTTCACTTCTAGGAAGCAGGTCAAGACATGACCACCGAGTATCCCCTCAAGGCTTAGCCCTTCTCCCAGTGTTCCTGCTGACAGACTGTGGCTTTCTTATTCTCATAGCAGAAAGGTTTCAATAAAGAAGGTTCTGTAGCAGAGGGAAAGGCAGAGCAAACAGACATTTCAAGCTTTCTCTGTTGTTGAACACCTTCTACCTCTTAAATGTCATAACAGCGTAAAATCTTCTGTGGTATTGTGACAGTAATTCTAAATTCGTCTAATTCGTCTGTTTCACTGCTACAGGGAAGCTGTGCTTTGTGTCAGATTTGAGTGTGGAAAATGAATGCAGGCTTGCTGTATTTGAAAGCTAAGGGGGAAGCAAACAGTTCAATCTCAAGAGACATATCAAGGAGGTAAACAGTTATAGTACTTAATAGTGAGGTGGCCATGGCTCGACACTGAGTCAGCTTCAGCTGTATTGTTCGAATCAATCATCTGAACACTTGCTCCAGAGGTCATTCAATTTCGAATCACAAATCCTCTTGAAAAGTACCAAAAGTAACTTCCACTGAGCAGTGAATTTGCTCCACATTGCCTGTTCTGTTTGCAATTGCCAATCATTAGTCTCCTTTTATCCCTCAGTTTTGGCATTATGGGTTATTTGGTTTACAGCTACAACCTTCATGTGCTAGAATGGGACATACTGAGACCTCAAAGATAGAGTACATACTCTTCGATTCCTGGACTCTGTCAGTTTGGTTTTACAGTACCTACTTACTGTACAAACCAGCTTACCTAGATTCAGGCTGCAAAGTTACAATATTAAAGATTGCTTCATTAACAGAATACACTTTGTATGTTTTAAGCAAAAGAGAAATGAATCCTGGAATTAATAAAAAAGTAATGGACATCATTCTGTCAAATGTATGTAACCACAGATAAATATACAAAAAAAGCCAGTGAAAGCACATTGAAAGTGTTCTGTGGAATGACACTGATATTTTTATATACAGTATACTAGTGTATACTATGACATACAGTATAGCATTTGAATCTTTCTCTGCAAAAATAAATGTGCTTTCATTGAATGTTGTCATTTGGCACTTCTGGAGAAGGTATGTGCAACATGTTATAGTGAACAGTCTTTGTGTAAGAAAAAGTAGACCAAGCTGATGGCAAAGAACCTTCTGAACTGTATTAATAGACCTGATTATAAACCTCCACAAAAAAAGCTTGAACATTCATTGATCTCCTAAAGCATGTACTTTTCAAATACTTTACTCTTAAAGCACATGAAAGTTCAGGTATACAAGCCTGCAGCTCTCTAACAATGTCTTTGCATGTAATTATTTCACAGATATTCTAACACTATGTGCATTTTAAAAAGTGACAAAGTACAATAAAAGGAAATTAATTACACTGAATGTCTATTGACACTAATATCTGGTACTAATATCTATCCCACCTGATAACCCAATTCTTCAAAAGTGAACTTGCAAATGTTTTTGATAATCGCAAAGATATTTATCTCAGATTTTTACATCATAATTTAAAATAGCAACTGAATGTACACTTCTGTCATATAAAGATTAAAAATCCTTTTGCCTTGTGACAACTTGTGTATCCTTGGCAGCAAATTTACAAAAGAAACATCAGAGTTCATCCACATTTATAACCCCTAAAACTGCAGTATTAATTATTTTTATAACTTGGAAAAAACAGTTTTCATTTCATTAGTAAATTGCATTAATTTATATGGATTTTTCTCATATAAATACTGTTTGCTTTAGACATTGCATTCTCCTACTTAAAAGCAAAAGAGTATAAGTAAAGACTAATTGATGCACTTTCCCTCATTTCTACTCATCATGCCTTGGAACTACTGTGCTGTGTGTCTGCTTCTGTAAAGTACTTCTGTACTTTGGCAATGCCTGACAACAATGATGAGGTGATCTGTAATCAGGCAATGAGTGAAGGGTGTTCAGTGGGTATTCAGTCAAGGGATTGTTGCTGGAAAATAAACCAGCTTTACATGTAGTTGGCATACAAGATGGCAGTAAATCTGATCTGTTATGTGTTAGGTATGACTCCATGAGGATTCAAACCCACAAATCCTGAAGGCAGAGCTGATGTTTTGAGTACAATTTGCCACAATGAGCCTGCTGTGTTGTAATAACAGAAATGCTGGGCAACAATTTGCTATTGGCAGGTGGATCTGTGGTTTTGATTGACCCATGTGGAGATTTCCTGCTCTGTTACTCAGTTATATGCTGGGCACACTGCACTTGTGAGCAGGTGTGGCTTGGTTAGGTTCACCCAATGATGTGTGGTGTTTCCTGCATCAGAGTTTCTGTCCCCCAAACATACTGCGCCCTCTCAAGCTTTTCAAAAAAAGTGAAAGCCTTTTTTACACATCAGTGCTCTCCATTTAAACCCTATTCTTTATTTAGGGCATTGTGATTGCCATATTGTGTTGCTGTAGTATAGTTCCATTACTTTCTGGTGCAGTCTACATCCCTAGCCTATTACAGGATTACCATGTTTTTGACATTCAGAGTATCAATAGTGAACCTTAGAATTTTCCATTGCCTCCATTAGCTGAATTATGAACACAAGACATCTCTTAGCTGCAACTTTTCATTAACTTTTTTGACACAGAAAATATGTTTTTTTGCATCTTGTGCAGGATGGTTGGTCTCATGGGAGATAGATAGAGGATATTGCACTTTATACATATAAGATACCTGTGAGAAAAGTATTGTTGTGATTCCTTCCCAGGACTTTCAGGTTGTTATTTATTTCTGCTTCTCTTCTAAATCTTTGAAACCACTGTGCAGTAAGTCTATAGATCTGAGTATCTCCTGCTTCTTTTTAAGTGAAATTATGTGAGGAAAAAAATCAATATATCTGTCTAGAAGTTACAATGATATGTTTAAGAAACACATTTCCCTAACCGTTGCAATTTGTATATCACGCACAGATGTTTGTAAAATGATTTGTACTTCCAATGGCCAATGCCAGAACATGTTACCAATATCTTCAAGTTCTGAATGTGCAGAGCTACTTATTTTCAGTGGAAATCAGGTCACACACAGACACAGATACAAACACGCATACACTCACACCGTGACCAGTTTCTCCTGAGGCCAGTTAACCTACTGTACCGTTAAGTCATTGGACTGTGAGAGGAAACAGGAGCAATTGGGGGAAAGCCACTTAAATACAGGAAGAACATACAAACGCCATGCAGGTTGCATCCCAGGAATTGAACCCAGGGCTCCAATGCTGCAAGGCATGTTTTAAAACATCCTAAAGAAACATAGGAGGTTTTCCTCTGTGTGCAAAATACATAAACACACCTCTTCCATCTGGAACATCAGCAGATTTATCCTGCTCTACACATTTGCTGTCTGACACATACTACCCCTGTGCTCTGTGCCCGTACTCTCACAGCACCTGAAATATTCTGATCTGAGAGTTTTCCATCTATTATTTATCATTGGTCCTGTTCAAGATTCATTCAAGCCCTTGGCATGAAAATGAAATAAAGATGAGTCTGTGAGAAAAGGTGACTCTGGCCCCAGGTGAATTAAGCACAGATGGCTCCTGGAATAGAGCCTTTGGTTTCTTGTATTTGTTGTAATTGTGATTTTCATTAAAATGGGGGTAAAAGCAATGAGGTGCCACAAACATCCTGTGTCTCTGTGTTTTCAAAGTGCCAGCATTGGGGTGGCCTGTGTGATGCCATTCATGCCTCCCAGGCAGGATAAATAGGGTCAGGAATGGAGCGGAGTGAAAAAAAGATACAGTATCTGCTGTTTGCCTGTCAAAGAGTGAGGATCAAAGAAACTACATTTAGGGAAAGCTTTGAAGTAAAAGTGCAAACTCTTAAGACTCTGCAAGATAGTTACCTCATTTTATGTGGGTAGTTTAGTCTCACCCGTGCCCAGGGCTGTTCTGCATGAAGCAGAAAAAGAGTTGTATTGTCTTCCTGTTTAATCTGTCTTTATTGCAGGCATGTGAACAAGAGGCATAGTTAGGAGCTGTAATTTCACCATATTCACTTGTTTCTTTGGGACATCTTTGTCCCTCATGGTGCCACAGAGAGAACTGGCTTAAATCAAAAAAGACAATTGTGTTGTCATGTATTATGTATGTGGTGTCTGTGCTTGGCTGAGGAGCCAATGGTGCAAAGCTCCCATCTGTGAGATTATGACTGAATGCCTCTAAATTAACCCCCCCCCCCCCCCCAAAGGTGGGATTCAATCTCCTCATAAATAAAGATAAAAAATATGAACCTTCTCATGAACAAAATAAAAAATGCACTGCAAAATCCCGTTACAAAGAAATTAAAAATCTGACTATCCTGGTGTACTGTCCTGGGTGCATGTCTCCTGTGGTTCCACCAAAATTCAGTGATCCTCACCACCGTGTGTTCAGGGCTCAGTGACACTGTGCATATTCCAGAAGTGATGGTAGAATTCTCCAGTGGCAGAAGATCTGGACTTTTGACATTGTGGAGTTTCCCTTTGTCTAGGATATGGAGATGTGTCTATGATCAAATCCCAGCAGGGACAGAGCAGAGCTGCAGTCATCACATGTGCTCATAATACAATTGGTTGAAAAGGTCAGCTAACTTTGACAAAGCTCAGTATGATGTTATATATTTGGTATTACCCTGTCTAGTCCCAATGTCTGTCATTTGCTGTGTGTGTCCTGAATCTTTGTTATATTATGTTATACAGTAAATGCCTGGCAATACTTTAAAAACCAGAACTTAATGTACTGTAGCTGACAGATAAGGACAAAGAAGTAAAATGGCTTAAGTGTACAACTTAGTGTCTGAATATCTTTTGCAGTAAAACAATACATAGACTATACTATAGGGAGTATACTGCATCATAAAGCTGTAAACTTGTGAAAGCAACATAACATACTTAACATACATAATAAAAATATTCTGTATGTGTTTGTCTTCCCTGAGGGAAAATAATAATTTATCCTATTTATTTATATTAGAATTTCCACAGGCATTTTCCTGGAATCCTATAGAAAAAGTCAATAAAAAATAGAGCATGTTATTGCAATGAGAATAAGGTTTGTGTTGTTTGTTGCCAGCTGTAGGTGGACTGAAAGTGAGAAAAAGGCTATTGCAGTTACATAGGTGTAGAATTAATTTTCACTTTTTTGCAAAAAGGAAGTGAACGGACTAGTAACTGTCGCTATAATTAGACAATTAGCCAGCTCAATCTATAATTTTCTTAATTGCTCTGTGAAGGGAGACTGCATACCTTCAAGCATGCCCACAGCCTGGTAATTGTAAACCCATCGCTCATTCTGCAAGATAGAGAGAAAAAATGGATTTGCCTTGTTTGGTTCCTGATTAAATAAATAACATTTAATTAGCTGGAAAAATATAGTCTGTGTTTTGACTAGTAATGCAACTCACTCTCTTAACACTTATTTTTTTTCCTCTCAGAATAAAATCCCATGTATTTCCTTGTTAGTTTTTTATACACTACAGAAGCTGGATGGTCTGGAATGTATTGATGAAATTTCCAGTTTTCAAGAGTATGTAGCAAGGTTCCCAAGATGGTAGTGTTTACAGTACATGCTGTTTCAGCTGTTTAAAAAGTGTAACTATACAGTACCTTTTCTTTTTGTAGCTTGACTTGAGTTCACTTGACAGCAGAAGTGTGAGTATCCAACATTACTCAGAGAAGAGCTAAAGAAAACTCCTTGTCAAGCCTGGCTGTGCTGGAACTTTTGTTTCAAGCACATAGAGGCACATGGAGCCAAAGTGATGTGTTTGGAAGCACATACTCTTGCCAGGAGCCTGGATAGTTACTAGGTCATTTGTGTAGCACTGGGAGCTACTGTATCACATACTGATACAGTACTGAACCTCAGGGATACATACCACACTGAAAAGAAAATGAGAGGCATGTTACCTGCGCAGTTGTAACAACATGCGGCATTGCTGCTGCCTGCAGATTTCAGAGTAATTGAAGTTCTTGTGTGAGGGGGATTCTCAGAACTTTTTAAGGTTTTGGCAACAATTCACAATTGAAAACTAAATAGTTGTTGCATCCCCCTTAGATCAATATTTGCTTTCTCCTTAGTCCTAGAGGAGAATCAGGAATGCCGCAGTTCGATTCCCAATATTTGTGATTCAGTTCAGTGTTTATGTTGGACAACACTTTACCCTAGGCAATATTCCGAATGTTGAGTAAATACCAGATGTCACAGTGGCTCACCATATGGAACCGACAACTTACCAGCAGATTGGTTTCAGGAATTTTAAACAGGTGGAAAATATAGAGATTATTGACTAGTTTAGCTGCTTATTCTCTGGGATAGATTCAATTAACTGAGGTGAATGACTTGTTGATGAGCTACAGTACTGTATATTAAAAAAAGCTATATTATGTTGTTGTCTTGGCAAAGTCAGTGCTTGTTTTCTAAAGTTGATATTTTAAACATTCAATGACCAAGAACTGCCATTCTTATTTATATATTATTACAGCAGTTTGGAAATAAGTCTGACACCAGAGCACCCCTTTTCAGTTTATCAGATTTCATATACAGTACTTTGCAATGACACAATTAAGAACTATTGGCTTCTGGACATAAGTGGAGGTCATATTTAATTTACTCCATCTTCTGTGTGACTGCTGCACCGAATGCATGTTATGCTGTTCTTTTTGAGTATATTTCCAAAACACGGTGGGAGTCTGTCCTTGAATATGTCAAAGAACTGGGAACAAAGGCAGCAGAGATCAGCTTCCCCAGTGAGGTACTGTAATATGAAGACTTCAGTAAAACCCAATGTTAATAATCATTTTTTCTGATAACAGGCTTCATTCCAAAAGAGTGAAACTGTGTAGTGTTTTTTTAACCTTCTATTTTCTTTAAGATTGTTTTTATTCACTGTCAAAATATTTCAGAAATTGCATAGTAAGAAATATATAAAAACGCTGTCATTGTTGTGGTTCTGTGTCATTCTACATAATCTACATAAAGAATTGGCTTAGTTGGTTTGCATTTGCATGGATTTTTCATTATATTCATAGAGCCTTTTGATTTAGTGCAGATTCTGAGGTCTGAGGGCAAACTTGGTTGTACACAGCAAAGAAATTAAGAAACTCAGCCATTTACACCTTTCAAAATAAACTTCAGCACATAACCTATTTTTTTTTTAGAATTTAATTCAACTGGGAGAACGTCAACAAAAGATATATTTAAAAAATGTCCAGATTTTGGGAAATCCCCCCTCCCCCAAAAAATAAACAAATTAACCTAAATAAGTTTGTGGACAGAATGTGTTAGGCTATTGTCTAATAGCTGAAAGACACGAGATATCTTTCTCTTGCGCCATAAATACACCGTTCCTGCTCCCAGTCAATGCAGTGTTCCAAGGGCACAGTACCTTCTTCCAGGCTGAACTGTGCTTCCTTCAGGTGTTTTAATAAATACTTAAGAAATATGCCTAAAAAACACCGTGATGCATATACCAGAGGTACATATACCAACAATCACACTGTACCTCTGGTGAGGCTACACACTGAAAACGAGTCTACATGCTTTAGTCCTCAAAAGTAATGTGGCACACCGCATGCTAGACTTTGCCAGTACATCTCCATTTAGTATTTGGTTGTGAAAGGGTAGAGGTCAGTCAGCAGTTGTTAATTTCTCAAGAAGTCTTGATTTCAGCCACATAGACAACTAGTACAAACACATTTCTATTCCTGATTTATTTGGAGTTTCTGTTTCTCTGCTTTCAGACGTGCAGCATATAAAGCGCAAGGACATTCTTCTGAAGAGGGAGCTGGGAGAAGGGGCCTTTGGGAAGGTTTTCTTGGCCGAGTGCTATAATCTCAGCCCTACAAAGAATAAGATGCTGGTGGCTGTGAAGGTAAGAGAGGCATGTTCTCATTGAGGTTTGGCAACCCTTCGAAACCGGTCAGGTTTTCAGCACTTGTCTCTTAACAGCATCTATCCTGATTCCCAAAATCACACAAATCCTGCAGGAATAGTGTGAAGGGACCTTTTTAAATCATTCAAAATCTAGGAACTATGGGCAAAGAGGAATCATCCTAAGAAAATTTAAAGAATTATTTTTCACTGCTGGATTCTTTATTAGGGTGCTTCTCATATCTACCAAGGTAAAGTCATGGAGGAAACAATTGTCATATTCAATCAACTGCTTGCCTGCAAAACTTATTGAAGGGATCAAAAGAAAAGCTGAAGACTACCTCAAACAAATACTATACACTGCATGGCAACATTGTCCACCAGTTATTATGTGGACATACATTCCAGATCTCCAGTGTTGTTCAGCAATTCAAGCACTAGATGTACAGTACATTTCCAGTGTAAAAATCTTTCACCAATATTTGCAGATGCAATTTTATGCTTTGATCAGGCTTTTCCTTGGGATTTCATAGGTCTTAAACCTGCAGCCTTCCAGTCTTACATGAGAAAAAAATCAATCACTTTTTTTAGGTGCCTGGATTGGACAACAATCTGTCTTGAATTTAGCAGGGACCCTACAATTTGAGGATAGTTTAACTGATTTGCATTTCATTGAGGTACTACTTAACATGTAGGTTATCACATAGGTACAGCTACATACCTCTGTCTCTGAGGCCAAAGTTTATTTGAACTGCCATTGGGGTTAATGACAAGTGGGCTCACGCACATGATAAGCAAAGAACAGCTTCAGGGTTTCTCTTCTAGTTTTTAAATGGTTGCAGTATACATTGACCCTGACACACCTTTATATTTTAAGTGTTCTTTAATTCTTGAATGGGATGATAGCCATTAAACTTTCTCAAGCGCAGATATCTTAAAAAGGCACCACGGGTCATGTTTGTGTTGTGTTTAAAGCTTTGTGTTTTAGTAACTGCCATGATTATACCGTAGGTTCTTTGGACTTAAAACAAAAAAAAGTCAGATTTAAATCTTAATCATAATCAACACTAACTGCTTTTCTGGCACTTGGATCTCATGTTGTAAAAGAAACTATGTTAATGTAAGTATAAGATCATGACATACTGATTCCAAATGAATGATTAATACCAATTACATTAAATTATCCTGAAATTAGCATGAATATTTGTGCATGCAGAAGTCTAAATTACTGACCCATTCTTGCCAAAAGACAGTGAGACAGTGAAATGTATTTACATGCAAGCCTTATAACTATTTAGAGAAAAGATTTGTGATGCAGCAAATGCCTTCATTATGGTAGTCGTTGTCTTTCTTTCTGCATTTTCTCTAACAGTTTCCTTAAGGCTGGTTATGTGAATAAGAACCTGAACTGTCAGAATCTCTGTGTTTGAGAATCTGACAACGTGATTGAACAGGAAGTGGAGTGAATAGGGAAGTCCTCTGTCTATGGGAAGAGGAAGACAGACTTATTCTTTAAAAATAACTCTGAAAAATAAATCCTTGTTTTTTTCTCAGAATTCATATTCTTTAGTATGAGGGATTTGTTTTCACAAATGGATGTACTCCTGATTATTTCACACAAAGTGTGCTTATTTCACAGTATGTGCATAGAGCGGTAGCTCATGTTAAATTAGTGGGAAAAACAAAACAACATATGTTAACAGAAAAGAAGCACATGGATAATCTGTCCCGTAGGAGAGTCAATCAAGTCACTCCACAAATGCAATGTGAGCTAAAGTCACACCAGGGCGCGCAACTCTCATCATTTGCCGACACTTTTTGAATTGAAATGAGGCTGAAAAGAATTTGAGTTCCACTCAAAATACTAAGGTAAAAGCATTGACCTTGTTCTGTCATGAACAGTATTTTCTGGATAATAAAAACTTACCCAATGTGTCCGAATCTAGCTAAAAATGAATGTGTTCCAGGTCTTAGGAAAATGCATTCAATCTTTAAAATCCAGGCTTGTAGGTACTGAAACGATTTGATAAAATCAGACATTTTTATTTATTATTATTTTTAAGCACTTGTTAAATGCTTTTGAGTTAACAGTTTTGATAGTTTTGTGGTCTAAAAATGGCTAGCCAAATAATAGCGTTAAAATATCACCATTTGTCTAAATATGAAGTTTAAAACATTAGTGCTGGTGCATTGCAGTTAGACATTTTTAATACATACAATATTTCCATCAGTTAATGTAAAAATTAAGTACATAATTCTACAGCAACTGCCAAAAATGAGTTAGCTCATTTCAAATAGTTTTCTCCTTGGAGACCCGTTGTGTCGATTTGAAGTATTTTTGGCCATTTATAAAAAAAATGGAAGTTTTGACACTATTCATTTGTCCTGTAAGAGGAGGGCCTGGATCTTTAGAACAAAGGAAGAAGCTCCCTAGTTTGATCAAAGAATAACAGATGATGCAGGCTATAAAATATTGCCAAGATGCATTTTCATCACATGGTTGGCATGCCACCATTTCTCTTTATCAAGAAGAAAGGACTGCTGATGCTAAGAATGACATCTGTGGTGAAATCTCTAGAACCTTCATGCCAGAAAATATTCTTCATAATGTAAGAGAGAGAGAGAGGATTGTGTTAAAGATCGGATTAAATAATATCGGACTATTGAAAGGGGATACGGCTTGCGGTTTTCGGATTGTGGATTGTGGATTGGGTACAGCGCGGATTGGTGTTATTTTACGGATTTTGGAACTCGGATACGATCAGGATTAAGAGAACGAATTACGGAGTGGATTTGGAAGATATTTCGACAGAAGAAACTCCATGAAAACTAAGAAAGAAAAGTGTGGTGTGAGTAATTTTCTCATTTATGTAAACTTTCCCCCCGGAGACAGCACAAGTGGTGGAGAATGCGGGCAACGCTGCTCGGGACTGAGAATTGTGGAAGTTAATCGGTTTTTTTGTGGGTTTCGTTTTGCGTGTGATCTCTCTTAAAAAAAAAAACACAAAACAATGGAACAGTTAATACATCAATTGTCCCAAGCCACCCTCACCCAGTTTCAGGCTTTAAAAGGACAGGAAGAAGCTATCCAAGCACAACAGGAGCCAAATAAGATATAAACTGAAACTATAATTTGTTGATTAGAGGACAGAAAATGGGTGAGGGAAGAAATACAAAGATTAGAGGAAAAAATCAGGCATACTTCAGTAACAGGGAGAGACACCTACACTGCTGAACAATTGGGCTCCAAAAGATGACAGAACTTGATGATGTGGAAGCTTATTTAACCACATTTGAAAGAACTGCAACTAGAAATGCATGGCCCAGAGAGCAATGGGCAGGGAGAATAGTGCCTTACTTAATTGGAGAAGCCCAAAAGGCCTATTATTTTTTAAAAGTAGAGGATGCTGAGAACTTTGCAACTCTAAAAAGAGAGATCTTGGAGAGATTAGGGGTAACAATGGCAATACGAGCAGTCCGGTTCCATAACTGGAAATATCAAATGGACAAGCCCCCTAGATCTCAAAGGTTTGATCAGGCAATTGACTTAGTGGACAGACAGCATGCCACTGCGGCCTTGATGATGGAAGAAAATGGGGAATTTCAAAAAGAGGAGAGGAGAAACCCCAAGAGTCCTGAAACTGAAATGAAGTATCAGTTATTAAAGTACAGTGATTATCAAGGCCTTCCACAATTTAAGAAATCCCTTCAAGAAAGGTCGGAATAGAGGCCACAGCCATGGAAAGCAACCTGTCGATGCTTTAATTGTCATTAAGAGGGGCATGTAGCCAGCCATTGTCCTAGCCGGCCTGAACCCAGGCAAGTGGACACCAGAGATGAAGCAAGGTGTAACTACCTTACGGCAAGCATCCCGACCTGTGAGGACCCCCACGTTACTAAAATTAAGATAGGGGAAGGACCTGTTGAGGCCTTGCTAGACTTGGGAAGTATGGTGACCCTGGTGACCCCTACAGTACTACCCGAAGAAACGGAAATCAGGGGAATGGAGGGGATCCCTATTACTTGCATTCACGGGAACACAAAGATATATCCGTTGGTGGAAATTAACGTTTCTACAGAAAGGGGAACATATAAATCAACGGTAGGGGTGGTTGAGCAATTGCCTTACCCGGTGGTGTTGGGACGAGACTGTCCCTACTTTCTCAAAATGTGGAGTAATGTTCAGTCAGCTAGGCAAAGTCCACTCCCGTGTCCTGTCAACAGCACTGTAGACTCCCGTGGAGAAGCAGACCCACAGGAAGAAGGCCCCGGACTAGGAAATAAATTCCTGAATATGGATATACCGGACTGGGAGCCACCAGAGCATCGAGGTAGGTTCGGGACGGCCCAGTTGGAAGATGGAAATTTGAGACATGCATGGGGACATGTGGGAAAAATCGAGGGGAAGCTGTGTAATAACAATGGTGGCCTTAGTTACCCTTATTTCATGGTGAAAAACAACCTCCTACAGTATATCAGGTGCAGAGGAGGAATCAAGAAGAAGTGGAACAACTCCTATTTCCCCGGGCCTACCAGTGGAACCTCTTCAACTTGGCCCATATCCACCTCCTGGGAGGACACCTGGGGGTGAAAAAGACAGCCGAGAGACTGCTCGCTTGGTTCTTTTGGCCAGGAATAAATAAGGCCATCGAGAGATATTGTCGGGAATGCCAAGAGTGTCAGAGAACTACCCCACAACCTTATTATAGGAATCCTTTGATTCCTCTCCCAATTATTGAAACTCCTTTTGAACGGATTGGGATGGATTTGGTGGGACCCCTGATCAAAACCGCAAAAGGACATCAGTATATACTGGTAATAGTGGACTACGCCACAAGGTACCCTGAAGCCATTCCGTTGAGAGCAGCCACCGCCAAAAATATAGCTAGGGAGCTAGTACAAGTTTTCTCTAGGGTGGGAATCCCTAAGGAGATCTTAACAGATCAGGGAACTCCTTTTATGTCCAAAGTCATGTAAGACTTAAGTAAACTATTGGGTATTAATAATAATAATTATAATAATAATTGCTTACACTTATATAGCGCTTTTCTGGACACTCCACTCAAAGCGCTTTACAGGTAATGGGGACTCCCCTTCACCACCACCAATATGCAGCATCCACCTGCATATTTGATATTCATCAAATCAGAACCTCAGTATATCATCCACAAACAGATGGACTGGTGGAGCGTTTTAATAAGACCCTCAAAGGCATGCTGAGGAAGGCCATGCAGAAAGACAGTAAAAATTGGGATCAACTGTTCCCTTATCTAATGTTTGCTATTCGAGAAATACCGCAGGCCTGAACCGGGTTTTCTTCCTTTGAGATACTATACGCTCGGAGACCACGGGGCCTATTAGGTCTGGTTAAAGAATCTTGGGAGCATCAACCTTCACCTTTACAGACTGTCATCGAACATATTGAACAAACTAGAGAAAGAATGAACATTGTTGTTCCCATTGTGAAAGAAAACATGTAAAAAGCCCAGGCCCAACAAAAGCAGATTTACAATAGTGGAGCTATTGCACGAGAATTTCAGCCTGGGGACAAAGTATTGGTATTTGTTCTGACCCCGGAATGTAAATTCATGGCCTCCTGGCAGGGGTCTTATGAGGTGGTTGAAAAGGTGGGTCCGGTTAACTATAAAGTCAAGCAACATGACAAACGGCGTCAGCATCAGATCTACCATGTCAATTTATTTAAAAAAATGGCATGGTGCAGAAGTTCTGCTCACCCACTTCTCCCCTGACCCTTTGGACGAAGAAACTGGTGTCGTGGGGACCCTGGCTCCACCACAGAAGCAGGAATTACAAGAATTCCTACCACAGAACAAAGATGTTTTTTCCAGGACACCGGGTCGAACCCACCTCATCCAACATAAGATTATTACAGAACTAGGAGAAAGGGTAAGGTTGCCTCCCTATTGAATACCGGAAGCCAAAAGGAAATTAATTAAGGAAGAGGTAGAAAAAATTGTAAGAATGGGAATAATAGAGGAATCCCATAGCGAGTGGTCTAGTCCAATAGTATTGATACCCAAGCCGGGATGGAACTATAAGGTTCTGTAACAATTTCTAAAGGTTAAACGAGATCTCGCTGTTTGATGCATACCCTATGCCTCGTATTGATGGGTTAATCGAGCAATTAGGTAACGCCCGATATTTCAGTCCATTGGATCTTATGAAGGGATATTGGCAAGTGCCGCTGGCTGAAGAAGCTAAAGCCAAGATCGCTTTTGCCACCCCTGGGGGGCTATACCAGTATTGGGTCCTACCGTTTGGTTTACACGGAGCTCCAGCTACTTTTCAACATTGAATGGACCAAATACTATATTGTGATTTTGCAGCTGCCTACTTAGATGATGTCGTAATCCATAGTACGACATGGGAACAACACCTACAACACCTGGAAACAGTAATAGGAGTTTTGCGAGAAGCAGGATTAACAGCCAATCCCAATAAATGTTGTCTGGGGCCCAGGAAGCCAGATATCTCGGCTATACGATTGGGAGAGGAATGATTATGCCTGATTATGCCTATGATTATGCCAAGATCGAAAACTGTCCTAAACCGTCTATGAAAAAGCAGATACAGTACAAGCGATTTTGGGACTTGCGAGTTATTATCGCCGCTTCATTCCAGGATTTGCCTCCATTGCCGCCCCGCTGCATGACTTGACAAAAACAAGCTGTCCTGAAAAAATAAAATGGACAGAAATGGAAGAGAGGGCCTTTCAGGACTTAAAAGCAACTTTATCTTCTCAACCGGTCTTACAGGTGCCTGACTTTAACAAGACATTCATGGTACAAACGGATGCTTCCGACATTGGGGTTGGAGACATACTGTCACAAGAAATTGATGGACTGGAGCACCCTATTTTATATATTAGCCGTAAGTTAAACCCAGCAGAGAAACATTATCCGACAATAGAAAAAGAATGTCCCTTGACTATTTCAGATATTATTTGTTGGGAAGACAGTTTGTATTGTATACGGATCATGCGCCATTAACCTGGATGTTGAAAAATATGGAGAAGAACGATCGACTCACCCGATGGGGCCATAGTCTTCAAAGGTTTCAGTTCCAAACGATTTATAGACCTGGAAAAAAACAAGGTAATGTAGATGCCCTCTGCTGAATGCATTGTTTATTTTTTATCCAGTGTTTCATTCTCACTAACTTGAGTAAATTTGCATACAGAATGTAAAATTCTCCATGTAAAAAAAACTGATTTTTTGTTTCTGTTCAGTCCTTCATATATACAGTATATATATATATTATCATAGTGCATGTGTCTTGTCCTTCATGTTAACATAATTGTCAAGATACCTTAGGAAACAGAAATTGGAGCATACTGTATTTTCAAATCACATGCCATGACGGAAGAGTATACTCTGGGCCCCCCGTGAAACACAGCGCATGGTACACGGCTGTGGTGAATATACTGAAACAGACAAAATTGTCAAGAATGGGTGCTGATTATGGAAAGATCAATTACAGCTGTAGTAACTATACAGCTCTAACAGTACTTGGAAGAGTTTTTGGAATTCATGCGCTTGTGCATTAAAAATACAGTTCCAGGGTTTCAAAGAATCTCTCCCATCTCCAGAGTTCTTTGATTATTGGGAAAGCCATTTGCAGGGATCCACAGGGCAGATGGCTTACCTTCATAGGTGCTTGGGATTCTGTAAAGGTGGGTTGTGGGGACACAGCATTTAGTGACATGGGAGTAAAAGGGCATCCCAGATAGGGATAGAGGCCTTTCCATCTGTGCAGTGTAGCCACCATCCATCTAAATATCTCTCAGCTCATGAGGCATTTGGGATTTTCTCATTAATATAAGACTGTGCCATGTGTTGAGTAACCTAGTCAAAGTAATTGTAGAAATTATACTGTATCTTACAAAACAATAGTCGGAGCTTCCAGTGAATGTCCATTGTTCAAGTCCCTCTAGATAAGGGTTAGTAATATTATTCTAGATGTACTGTAAACTCAGCCAACTGAGGTTTTGTTTTAAAGCAGTAATGAAGGCATTGCCAAGTGTATACAGTAGCTAGAAATTAAGTGTTTTGCATGGAAGAACTTTTACATTCATAACTGTTTTAGATTTAAAAGGTTTAATTAAAAATTGTAGACAATAGTTATTAATAGAACCATAAACTACAATAGTCACCTCATAAAATACAGCAAGGGAGCTTGATTCCTAAGCTTGTCCCCATTGTTTCTTTTTGACTGGTGATTTTTCATTTCACTCCCCTCTTCTGATTGCACTTGACATCCTGCCACAGCCATTGTACAGTACCTGCTTCAACATCTACTGTGCATGTACAGTACACATCCTGCAAAATTCCAATTTTCAGAATTTGCTTTCTTTTAAATTCTATCTGAAGTAATCAACGAATCGATTAATCTGAATTTCTCCAAAGGGTCAGTACAGCTGCCTGTATCATGTCCTCCAAAAATATCTTCCCCAGAGGTTAGATTTACAAATATCTAGTATTGGAGGGAAACATGAATAAAACACTGAAAAGGTTGTCAGGAAGTACAGTATATAAAACGTTTTTGCAAAGTTTATTTAAATATTAAAATGGTTTTGCAACTTTTTAGTATCTCTGTTTCTTTCCAATTTAATTTCAATTTTTTTTTTTTTTGCAATTTCTCTCAAATGTAGCTGTGAAAGTAATGTATTGTGTTTTTACACAATTTAACCAGACCAAGCGGTACTCTGGTGATAAAAATATTGTACAGTCAGTGTTAAGGTTGTCAGACAGGTAACATACTGTACGTAATTGTACACTTTTTATTTTATGTACATTGTGTATTTAGAAAAGTTATGTTACATAAATATTTTTGGATGTTCTAATTAAAATTTTTACTGTATCATGAATTTCACTGTATTGAGGTAAGTTTTACTTTTTCATTACAAACAGTAGCTAAAAAACAGAAAACAAATCTCCCAGGACTGAAGACGACTTGCACAGGTTAAATTGTTGCTTGTTCTAGCTTCAAATACTATAGAAGTACTCTGATACATTATTTGGAATCACTCCAAAGAGACAGAACGGTTTAAAACATAAATAATAATCTGGTTCATTGCACTGTGGGGAAACAAAATTTATGTACACTGTGCCGTTGTAACAATATGTTAACGCAAAGCAATATTTACTTCAATGCCGATTAGCACGTCAATAATGCTGCTGTAATTCAAATTCAGAAAGTGAAGGCACAGACTGGTCTGGAGCAGAGGAAGATTCCTGTTGCTATACCACAATAAAATATCAAAGAAAATATTTTGTATCCACAGGGAGCTCTAATAAAGCAAATAATTGAATGCTATACTGAGGAGAGGTTCTGCTGTTGTGGGGTCATTATGACATTTCATCAAATAAATGGTTTTGATTTCTAGCAGTATATCAAAAGGGAAAACCATAGGGCATCTAGACTGGAGGGTTCCTTGCTTTGTCCTGTTGGAGATGTTTATGTATCATGAAAGTTTCCTGATTGTAGTAGTATAGTTCAGGGGACCATTGACAGTATAACACTGTAAACACTGTATAATATGAAGGTACTTCAAGTTCAAGTTTATTGTCATTATACTCATACACAGGTATATGGTATAATGAGATGCTATTTAGCTAGCTCTCAGAAGGTAAGTAGTACAAAAACAACAATACAATTGTGTAAGAAAAGAAAGACAGAGACTACAGGCAATGTGCAAAATAACAACAGATAATGTTCAAAACAAAAACAGGTAACAGGTAATGTGCAAAACAGCAACAGTTGTGCAAAATCTTATGTCAACAGAATGAAATAAAGGGTACAAAATAATGGGGAGTGAAAATCTTGTGAGTTAGAGGTAGGTTTTAATGTGCATTTGAGTTTACTTCACCCCAACACTACCTCAGTTCAGTTAAGCTCTGGGTTTACTTCCTTGGGTCTCTATTCCCCCATGTCTTCTTTTTCTTCTCTCTCTCCTGACACAGCCTTATGTACAATTATTATGATCTTATATATGCATTGCAGGCATCATATGATAATTTAGAGTAGAGAAGGTATGCTATATAGAGTATGTCAACACACTAGGAGACACTGCTACTGCACGTCAGTTGTTTTAAAAGAACAGGGAAAAGTGTGCACTTTTCAGGTCAATACAAATCTCAAATCAAGCTACGTAAGAGACTTTAATTGGGTGGTAAAATAAATTCCAAATATCTGCTCATTGAAGATGGCCAGATGCTGTGATCAATCTCACTTAGAACACTCAGTGGACTGAATACGACAGAATCCAAACAACACCTCTCTGCTCTTTGCATTTTTTTTTGTCTATACATCTTTTAAAGACACGTATTAAACTTTATCATCTCAAAAGATTCTTACATTTGATAAATAAGATGGGTATTTGATTTCATTTTCCAATTTGAAATTGACAAAAATCACAGCTTCACTACCACACGTATGGACAGACTTTGTTATTAGTTTTGAGAAATGTGAAATTTCAAGTAACGAGGAATAAAAAAAACAGGCTGTTTGTTGTTCATTTAGCTGCAGGTTTTTAAAGGACAATGTTTCTTCACACCCAGAGAGACACCCAGACAAGGTTTTAAACTTATAAGTCAACTGCGCCCTTTTTTGTCTGCTCTCACACATGGCTGACACAGAAGTATTTAGCTATATTTATTTTTCTCAAAACCCTTCTGCTTCTCCAGGATGGAGCCATAATGCAATCCCCACAAGCCCAAGCCTTGTTGTTCTAATGCATGCAATTATTCATCGCTTTAATAGAGAGCTGTTGTCTTTTCCTACGTTGAGGTGAAATACAATTGAAAGCGCATTAAGAGCCGAACGAACAGTCCATCTTTTCACCTTGCAGACACTAAAGGACCCCACTCATGTGGCAAGGAAGGACTTCCAGAGGGAAGCGGAGCTGCTGACGAACCTCCAGCATGAGCACATTGTCAAGTTCTATGGGGTGTGCGTGGAGGACGATCCCCTTATCATGGTCTTCGAGTACATGAAGCACGGGGACCTAAACAAGTTCTTGAGGTAAAAGATTTATTTCATTTACTTCTCGCAGCCTCTCCCATTTCTGCAACCAGGTTCTGCTTTCAGAATCCCAGCTTCATTCTTGTCTTATCAGCCACTCGTAAACAGCCTAATATGGGTTAGATGTCCATAGAGCCACACTTTTAACTCATGGTTTCCCTTTTAACAAGATACACTTTTGTACTTTGTCCTCTTCTATGATGTTGTACACATTGTCTCATTGTGCTGCCATTGCTGTGTCATTGATGTTGCCCTTCCTGAGGATTTCCTACTTTTTAGTGATGTTACAGCCTGACAAAGGAACGTAAACATTTCCTTTAATAAGGATGGCCTTACAGAGGAATAAATCACACAGAGCTACTTTACATATTTAGATTGGCTCACAGATAATCAGCCACAGGGGGTCCATTTCGCACAAGGGTCTGAGGAAAACCTGTCTAACTCCAGAGCCCACAACCCCAGCGAGCTCAGCCAAGCCTGCACTATTCCTCAGAAGCCCCTCATTACAGCTGGCTGCTTTCATAGGAGAGATTCTTTTCTTCTGTACTATTGGTCACGAAAACATGTCCCACCCATGGGCCTTTACAGACTGAGCAATTGGAATGGTTTCTTCTAACCCCGTTTTTGTTGTGTCCCAGCAAGCAGTACTCTGTTATCAAGCCACTGTTTTTCCTTGTTGAATCAATGCAGATTAGGAGCCTTATTCTTCCTGAGAATAATGTATGATATGATGGAGATGGAGATTTTCAGCATTAATAAGAGAACATTCTATTTCAGTGATTGACGCTGACTGTAGGACTGCCTTTACTCAAGTCTTAAAAAATTTGAAGTATACAGTATGTAACTTATTTCTTTTAGTGTGTAGCAGCACACTAAAAAACACTAGAAGAGAACTACTGATTTTATTCGCAAATTGGCAACATTTTGTTACTAATTACAGTACTAGTTAAAAATAGGCAAAGCAAAGATGCAAATGAATTTTACTGCAAAAGTGGTATACAGTGTATGTATGGAATAGCCCAATTATGGAGGACAATCATCAGAGCATTTGGCACAGCAGAATAAAGCCAGATCCTTCTCTTCAAGTGTTTGTGATGGTCATAACCCTTGTACATGGAGTCAAATTGAAGAGGCTCCTGTGCTCCTAACCTTCAGTCTGTGAAGCTGACTGAACTGAAGGAGTTCTGTCCTGTGTACTGCCAAGAGCCCACCACACAAAACAGATTTCAGGATCAGCAAGAGGCGTTTGGGTTGCCTCCAGAAATGAAGAAGAAAAGCAAATTGCAACAGGCAGTCTGTGCTTTGAACAGATCTTTTTTTTTTCAGATCTAAATCTAAATATAAAGTGTTCAATCTTCCTGTGCACAAATGGCTGACCTGGCTATTTCACTAGAAACCAGCTTAACAAGAAGGAAGAAATAAAAAAGCTGAATTCTTTGAAATGTGTCCACTGTTTCCTCCTGATAGGCCATATTTGGGAAAGGGAATAAACTATTAGAGAGATTACAGGCTGTGTTGACACTGGGAAGAAAACTTTATACTAATAGGATTTGGACTCTACCTCTGCCATTCTTTCTTCACACTGGTTAAGACTCAAATATTCTCCAGCTTAAAAAAGAAGTATGTTTCCGGTTGAGTTGAAAAAAACATGTGGCAGCATTTATAAATCTACATCACATTGGCACAAAGGTGTGTATCTCAGGGTCTCTGGCACAGGCTGCATGCTGGGAACAGGATTGTCTGCAACAGGTTATAATGTAAACAGTGAGAGATTTTAATGTGAGATAAAACTACACACTGCATTAAAAAAAAGATGCCTTTTCAAATTAATTGTTCTGCTAGATTTTCAAAAAAGTCTATTTTAATTAAACCTTAAAAAGTGTGTCTTAGCCACAACCTAGTAATCTTAGATATGAGTTGTCAAGTGATTAAATGAGTATTACAGAGGGAAGAAAGTAATAATGTAATCCCATACGTTTTTAAAAAGTCTGTTAACTCTGTGTACTCTTTTTTCTAAATTAATTAACAAAAACATACATTTTACCTGAGTGTTGGCATTGTGGGATTCTCCTTTCTCTAACCGGCACTAAGGGACTGTGGACCTGTGCATTTTGCAAATGATGAATGATGAATTGCCATGGTGATTCCATATAAGATGGGTATAAAATAAAAAATCATAATTCCAAGTAGAAGCCAAATTTTGTTTTATTTTTATAGTCAAATTTCACAACCTGTATGTAAAACAATACAGAGGACAGAGAGGCAATAGCAGAAATATACAGATACAGTAACTATTGAAACACCCATACAATTTGCTAGACCACACTGTCAAACATTCAATGTGATGGTCCCTTGTACTCTGATGTTTTTATTTTTGTCATGTTTTGTATGGTCTAAGACAATGCAGTTTGGTAACTTCAAACTGGGACAGACAAGACATTTAATTTGTATCAAAAACTGGTACCTCCCAATATGGCTTTGTGACCCACGTATTCACATCTTCTTATTATGAACTACTGCATTAAGGTTGTTGATTGAATCCTGGCTGATTTCATCAACAACCAAAGCTGCTTTCGATTTGCACCTGACTGGACACTGATACAGTATTTTAAAGGGCCACACAAAGTCATCAACTGCTCGGCTTATTAAACCCACCATAAATGAGAGTAATTCAAGAGTCAGCAGGATAGAAATGTTTGAAAATGCAGTCCTTTGTAAACCAAGAAGGCAGCCCAGCTGTTATTTTATTGCAACACTAACACTAAATCCAACTGTTAGTTGTGTCAGTGTAATTAATATATGGTGAAATATATCTGTCATGGTCATACACCTTATACAAATTATCAAAGTGAAGAAGCTCCTGTGTTCCTAGCCTTCAGTTTGTGAAGCTGAACTTATGAATATGAACTTATGAACATTCAACATAAGTTGAATGTTCATTGAATTCTCAACATTCAAAAACATATTTTAAAATAAATTATTTTGATAGATGCAAATTTAGCATGACATTCAGTGTCATGATGAGTAGTTTAGTATCCTATGCAGATGGTATAATCCGGAAGTGACTGGAATAAGACTTAAAGGGAAGCACAGTAGGAGCAGGATTGGATGGCAGACAGGGTGATCCAGTGCTCAGGGGCGTGGCGGAGGTGAACAAATCCAAAACAGTCCTAAAGGGGGAATCCAGAGTGCAGTCCAAGGTCCTAAACCGAGAGGTCCATCCAAGACGAAGTCAAGAATAAAAAGAGGGAATGGGGACATGAAACCAGGAACAAGGAAGTTAAAAATAGACTGATGAGGCCAGGCGCTCCGAGCTCCGGACTCATCTTGGTCCGGATGCCGTTAGGAAGCCTAAGCCTTCAAGCTGAGGACGTGGGACGACTTGATGCTAGGCGGGCCTCCGGGTGTCTGTCTCCCAATGCAGGGCCCGGCTTAAAGAAAGATGGACAAAACAGGGGGCAGGTGCATGAAATCAACTAAAATACAAAAGGGCTTATGATCGTGAAACTAAGCATATCCATTTTTAAAAAATTCTTGAACTGAACAAAATTTCCACATCAAAACATCAAATCACAACACACCGGTTACTAGTCATACTGGTTACTAGTCAAAACCTGTTTTATCAATTAAATCCGAGCATGATTGGTCATCCTGAATACAATGTAATTAGACTATCACACATCGGGGCTCCACTGGTCCCTGCTTGCAGTTAAACACTGTGCAACCCATCAACGTCAGAACTGACAGGCATTTTCCTTGGCACTGGCTAGCTGGCACATGACAATAATACACAAACCATGCCATGCTCATTTGCTACAATATACCATAACAGGAACTGTTTGTGTGATGGCACAGATAATTATCTCACATTCTACCTGAATTAGGAGCATAGATAGATACTTTATTGATCCTGTGAGGGAAATTGCAGTGCTACAATAATACAACAATACAATACATACAATAGACTCAGTACAGTCAGTGAAAAGTGCAGTAAAAAGTAAAAAATGGATACATTAACATTATACAGAGTTGCCCACAGTACAAAATATACAAAAACAGACCTGAAAGCACAGTACACAAAAGTTGTATTGCACATTATAATTAAATAAATACATTGCACAAAAAACAGTTGTAAACAGGAAACAAACGGATGTAAGCAGAGAGTTTTATGTTTAGTCCAAATGTTTGTTTGGCCCTGCCCAGCAAACAGTGGATGATTTGTACAGTCTTATGGCAGAAGGCAAGAATGACCTTCTGTAGCGCTCTCTGTCGCACCATGGTTGGATCAGCCTATTGCTGAACGTGCTCTTCATTCTCACAAGCATGTCATAGAGGGGATGGGTGACATTGTCTATGATGGCCTCTAGTTTGGACACCATTCTCCTCTCGGCTACTACCTCCAGGGGGTCCAGGTCAGACCCAATGACAGAACTAGCTCTTCTGATGAGCTTGTTCACCCTGTTAGCATCCCCTGCTCTAACCCCAGAGCCCCAGCTCACCACTGCAAAGCCTTCAGTTTGATTTTTGTTTTCATATTTAAGATTGCGAAACAAATAGAATCTGTATTCCCCAACACATTGTCATTGTGTCATGAAAAAGCAGCAGATGTCTCCAAAGATGTCCTTATTTGCTCAGTTCAGCAGGTAATAAAATAGCTTATAACAGCTGAATTATTCTCCGTAAGATCAACAGCTGTTGAAGAAAATGTGGAATTTTGTTTCTTCATTCCTGTGAACAAGTCAGGAGCCTGAGGGAGAGGAGTTGCACTGTGTCCTGGAAAAATAAAATAACCTGCTACAGAACTTCAAAACTACAAACATGCCATTGAATAAGGAAGCTTAAAAAGATGTAAGCTGTTAAGAAGTAGGGAGACAGAATGCAATCAGATGAGAGTGCTGTCAATTACAGAAACCATACGAATGTTCAGGTCACTTCCAGGGAAAAGATTGGTCCTGGAAATGGAAACTAAGACTTTTTTCTAAAAAAGGATCAAACAAACATACAGTATTAGACACATGTTCCTTTTTTAACTTACTGTATTTCCCATTGTGTTGCATATTTACTGTACTACCATGAATCACTAATAATTGGCTACCATAAAATATCTGTATACTGTATACCTGTACAGTACTGTATTTCCCTGCTATGGATGACATGCTTGCCATTTGTTTCTGCTCTTTCAGTAGCTGTACAATAGGCTTGATATTCTGTATTCTCCGTGCATGTGCTATGCAGCATATAGTACAGCATATCAGCAAAATATTTTTCAAGGAAATAGGAAACATTTGCATTGGGTTTGTCCTTGAATTGTTTGGTTATAGAAAATTATTTGCTTCAAGCAGCTAACACTGTGCTGTGCTCTAATATTCATGTGTGTCTGCAATGGTTTTGCATCAAACCACAGCAACAGACATTTGCTTCTCAAAAGCCACATGAATTGATTCCATCCTTTTTCACAATGCTAAAAAGTCCATACACACACAGCAGACACAATCAAAGCACTTTAATAAACCATGCCTTGAAAATCTCTCTAAACAAAGCAGATGCTATTGGGAAGCTGTGCTTGAAACAAATAAGTCAATAGAGCAATCTGAAGGCTCCAAATCATTAATTGTACAAAAACTTAATTCAATGACCTCATCAGCTGATAATGTTCCCGGAAGCCAGCAGTCATCATAACTGGTGACTATCTAGAAATGATGGGGAGGAACAGTTCCTAGCTACCACTCAAGCCAGATTAATGGAGAATATATAAATGCTTTTACTGCATTTTAAAGAAGGATAATATTTAATTTAAAAGAATAATCATTTTATTATTTCACAGTTTCCCAGACCTGGTTGTAGAGACTGAGAATTTTGGTGTATTGTAGCTGAGCTCTCAGTTTCTTAATTTAAGTAATCATCTTTTTTAAAATTAAACCTGAGTATGCGTACTTTACAGCTGCATAAAGAAATTTTGTACCTGATTTTAATTTGTCAACCGTTGGAGAAATTGAGTTTTGTTTTTAAAATAAACATACAAGATAAATGTGTGCAAATGATTAATTCAATGCAGGGTTCAATACCATAGCAGACACCTTCATTACAAAAATAACCACCAGACTGTGGGCTCCAAGTATGAGACTTGGGTAACCTCTTCTGATGTGTGATTTCATTTCCCCCTTCGCAGAGCCCATGGTCCCGATGCAATGATCCTGGTGGATGGGCAGCCACGTCAGGGCAAAGCAGAGCTGGGCCTGTCTCAGATGCTGCACATCGCCACACAGATCGCCTCGGGCATGGCGTACCTGGCTTCCCAGCACTTCGTCCACCGGGACCTGGCCACCCGGAACTGCCTGGTGGGGAACAACCTGCTGGTGAAAATCGGGGATTTTGGGATGTCCAGAGACATCTACAGCACTGACTACTACAGGGTGAGAGCTTGTGTCAATCTGGCATCTGCTTGTCTTTCTTCTTACAGACAAACCTGCATACAGTACAACATTTCCTTATCCTTGTACTTATAAATTAAAAATATTAAATTCACTGAACATAAGACTTATCTTATCTTATCTTTCATCAATTTCCCTACGGGATTAATAAAGTATTATCTATCTATCTTATCGTAGACGAGAGGAGATGAGAGTTGGCCCATTTAGCATCTTTAGCAGTAATCAATTGATCCCAGGATCTCATCCAGGTGTTTATTGAACTAGATTATTAGCTTCAACATCATGGCCTGGCATTGGTAGCTTGTCCCACACTCCCACAACAATTTGAGTTAAAAAAGTGCCGTTTTGTTCTCAGTTTTAAATGCATTTCCACATAGTTTCCACTTGTGTTTCAGTCTGTCCTTGTTTTGCAATTCAATATGAATAATGCATTGATAAATAAGACACATTGTGTTGTTAAAAATGTAAAGAGAAAACCTGTTTGGATATTGTCCAAGATCTTTCATTTCCACATTTGTACATTCTGCTAAATTTCACTTCAAATTCCACAGATCAAATGTCGTAGGTAAACAAATGAGAACTGTGACATAAATTAATTGATTGAGTGGGTCAATTTGACCAATAGAGAAATTATTTCAGAAACAAGAGTGTTTGTAACTGGACAAAGTGACATCATTTTCATTGCTTTGCAATTTTCTCTTGAAAAGTACAAGCTTTGCTCATGCTGTGCAATGTGACATGTTCTTACATTTCCACCAAGAGTACATGAGGTGTTTGTTTTTTGGCTCACTCAATTTGTAGCTGTAGGAATACAGGTTTAAAACATTTAAGGCCCCTGTGATGACTCAAATCGCTTGAAAAGGAATAGTTGGATTGTCATGTGGAGGGCACTAATGTATCTTATTGTATTGCTGTTGGTAAGACTGTAGAATGAGCAAACCATTATCTGTTGAACTCTTAAGCAAACAAGGCTGGACTGAAAAGAAAGTCCCCAAAAAAATGTTCTGTTTCTGAAAAGAATCCATTAGGCTATCTAATTGCTTTCAGGAGCACAACTGTGACATGCGCATGAAATGAAAGGCCTTCTTTAATGCTCTGAAAAGTCTGTAAATGCTGTAACAGCCAGGAAATCATTTTCATTCATACAAATGTACATCCTACATTTTTTGAGATAAAAGTTCCATCCCTTTTCAAACCTCTTACTTTGCTTAATGTGTTTTCTGGCCCAATGTGTTTTAATGCCACAGGAGAATGTTAATTGATCACTATAATATAGAGCCTTAAAAATGCGACAGTTGGGGAATGAGTCAATAATAGCCAGTTTACACCCCCTAGTGTTTGCTGAGCCTAAAGGTTTTAGGGTACATTCCCCCCCATTAATAGAAGAAAACATTTTACAAAGGAACAAGTAAAGGTTTATTTCATTCTGAAAAGAAACTCGTTTTGGCTGTGCCTTCATCAGGTCACCTTCTTCTACCTGAGGAAGGCTCCACAGCTGAAATGTTGAGTTTCTTATCTTCTCTTTTCAGCATGGAATGAACCCTTCCTTGTTCCATTGCAGTCTACACATGCTGACACAGCTACCCACCTGAACACATTTTACATCTAGTTATTGCTGTTAAGACACTGAGTACCAGTTCCTGTTTTTGACTACAGAATTTACAGTTACAGACTGTGCACAATGTATACCTGTATACACAATGTAGTGCACAATGTATACCTGTATGTTCTGTAGTGTTACATTTAGAATATAAACAGAGTAACTGTTAGAATAGAAATTCATTTTTTAGTTTTAATTTGATTAGACATCTTTCATCATCAATGCCCATGACCAGCTTGAGCAATCAGACATGAACACTGCTCTGCTCTGCCTTGACTAAAAACTGCTACCTACAGTATGTCTGAAACATTTGACATAATATGATGTACCAGTTTTCTGTGAAGAACATTTCTATACTACAATGCCTACATTAGATGTCACAGCTTATAGCTGCCACATGCACTATGGACAATGTTCTGACTCTGTAGCACTCTGCCTTCAAATTGTAAACATTTCTCATTATAAATGTAGTCATCCAACAGTTAAAGACACTACTGCAGCGTGTTAATATCACCTACGTCTATGGCTCCAATCTGGTCTTTTCAAGGTTTTCAAGGACGTAGAGATATCAAAATTCAGTGCTGGTTAAAAATAAATTAAACCTACAGTTGTACTGTAGCATCAAGCATATGGGGCGAAGCCTACTTCAGTAATATATTGTACAATAAGTCATTTTGTTATATATTGGGTCAGTGTTGTAGGTCTACTGTACTACTGAAAAGCCATCTGCCATCTGCCTCCTAGACTCAGCTCCTGCCATTCAGGCACCTGAATCAAAGTTGACTGATTTTGTCATGGAATACTATTTAGTCCCAAATCAGATGTAGGGCCTTCAGTACAATCAGTACGATTGGGGAGGTGCGGTGGCTCTGTGGCTAAGGCTCTGTACTTGTGGCTGGAAGGTTGCTTGTTCATATTGCGCAGCTGGCAGAGAAATCCTACTCTGTTGGGCCCCTGAGCAAGGCCCTTAACCCCAACTGCTCCAGGAGTGCTGTATGAATGGATGACCCTGTGCTCTGACCCCAAGCTTCTCTCCCTGTCTGTGTGTCTCATGGAGAGGAAGTTGGGGTATGCGAAAAGACAAATTCCTAACACAAGAAATTGTACATTGCCAATCAAGTGATCTTATAATCAGCAGAGTCTTCAGTTTTGTCAAAATCCATAATCCGTGAGGTTCAATAAAGCTTAGAAGTGTAAGACTGGAACATGCCAGACTAGAATCCAAGCCAGGGAAACTAAAAACAATAGACCAAGCCCAGCTAAACAATGGAACACTGTAAAAACAGATGACTGTCTGACCTCTAAACTATCATCCATCAAACCTGATCAGACCACAGATGTTACAATATTTTTCTATTTACAGAGAACTGCAAGTACAAGGGATATTAAGGCAGGCCTACTCTCAAGTCCATGACAATACATATTACACTGAAATAGCTCCAGTGGTCCCAGGACTAAAAGGTGAGGTGAAGTAAATAGAAGGAGTATTAGGCACTGTTTACTTTCAGTGGAACGTTGCTTGTGTAGCTGGACCTGTCTTGCACCTCAGAGAGATGCCCTGACGTTTGAAGGGGGAAGTGGCAGTATGCTGTTGTGGCCATATTGTAGATAGTTGGTTCTTTTTTTATTTTGTAAAGTGCAACATGTCCTGAGATTTTAAAGAAAAGAAGTCCATGTGTGAAATTTAGAGACAATCAGTATCTGATAGACTTGTCTAAACCTTGACTTTGATCTCACCTCGGAGATGAACTAGAGAATAAAATCTGGAAAAGACCCGAGATTACCCTCTGCACTAGAAACTGCACTGCAGGAGGAATTGCAAATCTATAAATGGTTCTGACAGAGTGACTCTTGAAACTCTGCAGGAATTGGGTGAGCATTGCTGTACAACCTGTTGTACTTTCGTCATTCTGTTAATGTTGACTATACAGTGTACTGTACTGTACAATATGTGCAAAATTCATTGGCAGATATAACTACCGTATATCAATTCTGGCAACCAGTTGTAACAAGCTACACTATAGATCATTATATAAACAACACTGGAGGTTAAAGGGAAAAATACATTTAAAAAAAATTCTTGATTCCTTAAAAATTACATAGTAGCAGACAAGTAGAATGTGCTTCTGGGAAGCTGACAAGTGACATGTAAAATAGGTGAGGGTTGGGAAACAGGGCCTTCAGAGACTGATAGCATCTTTGCCAGATTCACAGTCTGAGATAGTGACAGAGTTGAGAGATTAGAAGGTCATAAAGTGTATTGGACACATTCCCTCTATGGAGTGATTCTAAATTGAAGGAAGAAGTTGCCCAGTACACAGTTCCTTCACATCGCTGACTTGCCATATCGATGTCTGCTCCCAGTTGTGCAGGGAGAGGGAATCTGAGGGTATGATGAGATTCTGATAGCTGATGCTTCCTCCATCAGCCCGACCAGAGGGCTCTGTCAGGATGATGAAGGAGCCACACTAAGTATCGGGTCATGGAATGAGGTGTTCTGTGTTCTCACTGAGTCATCTGATTACAGGACTGTCCCCCATGTCTGATGCAAAAGAAATGTTTCTCTTGAAAAAAATTAATGGACATCTCCATTAGTCCAAGCAATTTATACAGTGTAGTATTACAGGTTTAAGTGAGCACAAGTTGCCCTGCGCAGTAACCCTCGTTGTTTAACATCCACCTAGGAGACATATTGCAATTGTGTATCACAATTTGTCAGACACTGGGAGAAATTATGTCAACAGACTGTTAAAAGAAGCTTGTTATAACGTTTTAGTTGCAATAAGCATCAATCTTTTGCTGTCAGTAGTAAAGACATGGCTGTTTTGCAGCCTATTAAGTGTGAAGCTCAGATGCATTCTTGTTGCAGTCATACAGGACAGCTACACTCTGCTGCAATTCTTTTGATTGTGTGTGTGGGGGAAGGGAGAAATGAGAAGGTTTCTAGGCAAAGAAACATTTGCCTTGTTTTCCTGTCATTATAGTAGACTGTTGGCTTCTTATAGCATTTTTTTCAGAAACTGAAACTTTACCATAGAGTTATTTATTAAAACACACATTGCTTATGAACATAAGCATAGGAAATATTAATGGGCAAGCCACAGCACCTTTACGTATGATATATAATACTGCTGTCAACAGAGGTTATGGTGCAGTTGTGGCTGTACTTAGTTTACTACAATGAATCTGAACAATTGCAATTATACTGTAACTACTCTGTGGTGAACAAAATCGCATAAGATAAGGTTTCTTATCTTAATGTATTATATCTGTACTTCTGTGTTTTGTCATGTTAGTTGTAAATTGCACTGGACATAATTAAAGCTAGAACATTTACTGCAGGTTTTATCACACGGTATCATCTTCTTGTGTGTTTCATGGAGTATATACTGTAGGTTTAAATAATTATTTTAATTTTGTTTGTTTTTGTGGTACTTTTTTCTCATGGTAGAGAAGCTCAAAGGAAAAAAAAAAGACAAACGATACTGAATCACCTAAATGCATTTGAGATGACTGCAAGTGTGACAGAGGTGACTGTATTGTGGTCCTGATGCATTGTTAATGTGTTTCATTTTAGGGACAGAGGGTAAAATACTCCTGACTCAATTCTTCCTTTGTGCCTGTTTGACTGCTGACTCCTTTTGTGTTTTGTGTGAATCATTTTTGTATTTTCTTAACCAATGTTACATGAAGCTCTAAGGTTGAGATCCTGTGTGCAGCTACAGTACCATATCTTGCAGCAGTAGGCTACAACAATGATCATAAGGTAACACAGGCCTTCGGCATTGTTTTGTTTTTTTTCCTCTTTTGTGACATTTGTCATTTTGACAGGTTGAAACTGTCTAGCCTTTCCAACTATCAGCAGATAAACACGTCAACTGCAGTCAACTGTGTTTTTTATACTGTCTTGTTTTCACAGACTTGATAAAACATTATTGTGTTGTGAAGAGAGAATTACTGATGCACAGTATGGAGTTCTGTAAACATGTTCCTACATTTCTGTGTGATTGACTGATCCTAGTAGTTGTAAATTACCTCATGACACCAACTGCTGACTTATTACAAACATGCATTTTCCGTTACATTTCCTGAAACATGATGTTTTTGTTCACATTATGATAAATGTGGCAGGGGAGGTTTTTGTCATTTTGGCTTGTGGGAGGTCTTCATATATTTTCTTAAAACTGCATGGCCATATCTCAGAAAGGAAAGGCTTAAGATGACATTAAAACCCAGCAACTCATCAAGCCAGGCTGTGCCCCACTGGTAACTCTGAACCACTCAATTCCCTGTGTACAACATCTCATCTGGGGGCCCTAATCCATCCCTTATGGTGCCTGACTGATCCCCAGCAACAAATCCAATAATTACCCTAGCATGGAGAGAAGTGGAGCTCAGTAATCCTGTTCATTTTCAAACAAGAAGGTGTTTAATTTGTCTCCTAACTGGCACTAGCTGTGATGAAGACATGACATTGAGTGGAATTATATGGCTAATTACTGGCTGTGTTATTTGTGTTCTCTGGCACATATTATTTGTGATCGCTTTGCCATACAGCCCAAGGTGATAGTGATGGCATTTGTCTCATCGCACAACCAATTTAAATTGGGATATTCCAGAAGACCCCAGCTAATTTGCGTTACGGTTATTGTAATTTACCCAGCCAAAGAAATGTGGGTGGATGCGTGCTGAGGGAAAATCATTCTGATTAATACAATTCAATTGAAGTGCTCAAAAACAGAGACGTGACCACATAGTACTCATTCTGTGGTTCCATTCATCCACATTTCAACTCCTGTACTGCCCAAAGGTTGATGAAATACAAGCATCACTAAACCAAGGCAGATGTTAATCTAGTCTCTCAGAGAGAAGTATGAATAGATACTTTTGCTGCCACCTTCGCTCCCTCCTTTTTGCACTGAAAAAGAAGAAACGGTTTCTTTGTTCTTTTATGGTCAAATGCTTTTGTGTGCCGACATACAACAGATGAAAGCAAATCTTCCTAAAACGATATAATATATAAATCGAGGAGATTCATTTTTGGACTTTTTTTTGGGATTGTTTGTTTTGCTTTTGTTTTGGGGGCAATTTTAATGATCTGTGCCACTGGAATTCGAGGATTCTTAGGATTCTCAAACTCTCTTTCGGTCTCTTTGCTGTATTGCTGCTGTATGGTTTGTCATCACCCTGCCAAAGTGTGTTCTTATATAAAAAGCTGCCACTCCAAACGACTGCAGGTTGACAGGGAGCAGAGTTGAGTTGTGCCGGGATGCAGTAGGCAGTCCTGCAGTCAGCAGAGCGCTCTGAAATTACAGAGACTGAAGCTGAGTTGTGAAAAGCAACACTCTAATGTTGTTCCCTGAGGACCCCCTTCTTTATATCAATTTTGTATAGCATTTAATGGAGCGAAGGGCAGGTAGTTTCACTGACACTTTACTGCAATATTTACACCATTCTCAGCTACACATTGCGCTGCTAGTTTTCCTCACCCCCACAAGTAGAGCTTTGTTGAATTATTAAACATATAGAATTCGGTAACATCATCAAGAAATCAATAGGAATCATGGAATATTACTGTAGGAGTTCTGTTAAAAAATATTAATCAGAAAATGCCTTCATGCATGTGTCCTTGTTATTATAAAGAATTTTTGAAGGTTTCCTCAATGAGAATGATAGAAATATTATCAGTGAGCAAATAACCATTTAGTACAGAGCAACAAAATAATAGTGGTCTTTTTAATAGTGGATGCAACGAGCTTAAAACTACACACATATCAACTAGAAATAAGTCATTAGTGGAAGAAAAGGTTATTAGTTGAAAGTTTAATAAAGTGCTAACATGGCTGAGCCCCATTTGGCTCCTTAATCATTAACAAACAGCTGTAATTAGGAAGGTCAATATGCTGACATAAGCTTGTATACTTCTTTTCCTTTTGATTTGGATGTGCTCATTATTTACTATTTTATAACCACACAGACTAAAATTCCCAATTGCTAATAAACTAAGGTTGCTGCTGTTCCTTCCTGTGTACACTCTCCTCTCTTGGTGTGACCTCTGTGTGCTCCACAATGCCACACAGGAGATGTGGCCTCCGTTGGAGGATTCGTGTATCTCTCGCTGATGTCACTGAGGACTCCCAGACACCCAAAAGGTCAATGAAGTTGCTCTTGTACAGCAAACCGAAGATGTTCTGGTCTATTCTGGAGGTGTTCACTTAGACCTAGGAGGCTCATAGCCCATGCTCTAGACAAACAGCATCTCAGGAACTTGGCTTGATTCATTTTACAGATCCAAGAAAGACACCAATTTACAGTATATATTGTAACGCAACGGGGGTTCCGGCGGGTGCCCTTGCCGCATTAGGTCGGCCCCTCACCGTCGGGGGCTCGAACCCGGGACTCCCGCGTCACTCAACAGGGACCCAGCCCGGTGAGCTAAAGAGAGATTTTGTCAGTCACATCTTTATTGAACTACTCACAACACTGAGCTGAGAAAACACTGGGGCCAGAACTAACTTAGGCCCATCTGTCAATCTAAAAAATCTAAACATGTTACTTAAACGCTTCAAACACAGCCAATGTGGCAAGTTGCTAGCTTGTCTCTAACTCAACTAGTCAAAGAAATGACAGAAAGAAAGAGAAAAATCTGTGCAGTGTTTTCTCTTTATGTACAGAAAGGAAGCAATGTTACTCTGGCAGACTAAGTGACAGTAAAGCTACACTATATGATGCAATGAAAGATAATTATAGAGTATGTAATAAATAATCTAAATATTTCAAAAGAGGAATTGTATTGTTTATTGCTGTTGGAGACATCATCATCATTTTAAGAATTTTTCATCCATGAGAGAGTGTGAAGATCCATCACAGTACAGGATGCGTACTGTGCTTATTCAGGAGTGCATATTGGATTTTAGTGATTGATTGAGCAATTGAGGTAGTGATTGGTCTTTCAATCCCAGACATGTACTGTATTTTTCTGTCCATCTCAAATATGTCAAAATGGATCCTGATAAAGTGTTCTCCTCTTTGAGATTTTGAAAGGGAATTCTGAAATGGATTGATCTCTAATTGAGGGGTGTCTGTTACTTACAAAAACACCCCCATCCTGCACTTTCTCTGCACAAATGTTTCCAGTTTGCCATCCTCATGTCATGATCATTTCCATATTAAATGTGTGACACTCTGCAGGCAAATGTGAGCTTCCAGTGTTTCAGTTTTGCTACTTTGTGCAGATAGAGATGTGATAGAAATAATAATTCTGGGATTTGTGGGATTCAAAGAAACAAATAGCTTTTTCCTTTGTATCTGAAATTTAATTTTCACCATTTACATGAGGACCAAAAGTACAAGCACTTCACTGGCATTATGGCATTTTAAAAACTGAAAATGTTCTCACTACCACTAAAAATCAATGTACAGTATATACAGTATGTATATATAGTATATTTAAAATTGGTCTTAAGAAACATTAGGCTGATATATTCCATTCTAGATTAAAATGATTTGAGCATCTTGATCAGGATATTACTGTATATACATTGTGCCATATTATTATATGATACAATAATATCAAAATTAAACCTTTGAGACTTGGATTTTAAGTAGATAAAAATATCTTCCACTTGAGCTGGACATGCTTACAAAGGATCCTAGTATTTGTTGATTTTTATTCTATGTTATGTTCTGGAAATAAATCAATAATGTAAATGTGTTATAAGGTATTTCACACATTTTGTTAAAATGTCCACATGGTAACAATGCAAATTATGCAATTCCTAGTGTTACACATCATATCCCTCAATACTTTTATATGAGCTAGAAATATTTAAAAAACACGTACAGTAGATGTATGGCAAAAATCATTTCTGCAAGATTATAAACTGTTTTGTAGCAAATGTTGATTGAATCACAAAATAAAAGCTTTTATCCCCAAAGCCATTTTTTATTCATACTGAGTATTCATATAGCACATGAAATAAGCCTGTAAACAGAAGGAAATATGTCCAGCTGTAGAAATCAGTGTTACCTACTGATATTACCAATATTATCTGCAGTATTACTAATCAATTTACTGATAAGTCAGCAGAATCTTATTAAAGCTATTTTTATAACCTTAACATAAATGCCACAAAATAGTAGACTGAAATGACCAACATTTAATAATAATAATAATAATAATAATAATAATAATAATAATAATAATAATAATAAAAATAATATTTACAGTACAATTTAACATTTTCTCAAATAATTTCTTAATTTAAAACCCACAGATGACTCAGCGGTTCATATTACTTGAGATTGAAAGAATAATGTGAGGGATTGTTTTTCAGCATTTACAGCTCTGGATTGTTTTCACATCCACAGTAGCTGACCAGTGAATATGTATTGAGCTAGAGTGATTGACAATCATTCTGCTGTAGGTGACAATCCGAGCGAATGGAATACTTTCATTCTACAAGCACTTTATGCAGTGAAGAGCTTCAGTACTTACTCTTTGTAAGAGATGTGGTACTCATCTCCTGTGACAACGGAGGCCTCCTGAGGGGGATGGCCACGCCAGACAGAGGCTTAGTAATTCCTTACATCCATCTACCAGCATCAAAGTCCAGGCGGTACCAGTACTTTTGCAAGACCATAGTGGAACAATGAAAGCTGACATGAAGTGACACTTTTGGAATCTGAGAATGAGAAGCGACTCGGAGTTTGAATATGACAAGACTCTATTTCTTGTTTGCACATGTTTCCAGGATCCCCTGCAGTTCCCTATTGGAGAATGACCAGAAGTAGTTTAGGAGGATGAGCATAGCAAAACCCAGGCAGGGATGCCTCAGTGCCCAATATCAATAGATTTACTGTACACTGCAGGACAGTTGCATGCAGTATGCAAGCAAACTACAGTGGTACTGTATGTGAGATCATGTCATATAGGCTTGTTTGTCAGAACATATTCAATCAATAATTTACCTATCAGTATTCAGAGTGTTGATGAGCTTTGCAATTAATACAGAGAAACCATGTACAGTAAATTTGAGGGAAGCAATATTTGGGGTCCTACTGAAGTCTTAGTATTGTTCATTCTTTGCACTGATATGATTATTGCAGAGCAATTGACATGAATAGGAACCTGATTCAAAACAATCCAGCCTAATTTAAGCTGAGTGCTGTGATGATTAATGCATTACTATTTAATTGATTAATATCTGGTCTGCCGATGGCTCAGACAGAGATTCTGTTTTTAAGTCGCTGCTTGGTTAAAACCTGCCAGACAGATTTCGATAGATAACTTTTCCTCATGCTCTGTTTCCTTCTTCAAAGGAAGCTTACTGGCCTCATTGATTTGAACTTTCAGTCTCCAAGGCTAAAATCTGTGATTTTCTGACTGACTTCAAGCCACAAACACTGTATTTACTTTATGTTTACCCTGCACTCACCACAGCTTATTCCACAAACCTTCAGCCTCAAGCCATTTGCTTTCTATCTAACTGCAATTCTTCCGAGAAAAAAAGTATTGCCCTTAACTTCAGTATAACACGTGCAGTGTGCTCTCCACATGAGCGCGATGAGAAATGGTGTTAATACGCATTATGCCTTAGACATAAGCACTTTATGAAGATTACCGATATAAAGTAAAAGCACCTCCTGCTTATTGGTTGATCACACTTATTGATTTTCATCTAGCCTTTTGTAGAAGTATTTTGAGCATATTTTTTTTTTCAAAGCACAGCTGAATCATACAGTTTGAACCACAACCTTTTGAGTAAAGAAAAGTTTTTCTTGAGTCATGGTTGTTGTTGTTTTTCTTCTTTTTCAAACTGTATATGAACTAAGTGAAGCTTTCAGCCCACAACAAGCATGACAAATGCTCTTCTCTCTGGCAGGTCGGAGGTCACACAATGCTCCCAATTCGCTGGATGCCCCCGGAGAGCATCATGTACCGTAAATTCACAACTGACAGCGACGTGTGGAGCTTTGGCGTCATTCTGTGGGAGATCTTCACCTTTGGGAAACAGCCATGGTTTCAGCTCTCCAATAATGAGGTACAGTATGGAGCTGCCTTTGTCCCTCCTCTTCCTTCCCAGGGAAGAATCAGAACAGCTGCAACGTGTGTGTTGTAATACACACACATTCTGTCCAAATAAAATAATAACAACATTGTCCTGTTCCCTGAGAAATGGCTGCTTGAGCTCTCCACTGTACAACAACATACAGTAGTTACAAATGAGAGGAGTTTAATCTGAATTACAGCAGATACTTGATCCAAGGACAACACTGAAGTGTGGTCTTAAGGCCCAAGTGGATAATCTTTTTAGGCTTTGTTAAAAATGTACACTATTTCTTTTTTTTTTCTATGAGTGCCTCCTATTTTCTGTCATAAGGCTGAAGACTATCTTCTTATTGTATGTCTCTGTTGGGCTGAAACCCTTATCCAAGTTGGGCCATGGTCAATGGCTTTATTTAATTATAAATTTTGAGAGAACTGTAAAAAAGTTTTTGTCCAATATCAAGTAAGAAGTGGAATACAGAGTCCGCTTAATGCAATAAATTCAAAAATGAAAGAAAGTAGTGTACACAACTAATAATTCAAATAAACTGGGTACTAATTAGAGGAGCCATTCAGTCAATCCATTTGGTTGCTGGTAGCAGATTTTTTTTTTTTCAAAAGAAACCAGGGAGGCAGAGTAGGGAGCAGAGAGCACAGGAGTTTATTGTTATATGTACAGTACAAGTACATTTGAATTCTTATTCTCATTGATGTCTCTGGACATACACAGTACAACAGACAACACAAGCAATGTAGAGAGTACAGTACATTACAAACATAATAAAAACAACAGGAACAACAAATATATTGTGGGACATATACAGTACAGTAATAAATATGTAGTAGTGAGACAAAAACATGGTAGACTATGCAAACTGTGTACAGTATAGTGCAGATGTGTATTGAGTCAGGCATTGCAGTTAGCTGTCGAGGACGTACTGCAGTAGGGTAGAAAATCTGGGGATCCATTTGTGTATGTAGTGAACCAAGAATTAGGAGACAGTTACTCTGTGATTTGAGCTTCTGCTGTCAGCAACAACAGTCCATTTCTCATTTTAACAGTTTATAGGTCACAAGACAGACAGTGAAATTGCATGATCTGATGCAGTAGCTATGCTGATGGCTCCTTCCTCATGCTCTTCGAGTCTTACTTGTTTTAATTTTATATACCGCTGAATTCAACAGCAGAGAACAATGGAGGGAAAAATATATCCTTATGCAAACAACTTGTATTAGCAACTGGACATTGTTGGCTGGTCTATGGAAATCATTTTAAAATTTTGCTTCACTGGCTATTTAATAGCTGTATTAGATAAATATTTCTATGTTGAGTTTAATTTTAATTTTTATTAATTAAAATGATTAAACATTTTGTGCTTGTGAAAAGGTTTTCCACCTTTCGACTTTTCACATGATCTAGTTAAAACAAAACAAGGTATTCCCAAGGAGAGTCCTAACCATTATATTGTACAGTACTTGCTTTTGGTATACAGTATGTTTACCAAGGCCAGTATGTGAGCTTTTAAAATAATCTTTTTTTTGTCTCTATTCACTAGGTTAGCTTTCACTTTACCATGTTTACATTCTGCTCTATTACACTTTGCAATGTACTGCAGTATAGTTTTGTTAAAAGCTTAGTTGCCCTGCACTGCACCCTGTCAAGTACAATAATGTCTTTCTTTCTCTTAACTTTAAAGTGTAGTAGCACAGCGTTTCCCTTTCTGGAAGCTATAATCTGTGACAGTGATGCACCTGTGAAAAATAAAGAAGTGTGTGACTAGCAAAGCTGTCTATTTTTAGTGCACCCTTTGTGAGCTTCAATATGTTTAACCTGTAGGAGATGTGATTATGATGGTGATTACAGTTCTTGTCATGTCTGCATTACCATTTTGAAGCCACACTACACAAAATGCATGATTTTGTACTCCAGATACAGTATTTTGGCACATCTGTGGTTGAAACAAGTAGGGTGAACGTCTTTAGACGAAGAGTTGTAGGCGTTTGGCCTACATTATCTAAAAATACCATGCAAAAACAAACATTTATCAGGGTGTTCAAGGTGAGCACTACTGTATAGTGAAATAAGTGACAAAAAAGATACTGTAATGTCATCAGTATGTAAATGTCAGGTGAGAAGCTGGGGTTGTTCATCTTGGAGGCAAGTAGCAACAGATGTGCAAGGACAGTTGCTGTCAAAGTGATCAGCAACATCATCCACGACGTTTATCTGATTTTTTAGTCCTGGATCAGATTTTCTCTAAATGTTTGAAGGTACAAATCTAGCATTAGATACTGATGCAGCCATCTAGAATGTGAATCAAAATCCAATACATAGACTAGCTACTGTTTTGAAATGTAATGTGACTGTACACTATTTTTTTTCCAAAAGGGGGATTGCAGTACATGCTGTGAATGGAGCCTGGGTTGGAGCTTAATTTTTTAACATGCCAGGTGTTACAGAAGTTCTCAAAAAACAATGAATTTCATGGAATGACTATTAACTAATCAACACAACTGATATTGTTAACATTTCAATTTGTTGTGCAAAGAACCCTTTGAATTACTGCAGCTATGTGTGGTTTTCAGACAAATTGGTCAGTATTAAATGTTTGTTAACCCTTTCCTGACCTAATCATACTCTATGCATACTAGAAACATACAATTTCTTTAAATATAATGATTACATTGCTGAGACAGGATTACATTGCTACCACAAGTCCAAATGAGATATACCAAATTAAAAAATGTTTTTTTGAATTAATTGCAATATCCAAAATTATTAATATGTGTGTATACTTTAAATAGTAAATACAAAACAGATTAATTATATGTAATTAAAATGTAATTATATAAATATAAATAGTAGCTTAAAATATCATAAAGCCAATAAACACACAAAAATAACAAAGAGGCCAAATTAAAATAAAAGTTTTATGTAGTGATTTTAAATGACTTTGTCAAAATGTAGTGCTTACTAAATATTTAGTAAGTATTGTAAATAGTCAGTACCTGGTTTGGAAACCTCCTAGGAAAAAATAAGGTTGCTGCAGAAAATGTTGTTAGTGGGGCCACTAACTGCCCCACTAACTGCTCACGTTGCAGTATGTGTAGGTTCTAATGCCCCATTATAGTGACAGGGACACTAAACTGTAAAAGGACCGTTCTTCGGATGAGACATAAAGCTGAGGTCCTGACTCTCTGTGGTCATTTATAATTCCATGTCTAATAGTAGGGGTGTTACCCGGTCAAACTTCCCATTGGCCTTTGCCTAACATGGCCTCCTAATAATCCCCATTTATGAATTGGCTTCATTACTCTGTTCTCCTCCCCACTGAGATGTGTGGTGAGTGTTCTGGCGCACTATGGCTGCCATCGCATCATCCAGGTGGGGCTGCACACTGGTGGGTGATGAGGCGAGTCCCCATTACCTGTAAAGCGCTTTGAGTGGAGTGTCCAGAAAAGCACTATATAAGTGTAAGGAGTTGTTATTATTATTATTAATGCTGATTGTTTTTATAACAATTTTATGACTCTTTTCCAGTATGGAGGGAAATGCAGATTGTTTATCTAAATCTGGGACTGTTGTTCTTCCTTTTTTGTCCTCACTGCAAATTTACAGCATAAACAGTAGATCGTTCTTCCACTGAAGGACAGATGTCAATGTTAATATCACAATGTCACAGGCATCACCAAGCCCAATAATACCCTGGCATTGAGACTGCACTAACCTTAGTGGTACTATACCTGTTGGGTGCTGTTAAGTTTTGGTCAAAATCGGCTAAAGCCGATGTCAATACCTGTCATTTATGGACTGTAGAGAGGTCTTTGTCACTTCAGGCTTCATAGCATCAATGCTTATCCATGTTCTCAAAAACCTCATTGATCTTTTGTGTAACCAAAAAAAAATGTGACAGACTAATCTAAACTTAAATATGTGCTATTTAATGGGGTACATTTTTCTCCATCAATCTGTATTTGACCAGCTTTCTGCCAACTCTTCTCATTATGTGCAGACCCAGACTTGTTGGACAAAATCAACAGAATAAATCAAAGTCAATTCAGTCACACATGCTGAAAATGTACCCATAGGATCAGCCAAAGCATTTTATAAATACATTTTTTTACAAGAACCAGTCTTGTGGATTCAGATGTACAGTAGTTTAATTGCAGGGAGGTCAAGCCTCTCTCCCTCTCTCCTTAGTCTTAAACGCTTGTGCTATCTGGATTGCTCTGTTGAAGAAGAAACCGTTGATCCAAAAGATCCAACAGCAGTCAGTTGAATTAGAAGGGGTACGGTGGGAGGTATAATTTGTTTTTACAGTTGCCCCACTATTGAATTAATTGCAAATACATACAGTAACTTTAAACTTTTCTAATTTTATAGAGCTTAAATAAAGTAAATTAACTACAAAATGCATTTAACACATTTAAGATTCAAAGAAATATATCTTAAATGAGATTTTGTTTGTTAGACCCTTAAATTTATAATAATAACCCCCCCCCCCCTCCCCATCCCCAAAATGTTGTAGGTTTCAAGTAACTAACAAAGGTGATGTCTAAAAGCTGAAGATGGTGCTAAAAAGCACTTACCAAACAATTGATTTAAATCCCTCAAAGTCTGAGGGTCAGGGTCTGAGAATCTCTACCAATTGCTTTCTATATTGCCTGAGCTGAAATCATTCAGGAAATAAGATTAGCTATGGATGGCCATCTCTCATTCTTCTTTCTTACTGTACAGTATGTGATATTCCTATTTAACACAGAAAACAAACTGTCTCCTCCAGACTACTAAAACAAATAGACATGATTTCATTTTATTTTCACCTCTGGGAACATCCTTGTGGGAGACTGGCTTCTTTGTGTCCCTTTTTGTCTCTGTGACTCAGTTGTTTTAAAATGTGTGTTGCAGGCCGTAAACTTGGGAAGTCTATTTATTCACTGTACTGTAGGTCAGTTGTTATACTTTTATCTTTCGAACATGAACCAGGAAATCTATAGAGAAGCGACAGATCTCTTCTCTTAGCCCAGCAAAAAACTGGACATGGTAAAATTAGCTTTCTATGACTGAGTGCTTATCATTGTGCTATTTTGACAGGCTGTATCAAAGATCCCTGCAAAAGCTGAAGACCGGCACCTGCTTTGATGTAGCTGTGGCTTCTTGTGTTTGTTCTTATCTGAGATATATTCAATACTTGACTATCATGAGCAGCAGGAAAGAACTGAAAGCATTCGAGGTCCTTGCCTGTGGTAGTACTGTACATCACTGCATTGGTTCCTAGGTGCCATGCTGCCAAGGGTTCTGACCTGTGTTTTCTCCTGTCCTCAGGTCATCGAATGCATCACACAAGGTCGGGTCCTGGAGAGACCCCGCGTGTGTCCTAAGGAGGTCTATGACATCATGCTGGGCTGCTGGCAGAGGGAACCACAGCAGAGGCTAAACGTCAAGGACATCCAGAAGATCCTCTATGCTTTGGGTAAAGCCACACCTGTGTATCTGGACATCCTGGGCTAGCAACGGCTGGGTTTCTTGCCTGTCTCTCTGCAGCAGGTGGACAAATGCAATCCAGGAATAACCAAACAACGTGTACCTTACTACTCCACAGTCAAAACACCTACATGACGGGGATGGACTTAAGTGCCTGCTACACCTTTCGATACACTGGATACCAGTCTTTACAAGGAAAAAATAAAGCACTTTTAGATTTTGTTTACCTGCACATAAAATGTACAGAATTATACCGTGCAAAAAGGATACATCTTTTATTCTTGAAAATGGCCTCCTTCACAAACAAACAAAAAAACCCTGAAGAAAAACAACCAAGGAAACCGATATGTTTGCTTTTTAGTATCCAGACAGATGATGGAAGATTCGACTGCCCTGTGGTTTTTATTTTATATAATATATATATATATTTTTATTTATTTTGTTGGTTCGTTAGTTTGTTGGGTATTTTTTTCCGAAGTGTGGATGTCTCCCATGTTTGTTGCTAAGGGTGTGTCACTGCTTGGAAATGACTGCTTACAGTGGCCAAGTCAGGCAGGTGGCAAGGACTTCCTGAAGAAAGCCTTTCTGCCTTCTTATTGGTTGGATTGTATCCCTGATGCTGGAAAAGGCATCAAAAGGATTTTCCACTGCAAAGGAAAACAAATCAGTGAGAGTAAGAACTCTTAGCAATGAGGAACCCACAGGTCAATCTGAACAACCTAATTTAATAATTCAATGTATATAATGTAAATTTATATAAGTGTCACAGAATTATGTTAATTTATTTCTTTCCCTTCTTAGATTATTTTAGTTCCTTGGAGTGCCGTTACGGTGAGTTATTTCTATAAATATTTGAGAAGATTTTCTCACTTTTGTTTGGCCATTATCAGAGAATGTATGTTTTTTCAGTTAGAGCACCTCATTTCTGTCACACAGGTACACTTATAATGTGTAATCTTACCTTAATATTGGCTGAGGGTCACATCAGTAGCTGAGGCATCAAGTGAGAGAAACTGAGAGACGCACGAAGAGGCAGTCTGTGGTAAGGAGCCCCAGATGATCTGAGGAAGGAGCCCTTATAAACGTTTTCTTATTTCATGCTGTCAAGTCACAACAGCAGGTGACATACCATTGCACTTTTTGTTCCAGTGCATGTCTGGTGTTTCCTGGAAAGACTACCTAGTGTAAAACAGATACTCCTTCCCCAACCATGGCTCATGTGTTTAATGGAAATCAAAGGGAAGAGCAATACAGGAAAGCCACATGACTTCATTGGAAGAAAATATGGAACATTTACCTGATGGTAAACTAAGAAAGATAATTTTCTTTGTAGAAACACCAATTAATGAACTCAGTGTGAAAGTATAGAAAAGCCATTTTCTATCCACTTTTTTTTCCATTGATGCCTTTGAATCCCTATATCCAGAATACAGAATGGGGGTTCTAATGAGATTTTGACCCATCCCTGTTGTGTAATTATGGAAAGTCTTCATAAGGTGGACAAATGTATAGGTTGACAAATGTAAATATTACTCAGTGCCGATTAATGCCTAATTTTACAGTGATACAGTATTTGTCACATAATCAGCGTTATACCTCTTACAATAACATTTTCCAACTCGTAAAGCATGGCTCAAGCATCAACATTAGACAGCATTTACATGATAAAATTAGAGTTAATAACATAGCTTTATGCATTAATACAAGACTGCGAATCCTTCTTTTGTGTGAATTAGGATCCATTAAAAAGTACATTTCATCCATGCAGCTGTCATACCTACCTCCCATTTCTAAGACTTGGAATCCAGATCAGTGTCACACCTGGTACTGTATGTTTAGTATTACATGGACCAATGTAGACATAAGACTGGCATCCTAAGAATGTATTATATGAAGGATTCTCATGTGTAGAGTTAAACAGTCTTTCAGCATAGGCTGCCTTATTCTCAAGTGGTAGTGGCGAAAAAATAAAAAAGCTGTAGAATATCCTATAATCCAAGTGTTCTTACTAATCCTGCTGAATAACAAAGGGAATTCAGTCTTTAGATGGGTATATCTTCCATGAGAGCTCCATAATTCTCCACTGATTAGTACTGGCTTCAAGGAAGATTGAACACAAAGATTAATTACCTGATGCACCTGTTGCTTTATGTGCAATTCACTTGTTTATACTGCAGAATTTCTTTAGAAAATTATTTCACATCTAGCAAATTTACAGTATTTTCATGTGAGCAGTCTGGACAACTTTAATAATCTTATTATAGGATGTTGCTAAATTAACACATTTTATTGACAAATATGGAATCCCCACGGAGGGACAAAATACAGCAGTAGTCCCCCATGTTGATTAGCTACTTTTGCAAAGCATAAAGGAATAACACAGTTTCTAAATTTCAAATTTTAAAGCAGTCTAATGGTAATTCAGGTTCTAGTGGTAATTGTATGAAGGATTACAGACTCATTATCTTATTTTCTTCAATGTCTCCAAAACCAATTTTCAAGAAGCGTACATTTATTACGGTTGTATTATACACTCTTTGATAATTTAATGGTCTTAGTCAAAACAAAGAGTTTCTTTTGTTTTAAAAATGGACAAAGTCCACCTTCCACGTCACCTTAATATCATCTATTTATTGTCACCTCATCATAATACTAACCTTGTTTTTGGTTACCATTTCTTGTACCATGTGTTTTGTATATTAATACTGTAGGTACACTTTTAAAAATTTAAATGACATTTAATTTTGTTATGTACTAGCTATGTATTAATGTTATATAGAGCACATAAACTGCAAAGGTGTCTTTTACAAAGATGCTGATCTGTCCACTTAAAACATGTCCAGGAGTACATATGTCTATAGTTTGTGTCACGTTGTGTGCTGTATAAAAAGTGAGCATTATCTAAGGGATTAGTGCAATAAATGAAGCACGCACATGAAAAAGATTATTCAATCGCTTAGTTAAACTGGTAATGCCTGGGACATTCACAAAACATGGAGTACACGTGGAGCCCAAAACTGAGATAAAATATGTAGATCATTATAATCATGTTAGTATATAGTACATGTGAGGCCATAGAATGTGAGCTTCTATACTGTAGGTGAGTTTATTTTATGAAGCAGTCATGATTATTTTAACCCTGATGGCTTCTGATATGGAGTTCAGAAATCCTAAATAAAAGACCTATAAGAAGCTATTGAATCATAGTAAAACATTAAGATGGATACTCTGCACTAAAGATTTTCAAACACCTGTCTTTATGAACTGTGTCTTTTAAAAGAGCCAGTCCATCTCAGCTTTCCACTCTCTCTGGAAGCATACTGTAAATCATTCCAGCATTCCCTGAAGTGGCCATTGCTTCTTACATTCTTCACCTCAAACTGAGGTGTGAGCACATTGATTCCACATTGATGTCCAATTTGTTAAAACATTCCTGCCTGTTTTTTTCATAAGTTATGGGAGAGTAACTGAGATATATCAGGTACTTTCCTTAAGGCCTGAAAATGAATGACTTGTTGGTACTTTTCGCTCTCAATCTGGCTGGGTGAAGTCACTGTTTAGTTGTTGTTTGCCCTGTAGCACTGTCTCTCAGCCCTGTAATTTGAAATAGAGGAAAATAGTCCACATCTGAAGACCTAGGTCTTAAGGTCCAAATCTTGAAAGTACATCTGCATTTTCAAAGATAATGCTGTCTTCATAGAAAGGGAAATTGCAAAGCCTTTTCAAGACAGTACTGAGATACACACTCCTATCTGATAAGATGTCCTTTCCTTTAATATTTATGTCTACAGTGTGATTTAGACATTTATTCGGAGATCCTTTGATAGAGTCACTGCATCAGATAATTTTCAAGGCGGCCTGTTCTCGTCATTGAAATGTTGTAAAGGAAAGCTGCCCTCAGTAACTCCACAAATCTTTCACACTTGGCTGCCTAAAACTAAGCTAAGTTTTAATGGAAACATGCTTCCTTAACTGGTTATAATTTTACAAAAAAATCCATCATTGGCTAATTCGCTAGGGGCACTCTACAGAATTTAAACAGTGCATAAAAAAGTCTTCATGCTGAATTGGACGCTAACTGGGGAGAAAACTGACAAATTTCGCTTTCAGCTTCAAAAGGTTATAGACTGAATGTTCAAAAAACAAGGTCTCTTGTACACAATTTTCCTGATCTATCAACCTACTGTATGCTGTCCCAAGGAGGGTGATGTTAGCAAAAAATAAATCAAAGAAGTAAAGTCATATAGTTTTCAATGGCATATTGGATTATGATCCTTCTTACTGAAATTCAGTAATTTGCCTTACTTACTGAAACTGGCATCATAGCATTGCTTTTATGTTATACTATGTCCTGTTTGCTCTTCTGAGATTCAAATTTGTATGTTATTATTATGCTTCATACGAGTCATTAATAAATTAATTGAGAGGTCACAGTATTGGCCTATCAAATATCACATCTTGATTTCACAAAATACAATAAAGGATAAATGTCATAGCTACTGAGAAAAAAAACAACAACTTGCTTGTTCAATGGAAAATTTAATTGCAAAGAAGAAAATAAATACTGACAAAGCCATCCCTAGCAATACATTTATGAACAGGGTGAACATGAAGAAAAGCAGCAGATTTTTGTAAGTAATGAAAAGAAAGCTTTCTGTATTGCTTGTTTTATGTTAGAGGTGTCTTTAGGCTTGTATTCCAACAGAGCTCAGTAGCATTGCTTAACGGTATAGTGTTGTTCTTCCCACACTGGAAGATACACCCACTTTATTTTAATAGGATAAGCAGGGGGTTATAAAAGCTTCTCTTATGGAGGTTTTAGCGGTTTCACGAAAGGACAAGAAAAGGGGGAGGGATATCTCTAGGTACTTTCTTGGTTGGCTTCATTATGTTTGCTCAGAACCAAAGTGTGATGTGGGTGTGGTGGCAAGGTATCTTGCGAGAAAACAGACAAATTTCATTACATGGACATCTCTTAAGACCTCATTACATCAGGCAGTTTGCTGACAACATGTATCCCTTCTGACTGTATCCTGCTTAGACTATCTTGTTTAAAACCTCCAGCAGCCTCCTGTTACTGTTCTACTGGCCCCTGGCAATGTGCTGGTCAGAGCAGATCCTACTCCAAACAACAAGGGCTGAGCAATATCCAATCAGAGAACTGAAGTGTGTCACATGACTCTGAGCTCGCCAGTCACATACTTTAACTGTATGCACCCCTTAAGCTAAAAATGGACCGCAGAAAAATCACAGTGATTTAAATTCAGGATTGAGAAGTACTGCTGATGGGGTCGTTTGAAGATTAGCAGTCAAAAAATGTTTCTGATTTGGTAGTGAATTATTGTCTCAATAATAGATCGGGGGAATGACTTAAAAAAACATTAATCTCTGGTCCAGCTACCTCATATATCTTTCTTTTATGTAACCACTTAATGTACCTAGATCTTATGACTTGCTATTAACTGTACATTGCATTGCCCAAGTGACTTACCCAGAGGTTTCAAATATTGCTTTTGTCTGCATTAATTTCGGCTCTCTGCTGATAGAATCCAGTGGTCATGTCTATCCTAAGTAAAATTAAGCATGGCTTTTGACGAGTCTGTGACTGCATTTACCGTAGGTAATTAATCTTTCACCTGTGTGCCCTCAAGATTTAGTAAGACTACTCAGTCTACCAGATTTTTAATTGAGTATTGAGTATTGAGTGTCAATTATCAAATAATGAATAACTCTTTCTCTTTGACCTTTTTCATACTTTCTTTTCTTACCAAAGGGAGGTCTTTTGCTTCACTCCTTTTTTTTCAATCGGTGGGACAGCTTGAGGAGAGGGCGCTATCTGGCTTTAATTTTGTACTTCACTAATGAGAAGGAAGGCACCCACTTGTTGTGTGAAGATATTCAAAGGCAACATTGAGGAGGCTGAGAATGATTATGCAATACAGCACTTAGCTAATTTTGCTGTTCATGTGGAAACCTTCCCTGTTATTTGGCAGGGATAAACAGGAAATCCTGGCAAGACACCAATCTGCTCTCCTTTAGCATCTCTGTTAGCCTTATGAGTTGTAACTAAAAGGCCTTATTTTAGTCACATGAAGTTGGGAAGTTTTGGATAAATGTATCTAGTGATCTAATGGAGAAGAACGGTTACTATAGTCCAGCTAAGATTTTGCTTTTGGTGAAGCAAGTGCTAACAATAACACGTTTGATAACATATACTGTATATATGTTATACTTTAAATTAAGCGTTTGATTGTGGCATACAGTACACTGTATGTTATTGCAAAGATTTTGAATTTACAAGGCATACTGAACATACTGTATTGGCTATGACTGCTTTCACAACCTTGGCCTTGTGGGTTAAAGCTAGCTGTGAACCTGTTTTTTTGTCTGTCTATGAAAGACTTGTCAATAAGATTAATAGCATGAAGTGTATTCAAGATTCTGGTGTGGACAAGTCACATACATACTATACTCACATACAGTAGGCTACTGCTGCACTATTTCCTGGATTAAGAGCATATTGAACAGAAATTAGTATATAAATGGAGGTAGCTTTGGTGTGACTACCTCTCTTGATGCTGAAACAATGTTTAGTTGTCTCTGTATCCTAATGTTTCAGAAATGTCAATGTCTGTGTGTGAGTGTGTGTACAATATGCTCACTTAGAGTCTGAGGGACCAGCCAAAACCACCATTTCCACTCCATTTACCATAGAGCTAATCAGTGCTCAATGACCCATAGGGAGAGTAATATTGGCGGTGAAAGTAATAAAGAAAGATACAAAAAAAATGTATCTTCATGCATACTTGACTTGCCCTTTAAGGTCACCAGCAAAGAAAAGAAATAAAAGAAGTGTCACTCAGGGATGGAGGCGACATAATCAAAGGAGAGTGAGTGTGACAAGACTGTGACTGGGAGGCAGCTCAAAAGGTCACAGTGAATCTAATGACTTCAACTGGCAGTTATCTTTGGATAACTTTTAAACAGGATGGCCTGCCTCTGTAATCGCTCAAGGTCAGACAAGTCTCTGTCTTTTTGACGAACCTGTTTGAGCAGTGGAACGGCAAGGCATTTTTCTGTTGTTGTTGTTTGGGCAGCTGGAGAGAACGCAAAGCAGAGTTACTATGCTAGTAGTATTGAGTCTCTCTTCACGGCTCAAGCAACAGAGCCCTGATGAATGGTATAAGGCCTTTAATCATTGAGAGAGTAGCAGAGAGCAAAGCAAGAAACCGGAACATTGCAATTGAAAGGAATTCTCTCAGAGCTCTCCATAGCCCAGGGCCTGCAGCTCAGTAAAGCTGCACACTAGCTACCCCACTACCTGATCCCCTGCTGAGATTTCATGTTGATGAAGACTGTTGGACTCCAGCAGGAAATTGTCTCATAAAACATAGCGTGTTGTGTGTAGTTTATTAGTATCATTTTTCTTTTTGCTTATCTTTCTTATTGAGCTGTTCATGTGCCAACTTTGGGCATTAAAACATGCAAGCTAAATACTGTTGAGTGTATATATATATACTATATACAGTATACAATAATTGACTTGAACTTGAACATGGACCTAACAATCATATTTTTAGCATAAACAGTTGCTCAGACACTTCTGAAGCATTAAATAAGTCAGGATTCTAATTTTTAATGCAGATTTAGTCCACTTCCAGAAAACAAAAGTTAAAAGATTACAGATATGCTCTTTAAAGCAACAAACTCTTGATTTTGTTTTTCTATTGGCTATCTTTTCATTCCCCACAACAAATCCAGTACAGACACTGTGCAAGGTCTAATGACGACTTTTTTTATATATAACACAGCACTCTATAATTTCCACTACAGCATGCCGTGATATGGGTTCTATTTAATACCAGCATGGATTTTGTTTCTTTCTTAAAGCAGGCAAAATGAGATCATTTCATTTTAATTCATTTGAAAAAGCAAATGAAGTAAATAGTGACATTCCCTGGCTTAGTTTAACACACTCCCAAAGAGAAACCCCTGTTGCACTTGGACATGAATATCCCACGGCCTCGTTGGAAAACAAATCCACTTAGGAGCTCTCTTTCTGCATGTGGGGGAGGAAGAGGAGGGAAAGTTTGAAGTTGATACTAGGCGTGGGAGAGAAAGACAAAAGATCACACAACCTGCCTACGTTCGCTACCTGATAAAAGTGAACCTAAGCAAAACACTGGATTGGATAAGTGTTGCTTTAGAGTTTTTCTACAGAGCAAGCGGGTGTAAAAAAAGTGCTACCATGTGCATCTATACAGTTCACCCAGAAAAAGCTTGCTTGGCTTCCTGGAGGCTGAAGGAAATTGACTGTGGTATTAAGACTTCAGATGGGATGTCACCCTGGAGCAATCTCTTGCGCTGTCAGCAGACGCTGACATCTAGATTAACCTCAGTGCCTGGAGTTTTCGGAGAGAGAGGCTCATTGGAATGCAAGAGGAATCTAACCTCCAGTCCGGGGCTTCAAACCCACGTGGGTTCTGGTCTCCTTCTCAGTCTGTCAGCTTTCCGGGGATTTGAAAGATGTTCGGAGAGGCAACAAGGGGGATGGGGTAGCGTGGGAGGGGTTTGGGGCAACGGGAAGTGGGAACCTCTAAATGTGCTTTGAGGACCAGCTGGAAGCAGGAGCTTGTGTGTGTGTGTGGGGGGGGGGGGACATTGTGTAGCATACTGTAGATACTGATAGGAGTTTCAGTCCTGGCTGTTGTACTAATTGCTGTCAACAGAATAAAATAAGATTAACTGTACTGCAGACATGAAAAGTGTCAGGCGAACAAAGAAAATCGTAACACTGAAGGTTATTTCTGTCTCCTAGTGGCACCATCTCTCAGCCTGCAAGACTTTTGCTTTTGGCAAACCCCCTTGCAGCAGCTGAAACAAGCAGTGCTAAGGAAATGTAGTTAATCTCAAATTCTTATTTCATTTCTACGTTACTTTTTAGTCTGGTAACTTGTTTTTCACTGAATACTTTGCATTTAATAAAACAAAAACATAATTATTTGTATTGTTACAATAAGCCACATTGGAATTTTAGGGGGTTTCATGCTAAAAATAGAGCCGCTGGGTCTACAGTAGATACTGCTGTAGACTTTGGCTGAGTCAATTGCTGATTTTGTGTACAGTGAAAGTATTCATTCTCTGTCAGGGCTGTGTGGACTCCTAGTCAGGGTTTCCCGGGTTTAAGACTCAATGGTTACTGCAAAGGTTGCGTGGCATCTGCAGTACAAGCCTATAGCATTGGAAATGGGAGCTGTTTCAATCCTCCCTCCAGCAGTCAGGACAGGTGCTTGTGCCGTAACATTTCAATGTCTAAAAGTGCTGTATGGCCTCTTAAAATATATTCCATTTCCGTTGTCTTCATAAATCCCCTGCTAGCACCAGGGCTTCACAAAGAAACACACGTACTGTATATTAAGAGAAAAAAAAAATTTCCACAAAAGGTCATTTAGTATTCCAGTCTTTTCAAATATTTCAGTCACTGTCAGACCTTTCCATTCCTTGCTGCAATAATTTGTGGTGTATGAGTGTTAAATTTCCTGTTTTTTTCCATTTCTCTCCTCTAAAAAAGAAGACCTCATGTAAATGAATATTTCTCTCATATTTTGACCTGCAACCTGTAACATTTTGCTTGCTGCTTCATTTACTGTTACATTGTTTTAAGATATATGGAATTATAACAGAGTGATAATAGAAATCTGGATAATAGAAAAAGTTCCAATCTTAATCTCACTTCTTCTTGCCTGCGTACTGTACATAACCCCTCGCACCTCTGCTTTTCCATAGTGCTTCTTTCTTATACCCCTCCCACCACCCCATCTACACTCCTGTAGCAGCTCCCTGGCTCATTTGCCACAATCTGAAGGGGGTCTGGGCAGACTCATCCTTCCAATGTTGTCACGATCGTCATCCCTCCTCTAAAGGGCGCTCTGACCCTTTTGTGTTTGTTTCATTATCACGTACACCTGTCCCTGAATTCACCGTTATTATTTAAACCCGGTGCTCCGGTAGCTTAGGGCTCTGAATTGGAAGACAAACGCCCGGAGGCCGGCCTATCATCAGGTCGCCCTACGTCCGCGGCTCGAAGGCTTAGGCTTCTTAACGGCGTCCGGACCAAGCTGAGTCCAAGCCTCGGAGCGCTTGACCTCATAACTGCATTTTTAATTTCCTAGTTCCTTGTCCCTGTTTCTGATTTTAATCGTCTTGTCTTGGTTAGATCACCTAGTTTTGGATTTTGGACTGCGTCCTGGATTTCCTATATTGGACTGTTTTGGACTTGGTTGCTTGCACTCCCCCCTTGCACCTGGATGCACTGTTGGCACCACCCCCTGTTCGCCATCCCTTCCATTCCTCACTGTGTTTTCCCCGTAGCCCTTCTCCAGTCACTTCCGGATTATTCCGTCTGCACAGGTTCCTAAACTACACACTACATGGGAGTCAGGACCGGCTCTTGTTACAAATGTGGCTTCTTATTCCCTTAACAAGGCGGACTATGCCAAATATACTCTGCCATCTCCCTTGCATTTATTAGGATCTAAACAAACCACTGAAAAATTGTTGCTAAACCTACTTAGAATGAACCAGTTTCATGTCATACTGGCTGATCTAAAAAGAGTGTTAACAATTCATGATCAGAAGCAAATCCCAAGCGATTCTTAAAAATAATGTCTGCATAAAATTGATTATATCAAAAGAATTTGCTTCATTATGGTGCCAAGTGGGCTTGGTTTTGGAGATCAATTCTGTTTCAGTATATTGTGAGAGAGTAATTCAGTAATTCAGGTGTATATATGGAAGTATAGACCGCTTGGATAATTAATGTGGATCACTGACACAGTCTTGCTTAAATAAAATGCATTACATCTGCCATAGGAAAGCACCAGTCTTTGAGTCTGCATGACTTTTATTTGCACACTTATTTTAAAAACTATTTTTCTTATTCACACCATGGGAAGGACTGTGTGAGGTACTGTAGTACAATCTTAACACATCAAAGCTAATCCAAAATGAAGAACCCGTTTCTCAAAGCGGTGGTAATGAGGGCAAATGACTACCCTCTCAGTTCACTCTGTCATCCAAACACGAAGCTCCCTAGAGTCTCGAATTAGTTAGTTCCTTTATTGTCTTACATCATGCTTTGAACTTCTTTGGCTGAAGTAAAGATAATCACAGTCTGCCAAATTATCCTGTAGTGCAACGGAACCCCTCAGAAGAACTCAGAAGACTGTGCAACAGATAGTTACCTTATTTTGAGCAAATTATTTAAAATTAAAAACAAGGCCTATAAGGAAAAATTGGAACAGTGGGTATTTGGAAGATGAACCTCCCTTGACAGTTCAGAGGGCTAAGTGATGTCAAGTCCTTCTGAAAGATGCTTTTGTCCAGTTGGTTGCAGTGGCCACATTATCTAGATCTGAATCCCCATGACTTTTTTGGTTGGGATAACTTTGCGACAAAGTGCTCAAGGATAACCTTTTGAACTTTACGAAAGAGCTGTGGATGGTAGCAATGTAAGAATTCAGATAAAGACTGGTACAAGTTCTAAAAGCAAATTGTGCATTTAAAGATGACATTTATTTCACTGTACAGTGTTAAAGAACTGTAAAATCTGTATATGGAGTTTACTCTTCATGTAGTATGTATTACTGTGTGACATTCTTTATACTGTACATATAAAAAATGCATCAAACCCATATTTAGTGCAACGCAAACATACAATTCAACCTCTCTTAGAGGATAAAGTTTTACCCAACTGCATGCAGAACTTTATACATTATCCATGATGTCTCTAGTCTTTATGATATTAACTTGGATGACACTGAGAGGAAAAAATATTGACTTTCTGTATTGCAGAGTGTTTTAAAATGAGGCCTGAATAATTTATCAATCTAGCACATAGGGGAGCTTTTGTATTGCCTATCGATAACATTTTTTTTCCTTCTGCTCAGACTTGCCAGTTTTCATAGTATACAGAATGCAGGGGTTGTGTTGTCATGGAAACCTTAACTTGTCTGTCCTTTCCTCATATTGATATTCAAGGCAAAGGTAGCATTCCAGTTAGGCAGATGGAACATTAATGCGATACTGATGTTATTTAAAAGGAATCTAACAGAAGAGAACCCCTCTTTCAGCATCTATGATTAGGCTCTGAAAGATCGTGCAGATACCCTCTTCAGCTTTTCTTTTTTTTTTCCTTGGCCCCTACAATTTACTTTCAAGAAAACCTTAAGAAAACTGTGAATTCAAAACATCTGAGACACATGCATATTAATAATAAATAGTGAAGATTCTGTGCTGTTTTGACATTGAAGTAAATTACTTCTCTGGAGGTCTTGAAGGAAACGTGACAGTAGTGCTGTGAAAGTAATAGACTTTATAGTACAGTATGGATATAACAGGGAAGACTGACAATCTAAATAATAAAAACAAACAATTCCAAACCTATGACACCACCTTTTTAATCAGACAATGTTTCATCCATTATTAAAAATAAACACATCTTTATTTTACTTTGTCTATTAACTGATCTTGATTTTTTTTTTTCACCATTAAGACACAGCAACTACCAAAAGAAGTGTGTATTTTAGTGATAAGCTGCAATATTGTATTTTTATGTTCCATGGCTCACTAGAAATCAGAGCCTTTGGGCTATTATAATATCATAGGAAAGACTGCTTGCAAGATATTTCTTAATTCCCTAAACTTGGACCAGGGCTTAACAGCCATAAAGGGCTGAACGCTTCTATGATCACCAAAGCTACAGTAGGCTTAGAAAAAAAGAAATCTTTTTACCGCCATCAGCAACTCACATATTTAGAAAGTTATTTTCCCATTACAATATCAAAAAAGGCCTGAAAGGGCTCAATTTCTGCGCCTTCATTTTCTTTTAGTTTTCATTTGACATATTACAGAATATAAAACCCCATGAGGTTTTCAACCATTTGTATCACATATTCAATTAATATGACCTGAGGACTTTAAGGTTATGTGAAGGAATAAAGACACGGCAAAGTTCTTTTTTCTTTGGCAAATATATATGGTTCATTTGGATTGAAGTCTGTATTAGTAGATCCTTTAGGGAGGTAGTGAAGGAGATGACACAATTAATGGCTTTTATTTAACTGAAAGTGATGTATTCAATATATACTGCTGGTAGGTGTAGCTCTTAGGCCTTTGAACAGCTTGGTTTTCATAGTCTCAGGATCTTCATTTCCAATCTTTGATGGACACAGTTCATTTTTACTGTCCCAACTTTAAGGGCTAAATTACTCTGTACTGTATATTCAAAATATTTTCCAAATATTTTCTTTTGCTTTTAGCCAGTTGACGATTAAAAGGTCTCAAATAGGTTAATGTAATATCCCATGGAGAGGTTTTAAAATATTTCCTTAAAATGTAATAGTCACGACAGTAGATAACGCATTGGGATTTCTGATGGAACACTGGGAACCTGGATGTGCTTCAGGAATTGAGTTAAAGACCCCTGACACAGTGAACATGTGCTGAAGAACAGCTATCCTACATCTCTATTTACACCTCGCAAAGCTTGAAGCCGTGTAAGCCTATAGATCACTCAAGGTTATTTAATGATCCGTACATAAAAGGAAAGATGTAACACTTATCAGGAATTTTCTCCCTCATGTCTGCCCTCTAGTCAGGTCACTGAGCGCCCGAGTGGACTTTTTTTATTTCTGGGACACGCTGTGCTTTGCTGGTGCTCTATGGAGCTTAGAGGTGTGACTTTTTACTTTGCAGCACTATCGGATGTGCTTTTGCTTGATATTACCGGAAGGCCTGGGGATTCATACCAGAAATCCTTGCCTACAGCACTTTACTGCTCATGGCTGACCACCATTCTTTCTGACAAGGTTCTTGCTGAGGAACACATGGGAGAGGGTGGGGAAAGCATTCCATCTGTGCTACCCAGAAACTTGGAAAGAGAAAAAAAACAGAAAGAAACATCTGAGAAGAGAGTCAGGACTCAGTGATGTCTGCCAGGGGGAAAGGGAGGTGCCCGGAGTGGGCCGACAGGACAAGAGTACGATCATGTGGCTTGCTGCAGGTACTAGGTTGGGACTATGGTTTGAAGCGGTATGCAGTAGTTTAACATTTTGTGTGGTAATTTATAATGGTAGGCAATAGTTTTTATTTTTCATTGACTCTCTCCATCCCCCTCCCGCATTTAACAGTAAACAGATAAAGGATTTGCTGCTTGGAATCCACCTGACCCTTTCAAAGCAGCTGGAGCATGTGTTTGGTGTTTTGGTGTTGGGAGTGCTTTCTATTTACATCATAAGTCACCTTTCTGAAGTGCTTGTTGTCTTCTACAAAAACAGATTTCTAAAGCATGGCCTTATACACCACTTGCCCCGATGCACAATATTAAGGGACAACTAGACCCCCCCCCCAATTGGATAATTTAGTTATGTGTTTTATGGAAGCCTGCTTCTGTTAGGCACTCTGGTCATCGTCTGGAAATGAGCACAGAAGTTGACTTAAACTGACTTAAATTCCCAATTCTAATACAACGCATTATGACATGACCTTTATGAAATCTCACAATTATTGCTTGAAGCATTCAGTAGAATGATAAAAAAACATCTGCCCGGTGTTGTTCCAAGCTAGAATCTCAATGTCAACTGAGACACTGCCTGTAGTGTTGAGCTTCTTTTTGTGCTATATACAGTATGTAAATGCTACAATTTTGCATTATTAAAGCAGTGTAAAGAGTATTTCCAAAATTAATTCATTTTTGTTAAATGAGAACATTAAACAAAAAACAAGTGGATTTGTGAAATACCATCTATGTTAGCTGTGTAATTAGTTAAAACCCAAATAATTAAATTGCAGAACAATATTAAGAAGTGGGAAAACCAGATATCATCAAGACCAGCATCAGGCAGAAATTTGGGACACTGCTGGAAACCTGGAAGCAGCTCTGTTACAATATTTTTTGGCTCAAATGAAGTAGACCTGAAGAGTTCAATCTCTTGCTAGATGGTTACTAGATAGTTATCAATTTGGTACTGAGACTCAAAAGAAAATGTGTAACCACTATGAATTGAGTCTGGTTCACTTTTCCAGGCAGATTCTAGCTTTTGTATTGATGAAGAATGATCTCCCAACCCCACCCCCCTCCAGACTTCCATCTTCCTGAGTCCTCCCACTTGGTCACTTACTATATAATGTATTGATTTATACAGTAAGTGGTCTAGCAATTTTTCCGATTCACTAAATTTCTGATATATTCGTTTTAATTATTGGAAAACATATCTAAGGTTCTGTGTAATAAAAGACCAGAGGCTCTTGGCCCTGAGTGTGCCAGATAGATGGGTCAGAGGCTTTTCGTATCCCAGGCCTTCTGAAAAGCACAAAACGACCTATAGGAGTTTGGTGCCGCCGATTTATTAATGTAGGGAAGCACAGTGTGAGCATGACCCACCAGATGCCAATATGTTATGGCGGGTAACTTACAGGAAATAAACTGATCTCACTTTCTTCATTAGGAGCAGCAGCTGTGTCGTGAGTTAATCCTCTTGAGAAAAAACACAGTGATGTTGGGCACCTGAACACACATAAGCCTTGATTAAAAACAGAGTTGGCAGAGAGGCTGGGGCCAGAGGTCTCAGATTTACTAAACTCTCTTTATAGGTTACATTTCCCTGGGGCTAGCAAGAAATTCCAAATCCAAGTGCTTTCCCCTGCTGTAAGCGACGTCGATTTACAGGTACAAGTACCTTTGTTGAAAGGTAAAGCACATAAATAAATAGAAATATGAGGAATGTGGCAAATTACCTGTAATGAAGGGTTATATGTATTTATTTAATTCACAAATGTATATTTTAATTCCTAAATTTTGGAATGTCTCCAAACCAAAACCAACATTTCTGAAGAAGGCAATTTCCAATAATGCAGAATAAAGACAACTAGAAAAAGTAAATGAATATTATATTTATATAAAAGCAATATTTTATGTGCAGGGTGTCTGTCCTTACTAAAGTAAAATCAGTCATAACTCATCATCCTTCTGATTGTGTTCCTGCAGAGGGTTTGCAAAGTTCTGTGTAGGAGGTTTCTCAACAGTCAGCAATTGTATACTGCCAGCCCCACATCTAAAATTGACTGTGCTCAATCATGCTGAAATTAGGCATAAGAAATCAAAATGCACTAAAGCAATGATAAACTAAATAATTGCTTCAGCCTTGTGACTTTTCTATACACAGTACAATGCTGTTGATCTACATTTTTTTCAAGTAAATCTTCTTTCATGAACAGCAGTGGATAATATGATAAATTAGATGAATCAATAACAGATGTTACAAGTTTAGAGTATGTTTTAATGACTATCAGTATTTTGCATTGACAGGAGGTGCATTATCAGATACAGTAAAATGTTTTTTAAAGAGCTCAGTGATTATAAATGGTAATTATAAAACTACTTTCTGTTTACTAAAGACTATAGGACAACACAAAGTCAATTTTAATTAATATGCCCATATTTTCTTTTTCTTGAGAGAGAGAGACAATGAAAACATGTTGTGCTCAGTTGTACATTTCTTGGTCTTATTTACATTTATTTCTACTTCTGGTATGACCTGTAATTTCTAAGGTCCATTCCAATTCCATTTGTCTAAGGTTCAGCTGCATGATGTCATCCCGGACTTCATTGTTTCTATTTCACTTAATCCTCTTCATAACAAGCCCACAGACTCATTCCACATCACACGTCCGATGCATTCCTATGAGTGCATTAAGGGTAATATACAATGGGGGAATAGAATAAGCATACTGTACATTTACATAAAACATCAAGGCAATTTGTTAATGAATTTGGAAAAAAAGACAATAAGTGGTGTGTTAAATCTTATAAATGTAGTTACAATCTTGGAAGCCTAATGTCTGCTGGTTAATGCAGTACATTCCAGCTGGTCTCTTGGTTGCTTCATGAAAATGTAAGCAATGCTGGTGAACCAGTAAGCTCTTTCATCTGAAACAGAATATCCACACCACTGCCCCAGTATGATAACTGGGGATCTGTGCTGTGGAAGATGTCATCCTTTGGATGAGATTTTGAGCCAAGGTCCTGAGTTCTTGGTCGTTAAGAGTGGGGATGTCGGTCCCAGTGTCCCGGCTGAATTCCACTGTGAGCTTGTACAATCTGTTCTTCCCAGTGTTCCCCCTTAATGCACAGTACAGAATGGAACTGCATCCACATTTTCTTTTCTACACCCTTACAGAAGACTCTGTTCACAACAGGTTCAGCTTTCACACACACACACAAGCTCAAAGTATGTGGCTGGCTTTGATGATTATAAAGTAGCGCAGATAAAAAAAAATATATGTGAGAGGCAGCACAAGGACAAGTCCAGACAATGCCTCACGGAGCACCAGCACACAGACAATAGCTTTCATCTTTCAGGAAACTGCTTCTCTTTCGGTCAGTGTTTGGTCCAGGCTGACTGTGAATCGGGTCGCCTGCAGTGTAGTTGCTGCTGGTGGAATCAGATGCTGACAACTTGAAAGAGGATTCAACCACTTTTATGAAGTGCAGGGATGGGAGAAGATCTATCTATCTATGGACATTAGATATGTCTTTGTGGGAGAGAAATATATTATAGTGTTTACAACTCACAAGATAGAAACACATTTGGCTACCGTGTAAAAAAATATCCTGATTTTAAATGAACTGGGCATCAAGGATACTTTCACTGAAAATCTTATTTTACATTAAGACCCATATAATGAATTGAAATCTTAACCAAAACAAAAATAATTAAACAGATGTAAATAAGCTTGCTTATCTGCCAAAAATGTATACCAAAATTATTCAATGCAACTTAAAAACAAATACCAAACTGATACTATCCACATGCAGTGTACTGAAATATATTTAGCTTTTTAATCCTAATATATTTCTCTTCCAGTGTTTCAAAATAATAAATTGCAATATTTAAATCTGTAAAACATTTTTCTGATACATCCTAGTATTTTATTTTTATTTGTGTTAAACACTTTTTTGCCCTTTGGGATAGATTTAATAGCAACATCCCAGGGAACATGTCTCACGGCTCCTTTTTTTTGAACATGTCTTTAAATTGGTGTGTGATGAGTGCAAGTATTTTGTGTTTTTATTTCCATTAAGCAATGTGTGGTTATAAATAATATCTGTGTGGCACCCTCTGGCATCGGCAGATGTGTATTTTTACCCCAGAAGTGCTAGCTACCTGCTGATTGTGCATTACTCTCTAGTATTCCTATTCGGTATGTGCAAACCTCTTTAGAGTGCTGAAGGAACAAGGTGTAAAAAATACTCACAGTTCCTCTATTTGTGACTCTTCATCTTAAATCACTGTGTTACGTTAACTTCTTCATCTATAAACTAAATACAGCTGTAATTATGTATGTATCTTACAATGATTTATGTAGACATTCTATAAATAAACTGAAAATTGCAATAATTGGGTTATGTATTTTTTTTTACAAAATCAATTGTGAAGATGAACAGGAAAGTTTATAGTTCTTTATTAAAAGCCATAAAATCATACATTTTATATTTTTATTTCTACAATTGTCAATGTTTTTTAGCCTTTGGGAATTTATAATTCATATTAGTCAATCAACTCTTCTCACAACAATCCTTGTACCCACACGGGAGGAATATACTGTATAGCATATACAGTACTTCTTTTATCATTGTGATCCCGACAGAACAAACAGCAGGACTGAGTCATCAGAGAGAGTGCCGATGCAACCCTCACTGATAGCAGAGCAGGCCCACAGACACCTGCTTACAGTAGCTGCAGGGGTTGCTGTAACACTAGAAATCAAGGTGATGTTGAACCACACTTTCGAGAGGTCTCAGCCAGCCCAGATTCAAGGAAGTGCTAACTGAATTTCAGAGCAGAAAGTGCACTTAGCACAGAGACAGTTGAGCTCCCAGATAATTGTTTTAGACAAATAATTTTAGACACACTAGGCTGCTCTGGCAACACACAAATGTTTGCTTAACAAACCATCACATACAGTACAGCTGCAAATGAAAAGAGGCCATTAAGCATGTTTAGCTGCTTTGCTTGCAAGTGGATCATTGATTTCATCTAGATTCTAGTTGAAAGAAATCAGGGTACCAGATCTTGGCTAGATAGTTTGTTCCAGAGTCCTACAACCCTTTCCTGTTCTCAGTTTTAAATATCCTGTATTTACGTTTAGGTTCTACTTTTTGTCCTCTTCTATTGTATGTACTGTATCTGTGTTGTTTCCTAACTTTAGTACTAACTTGGTAAATGACTTTGAGGTTTGTGAAGATGCAACTTGTACCGTGGTAGGCTTCTCTGTTTGTTCAAGACTAAAAAAGATTTAGTTCTTTACATGCATGTTTCTCCGGCCTGATTTCAGTGCAGTTAACCAGAAAATGTATATGTTTATGGCCAGGATCATTTAAATAAAACATCCCTTTTTATTTTTAAAAAGTGGAGAATGAGGGCTAATTGTTTTATATAATTACAACTAAGGCACAGTAATTTTCCCTGAAGAGTTGTTCATGCTTTAGTCAGGTTTTGAAGTCCAGCCAAGTCTTTGCATTGAGAGTGGTAATAGAATTCTCTTTTTTAATTTTGAAAACAAAATCAAACAAATAGAAAAAAATGACAGCAAACATTAAAATTGGGGAAGTGGGATAAGTTATGTCCTGAAAATGTAAGAAAGCATCTGACCTACAGTACTGTGATAGTTTTTATGCCTGCAAAATGTAAACATTATTTGTTTCTTTCCATGAGAACAATTTCTGTAAATGAAATCAGTGCCCACATGCCTGAACATTGATAAGATGGGAATTGTCACTGAGAAGAAGTGGTTTAGCCAGCAGCCATATCCCCTGCAGCTCATAGCTGGCAGCCCACTGATGCTAAGCAGGGTTGAGCCTGGCCAGTACCTGGAGGGGAGACCTCCTGGGAAGCTACAGTATGGTTGCTGCTGGAAGTGGTGTTAGTGGGACCAGTGGGGGGCACTACAGTCTGTGTGGGTCCTAATGCCCCAGTATATGGTGGGGACCCTATACTGTAGTGGGCGCTGTCTTTTGGATGACACATTAAACCTAGGTCCTGATTCTCATTAAAGATCATTATAGATTTTTAATGGTCATTAAAGATCCCTGAGCATTTCTCCATAAAAGCAGGGAGTTATCCCAGTGTCCGGGCCAAATTCCCCCCCTCGGCCTTTACCATGGCCTCCACATAGTGTGTGATTGACTTGCACTGGCCCTGCGGTGGACTGGTGTCCTGTCCAGGGTGTACCCTGCCTTGCGCTCGTTGGTTTCCAGGTAGGCTCTGGCTTCCCGGGACACCGTGTGGTACAGAGCGGTTTGGCAAATGACATGACATGACAAGAAGCAGTTTAATGACAGTCACATCTAAAAATACATTAGACTCATGCATTCAAAAGAGCTGTATTACCAAAAACTCCCAAAGCATGTGTAGGCAGGAACCAGGAAGACCTTGAGTGTTTCTGTAACATAGAGGATAGGGAACGGTCTTTGCCTGCTACAATCATATGGACAATATTGCACACAGTCTATGTTTAAGTTCAAAATGGAAAATGGATAACTGGTAAACTAGAGTCATCCTGACATCCTAGTCAGGGCTTGTCTGTTTTAACTGTGATTTTATCTGGTCTCCATTCCCCAGCCTACAGTAAGTACTGTATGTACAATACATTAGATCAAAATTGTTGTGTGTGATACAATAGTCTCTTCAAAGATGGATCTCTGCTGTACATTTGAGAACATTGTGTCAGGGAGCACTTTTGCATTGGATTATAATGGCAGACAGGAATCCCAGTCTGTTGCTCATTAGCTGAAAAGAAAAAAATAACAACAGTACACGGCAATATTCTGTATTACACTTTCAAAGAGCTTGGTGGTGTTGCATTGTGCAAGAGAAATGCTATATAGTGCCATTTCTTCCAGATGGAGATGATGGTTGCCGCAACGTTTCGTTTTCGTATGGAAGCTGCTGCAGAAAGTTGTTCTTGATGCTTGAAATTATGTTAGTGCTAACAAATACACTGCATGCAGTTCTTTGAATGTTTTTTTTCATTAGCCTCTGAGTCACAGCACTAACTGCACTTTGAAACGTAAACATGCAGAAGTACCGATTGTATTTATAAAGTAATTTGCTATTAGACACATAGTCCAACACAGAGACATACAGTAGGTATTGTATCTCTTTTCAAAGCGCAGGTACTGTAACATGGCACATCTCCAGTGGCGGCCATGCAATATGACCTTGAACAAAATCATTCACTCCCAGCGTGCACCACAGGCCAAGGCATGATATAGGTGCTGCTGTCACTGTGGCCATATATTAAAGCCCCAGAAATCACTTTACAGCAACAGCTTGGCCCGTGGGCTAGCAAATGCACAGAATTACCCTCTTCCCATACCTGCAGTGAAATGATAACCTGCAGCACAAGCTTGACAGAAGGGATGAGACCAGTTGGGCATGATTGCCTTGCCTTTCATTGCCTTGCACAGATACTGAAGCATTCCGTCCTTTTGTGAGTTGTGAGGGGGGATTTCAGAAACTCACAGGAGAGATTTATGGCTCTCAAATATTTATAGGAGTGATCAAGGCAGCTACAGGCGCTGACCTCCAGAGTCCCCACAGGACTTACAGTATTACTTCATTGACACTTTTATCTTCTGTGTCTCTCATGCAGGCTTGATAACTTGAAATAAAAAAGTCATAACTGGTAATTCTTATATGTGACTGGGAGCTGTAACTGAGCATTTATAAGATAAGATATCAAGGTATGAAACTTAATCTTTGAATATAATGAAACCAACAAAGAGTTTTGTGAAGTATGAGCTCAATATTCTGCATAATCCTGTCAGACCCTGGAAAACAGCCTTATCGTTTATGTAGGGCTGGGATTGTTTTAAATAAAACTGCAAGGATGTTTCATAAAGCAGTAAACAATGTGTTCTTCGCCACTTATTGACAGGTTATTCTTTAATATCAGCTCTCTGTATACAAGAACATCATTGACCCGTTTAAAAAAGTATTCTACTGTTATGTATTATTATCAAGGTAAGCTACAGCAAGTATTAAAATCTTACAATAATCATCCCAATAAAATATAAGCTTGTTTATGAGCTTCTGCAAATTTAGTGGGTTCACTTTAAGTTCAGTGGGTTTAGTGGTCGTAAAATTCTTCCTCTACCTAAGTACAGACGTATAATGAAATAATGTTAGCATGGAGACGTTATGGCAAGCATTGTGCTTACTGTTGTGTAATCCACGCCAGTCATTAATGCAGTACAAATATGGTATAAAGAGGAAACTCCTTGATCACAAAAACAGCTTCAATGCAGTTTGAGGGCAGTTTAAGGGCTCAAAAATACAATGAGCTAAAAGTCTTTCTGTTCCTGCAAGTCAGTCCAGAACTATCACTTTTCCACCACTATAAGAATATTGATGAGGATTTCACAGTAATTACACAATACTGTGCTTCACAAGGACTAGGACAACTACAGCACAACTAAAAAATGTCAAGGTTTTGCTTTGGCCAGCTTTTTTTCCTGACTTGTGTCCAATAGACTACTTCTACCTCTGTAGGGACAAGTCTCCAAAACCAGAATACAAAGGAACATCCATCCTTCACTGGCTAAATTCTGCTTTGGTGTTGTGCACTAAGGCCTCCATAAAAGTTCTCTTAATTTAATTGTTGAAGCAGTTTCTCCCTCTTCAACCTTACCTGCTAGTGCCTCACCCAGGTGGAGACTGCACTTCAATTGTGGATGGCCCCCCTCTCATTATTTCTAAAGTACTTCGACAACAGTGTAGTATAATTCAGTAATATGAAGTTTAATAGTGTTTAGTACTTAATTCACATCTGATCATCTGACCTTGCATTTTATTGAAAATATTCCCAAATACTTCTGAATTCTCCAGTTATTATTCAATGCCATTGACACAATGCATAAAACTTCTTTAATATTACTATCTGTGTCAGGCTCTTGTAGGGATGCAAGGGGTCACAGCGCAGTCCAGTGAAGGTTTGAGATGACTTTAACTGTGACAAAAATGGACATTTCCGGAGAACTCTGAAGGAGACACACACAAGGTGTATTGTACACAGTGCCACGAATTACAACAGTGTTACAGAGGCTATTACATCCATGGTGTCATGCTATTTACATTAATGGGTGTTTGAGTGACCATTACTAAAATGCTTCTGCCTACTGTACTGTATGTCCCAGTGTCTATTGCTGATGATGTTACCCCTGCCTTTCAGGTGTTTCTGAATTGTCTGTTTAAAATTTAAAGACAGGTCAGGAGTAACCACCCCGCCGGAGTCAGATTATTACACTCTGCAGCACAAATCTGAAATTTCTAGATGGAACTGAGAACCTGCATGCTGCTCAGAACTCAGTATTGAAACTCCACAGTTTCACACAAATCAGAGCAAATCTGCAGGAGCACAAGCAGAGGTAAGCAAACAATGCAGATTAGAATAGATGTGTAAAATGGCATCTGGATCAGGTATGCAATTCGGTATTATTAGGGTGACATTTCATAAGCTTTGAATTGGTTATACAGTGCAGGAGTTTGGGTGAACAAGACTAACAGTGTTACTGCAGCAAATGTGAAACTTAACTAAGAGAAAATAACCTCCCTAAATGCAAAGTGGATTTACAGTATGGAAATCAAAACAAAGAAAAGGAAGGAACAGGTTACTTAATGCCAGCATTAATGAATGACATCAGTGGTGTACATAAAATTTAGAAGATTCTGCCTTTTCCTTAATCCTCACTGATTGCCCAAGTACATTGGGATATTTTTGCTTATTATTGTACACATTCCAAAACCTTGTTGATTCTATACCCACAAACACAAAATATGATGGACAAGAGACATAGTGACCATATTCTACTCTTACATTTCCCCTTTTTGGCCAACCCATCAGTACAAGAGAAAGAGTTAAACGAATCATTGAGCAGAGTAGCTCTCTGCTGTTGCCTGAGGTTTAATGTGAGTTCTTGGTAAATTGCACTTTTCTTTTTAATATAATGCTAATGGAACTGGGTACATCTAATATTAAAGACATGGAAAAAGAAAGTAGGCCACAAATCAACATTATTGTGCTTTTTTAAAATACATTAATCACAAATATCTCATTTTCGGTGACATTTACAGGATGCAGCCCAGTAGTCTAAACTGTAAAGAAGGCCTAATGAACTTTTATCTGTCCGCTGTCCTCTGATGGCTCTCATCCTTTAGATCCCTATTAGTATTTTCTTCACGTGCCCAGGACCTGGTTTATGTTCTGATACATATATGTGTTACTTTATTTGCTGTGAGGATCAGAGTGCAGAATTATTGCACAAACGTCTCAGCCGAGATATGCAACAGCCAGGCTGGATTAGTGTCTAATTAATAATGCAACAGAAACGGATCGACTGGCCCTTGAAAGCAGGGATATGAAGCAGTGTGAGTCAGGGGTCTCCCTGGATGTAAACTTTAAAAGATGAGTGATGGGTGCAGTGGGGGGGAGCTTTATAGAAACCAGCGGTTAGAATATTTTTATGTTCAAAACATTTCTGCTGCTGTACTGTACATGGCACCTCCATCAAGTCCAAGTGAGAGTGCTCTGTCCTTTCTCAGTTCTGTTTATTATTGTGAGGAAGTCAGACTTTGTTATTATCAGTCTGTGTTTCCCTTTTATTTGATGTCATACCACATTGTAATTAATTAAAAGCATGCCAGAAATAGACTAATGTTTGTAGCAGATCATTCTGTGCCTTTTTTCAAGCGGCACAAATTTCTTCTTTTATCACTTTATTTAAAAAAAAAATACACCATTCGGGTCAACAACAAGGCAACATTTGCTATTTCAAACGTCTGTTTTTTTTAAAAAAGGGTTATACTACATGTTAGTATGACAACAATTCATGTGGAACACAGGGCCTACGAGATAATGAAAGGATGATTATTTAACAATTAAATAGATCACAATTCATCAACTTTGTTACTTCTAAAGTGCATGTGCTGTTTCTGCACATTCTTGAGGAAAAAAAAAAGCAAGAATTGTTTTTCACATGCTCTGGCAGAGATGAGGACATTTGTAAATCCATACAGGAATGGTTTATTTAGCTTTATTTCTATTTTTAACTTACAACACAACTATCAGCTGTATTTTAAACCCATTTCCATTGTACAGTATGTTACAATGCAAATTCATCTTGTTTTGAATAGAGAATTATATTGTTTTGAATAGCAGTCAGCTTGTTTCAACATGTGTTCATCACACTTTACTCATGCAATAAGGATGAGCAAGTGCATCCGTGGTTATTCAGAACAGATGCCATTTCACTTCAAAGGGTAATATAGAGGCTAATTAACAGCTCAGTGGCCTGAATGGAGGTTTCAGTGGTTTAATATGCCAAGTCAATACCAGACTGGAGCTAAAAATGGGCCGGAAAGACTAATCTCTTTCACTGCTAAGCAGAGAACAGCATTTTTTTCTAGTTCACAGTTTGAGCCAAACACCATCAATTGTTTAAATTAGTTATTTTTATTTCCCACCCTGAAAACATTTTTTTTTCTTAATGTCCATGTGTCCTCTGGTCCCAAATACCTTAGGGAGTTTAAAAAAAATATTCAAGCTAAATGGATCTGTTCACTTAAGAATGTCTTCAATACCTGGTCTTGATTAGCAATTAATATTCAGACGCTTTCAGGTTAGTTGTTCCAATTTCATTTTGCTCCCTTGAAATGAAGATGTACTGGTTTCTGTTAAGGATTCCATAACCTCACTACCTGAGATGCAGGTTAATTAACTAGTTCTTTTGAGTCTTTTTATACCTCAGGAAGGTGCTGAATAATTCATGCAATAGGATTTGGAGGTAACAAGAGTAGAATACCCTGATTGACTCCTAGATTTATTTGGTTCTTTTCAAGTTCACTGGTGTTTGTGTTTTCCATAGAAAAAGAAACTGTGATGATTGGATAAATGATTTACCTAACACTGAAATTAAAAGTTTAAGAAAATCAATGCCATTACACATACAGTATGTACAGTATCACTGTTCCCTGTTAGATATTGTATCTTAAAGCTTTTCTTCAAAAACTACCCAGAATTGTTTTTGGAGACTTTGTTTCCCCTCTCTTTTATCATGTTCTGAATTGTTGTTTTTTTCATGTCCATCATTGATTCTTTCATATATTTACATGTTGCAGAGCAAAGTCACAGTGTTTAAAACTCTCCTTTTTTTTGTTTTGTTTTTATTAGTGTGTAAGCTACTGGGAATATGTGCAGATGGGCTATTGATAGCGTGTATTGTTTTCAGCTCATGCTGGGACTTCATTGCTTGTTTATTTGAATCTTTAAATGCCAAAACACAACTGAGCTACAGTATGTGTTGAAAGTGCAGCAGATGAGAAAAAAACAAAGATTTTTATGACAAAGAGCTGTTGCAGTTGGGGTCTCTCATTATTTACTCACCTGTTTTGTCTTTTCAATTCTAGAAATTCAGAAAATAGAGGACAGTTTACTTTGTATGTTTCAATTGTTACTGTAAATCTGTGTTGTACACATTTGTGTACTGGTTATTGTTTGTTAGCATATTTAACCTGGAACTCACAGTGAAGTCATCTAGTTTAGTTTTTGTGAGTGTCTGTGTGCTGTCATACAGTACATCTTGACTTATATTAGCCTAGTATATTTAAGAACTGTTAGTAGAACATTTGCTGGAGTATCTGCAGTTTGTTAACTAAGATAAATGTTTATTTTTATTTAGTAAATATTGTATTCTTGAAGAAGAGTCCCAAGTAAACAGACACATTTTGCATTTCCCTTTTGTTTCTGGCCTAATTCTTAATGACTTCTGTGCCTGCCCCTGGACTTATTACTAGGTAATTTAGTCATACTGTAGGGTAATTTTGCTACATTTACAAATAACATCTTATTTTCATTTGTTATGAAATAAATGAACGTGTTCAAACTTAACTCCAGTGATTTTTAGGTGAAGAACACTAAATGCCATTCGCATACATTTAAAAATAACGAGACAACAGATGGATGGTTTGAGTATTTGGGTTGTTCTGTGCCAGGTAATTACGAAAATGTTCAGTGCAGCATAACTGAAATCTTGCACAGAACACTGCAGACAAGGTGAATACGAATTACATTAAAAGTTTGGGTAGCTATTATGGCAAGGATTAGAGTATGAAGGTAATGGCTAAAATCATTACTGCTAGCTCACAATTTATTATTACAACAACACCAGCATAAAATATAGATTTGATGATTTTTTTCTTCACTGTTATTTGCCTCATGTCTCTTTCATATTTAACTTCATATGTTTATTTCTAAACTGGTTTTAGGGAAGGTGAACTAAACAGTTGTTAGAAGAAAAAAGGCAACTTAATTGCTCTTCATTTAGTATCTAATTTTATTCGTTTCACTCACTGTTAAACTGCACCAGAAATTCAGGCATTAAATACCTGCCAGTAAATTCAAGCAGTGTAGCAGAAGGCATGATAACAGCTTATTAAAATGCAATTCTGCAATGAAATTTGCTCTTTTAAAAAGGTAGAATCATTTTTATCTCTGTTGTGTGAAGAATACAGGAGTGTTATTTTGCTGCTGGAAACTGATTTGTTTTTTTTTTAATTTCATTTAACTCTTATCTTCATGCCAACATCCTGAAAGGTACTGTAAACATGGTAATGCTTTTTTTCACAGATGTTTGTTTAGTTTACTGTGGCAATATACAGTACTGGATGCTTAGTAATGCAGGTTATGTGAAAAGAGAAGAACTGAAGCAGAAACTTCCCGCTGGCTGGCTTGGCATAGATTAAAACACTCTTTACCAATCTGCTATATTTGTTTGTTACAGGAGAAGATGACACTTGAAAAGCTTTTGTCTAGATTGCAAGGTCAGTCTTTTCTCTAGCCATTATTAGGATCGCTGGTAATTATTGTATTCAGGTTCTGTAAGAGGAGAATTAAAGACATTTAGCTGTTTTGCACCACATGCAACATAATCATTTTTATTCCTTGCCATCTTTTAATTCTGTATAGGAATCTAATTACAAATCCTACCCAGACCAAAGCCCCAAAGGCCTTTTTTTTCCTTGCCTCAGAATTCACGATCAGTCAAGCTGCAAATTATTAAATTGCTAGGGTGTAACATTTACCTTGCAGCCGGTCCATTGACTGACCCATCTAAGGCTATCTTAGTTCTTGAAACACATCCAGTTTATAATCACTAGCTGTAAGGCAACAGTGACCAAGGAAAACAGTATCATATGTTTCAATCTTCCCACTAAATAAACTTACCCAAGGCATTTTTACATCATACAGTAGTTGTTAGGGACAACATAAGGAGTAATCTACAGTAAATATTTACTTGGAGTGTGATGTAGAACAGCAAAAAACAACAAGAATTCCAGTGGTTTTTAGATTTGCTAAAAACGATTTACAGTACCAAGAAGCGCACATTCTTATGGTGGTTATGGTTGTAGTAAAGCTCTTGGGGCCTGGCAGCGATTATAAACTGGGACTTTCTGTGGCGTTTGCACATGGGTAATTGCAAAAGTGCTTCAGTTTCTGCCCACCTCAATTGGACTCAATTGGAGTCTGTTTTTTCGTTCTTATGTGTGTTTGTGGGCCTTGTGATTTACTGGTGTTCAATCAAAGGGTCTAGTCCTGTGCACCTGGAGTGGACTCTGAGTTGTGCATGTCTGGCAGGAATAAGGGCTTTCTGTTAAGGGATAGATTTATCAAGGTTGTGACAGATGGCTTGAAATGATAATTACACTGTCAGTGTCGCAAAACATTATTAGATGTAAAAAAAACAGTTACTGTGAGATGAAGAATTCAAGACAAGACTCCATGGTTCCCACACATTGGGATCACAGGGAAGATACAGCTTTAGAAATTCCATTTGTGGGTGTATTAGAACATTTACTTTATTTTAATGGCACTGTATGTTAACCTTAACTTTTAAATATTTTATGGGTGACTCTACATTGCTGCATTATGGCTTTATGATCCCTTCATACTGTAACTGCTACCCAAGACATTATAGTCACATGCATAATACTAATTAGAATGCTTTACAGAATGCTTGTCATGCACAAATGACAACGTGCATAAGAAATAAAATGACATTCATTTCAGTATTGTATTCTAGCATGTGCTATACTGTAAATTATACGAAAAAACATTAATGACCTCTTATGTACACATTATGCTATTTGCGCATACTGTATGCTGTAAAGCATTATCATGTGACCATAATGTCTTGATTAGCAGTTATGAAATGATTATACCATTATGAATTATGAAGCCATTATGCAGCAAAATTCAAACAAAGCATTGCCATATTGCAGTTTGAACAAGTTTAAGTGTTGACACCTTGGTTTTCTTTAGTTGTTGCCACCAAAGAACTGGGTTTTACCTTCTGGAACCAGGTGATTTAGTAGAGAAACAGTTTATTTCAAGTCAGTGATAAAGTGCAGAGTGAGGCTTTTGTGGAATGAGATGATCATTGGTATTTCACCAAAATGGCTTAGATTAACAGGCAACAAGCTGCAGTCATAATTTACCTGTCTTGTTACAGAAATATACAGATAGAGTTTAAGCAGTCAAAAGAGAATTTGCAATAATCTTAATGGAAAAAAAGACAGAAGGAAAAAAGTTTCAGGGGAAAGTGGCCCTGAGCAATATTTTTGTAGCAGTCAGGAATGCAGTTGACGTCAGTGGTGCTGAGTCTGGATCATAAATGTACTTTAGTAACTTGGTTTTGGTGGCATCTCTATTGATCGACATGTTGCATTAGCTGCTGTATCTCCTGCTGCCATTGATGCCTAATGGAAAGTAACAGTCCATTTAATCTGTAATAACACATAACCCACAATCAGCACGCCAAGGAGAATGAAGAGCTAGGGACAGTGACAGTACTATTTGTGTGTCACAATTTGTGTGTTAAACAGCCTTTTCATAACATGCTGTATACATGTGATAATCATGCACAAGCCCATTTAAATGGAAATAGAAAAACCTTAATGTATATACCGTATGTAGCTAAGAAAACATTACAGGTGTCAAATGATTTATTTGTTAAAACATACAGAAAAGCAAACCCCTTGGACATGGGTGTTAATTTGTATTAGCTGATGGTGCTTATGGGTCTTTTCTCTGTCTATATTCCCTGTATTTTATGAGGTGTATTGACTTGAGTGGTAAAGTCATTTGAAAGGGAGTTAGAGTGTTCTGCACCATTTACTATGCATGTACGTGTGCTAGAATTTGCCTCATATTTGTCACAGATTCCAGAACAATAAAAAAATCAGCTTCGGATGAGTTTGATCCTGTGGATCACCTGCCAATATGACAGAATATGCTAGATTAACATCCTCCCTTGGTATTAGCCAAAGAAGTCTAGTACTGATGCAAACGCATATAGTCGTGAACCACTGGGTTCTAATTTGTGAAAGGTGACTTGGCCTATTTGATTTGACCATGAGCCTATAGTTGTGGGGTTTCTGATCCACATACTCTTAGTTACATAATTAGTGTGACTATTGCATTACAGTATCTGTGTAATTGCATTAAACCTTAAACACGTACAGGGTACACCTCTCAGATGCACACTAAGGCCCATGACTAACCTTACATACATAAAGACCACTTTAAAATGCTCACATTCCAGACAACAAACAGTTGTAATAATTGTCAGGGCCAGGTTTTTTTTTTAATGGAATTTATTATGAAAGTTCACGAAGGATGACAACAGCCAAGCCAAATTAGCCTCAGCTATCTGTAATTTGTAATCAATGCTGATGTCATTTCCTCACTTAAACATTATGCATACTGCATGTAATCCTCTTCTCTTCCTCACCTACGTCTTTTGCAGAACCACCTGTATAATTATACTCAGAGCTGGTTACTCTTGAATCGCAATTGCTGCTAGCCTTTGGTTTCTTGAGTTGTTCTGAATTCATTGTTTCCTCTGCATTCTTTGATTCTTCTTTTCATACCCGCTTATCTGATACCATCTTGTTAATTTTTGCTGCAAGAAAAGCTAAACAAGTCAGTTCAATACCATTACTTATACATAGTTTCAAAATACCATCCTGCATGAGTCCCTATGAACTAATCTCCGCATCTCTCAAGGAGTGTCTCCCACTAATTCTTTCTTTGTTCATGAAAATGGTCTCATAGAGTCTTAGAACTTTTTATTGTTCTAAATAAAGTTCTAACAAAGTCTGGATTTGCTGCAGAGCAATTCTTGAGCCATTTCTTCTGGATTGGAGCTGTCTCCTCAGCTCAATCTACCTCAATCTCCTTCTCTCCCTTGCATTAGTCTTCCGCATCTCTCCTCCAGCCCATCTCCACCTCTGCCACTGCCTCTTGCTCACTCCTCACTCTGTGTGGGGGACCTAGCTTCCTCGTCCTCTGGCCAGGAGGTTAGCTCTCAGCCAAGCAGGCTAAGCTGAATTACTGGAACTTAAAATGCTGAGTACATATTTTAATCAATCTAATTCTGGGCTATTGTCACTTTTAGTGTTGTGTCTTTGTGCTGTGAGCATGTTCTGTTGTCATTGTGTTCCTCTTCACATAACCTGTCAATATTCTGTAGGTAACTGGAACTTCAATGAAGTGAATGTTCTGAGAATCAAGTAAGGCCTTAGGAAAATCCAATGTGTGTCTAACTAAAAAGTCATTAGAATAAGTTTTTAACTGCTTGCTTAGATTGGGAAAAGAATGTCAGGAACTAAGCTTAAGATGCTGTCTAAGATGTCTGGCTGTTTTTGTATCATTTTCGCATGCACCTTAGGATCACCAGGTGCACTGAAAACACCAATGGCTCTATCAGTTCAACACCAGACTTGTCAATTAGGATGTTGCCATTGGAGATAAATGAATCCTGTATGATCATACTTAATATGATCATACATCATACAGTCATTGTTTACACGTCTGTATTGTTTACATTCAAACTGTCTACATGTTTACTTGCACATTGTCTACTGTTTGTTTGTATATTGTCTTGATGCACTGTTTGCACTTTGTTTGTTTTTTTACACCTGTTTTACAATCGAGAGACTTTCTATAAGTAAGAATTCCATTGTACCAGCACCGGTTACATATGGCAATAAAGTTTAAATTCAAGTTCAAGTTCAATACTGTATGTGGTATTGGAAACCTGCCCTGGTGATACTATGGTGCTCAGTGTTTTCACCTGGTCTTGGTGCTTTTCCAGGAGCTTTTTCATTTTCCATCTGAGTTTGGATTTTTGTTCTTTTGCTTTTGGATTGCCCTCCCATTTGTTAGTAGTGCCTGCTCTGGCTTTCAAACTTTGCTTCCATCTTGATGAATTTTATTACTGCCCATCCTCTGAGGGATGCTCCACTATTGTGGCTGTTATTTTTGTGAGGCAGCTCATTTTGTGATCTGATCTAAGCTATGCTCAACCCCTCAGACTGATATTTTTGTTAAATAAATGTTTAGGCTTCATGGCCATCACTGATAGTCTAAGACTTTAGGGTTTAGGGTTATGTTTTGATGTGCTCCATCATCAGCCTTTTATTTTTTTAAGTGGAACAAGGTGAGCACAAGACAGTCAAATTCAAACTACTGTTGGTATTTCAAAACAGAGATTACTGACTTACTGTTTTGACAGTGCCTCAACTTTGTTGAAAGTAAGAAGGTACAGTAATGGGATGTTTTTTTAAATAACATTTCTGCACCCAGATTTCACCTTTCTTGTGGCCTTGATATGAATACTGTACCTGGAGGTGAGGGAGAGGCTTTGATGTTAGACTTCCATAAATCAATAACAGATTGATCTGCTGTACAGTACAGGCCTCAAATACTGTAACACTCAGAGGGGAGGAAGGTTGCTTTTCAGCGGAGCCAATTCATTTTTGCTACACATTACCTGGGAAGGGTCAATTTAGGATTTTTCATTGATAGACAGAGATGTCAATCTATTCAACATACTGATTTTTTTATTCGTCAGGATGATTTGTGTAAGTAATGGACCATTGAATACAGTTAGGGGTCAAATGTGTGTTCCTTACTTTGTTTACATAATGTGAAGCTGCTAAGAAGAGACATTTCTGTTTCAAAACTGTTATCATGAGCACAGTATTCTATGAAACTCACACCGGATTTTCAATTAAGCAGAAAGTGACATAAAATTGTTAATATTTAACTATATAATTGATGTGGTTTTTGTGTGGGACAAACATTTGAGCCTTAATGCCCTTCACATTGTATAACAGGGCACTCAACAGTTTCTCTATTGCCTTGTTAATGTACTTAACCTGGAGACTAGAAATATGTGCAATGAATAAAATTCATATTTACACATAATTTGAATAGAGTGGGTTTGTTTTCTTTTTTTCTTTATGCCTGTATCTTAAGCATTTGACATTTTATTTTTAAGATAGCTCATCTTCTAGGAAGAAAGTTACTCAACTCAGCCAAGATCAAAGGATACAATTAACTGAAATATGACAGATGTTTCAGAGGTAAAGTGGCTGTTTATCTTTGTTAAATTATATATAGCTGTATCCTAGCGATCCTTATTGCTCCTTGGTGCCACCTTTCATGCATAATTTACTAAAGATGCACAGTTTGAGGCTCTATTAACATTTCATAAAGTCTGCACAATCCTCACCTTCCTTTTACTGTATGTGACTTTAACTGTATCATTTTCATCCAACTGCTACTGGAGAAACAGGAGCAGGAAAATATATTTGTCCCCTATTTCTGCTTAGCCTACTTGTATATACATGTATTCCAAATTCCTTTTTTATTAAATCTGGTAATTTTTCCTTCAGAGCTGAGCGTCCATAAAGCAGTCCTGTTTTTGTTCTCATTTACAGATTGATGGCTGGATCAATGTGTTCTTTGACTCCAAGTTCACATTTTATGGGTTTTGTTCCATCTTCCTTGGAGTCCTTGATTGCATAATAAAGCAATGTACTGGACTACTAATTACATGTTTTCAATTGTTTTCAGCTCTTCAGACAGAGCAGATTATATCTGTATGGTTTGTATATTGTAGGTACTGTACATATGTACAGTAGTTATTACAGAATAAAAATGACTTGAAATAAAATTAAATACAGTTCATGGAATAATATAAATAAGGAAGGCACTCACTTTATTCACCATCAAAGGAACGTATTGCATGTGTGGTACAATATCTACAGATGCAGCCATTCAAAGTGCGCGTTACAGACACGTACCGGAGGTAATTGGCTACGGTGTCACGCATCGTGACGCAAGATGACGCGGGGTACCGCGGTACGTGATTGGTTGACTGACAGGGGCACTCGTGGTCCGTTGGTCTGTCGTAGAAAGACTTACAGTACAGTAAACGTCTTTACTGTGCCCGTTGTAGATATTAAATTTTACCACCGAAGGGAAATCTTAGTAGCTGAGCATAAAAAGAATAGGAGCATACTGTAACGCGTGTGAAGGCCATAAACGATATTAATTTTGGAACAAAAACATACAGTATATGGTTGGTCTTGGTACTTTAAAGTAAAAAATACACACCAGTATTCCATTTCTCCCTAAACATTTTAAGCATCGAAGTCTTTAACTAAAGAGATACCGGAGTCAACAAGCATACTTTTAGAATTTGATTAATAGGGAATATAATATGGAATCGCGTATCTAAAGAATTTAATAACGATATGATTATATTCGTGTACTGCTACAGGGCTGTGTAGGGCTGTTTCGCCTCCCTCTTCATGTGACTTCCCTTGTAGCCTACTGGTCTACGTGCCTGACTACCAACTCACGGGTTGTGTGTTCAAATCCAGCTAGTGCTGGACTTTTCTTTTAACAAACATTTATTCGAAAAAATAGAATAGCGATATTATGGACAATCAATTGACTTTTTTATTTCAAAATATCACAACATGATCGATTCTAAGTCATTTTTGATAACAATGAATAGTCACCTTCTTCCCTTCTGACAACGGTCCCTGCTTCTGCTTCCTGCTTCTATTGTGTGTGTGTAATAGAGTAAATTTTTATAGAGAAATGGAGGCTGGACAGTATGCGTTACAATATAAACATTTATATTGATTTAAATCGTGTTTTGATTTAAATCGCAAACGCGTGTTTAATTATGCGTTGGTTTAACAGTCCGGGTGTGGCAAGCCTCTAACGTCTCCCGACTTCGGCAAAAGGCACCCGCCTTTCATTGGAAGACAATGAACATTCTAGCCGTACATGTGAATATAGCATAAATACACCAAGGGATTGGGTGAGCTCCTATCACAAAAAAAACTGCGAACCTGCACTACAGCGACCACAGTACAGCATGGAGACCAAGACCTTTTACGGGAAGAGACGGGGTGCTTCTGCCGCTCCAGCTTCCAAAGAGCGAAGGGTAAGCAAATACAGCAGACTTCATCTGAAATAAGCGATTACAGTGCATATTACAAGGTATTATTGCCGTTTTGAATTTTAAATTCAATTATAATTATTTCTTCGTAGCCTGTTCTTCAAGAAAACACCGCGCGGGCGAAACGATCTTCAAAATCTACCACCAGGACAGTAAAAAAGAAAGCGGTAAGACGGAAAAAAAGAAAAGTTTATTTTGACGTCTGTTCCGCGACTGATGAATACTACTGTGTGACTTTATTTCTTACATGAATTATGTTATTTTGCCACAGGCCGTGGGTCTCTGCTCTCGGCCACTGGCCAGGGTGCCAACCTGTAGAAGCAGCACCTGTGTGGAGACATTTCAGTAGCAGCGGGAGCAGTACGATGCATTACTGGGGAGGATTGGGAGGCTAGAGACACTCCTGAAAATGCAGAGGAAGGAGACAGTATGTTCCAGCAGTCAAACAGTTGAGCAGCTGTCTCCCGAAAAGTGCCTCTCCCCGCTGCTCAGGTTGCAATGCCTGGCGGAAGCTCTGCCCCCCGCAGAGCACACACCGCCTCAGGACACTCCATCCCGGCCTCTCCGCTCACCACCGCGCAGGAATTTGTTGATGCTGTCCCCGCCGTCTATCTCCCCCCAGGAAGCACAGCGGAATTCACAGCCGCCAGTGGGACGAATAATTCTCCCAGATGTCCAACTGCTACCCATCACTCAGGAGATGGAGGGGGGGTTGTACTAGCAGTGCATAGACGGGAAAGCAAGAGCCGACTGCTATGCCGCCCTCGTGTTTCGAAATCTTGTGACTTTTGAAATTTACTGGGGGTGGACCATGTCTGTAAATTTCGATGGGTCCAGAGGCAAAAGTGCCTTGCCTTGCAATCTCCGGGAAACCATTAGTAGCATGGTGAATCGGAGATTCTCAACCCTTACTGCGTGCGACTGGAAAAGAATTTGTGATCGGATCAATGAAATGCTTCGTAGAAGGAGGCGCTCTTTTCCTCTAGTCTAACAGTCTGTCCACAAACAAAACATTCCTGTTAGACAAGAGGAATTGAAAAAAAACAATTTTGTCAATGGAAACCGGTGTGTGTGTCTCTCTCTGCTGGATGTCTCGCTCACTCTCTGCTGAATGAATAAAAGTATTTTATTAAAAACGCGTTTGCGTTTGTCTGGTATTTACTTTGGTCCCTTTTAACTGTTTTTTGATCTACTGTATTGCTTTGAGATGCCACTTTTAAAGGTGATATGTAAAATAAAGTTTATTATTATTGTTATAGAGAAACATGATCAGATTTTCCCTGGTTCAGAAAAAAAGATCTAAAGTGCTACACATAACTTTCTTAATTCGATGTATTTAAAGCAGTGAACTACTGTAGGTGTAACATACAATCATTCAGAAATACAATCGAGAATAGTTTTGTGGTGTTTGTTTAGATGAAACGTTCCTAAAACGTATAACGTAACAAAATTAAAGACGATTAAAATCTGTAATCTTTCCACTTGTACTGTATGTCATCGGAAAGTTTCTGCTTTGTGTAAGGATGTTATCAAAAAGCAATCTTAAGTGGTGAGAAAGCTGTGCTCAATGTATTTAAGGGACTTAAAAGTAAAAGGAGATGCTTCATATTGCTTGACTAATTTTAAAAACTAAGTTATAAATGCAGACGCTCCCTCGGTGCCGCGCCGGGTGTAAATATCAAAATATACATTCATCCCGGGCAGAGGCCGAAGAGCGCCCGGCTGGGGTGCACGGGGAAGAGCAGGACAGGAGTGAAAGGCAAGGTTTAGGAAGGTGTACAATCTGGGCAGGTATAGATTACACTTTTCTAAAACGTATTTGAAAAATAAAAACGATTACAATCTAATCCTTCCACGTTTGATCCCAAAATCCCAAGAAATATAAATCTAAACGGGTAGAAAGCTATGCTGAAAGTTTATTAAGATACTTAGAAGACAAAGATACTGTATCAATTTATGTTGCATTAGCCTGATTATGATAAAAAACACATATAATTAAACACACGTTTGCGATTTAAATCAAAACACGATTTAAATCAATGTAAATAATTATATTGTAACGCACACTGTCCAGCCTCCATTTCTCTATAAAAATTTACTCTATTACACACACACACACACACAATAGAAGCAGGACGCAGAAGTAGGGACCGTTGTCAGAAGGGAAGAAGGTGACTATTCATTGTTATCAAAAATGACTTAGAATCGATCATGTTGTGATCATAAAATAAAATCATGTTGTGATCATTGTGAAATAAAAAAGTCAATTGATTGTCCATAATATCGCTATTCTATTTTTTCGAATAAATGTTTGTTAAAAGAAAAGTCCAGCACCAGCTGGATTTGAACACACAACCCGTGAGTTGGTAGTCAGGCACGTAGACCAGTAGGTTACAAGGGAAGTCGCATGAAGAGGGAGGCAAAACAGCCCTACACAGCCCTGTAGCAGTACACAAATATAATCATATCGTTATTAAATTCTTTAGATACGCGATTCCATATTATATTAGCAGAAAAGCTTAAAACTACCACTTTTTCACACGCTATTTCACATGCTAGTTAAATACTTCGATGCTTAAAATTGTTAGGGAGAAATGGAATACCGGTGTGTATTTTTCCTTTAAAGTACCGATTCCTGGAATCTGACTGGCTGACACCCTTCTGAAGTGGTTCCATAAAATCTGGTATACGGAAAAGAAAGCGTTGATAAAAAAAGCCTGGATTCTCATGTATCTCATACAAGTATCTTTTAATACAGTCTTTGCTGTGCTCTTGAGGATCCTTGTGATATTTTGAGCTCTAGTTGAATAATAAGTGTCGCATTTTAAATCATTTTCGTAGTTAGAAATTATGAAACGCCCTGTTAAAAGCAAGGGAGTTTTTATGCCCGTTGAAGTAAAACAAAATGCCTGACAAAGTATGGCTTGGACAGATTCCAAGTGCTTGTACAAATGTGCTAAAGAAATTATACTTTGAGTATACAGCTTGTCCAAAGTCATTCATTATTAATACTATTAGTAATATCTTCGGTAAAGGCTTTGATGCATAAATATTTCTGATAAAGGTAGGTTGTGTACTTTTGTCCAACTGAACAACCTTGCTTTCATAAAATATACCAACATTTTAATGACTGATGATTAACATGCTGTAATACACAGTTCAAAATTAAAAGCTCAAATGCTGTTCATGAGAGGTTAAGCTCCCCCTGGCGGTTTTACAAGGTGACGCCAGATAGTTTCCGGCATGACGTCAAATGACGTGATTAACCACGTGATACTGCGTGATACTGCGTGACACCGCGTGATACCACGTGATGCCGCGACACGCCCACCGGGGTATGCCGCGAAATACCCCACCCATTTTGAATGGCTGCATCTGTACTCACAGCAGATCCGATTCTGTTTAAGAAAATAAATGCACCAGTTCTGCCATTGCTACAGACAGTTCTAAAGAAGTTCATCTCAAATCTTTCGGAGATCTAATCCACGCACTGTACGTCTACAGTATGTGGTTTGTTTGTTTATTGACGATATTTATACAATATTAAGTTTTTAATGAAACGGATTGAAATACTTTTGTTTTTAAAAATTTTAAAAGCTGAAGTTTACAATTAAGCAATTGTATTGCAGTTTACATTAAACAATTAATGTGTAGTGAACATAGCTTTCCAAGGCACTATAATAAATGTTATTAATTTTATTGTTGTATACAGTACAGTAGGTAGTATAGGGCATTTTGCCTACTGGGCTTCATGTACAGTATAAACATCTGAGTTATTTTATCAATGCATGTAAAATGAAAATAAAATAGATAAAAATAATTTTAAAGTTTAAAGAATCTCAGGCCCTTAAGCATAGGCAAGATGATGGTCTGTCACGTGCATGTGTCTTTGAGGAGAGTCATGTCTTTATGATGAAATGCCACGTCCTTTCCGTCCTAAATGTTTTTCCCTCTTAAATTCAAATGGTGTCCTCAATTTACTGATAAAGCTGAAGACGTACAGTACATTGGTTCTGCAGCTGGTTAAAGAATAGAAAACAATTTCATAAAGTTGTTATCATTCTAATGATATCTGGCACAAAAACTATAGGATATAGTACACCTGGGTTCTGTACTGACTTCAAACCAACCCGCCCCATCCCCTTTCCCCTAGCCACAAACTGCAGACTGAGTTCCTGAAGTCAGATTTGCATTGTGGACATGTGTGTCTATAGCTAACAGAAAGCCCTTCATCAAGTGATGCATCTGGCCATTTTTATCTGCTAGGTGAGCTTAAATGTTGAATTAATTCTTGAGCTTTGGTGCCCTTTGTCTGTGTTCCACAGAAGTGGTATCCTTCCCTAGTTTTGGAGATGCTTCATTCAATCGATAGTCTGCCTGCAATGGTAAAGAAAGGGCCCTCCACTACTTGCTAGGGTCAGGGTTGGGGCCCCATTTGTAGCAGTTTGTTCCACATCAGACTGATCACGACATTTCAGCCAGGAGAGCATGCTCAGCACCAGTTCAAAGGGGCCTGTTAAACCTGCATGAAAAGAATGATATGTAAAAAACAGAAGAGGAGAGCAATATTCATTTTCTGATTTGAATTTAATTTGTGTATGTTGTCAGTATTATATGATTTTTGCACTCACTTAAAAATCTGATCCCAAGTAGACATTATGTCAGATGGTTATTAGCATTTGTAATTCGCCAGCTGTCTTGATGATGCTTGCTTTCAGTTACTGCTTGGCATGAAAATCTGTTAGAAATATACAGTATAAGGTAACTGAATTGTTCTTCTTGTAGCTGCAGTATTAATGTAACCTCTTTTGTATAGTTTTGTTTTATTGAGCTTCTTGAGGTTAAGGGCTGTAAATTATGACTAAGACCTCCAGCTGGGGGCAGTCAGTGCTGCTCCCTCATAGCTCTTGGGGTCCATCTGTGTTTCTTGCCTGGGAAACCTGTTTGCATGCTCTCCCCATGGCTGCCTGTGCTTTCAGCAGGTACTCTGATTTGCTCTCACAGTCCAAAGGCATGCTGGTGAGGTTAATTGCTCCCTGTGTGCATGTGTGCCTTAGATGAACTGTTTTGTGTTAGGCTTGTGTTGGAATTTATTGGAAACAGATGGACGGGGTTTCTGTTGGAATGGAACATTTCCAAGCTAAATGTACAATACCTTTTTTTTTTCTTTTTTGTACCTGCAGTACCTTTAGTACATGGTAGCAACAAATGCACTACAATGCATACATTTACATGCATCCATTTACAAATCAAACTTACTGTACAAAGCTTTTTAACTTTTACTTTTACTAACTCAGAACCTATTTATCTAAAACTTTTAAGTGTGGCAAATAAGACACTTAAAGTGAGGGAAAAATGAAAAAAGAAGTTTTTGCAAACCTATTTTTTGTCTTGATGATTTTGTACTTTTTGTTAAGGTGACCTTAACAGGAAACAAGCAGCAGAAAAATCACAGTTGATATAAAAGGCTCAGTCCTTCTCTACCTCGTGGGAGGTGGTATCCCATTGCTTAGCAATGGAAACTCCAATTGATGTGCTGTGTCGAATATGCAACAGCACAGTAAATGCACTGTAAAAAGAGGATCCTATGGTATCCTATTTTCATTAAGACAAATTCACAAATATGTGTATACTGTGAGATAGAGAACCATTTAAAAGACAACAGATAGAATCAATTGCACTATTCATTCACGTTCATTTTATTGTTGCTCAGTATACAGTAATACATGTATATAAATATTATCAGTTCTGCCTCTTCAGCCTTCAGTTATGCCTTTTGCTGTAGCTCAGATTATACTGATCTAAACTAACAGATAGTCTTGCCCCGTTGCGTTTCAAACATATACATTTTATACAATCCATATACATGTACAAAAATGTAACTTATACATAGAAAGTATTGGTGATCCAATGAGATTCAATGACTTGGTTGATAAATCAATACTAAGAAGTATTAATTTATTATCTAAACAGGATACAACTCAAATTTAAATGATAATCACCCTAAATGAAAACTGAACAGTAATGCTTTTGTGTTACAGTTAATCAAATATTTAACATTTTTTCATTTCTTTAATAGAAAATATAGCCTGCAACAACAGGCTTCACAATACTTAATAGTCGAATAAAGTTAATATTCATACATGACACAGTAATTTCTAATTTTATAATTTGTATAATTTATAATTTGTAATGATTAGAATGTTGTCCCTTTCTGGTGACCTAAAAGAGACCTTTTATCCTCTCTTTATACAATCCTTTTTTGGTGTTAAATAATTAAGCCACACCTTCATACAGTACATGTGACACACATTTAGTGGGCATAATAATAGCAATGATTTACAAACACCATGAGGAATATGCTACAGTATAATATGCTGGAGCTAAATTTGCTTTTGTTTTAGAGTACCTTGTAATTTCCCTTTTAAGTGCTATAATCAATAAAGGGAGATTAAAAGACGATAAATATTTCTTTTTTATCTTCTTTTATATCTGAAACAAAACACTGGAATTTTCCTGTGCACCCTGAGTAACAATGTTGCTGAAGTGCCGTGGAGTCACCTGGGGGGGAGTGAAAAGTTTGCAGCTGTGAGTGAAATTTGACCAACAACAACCTAGAAAGCAAACCCCTGTAGAAAAGCTGAATCTCCAAAATCTTTAGGGCACAGGTTTCTTCCTTCCAAAAAATTGCTGTTCATGTCGTTCACTAAGCCTGTATGCAAACATTAACTGATATCAATGTTTATCTGTACTGCACATTGTACGTATATGAAGACACAGTAAGCCAAAGCAAAGTCATGAATCATACAAGAAATACTCTAACATAATGGGAAAAGTCATTTTTAGACACAGTCTCCTTGTATATTCATGTACTGTTTCACAGTGCTTTAGATGGCATTGTAACAAAATTATATTAGTTAATCCCAGGGACATTCTCTTTTTTGTAATCTATTACCACATCTAAAAAACATTGAGATAAAGTCAGAGATTGTTTTTTCCTCTTACTACCCATCTTGTCCACTGTGTAAAAAGTGGGATACTGGAGTCTGATACATCATGCAGTTTAAGTGGAAATCTAAGAAAAGGTGTGGTAGGTGAAAACAGGTACGGTATGTACTGTACATACTGTAGAACATATCCCCAGATGGCAGGCCTGAAATTGCTTGTATATTTATAACACAGAACTTTATTTCAGAGGAATGTAATGGAGCTCATGACATTTATTTTAAAGAAAAAAATATATAAACTACAAACCGTCTTTGAAAGATGTACCGACAGGTGGAATAATAAAAAAGTTACTGAGAGAAAAACTAAAGATAACCTGGATCTTCTTTAATTTATATTCCCAAAAGACACTTCAAACAGAATAAATTTAATAACAGACTCGGCAATAAAATACAGCATGGAATATGACAGCGGTACTTTATTGTAGTATTAAGGGGCAAGAAGGGGATCTGATGTAATATAGATAGAAGAAGATACGGACCAAACCGGCAGTGCTATAATATAAAACCCAGCATGTAGACTGGCTGATTAAAACACATAGGGCTGTACTGTAATGCATTCTGGAGGTTTTGTTCTTAAGGTAGCACTTTCTGTCCTATATTTTTCAAGTATAGTGGTCAATATATTAATATTTTCATTATTAATTATTCTTTAGGTTAAAGCTAGATTGTTTAAATTGAAACCTCGGATCCCCCATGCTCCTCATTGCCCTACAGTATATTATCTTTACTTTAGGTGTCTTTTTATGAGCAGCCAAGAATTACTTGTTGATTTTGCATGTTGTTTAATGTTAAGTGATAGCTAAAAGAAAAAAAAAACGAATCCAATTAATGCTTATTTTACTTTTCAATAGACAACGTTCTTTTGTTCCACTTCTCCCACTTTGGAATCTCCAATTGTTAATGAGTGCAGATTTTTTGCTACCACTCTTGCATAACATCAGGGTGGGTTATGTTCATGTTGGGTGGGTCAATGTTGTTATATTGTGATGGCTGTTAAATGGAATTGTATGGGTTAAGGAAGACTAACAGTTGCCTATGTGTGAATTAGCCAAGTAATGTGATATTGAAATCAAAAGAGCTATTTTTAGGGTTGTATGTCTGGAGAGGGAGATGTGCTTGTAATGGCATTGAGTGACGTGATTGACAGTAAAACATCTATGATATAGTTTTGATTATTCAACACTCATTTGTAGAGAATTTTTAATGTTATCATGTTGATTTTTGTCAAATGATTGTACCGTATGTCCTTAACATGGTCAAAACTAATTTTTAAGAGCATAATTTTTAGCTTGCTTCATTTGAACCTCACAACACACCATCGGGTTACCTTCTCTTGTCTTACAAACAGAGAAAGGGTCTTAACTGACCAAGCAGTCAGGGTGCACATTTGTCATGGTTCTCCATACTTGGGAGTGTTTTGGAAAACCGGGTCCAGAGGGAAGATCATGCCCTACTTAAAACAGCAACATGGTTGAGCTTCAAGGCACTGTATCTCATTCCCATGTTGCACAGGCCCAGCGTTGCTTAGCTTCTAAGATCAGCTGAGTTTAGATTAGATTTGAACTTTTTAAAGATGCAGTTATTTTTTTCTGCAATGTAGTAAAGATGCTGCTACCAGTGTCTTTGAGGAAGACTAACAAAATTGATTCAAGTAGAATAAGTGCTTTTATAAGAATGTTGGGTGGAAGACCTGGGATATACCCACAAACAGGCATGTTGGTAGGGGAGGCAGCACACCTTTTTGACAATTAAATTAAATGTTGACTTCTTCTTGTTAATATGACCGGTGTCAAAGGGAATACAACATGCATTTTATCCTCAGAAGAACCTATATTGTGTTGTCTACCGCTCGTAATCTTTATTGATTGTGCTATAGAACATCCATACTTACTGTACCAAGGTTTCACACAGGCACTGATTCTACTGTGTCACATCACCTTCAGCAGTAATATTTTTACTTCCTACACCTATTGATGATTTATATACTTTATTTTACATTTATTGTAATGGCACTCACGTAAGAGTTTCAAAGACATTTTTCAAAGACAGAGTTTCAAAGGACTGAAATGTACTTCTTGTTAGGATTTTACATATGTTTTGAGGTTGTTGTAAAAATGATAGGAGTGTCCTCCTGTATTTTTATTCTTCCTTACAAACTGTGTAGGGATTGACATTTTAGCAAGTCAGGGTGCCCTACTTCTGCTCCTTGTTTAATGGGTAATTTAACACAGAAAAACAAAATAGGTGCATGTATTTGGAAGGAGCAGGAAGAAACAGAGTACATAGAGAACATCTATGAGTATACTGGAAGACCTGCAAAGCCACACAGAAAATTCCTCAGCCCAGAAGTGAATTCAGTACCCTAGAGCTCTGAGGTGGCAGCATAATCCACCACATCACTGTGCCATCTGTATTGTTACTTTTATTAATGTTGTGTAGTTTGCAAAACAGTCTTCCATCTGTTGTAATACTGTATATCAGGTTACTTGTTTTCTGCCTTTTCAGGTTTAACTATTTAATCAAATCTGAAATGTGATCATTTCTATTTGTATTTGTTGATCATGCATGATTCTATTAGTATTGTTCAAATTAATTGTCATTTAGCTTAATGTAATCTGTTTGCATGGAGATTTTATATCTTGTGATGTGAATGACAGTATTTTGACTTTTTTTAAGCTTAAGTAGTGGTAAGATAAATATAGTATCAGCAAAAGTCCCTTCCATACACTGCTAGGGAATTGATAAGAAAGCAGTCAGCCATGTTTCACCAATCTATAGGAAGAAAATTAAAATCTCCCATGATCACCACTTCTTTCTATCTATACTAATTATATTTCCTTACTAAGACTATATTATAGCTAGCCTGAACCAGGCCTCTGCTGTGTTCTTGTCATGAATCGCACTGGTGCATGTAAGCGCTCCCACATTCCCACGAGCTCTTCTCTCCCCAAACGTTCACACACCAATCTTCTCAGCACTATTTAAACCCTCACTAGTCTTCCTTTCCTTGCTCACGATTGAGGTCTCCTTCCTGAGCTCCGTACTCGTACATTCCCTACCCGCAAATACTTGTTATTAGACTCCTGCCATTTCGACTCAACACTTCCCTACAACTACGTCTTCGCCTCCCGATTTGGTACCGACGAACCCTCGACTCCTTCCCGGATTTAGACCCCAGCACTAGTACTCAACCATGTCTTCGCATCCGGTCTCTACTCCTAACCTTCCTATCTGAAGAGCCTCACATAGGATCCCAATCCTCCGAAGTTTGGTCCTCCTTGACAGTTCTACTGCAGAGATATAACAAAATGTTAAGGGAGAACGTTCCAGGCAGAAATTGGCTCTGGTGCCAAGATCCTTGGGATCTGTGGTGTGGTGTACGTCTAACACTGCTCCTTATAACTATTTTTTTGTTGAGTCTGACATCTATTGATTCTGAAACCCTTGATTCATCCATGTCAGATTCCTGTGCAGGAACAGATCTGAACTATTGTCAACTATATAGTGTCTCCTTAGCTCTGCATATCCATTAACAATTTGTTCAATCACCTTCTGTCATCCATGTTTCTATGGGTGCGGTCCTTCAGATGTGGAGAGCTTCAGTACAGCTCACGCTGTATGAAACTATTCTCAGTACATGTGACATAGATACTAGAACTGTATCCCTGGCCACCATGAGACATTTCTCCAAGTTTGTAAAATGTTGACCTTCAAGTCTCTGACACAGCACACCTATTGCCAATCTAAATTCCCTCTTCCAAACCCCATTAATACAAATCAAATAAAACTAAGAAACAGATAAGATTCTCCAAATGATATCTCCAGATCACTAACACCTGTTTTGTCACACTTTAACTCAACACCACTCTATAATGTAGTTGATGTATAATGTATAATGAAACAATACAAAAAAAAAACATGCATGCAGTCCATTTCTCCTCCAGTAAAACATGCAATACAAAATGTTTTTCCTTTGGTTCACTTCCTATGATATTGCACTGAATGGGAAGGAGGAAGCTTGGACAACCGTCAGTCCATCACAGGGCACATTCACAAGGGGAGAAATTAAGATACACCAATCTACTCAACCAGCATCTCTTTGGAATGTGGAAACTGGAGCACCTGGTGAGAAAACAGGTAAACATAGAAAGAACATACAGTACAAACTCTGCAATTAAAACATCCAGTTCCAGAACTGAACCCAGAAGGACCCAAGAGCTGTGAGTCTGAAGACTTTTTTTCTGGATAATTAATAGTTAATCAGATTTTCAAAAAGACAACCTCAAATTAACTCTGAATCTTACAGAGGGTTGATGATCAGATTAGTATGTTTTTTGCATCAGGTCAGGGATACCATGGAGTACTACAAGTGCAGAACAAATTCAGAGCTAATGATTCCATGGTGCTCACATAATAAATGTCAAAAGAGATTATCTCTCTGATTGAATTTTCATCCATCTCCTTAGAGACCAGCATGACATTTTTTGAGAAAATATTCTTTATCAAGTTTCTTTCTTGAGATTAAATCATTCAGCTGTACACTCAGTTTATCCACTACTATCCTGCTTCAGCTTCTGCTTCAACAATATGTCTGGATAGCTTGCTCCTGGTCCATACCCCAAAAACATTGTTTTCCTCCTCTCTTTGTTTATATTGTATATCACGGAATGCACTTTTAAAACACTTTCCCAAAAACATAATTTAACAACATCAGCTCACCTGCATAACTCAGTAGTGAAATACATGTTCCAAAATTCAAACAAAAAGGCTAATTCCTGCACATTGCACATTGTTTTGCACAAGCTTGTATAAAAATAATTTGTCATAATTGTGATCTATTACCACATACTGTATATAAGGAACATACATAAACGTGGTACTTAAAATAATTATTCCGACTTTATGCATGCATGTTTCTGTGAAATCATCAATAGAATATCCCAATTATGAAATCAATTTAAAGCTGGTATTTTTAATTAGAAACCTTTAACTACTAATTTAAAAACCAGAAGACTAGTTAATAAATCACCTGAAGCACTTGTGGAAAATGCCTCTCACACCTGGTGAATGGGTTCCTGTCATTTCTACCCACTGGGTGCATGATGAATCAATACAGAGTTTTACAGCTGGTTTTCAACAAGTATTAATCTCTTCAATCACTGTCATTCTAATTCCCTTCCGGAAACACAATCTAAATAAGTTAGTGTTTACAGTATTTTCTGCTTTTCTATTGGATAACTTTTATAACTGTAAAGCTTTTTGTAATGTGTCACATATGGAAGTGTTATACAAATGACAACGTTCAGGTGTCTGTGAAGCAGAAGTCTCTTTATTACATATGCATATGGAAGTCCGGCTTGCAACCACCAGACTTAAAAATATAAGTAGCTGAAGATGATACTTTATACCTTAAAGCAAAAAGAGTTACTATGACACATTCTAAACAAATGATAAGACAGCAACACATGCCAATTAATTATGTCTAAGTTGCAGACTGGACAACAGTTAGTTCTTTTCATGTTCTGGGCGTACAGCCAGCTTACCAAATACATGCCCTTTATCTTACTGACCAAGGACAGGCAGCATCTTTATACATTTGAGCGCAAAGCCAACTTCAAGACACTAGACTGCATACAGTAGTTTGCAAAAAATACAAAAACAAGAAATGATATTATTATCTCACTTCCCAGGTGGCTCTCTTATCTCTTCAGTAGAGATGATTTTTCTCATAAAGAAATCAATATCCTAATTTTTAATTGTGTTGTAATTAGTTGTAATAATAATAATAATAAACTTTATTTTATATAGCACCTTTAAAGGTGGCTTCTGAACAACTATAAATAAGAAGAATACACAAGATAAAACACAATTACAATATGTAGAGGAGACTGTGGATGGTGGTTCTAAGAAAAGCAGAGGGGTGAAGAATGGAACGAGTTAAGTAAAGGCTTTTTTGAAGAAGAGGGTTTTGAGTCTGGATTTGAAGGAGTTTAGAGAATGTGTCTCTCTGATATCCTTGGGGAGAGAGTTCCAGAACTTGGGGGCATAACAGGAGAAGGCCCTATCACCCATACAATGTAGACGGACTTAGGGGACAGTAAGGAGAGCAGAATTAGAAGAACGAAGGTTGAGAGGTGGGGAATAGGGCGATAATAGTTCAGGCAGGTACTGAGGTGCCAAGCCATGCAGAGCCTTATAGGTGAGCATGTGGATTTTAAAGTCTACACGGAATTTGACCGGAAGCCAATGCAAGGACTCCAGGATAGGAGTAATGTGAACACTTGCACTAGACCTGGTCAGGATTCTGGCTGCTGAATTTTGGACAAACTGCAGTTTGTTCAGAGAAGATTTAGATACCCCAGCGAGTAGAGCATTACAGTAGTCCTGTAATAATAATAATAATAATAATAAACTTTATTTTATATAGCGCCTTTAAAGGTGGCTTCTCAAAGCGCTTTACAGGATGACAATAACAATAAATAAGAAGACTACAACAATAAATAAGAAAAATTTCACAAGACAGGACACAATTATAATTACAGCAATACAACAATAACAATAGAGGAGACCGTGGAAGATGGTATTAAGAAGAGCAGAGGGGTGAAGAATGGAACCAGTTAAGTAAAGGCTTTTCTGAAAAGGAGGGTTTTGAGTCTGGATTTGAAGGAGTTTAGAGAAGGTGACTCTCTAATATCCTTGGGCAAGGAGTTCCAGAGCTTGGGGGCATAGCAGGAGAAGGCCCTGTCGCCCATACAATGTAGACGGGCTTGGGGGACAGTAAGGAGGGCAGAATTTGAAGAGCGGAGGTTGCGAGGTGGGGAGTAGGGCGATAAAAGTTCAGACAGGTATTGAGGTGCCAAGCCATGTAAAGCCTTGTAGGTGAGCATGAGGATTTTAAAGTCTACGCGGAATTTGACCGGAAGCCAGTGCAAGGACTCCAGGATAGGAGTAATGTGAACACTTGCACTAGATCTGGTCAGGATTCTGGCTGCTGAATTTTGGACATACTGCAGCTTGTTCAGAGTAGATTTAGATACCCCAGGGAGCAGAGCATTGCAGTAGTCAATTCGAGAGAATACAAATATGTTGATCAGCTTTTCAGCCACAGTTAATGATAGCATAGGGCGTAGTCTTGCGATATTTCTAAGGTGAAAAAAAGATGTTTTGACAGTATGCTGTACATGTGGGTCGAATGTTAAGCCAGAATCGAATATAACCCCAAGGTTTTTCAATTTTGATTGGAGCTCAAGTACAGAGCCATCTACAGACAGGGTTACAGGACTGGCTTTGCGAAGTTGATGGGGGGTACCAATAAGCATGACTTCAGTCTTGTCACAGTTAAGATGAAGGAAGTTTTGAGTCATCCAAATTTTTATGTCAGAGATGCAATTAGATAGAATAGAGACAGCCACATCAGTGTCGGGTTTGGTATGGATGTATATTTGAGTATCGTCAGCGTAAAAATGAAAGCTGAGGCCATGTGATCTTAAAAGCTGACCAAGTGGGAACATGTAAATGCTGAAGAGCAAGGGGCCCAGTATTGAGCCCTGAGGGACACCAGACTTGACAAGACCAATTTCAGACCTGTACCCATTGAGAGAGACAAAGTGACAGCGATCAGTGAGGTAAGACTTAAACCATTTGAGGGCAGTGTCAGAGACTCCAAACACAGTCTCGAGACGAGAAAGCAAGATGTTATGGTCAACAGTGTCAAAGGCAGCACTGAGATCAAGAAGGATGAGTATGGAAAGAGAACCAGAATCAGAAGCTATTAGGAGATCGTTGGTGACTTTGACTAGGGCGGTTTCTGTGCTGTGAAGTTGACGGAAGCCAGATTGGAGGGGTTCGAAAAGGTTGTTTGTCATGAGGTGGTTATGTAACTGAAGTGTGACAGCACGTTCTAGAATTTTAGAGAGAAAGGGTAAGTAATGTAGTTCCTCTTCATCATCTGAGTGAGAAAAAAATATTGCTTAAAGGATGCATCTGTCCTTTTAGCAAGAAGATAAGTACTGTTCTGTTTTTATAATTATATCTCTGGTTCCATTTTTTCATTACTTTCAAAGTTCTTTTCATTACTTCAGCCATATTTACTCTAATTGGTTTTCTTATGAAACAAGAAAGGAATTCTGCATTGTCAAAACTTGTATTAAAATTCTCACCATTTAATTTTGTACCCTATTGGACTTGAGTATGTACTCTGAACATGCATTAGCATTGTGACTAGGCAACTCATGAGAAATGGAGATGGTTTTAGAAAAACCACAAACTTTTAATGAAAATAAATCCAAATAAACATTCAAAATTGAAAAAATATATATTTACCGGGCTAAAGGACAAGAGTGCAAGCAATGCATTTTCTGAGTCCTGAGGAAGAACAGATAAACAAGGTCATTCTCTTATAAAATGGAGTGGGAGGACCACTCCAGCTCATCAGCTTACTGACTGAATGACTGAATGAGCCAATGGGCACAAGGCTTCCTTTATATCCTTGCACCTCTCAATTCCTTAATTAGCCCAGTTCAGAAAGTCAGAACACAGCCCACTAATGAGATAGGAGCAGGGATCTGGTTCTCAATTTGTTATTAATTAGTGTGGTCTTGTTTTGTAGAGAAATGTGAAGAGGTGCATGATGTTATGTTTATCTCCAGCTAGGTTTCTATGTCGCCTACAGCTAGTAAAACTCTCTAAGTCAAAAGACCAATCATGCAACCAAGTATCATTACAACACCTTTGAAGCATCAGAAGATTATATCAGATTGTGTGAATGAGGAACCCGAATTCAACCCCTGAAAGAGGCTACAGTGTACAGTATGTAAAGAAACCAATCGAACTTATCCTGCATGTGTTCAGGAAGTGGAAGCACCTGTGGAAGAGCCTGTGAGCAAGCGGAGAACATGCAAACTTCACACTTCCAGATGTCCAAGGCCAGAACTGAGCTCAACAACTATGCTGCCCCCCTGTATGTATAGGTATTTTCAGAATGACTTTTCCCACTGTTTTTACATGGAAACCATGCTCTGGTAAATCTTACAAATGGTCTCGTATCTCCAGCTGCTCATCATTGTTTAAGAATCATCTTCTCTAAGTAAACTTTAGATGAAAAAGATATGAAAAGTACATGTAAAGAAGTATTGACACCAATATTTGCAACAGGTTTTAAGATTTTGAGATGAGTTTAATAACTTAAGATGCAGGGTGCCAATACATTATATTCACTGTAAATGTGGATTTTCAATTTAACTTCCTATCCTTTTCTATCTAGAGACATTTTGTTTCCTTTATACATTATAGTTACTTTAAAAAATGTGAATCAACTTTCATTTCACACAAATCACAGTGTTATTTTGTTTTAATTTTAGCTCTCACATTTCGTTCAGGAGCTTGTCTGTTTCTCCTCCATAACTCCATTAAATCTTGCTGGGCGGCACTGAGGAGCTGACAGTTTTATTTACACAGCCAGCTCCTGTGCGTCGGTGAGGTGAAACGAACAGATCAGCGCTTTTGGCAGCAGTGATATTTATTCTGTTTCGTCATTTTGCCTTTTTTGCTTTAGTTGTTAAATGTAAAAGTGCTATATGAGGACAATTGCTCGATTACCACAGCCAGTCTTGTAAGATAGAGAGCCTTGAAAAAGTGCTGAAGACATGGAACCCTTAAGTTGGTTCTGCACTTCAGAGCTAAACTTCACAGGGGGAAAAATGCTCTGAGCCAGGTTGCTAATTTTCATCTTTTCATCTTCATTGCAGTCTAGACAGAAGACAGATTTAATTATTGCTAAGAAAAAAGATATCCAAACTAAAATCTAGTATACTTACAAAACAGACCCATGGGTACACATTCTCATGAGCAAGGATTTCATGCACCATAGGACACTGCACTGACTCAATGTGCTGTTTTCTGTGCATAATGACTTGTTTATGTGGAATAACACTTTATGTAACCAGATTAAACTCCAGTATCTTCTGCCACTGTCCAAGGGAACAGGGTCCTGTTTGCATACAGGTAGGTTAGAAATGTCACTGCTCCACGAGAGAGGTGCCGTTTTCATCACACAGGTGTCACACTCGTAAACCCCTCCTCTTAAGGAGGCTCTAGCCCTTCCTTGTTCTATACTCATCCCCTGCACCTGCCTCCAGTTCCTGTCCCCCGTCCTATAAAAACCAGGCGTTCCTGCCAATCTGGGCTCAGCTTTGGATGATGGACGCCTTGAAGCCCGCCTACCTGCGAGTCCAGGAGTGACTCCGCGGCATCGCCTCTACAGCGTCCTGACCTTCTGGGTCTGGGACTGGAGCGTCTGGTCCCGTTACCCCCTTTTATTCCCCCGACCCTTCACTCCGGCTTTTAACTGTCAGGATGGATTACCCGGTCTTGGACTTTTGCTACACTTATGGGTTTGCCTCGGACTCCTTTGGACTGTTTGCCTCGGCCACACCTCCCCTGAACACTAGCGCACCGTGGACATGCCCCCAGTTTTCCTTCCAGCCCCTTTGCATGCTTTTCCCCCTGTGTTTTCCTCACTCCTCCCTGGATTGTGTTGTCTGCATAGGGTACTGAAAGAACGTTTCTTTACAGCAGGCGTTTGAAGAGGCTGCTTTACTCTGTGGTCCTGTAAGTTCTTACTGGACCCCAAGACTGCTTTACCAACAGATGCAAATAGAACAACAGAGGCATGGATTCTAATATTGTTACAATTATTGTCACAATAAGTAGAGTGTGATGCTTGTTTCTTGCATAAAACAATAAAACAAATTCAACTTTCTGTTCTTCTATAATGACCTGCACTCTCAGGGTCACGTTAACTGGGAATGTTTAACTGCATGAAGACCTTCAGTCACAACAGATGGAGCTGTTTATCACCATGATTACAAAAAATATTTGTAAAGTACTTAAAGTTATATTTACATCACAGTGAGCCTTAAATCTCCATTGGAGACTCTTTTTTTTGTATGCCAGAGAATGCTAAAACTGAGGTTTCTGTTAATTTCAATTACAAAAAACCCAACATCTGCCTGTAAAAATTATTTCAAATCTCACCCTTTCTTCTGTCCACAGTGAAAGTGATACACTGTGATCAATTAGCTGTTTCTCTTTGTAAAAACAGTTTTACCTAATTTACAATTGCCTGGAAACCCTTTCTGTCCGATTGAAAGATCCATTATTTAGATACTCTCTATTACATTGGCTGTGTTTTTCTGTATTGCAATGTGGCTGTACTATATTAGGTAAAAACAGTGTTCAGATGTTCTGGAACATGAGCAGCAAGCTTACAGGTACAGTAACTCATCTAGGACAGGAGAGAAGGTTGATGGAGTTTTACACTGTTATGCAGCTGCCAGCATTTTCTAGGGTTGCTTTCTAATGAAGAGTGAAAGCTGTAGAAAACGCAGAGTGAAGATTCGGGTTAGGACAGGTTCATATGGCACATTGTTGAATTGTGAGAAGACGCTTCTGTTACCTACCTGCAGTTTGATACCATTCATTCTTTGTAGTTATATTTTCATGGAGATTTTAATGAAAGTGTGAGTGAGTGTGAGTGAAAGTGTGAGTGTAAACTTCAATGCTCCAATATTGCGCAAAGTCATGTAACCTTTGGTTGATGTTATTAATTCTGAACTATAAAAAGGTACAGATCTGGTTTTCAAGAAATGCAAAACTAACAGGGTCACAAAAGTATCCACAGGTGACATGCAAAATAGTGAATTTGAGGCAAATCATATTCAGCTATTAAGGTACCTATTATGTAGCTTGAATTAGTCTCACTTCACAGTTCTGTCCAATGACTTAAAGTTGTTTCAAAGGTTTATTGTTACACTGAAGTCTATATATATTCATCATGAATAAACCAAAAATGTGTTGCTGAAGCCATGTGTAGGAGTCTGAGTATAGGCTGAAAGACGTACATTACCTGTGCTTAAAAAAATCAATATTCAATAAAAAGACAAATATGTATATTGCAGCACTTGTTGCCACTGAGCCTGTTATTGAATGCAATTGCTTAAGTGGCTTTTGCTTTGTTCAGATCTTAAGTACTCATTTTGATCACTGAAGAGCAGTGCATAGTGTAATTCAATCTACTTTTTTTCTAAGCAGCTTCACATCACTAATTGAAAACTTTTGCAATTAGAGATAATGGTTGGTACACATTATCAAGTGGAATGTTAATTTTGTTGATGATTAATTGTGAAGCTTTAGTCAAAAAGGAACTGAGAAAGATGGTCACATTTTTTGGTGTACAGATTAAACCACCCACAAATGTCAAATGACAAATTTAAGTTGCATTAACATACTGTAACTACTACAGAGGGCTAAATCACATTTCTGTTGAGAAAACCTTGTTTTATCTAATAGCTATTTAACTTTGTGCTCAGATGAATAGATTCTTTAATTCCAAAAAATGTTTGCATAATTCTGAGTGTTAAGGAAGTAAATACTGTACATACCTATCATTGGGTTAGGGTTACAAAAAACATGAAATGTTGACTGCAATTATACAGTACTTCTAGATGCTCCTTAAATAACAACATTCAGAGAGTTAAACCAGTAAAACAGGTTTTCTTACAACTTTTGATCTGACTCAATTTTGGAATTAATTTACTATACGCTGCCACATAAGCAGCCAAAACTCTCAGAAATAGAAGATACAGATAAAAGAAATTATCTTGTCCTAAAGTCCACTTGGGACCCAATATCCAGCACTGAGCGTAAAAATATCTAAGTAGCGTGGGTATGCTAACGTGTTCTTACACCTTTTGATTTGACTTACAGTAATTTTGAAATTTCTTTACAGTACACCGCCATATACAATATAAGCAGCCTAAAGTCTCTGAAAAAAAAAAGTTGCAGGTAGAACAAAATTATCACTCATCCTAAAGTCCACTTGAGGCCCTAAAATCCAGTACTAAGTGTAAAAAATGTCTAAGTAGCGTGGGCTTGGGTTTCAACAGAGCAATCCTGCAATCTGTTTCAGAAGCTCTCCAGTTATCATATTTGAAAATGCTCTTGCAATAAAAACATATGAGTCTAAATCAATCAAAACCATTGAAAAGAACTCTGGGATATTCATGTTCTTCAATAATATCTTTCTTTAGGTATATTTTCAATCAGGTGAAAAATGCTTCACAAATATTGAAATGAGGCTGTATTTCAGGCCAGTGTAGGGTTTATGTCACAAAAACAATTTAGGTTGTTTACAGTAACATATCTAATTGCACGTTACACGACAAACTTACAGTGTGAGAGTTTATCCAGTACGACAGGTATTCTAACACCTTTTGAAATGATTCAGTTTTGGAATTTGTTTACAGTACGCTGCCACATAGGTGGAACAAAATTACCACTTGTCCTTAAGTCTACCTGGGACCCAAAATCCAGCACCGATAGTAAAAAATGTCTAAGTAACATGGGAATGCTAACCCTAACCCAGGTTAGCAAAGCAATCCTGCAATCATTTTCAGCCACCCTCCAGTCATCAGATTTGAAAATACTCCTCAAACCAAAAATTATAAGTTTAAAACAATGAAATAACATTGAAAAAATGTCTTGGAAGTGTATCATTTTAGTGTATCGTAATTAGGGAAATTTTCAATCAGCTGGAAAACGCTGTTAAAATTTTTTACTTCCTTGTGCTGTTCAGAACAGTTTAAAGTAAATAACATAATTTGTCTTGCATAGTTCACTAAGTCATGTTTTCATGATTTTAGCCTCTTTGATCTGAATATTAAATGGTACATTATGATGCCAGAGAACACTGACAGCTCAGGTAATTGAGGAAGTTGGTCAAGTAAACATATAAATGTGAGTTTGCCAAGAGCACTTAGATCATGTAAGCTTTGCAAATTTAGAGCTTTAGTCAGTAAAAGAGATGAAAAAGTAATTTTTTCTCATGTGCCCATCAGTGTTTGCAAGCTCGAGTAAAATTTCAGTTTGATGATAATTGCTTCTGAGCAGCCTCACCCCAAGACCATTTCTTGCCTGTGGAACTCTTTAAAAAAACAAAAAATATATATGATTTCAAAGCACTATTGCTTGTTACAATACTGGGAACATCTTTTTAATATTATTAAAAGATGGGAAACTACCCCAAGGCTATGTGGATATTTATTTTATACGAAATAATAGAAATGCACAAGCTGGTAGCATGATTACGTTTCAGGCTCATTAACCTGAGTGATCATTATAATTCCAAAAATGGTGTATGAAATGAAGCACAAAATAAGAAGTTATCCTCTGGAGTCACCTGTGGTCAGCCTCTGTTTATTTCCTTTTCTGGGTGAGGATGCTATGGTGTGGGTATGATGCATCTTCTCTTGTAGCTTGAACTCAGTACACTGTAAATTAGGAGTCTCCAAACACATACTGAAAAGCTCCACTCCAGCAGGTTTTATACTGTAGGTGGCCTTTAAAGAGACAGAAAACCAATTACAATGGATATTTCATCAAGGTGCTGCAGTTGTTATTATCTGTGAAATGAAGAATTAGTATACTGTACCATATCCTGATTAACACGTGTCCAAGACAAAAGTAACAGTGATAATGAAGATCTCTGAAGATCTTGTTTTGTAGGAATTGGTACTGTGATCATATTAAAATACCATAATTACGACAACGTATACTTCACGTTTAAAATGTATCACAAAAATAATTACTTTACTAAATACACTATGTTTTCATAAACTACTGTACCAGTTCAAGTGAAAGATCCTGTTAAATTTGATGTGCAGGGTTCTCTCATAAACAGTAACCATCAGACGTTTAAATACAAGACATAAAGTACGGGTGGGCTAATCCTTCAGCTGATGATCCTTCATGCTGATGTCAGCATGCCCTAACAAAAAAATAACTTCTCTTATTATTTATTTCTTTAAATTATTTCTTAATTTCTTAAAATGATGCCATCTGTGGATGAAGCTCCATGTGCCCGCCTTTCAACAAGGAAGCTGAAAATCTTGTGAGTTGTCCGATAAACCATGACTAAAATGTTGATTTCCCTTATTATAAGTCCTGTCTTTCCTCTAATCATGTCAAGGTACCGTACACCATTCCTACCATATGCAGAAGCAGAAGCTTAATTAGATGAAATACAGTATAACCCCGTCTCTCTCAGTGCAGCTTGACTTAGCAGAATATTGACACTTTTGCATCTTAAACTGGTGATTTTTGACATAATAAGTGCATGGTAATGTGTACTAGAATACCAAATAAATACTACACAAATGCCAGTTTTATTATGCAGCTCTTTTATACAGTAAAACAATTGCAACGCAGATAAGGTAGACGTAGTAGTGATTAATATATGCAGCCCTATATCTATATTTGATATATATAGATATATATATATTGCTTTTAGCCATGGTTGCGGTTGAGGACCACTGCTATAAACAATTCAAACCATCTGGCCCTAGGGGCTTGGTCCAAGGTGTCACGATTGTAGTCCCTCCCCCTTAAGGGCGCTCCGGCTCTTTCACTTCGTACTTGATTTTGTGCACCTGCCCCCTGTTTCAGCCTGTTCCCAGCCCACCTTAAAAGCCAGGCGCCCACTCAGTAAGGGGCTCTGCATTGATTCCTGTATCGTGCGAGCCAGGGACCTAGAATCTCCTGGCTCCGTTATGGTTTTATTTTCTGTTCCTGTTCCCCGCCGGTTCTGATCCGGTTCTTGTTTTTATCATGTCTAGTCTCGGATGGACGGCTCGGCTTTGGACTTTGCCCGTTTTGGATTCCCCGTTTGGATTACTTCTGGATTGTTTGCCCCAAACTCACCCCCCTGGACACCTGCGCACTTTGGACACGCCCCCCGTATTCATTCCCGACTCCTGCATGCCTTTTTTCTCTGTGTTTTCTCACTCCACCCCAGATTGTGTTGTCTGCTTTGGGCCCTGAAAGAACTTGTTCATTAAACAAGGACCTCAGTGATCAGTTCTGTAAGGAGATGCAGATCTGTGCTACTGATTTTATTCTGGACACTTTGAGTAGTTGCTCACGATGCCTTCAATTAAAGACAGTCTGGAGCCAAAGGAAGAAAAAAACCTTTTATTCATATTAAAGATTAGAACTGTGTTTACCATACCCGCAACAATCAAGTCATATAAGACTAAGCAGAATACCCTAACTGTAATTTAGGTTACATAAAAATATATGAGGTTTAAGTTTACAAACTAAAGTAAAAGACAAGTAACTAGAGCAAACAAAGTGAAAGATTTCAGTACAATCCACTTGTACCTAATTTTCTGAAGCACTGTCGATGAGCACAATGTTTTTAATAAGAGTTAATAAGGTGCAGTGGCTGTAGACTCATGTAGCCTGATGATGTCTAGCAAATGCTTACATTTCCTCCAGAAACTCTCAAGTGGCATGTTCTACCTGTGCTGCCACTTGCCGTATTTGAAAAGAAGTACCCATGGCATGAACACGTAATCGCACGGACTTTCAGCTGCAGTCACATCCTATAAGAAAGAAAGGAGCTTTATTCTCAGTGTTCAAAGGAAAGCCTCAAAGATTATATCCTTCTGTCCACTGACAGACAGGGTCTGTTGGATGTGAGCCAAATAAATGAAACTATATTGACTCCAGCCAACTCCATTTTTGAATAAGACATTACTGACAATAGCTCCTCTGTAAAAAACAACCCCCGCCCCCCCCTCCCAGCCACTACCCATCTAAATTGTACTTCAATGGTAATAAGAGCAGAATGACAAACATTTGATACTGTTGTGCCCTGGACACTGCAGCTGTTGAGCGGCTGCTGGGTGCATCAGGACTGTCATTGTTATCAGTGAAGCCTGCTCATTGGGGACTCTGCTACAGATACTGTAAGTCACCATCAATAAAACACGAATGATAAAGTCTTCTAAATTCTTTTTCTTCAGTCTTTTACTATTCCATTCTACACCTTTAGAGTGACTGCATCCCTGTTGGTATATATGTATATTTCTCGGAAATGTATATGATTCTAAATCAGAACATCATCAACATCCTCATCACCAGGATTGCTGGGGCAGTTACAGAGAGCTTCTTGAAAGTTTTATGAGTTCACATCTGATTTCCATCTGTCTGAGAACCTTGTCATGATGTCAGTGTTGTCTGCACACGCAGTGCATAGCTCCAATGTTAATCCAATACTCCAAATGGAATTTGTGGCTATGAAATGAATCCTTTAATGATGAGACATTCAATTTGTGTTGCACCTGCTTCTTTCTTGAACGAAATTTGGCAAATGTATTATCCACACAGTAGAGTGGATATTAAGACATCAGTTTTTAGAGAAAATATAATACTTGTGTTTGGAAGACACACATCTCTTAGATCAGTTAACTATGGGAGAATATTACTTTCCAAAGATTTATTTCCAGGTCTCAACCATATTTAGCAATACCTATGGAATTTTAAGGTAATTAACTCTTAAAGGGAAAAAATACAATTTTTATACTTTAAAGAATACAATGACATTCAAGCCTTATTTTTAAGTGACGTCTAAAATGAACTTTGCTTAAAATCAACCAATAGCTGAACCAATGCAATGCACCCAACCAGCTTGCTAAATTGTTTACTATACTTTTATCCTTCCATGTCCTTGTCAATGTTGAAGAAACATGAAGCAATTTAAGATTGTATTAATTAGCAGACTCCTTTCTAAGTAGGCGCAATGAAAGATAGATAATATGAAGGAAAGACTAACACTACAAGGGGAATGCTGACAGCACCATGAACAAATGAATAATTTGGGGAAAAAACAACACCCATCTTTCTGAATGTTTGGCCTTGACTACAAAGAGAAGAAAAGCTGCTCTCAGAAAATCTTTCCCTCTCTCTCCTTTATATTTCCCTGGCATTGACTTGAAGGTTTTTCAGCAAGCCCCCCCCCCTCTCCCTCCCCCCACTGGGACTTGAAAGTGGAGCAGAAAACAGATAAAAATAAAAGTACGCTGACACGGAGCACAGATTTTAAAGATCGGTCCCCAGGTACCCAGTGCTGAGGTAATAAATCTATAGACGCTTTTTTCATCTGAGCTCTGTGCAGAGAGAGAAATACCTCAGGACATCAGCCATCATGGCAGCATGGAGTCTGTCTCCCACTGAAATGAACTGAGGAGGATAAGATAAGCATATTGTTTCTTTCAGTGAGACTTATGTCACTCAGTGTTGCTGAGAGAAGGAATGGGACCATCTCTCATGAAAACTGACCTTGTAAATCTGCATGGCCGTTTTGTTCTTTTATCACGGACTTCTTTTGCCTTTTCAGCTTTCTTTTGCAACGTTTTCTTGTGATTGTGAAACATTTTCACCGTGCTTTCCTGGATTAACTGTACAACACCCTTGTAAACATACAGTACTCCATAGGTCTTAAGCTGTAAACATATCAAATCATATATCATATTACCATGGTTAGCACAGTAAAAATAAACTTAAATGCAGGAAAGAACTTATGATAGAACCAATTATTATGGTACATTTTTTAAGGACTGATCCTTCTGAGGTCTGGTGTTTCTAGAAAAGCTTACGTAACAGAACTAACAGTGATTGATAATAATTCCACATGTTGCAATTAAAGAATGCCTTTTCATGTTTGACGTGGCATTTGATCCCGTACGTGTCACAGGGAGCCTGTCTTCCTAACTGGTAGACAAGAGAAGACCACAGATGCCAATGAAAAAAGCATTTGCACTAATTGTATTCCTCTGTCTCTGTTTTTATTTCGCTGTACTTGAGGTTCTCTATAAATTGCTGCTCATTATTCTCTAATTGGATGCTGGGATTTTTCTACCGGCTCCTTTGAGTTCTCAGGCGGTTTTCTCAGGCTTGGTATCGATATTTATCCAATTGACTTGGAAAAGGATTGAAGACAGACCGACCAAGCTTGTGCATTTGTATGCCAAGGTTTTCAAAAAGGGGCAAAGGGTATGCAGGCCAGCACAGTTTCATAAAGTATCAATCAAGTGAATTAATTCATTCAAGTTCTGAGTTAGTGTCTTCTCTGTCCTTTATTTAAATGCAGTTTTCTACACTCAAAAATGCAAGTCATTTTAATTCTACAATAATGTGTGAAACATTGTTAAGGGGTCTGGGGCAACTGCTGCAGGGCTTTTCAGTGCAAATTCTCAATGTGGTCACCACAGTTGTATCCTGGAGCAAAGTGATTGTACAGATAGCACAGATGCTTCAGTCAGCCAGGCTGTATAAATGAGTACAGCGATTGCTGAGGGGTTACTCTGCAAAGGAGTGAATATTACACTCTTAGTTCACTGAATACTAAGAAAACTGTGTTAAGCTACTGTACATAGTTTATTCCAAATGTTAAATGTTTATTCCAAAATTTAAAATAGAAGCATCACTACATACCATCTTCAGATTTCTGCACAGAAGTGTGAGTGTACCATAAGTTTTAATAACATTTGTATTCAAAGGTTATTTATACTTGAAGGGCTGAAAATTCCTCAGTCTTGTAATTTCTCTAGAGAATCATGCAGCTGTGCTTAGTGTCACAAGATGCAGCGAAAAATGGCATATTTAATACATGGGCTTCGCCAATAAGATCTATAGGTAGAATAATGTTTTTTTCTTTTAACTCTACAGTTACATGTTGACACTGTATCTGTTTCAATACAGATGTTTTCTGTCTTTAGTAGACAGGTTTGTTATGAATGGGAACAGAGGATGTGTAACAGTGGGGTGTGGTGCTGATGTCAGACATACTGGATAACCTGACAGCTTTAAATATCTAGTTCTCTCCAGCACAAGCCAACGGTCACTCTTAAAACTTAGGAATACACAAGAAAAAGGAAGAAAACAAACTTCACCTTAAACAGCTAAGCTAAACCATCATTAACAAAAGCTTAAAAGATGGAAAAGCTTTCTTCCTTAAAAAGTATAAATGAAAGCTACAGTATAATGCATTAGGTCACAGCACATATGGTTTCATTTACTGTATAGATGTCATGCATACACAAGTCACCCTTGTTAACTAATGTTGAATTAATACAAAATCCTGACAATAGGTCTAAATATGTAAATATCACATGTTGTACATGTTGTTAGTTTGACATTATACATTATTTAATATTTAATGCCAATAGATAATACATTGCTGCTCAAGGTATTTTTTTTAATCTGTGCTTAAAAAAGGAAACAGAATTGTGTTGTGAAAGGAGATCCCTAAAGCAGCTTTCATCCATTACTGAGAAGTGAAGCCAGGAGACTTGTTGGACTCAACTCTATTTTGTTGTGTGGAGACAAGTCTTGAAATGAACTGTGGTTATTTGTCTCTAAAAATCCAGACACTTGAGCTTCACTCATGCTGTCCCCTTGTAATGAAACCAAGAACACATCTGGGCAATCAAACATCCACAATTCTTAATATTAATAATCTTAGAAATGCAGAGCCGCCATAGGGCACCACCTCCACACTCTCTTTGGCTTTGTGCACTGAATCATGGCTTTTGAGAGGTCACATGAATATAACTTGTTTTGATTATAAGATTACTGTTACAATTTGAATGAGTTTTCTCCTCTAAGCAGCCTTCTCTTTTCACATCACACCCTGAAAGGCCACGTGTTACACCAGTACGATTTCTTACTTGTATGATGCAGTATGAAATGATGCTGAAGGTTACTGTATGTCAGCGCAGTGTTGCTGCCTGGTTGTGAAGACCTCATGGAAGACAAGAGTTCTCTCCTATGAAAATAATTGTCGCCCCACAGATGTCTGGATTAAAGCAAAGAGGCTATAGCACAGTGAGTCTGTGAGTCAGAAGCTTTATTACCATTTATTGTTCAGCATAAAAAAATCTACATTTTTATGCTCCCCTTTTCAAACAATGTATTCATTTTGGTCTTTGCATGTGTCTGCTTTCCAGTGATGTATTCTTCAGGAGTAAAATATATCACCATTCTTTTTCGAACTTTTAGCATTGCCGATGACTTGGCTTTATCTCATGTCTAAGTCCACATAGTATTCTTTATACCTCATGGTCTGTTAACTAAAGATGTTTGTGCATGGCTCAATGGCAGCATGAAGTGAGATCATTGAGACAGTATCACTTCTTTCCTCACTGCACAACAAAACAATAGAGATTTTTTACCTGATCAGGGTGTAATTGTATTAAAATCCTCCAGGGGTAGAAGAGTAAATAGCAAGGCTCTGAAAAAAATATATACTGTCCAAAAAACACTGACTAATAAATATGGATAATTTAGGAAGAAACATGATTCAGCTATGTTTTGATTGTAACCCTTGTACCGTACAGTATGTGCAGCAACTAAAGTTATACTGTAGTAATTATTAAACCAGCATCCTACTACAGTACCTGGTCATTAAAGATCCCATTGTTCATAAGAGTGAGGGTGTTAAACCCAGTATCATGGCTAAATTCCAGCCTATGTTTGGTCAATCTGGCCTCTGCAAAATTCACCCTTAACTGTACAGGTAAAATAATTTCTCACTGCCCTCCCTTGTCTGCTGCAAAGCCAGGCTGCTGGCGCGGAACGACTGCTGTGCGTCACCAGGGGACACTGTGCGTCAATGGAGGATGAAGTGATACTATGTGTGAGACAATTTAAGATGCTGTAAAAAGAAAAGCACTGTGAACAATTAATAATACATTATATTATTACCGTCCTGCCAACCATTCCATGCAGTTTCATTTTTGGGGCAGTGTATGAAATACTGCTGCAGTGGTACCAGTACAACTTGTAGGATACTTTCATTTTGTTTCTTTTCATTGGTCATATCCCAAATATGCCACGCTAAGATTAAAGCTTGTGCAACATTAGCATATGAACAAAGGAAATTATTCACAGATGTAGTACATCAAAAAATGATGACAAGCCCCAGTATGTATTCTTTATATGTGCTTTATTGGGGGGGGAAGGCAGGACTTCTCTTATTAAGAATAGTTAATGTGTCTTGGCCTTTGTCCATGTTGGCTTACAATAATAAGCAATTATATTAAGTGTGTAATACTGTACACAATGAAAAGCCCAATTAGGGAGTGAAATATATCTTAAGATATTGAATAGTGAATAATGCAATGCCCAGAACAAGGGACAACCAGCTAAAATGTGTTTTAAATATGTGTTTAATCTACAGTAACCAAAACAAAAACCAAACAAACAGTGCAATACATGGAATTAGAAAGTGAACAGAGATGGTGCAGTTCTAATGTTTCTGAGTGTCTGGTAAAACTACGGGGATGCAAAGAAAGAGAAAAGAATGTAAATTGCTGGGAACCATTAATTATCCTCATCCAGGACCTCAGGACATTTTTCAAGCTTCTTCTGTAGCCTTCCCTTTCTGTAATTCTGTGCATCCTAATAGAACTATCCAATGTAAGAAACTAGTATTGCAGTTTTGGGGGTTTCTTTTCTGGTGTAAGGTTAGGTCAGCTCCAGGGACTGCAGTCAAGCTTTCTTAGATCACACCTATCCTAAATCTGTCCATCTGTTGGTCTGTTTTATTTCTCAAAAGCCCTTACACATAGAAAGAAATGAGAACCACAGATCAAAGATATACAGTATCTGGTCTTTTATTTCCATTGCTTAGTCCTAGATCCTTTCTCTTTTTCTAATTCCTGTTCTAAGATTACCCTTCATCTACTGTAAATCGTATTTATTCTGTCAGTGAAACTGGCATCAGGAGCACAATGCAAAAGTTTTTTAAAGGATGTTCTGTTGGCACATTGACATTTTTTGACAGGAGCTAAAATATGGAAGATAATCTGTGAAGGATTTACAATATAGTCACACATCCTGCACAGCAGTTTGCTCCTTGAGTGAAGTCCACACACAACAAAGTGCTCGTGAGTTCATTTTTGGAAGGGGGACAATCCACGGTCTCATCTAATGACAGGCATTAGCTGGTTTTAGCAAAGCCTTACTGAAATACTTAAATCTGTGGGATGGGGGCAAAGATAGCAGCCATTCAATAATTTTAAGTTTAAACAGAAAGGCTGAATGCTAAAAGCACATTTGAGAAGGAAAAAATGCAAACAAATGACAGAAAAAATGAATTTGGCAGAGCCATAACGTATGGATAATCCGTGACCCCCGGCACACATGTCATTTAAAAGAACTAAGATGTATGGGTTGGCGACTATAATTAAATACTCTGTAACCAACCCCATTCCATCCTTTCAAGCTTAATATCCTGTGTGGAAAATGTCAGTAGACAACATTAATATTGTTGGAAAGAAATTTAATTAAATTAAAGGCATCATGCTCCTCTGGGCTAAAATTATAGAACTTTATCTTCCAATTACCTGCTGTTTGATTGTATTCATCAAGCATTGCACACTGCCCTGTTCTTTAAATGTCCTGTGTGTCTGCTCTACTCTCCCTTCCAAACACAACTTTCAGGCTGTAGTGTTCTTTGTTTTCTTCTGTATCCTGTTGAGGGCAGGTACTTCAGGATTTGAAGATGACACACCCTTTGTACTGTTATAACATTTAAATTGATTCATGAGATGAAAGTAATTCATGGTGACCTCCCCAGTCAGCATCTATTATTTCTTAAAAGTTAGGGGGCACTAACAATGTTTCATGATTGGCTATGAAATATATTAATTTGACTTTGGGAATCCAATTTTACCAAGTTTTTAACCTTGTGGGTGGTTTAACCTAATTAATATTTTTAACTGAATTCATTTATATGTTGTTGTTGGCCTGAATACTTGGTGTGCGTTTCATGTAGCACTGAGCGTTTTGATGAATTAAGGAAGCACTGATGCCAGTTTTCCTAAAGTACTGTCTCTTGCAAAGGAAGGACTCCAATTTATTGTGTCATTCGTCTGATAAACTAGTCTAAAAAGATTATTTCAATGTGTAATCAATCAAGCATAAAAGTGTTTGTATTTAAAAGTTTTATTAATTTATTGAAGTTATACATATTATAACATCTTACCTAATTATACATTTTTGAATGTTATGGTGAACTGTTATTTCTTAATAGTTTCTTGTTCCATAGGGTATCGTCACCCCTTGTCTGAAGGCAGTTAAAGCTGGAATTGTTACCATTGCACACTGAAATAAATCACACTACCATCCCTTATCATCACATGTAACTGTACAGTATGTACAGTACGTACACCCGACAATGTGACTAAACCACCTAGCGGTCACAAAGTCATACAAATATAAACTGGACAAAAAAGAAGAACAAAAAGTGTTTGTTTACTTAGTGGTCTTGTGCAAGGAAATTATATACAAAAGAAGATGAAACATTAAACACATTTAATAAACTGCAGTTTCCCAAAATAATTACCTACTAGCTGTTTCTAAAACAACAGGCCTGGAATCACCGAGGTTGCGTACAGTTTCAAAAGAGACTATCGCTACTTTACACTGTAAGCAAATACCCTAAGCTCCGCCTCCACCTCCGCTTGATGGACAGGTAAGACTCCATTTACTCCAGAGGTGAGGCAGGTTCTGTATTCTTGATGTAGCATGGTGGAACAGACAGACACGGACAATAATGCTGGACCACAGGCGAGGCAAAAATACAAGCCATCAAAATAGTGATTAAATTAACAATGATTATTGACATTTTTTTTACAATTTGACAACGAAAAATCCATTGTTAATATGATTAACACTGTACTGTATATACAGTATCTAATAATTAGAGTTTTTCAAAGCATCGTCACATGTTATATAATGGAGATGCAACAGCCTTGTGTCGCATCAACATTATTAAAAAATACAACGAATGAGCATTAGAACCAATAGCATTTCTATCATTTTTAAAATCATTAGAAAGGTTATAAGTGAGAGGAGACCATTTGACCCATATAAACTATTTTGTAAAGGACTTATAATACCTGTCTATATTATTTTTCTGTTTTGCTTATTTGCTTCTGATTTGAGAGCTTTCAGTTCCAGAAAGCTTTTTGTGCATTTCCTTCTGGCCAGTCATGATCCATTGAAATCTGCGAGGTTGTGTATGTTCTCTAATTCATTTTGTGTTATTTCTTTAAATATGATGTTTTCTCAAGACCTTTCTTGTAAGGAAAACCATATTGCACTACCATTGCATTTAGACATTAAAAGCTGTATTATTTTCTAACAAAAACATTCATCTGTTCAGAAATGCAATGCTAGGAACATCTGTGAAGGAGAATAAAGGCTGTTGCTAACTCCCTCTGCCTCTTAGTGTGTGATGGTTTCCCAAACTTTTGAATGGTGCTGCCTCAGGGGATACACAGTCCTCTCTCCCCAGAATTATTATTTTTGATAAATTATAGAGATTGCATTTTCGATTCTATGAAATGTGTTTGCAGATGTACTGATTTTTGAGGCCATTTCTTCAAAAGGAATAGAGATAACAATGCTAGCTAGAGTTCTGCTGAAGATGTATTTTAGACTTTATCAATAAAATCAATAGCAAAACAATGAGAATGAATCTTCTGAGCCTGGTTATAGGAAAGAAGGTGATGTACAGCTGCTTTAGTTACTAAGAACTGTTTCACAACAGATATTAATAAGATGAATTACTATTAGAATTTCTGAGGAAAAATATCAGACATGATATTCATACTTGTGGGTGTCTTGTCTGATTTATATGTAACATAACTCAAAGAAGTAACATAAACTGAGGGCAAAGCAGTCTGATATCTGAGAAAAGTCATAGAAAAACAAAATTGAAGGAAGAAGTGTATAACTTTTATGTGCCGAGGCAGAATTCTGATAAGACATTAAAAAGTGAGAAATTGACTCATTTTAAAGTTCTTCCAAGCTGTCTTGTGCTATATAGGCACCTTCATTTCCCAGATGAAGTCCGGAGTCTGATTCTATGAATACAGAATATGGTGTCAAAGCATACCTGGGCTAAATTGGAAAGGAATTGTGAGGCAAAGCAAACAAAAAATATAAGGTACAAGCTAATGAGTTTTCCAAAATGGAGCTTAAAGTGTTCTCAAGTGAGAGTCATTTCCTATTAGGATCAGCCTTGCCAATCTCTCATTTCGATTCCGGTCAGCCTGACACGGTGAGGTGGAGCTGCCAGCACTGGCCCAGTGTGCTGGGAAATCTGCTGGTAATTCCTTTCCAGCCTCTTAGCATTCTGCAGGCCTTCACGCCCTGCTGACTTCCACACTGCTTTAATCATTTTAATGGACAATTCTGGGATTGCATGGATCTGGCAGGTTTTAATGAGATGGGGTTTTAAGTCGTATACCTGTAAGGGTGTTTTACAGCCACCATATTACCCTTCTCTTTGTTATGGTCTGTATTTATCCTTCCTGTTTATCCCTGAAGGAAGTTTTTTTTAGAAGTACAACTATTGCCAAAAAAGAAAAATGCTTCTGAAATATCATCATCTTCTCTTACCTATCTGATAATAATAATGTTGTTTTATTAGCTCTATACAATTTGTTGCATTAGGAATCCATCTTTTCACATACCCCCAGCTCCATAGTTTCTTTTCAGTTGTAGAAGGTTTTAATCAACCAAATATTTTATTTGTACTTCTTTCAGTGTGTAAAATGATGTCAGCACACTTTGGTCATGCTTCAGAACAAAGGAAGCCTATTCTAATCATCAACTATGACAGAAAGAACTCTTAACTGAAAGAAGAGCTAGAGTTCACTTTCTTCAAGGCATGCTCAATCACCTTTGCCATCCTCCACTTCCAACCCTTGAAGCTCTTCCTCCTACTTCTTTAACAGGCCACAGTATTCTACGCAATGTACTGTATGTATTTACTTAGTTTGTTTCCTATTTGTACATACATCTTTTTGATAATCCTTGTAAACTAGTGTTTCTGGTACATTGTTAATTTAAAACTCTGCAATACATCTGAGCGCCTGACAGTGAACAATTTGTTTTCCACTTGCTGAAGCTTAATAACACTGCTAGAACAGGGTAAGACTTCTACAAATTAAAATGCCTAACATGTCTATGTACAATAAACCATACAGTATGTCTTCCAATTTAATAAGCAATGACTAGCCACCATTTTTAAGGGCTAAGTCCCTTTAATAAAGAAAAAAGCTACAGTTATTAGATTCCCAATTAAATTGACCTACGGAAATTATTTTTTTGGAACAAAACAATAAAGGTTAAAATATCTTTTGTTATAATAATTGATGCACTTTTAAAATATGAATATCTAAAAAGGACCTAGCCTGTGTATGGTATGCTGATGTCCATTCTTTGAATTTCTACCTTGAGAAGATTAGCTTTGTGCTTCTTAGCAAAACAGAGCTGGGTACATCACATACTTGTAGCTTATTCAAGGCTTCTTAATATTTCATCATTAGTTCTGGAACCATGTATGAACTTCTAGGGCCATCCTTTCAAGCTGTTACAGAGGGTTTCAGCATGCAAAGGGCTATATCGCCTAGGATACACAGCTTAGCATGCCTGACACCTGACATTTCAGAGGATTAACCAATAATACAGTCAACAAGTGGCACATGTTCCAGGAAGCACTGCGTCTCCTGTGTGATGTTTCTGTGCCTCTGCTCATTACTTCTGCCCCACTACAAGTCGTTCTGCACGTCGGCCAGGTTTGCCATTGATACAGAACAATGAATAGTTGTCAACACGTCAATGTCAATACCTTGTTGTAGTTCCCTGCTAGAGAAAGAGGTTAGAACATAATGAGTATTTTCTGGAACTGTCAATTTACATTTTTCACAACGCTTTCCACTCTGATGCTATTAACTCTTTAAATGATTCATTTTATTCTGAGGAGCCATGCATTGATCCAAATATAATTAGAAATGTCAAACAGTTTCAGTGCTTTGTGTTAAATGTTTGCATGGGGACAGGGTTTACGCTGAAGGAGTCAGCCAAGTTGAGCCTAGCATTTTGTTTTTGCTGATACTGTATGTCATAAAGCCTCTCTCCATTATTTTGTTTTTCTCTTGAAAGAGAACTTGCCTCATTCAGGTTTTTAAATAGCAAACCAAACTTCAAAAGTCATTGAAACTTTTCAGTCCCTCAGGGCCAGACTGTTTACTTCATGGACCTCTTTAATCCATCACTGCGTAAAACAATTGAGAGCCGATAGATCAATAATTAAAGAAATACAGTAGCTAAGCACATAGGGTGGAATAAAATCAGAAGCACTGCAGTTCTTTAGGATTTGAATTTGTATTTTTGTTCCATTGCTCCTTTTTAACATTAAAGAAATATTTTTTAATATAAAAGGTAACATGACATCAGCTTTATACTTATTGTTATTCAGTATAGTAACATGGGGTGGGAGAGAAGACCATGGCTTTGCCAACAGTGTGGTCTTGTCAGACCGTCTTTGATTACTCAGGCTGAATTTTTAGAAAGTGTAAAATTCTAGCCCAGCTGTGCTCGGCCAAATATGCATGATTGCTAGGGAAATTCTAGTCTCAGCTGGCTAATGACTCGGCTAAACAAAAACATTAGATATATTTGAAATGTATGAATTAAACCACTATGTTTAAATTACTTTTTTGTTTGTGCAGTGGTCCAAGTTATAAAATAGCTGTTAATGCTCTTCTAAAGATCGCATTACCTAGTAGCTCATATGCACTCCTCCTCACTGATCTGCCAGTTACAAGACCTGAAGATGCTCCACAGTGGGATTATGTACCAAGTGATTTGATCACTGGAAGCTTTGGCAGACAACAAACAGAAAAAAACATTTTTTTTTATTTTCATGCAGTACCCGTCATGTTTCAAAGTGTCCAGTTGATCTGAGGCTACTTGGCAGATGATCATGCAAATTAGCCTTATTTCCTGCCTTTTTATTGTTCAGATGAGGCAGAAATTGAAGCAAAATTATTTTATTTAGATTATCTTTAAAAACAAATTAAAACGAATTGTGTTCAGATGTCTTTTGAAAGCTACGACATTCAAAACATGTCCTGTCTTTAAGTCTCCTTAGATCACAAGGCCTAATTATGGGAACCCCTACTGTGTGTTTGGGTGCATGAATTGGTTCTATAAATCTCTTCTCAATCTGAATTAACTGCTACAGACAATGGGCATTGGTTATCTCAAATAGTACCAAATACGCAAAAATAATTATATCATAAAAAAGTAAAACTGCAAGTTCCTTGGTCATGAATACTACAGGAAACAATTTTTACTGGAGGTTTGTTAGCCTAAAGAAGTGTATAATAGTTTTTGCTTAATTAAATCCATGTTGCCCCAGCAGAGTGGATTGATATGAAACACTGCAGTAAATATTAAAGGTAGTGGGAAATGAAAGGCGGGGTTTGGGTATTTTTGAAAGCTGACAAGTTTCAATTAAAATGGTTTGCCATACACAGGTGGTATAACTCTTAAGGTAAAACTGTTGGTCAGGCTGTTTTCCTGGCTAAAGCAGAACTGCAAACCAACATATTTATACTTGTATATTTATACTTGAGTGTAAATCGACCCAAATTTGTATTGTATTGGGTATTTGAAAAGAAGAGGTTTGCAGTCTTGTAGGCATTTTGCCAAGTACAGTAGGTGATGACAAGTTTCCATTCGATCAGTCAACGTTTCCCCAGGTGATGACCTGGTGTTGGTGGGGAAATGGTAATACAGCAACTTGTGAGAAGCACCTTTGGTTGTTCATGAATATCCAAAGTTTCACATTAATCAATGGCTCCTGAAACAGAGACAGGTTGAATTGTATGGAAACAAATGGCAGTCTCACAGTCTGGTTTATGCAGGAAACCCATCTTAACATATTTCACACATGACACATGACAAGTTTGCCTCACATTTTGAGCCGAGTCAGTTTCTATTATAAGCTGCATTCCACCAAGGGGTTCAATGGGAGTAGACCTTATCACAACAACTTTTATATGTACAGTTATGAAGCAGCTGTGGTTGTGGATGAAATCTGTTAAGTTTCATTGCCTTCATTGCCAAGGAGAAGATTTTAAAGGTACACTTGGATGTGCTGGTGACGGTGGATTCTTGTTTGACACAGGACCCAGCTTTGTCACAAAGTAGATGACTTATCTGTCCCAGGATACCTGCCTGCTTATGAAGTGTTTTGAAATTCTTTTCATGCTGAAACTAAATTATTTTTTTCATGCCTGAGCACAGAGAAATTATAACTCTAAATTATTCTTATAATGGAAAAAAGAGACAGAAACCCTGGAGACTGGCATTATGCAGTGGGTATGGATTTCATTTGGAAATAATGTTCTGCCCTTCTGGAGGATCACAAACAACAAAAAAGAAAAATCTTATTTAAAAAGTCACATGGGAATTCAATCTGCAAATTACATCCAATTAAAAGATTTTATATCCAATATTAACAACACACTTCCAGGCCCTGAATTTAAAGTTTATGATGCAGCAAATCTAAACAAAACCTGACAAGCCATTTCTTCTCTCTCGCTTCTGTGTGCACACATATATGTACATGTACGTTATATACTGCATGCAACATCTACTATATGTATGTAAAACTGTAACTTGTTCACATTGAGAAATTGGCATGAGTTTGAACAAAAATAAGTCATATATGGATGATATTCAGAGACAGTAAAATCCCCATCAGAGCAGTCTATTACATCTCAGATATTTTCAGTTATTTTAAATTTACCTGTATGAAAATATTCCTTGTACTATGTATTTACGTAGCAAAAGGTGGGTGAAACTGCAATCCTAGAATGTAATTGTGCACAGTAGACTAATAAGGATGGTTTATTTAATGCATTTAAATAAATGGTAAAGTTCTCACAGATAAACAATGGTTGTGATCCAAACAAGTTTTTAATTGCAAAATATTTAGACTTACTGTATTTTGTCACCATTTCTGCTACTTTTAAAAAACATTCAGACACACGGTAAATCCAATTAAAGCCATTGTTTCTTGAATACATAATTAGTCATGCATTTTGGAGCAAGTCTCTGGACAATTTTATTTAATAAAGAAGCACATCTTATTTTACTAATGTCTTAATGCATTGAATTTCCAAGCTAAAACAAGCATGCTTTTTGCCTCTGGATCAAGATATCTAATAATAGGAATGCTGATTGGAATGCAATAACTTTGTCTGTTGGGGATATTTTATCTTTTTTGCAACTGTTCTACAGAGGCACAAATCAATCTTAGGATTCAGTGTATTAATATGTTATCAACAAAGTGTTTGCTGCAGATTTCTTTTTGAATGTAGTGTCCTGTCTTGGTCTCCCTTAATAGGAGCAGTATCAAATATCTCCTCTGTGTCATCTGAATGAGTTTTACAAGGACACTGTATTGGAATGAGATGTCTTCACCTTGTTGTTTGTATTTTAGTCAGGAATTGTTCATACCATTTGTTTAAACTTTGCCTGAAAAATAACAAGTACTGCATTTGCACTCTGAAAATCGAAATTTCTAAATTTGCTTCACTGCTTTTGGAAAAAAATGTTTAACAATAAATATTTGGTAAGAGGAGTGAGAAATAGCTTCATGAACTGAATTTAAATATGATTATAGGGTTGTCATATTGTGTAGCTCCAAGTGGAACTTGGCCAGGACACCTGGGATAACTCACCTACTCTTTCAAACACACTTGGGATCATTTTATTAACCACCGAGTAGCCATAACTTTGGTTTGATGTCTCATTAAAACAATGGCGCCTCATACACTCAGAGCAGAAGAGACCTACTGGTCTCCCAGCACCACTTACAGTACAACAGCAGCCTGGTTTCCCTGGAGGTCTCCCAACCCAGTACTGACCAGGCACAGCCTTGCATAGCTCCTGAAAGCTAATGACATCAGATTACAACATGGTTATGCTGCTGCCATTTATATGCTTGCACTTAATGCAAAAAAGACTGTTCTCTAGCTGGCCATACATCATAAGAAAACTAGCAGTTATGCTAACAGAAACTTCTAAGTTTATTAGTAACCTATTCATCCTGAAATAAATGCAGTTTACTGAATAAATTGCAGTTTTCTTTAGTTAGATATGTTTTTTAGTTTCTTGATGGATAATTATAAAACCTGTCCACTTGAAGGAAGTCTGCTCTTCATCTGGTACAGTATATGGTGTTTGTTCTACAAATCACAGTCTATGTTTTGTGTTTTGTAATGGCAACTGGCATAACTATAATGTACCCCTAATAATGACTGGTTTCTGAGAATAATATTTTTCTGAGCTGATACAAAGTTAATGTTGGTTAATTCCTAAAGGGGGATGCACACATTCAAATTTTTGACTGCAGCTTGAAAATATAAGCAATATTTGTAAACTGAAGAGTACAGTGCCGAACATGTAGACAGTGTATGAAAGGAAATTAGTTTATTGGACTACCAGAGAGAGGCAAAAAACAGTTCCCAAGCAAATCTGACCTCTGTGCCACCTTGATTGTTAGATTGCATTGAAAGAAAGAGAACAAAATTAGCACTTCTTACCTCTGCTTGAAACTCCAAGTCGGCCTTTATTAGCATATCAAACTGGACTCACACTTGAGAAATTAATTTTTGCTCCATTCTCAGCACTTCAAAGCTGATTGTGTCAATTGTATTAATGAGGGTGTTGGTTGGTGCTAAAGCTGATGAGGTCCCCCTTGATCTTAAGAAGTAAGAAAGCAAATTAAACTTGTGAGGTCTAAAGGCCTGTTTAAAGTCTGAAGTGGGGCTGACAGTTTTCAATGTTTGCTGCTGTATTATGGAGAGGTGTGTGGGGTTGAAATGTATATACAGTGCTCTACAAATGTCTTGGACATGGTAGGCACAATCGTTAGTTAGAGTACATAAATGCTATGAGCATCAATAATTCACTCAATATCATTAAGGCCTTAATAGTAGAAACTGGTCCCTTTTTATTCTATTACAATAACATTTACTCAGTTTATACTAGCTTAGATTAGATGGGATTTGTCATTTAGCAGTTTTTTTATTTAATTCATATAGAACTCAGAAGCTTAAAAAAACCTCCACTTTAATCTCAAAATAAACTATACAGTCTATGTCTATATGAAATCTTGGAGTAGTTGATCTCTTTTCCCAGTCAATTTTGAGTAATGGTTAGTGTTCCTCATTATCTATGAGGATTAACTGCTATCTTAAAAAAAAGGTTACCATTTTGTTTTGCATTTTATTTTTGATCCAGACTATTTAAAATTCAGGAATTCTGAATGCACCCATACACAAAAATCCAAACCTATAAAAAAGTACAGCTGTAGATTAATATACAGTAATGTAACATATGTTCGTTATTTTATTGGCTTCTTCAAAGCTACACAGTGCCACTAATTTACTGAACCACTTCAACATTTTCTTTTTTTTATTTGAATTAAACATGAAAAACAATTGCTTTTATTATACTGCTATTATAATTATTGCTTGCAATTGCTGTGATGAATATGACCTATTGTAACATTACCAAGCAGAATTACTTACAAATCTGCCTGGATTGCTTATCAGAAAATCTATTTATTAAGAAGTACACATCACAAAGTACTTGCATTTCACAATAAATTGACAGTGTAAATTACAAACATTTATGCCAAATAATAGCTACTGTATCAATTATTGGAGATGCTTATTACTGCCAATAATTATACATTAAAAAATCTCTTTATACTAGCAAGATCTTCAGCATTTATTATAATAGAGTGCTCTTTGTGCACCAAATAGCAGGTGTTTTATTGCAGGGAGTGTTGTAGAGGGTGTCTGGGTACACTCTTATCATGCACTTTTACACATCATGGAATTTTCTTAATTCCTGTACCGCTCAATAATGTGTTTTCAGATTGCAGTAAGTCTGTTCTGTGTTCCTTTTGTTTCTTCAGGCCCTTCAGAAAATGAGGATTATAACTGCATGAATAGCAGATTTGTTAGATTAAAGATCTAGGCTTGATGGGTGAAAGTGAGATGACATTCCATGGTATTTACACAGTTTAATTCTGCAAAGTTTAGCTCTTCTTTAGGGTAAGGGATACGGAGAGTTATAAAATAATATTTTGTCTAGCTTCCATGGCTTCGAACTGACTCCCATTATACCTTCTGCTACACTACATACTTTAGCAGCACCTGACACAGTTCCCAATTGACTTGATTGATTAATTTGAAAATAACACGATAAATAACATAACGCAATACCTGTGATATAGGAACATCAGACATCTCCTACAGTAGATATATATCAAGAGAGGATGGTGGATTATTGTATTAAAAATCCACATAACTAATATTAAACAAGAATGAATGGCTAATGGCTTCTGCCAATGAGTGAACAGGACAGTAGACAATGTTTCACCAAGGGAGCCCTTGCCTGTCAGATGTCAGCCTAGATAGCGCCTTAATGGGAGACCCTTAATGGGAAAAACTAAGATCACTGCTGGAAGAGATGTTAGTGGGGCCAGCAGGGGGCGCTCACCCTGCAATCTGTGTGGGTTCTTATGCCCCAATATAGAAAAGAGGACACTGTACTGTAAAAAGCCACCGTCCTTTGGATGTGACATAAAGCCAAGGTCCTGACTCTCTGTTGTCATTAAAAATCCCAGGGTATTTCTCGTAATGTGTAGCGGTGTTACCAGGGCATCTTGGCCAAATTTTCCATTGGCCTTTACCAATCATGGCTTCCTAACAATCCCCATCTCTGAATTGGCTTTTGTTCAGGTGGTTTTGAACAGCAGCAAGGACATCAGAAATTGCTTAACTGAGGGGAGAATTAATTTTAATGCTCACTTTTCATTTTTTTTAGGGTAGGAGTTCTGTGGCAATCGAGTATGCTTTTCCCTGTGAAGGAGTGTGCCAGAAATTCAGCCTGCTCTGCATACTGTGCTTATATTTAAAAAGAATATCTGCCCTGAGTGTGCTGCAGTTCCCTTTTGAAAGCTGTAGTCTCTCACTGAACACATAAAACAGTTGAATGTGTTTTTTTCTGAGTTGCAAGTTAACATTAACTCTGTTAAGAAAAAAAAAGTATTCACAGAGGAAACCGTAGTTTTGTTAATTTTTTCCATTTTCATATCATTAGTATATTCTCCAGGATGGGACTTCGGAAACAATCATTTCAAAGCAGGTACAAATGCCACTTCTTACATGTCCCTGTGGAGTGCAAAATCGCTTCACAGAAGTGGCAGAGCTAGGCTTGGTGGTTTTACTTAATTAAATCTTTGTAACACCTCCTTAAATGTTTCATCTGCTGTGGTTGTTATTGGCACCAATTGTTTCTTATAAAAACCATCTGCTCTCAAATTGGTTCCTGTGTTTACTTACTTCTAGGCATCTGCTTGATTTCTTTTATTATTGGTCACTGGAAAGTCCAAAATTAAGGCCATTAAAGAGTAAAACCGTTAAAATGATTATTATCTGGTTCACATTATAGTGTGTCTGCACAGTATGTTTATTGTTTGTATTTGAATTATTCTAATCATTGAAAAATGTTATGAATCAATACTACAATGTTATGAATCAATACCATCAATACTACAAAATCCAGTTCCTTTAATTATTTATCTCTAAGTAATAATTCTTTTAGATTAGTGTTTTTCTCGAAGTTGCCTAATTTTAACACTTCACAACCTTCAATAAGCTTGAAATTATGATGCTTGAATTTGTTATTATAAAGTCTATTATTTATGTCCCTTGAAGTTCTGTGGTGACCTGGAAAGAAAATACTGAATGTACTGTAGTTATTAGGCTTCTGCTGGGTTTTTAGTAACCATTGACCTTTATATTTTGTTGCTCTTATAAAATTACTCATTAATGCAATCCAAAGTGTTGCATTTACCAGAATTTATTTGAACTACTGAGAAATACCAAGGATGGGTAAGACAGGAAAATTAGTTTTTTTCATAGTTTTCCAGCAGCATGATTCTACCCATGCCTGCTTATCTGTAATGTTAAGTGCTTGTTCTTTGGTATTTCATGTTGATGTATGGGTCACTGATGCTAGATCTGTCAGAAAGAAAGTTGTTTAAGAAAATCTAAACGGAAGTCAGAGTGGAAGGGGTGGTTTTGTTTTTTAATGTTTCTAATTAGAAATGCATTTGGTCTGTCATAAGAGTAGAAACTGGCATCTACAGTACATTGTTTAAAATAGAATCCAATTGGATAAATGGTTAATACAGACAAGAAAGGTCCCTTAATAGTGAGAATGTCCCATCTGACTACACTTTTTTAATAAGAACAACAACCATTATTTACACAATGGAAAATTTAATAAGCAGTCTAATTTAGGGGATCTCATGTTTCCTGCCTTACCAGTGTTTTTGAAACTCAATCACATTACAATTCCAGAAGCTTTACCCACATCTGTGCAAACTACCGTTTCCTCTCTTTGCAGTGTGTGGAAGAACTTAATGGAGTCCTGTTAAGCTTTTAAAAGTCATTAAAATTAAAGGCACTGGCTATTAAATCCATTTCACTTGTCTCCGTTTTCCTGTTAAGGAAAGAGTGGAGTTCAGCACTTGTTGAAGAACCCTATAGTTTTCTATTCTGTAAAGCTCTATTGATGTCCAGAAGTCAATAGCATTCACTTCTCACTCTCTCACAGTAAGACAGGAAGTAGGGCTAGATCTCTGACGAAAGTGAGTGCTGTCTGAAATACTGAATAATCTCACTCTCCTAAAAGAATCACAACAAGCTGCAAGCAGGGCTCATATAAACCCAGAAAGAGAATACAGTATACAGTATGCATTATTTTTTAATGATAAATAATTCTAAATACTTTTCTGTAAAACTTCCTCCGACAAGTTGCCTCATCTGAAATTATCCATGTGTCCAATATGAAACCCTTCCCTTAAAGAACAATATTATATTTTAATAAAAGCTCATCAGGAGGTTACTGCTGCCACCTCACAGCACTTGAGGCCTGGGTTTAGGACTAGAATAACCTCTATATGGTGTTTGAATGTTCTCCCTGAGCTTAAAGTAGGCTTTCTCTGAGTTCAGTTTCATCCCCCAGTCCAAGGACGTCTCCCCAGTGTAGTAACAGACTCACTCTCCCAGAGTATTTTCTTGGAGAAAATATTAGGTCCTGACTGTTTGCAGTCACTTGGTTGAAAAAATCAGTTCAGTTGGAGAGATAAGGAGCCAGTGAGGTAATGAAAAGCGAGTTGGGTTCTAGATTTTAAAATCCAACATCAAAAGTTGGTGACTGTTTAAGATGCTTTAGGTATAGTTCTGGTACCCACCCAGCAGAACCCTGATTGGCTGACATTCCTTTTGGTGATTAACAGTGACCTTCGACTCCTGGTTTTGGGAAGAAATAGACTTCAGACTTGATGGAGCCCATCTGCACTGTATATCATTAGAGAGTTCAGCATTGTATATAGCTTTATGTTGGGCCTTTTAGCCACATTTTCTGCATTTACAGAGAGGCCCAAGCCACATCATCAAGGCAACTCAAAGTTTATTAGAAATCTTTAATAGCACTTAATTCTAATGTAAGAATATGCCTTGCTAATAAAACAGGTTTTCCAGTGTCTTGAAATCATCTCATGTGTCTGTACCCTGCAATGGATTGGCATCCAGGCACGAGTTTAGCATGTTGTCCTGATCTGTGCACTGCACTTTATGAGTCAACTCACCATGACCCTCCAGGAGTAAAGCAATTACTGAAAGTGGATGTAAGGATGGGTAAACCATTAGGATACACATAAGATACTTAAATGACACATAAACTATTTCTTATTGTTCTGATTCAGACTTCTTGCAGGTGAACTGCAATGCTATTTTTATATTTTGGAGTTAGAAAGAATTAGCATTAATGAGTGCATTTCAAATCATAATAAAAATAAAATGCACACAGTTAAATGCAAAACGTCCATTTTACAGCACAAAATAGACAACATTTCCAGGTGCTGTATGTGCAACTCCATATTCTGCCATTCAGAACGGCAACAAAGGCAACAAATCAACAAATCTTCTGGTGATATGATGTGGACTTATTACATTGCAAACAAGTAGACTTGTGAATACATCTCTTTTATTAGAATATAAATATTTCTCTCGGCTTCGACTTTCTTCAACATACTACTTACTTGTTACCTTTGCATGCAGAACATGTTGGAACACATTTTTGCTGTGAAATGTCCTGTACTTATTTGCTCTTATATTGCATTACATAAGTCATTACAGTGACTAGCGAACAGGATGTGCTGCATCAAGTCACAGTTCAGGTTAAGTTTTTTTACTTTGTTTTTTGGAACATTATGCTCTAGGACCTATCTCTTACAAGATCAGCAGGAAAATAGGGATCTATGGAAACCTGCTGTGATGGTAAATGTGTGTCTGCAAAAGGACAGAAAAGGGGGAAAGATTACTCTGGAAGTGAGTTACCTGGTAATGAAAAACAAATGTAACAAACAACATCACAGCTGCCCTAGTACAGCTGGGGATGAGCTGGTTTGATTTAGCTAGGGGATTCTTGGCTTGTCATGAGATGTGACTTTCCCTGCCACTGGCTTGTGAACTCACAGTGCTCTTCGAATTGTTTGCACTTCTGATGGGCAATGGGCGAAACACAAGGTGGAGTCACTCAATGACATTAACAAAAGTAGGTGGACTCCGTTTCGAGTATCACAGTGGTGAGTAAGTTAAATGTTAACAACAGAAAAAGCAACCAGCAATTGCTGATTTCCCCTAGTAAATCATGAATCTTACTCATTAGCACACAAGTCTGATAGTTATCGGTTCCAGTGGCAATACCATTATACCACACCTCGCTATAACACTTTCAGAAGCTCAATGCCCATGTGAATGAGCTCCACCCCAGCTGCACAAAGACCTTGCAAGAGGTAAATTCAATGTTAATTGAATGTTACTGAATATTTGGGCATGTTCACCTGCTGAAGGCTGCTAGGTTCCATTCCGTTCATCAGACCAAGGGAATGGCAGTCAAGGTCAGTATTACATTCCAGAAAGAACCTGCGTACTTTAGGATTAAAAAATACTCAAAACAAGTGTATTACTTTTATTTATCTCTTATCGTAATTTATATTTTATTGTATTATAATTAAGCAAAAAGGTCATTCTAGGAAATGACAAAGGATTAAACTCATAGGAAATTTAAAAACAACTCTAATTCAAAGAGAATAGTTATTAAGGGACCAACTGGTAGCACTTTACTGTGACAATTTGAAAATTATATCTTCAAATATTTATATAGCAATTGATACAGCACTCAGAGACTTATTTAATTTGAATATTTGCAAGATCTGTTTTATAATTAATCCATCTAATCCAGCTGTAGTTTACAGTATATATACAGTACATTTTTGTCTCTATTTTCTATAACAATGTTATTCTTTGCAGCTAAAAAAGAATGCATGCAGCCAATCACACTTATTATCAAAGAAAAACATCACCATTTAACTCAATATAAACCTTTACTTCTGTTAAAGGCACAGTTGTTGTCACAAATCCTTCAGGAATTTCATACAGTAGTTGCTTAACTTAAATGGTTCTTCTTGATTTTATGACCTTGCAATTTCTTTTATTTTTTCAAAACTTCCTATTAAAGAATTAATTCTTCCTATTAAAGAAACATTAAATTCTTATTAAAGAAATGTAAGATGCTTAAGGTTTTAGGCTCCAACTATTGCTTGTATTAATACTGTTGTATGAATATTGTTTGAGTGAACTTGTCTAAATAGTTCCTGTACTTTAGTACTGGAGGGTATCTTTAATTGAAGCCTTAAAGTGCATGCTGAGATTAGCATTGAGAGTAGCACTGTGTTGAATAAGTCTTGAAGTCTCATTGAATATTCCCTACAATTTGAAGTGAAACTCCCTTTCTATGACTTTAATACAGTATGTAACAAACCTTGGGTTCCATTTTTTAGATTCAACAAAATTGTAAATATAATTTTTTTGGACAGTAATTTATAAAATGCTCTAAAAATAGTTTTACATAGGAATCCCCTATATATAATTATTGTTTATTGACTGACGCTTTTATCCAAAGAACTTTATAATAATAATAATAATAATAATAATAATAATAATAATAATAATAATAATAATAATAATAATAATAATAATAATAATTGCTTACACTTATATAGCGCTTTTCTGGACACTCCACTCAAAGCGCTTTACAGGTAATGGGGACTCCCCTCCACCACCACCAATGTGCAGCACCCACCTGGATGATGCGACGGCAGCCATATTGCGCCAGAACGCTCACCACACATCAGCTATCAGTGGGGAGGAGAGCAGAGTAATGAAGCCAATTCATAGATGGGGATTATTAGGAAGCCATGATTGGTAAGGGCCATTGGGAAATGTAGCCAGGCCACGTTTACATTTGCACCAGTTCATAGAGAAAGGCATTTTACCAAAGCAATAGAATGAATTACATTGCTTAAAGCTACAGTAGTCATGCACCTTCTGCACTCCTGCCAGTTGAGTTATGGATCCAATGGCCAGACCATGCCACAAGTCTGCCCCTGTGTCCAAAGCAGTGGAATACCCTACCACATCTACTGTATGTTGTATGATTCCCGAGGACTTAAGCCATAGCAGACTTGTTATAGTATAGGAGACTGGTCTTGGTTACTTCACAAAAGGCATGATTTCTGGTATACATTTCTCTGTTGCATCACCGAAGGCAACTGGAAACCTGACACATGTGTCAATAGTAAATTCAGGAAGCCTCAAGAGCTAACAATCACTTGTCATCAGCTAAATAAAAGGCTCAAAGAAGTTAATGAACAATGACACACTAATAGGGCTTTTGTCTGATGTTTTGATAAATGTATTTCTCAACAGAAACCGTTTAAAAAATGTTCATTCGATTTTATTACATTTTTTAAATCTTTTTAATATGTCAAAAGTGAACAAAACATAAACAAATGAGGACTTGGACGTTCATCCCTGAAGAGATTTCCTTTTCCAATTATGTCAGGTGCAGTTTAGGAAATGTTGGAGATTCCATCAGAATGACATCCCTTATCCAAAGATTCCCTTCCTCTGTGGCATGAGCCCCAAGACCTGTTACTACAACCTCAGTGCTGAATAGCTATCGCAGTGAACACAGCAACCCAGTGATGCTTGTAAACCAATGTTTTTTTCCTGCTTTTCTCTAGCCATAAAACATCAGTTTGAAGCCATCGCCTGCCAGGGATAATCTTCCCCGTTTAGGATACATTGCAGTAATGATTCCCCTCCCCACCTCACAGAGCGATTGCAGTGTCGTGCGATTCAGTCATGCCATTTCTGTTACACTAGCCCCATCCTGTCATGGTGTTTTATCACTGTAATTACATACAGCAACACAGCACAAGCCATCTGCCACCACTACAATTGCTCACGCGCTATATGAGTAAAATGTCAGGGAAAAACATCAGGAAAAGACAGACGCTAGACATCGGTGAGATAGCAGAGAGGGCAAAGATGGGAATCTGATTATTATAGCCTGTCCCTGAAGGAAAGACAAAGCTGATGCCAATGACTATAATACACAAGACAGAGAACATTATTGAAGAAGATGGCATCACACACCATGTACTTATTAATCTGTCTGTTTGTATATGTTAGACTACAGATAATGTTTTGTAGCAATTTCCCAGCATACTATAAAGAGAAATGAACCTGGTACAGCTTGAAGGGTTCTGTGCTTTACCTAGTTCTTGTCTGAGTTATAGAATGAAATAAAAAAATCAAAGAACAGACAATAAAAAAGGAAGTTTGTAAGATTACAAAAAGAGGCCAGTCACCATACAGTATTTAACTTCCTGAAGTTCAGTCATCCAGTTAAGTTATTTCTCTTATGAATCACATGATTACTTCTCAGCAAAGTGTCTAAGAATATTCCTCCAGACCTCTGTGATTCCACATGTAAAGAAGTATTTTTCATTTTCTGAGATAAAGGAATGTAATCTTTACCTGGGCAACGCATATTCAGTTCCCTTAAACAGTCCCAGTATCAGATTATTTACATCTCCTCTACATGAATATGAAAATATTTAGTTACCTTAATGTGTCTGAATATGAAAACATTAATTTAACTTAAACTGGGTATGAAAAAACACTTCCCTTGATCTGTCTGAGCCTTGAATAATCTTGAATGTTTTAATATAACATTTGCATACAAAATAATTTAAATTTCCAAACTAATGCAGATGTTGGTATTTACAACTCATCTTCTACATTGTATATAAAGTACAATAATGCAATACAATAAATACAATAATACAAAGTACAATAAAGTGACAGGACCTCTTTTAAAGTGTGAGATGTTGTACAGTGTATGGACCAGAATTTAAAATAAAGAAAGATCATCAGATGTTTGTTTGATCACACCCCTGGGCAGATGCACACCAGTACAGGTCTGGTAACTAATGTATAGTGTCTGGAAATTAGTGTAAAATGTTTTTTTCCAATCAGCTGAGTGTAATCTGGAGTAGCATCCAGCTACAGACTGACCCAGTTCTCAGCAGAGATTTTCATTCCTGTAGTTCCAGACTCTAGGTGAGAAACAGTAAAGCCTGCACACCTGGAGCCTGAGTTTGCATAAACTTTATATACACATACTGTATACATGACAGCTCTCTTACAATGTCTTGCTACATGCATTAAACCTGCACCTGCATTTCATCTATTATGAAAACAATACAGCTAAGTTGCAAGTTGTGATTTTAACCTGTCAGCATGTTAAGATTTGCATCTCAAGAATAATTTCATTGTGTCTATGAGCAGATCAAATAATTCTTTCTGATTTTTCAGATTTTCTTATTCTGTCGATATGCTTTTTTTTCAAGCAGTTATGCAAAGCCTAGCATGGAAGGAAACATTGAGGACTAAATTATTGGAACTAAAGAGGCAACCTTAATGCAGTTCAGTTCTGTTTATTCTCAAATGCACCAGTGTATTGAAATGCTTATTTGCATATATGCTCCAATATAAAGACATTTAGGAAACACCAAAAACATAATCACAGAACAGGAGTGTCATGTTCTTTAAAGTTCAGAAGAAGGTTAATGCAAAGTATGGAATGAGAACACAGGCAGAAAGGAATAAAAAATATAATCAAAACTGCAAAAAACATACTAGGACACGTCTGTGATGTCAGCTTTTAATCTGGTGATTGACAAACTCTATCAGTATAGAACCCTATGAAGTTTAGGAATTAGATTTTTATCACTGTGATGAGATCTTGTGGCCAGACTAGGCATGCAGTTTACAGGTATCAAGAGTCAGTGAAGTCAACTTCAAAGGATGTGTAACATTAAAATATTTTGAAATCAGCAAGATAAAATATTAAATGTGATTGTTCACTCCCCTTGAGGACTGTGAAGACTTGTACCAGGTGTCCTCATACAGTAGGTCTCCTCATAGTCTCTTGTTAAAGACTATAAAGTTTCAGTTCCTTCAGCTGGTCAGTGGAAGACATTCACTTAACCCTTGGAATGCATCTGGTTGTTCTTCTCTGGATCCCAGAACAGCAGTATCTTTTTTTTCTATAAAGTGGTGACAGAATAATACTGGGTTATTACTAACCCTCTTCTTCAGAAAAGCCTTTACTTAACTGGTTCCATTCTTCACCCCTCTGCTTTTCTTAGTACCACCATCCACGGTCTCCTTTATATATTGTAATTGTGTTTTATCTTGTGTATTCTTTGTATTTATTGTTGTTGTCATTCTGTAAAGTGCTTTGAGAAGCCACCTTTAAAGTTTATTATTATTATTATTATTATTATTATGTTAAAACAATACTATAATAGTAAGCGCATTATCCATATTATCTATAGATTATCTATCTATTGTATAATAGCATCCCTTTATACAACATTTAAAATTTCCCACATTGTCTAAAAGAAGTAGACGATGATGTGTTTTTCAAAAATAGCTTCTTCTAGTTCAGGCTTTCCCACTTTGTACTGCATGTACTGTATAACTCTTGTTTTTGCTACTTCCATGCAAAACCCTATACTTGTCTATTTTAGATGTCATCTGCCTGGTGTCTGGCCAATCTTGAATTTCATGATAATATTTTTGAATTTCATTTACTTCTGCTACAAAGTTTGCTAATTATCTTTATTTAGTATAATCAATGGGGTAAGCTTTATATTTTTTCTACTGTAGATCAGAATCTAGATCTTTGAGTAGTACAGTACCAGTAGACCTGGTAAAGACCCCTCTGTTACCTCATAATTACATCAGCCAATCTTAGTATTAACGTTTTGTCTGCACTCTGTGTGCTGCTGTACTACATGTCTTTTAATGCATTCTCAATCCAAGCTTATTTCCCTAAATGCCTACCACCTGAAGTTTAACAATCATTATTTTTGAGGAACTTTATCAAAAGTCTTCTTAAAATATAAATACATCATGCTTATCCACTACTTTTGTTACTTTTTCAAAGAACTTAAACAAATTTGTTAGACGAGACCTTTCTAAATCCATGATGACTTTTCCATAATACAGTACCTGATTATCGTACCCTCTGATTGCTAATATTTTTCCCATAACTTTGCATGGTTACCTGCAAAGCAGCTTGGGGTTTTGTCACCATTATTTTACAGGAGAAGGGAATAGCAATTATCAATTCTCCAGTGCATAGGTACTACACCTGCCTTGAACTGCTATTGGAAGAGTTGCATCAACACCCTCTGGATAACACCAATTGTTTCCTTGAGTACAATTAGTAAGATACTGTACCATCAGGTCTGGAGGATCTATTAACATTCTATTACCAAAATACTTCTGCCTCATCGGCGCTAATATTGCAATACTTTATATTACTTTGGGATAATGAACACCTGAGCAAAACACTAATTTAGTACATCAGCAATTTCCCTTAAATTACCTATAACAAAGGAGTTTTATATTTAGGCATACAGTAACAAATGGGTAAACACTCAATTCAATTGCCAATCTAACAATCAATTTAAATTTGTTTGTGGAATGAGTATCAATTAGACAGAAGGGTTTTAAGAGTCAAAATCAACTCAAATTCTTCCACAAGTACCAAAAATAAACTCTGCTATTTCTAGAGTTTATCAGTATTCCTAGCATGGTGCTGGAAGTTATTTTCTTTTTGTAATACTGTCTTTCCTCACTTTGTAGAATCTGTTATAGTGCAAGACTTTGCCTGCGCACATGCATCCTTAGAAATGTGTTCCATCAGGCAACTCACTGGGCATTACGTGTCTGTACTGCACACAATAAACTTAAGGGCTTGGGAGAATGGCTGACTTAGCTCTCTCTAATTGCACTACAAGATGAGAGGTGCCTGGCCAGCCTCTGTTGCACAGCAAGGTAAAAAAACAAAATAATTGACTGAAATTAAACTGAGCCAGCATCCCTCAGTTATCAAGGGGGTGTCCCTCGGGGATCATACTGTCCAGATTTAAACCAGCAATCTCTGAACTGTAAGGTCAAGGTTCTGCACATACTGTAAGCGATGGCCAATTGAGTGAATCCTGAGTCCTCAGTCAGTTGTTGGTTTTTTTTCTGCAAGGTACAGTAGGACAGCTGTTTCTTTTCCACAAAGGTATGTCTCTCAAGTTCGGTTGTGCATTCACTGGGAAACATTACTAAGACATTCTTTAAAATTAAGCAGCAGGCAGTTATGTCATACTGTAAATCATACAAATGAAATAAAAACCATTGTGCATATTTGCAATTTCAGATTGCAGTTATTAGAAATTATGAAATACCATATTAGAATATATCAATCCCCTTAGAAAATGTGGTGTGTTGGAGTGTGAAATGGCAGATGTGAGCCACAGATATCACAGAAATTTGATACTTTGTGTCTTCACCCTTGGTAGCTTTTTGTCCTTTCTGAGAGCTTTGTCCTAAATTTTCGTGTACAGAGTCCTGGGCTGTCAGGAAGTACCACACTATATCATACTACCTTGATGAGAAAAATCATTTCTGATCCTATCTCTGGAACTTTGATTTAGCCTTTTGCACACATTTGAAATCAATCAGCCATTACTGAAAGGTAAGTAATAATGTTCAAAATGATGGAGACAGATGATTTTACTATTTATTCTTGCATTGTCTTCTTAAACTCCTCATAAATAAAAACATACATTTGTGTATTAAATGTTAATTTTAGTACTATGTGAAACACACTATTATTAAATATAACAAAGTAATAAACCTGAAAGCACTTCAGTTATACAGTATTATGTTTTTTTCACATCCTCTCAATTTTGGTATGTTGGCAAAAATGATAGCATTTCATAATGTTGTATTGCACTTGCATGTGAACAGAAAGCTGTAGTTAAAAAAAATCTTCATGCAGGGTTATTACAGCAGCAAATACTAACAATAAATGAAAATGAGTTAGAAAATACTGTTTTGATTAATAATAATAACCATAATTAATTGCCTAGCAGATACTCATATCCAAGGCATTGCTAAACACAGTCGCAACAGGAGCAGTAGGGGAGGGTATAACACAAGGAGACTGAGCCTCCTGCTCTGTGAACACACAGGTAGTCCACAGCAGTTCCAAGGTTTAATCTGGGAACCTGCTAGCAACAGGCTCTACAGCTCAGACAACAAACTAAAAGGTTTTCTATATGACATGAGGTTTTTTTATAAATAATCCAAATGTCCAGTACAATTATCTACAGTATGTGATAATTTACAGTATTTCACAATAACTGCAGTACAGGTTGAGCTGCTGAAAAAAAAAACATTACCTTTAAGCACATATTAAACTACTCTTAAACTATAGGTACTGTTGTTTATTAAACAGTCTTATTTAACCACTCTCGTTGTAATATGCTTCCATTTGCAATGATGAACTGTGCGCTGTATACTATAGTTTATGAAAAATTCTGTTGTGCAAGTTGGGTTTACTGTTGGTTGTGCAAGTGTGCTCTGCACCCTTCTTTCTGTATAATGGTGTTTGAGGAAAGACTTTATTCCCTTTATGTACATTCTTGAATTTTGGGGTTCACATGCATTATAAACTTTTTTATTGGTGTGGCTGAGGAAATGGTGAAAGTTACTCTTTTGTGTGTGTGTTGAGATGAGGAGTGTAAAGATGATGTAACCAGAACGACCCGTTATTTTTGTAGGAATGAAGAACACTGACCTTTTCCTACAGTGTGACCCTTATCAAAAATGACAATATTTCTTTCATTTAGTTTTAATGTTCATTTTTTTTTCCACAAAAAAGCCGGCGCTTCAAACACATATTGATAATGACACTGGGCAAAGGTGAAACAAAAGAGGATCGTTAGAAAATGAGAAATGCCTTTTTCACTGCCATTTATCTCCTCGTACAGGAGAACGGGGCTGCCTGAGCGCTGTAATTTTCACAGTGTATCTACAGTGTGCCATTAGAGTGTAATTCTGAGACTGAAGTGCTTTGCCTCACAGAAAAAAGAAGATCCCTAGGAGGCATATTTAATTATGAAATATTGCACAGACCTGATCTCTGCCCATTTACAGTAGTTTCTCTATCTGGAGTTTCAAGTGGTGTCAATATTAGCAGTACAGTGCACGTACAGTGCATGTTTATTGGCACCATTGGCCATTACTGTATGTACAGTATACATGCATGCATGTGTCTGGGTTTGAAAAGTGTATTAATTTTTAGAATTAACTCAAAGAGTAAACACAGAAGTAAGTGTTCTTGTTCTTATTTTCAATCTTCTCCCACCACTAGGACTGCTAGCATCCACTGAACTCTAAAATAGTTGTTTTTGTTTAGGTCAGTGAAAGAGTATCAGTATATTCATGTAGGACATCAGGCTCCAGAATGTAAGAAATGAGAAAGACCTCTATCTCATTTTATCAGAAATGTGTTCTCAGCAGAATATTTCTAAAGGGGTTAATTTGCATTATAGAAATAGTCTTGTATCTTTATGTCTAATGGTGTTAGATCATTAGAAAGTTGATCCTTCCTACTGCAGAAAATTCATAAATAATCATTATTTAAACACAGATTAAATTGATTAATACTTTATAGGCATTGTTTGGAGCAGTGCAGCAAGTTATATTTCTTAAAGCTTTTAGAGACCGCACTGTGATCAAAGATGGGATGCCCTCACGTTTATGATGTAATCAGATACACTAGATATTAAGAAAACCTTCAACGATTTCTTAGTGAAACAAAAAAAAGTGAGAAGTGAGCAACGTTGTTTGAATTTCTCTTTGTCATGGCATGTGTGTGTGTGCTCATGTTGGTTGTGGGTTGTGATTAGACTTTAAAAGAAGCTTTGAGGCTCTTTGTTATACAATACTATCCAATGTTAGTGTGCCTGTAGTTTTCTTCTCATTTCTCATGTTCTGACAGCTCTTTTTAATTTTCTAGCTATAAAGTCCAGTGCATTCGCTTTCAAGACATCAGATCCCCTTTCGTTGCGGTAGGGGTGCTTTCTCAAGGCTGCATGACTGCCTGACGTAACTTACCCTGCTGCTCACTCTTGAAAGAGCTATGTGTCTCGTCTTTCTGAGTGTGCTCTTTGTCATTTTTCTCATCAGGTGGTCAATCCACATAGGAGATTCTTCAGCAGTCTTAGGATTAGTTCTCTGAGGCTGTGATAATTGAACAAGAACTGTGATTAAAATTAGTCCTCTGAGATATCAAAAGGCTACTTTGGATTTTACATTTTAATACTTTGAGACTGATTAATGCTTTTCTCAGCAGTCTAAGAGCGTCAAAGTACAAGTAAATATAACCTAATTCGATAACCTCGAGAATCAGTTTCATTGTTCTAGCTCCATGCCTTACATTAGTCATGACACAGTCATTAGATACTATTAAAATACAATAATTAATAGTGTATTGTGGAAACAAACAGTGTTGAAAACAAGCATTGCACAGATAATTAATTTTAAACAGCTCTGAATAGTATACCCTTTTTGTTCTGATTTTTTCGTGAACCCTGCTTCAATAAGATGGACAGAATTCCCATGAAAGCAAAAGCTGCAGACAAGGACCCAAAACCTTAAGGTTTCTGGTGAAAAAAATATTTTTAGAACTAGACAATTCTCACTTGTGACTTCTAATGTGGATATTTTTGCATCATGGTTCGTGTTGTTCTAAAATCACTTCTGTGAATATTAGCTCCCCCAAGGACAACTGAAAAAAACTTTGTTTAAATAGTTCATTTCCCTCCCTTTGGTTGTAACAATTACAACAATTAGGCTTTCAATCTTTTTAGAATGTTTCTTTACACCTGAGGTATTTTAAATAGCACAGTAATTTCTGCCTCAGATTATTCGTGGGACATTTTAATCACAGAAATGAGCAATGAGGCCTTTTGTCTGTGGTGAATTCAGAATTGAAAATTAAAGGTTTAATTCTGATAATATATTATTATATTATTATTAAGTTAATAGGATCGGTAATGTGCAATCTTCAGTATGTCACTTGTCAACTGACTTCTATTATAAATATGACTAAACAATTGAATTGCCAGCAACTACTGTATATCACCCTGCAGCTCTCAACTGGCAGCCCACTGAAGCTAAGCAGAGTTGAGCCTGGTCAGTACCTGTGTTAGTGGTGTTAGTGGGACCAATGGGGGGCACACACCCTGTGGTCTGTGTGGGTTCTAATGGCCCGGTATAATGGCGGGGACCCTATACTGTAGTGGGCGCCGTCTTTCGGATGAGATGTTAAACCAAAGTCCTGACTCTCAGTTATAAATTCTATAAGAGTAGGGAGTTATCCCAGAGTCCGGGCCAAATGTTCCACCTCGGCGTTTACTGTGGCCTCGTTTATGATTGGCTTGCACTTGCCCTGCGATGGACTGGTGCCGTTTCTTGCCGGGTAGACTCCGGCTTCCCGCGACACCGTATGGTATAAAGCAGTTCGGCAAATGACATGACATGATTAAACAGTTGGAACAAATGGCCACACAGTCACACATCAGCATGAAGATATAAACTATAATTCAGGAGTTTCCAACCGGTATATTCCATTCCAGCAAAGCTCTCATAGATCTAAATGAACTTGTTAGTAAATTAGAGCAATTTAGCATCCTTGTTCTTCCACTGTTGATGCCTTAAAGAAATTTGAAAACCTGCACATACAGTACTGCTGCCCTCCAGGACTAGGACTGGAACATACAGTAACATAGATTATTTAAAAAATGAACAATAAAATAGGATTGCAGCAGTACAAAGCAGTACAGCAATCAACAGAATAAGGATCTGCAAATATTAATTATTAAATGGATGGGCTTAGTCTTAATTTAAAAAAAAAACACAGAACAAGTAATATTAATAAAAGAAGTATGCCTTACATATGTAGGGAGAAATTCATTTTCTTCTGGTTTGTGATGTGGATATGTGCTCTTTAGCTCTGGAAAATCTTTTAAACAAGGTCGATGAAATGACATGGAAATATTACAGGATGTGCCTGCAGCTGATGCCAGATTTCAAGCACATTATTTGCTGACAGTGTGGGAATAATAGCAGAGGACATTAATACAATTTAAAAAAAACACACACAAATAAAAGGTACGTTTTATTCTATTTTTGGATTAATTTCTATATTGCAAACAAAACAAGTTTTGCAGTTCTATAGAGGTTTTAACTAACTTTTCTGAAAAATTAAATTATTTCTGTGCAATCCTGCAAATTCCATGTTCAATTTAATTTAGCAATACAGTTTATGATTTATACTGTGTTAAAAGAGGTTGAACAATAGTCTGATTAACAGTAGACCAAAATCTGTACCAGAGACATCTGGCTTCATGACTCAATGTATAGTATAAACTCTTTTCACCTGCTGTTAGGCAGGATGCATTAAAAACATATCTACTGTACATACAGGAGTCAAAATTTTAAAAGCTTCACACAGTATCAAGGTAAAAATCAAGGTTCTCCAACCTTGATCCCCAAGAGCTGAAGGTTTTACCTGGAGGTCACCCTAAAATGTAAATGACCAGTTTCAAATGTTTGAAAATCCTTTTAATTATTTATTTTAATTATCAATCAAGTGTAATCTGTTCCATTAAGGGAACAGTGGTCCTCGAGGGATGAAAAGTGTTCAGATTTTTGTTCCAAATGATCTCTAAATTACTTAATTTAACAAGTCACCAGCTCCATTGATCACTATTATTTCAAGCCTGTAGATTAAACGGTTACCCATTAAACCTGTTGAAATTAGGCTCTGCAGCTCTGAGGTGGAGCCCTGGATATAAATTAACATTAACAGCCTATTGTATCCTTTCCTGCAATATTCCTGTCCTGGAATGAAGCTTTGAGTCAGGGATGGACAATTCTAGCCCTGGAGAGCTGGTGAGTCTGTAGGATTGTTGTGTGTTCAGAGCACCAGTATGTGAAGAGTGGTGAAACCTGCTGGCTCTCTGCCCCATCCCTTGTGTGCTGGAATATAAGGTAGGTATCAGACAAGAAGACGTTGATTTTATTATTTTGCTGGTTTTGTAAGTAGAAACCAATGAAGCTAAGAATCGCAGCCAGCTGTTTCTTGAAATATTATGGTCAAGTAGTTTGTTTCCTATACCATAGGTCTCTGTGTAAACAAGTGCCTCCTATATGCACCTACAGTACACACAGTATAACATTGCCTTTGGATCCTTGTTTCACTGGAACAATTGAAGGTTTATTCCACACTGAAAAGAGAAGGAAAAATATATAATGTTTCAGCTGTGGAGCCTTCTCTGGGTGTCACACCTGAAGTTTCTTTTCTTCTCTTTTCAAGATGGAATATACAGTACCTTTACTTGCTCCTTTGCAGCCTACACATGCTGATGCAGCTACTGTACCTACTTGAACTCCTTGTTTCATTCATGACTTTCATGTAAGTATTTGGGGTGAGCAGAATTTAGAACATTTACTTACTTTATGCTACGGCAAAAGACATTGAGAATTGCTCTTCAAGAGTGGGCAGCTATGTGTGAGGGAAGTGAAAAGCAGGGGTTGTGGTGCTTGGCATGAACAGATACTGTAGGTGGGTTGGGGATGGAAAGTGGTTTCAGCTGCTAAGACAGTGAGGACTGAAGAAGTGTAGAGTGGAATAATATATAATCAGTATTTTCTGGTTTTGTTATTTTTATCACTAAGGCAATATTTTTTCCATTGCTTGAATGAAAGCTTTTTAGCTGTGACAACACAACACAGAAAAACAATATCAAACTCTAATGTTAACCACATAACTGTGCCTTTCCTATACAAAAAAATCCCTGCAATTTGCCTAATTTTTGCACAACCCAGCTACTGAATCTTTTATTTTTTTCTGAGCATTTTAGAACAAGGATTCCTATGAATTACATTTGTATTTTTTTTTACAAAATATATTTATATAAGTATAAACTCAGTAGATTTTCTGTTTGGGTTGTTCTATGGGAATAATTCAGCAAGTCACTATCAATAATATTAAGCAATGTAATAATTTTTAATGTCATTGATACACACTGAATTCCTGTGCATACTGTATACTATAGTTCTTCCTTCACCATATCCATGATGCCTGCCTCCCTTGCAGTATTCCCAGAAAACCACTGCTTTAACACAACCACAGGATGCCTCAGGATGTCAGGTCTTCCCTCTGGGATTGAACATGCATCCCGCTTCAGCACCTTTCTGGCCCACTTTTTTATGTCCTCCAACAGCAAGGAGTTCTCATCTTGAGCTCGGAGTGACAGGGAGTGAGCCAGCCGCCCAGCTTGGCACAGCTTCAACTTCTGGAGGGTTAGGGAAACTCACACAATAGGTTCCACTGAGTAACAGCAGCACTCACCCTGTCTTTTCCTGCAGACAAAGTGCTGTGGGGAATGGGCATTATTCTAAAACTGAAATACTGTACATCAAAACAACAGACAGTAAAAAATGAAAACAATTGCTTCTGTTTGTAAAGATATAAATCTCTTAGCAATCATCCATACCTGATCTCTAACTTATTTCAAGCTGTTGTTCAGGCTACAGTCCTCCGAACTGCATCAGGAGGTACAGTATACAGTGCATTTTAATGTCTTGCAACTCCTATGATTTGGTGCTGTAAGTTGTTTTCAGAAAGGTGACTTAGTAAGATTGTCTTAAACACATATACAACTGGTGCTGCTGAGACCTGTTGAAGTTCAATTCTCTTTTTTTCAGTTTGGCATGAATTTCAAGAAATTAAGTATTATCTGATTTTTCTTTTTTATTTGCATTTACAGTTAGTAGATGCAAGTCTCCAAAGAAGCTGAGAATGAAAGTAATTACATAAACTATCCATAGAATAGGAGCAGTATGATTTTTTATTTGCTTAGCAGAAATCATGGTGACTTTAATCCAGTATTGTAAGTTTTTATTAAAAACAATACAGATAAGTGCAACAATTATACTGTACACACTGTGCTTTACATTCACCTTTGAAATGCAATCAAAAATGCAATCAGTAGTGATTACGCTGTCAAAGAAGGAGATATTTATATCCCAGCCAGGAATAAGAAAAAAACAAGCAAAAAATTTGCAGTACACTGCGTTGTTCACCCACATACAGTGTAGGATACACAAGAGTGGTCAGATATGCTTACACAACGCGACCTCCCTGATGCTCTCCTTTGATTCAGTGGGTGAAGTACTGTAATTTCTCACTTTCTCACTGATCAGGTGGTGCATAATGGCTGCTGCACCTCTCTTAGCCGGGTATTGTACTTCAGCGTTGGGTAAAGTGGGTTTCTTTCTATGGGTAAGGCACTTTGGATTATATAAATAAAATAAATTAACTGTAAGTTCTTATGCTGTAAGATCCAAAGATGTGGAAAGAGGAATTAAATCCAATCATGACACCAAAATAAAACGCGTCTTAAAATAAAACGTAACACAAAATTTGAATGGTTGTTTTGTTCATTAGCAGCTACTGGATATGCAAAAGACATGATAATGTATTCAAATTATGTGGAAACATTGCATTACTGATGTAAATTATACTCACTAAACAGTGCTAACCATACGGTACACCTTAAACTGCATGCTACAGAGTGCCGGTTGAAAGTAGGTGTAATGAGCTGAGATCTTGTGATGAAAAGCTGCTGTTCATAATTTTATTCTTTTCATTGTAGAGGGAATCCTTGCTAACAGAGAATACCACTCTTATAAAAGGGCATAGGAAGAGGAACGCTTTAGACTCCTAAGGATGGAGATAACCAGAAATGTGAGGGTGAGGAAGACCTTACTGCGTTTGTCATCGCAATGATCCAATCAGAACACAAATACATTACCACCTCCTGAATCTTTAATTTTCAGGCTTCTCTGCCAGCTTTTGTCCTCTGAAGACTCACCAGATTCTGACATTTTATGGAGCTGTAAAACAGAATTTCTCTGAGGAAACTCGATTTCACTAAAGGCTTAGAAGGCACATTAACGCAACAGCAAATTATTTACATTTTTCTTCTTAAACGTAGAGCACATGTATGATATACAGTAAGTAATATATTTCATGCCACATTAATTTTATGATGTTAAAATGTACATGAAATTCACAAAGATGTATTGATTGCAAAATGTTTTATGTTGTTTTTATTCTCTAAAAAAATGATTCCAAACTATCTCATTTCCTTAAATGTCTTCAATCTCTCATCCTTCAGTTAAAGTCAGTGGACTCTTTGTGGGTCATCATTTCGTTGAGGCACTTTTCAGCACTGACATGTCAGAAGAGCTCACAGCTACCTGCTAATGCGCACTGTAAGAAACAAAGTATTGCTATGCAAATGCTTTCCATGCACATCTTACTAAGGGACATTCAGCGTGGTGTTAATGCACATCTTATGTTTGCTTTTAAAAACCTTTAGCGAATGAGACAACTTCCTCTCTTCCACAATGCTAAAGGTGAATGTGTGTGGGAGTGTTCTGAGGAAATGCTCAGGATTTTGTAGGATTTGCATTGAACTGGTCATACGTTACTTTTTCTATTTTAAGGAAGGTTATTTTCCTTTTACTTTTGCCCCTGTTGTGTAGTGTGTGCACTATGATACAGCTCTTTAGGCTTCTTGAAAAATTATCATAAATAAAGATGCAATATTATTTAACAATCAAAATGTCATATTGGTTTCAAACTTTTAAGAGAAATGTGTCTTGAAAATTATTTTTTTTCTTTCATCACATTGAAGCCTACGCTTAAGATGTTACGAACAAGTGGACACAATTCAGTCCATTTTACTTGTCTGGTTACACGTACTGTAGTAAATCAATCCAACAGCCTCATCCAGATGTTTCTTGAAGGATCCCAATGAGCCAGGTACAACAACTTGTTCCAGACACCTACAGCTGTCATTTTAAACAGATGCCTCCATTAAACAGCCCTAAATACATGTAGTCTTTATTGAACCGTCCTTGTTTCAGTGTAAAGTTTTGCAGGGACCAGCCAATTAATGACATAATGAGGCAAGAAAGCAATAGGGAGAAAGTGTGGTTTCTTCATTCACCATATTTTCATTCAATCAACATTTCCACCACCACTGTTCTCTGTGTAGCGCTGATATCAGCTCTTGTGCTGTCTGATGCGGTACTTGGTGATGTAATCCACAGGGGTTCCTGATTTCTGTCCCAGGAATTCCCCACACCTGCTGGTTTTTGCTCAAGCTGAGCTCTCAGACACATACAGTAATTGAACTGTTTATCAAACTTGCCTCATGAAGTGTACATTTACTTTTAACTGGATTATAAATAACTTTAAATTTTCATATTTCAGATAGGTTTGTGGGGGTCTGGAATAAGCTACCCAGGCGGAGCGGTGGCTCTGTGGCTCAGGAACTACGCCTGTGGCTGGAAGGTTGCCGGTTTGTATCCTGCGGCGGGCAGAGGAATCCTACTCCCTTGGGCCCCTGAGCAAGGCCCTTAATCCCAACTGCTCCAGGGGCTGACCCTGCACTCTGACCCCAAGCTTCCCTCCCTCTCTGTGTGTCTCATGGAGAGCAAGTTGGGGTACTGTATGCGAAAAGACAAATTCCTAATACAAGAAATTGTATATGGCCAATAAAGTGATCTTATCTTTTGTTGTTGGAGCTTACACCCAGGCGTCTGGGTGTAAGACGTTGGGATCAATTAACTATTAACTACCAAACAGGCTAGACAAGCCGAATTGCCTCTTCACATTTGTAACTATTCTTATGCTCTAGTTTAAAAGATCAATATGTTTCCATTAGCTCAATTAAGGGGTCAATTGTGTAATCAAGAGCTTGGCTAGAGCAAATGTGTGAGCATGTGTGAGGTGTGAGGATTAAGAGTCCAACTGGAAAGGCTTGTCTTCAAAACTTCAGAAATCTGAAGCTGTCCTTTGGTTTGACTTTGTCAACACATTTTAGTGTGTGGAATAATTAAATCAAGAATTCTTCCCCTTTAACCTGTCTTTATTTGACATTCCTTTTAGCCCAGGAATTATTTTGGTCACTGTTCTTTGAACTTCTTTGAACTAAGCAGTACACATTACTATACTCTATATCTTCAACTTTTTTGTTTTGTTTCAGGGTTTGTAATGTGCATGATGATTTTTCCTCAGAAGAAAATAAGATAACAGCAAGGAATCCTTTGTTAGTTCAAGAAGTTTCTCATTTCTACTAAAACCTAGGAATGTAAGAAAAATAACCCTGGGTGAAACAACCAATATCTTTTGTAAAGAGCTACTGTGCATCTTTTTAATAAGGGGGAATACATTGTATTTGTACCTCAAACTCTATTTTAGCAATCTGTGTATCTGTGAAGCATCAGTGCATGATACTGATCCCATTTTTAAAGCCTGAGTCCAAAAGCAGCTTTGGTTTCTATTAGAAAAAAAATGTGGATTAGAATGCAATATCTTAAATACCCAACTGCTAGAGACTGAAAGAAAGTCTGTTGATTGACAAGCCTTTAATGAAGTCGAATCCTGTTAACCCTTTGGGATCTGTTTATTTGGAAGATTGTAGGATTACTGTTGTAGCGGCAATGTTTGTTAATAAGACAGAATTAAGTGTTGCTTTGCTTTCCCAAATGAGGCCCCATCCCTCTCTTCATGCAGCCACAGAGAAGCTTTTCATGCAGGCTGATTTAAAGATGTTTTCTTTTGATAAGGGACAGCTCCCAAAGGGGGATGCACTTAGCTAAGCCTGGCTATCATGATCAATGGTCATCCATTGGCGCCTATCTGTCTAGGAAGTGCCAGATGGACATCTGGACTGCATTTCTAAGTGTCAGGAGTAAGTGACTCATATCTCACCTTGATCAACCAATCAGGGACTGGTAGGGCCGAGTAACCCACGTGGGACTCTGATGCCCATGGAACTTTCAGCCAATGAACGAGCTGAAGTTCCTCCAGGTAAAAACAGGCAACACAGAGCTCCAGGAGAATTCTGTGGACTTTTCTAAAGGGAATTCAAAGGAGAATTCCAGGGTAGGACGGCCCAGGAGCAGAAGGCTCCCAAGGGCAGGACATTCTCGCAGCGCGCCTCCTGACCATCCTGAGACTCAGCCCGGACAACCACGGAACGGCCAGTGTGTCCGAGTGCCAGAACTTTCCTTTGTTCTAAGAGTTTAGAGCGGAGGTTGCCAGAGAGTAACCAGAGGATCCACCCGAGGTAAGCACCAGCAGCAGGCCTCGTGAACAGGTCAGAACTGTGGACAGCTGAATCACTATTCAGAACTAGCTCTTCATCAGGAACGAACCGGTCCTCTTCCTGACTTGCTGGGACCCACAGTCATCTTTTCTCCTGTGCGCAAACTTTGCTAGTTAAAGCCAACACTAACTAGCTGGTCAGTGAGCATCAGCAGCACACCGTTGCAAGCCGCACAGCACAGCCTGGGACTGAGCCAGAGAGCGCGGATTGGACAGCAACAGCCTGAAACTGTTTCTTTGTGCCCGCAGGAGATCTGAATCCCCAGAGATTGGATGAGTATTCAACTTCACTGCATTACTGCTCGAGAATTCAATTGTTATCCCAACCAGTTGATATCAATTTAATTCCTAAGAGTTATGTACTTGTTTTGAGTATCTAATTAGAAGTTATAACCAAGTTCATTTACGAAATGGTCTAAATGAATGATATACTGAACGTATGTCCTCTTGATATATGTAACTCTTTGTAACTTACTGAATATATACCTTTTGTATTCTTATAACCCTCTCGATAAGATCTGTTAGGTTTATATGCATATTCTATGTATTAATAAATGTATCCTCGTGTATTAGTACCTGTGTGTGCGCGTTGTTTGAGTTATATCGCATGGTTGGATTCTAAGGCCATCAAAAGAATCACTTTGTGATTTACTGCTACAATTAATAATTGTCCCAGTAAATGCCCAAACCCTACAGAACTGGTGCCTTCAGAGAGCACACTACACTGTATATGATCCTGTTTGTTTTCTTATGTAAATAACATTACATAATTTCAACAGAGCAACTATTTCTCTGTGATGTCTATGTAACTTTGCGCTATAGGTGTACAGCTCAGAGGCCATTTAGAGAGAAAAGAAGAGCAGACATTTGCACAAGCTATCGAGAGTATGATCTGCTGTGCCTGTGTTCAATCACTGGTTTCTACAGATGAGAAAGGGACACTGATCTAATAAGCTAGTGGTTAAATGCAGACTACTTTTTGGTTTAACTGCCATTCTATAATAATAATAATAATAATAATAATAATAATAATAATAATAATAATAATAATAATAATAATAACAACAAAATAGTCACCCATAAAAATAACAACAGCCAACTATAGTACCTTCAAGGTGCAATATTGGAGAAGACCTCTAAATATGAAAAAGAAACCTTTTATTAAGAGCTTATTTAAATAAGAAATATGGAAGACCATTTAATTTGTGATGTTGTGCCACTAGAAAAAGTGTAGCAAGATTATGATTAAGATTTTAATAAAATGCTGAAGGGAGGCTGGTTACAGTATGTAGAAGTTTAGAAACTCTTGCAAAAAAATCCATAATCCTATAAAAAGTAAGCATTATGCAATTCCAGAATTAATGGAATTGAAAATTTACTGTATTTCTGTGTTAAAAATCACTGCTGTGTAGCAATAAAGTTTAGCACTATACTTGCTGCTGTTATAGGAAATACAATATACTGTAATTCCTTCATATTAACAACTGATTTACTGTATGCTTTCTTTTCACTTCAGTGCGCGATTCCTTAATGCTTAAGCTAAGGGAAAAAAAAAACATAACTCCTAGCTGTACTGGTTGTCTGGGTGGTGGACAAAAGTCTGTGAAGTACAAACAACTCACTGAAGGTGTGAGCCTGGTCAGTACCTGGATGGGAGACTCCTGGAAAAATCTACACTTGCTGCTGGAAAGGGAATTAGGGTCCTCACCCTGCAGTCTGCATGGGTCCTCATGCCCCAGTACAGTGACGGGGACACTACACTGTAAACAGGCGCCCTCCTTCATAGATGTAAAATCGAGATCCTGACTCTCTGTGGTCATTAGAAATCCCAGGGCGTTTCTCGAAAAGAGTAGAGGTGTAACACCGGCATCCTGGCCAAATTTCCCATTGGCCTTTACCAATCATGGCCTCCTAATAATCCCCATCTATGAATTTGCTTCATTACTCTGTTTTGTAACAGAGTAATGAAGCTAATTATTCTAATTAATTAGCTAATGTGTGGTGGTGGAGGGTATCCCCATTAACTCTGAAGCACTTTGAGTTGAGTGTTCAAATAAGCGCTACAGTATATAAGTGTAAGCTATTATTATTATTATTATTATTATTATTATTATTATTATTATTATTATTATTATTATTATTATTAAATTAATTGATTAATCAGTGATAGAAGACTATTCATCTTGTTAATTTCTTGTATACAAAGATATTTTTTCACAGTATCACAGTAAAATAGATATAGAAATAGATAAATAAGACTTTATTGATCTTTATTGATCCTGAAGGGAAATCGAAGTGTTATAGGAATTAACACCTGTTATTATAAAGAAATTAAAGAAATTAAGTCCTGTGTAGGTCTGAGCTCATAAATGTGATTAAATGTTAAAGTTTTCTAACTGACAAGCTAAAAAACACTATTGTATCAGGCTAATCCTTACCCAAGAGAGTGACTTCTGTCTGTTTTTTTTGTATATACTGTATATTCCACCCCTTACGTGTTACTTAACACCCTCTTAAGTAAGAGGAAGTTATTAATTGAGAGACTTGTAAATTCTGTAGGAAAAATTTGGGAATTTGTCAGACTTTGTATTTTACACGTCCTTTACATACTGTACCCTCACCTCATTTTACTCTATTTTCACAGTGCTTTACACTGGACCTTGAGTCTACAAAGCCTGCTAGGCCTGTGGGCTCTGGAGCAAATCTTTAATATTAAGTCTGTTGTGAAGAAAAATGGAACAAAAGTATGCAAACTGTTTTTGTTATTATTTTTTCAGTGGTATTAGTGATATTAGGACTAGCTGACAAGTGTACCCTTTCTGTAAACACACTGAGGATGTTAATGTAGGCCCTCAAGAAGTTCTCCTTTTCCTCACAGCAACGAAGGGGGCTGTATTCCCTGAAAGATGCTATCTTTCATGTAATTTACCGGTTATTTGTTCTGCAGCAGCAAGTTCTAAGAAGAAGGTGAACGAAAAATGAACCTTTATGTATTTCTCACAGCGGTGTTCTGAAAAACAGCCCAGCTACGGGCCACAGAATTAATGTGCAGTGCTGAGCGGGGGAAACAAAGGTAGTCATAAACAAGCTTGAATATGCCAGTGGCTGGTGCAATAACAGTAACAGGTTTTAATGGAGAAAGCTGGCCTGGGTTTGTAAACACATCATTTGCCTTTTGCCAAATAAGATATTGCTTAGCAACTGTTGCATCAATTCTGCCATCTTGATTACAGGACTATTGTACAGTACGTCATCTGAGACATTACCAGGAAATCATTATTCTACTCTGGAAAGTCATAATCAGTGTGATTTTATTTTTTTGCATTATTTATTTATTAGTATTTAACAAACAGCTCAAGGTAATAATGCCCTGAGGTCTTTCACAGTGAGGTACTTATACAGAATGCACTTTAATTGTTTGTTCAAATTAAAATTAATTGACGCATTATTTAACTTTAAATCGTCCAGAATGACACAGGTTCATTTCAGTCCTATCTGTACTGTAGAAAATCAATGCTAACACAGTCTTTAAAAAACAGTAAAGCCATTTAAGGAACCCTCGTCTTCACCACCTACTCCCCATCACTGTTGCGCTTGAGGTTGAAAAACACTGTTCTCTTCTACTTCATCCTGTGCCTAAAACATCCCCTCATCTCCACTGGTGTTGGTGTTGGCTGACTATTGTGCCACAGGGTGCGTGCTACACCACAGTGGAGGACAAACTAGATCCTCTTCTATATGCAAATCATTTTGGAATCCTACTGGTTGAAAATCATTGACAAGTGCTAGAAATTATCCAAATTAATTATGATGTGTTTAGAGGCATCCTTGCAGATGCAAAGCTATAACACACACTGCATGTAGGATTACTATTTTTCTCCAAACCAAGTGCTTAACAGTAGTGAGAAAATGAGAGTGAAGCACTTCCTATTTTCTTTTCTTTATTTGGAACAGTAAAAAAAAAAATGTTCTGTGTACAGTGGAGCAGAGAGATGTGGGAAGAAAAAGAAATCACAGACTGCGAAAATGGCTGGGGACAGGTCACGCAGATCGGATTTTAATCAGCTGTGGCCTGTTGAATGTTGCAGGGAGTGGGTGTGGAGTGAATGCTAATCCCAAACTTCACATTCCCCACTGATATCGCACACACAGAACAAGTCCCCACACACTCACACGCACGCATGGAGAAACAGACCAGCGCACCCACTGGCGGACCCACAGAACCCTCTTTTTAAACAACTTGGTGTTCAGACACACGACTGGATTTAACATGTTTTCAAAGGGGTGAAGTTAATTTCAGAATTGTATTTTTTTCTTCCCATTTTTTATGTAGAGGTTACATACCTATTATCATTCTGTCAGCTACAAGACAAATCCCTGGTGAGGGTTTGCAAGCTTTAAATAAAGTGTGCATTAAATAGATCTATAACAGAACCTTGGCTGAGCCTGGAGGCGACTCTGGCTGTTTTAATGTATTTTGTTCCTACTTCTGTCTTAAGACTTATTTTAGAGTCTTTCACCTCATGGGCACTCCTTTCATATAAACTATTCTTTTTTGTGCATCAGCTTTTCAGAGATTTACGCAATTGTTAAAATAAATTAAAGAAACAAAATAATGAGTTAAATAATGGAATATTTGTACTATTCAATAACATGTTTTGATAGAAAGCAGTATCCTATTTATTGTTACTAATACATTTCTAACTCTGTTTTGGACCAGACTAGGAGATGTGCTTTTTTTCAGTTTTTTTTAGAAAAGTGTATGTAGAAAATGCCTTTTTTTATTTTAAGTGTTGTGATGTCCTACACTGAAGATTAAAGGATGGCAGATACCTTTAATATTTTATATGTTTGCATGTCCTGGTTTTGTCATTTATTGGGTCAATGAGCTAAGTAATAAATAGTGCTTTGAGTAGGTCCATGTTCTTCGATGAATTTGTGTAATTCATCTTGCAGGCAATATTGTTATTCCAACAGTTTAATCAGTGAGATTGGTCCATTCACCAGATGAAGAACTGAGATTTAGTTTTAATATCCATTTACACCTCATGTCATGAAAAACACTGCATGCACAATTTATGACAATCTCCAAGTTTGTAGTTAACAATGTTCTAGTTATAACTGGAATTTTAATTTTGTAGTTACAGTACATGTTTACTTTTATTTCTGTTCTGTCCTACTATACTGTATGTCTACAGTACACAATGCGCATGTCTTAACATGAAGCATCCTGAAAGCAAGGGATTTGTTAAACAAGAGGCACAATGGAGTTAGGAAAGGTGTGGATGCATCCCATTCCCGTGGCAGAGGATACATCTCTCCTATGGAACAAACTGTTCTCTATATATTTGGTTAGCTCTGTATGTTATGATTAATATTGTTTTCAGTGTGGTGCAGTGGCTCTGTGGCTAAGGATCTGTGCCAGTGATAGAAAGGTTGCTGGTTTGAATCCTGCGGCTGGCAGAGGAATCCTACTCCATCGGGCCCCTTAACCCCAATTGCTCCAGGGGTGCCGTATAAATGGCTGACCATGTGCTCTGACCCCAAGCTTCTTTCTCCCTGTCTGTGTGTCTCATGGAGAGCAAGTTGGGGTATGGGAAAAGACAAATTCCTAATACAAGAAATTGCACAGTATGTGGCTAATAAAGTGAAAGTTTTTTTCAGAGATTACAGATTCTTTGCAATGCAAGATGATTCACGTCTTTCATTTTAGTGATATCCTTAAACCTAATAATATTAATTCTGCTTAGCATTCATATGGTGCTTTTCATTCACTAATCACCTTAAAAGAAGGATTTTACAGGTAGAATGGGACTCATCAACCAATTCTTTGTAGCAGCACCAGCGACTGTACAATGGAGCAGTGAGAGCTTGCAAGATTGCAATGAAGTCAGCAAGAGTCCTCTAATTGGCATTAACTCTCCTGTCAGGCACTGTGGAGCTCACAGTATGTCAGACAATGAATGGCTCAAGGGGCGTGCTGCCTGGAGAAGCGTGGCTGCCCTTCATCGTTCTCCCTGTGCAGGAGTCATCCTTCCTGAGTCAAGATGCTGAAAAAACAAATACTGATTCCAAATCGGATGGGAACAGGATGAAAAATGCAAAAACAATTATTAAAAAAAATCCTAATTCTAGTAGACATTTCTATAGTAATCAGTAGGGAATGGTTCACAGTGAGCGATCTGTATTTTTTTAGTCAGAGGTCACGCAGTAAAGAGTTTGATGGAACCAGGCCACTCGTACACAGCTGCCATCTTCATGAATTTGTTTCATAATAGAGGTAATGTAATCATACTGACATTTGCATACCAGCGGCTCTTTTTTGTTGTTGTTGATATAATCTGCAGCTCTATATAATGAATTGCTGTAATTGCAAATTATTTGTTAGTCTGAAATCATTCGAGCAGAGACAGAGAGAAATGCAGCGCTTTGCTTTCAGCAAAAAAAAACACTCATTCAGACTTAATGTCTTGTGTGAATAAATCCTTCACAGGCAAGTTCTGAAAACATAAAACTAAAAGTCAGGGAAGAGCAGAGATTCACCTTTTAAAATATTTCACTGTGCTATTGCAATTTGTTAACATTACATTGAATTTTCTAGTCATAGTATTTTTCTAAATGTGCGGATATGCTTTTATCACTGTCAAAAGCAGATTGGAAATAACCTGTATATGACAGCTAAAGTGTCATTCTTGAAATAGCTTTTTATGTTTATGCCACATACATACGAGATGAGCTATATTGTGTCAAAAAAAACAGGAAGGCATGATGTTAGATTGCATGCTTACTATGTTCGGGAATAACTCGCCACTCCATGAGCTCTCCAGCATCAGCTGTTAATAAGAGTTATCATAAGGGTTGTTTAATATTTCACTGATAAGGCCTAATATGCAAGCAGCCCGTGTAATACTTTCAATAATTGTCTGGCTAATAAAAGAATGTGTGATTAAATCATAATTAGGTAAACAAACCAGGCTCAATTTATCAGCTTAGAAATTGTTTGCTGAATTGTAGAGCTGTAGAAAATGACTATTCGATTGTTCTGATTGTTTTTCGCTGGGAGGGATTTAGAGTGGCATTGAGGGAAGTTTTGAATTTAAGATTGAAGAATATTTGCAAGACTTATCAGTCTCTGCTGGGAAGAACTGCAAGAAAATGCTTCACATGACCAAAGGCGATAGGCATTCTTCAGACATAATGTACCTATTTTCGGGTTCTATTTGTTAATCCTAATTAAATACAAAACTTAGTTTAAAAACAGTTTTTAGAACATCGCCAGCCACTATTTTTATGATGTTGTAGTGCTACGCGGGGCGTTTTAGCCATGTTCATGCAAGGCTGGCTGAGAACAGCGCCTGGGGGCGGGACTACAGGACTGCATATGGCTGTATACGGACCTGTATAAGAGACAGCCTCTTCCCTCTGTGTGTGTGTTAGTGAACGTGCAGTGCTGTAATCCCTGTCCCTGTGTGTGTACCTTTCCCTGGTTCGAGTTAATAAATGTGTTGTTCAACCCCATTCCCTGAGTTCCACGCCTGCTCCATTCCGTACCGAAACTGGCGGTCATTACAATATTATGTTTTTATAATATCGCCAGCCATTACTGTCCAAATCTGATGCTCTCTTTTGATCACAGAACATTGTGCAGGGAGGGTGTTGTCAGGTTCCTTATACATTGAATATATTGGTTTCTCTGAACACAATCACCTTTTTCATTTTTGTTTAAAGGTTTGTGCCAAAATTATATCAGCTGATCAAATCACACATTTTCCAGAGTTGCATGACTCTCTTAGCACATGTAGGGCATACTGTATCTACAGTAACTGCCATCACACCTATGATTCTCTTGAATGTTTGTAGTCCAATTTAAAGGGACAGGGATCGATATGTAAATACACAACAGTGATCAGGCAACACAAACCCTCCTTATTCTAGGGAAGACTTATTGGGATCTGTCACTGGCCAAGTGACTAGGCTTGGCTTTAAAGAAAAGAAACTCCCACAAAGCAGTTTTCAAATGCAAACAAAACTGGATTTATTGCCCAAAAAAATAGGGATAACAAAAAAAAAAACCCTTCACAGGAGTACTCTACACACCTTTCCTCCCAGGCACCCTCTTCCATACTGAGCTCTCCCAGTCCCTTTTATAGCCCCTCCTATCCCAGGGCCCTTCTCTCTTAAAGGGACTTGCTCATATCTGGTGGACAATTTCTAAACAAATAAAGTACTTAATACAAATCCAGAGTAACCTGTAAAGTTTAACAAAGTCATGCAACAGCTTTTATACCTTTAAACCAAACAAATAATCATACATTAGTTATTTATAGATGGCCTACTAGAAACCTTTTCCTTTAAGATCAGCAGTGTTTTTAGTACTGCTGATGTGGCAGTGTGGGGAACTACAAACTACAAACAGAAGGTGACTGGTGGCCATGTTGGCCAACACAACACAATACTCCAACGGGGAACACTGCAGTGATTTTAGGGGAACAACAAAAAGGGTAAGTATCATTCACACTTCATTCGTATCACATACACGCTCTCAAACATACCAGACGGGTAGAGGGAAATATTGGAGTATTTCACATTGTAAAAGAAAGAAAAATAACAAGCACTCTGTCACAGGATCTCATCACCTTCTGGCATCTTCATTATCCATGGTTGTGGTACATTACAAAAGTGGAGAGTATTTTCAGGAAAAGATGTTTGCAAAGATGTGAATACAGGAATTACAGAAAACATTCTTTTCTTTGCATCTTCTGTATACAAAGTATTTCTAGAAGTTGAATTTTACCACAATTATTTTTAACCTGACATTTAATAAAAATATGAGTTATATAACTTAATAGGATATAAGTTAATAGTTTCTTCCATAATCAAATATCATAACCCATCTCATGAACCCAATCTGTAATAGAATGAACATTTGAGGCAGCTATACGGAAATGCAGTGTAGATGGATATTTTCAGCTTTTCTTTTTATTCCTGAGAGGAATAGTCACATGCTCTGTCTTACCTTGGTCATGCTAAACTTCAAAGGTGGGAAAGAATAAGCACAACACTGTAGTAAATCACAATTGCCTTTAGGTGAGATTGGGCCTATCTCTGTTTTAATTTGTCTCCCAACTACTTTAGCTAATGAAAACAGAAAAGAACATGCCATTCAATTGCCCTCTTATTCCTTTCTGTAAAATGATGACTGTTTTTTCAACAGCTTTTAGATTTATATGCTTTTGCATCATATAACCCATTCATGAAAATCTTTCATGTCACTTCTGATGTAATATATAGTACTGCCACGGGTGGTTTCTGGTTTCTATCTATGATTCTATTTTTCTCAGAATAAAGTCAAAACAAGCAAGCGAAAGCATTTAAAAGGACATTCTAAAATATATTTGACGGTCATATATGTATCAGATGCTGGAAGCTGGATGGAGATAACTTAGGTCATTTTTCATAAGTATTTCATTATTCTTATTGATTTAAAAAAACAAAAAACAAAGTACAACATCACTTTTTGAGTGTGTTGAATATCAAATCCTCATAAATGACATTAAGTACAAAGTGCTATGGAGTGTGTTCACACCATACAGACAGGTGTGCAACCTTTCACATACTGTAGTGTGCTATTGCCTGGCTGACTGACATCCACCAAACTACAGTTTTGATTGAGCAGTTGTGTCCCACTGAAGGAATCACAGTATAACTGACATCTTGTTTGTATCATCCAGATGATAAGGACTCAGCCTGTGTTGCAAATAATGCCTATATCTTTTGAGATACAATTACGTTGTTTTTCAAGCAGTTTAATGAATCAGCTCTAAAAACGAGTGCTGCAAGGTTTTGGAAAATTCATACTTTCTTAAGAAGTATGAATTGCTGTGGGCCGACTATGATCCTCTTAAATATTATTGGTTATATGGTTGAATTAATTCATCAGTATAATACCCCCCTTATACTGTATGTTGAGATCTTGGATCAAATATATGTACAGTATAAACAGTATATGGATGTATGTAAATACTGTATAATGGATTTATTAATAAAGATATAAATACCATCAGGGTTAAGAAGACGTGTCTGACACTTTATTAGTTTGGCTTTTATCTTGATACAAAATGCTTGTTGAATAATTTTGGAATTACTCTTATTCTTAAATGGAAACTATGAAAATAAGATACGGTATACAGTATAACAATTGTACACGTTCCCTTTGGCTTGGACAGTAACATATTCTAAAGGGCATATGTGAATGATGTAGAAATGTTAATAAGAGCCTGTCTAAATACCACCCGCTGCTAGTGTATGTATTCTGACTTGCAATGGCACCTTCATTCGTCATACAAGCGATGAGTGAGGGTGGAAGTGAGGTGTAGAAACCCATTACCCCCTTTTATGTGGGCTATATACAACACTGGTCCAGTAAGTGGTCTAGCATAAAACTTGCCCAAGTGAAATGGGTGCTGTAAACAGGGAAACTGGGATTTACAGCAAGTAATGGTTTCAATGGGGGAGTGGAAGACAAACCAAACAAGTCTCAGACACAGGAAGAGCTGTAGAACTATTCTTTTCATTAGAGGGTACCAAGGTGAACTACTGTGAAGTAGTAGTATTTACTGTAATGATACATTTCAATTTTTGAACAACAACAATTCAAAACCCCAATTTGTATATGAGCTGTACTGTACAGTATGTTGTTGATTTATAGTTTTTTAGCTCTTCAGTATGATAAACATGCAATATTACATGTTGCTGCATAAAATGAATAATGTATTTATGAGCATGTACCCTGACAAAAAAGGAAGATTCTCTTTTAAGCGTAGCATACTCTAATACATGCTTTCCTCTTGAATCTCAATCTACCCGCAGAATTTTAAATACCTGCTTCTTGTGACATCTCATTCATTTTCATTGCAAGAACTAAGTGAAGCGAAAACTTAAGACAGAAGGTAAAATGAAAAAAAAGATTAGAATATTAGATTGGAGTTTAAACCCATTCTTGTGAGTTGAGGAGCTATCTAGACAAGAAGTACAAAATCTGGAAGCAATAGTCATAAATCTCTTAGACAAATAGCTGAAGAGATTAAAACATTTTTCCAGAGATACCTAGAGCTACTTAAGCTAATTTAGTCTTACAACTTCAAGGACTTAAAATTAAGAAATGCAAATCTAAAATAAAAAAATGTTAATTGTGGCAGCTGCAAGCATAAACTGACATCAGTGAAAGACATCCCTCCTGCAGTCGGCCCTGACATCCAGCAGGGTGCTGTGAAGTATGCAGGGTGTCAGAGGGCAAGTGGTGTCACAGGTGGGCATGCTGGAGGAGTGTGTCGTCCTGTCTGTAATATTATATCAGTCTCCCTTACTTTACAGGTCTTAGGGGGAGAGCATGAAAAGGACTAAACTCATACAGGAAAACCCATCTATGAAAAATAATGAGGTGTTTATTTCATTTTATTTCCACTAGATAATGTGTAAAAGTAGTTAAAAAGCAAACAGAAATGTAGAATTCATAGTTAAGTGTAGAATTTAAATGTAGAAAAATGATACAAATCATATTCTTGTTTTGAGTTTGAGACCAAACTTGCCCATTTGATCTTCAGTCTGCAGGTAAGAAGGTCAGAGCACTAAGGAGCAGATGCTAATCTTTACAGACTTTGTTACTGTTGATATTCCTTGGTTTTGTACCTCAGTAAGGTTTGGCATTGCAGTGCACTGATGTTTTTCTTTTATATACATCCAGGGATGTTACGTTAAAATTATTCGATTGACAGATTTATGGTTATGGCTGGGGTTGGTGTTTGAATTAGTTTTGGAGTAGTAAATTCGAGTTATTTTGCCTTAGATTAAGAATTAAATCAAAGTGTGCCTTAAATCAAGTTTATAGAGTGGGCTTCTAGTAGGTCTTGGATTTGGGACAAGGTTAGGGCAGGAGTATTTAACCCTGGTCATGCAGACACCACAGTCATCTCTGTTCCAGGTGAGCTGTGAATGACTTGAATGCATCAATAATTTGCTTACAAGGTAAGTTACAAGTTACAAGTGTAACCTTATACTCAGGGCCATGTCAAGGGGTGGGCGGGGTCCAGGGTGGGGTGGTTCTTGTGTGTAGGGATGGTGGCAGGGAGCAGTGTTGAGGTGATGAAATAGCTGCCTAACTAGCCTGCGCAAACAAGACAAAACCGAACACAACTACTGATCGCTGTTGTTGCTAATGCTATCGGTACCTTTATAACGAACCTTTCCAAAGACCTTTAAGGGACACATTTACATCCTCCCTCTTCTGCTTCCTTTTCCTTTTCTCGCACGCACTGTGGTATTTTCTATATTTGTCCCCATCTCTGCTTGTGTTTGCCATTTTTCCAATGGCTAACTTTTTAGTTTAGTTCTGCCGCAATCACTTCCAGCTTGCAGCTGATGGCCAGTGACATAGTGAGCGCAGGAGACAACCCAGCTCTGAATAAAGCATCTGCTCTCCCACTGACTTCATCTTGAGTTAAAATAAGAGTTTTGTGTGTTGCTTTATGAAAATATTAAAACATGTATGTATTAAGATTTTTATGTGTGTGTGAAGCGGAATTGGGGAGTGGGGATTGGGGGGGGGGGGTATCTGGCATGCACAGGGCCCCCAAAGCATGGGACCCTGGATGGTCACCCCCTTCGACATCCCCCCTTAGAGATGGTACTGCTTGTACTGGATAAAATGGGTCAGAAAATGAATGAATGAATGAATGGATGGATGGAAATTAACAAGTCCCAAGTTTCTATTTGCTATTTAGAAATCCTTATGAAAATTTGAATAGCTGTGTTTCTCTGCAGCCTAGATTTCAGAGCTCTGCATGTGGATTTAGAATCAACTAAAAATTCTCAGCAATTTGGCTTCCAAACTTTGATAGAACATCTATCCACAAAGCGACAGAAACAATTAATTAAAATACCCTGATATTTTTTATATTTCAGGTAAAATGTCCCTGTAGGCCATTTAGATTATAAATGAGGATAAGTCAAAAGAAGTGTTCTTGAAACACCCATGAATAGCATCGGTGAAAACTGTGTAAGTCTGTTGTATACAGTAGATTTATCTTTCTTTTTCTTTTTTCTTTCTTTTTTATCTTTCTTTCTTTTAACGGTAATAAAATATCCCCTGATGTCTTTAAATAAATTTGAGTTTTGTACGCATTAATAGAACAATATTTATAATGTATGTTATGAAGCTGCTACAGGGTATTAAAGAAAGCTACTGTATATGAAGAGCTCAGAGTACATCCAGAGCAGCTACACTTGCAGCTATGTCCTCTTGTCCGCTGAATAAGTGGGGCAAGTGTTATACTGTCATAAAAGCTTAGTAAAAGTAAATACAGACCAGTCCCGAAATATGCAGTATGCTCAGTGAGTGTGAGAACGGACTCTTGAGGATGACCCAGAAAAAAGGGAAAGAAAATTAACATTAGTAACAACTCTCCAACAGCTGGCCCACAGAAGCGGTTTTGATAAGTTTAGGTATTAATATGCAATGCGGCTGGTGCATCCTGCTATGTCACTGATGCATTGAGATTTAAATGTCCTTCTCTGGCAGGGAGCACTTGGAGACTCATGTATCTAATAGAGGTTGCCAGGCAATTAAGTAGGAAATTGATCTAGTTACTTGAAATTGGTACAAACACCAAATGACATGAGAAGAATAGAGAAAACGAGTTGCCAGGGATAATAAAACAAAGAAACTACAGGAAGCGTGCTACATAAGAACAGCCCTCCCATTTTTCCATTTTTGACTGATCCAGAACAATGAGTACACCACTTTTTAAAAATCAATAATGTTTTGAGATGTCCCATATTCAAACCGAGTGATGTTTCTAGTTTTAGCTTTTACTTATCTTTAGCCGGAGCAGCGTTCTCACAGCAGAATTTTAATTGGGCTGTTCCCCTGCACAGCAGAGAAAGCCTGGAAGAGCAGTGAAGGGCTCTGCGTGAGCTCCCTGCACCGTGAAAATTGCACTAATCAGTTCCTGTAGTTGGTGAGCATATGCAGGAGAAAAATGGCAGGGAGATGTTATGCAAAAAAATTACAATGTCATACATTTCATTCTTTTCCTCCTTGCCTGAACATCGCACATATTTTTCTAGGATCTTCAGACACTGAAGCAATTAAAAACATATTTGGTAGTTTTTCCAATATAGATAGACATTAATTTGAGATTATTGTAGACCTCTTTTATCAAATATTACTATTTGCATGAAAGTATCAAAGATTTGTGCAGAGAAAAAAAGTTTTTAAGTGTTTAAGTTCTTTGAAAACAGATGTGTCATTTATATATGGTGCTTGTACGTTATTAACCATGTATTATTTTTTAAATAAATGAAATACAATCAATGTTAATAAGGTGCTATCTTATTTCAAGGAGAAAATGTGAAATTTATACAGAGGACATATATATTATAGCTGTCCATACAGATCCTATCCATCACAAATTAATTAGTTCCATGTAGTTTAAATTATTTCTTTATTTGGTTCACAGGCCATTTAGCTGAAAAAAGACACCTAACATCCGGATTGTGATCTATCTTTAGGAGCAATTTTAAAATGATAGACTCTTACATAAGGATGCCGAAGTGCAATGTATTCATCTAAAATGTAACAACAGTATACATAAAACATCGACACAACATAATTTAAAACTATTAGGTCATTTGCAAACCATACTCCATGCATTTCAACAGAATATGATACTTAAAATAGTCCTGGCATGTGATGCTGTGATCAGGATTAACAGTAGCCTCTAAAGATGATTGAGATAATTGCCTGAGTAAGAAAATCACTTTAGTTCTGAATTAAATTGCTAGAAAGCTATGCACAGAAAAGGGTCATGTGCAGACACAGATATTAAGAAACACCTCTTTTCCTAGTGAATAAAGTAAGAAAAAGCCCTTAAAAGTAATTTTGCTTATGCTTCAAGGGAGTCAGTCCAGATAAATGAAATGATTAGTAACTTTTTTCCCTGTCTGTTCGGAGATGGTAATTAGATATCTTTCATAATGATTTCTTTTTGTAGGCTGCTGGAAAGTAGATTTTTTAGCTTTTGAACAATCTCAGCTATGGAAATTAGTAAAGAAACTGTTCCAACTTAGCATTCACTGTTTTAAATCCTTAAAAATAAACGTTACCATTATCAAGAAGCAATTGGTAAATAGAACTACAGCACATTGCAATTAATAAACATACAAATATAATTAACCACCACCACGCATCTCCTGTACTTAATTTACTAATTATCTCCTTGTGTGTCTATTTACAAATGGTAGAGGGCTTTACCTGCCTCTAGTAGCAGGAAGCCACTATTACAGTCCCTTCCAAGGTTGGCCTGCTGCAGGGATGTTACCCTTTGTTTTTCTTGGTGACAGCCAAGACTGCTGTTGATGGTTATCAGCTTTGTCAGGAGTGAAACAGTGACTGTGAGTACTCTTAACTTTACAGACCCACCAGTGTCACACCTACAAGCTCCACAGGGCAAAAAGGAGACTTTGCAAAGGTACTGCAGCCTGCAGCCCAGGTCACTAATGCAAGTGAAACACGTCTTCTTGCCAAACTTTAGTGGTTCAGCCACTTAAAAGCCCATAAATGTTAATGAAATACAGACTGGAATTAAGAACCTGACTGGATAAATATCCTCCTTTTGTCTTCTTTAAAATGCTCTAGACTGGGAACAGACTAACAAGATCTAACAGCTCACTTTCATTGTGGATCCCCAAGAGAGCAGAACACATTCATAAGATACATCGCCCAAGGGAACAGATACTGCGCTACAAAGATTGATCATTAAAAATGCTATTTCATAATTTAATAGTGTTTTTTACATCTTTTCACTCTTGTGATGCTGTAGTGTACTCCTTTGTAGCAGGTAAATATGAAAAGACCTCTTCTTCCCAATATTCTTTTCAACTCTCGTTGTCTTAAAGTACAAACTGTGTGATACATCATACTGTTGAAAAGCAAGCCTGTATGTATCTAGGGACACTTCCATGCATGAATGTGTGAAGCAAAACAAACCGACCACACTCCCTTTGTGTTAGTGAATGCAATTAGCTCATCTTTTTGTATAAAGTACGTGGATTATTTAATGTCCATAGCTCATCACACAGTACATGCACTATAAATTTTTATACCACTAAGGTAGGAGCAGTTGAGAAAATATCATGCAAATAAGTACAGAACGTTAATGCCATAGTAATAAGGAATACTGTATTAATGATTCCACTGTTACATATCACTCCGAAGATAGTACTATCTACAATACTTTTAATATATATTTCCTTTTGATTTTCTTGCCTTGTGATTAGTGATTGTGTGTTACCTTACCTACAGGATTATAACTTTGGTCACTGTCTGTGAATGTTTTCATAATAAATATAGAGTATATTGTTTCATCTTACTCAGTCAGTTCATAACTGAATATCTAGGGATGTTTTAATTAACATGCTGTAGAAGTTAATTGCAGAATGATGAAATATCTATTAAACATTCATTTATAAAACTAATCTAAACTATGACTGAAGAGTGGTGGGATTGTTTCTGCTGAAGAAAATTGTAGTTCTTGGTCATGTTAGGCAGGCGTTTAACAGTGTAATAAAGCTAATTTAACTGAATGTTGTTGGGGAGCGTTTTAAGTGATTGCTCAGAGCCGGTGGTTTGCGAGAACAGATTTTTCCATATAATAATTTGGAGTCATCAATATTTTATATATTTCCAACTATTAACTACCACTACAAAAAGTCGGCCAATTGAAACTGACTTTTAGAACAAATTCATTCCAATAAGAGAAATAAAATGGACCCAATGGACTACCTCTTTGCATTTCTTTAATTTTAATTAAAGAGGATCTGCAAGAATAATTAAATAGAACTTACTGCTATTGTCTCACCCTGTCTGTTCCACAGGGGGCACTATTCTCCCTTCCTGGCTGCCTGGAGCAGCAAGCTGGGAAACTTTCAAACTTCCATGCCTCTGGACTTGAATAGTTCAGACCTACTCTCCTGATCTCAGTTCGTCTAGGCTTGGGCCCCCATGAGAATATTTAAGGGTTCTGAGCACACCAGTGTGTTTCAAGTCTTTAAATAATTTCATGCTACAAAATTAAGTGGAAACTCTGAGTTTGCAGAAGGTGCTTAATACTAAACATTTGCCACACACTTGCCTGATGCCCACTTACCTACACCCATCTCGATTATACATTCTCAAAGTTTTCACAAAATCATTTAATCAAAGCTTATGTTTTGCTACAGTTTTTGAAAGGTATAGCTGTAGTTAACAGTATCTTTTAAATAACTAAATATGCTATTAACAAATCATATGTTCTCTCATGTAGCTCTATTTCACATTTAGTTCTCTGGCTGCCGGAGATTTTTGTCTCCTCAAAGAACACAAAAGGTGTAACTACAGCACCCTTATATTATATATAAACTGGGAATAAGTGTGCTTCATAAACTTAATTGGCTATCGTACAATTCCATGGGCTCCTGGGAGTTGTAGTTCTTATCATCCCTATTAAAACAACAGTAAAATATTTCAAAGAAAGGTCTGAAAGGGCATAATGCTCTCCAAAATGCTATTTGTTGCAGCCTAGCTGCAAGTTCTTATCACATTACCTACACCAGTCATGTTACAAACAGATATCACTAGCTGTTTATTTAAAACATCAACACAACATAATTTAAAACAATTAAAACACCTGCCTAACTTTATTTACTGCTGCTCTCTGTTCTTAGTTCCCTTCAGCCCCCTTCCTTCTGTTTTCCTGTTTGCAAAGTTCAAGGTATCCCTGATCAATTCGATCATGAAAAAGGAAGTGTGCAATTCAAAGGTCAGAGACGATCATTAATGGTGCTGATCTGTCTAAACTGGCTGTGCCTTAACAGAAACATTGACCAAGAAAAAAAGAGAGTAACTCAATGATTAAGGTGATCTGTTTGACCAGTTCAAACATACCTTGATAACAGCAGAACATAGTTTAGATCTCAAAACTTCTCAATTTCTAAACAGGCCTTTGGATTAATTTGCTTAGTGTGTGCAGTATTTTCAGTGTTTCTAGACTGAATATATTGTGAAGAGACTATCAATGGGAATCCAAAGGATGGTACAGGGATAGAAGATTGATGTCAGGTAACATAAACGTGGCCTTTTGTCCTGCACCTTTAATGAACGTTTCCTCTACTGAGATCCTTCTGAACATTTCACCAGTTAACAGGTCATGCCAGCTTGTTTTTTCAGAGATGAGATGTAATGACTATCACGTTTTACATATTGCAAAAGAATGCAAAAACTACACTCATAACATGGTATCCAAACCTAATTCATTCCTGAAAATTTGTTCGGAAGGCGGGAGATCGTAAATTGAAAATAAAAATTCCATTATTTCTTATGGGGGAAATTCCGCACCAAAAGCAAATTCACTCAAATACCACCCTAAACATATAATACCATACAGACCATTGTAGCAAGGTTTGTGAACTATGAAGTTCTAATCAAATAAGCCAACTATAGATGTAAAATAACGAATGATATCATATTTAAATTTTTCATTCTTTCATAATAGGTTAAAATGATGTGCACACTGTTGTTGACTATTACGTTAAAGAATCTTTTTCTCTTCCTTAAGACCCAATAATGAACAGCAACTACAAAACAAACACAAAAAAAAAACACTTTGAAAATGAGAGCACAAGTTTCCGCTGTGATCGTAAACGAAGCACTGCTGTCTCAAGGCATCCTTAACCACAATGCCTATCGCCCATGCAGGAACACACAGCTGTTCGGCAGCACTTAACTCAACTTCTCGCAGAAGGTTCTCGGCCAAAATCAGTCACTTTAGGGAAATTTCATTCTTATAACGAATTACAAGGTACAAATTCTTCATGTTCAGATTAGCGAAAATTAGCATACCGAACATTCTTATACATTCTTATATTCTATATAGAGTGTATATTTTTTATTTGCCACATATTCACCACGGTACTTAAAACATACCAGGATACCTCTGTGCTAGAGAGGTTGTCATGTTTTGAAAACTTTGCAGAAGTCCTTCAACAAAGATGACACAGAAAGAAACCTGAATGCACAACTCAGCTCGTGAGAGGTTTGTGGAGCTATCGGAAAAGTGAAAAGGGTAACAAGTGAGATGTGCAGAACACTCGGGCTTTAGCAAAGCAAATTCTGAAATAGATTCACAAAGATTAGGCAGAGCTAACAGAGTAGTGACTGACAAAAGAATTTAAGAGAGATTACAAGCAAAAGGGGGCCTGTGGTAGCTCAGACAGCAAGGGCGTCTAGCTCCTGACTGGAAGGTCCTGGGTCCAATCCCAGGTAGGGGTAAGTGATGGAGCTTGCTCTAATTCCTTCCAGATGGCTCCCAGGTCCACTCAGCCTGCTTTCCAAATGAGTGCCAGTACTGGGGGTTCATCCTTCTGGGGGTAATAGGCTGGCTGGAGAGTGATGGTGACCACATCACCATCACCTCCAGTATCAGTTGGTTGAGAAAAATGGTGGCCCTTGCCCCCCGTTCCCCCATGGGCCTTTGTGGCCTGAAAAGGGGACCTAACCTACAGTACCTACAAACAAGAGGTGGCCTTTTGGTAGCAGGTAATTGATTTGTGGATGCTATCCAGCCATTTCTTGACAGTGTTATGATGTGGCACAGCCCTGGAGACTGCTGCATCTGTATGACAGGCTGAGGAATCTACTTTATAGGTCGCAATTGAATTGAATTGAAATTGAAGGCAGACTGAGAGGTGAGAACTGAGGATGCACTGTGGAGGCAGACAGCAAATGGATGAAGCAGGGGATGAGCTATGCAGCTGGGATGAACAAGACAGGAAAGACAGGAGAGGCACAGCACAGCTGAGCAGTACAGAACATGGAAACTGCACAGCCCTGCAGGTCTTGTTGGTTGCTGTGGAGGAAGACAAGGATCCAGCTGGTCATGTGATTCCACCTTGAGACTGGGATCGGGAAGTCGGTCTGATTCCTCGTCATAATGACAGGCTGGTTAGCAAAAAACACTTTCCTAAACAAGTAGGAATCGTAATGACTGAGTGACTGTGGACAAGACAGGGCTTAAGTATGCTAGAGCTCATGAGATAATTACCTCATGAGGTTAAGAGGGGGCAGGTAGCATGGACAGCCCTCTGACCAAGTTCTCATGACACCGGGAGGCATTTGACTCTGTGCATGTTAACCGGGCTGGTAGCCATTGAGACCAGAGTTTAAAAATATTTGGTTAAAATATATTTCCTTACAGTTTCTGTGAGGATTTTAAATACTTGAATCAAATCCCACATTGCTGCCTTGTTGCCTTCTGGGTTATGTACCTCCTATCGTGTTATATACGTAGATTTAACAGATTGTACCATTTGTGTACCTTGACACAATGTTTGTCTTTTTTAATGCTTCTCCACACTATCAGACATAAATAAAATTGCCTAAACTATCTCATTCCTTTCTGGATTTCATTAAGTTGTAAACTTTTATTTTGACAGTACAGTTTCTAAGTATAATAAAAAAGCTTAATATATTGTACCCACAGTTCCCTAATTGTCACCTGTTTTCTATTACTCTCATAACTGTTTGAAAAGTTTAGATCTACTGTATACAGGCATTCATTCTAGTTTTTGACAAAGGGAGTTATGAAGCAACTGCTAACCATATACTGTACAGTATGCCATTTAAGTCTCAACTGCTGACACCCCTGATGGTTTTTTGAAATCATTAAGAAATGATACCCATTTCTTACTTTACACTTATTTTCCTGATTTCACAATGTAAGATTACATTCTAATTAATATTTGAGTTTGATAGCCGGAAGCATGTCTGACACTGTGCCCTTTCGACATTTTAATAGGTCTCACCTACATGGATTCCGAGACCCTTGATTCATATGAGTTAAGTTCCTGTGTCTTACTGCCCATTAACATTTTTGCTAGATTTCCAGGTCTTTGTCTTTCCTGCCTCTCTGGATCGTTGTGTATTCATTAATGCTGTGTATTTGTTTCCCTGGGATTCCAGTTACATCATAATCGCATTCTAGAGAAATAGATTCTATTTTCTACATTTATTCCTAAATCTTGTGTTTAAAAAAAATATAATGAAAATAGGTGAATGCCTTACATTGTCTGAGTGTGATCAAACACATGTAAAAATCTACAGTATACGTGACCGCACTGCTGCGGTGTGCCTTTCACTTCTGACTTGGTGTCCTGATGTGCCCTCTTGCTGGTAGAATGCCATAAAATGTACTGTGGCTGGGAAGTAGGTAACAAAAAGAAATATTATACTGTACGCTCAGGGACCTGAATTATGTACCTGAGGTTTCTCTGACTAATGAGACCACAGGAAAAAAACAAATAAAGAAGGTCAGTATACAAAGAGGCATAGAGGTTAAACAACACTGATTTTTCTCTCCTGTCTCCAAAAATATTCACGCGGTTCTATATTTATTTGTGCACAAATGTCCTTGTCACTTTCAGAATGTGTTTAGCTAGTCAACTGCTGCATTCAGCCCCTTGTTGCAGCTAGCCTGTTGATTGTATTAGCATAAGGGCGGCATGGAATCTGCAAAGGCTCTTCAGTATAAAGGCTGTTTTAACATACAGTACATGGCACTGAATGCCCCTGTGGACTGGTTACCATGGATTTCATTGCTGTCTCTGAGACTCAGCCTTTTCCCTTTCTGTGAATTCCTCTACAATGCCCGTGGTGGTTACTGCAAAAGGGCATACTCTACCTCACTGCTTTTCCACATTGAAGGAGCACATCCCTGGAGAAGCTTCAGGTTACCTCTTGTTCGTTACCCACAAACAGTTGATAGGGAAAAGACAAATCCAGAATTAAATGCAAAGCCAATAAAGGTAAGACATTGGATTTATCTGAGGAGAATAAACAAGAAGTATAATACAAGAGGTAGCCCAATGGGGATTTAATCTCAGACTGCACACTCTTCTGTTAGTTGCCAGGTGACACCAGTGGAAGATTTCTCAGTTAGTTAATCATGATCAATCATCATTTGGCAATTACAAAAACTGAAACATGAAATTCTATTTCTCATGAGAGTGGTCTTGCTCATTTACTGTTTTGCTTTATTTATAGCACCTGTGTTTTTCAGGGGTCACATGGTTATTAAATCTTTCTGAGAAACAATTATTCCTTTAAAGAAGACAGATACAACATCTCTCCTGGTTTCTGCCCCAGTACCCTCAGGAATGAACACTGCCCCAATACCACTGAATAAAATATCTGTCTCTTTGCAAAAGGATATGAGGAATTATTTTAACCTCATAGGTTTTCTAATACTAAAATTATTTTCTTATATTAATTATACATCTGAGAAGATTCATTAGTGTTTCTTTTAGTGTAATTAAACTATTGCTGCAGTTTCCTAATAGTATTTATCACAGCTTAAAAACCCTCACTCATTATGTTTTTGAAAAAATATCATATTACTGTATGCTTAAGGGTGCAAAGTATTGAATTTAATAGAGTTTTTTAACTTATTATTAGAAACATTATAAAACACTTGGTATGTCTCATTCTAAGTTAATGAACCACTGTTAATGCAGCAAGATAAAAAATACATCTCATGGCATACTGTTGATATTTTACTTAAACAGGGAATCAGATGAGGCTTTCAGATCAGTATGATTCTATTTGGGACCTTCACTACCTTTTTCAAACCAGCACCAGGTGTTGAATACATCACACCTGATATCATATTTTGAGAAAGAAGCAGACACATGCAGTTCTTTAAAAGTACTGTATAATGGGTGATCCTGGTACTCAAAAAGAATAGAGTACCAATTCCTACTGTAAATTTACCCAAAAAACTGGGGATTATTCTTGAGACTTAAAAGTTGCCATCATCATGGCTTTTTTCCATTAAAAGACTTTCGTTTTAACCTCTAATGATTCACTGGTAACCCCTTTTAGAAACAAAGCCAGCCTACATCTGAGTACAGAATAGATGCAGTTATTTTACTGTAATAAGTAAGTATAAACTTCACCCTATTTTTGATCTTTTCTCTCCAAGATGTCCTTGAGAAAAAATTCTGTCTTAATAAGACTTTCCTTCTGCATTATTCTATGAAGTATGTTAATATATAATGTATGCAATACGCTCTGCAAATGCTTTGCATGCCAATAGTAGTACAGATACTCTCTGCTGTGCTATCAATGGCAAGTAAAACCAGTAATAGAAGAGTTTAAATATGCAGTACTGTATATATTTGCACCTTCATCAGTGCCTTATACAGTATTTAACAAAGTAGACATGATTATCTATACACACGATAGCTTAAAAAAACTGATACCTATTCTTCCTGAGGTAAGTGATTCCAAAAGTAAAAGTCTTTTGACCATATACAGTACAAGCAGCAAAACTGTATAGTCTTTGCACTACAGTAGGCAACGGATTTAACTGATTTCATGAAGCAGATAGAGAAAAGTGGGTTTCAGGAGCAAGGGAAAAAAATCCGATTTTGTGTTATATTTAACACTGAAATGCAAGAATATATTGTGACAAGCACAGGCCACCAAGCCCACCAGAGCTCACTGCTGCTGTGTGCACTGACTGATTCCATCACACCATTGGGCTTCTGAAAGATCTCTGTGCCTTGGGCTCAAGAGCTACAGTAGGTTTGGTAATTTATTCCATGCATTAATAATTCCCTGTGTAGAAACAAGTACTTTCTAGTGTTGCTTCTGTATTTGCTTTTAAGAAGTTTCCATTTACTGTATGTTCTCACGTTCTGCTTGCTGAACAAATTCTGAAACAACAAATCTGAGCAATCTTGTTTATCCTTTTGCCCAAGGAAAGACAGGAGCTGTTTTCACTTTGCCTATTGTATCCATTCTTGGTGTTGTGAAGACCATGAGAAAGTATCTCGATTTCACTCTTCCCTGTAGCAGTAGTGAGATGTAAAAAGAAAACATCTCAAAGAAGAATTAAGTTTGCCTAATCCTTAATTTAACTCCCTGTTGTTCGTTATTTATAATGTATTGTGACGCAAATGAAATACAGTACCTTTATCAATATCAGCATTGATTGAGGTTGCTCTTTCGGCAGTCACAGAGGAAAGGCCTCTGCCTGGGGAAGTTTTAACTGAAGTCTCTTTTGCCCCAAAATGCTACAAATAATGTGATTTCCCTGATAATAATTTTTGGTTCTTTTCATTTGCAGCAGTTTTATTTTTTTAACAGTTTGCAAGCTTCTTCTGTATTAAAAAGATGTACATTGTAAGTTATTTTCTAACAAGTCATCTTCTTTTTCCTAATGACAATTATCTGTAATTTTGGTAGTGATTGGAATTCCATAGTTACAGTATGTGTATCACACGGCTGATTCTGCATTCCTAGTTTTTGTGTCCCTGGGGAGAAAGATGCTTTACTATTGTTACTGTGTGTAAGTACCCACCATCAAGCTCTGTCAGGCAAGGAGAGGCATTGATGACACCTCATGCTGTTAGCCCAATCTGTGTTTCATCTACCTTCAGACTATCGTTTAAAACACATTTAGACTAGAAAGAAATGCAATGCAGTGAACCAAAGACAATAATGTTGTTATTTTTGATAGGCACCATCCTGTATGGGTATATCAGTGTACTTTTTCCATTTGTACCTACAAATTACAGCTTTTGAACTCTGCATTTTATGTTTAGATTTTATTTGTTTCAATTTGTAGTTATTGTTTATTAGTTTTTAGTGTCATGAACAAGATAGAAAGGTACTGTAATAATCTGATTACTTTAGCAGGAGTCCTTTCAAGCCAAGCCTGGTGAGATCGCGTTCTAAGAGTGATGTGAAGGAATGAACACAGAGCAGTAACAAGATTAACAAGACTCAGATGTGTGTACGTGTGAGCACTGATGTGTTTTTTAAGTATAGTTATTTTATTTTAGTGGTATTTGTGCTCCATGTTAATCAATCAAGGATGTTGCTACAACATTCAAATAAGACTTTATTTGTTCTGAAAGAAATCTGATCACCCATATTTAAATAAAATTTTGTTTTAGAATGTGTAAACCTGAAAAAAATGTAAATGTATTATAATACATTTGCTATCACTCTTGTCCTTCTTCATGTAACATTTAAAGTTGTCAAAGGCTGTGCCTCATTTTCCCCTGGTTGAGGGATTGCATCTTAAAGAAGGAACATTATAAGAGACACTGCACTGGCCTTATCAGTATGATTTCTACAATCTTAACAGTAAGAATTGCTACACAAGAAGAGAACGAATGTCAGGACTGAGCAAGGTGATGATCAAGGAGAATTCACCACAAACTTTCCAGGAGCACATGGGAAGAAGCTCTCAAGGCAGTCTTGAGGAGACCACGCTCCACTGACGATATCATTCTACCAGCACAAATATGAATTGCTTTTAGAATTCTAAGAGTTCTATGAAGTCAGCAAAAAAAAGGAAATGTAAGAAATTAAAAAGAAACTACAGTTGAAATTGCTTTTCCCAAGATGAATGAAATAAGTGACATTCATCTAGAAGTCATTGATTGTGAGCATTTGAATCAATTAATTTCGTTCTCAGAAAGCATGGTCTAAAATAAGCAGCAGAGTTGAAATGGGCCTATAGCCTACAGTATATCAGCTGTCTCTTTTAATATGTAGAAACTTAATTCAAAAACACCATATATCTTCAAAATGCATGAAGAGACCTTCTATTCTAGTTCTAGGAATCAAAGGAGACTGAAAAAATGAAACATACAGTAGGGTAGAAGTGTGTGGCAATGAAAAAGGTTCATCATTGGACCGAGGGCACACTGAGCTGGAGCCCAGGATTCCGATACATGACAAGATCCCATGATACAAAAAAGCACAGCCAAGACCTTCAAACAGATGACAAGACGACATGCTGCAGCAAGCAAGAAAAGTTAAAGGAGCAAGTCTGACTAGGACAGTGGAAGTAGTTCATCAAGCGTATGGTTATATATAATGTCACTTAAAATAGGATTTTATATTTAGAATGTTCCAGACAGTCTGTACTAAAAATGACGGTAGTATGAATTCAATTTAAGATTTTTAAAGAAAATATATTAAAAATAGTAATTGCAGGTGAATTCTCAATAGGCATCCAACCCTTTAACCATGACAACTCTATATCAGTTCAGATGCAAACAAACAATTGTAAAGTTGCAGTTAACATAAATCTCTCTTTCTGTATGCAATCTAAGCAGTTTAATTTCAGTTCAGAGTAAAAGCATTCGTCGTGTGCATCACATTACCAAGACACTACATACAGTAGATTTGGTCACTCATTCAAACCACGAAGTCGGGCAAGCAGAAAACAGATTAAGGATGTGTCTGTGAAGTCAGCAGTGACACTATCCAATAGTAGCCTGCATGGGTGAGTGTTACGAAAGAAACTGCTACCAGCAAAAACTCATTGTAAATTCCATATGATAGAAAGAAGGTCCTAAATGAATTGTATGATATGGGACACTATCACAGATCACTGTGGAGCGGTGGCTCTGTGGCTAAGGATCTGTACCTGGGGCTAGAAGGTTGCCGGTTCAAATCCCGTAGCTGGTAGAGGAATCCTACTGTGTTGGGCTCCTGACCAAGGCCCTTAACCTGAACTGCTCCAGGGGTGCTGTACAATGGTAGACCCTGTGCTCTGACCCCAGGCTCTCTCCCTGTGTGTCTCATGGAGAAAAGATAATTCCTAATGCAAGAAATTGTAAAGGGTTAATAAAGTGATGTTATTATTATGATCTAAATGCAAAGATTAAAATCTGTCAGCATCATCCCAGTTATCAAGAATTGTAGTGGAAGCAATACAATATTGGGCTGCTTCTCGTGAGAATAGGCTGGGAAATTTATCAGGATTGAGGGAGAAAGGGAAAGGTCAAAGTATCGGTGAATCCTAGGGGAGAATCTGCTTTAGTCACCAAAGAAAACCTAATCTTTCTATACCTGTATGTTCAAATTGTGTCCCATTTCACCTGGACAACGACCTGATGCACAAGGCCAAGGCTGCACTGAAGTGCTCTGATGAGAGTGATTGTTCTTGAGTCTCCCAAAACTCCACATCCTGACTTGACTCCACATCCTGAACAGTAGAAAAAAAGGGAGAGACATGACGAGACATTGCAGTCCCCAACAAACCTGTCTGACCTGGAGTAGTTCTGCCACCAAGAATGAAAAAAATGTTCCAACCCACTGTGCAAATAAGATACAGACATACTGTATATAAAAAACTGAGAGCAGTTTTTGCTGACATATTTACAGTATGTATTTAGGTAATGAGTAATTTTCTCTATAAACTTGTTGATTGTTGTGACATTCAATTCCCTCTTGCATATAAAAGTGCTTAGTTTGATCATTACAAATTGGAATAAAAATAATTCATATGAGATAAATTACATTACTTGTAATTCCTCAGATGTAATATGGTTGGCAGGGTGAAATCTTTTGCAAAGCTTGCACTGGGATTTCCTATTTACCAGTACTACCATATGAAATTTAAAATTGCCTTAAACATTTTTTATTCCTTGATTTATGATGTACAGTTTTTTAAATAAGCATACAGAATTTAGCACTTTTTTAGCACATTTTATTAAATTATAATGTACCCAAATATCCTGAAATATATTATTACTTAAAACAGTAGTCATTTCATATTTTCAGAAGATATCTTAAAATATTCTTTCACAGATGTCTATATTTCTTAATAATGAAATAGATTCCATGAGGTTAGCCATGCACAAATCAATCATTTAAAAAAGAGAATGTAATTGTAAATAATTCTCAGCTGTAGCAGCACCTCTGATTTGATGTATCAATCAAATATTTAGCACAAAGCAACAAACCAAATGAAGAAAATAATCTAGGACTTCATGTTTAGCAATTGGCAGTAAATTCTAAACGAAAGGTCTTTTGTGATATGATAACTTCAAACCTGATAAATTATTTTCCCTATTAAAATTCGAACACTTTTTTTTGTAATAAATTGGAGGCGGTAGAAAGTCCCCAAGATAATTGCTGTTTGATGCCTTAATTACTGTTTGTATCAAAATGGTTGAAACAACTTAGATATTAGGTTGATAATATTCCAGTACAAATGCATAAACTCAAATGCACTACAGTGAAATATTTGTTAGATATTTATGTGACACAAATTCTCAGCAGTAAATATTAGTGCTTTTTAAATTCTAATTATTCACAAATCATCTGGCACATTGAACATAAGAGCCTAAGTCTAACAACTATTAAAATCCAAACATGTTGCTCATTAAGGCTGATGGTGGCTGATTCTTCCCAAGATCTTTTCCTGCTGTCTTTTTAAGGACCTGTGAATGTCCATTGCAGGAACTTCTCTTGACTAACAGTCTTTCTGCGTTCAGTCCTAAATAGTTCACCTCTTAATCTCTGTTTGGGATATTTTTTAATTTGACATTTATCAAAACTACTAAAATTAAGCAAAAACTATAGTGCTGAGGATCCATGATGTTCTAAAGCTAGAGCAGTTTCCAGTTAGAACCTAGCTTATCAGGTAGGCTTCTCTTCTACCCACTGCTGTTCGTCATCTTAATGTTAAAACACGAGATCACTGTAATTCCTTTTGGTCCCAAGATTAACCTTCGCCAATGTTGCAGACCACCCAGGCAATGAGATGTAAAATGGCTTTAATAAAACGCACATAATCATTGAACAAATGTTCCTCTTTGTTTTTGCAATTCATGGTACTGTAGCTGTTTCTGAAGATTATGAGAAAACTGTATCCTTTCTACAAATGATTTGGAGTCTTATGGTTTTTTAACTTGTCACATCCCAGAAGTTACCAGCTTTTTAAAGGACTCTTTAAAAGGAGTCTTCCAGGATTGAGACCTTGCCTGTGGCACAGGTTCCTGGCAAGAGGGCCAAGTGGCTTCCACTCGTTTGTAACATTTATCACTGGTCAACAGGAACATGGTGGAGAGATGGGTTCAAGAGACAGTTGAAGGGTAACTTCCACGTAATTCCATATTTTATTTTTAAACAAAGAAGTAAGATGTCCCCATGCATACCGGCTATTGTGTGTCTACAGTAGATCTGTAGTTGGATATTAGAAAGGAGATTGGTACACAGTCACAGGGGTTTTTCACTAAGAAACACCTTAATGAATGAAAATGTGGAAGGGAGATTTACATACTGTAACATCGTAATACTGGTGGAAAAAAATGTTCATGAAAATGCAAGAAAATATTAACAAGATCAAATTACACACATATGTTATGCTATGGTTTAAGGTTAAACTGATGTGGATTTGATATTTGATGCATGATTACCTTTGATGGGGGTTTTCCACTCTACAAGGTAAAATTAGAGGTGCAAGACAGATCTTAAAGAAGGAATGTGCCCCAGGTTATAGAAATACTAATGATTTAAAAGTGCCAGATATGAGCCATTGCATGTAATTCACTTTAACTTACCAGAAGCTGTGATCTATTATAGACCTATTGATCTGTACTAGCAGATAATTCACATGGTCTTTATTTTCTGTAATTTCTGTTGATATCTTCATGTATCAAGATCTCAATTCCCTCTATACTGATATGGATTTTTTTAAATATATTTGAGTTGATCAATGCTTTCATTTTTGCAACCATACACCTACAGTATACACTATTGAACAACTACCACAAATAATGTGGAATGTGTCTATAAACCATGTACAGAAGTAAAGATGTGAATCATGTTATCCTAAATAACAAATGTATAAGGGAATCTCTTAATGTGCCACACTAATAAAGTTCTCTGGTTGTAACCAGGATGGGTGTTGTAGTCCAGAGATCACTGGCTCAAATCAAGTCATCCAAGCCAATCAATCAAGCCAGTTGATACCCCTATTCTGTAAGAGCTAGCACAACCCATCAGAAAGTAAGTTGAAAGCTGTTCATTTTTCCTGCTTAGAGGAGTTTGTGTGTGATATACAGTATATAGCTCTGAGAAATGGTGTTGGGAGTGGATATTATTACAGCTGCTAGGGTGAAAGTAGCTTGGTTGTCATCATCCCTCCCTAAATTCAGTGAAGAACTTCCATATGTTGGTTTTAAATGTCATCCCCAATTGTAGAGTTGGAAAAGGAAGGACTTTAAAACAATAAATACTGTGCAGGATAATAATGAATTATCTCAGCTTTAATTTATCTGAGGAATAAAAGAGTGAGAACCAATCATTCAGTTCATGTCAATCTCACTGTCTGCCCTTCACACTGTGAAATACAGTACCATGACTCTGAACAGTGGATACTAGGCAATGCTTGGGGACTCTGTAGCAAGGTTCACATGAAATTAGTGAAGAAAAGTTTACAGTATGTATTCCATTGCACTGTTTTTTAAAACAATTTGTTAATTTTAAATTAACATTAGCCTGTTCTCATGTTAGATTTGTACAAAACAACAATAGAAGCATTTTGGTATGTGAGATAGACCTACAGTGCCTTGCGAAAGTATTCGGCCCCCTTGAACTTTTCAACCTTTTGCCACATTTCAGGCTTCAAACATAAAGATATAAATTTTTTATTTTATGTGAAGAATCACCAACAAGTGGGACACAATTGTGAAGTGGAACGAAATCTATTGGATTTTTGAAACTTTTTTAACTAATAAAAAAATGAAAAGTGGGGCGTGCAAAATTATTCGGCCCCTTTACTTTCAGTGCAGCAAACTCACTCCAGAAGTTCAGCGAGGATCTCTGAATGATCCAATGTTGTCCTAAATGACTGATGGTGATAAATAGAATCCACCTGTGTGTAATCAAGTCTCGGTATAAATGCACCTGCTCTGTGATAGTCTCAAGGTTCTGTTGAAAGCGCAGAGAGCATCATGAAGACCAAGGAACACACCAGGCAGGTCCGTAATACTGTTGTGGAGAAGTTTAAAGCCGGATTTGGATACAAAAAGATTTCCCAAGCTTCAAACATCCCAAGGAGCACTGTGCAAGCGATCATCTTGAAATGGAAGGAGTATCAGACCACTGCAAATCTACCAAGACCTGGCCGTCCCTCTAAACTTTCAGCTCAGACAAGGAGAAGACTGATCAGAGATGCAGCCAAGAGGCCCATGATCACTCTGGATGAACTGCAGAGAACTACAGCTGAGGTGGGAGAGTCTGTCCATAGGACAACAATCAGTCTTACACTGCACAAATCTGGCCTTTATGGAAGAGTGGCAAGAAGAAAGCCATTTCTCAAAGATATCCATAAAAAGTCTCGTCTAAAGTTTGCCACAAGCCACCTGGGAGACACCCCAAACATGTGGAAGAAGGTGCTCTGGTCAGATGAAACCAAAATTGAACTTTTTGGCCACAATGCAAAACGATATGTTTGGCGTAAAAGCAACACAGCTCATCACCCTCAACACACCATCCCCACTGTCAAACATGGTGGTGGCAGCATCATGGTTTGGGCCTGCTTTTCTTCAGCAGGGACAGGGAAGATGGTTAAAATTGAGGGGAAGATGGATGCAGCCAAATACAGGACCATTCTGGATGAAAACCTGTTGGAGTCTGCAAAAGACCTGAAACTGGGACGGAGATTTATCTTCCAACAAGACAATGATCCCAAACATACAGCAAATTCCTCTACAAAGGAATGGTTCACAAATAAACGTATCCAGGTGTTTGAATGGCCAAGTCAAAGTCCAGACCTGAATCCAATCGAGAATCTGTGGAAAGAGCTGAAAACAGCTGTTCACAAACGCTCTCCATCCAACCTCACTGAGCTCGAGCTGTTTTGCAAGGAAGAATGGGCAAGAATTTCAGTCTCTCGATGTGCAAAACTGATAGAGACATACCCCAAGCGACTTGCAGCTGTAATCGCAGCAAAAGGTGGCTCTACAAAGTATTAACGCAAGGGGGCCGAATAATTTTGCACGCCCCACTTTTCATTTTTTTTATTAGTTAAAAAAGTTTCAAAAATCCAATAGATTTCGTTCCACTTCACAATTGTGTCCCACTTGTTGGTGATTCTTCACATAAAATAAAAAATTTATATCTTTATGTTTGAAGCCTGAAATGTGGCAAAAGGTTGAAAAGTTCAAGGGGGCCGAATACTTTCGCAAGGCACTGTATATATACAGACTGACAGCTGGATTTATTTACAAGTCTAGCATTTGCAAACTAATGCCTGCACACCGTTAACAAATCCCTTCAGTATAATTCCACAAAGGAAAAGAAAAATCTGTTTTCTCAAACAAGTATTACATTAATATAGTGCTACAATACTCAATATGAGGCAGTAGTGAGTATTGACTTGGGTTATTGATAAAGGTCAGCTGCTTGATGTAATGTAATGGAGTGAAGAGAAGTTATCCATCAAATATAATAAATGTGACATCCATGTTTAATGAACAAAGTCCAATCAGTGTTAAGAGGTATGTGAACAGTTTATTGATGAGGAATGGAAAAAAAGTGACAGATGGTATTACCATAGTGGAGTATATTTAATCATTAAGTTTTATTAATAGGCAAGCTTAAAGGACCCTGCTCTATTAGCTCTCAGTCCACATTGCAATTCTTCCTTTTCTTCACCCTTTATAGACAGAAATCAGCATTAAGTTAAGCTCTTCAAAGAGGAACATTGGAAGCTGTGCTTTATAAAATAATTTTATTGAACGCTAAGTAGAGCACTTGCAAAACACTCTATAGGAAAGATTTACTTTTCATTATTGCTCAGGTTTTCTCCTGTTCAAAGATTAAAAATCATTAGGTAATTCAATAATTCTGGCAAATACTGGTTCTGACTGGCATGTATTGCATCTGTGTGAGTGTATGTACAGTATCTAGTGAAGGCCAGCCATGTTTTGATTGTGCTCTTGATCCTGTTCTTTCATTTCAAATGGAAGCTCCGTTTATTGCTGAGCATGAAGGAAAGATTGTAACAGTCCAATTGTGTGTCATCAAAGACATTTTTGAATGCTACTGTATGTCTTTTCTTGGTGGCAGAACAAACTCTTGAATATTCCCAGGTGTTCATATTTGTCAATTATTAAAAAGCCATCATTGGACCATATGTCATGTCACCATGTTAAATATAAAATGTGCTTGCAAATGAGGTTATTGAAAATGATATCAGAACCACATTCTGTGATTTATAATTATCTTTTAACACTGTGAAATATGCAGCATATTAACTAAAATGCTTTTGAAATGCACCTGCAGGTTTAGTAAATGGCTATGACAGGTTTGTGAAACAGAAACTAAAAACAAACTTGTGGTATAGGTCACATGTTCCATTCAAGTCAAACACCCCAGCCCTTTATAATTAATGGGGATCTGCTGTGATCACTATAAGCTGAAACACAAGTATGTACACAAAGAGACAAATTGTTCATCTGAATTCTTTCCAACTCATTTATTAAGTATTTGACTGGGTGAAGCAGATCAGTGTATTCCTTTGCTCCAAAACTCATCAGTGTCTTAAATCATATTAAAAGATTAATTCTATTGATGCAAGTTTTGCTTAAACAACAGGTGGCGCACAAGTCTAAAAAACGTGCTTGCCAATATACAGTAAAATGGGATCATGGCACAACCACGTCTTTTATTTTACCTTTTACAAATGAGCAAACCTCATCTTGTTTGTTTTTTGTACATCAACAAAACCTTGTCAGCTCTTTTTAACACAAGCCAATGCTGATGATATCCATTTGTTATTTGCAAAAGGAGTTAGTTTGTTATTATTGCATATTCTTAGGATCAAGATAGACATGCTGCAAAATACATGCATGTGGACAAATACGTTTCCAATTTTCAATAAGAAGTCAAAGATAAAGCTCTTAGAAAATCTTGTTGAAATCATAAATCACCCCAAAATGGAAAGTTTATTTCGTTTAATCAGCTGCATCATACCCCTAAGGATAAAAAGAGTCATTTACCACCTGAATTTTTAGTTTTTGTTTTGATCTTGATCTGATGAACTAATCAAGGTGTAGTTTGAATTTGTTCTCCTTGTACAATGTTTTTTTCAATTGCAAATTCTGCCACATTGTGTTAATTTCTACATTTTTAAACTGGGATGCCATGAGCTCTGACTAGGCTTACTTAATAGAGTCAGTGTGCACATATTCGCTGGTGTGATTGTATCTTGCAGGAGGGAGTCTGGTGCACAATCAGATTGAATGGAATTACTGGCAAGCAGTGATCAATCTTTCAGCTTCTGTTCTCTGAATTCAATTAATTTGGCTTGTTGTGGAAGTGAAAGTTTTCTCAATGTAACATTTATTTTCCATCGTGTGACTTTGTTCTGCTAAAAGTTTTTTCTTCCTATTTTTCTGCCTCAGACATTTACTTTCCTTGTTGTCCTAGACTAGCAATGCCAATCCAATGCAGGGCTGCACACGTGAGCACAAGACACCAACAGCCCTTCGGTAGCTACAGTAGCATGCTGTTGGATGGTGGGAGGAACTGAATCAAACTTAAGGTCCAAGAGCTGTGAGGCACCAGTGCTTAACCACCATACCACCTTCCTCTCCTGATGCAGCTTAGCATGATAAAAAGAAAAATGTTTCAATACAAAACAATAAAATTTGAATGTATTGTATACATTTGCAGCAGCTAGAATTGTTACTAGGAGCAGAAAGTACGACCATATAACCCCCATACTTAGATCTCTTCATTGGCTTCCTGTCAGGTACAGAGCGGACTTCAAAATCCTTCTACTTACAAGCCTCTCAGAGGTCAGGCACTTGTCTGCCTAGTTCAAGTTCAACTTCAAGTTTATTGTCATTATACTCATATACAGGTATAAGGTATAACGAAATGCTATTTACCTAGCTCTCAGATGATAAATAGTACAAAAACAACAATACAATTGTATAATAAAAGAAAGACCTAATACAAGAAATTGTATACGACCAAGAAGGTGATCTTATCTATTTTATGGTCCTTTATTTTAATGATAAAAAATACTACTGGCAGAACAAATGCACAGTATCAATAGTGTGCCTTAATTTGTTTTATTATTTTTTGAAAGAGCATACCTTTCCTCTAAGACCTTACATAATGGCCTTTCAGTTTGGCTTCAACATTATGAACGCAGTTGAGTAGTAGGTTACTGTTGAAAGTTGATAATAAAATAACAATTCTTTTGAAAACATTTCTGATACTCTAAAAGACTTTGCAGCTACTGTAGGTGAAATTATACATTAGGAACCTGTAAATGGGAAAGATTAAAATTGCAGTCTTACATTTAGCATGTGCCATTTAAATAAGAGTACTACTGCTTTTGTAGAGATGGACATTTTAAATATTTATTATTTTAAGTTATTTAGCATTTTGTCCTTTATTAAAAATTATCTGTAGAGTAATATTTTTAATTTCCTTTCTTTGAGAAACATCCAAAGTAAAACCTAAGGTAAAATAATTAAACATGATGTGCATACAATAGCATTAGTTGCTTTAGTTTGCCAATACCAAACCAGGAAGCACAGAAATGGGCTTTAATTCCTTGTAAACGGTAAACACTAATAGTGAGTACCTTTTACCATTATGATTTGATCATTAAAAAGTTCTGTCCTGATACCATCTACTGTACATGCTGAGCTGCTCTTGTTTCTCTGGAAGCCTTTGAAAAGGTGTGAAGGTGGCAATTTTCTACAGGCAGTAATTTCATGTCTTTATAATAACAAGCACTACAATCTCATTGCAGTTTTCAAAGACTAGTTAAAATTTATTCCTGCTCACCAATCCCCCAAGTTTTGTGTAAGTGAAATTTCTATTTCTGTCACTAAAAGACATTAATGTAATCCAGTGTGAAAAGCACATTACTGCAAATCACTCTGCCACCAGGTTTTCAGTATATCAGCTCTTTCCTAGTGATGAGTCCATTGATGGAATGAGAGATCGAATGTAAAACAGCACAGGAGGAAGTCACACCCTTCCAGCTTGCTTGGCTAGTTTCCAGCACACCCTTCCAGGCATAAAAAATATGCAGAGTGGAAAGAGCAGGAGAACACAATGCAAAGGTCTTAGTTTTCCTGTGTCATGAACGCTCATCTACTGTAGGACAAATGATATCCTGATCATCAAGAACTAAACCAGCTGGAAGATTTAATGGAAGACCAAGACTCCTGGAGACCTGGTGCAAGGTACAGCTTCAGTGCTGAGGTACACATGATTGCACTTACAGTAAATAAGAAAATCAGAAAGGTTATGATCTGATCCATCTTGCTGATCTCATCTGACTGTTGAATGTTAGTAGATCACTGATCTTAGGATCCCGTACAGTAATTTCCCGAAGAACCCAGTGGAATGGGTTTCAGCAACATTGCTGAGTACTGTAGTTTGAGTAAATAAATGCCTCTAGTCTTAAATGACCTCCTGTGCAATCTCAACTTTCTTTCTGTGCTGAGCAAGAAGCAGTGCATTGGATTCACTTCTTTCAAATTTCTTCCAGGATTTTGAATACTTGTTTCAAGTTGCTTCATAATTTCTTCTGTTTGAGACTATAGAGCAATTTGCATTGTGTATTTTAATGTGTTCTGTTATTTCCTTTAGGTTATTTTCTCAATAGAAACAAATACAAAGTGATTTTCACAACTTTTCTTTTAAAGCAAAATTTGTAATTGGAAAAGCTGAAACACACAAAAGTAGTAAATACAATACTGGATTGTTTTTACAAATAAAATGTGATATTTTACTTCTAGACATAAAAGCAGACCAATTTGTAATGAGTGAAAGTTTTTCTTATTAGCTTGCATTTTGTTTATGTTGGTCTTTGAAAATCAGTCAAATTGAGTGTCTGTTTTACCTTTTTCTGAAACAACAAATTGCTTCCACAGGACCACAAGTACAGTATATAATGAATTGCAGTCTCAAACTCTTAAAATTCCCTGAGTTTTAATTAAGTTTTTTTTTAGTTTTACACCAACCTGACCACTCAATTCATTTTAGCAGTAATAAAAATGTATTTTAAGTTCGATTTCATACAGTACATCTGCGGTGTGTGGTTAGAACCACTTGAACGTTTCTTGATGGAGATGGAGTTTCTTGGGTACCTTCTTATTAATAAATACACCTGGAACCCATTGAGCTAATTAAACATGACATTTCCATTGCCCAGCTCCCAAAACCACTCAATCCAGGACTCTTACATCATCAGAAAAGGTTAGACAGGGGAGCTGTGTCAGTAGGCAATCTGCAAAGGAACAAGCAGAGGTTAATTCCACACTGGAAAGTTGAAAGAAAGAGTAATAGGAAATGTTTCAGCTGTCATGACAAACCTGAAGAGCCTCCAAAACCGGAACTCTTCCTTTCTAGTTTTCAGCATGGAATTAACCTCTACTTGTTCATAATATGTAATAATTTGAGTACTATTCTGCTAAACACATCAGAGCATAATTTCAAAGAGACTTTGAACTTCTATTTGAAGTGTATTTCATGCTTGACTACATGCTGTGACTGTAGTTTCCATTTTGCACTAAAGATCTTAATATTTAAATGAATATGCACTACCAGCATTTATAAATCTGTTCATGTTACAAACCAAAATAATATTGCACATACTGAATTTTATCTTTCAGTGTCATTTGATTTCTTTAAGTCAGCATGACAATGTGGTAGGTTACAAAAATTTCCAGAAAGATACTTGATAGTACAGTCTAGTATCACTTTATGTAATTTCAGTTCTCTGCAGTTCTAATATAACACACTTTTCAGCAGGGGGTCGAGCCGAGATATGTACAGCCTGCCAATTCAGCAGGCTGCAAATGAAATGTAAAATGAGAGGGGAGTAAGGATTTAATATCCTAATTTTACCTCAGTGACAACGTTAGTGCCAAATATTTTGGACACCAGTAGCAACATGGTGGTTGAGCACTGCCTTAGAGCTTTAGGGCACTGAGTTCACTCCAGCCTTAGGGTGCTGTCTGTATGGAGTTTGCATGTTGTCCCCAGATTCATGTGAATTTGTGCTGTGTGGTTCAGTTTCCTTCCGCCTCTCAAGATGTGAAAGTTAGGTTAAATAGGCAACTCGAAATCGGTTGGGTGAGGTTTTGAAGTGGAAAAAATACTTCATACTGAGATTTGTTCCTAGCACTGGTCAAACGGATTTCAGTGAAAGTCTCTTTTATGTGTCAATGAGGAAGGCGGCTTTAATGAGAGGACATATGGAGAAGCAAAGGAATGTAGCAGCATGCTCTCCTTTCTTCTTCCTGTACGCCCTCAAATGTGGAATCAAGACATTTCAAGCAACTCCGCTCGCTGCTGTAGCACAGGAACGAGATGAAGGACATCTGTGTCCGTAGAGTGCTGCTTGCTTGGTCGCACACCGCGCAGGTGGGGGGCGTGGTGCAGGTCCCACTGACAGCACTGCTTGATCGCCAGCACCCTGTCAGCCACCGGATTCCCAGCTCAGCCATGAAGTGAGAGTCTGTCAGTTCCAGCAGTGCTCAGTCAACTCTCAGGCATTTTGAAACCCCTGCTCCCATTTCACCTACTGTAGCGGCACAGCACAGATCCAAACCTGTGGACTGGAGGCAATTGCAGTTTGAACTGCTCTGAAGTCAGACTGAAGCCATTCCACTTTAACAGTGGTGTACAGTCCACATCTACAGTACACCTGAGGATGAGTTGGTATATTCTACCATAAATCTATTGTAGCTCATAAAAAAACCCATGACTCTCAATAATAGTGATATACAATACATCTATTTTTTATTTTTATCTTACAGCATATCTCAATTATTCTTTGATTAACAGTCTAAATAACAACCAGAGTCAGCAGAGTCAATGTCACAGAGGTATACAGATTATTATAAGAACCAAAAGCACAGAGGAGATGTTTATTGATACAGTGGTTTCATTGTAGGTGTACCTTTCACAATAGGGTGATGGATTTCAATTGGAAATTATTTAAAATTAAGGGTAGAGTGGGACAAAGTTGCCATATTAAAGAAATAGAAATGTTCAGCAGCCTTGTGGAAAAAAATCTGGGACTTGGACCTGTAGTTTCCAAAGTGCAAAATACAAAAACTAATAACACACTGAAATCTAATGTAAGTACTATAGCATGAAAAATTTCTAGACATAAAATTGGAGGATTATTAAACTCTCTTACAATGTTAAACACCAAGAGCGTGAACTGTTATCTTTCATTGCAGAAGTATAAATACTGTCATTATACAGTATGTATAACTGTTGTTCATCTCTGACTTTATTTGTAAACATCTCTTTTGGTAGAGAGCATTTAACATTTGGTAGAGAGCATTTAATAAATAGAATTAATATACAGTATTTCACTATTTTATCAAAATACCTGAAACTCTGAAAGCTATCAACCCAGAAATGACATTAGTTGGACAATGGCCTTTACTGATTGAGAGGTCATTGAGCAACATTATATGGCTAACTACAGTACCTGTCTGACAATCTATTTCAATATGTTCCCTGCAGTTAATGTGTTTTTAAGTCATATTTTTGTCCTTGTTTCAAGAATGGAATAGCAATATATTTATTAGAAATAAAAACATCAAACATCAATTAGAAAGGGTATAAGGGCAGCTGGTTGGCAGTAATTTATCACTCTCAAGGATTTAATCCAAACATTTTTTAAAAAATCCTAATGAGACAGCTTTGATGGTGTGACTGTGTGCTTTGTCTCAGTTATTCACTACTTTGTGCACTGATGTTTATCCTTAATGTACTGTTCTTGTTTTTTTTAGTCACACTTGTGCTCTTAGAACCTTATATCATTGTTAAACACATTGTTTTAAGGTGTGAGGACCTGGTTTTGAATACTTGAATCACATTTCAGTGTAATCTCATACAAGGTACAGTAAATAAAGATGATAATAGAAGCAAATTATTTCCTTCAGGCGACTCAAGGGCATAGTGGACAAAAGTTGATGCAAACATAGTTCCTACTGAGGAAATATGAACATGGAGATGTGCAATACTAAAACTAATCATACTATCTGTGCAATAACACTTTTGTGTTTCCTTAAAAGAAGTTACAATAATATCTATATGTGAAGTCTGCACTTAATTTTAGTGACTTGTCAGACCAGAGTTTGTTCCAGTTTCTGTAGAATCAGCCTGATTTAGAATCCATGACCTCCCTTGGGGTGCTTGCTGGCACATTGGAGGACTGTTCTCGGGACCCAGATAGCCATTTATACAGCTGGGTGGAGCAATCCAGGCAAGCTACTGTACAGTACATTGTTTTAGAATACAATAGCAGTGCTGGAACTGAACCTAAAATATACTCGCAATTCTTCATTTAAAATAGTTTGCTGTAATTGAGATACAGCATATACAGAAAGCATAGAAGTGTACCATAAAGAAAGTATCCAAGCAAGGTTGTTTTACTTGCTTATTTGTAAACTTTAAATGTGAATGTTTCAAAAAAACATTGTATTTCTGTGTGTATTCACACAACATTGAAGATAATTTCAAACACTTCACTTTTTGAAAATAAAAAATTATTAACTTTTTATCTGAGTTATCCCAGAAAACTGGATTTGGTTTTTGAGTAAATACGTTTTTGTTCGCTGGACAGTTGAAGAACCCTCTCTCCAGCACTTTAAACATTCAAACCCATTATTTTCTAATCGATGCTGTTTTACTAACAACCAGTCTAAGATAAAAAGTAGTTCTTTTTTATTTTCAGTCTAAATAAAATGAATGCTTTAGAAAATTATTTGAAGTAAAATGAAAATTTAACTCCTAGTATACTTTACACTCACTGTACAGTATATAACTTGTCAATTGTTTTCTCTAAGGGGCATCTATCAGATCTACTTTATTTCCATTACTTTCACATTCACAAATGGTGATTATAGTAATCACAGTCTACAATCACAGTAAAAACACAGTGGCTTTCCTACTTTAAGTTGTGGCCATAATGCACACTCCACATTCTGTGTGCATCATAAACAACAGACAACTCTGTTGCTTCTACAGTATGTGTAGCACTGTAACCAGCAAATCAACTAGTTTAGGTTAATCTGGGTACCTTCCTTTACTGTAAGGCTAAGAAAACAATTCTGCCTTGTGCAATTATTGTCTTTACTGGATGGCTCACCAATACAATTAAAGGAACCTTTTGGACAAAATTACAATTTAACTCTTAGTATACAGTACCTTTTTTAAGATCAATTTACCTTCTTTAGATAGGACACATTCCAAAGATTCCACCCACATTGAGTATTTTGTTTTAAATTACTACAGATTATAAGAAAATTAATACCACACATAGACTGTTAAAATAATAACATCTAATGTACAGTATTTCTGCATAGAGGAGTGAATATTACCATTTTTCCTTATAGAGCAGAAGAGAGGTTCATGGAGTCTCCCCACAACAGAAGGGAGCTGTACTCCCATAATGGACTCCATTAACCTGATCACCCCCTGTAACACCTTTCAGTCAGACATCAAGCTGCTGCCAAACCATACTGTAATACCACACGTGAGCACACTCTCAATAGTGCCCTTGCAGTAGGTTATAAGAATATTTGAAGATAGACCAAATTTGTAAGTAATGTAAAGTAAAGACGCTGTTGCTCCAGTTCCATGCTGGGGCCACATTAAATCATTAGTAATGAAGGTCCCAAGGATTGTGTAGCTGCTAACTACCTCTACAGCCACCCCATTGATGTGAATAGGGGTGTGCTTTCCATCCTGCTTTCTGAAATCAACAACCGATTTACGATTTTTATTAACTTTATTTCATTTTCACAAATAAATACTAAGAATCAAAAAAGGAAAACAATAATATCTATATTCTCAAAACAGTGTATTCTGTATGCACACACCTAGATAAGGTTAAAAAGCCAACAGTTTACATTTGTTCAGGTGCATTAGTTCACATCATTTGAATTGCTTCCAAAACATGAAAAATGTAATTTTTCTTTACACGATTATAAATATCACAGGGTTTTGAAACTCAGTCCTATGCCCTGTCTTCTCCTCAGATATTCTGCTTCCTCCTTTCCTGCTCTCAACAGGTCTCTGAGGTAATAGTCATCTCTACTAATGGACGGGGCCAGGCTACCTGCTCCCTTGACTGGAACCTTGATTCCTTTGAACATGTTCTTCCCCTTCCAGAGCGTGTCCTCTCCACTGTTCACTGTGGCCCAAATCCTGACAAACACATCGGAGGGCACTTTGAGATGAGAGGGCCTGTAGCTAGTCCTGAAACTGGGCCCAGAAAGCCTTGGCAAATCGGCAGAGCAACAGGAGTCTTCTCCTCACCGCAGCCCGCTCTAACACAGCGAGGGCTGGGAGTGAGGCCCCTGCAGTACAAGAACGTTCCTACTGGTTCAGCACAGGTGGACGTTGCACAGAAACCTACCTGTAGAGGATGTGTGTTACCACACCTTTCTGGTTGGGCTGCTATTTATACCTCCAAAGGGGTCTGCCGGTTGTTGTGAGGCACAAGGAGATCTTCCATACTGACATCTCGGAGGGGAACATGACCAATTAGGTAAGATCTTAAAAAACTTTGAACAGTCCCATAAATTGCAGGGCATGTGTCAGAGAATGGGACATCCAGCTTGTGTCTAATACCCCACACTCTGAACACCTCTTAAAGCTTAAAAACCCTAAACACCCTAAAACTTGGCAAAATAAGTCCAGGTATGTGGTTCAGGTACTGTTGCGAGGCCTCTCAGTACATAGGCCAGGAAGATGCACAGCAGCTACATACAGTAGCAATATCTGGGTCAGACTTCCCTCCGAGGGTAGCAGCCTGTACATTATTACTCTCCTGAGTCTTTCCTCCTTGAAAAGTCAATCTCCTCAGCACTGCCGCATAGCGTTTGGGATTGGGAAGGCGGAAGCAATCAAGAACTTACAGTTTACAGCTTACTACAAATATCACCAGTAAACCATGGTTTCTGGTTAGGAAAAAAGCGAGCTGTCTTTGTAGGCACACAGTCATCCATGCATTTCTTAATAAACTCAGTGACTACTGTAGTGTGCTCATCCACAGCCCAATCCATAGATTAACAGCAGTCCTGCAGTACTTTATCTGTCTCTTCCATCCAGTGTTATACTGTTCTTGTCAACACATTCTCCCACTACAGCTTCTGTCTTTAAGCAAGAGAAGCACCGACAGATGATCTGACTGTCCAAAGTGTGGGTGAGGGGTAGAGCGGTAGGCATCTTTGATAGTCGTACAGCAGTGATCAAGAGTATTTAAACCCCTTGTTGGGCAGGAGACATGCTGCTAATATTTCAGAATAACTTTCCTCAGGTTGTCCTGATTAAAGTCCCCAACAGCAACAGATACAGAATCAGGGTAAGCAGTTTAATCAGGGTAAGTGCTGCTTTTACAACTGGCATATCTGAAAAGAAAATCCCTCTGTATACTGTAACAATGCAATTTTTGTGGTTATAGCAATGCTCTTGACTGAGTTATCCCCGTGAAAGAAGGGTGACACCTTCCAATGCAAAGTAAGATCTCTGTGTTGATGGAAGCACTTACATCAGAAAATGTTCAAAGATATCAAAGATCCACTTGCTAATTACTCTTCTGTCTGGTCAGAGGTTTCTATGAGTTTCTATCTCGAACACTGGTCTCAGCCCTCAGTTTTACTCTTCGTTCCTTCAGAATTGGAGCTGCCACCAACAGTGCCCGAGCTATCTTGGATATTCATCTTATTTAAACAGTGGGCCATTTGCCCTCCACCTCTCTTCAGTGCTTCACATCAACACCACTCTCAGGCATTTCAGCTACTCATTATCTATTGTTAGTATGCCCATAGTGGGGGCGTCTGTTCTGCCAGGACCACCAGAGGTTTTGCCCTAAATTGGCACGAAGGGTGTTTTTCCTCTCCACTATGCGGTCAGGCTCACACATAGTCTCTTTACCTTCCTCTGCTGTTCTTTTCTATTGTTTGTTTTAATTATGCATTGCCACACACTTCGTTTGTCCTCACATGTGTTGGGAGAGAAAGTGTTGGTCTGGCGTCCATCTTTGGGGGGTCAGTGAAGCTCACTGTTATGTCCCAGTGTGTGTTCTGTGTGTGTTTTTTCTATGTTCCACACTGCTGACCCTTGATTGTTCTCCCTTCCCCATTGGCCCACCATCTTCCCCTTCCAGAGCGTGTCTCCACAGTGAAACTCCACTGTTTCAGTATGATGTCATCATCAATCAGCCCTCAGCCAATCAGAACTCATTTTATTCACTATATAACATGGAGGCTTTCAGGAAGAAGAGGGCTTTTGTTTGACTTCGGTCCCGTTTGGTTTTGGTCTTCGCTTCGCTTCGCTTCGCTTCGCTTCTTTTTATTGCTTCGGCTTTGTTTGTTGGTTTGTTTTGCTTTGTGTGTGTGTGTATTTTCGTATAGCTTCGGCTTTGTTGTTTTGTTGGTTTATGTTAGTTTCTTTGTACTTTCGTTTGTTTGTGTGTTCATCCTTGTTTTGTCATTACCTTGCTCCAGTGTTACATGTTCAACTTTTGTGTTCTTTTGTACCCTGCTCCTATTGATTACTTTTGTTTTCCCTTATTTGTATTCCTGGTTCACTTGTGTTTTTGTGTGAACTCTTGTATATAAGGTTAGTTTAGGTTGTTGGGTACACTTTACACACTTAGTTGATTTTAAATTAGTACACTAGTTTAGTACGGGTGAGTGCCATTTGTCTTGTATGGTTTTGGGTAGTCAGTGCAGGTTAGCTAGGGTGTTGAAGACGCCGAAGACCGTGTGTTTCGGGTTTTCTTTTGCAGTCAGATTAGCTTTCCCTCACTGTCCTAGCCAGCTCCATTTTGTTTGTTATTTTCTTTCCTTTGGCACCACTCTAGTTCCTTACCCTTGTTATCACGCTTCCTAGTCCCTCACCAAAACCCACCTGCTTCCAAAAGAATTATCCTTAATGTTACACCCCTTTACCCCTAGACACTTGGGGTCGTAACACTCACTTTTCTGACATCAGGATGGCAGTGGCGCCTTGACCCTTTCTGGGGAGGATCTCAAGTGAGAGCCAGAAGGGACCACCGGCCACATTATTCTCGGGATCTTTAACTTACTAATTCTCATTCCCTCAGTCCCCTGAGGGTTTATCCCAGTTTTGAGGCAGCGACTCTCAGTGAGTCGGGGGACGTCTTTTGCTTCCTTCTTGAGCAGCTTTCTCGTCATTCACAACCCCTCGAGCAGCGCCTTTCAAAGCGATTCCTCCAGTCAGAGGTTCTTTCTCTTCCCCCCTGAGGAATTAATTTGCGGTCATGAGGCAGCGCCTCTCAGCGAGTCAGGGGGCTATTTCCTCCTTTCTGTCCCCTGAAGGCAGCGCCTGGTCGTGAGGCAGAGCTTCTCAATGCGACTCTCAGTGAGTCAGGGGAGTCTTCCTCTTCCTTCCCCATCCCTGAGGGCCCAGTTCCCAGTCGTGAGGCAGCGCCTCTCCAGCGGCTCCATGCGAGTCAGGGGTGTTCGTGTTTTCACGCCCCGAAGGCTGCCGAGTCAGCCAATCCAATCGGCCACTTGGGCTCCCTGTGCAGTCCGGGAGCTACTTTTCTCTACTTTACTAACCCTTGCTTCTCCCCTTAAAATATTTCACAATAACTGCTGGAGCACAGCAGGACAAGGAATATCCTCTGTTGCTGTTTGGTTATAACTTCCTCTTTGCTGGGAATCCTGGTCACAGTTATCAAATGATGTAATAAGAATTCAGCCCTGAGTTTTAATCCCCTAAGTAAAGAATCTTAACAGTCTGAGCAACTTGGACCATTCTGGGGTTTAAATATAGTACAATTATTGACAGAATAGATAACTATATTCTTAAAATGTAACCAGGAATCCAGGCCAGACTTAATTTCCTACTTGACAATTTTATTTAAAAATTTTATTTGTTAAAGAAATGTTTAAAAATGAGAGGGGCCCATTCAGCCCATCCAACTCATGCAGGGGACATTCAGCAATTTAGCTCATCTGATGTAGCACATACGGTAGCACCACCTGGCGCTGTGATGATGCAAAATATTTTATTTCTTCCATTTCTGATGTTGCAGAATGTGGCCTCTGTCTTTTGGGAAATTAATTGTGGATTTAAAGATAACACTCTTTTTATTCTTCCTTCATACTGTTTATTTCAAAGAGAAGAGAGCTTTATCACAGCTTTTATCATTGAATGTAGATAAGCTCAGTCAATAATGCAAAATCTTGATAAGTCCTCCAAAGTTTGTCTGTGGCAGCTTCAATCTCCTCCTTTTAACTTGAGAAAGAACACAGAGTTGGACTCAGGTTACCTTTTTTTTTTTGTATTGGCATAATCTCCAAAAATCAAATGGCTTTCACTTTAGAGTAGCGAATTAACTAATGTCATGATGCATGCTACTACGCTAAAAGAATTTTTTTTTGGATATCTTTGCAAGAGGCTCATCTACAAAGATCTCTATTAAAGTTCCTTTCAGAGCAAGCTGTTCTAGTTATTTTTAGCTTTTTTTCAATAAAGAAAAAGTGATGCTAACAGTTGTTCAACTAAGCTGTATTTGATAAAATGAATATATGAAATAAGAGATTTGTTGTTGGTATAGAGATATGTAAAGTTGGTCTCCATGCTGTCTACTTCCCTTCATGCTGCCAATGCATTAGTAACAAATCAATAAACAAAATGTCATGGTCCTAAGAGGACGTGAACAGTCCTTCCTCTCTGATGAATCTGTAATTATAAAAATGCATTAAATGTGACAGAAACATGTGATCACTGTTCCCTTTGAGGAATATTACTGATCGATCATTTCTAAATGCTCCATGCATACCAAAGAAGCAATCAATCATTTTTTGCATGTCTTCTGTGCTATTAAGTCCTGCCTTTTCACTCCTGTGTATTCACATAATAAAAAGAAATGTCAACAATAATTAAAGCATTCAGGGGCAGTTGACCTGTGTGTCAAAGTTGGGAGGTTAAGTCATTTCACAACGGTCACCAGCACACCCTGAATACAAGATGAGGCAACACAAACGATGCAGACTTGGTTTATTAAGTTTTTTAGCTTTTATTTGTGTGCTTTTTTTCTTTCAGTGACTTCTGGTAACTGTTTTACAAGGAACAAAGCTTTTTTGCTTCAATAATATTGATTTTTCTCAAGAACAATGTTTTCTTTATAACTACCATATGTTTTTATTACATGTATCCTTTGTTTCTTAAAATATCTTAGAACACATAAAATGAGGTCAAAGGAAGTAATTTAGTTGTACTAAATGCAAAGCTGTGCATTTTTAATGGAATATCAGAGAGACAGCTCACCTTAAGGAATATTGATGTGCATTATTATAAGAGATAGGGTGCTCAGAAAAGGTTAGAATTAGATTGGGTTAATCTATCCCTGCAGCAAACAAGTTCTAAACAAGTTATCTTAATGTGACATTAACCCTTTTTACTGCTGGTCCTAAGACATCATACAGTAGACAGAAATCCATGTATGTGCTTTTTAATAGTGACATAATTTTTCTTTTTACATTATTTTGACATTTTCTCCAAGTTCTATTAAAACTCTCATTATTCATGTTTGGCTCAGTGATATTTAATAGCATTCAAATAATGGAACTTAGAACATTCTTTGATGGAATTAAGATTAAAACATTTTATCATGTCAGAATTTCTCAGAATGCATATACTGTATATACAGTTTTTATATGAACTGTTCATTCATCTTAAATTTATTCTCAGCACATACAGCTTTGAAATTACAAACTTCCATCTAAAGAATGTGTCTGAGTAAGTAATTTTTGAAACTATATGGTATATGAATTTAATCCATTGAAAACTAAATCTAAATTACATTTAAACCAGAACTGAATAAGGAAAAGACCAATGTCTAGAGAAGCAAATAATTTGGAAAACTGTTATTTTATGTTATTTTATCAAGATCATCAGACATACTTTCAAGGATCATGACTAATTATAATTTATTTCATACATATTATTTGCCCCATAACACAATGTTCTGATGGGAATAAGACAGTTCAAAGGTCTACAAACTTCAAAGTTAGCAAACAGTTTACACATTGAGTATTGAAAGAAGATTTGGCTTACAACAGAAGTTACTGTTTAGAAAAGGGACTCAGCACTTTATTGAACAGACATGACATACTGAATAATTATTTATTCTGATTGACATTTAACGTCTGCACAGGACCTGCAGTGAAAGCCTCAAGCTAGTGCCATGTGTGCCCATCATTAGAAGCAATACAGACTGTCCACCTGCAATGTCAGCTTTGCACCAGGTCACAGATTTGCAGGTGCAGCCCTGAGGGATTCTCTCTCATTCGTCTTGAGCGTGCTGAAGTACTGTATGAGACTCTTAACTGCTCTCTGAACTCCAGATGCCACACATCATCCCTGCTCGTTTCACAAATATCCAGTCTCAAGTCTGGCAAGTAGGGTATCCAAGGCAACATTTTCACATGCTCATCTTGCAAGGTGAGACTGCAGGAAGGACACCAAGTGAGGTCCCAGGACATGATCAATACAGCACATGCAGTCCACAGGTCATTAATGACTGCACAAGGGAATTCTATAGCAACTAGACACTTGCCCAGATTATCACACTAGGACATCCCTATAAATTGGTCTACAATTACCATCCAAATTGCTAATGCCTATCTGGGAGGTCTACACAAGACCTTGATTCATCACTGAAGAGGACTGGCTCCACTACTGGTGAGTCCCCCTAAGATGTTACTGATAGCAAAGTCATTTTTCTCTTGATAAGCAGGTAATATTGTTTCCTTTCTATGTTGTTGTTTCTTAAACTTCACTAAGCTTCATATTCAACAGGTAAAATGACAGCAGCCAGCAGAGTTTGTGTAGCATTGAATCGTCTATTGAATTTGGTGAAAACTTTGGCTTAACTGGCTTGGCTGACAGCCACACTCACATTAACCACAGGACCACAGGACGGGGAGGCTGTGACCTCCATGTTTGGTGAAAGGCGACCAAGGGCTATCTGCAAATGTGGAGATGGGTGGAGGAGGAGAGGAAGGGGAGATATATATGTGAACTGAGGTGATTACGTCAGAAGTACAGTAGGTGTGAGTTGCATCATCTGAGTTTTATTAGTTCATCTGCCTTCAACCCTCCCAAACGTTCTTTAAAACGCTATCAATTTAACAACTTCTCCTAGCTTGTCAGGTGCCTTCAGGTTTTTGCTTGAAAATCTGCACACACACTGATACTCCAGGACTGCCCATCATCAGTTTATATCATGGCTACAGGAGGGCCAGTCCATGTTGTCAAAGTTCTTTCTGTGCTAAGACTGCTTATTCTAGCCTTACAGCGTGCTCTGGCTTTATTGTTGTGGAAAAAAAAAGAAAACGTTGACCAGAGCATAATGGCACAACTACAAGTAACAAAAAGTCATTGGAATTGCTCTGGGATGTAGCATCACATCTTTCTTTGTTTTTTTTAAAGGGAAGAGGCTGTAGGCATCCTTCCTGAGAGCTGGTACACTACAACAGAATGTAAGGTCACAAGAAAGGCTGGAAATGAGAGGAGGTCATTCAGCCTGGAAACAGAATACAAGACGAAACTACATGAAAGTAATTTTAAATCTAAGACAGGAGGCATTTCTTTGTACAAATGGATGTGGAAAAGGGAACATGATTCTGAAGCTGATAAGTCTGGTTTCTTCAAGAAAAGAGTCTTGGATCAAATAGCTACTAAAAAACAAATAAGCTAGATAAGCCAGGGAAAATGCCCCCCCCCCCCCCTGTCATTTGTAAACATCCGTATGTTATATTCCTAAATCCTATAACAGAAAAAAAGTAAAATTATATTGGTTTAGTTCTTAGTTAAAAGATGTTCTGTAGTATTAGTTTTGGTGCCTGGTTTTCTGCTGTAGTGTGATGTTCAGACTGCTGGGCTGTCATGTTTTAAATTATGTAGCAGTACCATGGAAAAATGAACAGCCTGTTTTTAGATATTAAATGAATAATTGATTTTCAGATGTAGGAACGTACAATGACATTAGATGGAAATGGGCGACTGCCTTGGCAATATTAACTGACAGTATTAGTCAGACCTAAAGGAATAAAAAATGTATGCTTTTGTACTTTTTTTGCCAACTACATATATATATATATGACGATACAATAGCACATCATAATAAAATCCTGTGTTGAGCAGTGTTTCTACAATGTTGTGGATGACAGCATGCGTGGTTTATTTTATTGTTCTGCAGAGTCAGCAATGTTTTAACACCAGCTCTATCACACGTGGACCAGCTCCAACACAATGCAATACAGGAGTTCTAAGATGAGATGAGAGCCGTCCTGGGCATTACTCCATATTGATATAGAGGATGTTGTATTAAAAAATATTTAATGCATGAGTAAATGAAATAACAAAACTTGTGGCAGGACTCTGGCAAACAGTTCTGAATGAGCCAGTCTTCTTGATCACTCACACCATTGTTTTCCTGTATACTGTATTCTTGCTCTTGTTCAACAGCTGTAGTAAAGTTGAAGTTTGCTTTTGACTATATATTTAACAAGCGCATAGAAAACACTGCTTTAGGTTTTTCGATTTTCAGTAGGAAATGTAGTAAGTTGTCTTTAGTCATCTACAAGAAAAATATCAATTATAATATGTTTGTTTCATAACTTGGTGACTCACGTTTCACCCGCCAGCTTCCTCCAAGGCAAACTTTTATGTACGTTGGCATCAAAACAGTCACTGAGTACCTTTCCTATTTATGGACCTTCTTGTTTGTTCAAATTCTCTCCCCTTTTCCTCAAAGGAATTTAAAAAAATCAAGTTACTGTCCTTGTTCTTAAACAGGCCTGTGCTCATTACTTTAATGTAAAAAATCTAAGATAATGGGTAAACAACAGCAGTGAAAAGTCTTTCCACCCCAACAAGCACTTAAATTTGCGCTATGGAGTTATAGTACAGTATAAACAGTGAGATACAAACCCTTGAAGAGGGTATACAAGCAATATACAAAGCTGGTGATGTCACAGAAAGTGAGACAGCTGTATTTAAATTTCAGTTTTGTGGGGAGAACGGACCTTGTGTGACTGAATAGGGAAAAAACCCTTCTACATATGTATGCAGTGAACCCTTGAGTTTATAAATCACAGGATCATTTCTGGGCACAGTGATTAACTGACTCTGTCCAGGATTCCCCAGAAGGGGGCATCCAATTGGCTGAGCTATGCACTAGTTGGCTGAGCTCAAAGCCATTTCTGTGACTTGGTGTCCAAGCTGGCAGTGACACCTCCCGTTGTCTTCTGTCCAGTTCCACTGAGCTGCTTGCAGAAATGACAACAGTACGAATCTCACAGGATGTCTTTGTTTAAGGCACATTAGTCTCTGGAGTGCCAGTATGAAGGGAAACTGGAGATGAGCAATGGGCACTTACAAAAGTACTTTAGTACATCTTTGTATTAAAAAAATACATCTATTGTTAGTTGTAAAGAGATCAGCATCCTCTGTTAATAGCAAAGTAATTACATAAAGGGCATTTGTGATAAATCCTCTTAAGTATTCCTAAATATACCTGTTCGGACTGGAAAATAAAGGCTATGTTTAAGTTTTTGCCAAGAAAACCCAAAGGTTTCATCATATTAGTTCCAATTGATATTGAAATGTTCAGTGATGCCTACAGTTTTGAATATTGAGTAGCCCAAATTTGCAATGGAAATGATCACAAGGATAATGGGACAGCTCATTTTTATGCCTTTTGTTTTTCATTCATTTGTTTGATGTTTGATATCAAAACTACAGGTTTAGAATTAACTTAACTCAGAGCCAAACAAAACACAGCAAACTTATTAGTATAAATTGCACAAAAGACGATACTTGATACAGACTTCTGTTTCAACACAATTAGAAAATTATCCATTTCAATTAAAGTAATCATAAAAGTTGATTTCTTTGTCTTTAATTACTCAGAGGCTGAGTGCAATTCAGAGCAATTATGCCAGTAACCGTAGCTCCATAATGAGTGGTAATGAATGAAGTCCTGTAGGCACTGCTACGATTTATTGACTGGTCCCTATTGTCCTCAAGGAAGGATATGTTCCTTGTCCTGAATTTGTAATGTCTACAATACTGAATAGTCCATAGAACACGAAACACCCTGACAAAATTTAAAACTTCATAATAAAAAAATGCAGATGTACTGGAAATATATTTTGAAAGCAAAATGAATACTGGCAAAGAATAGATTCAAATTGATAGAACAATCATTTTCTAAGTACAAACCTGAACTCAGCCAAGGCCTTATGGGCAGCTTTGAACCAAAAGAACCAGAAGGTGTTAAGAAATCATTTGGGATATGTAGGGGTTTTGTGCATTTACTGGGACAATTATTAATTGTAGCAGTAAGTCACAAAATGATTCTTTGATGGCTAATAGAAAACCGACCTTGAGGGATAACTCAGCAACGCACACACACGGATACTAATACATGACAACACTTATTAATACATAAAATGTGCATATAAACATAACAGATCTTAAGAGTGAGGGTTAGCAGAATACAAAAGGTATATATTCAATCCCGAAGAGTTACAAACCAAGAGGGACATACATTCAGTATACCATTCATTTATACTGTTTCATTAACTTTGATTACAACTTCTACACTAGATAATCGAAGGCAAGTACATCACTCATAGGAATTAAATTGATATCAACTCAGGTTGAGGTAACACTTGAATTCTTGAGCTGTAATGCAGAATGTTGAATACTCATCCAATCTGTGTGGATTCAGATCTCCTGCGGACACAAGGGAACAGCAACAGGCTGTTGCTGCATCCAATCGGCGTCCTCTGGCCCAGTGCCAGGCAGTCCTGGTTTGGTGTGAGGAGGGAGAGATTCCTGCTGTGATGCGCTGGCAGTGGGCTCTCTGAAGACCGGCTAGTTAGTCCTGGCTGAACTAGCGAGTTTGTGCACACTGAAAGTGACTGCTGGTCCAAGCAAGTCACACTCTTTAGACAGGAAGAAGACCAGTTTGTTCCTGATGTAGCACTAGTCCTGAATCCTGAGATTATGCTGAGATTATGACAGTTCCGACTGTAGTTCACTCGTTGATCAGGCAAGCGTTCGCAGTGGGGTACCCGCAGTTCACGAGGCTTGCTGCTGAGTTAACCTCAGGCAGATCCTTTGGTTATGCGCTGGCGACCTCCGTTCTCGACTCTTAGAGCAAAGTAAAGTCCTGGCACTCGGACACAGTGGCCATTACGTGATTGTCCGAGATGAGTCTGAGAATGTCCTTGAGGAGCCTGGAGGAACTATGGTCGTTCATTGGTTTAATGTTCCGTGGGCATTTGAGACCCACGTGGGGTTACCCTGCCCTACCAGTTCTTGATTGGCTGATTAAGGTGGAGGATGAGTAACCATGCTCTCTGACATTAGGGTTGTAAACAACCTGGGATGCCACTCTCCCAAGGAATCTCCCAGACAGTAAGGCACCAGAGATGACCATTGATTAGGGTAGCTGGAGAATCTCAGCCTTGGGAGTTGTTCCTTATCAGGAAGCTCTATCAGCTAGAAAAACACCATAAATGTGAACCAAATGGAATGGCCTCTCTGTATCCAGCACCACTGAGATGAGGGAGAGAGGGACTGGTAAGGGAGCAGCAAACTGAATTCCTATATTTTTAATAAGCCTTGCCGCTACAGATATCTTACCTAATAGTCCTTTAAAATAATACTTCAAGAATGTATGCTAAAAACTGGAATTTGTATAGAAAAGTGAAAATCGTCCTAATTTCTATACAGAATTTCCAATCCATTCTCCCCAGTAGGTGAAGGTACTCTTGTTCATTTAGATCACATTTAAAAAAAAAACATCCTCATGCTATTGATCATTGAAAAAATCCCATAACACTGTATGTAAAAGTACAGGATAAATACCACTTAAAATCTGCCCATTCCTAAAAAATAATAACTAATATCCTAAATATCAATAATCGTCATTCTATTTTACACTTTTACTATATCCATTACTGTTTACCAGAGTCATAGATAGGACTCCAGTTGCTCATCAGATTGATCATTTTCAGACTTTAAGATCTCCAAATGCTTGTACTACAGTAGCATGAAAAGCAGGGTGGCGAATTCACAGATGTTGTAGATCACAGAAGTGCTCAGTTGACACCCCAGTTAGGGTTAGGGTTAGTATTCACACACTACTAACCAAGACAGGTTTAGAACAAGTGGTTTATCTATCTGAAACTCCCTGGGGTCTGGATGTCGTGGTGCACCGTGTACCAATTGTTTCCGAAATCTGAGTAGGTCGAATCAAAAGTTGTAACCTAGCATTATTGAGTCTCATTCAAATGCTAGTGCTTCTATCAGTGGTCTTGAATGTTTCCCACTCATTCTTTTTGGTTTGGGGAACATGTCAAAATCTTTTGCCCAGAGAAGTTCAGATACTGTGTATACTGTACAGAGGAAATGCTCAGTTGACACCCCAAGTAAATTTAGGGTTAGCATTCACAAACTACTTAGACAATTTTTAAGCTCAGGGCTGGATTTTGAGTCCCAAGTCAGGTTTAGAACAAGTGGTTTTTACCTCCTATCTGAATTTTTTTTTTTCAGAAGCCTGGGAGCTGGATGTCGCGGTACACCGTGTACCAATTGTATCCAAAAACTTAGTCGCTTTAGTCAAAAGTTGTAACCTAGCATTTTTGAATCTCATTCAAATGCAAGTGGTTCTATCAGTGGTCTTGATTATTTCCCTCTCATTCTTTTTGGTTTAGGGAACATGTCCAAATCCTAAACCCAGAAATGTTCAGATATACACAGCGGAAATGCACAGTTGACATCCCAGGTAGGGTTAGGGTTAGCATTCACACAACTACTTAGACAATTAGGGTTATTAGCTCAGCACTGGAGTTTTTGAGTCAAGTTCAGAAGGAGTGATTTTTTCTCCTATCTGAAAATATTATTTTCGGAAGCTATCTGGGGCCTGGAGTTAGGGTTAAATCACTAATTAAATTTAAAATTCCCACCAATATAATACCCTAATCAGAACAGTTGTGGATTTGTTCTGAAAAGGCATACGTTACCAAGCAACTGCCTGTTCTTACACAGAGGCTTTAACTATCACGTCTCAAAATTTCGTAGCTGTTTTTTAAAAAATCTGAAGAAGTAATCGGTTTCTTATTGTGTTTTTTTTTATTATATGTAAGTCAAGGGCTATTAAAGATACTTTTGAGCCATATGTTTAAAGAATTTTAGGATTTACAATTTCCTGTATCACAAGACCATTGTTTTTATATATTTCTTATGCAAGAAAATCATAAATGTGAAACAGAGCCAGGATTTTTTAAAGGGGGCACTAATGCACTAAGACCATAGATATATGTTCGGATACTTTAAATAAAAGGTTAGTTATAGTCTGTTTGTAAGAACATGCAGTTGCTTACTAATGTTTGCCTTTTAAGGCTACATCTGCAACTGTTCTGATAAGTGTCAGACGCAGAAGGCTGATGGACCCTGTGCAGCACTTTCACAATGTAGGAGTTTGGCTGAAGCTCAGAAGGTTAGGCTAAGGCAAGATCCAGGTCGAAGTCCATATCCAAGACTGAGAGATCTAGTAGTAGGTAGGCAATATTCGAAGGGCGAGACAAAGGCCAAGGCCAAAGTCCGTGATCAAGAACTGAGAAATTCATCAGAACAAGACACAAGTAAACAGTGAGGTAAGGAGCTGAGGGAGAGAGGCCAATACCGGGTGAGGAGAGATGAGAAGTGAGGGTTAAAGTACTAGGTTAGGTGATTAGGGAAGTATTGTAATTGGTTAATTAATTTGAGTGATGGCGTTTTCCGGAGTTACCTGGGACTGAAGTGCACCAGTAAAACAGCACTTGAACTCGGCAGAAGGGATCACTGGAGGTCAAAATCACTGTGTATGGTCACTTGATCACCTGAAAAATAAGGTGCTATATATTGGGAACGAAAGCAGCTGGAAAGTTATTTTCGATGGCACAAACCGGCACAAATGCAGCACTAACGAATGAGACCGGTCCGATTCCACTATGACATTGTAGGGGGGCTGAGTAACATCACACCCCCAAAAAAGAAGGCACTATATCTTGGGAAAGACTGAAGCTGGGAAGTTACTTTCAATGCTCAAACTGGCACAAACATAGCACTAACGAATGAGGTGTGATTCATCATTTGTACTCTCTGTAGGGGGGCCAAGTTCAGGGAGCTGTAGTGCTTGTGTCATTTATTTCAGTCTCCATCACTCTGCCCAACCCCCCATTCAAAAAGGTGTGGTGTGGTAACACAAACTCTCCTTAACAGAGCCACTTGTAAGAGCAAAGTGACTTTCTGCTCATTTAAATAAGGCTTCTGTTAGACATTTTAAATTCTTCAAAGCAAAATGAGCTGTCAAAATTTTATTTTTATATATCACAACGTGTTCAGTAAATAGAAAATATGAATGAGCAAATGTGAATATTATTTAAACTCCTATTTTTGAGACAGGATGCTTCAGATGTCAATAACGTTTATATAAATAAAATCTAGTACCTGGTTCAATTTTCAAAAACCTTATTTTGAATAAAGCGTATATTCTAATCGCAGCGGGGGCAGGGTGTTGGGGCAATGTTTAGGCTGCAGTTGATCTGGGGGTCTGTATTCTTCACACCTGAAACATTGTTTTCTCTGAAAGCGTTTTCTTCCCTTGTTTAGCTGATCTTTAGCAGCCTACGCATGCTGACACAGCTCCCTACCTGAATTCTCGTTCTTTACTGAGAAGGCTTTAGAGAACTTTACAACCATTTTTTTTTCAACCAATTGTAAATATGATGTTTACATTGCCATTTTTATAAATTTTTCACTTAAGCGTATGGAGGATTGTCAGATGTCAAGGAAAGCCCGCCCCCTCAATTCCCCCCACGGACAGACTGACAAAGCAATTGGGAAGAATTAACTATCCAGCCATTGTAAAGGGTGCAACTACAGCAGCCACAAATAAATGAAAAATACACTTCTTTTTCTCCTGATGGTAACTGTAACAAATTGTCATGTAACAATCATGACATTCTCATCCGATCAAAGGTCTTTTTTATTTTGAAACTGTGATCCCTGAAGTAGAGTTAACAGCTTCAGATTTAAAAGGTTATTAATAATATCTTCCGTGTCGCATTAACATTGGAATGTTCTTTCAAGTGTAAAAAGAGGCGATACACAACATCTCCTCTATAACTATTCAGTTTACAGAAAAATTCTGCCAGAGCTACACAATATTGTCCAATAATACTCTTCTTGCATCTAATTTCCAGGGAGTAACCCTGTTACAAAAGGGACCAGCACATCAGTCCTTGACTATGGTTAAACAGTATATATGATGTCTGGTGGAGTTTCAGCGTTCACTTTTCTGTAATCTGTACAGAACTGTGATGTCTCATCAATGTTTAGTACCAATAAACGGGGGCTTCACAGACTTTCTTCTTTGAACTCAACTGTGCTCCAGTAAATAATGTACTGTTTATCACCTTGTGCAATGCTTTTAGTTTTGCAGGATTTGCACGATAAGCACATTGTTTAATGGGGATGACATAACCCACGTCTATATCACTGTACGACACAGGTTTGAGTCGGAGTGTCTGTTAATATAACTGTTAATACAGTATAAGTGTCTGTTACATATAACTTCTGCATGATTTCTTTATCTGATTCGGCTAAATGAGGGGAATATACTTTATCTGAGCAAACTTGCTTGAAATAAGGCAAAAAAAGAGAAAACAGGAAATATCATGCATCTGTTCTTGGCTTATATCAAGTTTCGTCACTCATCGGTATGCAATAGGAGTTTCACTTGCTCGGCTTCTAAGTTTCATTTTGTTTTCTATGTACAAAACTACGTATGTCTGTGATAATAGGATGGCTCATCATGATTATGACATAGCTCCACATATATTACATTCGTACTTTTCAATTTTGTCATTTACCTGCTTTAAAATGCACCTGTTCTGGCCTTTTTGATTATTTTAACACATGGAATAGCTACAATGTGACCAATAATGTACTGTGACATAAATCTGGAACTAGTATTTTAATTTATTTATAATAATTTAATATATTATTTTTAATAAGTATGAAATTGCTGGTGGCTCCTGGAGCCCTGCAAGACAGAGTGAGATGTGTGGACATACTTCTATGACACAGAGCCCATTCATCGTCCGAAACAGTGCAAAGCTCCACAGCTCCTGAAAGGAGAGCCGGCATTGACTGATGGGAGAGCGCATCTCTTGCTAACATCACTGACACCTTGCAGGCCCCTGGCAAGCCACGCTTATTGGTTTTGGGCTGAAAGGTACCTTGACGTCTGACCTGGGGACCCCACTAACAGTCCGCTACCGACAAGGCCCAGAGGTGAACTAGCCTCATTGGGTACGTAGAGCTCCACTGGCACTCGGAGTAAACACTAAACCCCTGGCTGGAGGTGTAAATGATGCAAACACGGGGATAATTTAAAACAAGTGTCACTTCAAATTCTGGAATCCTGTATCATTAAAATAAATTAGAGTAAGTCTTGGACAATCCTTTTGGCATGAAAATGCATGACTGCAATCCTGAGGTAAAAGGATTGTATTTGAAAGCAGTTATAAAGGAGCAGCTTTTTATTTTTTTAATTAGTAGGATGCCTCAGATTACTCATGAACTGAAGTCACTTACTATGTAAATGTTTTTCAAAGAGCAGCATTAAAATCAGCACTGTTGCCTATCTTAATAAAAAGCACAGCTAGACCAAACTTATAAAAATAACAATAATAACTTCAAGTTGGGTTCCAGCTGACTTCCATATTGAGCTACATATAGAAAGAAACCAGACCTCTACAAGTTCATCTTTTCATATTTTCACTGCATGGGGCTGCAGACGAAGTTGTCTCCTAGCAATGAGATGGATAATATCAAATGCGTTTTTATACGTAATCCAGACAGACATCTTTTCCACATTGGCCTCGCAGTTCAGAGTAATAACCCAAATTTTCTCTATCCCCTCAAAGCCCTTTTCATCCAGCAATATAAATTGATACAATTGCAGTCCCATTTACTCCTGAGTTATGATCTTGACCTGAGCTAACTCAGCCTGTAGTTTGGCGGAATGGGAAAACCTCACTGTTACGGAAGAAATGATGGGAAATGTCTCTTTGAAATCAGATGGGATTGATTTTTTTCAAGAGTCCTGTGAAGAAATAGGGATCTCTGTGGTTGGGGTAAAAGATTGGATGGAAGAATAGAAAAATGGTCTAAAGCACAGAAGCAAGAGATGCATATATCTCCATTATAGTTATTGTGGAGAGATAGTGCAGCGATGGAATTATTTGGCTTCTAGTTAGTTCTAGTTCAGGGTTCCTTAAAAAAAAACAGCAGATTTACAGTATTTTGACCTTGAATCCAAAAAGGTTGTAAACAGGCCTATTTACCTAGTATTGATATCCAGCAGGGACAATGATATCCAGCAGGGGGCAATAGATGGCATTTATTTAAAGCGAGCCTGCCTTGAGTTTTGGAAAGGTGAAAAATGGGAAATATATTTTATTGAGCTTGCAGCAAAAAAAAAGTGCTCCATCCATTCCATAGATGTTGCAGAGTTCAATAATGAAAATATTTGCATTGTAATATCCAGATGCTGTGGAATTGAAGTTTATGTGTCTGCAATTTTCATTCTGAAGACCATCTATTGAACAGTTTGCCTTGGGATCCTGGGGTTGCCTGGGGTCCCAGGTAGCAGATGTGGAAAAAGAACTAGTGCAGTTCAGTATTATAGAGCAGTATAACTGTAATAGGGCAGTGCAGGCCAAAGCTCACTGAATCACACTTAGATTAACAATCAAATAAACATAAGTGATCTCTGTTTTTTAATTATCAAAGAGCTCCAGTTCTTTAAATGGATTCCCATATTGCAAGTAGGACAGACTGGCAAGATGTAGCAGCTGCAGTCACAGGCTGACACGAAGTGCATTTTAAGTCAGACACAAATAGAACAAGGAACAATAACTGAATGCACAAAGATGTGGCTTACATTAGAAAATGTGAATGCGCAAAGCAATTAATGGGCCTGTCATGGCAGTTTCCTACAGAAACACAATTGTAGAATTGTTATTTAAGGCTTAAGTCAGCACAACAGAAATTAAGGAAGGTGACCTGTGAGTGAACATATTGCCACTGTTTTTATATCATCTCATTTATTTGCCTTATTCTCCAGCTTATTATTTTGATTTTGCATTGCTGCAATATATTTTATTTTATGTGGTGATTAATGTTGGTATTTCTCTGTCTCATGATATTTTGTAACTGGAATCATCAATTCTGATTTGGTCTTGTATTTATTTGCTCTTCTGCTCATTTTTGGTATTTGAAAAAGTGTTTTATTATGTTTCAAACCCGAGAGCTGTACACCTAAATCTTAAGCTATATAATTTAGTCAGTAAGGTTTTCTTTCATTTGTGTGTCTTTAAATGGATTTTGGACAATATAGTTAAAAAATTGCATCTCCCTCTATGACTTGTGTTCAAGCACCAGCAGCTCCCAGGCATTGAATCAATGGGGTTTGAACTGCATGCATGTGCCTGGATTTTGAACACATTTGCCTGAGGCACTATTTAGCTGCCATTCTCTGGAGGCTGAAATCGCAAATATTATATACATTCACAAAGGTTAATTCCAGAATTTGCCTGCACTACCCAGTTATTGTGCAAGTGATTTCAATATTCTGTACTCACTGACATGCGACTCTGGCAGAAAATGATTAAAAACACATAACACAAGGTTGTAGTAGAGATTTATAATGGTGCTATAATACATACTGTAGGTTATCATCTGTGTTTTTTGTCATTTAAACATAGATAATCACTGGGCCACCTGAACAGTATGATGCATTGCTAAAAAGACATGAAGCAAATACAATTAGCTGGATCATAAATATTTTTTGAAAATCAAAAGGACATGAAAAGGCCTGCCCTAATGTCTCTTGAGAACCCATACTGAGTATTGTCCCAACCACTCAAGTGGAAAATTAAAAGGTGTGCATTCAGGGCTGAAAACAGGAGACATTTCTCCACAATGCTGGGCTGCCCTGCCACATTATTGAAGTGGATTCTCTGAGAGCCCTTGAAGAATGATCTGGATAAGTAAATCAATAAGCTAATGGCAACCAAATGAACAAGATATACAAGATAACAAGCTCCTCGCATTGGTGACATGTTCTTATTCAGATGATGGTCAATCTCTTGATTGGACACTTTGCTGCATTTACTTTGACCTGGGAGATAGTGGCCTACTGGCCTGACAGAATTACACAGAGCCACCGTCAGCAGCTCTTAGCCAGGGTAGTGTGTGGCAGTCAGGGTCATTTTAAGGGTCTCTGCACACAGACTAATAAAAAGCACTGCATAGCTCTTCTGCACCACTGCCAGACATGTTTCTCCTAGGTAGGAGCATTAATAAAGAAAGGAAGAGTGCAGTATTAAATTTTAACATGACATCTTTGGTACAATAAATAAAAAAAAATTATGTAACTACTCTGTGTCATCAAAGCCCTGGGGAGACACAGCAAAACAAAACTGCCTTCAGCTTTCTTGTACAATAAAGAGCATTAGGAATTGCTTTGCAATATACTTAAAAAACCATTGAAATAAATACCCTTAAATACATTTAGGCATGATTTAGTCCTTTTTTCATTTAGGAGTGAAAGTATTTAGATTTTCTCTTCCTCTATTTTCTGTTTTTTTTTTGTTTGTTTCCACATCTGTACTGTGGTGAGCAGAAACAAAGTTATACTGTTAGCGGGATGTCTGTCATCTTCAGGAACTTTACATGAGCTGAACATTAATTAACCAATAAAACAAAGGTGGAGGTGGAGCACACCAAGGTCAAGGCTGCTGGAGAATGAAGTCAGGTAAGGCGTTAGGTGTCATTCAAGTCCGCTATTCCGTGCCATGAGAAGAAGAGCTGGACTGAGGTTTCTTGGCCTATACGGATGGCTGATTTCACTTACTGATCTACAGTACTTACCAATACTGACTAACTACCAGCATTATTAAATGTATTTATATTATACAATTATGTAATTGAATAAATCTCAACAAGGACCATTTCTGCTTGATTCAAGTCAGGAATGCAATCCGAACTCGTTTGCTGCATATTCCACGTAAGAAGCATAATCCATGTTAAGGGTTCCCCTAATGTGGATTTACCTAATAACTTAAAAATAACATTTTACAGCAATAAATTAAGAATAGTCCTCATGTGTGTGACGGGGTCTGTTGATGAAGAGCGGTCAATTTCAGAAATAAATTCAAGTTAAATTTCCCCCTTAGTTTTTCTCTTAAATTTTCTTTTTAATTTTAAATTAAGCAAAGTAACTATGAAATCAACATAAATGAAGGGAAACGGTATCCATTCAGTATATCATAATTAAGAATTTAGTACTTAGTGGTTTATGTAAGGTTAAGGTAGTGATGGGTGGTTAGTGATAACCAGGGCACTATTTTCTATTAATAAATAAAAATAGAAAACTTGCTTGCTTGACTTAATGTGGAGTCTCTGCACAGTAGATCCTCATCTCTGACAGTAATTATTTTATGCTTGATAAACAGCTCAAGCGAGATAAGTAGGCTGTAGGAAGCTCAGATGTTAAACCTCTAGGGGATTCATGGAGAAATAGTTTTCTGCTTTTTTTAACAGAATACATACTGAGCTTTAACAGTCAAAAAATTAAATGAAATGACCTCCCATTGCTAATCTTTACGTACTTTTTCTCAATTTCCTCTCAACTGTATCCTCTTGTTCTTGGTGAGCCTAATGAAGTTCATTGTGTTGACAGCATCAATGCGATTCAACATTTGAGTTACTGATATTGTTCCCTTATACTCTTTTATGGATTGTATCTACAGTATACATGTACAGTTACTGTATGTTCAGAACATTAAGAGCATGTAAGCAGTTCTTTAAATTAAAAAGATTTTTAACTTTTTTAAATCTTAAAAAAACAAAATCTACCATGGGGCATACTAAATACAGGTGAAAGTTTTCTCTTTGGGTTTTTAGGAAACATGTATAGATTTCTATTGTATATAATTTAATTCAGGGAAAGTGCAGAATGGCACTGACCTGGCAGCTTTGGGGCCTAGGCTTGATTCCAGACTGGAACTCTTTCTGTGTTTTTATACAACTGTTTTTTTATTAGCAGGCAACCTGAAGCTACAGTGGTTTTGGATGTCAGTCAGGCTTGAGCCTACAGTGCTTGCTGCCTGAACCAACCTCTTGTCTGCTTGTTCCTAAGACTGAAAGATGTATTTGATATTTTCAGCACATAGGTTGGTTGTATTGTTATTGTGTGTGTTAGTTGTAGAAATCCTTTTTTTGGACAAATACTGTATAGCTTATGGAAATCGAATAATAAAAAATCAGGAAAATATTTCAAAACTCTGAGGATGAATTTTGAACTTACACTCAGAAAAAGAGACCTAGTGCTCTGCATAGTTCACTCCCAGAAAAAGTAGTAACAAGAGACTTCAGGGCACGGCTCCACGGTAAGTTACATTATCACTAAAATACCCAAACGGGAAACAGTGTTTATTCCCCAGAGGAGTGATTTTGTGATTAGTATTCCATAAAAAGAGCCTTGAGAAAGCATTGTAATAACCTCTAAGATGTAAATAAATAATACCTTGGTGTCAGAGAGTGGAGTTATAAATTTTTAACACGGGCAGTACTCGGCAGTGGAAGCAGTGTCTTGAAGGAAAAGGGTTGAGGAGGCTGCTTGATTTGTAGTTGTGATTTAAAGCCTTTAATGGGGGCAGACAGGAATAGACTCCCCTGCTTATATTTGTTGTATTATGTCATATTTGTTCAATGCTTATAAAATGTATCTACTGCAAGGCACAAATAAATCATCCTCACCATTTGGCCGGAAGGTAATTCCTGGTAGACTATTGCGCATACATGTGTTGTATTTCCAGAGTTTGCAATGGCATGTGTTCAGGAGTCTTGCACTTCTCATGTAGTTCTAAATGTTCCCCAGGCTCCTGAGCTGGGACATGTACAAACAGGGTTCATTTTGTATATTAGTTATGCTGTTCCTGCAGTGGTCAGTGCTCTGTTACTTGTAAGGACCTTGTGTTGGAAAATTACCTATGGCCCACACCTGGGTGGATTAAATGAAAATGCACCAACTGAGTGAAGCCAGATGTAAACTTGGAGCAAAAATCTGTTTTTTCTAAGAGTTATCAAGAGTATGGAAATTAAGTCATAAGGAACAAAGTGTGAAGGTACCTGCTACGTAAATCTTGAAAAAAAAACATGTGGAAAAAAAGAAGAATCCAACTGGGATGGAGCACATCCAGAGGATTAAATACAATCAAGGGAAAGAAAATTATGTTTCTGTCCCTAGAGTTTTCAGCAAGAAGCGAGAAGAATGGATCAATGCTGGACCAGGAAAAGTCTAAACTAGATTCCAAAACAAAAGAGTAACAGGGAGGCCTCACGGAAGATAATACTAAGACATCTGTGCATGAGACAGGAATGTCAGACAACAAAAAACGATTTTTGGAGGACCTTGGGGAGACCTCCATGCAGCAGTGGAGTGAAACATCTGCCACTGCCGCTCATGGTGATGATGATGGTAGTTATAATGGTGATGACTTAAAATTAAAACTAAGTCACTACTTGAGGTAGATTGTGACAGTGTCTGTGTTACTTGTGTATATATCTGCTTTCATTTAACAGGTTGCCCCTCTTCTCTGTCATTACCAGCTCTACAAATGCATATTTATAGCAGTCATTTTGTTGCGGGCTCTTACTTTCTGTGTGAAATGGGATGCTCTCTTGGTGGCCTCATTCTTTTATGATAATCCAGCTTTTGTCAGGAGAGGAAGTCAGATACTCACCTTTTTTTTACCTTTCCTTTCAAACCAAACAAATTTAAAGCAAACTGCAGTTCAAATCTAAGCAATTTCAGGTTCACTTTTCTGGGGAGTTCAAGGGCATTAACAGCACCGGAATAAATTTGCCTTCAGACTGTCATGTTTTAAGAAAATCAGATTGGCTGAATCTGTGTTAAATGACACTTGGAACTTTAGCCAAAGGTTGAAATCTTGTGGTCCTTCTCCCATACAGTTTATCAGTGAAAGATTGGATTTTGTTCAAAATATTATGTCATACCTGCTCAACTTCTGCTGGGTTGCTCTGCCCCACTTTGCTCCCACTACAGCAGTCACTGCCCCCATTTCACCCTCAGCTGTACAATCCACCAACATTTTGAACCTATGAGTTGTTGATTGTTCCCCTTTGCTCACTCTATCACCATCAATGCATTGCTCTATCCTGTGCTAACCCAGGCTCTCTTCCCCAAATTGTTCCACACACAGTACCCAAGGCTCAGACTTTCTTCAAGAGCAGAACAGATTCCTGTCTCCTTTCAGATACTTCCTTCCTCCCTTCAGCAGCTCCTCTACCCAGTCAAAGCTCCACTCCCTTCCAGTTGGGCTGCAAACTATCTTCATCAATCCTCTTTCCCTGTCTGTAGGAGCTCTCCCAGCCACTGCTGCCTGTTTCCTTTGCCCTTGCTTCCGCCATAAAGTCCCTGCACTACTGCGTTAGCCTGGACTACAACTGCAGATGACAAACTAAGGCAGATGATTAAGAGAGAGAGAGATGGAATGTCATCATTTTTGATAACGACTGCCAATTCCTTTTAGCGGTACCATGCACTTCCCTTCTTATCAAGGAATCCCAATCTGCATGTGTAAATCCCTTGCTCCTCCAAAGTTACAAAGTTTAACGTCAAATTTAAATACAAGTAAGCATGCTTACCATGTTCCATAATTAAGGATTCTACTCGAGTGTTACAGGGGCCTTCTCCACCCTGGCTCAAATACTATTCTCTAGAGCTGCTATCAAGAGCTTTCTCAATCTGGCTGGTTTGGAGGTGTTACTATAAAGCTTTCTTTGATGTACATTTCACTACACGAACTTTACACACATACATATTTTTATTATTTGTAGCAATGTATTCTGTATTGGTCTTATGGGATCTCTCTTATTTCTTCTGGAGATTCCAACAGCAACTCCAACCAGATGAACTACCCCAATAAAACTCACTCTTTGAATCCCTGCTCTTTTCTCCTTATTTAGAGTTTGACCAATTTACAGGACTTTTTGAAGGACTTGCTATCTTTGATATGGCATGGTGGATCTGCTTGTATCTGTTTGCAGTCTGGGTATTTTCAATATCATGCAAGTCCCTGACAACTGTGATAGAGAAACAGCCTGAAACATACCATGCAGTATATTGATCCAACCTCGTGCTTTAATGTATTTGTACTCCAACTATTGTACCACACCCCGCCAGCCTTCAAGAAAACTGTCATGGCTTATTGACAAACAGCTCAAATGTGGACTCATACAGTATGTTAAATATTATTTTTTTTGCTGGTTTGATCAACCCACTGTTTCATTTCTGTTACCCACTTCCATATTTTGGGGTTGTTGCCTCTTCTCAGCAAAAAGTTCTGAGCATCAGCACGCTATTGTGGCTGACCTGTGCTGATGAACATCTTTATGTTCCTGAAGACATATTAACACCTGTACTTGCAGCATAATCATTAATAAGATCTGTACTGCATACCATACAAAAAATGGATCAGAAGAACTACAGAGCACTGTTTAATTGTTTGTGTTTTCTTCCTCACCTAGCTCTACTGTCAACATGAACAGCTTCACGAACCCTCTGAGGGATCTTGCATGAGCCCTACTTGAAATGTGGCATCAGGCTGCAATCTGTCAATGGGAGTCACCCTATTTAGCTTTAAAACTTTGATTTGCTTGCCATGTGTGATTTCTTTCCCAGGTTTCATCATGTTTACCATGGGTTTCAAACTCTATAACTACATAACGGCCTACACTGATATAGGCCTTGTGTTAGTTATGCTTAATTATATTGGTTATTAGATAAATCGCATTGTACTATTATTTACCAGCAGCCATATCACCCTGCAACTCACAAGTGGCAGCCCACCGAAGCTAGGCAGGTGTTAACCTGGTCAGTACCTGGATGGGAGACCTCCTGGGAAAACGTAAGGTTGCTGCTTGAAGGGATATTAGAGGGGGCAGTAGGAGGCACTCACCCTGTGGTCTGCATGGGTCCTAATTCCCCAGTACATTGATAGGGACACTATACTGTAAAAAGGTGCCATCCTTCGGATGAGTCATAAAACTGAGGTCCTGACTCTCTGTGGTCATTAAATATCCCAGGGCATTTTTTCAAAACGAGTAGGGGTGTAACCCCAGTGTCCTGGCCAAATTTCTCATTGGCCCTTACTAATCACGGCCTCCTAATAATCCCCATCTATGAATTGGCTTCATTGCTCTTTTCTCTTCCCCACTGGTAGCTGATGTGTGGTGAGCGTTCTGGCTCACTATGGCTGCTGTCACATCATCCAGGTGGATGCTGCACATTGGTGGGTGTGGAGGGGATCCCCATTTCCTGTAAAGTGCTTTGAGTGGAGTGTCCAGAAAAGCGCTATATAAGTGTAAGGAATTATTAATAATATAATGTGTTAATTGATCTAATTAAGTCAGGAATAGTCAAATATTGTTCTTGAGAGCTACAGAGATATTGGCATGTTCACTGATCTCTAAATTAATAAATTGAATAAATTATGATTAATAGGTTGAAACAAAATTGTCCCAAAGGTTTTAAAATTGAAGCTTTAGGAGTCACCCATTTAACTTGTTGGCTTGTGGCACTCCAGGATGATGGCTCATCCACCGATTTTATAGCCAGACATAACTAGAATGCCTTCTGTATTAAAGGTTTTACTTTCAATAAAAATCTCGGACCTACTGTACACTACATGCTAGTAAGATACGGTGGAAACCCACAGGCCACCTCTATTAGAAACAATTTATAACTTCAAGAGAAAGAAAATGATCAAATAAAACAGCAGTGTGTCATGGAGAAGACTGCGCCAAGAGAAAGTCTATCACTCCTGTGAGGCTCCATTGCCTCCAGAACTTATAGAGATGCTAATTTAATTTCATGTTTCATTGGCTCTTTGAGCTGCCAGCTAAAACCTTGCAGTGGCTTCCAACTTTGTACACTTGGGCTGTATCTCATTCCCCAGATTGTGTGAATTTGTGTGGGTGGGGAGGTGATTGAGGGACTCCGTTAACAAAATCTCAGGCTGTCTGAGCTGTATCTTGTGAACCCTAGGGAGGTAACAAAGTTGAATTATAAATGATTTATTAAGAGTTTAACCCTTCATTGTTTAATTAATACATAGTTGTGCTTTAGTGAGCAGCATTCTTAGCTAGAGCAACGTCACTCTGCAGATCGATATAAACCCTCCTGTGAGAGAGAACAAAGTATTTTCTCACTCTGTAAAGAAACAGTGAATGGTTTTGACAATGCACACTTTGTAGTTTTTGTGCTCATTCAAGCATTGGAAATGGTAAAAAAACTGGTGACAACTAGAAAAATATGTGTTGCTTCAAGTTCAATTGTTTCCAAATTTCAGAAAATAACCTTAACAAAGTTCCAAATTCGGTGATGTTCTAAATAGTTTGAAAATGGTATCTGACTGTTGCATTTGTCATGATAATTGATAATAACCAGATGCTGCAGCCTACAGAAGAATGGAAAAAAGAAAGCAAAGGGGGGAAAGTTGTAAAGGATGAGTCACACAGTTATGAGTTTGACGGCTGGGAATGTTGAGCTGTTGAAAGGTGTGATTGCAGCTGAGGAAGGTTACTTTGATTACTTTTCTGGCATTTTGGTGGTTCATACTATAAAAAGCTTCAAGAAATTAAATAGAACTCTCGGGACAAAAACACAGCATCAAGGCTTTTCACTTCGGATTTCCATTAACATTGAAAGTTTCTAGCTGTTGAACCAATGCTTTAAATTAAGAGATCCAAACCTAACTAATAGACACTAATAATCATTCCGTATCCGCATAAGCAAATTGAGCCAAAGCACCTTATTTACAGTAGCTGTGTACCAGTGCATAGGGTATCATACAAGTAGGGAACATACAGTATAAGGATACAGTATCTATAAAGCATTCCTTGATTTTAGAAATCATAAAATTATGAAATATTTACACACCTAAAGAAAAAAGAAAAAAGGACAGAATCTACAAGAAAGGAAGGAGGGAGACAGTAGAGGGAGGACAGAGTAAGTAGCATTATTCAAGGTGAACGGGCACTTAGAACGCTGGGTCTTTTATACCACAAGGTCAGTAACCGTGTTGCAGGTAAAACTGGGCCAAGTAAGGACATCTGCCAGGTGGAGAAGAACTTAATTACTGATGCACAGCATTTGAATTGAATATTTTCCAAGGTTAGAGAATACAAAAGATCCCTGAGCTACTGAACACCATGTGGGTGTAGTTGGCAAGCACGAGGCACCCGGTTAAAAAAGTTAAAAGATCAGTGTGTCAGATTCCATTTTAGAGATAGGAATGCCACCAGGTACCAGTTCATACTTCATGCTTAATGGTGATAACTCAAGGGAGAATTGAAAGAGCTGAAGAGAAGCTGTGAAAATCAACATGTAGGAAGGTACTGTACCTGCTTGGGTTTGCCTTTCATCTAAAACACAATTTGTTTTTGTTTTTGTTTCAGTAAATTATACTGTTGCATTTTCTCTGCAGTGTTTATCTTCAAATGTTATGTGAAGTATTTGCTGCCACAGGTTTTTGATTTTTCTGGTTATATAACAAAATTAATAAATGCCATGGTTTAAATAATTTCACTTCCCACATTTTGGTGGAAGAACTTTTTCTTCTCTATCATCATCCTAGTGATATAAATTGGCCACATATTCTAAGTGTGCATGGCTGCAGACAAGCCTAAGTAAACTGATGAATATGTTAATTAACTCTTTATCTCCGTTATATGGAACATTGTATATGTTAATAATATTTAAAGACAACAAGCAAGTCATTTATTTTCATTTTTTAAGGCTGTCAACACCAGCAAATACAACTAAACCACTCACACAGGAATTCCATTGTCATTGTTCAACTTGACAGGCCAGTTGAGAATCATTTAAATACTGAAAAAAAGAAGTGTGTAATGGGAGTGTAAACTACATATGTCATTGGGGTTATGAGATTTTTGAAACTGCTTCTGCTTAAAGAATTGTGAGCACAAACAAGGCATTGGTGTTATTAAACAGAAGTAGGCCATATGTCTCCATTGACAGAATATATCAGAAGCTGCAGAAATAATAGGGCGAGGTTAAATGGAAAGGAGAGGAAAAAGAGATCTGGGAACAAAGCCTATTACAGCCTGTGATAAGGCAAACCACATTTGTGCCGAAGAAATGTCATGTTATCTGCTCCTGCCATTTTTTCCCCTTCTCTTCTCTTGCAGAGGAAACTGATTGCTCTAATCTAGGCCATAATGAAATTCCTCACAGAGCTATGTTATGATTTGAAGCGTTTGGAGGGTGGGGGTCTTTTTGAACAATTCATCAGAAGAGCTCACTCACGCAAGCTGCTAGTTTTCATCACAGTTCTTTCGAAGAAAAACAAAGGAGGGTTGTTTTGGTTCTTTCTCCAGTCTTAATTTTTCTATCATAGACATCAGAAAGGGAGGGTTTTGAAGCTGTGGAGGCTAGGAGTCTTACAGGGGTGTGGGAGGGAGATCAGTCCCACCCACCTACTGTAAGTGTGTGAGGTCAGGGGTTAAAGTTCTGGCGTAGGCCTTTGAAGGTCAGGAGCACGGCCCCAGCGCTTCTACTGCGTGGGCCTGCCTTAAGGCTGGATAGCTCTGCTACTACATTTTCTTCTTTTACGGAAGAAATAAACTTCAAATATTTAGAATGCATTTTTCTAGCTTTTGCCACATGACAAACGTGCATTTCCAATGACTGAGAAAACAATCATTCAAGCCTTTGTAGAGACTTAGGGTTGTGGGAGTCTATAAAGTTACTGAGGGAAATGGCAGGGTAAAATATGTGGATCTTTTTCTTTTATGTCTCATCATCAATCGCATCAAAGACAGTTCTACTGTATGGACAGAAAGGGGAATACACAGAAAGGCTCCTCCAGTGTGACCTCCTTTGAAGCCTTTTAATAATAATGTTTCTTTATTAGCCCTATACAATTTCTTGCATTAGGAATTTGTCTTTTCGCATACCCCAGCTTTTCTCCATGGAGACACAGACAAACAGAAAGGGAGAGAGCTTGGGGTCAGAGCGCAGGGTCTGCCATTGTACGGCACCCCTGGAGCAGTTAGGGTTAAGGGCCTTGCTCAGGGGCCCAACGGAGTAGGATTCGTCTGCCGGCAACCTTCCAGTAACAGGCACAGATCCTTAGCCACAGAGCCAGCGATCCGCCCAATTTGTATGTCATTCAACATACAAATGTAGCCATCTAGAATGTGTGAGGTGTAAGTCGGGATACTACAGTCACAGCAGTATCCTGGACAGCAGTGCATCACAATTTCTTTTTTGAATAATTTGATACAAGACTGCACTACTCTGTAAAACTGCCATTTGGTGCAGAGAATCCTTAAAGTACTGCAGCTGTTTGTGGTTGTCAGACAAATCTGTAGAGGTTTATTAACCCATTAGTATTTTCCTTTGCTAATCATACTGTATGCATACTATTGACAAGTTCATTAAATAAAATAATTACATTCTTGAGACACGATGTCTGAAGACATATCTTATTTGTCTCCAAAAGAAATATGTCACAAATATGCATAACACTAATAAAATTAATGATTGTAAATTATCAGGTATAAATAGTCATTAGAAAACATAATATATGTAAATTATATAACACATATTATACATAGTTCTAACAAACATGATTTATCACAATGTATCACAATGATAATAAATTACCTGTTCTTTAAGCAATACGTGCTGTATACAATAATTGATATTTATTGTACACATATAGTAATTAGTAAACTGGTAATTTTATTTTATATTGTAATTACTGCATATTGTCTATATTTCTGTGTCAAAATAAATGTATTAATACAATGGCAGATAAAACTGATTCAACTGTTTATCACCAAATATTGTGAGTCAGGCATGTATATTTTTCCAGTAATTTTGTATTTACAGTTCTCATTTTTACTACCTGCATGCAAAAACTTGCTCTTATCGACATTAAACTTCACCTGTCAGCTGTTTACCCAAATATGAAGTTTATCAAAATCGTTTTGAAATTCATTTTCTGGTTGTATAGTATTTGCTCATCTTCCCAAATTGGTATAAACATGACTAGTTTATGAGCTTTCATTTCTTTTGAATTTCAGAAAGATTCGTTCACAGATTGATTGCCTGAATCAGAATAACAATATGTAGGGATGCAAGACGTCACATAGAAGTTCAGTGAATGTTTGAAAAGTGTTCATCTGGCGATATACAGTACAGTACAGGCGTCTGTACAGATGGGAGGAGTGTAAATTCACAGCAGGGAGTGTGCCACACACTCCATAATGCTCTTGGCCTTCTGCTCATAGTGGTTATTTAGGGCATTTTGGTTTATTTCTTTGCTTCAATGATATTGCTGCCAATGCTTATTAATTTTCCCAACCTCTTATACTGTATTTAACAGTACTGATGTTGCCAAACCAGCAAGTAAGGAAGATTTTTTAAACACTTTTGAAAAGTGTTAAAATACTTTTATCTATCTTAAAGAAGCTGAGTTTCTAAAGAAAACTAATCTGTTGGCCTTTTTTATAAATGGCATCATGACATTTGTCCCTGTCATCCATTGACAAAAAACAATGAGTTGATTAATGTGACAAAGGTGCCTCTGATGCAATTTAATGGGGTTCCTGCCAAACTTGTGTCATCTGTGCATAAAAATCACTTTTTTTTTCCTTGACTTTTGCATGTAGGTTGTGCATAATTTCTACATTTTTTAGCCTTCGGACAAAATGTCCTTTAAAATTGCCTTGGAGAATATCTGTTTTCTTTCAGATTCTCTATGCGTATTCATGATGTCTTGTACCAAACCTGTTGATATGCTTTATATTAAGAAAAGCAGCTATTGCCAAGACTCACTGCAATCAGCCTGCTGTTAAATCAACCATGAATTTTGTCTTCTCTCTAGCTACAAAGAACCCCCAATGTGTATCCTGCTAATAGACCATAGACTCAGGTGAAGAGATTCATACAGATCAACTCAGGGCACACAGCCAGATCCCTGGTGGTTCCTTGCGTGATTATATTTCCATATTAAAAAGTGCCCTCATGAAGGGTTTAACGCTAAGATTTGTATCTGTGAATATTGAACATGGACAAGGGAACATGGCAAAGGAAACTATTTATCAAATCATTTGCTGGTACTACACTCTTCCTTCTCAATAATGATGTAAGAAGGGTATGTGTGGTTAAAGGCTGCTGACTTTTCATCATAGAATATTGAATGTGAACTTCAGTCTTGGCACATGTTAATATCTATTAATATCCTGTGTTTTCCTTGTCATACATTCTGGAGCTTAGTTTCCGATGATTTTGGAATTAACGTTTCTGATAACCCATGTTCCTCACATTGTCTTCTAGAGTGATGGTGCTATCAGTACACTGTACAGTATTTGTTCCAAACCAATTTATTTATTATTGCTTATGCGCAGCATGCGTACAGTGTCATTGAGTTTTCAAGAAACAGACCAATTGCGCAATGCAGTTTTTAATGAAAGTTCGGGAGGAATGAAGGCAGCCGAGATCATTCAACACAGCTGCTGCAATTCTCACCCCCTCTCCACCTTTTCAGCCGCCCAATTGGTCGCATGGGGGTCCTATCCTCCCCGTCCAACGGCCGGGAGGTTGGCCCTTAGCCAGGTGGGTTACACCAAATCTCCACATCCCAATAAACGGTCCTAATTTTTCACAAACTTTCAGTTGCTGTCATTCCTCGTGAATTTACTTTATGTCTGGCAAACAGCAGGCTGACTATAACGGGGCTACTACTTTGCAATGGATGAATTTGTATTGTTTCTTAATTGATTGGTACTCAGATAAACAATGTGATGTATGCACTGCATAAATTAGATTAATTCTAAGAACTTAAGTACTTTGCATTTTAACTGTACAAAATGAAAAGCTGCGGAGACGCAAGAAATGCTTGTGGTACTCCAGAGTCTGGCAATACTTTATACAGGATTAGCAAACCAGGAAAACCTATTGTTAAACATACTGAAGAAAAAGAGAACGGGGCAACATTATGAGTTGAAATCTACAACAAGTTTGAAGCGCCATGTGAGTCACAGCACGCAGACATTTTTTAATTAAAATATGCATTTTAAGCATTGTAGCTAGTTAACAAATCAACTAGAAAACTAAACGAATAAATTGAATAAACGGTATTTTACAGTTTGAGTAGGAAATTACTATTTTTTGGCTAGAAATTAAAGTGTAAGAAGAAAGTTACTCTTTTAGAATAAAAAAGTTGGGCAAACATGCTATGCGAGCTGCATTTCAGCTTTGTAATTACTGTCTGTCAGAAATGTAATTTTTTGTCATATTTTATTTTCAAAATGTTAAAGTGAGTCTGTAAAATGCTTTTTGTATACATTTCACAGTGTGAAGTAGCCATTAAAAAGGAATGTTCTTAAATTACATGTACAGTAGTTTGTTTATGTGGCTGAGTGTTGAGCTAGGCGAAAACATTATACAGGTAGTAGCCATCAAAAGGGCTAGTTATGAATTACATCATATTGTGAGTTAAAGAATGTACAGTATGTTACTTTCTGTATGTGTCCTTTCTGATTTTAATATTTTTAAGTAACCCATGCAGTTATTCCACTCTAGCTATTGTAAACACCTGTGCTTCAGGATGTGATCAAATAAACACACTATGGCACACAAAGATACTGGAAGCAATTAAAAAGGCTAACAAAATGTTAAGATATTGAAGTGGAGAATTCAGATTAAAAAGTATAATGTTAAAATGTGATTAGGACTGATATTGACAATTTTGTACAGTTGTGGTTATGTACAAAATAGTACATGTTAAAGAACAGATATTGTTTGTGCTGGAATCAATTCAGAAAATAGCACCCAGACACATTCCTGGGTGGTAGAAATGAACTACTGTACACTGACAGGGTAAAGAACATTAAATATTTTTAATCTTGAACAAAGACTTGGAGGGGACCTTATACAAGTAAATGTGCCTGAAATGTGCCAGGTAAGGCACCAGAAAAAAGATAATTATAGCAATATTTTATGGGGTCCCATTTTCCATAAGAATAATGTAAAATAGAGGGTTTTGGACTGTGATAATGTCAAGTAAACATAACCCATTTTATTACTAATCTATACCAGGCTGTAATGCATACTCAATGCTGTATCCCGAGACTCACAGGTTAACACCAATCACAGGGCAGCCAGGTATGAAAACTGATCACTGACGCAGAGTTGGCTTTAGGACTTCGAATCCCATAAACTCCACTGAGCAATTTACTGATGGTATCTATGTCATGAGTCCTTATGCTATATCTCACAGTACCGCCAGCTTCACAGTTGGTTGTCTGTTTTTCACCGGCGCATGCAGAAGGACCACATGGGATTCCTTTTAAAAATTTATTTTCTAAAACAAAAATAAAAACAATACATGGGAGGGTTTCCAGTGGTATTTACAGATCGGAAACTCTGCTAGCTGGTAGCGAGGATCTAACTACCAGACATTTGACTCTGGGGATTGTGTAAACTGTAGGACACCTGCTGATGGAGCCAGAGGTAGGACACCGGCCGGACAGACTCAAGGCCAAGGAGATGGCGTCAGGAGAAGCAGGGGCTGAAAGGGAGGAATCTGTAGCCAAATCAGACACCAGGAAACACAAGCAAAAGAGAGCACAGAAGAGTGGGTCAAGATTAAATTAAAGAAGATGAAAGAGGAAAGAAGGCTAGTGGCTAGAAATGAGGTCCTGGTCACATACAGTATACACAAATAATGCATGAGGTGAATGAGAGACAAGCACTTCCAGGTGCTTCGGTTTCCTCCCACAGCCCATAAATATACTGGTAGTTTAATTGGTTTCTGGGAAAGTTGACTTTGGTATGAGTCTGTGTTTTTTGTCTGCCTGACTGGTGCTGGACTAGAGAACCATTAAGGGTGTACTGTACATTGCCTTGTGTCTGTTGTTTACCAGGATAGACTCTGGCTCCCCTGCACCCAGAATTAGAAGACATGGTTAGAAAATGGATGGATGGCAATATGAGGCAAATGCAAAACACAGGAAGCATATTTACCTCTTTTTGCTCCATTGTTTTCTTTTTCCCACCTGTTGTTTGAAGTAACGAATGTGAAAAATGCATTAGGTAAGTGCAAGAGTTTGTATGTAGTGATATGTAGATGTAGATGTGTAGTGAAAGTAGGTAACGATTGTGATTTAGTGATTTAGCTTAGTGAGTGGATGGTTTGTTGTTATCCCTCCAGAACGTCTGTAAAGAAGTATATGGAATCTTATTTTCTCATCATCATAAAAACTTGACTTTTAAACTTCGGAAAGGGATTTAACTACAATAGCATTGCATATTTCTTTCAGATGAGAATACTATCTTCCAAGTTGTGCGTTCTAGGTTTTAGAAACTAAATGTGTGAATACCAAAAGACAAAAAATGTGTCTTACATCTGGTTACAGGGCTGTTTCTAGGAGGTTTTTAATTATTGGCTTGTCATATACTGTAGTACCAGGTCTAGTTAATAAAGCAGGAGATAGGTTTGAGGCAAGCTCCATAAATTAATATAGTGATAAAGTTCTCTCTTGTTGTAGAAGGCACAGATTCAGGTATTATTTAAGCTTAAGCAAGATGCTCAATCTAACCAATTACATCCCTTCGGATTTCATTTCCCCATATTACAGCATGAGCGCTTCTATTGTTAGCCTCGACTGCAACCAGAAGCCATCTGTCTCTGTATTTGACATTAATTATTGGACCTGATGTGCATCTTAAACTTGTCAGTACTTTTCCTCAGGGTGCAGTATTATCCTCACCCACCCTGAACTGGAAAGTGGTCCATTATCCACTTCAGGCAGATTTGATACAGGTAATTTGGTGTAGCTCCTGTTGTGTGGCTCTTATCTGGAGTCACAGTTGTGCCTCCAGCCAAGTCAGGATTTGTAAGAAATGTGAAAAGTAATGGAGAAGAGCAGCAGAATGAAAAGAAACATTCAGCACTCTTCAGGAGAAACAGATGTAATTATTATTTTATGCTAAGGTCTGAAACTTGCTCTACAGGGACAATGGTACTGTAGTATGCTTGTTAAAGAAAACTACTTTTCTTTGCAGTAAAGGAATCTAGTAGTTGTTCTGAGGTGTTTTGTCAGTATTATGTTTTTCTTCCAGAAGAATATTTCACATTAAAGCCCTTTATTGACCAATGTGAAACTTATGCAGACTTCTGTAACATTCAGGAAACAGAGATATGCAGGGTTCTTCTTAGGTGAGATGGGATGGGAATGGCACTGCAAGCATTCAGAGAGGATACCTATGGTACTTATACAGCTGTATAAATATATACGCTATAAACCACTTATATAAGATGGTTTTGTTTAAAATCACAACAGTAGTGTCCACATTATGGACTTACATGTAACCCTGTAGGAAATGGATCAAGAAAATTAAGCACTGTCCAGTGTTGCCCTTTATTTGTGCAATCTCACAATTCATAAAATATTCAAAGCAAAGCATCTTTTATTATGTGCACTATGCGTAGAGCAAATCTGTTAAAATTAGTAGCAAAATGGAGTTTATAACAAAAATTAGGGAAGGATGACAACAACCAAATTCAATCAGCTTCAGCTGTCAGTAATTGGCCATCACTCCTGACAATCCATTCCTCTCCCAAACGCTATAAATACCTATGAGATCCCTCTCTCTCTCTCTTTTGCAGGTCTCTTGCATCCCACTTCCACCCCATCTCCACCTCTGCAGCTGCCCCTTGGTCACCCTGCAGGGGGGTCCTGGTCTCCTTGTCCTCTGGTCGGGAGGTCAGCCCTCAGCCAAGCAGGTTAAGCCACAATTTCACTCCATGACGCTTTCGTTTTGGGTCTTTGTCATTCCTCGTGAAATGCTATTTAAAATATTCCTTAAAGTGTAAAAAGAATCATCATATGGGAGTGTTCTTGGAAGAATGTTACTCTCTGGTCTGACATAAGAATATATCCATTTATGTTTTTGGCTGCTGGGTATTTTCTATCACAGGCAGATTTGTGCTTTTAAAAAAGCAGTGGATTGGGGAAGCACATCACAGTATGTACGTTTACAGCCTATCCCTGGGTAAACACAGTCAAACTAAGTAATATTTAACAGACAAAAGCACTTAACAATAGACTTGAACTCATACGTATCAAAATTGTGCCAATTAGGTTGAAAAATGTCTTGCTGCATGACACCAAGCATTAACCACACATGAGTGAGCTTAATGTGTATCCTCTAAATTTAGCACTAATGCAAAGCTAAACAAAGTCATGTTTCTCTATTAGCCTGACTTGAATATTAGAAAACAAACAACAGCCTCAATTTATTAATTTGACCTCTTTCTTTCAGTGAATAACTCTAACCGCAATTGACTACTGTTCTTAACTTAATGAGATGAATAATTCATTTCTGGTACAGAACATAATCAGTAAACCCATTTACACTTTCTTTACCTCAAGCTGGTAAAAAATGAAAAATGTTTCTATTCCAATTTGCCTCATTCTAACGTGTTCTGGAGCCCTGCTTTTCACTTTTGATGATCATCCATTGGCTTCATAAAACATCAGGAGTGTAATCTGTACTGTACATTTACAATTAATACTGGGGAATAGAATCAAGTATTCAGTCTAGAAAATCACATTTTCTTTTCATAAACGATTGTGACCTAGTGTCATAAATGATTGTGACCTAAAAAATACATAAATGTAAATGATTACTATGGTATACCAAGGTACTGTATACAGTATGTGCACAGTAGCTGAATGTAGTAAAGAAGGCTGAAATAAGGGTAAATTACAGTATGAGCTGGTTTGCCTAGTACAGAACCTTTTTTGACATCCATTACAGAAGCTATGTTCTAGAAATTCATGTTTTGACTGTGGATTATTAAACCAACATTAGCATTATTATTTGTTGTTTATTCATCTGTTTCTGATACTGCACTTTGTATTGTGCAATATAGTGTAGTTTTCAGTATGTTACAATTCTACACTAATGTCATGATACCATTCTTCTTTTTACATGTCTGTGAGAAATTGTGACAATATGAAGAAGAATGTAAAAACATCAACACTTTCGGTTGAATTTTAAAAATGAGGGTTTGGTCCAGACATTTCATAAAAGAAATGCTATGATTTGTTTATGCATTAAAAACACAAAATTGTTTGTGTTAATCCATGCAGTTAGGTGCAGCCTGTACCCCATGTAATCTAGATTGAAATGGATGACATACAGTACTGTTAAGACAGATATGAGCAAGGGAGGAGACAGATGTTTCTGAACCCCTATTTCGGCATGCTTATAAAGTAAATGTGTCCCCATGAGCAAGCTGGCAAAAGTGAAAAAAAAACTATTATCCATTTCAGGAAGGGTAGTTTATAAATCTGTCTCCATATCATGCTATCTTTCAACACATCTGTCTATATCAATCTGCCTTTATATCTGTATACCCCAGGCACTAGGAATCACAGAAGACCTCTCCATGAAATTCGGTCTGTCATCAAACAGGGAATACTGGGAAATAAAATATCAAACAGGAAATATTGGGGAATAAAATAACAATTTTAACTTTGAAAAACAATTATGTATTATTTAAGAGTCATGCTTCAAGGTTATAGCCTGAAGCTCTGATGGGGATTTGCCTGATCTAAATTATTAAGAACCCGCAGCTGTTTAATCCATTATCTGGGGGTATGATCTGATTGTAATGGGCTATACTGTAGATAGATTATTAATTTTTAATTAACCTGTTAGTAAAGTAAGATCATAACATCACCAGTCCTATTAAAATATATTAGGTTTTCATAAATGTTAGCAGAAAAGGGGTTAGATATGGGGAAAAGATATGAACTTCCCAGGTTTCCAAAATGCTCTGCAGATTGAAAGGTGGAAAAGTATTAATGAATCAATAAACCAGCTAGGGTTTGATGAGGTTATCTTTGGGCAAGCAAGAAAGCTTTGACAGGCTTACCTAAGAAAGCAATGTGCACAGTCCTAAATCCCTGTCCAGTCTTTGATGTGATTCTCAGCCACAGCACAGTGGTGTGCCATCAGGTATTAACATACTGTATGTGCGACAGAAGTCTGCAAAAGTCACATATAAGAAAATAAAAAAAGAATAAATATCCAATGTGTTACTGTACAGTATATTGCACTCCCAGTGCGTGCATAGGGACCACATGTAAAGCATGGACAGTTGGACATGTTGGAATCACATGGGTTGTGAGATTAGCTTTCCAAGCTTGATGGACTTTAAAGACAAATACGGAGAATGTCTGGGAGAGATGATGAGCAAGTGCTCCGTGTTTCACTGTCATCCCCGGTGTCCTGGCCAAATTTCCAATTGGCCCTTACCAATCATGGCCTCCTAATAATCCCCCTCTATGAATTGGCTACATTACTCTGCTCTCCTCCCCACTGATAGCTGATGTGTGGTGAGCGTTCTGGCGCACTATGGCTGCCATCGCATCATCCAGGTGGATGCTGCACATTGGTGGTGGTGGAGGGGAGTCCCCATTACCTGTAAAGCGCTTTGAGTGGAGTGTCCAGAAAAGCGCTATATAAGTGTAAGCAATTATTTTTATTATTATTATCCATTCCTGTCAGGATAAGGTGAAGGTTGTTATGCAAGGAAAATGTAATGTGAAACAATAATAATGTACTTATTAATAATATAATACAGATAACCTTGGTCTGTGAAATCAGCTCATTGTGTTCAGTAAGGACTACATTACTCAACAACAAGGTTGAGAAGGATAGAATAGGTTAAGAGGATAGGGCTAGAATATGTTTAGACTCATGGATCAGAGAAACTTGAAGATTGAGTTTTAGGAAAGGGTTAGTCATGGACTAGATATAGTAAATTGGCTAAGCACAGTTAAAGCATCACAGCCTTAGGGTTATACAGTAAATGGGCTAGAAGGAAGTACAAAGGTCTGAACTGGAATTAAATGTTAGTGTTGAGATAACCATTGAAGTTGGATTTAGAGTTTGGCTTTAAATGTGGGCAAGACATGAGGTTTCAGGGCTATGACAAGGACAGGGTTAGAGCTCAGGAGAGCACCTCCATTTCCTGGATGGCTGAGGAAGCAGTGAAACCAGATAATAGATATCTCTTGTTCCACTAAGTTACGCCATCATCCTGACTTCATGTATTTCTGTCTTAATGGCATCTTTCCTCATTACTGACACTCAGACACAAGCAACTCTCATTTCAAACTCCTAAACAAGAAAAACAAAACACGCAGAAAAGGTTATGAGAGGAAGTGTTTAAAAATGCAAAATAAGAATATGAAGGGGATAAGATACCGGATGAGAAAAATCACAAGTGAGACTAAACAAGGTAAAAAAAACAAAATATTCAATAAAGTAGGGTGATTCTTACCCAGTCAATGTTTTATTAATTCTAACAGCTTCCTTTGTACTTTCTATTAATTTTTCAGTCTACTAGTCTCTGCCCACTGATTTTCAATTTTTAATCACAGGCTTACTTTAGTTTTTACGAGGTTTTCTTCTGCCTGAAGAAATTAAACAAATTTGTTCTGTAATTTTTAAGGCGTGATTTTATGTGTCAGACTAAAGTATGTGTCCTGACCTTTGGAAATAATGATTACAGCTCAGCTCTCACTCTTTTTTTGGCATTTTCTTCAATTACTGAGCCAACTGGATTGGCTGCTACCTCGCTGACATCACATACAACTTCTAAAAAACTTTTCTTTATGCTACTGCAAACTACACTCAATGAAAACACATTGTTTAGATTTTACTGAGGGTGATTGAGGTGATTGTAGGTATTAAGGTTATATTGTTTTCAAATTCACTTTCACTTTTCATTCACAAAATCATTTTATGTTTCATGGAATTTTATAGTGTAATTAATAGTTTTAATCTTTAACAAGGGTAACAGCTGAGTTTCTGTTCCTATTTTATGTTCTTAAATAAAACAAAAATACAAGATCACTCAAAGAAAATAAAAACTTTAGACTTACAGTATATTCATGTACATAAGAAGAAAGCAGACTTATCTCCTGTACCTACAGGTTCTGGTACAATATTTGATAGTTTTATACTGATAAGACAGTATGAGGTTTCAAAGAATCAAAGGAACCTTTATTTCAAAGCACTTTTCTTCAAGAATTTTCACTTTAAACGTATCATTATCAATAAAATTAATTTTCTGCACATACAGTGATAAGCCTTTTCTTTTTAATTTTTAATTAGCAGCTGTACCCCAAATGTGTGGCTGAAAGCTCATGATCAGCCTTGCTGCTGAGGTCCCATCTGTTTCTGTTTAAATGGCCTAGTGATTTCTCAGGGAGATTTCACATAGAATGTAGTAGTGCTGTAGTGCTTGTAAGCCCTACAATGGAAACTGGCAAAATTTTGGAAACTGGATAATTTTTTCATCAAATGTGCTCAGTATGCTCCTATATGCAGGGAAACGTCTGGGCCCAGCTTGTTCAGGCATGGAAATCTGATGCAGTGAGTTTATCTAACTTGGGCTATTTGGGGACAAAACCCCCACATTCTGCACACTGTCATCTATCTCAAGAGTAACATACACAAAACAGCAAGCAAAGTCACAAGCAGACCTAGACATAGACAAATGGTCATGTACTTTACGGCATTAGTATCTACAAACACATCACTAAGGTTTGGAAAATCACTTGGTTTCTCTTTTCATTGATTCCAAAACTCTAAGGGTATTGGTACTGCGCAATGAACCTATGACTTACTATTGGTCATCAACTGATAGACGACCTTCATTGAATCCACAAGGAGGCACATGTCAAGCTACAGTCAGTCCTTTTTCATAAAGACACTGATGTGTGATAAAAAGCTATGTCTTTTGATTGATCTCTTTACTGTCCGCTGTTCAACGGCCATTCTACTTTGGTGTCCTGGAAGTGGATTTGCTGCTGCTGGACATGTTCTCATAGTATAGAAAGGGGGAGTACCTTCCAAATGAAAGAAGCGATCCCCAGTCCCTGCCCCCTTGTCTACAGCGAGAATTAACTCTGAGCTCCTTGGTGTTGAGCCAATGGTCTGTTAATCATTTGATCTGATTGGGAAGAACTTATGCCAGACCCCAGCAACTCATCCCCATCTTTCCTAATCTGGATTCCATATCTCCACAACCCAGGGTAAATCCACTCCTGCAATCCTGTGATATTTCAAATGAAAAGGCTTGAATCCACCTTCTTCTGCTCGTTTTATTTTAGAGCTTGTACAGAACATTTAAGATAAGATCACTTTACTGGCCATATACAATTTCTTGCATTAGGAATTTGTCTTTTCACATACCCCAACTTGCTCTCCATGAGACACACAGGCACACCAACAGGGAGAGAGAAGCTTGGGGTCAGAGCACAGGGTCAGCCATTTATACGACACCCCTGGAGCACTTGGGGTTAAGGGCCTTGCTCAGGGGCCTAACGGAGTAGGATTCCTCTGTCGGCCACAGGATTTGAATCAGCAATCTTCCAGCTACAGGCGCAGATCCTTAGCCACAGAGCTGCCACTCCACCCCTGTGGATTTAATCAGCAAACACAGATTATTTTTATTTTGTCTCACAAACTAATTTAAAAATGTAATGTCATTTTTCATTTTTGAATTGAAATGGTTTATACAGCTCCATAGCACTTCTTAGGATATCCTAACCTAATTACCTTATCTTAAAGATCCCAAACATCAGATTTTCTTCTTTTGTTGTATGATATTCTATCATCACTTGCAGTGTCACTGACCAAGATATTAGGAACAATAAACAATCAGTAAAAAATTATGTTGGACATCAGCAAGTATTAAGCACAGGACATGACACATATACTGTACCTGCAGCTGGATGTCATTCAGTTTTCTAGCAGGACTGCTTTTCGTTGAGGTTGTAATATGATACAGGAGTGAACTGCACACTCAACAAGATTGTGATCTGTCTATTTTTCTTGTCAGGGAAGGCGATGAAAGTCTGACTCATGCTGACCACTCCAACCACATGTAGCCAATGAGAGCCTGTTCTTTACACATAGAGCTCTTCATATTTAGTCATTGAGTAAATACACTATAGGGTTTATTGTTTAAAACTGCAGAGGTCAGGTGAATCTCTAGATAGCAGCCTTAACCGACAAACACCAGCCTCATTGTTTGTATCATAATTGAAGTCTGAGTGAATGTTTCAGTGGTCATTGTTTGAGAATGTGTTATATCCGTGTAATCGATCAGCTGTCTGATAAGGGGTTTTTGTCCACTAGGGGGTATCAATCAGTCTGCCAGCAGACATTAAATCAGATTAAATCTTAATTAAAGAAAATCCTCCACTTAGTTGAGAATAGCATTCTGATATAGGATGCCTAAACTGGAAAATCAATAAGGAATGATCACAGTTAAGGCATAATCTGCACTTTCAAAGTGGAAAAGAGAAATTGAATGGAAGTGATGATGATGATCCATCCATCTATTGTCAGAAATCTGCCTGCTCCTGGCAAGGGTCACAGCGCTGATGACAATGATTATAATAATGAATCAGACTAGCTAATGAATCTGGTGACTTAACAATAACTATATGAAGTGCAAAGTGTTGAATATCAGTAAAAGTCAGAGCCATCTTAGACAAATCAGAGTTACAATACCAGGTGTACAGTATGTTATGAGGACTGCAATTTACTCAGAGTCTTCACTTATGCTTTCTACTTTTATACAGCTTTGACTGTTATTAATACAGTAGTTTGGGAAGAAGCCAAGCTCATCATTTTACAATCTTTAATCCATATTGAACAGTGTCTTCCAAAACTCAATCACAACAGCTCAAGGTAAACTAGACATGAGCCACTGACATGAAGTATTGTAGAAGCTAATCCATCACACTTACCAAGGACTCATTCTCAGGTTTTCCTCATCATTAACATTTTTTGTACATCTCTCCATATCAAAAAAGCTAAAAGGTTAGAAAGCAAAGATGTAAGTGGGAATTATTATCTCAAAACACAATGGCTTAAATATCAGTAAGAGATCATTGTATTGTTTCTACTTTAAGCAAGAAAAACTGAGTGAAAGGTGGAGAACAGTGTAAAATAACAAGGCTTTTGCACAACAATGCACAGATTTGTATACCGAGTAGCTGTAGAAACATCACAAAAATCTTCAAGTTTTCAGAGCTATTTTTACATTGAGATTCAATCAAAAAATTGTAGAAGAGACAAATTAATGACAATAAAAAAAATTGTTGCCATGCACAGGGCATCTACTGTGAAAGTCACAGGCTAGCAGTGTACACAATCAACACTGGGAGCAGTATACAAGCTGTGTGTCTGGGACATCATCATGTTATGTCTGCTATGCATCATGTTACAGATGCCATCCTCTGAGAGTCTGCAGCTTTACCACGACAGCTTCTGGACAATCCTTGACTTTTCACTAGGCTCTGAGCCCAAGATGCCAGACATCGTAGCAACTCACCCCACAAATATTCATTGTTCAATGTTGTTTACTCTGGCATATACAGCCTCAATGGCTGAACTTCACATACAGTAGTCATCTCACAAGAAACCTGTTAATCTTGAGCAGCACGATGGCGTCAGGATGCACCTTCAGGAGGGGCAGCAAGTACGTTCCTGGACTTGATCAATGACCAGTGCAGTCAGTTTGCCATCAGTCACTACAGGTGGTGTTTTATGGCCAAGAGACACACCTGACTAGACCATATCACAAGGGGCTCCCCAACAATTGATCAATTATACCCAATTAGCAGATTGTTCCACATAACTGGGAGACAATGACCAACATCCATCTGTGTGATCTACAGAAAAGCTTGTTTTATCGCTAAGGACTTGACACCACCGCTAGTAAATCGAACCAAGATGATGCACCATCATACCACCGGCATACAAAATTATTCTCTTAATGAGGAGGATACAGTGGTTTCTTTCTGTATTTTTAGCAAACTGGTTATTTTACAGGTCATGTCACGACATCACCATTGCCCAGTCCCACTACCAATGACATTTAATGCTTGTGCAACAGATAGTTACTGAAGTGTATAGTAGTAATGAGAAATCAGAGACATCCAAAATGGTATAGGTACAGTATACAAAAATTAATATTCTTCAAAAATAGCACATGAGTTTGCTTTAATGGCAAGTATATGCATTTTTGCAGTATGATTTATGAAATTGAAAAAGGATGCTTCCCTAATATTTAAAGATAAACAGTGAAACATATCGAACATGTTTTCAAGATCTTTTTTGCTCGTACATCATTCACAATAAGTCGCACAGTGGGCATTTTCAATATCAACAAAATCTGTAAGAGAAATCATCTTCTGCAGACATGCATCAGTTGTATTAATTTACATTCTGCCTGTAGAGAAATTTTGCACAAGATTTATTATCCAATATTCTTTGTTTAAAATGTAGCTGTCATAATCCCATCAGCATTTATGTACAGTAAGTAACTGCAGTTTCATTAGTGCTTGCCTATGGACAACACATTAACCAATAATTTTGATAATCAATTTATTTTCAATTACAAGTAACCACAGTAAGTCCTCATCATGAGCAGGCAGATTTTTTGTATGCTTCATTTTCACATATATCTAAAAACAGTGTTACAGAAATCTCTTCTAGGTTGGCACTTCATAAATACACAAAACATACTTTTTTCAGGGTGACTCTTTCCATTGCAATCAACAGCCCAGATTTACATTCAATCCCTAGCATTCACTGAAAAGATGGCACCAAATAAAGTTGATCTATTGAGTGACATGGTCACAAACTTTTATAGCCAGAATAAACCCCACTTACTAATGTCTGTAACCCTTTTTATGGTAAAACATGGCAACTCAACCAATCTAGCTTACTAGCACCCAAAAATCATCCATGTACAGTATTTCTTGAAAGAAAGCCAGGGCATCACCAACTTGAAAGGCCAGAATATTTCCAGGCCTCCACAACACATTCTGTCCTCTAGTTCTTATTATGAAGAATTGCACCATGTGCTACAGAGCTCACAAAACAAGCATTAAAATAGTCTCATAGTATAGTTACTACGACTCATCTTTTCAAATAGAAGAGCTTCTCGAACTTTCCTGGCTGATGCCACCCAGCAAGGGAAGCTTCTCTGTGAGCAATACCTGCCTCACTGACACAGCAGCAGCTCGGTTTGCCCTTTTCCCTCTTATGGCTATCCCTCAGCTGAGGGCACTCAACCTCTGCCATCTAGACTCTCACAGCTGCGAGGAGAAGGTGCCTCATACTGCTGCCTTGCAATGCATTACCTTCCAAGCAACAACACCTCCAGTCAGCCCTGGCTCAGCTGGCCAAACCCACTGAGCCTCGCAAACAACTACGACATGACACATGTAGGCTGTCCAGACATAACCCATGATGCTTCTCGGTACATCCTAAACTTGTTTGTTTTAAGCTGCCACAGCTCACTCAAACCAACAAGCCTGCAAGACAGCCCCAGTTACCGTTTCCCACCCTCTTAATATCATATCTTCTCTTTCAAGCTGAAGCCGAGATACAAACTAAAATTCTTTTCCTCTCCACTGGTCTTATAAGCCTCTTAATTAGCCCAGAGGTGTGGCTAATTCCACGTAGACATGATACTGGCAGCTCCTTCTGCACACATGGAATCTCATTTCCTCCGAGGGTTAATTACTCATTTAGACCAGCTGTACCTCACTCTTCAGGTTCTCCCAGTTAAAAGGCGGTCTTTGAGCCAAGATGGTGGCTTTCTTGCAATGCTTCCTCTCACTGTATTACACTACTGTTTACCAAAGATTTTCCAAGCTAGAAAATTCAAAGAACAAATCCCTTCTTGATGCCGCTGTTGTTGTTTTTTTTTTGAAAATATGAAATTTCTACTGTACTTTAATTTTCAATTAAACTTCGATATAGTGCTCATCAAAGAAAACAGCTTTCAGAAAGTTCTGTGCATTGAGAACAGTTCATATACAATAACAAATATTAAAAACTGCACAGAAACAATAACAAAATTGGATGGACAAAATATAGGTGGAAGAAGATGGATACATCAGATAAAAAAGTAATACCAGACAAAATGGCTGCAAGCAGCCATATCACCCTGCAGTTCACAACTGATAGCTCACTTAAGCTCAGCAGGTGTGTGCCTGAGAAAGCAAAGGTTGCTGCTAGAAGTGGTGTTAGTGGGGCCAGTAGGGGGCGCTCACCCTGTGGTCTATACTGTAAAAGGGTGCTGTCCTTTGAATGAGATGTAAAACCGAGGTCCTGACTCTCTGTGGTCATTAAAAATCCCAGGGTGTTTCTCGAAAAGAGTAGGCGTGTTACCCTGGCATCCTGGCCAAATTTCCCATTGGCCCTTACCAATCATGGCCCCCTAATAATCCCCATCTCTGAACTGGCTTCATCACTCTGCTCTCCTCCCCACTAATAGCTGATGTGTGATGAGTGCACTGAGTGGAGTGTCCAGAAAAATGTTATATAAGTGTAAACTATTATTATTATTATTATTATTATTATTATTATTATTATTATTATTATTATTATTAAATATTAATAGAAAAATACAATATAGTTTTACTTACTACAGTGAACAGCATTCTCCATACTGACAGACTGTCCTAAGGAAAAGATTGCAATTGCAGCTAGTCTGCTACTAATTACAGCCCCCAAGACTTCACTTGAGTGTAATTACAAATTTATAATTGATTGTAATGCACATTTTGACAAGGGGTTCAATTAGCCTTCATGTATATAAGGCTGTGTCATTTAGCTGACAGTTTTGATTTAGGCTTTATATTTTGACTTTATTCAATTATTATTATAGGGTTGTCATAGCTGTTTATTATTTTGGAAGTAAACTTGTTTTGTTTTCCTGTTGTGTGAAGAAACATTCTTATTTTTAAGTAACATGCGCCACAGTCTCAATAGTTCAATAGTTCAGAAGGGCAGCAATAATGATGGCACAGCCACAACTGCAAACCTGTTTATTGTGAGGAACTATATTCCTAAAGTCCTCACCTGCCAAAAATGTGGAAAAATACTGTAACGAGCACGGGGTTTCAGTAAGGAACGGAGCACGCAGACATAACTCTCAAATGCGTTGGCAGCACATTTATTGTCCTCATGCAGCTACAGGGATTGGCACACCAGCACTTCAGCCAGACACAGAAGAGAAGAGGGCACCTCTCCGCCACGGTCCCCTTATATACAGGTAACCCAGGTTCCGCCCCTCCGGCGCTGTTCCCAGCCTGCCTTGCGCGTGCATGGCTCAAGGGGAGGGTGCAGCCGCTGAATCGTCCCTGTCGGCGCTACCATACAAATGAACCCAAGGAAAAAAAACACACACACAAAACTATAGTTACAGTACTATAAACGATCATTGCTTTGAAAATACATTGTTGTAGGCAGCTCCTACTCAACTGTACTTCAAGCTTTCTCCTTTCTTGAGTAGCTCCTTTTCTAGGTAAAACTCCTCCTCCTCATAGAAAATTCCACTATAAAGCAAAAAACGAATTAAATAGAATAATAATCAGAATTCTGATATAAAACTTTCTCCAATAAATACACAATTTAACAAATGATATATTATTTAAAAAAATAAAATGCCATTAATCCTCCTACAAGATGTATTATATAAAATATTATGTACATAAATATTTTAAAGAAAATACTCCACATAATGGTATCTTCTTACGTATAGAATCACGCATGCACAACCCTGGGACTGGCATGCCATGGTTTGGTTGGAGGAGAAAAGCTATTCTGCCGGTGAGGAAAAATAACAACAAAAACAAATTGGTGTTTCATTTCAGGTATAAAACTAAGGAAACAGGTGTTTGTTTTGAGTTAACATTTAGTTTTTACCACACATGAACAACCTCACTCTGCTCTGTGTGCGGGAAACCACAAAGCAAACAAAGCTCTCCCTGTGATTCCAGACTTGTTAAAGTTTGTTTGTTTGAAACCAGTTTTATGGCCTTTGTTTAGACAGTGAATTGTTTGCCTATGTATGGGTACCTCAGGAGTGCCAGGTGATCTGGAAATGGAGTCTCCAGTCACAGTATTAAATAAGAGTTTTTGAGTGTTTTGTGATTGCTGATCCCTGCTGTCCTGCTTCACCGAGGCACAGAACGTCTCCAGTACATGGAGGTGTACAGTCTCCTAACTGTTCAAGCGCAGACTGGAAACTGTGGTCTTTCTAACTTACCCCCATTACCAGAAACAGACCAGTAAAAAAAACAGTTTGTATATTGTTGTACAGCCATTTAAGTCACGACAAATGAACAAACTCCTCAAAATCTGTTCCCTGGATGGTATATGGCATCTGTTTCAACTGTTTTTCATTTCTGAAAAAATATTATTACACCACAGTATCACGTTTTCTCTTGCACATGGTGAAACAATCAAGAGGTGCAAAACTCACCTATCATGTGTCAGAAGGGTGTTGGTAACCATACATCTTCTGTGGCAATGACTGTACATCATGTTTAACAGGGGCTGCTACTGTATATCCCCTGTGTAGAGTTAAAGGACGTACTGTGGGTGTGTTTTACCAGAGTCTTTTTTTCAAAAGGTATTTTACTGTAATTCGTGTGATGTGTATTAGTAATCATACGTTAATATAGGTAATAAGTGGAACAAATTACTGGGCCCTGTGTATCACTTGCACAGCTCCTATTTTTCATGTAAAATTTGCATAATGTTTGTTGATACACCTGAAGAGCTCTGGCAATTTTAAGAGACTGACATGAGGATGATACAGGTAAGGTATTGAAAATAAATAATTACAAAAAATTAACAAATAATTTTTTGCTTTCCTTCTGCTTTTAGGTGTGTGATTTCTTAGTCAATAAAATCTCATCTCATGCAGTACATTTGAGCATTGTATTGAAGTATTAGGCCAGTCACATCTTGCATTAAAGTTCAATCAAGCAAGGAGATGATCGTGAAGTCATTAAAGTGTAACAGTTCCCAAGAGAAATGTTCATTGTTTGGCTTATCATCTATTTATGGCACCTCTTGTGGTTATAATAGCAAAAGATAGACATCATGCAGTAAATCAGGGGAGTGCTGTCAGTTAGCCAATAGACCACACTAGAACTGCTACACATGTGCTAAACAGAAACATCTATTAAAAGAAAAGTGATGGATATAAAAGTTACTTAAAGAAAAGACAGCCAATCGGTGAGCCTGCAATCATTGTATATATCCTCCATCTGCTGACCTACTGTATAAATACTGCTGGTTGGTTATTAATTTTTCCTGTTGTAGGAGAAAAGAGAGGCCTTTATCCTGTTTTATTTTGTAATGTATGTCTGACGTGAATATTTGAGAAATGCAGGGCATATTCTATTAGGGTATAAGGAAGAGATATTAAATTGGACTTGAGTTATGGGGAATTCTAAACACTTTCTCAGAAAAGTCACCTCTAGTTCCTTTGCATTTTTCCAGGCTGAAGTGTGGTTCTCTCAAAGCAGTCATTGTTTGGCACCCATTTAACAGAATCTGCCACTCTATATAGAGCTTCTATATAAAACTCCTTTCCCTACCTTCTGATTTTCTGAGGGAGGGTAGACTCTTTTTTAACCTGTGAAATTTCACATCTTTAAATAGAAACTAGGATCAGACTGTGAAAAGACTAATTTTTTTCCTTCTGGACCCAAGCAGGATCATTTCTTCACCCTCCAAGAATTCCCGCCTGGTGATAAAGAGCTGGGAAGTCTGGCTCTTTCATTGTGTGTCATTTTGTTATTACAGCAAAAAGGGTTATAATGACCTGTGTGAATAGGGATTATCATTTGTGAGAAAAATTAATTTATTTCCTTCTGTACTCAGATAGTATTCACATGACAGACAGTCCTGCATGGTTCTATCTCCACTATGATGACATTGGACTCCTGCTGGCCAACAATTTTCCATTTTATTGCCACAAAAAGTTTGTTTAAGGTTCTTTAGTCTGCAGAATAGATTCCCTTTCTAGAAAAACAAACTTCCATTTGATGTTTTTTTTTAATGCAGATTTATCCTGAACACAATCGGCAATACTAACTGAATGATGTTTTGAAATTATTTTGAGAATATAATGCAAGCATTATACATTACATTGATATTTGATATATCTGGCCTGTCAGTTTTCTGCCATGGTACTGAAGGAAAAACCTTTCACAACTGACCATTTGAAGCAAAGAGGGTTCCGCCCAACACTATGGATCATTGAGAGGGTCTTTCATGAAGATGTTGCCTTTCCCAGTCAGTGTAGAAAACCAGCAGTGATCTCATCATTCCATATGCTCATGTTCTAACCCTAATTATACAGTACAGGGTCACAGGGGGAAGAGTCTAAACTGATAACAAACTTGAACGGTGTCTGGGAGGAGACCTGAAATGATAACCACCAGGAGAAGGTCCGGGAGGACAAGCTGGGGGCTCCTCTTCTTCCTCTATTATTCAGTTATCTCCCTTATTATTTAAACCCTATCCATACTAATGCTCACATTAAAAGTTTTGAGTTCCCTCCATCTCCCTCCTGTTCCCTTTTCTTTTCATGTTCCTCATGAGGCTCACTTCCCCGACCGCAGGTTGGCAGCGCCACCTTGACCCCAAGGTAGAGGGGACCCCTGGCCACATTGTCCTCACCAGCTCTGACTTACTACAGTAATTCTCCTCTCTGTCTTCTCAGAGCCTAGCCCAGACACAGGGCTGTGCCTCTCGAAACAACTTCAACCATGTCAGAGGACTCCTTTCACTTCCTTCTCAAGCGACTCAGCGAATCAAGGAATTTCTCTTCATTCTCTGCCCCTGGGGCAGCGTCTCTCAAAGTGACTCTTCGAGTCAGGGGGCTTTTTCTCTTTTCTTCTCCCTGAGGGATTTGTTCTCTGTTGTGAGGCAGTGACTCTCAGTGAGTCAGGGAAGTATATCTCTCTTCTTTTCTATCCCCTGAGAGATTTGTTCTCAAATTGACTGTCAGGGTGTCAGGGGAGTCTTCTTCCTTCTCTACCCCTGAGGGCCCAGTTGCCAGTCATAAGGCAGAGCCTCCAAGCAACTCTCGGAGAGTTGGGGGTGTGTATATTTTCAAGCCCCAGAGACTGCCAGGCCAACAAACCCATAAGAACCACTCAGATTCCCAGTACCATCTGGTTACTCTCTTTCTGTACTATACTAACCTCTGCTTCTCCCCACGAATCCAATATTGAATATCCTCAAAAGCAATAACAAACCAAAAGCAGGAGGCACATCTCTATATAAAAAGCCTGAACGCCTGGAACAAGTTACCCAGGCACATTGTGTAGGCTGATAAAATCTTCATTAAAGAAGCTTGATGAGATATTTGGATCAATTAGCTGCTAACAACCATGTGAGCTGCATGGGCCAAATGGCCTCTTTTCATTCGTATCCTTTCTCATATTCTCATCCTTTTAAGGCCTTTGTCTATAATTGCATTGTTTACCTTTTTCTCACAGTAATGTTGGCATGTTGGCTGCAGTCTTGGCACATTCTGTGTTCCATAGGACATTTTTGGTCTAGTGATTATTGACATGTATGGCCTCTCGTCTGCATCTTTATTTTACTAATTTGTGCTATCGTATTGATTGAGGTCCTACTCACAGTGAGTTTAAATGAGTAAATAGAATAATCAGAACACCTCAATACAGTACAAGACACTGTTCAGCAGCCCTTTCCCTTTCTTTAGGCCCGGTGATCTATGTGAGATCAAGAAAAAGAAACAAATCCCCAGAAATTTAGAGGGTAGGAAAACAGTATTTACCAAAGGCAGCCAAGTCTCCTGACTGTTTTATCAATGCATAACATTTCAACAGAATTAAAACAGTAATATGTTCAAAAATAATATAGCCATCTTACATTTTTGCTCTTTTTAGTCCTGCTTCGTAAGGTTTGTTGTTCATAAGGTTTGTTGTTTTATTTAGGGTGTATACAACCATATCAAAGCTGCATCTGGATAATCCACCAAACCATAATCTGCCAACAAGATGACAAACATGTCAAAGCAATCTCATCATATTTCCACATTCACTAAACAGAAACATAAGGTGTTATTTTAAAAGATTATAAGCAAGATAAAGTTAGTAACCTCTAAAAGCAGGCATCACAGGAAATTCTGAGGCATTTAAAATTCATTATCTGTAACCAAACTATTCTCCTGTGCCTATTAGAAAAGTAACTCTAAAAGCTCAATTTAGTTTAAAGACTAGATCCGTTTTGTTTGGAGGTACTGACAGAGATGATAAAGGTGAATGTGCATATGTCTGTATTATAGCTGTGTTTCCATGTGTGAAAAGTTTAAAGGTAAAAGGTCACAGAAAAACCTAGTTCAGTTAGAACCATTTTGGTTTACCACCAAAAGTTCCCACTTTTTTCAGCATTTGCCTTTATCTAGGGAAGCAGCTGTACAGCAACTCAACCCCTAACCTTAATGTCTAGAAGTCCTATGCAAAGCAAATTGACCAGACTGCCTATTTCTGTGTGTATGTTATGTGATCATAATACTGTATACTGTATGAATGTGTTTCTGACGGAGCACCAAAAGGACGTTTCTGATCTTTTTCATCTGTTGTGAAATTTTATTTATACCTTTGAAATGTTAACATGGTTTGTGCACTGCAATAATGTTAATCACCTTTCATGGTGACATTATCCATGAGATGCCATTTCTATACATTTATTAAGAAGAAATATACATTTGTGTAGATGCCATTTAAGGTGATGGGTGGCTGTGTAAGTCTGCATGTTGGAGTACGTTTTCCTTTTAATGAACTCCTTTACTCTGTGAATTTAAGTAACTGACTCTTCATGTATTAATTAAAGTGAGACAGAAAGACAAATTAGATGAATGAAATGCCAATATGTAACATAACTTGGCTCCAGGTATGTATCATCACATGGCAATTACTGGTGTAAAGAAGAAAGCCAGTCATGAAGATGAAATTATTAGCCCATTTCAAAGTGGTGTGTCATAAATTGACAAAATCCTATGAGAATTTCAGAAAAAAAGAATGAATAAAGAAACTGTATAACAGTTAGATTCTCTCAGAAATAGAGATTATTGAACAACGAATTTCATCATGTCTTGAAGTTGGCAAAGCTTTAAAACAGAACAGGCCACAACGTCTTTGATTGAATAGAGGTGGCAGGGCTACCCTGGACAACTGTGGTTCAGCTTTATGTTGGTAAATTTGTTTCATGCACCTTGAAATAGACAGGCCTAGTGGAGACTTTAGTAATTAGTATTTCTTTGTTTTCTTGATTTATTGCTAAATGAATCCATTTTTAGGTAGCAACTGCCTTTGGGTCACACTATAGTCCCCCCTTCTCCCCATTAATTATCTTCTGAGCTGCAGGTGGGAAAATGTCCAAGACAATTTGCTCCGCTCGACAAATTGAGAAGTAGCTGTTGGGTGTCAGGTTTTGTTTTGTTTGGTTTTTGTCTCAGAAGATGCTGTGCCCTCCAGGATAAAATGGAGCCTCAGCACATTGTGTTTTGGAAGCTATTTTAGTCTCTGAAGGCGTTTGAGTTTCCAAGACCCATAATAAATTGAATCTCCATTTTATACTCTTCCTTCCAGATTATCTTCCTTCAAATGCATTTGCAGACTCTGTTGTTTATCTCATATGTGATTGCTCCTGCTAATGCATTTGTGTTTTCTGTACCAGTCAACTCCTGTCATGTCTGACAGGTGCTGTATTGTGGTATTTTGCCAGAAGTCATTTTCTTCTCATTTTACTGTGCTAGCACAGTATAACTCATGCAGTGCAGGTTTCAGAATTCTTGTTATCTGTTAGTCAGGCAGTGATATCTAAAATGATGTTTACCATGAGTCTGTCAGAAGGAGGAGAAAGAAAACTGATGTGACATCACCTCATTCACAGGATCTAGAGATGTCTGCTAATTCACCCTATTAAGGAATTGTTGGGGCAGAGATTGCAATTAGCAGTGACACTAAACTGCAAACTTTATATTCACAAAAACTGAAATTTAATAACTGGGTTTATATACTATATTTTACAATGTAAAAAGTACAGTACATACAGTATTATTGCTGTAGGAATCAGAATCCTAGATTGTGTCCTGACTCACTTATTGAAATGTTAGCAAGAGGAATCATTTCAGAATGGAAGGAGGAAAAGTGCTTCTCAATCAGCCCACTATTCATGCAAATTGAACTGAATGCAACCTACTTAGAAACATCACATCAAACAAGATGGTACTTCTTCTTGTATGAAAGAAATGTAAAGTATAAGAACAGAAGTACATATACAGTGAGACTAAACTACAGCTTTCTAGTGAAAGATTTTCTATAGATCTGTACTCTGAAGGTTGGGATTCTTTACTTGATGTTGTTCTTGTTATTGCATGTAATGTAATGTCATCTACATCCTTTTTTCCCACAAAAATACAGTAAATTACTTCTGAAGGTTCACCTCTGATGAACATCTTCTTGGACTTCATCAGAGGTACCCAGTCCCAACATTTGCGAAGAACAGCAACTGGATCAGCTTGACCAGTAAAGGCACTTTATTTGGGATACAGGTGAAGTATTTTTGCCAAGCCACTTCTGTAGACAATGCTAATTCTCTTATAAGACAGCACAACAGTAGTACATGGCTCTAACACAATCAGCTTTCATAGAAATCCATGAAACAAGTACTGCTCACATGAAGGTCATGTAAAGGCAAAGTGCATATGATCCAGAGGGTTGTGTTAATGTGGCAGACTCACAGTGAGTGTAAACAGTAGCTAAATTGTAGTGGTATAATCCTCTTACTGAGTTCTTGATATAACTAGGTATAATCATAAATGCAACCTGGAAATACAGGTGTAAAAACTGTTAGGCAATACAAAAAAGTTTTGTATATTTAAGGATTTAATCAGACTCATTTATTTGTTTTCATTTCTGATATTCTGATATCCTTTTATAAGATTATACAAATATAAGTATCTTATTAAGAATTTTTTGTTTAATGACAGGTCTAATTCAGCCACTGAAACCCTAAGTGTAAGAAAAATCAGACATTTAATTGGGAAACCAGTTATATGTTAACTCAATTTTAAATATAGGAAGAGGATGTTTTGGAAGTAACAAAATAAAATTAAGAAGCTGATTGAAGTGAAAATGGAATGGATTAAATAAGAAGGTTTCAGAAGGTAACCATAGTAGAGAGTGTTTTCTGAAACTAGTGTTACAACATCTTTAATTGGAAAGATCATTTGATTTAGATATGGATAATGGATTGCTGAGATTCACAGAAGTTCCCAGGATATGTTTAAATATGTAAAGATATCTGAACATCATATCAGACATTCATAGCTTTAAAAATGCTTTGAGTTCCATTTCAAGTAAATCTTAATAACAGTTCTGCTGAAGATAATATCCTTGCCTAGTTAGAGTATAAGCTCAATCAGATTCAAAGAACATTTTATTGCAGTCCTGGGAACAATAATTTAATCAAAAATAGTTAAAGCCACACTTGGAAGCCCTATAACAATATAGTCTACTAATATCAGCAGTTTGCGGCACAGATGTCTCCTTTACATGTACTGCTTCTCTACTTGTACTTTCCAACATGTACTCTGCAATTACCAACATCATTAACAATTAAAATGGTATGTTTTAATTAAGTTGCTGTACACCACACATATGCATTTCTGTAAAATGCTCTTCTGGAACTAATCAGAGAATATTAAATACCACTACTACTAATAATAATAATAATATAACAAATCTGAATGCTAAAGCTAATATTTGGGAGGTATGTTGGGTAATTTTTGATAAGCTTGTTCTTATGAGGAAACCGAGTTAAATGTAACAAATTAGAATGATTTTCCTTTCCAGTTTCCTATTGCTGTAAACAGTTATGCTGAGAAAAGAATGCAATTTGCTGACAATGTACAGCAATTAAACTTTAACATTCTGCAGCAATAGATGCAGGAGGACCAAATACATGATGGTCCTCATTAAAGACAATTACAAGACAATTAATTACAATAAAGGAGTTTGAGACCCCATCAAATCCCCAGGAACATACATTTGTAAAAGCAAAGGCCAACAAGGAGATAAAGTTTTCAGGGATGTACTGTACATTTTGGGTATGTTTGATAAGAAACAATTATCTGTTCAAGCTTGTGGACTCTTTATTGAGTGAATGTTGCTATGTAATGGAATCTGTATAATAATATAATGCAGATATAGGTCAAGGAGCTTCGTGACTTTAAAGGGAAGGTAGTACTGAAGAGAATTTGGAAAATGAGCTATAAGAAATCCTACAGGAGACTCCACTGATGGGGGTGGGGGTGGAGATTTGAGGCAGATCTTGTTGTTTGGTGGGAGAAGGATGACACTCTAGGATGAGCAAACACTAATTAAGAAAAGCAGCCATGTGTGCATTTCCTCTTGTTTGCAGCATCTCAATGAAGCCAGTCCCCCTTCCCTTAGCACAGGGACTTACCATGGCAGTATCTCATTAGACAATCTATCTGCAGAGGGAATCAGCTGATTGCTGAACACATTTGTGGCTTTGGTAAGCTTTGAATGAGACAAGTGTGTAGGTCATAGATAAGTCATTAATTATATTCATGTTGATCGTACTGAGACATTGCACACTGATTCAAAAAGCCTCATCTGCTACATACATCGGGTCCTTCTTCCCAAAGAGGGAAGTACTGAATGTACAGTATGATACCATTTTCCTTCTTGGCCTTGACTGTGCATTTTAAAATGTGATGCTTTCACAATAGAGAACAAAAACACTTTCTTCAGAAACAAGCTCTTCAAGAGGCTTGAGCTTTTGACTTAGTGTATTGAGGGATTTCACTGAGCAATGAGTGGACATCTTAAGAAAAAAAAGAAGGGCATTTGATTGTTGCTAATTATGATCCATTACTGTATATAGTGGGGAAAAAGGCATACCAGGCTTTGATTTGCATGTAGCTTTTGGTTGTGATCTCAGGTTTGAATTTTGGCTCCCCTGTGATGGATTAACATCCCGTTCAGGGTGTATCCTGCCTTGCTCCTGTTGCTTGCCAGGACAGACTCTGGCTCTTCCACAGCCTTGAATTGGATAATGCAGTTAGACAATGGATGGATAGAAACTTGGCCCCTATTGGTGATTTCAGAAGTTGATGAACATCTTTTAATATATCAAACATACAATGTTCTCCTTAGTGAAGTTCTTGTTTAAAAATGCAACTGCTAGTAGCTTTGCCGAAAACTACCAAGGAGTGATTGTAGGCACTCTAGCTACTTTCTTTGGTGCCAAGCCATCTCTAACCCTTTATCCCTGGTTTAATCTACTGAGCAGGTAGACACAATGTCTAAAAACCAACTTACTTTATTATTTAGAAATAATATGTTTAAAGGAATGATTTTGGGAATGTTGACATTTGTTAAATGTTGACAAGTTCACCTTTACCATAACCAATGTATTGAAATTTTAACAAAGCTGTATTTTTATGAGCAAAAGGTGCATAGAGCATCAGAATTGTGCCAGATTCTGTACTGGCTTCAGATTAGTTGTTAAGTATCACCTCCTGCTCTTCTGTGTCACCCACACTTCCACTGCAGTTCTGTTCCAGCTCTGTTCATTTCAAATCCTGGTGATCCTGTTCAAAAAGGGAAGAAGCTGTTATCAGCTGCAGAACAAAACACACCTGCAGATCTAATGGTAGCCCAGGCCTCTGCTAACTCAGAGGAAGCTGCCTGGATACAGCTCTGCACAGCACAGGGGAAAGCTAGAATGTGAGCTAAATAATTCAACACAGTTTTGTAAATGCAAGCCTCCCTGTCTTGAAGTGTATTTGTTAAAAAGTAATATGGGACTCTCAGGGGCCAAATACGTGTTCTTCACTGCCAACACTTTGCAGCCCCTGGAGATCCAGCCTCAAGTCAAAAGGTAAAAAGCTCAGAACATTTTGGGAAGGAAGTAAACAAAACTGAACTGTTGCAATGCAGCTATGTGCACTACACTTGTTTAGCCTTCTCTGCAGTTGAAGTGCAGGTAATTGCATAGGCAATTAGTTCTGTTTGGACTGTTGTACCATGTAACACATTATCCGGCGCTGTCCATCATTGAATTGATATATAATTTAACTTTTTATTATAACAAAGCAGTGATACATTTCTGCTTCAAAAAACTAATTAAGCAAACAGTTAAGTAATGGTTTATAATTAGCGATTAAATGCTTTTCGACACTGAGTTTGCTGCTTCTTCCACCCGTACACTGTTATACAGTACATCCATATAACCGGAGTAACCAGAGATTGCAGATCTTTCTCTGTGCAGAGATACTGATGCATTACACTGTGTCCCAATCCACATACTCAGAGGACACTAATGGGTCAAGGCCTCAATCCATGCATCCACTTTCTAACCTCTTCATCCTATTCAGGGTTATACTGTAGGCTCTAAGCTGGACCCTCGTTTGGCAAGCGAATGGTGCAAGGTGGGATACACCCTGAATGGGATGTCAGGCCATCGCAAGGCACACAGAGGCATAAGCACACACATGCTCACACCAGGTCCAGTTTTCCCAGATGCTAATTAAACTTCCCATATGGTTTTGAACTGTGGGAGCATCCAGGGCAAAACCACATGGGAAAAATATACAGTACCATCTCCACACAGATAACACCCCAGGATTTGGATTGAACCCAGGGCTCCAGCACTGCAAGGTAGCAAGTCTAACCACTGTACCAATGGCCCAACCTTAACCCCAATAGTAAATGCTTTCATCTTTACTTGCTTATAAGCCTGACCTGTTTGAGCCGCAGCCTCAGCCTTGCAAGTTTTGCACATTTCAAATGCTCATTAGCGTAGGTTTGTGGTTCAAATGCAGTAGAACCCCTGATATCATTGTAATTCTCTGAGAGCAAGTGGATCACAGATAGAAAAGCAACACATGTGATTTACATGTGATTTTGTCGTGCAGCCTATGTTATTTTTGCAGTTATATTGCACCACTTGGATACAGTAATTAATACAGAGATGTTAAGTGACTGGAGATAGCAGGGACTGTGGCAGACATTATGACCTTCGTAGCTGGAAGTGAGCACTCCCCTTACTGAGCAATCCAAAAGAAATGATGGAGCCCTCTGATAACAGGATTACCAATGTGCTACAGAGCTGCACTACAGGTACTGGAGCATTATCGTAAGAGCCTCTGACAGCTCTTGCAGCATAACAGCTGGTTTGCTGTAAGTCATATTTATGTGGAAATAACATCACACAATACATTAAGGCTTTAGAAGCACATGTCAAGAGCTTTACTAAATAGTTGGATTCCTCTTGTTTAAACTGAAACATGAATAGACACCATTCGTGAGGTCCATTTGTCCATTTTTGATATCTTGAAAAGATATCGCTTCACTTGTTTCTTCTTTAACTGGCTCAGTGAGTCAGTAACTGGCACCAGTGGCATGAAGGTCTGCTAGATGTGAACACCCAATGGGCCAGTAGACTGGAATGGTTCACTACAGATGGCCTTTTTATGTTTTCAGTGGGGCTTGTATGAGTGCTGCACTAAATGAAGAGGCTTCACAATAAGGCATGCAGTTACAGTACAGTATACTGCAGACGAGATGACAGAAAGTGTGGGTTTCGTCAACCCAGTGAAGGGCACAAGTGGAAACCATGTGCAAGTGCTTCTAAAATGGCAAACTCTTCTTTACCCAATGGGTTGTGGGAGTCTGGACCAAACTACACAGCCAAGTTTTTAAAACCTTTAATGTTCTTTCCTGTCTTCCTTCAAGAAATGACTGGAGGAGAACTTTGGATCAATTAGCTACTGACTACCAAATGGACTAGATACATTGAGTGGCCTCCTCTCATTTATAATCATTCTTATGTCCTTACTGTATGTCCTGTGGCTCCACAGTAAAAAGAATTACCTTTTTTTCAAAAGATCCTTAAATCTCACAAAACAGAATGTGCTCTTTAGATCCAATTGGATCTGAACGTACAATGTAAGACCTGACTCTGTGCATCACAGATGGAATGAAAGCAGATTGAATAAAAATAAGTAGAAAAACAAAAGCAAGAACAATGAAATAGGATCACAGGATAAAGAATGGTAGACACACATATGTACATGGACTAGATGTTTAAGTGGTAGGAAAGAAGCTGTAATACCAGTTCTGTCTGGTTAGGCTGAATTAAACCTTCGAGTAGTCTTCATGAGACAAAAACACTTTTTAGATTCAATAAAGAAACAAAGAGCTAACTTTAGAAAACCACCAAATTAATTTACAAACTCCATTGCATTCATCATCTCTGTATTTTTATCCCTTGCTGTGCTTGTGAAAAGTAATGTTCTTTCCTTGTGCCCTTTTAAAATAAAGCTGCTGGAAGAACAAGCAAACAGATGAAAGATTATTTTTAATTTCAAACACTGAGTGAAGTTCAGTTCTTCTCCAGAGGGGGCAGATCTTGCCAGTATCACTGGGGATTGCGTAAAGTGGCATGGAGCTGAGAAAGAGCTCAGCTTGTGTCTAAAAAAACACAGAAAGTATCACAGGGTGCATGGAATGATTTGCATGGATAAATTTAAATTTCTAAAAACCTGTATGCACATGAAATAAAACTTTTTTTTTTCTCATATGCATAATCTATAACACTGAAGTCTTCTTTGTAGGACACAACCAAATACAACATTTCTCAAGGTTATGTGTTTTAGAAAAAAAAGAGAGTAAATCCATACTGGAAAAGTATTTTTTGAGTTCATGTTCTTTTATTAAATATCAGTTTGTCAGTTGTAAAATAGAGTTTGTTCTTTCTCATTGACATTTTGATTGCAAGTACAAATTGCATCCTGCAAGCTTAAAACCAGAAAGACTGAGCCAGTTTGTAGGTTGACTCTGTATAGTAAATAAAATTGCATTCAATGCCCCCTTCCCACATGAAAAGCCACACAAGCCAAAAGAACTTTGCAATTACAGTTTAGCTATAGAAATATCTATTACAGTTTCAAAAACACCACTATGATTTTGTCTTTTTAATGCAGGCTATACCATGATGGACTGAGTCTATGCTGGATGAATTTGTGTCTATTTTCTGAATTGAATATTTCCAGAATATTGCAATAAAAATCTTTATGATAAAGTGAAGAAATGAAGATATAGTCACAGATGAAATTTGACTGATGCTGCTCAAATCAGTCACCGTTAAATATTATTCACCCTGGTCCTCAACATGTGCCTTCTATCCCAGTCCTTATAGGCACATTTTATAGTCCTAATAAAGTACAATCAGGGAGCACAGGGTCCTTTAAATAGAAGAATATTATCTGGCACCAACAGACATGGAAACATAGAGTCTTTAGAGTCACCCATTCTCTGGCACGGCTTACATTGAAGAGCATCAATCAATGCACAATGATTTATTTCAGCACCAAAATCCAAATTGGTTAGTATGTGATACTTCACAAACAAATGCAGATAATTTCTTAAGCTGAACAAGAGGGACAAATGCAAGATTTATAATTAAATGAATATCTTTTTGTAAATGTACTGTAGCCTTATAAAATGCATGGAGTTCACTCTGATAATATTTTAGAACTGTCGGATCTCATTGGGTTTGCACAACTATTGGCAGATTATTACTTCACTTCGTTTTCTGCCAAGTGTAATTTCTGTGACTAGACTATGAAAGTATGGCATTAACTATACATAATCAACATTAATTCAAACAATGTGTGAACTGACTGATCTGAATAAGTAATATTCCAGTACATTTACTTAAAGACAACAGTTTCAACAATGTGTTTGCATTTGACAAATTTCAGGGAGTTAGAATGAAGTTAAAAGACTCACCGGAGTCTAGGGTAGGCTCTAATCCTTTAGACCTGACTGAACCTCAGCTCAGACTGGCATTAGTCACAGGGGTTCTCCAATTGATTATCAACTATGGAAGTCTTTCCTTAAAATGTGACACCGTAGTGTAGCACTGAATCCTGTACCATTTGAATTTGAGTTCAATTCACTCTAAAACTTTTAATCTCTCAGAGAGACAGGTTTTGCCCTGTGTTCACAGCACACAGCTTTAAATATTTCCTCACAAACCCCATACAGATCCAGCCATTCAAAATGCACAGCAAATAATGGAGCAGATTGCGTGTATAGTAAACACCCAACCACACTGCACCGCACCGCATGTTTTTTAAAAAATATTGTGTTATGGGACTGCACTACTTTGTAAAAACGCTAGGTGACACAGTGAATGCTTAACATGGTGTGTGAAAGTATTTGGGCTGTTGCCTGAAAACCCCTGGTTTTGAATCCCAGTCAATGCAGACTGTAGATCTGGACTCATGTGATTTGTATAAGTGGCACATCAGGAATTATAATCTTTGTTCTCGTATTCGATTCACATGGCCAACATTTTAAAACTACATTACACCCCCACTGCGAGCTGTGAGAAGGCGCTTCAACAACTTCAAAAACCCTGATTGTGTATTATTTTTTTCCCTCATTGCATCTAACAGTGTGACTTAACAATATGTAAGACAAACTGTTCTGCGAATAAATAAAAATGTGTATTCGCAGATGTTTATGAAGAAACTGAAATATGGTACTACTACCAGGTATATAAATATATTATATTTATATTATATATTATATATTAGTTTATACATTAATGTTGTTAATAACATTCAGAAACTATTTTTATTTTCAGCTATCAAAATATCTTTAGTTACATACTTTCATATTAATATTAGTATTGTAGTAAAACTACAACTTTTTTTTACAACATTAGCAATAGCAAGTTTTCATTGAAAAGGTTAAAACATTTCCAAAATAACCACAGTAAATGTTGTGTATTTTTATTTATTTTTAGCTTCCACTCCCAGTGATAAACAGAATGTATAATATATTTATGTTCCTAATTTAATATTGTTTATGGCATTCAGAGATGTTATGCTTCTGATATTTTCATTGTCAGCTACCAAAATTTCCTTTTATTTACAAAATTGCATATTAATATTCCATATTAAGTGGATTTAAAGATGATAAACAGTAGGGAATCAGATTAAATGAAGCAACCATTTTACTAACTTCTAATGCACCACAAGTGCCACCTATTGATCGTCTTTGGCCAGTAAATCATATAATGTACTGTGCCACGCTGTGTTACAGGTGCCACGTTTCTAAGAAATGACACGCCTTCTTGAGTGGCAGCATCTGTAGTTGACAGCCTCTGCAGTGGGTGTCAGAATAAGCCAAGTGAGCACTTCTCTGTCTTGAAAAACGACATCTTTTCTACACTGAGAGGAATGATTTTTGAGACTGGTATTGTGGCATTACACAGAGATGTTTTGTACTGTGTTATTATTACACCATGACCTCGTATGATGGGGACAGCGGTTTATTGTGATTTGTGTCAGATTCTTCTTATAGAATAAATTTCCCTTTTAAAGTGGCTTCCCTTTTACTGTATTGCCCATGCATATGTTTCAATATTTTTAATTATGTATATCTATATTAATATAAAAAAGGAACCCGAAACTAGCACTTTTATAGTGGCTGCTTAAAAAATAAACATTTTGTACAATAAAGAGAGCTCAAGGAAGGACATACAGTAGGATGTTTTACATTCAAAATTGGCAATATGTACTAAATATATGTGTTTCATAGCTACTCTAGGTGCTAAACTATTGAAGACTGAAGCCAGGCCTTGTGTATGTATAGTATTGCACATTAAATGGCAGACCTGAACTATACAGATGTAAACCTTTAACTCAAGTACTTGTTGCTGGAAATGTTAACACTGCCGTGGGCATTCCTATTCGTGTTAAGCATCTCTAGAGCAGGTGGTTGTGACAACTTCGGGAATGGGCAGGGCTTCCTGTCACAGGACAGCAGGCCATTTCTGATGGTGGCATAGCGGCCGCTTCCATGCTCCTCATCTTCCTCATCGGAGCTTTCCGTGTTCCCGTTGACCTCGTCATCCAGCTCATCCCCACTGTGCTCTCCACACCCGTCACTCTGATACTCGATCTCCTCCACACAAGGAGGCTCATCATCTTCAAATGAGCTGCAAAGGAAAACACAGTAATCCATCGGGGAACTGCTGTCTGTTTGCTGCCATTACTTTTCGGTGACGTCAAGTGTTACCTTGTCCAGAATCAAGAAGCAACAACATACAGTCTTTTGTTGTAGGTCCTTGACGGAAGTTCTAAAATGGCGTACTATTCAGGTTCACAAAGACATTTCTTAAAAAAGCATATTTGTTCCCCAGCAGACCCGAATAATACTATACCTTTTCTTCAAGATGTTTTGAATTTGTTTCTCTTTTAACCTCAGTCAGCTATTATTGGCTATTATTCCATATTTCCAACGATTTTGTTTCATATTGTGCAACATTACACAACTAGATTTAACCATCTATACTTCAATATAGTTTAAATTCCCGGGACCTGATAGTATCTAAACCAATATACTGTACTCAAGGAAACAAGAAATGTCATTCAGACTCAACTGACACAATTCTTGCAACAGCTGCTCAGACAGGAGTAGGACCCATGAACTGGAGAATTGCAAAAGCTTGCCCATCCACAAGAAAAGTGTGAAAACTGAATCAAGTAATTGTAGACCAATAGGTTTGAATTCCATTACATGTAAGGTTATGGAAATAATGATTTCAACTAAAGCAGAGGATCACCTATATTGAAATCATATCCTAGCGTACTGTCAACATGAATTTAGAAAACGCAGGAAAAAAGCAATAGCAGGGACAGATATACACAGACTGTGTGATATGGTGTATTTACTGTAGATGTTTGGAGCTTTGATAAATATCCTCATACAAGATTAATTCTCAATTGGTTTCCATTTGGTTGTACTGTTTTTATATTCTTATTAATCAGCAGTCTCAATCAAACGTAAATATCCAATGGTTGATCTAGGTAGTCCTAGATTATGTTTTTCCTTCACCTTTTCTGCCCTTTTTTTTGTTGACTCTTGATATGGGACTCTTTAAAGTTAAAGCCTTAGTAATTTCAAAAAGACTTTTTTTAGCTGTGATTTTCCCTCGCAGGTTTTTCCACTCTCAGATGTACAGCAGGAAGGCTGCAGGAGCTGTCTGCAGAGATAGGTGCTGAACTCCCTGTAGCGTGTGGGCCCATTACAATTACATTGATTCACAGAGGTCTCCCTGAAGAAGCTATTAATATCCGAATTCATTATCTAACACTATTTACCTTAGCTGGGGGATGGAATGGAGGCAGTGCTGGGAAGTGTGGTCTCTCAGCTGAAGGATTATGTGTGTAGTCCTCTGAACTGACACACTCCCACGCCTCTCAGCACCACTGGTTCATTTCCAAAAGACCTCTTCTGGCAACTAGCAGCAAGGAGACTGATTCAGCTCCGTTTTTTTAAGAAAAAGAAAACCCTTCTGTTGTTATTTTAACTATTCATATGCTTAGTTATTATATAACACTGGAAACATTAACAAATGTACTGTATACATCAATATGCATTATGTTGCAATACAACATGATTTAGAAAATGGGACAGCCTTAATCTGCAATGCTTGTTTGTTTTGGTTTTTTTTTATATCACAAAAACTAGAAACAAAGCACAAAAAGTCACCCAGAGCCAAATACTACCAGGCCACTAAACTGTTTGGATTTAAATGTCTTAGCCTATGGCACAATGTGACTATTTAGATCCACAGTTCATAAAAAAACCCTCTGAAACATGGATGTGGTTCAAGTGGTACAGTATGAAAGGAAAACTCAGTTTAAAGCATGGAAGCCAAGATGTCCTCATAATAGCATACTGTAAATGCCTAAACTTTGTCTATGGATGAGTGAAGCAAAACATTTGAAGGAACTAAATGCAATTTGTAGTGTTTTGTTTTTTAGCTAAATGTGAAGATTTCTCTGTGCTTTTACTTCAGTACTTCAGTGACAGTGGCTTAAGCACACATGCTGTGTGTGCTGCTGGCTAGATTTCAGCAAGTTGAGTTTGCATCTGCTGCCGGTGGCAGTCAGGCTACTGCTTCTTCAACACCTGAAGATCAAAAAAGAAAGCATTTTGCTTCTGCTTTCGGCTTTAACTGCCTTAAGGAAAAGACATTTCTCGGATTGAAGGGAAAGGACGTGGCAGTTTCGGAATAAGCTCTAATGTTAGGGAAGTTTCTTCTACCCCTTGGTAGTAGAAGGGGTGATTGCAGAGTGAGTTGGCTTTAAAATCGTAGTGCTAGGGTTGGCATCTGTGCATGTACCCTCAGAAGGAGGCTTTAACCTTCAGATTGCAGCCCTCTGATTGACAGTCAACATGCAGCCCAGCCACACTAATCAGATTAAAAATAACAGGGAACCACAGGGGGATGTGGATGTGATGGGCAAATTGATTTCAGTGTCTCTCTTCTCTGTGTGTTCATGTGTGCATGTTTTTTTTTTCTACCTTTGGTTTCAAATGAAAAAAAAATGACTACAAACCAATTAGAGAACCTATGGTGTGTTTTTCTTTTTTCAGCTGTAGAAAAAAAAAACATTTTCCTTTCCAGGGTCTGAGACAGAGACTATCACACGCTTATCCCATTCCCTCCCAGAAATATCAGGGCCCCACTTTCACTCAGGGGGTGGATATCAACGTGTAATGTGCAGTTAGTGTGTACCTGCATGCTTCAGTGTGCTCTAAAACATGTCTAAATCAGGACCATGTAGGTTCTAGCCACGTACAATGAAAGATATTCAGTAGGTTAACTATTTAAGATACTTTTAAGCAACACCGTTCTTGTTTCTCAACTAAACAAATAAAAAAAAACAAAGACACCCCAGGACTATAGAGTACTTTCTAAGCACTAAAAAGCATATTTCTCAAAGTGGGATATCAGCATCCATGCAGTTCAGTAAAGCCATATAGATTCTGAAACCCATTGCTTTTGACTATGATTGTGATGAATTTTTGGTGAATGGAACAGCTTTCTGTATTGTTCATTTAATAAACTACCTTTGTTGGTTTTGATGTTGTATATACAAAATAAACACAAACTCACCACAAAAATAAGAAATACTGTATTTCTGTACTACATATGACTTCAGTACAATATGGAATTTACTGCTTTAAGATTACAATCCAAAAACTGGTCATTATTAAGCCTTCCCGTTTCAACCTCTATTTTTTTTCTTTAAAAAGCAAAATGATTGAACATAATTTCTCCATTAATAAAGTAGCCCTATCCCAGCAATTGAAGGGTACTGAGTGATAAAGATTTGTGCTTTTAAAGTGTGAAGATTCACATCCTTTTCCAGCTTGCCTTTTCCTGTTTGCAGCATTTGTACACTGGGCTGGTAAAGGTCATACTGTAGCTCTCAGCCTTAAGGGACAGATTTAAGCCACCGTTAGAAAGTACTGTAAGTCAGTAAAAAAAAATCAGTTCACATCGTGGAACAAGAACAAGGCTTTTCACTAGCACAAGCTGTGTAGAAAACAAAGGGCCTGCTTTTGGTCACGCTCTCAGAAACAGTAACTTCCTCCTCTTGACATATTAAAAATGTCAGGGTCTAAATGCAGAATGTGCGACAGGACACCATGCCCATCCAATTAGCTCACATATGTCTCCCGAAAAATGAATGCAACAGGCAACGGGCTGATGACTGTAATATAAATATGTGCTGCTTTATTTAATTTGTCATAACTATCTTATATAAATAGTGGAGTATGTGCATGGAACTAGCCGAAATCTGAGTTTTTTCTTCCTTTCCAGTGTCTCTTTCATCAGTTTTCATCAATATACAGAGCTCATTACTCCACCTGCCACATTTCCAGGACTGTCTTTTACAGATAATGATATTTATGCAAAAAAATCAGACTCCATTGAATGCAGCCAATCATGTACTGTAAGTCAAATACTAGTCTTAAAATGCCTTTACTTTTTAGTGTAGAAAACATGTTCCTGAGAATACACAATCTTTCCTATATACTGTGTACAGTATATTCAACTTGTCTACCTTTCCTAGTAGAACATTTACAGGGCACACCTTGGGATGCTTGATTGCATGAAGGAATCCCATTTTTTGTTTTCATTTTAAGTGGTTATTACCAGCACTCACCGGAAGTGTTAATATAAATGTGTTTATGTAATTATTGGTTTTAAACTGAAATACCTTTTTTGTAAGATTAGAGTTTGTTTCTCCTGCTTTTCTGCCACAATGTTTTTGTTTTTTGGGATTTTTTAATATATTTCTAGGTTTGATATCTTCAGGGTGGATTTGATTCTTTATCTGTCAGCTCCCTGTTTCACATTTTAAGTATTGTACTGTATTGTTCCTCCCAATGTGCAATTTGTTGCAGTATATCAGCTAGAACCTGGTTGAACAACGAGAGCAATGGGACAGAATCTTTCAAGACATTATCTGCAATCTTGTTTTAAAAATATGTGTCACACCGTCGTAGGACAACAGAGCCAAGGGTGGTGATTGAGAAACAATGTTCTGATGCAAACACAGAAACTGGCCATACCCTGTATGTGCGAATGGGTAACCTTGATTTTTATATAAAAAGTATATAGGAACATAATAAATTATATATGTATTATTAGAACAGGTATAGTGTTACGGGATATGCAAGGCAAAACAGACAAACATTTAGTAACTTTTAGCTCCTATAGACTAACCTCTAAAGTTTTGTTTTTTTTGCTGTTTACAATCTACACCTTCTCGGGGATCTGGTGCTTTACTTTCTTGCATCCTTTTTGGGTCACCTCTGTTATGAAATGCAAATGTTGTTGCAAATGTAACCCTTTCACCCATAATTGCATTATGTTTGATGTAAATAAGCCTAAAGAAGTACCCTATATGATTTTGTATTCTGAGCTGTTGCGGCTATGCCCTGTCCTTGGCTTTCAAAGTGACCACATCCTAGATCACTTTTAAACAGATAAGCTTGAGACTCACCAGCCCGGCCTTCTCCAGCAGGTGCAATGCTCTGCAGAGTAAACGTTATTGAGCTAAACAGGGAGGGCCACTTTGAGGCATTTGCTCTATTTTAAAACCAGCTGTCCTAGAATCCCACAGAGAAAAACACTGTGGAAAAATGTTGATGAGGTTTCTTAAATAAAAAAAAAATGCCTTATTTAAATTCTTACTGGCTTATGTCACTGTGTTTCTGGAGGAAGCTGAATCCCTGGTGAGCATAGCTTTCGTCTAGCCCAGGTGAAAATGTAGCAAGTAAGGAGGCATTAAATATATAAAAAGGAGCTGAGAAAGAATTGAGAGATGAAAATCACCTCGAAGGCTGGCGTGGAGAGGATCGAGGGCCGAAGCGGCGATAACTGGCAGAGAGTGGGTTTGGGAGCAGTTAGGCCTGGAAGCAATGATGAAATAGATTGCTGTTTGCCTTCATCTCTAGTCGAAGCTCTAATTAAGGGATCACAGAAATACCAGTCCAGCCCTCATTTGTTTGTGTTACTCTGCCGAAAGGACACCATGCATCTTCCTGACAGTTAGTCATTATACCTTCATACCAAAATCAGGTTTCAAAGAAATATTGAATTCGCTAACAACATACAGATCAAGGCATGTCTATGTCTATGTGAATATGTGCTTAGAGATTGATGGGAGAATCTGGAGCCCCCGTGAGGGGGAATGAGTCAGGGAAGGGAATAAAAGAAGTTAACCTTTCCAGTTCTGTGTACTGGTGGAACTCCCCATCCCTATTGTTTTCACTGATGACACAATTATGTAGATAATTTCACTTAGCCGCGAGGGAAATAAAGTACTCATTTTCAAACTGCCTGAAACCTTAATGTTAAAGCTTTCTTGTTAAGGTTGGTTTGAAGGAAATATCCCAGCCTTTTTATGCATGTTTGTTTTGGTGTTATGACATATTGAACACTCATGTATGAGCTGCATCTCAAGCAAATTATTTTCAGATTATTTATTCAAAGTTTATTAATTCAAGGATCTCATCCAGCTGTTTGTTGAAGGAATCCCGGCTGGCAATGAAGGATGCTAATGATGGGATTATGAGTCCAGTAGATCTCACTGGTGAATGAGATGGATAGGCTACAATAACATGTCAGATTGGCTACTCATGTTTAGATACTTTTACAATTTATATTTTAATATTTTATGTAAGTTATTCTTTACAAGGAGTTATACTATTCTAAACAGTTTTTCTTGAAAGTCAATATGTAATATTTACTTTTATAATCAGAAGCAAATGCATCTAAAGAGTATATTTTGGTCATCTACAGTATGAGCTATTGGTTTTTCTGTTGTTCAAAGCACATGCCCTTTCAGAGGGTCTAAGAAAGGTTTGTCTTCAGTAAGCAGTAACTGAATCATCATCATCAAAAAAGCTTTTTTTGTGCAGTTTGAACTATAACCTGCCTCTCCCTTTTAAGGGGAAAAAGCCATCTCTCATTGATTATTCTAAATTTGCAGGTCTGGGATTAAAGATCTTCTCTGTCTCTTTCATAGCTTAAAAGGAGAAACAGCACTTGTTTGCAGCTTTCAAAAAATATCGATCAGCCCTGAACACAACCTGTATCACAGCCAGGTGGTTATTATATAATTCCAAGCTTCCTGCAACATGTTTGTCTTAAGGTGAACCTCATTTTTTCACATTTATATTCGTCACTTTGAACCCACTGACAGTGGAGATACAAGTACAGTAGTTGTTTTTCTCAGCCGAGTGCATTCAGTTCAAAAACACAGTTTAAGACATCCATTCAGAGCTCAACATTTTCCTTTTCATTGCATCTTTCCAAATACTGTTTATTGTGAAAGTAATATGAGTTTTCTCTTCAGACAATTACACTTGCTTTTGGTAAAAACCTAGCTCCTTATGAGCACCCTCCTCTGTACAACAAATCTGCCGGTTTCTTTTTTAAGTGACTTTCCGATCTAGCTGTTCTACCTGGACTTCAGGGACTCCTGTACTGTAGATGTTTTTGATTATTTCACCCACCTTTTTTTTAGTTTAGTGCACATGGAACTAGTATGCTCATGAACATGGTGCCCTTGTGCGAATATGACAAAGTACCCCACAATGAAATTGCAAAGGATTTTTAATGCTCAAAAAGGAAGACCTGCCCAGAATATGTACCTGTAAATAGACAGAAACATGTAGGAAAGAAGGGTAAAAGAGCAATGTCTCAAGGGCCATGAGTGGGAGGGTCAGCATGAAGGAAGGAGGGCTTGTGGGTAGGTATAACATCGACAAGTATGTGAAAATATCATCAGAGACTGGTCCCTTGGGCTACAGATTGTTTGATTGAGGATTTATCTGTTCATCGACAATCTTTTCCTTTATATATGGCCTGTGTAATTCTAATCTTTTTCATCAACCTTGAAAATTTGGTTTAATAAAGAAAGATAACATGGTATTTGTTGGCTGTTGTCATGACTTTAATGAAACTGAGATTCTCTTTCCACTATATTTTAAAAACAGAGCAGAAGTAAGAGCCTTATCATTTTAAATTGGGCGGAAATGGTGTGGCAGAACAATTCTAACTCAGCCGATTCACAAATTGTAGTTTTCAGATCCTTAGGCACTATCAAATGTGTGAAAATGAGATTCTTCCATCAACGTGGATCAGTTGTGATGCTGAAAGTGGTGGAGATAATGATTTATGAGGACAACATGTCTGTCTGGATTAATTCTGAGGCTTTTTGTAGATAAACAGTCATGACCACGACTTATCTGCCCCACTTGAAAAGCCCATAATCATTTCAAACTTTTTCCCTCAACAACAAATTAGCGAAAAGAATAGGTGTGAAGAGTATACAGCTGTGCTGCCTTCTGCAGAGACAGCCTCCCAAAAAAATGGGAATAGAAAAAGCATGTATAGTATAGTGCACCATTGTTTCTCACTTGTTTTCTGCGGCCTTTTTTTAAAGTTTACACTTTATTGGAGTTTCCCCTTATGAGTGATCTTTAAATACTCCTGAAACTCATTATGATCCATAAATCACTTCACAACTCCTAAACCCCATACCCTTTTGCTTTAGCAGAACAACTGAGGTAGTTTCTGAGATGAAATAAATAAAGAGTAAGGCTTTTCCTTTTGCAGGGCAGTTTTCTGTGTTTCTATTGTTTCCAGTTAATTATGTGCTGTAATTTCTGTCAGCCTGTGTTATGCCTCTGTGTGTATGAAGTAGGGGCATGGCAGTGTGTTTGTTAGTTTGCCAGGACAACTTTAGAAAGTAGGCCTCGGTCTCTGTAGATTGCTTCCTGCTAAATAAATAACAGTTCTTTGAACATTTAAATATTTACAGGGGTCTCTCCATCTCTTGCCCTGTTCATGTAATATTTTCTATAGGAGCATGCTATTATTTTTCTGAGGAGATGTGTAATGGGCTACATTAAAACTTGATAAGCAGTCACCATAGTCCCTCATGACAAGCATTTGAAACCTGTGTCCATGATCATACTGCCTAAAACCTAGGAAGTTTCCAGAAAACTGCACCAAGTAATTGATCTGCCATGTCAGATAAACAATTTTTCAAAAAATGCTCTGGTTCTCCTGAGAACAAGCATCAAAAGAGGTTGCCATGGTCTAAAGAGCATGAAACCTGGAGCGCAGATGACTGAGAAATGTACTTTAGGCAGACGAAAGCAATAAAGCGGTTAGTAAACAGCCTGCAAATTAGGACTGATGACAGATTAAACCCTCAAATACCTTAAAAGGGCTAGCTGTATCACCATTCCTCTCAGTGCAGGTTTTTAATAATTCTTTTTGCAGGTTTTTCTGTAGCTCCGGGAGCTGTCTTATGCAGATCAGAGCTGATTACAGTGCTATCCGGTTTTTTTTGAAGAGACACAACAGCTTTTCAAGTTCATACTGAACATTAAAATGACCTTTAACTTTGTCTTCAGTAGTGATTTGACACTTCCTTTTGAGTTGTAAAAAGTGCCAAGAGTCACCTGGTGTTTTATGTCTATCATCTGACAACATTTCTAAATCCACATTGTGAAGTCAAGTGGGAGGTTTCCAGAGGTTGTGGTAATGTTCACTTCCTTTACTTTAATACTCAGTAGAATTTTCATGGATTTGGTGTTATTAATCACTTTTTCCTCTTTATTGACACACTTGCCACATGACTAGATATCTTTATTTTTTATATGACCAGAGTTCTTGCTCAATAAACAGTACAGTACATCCATTCTTTTTCTTTATTCCTAACTTATATTAAAGCTGTTCCACAGGATAACAGAAGTTTTTACCAACATCACCATTCACCTAAGCAAATCAAAAATGTTTGAAGGCATAGAACTCTGTTTTTCATTACAAAATCAGCCAAGTTGCACTTAATATGCTGTTGCTTTAACTAGGAGTACGGTGTCCTTCACACTATTGTAAAAAGAAAGCTTGTATAATTAGTCTTCATTATACAAGACTAATCATTTCGTCTGATTTCTGGCATTATCCGACCACGTCTTTTTATACCTTCTTGTAATTATTTACTAAATTAAAAAAATCCATTCTTTTTGTCTGTGTAACTGTATTTTCATCAACACAGTTAATTATTACAAGATGTCAAGCTGGAGGGTGGAAACACCGTTTATCACCTGTAGGAGATGGGAAATTTCTGAATAATGATTTAAATTATTTCAAAAAGCTGCACTGACATGCCTGGAAAACTTTTGAACTCCAGCACTAAAACATTGTGTCTGATTCCCTGTTTTCAGAAGACAGGCGCTGACAGGGAATGGATTACAAGCAGCCAAATTGACTTTCTTTAATGGTCTCCTTAATTTTCTGAGCTCAATCAAGTAGAATGTGTATTGTCAGTTTGTAGAATCACTGATAGAGAATATACAGTAAGTGGTCTCCAAAAGCAAAACTCCTAATGATATCAATGGAGAAAAAAAACAAAGGTTTTAGCAGATAGAAGTAAAATTTGTTCTACTATAATATATGTCCTTTAAAATGTCTACTTTAATACCCACTGGTGATGCTCTGTACAAAACCACACATAATTTCTTATAGTTTTCTCTGGTTTGAACACTGCACAACTCAGTTTACTGCTCTTGAAACTTGTTTGTCATTAGACATATATAACCAGAGAAAGGAGATAAAAATGGCATCCGTCTCAACCTTTATACAAGATTCATGGAGTTTACTGTTTATTTTGGACTAAGACTCAGAATGTTACCTTTTAAGAGCATAAAAAATTGATACCGTTGCTGTAGATGAGCTCCTGGCAGAAAGCCGAGGCTTCCTTACAGAAAGGTTGTTAAATGATGAAAGAGGAGTGAATGCATGTTTTTGTTCATACTGTGTTCCACTCGTCAATATATTTCTCAAAGCCTCTTATTAAAATCTTGGTATTTTCTGATCAGACACTGTCTTGCTTTCAGCTTTTCTGATATGATAATGAGCTTGATGGAAAACCACCAGTGTCTGGGAAAGTACACTCCAGGAAATTAAGAAAACCACTTTCAAGTTCACCGGAAAGATACCAAGTGAACGGCGCTCCTTTTTTTTCTCCTTTTTGACGTAAATTTAGTCAGAAGATGGATAATGGAGGAATTTTTTTGTGTGAGCAGCAGTCACTCACACAATTTAATTACATTTAAATCTGGTGAAATTGCTTTTCGCTGCAGTCAGATCCACTATTACTGTCTATGTGTGAAAATATCGAGGGACTGCTCTGGCCTTTTACCAAAATACTAAATTAACTTCTGAAAGTGGTGCACATTGCCTGCTGAAAACACCTTTCCAAACCTGCGGACCCACCCCCACTCATGCACAGCCAGTACACCAACATTGTCAAGGGAACTGAACTGATTTAGCCATCTGAAATCAAACTCTATGTAAGGATAGAAAAACACAACTTACAGTAATTTAACAATATTTTTTAAAAATCATTGAAATCCAACTGTTTTTGTTGTATGCATAAATAATGATTAAATTAGAAAACATTAGTTTAAGAAATGTGAGGAAATGTTTGCGTGGTAAGACATTTTGCTGATCTAAAAACTCTTGAGATCAGAAAGGTCCAATTATTTTTAACTGAATAAATATAATATTTCAATTGTAAGAGGACCAAGGGAAGGGTCATTAATAACCTGTATTTCCGGAACGAAACACTTAATATATTAGATTTAGACCTGAGCAAGATGGCCGCCAAGGAGAAGCAGCTGACCTGCTTTTGGAAAAGGCCTATGCAGCGAAACAATGAGACATACTGTAGGTGAGCTATATCAGGAAACAAAATATAAATGCCCAGAAGCGGGCTCAGTGCATAGGCCCATAAGGTGAATGCATTTTGGAGGAAGAAGAGGATTAGGATTGTGGTTGAAAGGATTAAGGAATAACGGACTACGGTTTACAGATTATGACTTGGTTACAGTACGGTTTACGACTACGGTTTACGGATTACGAGTTGGTTACAGTACGGATTTATGTGGACATACGGACTTTGGAATTTGGATTGTTTAAGGATACAGGCAATGGATTACGGATTGGAATTGGAAAACAAACGGACAAAGAAACGGAGAAGATCAGTGTGGTGTGAGTAACATCCCTTTTACACCTGCTTTTCCCCCAGTGACACCACAACTGGTGGAGGATGCGGGCACCCGCTGCTCGGGTTTGAGAATTGTACAAATTAAGTTTTTTGTGTGTGTGGATTTCGTTTTGCATGTGTGGTGGAAACAAACAAACAATGGAACAGTTAATACAGCAATTGTCCCAAGCCACCCTCACTCAGTTTCAGGCTTTAAAAGGACAGAAAGAAACTATCCAAGCGCAACAGGAGGCAAATAAAATTCAAACTGAAACTAACCATCGAATTATAGAGGAGCAGATATTAGTGAGGGAAGAATTACAAAGATTAGGGGAGGAAATCAGACAGACCCCAGTAACAGGGAGAGACACCTGTCATGCTGAACAAATTGGGCTCCAAAAGATGACGGAACTTGATGATGTAGAAGCTTATTTAACCACATTTGAAAGAACTGCCTCTAGAAATGCATGGCCCAAGGAGCAATGGGCCGGGAGAGTAGCACCTTATGTAATTGGAGAAGCCCAAAAGGCATATTAGGATTTAAAAGGAGAAGATGCAGAAAATTATGAGACTCTGAAAAAGGAGATTTTGGCAAGACTAGGGGTCCGGTTTCACAATTGGAGATACCAAATGGACAAGCCTACTAGGTTTCAGATGTTTGACCTGGTACATCTGGCAAAGAAATGGCTCCAGCCAGAAGAATTAAACCCAGGACAGGTGGTAGAAAGGGTGGTGTTGGATCACTTTGTGAGGAGTCTGCCTGTTCAATTGAAAGGGAAAGTGAGTGATGGGGATCCCCAGACACTGGACCAGGCAGTGGACTTAGTGGACAGACAACATGCCATGGAGGCCTTGATTAGGGAAGACAAAGGGGAGTTTTGAAAAGAGGAGATTGTCATGTCATTGTCATGAAGAAGGGCATTTATCCAGCCATTGTCCCTGCCTGTCTGAACCCATGCAAGTAGACCCAAGAGATGAAGCCAAGTGTAACTACCTTACGGCATGTGTCCCAACCTGCGAGGATCCCCACCTTACGAAAATCAAGATGGGGGAGAACCCGTCAAGGCCATGTTGGATTCCGGAAGTACTGTGACCCTGGTGACCCCTACAATACTTCCTCGAAGAAATGGAGATCCGGGGAACGGAGGGGATACCTATTACTTGTATCCACGGGGATACAAAGGTACTGTATATCCGTCGGCAGAAATTAGCATCTCTACGGAAAAGGGAACATACTGTTCAACTGGCGGAGTGGTTGAGCAGTTGCCTTACCCTGTGGTACTGGGATGAGACTGTCCCCACTTCCTCCAAATTTGGAACACTGTCCAAGCAGCTAGGTGAAGGCCACTTCCCTGTCCTGAAGGCATGAGGGACGCCACTATCGATGTCCCTGATGGGCGGACTAACAAGAAGGAGGATCTGAACTTGGAGATGAATTCATAAATATGGATTTACCGGACTTGGATCCACCAGAACATCATGGTAGGTTTGGGACGGCCCAATTAGAAGATGGAAATTTGAGACATGCGTCTCAAAGACATGTCAGGAAAATCTATGGGAAGTGGTGTTATGATCATAGTACCTTGAGTTACCCATATTTCATGATAAAAAACAATCTCCTCTATCAGGTGCAGCAGAACGGACATGAAGAAGTGGAACAACTCCTGATTCCCTGGTCCTACCAGATGAAGCTCCTCAACTTGGCCCATAGCCACCTCCAGGGCGGACATTTGGGGGTAAAGAAAACAGCCGAGAGACTGCTCACTAGGTTATTTTGGCCAGGGATCTATAAGGCCATCAAGAAGTATTGTCGGGAATGCCCGGAGTGTCAGAAAACTGCTCCACAACCTTATTATAGAAACCCTTTGATTTCCCTCCCAATTATTGAAACCCCTTTTGAATGGATTGGGATGGATTTGGTGGGACCTCTGATCAAAACCACCAAAGGTCACCAGTATATATTGGTAAAAGTGGACTATGCTACGAGGTACCCCGAAGCCATTCCGTTGAGAGCTGCCACCGCCAAAAACATAGCTAGGGAGCTAGCACAACTTTTCGCTAGGGTCAGAATTCCTAAAGAGATCTTAACTGATTAAGGAACTCCTTTTATGTCTAAAGTCATGCGAGACTTATGTAAGCTATTGGGTATACATCAGATCCGAACCTCGGTCTATCACTGTCGAACAGATGGTCTAGTAGAACGTTTTAATAAGACCCTGAAAGGCATGCTCAGGAAGGCCATGCAAAAGGATGGGAAAAATTGGAATCAGCTGCTCCCGTATCTCATGTTCGCGGTTCGAGAAGTACCGCAGGCCTCGACCGGATTTTTCCCTTTTGAATTACTATACTCTCGAAAACCACGGGGCCTATTAGATGTGGTCAAAGAATCTTGGGAGCATCAACCTTCCCAAGATTGAGCATGTGGAGCAGATGAGAGAAAGAATAAACGTTATTATTCCCATTGTGAAAGAAAACCTGGAGAAAGCCCAGGTTCAACATAAACAAATGTATAATTGCAAGAGAATTTCAGCCTGGGGATAAAGTACTGGTCTTAGTTCCAACCCCAGAATGTACAGTAAATTCTTGGCTTCCTGGCAGGGGCCTTATGAGTTGGTGGGAAAAGTGGGTCCGGTCAACTATAAGGTCAAGCAACATGACAGAAGACGGCAGCATCAAATCTACCACATCAATTTATTGAAGAAATGGCATGGTACCGAAGTTCTGCTCACCCACTTCTCCCCTGACCCTTTGAAAGAAGAAATGGGTGCTGTAGCCATGGGAGACCTGGCTCCGGCTCAGAAGCAGGAATTACAAGAATTCCTATCGCAAAACAAAGACGTTTTTTCTTTGGTAAGGTAAGACTACCCCCGTATCATTTACCTGAAGCCAAAAGGAAATGAATTAAAGAAGAGGTGGAAAAAAATGCTAGAATGGGAATAATAGAGGAATCCCATAGCGACTGGGCTAGCCCAATAGTTTTGATCCCCAAGCCCGATGGAACTATTCAATTTTGTAACAATTTCAAAAGGTTAAATGAGATCTCGCTGTTTGATGCATACCCCATGCCCTGTATAGATGAACTAATCGAGTGATTAGGTAAAGCCTGATACATCAGTACCCTTGATCTTACAAAGGGATATTGGCAAGTGCCGCTGGCCGAAGAAGAAAAAGTCAAGACCGCTTTTGCCACACCTGAGGGGCTATATCAGTATAGGGTTTGCATGGCGCTCCAGCAACGTTTCAAAGGTTAATGGACCAAATACTGAGACCGTATTGTGATTTTGCAGCTGCCTACTTGGATGACGTCGTAATCCATAGCACGACATGGGAACAACATCTACTGTACAATGCCTGGAAGCAGTGACTGGAACTTTGCAAGCAGCAGGATTAACAGCCAATCCAAATAAATGTTGTCTGGGGGCCCGGGAAGCCAATTATCTTGGTTATATGATCGGGAGAGGATTGATCTTGCCCCAAGATCAGAAGGTAAAGTTAATTAAAAACTGGCCCAAACCTTCTACAAATAAGGAAATCCGAACATTTTTGGGACTTGCGAGTTATTATCGACGTTTCATTCCAGGGTTTGCCTCCATTGCCGCCCCTCTGCACGATTTAACAAAGACGAGTTGTCCGGAAAAAATAAAATGGACTGAATTGGAAGAGAGGGCCTTTCAAGACAAAAACAACTCTCTTCTCAACCCGTCTTACAAGTACCGGACTTTAATAAACCTTTCATGGTACAAACTGATGCTTCTGACACTGGAATTGGAGCCATACTCTCGCAAGAAATTGATGGACTGGAGCATCCTATTTTATTTATTAGTCGCAAGTTAAATCCTGCAGAAAAACACTATTCTATGATAGAAAAAGAATGTCTAGCAATAAAATGGGCCCTTGACTATTTAAGGTATTATTTATTGGGAAAACGGTTTATATTGTATACAGATCATGCGCCATTAACCTGGATGTTACAAAATATAGATACAAATTATAGAACTACACGATTGGGTCTTAGTCTTCAAAGGTTTCAATTCCGAACGGTATATTGACCCGGAAGGAAGCAAGGGAATGTAGATGCCCTCTCCCGAATGCACTGTTTATTTTTTTCTAGACCGCCCAAGGACGGGGCTGATCTCAGGGGGAGGGAATGTAAGAGGACCAGGGGAAGGGTCATTTATAACCAGTATTTCCAGAACGAAACACTTAATATACTTGATATAGACCTGAGCAAGATGGCCACCAAGGAGAACCAGCTGACCCGCTTTTGGAAAAGGCCTATGCAGCGAAACAATGAGACACAGCTGAACTACATCAGGAAACAAAATATAAATGCCCCAGAAGTGGTGAGCCAGTACGGAAGCCAATAAGGTGAATGCGTTTTGGAGGAAGAAGAGGATTAGGATTGTGGTTGAAAGGATTAAGGAATAACGGACTACGGCTTACAGATTATGACTTGGTTACAGTACGGATTTGTGTGGACATACGGACTTTGGAATTTGGATTGTTTAAGGATACGGGCAATGGATTACGGATCTGAATTCGAAAACAAACGGACAAAGAAATGGAGAAGATCAGTGTGGTGTGAGTAACATCCCTTTTACACCTGCTTTTGCCCCGGTGACACCACACAATATATAATAATATTTTCTTTAAATGAAAATACAGTTTATATCAGTTTTAAAGTTTTAATTCCATCCGTACTTGTGTAACCTTTTCAATAAATATTAAACTGTAACAGTACTACTACATTTTCCTCAATACTGAAGAAATTACTAGTCCATTATTACCCACTAAAAGTATAATCTTCATAGCTTGTGGTTTTCCCAGGGGTCAGTTTAGTCTCTCTCCTCATTATCAACTGGATTTAAGTTTTGCAATTTTCCCCTAGTGACCAGTCTTGAAGATTATAGCAAATATGAGAACTAAAATATACCACTAAATGGAGAAAATTCAACTTTGTTTACGGATCTAACACAACCTAACTAAAAATGAGAGCTGCATTTTTGGCTCAGTTCATCGTAAAAAGATACAGCATGAATCCAGGCTTAGATGTGGACTCACTGCCAGTTGGCATTGCACAAAATTCTAAAAAAAGAAGTGCTCTACAGAGGTGTTGACACCACTGAGAAAATAGAAAAAGTCCTTAAACTCAGAAGCTGAGTATTCTTTAGCACAGTGAAAAAAAAAGAATTGATTGAAGCATGCTTTTTGAATCCATACAAAGCAAATGAAGACCTATTCCTAAAACACTTTTAAAGTCAGAAAGCATCACAGTGTAAAAGCCAGTGTATTGTGTAAAGGGACATTCAATTTATAAACCACCTCAACTTAATACATCCAGATTCTTAACAAAATAAGTAGCCTATAACCCCATTGAACTGGCTTTTATCCTTCTCTGTTTAATAAAAAATAGCAGACACTGTGCTTAACCAGCCTTTTCCTCTCCTTACTTACTTGCAGAAAGAGGTACACTTGCAACATTTGCTAATGAATTTCAGCTGAGCAAAGTGACACTCCCTTTGTGGGAGATTTACAATAAATTAGCTTGTGTTTTGTGTGTGTTAATTAAGTGGTGTGAAACTCTGACAAGAACCCACTCAGTAGCTCTCTGATGCTTTCTGTCCTAAAGCCAGCTTCGCTTCCTTCACAAATTCTTCTCAGTGGCTTGCCGTTCGTTAGGTTGATGAGTAGCTATTCCCTTCCCAGGAGTTTTATATCTATCCTTCCATTTTATAAACACTTTATCAATTACTGGAGTCAGCTGTCGCCTATCTTGGCAAGCAATGGGCGCAAGGCCTACACAGGTTCCCCGTCCATCTCAGGGCACACACAGACACAGACATGCACACATTTACACCAGGGCCAAATATTATAGAAGCCAATAAACCTTAGGACTGTAGTTGGAAACCAGAGCCTCTGCAGAAAACCACACAGGGAAAAGAGACACTCTACACAGATAACACGCCAGGAATTAAACCCAGGACCCCAGCATTGCACACCAAGCCACCCTTTTAGGTTTTCTGACACCCTCTGTTTATGTCATCATTTGAATTATTTTTTTATCAATGTTGACCTTTCACCAGTGATTGTGTAATTATTTCATCTCTTTATTTTTGTGCTATACATAGCTTTCATGATGGCTAAGCGTTTTCTGTGGGCAGTTCTGGTCGTTCAGCATGTTTTGCTTATAAATATTTCAAAATTAGTTTTTTCTTCATGGTAATCCAAATGCTGTGCTTTGTTATAAGCATAATAATTAGCCAGAAATAGCTGCACACACAGCAGGAAAGGAAGAGATGCTAGAGGCTACAGAGGCAGTGTGACTGGAAAATGTTTCCAAGCCTCTGGGAGGACTGAGATCAGAAATGAGCTGTGATGAAACTTCCTCTTCCTTGGACAAACTATAATTTAATTCACCAATTGTGAGGAAGCATTCAAGGCAATGTCTCCACCGCTTCAAGTATAATTTAGAAGTTACATCCCTTCTGAAAATATGACCCACCTCCACCTGCATCTGATACAGTATGTCACACGAATTCTGAGTGCTGAAAAGCTGTAGCAGATTCAGAATATTTCTCAGCGTGCTATTGTGTAAAAATTGTGACATTACAAGAAGCGCAAAGCCTCTGCTGCATCAGCAGCTGATCTGGCCAACATGTCGGTTCAGGTGACCTCAAGGACTTACAGGTCTGGTACTGTATCTGTGCAAATGAAACAAGGAAGTGCAATGACCTGCTGCATGATCACCTTTGTGTCACGATCGTCATCCCTCCTCTAGAGGGCGCTCCGACCCTTTTTGTATTTTAGTTTCATTACCATGTTCACCTGCCCCTTGTTCCTCGTATATTATTTAAACCTCATGCCTCTGAAGCTCAGGGCTCTGCATTGGAAGACGGACGCCCAAAGGCCCGCCTAGCATCGTTCCAGTCGCCCCATATCCGCAGTTTGAGGGCACAGATTTCTGAACGGCGTCCTGACCAGCTGACTCCAGGGCACGGAGCACCTGGCCTCGTCACTCCGTTTTTAACGTCCTTATTCCTGTTCCTGCTTTTATTCGTGTCTTGTTGTGGATGGATCACCTGGTATTGGATTTCGGACTGCGCCCTGATTTCCCTTTTGGACAGTTCTGGACTTGTTTGCCTGCGCTCCCCCTTGCACCTGGATCACTGTTGGCACTGCCCCTGTTCGCCATTCGTCACTGTGTTTCCCTGTAACCCTTCACGTCACTTCCGAAATTATACCGTCTGCACAGGGTCCTAAACTACGCACTTCACGGGAGTCAGGACTGGCTCCCGTTACACTTTGAACATCTTATGGAGTCAGTACCTTAATATTTTGTAGCTGCAATTGCTGTTAGAGGTGGACTGACCATCCATTAGGGTTATTCACACTAATACCTTTGATACAGTAAGATAAAAATCCAAGAGTATGAGAAAGTGTACAAAAGTTTCGTCTTGTTTATTTATGTGAAAAGTGTTTCGTCTTGTTTATTTATGTGGTAATACTGTATCTCGATGTCCAAGAATTACATCAAGCCACTTCTTAAAGCATGTCATAGGTTGCTTCAGTGGTGTGAAGAACTATGGCCTTGTACTGTATCATCTTGTTGATTTTAAAGATGCTGGTACATACTGTATCCTTCAGGATTTCAAACCTTATATCATCTCCCTTAATGGAAAAAAAAAAAGAAACTGAATATGAATATTAATATTACTTGGGTACCCGAAACAAACTTTCAAGCCATGGTTTAACAGCAGCAAGTTCATTAATATACATATTAGAAATCAGATTATGAATAACAAGAAATTTGGATCAAGTTTAAAGAAAGCAACTCCGTGTTAAAATAAATGAAAAATATGATCTGGAAGGCTACAAGCATATAACAGGAAAATGAGTGGTATGGTTCTGGTAGCAAAGTGGTTGTCTGTGTACAGAGCTGATTTACAGTAATTTGTCTGAGTAAATCTTGACATCAAAAGGATGTTTTACAGTTTTATAATTATGTATAAATGCAATCTTAATCAGATTATTTATGTTCCTCCTTCAGTGAACCCCAACACAATCAAGCTTTGCAATCTACTGAGATAATACAACATTCCTTACTGTTTCCACAATGAGGAGAGAGCAAAAGGGGTGATGTTTCTCAAACATCGCCTTCTGACCTCAAGAATAACTAATCCAAGGTTATTACAATTTCCTCCAGCTTGCCTGATAATAAATGTTAACAGCCTGAATGCTAACAACCTCATTTCTCTCTTAGAAAAGGGGATTTGACTTACTGTAGCTTGTCTTTCTGGAAAAATAATAACAACAGTTATCACAGTCCTAGAGGGGAAATAAAGCAGAAAATATCACGATTTAATAGCCAGAGAAACTATTCATGACATTTTTAGCACCAGCACAAGGCTCTGTATGTGTGTGCACTGTCTGATCAGGTATAAAAGGTGAGTTCCTGATTGTTAACCTCTGACTGGACAGTTTTTTTGTCTGTATCCTCAACAAAACTGCTCTGAAGCTGATCTAAAGAATAATTAAGGAATCAACACAGTAATTTCTGACAAATTATAAAACGGCCTCTAATAATAAGGGGCAATGAGAGCTATGAGATGTGTGTACAGTAATAACAGCAATTAACTACAATAAGCCAATATTTCGTCTGACAAACATGGAACCTGGAATGACTCTCACGTATACACACCTTTGTGTTTTTTAGTATATTTTAAAATGTTCATCTGTAAAAACTAGTAAAACTGTCACCTTTCGCAATCAAAAACTGAATACACTTTTTTTCAGGAATTTCTTCTCAATACTTCTGGTTGTCTTCTGCATTATTTTGTCTTGTCTTTATACATGTTTACACAAATACAAGAAGGTTATCTGCACCTCATGTTAAAATTTTAAACTGAGAGTAAAATACATTATGCATTGATAATCAAATTCCATATTTTCAACTTAAAAGGTTGCAGACTTTTTCTGTTTTCATAAAAACCTACCTGACCACATAACTTATACGGTACATACTGTACATGTAATACTAAGAGCAATCGTCGACATACAGTATGACTATGTAAACTTGTAAGCTCTATAAACTTCAAACATTGCATCAATTGCATCTTTTTTTAAAATAAAATACAGAACCAAAGGTAACTTGCAATATAATCCACTTCTAAGGTTTGCATATCCTTGACCTGTTTTTTTTAACATTTCCCTCATCTCTAGCCATCACTAATTGAAACAATTCATTATTGCAAACTACCATTAGAATGACAAAACCTAAACATTCTACCCACAGAGACAGCATGTTATGTCTCCAAGGTTAGGTCACTAATAAATGACCTATCAAGAAGGTTGTTCATTCATCACATAGTTATTTTTTCTTGATCTTAAATGTCTGTGCCTGTGTTACTCATCATTTTTCTAAATGACATTTAATTACATGTCATTCTCTGTTTTAAAAAATGTTTTTTTCAGCTTTGACTGTTCTGCTGATAGAGCTTTTAGTAATCCGTCCAACGTTTCAATCAAATCCAAAAATATATTTTCAGGTTTAGGCACAACAGTCTTCTATAAATAGGATAAACCAGGAGAAATGGAATAAATAATGCAGAATATAGAAAGCTTTTGAAATCAGCTTTACAGCATGATCATCAGAAAGACAATAATTCATTTACTTACAAATTGGATCACTCTGTCAATAACTGTTTTTTTTTTATATTTGAACAATACCAGCACTTCATAAATCTACAGTATGAATGATACTATATATCACACAGTACAGTATACCAAAGATCAACAGTCAATTAAAGAAAAAGAAAAAATGTCCAGGTATTTTCTCATAAATTGTTCATTGAGAATGTTTGCTCTGTAGTCCATACTAGATCTTTATTCTAGACGTCTGTACTTGAACAGATAAGCCATTAAATTGGTGACAACAATTTGCTTTCTTTGTCATCCAAAATGGCAGCCTGATCCATGTTTAAGAAAACTCTAAACTGCCACACTAAATGACACATGTCATTTAAAACAAAACATGTCAGAGGTCATACAAGCCACATTTTTTTTTTTTTATGTGGGCTGCAATATATAGTTAGATGGTTTACATGAAACATGTCAATTCAAATAACTTTGGAGGCTGGGGGCTTTTCCATTGAAGAATTTGGGAGCTTTTTTTCTGTTTAAAATGGCATTAGTCAAAATCACCATACTGTATATTAAATATATTTGCCATATTGAAAACCTTATGTGTTAAATTTAGGTAATTTTAAGATTTTATTTATCCTCTCATTGGTTCCCCTACACAATTGTTAGTTCTTAATCTGAGTATACTGTATGTACCTGTATGCACTATAATATGTATACAGACATGAATACTGTATATACATACAGTACAAAATACCTATAAAATGTCTAATGACAATTCAGTCAAGAAAGACTAAAACTGTTTGTGTCCAACAGTAGCACAAACGCTGGTGGAATCTGCAGTAACTTTACAATAAAACTGCAATAGCTTTATTGGAATTTGAGCCAGCTACTAGATTGCAGAACAACACAGATTTTTTTTTTACACCACTGAATATGGTTTTCATTTCTCTATATTAAATCTTCCATCATCTTTTCAGAAACTGTCCATAATCTTTGAACCAGCAGAATGAAATATAATTAAGATTCCAACTAAAATTAAACTGAGCTCTTTCACCGAAATCATCCATGGTGATTGCAAGCATTTATTGATTATTCTGAGCTACCCACCCCTGAGCTTAAATGATTTTTAAATGGGTTATTAGCTGCCAATAAAAAAGAAACTCAATTAAAATAGTGGAAAAAATGTATTACCCCTTCCATGGATGAATGGCTGCTTTCTTTTTCATGACAGAAGAGCCTGGAGAGATTAGCTTGTAAGTTAAGAGATATTTTATATAACTGAGCTACTGTACAGTGCAGCAGTGTATTCAATGGCACAAGAACTGTGCACGTCTTTTGCAAGTTACAGTTTATTAAGTTGAGATGTATTAAATGTGCACTGTTCTAACCTAATTCGTGAAAGCCATTTTGATTTCACAATCAATATGTTTGAACAATTCAATTATAAACCAATATGCATTTCTGTGTATTTCAGCAGTACTTCTTTTAAGTTTAATTTCATTGGCTATCAGAAGCTAAGCAAGACTTGACTATGTCAGCACATGGAGTCATCTTATACTGCAAAGGAACAAGTAATAGGTTTATTCCATGCTGAAAAGAGAAGAAAGAAAACGCAACGTTTCAGGCGTGGAGCCTTTTTAGCATGGAATAAACCTATTACTTGTTCCTTTGCAGCCTATGCTTGCTGACGCAGCTACCCACCTGAACTATCTTGTACTGTATACGGTACCTTAAATACAAGGTTGCTGCTGGAATTGGTATTTGTTGACCACCAAGCAGCTCTCTACCTTGCTGACCAGAGATTCCAGAAAGTGCCCTGTGTAGAATAAAGCACGGGTGGCTAACTAGGGCTTAAGGAATCCACAACAGATTTTCCAGGTTATTCTTAAATCATTATTGCCTACACACTCATTACAGTTTCATTTACCTAAACTTAATTTACCAATCTAAATGATGAAATATAAAAGGGAAAGAAAAATGGTCTGTTTTGTCCAACGATCCTATTTTTAACAATATGAGGTAATATGAGGGGAACCCTTAACCTATTATTATGAGGGGACCTCCATTTTGTCACTAGTGTCTTATTCATCCAAAAATCTCATCCAGTTGTATCCTGATGGTTCTCAGTACACTGATTTCCTCCTTGTAACTGCCAGTCACACCATAATATTCTCATTACACTGTTGAACACAACAAGATCCAGTGGGTCAGTTTTCAACACCTTTCAGGAGTTATTTAGGATTTCGGACACAGCATTTAGGATTACAATTTCAGAAATGTCCTAAAATATATATAATTTTTAGTAATCTAATATTTATTTTTTTCTGAATAAATCCTCCAATAAATACAAGCATTCAATAAAAAAAAACTTAGTACAGTACATCATAAAATACTCTCTAGTCTGTTTATTGCACCAGAAACACAACTGGCTATAAAGGAGATTGGATAAAATAAGAAATGTAAAACTGAAAGGCTGAAAAAATGGCATCTGTAATTATTGTACAGAAAGAATTTTCATTGTGTGAAACAATAATTAAGACTTTCTGCTCAATCTGAAACATGAGCTTGCAAATGACAGTAGTATTTTAGAAATATATTACTGTATATTACAGGAAGAACATGAAAACATTTCATACCTTGATATAACCATGAGATTCCTTTTTTTGGGATCATCATGGTTTTGACATTTGACGGTCAGTGCATAATCTTCCAGGCAGATGAGATCAGGATCATTAGCTTTTGTTGTTAAAGGGAAATGGGTCGTCATACCACAGTACCAAAGAATAGCCATGTGTCTGGTAGAGCCGGTCACACTGATAATGTTATTGGTTTTGTCCAGGGTTAACATTAGTCATATTAAGAAGTTTTTCATCAATAAGCATTTATCAAACTACCATAAGAACACAGGAATAGCTACAAATGAGAGGAAGCTATTCAGCCTATCTTAAATCTTCTGGCAGTTTGTAGCTTATAAGGTTGGAAAGCAAGGACTGGAATACAGAGATGAATATGGAAAACAGCAAATAAAGTGCCTGAAACTGTTTTTTAATGGATGCACAGGTTTGATTTAGAAATTGTGAGAGACAGATATAGAAGGTCTCTGTAAGATCTCTGAATTTTAATCAAAAGCAAATTTATACTGAGATAAAAAAGAGGTTCCATTGTCACAGAATAGACGTACTGTACTGTACAATAATTTTTTGTCAGACTTTTTTTATTTTTTATGAACTTTAAAATTTGGTGATGGATGTCTACAAATATTTACTAACTGTAAAACCAGCTGCTTTTGAGAATCTAATTTTTATGTTCATGTTTTAATACATACAGGAATCCAGATCCATTCGGTTTTAATATCATGCCTTATTACTATACATTATGCTTTGTAAGTACATTATTATTATCAGCATCTGCTAAATTATGCATTCCAATTTTGTGTCAAAAAGAGCAATTCGGTGTATTGTAAATCTGCCAGCTGTGAATATCTTTAATTTGACATTGAAGTCACATGCAGTATGATTCCATGTTTGAGGTTTTACACCCTTAATATTGTATCATTTGCCATAAGCAAGCAGAATACAAAATTCTTTTCTAGGGTCGTGACATCACCATCTATAGTTGGTGCCTATAGTGAGAAACTGGAACACAGCTTTGGAAGAGAGTGTGGACAGTCCTCTTTCCTTTCACACTGGCACATCATACTTGACAACACAATGTTGAAGGTACAAAACTATAGCAGTAATGTTGTTGATTAACAACAATATGTTGTTGGGATGCGTATAGATATATATTCCAAATTCTAAAATATCTTAATGCCCTTTGTAGCAATAAGGCATATTATTTCACTAAGAATCATGTGTTATTAAGATTTCTAATAACCTTCTGTGCCTTGAGCATGCAGATTGGTGTCCTTTTGTGTAAGTTCAAAAGAACATGGCTAAGAGGCTCCTCTGATAACACACATCATAAAGCTGAGCCACCTAATGATCTACTGTATATGCTTGATTTTGTAGTCTGTTTCTCGCCAAGACAATGGGTCCAAGGTCGGTGTTAATCACCCAAAGGAAGATACATCAATATGGGAACTGCAAGGTGGATAGCAGGAATATACTTAATAACATCCAGACATATCACCAACTGTAATGTCACACCTTAAAATCTAGTATCCAACTCATTTTTCTTTGGTTAACTCACTGGCACCTCTTCTCTCTCCAACTGGCAATCCTAACTTTTGTAAACATCTGACTGCAAGCGGTCTGAGAGTGAGTCAGTAAAGTACTGAATTTTGCTCCACATATTCTTTGTGCAAAAAAGAAGAATTTTTGTCTTCACTAACCCACTGTTAGTTTAGCCTTATTAATAAAGTAACCCAGTTAGACATAGTCTTAGTTCTTTTCGTCTACATACTGGACATCAGCACCAAATTAAGCACCAAGCTGTAGCCAGGATGAACTGAGTTCTTTGTGTGCCTACCATGCAGCTGGATCCAAGAAGACAACTGCCCTCACTCTGGAACAGGATACTCCTTGCACAGAGCAAGAAGCTACCATCTCGGACCATGGCCAACCCAGTCCAGCTCAGTCGTCTCGGTGGGAACTTTGAACTCAATGGAAGTTTAGCCAATGGATCTTTGAGTAAAACTTCTTTATTCATATAATTATTTTGAGAATTGAACTATTGTTCCAAGGGTGTTTGATATTTAGTTCATGATAGTAAATATATATCTGAGAATATGAATGTGATGTAATTATGTGAGATATTATACAATATATAATAAAATCTACGAGGGTACACCATAACACATGTTATAGTCAATGTATTTTTAACTTTCTCCTTGTAATTCAGGTAATTCCTTGCAATCTGGACAGTTGTATCACAGCAGATATATTCTATTAAGTTTGTTGTTTTGCTTGTTTTTGTAGTTATATAAATAAATATAGAATCCATGTGCGAGACTGTAAATTAATACATCTGATTGATTCCTTATGACCGGTATAAGTTGACGCCATGACTGAGGGGCGGAACCACCGGTGTGAGTTTAGCGAAAACTGAAAATAATACAAAAAAGGGAAAAAACAAGAACAAAAAAAGGAAGAAAAAAAATGCCCTGCTGTGCACCGCAACATCCAAGCTAGGGATAAGAACCACTTAGTGACCAGACAGGACTTTCCTTATTTGACGGAGTCCAGTCTGAAACAGGAGGGAGCTCAAAACAAAACAAAATAAAAATCGAACGTGTGAAAAGGGCCAGCCTGCCCCGGTAGAGAACAGAAAAAGGAAATAAAAGTGCCGATAAAACGGCAGCCTCACGTTCAGACACAATACCCTCCAGGGCTGTTGGTGGAAGCTCCTCCCCTTCTGGGGGTCGCCCTGCTCGGCACTTCAGAGGGTGTTAAGTATATTTTTAAAGCGTCCTCACAGCTGTGTTAATCAGCCAGTTTAGCTGTGGCTACTGAGACAATGCTTCGCCCTTCATCCACACTGAACATGCTCCTGCGTAATGCCACACTATTTTCTAACCACTTCTTCCAATTCAGGATTGCTGGGCACCCGGAGCCTATCCCAACAAGTAATGAGTGCAAGGCAGGGTACATCCTTGAAGGGATCCCAGTCCACCACAGAGCACATACAGACACTAACACACTTGCACCAGGGCCACTATTCCCAGAAGCCAATTAGTATGTCTACCCCTTAGTATGTCTTTGGACTGTGGGAGGAGCCCACTAGGAAATTAGAACTGGAGCACCACGAGGAAACCTACATGAGCATGGGGAGAACACACTCCGCTCCACACAGACGGCACCGCAGGTCCACATTTGAACCCAGGGCCTCAGAGCTGCGAGGCAGCAATGCTGACCAATGTGCCACCATGCCAACCAAAATATCTTTATATAAAGTGCAATAATTTACAAGATTATACAACATATTGAAATGTGTCTATGCAATATTAGAATCAATTAAACATTATAATACTGAAACAAACTTCCTGCCCATCCCTGTGTTTTCTGCACTGTTCTACACTTGAGACCGGAGAATATCTATTTTCAGGGTAAAGCACAATACATTTACTTACTCGACTAAGCTGCTTACCACTTTAAATAGCCATAATAAAAGAATACAAATTGGAGTTCCACAAATCATTTAATTTGCAGATTAAAAGCAACAAGCTGCGTCTGGCTTGTCAGATTTGGAGTGTGCGTGTCGCTGTGACGGCAGGAGACAGTGTTTTAATCAGACCCCCCCTGGGAGATAGAGCGACTGCACAGGGTAAGCCAGTCTTGTTTACAATGGATGCTCTCAGAAACCATTACAGATACTTGAAAAAGAACTGCCACTGTACTTTCTGAAAATGGATTAAAATCAATACTGAGGATATTTTAAAGTACTGTGTTTTCAAACATGATACCATATAACTTGGTTTAAAAAGGACACATGCTTTTTTAGAATGCTCTTTAGTGCTGTGGTATACAAATCCTAAACGTCCTACTTCCTTGAGAAATAATGGAGTGAGCATCAAGAGAAACGGACCATTTTATTTATTCATGCATATTTTAAGAAAGTCAAAGTATACCAATTCCAAATATTTATTAAATGTTTAGGGTGCCATTTTGTATAATTGATCATCTGTGACTGACTCACTCAAGTGATTTTGTTGCACAAGCAATAAATCATATCATTAGTAAAAGAGTTATTTAAGCATAAGTGAGATGATATCATATGTTAAATGTCAGGACTTGAAAATCAATAAAAGAAAAAAGCAGAAATATTCCAACATGCAATGTCATTATAAGAAAACATTCATGTCACTGGTACAGTATGTTGGATTAACACCTCAGGTGGTCTCTACAGCAGTGGAGCCAAGTCCTCTTTAGTGATGAATCAAGGTATTATGTCAATCAAACAGGACATCCGTGAATACAGCACAGATGTACAGGGTGACATGTTAATGCAATCGGTATGGAGGTCCATGTGTGATGGTCTGAGCCACTACAGAAATCAATCAATTGCCTATTCAAAGAAGCCTTTAAAACTGAGAAAAGAAGTTGAAGACTAATGAAAACAGGCTCACAACAAACCTTTTGAAAAGTTTCCACCAAGGGAATATGACATACAGTACATACAGTAGATCACCTGTTTCTTCAGTACACACACAGTTCAGAGGACTCTAGACAATAATGACTCTGTTCATAACTGTTATGCAATGAGCACAGGTTCATTACTGTACTGAACAACAAATGACACAGTAATGGATGCAGTCTAGCCTGTGTAGTATCTCAGAACTTCACATGCTCTCAATTTTGCTGTAGCTATAAAAATGGGATGAGGTGAAGAGGGGCCGTGATTTAATTATGAGATATTGCAATAAAGCGTGTGTTGTTAAAAACAGGCATCTACTGTAATTCCTAGCCATTTACTACGATGAAAGGTGCAGAATATGGGGGATATTGTATGCAAATGCAGGGAGTGAAATAATAGTTTGCTCTTTACCCACTCACTGTTAGTTTCATTGCAGCCTGAAGTTAAAGGACTTTCACTTGAAGAATAGGATTGGATCATACAGTACATAGGCTGCACATCAAGTATTAGAAAACCTTGTGGAATGCAGGGCCATGTCAATCCTTTTCTCACTTCTCGGCAGGGTTTCTTAACAGTCTGGGCTGGAGAGTACGCAATTTTACTTGCCCAAAGCAGTGTTTCCATTTCCACTTTGTGCTTTGATCAAGAGCTCTCTAAATAAAAATGTACTTGAAAATGTATTTTCCTGGCCATGTTTTCAAATGGATCAGTAGCTGTTCTTTGTTTTTTTTAAGCAGTGTGATTAAAATCCTCACTTCTTGTCTGAAAGTAATGTGTTGGAAAGACTTGTCATGACTGTGAGACCAAAATGCAGCATCTGGAAAGCTTGGAAATAATTGGTAGACACTTTAGATAAAAGGCTGTTTCTGATTAAGTGAGTGTGAGTGTGAAACTATCACACAGAAATACAGAAGAATTCAATGCATCAGGAATTAAGGTTCACCAATTTGTTAAAGATCAATTATAATTCCCTTGATTAACTTTTTCGTCTCTCATCTTTGTTTGAAACTGTCACTAGTTTGTTAAAGGTTTTCCCTATTAACTGCCTTGAATGCAAGGCAGTTAAAACTAGAAGAAGCAAAATTCTGCTTCACTTTATATGCAGTTACTTCAATGCTGTTTTCTTCAAATGTTAGTTTAATTAAAACCAATATAGTCATATTTAATCTCAATTCAAACAATATCACTAAACACCAAAATGCCAATAGGCTACTTTTTTGTTGTACAAATATTAGACATACCGTATATGCATGGTTTAAAAGACGGTTTATTAACAAAAAAGTAAAACATGGACAAATGTTATTTATCTGCAAGTGATTTCCAGCTATTTTAAACTGTGCATCAAGTCAGGCATGTACAGTACCTGAATGTACCTGTAAAAACTATGCTGTGTTTGACTCCTCTGTCTATGTAGTGGGACAGAAAAACAGAATAAAAAATGCAGCATGGAGATAAACACTTAAACACCTTTGTGCTGACAGAAGCATGTGTGTGGCATGTACTGTGCCTTAGACCTATTCAGAAGAATGATGTGCTCCTAGACATCCAACCAAACTCTTAACAGTACACACATCAGACTGTAGTCCTCAAACCAACCACTTTGAGGTTGATTGTAAAGTATTCTTACTTTATAATCAAGCATATTTTGGTCTGTGTTTTTAAAATTTGCCTGCCATCAGTCCTTTGCAAAGTATAGAGCTTGTGTAAGACAGAGGTGAGCATCCTAGTCCATTTAAAGCTTCAAAACTGACAACAAAACCCAACAACACAATTACCATGGAACTGAAAAGATAAGTATGTTGTATGCTTTTTAGTAACCTTTTTGTGGTCACCTTTTTTTAAATGCCTCTAGCTTAAGTAAAATGGAAGGTTTATTTTGGGAGGATCTTTGGGGCCATTCTATCTATGCCTTGCAATTGGCCCTTGAGCAAGGTTTACCAAACACCTGCTTAAGCATTGTAATGAATGCTGTGTATCTAAAGTAACACTGAGCAAGGGAATAATGAATTTATTCGCCCATCAGGGTATGCCGCAAAATACCTCGCCCATATTGAATGGCTGCATCTGTAGTTCAGGTGGGTACAGTAGCTGCGTCAGCATGCCTAGGCTGCAAAGGAACAAGTAATAGGTTTATTCCATGCTGAAAAGAGAAGATAGAAAACACAACATTTCGGCTGTGGAGCCTTTACACCCGAAGAAGGCTACACAACCGAAACGCTGTGTTTTCTTTCTTCTCTTTTCAGCATGGAATAAACCTATTACTTGTTCTTTTGATGGAATAATATACTGTATGAGGTGTGCTTGGGAGTCAATCTCTCAAGTTACAGTATATTTGGAAAATAAATGGCAGTACATGTTTCAGTGTCAGTCATCCTCAGGCAAATCAATTTTGATCTGATCATTACTGATCGGAGTCAGTGGGCAGGATGGATGCTCTTTCAGTTTCACTCTCAATCTGCCTGATGGTTAGTGAATGTGGCTCCAAAGGATACCTAGGGACATAAAGGACTGCTCAGCACAGGGCTGAGACTGCCAGCCGAATTGCAAGGCACTAGTCTGAAGAGCAATTAGTCTATACACAGACTGTATGCACCCTGTAGAGCTCGCTGCAGTATGTATGTGTGAATACTGCAGACCTGTCCTCAAGTGGAATTTGATCATGATTGCCCACAGGCACCAACAGTCTCAGAGTCACATGGCATCCCTCCTCTCTCTGTGCCAAGTGTCCAGGTCATCTGCTCAGAGAGACTGCAACACTAACTAGGTCCAAAGGGAGTGATGTCAACGTACTGTAACTGCTGTTTCAGTTTCAGTGCCACCATTACATCTGGGTAATAAGTCCAGATGCTGTGATTAAATTACAGTGAAATTATAGCAACAAATATACCGTAACTACATTAGTACATACTTTGTGTGTTTGTTTATCTTAATTATTTTATCCATGTGAATATTATTTGTATCTATATCTTTATCGTGTTGCCTTTATCTCTTTTAATACAGGGTCAATACAGGTTATTCTGTATAACAAAGACAAGGCGTGTCAGGAAAAAGCTGGAAAGCCATGCTGTTGAAGGTAATTCTGAACAGAAACAACTAGACAATAACTGTGGGTCAATCAGCTCATACAGCAGTAACCCAACATGCAAGATGCACTAATTGGTCTCCTCCAATTAATTTTCTTAAATACTTAAGGATGGTAAATAGTAAGAGTATGAAATGAAAGCACTTATCTTGATATATGTGTTTGAATGGTTATAAAAACATGGTTATTTGAGTACTGCATACATGTACACACAAAATGACTTTAAAATGTCCTGATTAGAAGACTTCTGTTGACAAGTAGTGCTTCTTACCTACCGCATGAGCCTATGTAAAAATGTTTTACAACTGACTTCACACATTTTGAAAGCCTGAATAGAGACTCCATCCAAAACTAAAATGCACTCAAATCTGTAACACACTTGTGCTCAGCTTGATCCTTACACTGTCTGCAAGACTTGCAAATGCAATAGATCTCTGGACCCCAGAGTTTCAGCTCCACTGAACTTGATTAAAACAGCAGTTTTGTAAATATGTTATGAGTTCCTTTGTTAAAATAAATGTGTACAAAATATGAAGCTCTGCCTTGCGGAGCTGAATGAAACATTTTCTCACTTGTTTGAGGCGGGGTGATTTGGTGTAGAGAGAAAGCAAACATGTCTGGCAACATTAAAGGAAAGATTTCAGGAAGCAGAAACATCATTAGCCATTTCAAGTGAATACAAATAGAACCAGACAGCCTCTCAATCACAAACTGTCTATTCCAAAAGGGCCTTGCCAAAAAGTTGTATACACTTCTGCTGATAATGCAATTACATCTTGGATTAGTATAGCTATTGCCTCTACACTATTGCTGACAAGTAGGTGTATTGGAAATGCTGTAATTTGTACAATGGTAATACTTATTTTAACAGTAGTGGAATTAAAAAGTCCAGAATTCTATCATTCATCCATGTTATTTTTCAAGATCCATACAGGTTGACTGATGGACTGAATTTCAACTTGTCAGACTTATCTGCCCTTTTAATCATCTTATTTTTCAAAATGCATATTTCTTAATTATGAACATAGTGACACAATATATTGTTTATGTTTCTGATTTATGGGTGAATGCATTGACTCTTAAAGACTTTGAGACAAATTTGAAATTGTGTGGAACGTGTCATGAAAAGACCATCACTGTAATAAAATGAATAATCGTGGTCTTGTGTTGTCCTAAGATTTAAATTGAAAAAGCAGTAATCTATTACATTCCTTTTTCTTGAGCATTGTAGGACAGCACACACAGTATCTGAAAGTGTCTCTCTTCATGCTGCTACTATATATAAAAGAGGACAAGGCTTTCTGATATTTTTATCAGGCCAGTGAATAAAAAATTAAAACTGAAAACAGGACAGAAGGATGGATAAATAGCTAGGTCAGCAGAATACATGTGTTAATTTTGAATAACGTCTTTATAATAAGAAGAATAAGAAATAAATAATTGAATGATATTTATTTCTTTATTTCTTGCATGACACTGCATCTCAAGGTGCATTCTAATAAAAGGATAGAGACAGGTATACACAACTGAATACAGTAAATCATACAAGATTAAAAGGTACACAAAGGTACACAAAATTGAGTTTTAAGGCAGGACATGAAAGTGCTGACTGATTTGCAAAATCTGTTATGGGCTGGGAGATCACTCTGGTTTCAGTGAAGATTTGAGTATAAGCTATAAAGCTCGACTTTCAATTGATGTTTCAAAAACAAATTAATCTTAAATAAACCTGATTGCTCTTTTGTGCATTTTAAAAACACCCTATTCAAATTTTTTGTTACATGTGTTTGCATAAATGTACTTTACAACTTAAAACTTGTTTATGAGCAGTGACCATAGCAGAATTTGAAATTAGGATTTTTATAGAGTATTTAATTCTCTGAAAGAAGCAATTACATGGATTGGATTGAGAGGTGAACATTTCACAATGGCAAAGTTCCCTGCATCTGTAGGCTAAGAGTAGGAAAAAGAAAAAAGAAGAGCGCAGAGGTGGCGTGGGTCTGCATCATGCAGACAGTGAGCTGGCTGGAAAGGGGAGGCGATATTCATCTGCTGACAGCCGCTGTGTTGGCTGTCAGAGAGACTGATCAGAATGCCACTTCAATGCAGGCAGAAGACATCTAGACACGTAAACCTCAGCACTTGTTATCCTGCACAACAGAAAACATGAAGGCCTTTCATAAACTGTGGGGGAGTTGGTTATTTTTAAAGCAACAGAGTCTTTGCTTTCTGGAATACTGCAGATTCATGAATACAAAAAAAAAACAAAAGCACTTGCATATGCGTCAATGTTGCTTTTTCCTTTATAACCAGGGATTCTTTTTCATTTTTTGACAGTGAAGTCTACGAACCTCTAATGTATGCACAATTAACTGAATACCTAGTAACAATTCACTTCCTTTCTGTGGATTTTGACTACAAATATTGAGCTTTCATCTCACATTTTAGGACAACAACACCCATAGGCATAACATTTTAGATTAATCCCTTACAGTGGTAATATTAAGGTCAAATCTTTATCTGCCCATTGGTAAGAACACAGGAAAGGTTTCAGATGAGTGGAGGTCATTTGCGCCATCTAGCTAGTTTGGTAGTTATAGTAGTAGCTAATTGATCTGAGGGTCAATCCAAACAACATTTTCATAAAAAGAAGGTTCTATTCTAATTGGAGAATCTCATCCAGGTGTTTCTTGAAAGAGTACAGGGTTTCATCTTCAACAACATTCGCTGTACAGTACAATATAATAGCTTGATACTCCAGCATGATAGTTTGTTCCACACTCCCACAGTCCTCTTCCAATACAACCACAACCCATAAAAATAGGGAGAGAACCCTTACTTTTGAGCAAAATTCGAAGAAACCCATAGTCATAAATAATCCATCCTCCAACAACAACTTTTGCAGATGACACGTTAGCCTGTTTTCTCACAGACTCAAGGACCAAACTGACCGTTTATTAGAGCTGCACATCTAAATCAATATAAGAACAATGTTTGCTCTGAATTGGATTTGTACACTGATGTGTGATTCATATCCACTCATGACAACCGTATGCATGCTTTAAGAATGTAAGAAGGGATGAAAATCAGGTGAAGCCATCCAATTACAATTCCTATAATTCATGTGTGTCCTGTCCTAAATTTATTCCCTTTAAGTTTCTAGGTGTGACTCCATATCCTTGCTTTACTATACTTTAGAGAGTACGCTTTCCACAAACCTCCACACACCTATTTAATTTATTTGAATTGCACCCTACTGCAGCATAAAAAGAATGAAAGCTTCAACTCTGTTTTATGTTGCCCTTCTTTGATCTGAGAGTTCATTACAGTAATTTTGCAAAGCCCCTGAAAACATAAGGTCAAAGAGCTCATGATAGAGGAATCCACTGTGGTCACTTCTCACAAACAAAATCTGGAAACCCACCTTTAACAAGCCTGTAAAACATTTTGTTTACAGCTTTTAAGAAATAATTTATTGGATTAAACATTTGGAAACAAGAGCTTCAGAAGAGGCAATACATTTTGTTTTGTGACAGATGATACAATCCTTGGTGCTCATGTAGGATTATAAGCAAAAAATGGTTTGACCACTTAAAAGACGGCAGTCATTCTTTATCATAATGTACAATTCATACGTAATCCACACATTTTATCAAGGCCTATAGAATTTCAAATTATATATTTTATTTTACCTGGCATCCCAGGAGCAATGCATTGATTTACAGTGAAGGAAGAGGAATAGGCAATGATTTTCATTATGATGGATGAGTGTTTTGTTACATAATTGTTCCAAATACTGTACTGTGTACGGATATATGAATAACACAATAAGCTTCGGAAGAAAATAATCTATTTCAAATAATGCTTTACCAAAACTAAAACATGTTTAATGAGCAGTGCAGTAAATGCAGTAGAGTTAGTTACTCCAGCTGCAAACAAAAGGTTTAAGTACTGTATGTGTTTTGTATTCAAGGTTGCTGAAAGCACTCTTTTATTTTCAATTACCATTTGATTGGTTTCTCTGGCAGAAATGATTGCAGAATGTAAAAATGTATTTCAGAAGTCACACTGATTAGTAGGTTATACAGAAATAATACTGGACTGTATTCTGTGTTGGGATTATATAATACTCTAGGCAAAGACTCTACATCACTGCAGGGACAAAAAGGAACCTGGATATGAGATCTTTATGAAAATATGAGATACCAATTCAAATACATGCAAAGGGATCTAAAAACCTTTAAATTAACAGAACAGTTTAGACAATTATATGTGATGAGACTAGCCTACAAATATTCTGCAATCTATAGCTCTTGTAAGAAAGTTGAGGAACTGGAAATTTCTGGAAGCTTTCTATCTTCAATGTTGCTTTTAAAACATGAGGTGTCTCCAATTCCATTACAATTGCACAGATTTCACAGGGGAGCAGTGTATGTCAGTATACCAGGCATGACGGAGAACCAAGGTCAGGCGGGCTCTCATCACAACCCATAGCTTGTGTACAACTGAAGTTTCAGAGGCACAAGATACTATTTTTGCAAAAGGTTTAAAAAGGTATGTCATGTACAGTAAAAGTCAGAAACTACAAAATCAAATTAGTAATCTGTCTCCCTGACCATCACATATTTCCATAAGATCAGCCGAAGAAACAAGGAGCCATACTGATAAAAGTACAGTATAAACAAAGAATCTGTTTCAGGTGCTTCTGAGCACCCTACATCACCTCTCACACAAGCTGCAGTTAAGCCAAAAAAATAAAATGTCACTCCCCCTGATGAGGGAGACTCTAATGTTCTTAACAGCAAAATCAGTGTAACAGTTCAGTTCAGTTTTTTTTTTGTTTCACAGATGTCTCATGCTTCCTTTTCTCCGAGTTTCAATGTTTCAGTGTTTTGAAATGTTATACCCCATTCCCATCCAGTTCTTCAAGCAGCATGAGGTTCAAATGAGGTTGTGATGAGAGCAGTGGCTTGTAGGATTGATCAGCACATTTCACTTGTTAATTAAGATACCGATGATTGTTCTGGCCAGGTTAGATCATAGAAGTCTGTCTCCTGCCCCTCGAGACAAGCAGGCATTGTCTACCACTGGGTCTGTCTATGAAGTGGGATGGGCTTTCCAGTGTTTTAGCCACTGACCATATTATAGCTCACTTTGCTTAGACCACCTGAGTAAACTTAGCAGAAGCAAGGCAGTGGACTCACCTGTGGGACTTGTGATCTAGGATGTTGTCGTCCAGGTTGAAAAGCGCAGAAGCGTGTTTAATGAGCTTCTTGCTGTAGAGCAGAGTGTTCCCTTTCAGAGACAGCAGACTCTGGCAGAACTTTGCCCCCATCTCCTCCAGCTCCCGGGTACCAAGCTGCAGACCCTAATGCACACACACAAACGATTCAGTATCTGGTCCTTCAAGTCCATCTACAGTATATAAGGTCACTCAGACCTTCTGCTCTGAACCCCTTGTATCTAATTGATTAGTTACACTATTGGATTTTAATTTAAACAAGAGGTACAGAGTTTCTCTACCTCTTTAAAAATTTGCAAAGTATATCAATTACTGGGTTTCAAAAATCAATTAGGTACATTATTTGAATGCCTGTGCATCTGGTATTTAAGCACCTTGGGGTGGCTGAATAACATAAGCATTAAATATGGATTATTTTCCCCTTCATTGGATTCTGAGCTCAATGTGCTTAATACAATAGAGCTTAAGTAATGATAAATCAAAACTAAAGGGGAAAATTTACATACAGTAAGGTGTTCCATTCAATTGGCAACCGATCCTTTGCATCGCAAGAACCACTTACTATGGAAGTGTTTGAAACTGTGCGACAATGCAGAATTACCTGGTAACCATTTTAAAGGTGTTAGACAGCTGCAGAGGAATCAATTTATTGAAAAAGCTGAGGACAGGCTGAGCTTTGTTTGCCAAAGCAACTGAACACTTAAAGCAAGTTATTTCTGGGAACCGAGGATTGAGTGAAGACATAGTTAAGAAGATCCAATTAGGAAAATAGTTCAATTAAAGGTTCAATAAGTAATAAGCAAGTAATTAAGTGCTCAGCTGGCATGAGAACCAGAACACACAGGGGGTCCTGAGGAGAAACTGAGAGACTGACAGTATGATGGTTTTACCTCCTGATGAAATGAGCATTTGTGTTCGTGCAGCTATTCACTGTTGTAGTCTCCTCCTTTTCTCTTTGACACACACGTATGAACAGTACCAATTAATGCACACTCTGTGCCTTGAGGGCTCGGTTTTTGCAGCTTGCAGACAATTTAATAAAAACTAATGTAGGCATGTTTTAGGTTTGAGTCTGTAGAAGAATAGAAAGGCAGCTGTTATCCATGCATCCTGGGTAAAGTGTCCCTTTCAAAATATCTATCATGTAGTAACTATAACACAGAGAAAAATAATAAAGGATACAAGGAGACAAGAGCATTTGGCACTTCTAGCCCATTTGGTAGTTAGTAAATAATAATCCAAGGATTTCATACAGCCATTTCTTCAAGGAACACAAAGTATCATTCAACAACATGGCTGGACAGCTTGTTCCATATTTCCAGTATCAAACAATGAGAAATGAAGACCACTAATGCAAGATCATCCAAATACTGTAGGTTGTTTCTTGATTTTGAGTTGTTGTTTTTTTTCAATTTGCTAATTGACTTTTTGGTTGTATGAGTATGAAGCCACTAACTTTAGCTTGTGCCTGGTTTGACTAAGAATCTCTTCAGTTCTTAGTCAATGCAAATGATTGCTCTATAGCCTAACTACTGTACACCTGCTTGTTTGAGCATGTTATCAGCACATTTCCATTATATATTTTTCCCCATGTGTATTCCATTAAGTGTTCATTAAATAGGACTAATGCATTTCATTGCATACAGTATAGGTGTTCTTTTTTAATAAAGAGAAGAATTCTCATTAGCCCAGAGAAGTGGTAATTTATCAAATTTCCTGCTAATGTAATAGGACATCAGCGTATCAGTGCATTTGTCCCTTTCATAAATATTTTGTTTTTGTTTGCATACACAACACTTCTATTTTGTTTTGCATCATTTTTTTTTGCCCAATTCTGCAGTTTTTCCCTCTTGCACCACTGTGAGCTGTGTTCACCTTCATTTAAGAGTGAAAGGGACAGTTTTCCCACACTCGTCAGATTTCCCTGATGGGTATTTCTTCTTGCTCCTTTGTGCCAGCACTGCCTTCCCTTTGCTGTTTTGCTGGCACTTTTATCCTTCTGTGCAGACTACCTCTGCAGGAAAGTTAAAACATGGCCACATGCAACTCTTTGTCAGTCCACTCCTGCATGCTTGGCGAGGCTGTCGGTGGGTGCTGCTGGCCCACGGGGGGCGGCAGTGCTCCTGCAGCCCTCTGCAGAGGGACTGTGGTGTTTGCCACTCTCTCCCCTGCTGCCACGTGCTGCACAATTACCCCTGGGGCAATGAAACAGAGACGAGACAGGACCTCCGTGACTGAAAACTACATAACATCCAGGGGATAGGTGTTCAATAATTTAGAAAGGGGAAGAGGTTTACATGTGCGGAAAGCATACAGCTGAGACTGTTTACTTGGAAAAAATCAATTTTCCTCTATATTTGTAATGTCACAGCAGAGCGGCCTGCTTCAGTTGCTGGTCAGGTTAGCCACCACTTACACCACTGTAATGCAGGCCTATCAAATTATCTGACAGGTTGCCCAGAACAAAAGTAGATCAGGATTTGTACTTCTTGTGCATTTGCGAGTTAAAATCCCAGCTGCGGTTTGTGTAATAATTGCTGTGGCTGTTGAACTCCTATAGAGACTAAAAAAATAAATGTTCCATAAAGAATTTGCAAAAGGAAGCTGGAATAAAGTGAGACATTTAAATTGCTAGGGTACAATTATTTTTGCAGCACATCCCTCAAGCAACTGCTTTTGCCGAGTGTTGTATTTTGTTTTGAGTGTGTAGGACTTTTTCATGAAGTGCAAAATTAATAGAGAACTTCTGCCAAAACCCCCAACCCAGATTAATCTTGATTTACACTTTGGATCTTAGAATGAGATGTTGCTGTTTGTTGGTTTATTTGTTTTTCCTTTTATATATTCGGAAAACGTTTTTGAAAGTCATTAAGTTGCAAGCATTTTTAGAAGAATACTAGCCAAGAGCAAAGCAATAGCAAAGACTAAACCAAACTGTAAAATACTATGAAACAACAAGGCCTCAGGCAAGGATCCTATTAATGAGATTCACAGAGAGCAAATCTGTCAACAGAGCAGCCCAGGTGTCACTATGTTAAACAATATTACAGATACACTACGTGAGAAAAAAGTGTGTTGCTTTTTATATTGTAGATTTAAATTAATGTCACCTAGTGTCCAATTATATATCTACTACACCATCCTCTTAGATAACACAGGTCAGGCAGAGATGGGCTGTAGGTTCACTTTGTGCTCAGGTATTTCTGGGGCTTGGTAGCTCAGCTCAGTTTGAGTAATGCATAACTGATCTTTGTGACTATCTTTTAGATTCCATAATGCAGGTGGTCAGGGATCTAAATATTTGTGTTACATACAGTATTCAGCTGTATCATTTCAAACACGGGGAAAGGTTTAACTTCAGGCAATGAAGAAGAAATAACTGTGGTAATATATCCAAACAACAAGTATATTTCAAATGGTTAGCATGTTTCTTTTTGGTCTCTATGAATTCCTCATGGTCCTGGATAAATTGCTATTCCCTTTAGACAAGTTCCTTTAAAGACTTCAATGAGAAATATCTCTTTTTGAAAGTCTTCTTGGACTTTTTTATAGAAAAACAGCACAGAGCAATATGCTTGTACTATCCCAAAATGGTTTCCCTTTATAGCAATAATAAAGTTTATACTGTGCAGGCAAGCAAGGAGAAATGCCTGGGATGTTTTATTTGCATTTAACAAATAGTTTTATATGTTCCTGTTTACAGTATGTCTTACTCAGTCATTAAGATAAACTTGTTGCCACAGTTTAAGATTATTTGATCTTTAAAGTCTGGTACTTGATAGGACAAGTAGAAACTTTGTAGGACGTCCCTAATAGGAAGTTATACAGTAAATGTGCTATCTCCTGTGATCAGAAAGCAGTCGGCAAAATATGAATAAACGAAAAATGTTTTGTGTAGGTTGCATCCATTAATCATCTTTTTAAATACCCTCTTGTTAAGAAGGAAAAGCTTTTTTTTTATTCTTATCTTAGGAGATGTTGGTTTTCTGTGATGTTGGTATAAGGCAGTTAAACGCTGCCTAATAATTATTTAAAAGCCTTGGCAGCATATTGCAGAAAAAAGGAAAAATCGATTTGCAGGTGATTTTTGAATTTACCTTTGCCGCTATTTCATACTGTTTGGAAAAGAGTGGTATGGCTTTACATGTGTTTAAAAGAAGGTAGCCAAAAAGTCTGAGGGACAATTGACAGGCACTTGAGACAGTGCTCTTGCCCTTTCGAGCAGGCTGTTCCATTTATCTTGTGATTAGCGCTTTCCTGCTGGATCTTGTTAACTCTAGGTAAATGCCACCAGTCAAGTGGCAAAGTAGTTTGCACACATTCTGTTCTATAACAAGTTGAGACATGGCTTCAATTGAAGATGTGTAGTCTGCAGGAGGCATAAGATGTGAGCTTGTCTTATCAGTCACATCTGCATTACGATCCTATTCTATTGAGAAGAAAAATCTATTCTGAGAAATAAATCAAGGAATTTAAAATGTCAGGGTTCAACTATTTTACAGCACTTCATGAATGTTTTATGCTGTGAAAACATACCATTTTAAAACACTATATTACCTCTACATTTGGAGTATTAATGAAGGGTGTTCTTAGTGATACAATACAGAACCTGTGTTGTCTTGAGATTTTAGATGTCTCATCTTTGGGCTCATTTGAAATTTATGAGAAAAATGTATTGTTTAGTGATTATTTCTTCCTATTTTGTGTCAGCACTGACAAGGTGTCCCATTTTGAAGGAACAGAAGGTAATTGTCTAAGCTTCAACTTTAATTCTTTCACTAACATCATCATTCTATCTGTATAAGCACTGCAGTTTTTTTTAGCTGAAGTACAGTAAATACTAATACTAATAAAAGACTTTATTAAAATTAGGATATTATTTTAAAATATAACTATAATGATGTTATAGTAGAGGAATATTTTTGCTTAACAATGCTCTTGCCAGTTCATGAAATGCTTTTTTCAGGTTTTTCCTTGTCAAAAATACTGTATATTCATGATCCAAATGGTTTAACGAATCGATTATGGAAAATGTAAAAAAAACAATGTAAAGAGTTTAAAACGACTCAAAAATCAAGAAAGAGAGTACTGTGAAATACAAATGTAAAATACATTAGTGTAAGACACAGGGAAAATATTCTGTGTTAATTAATATTTATCGATAGGAGTGAGGAAATGCATTTTTAGTTTTTAATATAAAATGTATCTGCTAAAACAAATAACTAATTTTGGAAGCAAATTAAAATTATTTTTGTGAGTGTGAGTACAGCTTAGTACACAACTAATCTTTGAGCAGTTCTAAATTTGCAAGCAGCTCAGATCCGCCTTTTCATCATAATCAGTGGTGCAACAGTGTTTTCCAAAAAGATCCTTCTGAAACAAGTCACACATTGAAGGCTAGTTACCACCAGCTGGTGCCAATGTATCCCACCACTTAACAGGCTCTGTTCCACACTACCCACATTGTATACGCTGAGCCATGTCAGAAACATGACATAGAAACAGGCTGATTCTTTTTTATTTTGGACTAAACCAAAGTTATTGATATTTTCTGCCTTCCATTCTGAGCAAACCGACACTTAATTAATAGGTCTAATTATATGAAACTGAACACCTCAGTTCAGGGAAAAGTTTAATAGCAAATGCATCTTGATTCTAGTAAGTCTTTAAAAGACCTTGAAGAATTACATCAGTAAAGATACAAAGATTATGAGCGGGAATAAAAAAATATAGCAAGGTTTAAACTTTGCCCTGTTCATAAAGAGTACAAATCTTTCCATTTCACAGCCCTTCCTCCCTGGACTGGCATACTGAAGCCTTCTCAATACAGCACATTGACTCCTTCTTAACTCTGCATGCTGACACCTTCTCCATATTGGATACTTGACTAAGAGTTTCTACTTATCACCTCTGGGTCAACCTTAACCACTTAAAGAACTCCACAGAGAGCACCCTACTGAAATACTGTACTTAAACCTGTGGAAGTTGGTGTTTCATTTTAAGTTATTATATGGAGAGAGACTCTTTTATTACGAAACGCACATACATTTTTTTATAATTAGTGGAAAATCCCTACACTAGAATATTAACTGAGGTTTGTTTTAGTGCTCTCATAAAGATTGCGTGATAAAAATGTTAGCAATTTCAACAGTGATTTTAAAAAATCTGATCAGAATTTTCCACTTGCCTTATATTAATGTACTGTAGTTGTATTCTGTAAAGTATTTTTTTTATTTGCAATGAGCTCAGAAACAACCTATTAAAACAGCACAGTATAAAGCAGCAAATGAAATGTTATATACAGTAATAAATCACACATACAAATGGAAAATTAATGTTTTTTATCTGAAGTATTTGACATTACTGTGTACTGTACTGTATATTGGGACCTTTTTTAATTACAGAACAATTCAATGGCATTTTAGAATTTTTAAATAGGTCACCACATCTTATCAATATTTTAAACCTTTTTTGCAGGCATTAGAAAGTACCATCTGATGAAGGGATTTAAAGTCTCAATGCCATAGAAATACGATTTAAACAAACTGTTCCTTGTGTGTAGCTGGAAAACTCCTGAAATACAACATCCTTCTAAATTCACTTGACAGCTCTACCTGCTTCTAAACTATGCATTAACTAAATTCAAACCACAGTGCAAGTCATACATTTATAGACCCTAGTCACATGCATTTTCATCTAGAGTGGAACAAACTTCTTAAATTGTATTGTGCTCACATGCAGTATATATTTACCCTTTTCACCAGCAGTGGAAGGAGGACTGGCTGAATACTGGCTCTACAGTATTCTAGTTGTAATTCTAGCATCCCACACTGTCAATCCCTCACCACCTATCCATGCATGCTGCACTGATGAGCACCACTTGTGGCTGCTAGCTTTGATTTTACACAGTATATGAAAAAGTGAAATTAAATGTCTGTTTGAGATCTTTCTGCATTCATATGTTGGGAAATATCCAGAGCTAATTAATAATCATTGCCATAATTCCTATATACTGTATATATATATACTGTGTATAGTATATGTCTGTGTTTTCTGCATATTAATCTATGATTAAAATTAAAATAAAAAATATATAGTAGCATGCAAATGTAATAGTATTTAAAAAAGTAAATGTGTAGAACCTATATGTTATGTGGGTTATAAAGAAAATTTATCTTGTGTCCATTCCTAATTTCTAATTAATCTTGATCTCATTATAATTTAGAAGAACTGCCTGATCCCAAAACAAGGTTTTGAGAAAAGTTATCAAATCATCCCTCAGCCTTTCCTCTTAGGATATACAAGTACAAGTATTGTTTAGGTGCTCAGTGAAGTACAGTATATGGCAACTGTTCTTTTTCCATATATGGGAAGTTGTTTTGTATAATATTTCTCCCATACAGTATCTGGAATATGCGGCCATGTGGTTTTCAAGATGTGTTATTGCCCAAGAACATTTAAAAATTTATCAGGATGGTGTAGGTGCCAGAGCTCTAGGCTTTGATGATGCTCTTAATTAACTTCCGGCTATTCACAATCTTTGACTACATACAGTATGATTAAACCAGTAAGTGAAGAAGCTTTAAAATTACATTTCCAAATTATATCTTCACTTAGACTTAATGTACACCATTGTACATTTCTGTATTTTCCCACCAGTATATTCTTGAAACAGAAGTGAACATCAACATTTCAACAACACCGTCAGCTAATTACTTGATTCCAATTCTTACTCTATAGATGGACATTTTCTTTTTAAAAACATTCATTTTTCCTGCTAAATTACACTGCTGTCTAACACATATAATATATGAACATCGGTGTGCATCATAATCTCTTAATATTTGTTATCCGTTATTTGGTTGTTGCTTTCCTTTCATTTGAAATGTAAACCTTCTATTCATTCAGAAAGGTAGCCTCTGATCTCTTGTAAATTACACAGATTTGAGGCTGTCAGCAGACAAGGTCTCAGCACGACACTGAAATCCCAAAGTATCTCATTAACAGGTCTGTGTGGCTTGAGAGAGCTGCATTCAAATAGTCTTGTAAGTTGCTATCGTACTAGTAATGTCCCCAGAAGCAGTACTGAGCATAAAGCACTCAGGAAATTGATAATAGGTTGATATTTCCTCCAAGAAGCATTCATCAGAGATGCCCTCAAACTGAAATTCCTTGCTTAGTGTTCAAGACATTTTAACTTCTCTAAAACTGCTTTATTTTTCCAGATTACATCTTGATGAATATTTTATGAAAATACACTTTCACAGTGACCTTCAGAAATTATTTACTGAGGTCACAGGGGCTGTGTTGGCAAGTGTGCAGTGAGTCTCACCACTGTGGCACCCAAGGTAAAGTGAGAGTTGAAGCCATGCACTGAATGTCTTGGTGTATATGACACCTGAAGAAGGCTCCACGGCTGAAACGTTGTGTTTTCTTTCTTCTTTTTTCAGCATGGAATAAACCTATTACTTGTTCCTTTGCAGCCTACGCATGCTGACGCAGCTACCCACCTGAACTACTACAATATATGTTTCTTTTTTATTTCTATAGAATTTTATTCCTATTGAATGTTTCCCTCATTCTATAGGCCACCTGAATTAGGCGTGTGCACATACTGTATACAGTGAACCTCCAAATCACTGAAAGGTACTGTCATTTGACTGTCATTGCACTGGTTGACACGTCTCCCACTGATGTCAATGTAAGATCACAGGTGCCCAGAAAGCTCCCAGTGACAATCGAGAGAACTCCAGCCTGCTAAAGCCTACAGTACATGACAGTAACATGACAGTACTTGTCTAAGCGTGTACTGCTGCTCAGTCTCTGACAATCCCTCTCCTGGGATTAGGACATTTTATCATCAGCTAACCTGAGATTAGGGAATCCTGGTCACACTTGACTAATGGCATAGCTCTGTCTCAAACCAGCAACGCCTAGGCTATACAGCTCAATTTAGACTCGGAGCAAATCCATGCTGAAGTATGATATTTCCAAGCTCTTTTAAGACCATCCATTGTTGCACAAGGGCCAAGCATATAACAAAGTAATAAACAAAAAGATATTAATTAATAATAGAGTTGGAAAAAATGGACAGAAAAAATGCCAAGTTACTGTATAAGATATCAGATAGTGTTTGGTTATGCTGAAATCTTTTGTAGCATTTCATTCCTTGCAGTAAGACTCTGCAAAGACCTGTAGCCTTGTGCCTCATGGCACTTAGCCCCATGTTAGAAATGTCTAACATACACCACTTTGTGTCTCATTTTATACTTAACAACTCAATATAGAAGGTGTAAAATTGGATAGTAAACATCCTTTAAAGGTCTGAGGCAAAGGTGAAACAAAATGTTTGTTGTCTTATCAATTTTGTACCTCATTACATGTACTGAAATCTAATAAATCATGGCTTAATACAGTTTCCTGAAAAGTGTTCCTCATTATCTCCTGCCCCTCAGCTACAATTCCTACCTCCATGGCACTGCTTCACTTCCTCTCCACTGGAGTGCATTAATTGGGATTCTAAAGGACTCAACATTCTTCTCCTGGCTGGTTTAATGCAGTGCTGTCTGCCCTTTGAGGAGGGATGTCCATGTCATTCAGAGTTCACAATCGGTTTTTTCTGCATTTGGCTCTTGAACTTGAAAGTGATATTTGCAATACAGGTGAAAATATTTTTGTGTATTTGTGTATTTTTGTCACCCTCAGGAGGCATTTGTGGTAATGTTTCAATGCACTGTAAAACCAGACATTCAGAGAAAATAAAAGTGATTTGGCTATCCTTCAATTCTAAAAACTTAAATATATAATATTTACAACCTAGAGCATTTCAGTCTGGAAGAGCAGCATTGACATACACCCCAGTTCTTAAAAAAAAGTCTTCTGCCTCCAAATTATAAATTAATCAATAAGAGTTTTGTAGCTGTTCAACAAATAACACCATAATTTATTCATTATGTCTGCCATCACTATTTAAATCTACATATTTACAAAAAAAAACACCAAGCATTCTTAAACACCACCACTGGGGGGTAATGTATGTGGCACACATTCATTACACAAAACTGCTTTCACTCTAATGTCAGGAGACAGCAAAAAGCTTTTCTTATAGGCTGGGTAAAACTGGGTTGATAATGTCACTCTCCTTGATTATCAAATTAGATGAAAACTCCAAAGACAAGGACCACATTTACCTCAGGAATTTTATTCACACTGACCATCCAATTTTATGAGTGTCTCAGGCAACCAAAAAATGACTATTTAATTTGTGGCATTGCGAACTGTAGGTGCACTTTGCTTTTGCAATAAGCATTTAAACTAAAGTGCTTTAAGGTGCTTCTCACTGGAGCCCTAGTAAAATAGTTTGCTCTGAATGCAGGATGAGGACTGTCTAGTTAGAGTCACCAATTTCAGTTCACAGGAACTCTAAATTAATGGCAAACACACTCGCACACTAGCATTCTCAGTGAGCAGATTATTTCAAATTATTGAGTAATCAAACAAGGAAAATACTGACAACTCTTTGTTTTAGAAAAAAATAAACTAAGTTTTATGATCTTTGTATCCTCAGCTAAATTAAACTTGATAAATTATACTTTAAAACTCAAATACATTATTTTTGCACTCAAGCTCCATGCTTAAGGTGATTGGAGGTGATATCTTTGTGATGCAAATCACTGTTCTTTTGAAGCTCCCCCCCCTTAGATGGTTGGAATCTTTCTGCATCAAGAAATGACAAGAGTCTCTGTCACTGCTGATCTGCAAAATGGATAAATTTCAGTTTGTCAGAAGTCGCATGTCATTACTCTCTCTTGGACAGTTCTAAGGAGTGCAAATCTCACACTTGGTCTGTCTCTGATGTGTAAAGCCTCCTGAATTTCACATGCAGGGTGCACAACACAAAAAAGAGCACTCAGTAATTTAGATTAAGAGTCTTTTGCTTTGAAGAAGAAAAGACGTTTTCTTTCAATCCTTTTATTTTCTTTTCTCATCCAAAACATTAAAATGCAGAGCTGCTTTACTTCAGTGGGGAAAGTATTTTCCAGAGTTTTCTTTTAAATTAATGCCTAACAGTCTTGACAGAAAGGATTTATTCAGATGCTTTTAATTTATTGTATTTATACAATGTATATTTTCCTTTGCTTTCTGCAATACAAATGCCAATAACATGATATTGCAGCTATGTAGCTCTTGACAAAGACCCCTTGGCTGACTTAGTGACTGACTGAGAGCATAGTTAAACCCCTATTTTCCAAAAGTTTCATTTCAGCCCATTATTTCAAATTTGCACTAATTTCAGGTACAGTACTGTGTGTGCTGCACATTCAGGCCTTCTAAAAACTGAGATGGCCTCTTGAATTGGCCTGTCTGATATCAGCATGAAACATTACATGATTTTTAATCAGAAGACAACTAGAGTGTTGCTTGACTTTCATGTACTGCAGATGTGTTTTTCCCAATTCATTAATTGTGGATCACCCCCAAAATCCATCTATCCACTTCCCCACCTCTCACACACAGACACACACACTCACACCTGAGTACATTTTCTCAGAAGACAATTAGCCTACCAGCATGTTTTTGGACTGTGAGAGGAAACATTAGCAGCAGGTGAATACCCACAGCAACACAGGTAGAACACACAAACCTCACGCAGACAGCACCCCAGATCAAGTATTGTATCTGGAGCCCCAGCGCTGTGAGCCAGCACTGCTAAGCACTGCACCATCATGCCAGCCCTCATCCCAGAAGTCCAGCATTTAATTTGTTTGGCCCAGATTCCTGATTTACAACTTCCATATGGACAAAGGATTTCAAAGTTATTGTACCATCACATTTCAAAGCTATAAAAGAAAAATATCAACTTATAAATTGGTGGTATGAATGGTTTAATGAAAAAATGAAAAATTATATAAAAGGAAATAGTTTGTAAAGCTTTTAAAAAGATTCATTAGCCAGCAGACAACAGAGTGCACACTAAATGACAATGAAATGTCCAGAAAGATATTGTATGACATTCTGACACGTCACACTGCACATCTCATCAACTCATTAACTCTTTAAAAGTCTTCAACATCTCTCATCATCAAATCAATCTCATAATTCATCAAAACTTTTCTATACAAAAAATAAAATTAGTCATCTAGAGTATATTAATTTAGTACCTCCTGCCATTATAAGTGACTGGGAATCTGCTGTTGAAACTCTGAGAAAATATCAGCTTAGTCATTTATTTAATCCATTTAAAATAAGTCAGATAGTTTGTAAGAAGTTTCTAGTTATCTTTTGATTCTCTAAATAGTATACAATAATTCAGCTTACAATTCTTCTGTATCCCCAATCAGACTTGAAACGAGCATTTCTATTATTTTTACTCAGTCCCTGAATTAGCCCAACTTTTAAATAAAACTAAGGGATGGTTTTATATCTTCAGAAAATGGCATTATCACAGGAAACAAGTGAAATATTAAGCTTATGTTTTGTATGAACACTAATTGATCAACATTCAATGTAAGCTTGCAAATATTAAGAATACTTGGAATTTAAAATTATGCTAAGCCTAAAACATTATACTAGCCTATATATCTATAGCAGGACCTCCACTGAAATATTACAACAAGCCTTTTCTGTTTAGTTTTAACAGGAATGGAGCATTAATTGTCAATATTATTAGAAATAAATTCATTTTAAGATTAAAGAGAAATGCATTTTGCATCTTGGAAAGCTTGTCTTCTCTGGACAGTGTGCAGATAATATTTTATCATAATACTCTTGACCTTTTCTTAATTGCCTGCAAAAGAAAAAACAGCAAAGCTGTAAATTAATAAAGAGAAAGTGATGACTAAGTTGCTGATTTTTCATCTTTGTTCTTTTTATTTTGCTTGTAGAGCATTCTGAGGCAATACTAAATGTGTGTGGCAAAGTGGCTCTATTCATGGAGCAACATTTTCAGAGACCTCATCCAAATTATTTCAAGATGCCAAGAGCTGTGCAGACAAATATGTTCAATCAGGGTGGAGACTGAGCTAAAAGGGCTGTTTCTGTTTGAACGTGTTGGGTGCAGTCATTTTTCTTAGAGAACTCGAAAGATCATTCTTAATACAGGGACAAGCCTCTTCAGTGTACAGCACATGTTCATGAAGAAGAATCACAAACCTCCACATCTGATGACTTTTAAAAGGGCATTGTAAAAGACATAATACATTATTGATCCAAGATACAATTATACTAGTGGTTGGATGAGAAGTGGAAAAGTGTTATTTTAATAAGATGACACTGTTACAAATGATAACTGCATTTATTCACACAACTCCCTGTTTCCTAGGAAACAGTGTGTTAAAGTGGTAGCAGTGAAACTGTGAGATATCGCAGCCTGTGGCCATGAGGAGGAAGCGATGATGTCACAGCTAAGATCTGAGGGTGAAGAGCCTCTTCTGTAGTGGCTTTGCAGAAACTGTACCTTCCTTCTCTAATATACAGCAAGAACAGGTAGGGAGTGATAAATTACCTGGATCAGGTACTAAATCTTCAGGAAGAAGAGCTAGGAGGTATTGTCTTGGTTATTTTGCTCATAAATATGAGGGCTGCAACAGCAAATTATCTTTCTCACTGTCCTGTCTAGTTTGTCTTCCATCATCCTTTTGTTCCCTTCTGTCATTTTGGATGCACTTATCTAGATAAATGACCAGGACCCCTGAAGGACAGATCCCAAAGCTGCCAAATCTTAAGCTAGATGCATCAATGTCTTTTCTGCAGTCATGCACATAATTAAGATGCCTCCTCATTTAGAACTCATTGACTGCCATCTGACATCTTGGTTGGTTACTGGCTATTCCTGCCCGGTGACACAACAATACTTAATGCTTTATCACCAAGAACATTGAGAAAATGAATAAGTTGCAGTACAACAAATCTACACAAGTCTGACAAAATGCCCAGATGAACCATTCTGCTGCAATATAGCAAAGCAAACAGATTTTAGACTTGATAATAAAGCTGCAGAATTCAAGGTAGTTGGATTAATGCTCTTTATGTGAACAGTGTCCAGAGAATTAAAGCTCTGGAAAGAGAATGTTTTAATGCATGTTTTTGTAGTTAGATCTCAAAGCTGATCAAATCTCTAAATCACTGGTATCCAATGAGACCAAACAAGGTCCTTACTCATGCACACCCACTTCATCCTGAAGAGCTCTTGATAGCAGATATTACACTGATGAATTGTCTTAAGCTAATTTCCTTCTAGTTCTTTTACAAAAAATTGAATTCTCTGCAGGTACCCTTTAAGATACATAATATCTTCAGTGAGTCATTTATCTTTTTTTACCCTCAGTGCAATGCCTCATGCTATGGTCTCCTAAGAAAGCTGCATACAACTCCATTGCAAACATTGAAAGTTACCCAGACAATTCGCCCCACCTTGTAGACTCCCTGGTTACAGCTGTTGTAGGTGCTCTCCATGGTGTAGCTCCTCTGGACTCCCATCTCTCTCCACACCACCACCCGAGCTGTGGACCCGCGCGACTTCTCCACCAGGAAGTTGCAGCTGTTGAATGAGAAGGCCGGAGCAATTCTGTCCAGGACTTTAGGAAGAGTCTGAAACAACCACAGCCAGGGTAAGTTTGACAGTTTTGCACTTCAGAACAATTTGTTCTTCCCTATCCCAGAAATGTGTTGCTTCAAATTTCTTTAATGTGACTGGCAAATGTTTGAAGGTGCTGTCCTTAACGATGCAGATATATTTATATAATGCTTGCACATACTGTAAGCAAACTATTGAAACTCACAAGACAATTACATAGAAATCATTAAAATACAATTAAACACTAAATACAATCCAATATTTCTCACTGCATCTGTGTTTTAGTCACTTTTAAATGACCCTATTATTGTTTTAGACTTGTATCATAAAAATATTTTCCACTAACTTGTCTTGTGAGAGAAGTCATGTCTTTACACTTATGCACATTCAGGTTATAAGTGTCTATTACCAAGTTAAATAATTCATATTAAATTGTAAGTTTAATTGCATTAATTATTACCTTTTAGGGTTTAACAATGCTCTCTCTATCTTCTGTAATTATTTCTCCTAATTTGATATTGTCAAAGACAAAATTGCGAAAACTGTCACATTTGCGACATTGCGTTTTTTACCAGTTTTTCGTTTTCCTTTTTGCCACAGCTTTAATACTATTCATTGAAAGTCTAAAGATGTCTGTCTTGTCAGTACCAAATGAATGATAAAATCTGCGCAGGATGACTTTGCTGCTGCCACATTTTGGAGCTCTAAATGGATTTCAGTACAGGAGAAAACCCAAAGAAGAGTGGCGATACCCGGTATCCAGGATCCTCCTTAAAAATCAAGGCATTGAGAGGCACACCAGACTGCCAGAGGGTCTCCTTCACACTGCAGCCATACAGGAAGACGTTCTTCTTCCTTGAGTGGCCGTGATAGTCACAGAATACCTAGAGGGGAAGCCCCAGGTGAGTCAGAGCAGGCATCAGGGCTTTTTCTAATAGTAGGACAGAATGAAAAATAGAATGGAAATTGGTTCCAGACTTCCTGATGTTTTTCCTTGATCACCTTCTAGTCTGGTGCACAGGGTCAGCTGAATGCCTGACCAGTCCTTATTAAATTTCCAACCGAAACAGGATGAACAGGTTTTGAAAATGACTCCATGGGAGATATAGAGTAAAATCAGTCAAGTGCTGCATATTTCTGCAAAAAGTATTGTATTTTATATTAGCAGTATGAGAAGAAACACAATACTCGGATCTAAAGGATTTACACAAATGATTTGCTTAAATCAATTACAAAAACAATCATTAAAAGAAGAAAACTGCAGATCATAGAATGCGGAGTTCTCAATATGAAAAATGGCATGCTGTCAAAATGGAACAAAAAAACAAATACATAATTCCTTATCATTGATATAATCCTGACAGTTTATCATATAGACCTGACCATCCTCAGGATAGACCGCTTGGGTCATTACCCCACTTTTCCTTTACAGTTACAGCCAGCTGGGAAAGCTTGGCCAGACACTTTTTTCTCTTCTTGATGGTATTAGCAGATTGCTTCAGTACATGATTTGTTAGGCTCATGTCAGGAAATCTGGTCAGCTTGGGCAAGGCAAACTTCTCCATTGGCTCAAGCACTTTGTCTAAGTATCCCTGAGAAGTCACGTTCAATTATTAATATGCATGAAAAGTATACTTGTGTTGAAGGACATGCCTCCCTGCATCATGACACTTCAAAAAAACCCGCTATTTGACTCAATCAACAACACAATAGTCACCAAAATGCTCATCACAATATTCAACAAACACTGGTTATTCAATAATTGATTGAATGTTTACTCTTCTGCAGTTTTCCAAAGATTCCAAGAGCATAAGGAAAAGGCATCTTGGTCACCTTATTCATCAGAAAGATCAAACACCTCTCCTCTCAATGTTCTTAAGACTGATGGTTAAATTTCAGAACGCCAGATATTAAAATAATATTTATGAAAACAAGTAGAAATTGATGTTTATCTTTTTAAACCAGGCTCCCTGAAAAAGTCAGATTTAATCAGCTTGTAAAGACAAAACCACTGCATTTTTTGTACTTGCGAGAAACACTCAAGAAGCTAGGAATTATAGATGGTACTGTATATCCTGAATTTGTAACAGCTCTTTCTTATAGCAAGTTGTACCTAACTCTTAAATCCTGCACCAGGCAAGTCTACATCTAATGTTAAGTTCAATGTGTGTGAATATAGAGATAGTAGTGGTCTTGCCAGATAGGCCCATAGCTACTGTAACCTCACGATGGCCAATTTGGAGACAGTCGTTAATGCCAGTCTTACCAGTGGGGCTCTCCCAATGCTGTTGAGGTAGTAGAGGAAGCCTTTGGTGTGGTATATTGTAGGGCTGAGAGTCGGGTCTGGCTTCAGCCACTGCCTGTTCAGGTCCTCTCCACTCAGGGAACAGCGGTGCCTGCAGTTCCATAAAAAAAAACTCCTAAAAGAGCTGCTCTAAAACAAAAATCGCAATCAAAATGGCTGTGCCAATCCAAAAGTGCAAGAGGTTTAAGACAGCTCTTTCTTCTACTTACTGTAAATCAAAAAGGCTTCTGATTTTGTAATGTACAATTGTTATGCACACCCATATACTGTCTAAAGAGAATTATTTGGTGAAAGTGAAATTAATTAAAAGGGAGTTTTCATAAACAGTCTACAAGTCTGAGGAACTGAAATAAAAGGTTAAAAAAAAGATAATAAAAAGATGCATTGAAATAATTGTTAAGCAAAGTTATTGGGTGAGTCCTAAATATTAAATAATATTGTAATTGCAGAAATGGATTTGGTAACAGCATACTGTATATGAACAAGTAATAGGTTTATTCCATGCTGAAAAAAAGAAGAAAGAGAACACAACGTTTCGGCCGTGGAGCCTTCTTCAGGTGTGAGAGAGACAGGGCAGTAGGCAAAGGTAAAGTAGCGGGAGAACAAAGGTTGAGAGGGAGGAGGAGTGAGAGGCGGGAGCAGGGGACAGAAAGAGAGGCCAATCAAGAGGTGTGAAGTCAGAATGGGTGCGGAGAGGTGTGAAATGAAACTTCCAATGAATGGAGAAAATTTAAAAGAACAGTAATCTGTCGTTAAGGGAAGGGAGAATGTGTGATCCTAGCTGCAGAATAATTTTAGTTTCGGTGGTCTTTCTGATGTATGAGTTCGGAAAACCGTCTTTGAGAACACAGACGGAGAGATTAGAGTGGTCGTGGCCGTCAGAGGTGAAATGAGAAACAATGGGCTTGGAGAGATCTTTAATCTTCACAGCCCTGACGTGTTCTCTGAAGCGGTCTCCGAGTCTCCTTCCTGTTTCCCCAATGTAGATGGCTGGGCATTTACAGCAAGAGATACAGTAAATAAGGTTGCTGGAGGTACAAGATGCTGTCTGGGTGATCCGGAATTGTCCTGAGGGGCCTTGAATGAGTGTGGTGGTGGCTGTGTACTTGCAGGTGATACAGCGAGCTCTTTTGCAAGGGAAAGTGCCTGGTGTGGATGGTTGCTGAGGGCGGTCAAGGGAGCTGTGAACAAGGAGGTTACGCAGATTAGGTGGTCAGCGATATGAGATGATAGGGCGATCAGAAAAGAGGGCCCCAATGGAGGGATCATCCTGTAGGATGGAAAAGTTCTGGTTAATGGTCCTGGGGATAGGAAGTGTGTTAGGGTGGTAAGGAAGCACCAAAGGTGCATACTGTATATACTGTATATATATTCATTGTGCATGCAGAAGAGGTCTCATTGTGTAAGATAAGAGTTTACTTTCTTGGGACTAGTACCAATATATAATTAAATTCCCTCTGAAGAGGGATTCAGCTTTTGGTGCATTACTTTAATGGTTGTCTACGTTGCCCAGGTCAGGTGCTACAGAATTCCAGTGCACAGACAGACAATGGGATGATCACCTCAAAAAAGCTGCCTTTTTTGGGGTGGGTGTACAAGGACAATGGGCTGCAAATACAGGATGCCAATGTACGAACTATTAAAAACTGTAATATAATAAACAGAATGTTGTAGTGGAATACTTGGGTATAATTCTTGTCAAAGCACTGACAAGTGAAGGAAATCCACTGATCAGGTGTATTTAAGAGGCATCTTTGGCACCTTGGGGGGTCAACAGACCCTTTTTGGTACAGGGGAAGGTAGTAGCGATACAGTGGTGAGATCTGCAGCGGGTCAGTATGTTTAATCCTTTGTGTTGTGTTTCATACTGAGTTGTACTGTCACTGTGTGTAGTAAGAGCTACGGGGCAGAAGGGTTTTCATTTATTTTGTACAGTTTTTTGTTTGTTTGTGTTTGAACCTACACAGCAAAGCCAAGATCCCTGCTGGACCATGAGTAAAATATTGATGTGGTGTGTGTACTTATGTGCTAAGGTCCCCATCGGTCTTCCATGTGGAAGAGGAAATCTTCCTCTGAAAACTCTGAAAATCAAATTTTCTTTCTGCTACGAAAATGAAAATGAAAAATTATTTTGTTGCAATGATACATCCAGTTTAATGGAAAAGATAAGACACAGGTGTAGCGTCGGTCATTCCAGAATCCTGCATCATTGGATATTAACATTATCTGTCATTGCAGGTGTGCACAGGGTCAGTGCATGGCAGAACACGCTATAAAACATTAAACTCAGAGGTGCTGTACTCCAAATAAGGATCAAGTCTATCTGGAAACCTGCAAACCACAATTTTCACAAGCAAAAGGATCAGATCTAATGATACTAGCATTCTGATGAAGCATACAGTGAAATAAACTGCACAAAGCTTAAAAATGTCTTGAGGACCAATTACATACTGTAACTGCAAGTCTTTAATTATGATATGAAATAGAATAATTACAAATTTCCAGTTCTTGTGCAACAGACCTTACTTTAAATTCTCATGATTTATTGTTGGCAATGCAAGGTGCTGTCAGAATGATTGATTATTCATTAAGAAAAATATACCGTATATCAGATTTCTACATGGTATTCTGAAATTAATTGCACTACATAAAACCTAAACTTTTTTCTGTTTGCCAATGTTTTACTTGCTGAAAAAAATTGAGATTCAAATTTCTTTTCATATTAAGATATGATATACAGTATTAGATATTTCATATTAAGCAACTTTAAATAATAAACAATATTATTAAATTATATACATTATAAAATATATGCAGTATTTGAAAAATAAACACCAGCCTCTAAAAAAGTAAATTAAATTAAATTGGTCCCCTTAGCTGTAATTTGTTTGTTTATTTTGCTTTCACCTGCAAGCACTTTCTGGTAATGTTTGTTATCCTGAGGCAATACTGTATATGAGAGCCGTTAATGTAAAAAAGCTGCAGGTACAGAGAGTCTAAGGTCTATAAGATAGTGCCTGATAAGTGTGAGTAACTCAAGCTACATGGTGGATAGCATATACTGTAGCAATACAAACTGGAGGATATCCAAAGTGGGAGGGCCAGTGTTTTATAAAGGCTGTTTTCATGGTGTTTATGTTCATCCCTAGAGTGTATGTTAGTTTAGTGTACATTACATAAAGGAAAATCAGAAAATAAGGTGCATTACAACTGAAAGAAATAATTTATTTTGTTTCATAAACACATCGCATTGTCCTGGCCATTTAGTGCGCTTCTCATAATTAAAATTATTTTGAAATTCCCTTGCCTGGGTAAAGAACATGAATAGACACTTAGAAAGATTAAAAGCTCAGTAACCAAATAAATAAATCAGCAGGTAAGTTTAAGCCCAGACCTTTTCGCCTCCACTTATTGCATTGTGTTATTATACTTCCAGTAAAAGACAAACTCTTTTCATGTTTGATTTGTCACTTTCATACATTTTCCAGTTTTTCTAGCTTAACTGTTCTCTTAAGCACAGCATAGTACTGTAAATTACCAGGAAACTGAATACTTTTTTTCTCCAGTGAAAAAACTGAACTTCAAATACACGCCAACTATCTTTGTGAATATTAGTTAAGTAAAACCCCCTGCTTTTCCATACTTACAGTCCATTCCTTCTGTTGCCACCTTCAAACTTTTAAATTGTTCTCAGGTAATGCAAATAACTTTAAATAAAATTCCTTAAGTACTGCTGCATAAATGTTTTCTTGATCAGCTTTTGGTATTTTTCAATTTATGTTCAGTTTGGAAACAACGAGTTGTTAACATCTGCACTCATTGTGTTGTTGCCTGTGAGAGATTGAGAATGGGCAGACAGGTTCTGCCATCCCTCACTCATTAAGCCATTCATCTGTTCACATACTCTTGGCCCCACAGTGCCTGACAGGAGAGCTGGTACTGATTGGAGGAGTAACATGCCTCTCATTGATGTCACTGCAAGTCTGTGAATGCCAAGAAAGTATCACTGGCCACTGATTTATCGGAAACCCAACACACAGCTGACCAACTAATACCAATAAAATACTGGTAGCACTAAGCTGATTGTGCGTGACCCCTTGGGAATGTTAATTAACAATGTCATTAGAGGCAGAGGCTCAAGCCTAAGATGATGTATGTATGTGTTTGTATAAAAAGCTGTAATAAAAAGCTGTAATCGCTTCTTCATTTTCAGATTTAAACATATGTAAAATATGAGTGGTTCAAAGAGAAAAGGTATCATTCTGAAATGCAACACTGGGCTGAATTTAAGCAATGTAGAGACAATGTAGTGAAGCAAATAATACATCCAAATAAATACTATGGTATGTACTGTAGTAACGGTTGTATTATTTATTTCAAAGAAAGGACTGTAAAAGTTATACAATGCACTTTTTATATCTCAGAATACTGTGTACAATCTACAATGCTGTATACAGGATATTGGTGTCTTAGATAAAGCTTAAAGAAGCAACAAGAATAATTCCATATCTCAATCTAATGGGAAAATACCAAAACCTGAATTGTTTTATGCTCAGCACTTAACAAAGGACTTGATGGCACACACCTTCACCTTACTTGGAAGTACAGTATACTGTATGTGCTGTACAGTAGGATTTTGTACACAAAGTGTTGTGTGTTTCCAGAATAACTTGCTAAGGTGATTCCTTAAGAACCTTCACAAAATGTATGAGTGTGATCTTCAATAAGCCATTGGCAACCAAATAAGCTAAGCAGGTTAAATAGCCTCTTCCCATTTGTAACCCATCCCTTAACATCCTCTTGTTCCTGGTAAGGGCTCCAGCATCCTTGCTACCTTATTTTCTTGTGTTCAACTAGATGGGGTTTAGTGGTCTTGATTACCTGGGGTATCATCCGCTCACAGTGCAGCTGGAACTCCTGTGATTTGACTGGCCTCTTTGAGCTCTGAGCTTACAGTGCTGTCAGCAAGAGACACATCTCTTCTATCTATGCTTCCTCTTCTTTTAGCACTGAAGAGCTTGCGGTGAGCAAAAATGGTCATCAGTGCTGACAAGTGCACATCGTGGAGGAGAAAGGGCACTAGGATCATAGCAGTGAAGCCAAGATGAATAACATCAAGTGTTTCTGAGATTTGAGAGTAGAAATTTAGATATGTTTTTCTTTGCTTGGTTTTTTAGTACTTGAAATGCTGCCACTTATCTTAGATTAATTGATTTTAATCAATTCAATGAATGGATACAGTACATTTAAAACACTCATAAATCTTTAAGGAACAAAAAACTAGCGTGGCTGTTTTGGTGCCTTTCAATATAGAATAACGTAAGTCACCATTGATGGATCCATCTTTATGTACACTATAAATTACGTACTGATTCCCACAGAGATTTCTAAACACAGTGCTACAACACTCCCTTCTATGCATGGGTTTGTCGAATTTTAAATCTACAGTAATTCATCCCCTCTGGGTGTCTGTACAGCCTGGGTATCAATCCCACAGACAGAAACTCGGAATGCAGCCCATATGAATTAGTAACCAGATGCCACTTTACATCTGTTGCAGACTTTTTCCAGGTCTTGAATACATTTTGGTCAATTTAATCTTGGAAAGACAAGATTGATACAAAATGCTGAACTGTGTTAAACCATTCAGAACACAGAAACACTCCAGCAGGAACGGACTGCCAGAACAAATTAGAGCACAAAGCCCAGTTACAGATGCCATGTGGCCTTCATTGTACAAGGCAAATGTAGGAAGAGAATGGTCCTGGCCTTGAAATTCCCATTGAACTCAAAACATAGGTTAGATCCCAGCACTGATGGATGAAGATACAGGGGGAAATTCTTGCTGTTGGTGTAGTACTTGCAGACAGGTCTCTGTAATTATGGCCTAACCATATGCCTTTACCATGAATTGCCTGCATGTTGATATGGGTTCTTCATGCCATACTTTACTCAGAATTAATGGACAGTAGAGCCATTTAAATTTGGAATTACTTTATTTTTCTTATTTACTGCCTAGTGTTACTGCAGGTGTTGTTCATCTCAAAGTCATCACTGCAGCCCTTGAACCAGTCCACAGTCTGCAGGCATCCTGAGTGATGTGCACATGTGCACCATCATTCACTACCTTATCACACTGAGCATGGACAGCAGAGCTAAGGCATCAGACAGAAGATGATGCAGCAGCTCTCCCTGGTGACACTGTGAACCAAAGGCAGAAAGAAACCCTGGCTGACTTCAACCCACCTAACCGCAGTAGCACTTGGTCAATTGTCTCAGGAAATTAACAGGCAAAGCTACTGCCATAGAACAGAAATGAGCCAGTGGCCTCCCTTTTCACCTTTCATGACATGGCACAAACTACACCTCAGAAAAAGACACCATTTGAAATTGAAACAAAATCACATTGGTTTATGTGGAGACATCCACAGCAGCAGGTTCTTGCAACTCTTATTACAAACGCTGACCGAAAAGGTCTTCCATCACCACCACCAACCTTGTTAATGACTTTCTTTGAGATCAGTGTTTCATTTACTTTCTTTTCTGACAACTACTTTAATTATTAGAGATTTGTTTGATGATTGTTATTGTGCAAAAAGAAAAACAATAAGTAGGTGAAGAATAGGTCTGCCTTAGCTCTATGAAATACATTAATATTTATATTTAGTACACTACTCTGGTTTAAAACCATGTATGTTTAAATTCAGTATGAGATGGAATATAGCAAGGGTAATATGATGAGGCAGACATTATTCTGCACTAGATTAGTTGTAAAAAAATCAGAAATTAGTTTATTTGTAAAACAAATATATATTCTAAATGTAAACACATAGAGCTGTTGTACTGTGAGGAAAACTAGTGAGCCTGTATATTTTAATTTTCCTGTCATATCTGAAAAATATTCTTTGAGAAAACCCAGGCGCATGAGCATGCAAAGTTAAATGCAAAATGGATTTGTGTCACAGCAGGAGAAAGATTGTTAAAGATTTAATTAGGAATACTGTTGTTCAGTGTGTAAGGATTAAACCACAATCATCATTTACAAGTTGCATGAACCAAAGAACATTATTAAATTATTAATCAGAATATGCTATCTTAAGAAACAACCCTAGGAAAAGGAAAATTGATCTTCAAAGCACTTCAGTAAGATATAATCCTATTGGAATTTATAAAATCTGTTGGGTTTATTTTTTCTAACTGGAAATCTTGCAGCGTAGTATTTCATTCGAGATAAAAAGTGATATTTAAGACGACACTAAAACTGTAAAGATTTGTTTGACTGAAAAAAGAAAAGCCTCTTCCAGACATTTTCCTCTGCCAGCCCCTTCAGCTGCTGTCTTACTGGGTCACTTTTATGATAGTTGTCTTGAGAAAGGGAATATACAGTATACTGTATACACACTGTCTCACCTGCTGTGCCCTTTCTCACATGCTTCTTACAGTACCTCTTCCTCTTCCTTTGAAGCCCGCATGCTGACACAGCTCCCCACTAAAAACTCTGTCTATACACCATATGATACAGTGTATATCCACTTTTCAGCGCTGTAATGGTTTTCCTCTCTCAGTAGTTTCTTCTACTATAACGTATAACACTGCAGATACTTTATACAAGTTCACAAGTTCCATATACTGCACAACGCTACTGTATATAACACTATAATACATGTTTAATTGTTCTAATTTTCTTATAGCAAATTGTACTTTAAAAAATGAATTATTTCTTTCTCCCTATATGTTAGTTGACCATGTTTTAACAATAATAATTCCTTACACATATATAGCACTTTTCTGGACAATTCACTCAAAGCACTTTACAGCTAATGGGGATCCCCCCGACCACCACCAATGTGCAGCCCCACCTGGATGATGTGACAGCAGCCATAGTGCCAGTTTTATGTCTCAATCCCACACAGACTGCAGAGTGAGCACCCCCTACTGGCCCCATGAACAGCTGTTCCAGGAGATGCCTTAGTTTTTCCCAGGAGGTCTCCCTTCCAGGTACTGACCAGGCTCACACTTGCTAAACTTCTGCTGGCTAGTTTTAAGTTTAGGTTGAGACGGTGTGGTGTCTATAAAATGTAGCTTGTCTGGGGTGATAACCATGGAGTGATAGGCCATAGCACCATAGGACCTTATCTCCACTCCAGGCATGAGGAGACTGTACGGCCTGCTTAATATTGCATTCCATGTATTCCATGGCACTTATACCTATAATTCATACATTTGTCACAGCCTCTTCCAATATTACTTTTCTCTGAATTCTAAAGTCATGACAATAACAGAAAGTCCTATATATACAGTAGCACAGAGAAAATTAGAATTAAAGAAACAATAATCTTCATTATTTGTCAAGGTAATCAAGAAAAGCATGGGATGCATTAAATAAGTCTTGTTTTAAATTGTTCACTTTGTTACTTTCTTACCTTACAGGTGAAAAGCTAGCTATGCTGGTGAAACAGACCTTAATCCATTTTTGGAATTCCTCTGAATTCCGCAGCTCAGTGTGCAGCACGGCAGCAGGCCAGACTAGGCTGTAAGATGCCCAAGAGCCCACACACTACCACCTGCCCAATGTGAGCGTCCCAGGCATAGAAAACATCATCTTGTTAATGTGGGCAGTAAAAACACACAACAGGTATTACAGAAATTCATTTCTCCACGGGCACAATTGAACCGAATGAAAGTGAAGAGTGTGTAGCCATCTCTTGAGGACTGAGTTATCAAGTTGGCCGATTATGCTACATTTCCATGCTGGCCGGGGCCTCTTCTAGATGTAGCGACCTTTAGCTTCACCTTACATGTAATTTGAGTTAATATCCAGATTAATAAAAAAAGGATGGTTAATGTTAAAAGTTGTTTTGTGTTGCTACAGTATACTAACAATCCTTTGAGCAAGTATTTGAAAAACAGCTTCAAAATGAGTTACATCTCTCGTTCAGATACAAGACAAACTCAGACTTCAATGCCCTGGTACCAAAAACTGTTGTATTCCAATTTGGAACTGGTGACCAATCTATCTTATTAATGATAAAACAGATGAGTCTTGTGATTTTAAAATCCAGCCTGGATTAATAAAGTGGCCTTTTGAATTAATAACCTCTATATTGTTTTATGTTCTGAAATACAAGTACACTAGCACAAACGGAGTGAGCATCCAGGGTCATGCAGTAAACACACTGCTCAGTTAAGAGGAAATCCTGTCAATGTGTTGATCTATTGACCGCTGTTCTGTTCAAACATCTAATTCCTGGGATCAGTGCCCTCTCATCTCAATGCTTTGCAGATGAATATCTTTCTGTTACAGTCTGCTGCAGGTCGTGACTGCCATCTATCTATTTTATGGAGCAGAGAATCATATGGTACTGTACAACAACATCTTTCTTTTTTTTAAAAAAGGTAATCTTTTTCCTTTCTTGTTGGCATGATATCACGTGACACAGTTTAATGAATTGGGATCTTTCAGAATTTGCTTTTAATCGGCTGGATTCATTATGAGAGATGCACAACTGGTAGAGATTCACCTCTCTGTGTCTCCAAAGAAAGGTTGATGAGCCAAACTGCTGCACCTTTTTATTTTCATAAACTTTTCTGTACTGTCACATTCCTAACATGAATACATTATTCTTGGCTCTTCTTACCCATAGTATTGCAGTATGACCTGTAATTAAGTTTAAAACAGAACATGAAGCTTGTTTAACTTCTCCAAGTAGAAGCCTGCTCTAACACCAGACCTCCAAACAGGAAAGCCACCATTCTTTCACAGTAGAGAAAGACAGTTCAATTTCCTCTGATATTTCCTGGGCAAAACAGACTCATAGAGTGAATAGCTTTCTTGGCCTCTCCTAATGGGGTTACATCCTAGTTTTCTTCTTAAATCTCTATCAACCCCTGCTCAGTATAATAATGAGCATTGAACATGGCAGACAACTATAAACCACAAAGCAGCCACCCCAGAAAGTGACATTAAACACCTCAGAATAGAAGTTCCGAGCCACAATATCAAGGAGTTTATCTTTATCATTAAAAATAATGGAAACCTCGGATCAGGTGTTACAGCTCTTTATCTTTCTTCACAAAGCAGAGTACGCTGGAAGCACCGTATGCACTAGTTCCATTAACTCGAAAATTGGAAACTAGAAATTCATTTTCTTTCATTTAAACAGGACGAGTGCTTCCGAGGTGAAGCTGCAGAAGAAGAACTGCTGACTGACTGTCTCTGCAGAAAGTAGTGGATGTATAAGTGGACACGACAACCGACAAGAAGGCTTCTGACCCAAAACAGAGGCCATACTCTGCATGAATAAACCCCTGCTCTTCCCCTTTATTTCATATTTCTGCTGCCCCCCCCACACACACAATACACAACGCCTAAAGAAAGCTTCATGGCCCAGACTTTTTTCTTTTTTAGTTTCAGCATTGGAATTGACATTCATATGTATAAGGAAATGTTTCCCATACAGTATGTTCATACTGTATGTATAAGGAAAGGTTGGAGTGCATATTAGATCTTACTGCATCACAATGATTGGGAAATAGTGCTGATGTAACTTTAGCTTCGGCTTACTTTGAATTTGTATCCGTAGAATCTCCTTCCTTGATTTTCACCGGGCTTGGCAATCAACAGTTCAAATGTGCTCAACCAGTTGTCTCACTAATTACATGAGTTAGTGCATTTACTGTACTCAGCTGTATCGCGAGCAGCCATTGATTTATCAAAATAGCATTGAAACATTTAATAAACATTTACCTAAACATCCATATGCTTTATTTTTTAAAACCTGGCATTCATGTGTGGTTGAAGGGATTCTGGCTGCAGGCCAACATGTAAAAAAACACACCTTTGACTAATCCAAAATATGAAATGAAAAATCCAAAATAAAACATTATTTATTTAGAAAAAGAGTTTCTTTTGGTGTTCATGTTATATATTAATGCTCATAATGTTATATTTTATAGCAGTATCGATTTATACTGTACATGAGGAAGCAATCAGTACACACAATCTGGCCCTTTAAAACTGATTCCATAGTACCAGAGACATGACCTCACAGATCAGCACTGTAAGGCTGCAGCATTGTAAACTCTGCTAGGACAAACACAAGGTCCTGATTGCTAACCATCTGTATGCTGTTGTAGCACGCCAATGATTGTAAGCATCACATGTAGTATAGTTTCTGATAAAGTGAACCTGTCTGAAAAGACATCTAGCTCTAGATCAAGAAGAAGATGTCTTCTGTGGGGAAGATAACGGGTTAATTTATTCCCTCCTAAAGATGTCATTTTGCTGTAATAAGTCAAGATAAGATTAATGTCATAGAAGCCAATGCCAGTGTGCTCAGTGCTGATTATTTCTGTAAGCTAATTAGACCCAGAAATTCCCTCAGTGCTTGCAGTTCTACACATCAGGTTCTGATTAGTCTGTTCTTTTATAATCTAAATCGTAGTGTACCATAAGCTACATTAGGTCCATCAGCAAGAACAAGGGGAAAGGGTCTTGTCACTGATCTTGGTGCCACAGTGACACCATCAAGGCTGAATGTTCTATAAACATGCATCTTTGCATAAGGCTAACATTATCAGAACTCCGCAGAACCCATTTTTCCTGAGGATTGGAGCACTGCACAGATATTATTCTTGCACTCCATACAGCTCTGTTTTTCACTTCCTAATGGGCTGAAAGGTTTAAGAATAGACTGTTCTTGGCATCTACACCAAAATCACAGTACATGACAGAATCAAAATCGTGCTCTATATCTATCTGGAGAAAAATGCATGCTAAGATTTAGAGGATGCTTTGTCAAAAATTCAGAATTATGATTTGATTTTTTAAAATGTTTTTGTGATAGTAGCCATCTTAATCGATATATTTAATCTGAATGATTTTTTTAAAAAGGGGTCATCTACAGTAGTTAAGAAAGGAAAACAAAATATAATTGCATTTGCATTGCAGAAGAAGAAGGTGCAATTTTGTTTTTTACAACTCACTTAAAATATCTCAGTGTAACCGATCCTCACACAGTGCCACACAAAGCGAAATGCAAGACAATCTGGCATGAAAATCATCTTAGCTGTTCTTAATGGTAAGAAAAGTGTTTCAGTGTCAGGAGCTCCCTCCCTGAAGCAATCACTCCTCCCCCCGAAGCATCAGTGAATTTAAAAATAGGATGGTTATTTATCTGAATCCTAATTGTTCATGCTGAATCGAGATCTCAAAAAGACAGGTCCCTTTTATCTAATTAATGATGTGTGGTGTGATGCTTTGTATAATTTTAAGGAACGGTAATAATCTGTCAGTTCTGTTGAGAGCATGGTGTGGAACTGATTGACTCTGACACCTGTGCTTGGCGTATAACCTCCAGGATCTCCTGAAGGAAAATAAATCTTTGTCTCTGAAATACAGAATGCAAGTCGCCATTTTCCCAATGAAAACGAATCCATGCGCATAAGGAAGAAGCTAAGAAAAATACAAAATATGATCTGGAAGTTTTACTCTTTTGGTATTGGTATTTTAATCTTTTGGAATTGGTTTCCTAGTATTGTGCATCTACAGGTCAGGTTACTTGCATTGTAAGCACAAAATGTGAAAGGAGTCTGAGTGAATGAATACAAAGTCCCTCTTAAGGTCCTTAGAAGGTCTCACCTTGCCTTATTAACGATACATTCTGTATGGTAACAAAACAAATAAAAACATTCTAAAAGACTTATGGTCATGGAGCATTTTCCAGAAACATTGGGGTCTGTCATTCAGTACAGTATCTAATGAGTTATTACTAAACAGACTCAAGATCACTTTATAAGGAAAAATACAACATGTATTTTTCCTTACATTATGCTTTCAGGGAAATTCAGAAAGCTAATATAAAAAAAAAGCTTTTAACATGGAAAAATATACTAATCACATACCAGACTGTGAAGCTTTTAAAAAAGTCTCAGCTTCAGAGCTTTAAATCAATGACACTTGTTTCTACAGTTTTTTGCTTCCTACTTATGTTAGGCCTTACTAATAAGAAGAATAATAATGGCACAGAATACAGAAAATAACAGTAAATCTATCATACCTGTGTGTTTATGGCTGGGTAGTTTGGTCTTTATCCCTTTTGATAGAGAAGTGAATATTCATGTACCCTCAAATTGTCAGGACCACTTTCAAAATGTTTTCCAAAGTATTTTTTTACACAGAGCATGTTTTAAATCCCCAAATGATGTTTAAATGAAAATGAAAATTAAATGTAAAAATGTTGAGTGACAAACGTTTTGTTTTTGTTTTCAAGAATTATTATGATGTCTCACTTGACATCTTCACATTTTTCCTTTTAGCAGATAAGAAGCAAATCCTGGTCTGCAAAATGAAGATTTATGTGTTCTATATTCATCATGGGGGGAAATATTTGCATGAAGCATTACCTTACAGTTGCATTCATAATGTACAGTATTACATTTAAAATATTAATAGGTTGGAAAATATTTTTATGTCCTGTTACCTTGACTTAAAGTTAGTGATAAAAATGTTTGATTGCATGCAAATGTGAAAGGAAGCATTTGTTAGAAGAAGTTACTGTGACTTTCTCCAATGTTCACCAAGTTACATTATCACTTCAAACACATTTAGTATTTCAAGCTCTTGAAGCACTAAATCAGAAAGCCTGAAATACAGCTATGCTTTTTTCCAGCTGCCCATGAATGCAGCTATAAACCAATAGGCTGCTTATTGAGTACACTCCTTACTCTGTTTGTACTCTGTTCATAAGCTTACATGGAACATTTCCACCAAAATATCCTATTCTCTAGTATTCATTCTGTTAAAGCTCTCTCTCAGGCTCACTGTGAAAACTGTCAGCAGAGTAATGGATTGGTGTTTCACTTCTGAAGTCTCAAAAGGAAGACATGAAGAGTCTGGGAAGCTGCAGTGGATAGAGAGAAGCTGGAGAATGCTGAAATGCCGACTTCAAAGGAGCTCCTTTCTCTCTCAGTTCAAATAATATCCCAAACATCTAACCCACAAACTTCTAACCCTCCTCCTTAAGTTAACATGCACTGACTCATCCTTGCTAAAATGGATATAAAATATTAATCTATTTTATCACATCACTGGAAAGTTGGGAATTACAGTAGGAATGTGCACTTAACCAATTCCCAGAACGTTTTTGTTTAATTTCAAACTGAAATCTTCATAAGATAGTTGCAAACACGAACACTTTTTGTTTTTCAGAAAAGGGCATCTACTGTACGTCACTATTTTTGGGGAATTGGGGATTGGGAGAAAACGAGTCTGCTTATTCTACAGCAAGTTCGTTTGACTGAGAGGCACAATAGAAAAATGTTTCCCTTTGTTTAATTTAAGTGTTAAATAGCATGCACTCAGGAATAGGTGTAAATACTTTTGCGCTCTTTGTTCAATAACTCTTAAAATAATGTAAAAAATATTGATGCTATATGTTAACTTATCACAAGATTATTCATATATAAATATTCACATTTCATACTGGCAAACATTTTTGGCTGAATAAGAGGCATTTCTCTTTTAACACTCCCGATTTGCAATTAAGAGAAAATGTTAGTATGAGTACAGATGAAACAAGTGCTTTGAATGAAGGAATGAAAAGTTAGGAAAAATGCAGAGCATGTAGTTTTTAGGCCCATCTGTATAATAGCATTGAAACTGCCATTCTTTCTGTCAAATTGCCTAAAATGAAGACTGACAATGCGTGAGAATGTTTCTTTGGAAACCCAAAATTATGGTAATTTTCTTTCAAAAACTCATCAGCTCCTCACTGGAAAGTGACAGGCAGCAGATTATGGGTAATTCGTCAGTCTTTGGCAGGTCCTTTATATAGTATTCAGCTGCCCTGCACTCTACCTCCCTACTCACAATCCTCAAGACTCACAATTTCAAGACGTTCACCCTCCTCTTTCTAAGATGGTCAGGAGAGAGATTCAACAACCATAATTCAACACAACTCTTAAACTAGAGCAGCCCAGGTTTTGTTTACAGTTTGTGCTCTCTGTGTGTTCTCTTCTTTCTAGTTTAATACAGGCACAAGACAAACATGCTAATGGAGATCTGGCATTGTTGTGCAGGGCAACCACTGGCACTATTATTATCTATGTATTATATTGTAGCGCCACACAGGGCACTTTAGCATAATTCCAATGTAAAGAAAGGCAGGATGGAATTATAATTACTATTTTGAATATTTCTGTTTTTGATGATTTACACCTAGTACACTGAAGGCTTCTGCAATAGAGGAAAGAGAGTATTTAGTATTGCTTTGCTTGGATGAGTCAGCTATCATGGAGAGTAACATCAACCTTGGGAACAATGGCTTTGACAGAAGCAGACAATTGTTGGTATATTTCACATTAATTCGTTTGCTCCACAGTTATTGTCGTTGTTTGCTGACAGATTCTGAAATATTTTCTTTTCTTATTCAGATTGTATAGCTCCTTTGTTAGTGTCTATTTCAAGGGTCTACTTTTGCTCATATCAGGCACCCAGCAGCTTGCTGTCTTTCTGCATATTTTACTAAGGGCACAGAAACCCAGGTTGGATCCAGGCACCTGTCCTGGCTCCTACATCTCAAAGACATGCAGGACAGATTTGATTGGCAACTGTTAAAAGTCCCCCTGGGGTTCATCTCTGGTCCCTGAATATAGTGTGACTATACTACACGTGCAACACATGAAAAAGAACAAATTGTGGGTAAAGGCAAAGGAACTTGGAAGAGTTCTTCAATCGTGATTGGAAAAACTAGGAAAGATCCCCTTTGCCGACACTAGAGAGGCATTTGTCATATACTGTAATTGTGTTACAATTAGTATTATGCTGCAGGAAGTCATTACTGAACCAAAGAAATCCTGTGCAGGACTCCAACTATGTCATCTGTGTCAGATTCTATGTGTTTGTGTCAGAATACACATTTGGTTTATTCTTATGTTTAATTACTTCTTTCTTGGTTGTTTTTGTACTTCTCATTCTTGGGAACAAACCTGCCCCCCCACCCTTACCCTAGGACTGTCCTTGTCTGCACTCCACTGGTTTCTCCATGTTGATGATAATAATAATAATAATAATAATAATAATAATAATAGCTTACACTTATAAAGCACTTTTTCTGGACACTCCACTCAAAGCGCTTTACAGGTAATGGGGACTCTCCTCCACCACCAATGTGCAACCCCACCTGGATCATACTGCACAATGGACAGCACCACTGAGGAGTCACAGTGGAGTGTGGACTAGGCAAGTGTAGCTGCAAAACCTGATAGGAACTCTTCTTGACATTCCAAGAGTCATTCGGCTCACTTTTTGTACCTGCACTTCACATGAGCACCCAGGTCAGTAAACATCTAGCCAACTTTGAATAAAAAATGTACTAGTCCAGTTTTGCCAAAGAATGTAACAAAAAGTTCTGTTTGGTTATCATTTTTCAAGGATTACACTATAAAGTTGAATTAAATGTGTTCCTATTGAGAAAATTATGGGAATGTGCTCCTTATTGTTTCTGTTTGAATACGATTTAAAATGATGATGTGAGTTCATTTAATTTCCTGGTCTTCAACAGCAGTTTATTAAAATCCCAGGGATTTTAAAGTGTTCCTCTGTGTAATTTTCTTTACTCATTTATCATTCAGCAGTCCATGACATTTTATTTCAAAGGCAATATATAACCAGACGGTGTAAAAATGTCTGTTTTAATACCTGTACATTAAATATTGTATCTGATTAGATTCACAGAATTTGTTTCTTACATGTCTTATTATATGCCTCTGTTGCATGTGTTAAGAAAGGAAAAAAATATAATGGACTGCAATGGATAACATGAGGAAAGAACTTCATAGAGTATGTTATCACATGTACATAAAAGACTCTAAACGGTTGCTGAGAAGATTATAATCAGGGAAGGTGAACCCCAGATCTCCAAAGAGAATTCCCCTTTCTAACAAATTGTTACAATACTCCTACACTCAAGGTACCATGGTGTCTCCGGGGAAAAGTTTACGTAAATTAGAAAATTACTCACACCACACTTTTCTTTCTTCATTTTCGTGGAGTTTCTTCTGCCCGAGAAATTCTTTTTCTAGTGTTGAATAATGTTTCTCCGCAGGGTTTAACTTACAGCTAATATATAAAATAGGGTGCTCCAGTCCATCAATTTCATGTGACAGTTGGCCCCAACCCCAGTGTTGGAAGCATCCATTTGTACCATGAATGTCTTGTTAAAGTCAGGCACCTGTAAGACCGGTTGAGAAGATAAAGTTACTTTTAAGTCCTCTCTTCCATTTCTGTCCATTTTATTTTTTCAGGACAGCTTGTTTTTGTCAAGTCATGCAGTGGGGCGGCAATGGAGGCAAATCCTGGAATGAAGCGGCGATAATAACTCATCAGTCCCAAAATCGTTCGTATCTGCTTTTTCGTAGACGGTTTAGGACAGTTTTTAATTAACTGCACCTTTCGATCTTGGGGCATAATCATTCCTCTCCCAATCATATAGCCGAGATAATTGGCTTCCTGGGCCCCCAGACAACATTTATTGGGATTGGCCGTTAATCCTGCTTCTCGCAAAGCTCCTATTACTGCTTCCAGGTGTTATAGGTGTTGTTCCCATGTCGTACTATAGATTACGACATCATCTAAGTAGGCAGCTGCAAAATCACAATATGGTCTAAGTATTCGGTCCATTAATTGTTGAAAAGTAGCTGGAGCTCCGTGTAAACCAAACGGTAGGTACCAATACTGGTATAGCCCCTCAAGGGTGGCAAAAGCGGTCTTGGCTTTAGCTTCTTCAGCCAGCGGCTCTTGCCAATATCCCTTTGTAAGATCCAGCATACTGATATATCGGGCGTTACCTAATCGATACGAGGCATAGGGTATGCATCAAACAGCGAGATCTCGTATAACCTTTTGAAATCGTTACAGAACCTAATAGTTCCGTCCAGCTTGGGTATCAATACTATTGGACAATATTATTGGGATTCCTCTATTATTCCCATTCTTAACATTTTTTCTACCTCTTCCTTAATTAATTTCCTTTTGGCTTCCGGTGTTCGATAGGGAGGCAACCTTACCCTTTTCCCTAGTTCTGTAATAATCTTTTATTGGATGAGGTGGGTTCGACCCGGTGTCCTGGAAAAAACATCTTTGTTCTGCGATAGGAATTCTTGTAATTCCTGCTTCTGTGGTGGAGCCAGGTCCCCCACGGCTACCGCACCAGTTTCTTCGTCCAAAGGGTCAGGGGAGAAGTGGGTGAGCAGAACTTCTGCACCATGCCATTTTTAAAATAAATTAACATGGTAGATCTGATGCTGATGCCATTTGTCATGTTGCTTGACTTTGTAGTTGACCGGACCCACCTTTTCAACCACCTCATAAGGCTCATGCCAGGAGACCAGGAATTTACATTCCGGGGTCGGAACCAATACCAATACTTTGTCCACAGGCTGAAATTCTCGTGCAATAGCTCTCCTATTGTAAATCTGCTTTTGTTAGGCCTGGGCTTTTTCCAGGTTTTCTTTCACAATGGGAACAACAATGTTGATTCTTTCTCTCATTTGTTTGACATGTTCGATGACAGTCTGTAAAGGTGAAGGTTGATTAGTTTCAGTTTTAATCTTATTTGCCTCCTGCTGTGCTTGGATAGCTTCTTGCTGTCCCTTTAAAGCCTGAAACTGGGTGAGGGTGGCTTGGGACAATTGATGTATTAACTGTTCCATTGTTTTGTGTGTTTTTTTTTAAGAGAGATTACACAGGCAAAACGAAACCCACAAAAAATGCTTAATTTTCACAATACTCAGTCCTGAGCAGTGGTGCCCGCATCCTCCACCAATTGTGGTGTCTCCTGGGGCAAGTTTACATAAATGAGAAAATTACTCACACCACACTTTTCATTCTTAATTTTCGTGGAGTTTCTTCAGTCCAAATATCTTCCAAATCCAGTCCATAATTCGTTCTCTTAATCCTGATCCGATCTGAGTTCCAAAGTCCGTAAAATAACATAAATCCACGCCCTATCCAATCCTCTAACTGTAAACCGTAAACCGTAAACCGTATCTCCTTCCAATAGTCTGTTATTCTTTAATCCGATCTTTAACACAATCCTCTCTCCCTCTCTCCCTCTCTCCCTCTCTCCAAACCACATTCACCTTATCAGCTTCCACACTGGTTCACTGCCTCTTGGGCAATTATATTTCGGTTCCTGATGAGGCTCGGCTGTGTCTCGTTGTTTCTCCGGGTAGACCCTTTCCATATACAGGTCAGCTGGTTCTTCTTGGCGGCCATTTTGCTCTAGTCTATGTCAAGTATATTAAGTAGGTCATTCCGAAAATACCTGTTATGAATGACCCTTCCCCTTGTCATCTTACAGTAACAATCAAAAATAAATATGCACAGATGATTCAGATTACCTATTTTTTTGTTGCTTTTACAATCCACCACCAAAAAGGCTTTTCCTTTCTGTAAAAACAGCTGGGAATTGTGGCTGATTTCCATTATTTTCATGAAAAGGGCATGTCATTACTGTTATTAATGATAAATCATAGAAAAGAGAAGCAATGAGATAATAGTGCCTGTTTCAACCAAAGCCAATTGCCTAAGCTTAACAGTTTTATTTTATACACTTTTTTAAACCCATACATTTTCATGATTTTTACATTGTTTTCCCGTCTTCCTGTCATCTTTATGCATACTATACCTTAAAAAATACTCACTGCCTTCCAAAGGTGTCCTATTTTGTCTAATGATATTTATGATATATATACTGTATACATATTTTTAAAGTTACATTTTTAATCGAAACTTGATAGTTCCAGCTAAATAATGTTTAGAAGAAAGTCAAATATCAGAAAAATCTAAAAATTAAAATAAAAAAGAAATGATGTATATATTAAAATATATAAATATGTAATTAAAATATCTGCTTCCATATTATTCAAATTATAGCAAAGTATTTACCGCCTTTACTATGGTGAACTGTCAGGATGACCAGATGTTAATTAAGAGCGCATGGTGAAATTCCATGTGAGGAAAAGGAGTTGGTCTGATAGGCTCTGCATGGATGTAGCCACACCTCTGGGCTAATTCAGAGGGTTATAAGTCCAGCTGGAAGAAAAGGCTTTCAGACTCCAGGTTGTTAGGAGAGGGTGAATGGGAATTTACTGTGGTGGAGTGCTAAATTAGCACTTGGGTTGAGCTGCCCTGCAGGCCTGAAAATGCAGTTTAGGTCTGTACTCTGGAGTCTCACAAGTGTTGTACAGGCTGTGTAGAGGATCATTTGGCAGGCTCAATGAGGATGAATTGCACTGCTGAGAAACAGGGCTGACAGAAACTGTTAGGACCTCAAGGAGATAGATATGGCTTGTCGGTGCTGTAGTATATTCCTCTCTTAGGCAAGAGATCAGAGTTAAGAAAGTGAAGGCCGAATCCTGCAGAGTCACAGTTTCCCAACATGAGCAGACTGACGGGTGGTCTGAATGGAGTGAGAAAACATTCAAGCGGCTGGTGCTGTGACTCAAAGAGTGGTGTACCTGACCAAACAGGATCAGCTGGAAGAGGTAATAGAGTATTTTTGAGTTAGTGATTATTTTGATGATTATTGCAGATGGGTGACAGTTTTGTTAATCACCAGTGTCGGCTGGAGACAGATTGAAGAGTTATACTCCTCGGTTTCACCTGGGTGTAATAGACAATATGAAGGTACTAGTGGTTTAGGGGGCCAAGTGTCTTCCCAAAGGAGGAACCAGTGTCTTGAATGTGCAGGAGGCTCTAGGGTCCTGGAGGAGGTGTGGACGCCATGAGCACACCTTTTAAACTCAAGCAAAATTGATTCACTGAGGAGACATATGGGGTGCCATATACATGTATGCACACTGTCACAACTTTCAGCCCTCCTCTAGAGGGCGCTCCAACCTTTTTTATTTTTAGTTTCATTATCACGTACACCTGCTCCTTGTTCCGTCCATTATTTAAACCCGGTGCTCCGGTAGCTCAGGGGTCAGTATTGGAAGATGGAAACCCGGAGGCCAGCCTAGCATCAAGTCGTCCTACGTCCGCGGCTTGAAGGCTTAGGTTTCCGATTGGCGTCCTGACCCAGCTGAGTCCGGGGCTCGGAGCGCCTGGCCATGTCACTCTGTTTTTAATTTCCTAGTTCCTTGTCCCTGTTCCTGATTTTAATCGTCTTGTCTTGGATGGATCAACTGGTTTTGGATTTTGGACTGCGTCCTGGATTTCCTATATTGGACTGTTTTTGGACTTGTTTGCTCCTGGATACACTGTGAGCACCGCCCCCTGTTCGCCATCCCTTCCATTCCTCACCGTGTTTTCCCCGTAGCCCTTCTCCAGTCACTTCCAGATTATTCTGTCTGCACAGGTTCCTAAACTACACACTACATGGGAGTTACACTGTTTCCTGGTTTCTAGTTATGCCAAGCCAAACCCAGAGCTTTAGGGACTGACTTGAATAGTTCCATCAAGTTAATGATTCAGGATAGTTAATGATTCTCAAACTGATGATGACTGGACTCAGCTTGTGCCTTGAACAGTTGATCTGAACTGATTTTTGGGTTTGATTCAAGTTCAAGTTTATTGTCCTATGTACATGAGTACAATGAGATGCACACTTGTGTGTTTTCCTCACATGACAAGCGACATAACATTTGACATAAAAGATTACATAACACTGACATAGAAAAGGATATCACAATTCTTGTAGACAGAAACAGGATAGCAGCTATAATTTTAACCAGCATTTAGATAGAAGCTGTGTGCAAAATTTAGCAGGGGCAGTATTTTGAGTTCAGTGTAAAAACAGATGGGTGTAATTGGGGAAGGATTTAAGAGGAGTCTGGGAGTCTTATGGCTCTGGGGTAGAAGCTTTCTTAGAAGATGCTATCATCTTACTTTAAAGTCTTTAAAACAAATCTATCTAAAAAATATTTCTACTGTTAATACACTCTGCTGTGTTAGTACAGTAATGTTTGAGGACAGCATTAAAGAAGCAATCTTTTGAGTATTCATAAAACTAGAAGTTTTATTCATAATTCATATTCAAAAAGTTGCTTTCAGTTTAGTAAGAAAGGAATTGTCATGGGTAGAGCAGTTACTAATTAGATATGAATGAAAGTAGACTAAGAAAAATTACATACTGTAACACACATGCAAGTAGTACAAGAGTCCTCACTCAAAACAGATGAATTTAACATAGACTGTGGAATGTTCATTCATCTAGGAATTCTATTAGATGTAATGGAGTCTTCCTGCTATGGTTAATAAATTAAACAAAGTTTCAAGCCAATGTTTTAACTCACTCATAAAGAAAAAATGTAGTAAAGTTAAATTTGTGAACACTATGGAGGTTTATATGTGTAGGGTTACATTAGCACCCATGTGCCTGAGAACGTGAGAAAAATGTACAAGCATTTTTTTCATTCCTTTGAAATCACCTGCAATTCTGGAAAGCAAAAGGCTATTTCGGTATCTCTTGACATATTAAAAAGTGATACAGTAGGTCACGATTAGCTTTAATATACAGCAGGCTTTTTCACTGGGATAAAGCGTAAAGATGTACTCTCTTTTGCAAGAAAAGTCTCTCTTGAGACAAGCAAGTTACTGACCTAATTAAAACAGTCTGATTATAACAAAGCATACGATAAAATGAATGTTTTTAGGCAAACTCATTTTCCAATCAAGCAGTTTCAAAATATACCCAAACCATGCGGTTCTTGGTGATACGGAGAAACGTTTTATAGAAGCTGCATTACTAAAATTGGCAAATGCCACTAAGAATGTACCTACTCTCAAAAACCTAGCTAATTTCCAGGGCTGAGATTTAGAGAAGAAAAGCTGGGTCTCTCAAAAGGAGCCAGATGGGTAGAATAGCCTCTTCTCATTTGTAACTTCTCTCATGATCACATGTTCTTAAAATTAAAGTCTTTTATCACAGATGCATTGTTTGTTTTTTTTTAAATTAAAATCTGTGGAACATGTGAAAGGCCAGGAAAAAAATGTATTAAAATATGTATTACACTTTTCAAGAAACAAATCCATTTTTTAAAGTAAATTCTTTGCCTCCACTCACTGTGTGTTTATTACAGCTGCACCATATTAAACAGGCCTCCTGTTTGTGTTTTGTCAAGGGCCCTGAAGCAAAGGCTGACAGTGATTTTCTGTGAGCAATGGACCAGATAACAACCATTTACCACTCTGAAGGGCCATTATCCCACTACTGCACTGTCGCCAAGAAAGAGGTGTTTCCTGTAGCACCAAGACTATACACAAGGATCCAGTCACATTCAACTGTTGAATCCAAGTCCCAGATTTCAAAAGGTCTTGGTATGCAACTTATGATTTGGCACTTAGTAATGAATGCTAAATTCTGCATGCTACTGTTAGTAATTAAGTTAATCGTACTTAACTTTATTACTTAAAGTACTATCGTACTTTACGGAACACAGTTAACCCATAGATAATGCCTACACTTAAAAGCCTAAAACAGTCCACTTGTCTTCTCTGTGTGTGGATGAGCTCCAGCTTTTTGCCTATGTTCCCTTTTGAGGTGCATGCATTCAGACATGTATGATTTATAAAAAGAGGAAGAAACTTTTTAACATACAGGTTGCACTAAAATCTAAAACCATTTTTGTCTTGGGAAAGCGAAGGTAAAAAAAATAATAAAACAAACTCAAAAGGGAAGTGAAAAATGAATGATTTCGATCCTCCGCCTTTCTTCTTGAGCGATGGCAAAGACCCTAGACTTCCTTAAAGATCACCTCGAGGGAGCCCTGAAGGCAGCAATAAATCCAGCTGGAATTCTTCTCGAGGAAACATGGGCGACAGGTGGGGAGCTGCAGAGCGGCGACAGCGAGAGACAGGGTCCTTATCTGCAACCTCTCCTGGGCAAGAGATGAGGTGCCGAGCTGGAAGCAGGTCCATAAAAATTCAAACAGCTTGTCGGATGGGGCCAGGGACCGTGGAGGATTTTGCTAAAAGCTGCATAGCAGCATTGGTGACGGTGTGTCTTTGTAATGACAGGACTGCAGGCCACCAGGATAGATACCAGTCTAGTCAGCTGGCATGTGCTACCGATGATCTCCATACTAACTGAGCATATGATTCTTGATGGATAGATGGATAGCACCACAAGAACAAAGAGCGCCATAGTGACGTATTAATTATTTGTAATTAATATATTTAATTAATGTATTAATTCTTTTTATGAAATATAGTTTTACACTGTTTATAAGAAGCTGTACAGAAATCGTGAATGTACAGTATATACTGTACATTACAATATGGTCAACTATATTGTGAATTTTAAACACTACTGCAGATGACCAAAAAAAATATTAGTTTTGGCATCATCTCTCATGCCAGTCTCTGAGTTTGCTTCAGAGTACAGAGGTAGAGTAAAAAGGCTGCTCTTATGCTAATATGGTGAACTCACTGCCTGGAGTTCCAAATTATTCAACTCACATTGCCCTAGGGGACCTGTCACTCAGCACAGGGGACTGGATGTGTAGATTGGGCCTTTGCTGGTATGCTTCTGATGGTGGCATGAATGCACATTCTGAATAAACAGCCTGAACGGGGTGGACTCCTTTTTCTCAGATAACCCAGCAGCAGCACCCTTGAAAAAGCAGAGTCTCCAAACCCATTCTTTGATATGATACCACCGTACCTCTTTACAGAAATCAGTCATGGGCCCTTTCAAGATTGACCCTGATGTGAAATGGTTAGTTCACTGTGTCAGAGCAGCAGTTTCTTGAATGATTTATATGGAATCAAGAAAAAGCCTGATGGTGCCCTTTTTTACCTGGTGCTTTGATGTGTCTAATTATGATGTCTTTAGCTGCATGGGTTACACTTAATGTCATTGTGCTGCTGCAATATTAAGGGGAAATTTTAATAAGTATTTGCTTCTACAATCAAGGGCAAAAAGAAATCTGTTTCAGCAATGAAAATTATTAATAAGAGACAGACAATGCAAAAGAAAAGATAGAAAACTGTCTGAGTTTTCATTACGAATCCATGTGAATGTCAAGGCCATATGAATCCCTGTGCAATCAGTAGAATTCATTTGGAATTCAGATTCACTGTGGCATAAATTGTGTGTTATGATGCGAATTTTGCATCAGAAGGTCTTAGATCCACACAAAGCTTGGCCACTCGTTACTACTGAGAATATGCAGATGAGTCCCCCCTCCCTCCCCTCCATCTCTGTGGCCTCCTGTAATTACCAGAGTGTTCGGAAATGGGCTGCCAAATCGGCCACATTTACTGAATACAGGCAGCCAAGCTCAACGAAGTGTCCAAGACGTGTGAGAACCTAACAGCATAATGAGCTGTAAATTTCCATTCCTCTCTCATTGTGTCTTGCTGTGTAAGATACAGAATACATTTACATTTTTGACCTATCTTTGCCAGGATTTTCAGACCCAGCAGTGACCTTAGTCGTTTAATTGGCCTGCTTCCTTCCCGTAAAATGTCTGGGCTGATTTAAACAGCCTTCTTTTTCACGTCTTTTTTTCACGTCAAAGCCTTTCAAAATGAAAACTGTGAGCATATAGAAGTAGTCATGGTTGTCTTAAATGTGAGAAGTCAGATAAACACACTATGTTTGTAAATTAGATGCAGATTTAGGAAGGCATCTGTTACATAAGTCGCTAGAATGGATTACGGTAACTATTTAATCAAAATTGTTTCCCACCAGTGATATATAGCATATTATACCTTAGGACTACCTAAAAAACACTAAAACCACTGTGGAAGTGTTGAAGGAAGAGAGAAGATGGAGGTTTTTGCCTCTACTACATTTCCCAGAAGACAGTGGAGGAATGTTCGTACACCCTCTGTCACCTGACCAGTTGGCTGACCGAGAAGAGTGAATTCACTGTTAAGCTCCTCACTAGACAATGAAGGACACACATTCTGGTAAAGTAGCTCAAATTTCCACTTTGAAAGTATCTGCTGAACTGATTTGGTCCATGCCTTTCAGGTTTTTTAATACCTGAATCAAGCCCCCTAGTGTTCTCCATTTCAGGCTAAATCAAGTCAGTTCACTTAATCTGTCTATGACTGATGTTCCTTTCACAACAGGAGACTCTGCATTGGCTCTTGTTTCTGCTGGGTCAGGTGAAACACCTTGATCATCCTGGTGCTCATGTCTTTTGCATTTCAATATACATGTATTAAGACATTATTTTCCATGGGGAAGAAAGGGAAGTATTGAGTACAAATGTAATGGAAATGCTCTGTCAAATACAGAGCATCAGAACAGTTTCTAAAAGGTTTTCTTACACATCTTTCAATTTTGGCAGTTTTACACATACCCATGCATTAAAATTGTCAAAATGTTCAAGAAACAATGAATGTGACTAGTCTATGCATCTTTTTATATGCACAAATTAGAGACAAAATTGCTAATTAGCATGTCAGTAAGTGTCCAAATTTGGATCGCTGTCTCTAACATGCACATTGTCTATGAACCAATCAATTACTTCACATTAGGCCTACCACATAGGCCCCAAACTGTAAGGCATATGAAACTGATACAGTTTATTGGCTATGTCCAGTCTTAAAAGAGCAGACAATTAATGGATGTCAAGAAACTACAATCAGAGATGGCTCAATCTAGTATTGAGCAGTTACAAAAAAAAATAAAGGAAAAAAACAGACAAGCCTTTCTCATCAAAACAACATCACTGATTAAGATTATAAATAACAGACTGATCCATACTATTGCTACTGGGCTCGTTCATCCAAAAACAGTTTCCTACTTATCGATTGGACATGAGATACTGAGTCTTTAAAATGTATTTTCATCCTCGTTGAGCCACCTGGAACAGGAATTATGGCTTTAGGAACAGGGGAAATCTATGATTGCCAGTCTTATGGTTAGGTTTAAATCAGCTTCAGTTGTTGATCACTGCTGGGGGCTTGTAGTGTGCTTTTGAGAGGTCCCTTCATTAATACAGTAGCTGTAGAAAGCAGCTTAAGTGAATGCTCCAAATAACTCACCTTTAACCTTTAACCATCTGCACTGGTAGATGTTGAATGAAATGAAAAAGAGACTATAAAAAATGTCTTCAATTTAAGACAATATTCACTTCCTTTTCATTAATTTTCCTAACTATTATTGTGTGTGGCACCAGTCTCCAATGATCAACAATACAACTTCTGCAACTTTATCTGACATATGGAGAATTTTTCTTCTTTTTAAATATGCTAAATGGGGACTGATGAAGGGGGTGTTTACTTTCTGGATACAGATTATTTGAGGTTGTTATAATAAGGTGGTTATATCCATGAGACATACAATATATTCCATCGTTTACCTTCAAATTCACTTCTGAAGGTTATGGTGTGACAGCAGGAATTTAATCTCTTTTATGGTATACTATAAATAGATGGTGTTTTCTATCAAAATACTGTACCTCATATAATCAAAGATATGATCTCAGAAAATGCACAGAGAAATTATTTGATAGATTCCTCCTTAACTGAAAATGTAAAGAAAAGAGTGAGAGAGGAGAAAACCTCTTCCGCTTGAACATGGGTATCTTTCATTCCAGCAATTGGGGGAGTTTTTTTAGCCTTTCCCCCTCGGCCATGTGAGTCAGTGTCAGAATTATCGAACTCCAGTACCTCTCAGTAGGCATCAGAGCATCTGGCAAGTTCTGGAGGCCCTGGGGCCTTCTGTTTCTTTGTTAGCCTCAGCTACCACTGCTATCAATTAAACAATTATCCTCATTTGCTGTTATTTAGTGAGCTGTGTGGTGGCTTGAGGAGAATACACGGAGGGGTGCCACAGGTGTTGGACTGGGATGGAATTAATCTAAGAGAGGGGCAGTGCACTATCTGCGAGTCGAGCAGAGCTGGAAAGGGCATGCAAGGGCATTGTAGAGTAAGTCATAAAGAACACTCCATGCCTAATTACAGCTGCAGATGGGTGGGTGGCCTGAGCTATGTACTGCAAGACCTCAAGGGAAAGGGTGTTAATCAAGGAAGAACACTCAACATGTAGACAGGCACGAGAGAGGGGTTATCAGGGACAGAAGTCCTGCCTAGGACAGCGCAAGCACCATGAAATAAAGTGTAAGGTCTTGAGTACAGCAAAAGATATGCTTGGTGTTTCCTGGAAGAGAACCAACAAGTGATCCGTTATTATAGTTTTAAAGGTGGCATGAATGGAAAATCCCTTTAATACCAACAGTGCTGCCTTAACATAAGTTTACAGCTTGTCATTCAAAGCAATACATCATAAAGAGACTAAAGGGAATGAGCCCTATTTGACTACAGGAGAATATATACAGTATCTGCAATTACAAGTTGACAGAAGGCAGGTTGGCCACTGATATTTAGCCATTTTTGGATGTACATTCAGTATATGATCTGCTATATATGGTGCATGGATAGATTATAAATAGATACCATATTACTAAAACATCTTGGTTAGCTGCATTCTGTTCCCATAACTTTTACACGGTTGCTAGAAACCTCGCTGTCCTGAGTTGTAACTCTTTTTAATAGTGGGCTGAAAATTAAAGCACAGGATATGAGGCACTGTTAGATGCTGGTTAATGAAGGTGTTTCAGAGTATTTATATAGAAATGTTTAAAGTGGAGAGTGCTTTTAAGGATTTAAAGTCTTTTTTGGACAACATTGTAGAGCTATTTGTACACAATTTCACTTATTTGTGCTGGAAATGTATTACAGTGCACCTATGGTGAGGAAAAGCATGCCTGCTTCATGGGCTCTGCTTTGTGAGTGAGAGCCTTAGCCTCTCGCTCTGCAGGGATGTTGTGGATGCCTACTGTGGATACACATACAGTAGCACTGCCTAATTTCGAACAGTCAGCATCAGATGGTGCTTCATAGGTCACCAAGGTCGGTCATCAATCATATAGTCTATTGTATAATTTCTTTGTGAAACAAGACTTTAGGGATTAGAGAAGTAAAAAAACATTCTTATTTTCTTGGCATTCTGAAAAAAAGAAGAGGTGAGCATCATTATTTAGTCTTTCAGCTAAAATCTGCTCTCCTTCTTAACAATGATCCCTAGGTTGCAGGACTAATGTGATTACAACAGTGCAGGCTCCATACTTCTCTTGACACACACAGCTACTCTACCTGGTCCATACTTGCCTAGTCATAGATGCTTTTGCTTGTTTTTCCTCTATCTTCCTTGTGTTTGCCCTTCGGTTTTCCCCCAGGGTGATAGTCTTCACAAGGGTATCTATTTCCCTATGTTTGTGACTTTCAACTAGGATCTTGTGAATCTCTGTAATTCAAGTTATGCTCCTGTAATGTAATGTTTTTCGAAATCAACAACAGCTGCATAGATTTTTAACATATGAAAGAATGGAAGTACAGTAATGATGTTTGAAAAAAAGATTATTTTTTTGGAATGGAAGTACTTTATAAAGCCGTGTAATGACATTACACAATGGGAGACAGATGGTTTGTTGAAGAAGAAAACTACATAGGACCTATAATGAAAGATAAAGCTGTAAGTGTGCTCCCTGCCTATCTTGCTCACTGTCACGGTTGAAGGCCAATAGATTAATAATAAAGAAGTCACCAGCTCAATAAGGATTAAACTCTGTAATATCCCCAGGGAAAGAATACTTTCCCAATTTATTGACTGACATTACTGCTCAGAGTCATGAAATCCACCATGAATTTATCACCATGAAATCCAAGAGGAACATGAGAAGCCAAAATGTCAATCTGTAAACTTTCAGCTCCCCCAATTGTATGAAAGTGGCTGCCCAATTCTTGTTGTTTGTCCCAACTGTTTACTGTCATGTTATGATCATTATATTTAATTTCCTTTCTTAGCAGACTCAAGCCTACAACAATTCTGTACAAAAGAAAAATATTTTAATTATATTTACATCTCAGCCAAAAAAAAGCTTGGTTCATTTTTTAAACTTTTGCTTAAGTTGACTTTTGTCTATACCAAACTGAAAATGGCCATTCTTTAACCTCTGATCTTTGACCTTGTAGAACATATTCAATTCATGTGTCTGCCCTAACAAAATCACAATACAGTATATACAGAAATATAGACAACCTACAGATGCCTACAGAATATTCCTGTTACTTTCGGCCCAAATTGATTATGTTTCTATCAACAACTTTAAGGTCATTTTCATCAGGAAGAAATTGGTTGCCAAAACAATTTTGTCCACTATTTCTATAAATGCTCTATAATCCAAAAGTATTCCCTTAGTTATTTAAGTGGCTGCAGTCTCCCATGCACTGAAATAAGCTACTTTTATATCCTGAGACTAATTATAAACCAAGCTTACATTTGCCCATTCTTAGAAAAAAAGGCTGTTTTGTCAGCCTTTTGAAACTCTTCAGCTTGGTTTTAGACCCACTCACAGCTTACAAACTGCCTTAGCCCAACGTACAGTAGTAAATGATCTCCAGATGGCCACTGAACCATTTATCCTTATGGTGCTGGATTAAAGTGCTACCGTTGATACAGTCATCTGTGATGTGCCACTACATCATTTACAGAACTAAATAGGTCTCTGTGGTAATGTACAAAAGTGATTTTAATCATATTTGTCTAACAGAAAACAATTTGTCACCATGGGATGAATTAACTCTGATGTCCACTCTGTTATCTCTGGCGTCCCTCAAAGATCTATTTTGGGACCTGTCCTCTTCAATGTCTATATGCTAACTCTGGGTCAAGTAATTAGTCGCAATGGCATTCATTTTCACAACTATACAGACAACATGCTCATTTATCTGCATACTAACCTGATGTCTCTTTGGCTTTTTCTGTGCTTAATACGTGTCTAGGATATATGCAAATATGGATGTGAAAATGTATTACAATTAAATTGTAACAAGCCAAAGGTCATGTTATTAAGTTCTAAGCATGAGGTCAGTACAGCTGGAGATCCATATGAAATTACAAATTTCAGCAGGTTGATTCCCCATTGTCCTTTAAAACTCAGGTTCAGAACATATTATTTACGAAACACTGCACACTTCAGATCTTCTTTGTCTTGGTTGACACTGAGAAACGTTTCCATGCTTTAATTTAATAAAGATTCATTACTGCTACGCTGAGGGTGATGACACTCAACATTCAACAAAGTTACAGTATTTTAAAAGCTATATTCAAAATTGTTCTGCATGGGATCTAGGAATGTCAAGAAAGCATGGTCATATAACTAATTTTAGAAACTCTTCACTGGTTATCAGTCATATTTCAAATTCAATACAAGGTCTTGATTATTATATTCCTTCTTGTTAATGGCCAAAGCCAAACATGCTGTACAGTATGTCAAGGACTTTCTTTGTCGGTATTTGTCCGAATGGAATTTGTACTTTGCAGAACACTTTTCTCCATATACAGTACCAAGGTCAAGGTGACATTGTGCCTTTTGTACTATGGCCCTGTGCTTCTAGAATTCTAGGATTTACATAAAATAAATGTTTTGTTATTGTCCTTGCTGTTTTTTTATATGAAATTCTATCCCAGGGTCCAAATGGTGTAACGCTATGGACTAAACTGTTAGAGCACTGACACCAACCAACGATTTCTATCCATCTCTTTTGTACACAAAATATATACCTACAGTCACAGCTGAATAAAAATGATTCTGTTGATTAATCATCAGATATAATCTAAACCAACAAACTGGACATATTTTCCCAGGAAGATAAAAGATCCAAAAGATCTTTATCTCTAAAAAATATTTCAGGATAATACAGTTAGTATTGGTTTGTCGTGTGCCTTTTTTAAATTGTGGTGTGTAAAGCTTTTACAACTCACTTATAACTCACTTATAAAGAAAGATACAGATACAAGAGATTTTAGGAAACCTTTAAAAAAATAGAAAACAAAAAATAGAATTGCTTTCATAAGCAGGGTTTTACATTTACCAAACTAATAACAGTCTCAAAATCTGTAAATATATAATCTTTTAAAGTGTGTGATGCAGGAGACCAAGATGAGACTCGGTCAACTTTGTGACAGAAATAGTTGCATTACTGCTGTTTACTGTACCTCGAAGAAAACAAGATGTAAAATCATGTCATAACGGCTTCATTGGTATCACAGAGGTCAAATGTCATTGTACTGAGCCAAAGCAGTACAGTATAGAAATCTGGAATAAAATGAAAAAAACTGCAACAAAGAAACAATGTGTGCTTGGAAATTAATCATTATTCTCCAACTACAGTATGATGACAGGATTCCTTTTGTGCTTGTATAACCCCCCCTTCTCTTTAACATCAGAGGAGCTTTTTTGAAATCTTTGACACCTGTCCTTTCAGAGACAGATCATCTTTGCCACTGCTGGAGCAGGCTGAGGGTTTGAGCTTTGGTTACTCTGCGTCTCGCGGTGTCAAGCAGAATGATGAATAACAGGTGTTCCTTGACAGACCGCAACATTCATCACACAACTGTCTCGATCCTGCTCATGGAGGCTTCACAATACGTCAATGTCGTATGCTGGACCGCCCCAATGAATCAAACTTTGTTAATACAGCTGACCCCTGTGTTTCTCAATAACGTTTATATTGTTTCTTTTTTTTTTAAAAAAACTTTCTGTATCACAGGCAAACTGAAATGTTCATTTTGTTTGCCCTGATAAGAGTTTTTTTTTTTCTGTTAAGTGAACTAGCTTATATCGTTATGAATAAGAAAGAGAAATCTATCCTAACATATCTAAGATGGAAAAACTGTACTGTAGTTTCATAGTGAAATGTCAACTTTTAAAATATACAGAAATATATTACAGTGTACAATAATATACAGTAAATATAGGAAGTACTTAACAGTTTGTGAATAATCTGAAGCAAGCCATTACAGTAATTGATATTAGTCCGAAAATGTATTTTATCTTAATTAAAATCATTTTAGTTCATATACAGTACCTGTTTAGGATTGTAAAACAGGACTGACTGAAAAACATACACAGCTTTTTGGGGAACATGTCTCGCTCAAGCCCTGGCAGTTTAAATTAACTTAAAGCCCTCACTTTCTTTGTACAAAAACTGAGACTGTTAGACTGCTAGCTCCATTGACATTGACTCAAACCTAAAATGTGGAATTCTAATCCTGACAAATGAAAGCATTTTGACTTTTCGTTGTCGTCAAACATACAGGAAATGTGCTGTAGTGAAGATTTTTTTTCTAAACCTGTACAATCTTTTTCAAGTGAAAAAGAAAATTATGACTAATACTTATTATAAATATAAGTAGGGAAGCATAGTGTCATTGTGTATTTAGGACAGCAGCTTCCGGCATTTGATTCTTGCTTTTCACAAGATGATCTTGAATCCAGCATTTTGCCAAAAACATGCTGACTGGTATTTCTAAATTGTTTCCTATTCCATGGCCTTGTAATGCACAGACTTCCCAACCCGGGGACAGCAGTCATTCCGATTTTGTGCCTTCTGCTTCTGCAAGAGACACTAGCTGATCATGACCCTCACAAGAATAAGTGGGTTTCTGACAATGGATGGATAAATATACAGTAAATGGTAGGCAATTTTCAACACCGAGCTGCAGCAGCTCATTGTAACAGAACCTATCCTGGTTTCTGTGGCATTAAGCAGATAAGAGAGCAGTGAACTCCCCTGTGGACTAGATGTTGGTCTATTGGAAGGGATTACCCCCAGTAATGTGTGATATACTGTATTCTGCAGGACAGACTGGGACAACGTAGGTTAAGTACCTTTCTCAAAGGTACAACTGCACGAGACTAAAGACTTGCTCAGTGCTCTCCACTTCCCCAAATATAATATTGAAAATTAATATTGAAATATTGAAAATTAAGATTGATGTCAGTGCAACATCAATATCTGTAAGACTTAGTCATTAAAGGGGAACTGCAGCGTTATTTTCAGATTTCGGGGGTCGAAAGAATCAGCATTGATGAATGCGTTTCAAACCTCAATAAAAGTAGAATGTACACAGAAACATGTAAAACTTCCAATTTACATGACAAAATAGATTACATTTACAGGTATGCGCAGTGCCGCGTTCTGCGATTCATAATGAGGCAACAAAACTTCTGGTGACATGGGTGGTCCTATAACATCGTGAACAAGCAGGCATGTGAATACAATACTGTACATCACTTTTAATCCAATACAAATATTGCTTTTGATTTCAATGTGGTTTTGCTGACAAATACTACTTGTTAGCTCTGCATGCTGATCACGTTGGAACGTTTCTGTGGTGAAATGTCTGCTGCACAACCTATTTTTATGCACTCATACATCACAGTACATTAGTCATTATGAAGACTAGTGAAGTGGAATGGCAGAATCATGACCTCAAATGCAAGTTTGCAACAACATGGCAACTTAAAGTACTGTACTTCCACAAAGTTAACGATTTTTTGCTTAACTCGAAATTTGTATTTTTTTTCTATAATGTCAATGACTTTATTTTGTTACCAAGATTTCATAACTGGTTTGAGAAATTGGGACTGTAGTTTCCCTTGAAGCACAGTAAGGCAAACAAATGACATGACATATTAATGACACAGTGATTAGTGTTAATATTTTATGTTTTTTGATGTAACGTTTAACCAAAATATCACATTTTTACTATTCTATCCCAAAATGGAAATATAGTAATTAGTTCAGTCAAGAAATGGCTACTTGATTTATGAGCCAATAAACCTAGAATGTCCGATGTCTAACAATAGATAACATGTTTGATCAACTTATTGGCATCTAATGTTTCCTCATCTCAGTAACAACAATGAGCAAGGTACAGTATGTAAGTATGATGAATTATGTTGTAAAACCAAGGGCAGAGAAAAACACTGTACACATGAAAAAAATCATAACATCAAGAACGTTTAACATTCTAATCCTCAATAAGGGAAATTATTGACAAAATAAAATACAATGTAGAGGAAAGCAATCAGTTTCCTCGAGACAGAAGCAAATCAGTCCTACCAACGTTTTGGCCCAAGACCAGTTGGAGATAATCCAGCTAAAATAGCAAATTGCCAATAGGAACAGATACCTCATGAGCAAATACTCCCTCTGGCTCAGCAGTAAGGAATGAACTGTTTAGATTTCCTCAGTGCCGGGCCAAAGGAATGGTATTCAGTGGAGAAAAACAATATCTTGACATTTGTATCCAGTGTAGTTTGAACTCAGTTTTCCCAATTGACACAGAAGTAAGGTGCAGCTTGCTTTCTTTAGGAAAACCAGTTGTGTCTGTTATGTTCTGTCCCCTTAAGCTAGACAGAGAAACAGAATATAAGTCTGCAAAAGTCACAGCAAGCTGTAAGCTAATAGAGAATGTGACAAAAAGCAGCACTGTGGCAGTGGCAATTTATTTCACCCCAAATATCAATTACAGTATCATGGCCAGCATTTATATCTCTCTAGATTTTCAATGAAACAATGACCTTGGCTATTATTGACATACAGTTACAGTGACTGCAGTCTCACAGAAGAATAGATGTGTGAGTACTTTTACTTTTATGTTTTCTCCTAATTCTCGTATGCATCTGTTGCCCTGCAGATCCCTAAATGTGACACAGAAGTGTGGATATTTTATGCATACAGTATATTAAAAAAAACATAAGATAATAGCTAATTTAATCACACTTTGCTCAATATTTAGCAGAATAAATATTTTTAAAATTTTCCTTATTTTTTAAGGTTTACACTGTCTTCTCTTCTGTCTTCCTCTTCTCTTCCAATGCATTGCTGTTCCTTATTCCGAAGGTGAAATACAAGTAAGTCCTAATGGAAAATACATAATCTCTAGGCAAAACTGAAAATCCCCTCAATGATCTTTTTTTTTTGCTACTAAAATCAGAAAATTTACATCTCTGCATGACACCACAAATGAAAGCCACCCTAATGCATCATAATCCTTGTATTGCTATAGCACGTTTAATCCCAAAGCACTTCAGCTAGGGGAAGGGTCTCGCTTCATCCACCACTGACATGCAGCCCCCACATGGGTATCACAGAACAGCCTTTCTGCACCAGCATTCCTGCTGCACAGAAGCTCAGGTGACTAATTACTCTGTTAATTGAGTTAAAGGGGGTTTTAGGGCAAGACTGTACAAGCCCAAGGTGAACTTTAGACAGAGCACCAGGGTTAACACCTCTACCCTTTTAAACAAGTGCAACTGTATGGGATATTAAATGAACCTTGATTTAAGGTCTCTGCCAAAAAACAGCACCTCATACAACACCATGTCTGGGTATCACAGCTCACAGTAACAACCTGGTTTTCCTCAAAGGGCTCCCACCCCAGTACAGAACAGACTCAGCTTTTCTCACTCCCAGCTTCTTAGATACTGTATGATGAGGTCAAGCTACAGTACACGGTGGTAATTCTGCTGTCATAGTAATAAGAAGAATATAAACTATTTTGACTGTTTTTTAGAAAAGGCTATTGAAACTAACCCCCTGGGGTCTCATTGATTCAGTTCTTTTCTCATTTTACTCGAGCCATTGCTGTAAATAACTGCCTTCCCCTGAGTTGGTCCCATGTGCATTTTTTTTTTCTTACATGGGGACTGTTTTGCAAACATGAAAACCTGGTGGCTTCCCCAATAGAGGAGCAAAGAGAGAGAGCCTCTCAGAAGTGTGACGTTTTCTTACACTTTACAAATCCAGCAAGCTGTGTTTTGGAATCCCAGTAGTCAGTCACTGCAGAACATGCAGTCTTCAATGAGGAGCATTCACACATAGTGAATATCATCAAACAGGAGACTAAAAATAGCTTATTTCGGTCATGCAGTGCCCTGCACTTTTTATTATAAATCTGTTCTTATTGAACAGAGTGACTATTTGGTGTAATTAGTTTTAATGGTGAAGTTTTAAGACAATTATTCAGTGTCAGTTTCAAATTTTATTTACTTTGGTTTAAACATTTCAGAAAATTAACTCTAAAGAACCCTGAGACTGAAATGGTTTTAAGAGGTTCAGTTAAAGGGCTAACCAACCTGTATGCAAGCAAGTACAATTGGTCTAAATCCTAGACATTACACCTCCAAAACTGTTTTTTTTTACTTTAGTCTGCAGATTTTCTGTCGGCTATCAATCAGCTCTGTTTAATTAATCATCATTTTTTAATCCAATTAAGAACAGCCAGTAGATGTCATTCTACGTGATCTCAAAATATATTTTATTTGGGTGTGTTTTTGGAACTGCCACCTTGTTGCCTCATGAGCAATTTCCTCAGTTGTTCTATTAAATAAAAGACCTTCTTTTTCTATCACTTTACCATAAGTATACAATGAGGGAAAGAAGTTGGTCAGAGGAGACATCTAACTGTTGGTTCGCATAAATTTCTGTGTCACGCTATTGTGCCAAGAAATGGATTGGTGCTGGTAAGCAGGCATTGACATACATCATAAAATTGCAATATTGCTAACACATATCAAAAGTGCAGCAGTGCTGCTCTGGCCTTTTTACAGAGGTGATGTAATCACATTGAAATGTGTTCAGCTCAAAATTCTCCTGCAGTTGAAGAGACAGCTTTCCGGTGTAGAAAGAAATATACCCTGTCTGGCAAGACCAGACACGTGTTATTGATCACCTGTAAATCATTAATACCCAAACCCTTGGAAAATAATGTTTTGACCACTTCAGCAGGTGACTTGTGCAATGAAAATGCCAACACTCTTCAGTTCTCAAGGAGCACAGTCAGCCATTTCTGACTTAATTCACCCATTTAACGAATATGCTCCAGTACTTATATTAATGGTATAAGAGTGACCCATAAGACCAGTTGGATTGCTACTCTCCAGAACTGGGTTTGCTCACTAGGGTATAGTCCTGTGTAGTCGACAGCAGCTATAACTGAATCCCTGTAGTTGGCAGTGTTGAATTAATCACAAACGTATTACTGTGAATCTTCTTCTTTATGGGTATAAAAATAGTGTTTATTTAACAGAAGTTCAAGAAGGAGGTCAATGTGTAATCTAACACTTCTTCCCTCCTACATATAAATGCACGCCATCTTATCACAGCTCTCTTTCTCACATCCCAACCCAACTGCACCATGACAGCTGTCTCCCTGGTTCATTCCTTGTAAGTGAGGAGCAGTGACATCTTTTTCCTTAGCTGAACAAGTTAATGCCAAATAAATTATCCCTTTATATATTCATCAGCTCACTGTGTCATCATTAGAATGTGACCAAATTAGAGAATTTAGAGTCATGAAAAATGTGTCTGAGTGGACATTTGCTTGCAGAGATTGTGTCTGTACATGTACCCTACAGTATATCTGCTGTTGGCTGGAAATAACATTGTGCCACTTTAAAACCTGAACATGTTGTCAGCATCATTGTGGAAAGAGGAATAGTAAATGTTAAAATATTCATGAAACCAAATAGAATGCACCATGAGCCTACATGAAAATGCTTAGAAGATTGGGGAAGGACAAGTATTTATCATGGTAAAATGGTCATTTCTTTGTGGTAGGTCTAAGAAAAAGGTTTTCCAATTGCTTTGTATTTTATCCGTGTGTACTATGACATACTCTGAAGTTGTTTTCTGCTTTCCAGTGGTGTTTTATCTTCCTAAAATGCCAAACATTTCAGTTAAATCTAATCTACAGTACAATTAAACATTTAACATGTAACTAATCTTATTTCAAAGGATATACAGTACACTTTAAACTACTACATTTTATTAAATTATTATTATTGTTGTTGGCCATTTCAGACCATTTTTTTTACAATGTATAAATAAATTAGATAAGGAGATTTGTCCATCTTCTATAAACTAAAGGAACACCTTTTACGCAAGATTTCCCTGGTAGTTGACAGTCCTGCCAGGCTGCCTAGTGTGTGCTACTAGCTATGTGGGCAGGTTTAGTCATGCCAAAACAGTTACACTAAGGTCAACAGCATTAACTGATGTACGTTGACGATGTAGTTTTGACACCGATACATCCTCAGTACCAGCGTCTTTTTTTAAAGGATGCGATATTGGAATTCAAGAAAATGTAAAGGTTGAAAATGTCCAGTTTCATTGAGATTTTCATAGATTCTAAGCTGATCCCCCAGAGTTTACTTGAAACAAATAAATATGTACGAAGTCTTTATTAGTGAGCAGTCTAATGTAACCCTGCACACTACATTGTAAAAGTGTGTGTGATAAGATTAGCACTTCCATCCATCTCTTCTCTAACAGATTCTTCCCTTTCAGGGTCGCAGGGTAACCGGAGCCAAACCCAGCAAGCAACGGGCACAAGGCAGGGCACACCCTGGATGGGATGCCAGTCCACTGGGGGGCACACACACACAGACACAAAACTGCACATGAACCCCCTAGGGCCAACTTTCCTTGAAGCCAACTAACCTACTGTCACAAATGACCCGCTGAGCAAACCGGAAGATGAACCCAATGCAGGACCTTAGGGGGGTCTAGAGATGAGGGAGAAGTTCCCAGAGGGAATGAGGGCTAGGCGAGAGGCAAGTTCCGAGGTTAGTAGGCGAGTAGGCGAGTAGGTAGGCGAGTAAGTTTCCAATCCAGAAGAGGGTAAGGCAGAAGTCGTAGTCAAAAGGCAGTTCCGTGATTCAAAAGGTGTAGGTCAACGAGGAGGCTTCCAATCCAAAAGGGCAAGACAGTAGACGTGGTCGAAGGAAAGTTCTGAGGTTCGTTACAAAGACAGAGTAGGATACAGAAACAAAGGCGAGGTAGGAGCTCCGAAGAACGACCAATACCAGGCAAAGAGCAGAGAGTTCTTAAGGGTTTAAGTATTGTGTGAGAAAGAGGGTGTGTTGATTGATGGAGTGTCGTGGCTGGCTGATTTGCAGGAGTGGTGTCGTTTGGCAGAAGTGCTCGGGGCTGGAGTATTATTAGCACGGGTGCGTTTCCGTGTGAGAATGTGGTAGGCAGAGGGCGTGACACTTACAAGTATGTCTTTGGACTATAGAATGGAACCAGAGTGGCCCAGTGGCAAAATTTGCAGAATTAACCGTTTTCAGACCTGCAACTGTGATTACTGTTTGGTATGCATCCTTATAACGTTATAACTGCGTCAATAAATCTATTAAATTTATAAAACATTTATTAAGAGCACCTAAAAATAATATCACTAAATGACTTTTGATGTAATAAAGATCTTTGCAAAATGTATTATCTGAGTAGTAGAAATGCATGTATGAGAATATAATGGAAAAATGATCATTACAATGTACTGTAAATGCCAAGATATGAACTTTGATCTCAAGGCAAAGCTTATAAAGAGCACAAAACGCAATTAGAGATCTACTGTGCTTTATGAGGTAGGTGGGATTTAAGTATGTAAACTGTAAATCACTTGGGTGCTTCTCTGTGATTTACAGGCACTGTCCCTTCCTTTTGCTCTTTCATTTCAACTGCTCCCAAATTACATGTGTTTTCCCTGGACTCTTCAGAAAACGAGTGTGCAGTGATGCAGAGACTAGGTAATCAAAATGTTTTAAAAATCAAAAATACCAAAAAAGCAAAAATCTTGTTCTGAGCTTGGCAATTTAAAATTCATAGCTTAATGTCTTTGAATTTCCCGAAATTGCAGTAAACAAATGTGACCTTTTCAGAAATCATATCATAATTTGAATTTATAAGGTTAGAAACACTTAAGGTACATTTACATATAAATGAAGCTGGGTGTTTACCAATTCGAAGGCCACCTGTGTGCTTAAATGTGGGCTCGAAGTTGTTTATGCCTGTGTGTTATACTGTATGTGTAAATCGCACTTGGAATATAAATATATTAACAACAAAACTCACAAGGTTCTAGAAGTCTTCTTAAAAGTAGTAAAAAAAAGAATACAATACTGAAACTGCACAACACAGTTTTACAACAAACCTAAAGAACTCAAGAAATATGCACCTGCTTGTGTACGTCACAAAGTTCTAGACTCATTTCTAAAAGCTAAAATGAAAATCATTATTCCAACACTAACAACTGTTTAACCCCCAGGACTCTATCTCTAGTAGTTCTGTTTATCACACAACTTCTATCAACTGAATGCCATCCAATTCTCTAATCTACAGCTATCAATTTGTTCTCATGGATGTGAGCAGCAATTGGATGATTTTGGGACAATTTTATATTTTGCTAACTGGGAAAAATGTTGAATTTCTCCACTTTGCCTTCAGGGATTCAAATAAGCACAGACACGGGTTATACGTCTTACAAAGTAAAAGTACTCTCTGACTCTTCAATACTGGAAACGATTTTGCTCATAATGTGATATTATGCAATTTATCCATTAGAAATAGCTGCCAAGTGAAATCCCTAATTTAGGAAACTCACACAGCCAAGAACACTAATGAAAACATCGGAAACACTGGGACTTCAGAAAAACTAAGATGAATTATTTGCAAGAAAAAAGAACAAAAATGAATTTGGGAAGCAGAGGCTCAGATTGAAAGCACAAACTGCAACTTTCTGATGAGGTTAAAAGATAAATATTCTGGTTGCTGGAGAATCCTGTGCATGGAACCCACAATCAGCTAAGACCCGAGCTGCTGCTGCTCTCAGAGACAGAGGACATTATCTGTCTCTGCTGGCTGTTATTGATACAATGCTTTGAATGGAGAAAATACTGGTTTCAGTTACCAGAGAGCCGCAGCAACTTGCTTCTATCGACAAGTTCGCGTTCCTCCAGTCCAAACAAATAGTATAATATAGTAAGTGAATCTGATCAATTCATTTTCTTCAGGCTCCCTGGCAACCTGGCTCCCAACAATGAAAAGATACTGCGATGTACAGTTTGTATGATACCCTGCTGCCAAAAGGAAATCAGATCTGTGATGGGTAGGGAAAGGTAAAGTGGATTATTGATCATCCTCAGTGAAGAATACACTGTCAATAGAGTAGCACTGCTATTACAGGGATTAAAACTAAAGAGATTGTACTATTCTTCTGTTGCCGGAGTGGCACAAGTTAAGTGAAATGCAATCTGATGAAACAACAGTGTAGACATTTTCTCAATTAAACATTAAGGCCGTTTCTCAAGGTAAAAACATCAAGCAGTCTTTGAAATACTTTTTCTCTTGGAGACAAATATCTGTAAGAATTAAGATGCCAGTGCTAAGAGGTGGATCTCTATTTGTTCTTGTATGAGAAAGGGCTGGTGTGGGGTGGCCAATGCATCATTCTGGGGAGTCAAGTTAAACTACACAACTACACTGTTTTTTTCAATCTCTTATTCAGGCTGGAGGTGGGGTCTGGCATCAAGCTGTGAATAGGGTTTATGACACAAAAGGAAACTGTCTGACATTAATTATTAAGTCAATTTATGAGTCTCTAATTGTTTCAGGTGTGGGCGAGAGACTCCCAGCAGGGGTCACTAACAGCTAACTAGTGCTGAGGCCAGTGGAAGATTAATCCTTTCAAATATAATCAAACTCCTTTCAGATAGAACTGTGACATCTGTATATCCCAGAAAGTATGGAATTAAGGTAATGTGGGCAGCATGGAGTTCCAATCTAACGATGAGTGGAGGCATGTTCTGTAACTGACTCAGGTGTCAAAATACTTCAGTTTCCTTCCTTTTGGCTCAATTTAATATTATTTGCAAATTGCAATTAGTAAAATAAATATCATACCAGAAGAAATATTCAAAGCATATTCAAAGTGAAATGGATCAGCTCACAGTAGACAGCCAGCTAGAGATTATTTTCGAGTTCCAGTGAGATCATGAGCCCACACTGGTGACCTACCAAATATCAGGCCTACCAAATCTTTTAAAAATGGTTTTCATCACACAAGTTACAATTAATATGTTTTTACATGCTTGGTACCCACAGAGAAGAAAACGGTACAAATGCCAAAAGGCAATGAAAGCTTTACAGAGTCGAGGAAGCCATTTGGTTTGTGTTGTTCCAGCTGTTCCTTAAAGGATCCCATGGAAGCTGCTTCATCAAAACACTCGGGCAGATTGTGTTTTTCCCAAAGCCCCTTAAGCCACTGTGAAAAGAAATACTCTGTGTGCTCTGTCTTAAAGCTGCTATTCTTAATTTCCACTTGCGTCTGCTTGTGCTCTGAATATGACTCAGACTGGAGTACTGTATGTGGTCGGCAATAACTAACAACTTGTAGTCAAATCAGTAAACAAGAAACAAGGTTAAGTGAGCAGAGAGGTTAACTCGAATCTGGGTTGGGACATTAGGTTCTGCACCACAGTGGTGCACGTTTGATACTTTAAGACTAGATTGCATTTTAGGCCTTTCATTTTTTAGCAGTTAGAGACACTTTTAATATATGAAAGTCTTTGGTTCTGCTTCAGGCTTGGAGACTCCTGACATACTGTACCAGCGTAGCTAATTGCAATCATCTTGAAATGAAGTGAGAAGTGACTCACATTCCATTGATGACCCCATCAGGGTTGAGCATAGGGATGATCTTGAAGATGTAAGTCTCGCGCAGGCTCTCTGCCACAGGGTCTGTGCTGCACAGGAACTCCAGAGTGCCCTTCATCACCCAGCTGGCGTTGCTCTCTCCCGGGTGGACCCGAGCTGTCAGCACTATGCAGGGGCGATTACCTGCAGGGGAGAAGTTCAGGCTGAGGTTTATAAACCAGTCATAAAGAGGCAGCCTGCTTGGAGGCCTCTGAGCAGTGCAGCCTCTACAGCATATGTAAGATCTTTCTCAATCGCTCTTCTTCCCAGTAGAGGAATGGCCAGGTTGCAAGTCTTCCTCTGGTGAGGTAGATCAGCCTTTTCCTGTTCAGTCCGCACAACAAGCAAAGCTGTGTTTTGTTTACAGTAGCCAATGGCAGAAAGGTGCTGTTAATTACACAGGATTATGTTTAGAAAACAGAAATCCTGGGAAAGAAAACAGCATCAGCGAGTTTGCAAACAGACCGACCCCTGAATAATTAAACTTTAAAGGGGAATTCAACATAATCCATCTACAAAGACTACTTGCTCATGCAACATTCAATGGCAGTTTTCCAGAGAACACAGCTGCTAACCCTGCTGCCCTGGACATATTTCAGTCTAGCTATGCTTCCTCTGCCATGGGCATGGTAAGCAATTCTTCCCATTCCTGCTTTTTCTACTGTAGACCCGATATGTTGGGGCAAAGTGGCAGAAGTGCAAGTAGATGTTTCCTCCAACCTGTAACCTACATTGGGATTCAGTGTTTAAGGCTGATTATTATTATTATTATTATTATTATTATTATTATTATTACTATTATTACTATTAATCTGTCTCCTCTACTCTGTAGGCATCCAAAACATTTTCACAGAACTGCACCAGACAAGAAAATACATCATAGTCTCCAGAATGCGTTTTGTAAAATAGTTTTTTAAAATAGACACTCTCATGGCAGTCAGTACTCATCATCACATTTCTGTAAGGTATGTTTTAGAAATTATTTCCAGGCCAGATCTTTGAATACTTCAGTAAAATGTTAAGGATATGGGATGCAGAACCTGCCTTGACTAAGGAATTTAAACTTGGCTAGGAAAAAAAAAACCTTTCCTGCTCTTGCTCATTTTACTGTTAAGAATATAAGAATATAACTGTGGTTTTTCTCAAATCACGTCGAGAAAACCTAAAACTAAAAGAGAGCTAACAGTTTTATCTCTTTCTGTAAAGAAGTATTTTTGCTTAGTCCTAATTGCACTCACTAAGCTTCCATTTTCCAGGGGTTTTACTTTGTTGGTGAGCTTTAAGTTGTCCGAGATTACTCAATTATGTTTGAGGGTTTTGAATCCATGAGTCAAGTCACTTCAAAATATTTACTATTTCAAAATGTTTGAATGTTTAATATTTTCTCTTTGCTTGCATGAAAATATCTGCACTTCTCTTTAACTTCAAACATTTTCCACAGTAGTCATATCATTTTATATAGCGATGACCAAAATTGAACACAACTAAATGAAATATAAATACAGTTGGTACTGTATGTTTTTTTTATTATGGCTACTTTTGTTTTAAATCCAAGACACATATAATTGGATTTTTGTGCTGACAAACAAATTTTAGAGCTGTCTGTAGACAGTATATAATGCATTTGATAATTTATTAACTTTGGCATATTTGTTTTTCTATGTACCTGTAGCTGCCAACAATTTCCTATGAAGTTTTATGAGCATGTGTCTAACTAAAATAAATATACAAAAATGAATCTGGGCTATCATATCTTTTTTGTTCAAATATGCTCAACCTTTTTATGGTTCGACATATATTTTATGGAAAGAAAAAGACCACACCAGACTAAAAGAATAAAAAACCTATTGAATAGCATTTGAAGTTAGTTACGGTAATGTTTCACATTTTGCCCTCCACACACAAAATGATACACGCTGCTAAATGGAGGAAATAATCTTGATAAATATGAACCCTAGGTGCTGTTCGCTGTGCTAACTCTCCCTACAGCAATCTGGGGTCTTCAGACAAACTCATCACCTTCACAGCAACCACTGCCTTCCCACGCATTGCTCATTTTCTGTTCTCTTCAATGTGTGACCCTCTTCTGTTCATGAGAAGCTGAACATCTCCTCCCCACCTGCAGTACTCATCTATCGAAAAGTCCCATCTCAAGAGAATCCTCACACACAATCATTGTTTCCCCTAGCAGTAGTAAAAAATGAATTCAAGCTTTACTGAATTTCAATTTTTCCTTTGCTTAATGAATTTTATTAGTCTCTTTTTCCCGTTTCAGCCTATACAAATACCGCACACCATTTAAAAGATAATATTTCCTTGAAGATTGCTCCTAGCAAATGTGTATCTCTTTATTCTAAACCCCATAATACAAAAAAAACTTGACCCCTCCTTCTTTTATAAAATTGAAAAAACAAATGAGTATTAATAGTAGCAGTTAGACTGGAAAATCTATTCCTGTACTATATCTACATATGCAAAGAAATCAGTCCTAATCAGCATATTAAGATAGACTGTAAAAGGACTGAAATTAAAATTGGTAATGTACTATTTTTCCTGTTTGAACTGGTTGGAATGTGTGGGGATCTGATTTGAATAAAGAACATGTACATTACACACACACCCCCACTGACACAGTCACACATTTTCCTCAAATCGGAATATAAATTATCAATTTTTCCAAGCTACACCAGTTCCCCTTGAAGGAAAATGAAATTCCACCCTCCAGCTTTATAAGATATTCATCACTCTCATTTTTAACTACAAAATGCTTTCTTGAGAGATACAGTACTTATTGGTTTGCTGTTGTTTTTGCGTTTATTTTTTCTAAGCAATTATATTTTTTATCTAGTCAGGCACAGACTGCATTTTGAACTAACTATACCCTTTCTTTCCATTTTTAAATAGATAACCAAAACACAGCTGCGTGGATTTTCGTAAAAATATTTCTATATGAAATTCTTTTTAATTTAATTTCAAGCAGAAACAAAATAATTGCTATTAACAAAACATATGAAATGAAACATTCAGTCAGTAAAAGATGCATAGAAGTGAAAAAAGGCAGCTTCTGTAAACACCTGCTTTCAAATCAAACGATAGCTTTTCTAAGGTGTGTATGTTTTGGATGTTGGTTGTTGCCCCTGCTGTCTTGATTTCTCATGAAATTAACAGGTTTATAAAGTGAAAATATTGTTGCTGAAAAGCCTGGAATGTTGTCGTGGCCACACAAATCATTGTTTTATTTTAGGAATAGTATTACTATGCCTCACATGCCACTAGTTTATAACAGGAAGGGGATCACAGCCACCAATGGTAAAACACAAGTGTTTATTTGGACGTTTGAGACGGCCATTGTAACCAAAATTCACAGAATCATTGATCAGTGTTTTACACTAATCATATTATTGGTTTAGTGAAACTTCACTTTCATGTACAGTATGAAGACCCAAAGCACCTCCAAATTTATGAGATGGGTCGAATGGCCTCCTCTTATTTTTAAACTTTCCTATGTTCTTAAGAAATGTTTAATTGTTTGTTTTTCAATCACTTACAATCACTTAAGATGGCTTTGCAAAGAGAACAAATAAAGGATATGTGTTCTCTAAATAACAACAGAAGCAACAAACATTCAGCTGCTGTACTGAACAGCTACATAATGAAATGTTTTAATTAGTAAATTAAGCCTCTCTCCAAGAATCACTACAATCCTAAAACCATTCAAACAGAACACCAATATACATTTATTCCAATTAATAAATATTTTGTAGAAATACATCTAGTTCAGCTTATTACTCAAACCCAAAAGCCTGGCTTTCATGCTGCAGAAAGCTATTTGTTTGTTCCACTGTTTCCATTTTCATCCACCCCCAGAATGACATTAAATACATCAACTAACTAGAAAAAAAGCATCTTCAAAAAGCCTGCAGAAACTTGTTACCAAAGGATCAATGCAAACGCCAGAAAAAAATCATTTTTCTTCTTCTTCCCTCTCTAGCCTGAATGGTTGTGGAGACAACTATTGCCAGATTAAATTAAATTTTTAATGTGCTCTTGATATGAAATAAATGTTTCCCTGTTTTCTAAACATTGCCTTTCTAAAGAAAGGAGGGAATAATCCCACCTGAAAAGAGTACCACTACACGGAGAAATGTTTTAATTCCTTTTATCAGATAAGGAATCTGAAATCCACAATGCACAATTACTGTAATGCATGCAGCTCCTCTACATCAGATTCAAAGAAGGAATTTTAAATGTGCTTACATTCTCCAAGTGTTTGTCGGTATGCATTAATAAATCAGTAAGAAAGGGAGAAGAAAGAAAATGGGTAATACCCAAGCAGTTTAAAATAATAATTTCATTTTTGCAACATATTTTGAAGTCAAACCATGCTTTGGTTTTCTTAGCGTTGTCTAGACTGTGGTTGATTGTTTATCTAGTCTCAGGGGGATTAAGGAATTCATTTTTTTATTATAACATGTTTCTAAGGAATAATATGATAAACTATTCATAGAAAAACACCTACTTACATAAAGTTCGCTTTAACAAACTTAGAAGAGCATACAGTGGCACAGCAAAATCTGAAGTTGTGAGGTATGAAAATGGAATACAGTACATGGTGTAATGGAAATATAATCCTCCCAAAACAAAGATTTTAAAACAGAGATCCTTGAACTTAACTTATTATAGCTGACATATTGTTCCGTTTAACATATTAAGTTTTTAAACATAAATTCTGGAGGAAGGCAAATTTTAACCTTGCACTTCTTATGCATAGATGAGTACCTTTGGTATGGATCTTGTCTCGCACTTTGTTCTTCTACCTTTCTACACCCTTGCAACTGCCTCTCTGGTTCATTCCTCACAAGTGAGGGGTTTTGTCAACCAGGCAACAACAAATATAAAAAATAAAATATATCCTTATCAATGTTGTCTTTTTAGAATAATTAGAATTTGATTGAACTACTGAAATACTTTGAATGTTCTGAAACTTTATTTTAACTGACATAGGAAAGACAGCCTGTAATGATTACTACTAAGGAGAAACATTTCAGTAAAAAGAATACTTAGATTAATATGATGTAATCTGGGAAGGTTTTTAAAATTGCAGTCTTAAATGTATATCAGTAATATGTTGATCCTTTCTTTATTAATTGTGATTTAACAACATTTTAGATCTAATGTTTTTTTTTTCCTTATACTGTATATGCAGTATTTTCTACACATTGTAGCAAAAAAAAAACTAGAACATCACATCACTGAGCCTGGCGAGATGGAAAATGCTTTTTAATTTCAATTTTTGAAGCTTCCTGACACCAGAATCTTGGCAAGGTCAATCTTCTTTTGTTTTCTAGCTTCATACAGATGTATTACCATATAGATTTTCAAACACATCAAGTTTTAAAGCTCTGTTATTTTGCCCTTTATTAAAGTAGCTTAATAAAAGTGAAAAGCCCAGACATTCTTTATAAATTCTTATGAACACAGGCACTGCCAATTCACCCAGGATTAAAAATACAAAAGAGGCAAAAATTTAGCTGGATTTGATGTCCTCTAAACAAAGCAGAGGATCTTCTCGGAAAATTACCTACTGGATGGTAAAAAAAAACAATTTTCACAGGGCTAAATTTCAAAACAAACTCGAATTAAGAATTGTCCGTGCGGCACCATGAGTGTGACCATTAGCACATGTTAAGATTCAGGTGCACTGAGGAATACAAATGTCTCCTTTACAGGAGCTAGAATTACTCATTTGTGAATGCCACAGCAAAGATAATGATGTTTAGAGCCAGACTGGTTTCTCTTTGTAGTGTCATTGTGTGTTGCTCTCAAAACAGTCATATTTGCATTTGCATTAATCATTTACGACTATGCTCTAGATTATTTCCATGCCCTGTGCTGATTCTGTTACAGTTTGCAAACAGCGGTAAGTCAGACATACACTACTGTAAGTACTGATACTATTAGTGGATTTAATGTTCTGCTAGTAAGCTGCTATAAAACCTTTACACTGGCTCCCGCGTGGCTCAACCAGAACAGGACAGACTGATCCCTACATTCCAGACCTCACTATGGGAACCGGGATTGCGCTTGAAGGTAAAAGGAATTCCGAGGAAGGAATTGGTAAAGATCTCTTGACACTAGTGACTTGTCAGGTGTTACCCTATGAGAGATACTTCAGTTGGCACTCTCTCCTTTCAGCTCCTTCAGCTGTGTACCTCACAATGCTTCAAGGGGATCAACAGCTGGGCATGTTGGTAGAGTGTTATACAGTATGTGTAGATATCTCATTCGCTCCTGAGCAGGTCAGGACTCCTTGATGAAGAGCCGAGTCTTAAAATAAATGGCGTTCCCACTGCGTGTAGGTATATTAAAAAGACAGTGGAGTTTTGTTTAATATGTTGGTTCACTTGTCATACAGATTGCCCAAACTGAACAGACATTGTGAAAAGGAAAAGGAATTCAAGGACACAAAGACTACAGCAAAATGGAAACCATTCCCCCAAGTTGTGCCACACCACAGTCACTGCCGACACCTGTCTGACTCCCCACTTCATGTATGAGCAGACATGTTTCCTCGGCTCTGAGCTGCCCTGAGGCGTCGCTTGTGTGCTGTGGAGTACGAGTGATTGCCAAGGGATGTGGGTGTCTGTGTGGCATGTTTCTGCAGCACAGAAAAATGAGGTCCGCAGTTCTCTTGAAGATCCCACGCATGGCAGGAGAGTAAGACATATTACAGTGAAGCCTCAAAAAATGGCAAAAATGCAGATTCCACATTCAGCATATTCATTGCAGAGACATGTGCAATGCCAGAGTGCCACTAGCAGGGCAGCTGTTAAATTACAGTACATTTGATTTCAACAATAAGATAATTCAAATTAATTAAAAATAAAATACATTTTAATTTCATGCAGCTTTCGGGCTTTCTTTGTAAACTCAATCCCTGCTGTAGAAACCCAACTTATGGAAAGAACATGGAGTGGCCATGTGGAGGGTTTCTCCTGCAGACGTTTGTGACGATGGTGCACATGGCTGTTGTGTGCTCACAAGCTCGTAGACCCAGACAAACTATTAAAATTTTAATGATGTTAATGATAATATATTCAGGGAAAACCAACATCCTCTAGCCTGCCCTTTTCTGCATTTATTTGCCTGTTCATTTAACAAGAGGAGCATTCTTCTACCACCCGATTAATTTAATGATACCAATGTGTTTGTGAATATACTTTGTGAATGAAGAGCCCTGCAGAAAACAGTTACTTTAAAAACAGCCGAAATGGATTGCCAGTTTTCCTTTTAGCCCGACACATTGTGAGAGTCATACTGTACCTTTTATTATTATACACCCTTAAACTGCGTTGCCTTGGCAGCAATAAAAATGATGCCTTTGGTTTATGCCAGAGACTTATTAGAGACGCGGTGCTGCACAGCAACACCAGATCTGAGAGAGCGTGTTTTGGGGCTGAGTTGGTAATGAGCCTGTGTTACATTTTGTGCGTTCTCCAGGAGTTCCCACCAGTGTAAATTATTCTGTTGATGAATGTCTTATTAATGCCACTCAGCTGCATCGTGCACATGTGTGTTCATTACATTACAAGCAATTAAGTGGCGCTGGACACTTTGTGTCTTTTCACACAAGAGTCTCTGTGATGAAGTGGCTCACTTCGGTCCCCTGTGGTTATTTTCCAAACACACTAACGGGCAGTAACTGTGACATCTCAAAGGCCAGGATAAAAAAGCAGGCCCCAGCAGACAGTTGAACAGAAGGGAAAAAACAGCTCAGCTTTAGAGAATTTTACATCTTCCCTGGGACTGTTTATACAACTTGACCTAAAAAGACAACAAAACATCACTAACAAGATAGGTTTTCACCTACTTTGATTAATTGGTACACGGGTGTAGTCAGCTTAAAATTATTGTCGATTCGAGGTGATTTACAACTGGGTGTACCTGCAACAAACCTCTGCAGCATAAATTGTATTTTACAAAGAAGATTTTGCAGAATTCTTGTAGTACCTCTATCTATTATCTAGCCATCCCTCAGCAATTTTACACAATGAGGCAAAGAAAAAAAATTTCAAGCAGGTATAATAAGCACAGTTTAAAACTTGAAATACATTTTGACATTTACATTGATTTGAGGCAAAAAAATAAATAAAAAAAGCTTAAGAACCTATTTGTTAGAATAAGTTCTTACATTTCTGTTAGATTATAAATCAAAAAGTCTTCACGCTGAGGAAATGCTTTTTCATTAAATGAGATGAATGAGACTAGACTGCAAAGGTTTTTATAGAGCTGTTGCAGAGAGATCAGAAAGACATTTGCTGCTGTTTGTAACCTCAATATTGCCATCGTCTTGCATTATTCTCATTCAAATAATGCACACCCGCTTCTGTTCTCCAGCATAACATCTCCTGGGACCCCCCCTTGAAATCGGAAGGTTTCATCTCAGTGAAGCTTTCTGGGGATTACCTCAATAAACAAACAAATAGAATGTGAGTACATTCCCATCATCATCTAAGGGCACATTGCATTGTAAAATTGCTCCCTGAATGTTCTTGTTACCAGACTGCTGCCAGCCTAATTTTCTACAGTCTCGTCTTAGAAATGCTCTGCTCAACTATATTCCGAAAGCTTAATTGGCTTCCATTAGTAGCTACTGTGCGAATGTGCAACTAAACTCCTGCGCCACTTCTGACTTCATGATGCCAGTAACAAGAGCACTAATGCTTCAAGCGCCTCCCCTACCCTGTTCAGCACCCAAACAGGCATGACTAAGAAAGGACCAGAGAAAGTCAGACAAATTCACCAAACAGACATTTAGAAATATTGACTTCTCCACCTGGAACACTTACATTTCTTTTTTTCATCTGCTAACATCCATTATGTCCATTGCCGCAACCTGGCTCACAGAGCAGCATGACAAACAGGGATACATCCGGCACATAACTTTCAGACACCCCACACTGCATGCACTTCTCTGGCAGGTACTGTGGTACAGTAGGCGACTGTCATAAGATGGCACATGTACAGCTGAAGAAAACGAAGCATTCTGAGGATGTCTTCTTTTCATCACTTCGCGGTTAATGATTCTAACCCAGATACCCAGATAGAATAGATAGTTTATCAATCCAATCAATGAATCGTTGAATAAAAGCACAATCAGACATCTGAACTATCAGGCTAGGAGAGAAGCATGTGGCAAGAATGAAAAATTGGTGGATTCAACACATTTCTTTCCTGTACTTTCCCACTATAATAAGTAAATCAATCCGCTGGAAAAATAAAATGTGCACCTCTTTATATGGGGAGTGATGGCCGTCTCAATGCCAAAGTATGAAAACACAGGGGAGTCACAGGCACTGTCTGCACAGTATGGTGGATAAATCGGCTCATCTGAAGGCTTTGCCATGGCTTATTCTACTTTAATTTCACGGCACCAAATCTCCCTGTGTCCAACATAGGAGCAGTTTTTTGCATTTCTCTTTGTTCTTCTTTTCTCCCAACACACCCTTTATTAACCTGGTTTCACTTGAAAAACTGTTTCGAACGGAACATTGAACTTTTCCAGTCCTTTCACATGGCTGGTAATGAAACCTACCCGCAAACAAAAAGTATATTTTCTTTAATATTGCTTTGCACTAGGCCTAATATTGATCATGATCAATGTGTTGTTAGTGTTGTAATGTGCAGGGTGTTGATCTAACTGTCCTTCATGTTGTGGGGCCTTTCCTGATGCTGAAGAATGAGATATTTGGACAGCTGAGGCATTGGATTAAACAGCCCACAAACTGGGTTTACCTAGATTACAGCACTATTTGAGTGGAGATCAGATGGCTGGACAATTTATCAGACTGTCACCCTTAATTTATGAGACTGCAATAATCGCAATTCATGGCACCATACTCAATGACAGCAAGTGACAGAACAATATTACAGAAGATCTGACAGAACTAACAAGTTCTTCAGCGAGAGAGCTGTACAGCCTAAACCAATCTCCTTCCGTTTCCTCCTGTCAAGTATAGGGCACTGAAAGGAGCAGTGCTTAAGGTCAAGTCCCTGAATGCACTCCAATTGTAAAAATTGTTTTCTAAATAATAACTTGTGTATTACATCCTGTTTGTAGTTTCCTTAATTAATGATAGTTTTTTAAGCTTTTGTTTATTTCTCCAAAATACAGGTTTAATTATCAATTTGAGATTTTTCTCAAAAGACTCTAAATATTTGTCATCTTGGTTTTAGTTACATCCAAAAGGTTCCGAGGTAGCAGTGTGGGGCACATTATGCATTAAAAGAATCAAAACTGTACCAGTCATAGCATAAGGCTAAAAACTGAGTTATCATCAGTTAAGTTTCTAAAACTTTCAAGTACTGCCCTGTTGTTATAAAATACTGTATTCATTACATATGGACAGTAAATGTGATTGTTTGTCCAGTTAAGAATAAACATCCTTAGAAACACATTTTAAAAATTAAAGCTGACAACATACTGTAGCACTAATGACATTTAAATGTAAAAAATCGAATTTTTTAGAACAATGAATGAGGTAAATACATTTTACAAAAATAAGACTGAAGAATCATTATTCAAATGTGCAACATAAAGATGTATAATCATCTGCACTTTAGTGTTAGAATGACACAAGACAAAAAAATAAAACAATATTAAATGCAGCATTTAAAAGATTTCAATCTTCCTGAGAAACACAGTTACAATTCTTTAAAAACTTGTGTTGTCAAAATATCTCAAATTAGTTTAGAGAGTCTTTGTGGAATGTTTGGTCAATTAAGATGTTTTAAAAATTAAATTAATTATATTTTTAAGTTAAATGCATCCATGTTTTGAAGTAGCCACAGGCAACAGCACTTTGTAGATGTATTTTGTCACAGACCAGAACCCGATCAAGGCTGATTCTGATCAGTACTGGGACAGACAGCCTCACTAAACAATATCTGTTGATATTGAATCTTTTCAGAGAAATAATTATGAAAGCCAGACATTATAATTTATTATACTTGCCTTAACAGGTGTATTGTGTGCTGGGCAGGATATGGATGTAGTGAACAGATTGACAGCCCTGGCACTATACAGTAAAATATAAATTATCATCATCATTTTTTTTTTTGCTAGTTTAACTCAAGACAATAAAGGATCCCAATAAAAATGTTCCACAGGTTACAGGCCTTGAGAGAAAGTGTGATAAAGCTTGATCATTAAATATTTTAGATAGGCTATTTAGACATACATTATTTCAGGATATACCCAGATATTTGATTTACTGTACCAGCAAGCTGTGCCAGGGGCATAAATTGGGCATTAAAGACAGTCCCCCACCTTGCAGTTTAAACAATATCCCATATCCACAACAGACAAGACTTTATTAGCCAATACATCCCAAATTATCATTTTCTAGTTTCCCAAGATGTCCAGAGCTACCATCCACCTGATTCAAATGTCAGAAACTGCGGCAAAAGACACTAAACAGCCAAGTCTGTATCCCGCAAAGAACAAAGCTAGCCTCAAGCAACAGAAAGCAATCTCATTCTCTCCTCTAATTCCTAGCTGCACATGCAAATAGGGTCTAATTAGTACAAATCAGAAATGTCCATTTCTAATTATAAGATGAATATGCCCTGCGAAGCTTGCAAAAATACAGCTTTAATTTCCAATTTATTAATTAAAAACTTTCCAGTGCAATTAACTTGAGCTCATTTCTTCATATGCTAATTAGCCACCATAATCCCATTTAGCATGACAGTTTGGCTAAAGGGATCCCAAATAAAGGAACTCAGAGCTGCAGTGTTCAACAAGAAATAGTTTACTCTTGGAGGTTAAACAGACAATATAAGGTCTCAAAGATATTTGCTACTATGGCTCAGACTGAATTCAAAAAAATTTGATCTAACCTCCAGTCACAAATGATGAACTCCATGCTTATTGTCCACGTTTTGTTTGCTACAGGCGCCTTGCTTGAACCAAATCTATAATTTGCAGCAGTCTGGTAGTTGAATGCTTGAATTGACTCTAGGTTTTGTTGAAGTGAATGGGGTGCACACTTGGCTCTGTCAACAATAAACCTAAATTATTTCCTTCTTCTTGTAAAAAATGTTAAATGTTCTTGGGATTGGAAAAATCTAACAAAGGCTTCAAAAGGTAGGGATAGTTGGAACACTTACAAAGAAGTGCTTTGAACTTTTTGTAAGACTCTGAAATTACTAATTGTCATTTGGCTTCACTGCTATGACAACCCTACCATACCATCATAAAATGGGGGAACACTAGGTCTTTTATTTAAAATATGCCCGTCAGAGCCGGCTGCCATTATACAAGCTGAAAGCTCCGCCGTGCCTATTTCTCTTACACCCTGCCAAACCCAAGCCCATTCAATCTTGGATGCTCATTGCAATTGTGTGCAAGTTGTCTCTTGTGGTACCCTGATTACTGTAAGATAATTATAAAGCCCAGCCTCAACCCATGACAAGCATCTGGAGTGTAGGGCACAACCCAAGCTTCTATCCTGGTTGAGCTGCTCTGCAATCCTTCTATGGAATCTTGAGATGCGGCCTAATGAATGTTACTCTATTTAAACAGGAGTAATTCATTACATCTGGGTACAACAAATGAAAATGACCTGGTTCTGTTTTTACAGGATCTAGAAGAAGCAATATATTAAAATATTAGCTGTATCTTGCTCTTTATCTCTGTAGGATTGTGCCATGTACTGTACTTCTAAGTAAATGCAGTTTTTCTATGCTACTAGTATGCATGCTATTTGTATGTATACTATATAAAATTCATACAAATCATAAAAAAACACTGTTATTTTTCTGTGTAGTCTGAACATGAAAAGCAGTCATTTTACTGTTTGAAAGTTAATCCTGAATAACTCTGCCCTCCAGATCTTAAGTATGACAATGCAACCATAAAAGGTATTGTAGGCTATTATTCTCTGTATAAACTGATAAAGTGGTAGAATGAACATACAGTACATTAACATACAATACACAAGAAAGGAGAAAGCAAGAAAAAGTATTACATATATTCCTAAATTGTTTGTAACTACCAGCAGAGTTCTTTAACATACAGCAGAAAAGTGAAAAATACTTTTATTAGCTATTTTGTGAATGAGAATAAATGCAATTTCTCAAGGTTTTCTCCTAGCTTCACTGCTGGCATCATTCTGTGAGGGACAGAGAGAACCTGCAGAAGAGGCTCAATCACCTTGTGTGATTCCAGTCCCATTATCTTTTAGTAATGTATCTGGAATGGGCTATTTTAGCAATGGACTATGGAAGTTGTGAGACTCATATAGAGTTCCAGGAACTTTGAGGCTGTATTGTAGCATTTAATTCACCCATTTGGCAAGTGAACAGATGGTCCAGCATCATATCACATTCCCCTCTGTAAAGTAAGATGCTTTATTTATTATTTTATTGCATGGAAGCAAACAGAAAGCTAGAGCTATGCAATGTGGAAAAAAATGTTTTTGCACACCTTTTTAATATAAAACCATCTGGGTTGAATCAAGTGCTTGGCAACAGGTACAGTTCCTACACTAGAAGTGTGTTGTTGTACTTGTCTTGCATCCTCTTACTCAGAATTAAAAACATTTTCAAGATAACAGATACAGTTTTCTATCAGTTCAAACAGAATTTGTGTTTTGGGTGTATATTAAATTAACTCCCTGTCTATGGAACACTAGGACACTATACTACATATACAAACACATCAATTGGAGGAGCCTGAGATTTATTTATTTGCCACGTCCCATCAAGCTTCTTTCTATGGATCCTGAATGTTCTGAGAGCTACAGCACAAGGTTTCTGGGTTTGCTCCAGACTAAGTGCTTAAGTATGTAATTCAACTAATTATTCACAGGATCTTACCGTGGTCTTTAGAAGGTGATGGCTATAAGAGAACAAGACTGCAGGTACAGTATCTCCATTACTGGAGTGCTGCGTCTCTGAGTCAGTGTATAGCACCACAGATAGGGAGTATCTTCCCACAGCTCTCTGTGTAATTTGGTGATTCGTGTTTTTTTCCACTTAACATAAACTTCCATTTGTGTCTATGGGTCCCTGAGTCACTGATGATCATGATTTCAAGAATGTTGGAATAGTTCACTTTGTTAGTATTAAAGATGTTAAATCAAACTCTTACGTGGTGTAAATGTCTTTGTTCTGGGCTAAAACCAAATAAGGAACAACGAAAAGTACATGGAAACTTGAGTCAGATATTCCGGTTTATTTCCTTGGGGATCATCTGAAGCCACACTTAGAGCATTAATTCTAATTCAGTATCTGACCCCTTAATATACCTATTTAAACCTCACTCTTCAATCCCCTTCAAACACGTCCACAAATATTTGTAGTTCTTCCAGTTCGGTCGCAGTCTCCAGCCCTGCATAATAACTTTTTTGCCCACATCTTGATTTGCATGAAAGTCATTAAAAATGAAGATTAGAAATGTGAAAAAATCCAACCGCAGGATTTCCATCTTTTCAGCTAATGAATACTAGATAGGAATCTATGTTCCCCAAAGAAAACTATCGCTCTTTTAACACCACAGCTTCCAGGTACAGTCACCAAACTGTAATGCAACCTTATGGCTTTAATAAACTGGAATCTAACTGACTCTTTACTGACAGAACCCCAGTTTAACTTCACTGTCACATCAATTTTTTCCACCCTTCTGTTCTTTTAGGCAAGGTTTCTACCTAACCAGCGAGGAAACATACTAGTGTGCGACCATGAGCCTTTCATCAGTTCACCCTCCCACTGCAATGCAAACAGCTTGAATTATTATAATCTACAGTCAATTATGCATGACCTATACTGCATTATTAATCAATTATCAGGTTTTAAGTTATGTTTAATGTGTTTCTGATTATTTGAGCTGTAGACAGCCAAGTAACATTGATTTAATTAGTGAACTTAACTAAATTGGGTCACAAAACTTCCAGGATCATTATTTGCCAGATCTTTTGTTCGGTGCTAAACAAGTGATTTGAGGGTGAAATGGGATTAGAAGTCAGGAAAATATGTTTCTCTTGGCTGGTCCACTGCAGCCTCAGTGTTAATTGATGTTAAATCTCCAGAAACAAGCGTTGCTTTAGTGTCTTATATGTATTTCAGTCTCAGAGGATGAGGTTGTATTTAATATTCATATGGACCTTTTCCTTAGTTAGAAGAGAGCTGTTTGTGACCTTAATGAGAAAAGAATATTCATTATTGAACAGACGCAGCAGTTAATGGTGTAGTTTAAATCTAAAACCACAGATTATATTAAATACCATACCAGATGCCTATGGTATGGTGATTCACATAAAGCACCTCGATATTTGCTGAAAAGAGATGTACTGTTGCTGAACAGTACATCTAATACTGGCCCTGTACATTGAGACATCAGTTCTCTCAAATATACCTCCTGGGTATGAGAAACCCAAAGAAATGGAACAAATTTTAGCTCAGGCAGGCACTTAAACCCGGATATTCCATAAATGTGTCACCACATCAGATACAATGCACACCATTTGACAGGACTTTGTTTGTTAGATGCAACATCAATATCTTGCCACCTTCACCATCTTATCAACAGCATCTACCTGCATGTTTGCTTGGTCAGACAGGGACAGTGGAAGCAACACTGACCACCAGTCAGAGAATAGTGGCTACCTAATGACAAAGGGTGACACCAGACACCAAATTATTCAGTATACATGATAGCAATGGCTAAAAATGACATGAACTCTAATGTGTCTGGTCTATGTTCTAGAAAATACCTAATCCCTTGCTCTCCTGATTGCACAAATGGTACCATTATTAATGTGCAAACTTGAGTTTCCATCAAACTGTCAATAATAGTTTGGAACTATTAATTATATGCTGGTAAAGATCAGTCTCCTGTCATTTCTAAAAGCCTACAACTTCTTAATTTATCATCACTATTATGACATATATTTATGGAACTATCATTAGGGTCCCTTACACATCCATTAAGAACAGCACTATAAATCTCTTGTCTATTTTATATTTGGCTCAGGGGGTTGAGCGCAGGATTCCATCCCTCACTGGAATGTCTACCTCTTTAACTGAGAAGCGAGATATCAGAACCCCTGAAAAGCCAAATGAACAATAGCAACTACCTGTATATGCTGGTATCATGGGAAAGTTTATTAAGAGGAATGCATGATCTGTCACATCTGGTAGCGCAGCTCATCATCTTTACACATTAAGCCGCAAAGATCTTAACATTCGGAAGGCCTTCTGTCCTTAATTTACAAATGAAGAGTTTTGTCTTAACATAAAACACTTTTTAAAAGGAGAGTGAGCTCTCTCATGGTGTATCCTGCCTTGCGCCCTTTGCTTGCTGATATAGGCTCCAGCTCCCCCAAGACCCTGAATTGAAAGAAGCAGCTAGAAAATGAAGGGAGGGATGGTTGAATAAAAGAGAAAGAAGTACACTATTTCCAAACTGCCAGGATTAGAAACGACTGAATTATATTAAAATTATTCACACTGTTCTAAGATTGTAATGAGTAATTAACTTCCATCATAGTAGTCTCTTTAATGCTTCACTTCGATTCAATTTCTCTCCTTTTAAAAGTCTAGATCCTGATGTTCACTTCCTCATATCTGCTAGGCATAAAGTCCAAACACACCATGCATTCCAAAGTATGTCAGTGTATGGCTCTCTGTATGTTGCTTTGAGGGTACAGAATGACCATATTTAGAACTAATTTAGAGGATTGAATTCCCAGAGGTCCTTATACTGTACTGTATATAGTTCCACATGGCACTTTAATATCATAAAAAGGGAACAGCACCTCTGAGAATTAAAGAATGGTTTTGAGGGGCCAGATAACTTATAAAAGCTATAACAAGCACAGATGAAGCGCTATTTGATTGGCTAGGGAACTTTTACTTAAAATGTATAAAATGGGATCAAGCAGCAAAATTAAAAAGAGAAATTGAAAGGCTCAAAAGTACATTGCCGAAGGTCTGCAATTTTAAATGGTCTATTATTTAAATAGTAAAATAAAAATCCCATAAAACCTTTCAAAAGTTTGCAGTCTGCAATTCTGCAGTTTGCACAAGGATTTATTTGCACATAACTTGCATTATGAATTCCCAGTTTCTAAAGTCATGATGGTGAGTCAAAAGCACACACTGCATAAAAACTGCATATACAGTATTACTATACACATACACATTAAAATGTAACAGATGACTATTGGAACCAATAGCATTTGTTGCATTTTCCATGCCTCTCAATATAGAATACTTTTTATCCACTTTTGTGAATGAACTTTATTCTCTATTAAAAAAAATATTGGGTATGATGAATCAAAAATAATTTTCAATAGAAAAATAAAAATCCCATAAAACCTTTCAAATGTTAAAGAAGATGTCAAGTACTATAATAGCTCTTTATTAAAAAATGCCACAACTGTCATTGCTAGGCTCCTAATCCCATCATAGTGGCACCCAGGCCACAGCTGAGCGAAAGCTTTTTCATTCCCTACAGGAATTGAGTTTGAGAACAAATATGGCAGTCTGATATGATAATAAATTCCTGCATTTCACTGTATACCATATGCAGAGTCTCTCTAGGGGAGTGCCAGGCATATGGCTCTCCTTAATATTAATTAGAGGGAGGGCAGGGGCTTGAGAAGCTGTCCCAGGCGCCATGGCCGGGTGGCGGCTGAACCTCGCACCACGCCCCACTGGACTGGCACCAAACTTGATCTGCATGGCAGGAACAGGAGGTTAGCCAGTCTCTCTGCCTTCCCACTGGACTCCCGCACATCCATCACCCAAGAGCACAGCTGAAACATGCTGATCCGGCTGACCACCTGTCCGATGGGACATACGGATGGGAAGATTTGTTAAAATGAAACCATTCCATTCTCAATCCTATTTAACTTTAAAAAGAGGCTAATAATATTAATAGCGATGACTGCAAAGGCAATCCTAAATACCCTTCTGTGTTTGTGAGCTGTGAAAATTTCATCTTTGTATCTTTTTAAAAAAGTTAATCCTTAGACTTCAATACAATATCCAGAATTTTTGTCTTCAGTACTTCAGTAGAAAGTCTAAATGAGCTGTTAGGAATAAATAAAGGTGTATTCAACTTTTAGAGAGGATACTTAGGGTTAGGTGTCCACACCTGAAGAAGGCTCCATAGCCGAAAAGAGACGTCTTTTTTCCTTTCCTTTCAGCATGGAAAAAGACTTTACCTGCTCCTTTGCAGCCTATGCATGCTGACACAACTACCTACTCAAATGTTTAAATTAGGCTTTATAACCTCTGAAGCAAACTCTAAATGGAGCTTTTCGACAGAACAGTGTTGTTGATTGGTCCTCTCCATATTTGAAGAGTGTTTATGGTGCACATTATTACATTTTTGTGTTACATACAGTACAACATCACAAATGCAAAAGATTTCACAGGGGATGTTGTCATTGTACAAATATTAATCATAAAAGGAGTGTTCTGAAACTATACACTCCCATCTGGAACCAGACTCTAGGTACATTGTTAAAAGACCCATATCCTGTCTACTAGATCCAAGAGTCAGAATCTTTATATCAGATGTTTAGAGACAATATTTCAACTAAGAACTGGTGGATACTATTATTTCAATGTAAAAAACAAACAAACACTGTAGGACTGTTCATGGTTTCTAATATACTGTAAATATAAATGTCACACCTAACTATACTTAAACTAACACTGTGGTTATCTAATGCACCAGCTGCTTCTGGGTTTGTGCAATGAGAGGAAATCAAATTAAACCTTCCAGGAGAGGAATTAATTAAAGAGTGAAAAATGGCAAAACTCACTGTACAAAGGAAAGGCCGGTTCCTCCGCAAATCTCATCCAAGTCAACATCTCGGTTTAGTCTGAAAGAATGGGTCATCTGGCCCCCGCCCTGAGCGGCACCAGCGTGCTCCCAGAAGGGCTGCTGCGTACTCACGGAGCTGGTGCAGGTGCTTCCAGCTGCGCGCCACGGGGCAGGCCGTGATGGTGACGAGAGGACAGGGGTTCCCAGCCAGGGTGGCGCACAGGGTCTGCTGCTGGAAGAACACCTTGCTGGGGTCCACCGACTGCTGCAGGAGCTGCAGGTGGGTCTGGAGTAGAAGAGCAATGGCATGCACTGAAGACTAAACAGCAGTTGACATCCATTTTCTAACCCCTTTATCCAAATCAGGGTTGTGGGGGAGCCAGAGCCTATCCCTGCAAGTAACGTGCACAAGGCAGGATACACCGTGGGTGGGACATCAATACATCGCAGTTTAATTATTATAATATACATATATAATATTAATTTACTGATGGAATTATTTTTTGCAAACTCCTATTAAACGTATACTAACCTAAAAGCAACAAGGACATTTGGCAGTTGATTAAGACATATGATATGATATAGTTACAATTCCTGCAAAAGTCTAATAAAATAATTCACAAAAGGCTAATTCTCAAATTTGAATGTGACAATCAAATGTGTGAATCTATGGTAATGAATTGACATAGACTGAAAAGTATTTCATTAATAAGGAAGCACTACATCATCTTTCAGGGCACAAACTCTAATTGGACAGAAGTAGGCAATGGTGTACCGCAGGGATCTGTCTTGGGCCCACTGGCCTCAGGATCTGTCTTCCTGATGTATATCAATGGTTTAGATTCTGGTACAATTATAAAACTACTGTATTTAAATTTACAAATGATACAGTACAAAAACAGGGAATGACAAACACAGGAACAGCAGCAGGGGATTAAGAAAACATCTAGACAAAATGGACATGAACTAGGGATTATGAAAACATCCAGACAAGATGAACACGAACTAGGCACAAATGAACATGAATTGGTACAATCACATAAAGAAGGCTCTTGAGCTAATAGTAAATATGTATGTTACTATACATCCAGATGTAATAAACTGAGAGGGCTTTTAAATGGAAAAATCAAAAACCATTTAGATTTTAAAAGTACAGTATATACTGTATCAAACCTATTTACATGACAAACAGCAAGATATATTTTCTACAACTGAGGCTTTGATTAATTTTAGTTTTGTGTGCAATTTCCCCTTCAACAAACATGACAGACAAGAACCAATATTGAAGAACTGACTGTTAGAGCCTTCGCTTCTGAGACCTGCTCACTATGGTAATCTCAGAAATAATAAAGGAAGTTGATGGAAAGTTTTAGGGAAATTGCTTTCCAAAAGAGGCTCCAAGGGTATCCTGACTAACTCACCCACTAGAAGTACTCATTAGCTGCACACATTTAGTCCTGTAGTCCAGACATCACTGTATCTAATCTGGAGTCTGTCATTAGCAAGCTATGACTGGGATTTCCCAAACAGTAACTCACCATTCATCACGTGCTGCTGGTTAGAGATGTACCAGTTTATTCACAATTTTCACCAGACACTGCCTTGATATTCTCGGAGCCTGAAAGCTTGTAGTATTCTTAGTGAGAGACAATTAATCCTGTCCCTCCTGGAAAGCACTGTGGGACTTGCTATGTAAAGAAATAACAGATGCCCAATTTAAGAGGAAAATACCCATATTCCTACTTCATCACACCATTGGTGCTACATACTGTAAGCTATTGCCTGACAGATTAATGACTGCTGATTAAAAAATTTTAAAATTAAGACTCTGAAGAGATCAGAGGTGCAGAGTTAATGTTGGAGAATAAGGCCCAAATACCTGAAGAGCAGTGTAGGTGTATGGGTAGTGGTAAGCCAGATAGCACACGTCATCTTCATGCTGAAAGGTCACAGTGAAGGTCAAGGTGTAGTAAGGGTGACTTTTCTGACCTCGGGCTGGTGGAGTGCATTGACAGGAATGGTTTCTACCCAACAAAAGATAAGAATCAAAACATTCATTGTTGCTGTTTTCCAGACACAAAACACTCCTGTAAAATTCCATGTTGACGTCTCTGTCTAGACAAAATGACCAGACATTTTATGCAATCTGGAGCAGTGTTCATTAACTCCTACTACAGTATATGTAGAAGGCACATGTAAAGTAGATGTGCACAATGCTGGCCTTTCAGCTCTGTCTCAGGATGTAATTAGCTTAATTTTACTTCAATCACTATAATCCGTCTCACTGTTAAAGGTCAGTTAAATAAGTGGTAGTTTTAAGAAAAAATTGCAAGTAAGATACAACTGAAAAGTGCCAACGTTTCCTTCCCTTGGAATGTTCTGTCTTACCTAACCCTAAACCTACTAATATCTGTGGTAACAATACCTCTGCTGTAGTGTAACTGCATCTCTCGGTAGATGGAGCTCCTGTATGCACAGGAAATCCCACAGACAAACAGACAGGCAGTCAGACAGAGGCCTGCTCACCGGTAATAGCAGATCTCACTGCCCGTTCGCACCCAGTGAGGCCGGCCCTCCAGGGCTTCTCGCACAGAGTACAGGACAGGCTGCATTCCTAACCACAGAGGACACAAGCAAGACATTACTTAACACAGAGAAACCCTTCAGCACTCAGGTCAGCAAGAGGCTTAGTCAACACCTTAAGTGATGTTAGTAGTTCAGGTGGGTAGCTGCGTCAGCATGCGTAGGGTGCAAAGGAGCAAGTAATAGGTTTATTCCATTCACCTGAAGAAGGCTCCACGGCCGAAACGTTGTGTTTTTTCTCTCTTCTTTTTTTCAGCATGGAATAAACCTTTTACTTGTTCCTTTAGTGATGTTGTTCATGTACTCATTTATTCTCAATCCTGAAATTTAATCATTTAATACAGTATTTCAATAAAATAAAAGGTGGCTGGGCTTATTCTGTTGGAAGCACATGCATTATCTGCTACGGCTTCCCAGACTGTATGCTACAATGAGTTTCCGATTCAGTGAGTATATTATGCAACAGGACTGTGCTGTACACTGTGGCTTGTCAGATCACTCTAACCTGCATTCCTCTAATTTAAAGACTACCTGTGAATTTGTGATGTTTCACTCTATAAGCAGAAATTGTATTTTAAACACTGGATGTAGGCTTCACCCAAATGTGTTAGTTTTCAAAAACCATGACATGTTTCTTCAAATGTACAGCACTAAAGACTGGTAATTGCATCACATAAAACAGCCGCTAAAATTACTCATTCTATTAATGACCTACTGTAAACTTAGCAGATTCAGCATGAATCAAGGTGTAGATTCAATATTTTGTTTATTTTCTAAGAATGCATCAAAAACAAAATACCTGTATGAGTTTCAGAATTGTATGCTAAGTATAAGCAGAGCAATTGTCAGCATAGTTACATACAGTATAATGTGAGATGAAGTGAGGTCTGGACTTCCTGGTCATTAAAAATCCCCATGGCACTGTCCATAAGGGTAGGGGTGTTAGCCTGGTGTGCAGAATGGGATAAAGCCTACTTTATGCCTGCACACTCTAGCATTCCAAAGGTTCTTCTTTATTTGATTGGCGATAACGATTGTCGCTTCTCCACCCGATCTGCTGTGGAGTGTGGCTACAAGTTGCTAAAGGCGGGGGTGCCCTTCAGGTATGGATAAAGTGCCCCCTGCCCCATGTAAAGCACTTTGCAAAAATAAATTTCTAAATGCACAATATTCAAATTCATACCTAAATTAGTCTTTTGTGAACACTCCCTTTGGAAAAAACCTCAAGAAAGCACTTCCTGTAACCTTTCAACATATTAAACTTCTTAATTTATATATATATATAATTTATATTCAACCTCTCCTCCTTGCAGAATCTGTCCGTTTCCATCAGGTTTCCCCAGCTGAGCTGGTGATACACTTTTTTCAGTTTAAGCCATAAATGATCCAAGAGAGACTCTACTCCTAATATATCATATTTCAACTAATATTGATTTTTATTTCCTTGTTAAAGCAACTTTTTTCAAGCAAACGTCAAGAACATAAATAGTTTTAAAGGCTAATGTACAGTACCTTGCTCAGGATCCACTGTTGATCTTTGTTACTGTTTTCTTATGTATTATTGATGAAAAATGTAAGTAGCACATTTACAAGTGTATTCAATCAGTACAGAATGATAATGTGAAAATATACAAGCTGTGGCTGTGATTAAGTGACACCAAAGACTTTATTAAAGGTGTTATTGTCTTTATTACTCAACAAGGATGCCAATATACAACATGTACATTATACTGTGCTGGCAGGTTTGAAAGTACAATCAATGAGAGCTTCTTGTAGGAATGAACAAGAAAAGGGATTTAAAGGAATCCACATGACTAATTTATATCGTACTTGCCTTCCCTTTTACTGTGTGCACCTACCGTAATTAAACTGACTGTTGACTTTCTCACAGTTGACGATATTGAATCGGTAGGGCAGTCCAGCCTTCATTCCACTGACTTCAAAGTAAAACCACTGGTGATGGCTGGAGCTGTTGACGTCTGAGTTCAGAATCAGGTCATACTCACACCTGCACGGATGGGGAGTAGGTCATATAGTACAGCAAAACACACTGAAGCTACAGTCCAAACTGACTGAGAAAGTACATCACCAGTTTGTCTGGAAAATACATGTGGCATTGTTGTTGATTTTAAAGAATTAAGCAACTGTGTCAAGTCCCTACAAAATGTTCCCTCCTTCAGGCTGTACAAAAATTCTTTTCACCTAATCTGTCTGAAAATGACATTCCCTTAACACCAGGAATCAGTCCTATGGTTAGCAAAAATGTCACTTAACATGATTAAATCACACGTTCAGAGGGAAATGTCTTCACTGTAACAGAGCACCTATTTTTTACATGAATACGCAAAGATGTGAATACAGGAAATTGAATGTTGATGCTGATACTTCAGAGACTAGAGACACATACTGTACAGTATATTCTGTATACAGTCACCAGTACACTCTGTATACAGCTGGAGCTGCAGAGTGTGCCGGTATTCCGGACAAGAGAATCCCATAGGGAATACTGTACCTGCGGACTTGAACTGCTTTCCGCAGGTTTCCCGACTCGAACTGGGAGTAGAACCGAAGGGAGTCAGGATCATCTGCAGGGCTGCAGAGGTCATGGGGAGAGGGAAAAACAGAAGAGTTAGGGAGGGAGAGAGGTGGGGAGCACAAAGGAAAACGAAATGTAACCAAAACGGTACATTACTCTGCACCCTTTTTAGGTGAGACTGGGAGAGTGACATGAGGTTTAAAATATGTCTGCATACATGTACTGTATTTTCTCATTATTTTCCTGTCTGATTGAAGTTCCAGTGATTGCACACTAGTGTATGGGTTTTGCACATAATATAATAAATACAGCAGCCTATCCTTACAGTATATGTCTATATAAGGTCACAATGTGTTTGTTTATTCTCATACTGTATGTCTTCATTTTTAGGCTTTTAGTCTTGGTGTTCACCTTTATCCTGTTACCATTGCTGACAGAACTGCAATTGTATTTATTCAGCTAGCAAACCACTTAAACTCCCGATCGGGAGTTATAATTTACTACCCTATTTTACCTAACATATTACCTATCCCTTTGAAATATCTGTTAGCATTCATTGCATCCTGTAGCCTGGTGGCTTTCAGGCAAAATGAGCAGATACAGAAATGTCCTCATCAGCCCAGAAACCTGCTCACAAAGTACCAGCAAGCCATCAAATATTTGTTATGGGATATTGTTCAGTATATGTAAAAAATGCAAGCTCGGCAAAAGCATCCTCTTTGACTAGAACATAAAAAATAAACATGAATATTAGATGCTGCAGTTAATTATGAAAGAAACATAACAGCGTATACTGTACCATGAGGCAGCTTTGGAATGAAAATCAATTACAGTCTCTTAGGACTGATTGTTCAGCTTCCATCACTAATGGAATACCTTGCGATTAGAGAGGCGTGATGGGAAAATATTCATAAGCCCTCATGCCCTCTTCAGGGAAGTTCATTTTCAGGAGTGGCTTTGACAATGAAATCTCAGCTCCTCCAGGAATTTCTTTAGAGAATACTTTCTCCTGCATAGGCAACACACCAGGCACTGTAGATTGAGCTGTAAACATTGTGCTTTATTTCTTTTTCTAAGCCTTGCTCTTGGTTCTTGTGCTGAAAATAATTGACATGCCACCACTGAAACAAAATGTTTTGCTTTATTATTTTCAGTGGTCAGTAAATTTCAGAAATATGAAAGTTAATTTTGTATGCGTCATTCCAAAATAAGATTTCCAAGCAAGAAATAAATTGAAAATATATGACTAATGAGCACAGTTCATTGGCTAGTAAATAATCCAGTGCAATGTATCTAAATACTGCCAGATCTGAGCATCCAGAGGATAAACAGGACAGAAAGACAGTGCAGCCATTGTGTTTGGATTTGTGAAAGATCATTTGAGTCTTTCAGTGATGAGCAGTGCACATGATGAACAGGGGCACAGAAAAAGCCTATTCAGATGTCTGTTTTTAACATGGAATTTCTAATTCATGTGCAAGAGCAAAGGCCAGCCGTCAGCCAAGACCGACCGAGTGTAAATACGGGTAACAGCCAAGTCTTTCCCAGAGTTGCTTGTTTTGCATCTCTCATTCCTCAGCCCTGCAGCAGCTTCTTGACACACTCTGTCCAGCTTGTGGGGTCTAACTACCTTTTACTTCCTATAGCCAAATCTCTACTGCAAATTAATCACCATTAAACACTCAAAATTTGGGTCCATCCAAAGATAGTGAAATCTTTGTTTCTTAGTCTTTATATGATTTTGATTACTTTTAAAAATATAATACTGTGCACTTCTGCTAGTTTTTTGGACAGTTAACATTCAGAGATGAATGAGAGCTTCAGTGTGGGCTGGTGCTCTGGTGACTTTGATACGAGCTGAGCTCAGACCCACAGCATCTGCTCAAGCCTGCTATGAAAACCAATAGAACTTCCTGTCGTAGAGCTGTGTTTCTAAGTACAAATGTTTGGGATTATTTGGTTATGATTATGTAAATACACAAGTCGCCTGCAGTGAGGGTGGTTGAGCAGTTGCTAAGCCCTGACAAGGAGTGGTTGTTTATCTAAGTTGCAACTCGAACAGCTTGCAGGGCCTCAGCCAGAAAACTGGAAGAGGTTCCATCTGTGACATTTCTCTGACATGCCCCGCTTTCACTGCTGTGACAAAAGAACAATGATGCAGACAGTAAAGTTTTAATTGAGTAAAAGAAAATGTTGCTCTCATTGTCATAAAGTTCTACAGGATCAGTTAGTTCCCCAGCAAATCACTTTTTTGTGCTTTTTTCTTGTGTGTTTATTTTTAAGACACAAAAATCCACTCCAAAACAAAACAGCTATAAAACCCCCTCCCGACATTTTCCGTTGGAATACAATACATGCAGATTCCTGAAATTATAACAGTGGATCCATTGCCTCATACTAAAGCTGTTCACAGAGTGAGTCATTAACCTTTAATGAATATTCACTATACTGCACAGTGAACCTCTGCCACATCTTTTCTTTGGATACCTGAAAGATGGCCCCCCAGTTCAAAGATCCGCAGGTGATAAAAAGACAACAGGTGTTGCAACTATGGCAAAGACAGCAAGCTAAAAGCATCTATTGGGATGGTAAAAGAAAATCTGAGAGTCGTGACATTGGTTGTATTACGAAACTAGCGGACTTAGATTTTTAAATATATGTAATCTTGTTTTATAAACCCTTGCATGCTTGGTTATGGGCATAATTGTGAAGTTTGCCAACCATTCCTCCGAAAAAAAAACTCTTATGCAGCACGCCCAATTGATAGCTACTTAGCCACCACAGTTGGCCATTTCGGTGCCCCGGCCTTTAATTTTTATCACTGTACCTGTCAGATTCCACATCAAAAACCACCTTATTGATGATATCCTCAGGGCACAGCAGGCGCTGGATATCTTCAAACACTCTTTTTCTGGAAAATCCAAACAGAGGAGACCGAACTTGTTAGTTTCAATGAAGCTCTTTTTCTTATTCTTCCTTTGTACAGCAGGTAGTTTATGATAGCCCTGAGATCTTGTTTTCTCTCTCTGTCCTCTGAAGTCTCTTTAGTAATTATCCTAGATGTGTGATACATCACCTCTATTAAGTTCTGTACAGAAGTTCTCCCATCTCCCCTCTCTTGATGTTAAAAGATCAAGCAGCAGACACAGACGTTTTCCTAACCTTTTCAAGGCCTCTTCCACTTCACTGCCTATATTTCATCAAGCCTGCAAATTATTCCAGATCCATCATAGATAGAATAAAGCTACTTCTTAAACCCTGCTTTACAGATTAATGCCGCTGACATCATATACTTATATTTTTACCATCCATGAATACGCAAAGATGTGATCCATGAATTCAAACAACAAGAATATACTGTATGTAGCATACAACAACAGGTGGAGCACTATGATACAGACTGATACTTAATTCCCTTTAGGGTTTCTCTCATATTAGAACCTAGATTAAAATTGGCTCCTCAGAAGGAAATCATAACCATATAAGATTGTGATTTCCCATCCTTGATAGGCCTTAGTGTGTCCCTAAGGGATTCTGTATTTTTTTCTTTATGTACAGTACACTACTTTGTAATTGTCATTTTTTTAGTAATTTCAGCTTAGCACTACAGCCACCATGGGAGACATGAAGACAAGATAATGAAGTCAGATTTCTTTTCAGACTGGGGGCCCATAGCACAAACAGAGGAGGGAAGCAATTATCACTGATAATGCTGAAGCCCAGCCAGCAGCATGCTCTGGAGTTGCACAGCAAGGTAAAGACACCTGGCTGGTTTCAAAGCTATCCATTGCTAGCAGCACATTATGCAAAGCCCCACGAGACGTCTGAGCAGAGTCAGCCCAGATTTCCATCAACAATCTTTGATCTACCAGGGCCGAACCTGCATTCCCATCAGAGGCTTTTCCTAATAAAGTGTTTTGGTTTCCTAGTTTTTCCCAAGCTCCTTGTTATTGGAGCCTTCTGTCTTTTTTGGGATTTAAGCAGGAAGTGTCAGAAAGGATACCATGGGAATATCCACTTGCTGTCTGTTCTCGCTATCACTGTGCAACAGAATTTACTATTCAAGGATGGTTCACCCACTAATAGAGAAGTGAGGTGGGTTGAGACTGTCAGAGATGAGCTGGTTTTATTCTACTGGTGATCTGTTGTTACAATAATAATTCAAATAGATCTGACAGCATGAGGACCTGCAACAGTCTAAAGGTATCATCAGAAGAAACTGTAGAACAATGTTATTTCTTACTGTCAATATGCATAGATTTTTTAAACTCTGTGGACAAATTTATAATAAAAATTGAAAATTTTTCTTTCACCCACTCTCCCAGGATGTCTTGAAATACGCTAGCCTACAGTACATTTCTTGAAGTGCTTTCCAGTTCAACCTACAGTAGGTGACACTAGTCCACTAGGTCCCAAGGAAAGCTAAAAGAAAAAAAGTACAAGAGTGATTCATATGCAGAACAAAGGAAATGTTGAATAAGAGAACTAAATCCATGGAGCCTCCTCTGTGGATGACAAATGCCTATTTTGGGTGCAATGTCTTTCTCGACTTGACTTAGAGCTGAAGCTGACGTTTCCCTGCAGCCCCATGGCCACCAAACTCTTTCTCTCTCTTCCTCCAGGTCCCAACATCTCCAGATCAGAGGCAGGAGCAGAGAGGACTGCACCCAGTGAAGCAATCAGCTAGCTCACCTTTTAAGTGTAGGGTTATCGATGGTTCACAGTTTCAAAGTCTGGTACAATATGCCTTGGGCTTTTGCCTTTCTTTTTTTATTGGGATAGAACTTAAGAAAGTTCACAAATGAAAGGAGACCACTTTGCCCACCTTTTGTCTTTTTTTAGCAGTTGCATAATCTCATCCACCTGCAGCTTGTGCTTGAACCACATCGCTGGGTAGACTGGCTGACACCCACAAGTTACCTCAAGAGCATCTGAACTAATTCAGCCAGCACTGTTCTGCCTCTTGACTGCTTTATCACACTCTTCTCTGAGAATTGCAGCGTTGAAGCCCTGATCATATCGACTGAATGTGTCGTGATAAGGGGCTGGTAAAGAACACAACAGCCACCAAGGGCTGTGGCTGAATTTGCTCTGGATGAAACCACTATCCCCAGAATGAAACCATGTAACCAACACTCTGAGGACTGACAGATTCATTAGCAGCCCAAGGAACACTGCAAGCACTGCTACCAAAATGTTAGAATACAAACCACCTACTTTGTCTTTTAACACAGAACTCTTTCTATAAACATTTGCTCCAAAAACATGATAGTGGAGAAGTTAAACTGATGATTCTCCCATAGCAGAGCTATTGTGAAACCTTTAACCTTCACAACAAGAAACTCCCAGTACCTACTTTTATTTCTAAATCATATACAGTATGCTTAGTGTATCCAACAAGTGGAATTAGAAGTCTCTCTAGGATGTTCCACTATACAATAGGCCTACAGACTGATGGGCTTTTCTCAGCTGGGGGTGTCAATAATGAGTCAGCTGACATCAATGGAAAGTGGTTCTTCACAATCTCTTGCTATTCACCAGGAGATGTTCTATTTTATGTGTTCTCCTGGCAGAGATTTTCTAGAACTGCTAAAGTCCCCATCTAAGAGAAAAAAAAAAAGTTACACCAGGGAGGAACCTCCATTCTGACACAGCCCTGGCACCAGAGTGCATTTAGCTGCAGAAATTACAAACAGAATGAAAGAGTCCTCAAGGGGCAACAAAGATCATTCACACTGAAAAAGTAAATGCCCTGTCAGTGCTAATGTAGAAGAGATGGGTCCTCTTCAATTAAAAGTTCACACTTTACAAAAGCAAAAAAAAAACTAATTTAAGATGGCATTTTTGGTAGCAGCACTATGGAAAACTGGATGCAGCTACAGACAGAAACCATAGTGGCAGATCAACTACATGTGTTGTAACGCGGTTGCACGGGCAGACAGCCGCATCTGAAAACAGGCGGGCAATCCCACTGTAGATGCTCGGCGATTTCCGGAAACTGTTGAAAGTGAAAAGAAAGAAAAGAAAAGAGGCGGAGAGGAAGTTCTGAATAAGTAGGCAGACAGAGCTGGATCCAGGCAGGAAAACGAGCCATGGGGAAGCTTCAGGCAGAACAGGGTCAGGGCGAATTCAGTCAGGCGTTCGGGTTTAGAAATCAGGAAATCCAACATATCAGACCCATAACCATCTCCAATGCTTTTTATAAGCCTTAGACCATTTTGCGAGCTTCAGCCTGTATTTCATACAAACATCAAGGCACGCACAAAAATAAGCCTTTAGGATGCAAGTCCAAAGACGTAAACCTGTCTGCACCATCATTTCATGACAAGAAAAGGCGTCCCCAAGGTTACACTTCCATATACTGAACCATTGCACAAATGGGCTCACTGTAAAGCACACGAATGTCACTCCAATGGTTCTTTACATTCAGTAATAATATATTTGCAGCTTTTAAAAATGTGACTTTTTCAAAATGCTCATTGTCAGTGAGTCAGAGGTGATCTGAGCCCTGACAGGTGGTGTCAGTGTGCTGTATATGTGTATCAGTCCCTACACTTAAAAAAGGAGTCACTGCTGGTGTCAAAATTCAGACATTAGTTCAGTCAATTGTCCCAAGGCTGTGCCAGACTCAGATCAATGCTGTGTAATGACATGATGAATGCCTCTGCACAGTGGGTTTTGGAAGCAGCAGAGTTGTTCAAGCCAAAAAGAGAAAAAAAAAAACAAGAAAAGCAGAAGATTTGATTTTTTTAACCCCTGATCATCTACAGAAGCTCTGCCTCAGATGAGAATTTTTTTTGGTAGATGGCCAGACTGAGTCAGTTCTTGGTATATAGCTCCCCTGAGATCTGCTTCACAGCAGTCAAAGGGAAACACTACAGGGCTGCAATCCCATTGATCTTCTCAGCTCTCCCAAAAAGACAGCACTGAAACCAATCTCAGAGTAACTCTCACTGTGGGGCACAGTGAAAACTCCTTCTGCACACATTATTCTCTTTGAGGATCGCTTCCCTTGGGTCTCACTGCTTATACCTCTCATTCTCACAGTTTTAATTAAGAATGTCTTTTCGGTCTTGACCATAAATTCGAATTTCATCATTTTGGCTCAACTTCTGTCGTTGCACAAAAAAGACGTTGCCCCTTTGTGGGTTGATTCATCAAGTTTTATTTGATCAATCCAAGTCAGAAGCAACCAGCCTTCATCCTTGAAGGATGCGGGGTATTTAGTTTTGCCTCCCGAATGATTTCTGATTCAAAGGATTAAATAAGTCAGTGTGTTAATTTTATTCTTTTTCACATGTTAAGAAATGGATGGTTCAAGGTGGACTATGAAACCTGCTAGTCTGAATTTCACCAGGCCCGCCATCCCTGTTTATCCCTACAATAGGACCTCCTACTCCTAAATATCATAATATCTTCAGCAGGTAACAATGACTTAGTAGTTAACCAGAGAAATGTTAACGTTACCATACGAAATGCATCTCATATATTACAAACATTTTTCAACTCCGACATTCTTTCACAGCTCTTTTATGACCTACATATTTCTCTCCGTTTAAGAGGAGTAGTGCGTGTGAAGGAAACAAATACCTCTGAACTCCTTCCTTCCGTTCCGCACATGGCTGCCTGTAGGGTGGTGGCAGGTGGCCCCAGAAGTCTGGGAAGGCCAGAACGGAGTATCTGGCGATGGACTTGGTGTTGACAGCAGTGGTGGCATAGAGCCGAGGATCATGGTGGAAAATGGTGGCTCCGTGCCTCTCCAGGAGTGTGTCGACCAGGCTGCGGCCCTCCTGCCTGTCTGCTCCATTGTTGAGGTACTGCCTGTGGACGTCCAGGGCGTTCAGCTGGGCCACTCCTTTTCCACTGCCTCCCTCTGCGCTGGAGGCTTTATTTTGTTCTTGGAGATCTCCTTGTTTTCTGGGGGTATCATAGGCGCCTTCAGGTGTCCTCAGAGCCTCACTGCATCTCAGCCTCCTTTCTGCTGATCTGTCGCCAGTGCAGTCTTGGTTACGAGGGTCAAATTCCGTATCGAGTAAACCATCCTCATCCGAACTGTCCTCAGCCTCTGAGTCTGAGTCGAGATCCTGCAGTTTAAAAACAGTGTCTCTTTAGTGAAATATTGAATTAAGGCCACACAGGGCATTAATGCAATTATTCTGAAATACACTGAAGCATGTCTAATATGTAATTGTGTATTGCACTATAACCCTCTAAATAACATCTGTATTCCTTCTTTTTTTTCTTTATCCACTTAAATTGTTTAGCTAAACATATGAAATAGAAAATGCAATGCACTTGCTCTGTTTTAGGTACACATTCAGTTAATGACGGTCGTTATAAACAGTACGAGACCTGAGTACAAGCTCCACCCGTGTTCAGTTCCACCAGAGCTCCAATCCATTCTAATTGGGATCTAGAGATTGTCCTGTCCAGGGAAGTTGATGGACACCTGTCATGTGCTCCTGATTAATGGGAATTTAATCATCTAATTCATAGGACTGGGAATTCCTCATATTTTGACCAGCGCTGGGAAGTTTCTTGTATATACTTTCAAGCCATTCTGTCATTTGACATACTCCAAGCCCACAGAGCATCAGAGCGTTACCACTGACTGAAGAAATGTTGAGTGTCCTACCACATCTGTTACTGGCTAACATCATTGTAAATTACAGAGAAAATCCTACAGCTCACTGCTCACATGACACAACATTCACTGGCCAACACAAGGTTTCCCACCCAAGGCAGTACAAGTGGCAGGGCAAGCCAGCTGGAATTCCTGTCGCATTCAGCTATCGGCTAGGGTCCAGCTGAGATCTGATGTAAACATGGACTCCAGACGAAAGTCCTTAATGGTTTAACGACTCAAAAAAATGCAAATACTCTTTAAATATGTTGCACCATTGTTATATATAAATGAGATTAAGTGCTCAGTCAATTAAAGTAGTTCATAAGAGCTTGATATAATTACACAAGCACCAGCAATTTAACAGAAATTCATAGACTAAGTGCTTTTACTGCTATTTCCCTGATAGAGACCAGCAGGAGCAGTGATCACAAATGGAGCTACACTCCCAGCAGTTTCAGTAGACACTTAATCAAATTCATCTAGTCCTTTGGATGAAACACATTCACACAACAAAGACCTAAAGAAAAAATCAACCAAACTCATTCCACTTTTTTCTAATTTGAGAAACAATATAGAGCTTTTAAAACAATTTTGTAAACCATTTGCCTTCCTCCAATAAATGACAATAGTAAATGATAATGAAACTTGCACTGCTTTTGAGGAACCATTCACCTAGTGTGTCTGGTAATGTCTCTGATGTTATTATGACATAATAAAGTACACATTCAACAACATGCAACATGCAACAACTACTTTGATCTTGAGAACTGATTAGGCTCCTCAATTATAGCATCCGATAGACAGAACATTCAGAATATCTTAAGCATTAAGGATTCCCAGCAGGTAAGTGGAACTGAAATATTCATTTAGCTGCCTTGCATAATTGGTATAACATTCCCCCCAAATCAGAAGAAGAGGTCAAGGGTGTCACCTTCTAGAACCGAAATAGCAACTCACCCTCTCAAAACTCAAGCTGGCAGACGTCAAGACTGTGCACTCATAGCTGTCAGTTCTTGGCTTGGCCAAATGAGGAAGTTCATTACAACAAGTGGTCACCTTACAAATATTCCCATATCCTTGTACTTAATTACAGTACATACTTTAACATTCTTCTTTTAAAAGCCAAGAACTTTATGATGTTGCATTAGGTGGCTAATGTAGGGAATCTTCTTTAGGCTCAAATATTCCTGTATCCTTTAACTACCATTACAACATCAGCCAAGCCACTTCAACTACAGTATGTGGTAAAAAGAGATCATGTATTTTTAGTCTATTTTTATGAGTGTTACCTTTTTAAAATAAACACTGTTCTATCATGGAGAAGTGTCCAATTTTACCATCGTAAAGAACATTTCACAGTTTATCATTGCCTTCAGCTTATGTAATGCTTTGGCATACCTACAGTATATATGCTTGCCATATCTGATTTTATCATGATTGTACCATGATTTTACTGTGATTTATTGTATTGTCATTATGATATTCTATTGTCACTGTTAAGTCTGCTACTGTAGTGGACAGGAGAGGCTGACCTTTGTCAGGGGAGGAATCCAAGCGAGAGGCAAACATCAGAGTGGGTGGAGAATTCAGGAAAACCGCGGCTTAATAGGGAGAGCAAGCCAGGGCCTGAGCACTATAAGTACAATACTATAAGTATTGTAAGCCAAGGAGGAGCTCCAATAGTAAGGTCAGGACAAGCCAGGTCAAGAATCCAAAACAAGCACTAGTGAGTGTACACAGGGATAAAGACAGCAACTCAGCAACCAGGGAACCAGTAACACAGGAACAGAGTAACAAATTCTTCCATTCTTCCTTATTGGGAAGAACCATAAAATTAGGTGTAAGAAGGGGCCAAATGTAAACAGACAGAAAGATTGATGTGTGTTTTATCAAATAGGTGCTTGTTTTTCATTCAATAGTGATCATATGTCACCAGGTGAACCATGAAGAGAAATAATACAAACAACCTGTCTCCCGGCACCAGTTGTAGCAGAAACCAATTTACAGGAGACTTGGATCACCTGGAGATGATTTACAACCATGCCTGCTCCAGGTGACTCAGAAGATAGAGACTTGGATCTGATAGGGCTCGGGGCTCTGTCACAGGGTTTTGTTTCTGAGCCCCTTGAGTCTCGAGCTAGTTCAATAGCTGTGCTTTGTTTTGTATCCTGACCCCTGCTTGCATTCTGTACCTTGTTCCTGGACCATCCTTGGTTTTTACTTCCCTGCTCACTTGGCCTGTATCCTGTTTGTTTCTCCAGGATTCTGACCTGGAATTTCCCCCTGTGTGCTTCTCTACTGTGTCTTCCTAGTTCTGACCCTTGCTTTGCTGGACCTTGTGATCCCCTTGTGATTTATTGCACTTCCTTGGACCTGACCCCAACTTTGCTCTGACCACGCTTCCTGGACCACGCTTTGACCTCCGCCTGCTCTACCAGACCTCGAACTGTGCGAGTCCCACCTCAGCAGCAGATTATTGCAAATCAGGGTTTTATTTATAACTAAAATATCATCCAGGCATGAGTTTGCATGAAGGCTTTGGTTTCATGCAAACTCAGATTTCAGATAGCTAACACCTGTGCTGTTTAGTGAGGTGTTTCAGGTTTAATTCTGGTTTCTTGGATTCAAAACAGCAGTTTTCTAGGGCTATTTTTCTCTCTCTTCCATTTGCCACCTATTCTTATAACAGATATCTGTCTAAATCAGGAGATCTATGGTCTGCTCAGCTGGTTTCCCAACTCAGGACATTAGCTTTCCAATTTTTATTCCAGTGTACTTTTGTTGCAATGAATGGAGCAAGTCAATGGCCCAAATGAAGTTTCCATTCCACACAAAATGATTGAGGGGACACTTCAGTGCTCAATCAACACAAGCGCTGCAAAAGATGTCTGCATTCACACATGTTCAGAAGTCTCCAGGGCTCTTCATGCAATATACAAAATATGCAAGGAAAGTGAGAGAGGATGGCTAACATCTATCCCACATAGATCAAAAGTTACAGTGGGCTCTCATGTTAAAATACTGTTATATTTTTTGTGGGGGTTTAAGCTTAAATCATTTACCAAAGTTAAATACATATTGACGTTTAGTATTACAAGTAAAACTGGGATCAAGTTAAGCAGAATCTTCTTGTCTTTCTTTAAAATATAAACTATATATAGAACTGACACATATTTCCTGAGTTGTGCTGCAGGTGCAACAGTGCCATTTCCAAGTGAAGAAATTCTATACAAACCACACCCTTGCCCCTTGCTAAGCCATATTACAACAGCTTCTAAATATGACAATGGGGCTTTAGGGGGTGGCATGATAGTGCTGCTGGCACACAGCTCTGGGTCCCGGGTTTGAAATCTGACTGTGGATCTGTCTATATGCAATTTGCATGTTTCTTCTTTGCCTACTGTACATGTATTCTGCCAAGTGCTTCAGTTTTCTTCCACTGGGCAGAAAGGCTCAGTTAATCAGTGTCTGTAAATTGTCCCTGTACAGTATGTGTTTGCCCTACTATGGACTGACATCCCATCTAGAATCTAGTCCTACCTTGAATGATTGTGCCCTTGAGCATGAGATCCAGTTTATAACTTAGGAAAAGGTTCTGCAGTATCCTTATTCTGCTTCAGAGAAACAATGTACTAATAGTTAAAAATCACTAAAAACATGTTACTCACTGAATATTCTCAGAGCTTTTTGATATCCTGCTAACACCCTAGATACAAACGATGTCTAGTCAACATATCAAAATTGAAGAATCTAAAAAAAACCAATTACATTTTTTACTTGTTCACACCATTTTCTGTTTTGCAGATAAAACTGTGAAAGATTGGATACACATTAAGTGAAAGGCTTGTAAGCACTAAAGTAATCCCAGTTCGTCTATCAGATGCAATAGAATGTCCCAGACACTGCAGGCTTATGCATAATTACAGTTATAAATCTCAGCAGTGAACATACATTAGTTTCTTATAAACTGTTACATATTTTTTTCTTTCATAGTCATTAATACATAATACATCATAAAATTATCTGATGCTTAAAACTTTACCTCATGTTACAAGGTGATGATCTTTAACTTTCCCCACATTACTTTCCAACTTTCTTTAAAACTCTTTCTCATGCCTTATACAGTACCTTTCCTCCTGATCCCAACCCCAATTCACGCAATGATTGCATCAGCAGATATTTAGGAATAAATTAATGTTCACCTTTTTATGTAAAGTCCATCTCTATTCTACAATGCTTAGGTCCAGAATCATTTCATTTGCATGCTGTCTCACGCCAACTTGAATTATTGCATTGGGGAAGACAGCCATAAATTAATTGGAAAGGCAAAATTTTTCAATGCCAGCCGTTAATCTCATAAGTGATATTATTTAAATTAAAACAGTGGCACCAGGCTCGCTGAGATGCAGCTAAGGAAGATTAACTCAGAGCGCGCTGACATTTCTATTCATTTATACTCATCGCGAGACGAAGGAGTATCGCTGTGGGTTTAACTCAAGCAGTTTCGATGGAGAGGGTGCTATTTCACAAAGGCACACATTTGGTCTCTAAGTAAAACATATTAACAGTGTTAGGGAAACACAGTCAATCTCATTATGAAGAAAAATTATGTGGGTTTTAAACTTGCTGAAATAAGCTCGAAGACCCATTAGGCAACTTTTGAGTTACTCTCACACACGTATCACTAAATCAAGAACTCCAACCCGGAACTATAGAACTATAGTCCTTTGTCTTTCTTATTAAAAAGAAAGCTGAATAATATTGTTACGAAGTGCCTTTCAGGACCCTGTGCAGAGGACACAATCCGGAAGGGAGTGAACACACACAGGGGGGAGACGAGGAACTGGGCTGGTAGAGGAACCGGGGGGGCGTGACGAAGGTGCTCCGGGGGGCGTGGTTCAGGTGAACAGTCCAAAAGGAAGTCCAGTGCAGGCGAAGGTCCAGACGAATCCAAGACGAACAAAACAAAGTTAAAAACCAGAGCAGGATCCGGTGAGGGGTCTGGGGGGAAAGGGGGAATGGAACCAGACGCTCTAGGTCCCGGGCTCGGCTGGTTCAGGAAAGCAATGCAGAGCCCGGAACAGAGTGAGCATCTGGCTCTTATAGGGAGGCAGGAACAGGGAGCAGGTGCACAAAATCAACTAAAAAGTTAACAAGCCGGAGCACCCTTAAGGTGGAGGGACTACAATCGTGACAAATATCTTTGTTACCCCTTTTTATACGGTGCAATGTGACAGCATATAACAAATACAACCTGCAAATCAGGTGTATTTGTCCCGAAAACACAATATGTGTGGCAAGACTGGAAGTGATCTTAGTGACAAGTACCTGAGATAAAAATTCATGATTATCACTTCCTGAAAATAGATTATTCCAGCACATTAAAAATACTGTCCATCGTAACATCTCAGTGTGACCATTGTCCCAGTCTCTGAAAGCAAAGTCTAACCCATCCCTGCATTTCTCCTTGATCTTACTGTGGCTGATGCTTTCTGCTGGACCAAAATGTATAATACTCCCACAGCAGTTTATACTTTCTATTCACGTTTTCCATTTGATTGTTCTGTATTACTACTATTTTTGGAAACCACTCCAAAAGAGCTTGACACCCGTCTCTCCTTTGTATTGTGAAGGCATTGTTCCTGATTTACGTTTAATGTATTAAGATATCTTTGCATCACACTGGAAACCACAAGTTGTAGAAATGACATCTGATGGAAGGCATAGAAGGTTTTTGTAGACAGATGTTAGTATACAGACAAAATAATAACTGCCACACCTCCCACTCGAAGAAGAGAAGAAATGTATTGTACTTTGGTGTACAAATGTATTAGAACACCCAAGATGTATTATCTGTTGAGTTTTACAAATAAAAAAGAATATGCACATTTACTGTAGAGATTAGTTTGAAAATCTGAGTTTTGTAGTCAGTAACCTATGAAACTAAAATGATAGCCATGCTCTTTTCTAACATTGTGGACTTGTAGCTTATGTTTTTTCTCTCTTTTTCTTATGAATGAGATGACCATGTGTCAGAGACATCTACATAGCATGACTGTTGATCCGCTCCCGCTGTTATCCAGTTTTTTCTGTAACAATAACACATAAAAATCACAGAAGCACTGGGTGTTCTAGTAAACGTTTCCCAATCTTATAGTTGTTGCTTCACAGTTAAAAATCCTTGATACCAATATCTCAAGTCATGGCCAGATTCATTACAAATTCTATCAGAGTCAACAGGGTTTGCTATATCAGCAAAGCAATATACTACTAAAACCTCATTTAGAGTTCTGTTTTCCGCTTAGGTCACCATGTTACAGAAAGGATATTGTTCCCTTTAATAAGGTTCAAAATGAATGAACAAAATAATTGCTGGCCTGAAAGGCATGTCATAAACAAACAGAGTAAAGGAATTCAATCTCGTTAGTCTTCATCAACACAGATTGCAAGAGAATGTGAATTCCATATTCCTATTCCTCAAGGGTATCAGCAAAATCAACCCAAGTGATTTCTCCAAACTTAAAAATGAAACAGGAATCCTTGTTCAACTGGAAAACAGGAGGCTCCTTTTTTCCCCAGAGACTCCTAAGTGTCTGGAATGATTTAATCTGCTGTTTCTGTGACTATGTGGAATTTTAGGACAATAACAATAGCTAGCAGCCAACTGAGCAAGAGGGGCTCTCAATTGTATTAGTTCTCAAAACCTTATAACAACAACGAAGCCCACGACAAGACCACGAAGAACTCCTTTTTTCTGAGGCTGTGCTAAAACAGAGATTTGTTTTGAGAGAGGTTTACCTTGAAGTCATGGTGCAGCTCTGGACACAGTCTGACATACTGTCCCAGCTGTTCCAGGGTGCGATCTGGCTCCGGCTTCATGCGCAACAGCGTCAAATCTGTCTCCAAGTCGTCATCCTGCCCAAGCCAAAGGAAACAATGACATTCGTTGACAGCTCACTGCTTTCCAACACCTCCAGCCTTTAAAAACTAAAACTGACATTTTTAATAGACCTTAGCTCTTATTAACTTATAATACAGATATAGATATAGAACAATCTTGAATATTTTGTAATCATACAGCTCTCTTTAAAGAAAAACAATATTGTCTTCAGAAAATTGAGTTAGGTAAAAAAACAGTTTACCTGATCTTGCTTATTTTGAACAGAACCTACAATAGTACTGTACTGTATGTGGGCACATACTGTACAGTAGGCAGATTCTTCTGAAACAACACTTTCATTAAGAGAAATCTTAATCCAGACTAAAATCTGCATTTAAACTATTTTATTTTACTGAAGATGGTTCTCTCAAGCTCCATTTAGGGGCTGCAAACATTTTCACTCCAGAAAGAAACAAGCAATTTGAACCTAGGATCCTGGAGCTGTGAGGTACTAGTGCTAAACAGCACAACACCATGCTGCTCTAAAAGATACCACCACAACACCGGGGCTTAAAAAAGAAAATAAAATGTTACATATTAATGGGGATTAAGATAAGGGAAAAGAGCCATTAATGTCAATATAATTACAGATAGGTTACAGCAGGATTTACTGTTGAACGGAGGCTGAATGCGTGTGCAGTGAGCATGCATTCAAGACACCTTCTTCCCTGCCATTTCCAATATCGATCGTAACACAATCACAAACAACCACTTACTGTAAAGCTGGCAGCCCACTGCCCCCTCCCACCACCTGTTCTGTAATACTAGCCTTCAGCTCTGGGAAGAGCGCAGGCACAGACTCAGCAGGGGCTGCTTCCAGCAGCCACGCAGTCAGAGGTAAGCTGGGGCACAGCTATGGATAACTGACTGCTTGACAAAACACCGCAGACTGTCTGTCTGCCACCTCCATCGGAAGAAGCCAATGCTAAGCAGCATGCTACCCCAGGAGAACCTCATGGAGCAGAACGCCCTGCTGGTTTCCCTCGAAGAAAACAACTCATGATGAATGGGCCTCCTTGTCTGTGACAGCCTCGCCCTCTTCCCTCTTATCTCTATCAGTACGCAGTCGCAAAAGCATGCAGAAATGTCCGTATTCGAACATAGCTGTGCATAGCCCATGGCAAGATCAGACAGCAGGCAAATAAGTGTAAAATATATGATGGGAGAAGCAACAAGTGGAATAGACTGGCTCCCCCGTCTGTGACTTTCAGGGGAGGGCCGCAGTGGCATTGATTAATGCGGCATCGAGCAACTGTTATTAAATTAATGTGAGCTGGGTTTGCAGAGGGCTCATGTGAGTATCCATGTAAATATTCATTTCTGAAAAGAACAGATTAGTCATTTAATTCTTTTAGTGGAATTACTGTGAATACGGCTTTCGTAACAGTGTCAGCACTCTCGGCTACGTCAAGGGAATCTGTGTTTCCGCAAACACATCAGATTTCAACATCTCAGATTTTTCTGTATATACATTGACAGGAGCCTGCTGCACGGAAACTAGAAAAGAATTCATTTTCCATCCTCTGATACAGTATCTTCCTTAAGTCACTTGGATTTAAGTTATTCTTGATGTCCACTGTCCAGAAGGTCTTTTCCCTCTAAATATTGACAGGCAGCTTCACGTACACAATACAGCTGCTTCCCAGTTGCCACATCAGGAAGTCATGAAAGATTCTTGAATAACTAAATTTGAAATATATTGCATGTAATTGAAAGTACATTTTCAAAGGTTGGTGTAACCTGGTAAAATTTAGCTGTATTGTTTTACCAGTTTGTCCAAAGTACTGTAATGTACTATTTGGGAAAATTGTTTTTTGTTTATTCCAGCTCTGAAGGCAAAGTTCTGAGTTCAGTCTGGTGGGAAACCAAACATAATAGTTTTTCAGGGCCTGCAAATGAGATACCAGGACAGCAGTAATTCTTCTGAATCATCCCTACTAATCAAAACCCTTAATATGCAAGCATTAGAGGACGCTGCTTTTTCCCATAACTGTCATCGTATAAAACACAATAGGAATTTACTTGCAGTTATAATAAAGGACATCACGTGCCATTTATTAAAGGAAGAGGTGTAAATTTGTGAAACTGTGTGCATGGCATGCTCTCTTATACATTAAGTGTGATTTATAGTAAGCTAGTGCACACAGCAGCTGCACACTGCTGTGCTCAACAGCACATTTTCACAGACTGTTCTGCACTCTCAACAGCAATTTGACCTTTCCAATGCAAAAAATTGCATCCACTGTAACTATATGTTGAGTTCACACGTAATGCATGGTGAATGAGGCAAACTAGTATATTTTTTCTCATATACCACTAGTGAAAAAATAAGTATTTCCATATTAAACGAATTTGCTTGAATGTTTGTTTTTAGAAAGACAAAATGCAAACGTTTGAGAATAACAGTAATGAAATATAATGCACATCCCAGGGAATAGCAGTAATAAATCATACGAATGCATGGCTTTTCCATTTTCGTACTGGGAAATGAAGTAAAGCCCTCAACCCACCTACCCATCATAAACAAAATGCTAAGAAACTGCAGCTAGTAGGTGCACTGGCATTGTGATTCCTTTAACAGTTACCAAACACAGATCAGATCCACAATCTGCTTGAGACAATGACAGCCTTGCCACAACAACACAGCCATTGACCCTCCCAACTAGGGGAATGAGCCAGGGAGCAGCTATGACAGTGATGATGGGGAAGAATGGTGATGACTGCAAAACTCTGAATAAAGGGTAAGGGGTGTTTTATATTGAAAAGCCAAGCAAAGGAGTTTCCTTCTGAACCTTCCTTTGCAGAATCCTGTTGATGCAGGCCTTTTTTGGAATGGTAGATGACTTTGAAGGCAAACAGTGAAAAGTAAGACTTCTACAAAGATGTTGTGTTTGCCTTTTGTGCGAGACAAGTCTGGGAATCCAATCCTATACCTAAATCACTTACTTCTTCCTTACTCTCCAGTTCATCATTTTTCTCTTCATCACTTTCCTCTTCCACGTCACCATCTTAGAAAGAAAAGAAGGGAAATATATAAATGTGAAGGTTCCAGACCATTATAAATAACTTAACACTACTCCAAAACACAACCTCTTTCTGGTACTTACTTGCTTGCTGCTAAGCATGACCAATTGTAATGCTAAAGCAATGCTCAGTGCAGCTGTAAGCTACTAATAGCAGTTAAATTAAATATTAGTAAGGCACTGGTGAAACAGAGATCAGAAAACACCCCAAGTATGAAAACTTGATTAGGACTGCCGTGCAAAGTAATAAAAGACAGTTTAGCGGAATAATTTCTCTTACGCCCTAGCCACAATTCAGGAAGGGATCACTGCAGTTTACCAGATTACCTTTTTTTTTAACTTTGAGTTATCTAGATGCAACTAAACAGTGCACATCGTCTGCAATCATTTTGATGTACAGTACATTAGGGGTGAACCGATAAATCAATTATTACGTGAGAGTAGAGAGAAATCAAGCCTTGAGAACTCAGCTCTGCATCAGTGGGCACTTACTGTGCTAGTAAGTCTTCTGAGCTTTCTGCAGGTCCATTTCCTTCCCTGTTTCCAGGGCTCAAGCACTAGCATGCACTGTTCTGCCAGACGGATAATTTTTCGAGAAATCTTGCTTGTAACGTTATGGCTTGATTCAGCATGTTGTCTGCCAAAACATGCTGGCTCAATGTGCTGGCCTGGGAAACCCACTGGGGAGGCAGAGGGCAAAGCGAAGGTTACATCAAAAAGTTAAAAAAAAATAAATCACAGAAGAAATGCAAATCTTCCTCAGCAAGTCAGAATGATCCATGACAAGCCACACTTCAATCTGCCTCCTGGCGCCAAGGATACGGGGAGAGATTTCAATTTGAAGGGTCATTATTGCACAAGCCCTGCAATCGGTGGAATGTTAGCAGCAGAGATGTTAAAAAGCCCATTGTCCTATAACAGGTGACAGAACTACTGTACATGGAAGCTGTACAAACTCTTGTTGCTGTCAGTTTGCAGCCCTTAAACACAGAGCTCTCTAGTCTGTCAAGAAACCTCCAGATTCAGGCATAGCTACTGTAGCATTTCACAGCTAATTGCACAGGCAAGAAAACTCAGGAAATAACCTTTTTACTCGGATGGTTCACAGACACATATAATTTACGCAGCAGAAATATATAAATAGATCAATTCTGGCATAAAGATTATGACATTGATTGTGTCGTTACGCCACACAAAAGAATGTAAACTTTAATACTAAATTAGCGCCTTTAATTAATTATTGTACTTTGCTTTTGTTTTCATTATACAAAGCACTTTCAGTTTTTAGTTTCAGTATTAACTGTGTATGATGTGCCTCAGATACCAAAAATAGCTTTGCAGGAGTAAAATTTCTGTTTGAAGTATGGCTCTGTGCTTTTTACTGTATCCAGGGACCAATAAGGGTATCTTTTCACTCAGCTGATCTAAGACACAGAGAAATAGGCATCTAGTGCAGATTGCCCAGCAACACTCTTGAAGCTGATGATCATTTTGTAATCTATCAGCTGCTGGCAACTCACAAAACAAAATGGGTCAAAAAGTCTCCTCTCTTGTATAGTCTACAATGAAGGGGGGATTTTCCTTCTGTTTAAATCAATTGATTACTTGTAACAAATTGACCCCAAAAATATAGAATGCGATTCTTTATGGAGGTCCACAGAGCTTCAGTAATTTGCAATGAAACAGCTGAGTAATTCGTTTCTGACTCCAAAAAGTATTTTAGAAAATAAGCACATTCTGTTTTCAGTTCTAAAACATATCACCTCCTAATTTCTTGTGACTCTCTGACCTGGTTTCATGGTTGAGCTGATGGTAGCCCTTTGGGTTGACTTTATGATTGCATGCAGAGTTAGAATGCATAAAGTTAATCCTTAAGGGTGCTCCTTTTGTTCAGCACTAAAGATATTACAGTATGTTCCTTTAAAGTATCTGTGTATATTCAGGGTTTATACTCTTATGAAATCAGCACTAAATAGGTTTATTTTTATTATTTATATATTCAGGGTATTACTTTTATAGAGAAAGATTTTATTTTGGTTGGAGGGGATAGAAGCGAAACAGTGTTGTTGTTCACTATGATAAAGCACAAGGGACATTCTGCATGCTTGGTTTGTAATACTCAAATAAGAGAAGGGAATATGCACAATATATCAACAGTCAACAAGGAAATTACATCGGTACTAGTTTTCTGAGCTCCAGAGAAGCCTACTGCTCACAAGATTCTATAATTCTATTACTAGAGTCAACTTCACATCACAGGGAAGTAAGCTAGACAGCTGACAGAGTGATTAACATCTGCAGACTTTATCACTTTATGTTGCCAGGGTAACTGTGCCAGTGTTGCCCAGAATGACATGCTGATAGTTGTGAAGTAAGACACTTTAATAAACAGATACTGTACGTGAATTTAGGAAACAAAGTAACAACCGGTTAGACCTGCTAGTGCAAGGATTCAATGTTGTTTAACTGCCCTGAAAATATTTAAATTGATTAGCTATGGCTTTTTATGCAGCGTGGGTTAGGTCATACCTGTTATGTTTTCCCTGAGGTAAGAAAGTAGATATCCTCGTTTCAAAGTAATCAAACTGAAAATAGAGAGTGCCATTTTATTTTGTGGTAGAGGAACTTTTGTTGACTTGTTGAAATTTAGAAGAAACTTTGTGGTGCTCCTAATGAAAATCGGATTGTTTGAAGTTGTTCTGAGTCTGGGGACTTGCCATCCACATGTGATGACCTTGAATGTTTTCATATTTCTGTCCAGGGCTTTGACACCTCTATAATATTACTTACTGTACATACTCAGCTTATTCATATCTTGTAGGAAATCACTAATCAACACTGTACTGAACAATAGCAGAGTTGTTGAAGAGTTGGATATTTAGCAGGATTATCCAGGAACACTATCAGTGCTTGCTCCTAGCAGAGACTTTTGTATTCAGGTATTTCTGGTTTAGTACCCATTGTTGTTTTGCAGCAACTCGGTTTAGTCTTTCAGAATATTTGCCTTCATATAAATAGTGATCCTGAAACAAAGAGTTTTCAAGAACCTCTAGGGACTATGCAAAAAGTTTTCTTTTATTCATGAATAGCATCATAAAGGCATTTTCAAAGTAATCTGTTTCAGGAGTTTTTTTTAATATTCAGCTTTTTTAAGCTTTAGAGTTTGGAAAATGAAAGGTCTGTAAAATAAACACTTTATACTGTAAGACTCCCAATTCCCAAAACATACTGACCAAAATAATAGAAACCCATGCAGTATAAACTGCTTGAGCAAAAAGTAGCATATGTTTCATAACTGTTCTGAAATATTTCCAATCCAATCCAGTCTATTCAGTTAACCAGGAATTCCTAATTTACTGGCCAGTCAGTCTTTGACGTAAAGGTTGATGGCCTACAGTATGTAGTGTTGTAGATAAAATGCTCACTAAGCCGTTCTACCTTGGATAAGGTGTTGAAGCTCTTTGTCTTACCCTGTGGGCATGGTGCATTGTCAGCACCTGAGGGAGGACTGCCAGGCAGGGGAAAGCTGTAGACACTCTGATCAGAAGAGAGCGGAAAGGGGCATTTGGGGTAGCACTTCCTCATCAGCTGGGTAGCGGACGTCACCAATGATTCCAGAGCCTGATTTGCCAGGCAGGCCTAGAAACAGCAGAAGCACCAGAAACAGCTGTACAATCCATCAGAAAATCATCCCTGCAAATTATAGAGCACCATTCAGGACTAGCAACTGGAGGCACTGCACATTGAAATGATAGAAAAGGGAAGACAATGAAAGAAAGTAGGATATACAAAAGAGATGAGGAAGGAGCCAAAGTGCAGTCTGAATGGTAAAAGCAGATTTTCCCATTATAATTTTATCCGTTTTCTGTCATTGTTTAAATGCATGCACAGTGCAATGTGCATCTTACTACACACTACTGCTCAAAACCTTGTCAATCCATTTTAATAAAATCAAAATACCAGGGATACAAAACAAAGCACTTAACTTCAATGAAGAATTAAAATGTATTGTTCCTGATTAAGTAACTTAATATAACTTAACTATATATATATAATATAACAGTACACTGTTTTCTTGCTACACTCCATCTTCCTGGCTATTGGACAATTATTATGAAGATTCATTGCCTTTTTATTCTTTTGCAATTCCAGAAAACGTAGTAGACAACAGTAGGCAAAAAAGTCAAAGTTTAATTTTTCAAGAGTTTTTACCATAAATTGAAATGGCTAATTTTGACTACTACAGCTACAATATGCTGTCTGTTTCAGTTTCCTAACGCTAGTCTATGGGAATAATTATACTAATAATCTCATCTCAACAAATATGTAGTGAGCAGAGATACTTTATGATGCACAAAGGATTACTGGCACAGCAGAGCTCACCTTGGTTTCTAAAACAGCTTGAGCAGCTCAGCACTGACAAGCACCATAACTTGTGAATGAAAACTCCTTTAACAGATCAGTTTTGATTAAATGGTTTATACGTTTTGTGTGCTTTTACAAGGGTATGTATTCTGTATGTGAGTGTATTGTGTGCTATATAGGTATAATAATTTTTCAAAGTTCTCAAATCTCTAGCTCTCTTGGAAAAAAAATCAATACCTCTACCCTGGGCTCATGTATCACTTCACCAGCTATCCTCAAAGTCAAGGTAGTGTTAACCTGCTTGTACATCACGGTTTTAGAGCATCATATCATATTGATTTATGCTTGTTAATAAAGTGGGTATATATGGCATCAGGTAGACTATGAGCACATGGAATGAGCAAAAGAAATCACTCTGAGAGTAGAATGTGAGGAAAATTAATTATATAAAACCAAAGGAAAGCACTACATAAATAAAATCAAACATTTCAAGTCAAAATCAAACCAGCAATGAATGCAGTTTACAGTTTACAGTAAATGCTCACAATTTAAATTATCCATTATACCACTTTCTTGCATTTACTACAGGCACTTCAGTGTCCTCCTGCATATAGCAAACACACAGTGTCCCTAGTTTCCTTTAAAATGATAAAATTAAGATGAAACGCAGCAGGTTTACAAAACTTTGGGAGAGAATTCATATCACAATAGTTGAGTCTATACTGCTTTTATGCAATCCTGCACACCATTCAGCACCCTGGACAGCGCTCAGCAGGAAAATTCAGCAGCAGCAAACCCCAGCAGTCAGCCCAATTCGAAGGAAGTGATGAAAACCTGCCAAACACCCTTTGTGAAAGCTAAGCAAGAATTGCAAGTCATTCACTTAAGAACACAGTGCTTAGAGCTCCTCGTATTCTTCATACTGTATAACTCACTAGCACTACAAAGACACGGGCCAGAATGCAGAAAAATTATACATACAGAACATGTGTGACAGAAGATACTATTCAGTCAAGATCTATCCAATACCTATCAGTGTATTTCTGTGAGATCTGTTAATATCACAGGTCTCATCTGACATTTCTAAATTTACAAAAATAAAAGACTTGTATGTCCATGTTTGTGTTTATGAAAAGTGTTTTACTGCACTGCAGGGGGCTGCTGTCTAAAACAGCAAAGAAAGGATTTAATGTTGTGGAATACACAGAGGAAAGGAAAGACTGGGTAAGGGGTGAAAAGGGTGTTTTTAGACTTAATTGAGATTTTCTGTGGATGAGAATGCAACTCATGAAACAAAACAAAGTCACTTTTGATGGGTGTGGCATAAAATCTTGCAATAACAGAAAGAAACTTGGAAACACAAGAGCACAGTCAAGAGAAACTGCTGTTCATCTGGGCGTGTTAAATGTGACAGGCGCAGTCCCACGAGGGGGCAGTTTACCTGCGTGGTGTGGAAGAGGAGGCGCATGCCCCCCTGCTCCATCAGGGCGCTCCTGCCCATGGGGAGGCTGGTGGCGTGGTGCAGGCAGTGTAGAAGGGCCCGACGGATAGGCACACGCCTGTTGTCCGTGTCCTTCAGGTGCCAGTCTTCGTACAGCTTCAGCAGGGCAGAGATGTAGCCCCTGCCCACAGTGCAGCGGACGTTGGACTCTGGGAGGGAAAGAAGCGACTTGGCTTTATCCTTCCATCTTGCTACTTCTTTCTGCCTCTTTCTTTATTGGTCTTCTTCATCCCAGACTCATTGGTTTCATGCTTTTCCTTTTTTCATAAGCCCACTGCCTGACTTGAGAAATACATGTACTGTATGTGCAATATCTGCACAAAGAATTACATTAGACTACTTATTGCAGGATTGTTTTAGTCCTACCCAGTAAATCTATTGCGTTCGTGGTGTTTTTTTCTTTTTTCAACAAAATGGGATATAGGAAGAAATAGACACAGAAGTGCTGTAGCAGAGAATTTAACAGATTCCTTTGGAAAATGAAAAACTTCTGCATCTGTACAAGTATGAATCATTCTTATAAATGAGGAAATTTGTCAGAAACAGCCTTCTAAAAATTGAGAAACTTTGGTTATTTGTGTGGATGCAATCCTCATATTTAGACGGAACACCTTAAAAGAGTACCAGGAATTAATTTCTCAAAACCACTGTTGTACGGTATTACTCAACTGACTAGAGCTGAAAAGTTTTTACTTGTAATGACCAAAACTGAAAATGTGCTAGTTTCATTTCTATTAGACTTTTTACATGAAAACTATTATCAAACTTAAAGAATTACACAATAATAGAAGCTTAATGCCATCTCCAATCTCAAATACAAAATTCCATGCAATTAGTTGTTATGGCAATAATGTATTGGAACGTAAAATAATAAGAAAGAGAACTAAAGATATCACTGAAGTAATTTCTCCACTTGTTTAGCAATATTCAATTATTGTAGTATTCTTAATTTCCCAATTATTTAATTGCTTTGTTCATGCAAATTGCAGCTATGTGTTGATAATTTTTTTTTAATGGAAAAATAATTTAAAGATAAAAACAAGCTGTGATTTCACTGTGTTTTTGTGCTCCTTGATATTATTGTGTATTATCAGGTTCTTTATTAATTAAGAAGAATAACATATGTTTTGTGATTATCTTCAAATCCAGAAGGAGCCTTAAAGTTTAGTCCTAAATGGATTAAAAATAATTAATTGGAGTGCATAGACCTTTTTTCTTATTATTTTTTAAACCAGGAATGAACTTTGCATCAATTAATATATTAGCAGCATTAGCATAAGAAGAGGTTTTTTCATTTGCATTGGCCTCCTGTCTGTTTACTCTGTTGTTCTGGGTAAATATGTATTTCATGCAGCTGTATTAGTTATTAATATTTATATGGACAGTGCTGCTTTGTTTCTTTGTGTTATGCTTCACGGTACATTTTATTTAAAAATCTAATGAAAATAGGTGTTCTGCTGGCACAGAAGAGAAAAATAAACTAAACACTAATAGCAGGGAGAGAGAGGGGAGAAACATGAGTCCAACATGAAGGGTCTTGTGTTCTTAAAGGCAGGGGCGGGGAGCGTCAGAGCAAAGACTGCAAAGGAACAAAACAAGGTTTATTCCTCCATGAAAAGTAAAAATAAACAAGTTTTTTACTTTCTTTCTTTGTACTGTTCAGTATGGAAGTTACCTCTTCCTTTTGCTTTTGGGAAAAGCTTTTCAAAATGCTGTCACAGACAGGAAAAAGAGTAAAAAACTGAGCCTCTTCCCTATTAAAAAGAATGAAAATAACAGAGATTCTGTAAAATACTTAACACAAAATGAAGCAAAAAAAAAAACATCTCTACTGAAGAGTAGTTTTCTGAATCCTTCAGGGTTTGACGGGGACTGTCGAACAAGAATATAAAGATATTTATACCACGGGGCACAGAAGTGAAAAATGGACAGTTCTACACCATTGAGGGGTGATACATGTCATTGGGTTTGGTTGAATATGTTGAAAAACCCTGCACTGCATCTGTAACACAATTCTACATTACAGGCTCATTGCATCAACCAGCAGAATAATTAACATTACCAATGTACTCTGAATTTGAAGCCAAGTTTGTGAGCAATGGTATTGCAAAGCTGAATGAACTATCATGGAATGCATTACAGCACATCTAGGCAACTGTTTTGTTACTGGAGGAATTATTTGCTTAGCATTGATTAAATCCACATAGCAATTAGAATATGTCCTACAATTCACTGCAATAGCACAGCAGATCATACTTGAATTAACTGCCATACAACTAATATCTAACAGCCTGGCTGAATGTAATGATTAAAACACAAAATGTATGATACAGACATAAAAAGCTGCATTTTGGTAGACTACCTGCTCCAGGGAAAAGTTAGAGAATGGATAAGTTACCTTCTGCAGTTACTGTTGAATGGGTAAAAAGAAGAACAGTGGATTAATATAAATTCCTGTGTAATGTTCCAAATGCCCAACTCACAGTTTCAGAGTCAATTTGACGTGACACTAGACACAACCATAGCTAACCTTCTTCACCTTTTTTCATGACAGTGAACAAGTTTTCCTATAAGAACTTTTTGGAGCTGGTGAATGTGAAGTTCATAATGAAAAGTGCAGCCAAACTGTACAATTTTTATCTTTCGTCTTTATTATTTATGAAGCTAAAGCTAGGTCATGCTAAGGAAAGGTCATAGAGCAGTTCATATTGAAAAATAAAAGGCACCAGTGCAAATTCAAAGGGCATAATGTTCTAAACATTAGCACTGTTAATGTGTTAACCATGTAACAAGATACTGTAAATACACTTTAATCCATAATAAAGATACAGTTGCTCTCAATCTATTGGTTTTGGAAAGACTGAAATTAAAGGAATTTTAGAAACCCCAACCACTCACTTTAGGCTGAGACAAAAGATTGCCAGCCAGTCTGCCAAGATAATATGTCAAAGACATCAATTACAGGTTAAGCTAGTTGCTGAAACAGTGCATGCCAGGGACAGGTCGCACATACTTTCCCATTCATTTTTCTCTTAAGTGCTGCTTCACTTGAAGGGGTTGCACCAAGTGGCTAAGCACAGTGAAATAATGCCCTGGCTGTGTTTCAGACACAGGCTCTAGGCCTATGCTGGAGTATCCTATTGCATTTCCTTATCCTATAAGACTGAGGTGTACATTTCCCAACTACTGCAATAAAATAAAAACTCATTTCACCCTCTTGAACCAGTTTCCTGGACTCTCCTGCAAATGAACTCTTCATTCCATTTATGGGAAATGTACAGAACATGTAACAAATGCTAGAATGCAGCCAAAACTGTGCATCACAGATGAATTAAAGCTGGTTTTAGAGACCCTGTAGATTCGCAAGGAAAAAAAGACTTGTCCACCGCAGGTCAGAATGAGCTGTGTTCAGCCTAGTACACCTGCTCGTATCACTTTCCCGGTCAGCGTGTTTGTTTATGGCCACGCACGCTTTGGGTGCTGGTGTTCATACTCAACAGGACTCACTTTACTCTCAGCTCAGTGCTTGGGGCAGGTGTCTCAGCCAGCCAGGACACAAGCTGAGAATACAGCTTACTGAAATATTAATTAATAATAAAAATGGAACGGATTTCACCTGGAACTCAAGTGGATCAATTTTCAGAAATCAGGCATGAGCTAATACCAAATAAATCCAGTTATAATCAAAAATCATCTGGATCTTGGTTTGTACATTTCTCAGGTTTTTAGATGTTCAGATTGACGCAGGTTATTCACATAATAAATATTCTTTAAAAATGGGGCATTAGAGTTGGTTTAACAATCTCTGTGCCATATTGAAATTACAAAACCACATACCAATGACTCTTAGGAGATGAAGAATCGGAAAACAGCATACTGTACATGCAGGGCATATTCAAATGTTTTTTTAAATGATTTTCTTTGTAAAATATGTATGAAAATACCTTAAATCATCTAAGGTAACTATATACTGTAGCTACATGAGTCTACAGATCTATATCTTTATTGCCTGCAAAGCAACGACATGATAAACCAGCAGCTCAACAACCATTTCCAGCAGTCTGATTAATAATATTCACAACCCCCACTTCAAAACACCTTTAATTCAAACAATAACAGTATAATTTTCAAAGAACGTTTTAAAAGGATAAGACTGAAAAAGATTTAGCAAAATTAGAAGAAAATTGGTTTATCTCATTATTAAGAAAATTAAATACCAGTCATGATTACGTGCCTAACAAAGAAAAGCCTTAAAGAAGCAGTTGCAATACTGTCTCAGGTCATGCTTTTTCATGATTGTTCGTTCCAAATGAAAAGACAATCTTAGATATTAAATCCAAGAGCAACACAAGATCATATTTGTGAATACAGTTAATGTTTGGTGAATTTCAATCGTTTCTGACTCACACTTGACATAAACAGCAATACAGAAGCTGAGACACAGAAAATAAATTCCTAACCACTTACTATTGCAGTAATATATTTTTTTTATATCAGAAGTGCTAGGATGTAAGGGTTTTAATCAGACTATTATGTAGCAAGAATGCCTCTGAAAAAGATTTTTAAAAGAATCCAGACATAAAGATATGCGCAGGCAGAGATACTAAGACTCTATATTACATCAACAGGTTTATAGCCTGTGTTTAAACCTGATAGGGCAAATGGGCAAAGCAGAAGCATCCAATCACATGGTCATGCTGCCACCTACAGGCAGATTAACATGCTTTATTATTACAGCCTACCTCTCTGTTTACTACTCACGAATTTATAGCTAAGAGCATTTTTATGCAAGCAGAATTCAACACTAATTTAATTTGTTTTTGCATTGAAAGTACACCGTACTGAAAAATAACAATATGCAAACTAGCCTGAAAGCATGTTGAGTGAATGTTTATTGAACTATTTTACTCTTGCAGTTTTACGGTGCAGTACATTTCATTATCACTTGCAAAACAAAGCAGATGTCATCAAGAGATCTGAGGCTCAGCACCTATTTCACAGAACCATTGTGCAACCAAAGCTACTACTGTGTCATTTTGAACTATTACATCTACATTTTTTTTATTACTTAGTGTATTTTTTTCATCCATAATATAAGTGAAACCTATGGTTTCAATGCAAAGAAACGGGCCAGGCTATTCAGTTCTGATAATGATCAAGCTTGGGGTACACAAGTAAGATGGGAATATTTTACAAAAAACTCTTGTTATGCCGTAGAGCTAACCTGTTGCAAAAACACTTTGAGAAAATGTTGTTAAGAGTCTAATTCTGATGATTGAAACGATGGTGAGAAGACTGAGCCAAGCGCAGTGTGAAGCTTTACAAACCATACAATAATAATAATTGCTTACACTTATATAGCGCTTTTCTGGACACTCCACTCAGAGCGCTTTACAGGTAATGGGGACCCCCCTCCACCACCACCACTGTGCAGCATCCACCTGGATGATGCGACGGCAGCCATAGTGCACCAGAACGCTCACCCCAACTCAGCTATCAGTGGGGAGGAGAGCAGAGTAATGTAGCCAATCCATAGAGGGGGATTATTAGGAGGCGATGATTGGTGTGGGCCAATTGGAAATTTTGGCCAGGACTCTTTTCGAGAAACGCCCTGGGATTTTTAATGATCACAGAGAGTCAGGACCTCGGTTTTATATCTCATCTGAAGGACAGCGCCTGTTTACAGTATAGTGTCCCCGTCACTATACTGGGGCATTAGGACCCACATGGACCGCAGGGTGAGCGCCCCCTGCTGGCCCCACTAACACCTCTTCCAGCAGCAACCTTAGTTTTTCCCAGGAGGTCTCCCATCCAGTTACTGACCAGGCTCACACCTGCTTAGCTTCAGTGGGTTGCCAGTTGTGAGTTGCAGGGTGATATGGCTGTCGGTATGTTTCAAGAAATGTTTCAGCCAGGGAGAGCATACCTTTAGAGAAATATTATTTTTACTCACTATGTTCTGAAGTGATCTGTATCCATTACAAACCCTAGTTCCTCCTTACAGTAGTTTATAGTCTCCCATTATTAGAATTGCAGTTTTACCACAGTATTTTCCACAAATAACCATGAAGATAATATTGGCTGTTTCTTAACAGGATTTCACAGGGATTCTCATAAAAGCTGAACTGTGGAGGAATCGGTTCTCCGTGAGCACCAGCCTCAGGAGAATATGTGCTTTGTCACCTTTAATTATGATCAGTAATGAGCTCAGGACGAGCACGACAGCTCTGCTGCAGATGGGGAAAGGATGAAAATTACAAGTGAATGACATGGTATAGGACAATGCCAAAGAGAAAAAAGAGAAATTTCCACATTGACATATGACCCAGGAGGTACTGAGAGTATCCCCATATTAATGGCACAGGTTTCAGTTTCAATCAAGCTTAGGGAACCACTCATGTGGGGAGCATTTGGCTCATTAGAACAGAATGGAATGATGGAACATCTCAAGGAATTCACAAAACTGAAAAGCAACTCTGCTTCTCAACTTCATGAACAGGTTAATCCCCAGAAAAGCTGTACAAGAATCCTTCTACACACAAGATGGGGACCTGGCTTGTATCACCCAAATTTCAAAGGTTATTGAAGGAATCCTAATGATTTTCAAAGACTAATTACGGCTTTTGATTTTGCTACTTGTCAGTCCACTCTCACTTAACCTATCCATTAAAGTAACACTTTCTTTCTGCCACTAAGTAAGTCTGAATGAGACATCTCTCTCTGTGTTACAATTTACAGGAAATGTACAATAGGTACACTGGGCAGCATCTTTTAAGGTTCTTTAACCTTAAATAAAGCTCCCATTAAGGTGACATGCAGTTTTCACTGCTTGGAGACCTGTCTTCATTATTGTCCTTTCAATTAGTACATCTATCAAAGTCATCAGATCAGAACTCTTCCATATCACCCAAACCAGCAATTCCAGTGATGTATTGACATCACTGCTACCCCGACACCATCTATTTTCACTATACTGAGACATCGCTTAACTTTGAAACTGTTGTCCAGAGGGATGAGGGACCTAAAGGTCTGCAAAAGCCTGTTTTTTCATCAATGTAAAGAATAGTTTTCCTTGGAGGTTTTGCATGCCTGTACTGAACAGGATGAGCCTCGCCTAGCTTCTGAGATTTGACAAGACCAGACTACAAGGCGGAAACTCTGCTGCTCCTGCTGCTGCATTCAAAAAGGAAGACCAATGCAGCCCTGCTTCCAAGCACTGCATCTATTTGGGAAGGCGCATATCCATTGGAGTCTATCCCAGAAGCTTAGGGTGCTCAAGTGCATGCTGTAAAAATAGGAGTCTTAGCTGCCTGGTGCTCCACCTGGTGTTCCACCTGGGGAGAGGGCTCTCCTGTTGGGAGTCTGCTGTGCTATATTCCTGGAAGAAGAGCATCATGGCCACCATATCAGCCTGCTTTAACACAGTGGACATAAAACTGGTAGTAGTAGTTCAGGTGGGTAACTGCGTCAACATGTGTAGGCTGCAAAGGAACAAGTAATAGGTTTATTCCATGCGGGAAAGAGGTGTTAGGGTTAGACTTTTAGAGAGGATACTTAGGGTTAGGTGTCCACACCTGAAGAAGGCTCCACGGCCGAAACATTGTGTTTTCTTTCTTCTCTTTTCAGCATGGAGTAAACCTTTTACTTGTTCCTATAAAACTGGTCATTACATACTTCCTGGCCTCCTGGTATCTGTTCAGGGATCTTCTGATGGATTGCAATGGACTTCCACACCATTCATCCAGTGTCATTATTCTGTTCACGAATCAGGGTTTCGATAATAATAATCTAGCATTATCCTTAACAGGGTCATTGTTACACTTTTACTTACTGTATTTATAGTCGGGATTAGTTAAAATGTATTTGTTACAGAAGGCACATTTCCTAAACAGACTATTCCATTAAAATGTAGTCCTCACTAATTTGAATTTGCATTTGCCACAGACATTATTTGGGCCACACTCCCACAGACTACTAGTAAAGCAGCTGTCTAGTTAAAATTGTGCTTTTAAAATATCTCCTTGCCAGCCATGTGAATACAATTATGCAGATAAATGCTTTGAAGTTGACACAATAATAGCTACTATATTTGAAGCAGGTCTCAGTGGGTCAGAAAGGCAGGTTTTTGTGCATCTCCTTCAGTTTAATTTATTACAATAAATATGGCCTTAGGATTTTTTTTTTGCTTTGTACTGGTAATGAGTCATACTCCATTATTCAGTATAGAGGGCATTATCAATGTAATTGATATCATTAAAATAATGCTGTATAATGCATGTTGCAAACTTAACTAAAGACTGAGGGTTTGAATTAACTTTGTCCTCACCATTCCAATGCATGGACAACAGTAAATACACTTTTCAAGGGTTTTCCATCCTTGATTTGTGCAATCTTTTATATAAAGGCTTGGTTTAAAAGGCATGCAATGCGAAATCAATACCTCCTTGAATTAGTCTGTTCTGTTTGAACCTATGCCCTGTCTTCCTTCTGTCTCCTGAAAAAACAGCTGCTTGTCAGTGTAAACATGCCTGGTTATTCATGGTGTTGCATTATTACATAATTTTCTGTGCAAATGTGCATTTTTATAGCAGTGTATAAATATCACACATTGATCCTTCAGCTATATTTCCTAAACTCATGAAGTTAATTCATTGCACTGAAAAAAAAACAAATAGTTATGAAATTTACAATCTGGAATGTGCTGTTAAAATCTTTGCTGTTATTTTGCTATACTTCTGTACTCCAATCAATAGGTGCACTGCTGATGCAAATGATGCCATTCCTCCTGTCTTTGTTTCCACCTCTAGGAGAATCCTGAAAATGGCTGTTCAGTATGCAGCATTCCTCTCCAAGATGCCACTGAGGTACCGAATTGTTCCTTCATAACAGTCATACAGTTTGTGAAAAAGTTATTGTGACACTCTGGTGTAGAATATTGTATATTCTCTAAGTATTAGTGCATAGCACTCTTGCTTATTTTAATTAACAGAGACTGATTCTATAAAATTGTTTGTTATACATTCTTTGAAGCTTTGGTAGTCTAAAATGAACTCAAAAGAAGTTCCCAGCTATAAAATAAAAAGCCATCATTTGGAGCACAAAGGACTCCTTTCAGTGTAGCTTAGGAACAGGAAAATGTGGAGGTGATTGTCATAACAATTTTGTGATTTACCATGTTAGTTTCAACGTGCTATCCATCTACACATGCAGCAGAAATTACTATGACAATGTTGCAGAACACTGTAGCCTAATGCATGACTTAGTAAAAGCATGACTTGTTGCAAAATCATGTTTTGTAGTAAAACCATTGTGCATTTTGTTACAAATTGAATATTTTATCCACATTATAATAATTATTATTATTTACTGTATAAATATTTTTAAAAAGAAAAGAATCAGAACTTACTTGAATTTAACAGTGCTGCTAGTGCATCTATTGCTGCCCTGCAAAACAAAATTGATCACAGTTGAACACAAGTATTTATAAAAGATATTTCTGATAAAGTACCTAAGTATCTCTTTTTTACTATTCACAAAAACGCTAGCATTGCATTGGAACTTTTCCAAAAACATTGTCAGCATTCATGGTCAATGCACAACAATATCTCAGTTATGTTCATAGTGCAACATAAAGCATGTTTTAAATAGAAAGATGAAATTATGTGTTTTAAGAATATGTACACTGTATATGCGTGGTTTCTGCATTCAGGTGACTGTTTTTTTCCCATTGTAAAAATGCAGTAGGTCTAAGTTAACAGAAATTGTTCTCTCATAACTTTAAGCATGAAAAGTTATATCTTCAAAAATTGATATTCCTGCACACAGCTCAGTTGTTGTTACTCAGGATGGTGCCAGACAGTGTGAATAAAAAGGTGTTCAATTGAAAAAAACACTATTGAAATTCTCTTATGAAATTGAACTTATATAAAGGAATGAAACTTTTATAGGGGTTTTGATGTTTTGAGATACACATAAACAATTCTATCCTTACAGTTTTTTCAGACTCCCCCAATGTCTAACGCATGGTCATTCATGTGATCTGATCTGGTAAACAAGCGAGTAATCCAGACTGACAATTTGCATATTTTAACACTACAAATGAAGAAAATATTACAATTGACTCATTTGACATACCACAGAGTGCATGCAAAACTGGAATGAGATTTAACAAAGAGCAGGACAAATTTACATAATAAATTGATATATATCTTAAATTCTCAATATTTTATAACCATGTAGATTGTTTGTTGTATAAATAACTATACATTGTACTTTTTAAATGTCTAAAACTAAACAGTTCCTTTTTACAATGTTTTTTTAATTTATTTTTCAGCTTCAAATAGTGCATTAAGGAGTTAAAATATTAGAGCATTTTTTCAGGTAAAGTTTGTTTGTAAAAGATCCAGGTTTCTTAGGTACACAGAGAAAATACACAGCCTCCAGCTGTAGAGCAGACATAGTGGAAAAGCAATTTGAATTGGTTTTATTCTTTGATTCACTTTGATTTTGATTAGTGGGAAGATTCTCTTTAGGAATTTGTAGTAATTGTTTCATGACCTAAACCAGGTCATTTAACTTCAGGTGGGTAAAATCCAAAATCCTAATCTATTCAGCATTAAAAAAATTCAGGTTTATAGATATTCCAGCTCTCCAGTTGCATGCTCACAGGAAACGAGCTGATAACAGCTTGGAGACATACCACACAGGATTTTGCAAAAGAAATTCTAATGCCATGTCAGACATTGAACAACAACAATAGAATCAGCAAAATGGCTCTCCCTAGCGATAAAAATGAATTATTGTTGCACACTGACGCAGGGTCATTATACTGTTTCTGTGGTGTTGCTGTGGGTAGTATAATTCTCATCCAGCTCTATGATGCTGCCCACTGCATCAAGTGTGATGACAATCTGCACAGTACCGCTTATCACCAGGAAGAGGCCTGACCACATTACAAGCCCATTAGCGTTCTCTCACACAGAGGCAACCACAGTCTTTCTACATACAGGTTAGCATTTGGACATGGAGCACCTCTTCCCTGCAGCGTCGGTGAAAAGGCCGACTGACCTGTAGCAGTAACACACCCTCGCCATGGTAAAAGAGTGCACTCCAGAGCTCGCACTCCAAAACAAGCACAGTGCAGGAACGGAGATGTGTGCTCCTTTAAACAGGGGCAACAGGCATGAAGCAGCAAACTGTTCTAGTAAAAAAAGCCATTTGGTCTGTCTCTCTGCAAACGTTTCTAAATTTTAAGATTATTCAGTAGCAGTGTTAATTACAGTAACAATGAAGCTACTGCATATAAAGACAATTGATTTATTGTTTTTACACTGAACTCTAACACAGATGCAAATAAAAATGTATAACGAAGTATATCATACATTTTATGTATGCAGATGAATACTGACATTTGTCATATGTGATACAAGAAGCTTATGTAACAATCCTACTTTTACATTCAAAATACATGTGAAGCCAGAGATTGTTGCTCCTTTCAGCCAATGTTTAATAGACCATTTAAAAAAATGGAACTGCCATCTTATATAGAATATGAAGAGCTTATAAGTCATCTAGACCTATTATACTATACTATTATATTATACCGTATATATGACAACTACTGTATGCCCTTACTGTCAACATCTCATTCTTTTAAGAAGTAAGAGGCTGCTGCTCAGACACTGCCTAGACCTACGCCTAATACAAGTTTTTCTAGACATGCTTGAAGTGGATGAATTTTATTCATACAGCTATGCCTTGAGATTGCTCAATTGCTCAGCTCGGCTCCTTTTGCTTAAAAATAGTTAAATTGCTAGAATTTCCCAGTGTTATCCAGATATGTTTCATCTTGACATCTGGCATAGCTACCAAATGCCAATGTAGACGGATCATTATCATCACTATAAACTGGGGTAAGTCCTTTACTAATGAAACATATGTGTATGTCAGTAGCAGAATGGAGCCTATGAATATTTGCTACAGGAGTTATATACTGTACATCTGAATGAGATCCTGGATTAATAAACTAACTACCAAAGGGGTTATTATGCCAAATGGCCTCCTCTCAATTCTAATGCTATGATATGCTATCTAATGATATGCTTTTATCTAGGCAATGTAAAATAATTTACCTTACCATGAATTAAAAGATGTTTACAATAAAAGTATAGACAAACCAGAATCTAACTGTGTCATTTACACCATCAGACAATGTCCTAAGAGAACCTCAAGGCACACTAATCTTTTTGATATAGCTTCAGTACTATTGGGTGCTGATCCATTTGTCTGAATTACAACAGTTTTTCCTCTGCAGACATATTCAGCCAATCTGATTAACATGAGCTCAAATATGATAAGCAATTGACTAAATATATTAGACTGTCTCAAGTTTGATTATGAAAGGAATGAACATAAGATACATGCAAACAGAAATGCCATGCAGCGAGACAGTGTTTATATACTATTTATACTGTGACCTATAAATGAAAATAGATTTTCATTTAGTAGTATTTTGTAATCATGTTGTCTTTAAGATTTGTTTTATTCCAGCAAAGGGAAGTCAATTTATATTAAGTCAGGCATTTCCAGGGATTATAGAAACTACACACCCATCCATTATCCAGAGCCACTTCAGCCTAGGGCATCTCTAAGCCTAACACAGCAGACTAGGGGAAAGAGTGGGACCAAATGGGAACAATTTAAAGACATAATCTAACCCAGCTAGCATTTCTCAAAGAAGAGCCCTGGGTGAAAACCCATGTGAACCCAGGCAGGACATGCAAAATCCACACAGAAGGTGCTCAAGTCCAGAACTGGACCCCAGATCTGAGAACCTAAGGCAGCAGTGCTACCCCAGAGGCCAGAAACCATAGAGTATTGATCAAAAAGTGGCATATATTGATTGATTAAACTTGACTAACTACCCTTGCTGAGTTTAAAAAACAACAAAAAATATAATTCAAAAAATCTTTTTATTTTACCAGTGCATGTGTTTTCGTGTGTTTGGCTAAACTCAGATTCAATGTTGGCACTTATCACAACATGCTTGTATGGGGAAAAAACAGCTGTGTAGTTTTTAAAGCACCGTTTAATGGTATTTGGATGGTTTGTTAAAGACCATTAACTAAGTGATAATCATAAACAAACACAAGCACATCTGCCAGCAGAAACTGGAATAAGTGGAACAATACAGTTTAACTGAAGGGGGAGGACAACTGTGAGGACAAGTCAAACCAACACATCACTAAAGTGCAAGGCAGCTCAAACATTAAGGCACATGTCTGGCCTATATCAACAGGCACTCAGTTCATCCACGAAACTGTGCAAATAATGTCCTCTAATCATTCCCTGGGAATGCAGCAAGAGGTCAAGCATTGCTTAACAGTTTCTCATTCCTAGATGCCGCTCAAAGCAAGAGATTATCACAATTACAGGATGCGTTTGCTGCTACTTTGCCAAGGGAGATCCAAAGCAAGAGGAGTGAACCTGACTGGCACAGTATGTTTGTAATAAACCACTACAGTTGTCAAAGGCTGTAAAGGACACCAGCTGATTCACTGTGCCCCACTGCAGTCAAAGGACTACATGAGAGGAAACTAAGGGGAGGCGTATATAATATCTGAATCATTATAAGAGATCATTACGTCATCACATCAAAAACCATCTACCAACCAACAAGGATTATGGGCCCAATTTGCAAGCCATGTTCTTAAATTTCTAGCCATTGTAATAATAATAATTGCTTACACTCTCTGGACACTTCACTCAAAGCGCTTTGGAGGTAATGTGGACTCCCTCCACCACCACCAGTGTGCAGCCCCACCTGACAGCCATAGTGTGCCAGTACTCTCACCACACCAGCTCTCAGTAGGTAGGAGAACAGAGAGATGAAGCCAGTTCAGAGATGGGGATTATTAGGAGGCCATGATTGGTAAAGGCCAGGGGGAAATTTGGTAAGTATCTGGGGTAACCCCCCCACTCTTTTCAAGAAACACCCTGGGATTTTTAATGACCACAGAGAGTGAGTTTCAGTGGGCTGCCAGTTGGGAGTTGCAAGGAGATGAGATGAGTTGTGAGTTTTATAGAGATGAGATGACTGTTCTCACCCTATGGAAGCAAGTGCCCCGATTGAATTCTGCTGTCTTGGTCATTTTGTTATCCTCTTGCCCATTTTCTGTCTCTTTGGATCCTTTCCAGCATCTCTGCTGGACCCTAATGGGCCAGTCTGCTTGCACCCTGCCCTGCCTGTTGTCCCTTTAATTCCTTTCACTTATGAAACTCCTTTAACTCTTTGTTATTTCTTACATTAGTAAGATTACTAATTGATTTACTGGTATTGTTCTTTATAGTATATTCATCCTAAATAACCTGCTTTCCATTCGATGAACTCTGGAAAATTTACATCTGTATCCACCTGAATGAGTGTGATCCAAGGAGCATGTTTTAATTAAAATCTAATTTAAGACCAGTTTATGCAAACGTGCAAATTGTGAAGAACAGATAAAAGTAATAATAATTGTCAGTATTTTTTCTTTACAGCTAAATTTCCTAATTTGTCCATTATACATTGTTTGTGTGTCACACTGTAATTGCCTTTACAATTACAAACTGTAGAACAATAATATGACTCAATGCATTCATGGCTCAGATTATATTCAGTATGTAAATGTGTGGCTTCAAGAAAGGACTGATAATTTTAGTTATTGTTCCATCACGGATCTCTAACATATGGGGTTTGTAGTACTAGAACAGTAAATGCCCAGAACTTTTGTGCCTCACATTCATTGAGAGTTCAGAAAATCAAAAGATTTCATATCATGCAGAACTTTTTGGTTGTGGCTGTTCTTGGCTGCTGCATTTTCTTGATCTGAGTCTCTTTGTTTTTTTTTTACTATTTGCCTTAAAGACAAAGCATACAGAATTAATATACATACTGTACATCTGAGGCTCTGACATAACAAAAAGGCTTGGCATAACTTCTAATAATGGAATAATAGAACTTTCTAATAATAAAACTTAAATGCACAACAAAGTGAAAAACCTTTTCTTGAAGACTCTACATACAGTACAAGCATATGTTTCATCATCATTCTTTATTACCATGTTGAATAAAGTTTTTTTATATATATATAAAGTTTTAAATACACAACAAAGTGAAAAACCTTTTTCTTGAAGACTCTACATACAGTACAAGCATATGTTTCATCATCATTCTTTATTACCATGTTGAATAAAGTTTTTATAGAGATGAGATGCCTGTTCCCACCCTATGGAAGCAAGTGCCCTGATTGAATTCTGAATTCTGCTGTCTTTTTGTTATCCTCTTGCCCATTTCCTGTCTCTTTCCAGCATCTCTGCTGGACCCTAATGGGTCAGTCTGCTTGCACCCTGCCCTGCCTGCTGTCCCTTCCATTTATTTCACTTATGAAACTACTTTAACTCTTTGTTATTTCTTACATTTGTAAGATAACCCATTGATTTGCTGGTATTGTTCTTTATTTATTTAAATCACGCACTGCTCCTTGTTTCCTTATTTCCTGGTGTGTGGTATTAATTTTGCCTTTAGGGAGGTTTCACACTCATCTTAGTGCAGGCAGCACTCTTCCATTGAATTATTTTCTTGGAGGCATGGATATGTAAACAGAGTAGATAAATAACACTGGACCTTGATTTCAAACAGGTGTGTCCCACCTCTTAACCTCTGAGTTAAACCTGTAGTTAGACACTTGCAGTACTGAACCAGCACAGTATTTGCTGTTAGTTAACAAACGTGCTGTGTCAGAAAAACGACTTCCTTAATGCCAACATTCTTAAAAACCCAGGGCTGTGACATCACAAGAACAGTTGATTAAGCGTGATGAGGTCTGTGACATCAATCACATACTGTACAGGTATATAAACACATAAATTCTATACTGTACAGTATGTCCATGTGTCTGTGGTGGGGTTGCCACTTCACCATGCTTATGAATTGACATGACATGTGCTGTTTGTTGAGCCTTAGCTTCTTTCGAAAAGAGGTTGTAGGTAACACTAGGGAGCAAGAAAATTAAATGTTTCAACATGTAATAACAACAAAACCTGAAATAACTTGGATATTTGAATTTTCATTTTCTTCTAATTCAACACTGTAATTTAGCAGTTACCCATGTTATGAAGGCGTCTGCATCCGGTAATTAACACAGTGCTCTAATTCTCACAGGCTCTTTTTAAAGACATGAATAACACTGATCAACTATTCAGACAATCTGATCAGAGGAAGCTCTGGGTGCCAAATACACCCAGGATAATAGATTCAGCTTTGCCATCTGTTTTGAGCCAACCGATATGTCTAGTCTGCATTCACCAGGGGTGTCAAACCCTGGTACTCAAAGCTGGTGTTTCTGTAGGTTTTCCTTCATTCTAAATCAACTCTTAATGAGCTAAATCAGCTGTTTCCTAGTTTAACTGGACCAATTTAACAGCTTAACAGCTTCAGGCACTGTTTCTTCAAACAGACCTTGAAAACCTGTACACTCCAGCCCTCCAGGCCCAGCACTGGATGACCCTGGTTTACACACATGCATACATACTTTAGAAACTGCTTTCAGTAGAAAACTATGATACTACGGAGCAGAAGAAAGGGATATAAATGCAGGACATTTGCAATTGCAGGGAAAAAAAACACTATTTAAAAAAAAAATGATCAGCCAGATAAAAATTGAAGACCGTCTCTTTACTGCCAAAGAGGGTATTAGAGAGAGAAGTTTGATGTGAAATAGCTCTATGTAAGAGTATTAGTGCAAAGTATTTTTTACTTTAAAATAAATCATGTGGCTCCCTATTTACACAAACATCTTAGCTGCAATACTATAAAAAATCTGTATTAAGTATGAAGTAAAAGTCTGCAAGCATTTACTGATCAAAATGGTATGCAGTATATCTATTTATTAAATCATTTTGCCAGCCCAAATGTTTGAGATTTGGAGAGACTCAATCTGAAGGCATTACCTCTCCAGTAAAATGCATTAAAAGCCATTTCGCTTATCAGCCAACTGCTACGTGTAAAAGACCTGTTGTTTCTCAGGGGGGCAATTTCCTGATTATGAAAGACGATGTCTCACTGTGCTATTAAATGAGAAAAAATGAAAATGAATGGCTTATCAGGGATTTTAAAAAATATGGCTTAACCATTTATAGGCTGTAGCAGATTTTCTTTTATCCCTCAGGAGCTTATTCATCCTTTCAAGTATACCCAGCACTTGTAGCATGCATGTGAGTACTGTATATACTGTAATAGCAATTTCTCAGGTTCTCTACTGGCAAAGCAAATGACATAATGTCATGATATACTTACTTGATCATACGTGTGTGCTTCTTGGAGTGAGGAGTTATGAGTTTAAACACCACATCCAGGGCCCTGTTTTTGCCAAGCAGAGCAGCTGCTGAAACTAGAAACACAGAAATACTAAATATATAAATTACATGTAATCAACCATTGAAGCCAAACAAGTACAAAAAGACCTACAGTATGAATAACATAACTTAATCTGTCATAATTTTGAGTGTATGGATTTGTACAAGCAACCATTAATCCTGTCTTCTGTTTCTTCTTCACAGCTTTGCAACCACTAATCTTTTTCTGAAGAGACGTGGTTTCACTTAAATGTGTCTCCTAATTGGATTAACAGCATGGGGATATAATGGCACCTATTGTCAATATCAGTGTTTGCTGTAGATAGATGATCAATACCCCAGCCAAGCAAATGTGACATTCAAGTTCAAAAGTGGATTAGGTTGTTTTCACAGCAACAGTGGCCCGTGATGCCAGTTATTCTGTGCCCTAAACACAGACCAAAATTTCTATTTCTTGTCACACAGCCACAAAGAAACAACAAGCCACAGCACCAAGGAGTGACTTTGTGTAGTGTACTTCAGCTTTTCTAGAATGAATCTTGAAGAGGCAGAAAACACCTTACATAAGAAAGGGATATGTAAGGGGTGTTATAAGTCTTTCTTTCAGTAGTGAAAAATAAGAGGAATTAGAGAGGGTGTGTATTTGAGGACCTCAGAGAAAGTCAAACTCAGAATATATCAGAATAAAAGGACTTGAAAATACTGTACTGAGGGCTGTGTTTGCTTGAATCTCATAGAATGAGAAAAACTTCCTTGGAAAGCAAACGTGGCCATTCTAAAGTGTTTAACAGAATTTTCCCTAATCACATTTTTCTAATTGTTTTTTAAGGACATAAATGCTTAAATGGTTAATTCCTCCAAAATAATGTTGTGTGGGTAATTTAATTCAGAAAGACAGCGCAGTACATAGTTTCACTAATGACTAGAAAACAGCCTTCTTTTTTGTATCAATCTCTTCTATGGGTTAATGTAACTAATGTGGTTCTATAAGGAACATATATATACATAAAATTCAAGAGTGATACATGACAGTCATGTCCAGTGGACTACAAATATGTGACGAGCACATGACAATCTCACCATCACAATCACACTGTCCTTCTGTCAACCAAGAAAATCAAAGCAAAACCCGTAATAAACCTCTCGCTCGCTCACTCACCAAATTACACAGTATTAAAGGCTTTGCCTGATTAATTAAAGGTTATCAAAACTAAGCTATTATGGACTTTGGCACACGCATTCATACACAAAACAGTTTAATGACATTATTATACTGTGATACTGTGGTTTAAATGACACTGCTTACATCAAGCCAAGACCAGTGCACAGAGACTGCTGAGTGCAGGAACTCACCACAGGAACAGAAGACTCTGAGCACCCATAGGCAAGCGGCAGCCCTCTTCGGATAATGTATGTTCAGCCTCAGCAAATTCAGGATCAAGAGAACAGCTTCTACCTTCTCTGCCTTTTGGCCAATCTTTTTGTCTGTTGGAAAGAAAGCACATGTGCTAAAATTCTTACAGTGTATCTTGGAAAGCATAGCATTTCCCAGTAGCTGTGCAGGATGTGGAAAACAAGCAGTGTAATTAGGGAAAAATTCCCTACTGTTGAACAATTGTAAATACTGTACCATACTATTTAAAAGTTTTTTTTTTATCAGAAGACAGTCGTGACAAATAGTAATCAAATAGCATTTAGTTCACTATAAGTTCAGGAGAGACAGATTTCCAGTTTAATCCAGGTCCAAAGAGAAGCAGATCCTAAAATAAAAAGTGGTTTAATTTCTTTGTGTTGTACTGCACTCTTTAATCTTTGCTTTCTTAGGGTCATGCACTTCCTTAAGATTGATGTTTTGATTCAGAGTGAAACATGTAATGGTTTCTAGTGATTATTTCCTCCCAATTCGGGCTTTAGAAAAGCAACAGCATGCACACTTTCCAGCACAAGTGAAGTAGATACCTGGAAAAATCCAAAGTTTCCTTATCCCTGTATTTGGTTGCACATCTTGGCAAACACCCTCCATATTTGTTTTTTTGAATGGTTAAACTGATTTTTGACTTCACTCATTAAACTGTTTCTGGATTTACCCCTCCTGTGTATGATGAAACAAAGTAAATAGTTATAAGGGAGTGCAATTGTAAACTTAAGAAAAAACAAGAAAAAAGAGAAAGGGGCACATCTAAGACATTTAAGTAAACCCCTTCATCAATAATCAAAAAGTGAAAAAATGCCCGAGACATGGCTCAGTGGATGAGTCTTCAAAACCGTATCAGAATAAATGATTTAAAAAAAAAGATTTGATTACTTTGTGATCAGGGTGAAACAGAAGCAAGGGCTCAGAGCCGAGCGACAGTGCCCACTGAGCACTGACACTGACATTTTTCAAGCAGTGAGAGGTCACACCCTCACATGCCAAAGAGACTGTGGCTTCTCATTAATGCTGATCAGCACTAGGAAACTCTGTGGGATATTTAGAGAAATAGACATGCATTACAAAAACATATGAAAGCAAGATCGTGTTAACTCTTCTATTGCAATGTGCAGAGTCTCAGTGTAAAGTGTAATTCCATGGCATTGCTGAAGCCAAGATCAAGTAAGTTATCGCTGTGCTTCCAAAACAGGTATTCTCTATTTTCAACCTTTACAAGTTAAAAACCCAGAAGTCACATCCTGATGGTGGACAGCAGTTTTACATTTTATTCCTACTGAGGGACTTAAATTACATGACACAGTGTCAGAGCCCGAAGCTTTGCTACAAAAACCTATCCCTGCAGAAGAAAGCGCAACATTGTTGTCCTCTGCAGATGACAGCTCTTTCCGTCAGATGTGAATATATGTGATGTGCTAAAGCATAAATGAGAATTATGACAATTTTGTTTGTGTAATAAAACAGATGTCAAATTGAACATACTGGAAAATTACAAAACAAAACATTCATTACATTTGTAGCTTCCAGGGTGGCTATGTTCTCAGAAACGAGCAACATTGATCAGTGAATTGTGCCATATTGTTTTCCACCACAGTACCTTATATTTACACTCCGTTGAGATTTGTAACAACACTCCATGGGTGAAAGATGAGCTGAATCTGAGAGGTTTCTTTATTTTCTTGAATCGGGGCTATATTCATACAGCTGGACATTATAGAAAATTGCGTGAAGCACTTTGCTCACGGATATAGGAATAACATCTGGGATGTGAGCCTACAATCCTCTAGGCTAGAGTCGTGCATCCTAACCGTTATTCCATACCGCTGCCAAATCAAGTTCCATATGTAAATTATTAGTTCAGTGGAGCATTGGCAGAGAATCAAAAGTTAAAGCAAAGTGCATACACAGACTCTGGATGCATTTACGTTGCTTACAACCAAAATAACTCTCTTAATTTAGAGGCAGTAAAAAATGCATTAAGTTATTGGATTGCACTGTTATCAGGTCAGTCGTGCTGACACAGACAGCACACCAAGACTATTCAAGAGGGCAGGGCATGACCTTTGTACAGCAGTACTGGAGTCCTCCTGTTCTACAACGTGTACAAGTGTTTCTTCAAGAGACCAAGAAGGCAGCAATGTGTTTATCACTGAAACAAGTGAGTTAACGCTGATAAATGTGAGTGTAAATGGAAAGCCAAGGATTGATCTCTAATCAAACCGAAATCAAACCAACCCTTTCCCTTGAGTCCTAGTGTCCTCAGTTACTCCACTTTATTATTGACAAGGCATTTTTTAAAGACAATCCATGAATTTCCCAATGCTCTAATCAGAACATTTATATCAACGAGTACCACTAAATGCACACACTATGTTCAAAAACCATGATAAGGTACAGCGTGTTTAATTATTTAACTGGTCACAAAGCTAAAATGGAAATAAATAGACATCAGGGTTCCTGACTATCATGCTTGGGAAGGGGTCTTAAACAGCAGCAGCATTACAACCTTGTGGCCTGATCTCATCAAATTCCAGAAACTAATTCATGTTGCTGCTGTACGTGGAGCTGGTAGACCAGCAGAGGCTGCTGTTTCCTCTGGTCCATAGTTGTCCAAGCAATGTCTCGGTGTGGTGAGCAGTAACACTGTGTTGTAGAAAGTACCGTACTTTGAATGAGATGATAAACCTGACTAAATTCCACCTTAGGCCTGCCTAACCCTCCTCCCCCTTTCCCTTGGTGAAGCAGTTTCTCACTTCCCTTCCAGATCTGTTGTACATTGGGCCTGCTAGTGCTTCAAGGGGGTGCATCTCTTTAATGGGAATGAAGTGGGTTCCCATCTATGTGTAAAGTGTTTGGGAGCCTTTTAGGATGAAAAGTGATGTAAATATCAGGACCTATTGTTCAAAATTGTCTACAAAGGCTGTAAGCACAGGGGCAGCCTATGAGAACCTATGAAAAACAACTCAGAATTCTACCAGGTCTCTGAATGCTGTGGGGGTTCAGAAACATTAAAGAGGTTTTCAACTTTACCTCTATGTCCAACCTTGGCCAGGAGGTGCAGCAGGGGCAATAGGACAGTATAATTGGGAGAGAGGGCTTTGGCAGTGTTCACCAGGGTCTGGAGGAGAGCTTCACTTCCACCTTTGGAGATCATGTAGTGGATCCTGCGATCAGTCCCTGCAAAACACAGGCAGGGCACAAACAGAATGGGACCTCTTAATAACACAGCACGATCCTTTGTTGTGTGGAGATACCTTAAGGTCAACATGATTTAACAGATTTAGCTTCTTCATATTGTCATTTTAATGTTGGGTAGCTGTAGTAAAGCAAATAAAAGGAATGAGTGGTAGAGCAGCATACACGAATGTGTTGTGTGAGTGCTAAATGAATACAATTCAATTTAGTGTACTTTTATCTGGTTCAATTAAAGTGTAACATGTCGGTAAATAAAACCTTAGCCGTGGATTTGACACTAACATTGCAAAACATTGTAAGGCAAGGGACTGCTACTAATAGGCTGTTAATATATATTGTATATGCATCCCACAGCTCTAGAACTGCACCAGAGGTGAGCATGTCATAACAGCAAACAAACTATTGAAGTGCATTGACCAAGAGCATTAATCCCCTTATGTCTACAGCATGTTTCCAGAGGAAGATGCTGCAGACAGATGACATTTTGGCTTCCGGCCAGTGGATGCCTGTTTTTGAGCAAAAGTTGTCTTTCAATGCCTCTAGGTGCCTGTCAAATGCCTCAGAGATCAGCCCTGGTTATGCGGACAACCAGGAATGTCACACTCTATTAGACCCCATGGGCGTGAAAACAAGCAGACAGCAGATAACACTGGCATGTGACCTGCCATTGTACTGATGCTGCAGAAGGAATTGATATTGGTTCTAACTATTGTGTCACAATTTGGGACAAGTAAAGAGTGTTCAATATGGAACAAGACGAGGCACACCAATATCCTTTACCCTCTGTATATATACATATATCTTACCCATTTCTATTCTGCTGTTCCTAGAGCCCACAAGAGTGATAAACTACGTTTCCCAGCAGGCTGTGGATTATAATGGTCAATGGGATGTTAGCCTTGAGATAACTGAGCACAGGTGTCAATGAAAGCCTGTTCTCAGTTGTGATAAGGATGTGGCAAACATAAACCTGCTGTCATTTCACAGTTTTCATTTCCACTCAATTTTTCAGACCAGTTTGGGAAATGTTTAATTAGAACTCTGGGAGAAGTAGTAGGTTTTGTTTTGAAAATGCAGAAGTCAGAGGTCCATTGCTGGGAGCATGAACATCCACTCAGCTTCAGTACTAAACACCTGTGTGCTGCCTCTTCCTCAAGCTACAAGACAGGCTAGCAAGACTGCCGCAATGGGGACCAATACCCCAACATGTCACACTTTGTACTTGATTTATATGACATTATATGTATTTATACATTTATATTATACCTATAATATAATGATTTATACTGTATTGTAGCGGTTCACGTGGGTATGCGCCCTCGCCACTGCTGCCTCAGGTCGGCCCCCCACTGCTGGGAACTCGAACCCGGGACTCCAGCATCACTCAAGAGGGACCCAGCCAGTTGAGCTAAAGGGAGATCTCCCTTCAACCCAGCGGCTGAGGTCCCTGCTACTCACAGGGAAGGGCGGTGACATCTCCGTGCTGGTAAGCCGGCTCGCACAACCTGCAATGTCGGCCGTATGCGTTACAATATTACACATCCGTGACGCCTCTAATAAAGGGCTGCAATGGTTAGCTTGGCTGACCTTGGGTGCTATCTGTGGGGAATATATATATATGTGCTCACTGTGCTCATATGGGTTTCCTCCAGGTGCCCTAGTTTCCTCCAAGTAGGTGGTTTCTGGGAAAGTTAGCCCTGGTGTGAGAGTGTCTGTGTGTCTGCCCTGTGATGGACTGGTGTCACTCCCAGGGTGTGCCCGGCCCTGTGCCTGTTGCTGGCTGGGCCAGATTCTGGCTCCCCTGACCCTGACCCTGAATTGGAAGATGCAGTTTCTAACAAAACTGTAAAAAGAAGCATTTTACTACATACTATAAGTAAAATGTGTAGGTGCAGTGTAATCTTATATGCATGCCACTCTACAACAGGGGTTTACACAACTGGAAGGTCAACTGACACTATACAGTAAACAGACAATTAAGGTAGAGCCTATGATTTAACTAATGCTAACTGAGTTGATCATTAGTCCCATCTATTCATTCCAATCTCAGATAGAAATTTTGCTTGTAAAGAGGTGACAAGGGGGGGTTATTGCAGGTCTTGACAAAGCATAATTGGAGGTCTGATCAGCAGTAGGGAGGGACCAAATTTAGTACAGGAAAAACTAAAACTACATTGCAAGTTTGAATGAGATTTTATTAATCTCATGCAGATACAATCAGTCCATCAGCCCCGCTGTCACTTTGCCCACTGACTGAATGACAAAAGGTCTTTTAATACCTGCTGTTATTAAATATGTTTTCAGATCTTTGCAGAAGCTAAAAGGTATTTTTTAAGAAACCCACTGACTAAGACATGATTGATTTCCTTCTCCTTGTCCCGTACTGTAAAACACAATGTCACACATGTCATCAGAATGCTTGTACAGATAGACATTAATATATGTGGACCAAACTGTATTATTTCGCTTTTCCTTTTCAATGTTACTCACCAGCAGAAAGCAGCTCATCCAAAACATTAAGAATAGTGAGAGTGCCTTCAGTGTCACTGGGATTCTGCTGTAACAGAAGAGAATTATGTCACTCGTGAAAGTGTTAATTTAGTGAATTAGCAGCTCTATGGTCTATTCATTTCCCCTTGCGAAGAGCCATTATATATCAGCATTCTATTATCATCAAGACTGACAAGGATCCTACCTGCAAAGAATTGGACACTTAGCCTGCTGTGCACTTTAGTATTAGTGCAGACATGCAGTGCTTTGAAGATCTTCATAAACGTATTTGAGACCACTGTATTTGAGACATGAACAATTAAATTGCAGTGAATAGATGAGACAATCAAACACACAAAAGTTTATAGCTTGTACTGCACACTACAAAGATTCACACAACATAGGAAACAAGGTAAAAAGAACTCATGAGCTGTAACACAAATAGAACATGCCTGTACATTTAAATGAGTTTCAAACAGTATGACAATCCCATGTGGAAACATTGCACACTTTCATTCTGGAACCTTTTTTTTTTTTTTGCTTTCGTGCAATCTCACACAAAAAAAGAAGGATGCAGTCTTAGCATCTCTGAGAAAGAAATTGGATTTTTAAGCTAACCACCATCCTAGCACCAGGTAACAATTCAATACTAGAGCATCCAGGAACCTAGCAAATAATTTTAACTTTTAAGAAAAATGTATTTGCCTGACTTCGGAAATCTCGGCTAAAGGATGAATAAATACATGCATGCAGACATGAGTGTGCAGAACGGGCTCTGTCAGCTTGCTCACGGCAGGTGCATGTCTGTTGAACTGGGCTTCGCATCCAGCCAGCGCCCTCTGTTGGAATCCACAGGGCTTAAATGCACAGACAGGGAGGGAGGGTGCAGGGCTACTATTTACAAGCGTAGAGGCTGACAGGCTGTGCAGGCGGCCCTGCCACTGGGGCAGCACTGTGGAAGCACTGCGTCTTTCTCTCATGCCTTTCACGTCTTCGTGAAATGGCTGGCCTGGGGAGGGAGGTGGTGTCGTACCACCTTGACAGGACAATGGCTTTGCTATCTATAGATTCAGGCTGGCTGTGACTTCTATTCTCCTCCCCTTTCCAAGTGAAGTGTGAATGTTCATTAAAAGTGATAGTAACATTTGATTTCTAAATGGTGCCAAGGCCGAGACCCTGTGATTCAGTATGTGACGAAAAGGAAGATTTTTTCACATTGAACTATAATTGCATATACAGTACATCCACATCAAATGGCAGACAGATATGAAGTATAAACAGGTATCTAATTAGTCAGAGTTTATGAAAGAACAGAACTAGAATGAGAAGAGAAATATTTGAGCATAAAACCTCTTGTGATCTAGAAAATTGTCTTACCAGAACAAAATGCAGTACAAAACTAAGACAGATCATCCCAGGTAATAAATTACTCTTGCATCCACATCACACTGTCAACTCACAGTACACTATGACAATACCGGCTGAATCGCCTCCGTTTAAAATTGTCAATAGGTTTGTCCCCCTAAAACTGTGATCTTTGCATCTGGTCTTGGAGATCTTCTGGATTTCATTCTTTCTAAGTCCATAATGACCTAACTGAAACTCTTTACACAGGAGCTTAAGTGCTTCACAAAACCTGCTGGACCTTCCATTACCAGAACTGAGGATCTGTGCACAAATTAAATATTTAACACAGGAACTGCATTTTATGTACTTACTGACGTTTATTTACAAAACAGTGGTTTGTAACAGAACGTCAACTCTATATTTTTGTTTTAAAGAATCTCTGTAAACCCTTTGTTATGCTCAGGGCTGGATTTTGGTGTTTGTGGGCCCCGGGCAATTTCACTCCAAAATGTGCTAAAAGAGGGGTAAACGCCAACTGAATTATGTCGATTGACATGATGCAACTATTCTAATGCTAAACCTCGTGATTGATGGAGTGAGTCGAGCGACTGTCACTTCAATACTTCTAGTTTTAGTACAGCCGCTAGATAGCGAATGATTATTGATTGGGAGCACCTAGAGTCGATCGCAAGCATGTTGTTTCAGCTCATTTTTCGTTAGTCACTAGTGTTTCCCTCCTTCGTAGGCCGTACGAATTTCATAGGCCCTAGGCACTGTGCCTACACTGCCTAATGGGAAATCCAACACTGGTTATGCTGAAAAAGACTTTCTAATCATGCTACCTTGATTATCTACTAACATTGTACAGTATGCTACTTGAGCAGCTCAGGTCATGTACTGTATATGGGGTGTGCTAGTTGGCTGGCCAGGTCTGGAGCACTCAGCTGCAGTGCGTCACACCTGTGGACCCCCCTTCCAGTTCCTGTTACAAAGGCCAAAGTCTAAGCCTCTTCTGAGCATGAAGTGAAAGGATTTCATTCAGAACAGAGAATGTTTGAGCTAAGCTTTTTACTGACTATGTAAAGCACTCTGTGATGGTTTCCTACGAAGAGCACTCTACAAAAGCAAAGTTGCAAAGTACCATATTGTTTGTGCAAAATCACACTACTGTATGGCACATAAGGATGTGTATTGTGGTGGGCCATCGTTACAGCCTCACAGCACCAAAGGGTGGCCATGTTGCTTAACTGAAACAGCACCTTGAGGAGGGAGAGCAGGGGGATGCTATAGGAGAAACAGGGTCAACCACAATCTTACAGATGCCATTTATAGACTCACTCCGCCCAAAAAAGTACTGTTCTCATTCTCAAGCCAAACAAAGAGCTTATGTCATACTTTCACTCCAAATTTAAAACAAAGGGACCTACAAAGTATAGCGTAATGTGTCCACTTTTAGGTCAAGGGTCAGCTTCACGGGATCTGGATCCAGAGGACACATTATCCTGTCATGAATCACCCTTTAGCACTAGTTATGCAGAGCATGGGATGAATGCCATACTCACTACATAGGTAGCCGCAAAGAAACATCTGCTGTCTGAGATTTCTGTTGCAGCTGTTTCAAAGAAAATACACATGGCCTCACTGTAATTGGTGTCAGCAAAATCCTCCCTGCTCTGATCATCTGAAATGTCTTTGGATTTCATTTAATGATTGAGCAGTCCTGTCAGATGCACAAACATTGTCATTTGTCTTTTTCCTCAAGCGGAGGTACTCATAAAGGTGCTTCCCACCCTGTTGTTCAGCGCATTTGAAATCTGGCCTTGTCTTGGGCCCTGTCTTATAGAGACCTCAAATCAGCTCAAGATATGTGAATAGGACTTGACCACCTATGATCAATTCACAAGCAAACATATGATAAGTTCATTCAAATGAAGAATCGCAAACCATTTTGTGATCCCAACACCAGTATGTGTTCAGAATGTGCATTGGGGTAAGTGTTTTTCATGTATCCTGATGAACACAGCTGAAACACAGGACTAGGGGTTCATGTGACAGGAGGCAAGTCTCCAAAATGTGCAAATCACACAGAGCATGACACCCATTAAAACCGACCGAGAAAAAGATGTCAGAAACATTTATTGCCATATCCTGTTTTGTGCCCCCTTTGTGAACCTTGCAGGGCTGAAGGGCAGTTATGCATTTATTTATGTTCTACAGTATCTGATTCATGCTGAAGTTATGAGCAGTCACTGAAACTATAGAAAGGGTGTCAGACTAAATTAGTGCAGGACTCCAGGGTCTTCTAGTCTTTCTGCTTCCACTTACTTCAGATTCGCAGAGACGGAGATCTACAGAGCCTAATTATTTTTCAAGACCAAAGATGAGCTCTAAAATTACATAAGTAATGTTAAATGACAGCTTTAAGAAGCAAAATGAAAAAGTTTTATGATGTTTTGACAACAATAAATTATGTACAAGAAAGCCATTGGTAAAATGCAATTATTGATTTAACGTTTTTAGATGTGTTTTCAATGAAAATAGATCTTGAAATGCCTTGAAAGCCACAACATGACTGACATCCACTAATTCCCCAACCAATCTTTTGGTTTCTGCCAGGCTTGTTCAGCCATTTTACATCATATTTTATCTGTCTGCTTTTTGTATTTTGACCATCAAGCGCTTCTAGCAATCAGTTTGTATTCTAGCTGTAAAATATGTTTTATTATTTACAGGAAGGCAATTATTTCTATAGGAGGCATGGTGATGCAGGGGTTAGCATTGCTGCCTCACAGCACTGGGGCTCTGGGTTCAATTCCTGCGATGCTGTCTGCATGGAGTTTGCATGCTCAACCTGCGTTTGCATGGTCCGGATCCTGTGGTTTCCTCGTACAGTCCGAAGACATATTGGTGGGTTAATTGGCACCTGTAAAATTGGCCCTGGTGTGAATGTATGCCCATATCTGTGTGTGCCTAGCAGTGGACTGGTGTCCCATCTAGGGTGTGCCCCACCTTGTGCCTGTTGCTGGTCGGTTTTTGCTCTGGTTCCTCCACGAGCCTATGCTTGATGGATGGATATTTATACCTATTAAATGTTTGCTGTTGTACGTTCTAACTTTGAGGGTGATGTACCTAACTTGATGATATTAGGATGGCATTTTTCTTAACCATGTAAACTTGCTTTAAACCTGTGTTTCAATGTGATCAGTGCTTTGGACTGAATAACAGTAGAAAAAGTTCATTTTTATTTATTTTTATGTATTTTATTAGTGTGGACTAAGATTTTTCCCTTTCTATTTTTAAGTAGCAATAGTAACTAAAAGTCCCCATGGTCCCTAAGGAAATGATAGGCCTGGGTTTGAGTCTCCTGTGCCCAGAAAGGCTTTTTTTGTGGAGCACTGAGGTACAAGCCATTTAACCAAGTTATTTTTGTCCTCATAGTCTGTGAGTTGTATTCATTCATTCAAAAATGAATTGAGTCACTAAAACTGCATGAATTATCACTATACTGTAGATATACTTAATGTTCCATGTGTGTTACAGAGCCTATTGGATATTGGTCAAACATTTTGAGCTTAAATGTGCCTTACTTTTCCAGAAATATATATTTTTATAGAAGGGCTGCCAAAGTTTTTCATTCTTCCTAGAATTTTTTCCTCTTTTCTTGACTTCATATGAAGCCCAGTCAATCCAAAAATCATTTGGGAATTCAGTTGCGTCTTCATGAATCTAGACCCATGCAATCTTACAACTGATTTCAGAAAAACGAAAATCTGTGAGATTTTCATGGCAAAATAAATTATTGGGTTTTAGTTACTTGTAATCTTTGCATTTAACATTTTTTTCTTGTTTGGATCATCTCATATGATAAACATTCAGATTGCTTTGCTTTGCCCTACCAATTCCATGTGTCTTTCTTCGTTGAAGTTCAATGAATCCCATTTCAGGCTCCAACAGCTACAAACGAAGGCTTGCAATTGAGTTACAATATATCCCCTAATGATTTGAAAACTAAGACTGTATTACCTCCAGGAGGTCTGGAGAGACAGGGAGGTAGGGAGGGGGTGTTGGGGGGTGGTGACATCCCTTCTTGTCTAAACAGAACTTGTCCAAAGCCAGAGCTGCCAAAGTGTATTTCAATACAGCCCAAGTCATGACTCTGAATGCTCTCAACATTGACACATTCACTGTCTTGAGACATCCAGTTGCCAGACATGTGCCTTGTAACTGTGGATTTTTATAGTTCTATTGAAAAATAATCTACACTCATTGAATACTTCCATGCACAGCTCTAGTTCTATTAATGACATATTCTTTCCTTAGAAAAAAAAACACATTTATTTCAGTAAACTCATCTAATTTCATAATGTGTTCACTGTAGAAAAGCTTTTTTGGCTGCATTATATGGAATTATAAAGGGGAAATTGTGAAGAGGCGGTGTTGAGTTATGTAATAAAATGAGACACTTAATATAGTGGCTTTTTGTGCAGTTTTGAGTCTTAAAGTAAGAATTTCTCACTACAGCACTAACTATAACAAAAGATCTAAAACGCTGTGTGAGGTAGTGACAGGTGCCTTTGGAAAAAGGCTTGGTTAAAATGAGACACACCCGGTCTAATGAGATGACTGGCATCCAGGGAATCACTCTCTCCAGATGCCAGATCTCATCCGGACTTTCTCAGATTGAACGGTGTAACACACTCCACACAAGTGGAGGTAATTCTTTATACAGGGGGTTGTGGAAGTGTGGAACATCCATTTTATCCTGGTTTCTTTCAAGCAATGGCTGGATGAGATCCTCAGATCAATTAGCTACTGTCTACTAAACGAGTTAGATGGACCAAACAACCTCCTCTCGTCTGTAACATTTTTTTTATGTTCTTACAACTACCTTAATAAATTAAAGGAACTAAATGTTTCAGCAATTAGGGCAAGGTGCTTGTGGTAAGGTCCGGAAGGCTCCTAGCTCCCCCACTGGTACACTGCCAGCCATTCTGAACAGCTTACACACCTCCTGTTCCTTTGTCCCTTAGGTAAAATGGAAAAACTGAGCTAATACTGGTGATTCAGACGCAGTTCATGTCCTAGTCTATACAAGTCATCCTGGCTAAAATTAACGAATTGGCTAACAGTCAGTTGAATGTGCATTGACACCAAAGTAGGTATAGAAAACAGGGTGACAAGGTTTGTTCAAGAAATGGCATACAAAGTTTCTGCATATAAAGATGGCTTGGATGGGACAGCATGAGACTGAAAATGATTTCTCTAGGCCAGGGGCACAATGGATAAATAGTCTGACTATGGAGCAGAAACTTCTAGATTCAATTCCTTTGTCACTCAACTCTTTAACGAACAGGATAGATAACAGTTACAGTACGTCTCAATTGTAACTGTTCTTATGTAAGGGCTGAAGGTCCCTATTTCAATCCCAGTTTTCTGTATTGAGTTTACAAGTTTGCATTTAAAATGACTGGTTTGTCTGCAGCTATGTAAGAGCTACTCTCCCTGGGATCCTGCAAGAAAAAGCAGGATGAGATGAAGATACTGAAACACAAGGATCTCAAAAGATTTAAAAATAAAATGTACTATAAGGATTATCTATTGTAAACTAATAGTATTTGCCCTAGCAATGATCTATGAAAATAACGTGCACGTTAACTCTTGGTCGCAAGTTATCACCACTTTAGTTTGTTAAATATATTACTATATGATTTTAACCACTGAGCATTTACAAAAAGGATATTGAGGTTTTGCATACAAAGACATCTTTTTCATACTGCAGTAAATTTAGGGTTTTACAGCCTTCTTTATGAAGTTATTTACCTCTTCTCCCCGTGCTGTACGTTAGTTTTAGGGAAACCCATGCCTGTGCTGGTCCATATGAAAATATGAACAATGAAAAGACAGCAGCAGCTACAGTGAATATTACATGAAAACAAATGAACTGATAACTGTCACATGGGTCTACTGTGAGCAAGGACAATCGTGCTTAAAGAAGAGAACACAAAAATAAACAGTTTGATCACATTAACGCAATTTCTCTCCCTGCTTTAGTTCAGTTTCAATCAGTTATCAAACCATTTTATGTAGTTTCTCCTTCATTGTGACAAAATATATGTATTGCTTCATGAACAACAATTACAATAATTAAGGTCATTAAGGTCATGTTCCTAACAGATTTTCCATGGCTGTCAAACCATCACAGTGTCAATAGCAGAGGAATCTTCGCAATTAACAATGTAGACAATGCAGTACATAAAACATTTTAAATATTGCTATTGAATTATCCAAATCAACTATTGTGCCTATAGCTTCCTTCTTTTACTGTATATCACCAAAAATAATCCACTTTTATTAATTTAAAAATTAAGTTCTAGTGGAAAAAAACATTGTAGTGGAAAATGTTTCACACCTATGCGGGCATTTTTTGTTCATTTCATTTTTTATTATAGTTTTAAGGCAATCTGGAACAAAATTTGCTGGAACCAAAAATCACCCTGATAGTTGTGAAACTCACCCTGCTAGCCCTGCTAAATGAAGTGGGGTTTTCTTTTGTATGGAAGAAGACGTCTCTGCTTTTTAAAAGTTTTTCTAAGTCATTATGCATAGCAAGACATGAATACAATGTTCAGAATGCACTGTGTATTGCCACATGTAACTTTCACACTGTGGCCTAAAAAAGCACCTCTACTGTACAATGCAAAACAATATATTCTATTGCTTTTATGATTAACTGGATTACTTTTGCAGACAATGTTTTTCAACTCTTCAAACTAACCTTTAATAAAAGCCCCAGACAAATAAATCAATTAATTCATGAAAACATACATCAACACTGGAAAACCACCAGACAGTCTGACTCTTCTCTATTGTACAGTACAATTCTGCTCACAAAGAAATCATCAACATTCATTAAAGTTTCTGTGACAGTAAGACACAATGACCTATCCACAGCAGGTGCATATAGGAATAATTCTCACCATGGAAGGAAAATAAAATTCAGAATAATATATTTCAGAAATTAAATATTAATTACAGTGAAAGCTGACAAACTGTGTACACAGCTGAATCTGCATCAGAGAAAGGCTTCACCTCATGACTTCCATATAACTATTAATTGACCTGTAACTTCTGTCTGTGGGCTGAATACAAGTTGAGCTATCACTACATTCCAGGTGCTTGTGGAATGTAGTGAAAATTCAGACAGACACAAATTAGAAAACATGAGATGTTCTGTTACTGCAGAAAAGATCTGCAGAAAAACGAAGGACGTTGTTTGCACAAACAACCAAAATAAATAAATCAATTGACATAGAAGCGTAGTAGTAGCTAAAATACCCAGGGAATTAAACTTTTTGGCCATTTTTCATTCACTCAGGTGCTGCTGCTGAGCTTGTTACCACAGACCTCTCCGCACACCTTTTCGCTCTGCTGCCTTCATGTTCAGCCCCCACACGTGGCGTCTCTTACCTGCAGTGTGGACAGCAGGACCTCCAATCCACTGCCCCCTGCCCCAGCCATGCTAGGCCGCACTCCGTCTGAAAGCAGGAAACAGAGGGACTCACAAGGCTCTCCTTTCTGCCCGGCACCCAAAAGCACAGCTCCACACTCGAGGGCTAGTTTAAAAAGAAGGAGGGGCAGTGCCGGCGCTGTGTGTATGTGGTGGGGGTTATCTTTCAGTCTGAAACCCTATCTCCAGAGATAAATCCATCAGCCCAGTTGTGCCTGGCTGGTGAGATGAGTTTCCTATATAAAGGGCCTGACAGGCTCAGGGATTAAGGAGAGCTCAGTGCTCCAGAAGAGAATGCCAGTTTTTTTTTTTCGGAAAGAGATGGGGAGAGGGCAGCCTTGGCCCGTAAATGTGCAATGTGGACATGCTGGCTTGTTCACAAGGCACACTTTGACTTTGGAGGTTATACAAGAAATAAGAACAAAAATGTTTTCGCTTTGCCTCAAATGCTAACTAATCTTGTCGAGTGAGCGTTAGTTGTTTCAAAGTAATAGTTATAGTTACAATAGTTATAGTTACACAAACAAAGTTATAATGTTTGTGTATTCTAGAGTAATAGTCTCCTACATCAAGTTTTTAGTGTAAGACTTTTTCAATACTGCTCTAATTATAATTCACATCCCATTGGTGGTCTTAAATTCTTGTGCTAAAACTTGGCAGAGGACAGTTTTAATCTGCAAACAGTAAAACATCGCACACCTGACATTATATATGAGGCTTTAAATATGGACCATTGTGTCCTTAGCAAAATGTCTTTTCAGATTGTCACTTTAGATTGTATTTAAAGTAGGTGTTATAAATGTCAGTTAAGAACATCAAAATCAAAATTTGAAAGGAAGCAAACCTTTGACAACTGACAAAACAAGGCACTACATATTTGTTTATTGAATTATTTGATTTACTATGATTCCTTGGTTTGAATTAAAAAGTTCCCCTTGACATTTTCTTCAATTTATTAAAATATAGGACGTTGAGAGACAATACATAATATAGAGCAAACAAAGTTCACTCTATAATCAAATGTCCAAAAAAAAAAAAGAAAACAGACAAAAACAGACAAGCCTCAGGCAAAGCTTTGGCAGCATAGAATGCCAGCCTGTACTGAGAAAGAGGAGTCCTGCTTATCAGGACCACATTTCCAGGAGCCATCAGAGCGTGGTGACATCTCTGTCGTTGGGGCTGCTCCTCATGCTGAGGTGAAACAGACAGGGAGAGTGAAGGAGAGAGTGGAAAGACAAAGTGAGCAGCATGAAGAGAGTATCTAAACCACACGAGCTAGAATACACCTGCAGATACAACGGAAACATGTACTGTTTGTCACTCTCAGCAAAGTCACTTCAAGATAATTATGTGTGTGCATTTGGTTGGGTTTTTGGGGTTTGTATGTAGAATTTATTAGACTTACAGTAGGTCAGCCGAAGACTTTCCTGGCAAGTCATTTTCACTTCCACAGCTGGACAGTCTGAGTTTGAGTTCTGCTCCCCCAAAATGAAATTGAAATTCTTAAAAAGTCCTTTGAAATAAGCACTCCATATCGAGCATTTATCATACTGACAAACTCTCAAGGCGAGCTTTAATCGACCAACATTCAGCATTCAGCAAAAAACTATAAAAAGACTATGAAACAGAATATCAGCAAGAAATATTTTGTCAGATTCAAAACCTGTAGGCCAGAAACTCAGATGCAAAGGTTATATTTCATGGACACAGATTAGTTCCAGATCTGAATCCACCTACCAAAATGTATGTTAGATAGTCCAAGGCAAGTGATGATCAGGGTCTGTGGAACTGCTACAATATGTGTGCTTTGGGGACATGAAGTCACTTTTCTAATGTCTGAAGGGCCGTGAAAGCTCATGTAACAGAGCACTCTACCAGAGTTTACAAAGAAACTAGTAATGGTTTATTCCAGGAAATAATTCAGGAAGCCCGAAATGTTGTGTTTCTTTTCTTCTCTTTTCAACTTGGAATAAACCTTTACTTGTTCCTTTGTAGCCTGCGCCTGCTGATGCAGCTCCCTACTTGATCTACTAGAGTTTTACATGTCTCACAATAAGGACAGAAAGGATGATTCTCTTGTGTCAAGAGTGTTTGAGCCTAACCCAGTTCTTTCCCAGTTTCTTAAGAAGGGAAGAGAGTTTGAGAGCCACTTGTGCTGCCAGGAAATGGTGAGGTGAAGCGCAGCATGTTTCCGACACAACAGAAGGAAGCACAGTTACAGAGATAGCCTTGCTTTGGAAAAAATCCTTGATTTGGTTTACTTAGGCCAGCGAGCCAGCTAAATCACGGGACAGGGGACATCAGCGGATTACCAGCTATACGAGCACTCAGATCATGAATGTGATTCAATTTCCCTTTCAAAACTGAAAATAAGCGCAAGCTGTGTCACATACTGTACATTTATTTGGCACTTTTGCAGTGACAGAATGAAGGATCTCAGTGAAATCCACTGCAAAGTACAAAATGTTGAGAGTGACTGTCCCCTCTCCTATTTTTGTCTCTGAGATCAGAGAGTAGAGGGGTGGCTGTAACTTGAGGAGTGATGACAGCAAAGCATTTAAAGCAGAACTAACTGGCCATAAACCATCAGAACCCGAAGTCCCTATGATGAGACAGAAGCAAAAGACTGTTCAAGCAGAGGGCATTCCTAGACACATAATTACAGAGCATGATGCTATGAAGGCTTGTAGGGACATACCAATTTGATGGCAGCATGTTCAAGAGTTATTTCAATATGTTTTAAGTGATTGTTTTTAGCACAGCCCAATAATGTAACTGTGATTGTTCCGTAGGTAGCAGTACTCAGAAGTGGTCAGGGTCAGTATTTGGAACCAGAAGGCTATGGGTTCAGCTACCAGGTGGAGCACAGCTGTAGCAATATATGCAAATGTAAGTTGTTTTGAATTAAATCATAAAATATTTTTTTAAATTATACCTCATTATGCAGAGTTAATTACAGGTATTTTTAGTGAATGGTTGTGGACTATTTTTTTTTTCAAAAACAGAACAAACTTACAAAACATTTCTCCCTTCCCAGTCCCACCACCTCCTAGCCATGAAACCTTGCTGAAAAAAAGGATTTTACTGCTTTAGGGGTCGTTCTCAGGTCCTATGTGTATGAGCATTCAGGACAGAAAAAAAAGAGACACTTCCTAACACAGAGATTTGTACAAAATTCCCAGTGCTACTGAAATGGACGCAATGGGATGCTTTATGAAATAGGAATTCTTGGATCATTAAGATGCCAGCAACCAAACATGAAAGCTGGGCACTCATATGAAGCAAGTTACAGATTACCAGTCTACCAGGATTGTGGTAATGACAAAATAGTAGCCTCAATCCCTGATCTAGTTCCTATCTCAATTATAAATGTTTTTGACAGTTATGCAGGAAATGTACAGCGGCTTGTTTGGTGTGTGGGCGGGTTCTTCCAGTAAACAATGCTGTCTGATAGCTGTGTTTAAGGCCTGGCTGACCCCAGACAGCAGGTTTGAGCAAAAGGGGGGGATCTGGGCTGGCTGGCAAATACGGCCCGCGTGCCAAGCAGACACAGAAAGAGGCGTCTGTGCCCTAATTTGTCTGTACTTTTGATGAGGTGCAAGTGCCTGAGGTTCCAGTTTTGCAAGACAGGATAGATTAATAGTTCAAGTTTCAACAGGGAGTGTATTTTGATAGATGTAGTATATCCTTGTCAGAGCATAAAAGTTCATGATTCAGTTTCAAAGCCTGTCTGGCTACTACTGTGGACACTCTGGTTTGTTTTGAACTGTAAACATGGCCTCTCATTCATTTTCATGGACAAAGCAGTGAGAAGCTCACTGGGCAACGATTTCTTTGGTTTGTCGCTCCTTTCTCCACTCATCTTTTTCCACCCTCCATTTCCATCCTGTGCAATAAGAAGGCTGCAAATGGTAATTCAATTAAACTACAACAAGATTTAATAAAGACCTCTCCCCTTTCCTATGAGTTGCTTTTGGGTTTCAAAGGATTCTTGAAATATACAATGGGTTACAATCAAACAGGAATTAAGCAAACACAGCGAAGACATGTAATTCAATATGCTGTAATAACAGTAACTATGTGTAAAGATACTGCATGTGTAGCACTTTGAAATATGGAATATAAACAGGAGGAGGAACTGAATACCCCCTGTGAGTCATGTCTGGGATATAACACTATTTGAGCAGGTCTTTATTTGATCTTGAATTGGATGAAGGCAAAGTCAAGGTTAGTGTAAAAAAAGGGAGAGTTTTTCCCTGTGGTCAAGTTGGTACAGTACATTATCTCACAGAGCTTTACAATAAAACAAAGGAGACAAGGTGGAGTATTTTTAAACTGGATTCATCCCAACCAAGTGCAAAGGGATGTGGACAATGCTGGGCTCTCTTCCACAAATTGTCATGTCACTCAAATTGTCATGTTGCTGTTACATAGAACAGATATTGCTGCTCTGGGATCAGTCCAGAGAAGAGCGAGCAGATACATACTGGGGCTTAATGGAATATCCTACACTGACAGGTCAAAGGAAATTAACCTTTCAGGTCTTAAAGAGGAGACTATGAACCTAATCCGGACCTGATTTAAGTATTTAAAATCCTCAAGAGCAAAGAGACAAAGTCAATCTAATGGGCTTCAGAATCGACAGTGAAACATGAACCAGAGGACACTGGTATCAACTGTTTTTCAAAATTTCTGGCACTGATTTATATTTTATATGTGACAATATGTCTGTCTCTTGAAAACAAATAAAATTATACTGTTTCTACAACAGCTGAATGCTCTCTAAGTGTCCAATGTGAACTGAAACAGGAATGGGACTGGGATAAGGAAAATATTGTAGAGAGAAGTTTACGTTCCTGATCCAAGGACACAGGGAAAAAATACATGACCTTTGTGCTTTCTTACCTGTGGCAGCTATTCCTTCGCCCTCTGTCAAACCTCAGAGCCAATGCAATTAAATTCTTAATGTACAAGCTTGCTGTGACTAACAGTGGTAAGAGCTTTCAAAGATGCCATTTCATTATAACAATGGCTTGCATTTATTTGAATGCAAAGAAACCCTGGAGAAAACACCTTTCCAACTTTACAAAAGCTTAAATTGCTAATTGCCCACATATCTCCACTTCCATCTCAGTTACACAGATGCTAATTGCAATCTTATTTATTTAAACATATTACAGATGACAGTCAAAAGAGATTAAAGATACTGCAGTGAAACCACATAATTGAATATTCTGAAAAACTGCTTAGAAAAATAAAAAAATAATCTCCCTATAAGCATATTTAGTTACCTTAATTAGAATTCTTGATAATGAAGACTCAAAGACTCAGTGTTTTGAATGCAGACAGCAAAAGTACTTTTTGGATGTATTGTTTGTACTCCAACATACTCCCATGTTTTCTGAGAGAACATCCTACATAAACTACATAAAGTCTGACCCCCCACATTTTAAATATTTTAACACTGTAAAACTCCAGCACAGAAAGCACAATACAACTTACAAAAGCAGCCTTCCAGATCTTGTTTTGAAAAGAAGAACTACAGTATGTGGGCTTTAGTAGGTGGCTGTATCACCCTGTATGCTTATAGAGCAACAGGGCTGTGTTTTCAGAAATGATCCTAACAGCTCAGGGCAAGACTCCTTATTAAAAACTAGGGGGCAGAGTACCTATTCATGATAATTAGACACAGTGATTCTTTGGTTCCCGTTTCAGGTTTCCATTAAATATCTTTTAAAGTACAAGATGTTTGATAAACATCGATAGGCAAAATGAAATATTATGTTAGCTAAAAGCTATACTGTATACTGCCTGCAAAGGCTATATATTATCTCCAAAACCTTGTATTTTCTTCACAGCCGGTCTAAAGCAGAAAAAAGGCCTTTGATACTAGGTCCTGCAAATAAAAAATTAACAGTCACTCAAACTCATTTATTGAGAGAGGTTACTGTTCAACACATAAAAAATGGTGCAGATTCTCTGAAGTACAGTAGACCTTCAGGTCATGGCCCAGAAGATGTGCTGGACACATTTTCACATATTCTGGTGGGTTTTTTGCGAGAATGTCCCAGTTGTTGGTGGGAGTTTCATTTTTGATGCTTGAGGTTACATTCTATAAACGTAGCTAACTTTTTAAATCTGGCTGTAAGTTTGGCTGCGGTTAGTAAGTCCAACTTAGACGTGTATGGCAATATCTTTAGCAGCTCATTTGGCCACTGGTTTGCATGACCTCCTCATGCTCAAGCTTCGCCATGGGACCAAAGCTGGAGAAGAGCATTCCAGCAGCACAGCGGAGCACCTCACCCTGCACACACTTTGTTCTCCACCCCCCAGCAATCAGCACTACAACAGCACCATTCCCCACTGAACGAGCAGACTATAAAAGACAAATAGGACCATTTTAGCATTTGACACCTAAATTGCTGTCACCGCAATCATCATATTATTTTGTATATTTGATTTTCTAAGACTTGCACGGTATGCTGAAATTACAACAACAAAAAAGACAATCCATATATGAAATTGCTGGAAAGTAATTTCTGAAGCAATTCTCAAGTACAGTGTGACATTTATTTTATTGTCTTTCTTTTTTTCAGGCCTACTTACATCGAGGCCAAGACTGATGAGGGGAAAGAAACCGGCAGCACAGAATCACGCCTAGAGAATTTAAGATAGGGAGCTCTTTTGTGGCTCAAAGTAAGTTCCCACTTAGAGCACAAGCTCAGCCCTGTAGGCTAGACCAAGGGTGTCTAACCTCAGCACTTCCATTACATGCCATGACTGGACTTTGAATCTTCCTTAAATCATTACTAAATTGAAATTAAATCCCTAATTGCTAAATAAGCACAGGTGGGAAAGATTACGTTGGTAACAGGACTACCTGGAACAATATGGAAAAGCCGGCATTACCCAGCCCTGGTCTAGGCGCTGCCCCTGCACTGACAAGGACCCCTCAGGCAGTGACATTGACTTTCACCTAGCTGAGACCCCATGGTTCGGTGAGCTGGTGACGGCGGAGAGCAGAAGTGAGCATGCAGTGCTGTCGCCTCGCTTTTCCAAAACAGCTAATAGCCGTAGTTAACTTAATTTGACACCTTCAGATTACAGAAGGTCAGTCAGTGACTGCATGCCGTTTTGATTCCTGTGGATTCCTGTGGAAATGGTTTTATAACATTCAAATTAATAATACACTATGTAGATTTACTGCCTACCAAAGCCAATATTACCCTTCAAGGTGAATTCATGGCTCCCTTAAAATCCAGCACGCATTATCTGCTGTGCATTTATTTTTTAACAGGTTACGTTTTTGTACAATATTCCGAATAAGAAGCTAACGTAAATCCCTGATCACAACAGGTGAAGTACACAGCAGCATGAGGCAGGTGTGGTAGAAATGAATTGGGAATTATTCAGTACTTTAGGAAATAAGACTCAAGAATCAAGGGTGGTGGAAGGACCGCTGAGAAACTGGCCAGAGAGGTTCGTGGGGACTGCAAATTGTTTGATGACACAGTAGGGGTGCTGTCCAGCAGAGACGAAAGTGCGGCTGCTCGCCCATGATTCACCCTAGCACCTACTGTTGACACGGCTCAGGATGGGAGCCCGCTGGCGGGGAGATTAAACTCACTGAGGAATGAGCAGCCTGCCAGCTGCTCATACCAGATATAACTTTATTACACCACCACATACTAGGCCCATTCCAGACACACTCCTCACTGCTCGCAGGAGAGAGCAGGGGGGCCGGTCGTACGTAACTAAGCAGAGCCACCCTGTACGCAAGTATTAATCTTCTCAGGGTGCTCTCTGAAATCAACCTTTTACCCTCCAGAAGTACCTTCATCCAGGATTTTTTAGCATGGAAAAAAACCTACTATATAAAAGCAGGAAGAATCAATGCACATTTAACATTTTTATCTGCAATTAAGTTTTGTTTTTTTGCTTTTCCTCTGTTTTCGTCCTTTTTAAAAAAAACAGTGCGACAGACACAATTACCATGAAAATTGCACAAATGGGCTCATAACCAATATCTTGGTGAATTACACATCTATTCAGTGGAAGGGGACAATTTGAAGTGATTAACTTCTTAAAACTCTATGGCTTTTAGTATGCTGCAAAAAATAATAATCAAAACTGAAACAGAACAAACTATAATTTAGGTTTAATTTAATCCCAACTCTCACAACAGGTAATCAACATGTTTTTCAGTTACATATAGAAAATACTTCTGAGGACTTTTTATCTTTTTTTTAAGTTTAGCGCAATCAGAGAAAGAAAGAGTATAATTTAACAATCTTGAACATCTAAAGAAACATCACTTCTAACTTCAACAAATTGACACAGCTACGTTCAGGAAAACGTTTGTAGCAGGTACAAGTGTTATTTGTAGCAGGTACACTGATATTTTACTGAACAGGCATGACATCCTGTAGGTACATTCTTCATTCCGATTAACATAGATCAGTTGTCGACATGACTGATCAAGAAGGCATCTAGCATTGAATTCAAATGCTGGATGTGTGTGTGCGCATCATTGGAAGCCATAGCAATGGCAGTGCTGTCGCAGACACTGTCTTGGGGCTTCTGCCCCATTCCTCTCGTTGAGCCGGGACATGCACGTGCCCTGAGCCCCAGGTGCCACAAGCCCTCCCAGCCCAGCTCACAGAGGTTCAACTGGGTTCAAGTCTGGCAAGCAGAGCATCCATGGCATAACTGTCACCTTCTCGTCTTACAAGAATGTCGTTGTTCCGCGAGCGACAGGGGGAATGTTGTCATGTCGGGACGGGCCCACCGGGAGGGCAGCACTGAAGTATCCAGGCCTGGATCCCTAACACCTAACACATGCAGTCAGGGTGCTATCAGTCACTATGAGTGGAGTTCTGTAATCACTAGACACTCCGGCCCGGACCATCACCCCCTCAGTCCCTGGTCTGTTGAACACAGCAATGAGCATGTTGGTCCGCACATCTGTGCCGCAGGGTGGTCTGCACCGGGCTTTGACTCGGTGCTAGAGAGGACCTGGCTCTGAGGTGCTGCTCCACGGCGTGGAGGAACGAAGGTGATGTCCATAAACTAGACTTGTGTTTTCCTGTCTTGATTTTCTCCAGGTCTGATACTCAATATGCTAAAGGACCACATCCACTGTGTCTGATTAGCCTGACCAACTAAGTAATCACTAATGAGGTGACTTAGTGTTTGTGCAACAGTCAATGTTGGTGTATCATGGTCAGTGAGGAATGGTGAATTAATCACAATCACCAAAAACCTCAAATCCTAACAGATTTCATATCCAAAATCAAAAGTATATTGTGTAGCTTTTTTTACACTACACGTGAATAGAGTATTCTTTAGTTTCCTGAAATCATGAATGTTCCTCATGATTGAACAGAGTGACAGGTTTCTTTCAATACTCAGTTTATTGACTATTCCAAGCTTTGGAGCTAATGATTTTTAAGAAATAAAACAGTTATTAGCTGTTCTCATTTGAGCCACGCTGAAGGAGTCAGCAGGGCTGTCATGCTGTAGCCATCTGCAAATGTGGCTTGGCTTTTCATCCAGATTTCTCTACTTTCGTGTTGCTCAAAAGGCAGAGTTTTGCTGACATGCACTCAGCTTTGCAGTTTCTGTTATTCAGTTTCTCTTTTTCTGCAGCTGAGACTTACTGTAGATATACTGTAGATATACCAGGAGATATACTGTAATAACCCTGCTCATTTTTAAACATGAGACCCCAGAACTTATACGAAGAATAAAACAAACTGAAACAAGGCTCTGTTAAATGTCTGATTTCAGCACAGACATTCTGACCATAAATCAACTCTGTAATTTTCAGTTTTTGTGTAATATAACAAATAGTGTAAAATAACACTAGCCATTCCAATAGCAATATTGTACCTAATGAAGTTTATTTAAAAACCTACAGTATCTAAAATAATATTGGTATATATATATATCATGCTAGTACTGATATGTTTGAGGAAATGTAAATTACTTTATAAAAATTCATTAGGAATTTAACCCAATTTGCAAGCATCTTTATTCATTCCCAGAGGTGCAGTTTTTGGAGTCATTAACGGAAAATGAAGTGTTTACATTCAAGCTCATGCAAAATTACAGAAGGCAATAAACAAATAAACAAACGCATCACCCTGTCATAAAATATCACCACTATGAATCTTGTTTCTGACCAAGTATTTAGGTTGACTGTTTCCTAGGCAACAAGTTACTTGCCAGCTTCATCACTAGGCAACCGTGAGTTCTGATCTCACGGCACAAAACAAGATGATTATTGTTTGTAATTGGATACTCTGTCACATATTAAAATCACCCACTCAACATGTTTTCCATTTCTCAATATATAAGATTTCACAGTATGCAGTTATGCAAAAATGCTTTAGCGTCGAACTCTGAGCAATATGGTTCTCATAAAACATTAGAACTCGCCAATGTGCTGAGACGTAAATGAGCCTTCAAGTGAAAAGCAGCTGCACTAACTCGCTTGCACTTTGCTCCTGGTCCAGCTCCAGTTACACACAAGTGTGCAAAGTGCAGAAAGCTTATGTTTGGGGATTTCAATTAAAAGCTCGAGCAAGCGGTGCATTTTTACATAGGAATGACAAAGAATTATGTTTTGAGCCCACGCAAGAGATCCGATCTGGCAAGTGATCTGGAAATATTCAAAAAGTTAACATCTGGGTTTGCATGTAAAATTGCCCCGGCTAACAGCTTTCATACACAAATAAAGAGTTGAGTTTCTGCTTGGGGTGGAGGAATTGTATTCATGCACATAATCACCAAGAAAGAAAGAGGTACTGCATCTGAGAATGCTGGATGGATTCATTAATGCACAATGGCAAGAAAAAATAGGAACAAGAATAATTAAGGAATTAAAATCCCAGAGATCCGTGACCTGGATGCTGATCTTAGACTTTTCAGTGCATGTAGCTGCTTCTCTGAGAAGTTTTCCTCTTCTCTGGGCATTGGGCCACACCACTGTCACTTCAGATCTGTAAAAGCTTCAGTCAAGGGCTTTAATTAACATTAACAGTCCTTGGCTGGACGCGAGCAAGCCAAATACTTGGAGCACTTTGAAACCATAGGAAACATTACAGCCGAGAAGGTTGCTAGGCAAAGATGCCACTGTGTTTCTCCTCTGCCCTGTCCAGACCCTAATATAAAAACACTGTAAAACAAAATGGGCAGGGAGAGGATAATCTTATGATTAGAAGATTTATAGCCTGAAAGGTTATAGCCTTCTTCTGCACTGCGGGTTCTTTCTGTAGAGATTAAGAAGGAATCAGTGAAACATCCGAAGCCTCAGAGCTTTTGTAAAGCACTTCCAATACAGCAGCTGTGTTCCTTTGAGTTCATCCACAAGTCTTTCCCAGCCCCATTCCCACGACACAAACACCACATGGGCAGAGCCAGTACAAGACGCGCAGGCCCAGGAATCTGCACTCACGCTGGACTGTGGGGAAGGCCTGTGTCTGGTTTTTCAACAGCGCCGTTAGTTTTGATGCTGTTGTTCTTTCTAAAAATCTAAAAAAGCAATCATCACCACTTCCTACCCTTATGAAGTTATACCATGGTAATGTTTTGCACTTATGCATTGTTTTTCCCTTTCCTTTCAGTTTTGCTGGGTCTTGCAGGGATTTTAAAAATGCCATCCCAGAACTTTAGCTCACAGGATCATAAGAATGTTATGGTTTCCAGTGACATGGTGATTGTTTCAAAGAAATGTCTGCTATAGTACACCTTGGTATTGCCATGGCTCAGTGTGGTAAATCATAGTGAAGAACCACAGGACAACACAGAAAAACAACAGCAAAGTCATGGTGAATTCAAAAACAACTAAAGCAAATTTACCAAAGTAATCTTTCTGAACTGTACCAATGCTTTTGTTACACTATAAATATATGTCAGGGATCATGAAATCTAGTACCTGCAGAGCTAGACAAAATATAATTATAGCGTCTCTGGGTATTAAATGTTTATGAGAATGCCAAAGACCTCATAAAATTCAACACAGTGTTTGTCCATCTGCCCTCTCACATATGGTCAAGCATTGCAAGACACTGTGAGCTAGCAGGAGCAAAACACTCTGTAAAATCGCAAAATTAAGATGGAAATTTGCAAAATCAAATCAGTAGCTTTCCCAAAACAGAAAATTCACCAAATAATCCAGCTTCAATCAGAGCATCTGGGCAAAAAGTCAGTACTATAATGTCATTTTGCATCTTATACAGTATATATGATCCTTACATGCATTGTCAATGAACAAGCACGGAAGGTGCTTATTTTTTTATGGTGTCTTTCCATTAAGAGGTTGGGTTGTCTTTTAAAATCTAAGGACACATCCACATTTTCCTAAATTAATGTTGATCAAACTTACAAGCCCATATTCTGAAATACAAACATTAAAATGTTGGTCTCTATTCATTTGATTGCATAGCCAATATTTTAATTTAATGCGCCAATGGAATATCTGAGGAGACAAAGTGTCCAGGTGATTGTATGTTCAGATTATGGCTGAAAATAAAAAGCCCTCCACTCCACTAGGGACAGACTGCCTACTGGTATAGTATACCTCTGCTGTTTGCAGAATTATTTGTTCAAGAAAGTGGGTTATTAAAGTAACAAAATTACATGTACATACAGTATAAAACACATATCCATTATCATCCTTTTGAACATCTATCATGTTTTGAGTTCTTAGCCCTTTTTGGGGAAAAGATTAGTAGTTAACACTTGAAGGGATTTAACAATTACTTTAATACAAGATATTTGAACATCCACAGACAAATCACAGCAATATCTAATCACACAGTACATCCCCTCTACTAGACCCAAAGTAAAACACTTATTATTTTCCATCTGTCAACCCCAAGACACAATCCCAAAAGCGCAGAAAACATGCACAGAAAAAATGCACTGAACAATATTCAAGTTACTGTAATGAAGACAAAAATGTTGCCAGCTGACACTTTTGTAAATGATCAAGCTCACCAACAATACCAAACACTGCATTTTTCAGTTCCCTTGGCTTTGTAAGGATTCTCATTTTGAATAGAAATGTTCAGAGAATTCATTGTTACGCACAACCATTGTTCAACTTTGAAGGGTTTGGAGTTATTGCAGCACTTTATTATTATTATCCTTGTTGCTCACTTCAGACAAGAGCAGCTATGGCTGAAATACAAAAAATAAGAAAAGCACATAGAAGTCTATTTCCATAGCACAGCATTTTATAATCATTGGTAAAAGGGTACGGTTATTGTTTAAACAAAAGGCTGGGCCGTGGGACTCCTGACTAGCTCAGAAAGTAAAGGCACACTCTGAAGGGCTCTCCTACGAGTCCCATCATCCGACACTGTAAGCTGAATTCTGGGCCCTGACACTTGGCTGTGACAAGCAGCCGTGCATGACTGACACAGGTGGTCCCTCTGCCCTCTGCTTCCTTCCAAACACTGATTCCTGTACGTTTTTAAGTGCTCAGCAAGTGAACAAAAGGATGCCACATAAGAAAGGAAGAAACAGAAGTAACATTACCACAAGATGTTGTGTCTTTTAGACAGAAAAAAGAGGCTCTAGAAAACCCAGGGAAATTATTCTGATCTTCAAATAAACATTTTGGTGATAACTAGAACACATTATTGATTTATTTGATGGTATAAATGTCTCTTTTCAGTTCTATTTTAAAGAAATTTAAATATGGCTTACACTTTGACCATTTAATTTGGGGAATACACCTCAAAGAATGTTCTGGGTTCGATTCTGGACTGGGGCACCGTCTTTGTGGAGTTGGCAACACATGTTTTGTGGAACAACACATGGATGGATCCCAAATCGATTCCTTACTTTGAAGTGACTTTTAGATGAGTTCATCTTAATGTATCCAATTTATCTTGAAAATAAGGTTTGCATTTTCATTATCAAATAAATTAAAGTCTAATTTTTATAGAGCATATCTTTTGCTAAGTAATGAGGTTTATTTATAAGTCAGAAACTGTAAAATTCTATCACATTCTTCTATCATATCCTGCATATCCTGAGGTACATCCAAGGAAAGTGATGCATAAACTGATGTAGATAATCCCTCTGTGTTTGACAAGAGGAAGCATCCATATAAAGATATATCCCTTGATAACTAGGAATTAAATTTTCTCTTTTAACTATAAACAGCAAGAATTTTAATCTGCTTCTTTCTTTAGGTCTTTACAAATTTCAATTCCAAGATGTAAAATCACATCTCGCACTGTATTGCAGGTTACTTCTTTTAGCTCACAGTTTAACTCTGACATGTATACTGATATACAAGGTGATTATAGTTTTATAGCATTTACAAATTATGATGGTGCCGTCTGTTAATTGATAAGCTCTGAGTTCTTTACCAGCTGTGTTTTTTTCTTTGGAATGTGAGAGCAGACCTTTGTGTGACTAATTTCAATCTATTATATTAATAAATACTTCTTATAGAACAGCTTTCTGTCCATTAGTGACTGTTGAAAATTAGGGAGAGGGAAAGTTCTGCTTGACCTCAAACATCTACCCGAAACCCGAGCTTCCTCACAAGTTGAAACTTCCCTCCTCACCAGTACTGCCCTTTTAAACGATCAAGCCAACGAGAGCTTGAAAAGTCAGCAGAGCCATCTGTTCAAATAAAGAAGAAGGAATGCTTTCATCACTAAATTAGAGCTTATAAATTAGGAGTGCTGCTGTATACTGCCCACATCCAGTATATGAAATGAGAGCTCTTGCTCGTATCTGTGGGTCTAGGTCTCAAGGTTGTTTATCAGATTACACAAACCTTTTATCTAGTTTGGTTAGAGGCAAGTAGCATCTTTTTAAATATGGAATACTTGCAGTCCACTGTAAATTTATCTAGTTTGGTTAGAGGCAAGTAGCATCTTTTTAAATATGGAATACTTGCAGTCCACTGTATCTGCCACAGAGTGCTGACGGGCAGTTTACTCTAACTGAGAGTTCTGAACAAAGATGCAAATACCTTAAGGTGGGATAGAGGCCTCCAGTGTTTCATGTCCATATGGCTTGTTATTGACATAGGGGCTTTTATAAACAAGAACGTGTCCTTACATTAACTAGCTCAGATAATGTAAGGAAAGGGAGCTAGATTGATCTTTTCTCTCTTATGTCCCCTGTAAATAAATTATAAATGATAACGAAATGTGTGATGGGTGATAGTCCTCCAAGTATTAAGCCATTAAATTACTCCAAAAGCGTAATTATCAGCCATCTACTTATGACAAAGTGATTGCTCCTGTCACAAATAAGACAGGCCTATCCACACAGACAGGGATCCTAATGTATGACTCACACCTGTGGGGAGACAAGATATCTACAAACTTTTTCATCTCTCTTTTTCATCTCTCTCATATCTGTTAGAGACCCGAAAACTGGAAAACTGATCTAGGCTAGAGCTTAGCATTCATCACACAGCTCTACTTCACAATACAGATTCTAACAATCATGTTGCAACATGGAAACAATGGGACTGATAATTAGACTCCCATTGCATAGCAGTTTGAATGAATTAAAGGTTTCACAAGATGAGGACTTTTATGACCCTGTATCGGGTGTTGGATAACTTAAGTTTGCTCCCTTAAATTGAGTATATATGCACATGTTAAGTTAAAATTATATACAGTATATCATTTTCCATCTGATTCCCTGCAAAGTTTTCAGATTTGCCATAGCAGCTTCATGTTTATTGTTAAATGTTTATGTAAATGTCATGTTTATGTAAATCTCATACCGTTATGTATCTTAGAAAAGAAAATGTACTATGGCTCTCGCAGCTTTTACAAATGGAAAGAACATCATTCAGTACATATCACAGTTTTCAAGCCTATTTATTAATTTGAGTAGAGTGGTCTTACTGAAATAGGAATTATTATTCTTTGTATATACATTTCCTGAAGCAAGTATTAATAAACTTTTTTTTTCTGCACAAAAGATGGAACAAAAGATGAATACTAACACTATGCTTTGTACCTGAAAAAAGAGATCTTTTAGTTCACTTGTCTAGAAGTCTTTCTGGAATCAAACAAAAGTAGAAGTGCCTTACAGTGCTGCCCGTTATTTAAAATAAGCAGATGCAATGCAAGAGCAAAACCTGACTCTATGATCATTTAAGGTGCATCTTTCATTGATAGCAAACATGTCGTTATCCTGTGCAGCCTATGTTTGAAAAACTACAGGGACTGTAAAAAGTGCACGTCTCTGAGTTTGTGAACATGCATAATGTGCAGAAGAAAGCCACAGTGGCAGATGACAAGAACGAAAAAGTCATTTTAATAAAGATGAGAAGCCAAACACTTCCTCATTATACTGGGGGCATTGAAATGAAATATGATTTTTCACTTTTGGCTCCTTGGAGCACTGGTGTGGGACGGACTCATTCCCACTGTAGCAGCATATCAGTAAAATACAATAAAGGAAAAAAGCATTCAATTTCTGTGCATGAATGGACAGATACATAGGCTGACAGTAAAGAAACAGAGATAAAAAGACAGGCAAGACACATATGCATAAATGCATATACTGTACATGTCTACCTACTGCACAGAAGCACAAAGAAATATGCTTAAGACAACAGAAAGTAAGCCAGCTGTATTAAACATCAAGACATAATGGAAAATGGTAGTCCCACGGCAGAATCTGTAATGTGCAGGAAAATGGCAGAGCAGCATTGAAGTACATTACATCCGTAGATTCTGACCAGCTCTCACAGCCCTGTGCTGTTTAAAGCAGTGGCCTATCCCATCAAAAGAGTTCACGCTCTCAATCTACAGGTAGCAAAAGCCAAACCCTTCCTTACCTCCACAGCTGAAGTGACCCCAGTCTTTCAAGATCTCCTTCCAAGTAAAATTAGTGTATTTGCTGTAGTTAAACATTGCTTTCAAGTTCACTCTACAGTTCAGGAAACAAAAACAAAAAAACAGAATACTTTGCTTTCTCGGCCTCCTGGAATATCACCCCCAGAGTTCTAAATACCATCAGTACCTGCCTGCCTTTAAATCCTCTCTCAACACCACTTCTTTGGTTGGGTCACAAGACACATGGCAGAGCTAAGTGAGCCTGATGAGCTCGCTGTGTAAATCACAGAGGCAGTTCTTGTCATCGGGATGGCTGGGTGAGCAGAAATTTGTGGCGCCCAGTAACAGATGCACCGAATGCACATTGAGAAGGACAGTTGTGTGCTACAGGAAAGCTACAGCTCTGCTCCTGGGGAAGCTCCAAGTTCAAAGACCTGGATGTTTAGCTACAGTAATCCAAACAGTATAAACATAGCAAAGCCGTGGATCATGTACACCATGTACCAGCTATTGGGTTGGTGGGCAGGAGCGGTATGGAACACAACTAGTACCCTCCCCCAGGATAATGACCTCTTGACTCCCTATCAGGCTTTGGCAGCAGCCTTACCTTCTGCTCTCCAGGCTTGTCTGGGTGAGGTTTGGGTGGACACTTCACCACAGCCTCCACCTTCATGGCCACAAGGTCATCATGTCCTCCTTCTCTGTTGGCCAGGTGGGTCTGCT